>NC_133510.1:97707500-100207500 GCF_049354715.1 Callithrix jacchus | reverse complement strand
CAGGCTCTAGTGAAGACATTTCAAACAAGAGTGTGTAACGTACTTTTATATCTGTTTCTTTTCAAACACATGTGCTTTATTTCACTCATCTGTCTCTTAGCTGGGGAAGAGAAGATGACAGCCTACTCAACTCTCTTTGATCTGTCATTTAAATTTCCATTCTCATCCCATAATCTGTTAATCTTTCCAGTATCTCAGTGCAAGGCTGAATTAAATTCCCATACTGAATCCCAACATGAAAGACATTGCTTTGTGAGCAGCTCTATATAATGTACTTCCAAATGACATGTAAAATGTTCGGCTCAGTAATGGAATGATAAAGAAGGACACCCAGTGTTAGTACACATCGGTAAAAAGAACATTTTTTTTATTAGTCAGAAACCAAAAAGAAAGAACAAGATAATTTAAAAAAAAAAAGTTTATTCCTGCTAGACTGCCACAAGAGTATTATGACTCAAAATGTAATAGTCACTGAATTCCTGTAGGAATCGAACTTCTTAAAAAGACATCAGACATCAAAGTCTGAGTCATGCCACAGTAACCACCAATGGCTAAAGAAAAGTTTGAATGCCACTGGAAAAGTTAAATATTAGACTCTCCCTGAAACATTTCAACTCAGAGAGCTTAAGTGTCGGTATTGCAGTTGTCATACTGACTTGTGTGCATTCTTTATAGGCTTCCAGACTGATCACTGCATCCCCCTTCCTGTTGCTATGGTGACCCAAATAAATTCTCTCCTGAGATTCATTTCTCTCAGATACCAATGCGTCAGGTCAAGCAGGCAGGCAGGCTAGCAAATAACGCAGTGCCCCTAAACATTCTCACACTCTCCAGGCAGCCACAGAGAGCTATTCCTCCACACATCACACCCAATTTCAGCATTCCCAAAACCAGAATTCCATAAAACTGTGCAAAAAATAAAATAAAAAGATTATTCTAAGCTTGGTATTTTTTTTTAATTCGTCTAACCAACAAGACAACTCCTTGCAGAAGGCAAACAGGAAGAGGAAGTAGAAAGTAAGAATTTCTCCTAAAGTCTACTTCATCTTTATGTTCACCAGTAAGACCTGAATGATAGTTCCCAGCAGAATAAATACAAAACCAAGGACTCTGAACCTTCATGGAGCACTGTTAAATGTGGTATTTAGTACTTAGGATTAAGGTCTTGGGATATGGTTGTGGAGAAGACAGATATTACCAAAAAAGAAAATCATGAAGGAAAGCAATTGGTTCATAGAAAATATGAGCATATTGGCTGGGTACGGTGGCTCAAGCCTGTAATCCCAGCACTTTGGGAGGCCGAGGTGGGTGGATCACAAGGTCAAGAGATTAAGACCAACATGGTGAAACCCCATCTCTACTAAAAGAACAAAAAATTAGCTGGCGTGGTGGTGCATGCCTGTTGTCCCAACTACTCAGGAGGCTGAGGCAGGAGAATTGCTTGAAATCAGAAAACGGAAGTTGCAGTGAGCTGGGATTGCACCACTGCACTCCAGCCTGGCGACAGAGGAAAAAAAAGAAAATATGAACATATTGTTCTAGAGGAAAACAACTCAAAGACTTTTGTAATTAGAGATGCTGCAATTTAAAGCTTCCAGTGTGTGGGACCCTGCCCCCATATATGTTAAAGATGTATTGCATATAGGACAAATATTTCATGAGATGGCAACCTGACAAGCAGCATTGCACAGCAACAGCATGTACACAATAGGAAACAAATAGATGCTACCTACGTTCCCTAAAAATCCAAGTGTACTAATTTTACCCAAGGATAGACGATATTTTGACCCCAAAAACTAGTGCAAGGCATTTCATAAAGAAGAGTGAACTGAGCATGCCCTCAATCTTGGGGCTACTGGTAATAGCATACATGTCCTAACATTTATTCTCTGCTTCTTAAAAATGCCTCACCATAACCCTATAACAGCTGTTACCTCCATTATTCAGATGATGAAAATTAGGCACAGAGGAACAAATAACTTGCCAAAGGTCACACAGCGAAGAAGTGGTACTGGGATTTGAATCCTAGTTCCATTGCCTGGGCTTGCAAACCCCATGCTGTGCTGTCTCTTATGGTCACCAATGCACTTGAGCAAATCAGACCTTGACTAGGGACTTGCTGTCTTCACATGTCTCTCTGTCATTATCTATTCTCTTCCTCTCAACACATGTTACGTCTCTCCTTCCCACCCCCAACTTCTTCCCACCCCCAACTTCTTCCAGTGTCCTTTAGGCCATAGCATCAATGGCCAGAGGCTCTCTGGGGAACTTGATATTACTGGAGGAAGACACTACTTCTCTAGGAACTGTGTGGTCCAAGACAGAATTCAAACTCTCAGGACCCAGGGGCCAGAGTCCAAACGAAGTTTCCACTGAGCCCATGGAGATGCTAGAGGCTACCATCAACCTGGAGAGAAGATTCTGAGAGGTGTGGTGAGACCGTAAGACAAAAGCAGCATGTCTGGGCCTACACTACCATTTCTGTGCCCAGGTTTCTCCAGAAGGTGGACAAAGAAACAGTTTGGTTGCTCCCATACATGCACCCAAGGTCTTCTGTCCAACTGTAAGGAGAGAGGACTTTGGGAAGCTGAGGAGGGACAGATCACTTGAGCTCAGGTGTTCGAGACCAGCCTGGGCAACATAGTGAAACCCAGTCTCTACAAAAACATACAGAATAATTATATGGGTGTAGTGGCATGTGCCTGTGGTCCCAGCTACTCCAGAGGCTAAGGTAGCTGGATTGCTAGAGCCTGGGAGGTGGAGGTTGCAGCCAGCCAAGATCATGACATTGCACTCCACCCTGGGTGACAGAGTGAGACTCTGTCTCAAAATAAATAAATGAATAAGTAGAGAGAATGATTCAATGCTGGAGTTGGAGACACCAGAATGAAAAGCTTTGAGCAAACAAGTGGCAGGTGTGATGAGGCTAGAGCAATGTAAAGAGAGAGGATGAGTGAGTGTGAACTGGAGAGAGCAAGCAAGTCAATACGTAACTAGTCACTTTGGAGACTGCCCCTCATAGATCTGGGCCCCCATAATGAATTCTACCTAGGCCCTATAACCCACCCCTGCTCCTTCCTTAGGGCTTGACTCTCTCTCTCTTCACTACAGGATTAAACAGAGTTTGGTATTTTTTGGGTCAGCATGTGTGCTTTCCCATGATATTTGAATACTATTAACCTTTTCTTATAAACAATTGTCTTGATTATGAAATACACACACACACACACACACACACACACACACACACATATATATACACATATATATGCTTGAGATTCTTTGGTCTTAAAATACCAGTTGGATTTCTTTTTTTTTTTTTTTTTGAGATGGAGTTTCTCTCTTGTTACCCAGGCTGGAGTGCAATGGCACAATCTCGACTCACCACAACCTCCGCCTTCTGGGTTCAAGCAATTCTCCTGCCTCAGCCTCCCGAGTAGCTGGGATTACAGGCACGTGCCACCATGACCAGCTAATTTTTTGTATTTTTAGTAGAGACGGGGTTTCACCATGTTGACCAGGATGGTCTTGATCTTTTGACCTCGTGATCCACCCGTCTCGGCCTCCCAAAGTGCTGGGATTACAGGCTTGAGCCACCGTGCCCGGCCCAGTTGGATTTCTTAATGGCTCTCAGTGCAAATGGGACTAATGAGAAGATATTTGCGTTAAAGGTAACTAACTTTGGAGGATAATACATCTACTTCATATGCCAAGGGATACCTATTTTATACATCAAAGGGGTTACAAACATTCATATTTTGCCCCAAAAGATAGCTGGGAATCTTATAAGCAAAGAGTCCTAGCATTACTCACTTGTTTGCCACTTGGGGCACAAAATGTCTCATCAACGAGACTTGGAGTTTTTAGTAACTGCTTCTTAAGTAGATTCAGTTCTTAACCTGGATTTCATATTTTCTTCCTTCATCTGACATGATTTAGTTTCACAAGAATTGAATTATTTTTTAGAATTTCTCTAAATTAAATGAAGAGTAAATAAAAAGGCCTTAGACAAAAACGGAATAATTTTATTAAGAATATGATAAATGTGATAGGTTGCAGTAGCCTGAAAACCTCATTATATGCAATTAAGGAGCTACATTAATATAATTGTAGACTTCCTAGCATTTTAGCCGAGCACATACAGTATTTACAGATAATTGCATAGTAAGGGGGAAAATGCAAGCTGTGAGTCTGGCATACACGTGACTAACATTGTCAAATTAAAACCCGGTTGGGTTTCTCCTTGAGTTATTAGCTTTAAAAAGCTTAATTTTTATCTTTTCAAGATGGGAAAATGCACAGGCATGCAAAGAAAATGTATCCTGTTGAAAATCTTATAAAGCTAATGAAATTACAGGCACTATTAGAATACAGTAATAGTCATTTTGATAACAATAATTCCAAATTTGTAACTGTTTGACTGGAACTTAACTGAACAAGGAATTCTAAAGCAAATTAATATTATGAGAAGTAGTGCAGTGAGAATAGGTAACTTACATTTATGAGGCCCCTGAATATATATACTGAGGCCCCAAGATATATACATTTTTTGCATAAAAAATATGCTAAAATTTCAAAAGAACCAATGAGAGACAGAAAGATATTATAGAAAAAGTGCTCAATTAGGCTGGAGGAAATCTGAAGACATCTTGACTGTGAACAAAAAGTTATATATAAACTGTTTAGATCTCAGTTTCCTCAATTATAAAACTCAAGGACTGGATTAGATAAAGCACAAAATGTCTTCAATTTCTAGAAAGTTTTCAGATGTTACCTAATCATTGAAGTAGGTACTGTAGATTAAATACTTTTCAGTGATCAGGTTGAATTATTAATTAGAATTTGAAAACAATTTTACAGTTTTTAATAGACAATTTTCAGAGTGGTTTTAACTTTACAGCAAAATTGAGCAGAAGGTACAGAGATTTTCCTTATATTTCCTGCCCCTACACATGTATATCCCTATGATCAACAACCCCCACCACAGCAGTTTTGTTACAAGTGATGAACCCTCATCGACACATCATGTCACCCAAAGTGCCTAGTTTACATTAGGATTCACTTTTTGTGTTGCATATTCTATGGGTTTGGACAACTATATAATGACATATATCCATCATTATAACACCATATAAAGTATTTTGAGTGTCTTAAAAATCCTCTTTCTTTTGCCTATTAATCCCTGCTTCCAATGTCCTTTTTATTTTCTCTAGTTTTACATTTTCCAGAATGTCGTATACTTGAAATCAAACTGTATGTAGCCTTTCAGATTGGCTTATTTCACTTCATAATATGCATTTAAGTTTCCTCCATGTTTTTTCATGACTTAATAAGTAATTTCTTTTTAACACTGAATAATATTCCATTGTCTGAATGTGCCACAGTATTTTTATTCATTCACTTAGTCAAGAACATCTGATTGCTTCCAAGTTTGGACAATTATGAATAAAGCTACTATAAACATCCATGTGCAGGTTATTGTATGAATGTAAGTTTTCAATTCCTTTGGGCAGATACTAGGGAGTGTGATAGCTGGATAATATTATAAGGATGTGATTAGTTTTGTAAGAAACTTCCAAACTGTCTTCCAAAATGACTGCACCAGAGAGGAACCACAGACTCCCTGAAGGAAGCAGACTGCTCCTGCAGGATCTGAATATACCCCAAACACTGTGCTGGTATTCATGGCTGAGAGACCCACAGATGATTAACATCACAGGACTCTGTGCAGACAGCTCCCCGTACCAGCCTAGAGCCTGGTAGACTTGCTTGGTAGCTAGACCCAGAAGAGAGATAACAATCACTAACCCTCAGCTCTCAGAAAGCCATGTCTATAGGAAAAGGGGAGAGTACTACATCAAGGGAACACCCCAGGGGGAAAGAAGAATCTGAACAAAAGCCTTGAGCCCTAGACCTTCCCCCTGACAGAGCCTACCCAAACAAGAAGGAACCAGAAAAACAATTCTGGTAATATGACAAAACAAGATTCTTTAACATCTACAAAAAAATCACACTAACTCTCCAACAATTGATTAAAACCAAGAAGAAATCCCTGATCTACCCGAAAAAGAATTTAGGAAGTTAGTTATTAAGCTAATCAGGGAGGCACCAGAGAAAGGCAAAACTCAATGTAAGGAAATCCAAAACATGATACAAGAAGTGAAGGGAGAAATATTCAAGGAAATACATATTATAAATACAAAACAACAAAAACTTCAGGAAACAATGGAAATATTTATAGAAATGCAAAATGCTCTGGAAAGTTTCAGCAATAGAATCGACCAAGTAGAGGAAAGAAATTCAGAGCTTGAAGACGATGTCTTCAAATTAACCCAATTCAACAAAGACAAAGAAAAAATAATAAGAAAATGCAAACAAATCCTCCAAGATGTCTGGGATTATGGTAAATGACCAAACCTAATATAAGAATAATCAATGTTCCCAAGGAAGAAGAGAAATCTAAAAGTTTGGAAAACGTATTTGGGAAAATAATTGAGGAAAACTTCCCCAGCCTTGCTAGAGAACCTAGTTATCCAAACACAAGAAGCAATAAGAACACCAGGGAAATTTATGGCAAAAAAAATCATAAGCACATTGTAATCAGGTTATCTAAAGTTAAGACAAAGGAAAGAATCTTAAGAGCTGTGAGACAAAAGCACCAGGTAACCTGTAAGAGAAAACCTATTAGATTAACAGCAGATTTCTCAGCAGAAACCTTACAAACTACAAGGGATTGGAGCCCTATCTTCAGCCTTGTCAAACAAAACAATCACCAGCCAAGAATTCTGTAACCAGAGATACTAAGTTTCATATATGATGGAAAGATACAGTCTTCTTCAGACAAACAAATGCTGATAGAATTTGCCACTACCCACTACCAAGCCACCACTAACAGAACTGCTAAAAAGAGCTCTAAATCTCGAAACAAACCCTGGATACACATCAAAACAGAGCTTCACATCAAAATAAATCTCACAGAACCTATAAAACAAAAATACAATTAAAAAACAAAAAACCAACCTATACAGGCAACAAATAGCATGATGACTGGAATGGTACCTCATGTCTCAAAACTAACATTGAATGTAAATGGCCTAAATGCTCTACTTAAAAGATACATAATTGCAGAAAGGATAAGAATTCACCAATCATCTGCTGCCTTCAAGAGACTCACCTAACACATAAGGACTTGCACAAACTTAAGGCAAAGGAGTGGAAAAAGACATTTCAGACAAATGGACACAAAAAGTGAGCAGGAGTAGCTATTACTATATCAGACAATTCAAACTAAAGCCACAGCAGTTACAAAAAGACAAGAGGGACATTATATAATGATAAAATAACTTGTCCAACAGGAAAATATCACAATCCTAAATATATATGCACTTAACACTTGAGCTCCTGAATGTACAAAAATAATTATTAATAGACCTAAGAAATGAGATAGACAGCAACACAATAATAGTGGGTGACTTAAATACCCCATTGATAGCACTAGACCATTCATCAAGATAAAAAGTCAACACAGAAACAATGAATTAAACTATACTTTGGAACAAATGGATTTTGTTAACATTCCATCCAAAAACTGCAGAATATATCTTCTATTCAACAGCATATGGAACTTTATCCAAGATAAATCATATGATAGGCCACAAAATGAGCCTCAATAAATTTAAGAAAATTGAAGTTATATCAAACACTCTCTCCGACCACAGTAGAATAAAACTGGAAATCAACTCCAAAAGGAACCTTTAAAACCATGCAAATACATGGAAATTAAATAACCTGCTCCTGAGTAATCATTGGGTCAAAAATGAAATCAAGATGGAAATTAAATAATTATTTGAACTGGATGACAGTAGTGACACAACGTATCAAAACCTCTGGGACACAGCAAAGGCAGTGCTGAGGAAAGTCCGTAGCCCTAAACACCTACATCAAAAAGTATAAAAGAGCACAAACAGACAATCTAAGGTCACACCCTAAGGAACTAGAGAAACAAGAACAAACCAAACCTAAACCCAGCAGAAGAAAGGAAATAACCAAGATCAGAGCAGAACTAAATGAAATTGAAAAAAAAAATACAAAAGATAAAGAAAACAAAAAGCTGGTTCTTTGAAAAGATAAATGTAATTGATAGGCCATTGGCAAGATTAACCAAGAAAAGAAGAGAGAAAATCCAAATAAGCTCAGTAAGAAACAAAATGGGAGATATTACAACTGACACCACAGAAATACAAAAGATCATTTAAGGCCACTATGAACACCTTTACATGCATTAACTAGAAAACCTATATGAGATGGATAAATTCCTGGAAAGGTACAGCCTTCCTAGCTTAAATCAGGAAGAATTACATACTCTGAACAGAACAATAACAAGCAGCAAGATTAAAATAGTAATTTTAAAATTACTAACAACAAAAAAGTTCGGACCAGATTCACCACAGAATTCTACCAGATTCAAAGAAGAATTGGTACCAATCCTATTAACACTATTCCACAAGATAAAGAGGAAATCCTCCCTAAATCATTCTATGAAGCCAGTATTAACCTAACACCAAAAACAGGAAAGGGCATAACCAAAAAAGAAAGCTACAGACCAATATCCCTGGTGAACACAGATGAAAAATCCTTAATAAAATACTAGCTAACCAAATCCAACAACATATCAAAAAGATAATCCACCATGATTAAGTGGGTTTTATGCCAGGGATGTAGAGATGGTTTATCATACACAAGTGAATAAATGTGATATGCCACATAAAAAGAATTAAAAACAAAAATCACATGATCATCTCAACACATGCGGAAAAAGTATTTGACAAAATCAGGCATCGCTTTATGATTAAAACTCTCAGCAAAATCAGCATACAAGGGACATATCTCAGTATAATAAAAGCCATCTATGAGAAACCCACAGCCAACATAATAGTGAATGGGGAAAAGTTGAAAGCATTTTCTCTGAGAACTAACACAAGACAAGGATGCCCACTCTCACCACTCCTCTTCAACATAATACTGGAAGTCCTAGCCAGAGCAATCAGAAAAGAGAAGGAAATAAAGGGCATCCAAATTGGTAAAGAGGATGTCAAACTGTAGCTGTTTGCTAATGATATAATCATTTAACTGGAAAACCCTAAAGGCTCTTCCAGAACACTCCTAGAATGGATCAAATAATTCAGCAAAGTTTTCAGATGCAAAATTAATGTACACAAATCAGAAGCTCTTCCATACACCAGCAGCAACCAAGCTGAGAATCAAATCAATATCTCAATCCCTTTTATAAAGCTGCAAAAATAAAATACTTAGGCATACACCTAAACAAGGAAGTGAAAGACCTCTACAAGGAAAACTACAAAACACTGCTGAAAGAAATCATAGATGACACAAACAAATGGAAACACACCCCATGCTCATGCATGGGTAGAATCAATATTGTAAAAATGGCCATACTGTCAAAAGCAATCTACAAATTTAATGCAATTCCCATAGAAATACTATAATCATTCATCACAGAATTAGAAAAAACTATTCTAAAATTCATATGGAACCAAAAAAGAACCTGAATAGCCAAAGCAAGACTAAGCAAAAATAACAAACCTGGAGGCATCACATTACCTTACTTCAAACTATACTATAAGGCCACAGTCACCAAAAGAGCATGGAACTGGTATAAAAATAGGCACAGAGACCAATGGAACAGAATAGAGAACACAGAAATAAACCCAAATACTTACAGCCAACTGATCTTTGACAAAGCAAACAAAAACATAAAGTAGGGAAACAACATCCTTTTCAACAAATGGTGCTGGGATAATTGGCCAGCCACATGTAGAATGAAACTGGATTCTCATCTCTCACCTTATACAAAAATAAACTCAAGATGGATTACAGACTTAATCTAAGACCTGAAATTATAAAAATTCTAGAAGATAACATTGGAAAAACCTTTCTAGACATTAGCTTAGGCAAATGATTTCATTACCAAGAACCCAAAACCAAATGCAATAAAAACAAACATAAATAGCTGGGACTTAATTAAACTCAAGAGCTTTTGCATGGCAAAAGGAACAGTCAGCACAGCAAACAGAAAACCCATGCAGTAAGAGAAAATCTTCACAATCTTTACAATGGACTCAAACAATTCAACGAGAATAAAAACAATCCCATCAGAAGGTGGGCTATGGATATGAATAAACAGTTTTCAAAAGAAGATATACAAATGGCCAACAAACATGTGAAAAAATGCTCAACATCACTAATGACCAGGGAAATGCAAATCAAAACCATAATGCTATATACCACCTTACTCCTGCAAGAATAACCATAATCAAAAAATTAAAAAATAATACATGTTGGTGTGGATGCGGTAAACAGGAAACACTTCTACACTGCTGGTGGGAATGTAAACTAGTACAACCACTATGGAAAACAGTGTGGAGATTCCTTAAAGACCTAAAAGTAGAGCTACCATTTGATCCGGGAATACTACCTCTGGGTATCTACCCAAAGGAAAATAAGTCATTATACAAAAAAGATACTGGTGCACACACATATATATATAGCAACACAATTCACAATGGCAAAAATGTAGAGCCAACCCAAATGTCCATCAATCAATGAGTGGATAAACTGTGGTGTGTGTGTGTGTGTGTGTGTGTGTGTGTGTGTGTGTGTGCATGTATGATGGAATACTATTCAGCCATAAAAAGGAATTAATTAATGACATTTGCAGCAACCTGAATGAGACTGAAGACTATTATTCTAAGTGAAATAGGTCAGAAATGAAAAACCGAACATCATACGTTCTCACTTATAAGTGGGAGCTAAGCTATGAGGATGCAAAGGCATAAGAATGACACAATGGACTTTGGGGATTCAGGGGGAAAGGGTGGGAAGTGGGTGAGGGATAAGAGATTACAAATAGCAGTGTTACTGCTCCAGTGATGAGCGTACCAAAATCTCACAAATCACCACTCAAGAACTTACTCATGCAACTAAATACTACCTGTTCCCCAATAACCTACGGAAATAAAAAAATAAAATAAAATACCTTTCCACTAGCAATGAATGAGAGTTTCTGTGGCTTCACATCCTTACTAGCATTTGATATTGTCAGTGTTCTGAATCTGTGCTATTATAATGAGTGTGTAGTGGCTTCTCATATTGTTTTAATTTGCATTTCCCTGATGATAAATGATATAGATCATCTTTTCATATGCTTATTTGACACCTATGTATCTTCTTTAGTGAGGTATTTGCTAAGGTCTTTGGCTCACTTTTAAATTGGGTTTTTTGTTTTCTTATTGTTTGAGGTTTTAAGGGTTTGTGTGTGTGTGTGTATTTTGAAGAATGGTCCTTTATCAGATATGTCTTTTGCAAATATTTTCTCGCAGTCTATGGCTCATCTTTCTTCTCTTGGTAGAGTCTTTCGCAGAGGAGAAACTTTTAACTTTAATGAAGTCCAGCTTATCAATTATTTCTTTCATGGATTGTGCTTTTAAATTATACCTAAAAAGTCATCATAAAACCCAAAGCCATCTAGATATTCTCCTATGTTATCTTCTAGGAGTTTCATAATTTTGCAATTTACATTTAGGTCTGTGATCCACTGTGATTTAATTTTTCTGAAAAGAATAAGGTGATCTGTGTCTAGATTTTTTTTTTTTCGTTTTTGCATGTGGATGTTCAGCTTTCACCATTCTTGAAAAAACTATCCTTTATCCATTGTATTGCCTCTACATTTATTTTTAAAAAGTTAAAATTTTTATCAATTTAGATTCAACTACCTTCAGATATAGTAGGTGGTACAGACAGAATGCTTGTGTCTCCTCAAAATTCATATGTTGAAATTCTGTCCCCCAATATGATGTTATTAGAAGGTGGGGTCTTTGGTAGATGACTGGGTCATAAGGGCACTGTCCTCATACATGGGATTAGTGCCCCTGTGAAAAAGTCCCTGGAGAGCTCCTTCAATCCTTCTACCAGAATGGCAGTTCTCACCAGGCACTGAATATGCTTGCACCTTGATCTTGGACTTCCCAGCCTTCAAAACTGTGAGAAATAAATTTCTGTTGTTTATAACTCACTCAGTCTATGATATTCTGTTAAAGCAGGCCAAATGGACTAAGACAGCAGGGAAAATATATGGACCAGACACCTTCTATGTATTAGGAACTATACTAGCCACTTTCACATACACCAAGCATGTTTACAGTAGAGATCTATTCCACTGAGAAAAAAAGCCAAATATATTTTGTGCAGAGGTTATAATTATTTTAAAGTCACTTAACTTAAATATGTGTTGAAGACCGTAGTTATGATCACAGTCGTCAATATGCCTCTAGTCATTGAATACTGGGTACTGCATTGAGTGTATTGGCCCAAGCATGCTCTAGGGAAGATGCTATTATTAATCCCATTTTATAGGTGCACAAAGTAAGCCTTGAAAGTGTTGACGAACTTGCCCAAGGTGACTCAGCCAGCATATGCAGGAGTCAGGACTTGAACTCGAGTCACCGTAAATCTAAAGTTATGGGCAAACCATTTTACATGTGGACTCAAAAAAGTTACACTCTTCCCACTGCCCTCTAATCATTAAAGAGGTCAGAGAAAAAATGAATATATAGTAAACACCCTCTATCTAATTTCTCCTGCTGAATTCATGAATAATAAAAGTGATCCAGCCATTTTCCTGGCTTCTGCCCCTGAATGATGGAAAACAAATGTTCTTGCTAAAGGGCTTAGATGGAAGCTATCAACAGGAATGAAATCTCATATGATAGCTGCCCAGAACCACAAAGCAATATATTATCACTCATATAGTTTATGGAACATTCATTCATTTATTTTACAACATCAAGTTTAACTTTGCGGGAGGCAAGTTGTGTTATAAAACTGCAACAAAAAAAAAGTGTTCGAAAATGTTGATATGATTGTCTATCTAGCGGAAGGGAGACAATTTGCAGCAAAATAATTGGTACATTTTCCCACTGCATTATATTTCTCAAAACATGTTACTGTGGGAGGAGATTAGCTTCCCCTTTCTTCAGGAAGAAAATGACTTGTCTCCTATAGTGAATAGAACTGTCATTCTGAGAGCTGACAAATGCTAACAACCTTTGGAGTTACAGTGTGCAAGCATCTAAAAAGCAAATAAAATAAAATGAAAAATACAGTAACAGAGCAAAGAAAGGTCATGAAAGGAAATATTAGGGTAGAACTCTGAAAGATATATTTAAAAAGAAAGCATCAGAAATCTGCATAATGCCAGAAATGAGAGCCATATGCTAAAATGAAGAGAAACAAAAATAAATACATCTAAAGTAACTTCTGTTAGTTTACTTTTTTGTGTTAGGCTCTGTAACATCAAATTCAATATAACAGATTCTATTTTGCTTTGCTAAAAACGAAGTTGCATTAAGAAGACAATAGAGCTGACCACTTGTTCAAACCACACATGTTCAAAATAACAGCATTCAGAGCCAGAGATGGAATCATTGGCTGATATGACATGAGCTTTACCATGTACCCCTCCATTTTGATCCCTGTGGCCCTGGTGGGATTAGAATAATATAGCAGGCCAAATGGACTAAGTGGTAACAGAGGAAAATGGACAGGAGGTCAAAAAATAATGCTAGGAGTCCTGGGAGGCAGCTATGACACACCTGATCAAGGATTTGGCAAATGGTGGCAGTCAAGAGAAGATTCAAGTCAATCCTGGTCTCCCATTTTCCTGTCAGAAAAGGCGCTCAAATAATGACATTTGTATAGCAGCCTTTTCTTTTCACTTTTGTTTCATTGAATAAAAGTCTGCAACATACAAAACTCACATTTTAATCTGTCAAGGTAGATTATTTAAATTCTTGTTACCCTCCATAGATTCCCAACTACTTTTTAAGCATAAAACTTGGGGTGGTGGAGATGCTGCTAAAAACCAAAGTGGTGGTTGTATCTTAGAGGTAGTGTCTTTACTTTAACAATGAGCAGTGCTCTTCTATGTTTCATGGATATGTAGATGTTAGAGGTGGAAATGTCTTCAACAACAATTTTAAAGGTTTGTGTAAGAAATGTGGTTTTCACAAATAACCACATGAGTAATCTATGAGTATTATCTACTGACTGCTTACTCTCTCTGTCACCCTGATGGGGTGCCACAGCACAGTCTTCTCCACTCACTACAACCCCTGCCTCCTGCATTCAAGTGATTCTCCTGCCTCAGACTCAGAGTAGCTGGGACTACTGATGTGTGCCACCACACCCAGCTAATTTTTATATTTTTGGTAGAGTCGAGGTTTTGCCATGTTGGCCAGCCTGGTCTCCTTCTGTCTTCAAGCAACTCGCCTACCTTGGCCTCCCAAAGTGCTGGGATTACTGGCAAAAACAAAATGCCCAACATTTTCTTATAAGAGTTTTATAACTAAAATAGTTCACCTTGGTATCACTCTCTGTCAATTTTCATTTACTTAATGTTATCCATTAATATATATGTACTGTGGAAACTAATTCTACAGTGTTTCTATCTTTTGGATATTATTAGATAACTGCCTCAGCACATCACACTCTTTCAGTTATCATCGCAATCAGCTGCATGTATCTATTTCTTCTCATATTTCTAACTTACATGAATTAAATTATTTAGCACTAAACAATTCTATTATTTTCTACAAATATTATTTTAAAAATACAATAATTCAGGTAATGCTTCCCTCAAAATCATAGGTAAAGGAAAATTTCAATATCCTTTTTAATCTGCTATTTCTAATTCGCACCTAAACATAGCTGCTTGGACAGCTATATCATCTTTCAGACCAGCCATTTATATCAGCCTATGAAAGCAGGTTAGACCTAAAAGAACTGATTCAGCGAGGCTAGAAGATTAAGTATAATTACTATCACAACTTTTTCACATAGACTTCTAATGCATCTGTGTTTGAGAATGAATTCTGAGTATATTTAGGGTTGCTTGTATTTTTACTTGATAAATCTGGCAGCTCTAAATATGTTTGAAATAGGCATATGCTTGTATATTCACAAAGTCTAGAAAAGGCTATATGTGAACATAACTGTGCAAGTTGGTAGAATATTTAAGAACTTAAGGTTGTCAATGGTATAAACTATGAATATTTATGATATCTGAAGACATCTTTGTATAATTTCTCTTTCCCTGGTGATTTCAACAAGTTTTAATGCAACACAAATGTAAA
Source organism: Callithrix jacchus (assembly GCF_049354715.1). Taxonomy (NCBI): domain Eukaryota; kingdom Metazoa; phylum Chordata; class Mammalia; order Primates; family Cebidae; genus Callithrix; species Callithrix jacchus. Next base: position 100,192,291 of record NC_133510.1, on the reverse strand, counting down.
ATGTCATCAACTTATTTAAATACAGTCTCCCAAAATCAAACACTAAGATGGTAAATGAAGGCAAACTTAGTCCTCACCTCTGAAATATCTTGTCATCAGATGAATCGTTATTTTATCTTAGTAGTCTTCTTAGCATCTAACAGACAATAAGAGGTTCACACCAAAGCCAATTTCAATTAATTCAAGATGGAAAATTTCATGTGACATTATCAAACACTTTACCAAAATTGAGATAGATTACATCTACAATTTCACATTACGTTTGTCTACTGATCTTATAGCTCTATCAAAAAAAAAAAAAGCAATCAAGTTTGTCTTGCATGATTTGCTCTTTTTAAATTCCTATTTCATAATGTCCAATATCATTATCCTTAGATGTTTCATCAAGGTTTACAGATCTTCTTTTAATAGGCATTCCATTTTTGTTACTATAGATCTACCTTGCTTTTGCTGGGTAATTATTTGTGTTGTTCACCTTTTAAAAACAACAATAATCATTACCATTAGGATATTGCTCCAGTAATCATTCCTCATATTTGGGCTGATAAAGGAACTCAAATCAATTTTGCAAGTACTTATTTCACATTTACTAATTGCTTATTACTCTGCCAAGCATTGTGAAGAGGAAAGACTGGAAGAAAGAAACTTTCCTAGAGAAGCCATTGATCTCACTAAGCAGATAAAATACAGTGTAATGGAAATTCTGCATTCATTAGTACCTAGGGTTTTATAAACTCTAGTAGGCTAAAAAAAAATCTTATTAAAATTCAAGTTTTCATGCCTTCCTTTTAAAAATTCTAATTCTGTGTTTGCATTTTTAACAAGCACCCTCAGGTGAGTTCTGCATAAGCATTTCTTAAACTACACTAGAAAAAAATTGATCTGGACAGTCAAGTATCATAGGACAAGAACAGAAGTCAGCCATTATAGGTCAATATCATACAAAAAGACTTCGCAGCTGAATCAGGCCTCTAAGGACAACAGATTGACAAAGCTCTTATAGTATTACCTGAGAATGTGCTGGAATTGCTTTGAAATATACTTGATTGAGAAAGGTAGGTACTTTTTATACACCATGGCCACATGTTCTTTGGTCAAACCAATTAGGTAATAAAGGATTAATAAAGTTACTAAATACATTAATAAAGGCAATAAAGGATTAATAAAGTTAAAGTTATAATAATTTCCCACACAAAAAATAAACATGGATCCCTAAACATGTCAAAGGAATTAAAACAAATTTATCACTGAGATGCATTTACCTGAGTTGTTATATTATATATCAGATACATTATAGAACCTGGGAATTTATCAAGTATTTAGTGTCAATTCAGAAACCAATACTTAAAGATAATTTCCGAGTTGCCAAGAGATTTTTACCCTGTAAGAAAGTCCTGCAGTACTTCTGTGAAAGCCTGTAGTGTTAAGTATGATTCCTCTAAATTCAGAAGGTGTTAAATAAAAGCTCTGGACACATAACTACCTTTTTTGCAAATATCTCAGGCTGGTCTACTGTATTATTTTATTCCTGGTACTATCCACATAAAACCAACATATTAGTCAGGGTCCAAGCAAGAAAATGGTATTTAAAACAGAAGCAGTGTAATACTGGAGGAAATGTGTTCACAGTTGATGAAAGAGATGAATAACCAAAGTGGACAGTGCAGCAACCAGAGATTAACAATACAGAAAGCCTCTTCATCTAAGGGAAGGAGGTGGTATTTCCACAGCCCAGAGGCTGGGTCACCTGACTGAAGCCAAAGCAATGGGAGTAGAGAGACAGAGGAAGAAATACCCTGGTGTCTCCCTTCCTCTCACCCTCCAATCTCCTACAAGTGCTTTCCAGGGCTGAACCTAGCAAAATGGCAGCTGACATATCACACAGCATGTGGCGGAAAATAGCAAAGACGGCGTCTAAGAGCAAATAAGTCAAAGACAGTCGAGGAAAAGTGGCAGTGGTGGTGGTGGTGGTGTGATTATTACTGTTTTTTATAATGTTATTTTAAAATAGAGAAATTTCGTTTGCACAAATATTTTGAAATCTTTATAATTCTCTATCCTGTATTTCAATTTTCAACAATTCATGCTGCTTCCAAATAAATTATATTTTAGCCTTATATTCTTTACCACTCTAGTTTCATATGAATTAAAAATTGATGCTGGAATAAGTTTCATTATTCTTTTTACAGTATTACTAAATGCAGATCCTTTGTCCCAGCATACCTCTTACTGAATATGAGAAGATATTCTTATATCATTCCTGATATTTTTTTGTGTCCAAATGTCTTTATTTCATCTTTTTTTTCCAATGTACATTTCTAAAGAACAATCTGGTTTTTAAATCATTTAGTTACCATAATTTTGCTTTCATCTATACTAATTAATGGAATTTCTGTATTTATTAATGTCCATTTCCCCTGCAGAAAGCCATATATTATTCCCTTTAGCCCATTTGTCTAGCAGAAAGGAAATGCTCAGAAACAAAATTTCGTATCCCTTCAACCAAAAATTCATCAAGGTTGGGTATGGTGTTTCATCCCTGTAATCCCAGTACTTTGGGAGGCAAAGACTGAGGATCTCTTGAGTCCAGGAGTTCTAGACCAGCCTGGGCAATATAGTGAGATCTCGTCTTTACAAAAAAGGAACACAATTAGCCAGGCATGGTTGTGCATCTGCAGTCCCAGCTACTCAGGGAGCTGAGGTAGAAGGATTCCTTGGGCCTGGGAGGTCGAGGCTGCAGTGAGCCGAGACCACTTCACTGCACTCTAGCCTAGGTGACAGAATGAGACCTTGTCTCAAAAAATAAAAAGTAAAAAAATCCATCATGTTAATTAAGCACTACAATGGAGTTTTATGTTCAGCAAAGTGCTTTGCATAGTGTGTGTGTGTAGTCATGTGTGTGTAAACAATTGTTTTCAAGTGTGAGAAACAAAGAAATGCAATTATAGAATCTGGTTCTATATTCATGTATTTATGCATAAATGCATTCATGTATTTATGCATAAATGCATTCATGTATTTATGCATAAATGCATAAATGCAATACATAAATTATTTAGCAATTATATAATGTTATCAGAACACATAATTCCCTTTTGCACAAATAATTACCCAAACTCCACAGGTTCTTTTTCAGTTGACCCTCACTTCCTAATAACTCATTTCTAGTCTCATCAGATCAGACTTCTCACTGACTTCTCAACACCCCCATGTTCAATTTGTTCACGATTTTCTAGTCTACTTCTAGCCACATACCACTATCCATGATCTCTCCACTTCTCAACTCCCTATCTAAACCTCACATCCTTCATGAAATTTACCATGATAAACCAGCCCAAAGGAATGCTTCTTTTTTCTCCTAAACTCCATTGGACTTCATGTCTGTGACTTGTTTGTTCATTACTATACATATGTGCATCCTCAAAAGTCCTTTAAGTTCTTAAGAACAGGACCCTCAGTTTACATCCTACAAATGTGTAGGAACATTGAACAAAGAACAAATACCCCAAAAGACAGTTACTGAATGCCGCTGAAGTTTCATAGTCAGTCCTGGAGAGGTGTTTTTGAAGTCATCAAAAGATGACAGAGAAAAGATGAAAAAAGAATGGTGTTATAGTGCAAAATCTAGAAGATCAGATGAAAGACCAATAACCCAGAAGGAAACAAAAATAAATCAATATCAGGTGTGCAGAAGTAGATTTCCTCTAAAGAAACTTATCATTCATTTTAAGGAAGTTTCCTAGACATTTTTTCCCCATTGGAAAAAATTTCACATTTTTATCTTCATTGATTAAATTTTTTTTGTTTCAGCCAGCAATACATTTTTGCTGCCTCTCGTATCTTGAAAAATAACTGAAAAATTTCATCTCATAGTCACTCTTTATTATCTGTCTGCTACCCTGTCTTAATTCAGTTCCATCAGGAGGATCAAATCTAAAGCCCATCTGTAGCTCTGATTAGGTGTTCACTAAATATGATTTTGAAACTCAAGTCTCAAGATATTCTCATTCTCGGAGCCTCTTGCAGGTCAACGGAGCTTATACCAGTGACAAGCAAGGTGGCTTCCCTTCAGGGTGTTCCCTCACCCACCACTTGGACCACATCATGCTGGTCTATTTCCTCATTTAAACCCCTCAATGCCAATGTCTTCAACATAAAAATCAATTTTCTCCCTGTTTCAGTTTCTTTTTCACAGTTGCTTCTTCATTTAATCTTTAGGGCCATCTCAATCCTCATCAATCTAAACATAGCAATCAAATGTCTCATCTCTTTAAAATGTCTTGCCACAGGTGGGGTGCAAATCCCCCCTCCTGATTGAGTGAGCAATTTAAAAGAAAGATGTTGAACAGAGGAAATTATATCTTCAGAGAAAGGCCATTTCATCAGAAACCTGCGGGTGGAGGGGGCAGCTTTTTGTTTTTGTTATTGAAAGTGTTTATATTTTAATCTTTTCTTTAAGGATGCTCTTTCTTGAAAAAAAAATCATTTTACTGTTTATGAATGAGATCCGAAAACCAAGGCTTGGATAACCTACTGCAAGTGATTTGTTTACTAACTTGAGAAGACTCCTACTAACCCTTAAGTGGACTTGATCTCTTTTCCTCTATATAGATAGCTACTGTAACACTTTAAATGTCTGCAGTAGGCTTCATGCTAGAGTTCTCTGTTTTATGCTCATTTATTTTTTCCTAAACAAATGATCAGCAAAGCATTCAACTAGGTGCCTCTCTTAGTCCAGCTGAGCTTTTATAATAAAATACTTTAGACTGGATATGGTTATTTGCAAACAATAGGAATTTATTGCTTACACCTCTGGAAGGTGGAAAGTCCAAGGTCAAGGTTATAGCAGGAAGGGTTTACTTTCTGCTACAAAGATGGCATTTTCTTGCTGTATCCTCAAATGGAGGAAAAGAGCTCACTTGAGCCTCTTAGATAAGAGCAAAAACCCATTTATAAGGATGAAGCCATCATGACTTAATCATTTCCCAAAAGGCCCACCTGTTAATGCTATAGCCTTAAATTCAAAGGTTCCAACCTTAATTTTGGAGGGGACACAAACATTCCCAGAGCAGTGCCTTAGGGTCAATTAGGATTACTATGACACAGCCCCTGTTCCCAGTGACATAGGTGTGATAGACATGGGTACAAATCAGCTATAAGGAAAAGTAGTATGTGGCAAGGAGTATACAAGCATACCTCACTTTATTGCACTTTACATATATTGCATTTTTTACAAATTGAAAGTGTATGGCAACCCTGTGTGGAACAAGTCTATTAGTGCCATTTTCCCCAACAGTATGTGCTCACTTTATGTCTCTGCCACATTTTGGTTCACAATATTTCAAACTTTGTCATTTTCATTATATCTGCTATGGTGATCTGCCATCAGTTCCCTTTGATGTTACTATTGCAGTTGTTTTGAGGTACCACAAACTGTACCCTATTATTAGTGAACTTGATAAATATTGCATGCCTTCTGATTGCTCCACCAACCAGCTGTTCCTCCATCTCTCTATCTCTCTTTGGGCCTCTCTATTCTCTGAAACACAAAAATATTGAAATTAGGCCAACTAATAATCCTACAATGGACTCTAAATATTCAAGTGAAAGGAAGAATCATATGTCTTTCACTTTAAATTAAAATCCAAAAATGATTAAGCTTAGTGAGGAAAGCATGTTGAAAGCCAAGATAGGCTGAAAGCTAGGCCTCTTGTGACAAACAGCTAGCCAAGTTATGAATGCAAAGGAAAAGTTATTGAAGGAAACTTCACTCCAGTGAACACATGAATAATAAGAAAGCAAAACAGCCTTGTGGATGAGAACATTTTAGTGGTCTGGATAGAAGATCAAAGCAGCTGCAACATTTCCTTAAGCCAAACCGTAATCCAGAGCAAGGCCCTAACTCTCTTTAATTCTGTGAATGATGCTGAAAGTCTTAAGAGTGGATATAGAACATTAATGGAATGATCAGACTGATGATAAAGGCATCATATATGGAGATAAGTGTTCTGAAGGCAGCGTATAGAAAGGGGACCGATACAGACCTAACCATCAGGGATGTGATTTGGGGCTGAAACCTTAAGGATGGATAGTAAATGTCAAGGCTGACAGCATAGGGAAGAACATTCTGGACGTGGCCAAAGAATAAAAAAATTGCTTTGTGAGCTTTCGAGAGATACATTCTTTTGGGGGGTAAGATGGGAGGAGGGAGGGTAGAGGGGCTGCACCCTGCAGTGTGTAGTTAGATCACTAGCAATTGAGTTAACCAAGGTAAGTCTTTATCAAGGGGAGATTGTGGGAGAGAGATTGTAAGACAGAAAAGGCAGAGGCAGGCTAGGAAGAGAAGCATTCTGGGAAAACAAATAGCACAATTTGGCTAGCTGTTTGTGGGGAATTCAGTGAAGAGGTTGGAAAAGGAAGGAGATTGAAACATTGGAGCCATACTTACCTGAACTAACATTTGGTGTTTTTCTAGGCACCCAGTGGAAAATCACTGAAGGCTTAGAGCAAGACTATCACATAACTAGCATCATGTTTTAAGGATATCAATCTGAGTTTGAGAGGTAGAAACAGTAATGGAAAGGGAGTTCTAGATACAAGAGACAGTCACAGAAGTAGATAAACAGTATGAATCTGTGAATGAGGTTTTAGGTATTCAGGAGCTCTAAAGGAAGTTTACATTGAGGAAGAAGGAGAAAAAAATTAACAAATATTAGAACAAATCTTGTATATTTTATTAGGAATTTCTTAGAAATTGTTTTATTTAATCTCCAGAATTTTTGAGGTACATATTATTATCTTTTTATATTTATACATCCTTAATATTATCTTTATATATAAGTGAGAAACTGAGGCTCAGAGGGGGTAATTAACATGCCAAAGAGCAAGTTGATAAACTAGAGAGCTAGGATCTGAACCTAAGGTTGTTTAACTTCAAGGCAAAAATAACACTCTAAGGTCTTGCTTCCCTCCTAGTTCCTAATTCTTACCCCATTTGCCATTCCTCAGACTCTATTGACATTCAAGGGGATTCTCAGGACTCTGTAAACCTCTAATTGAATATGAGAAATTCCCAAAGGCCACCTCCCCCAGCCAGTGTCACACATATTTATCTGTGGGATAAGAGAGAGATGATCTCTGATAAAACATGCATTTGGGAGAGCAGTGGAAAATAATTCGTCTCTGAAGGGCCTGCTCCATCTCTCCCTGAAATTGCAATGATAGGGCATTTGCAGGACATGAAAACCAGTCAGTGGATCCAGTATATTAACTTTCACTTTGTTGTTTTTATTTTCCCTGTAGTGATTGAAAGATGAAGAACTCTTGTTGAAGCTTGTAGCTCCCCAATTACTTATTATTAACAGTGAAAATCTGATTTTCAAAGTTGTTTAATGGTCATGCCATCTCACCAATGTGAGATGACTGCCGATACTGCAGTGTGGGTCTCCGAAGAGTTGAGTAATGTTGTAGCTACTGTTATTTTAAAAATAGAAATAGAAAAGCCATAGCTACAATATTGCCTGGGATTCTTAGTCACCCAGTGAACAGGTAAAATGTCTTCCAGACTTGAAAGGGTCAAGCAGGAGATTGTTATATAATAAGGTTTTCTTCCCCCCACCCCCCGCCCCAACTAGTCTTTGTTATAGCAGGAAAAAATAAAGTTGACTATTAGGCAGAGGGGAAAAAAAACCCAAACCAATTATTAAGCATATTGCATTATGTGTAGAGTTGTTTTCTGGCTCCTATCACCACCACTGGCTGTGAATTTTAGCATTAATTATGTAGGGACATCAAAAGTGTACTGATAGTATAATTTGAAACCATTATACCATGTATCTCCATGCTAGCTCATCCTGTTTGGCAACAAACAGGAAGGTAAAATGCAAAGTAGCCATAAAAAACAAGAGGGAACAAATGAATAATAAATAGACAATTTTATATTACTCATAGGAACAATGAGAACCCATCAACAAATAAATTGCACTGGCCATGATTCTCTGAGGGTTCATCCATAGAGTGGCAATGCTATTAAGAGTGAGAAGTCCAGCAGACAGGTACATTTCTAGACCATCACAGAGAGAAAATATTTCAAGATGACTTGGTTATGCAGAACATTTTAGAGTAGTCCTTACTGAGGAGGGGTGGCTTTTAGGGATCTGAGGAAAGAGAAATTAAGGAATATTCTCAGCTTTGGCTTTTCAATTGACTTATGTAGGTGGATGATAGTGCTATTGACTCAGGTATGGAGAGACAAGTGGTAGACAGGTAGAAGATCAACAAGTCAGTTTTTGATGTGCTCAGCTTAGAAGGTTGGTTAGATTTCCACGTGGGCTTGTCAAGTAGGCAGCTGGGGTTATAACCAGGAACTTCAAGGAGAGGTCTAGGCCTGAATCAGTAGCATATAGACAATAAAATCACCTACAAGAACAGTGTAGACATTATACTGTAGAGACAGAAAGAAAGCGATCCAAGGATCCCCCTGATGAATTTCATCACAGTTGAATAAAGTGGGGGAAATAGTTTTAAAAAGACAGAAGCAGATTAGAGAAAGGAGAAATGAATAAAAGTAGATCAAGAAGGAGAGAAGTAAGAAGAAGGAAAAACAAGAAAAAATGTAGTCACAAAAGTCAAGAGTTCAACTACTAGAACACTATCAAAAAAAAATGAAAAGAGAAAAGCATCCACAGACTTGGTAACATTAAGTGACTGTGACTGTGATAGAGGTAGTATTAGAGGAATGATGAAATCATAAACCAAAAATCCTATAGCCCCATTTTCTAAACATTTCCCAAGTATGCCTAATTCATTTCATCTTAATTCAGGTTTAAACCACTATCTTCATTCATTCATACTGCTTTTGAATTTCCTTCCATTTATTTGGGATGCAATATGGTTTGGCTGGATCCCCACCCAAATCTCATCTTAGGGAGGGACCTGCTGGGAGGTAATTGAATCATGGAGCAAGTCTTTCCCATGCTGTTCTCATGATAGTGAATAAGTCTCATGAAATCTGATGGTTTTAAAAAGAGGCATTCCTCTACACAAGCTCTCTCTCTATTTGCCTGTTGCCATCCTTGCAAGATGTGACTTTGTTCTTTCTTGCCTTCCACCATGATTTTGAGGCTTTTCTAACCATGTGAAATTGTAAATCCAATTAAACCTCTTTCTTTTGTAAATTGCCCAGTCTTGAGTATACCTTTATCAGCAGTGTGAAAATCACCATGTCACTTCCAGAAAAATCCTGCCCAAAAAAACAAAAAAAAAAATTGTGAGCACGTCACTCCCTTGCCCTACCTAGGATACAGACAAATTCCTTATGATGCCTCAATAGCCCCCACCACCCAGCCCCTACCTGCTGCCTCACTCTCAATTCATTCCCTTCTTCCCTTCCCTTTCAGAGCATCAGCCATATTGAACATCTAAGATTTCAGGCACACCCAATATGAGGGGCAGCCCAGGATCTCTTCTGAGTCAGGCAGAAGAATTAAAATGAGAAAAGTGCATGCATATAAGTTCAGGGGAAGTGTGTGAACCAGGTGTCTTGCAATTAAGCTGTCTCTTCTTTCCTATTCCTTTTTTCTTTAACCTAGATCATGCCCTGTATTAGTCTGTTCTCACGCTGCTGATAAAGCCATACCCAAAACTGGGTAAAGGAGGGAAGTTTAATTGACTCATAGTTCAGGATGGCTGGAAAGGCCTCAGGAAACTTACAATCATGGTGGAAGGGGAAACAAGCATGTCCTTCTTTACATGAAGGCAGGAAGGAGAAGTGCCAAGTGAAAGGGGAAGCCCCTTATAAAACCAGTGGATCTCATGAGAACTTACTCACTATCATGAGAATAGAATGGGGGAAACCATTCCCAAGAATCAGTTACTTCCCACTGGGTCCCTTCCATGACACATAGGGATTATGGGAACTACAATTCAAGATGAGATTTGGGTGGGGGCATGGCCAAACCATATCATGCCCTCATTTCAGAATAACACTCTCACCTCTGTTGACATCATGCATGATCAGGAAGGAACCCTGATGTAACTTATTTTATGCAAACCTTACAATGCTAGGCCTTTTCCAGATGAGCTCTACTCCTTGCATTCCCAACTAGTTCAGAAACTCTTTAAAGTCAGGGAACATAGAGATGCTGAGAGTATGGATACCTGTGTTTAAAACCTGGCTTCTGAAGCCCTTCAGCAATGGTTTTGAAAACCTCTTTGGACTCCAGTTTCTCCATCAGTAAAACCAATATAAACAACAGATAGCTCCTTCATCAGATTTTTTGAGGATTCTGAGATAACTATAAAGTGCTTACTACAATTCCTGGCATATGGTGAGCAATTTTATTATTTTTTTGACTCTTATTCTTTTCTAGATTTTTAAGTGCTCAACACAGTACTGGGCACAGTGTCAGTGCTTAACAAATACTGGCGAGCCCCCGATAAATGTTATTCACCAACCATTTTCCCATGATTGTTATGGTGTATTGTTCAAGAACAAGAGTGGTGTGCCCAGCCTTATGATTATTTTCTTTTTCCTTTTTCATGTTGAGTTATGTAAATCAAGTTTGTACATTTCACCCTTCAGACAGAAATGGAGTGGTTCTAATTTGATCTAACCTAAGGTGGTAGGGGGCAGTGGGGGAATACAGAAGACTGCAGAAGTTAAAACTTTCTGGTATAAAAGAAACAGCAGGCTGCCTTATGTTTTCAACATTAGCATTTAAGTTCACTGCAGCTGAACTCAATTCGTATCAGTGGAGATTTATATCAAACAGTGGGAAGGCAAGTCATATCCTACTGCTGTCTTGCAGCATTATCATCAGGAATGTAGCCAATTTTAGCACAAATAAATGGTAGTTAGGGAAGTAACTTGTATGATCAAGTCCTATAATGGTCATTCTTTGATTTAGAAATATGTTCTAAACCTGTCACTTTGCATGAACTTGATTTTCAAAGGAAAGAAGAAAAAAAATACTATGCTTTCTCTAGTGGGAATAGCACAATATACAATAACAAAATAGAGAAAGTTAAAAAAATTCTGCTTACTGTTTTATCATCATTTTATGTATATAGGAAATAACTTTAAGTGGTAGATGCATGCTAAAGATTAAATTACATACAACATAGCTCACTATCATTACCTCTGCACATCGCTAAACTGAGACACTCCTAAAATTGTCATCTTGTCAGCAGTCAAAAGACAGCTGAAATGCTGGTTTGAATTTTATCTTTTATCTCCTTTAAGAAGTAGGAGGGAGAGAGAAGATGGTGCTGTAGGACCAACTAAGGATTGCAGCTCCCAGAGAATCTGCAGATGGTGAGTGGACGCTGCATTTCCAGACTGATCTTTATTGCCCACAGACAGATTCCCAGGTGTAGGAGCTGCATGGGCCACCAGCATGGCTGTTTGGGCCGGGGCTGCAGCACAGCAGCACTCCATAGAAAATACACTGGTTTGGTTGCCCTGTTAAACTGGCAATTGGAAATTTCGGAAGACAGATTAGCACATTCATCTGATTAAACGGGACTTAAACAGAAAGCCAGGCCAGGAGATTCCCGGGCAGCAACGTGATTCCAGCCAGCACAGTGGGTCGCTGCACAGGAAATCACACAGATCCTGGCACCCTTTCAGCAGGCGACTGGAACACCTGGGAGAGAGTCAACTGTTCAACTTAAAAAAAAAATAAGGGCTCTGAGGCAGGGAGCCAGGTGATCAGGCTCAGTGGGTCTCACCCCCACAAAAACAAAGAAAACAGCAATTGGAAACACTCAGGGTTGAGAGTTTCACCGCAAGCACAGCTGAACCCAGGATGGTGCAGCTTGGAGGGGGAGGGGCACCCACCATTACCGACACACTTGAACCCTATGGAGGTACACTGCCATTGCTGACGCAGCCTGCCATTGCCGAGGCAACCCACCATAACAGAGAAAGTCAGCCACTACAGAGATGGGCCATCATCACCACAGCAGCTCTAACCATACCCATATAAACAGGACTACAGGGAATTACACACAGCAGCAGGGCAGAGTGCACAGCAACAGGGCGGAGCCCACGGCAGCTCAGCATAGCCACTACAGGCAAGCAGTGAGTAGACTGTCTCCTTGCTGGGCAGGACAGTGCAACGGATACTCATAAATAAAGCCCTAACTCTCTGGGACAGAGCACCTAGGAAAAAAAAGGGGCTTTATGAGTTCTGCTGCAGCAGACTTAAACGTACCTGCCTAGCAGCCCTGAATGAACAACGGAGCTCACAGCTCAGCACTTGAGCTCCTATAAAGTACAGACTGTCTCCTCAAGTATAAAGTACAGTCTCCTCAAGCAGCTCCCTAACCCCTGTATATCCAAAGAGTCACCTCACAAAGGACTGATCAGACTATTTGTTAGGCATCATTCAGGGACAAAGATAGCAGAAGAAGAAACAGGTAGCAAACTTCATGGTTCCACAGCTGCTACAGGTGTATGCCAGGTGGATAAATCCACAAAGATGGGAAGAAACCAGCACAAAAAGGAGGAAAACACCCAAAACCAGAATACTTCGCCTCCTACAAGGGACCACAACTCTTCACCAGCAAGGGAACAAAGCTGGATGGAGAATTAGTATGATGAAATGACAGAATCAGACTTCAGAAGGTGGGTAATGAGAAACTTCTGTGAGCTAAAAGAACACATTCTAACTCAATGCAAAGAAACTAAGAACCTTGAAAAGAGATTTGAGGAAATGATAACAGGAATGGACTACTTAGAGAGGAATATGAGTGAATTGAAGGAGCTGAAAAACACAACACGAGAACTTCGCGAAGCATGCACAAGTTTCAACAGCCAAACTGACCAAGCAGAAGAAAGGATATCAGAAGTCGAAGATCAACTCAATGAAATAAAATGAGAAGCCAAGATTAGAGAAAAAAAGTGCAAAAAGGAATGAACAAAGTCTCCAAGAATGTGGGACTATATGAAGAGACCTAATCTACGTTTGACAGGTGTACCAAAATGGAATGAAGAGAATGAATCCAAGCTGGAAAATACTCTTCAGGAAAATTTCCCCAACCTAGCAAGGCAGGCCAATATTCAAGTCCAGGAAATACAGAGAACACCACAAAGATATTCTGCAAGAAGAGCAACCCCAAGGCACATAATCGTCAGATTCACCAGGGTTGAAATGAAGGAGAAAATGCTAAGGGTAGCCACAGAGAAAGGTCGGGTCACCCACAAAGGGAAGCCCATCAGACTCACAGCAGATCTCTCGGCAGAAACCCTACAAGCCAGAAGAGAGTGGGGGCCAATATTCAACATCCTTAAAGTGAAGAACTTTCAACCCAGAATTTCATATCCAGCCAAACTGAGCTTCAGAAGTGAAGGAAAAATAAAATCCTTTGCAAACAAGCAAGTACTCAGAGATTTTGTCACCAACAGGCCTGCTTTACAAGAGCTCCTGAAAGAGGCACTACACATAGAAAGGAACAACCAGTACCAGCCATTCCAAAAACATACCAAATGCTAAAGAGCATCAACAAAATGAAGAATCTGCATCAACTAATGGGCAAAACAGCCAGCTAGTATCAAAATGGCAGTATCAAATTCACACATAACAATATTGACCCTGAATGTAAATGGGCTAAATGCACCAATCAAGAGACACAGACTGGCAAATTGGATAAAAATCCAAAACCCATCAGTGTGCTGTATCCAGGAAACCCATCTCACATGCAAGGATACACAAAGGCTCAAAATAAAGGGATGGAGGAAGATTTACCAAGCAAATGGAGAGCAAAAAAAGCAGGAGTTGCAATTCTCATCTCTGATAAAATAGACTTTAAAGCAACAAAGATCAAAAGAGACAAAGCAAGACGTTACATAATGGTAAAATGATGGATACAACAAGAAGAGCTAACAATCCTAAATATATACAGACCCAATACAGGAGCACCCAGATACATAAGGCAAGTTCTTAATGACTTACAAAGAGACTTAGACTCCCACACAATAATAGTGGGAGACATTAACACTCCACTGTCAATATTAGACAGATCAACCAGACAGAAAATTAACAAGGCTATCCAGGACTTGAACTCAGACCTGGAACAAGCAAATCTGATAGACATTTACAGAACTCTCCACCCCAAATCCTCAAAATATACATTCTTCTCAGCACCACATCAAACCTACTCTAAAATTGACCACATAATTGGAAGGAAAGCACTCCTCAGCAAATGCAAAACAACTGAAATCATAACAAACAGTCTCTCAGACCATAGTGCAATCAAGTTAGAACTCAGAATTCAGAAACCAACCCAGAACTGGATAAACAATGAAATGAAGGCAGAAATAAAGAAGTTCTTTGAAACCAATGGGAATGAAGACACAACATACCAGAATATCTGGGACACATTTAAAGCAGTCTCTAGAGGAAAATATATAGCAATAAGTGCCCACATGAGAAGAGCGGAGAGATCCAAAATTGACACCCTAATGTCAAAATTGAAAGAGCTAGAGAAGCAAGATCAAAAAAACTCAAAACCTAGCAGAAGACAAGAAATAACTAAGATCAGAGCAGAACTGAAGGAGATAGAGACATGAAACCATGAATAGACCAATAACAAAATCTGAAGTTGAGGCAGCAATTAAGAGCCTACCACACACAAAAAGCCCGGGTCCAGATGGGTTCACAGCCAAATTCTACCAGACACACAAAGAGGAACTGTTACCATACCTCCTGAAACTATTCCAAATAATCCAAAAAGAGGGAATCCTTCCCAAATCATTTTATGAGATCAACATCATTCTGGTACCAAAACTCGGCAGAGACTCAACAAGAAAAGAAAACTTCAGGCCAATATCCATGATGAACATAGATGCAAAAATCTTCAATAAAATATTGGCAAGCCGATTGCAACAGCACATCAAAAAGCTTATCCACCATGATCAAGTAGGATTCATCCCGGGGATGCAAGGCTGGTTCAACATACGCAAGTCTATCAACATAATTCACCACATAAACAGAACCAAAAACAAAAACCACATGATTATCTCAATTGATGCAGAGAAGGCATTCGACAAAATTCAACAGCCCTTTATGCTAAAAACCCTCAATAAACTCGGTATCGATGGAACGTATCTCAAAGTAATAAAAGCTATTTATGACAAACCAACAGCCAATATCATACTGAATGGGCAAAAACTGGAAGCATTCCCTTTGAAATCTGGCACTAGACAAGGATGCCCTCTCTCACCGCTTCTATTTAACATAGTACTGGAAGTTCTAGCCAGAGCAATCCGGCAAGAAAAAGAAATAAAGGATATTCAAATAGGAAAGGAGGAAGCCAAATTGCCTCTATTTGCAGACGACATGATAGTATACCTAGAAGACCC
The DNA here is from genome assembly GCF_049354715.1 of Callithrix jacchus. Taxonomy (NCBI): domain Eukaryota; kingdom Metazoa; phylum Chordata; class Mammalia; order Primates; family Cebidae; genus Callithrix; species Callithrix jacchus. Next base: position 100,176,927 of record NC_133510.1, on the reverse strand, counting down.
CATCGTCTCAGCCCAAAATCTCCTGAAACTGATAAGAAACTTCAGCAAAGTCTCAGGATATAAAATCAACATGCAAAAATCGCAAGCATTCCTATACACCAATAACAGACTTAAAGAAAGCCAAATCAAGAACAAACTGCCATTCACAATTGCTACAAAGAGAATAAAATACCTAGGAATACAACTAACAAGGAATGTAAGGGACCTCTTCAAGGAGAACTACAAACCACTGCTCAACGAAATAAAAGAGGACACAAACAGATGGAGAAACATTCCATGTTCATGGTTAGGAAGAATCAATATCATGGAAATGGCCATACTGCCCAAAGTAATTTACAGAATCAACACTATCCCCATCAAGCTACCATTGACTTTCTTCACAGAACTGGAAAAAACCACCATGAACTTCATATGGAACCAAAAGAGAGCCTGCATAGCCAAGTCAATTCTAAGCAAAAAGAACACAGCGGGGGGCATCACACTACTGGATTTCAAACTATACTACAAGGCTACAGTAATCAAAACAGCATGGTACTGGTACCAAAACAGAGATATAGACCAATGGAACAGAACAGAGGCATCGGAGGCAACACAACATATCTACAACCATACAATCTTTGATAAACCTGACAAAAACAAGCAATGGGGAAACGATTCCCTGTTTAATAAATGGTGTTGGGAAAACTGGCTAGCCATGCGCAGAAAGCAGAAACTGGACCCCTTCCTGACACCTTACACTACAATTAACTCCAGATGGACTACAGACTTAAACATAAGACCTGGCACCATAAAAACCCTAGAAGAAAATCTAGGCAAAACCATTCAGGACATAGGAGTAGGCAAGGACTTCATTACCAAACACCAAAAGCATTGGTAACAAAAGCCAAAATAGACAAATGGGACCTAATCAAACTCCACAGCTTCTGCACGGCAAAAGAAACAGTCACTAGAGTGAATCGGCAACCAACAGAATGGGAAAAAATTTTTGCAGTTTACCCATCTGACAAAGGGCTGATATCCAGAATTTACAAAGAACTCAAACAGATTTACAAGAACAAAACAAACAAGCCCATTCAAAAATGGGCAAAGGATATGAACAGACACTTTACAAAAGAAGACATATATGAGGCCAACAATCATATGAAAAAATGCTCATCATCACCGGTCATCAGAGATATGCAAATCAAAACTACATTGAGATACCATCTCACGCCAGTTAGAATGGCGATCATTAAAAAATCTGGAGACAACAGATGCTGGAGAGGATGTGGAGAAATAGGAACACTTTTACACTGTTGGTGGGAGTGTAAATTAGTTCAACCATTGTGGAAGACAGTGTGGCAATTCCGCAAGGAACTAGAAATAGAAATTCCATTTGACCCAGCAATCCCATTACTGGGTATATATCCAAAGGACTATAAATCGTTCTACTATAAGGACACATGCACACAAATGTTCATTGCAGCACTGTTTACAATAGCAAAGACCTGGAACCAACCCAAATGCCCATCGAAGATAGACTGGACTGGAAAAATGTGGCACATATACACCATGGAATATTATGCAGCCATCAAAAACAATGAGTTCGTGTCCTTTGTAGGGACATGGATGGATGAATCTGGAGAACATCATTCTCAGCAAACTGACACAAGAACAGAAAATGAAATACCGCATATTCTCACTCATAGGTGGGTGATGAACAATGAGAACACATGGACACAGGGAGGGGAACACTACACACTGGGGTCTATTGGGGGGAATAGGGGAGGGACAGCTGGGCGGGGGAGTTGGGGAGGGATAGCATGGGGAGAAATGCCAGATGTGGGTGAAGGGGAGGAAGGCAGCTAATCACACTGCCACGTGTGTACCTATGCAACTATCTTGCACGTTCTGCACATGTACTCCAAAACCTAAAATGCAATAAAAAAAAATGAAGTAGGAGAAGTGCACTACAAGATTCACATATGAAGAAAAGGAAACAAATGGTTTCAGGGATTGAAATGAAGGTATGTTTAGATCAGGAAGGGACCTTAAAGATAATGATTTCAAGACCCTTAGCTTGCCAGTGAGGAAACAGAGACCCAAAGAATTCAAATAGCCCAATGACACATGCAATTGGGACTACATATCTGTATCTCTCACAGCTATAATAAGTCATTTCCAAACCTAACCAAACATACATCACCTGGAAGCAAGCATGCAGGTTCTTAGACATACAGACTTGCAGAATCAGAATCTTTAATAGTGGGATCCAAAATCCTGTGGATTTAAAAAGCTGCTCAGATTATTCAGATGCCAAACATCCAGGGACTAAGGTTCACAAAGCACTGAGCTATACTTCCCATGGCCAATGTCTGGACATTTAGCATGGAAGAGGGCAGGCATAGCCTATTTATTTTCTCCAATTTAAGTAACTGTATCAGTACCAAATATCAATTTCATAATGTCATTTCTAACAACTCATCTATGTACTCTACATCTAACCTCAACGCAGTTAAGCTTGGCTACAGCTCACAGTTCTTTTTTGCATTATAAAAGCATTATGTGCATTATTGTGCTGCCCCCATGAACCCCCCCAAAAATTATAGATGCTATTTGAAATATACGTTTGTTTTTTTCTGAGATAGGAAATTGGTATATTAATTACCTGATTGTGCTACTGTTATATTAATAGTGTTGTACACATAAACATAAGTGGGACAAAAAAGTGCATTTACCCCAAAACAATCCTACACATGATATCTATTTGCTTGCCATTCCCCTCATAGTTTGCTAATATAGCCTAAGTGCCTTCCTTGAAAGCATCCTTGCCCCAGAAAAGAAGAATTTCAAAAGGAAATAAACTCTGTCCTAGCCATGTAAGCAGATGGAGCTAAACCTCTTTCTCCAGTTCCGATCTGTCTTCTAAGTGTTAGACTCATTTATTCAAGTGTCTACCAGACCTCTCCACCCACATACCCCAGGTGTAATTCAGACAAATGTGCTCCAAATGAAAGTCATCACTTTCTCCCAAATCTGTACCTCTGCTGTGCTTCACATGTCAGTTACTCCATCCAATCACCTGAGGCAAAAATCGGGGAATCACCTGTATCTGCTGAAATATATTGAAATTTTAGTTGCAAGTGAAAGAAATTCAGCTGAAGCTGGGTTGACTATAAAAGATAATTTAATGAATCACTTAATTGTGAAGTCTATAAGAAGATTCTATCTCTAAGTACAACTGAACTCAGCTAACTGATTTTATAAAATTATTCTCCTGCTGTTTTCTCTTCTCAACTCTTCTTTATCATGGACTCGTTTTCTAGATTGGGTATGCCAACCTTATATCCTTTCAGTGTTAATTCCAATGAAAGAGGTTCTCCTTCCTAATAATTTCAGCAAGTGTCCTGGTCTGGTTGGAACAACCTAATTCAATGCACACCCTGGCCTAGTCCCTATGACCAGGGATGTGGAACTGTTGGGTCACCTGCACACATCTTGGGTGAATGGAATCAGGAAATGGATGGAGCATGGGGGAGAAGTCATTTCCTAAAAGAAAACTGAGGTGCTATTTCAAAACAGAAAAGAAAGCAGAGGGAACACTGTGCAGGCAGAAACATCAGGTATCTTCTGTATCATCCTGGATTCCTCCTTTCACTTCTTGAGCCAAAGGATTGCTTAGTTTCAATGATTCTCTAGACACATCTCTTATTTGTCTCCTTCTCTCAGATCCACTGTTATGACTTGCTTCAAGTCCTCACCATGTCTCATCTGGAATTGCAACATCCCTACTTACTGTCCTGTATTTGTACTGCAATTGAAACCTGATCATAGTTATTTTCTAGCTCAAAAATCTACCAAGTCCAAATTGTGTGTAGTATAAAGATCAGGCTTTTTAGCAGGATATTTAAGGCTCTCTAGGATTTGTCCTGCTTCATCTCTCAACACTCCCCAGCACACATCCTAAGGTGGCTAATAATCATACTAACACTAACAAAGAAAAATATGTCTTGAGTTCTTACTAGGCATCAGGCTCTACACAAAGAGATCTCTGTGTCCCCATGACAACCTTCTTTCTATATTCATTTTACAAATGAGAGAGAGGCTTGGAGAGGCTAAGCAAATTAACCAAAGTCACATAGCTAATACTTATTAGTGCTCAAGCTAGTACTGGAACTCAGCCAGGGATCTAATGTCTGAAAACAGTCTGATCTCTTAGCTATTCTAGTATATTGCCACACTAAATGACTTTCAGTTCTCCAAACTTACCATACTTTTTCCCTCTGCTGAATATGTTTCTTACATGCCTGACTGGTCAACCCCATGAAACTTCAAGATCGAGCTCAAGTGCCTCCTCTTTGAGGAATCTTTCCCTGATGCATACAAGCAGAGTTTATCATCCTCTCTTTCTTAGTGACAAATGATAACTTGTGAACATTAGAAACTTAAAGATTTAAGATAATGGGAAGATTAAATAAATGATGGTTTATGATAGAATATCAATATTAAAATAAATCATGTTTTAGAAAAATATTAATGACCTGAAACACTGCTCCCAATCAATACAAGGTGATTGTAAAGGGAAGAGTAGAGTACAAGGTGCTAAATAATGCCTGCATCTACCTTCATAAAAGAATCCATGTCCGAAAATTGATGTACTAGAAGCGCAGTGATTAAGAAAATGGGCTTTAGTATCAGACCAAAATGGGTTTGAGCTCCATCTTTGTCACTAGATATGGGGCCTTGGGAAAGGTACATAGACCCTCTGAACCTCTGAAAATGTGTGTGTGGAGACATGTATCTAGATGATGTCTAGGCCATATCTATGTCATAGCTATAGCTATATTTCTACCTACATATATATAGAGAAGATGATAACAAGAGACTGAAAGGAAACATATACCAAAAGGTAACAATGGTTGTAACTTGATTGATGTTGACTTTCTTCATATTTTTCTTTTTCTTTTCTTTTTTTTTTTTTTTTTTTTTTTTTGAGACAGAGTCTTGCTATGTTGCCGGGCACCATGCTGGAGTGCAGTGACACAATCTTGGCTCACTGCAACCTCTGCCTCCTGGATTCAAGCAATTCTCCTGCCTCAGCCTCCCAAAGTAGCTGGGACTGCAGGCGCATGCCACCATGCCTAAAATACAATACTAATTTTTGTATTTTAGTAGAGACGGGGTTTCACCATGTTGGCCAGGATGGTCTCGAGCTCTTGATCCTGTGATCTGCCCACCTCGGCCTCCCAAAGTGCTGGGAATACAAGCATGGGCCACCACACCCAGCCTTTTTCATATTTTTCTATATTTTCTAAATATTCTGCAATGCATATGTGCTTCCTTTATATTCTGATCATTCTCCACACTAATATGCTGTGTCTAATTTAAACTTTGGGCCCCAGGAGCAGAAACCGCATCTAATTACCTAATTATGCATCCCGCATCACAGCCCACATGGCATCAGTGTTAAATGACCTGCTGGTTAGCATCGTCACAGCCATGGCAGATCTATCTGGTATACTTAGGAGGTCCTCTTTTGAAATACAGTCAATTTTTGACAATTTAAGGGCTGATTATCTAGTCTTAAATTATCCATATCCTTATATTCTACAACATCTCCCACCTGCTGACCAAATGTGAAGGTTTCATGGCTCCTTAGTATCTCTACCATGACGAGCAGAGAGAAAGCAAAAGTGATGATATTGTAATCAATCAAATTGCTTACTCTGTGGAACCATTGATCATTACATTCACTCTGGAAGCTCTAACATGAGAAATTTCTTTTAAAATAAAATGGCAGGGAAAAAAGTTTTCTCCTAAAAAAAATACTCTGTTTTCTTTTTATTGATAAAACTATGAAGCTTGTGTTTTACTTTTTGTTGGGTATTAGAAGTCTTGTTATTATTTATTACCCCATCTCTCTCCTTTGCTTAAACTTGATTTTCCTATTAACCTTATTTTTATGTCCTTGTTTGGTGGCATGTCCCAAATTATTTTCTGAGAGAGTTAGGGTACAAATAAATTCACTAAATAATTATGAAATTTGAAAACTTGTGTTAATAAATATCAATATTTTATATTATTTTGCATTGGTTTTAGCAGTTTCACATTTGTGATCTCACTTATTTTCCTTATTTCTCCTTGTCCTGCAAGTAAGGAAGTCATTTTTCCCATGTTCCAGATACAAAAACTGACGAAAAACCTCTGGGAGAAAAAGAAGGAATGATTATGAGCTCTAGAGCTAGATAACGTGAGTTTGAATTCTAGTTCTATTTTGGCTCTACCTGGAGCCTTTGGATAAACTGCTCAACTTCCCTCCATATTTTTAACTGTAAAATGAGGAGGTAATATTAACAGTAGCTACCATAAGGATAATTGTGAAGATGAATTAAGTTACATACTTCAGGCACTCGAATTGCTGCCTGGCACATAGTAAGAACTCATAAACATTTGCTATTGTTGTACCTAAGCAGGTGTCATCTAACTTCCTGCATTGACCATTTCTCCATCATGCATTTATTTGCACTTGGTCAACAGTCAATCCTGCTGGACTGAGATCTGTTTTTGCCATAGATAAGAAGAAATGGGGCCCAGTGCGGTGGCTCAGGCCTGTAATCTGGGCACTTTAAGAGGCCGAGGCGGGTGGATCACCTGAGGTCAGGAGTTGGAGACCAGCCTGGCTAACAGGGGGAAACCCTATCTCTAGCAAAAATACAAATAGTTATCTGGGTGTGGTGATGCTGGGTGCCTGTAATCCCAGTTACTCCAGAGGCTGAGGCAGGAGAATGGCTTGAACCCTGGGAGACAGAGTTGCAGTGAGCCAAGGTCACACCATTATACTCCAGCCTGGGTGACAAGAGTGAGACTCTGTCTCAAAAAAAAAAAAAGAAAAGAAATCGTTTCCTAAGAACAGTGAACACGTGATTAAATGGTCATGCTAAACATGGTTTCAGAAGGAGAAAAATTCCCTTTAGGATATTTTTTACTATATCACTAAAAACACGTACATTTTATCATTCTGTTACCATATGTATAACAGAAGGCTTTAGTGCCAGACAGCTTCGGGTATAAACCACTCTTGCCCCTTGCTAGCTGTGAAGCCTTGGGCAAACTCCATCATGTCTAGAGCCTTGTACTTGATTATCAAATAGAAATAATGATGGCTCTTCTTTGGTATGGCCATTATGTAAAGCACATAGCACAGTGCCAAGACAAGAGCAGGAGGTCAATAAATAGAACGGTGATCACTGCTGTGTTGTTATTATTATTATATAGAAGCTCACAGTACCAAACATAATCAAATTCAATTTCTCTTGTAATGTTTTGCAATTCAGACTTTTAAAAAATTCATCAATTTGTCCAAGTGAGAAAAAATTTCACAGGACTTACTGTAGTGGAGGAAAAATTTGTACCCCCAAAATACAGTTTTGTTGAATTTTTCCCTCTATGTTTCTGGCCAACTCTAGTACTCATTACATCAGCATCTTTTTTGAAAAGTAATTTAATATAGATTTAGTCCCTTTTGTTATATAGAATCCCAGAATTATATGATACATAGAAACTTCAAAAGCCACTGAGAATCTCACCCTGATTCTGATACAAATATTGGTCAAAATGGAAGGTTTGAATATTGAGAGGATTTAAGTGTAATTGCCTTCAGTAACTGAAATCAAGATAATTACATTTATACTTGGCAACAGATTTTATTAAGGACAGTTACCGTTGTGTTCCCAGAGCTGTCATCTTTTTGTGTTTTTTGGTTTTGTTTTGTTTTTTGAGATGGAGTCTCGCTCTGTCACCCAGGCTGGAGTGCAGTGGCACCATCATGGCTCACCACAGCCTCTGCTTCCTGGGTTCAAGCAATTCTCCTGCCTCAGCCTCCCAAGTAGCTGGAATTATGGGCACACATCACCACACATGGCTAATTTTTGTATTTTTAGTGGAAATGGGTTTTCGCCATGTTGGCCAGACTGGTCTCCAACTCCTGACCTCATGATCCACCCACCTCAGCCTCCCAAAGTGCTGGGATTACAGGCACAAGCCACTGCAGCTGGCCCTAGAGCTGTCAAAAAAAAAAAAAAAAAAAAACCAAGAACACAAGTAGGCTTTCCTTTAAGAAAATCTAAAATGCAAAGCCCTAAAAAATGGAGAGAGGGTAACTATTTGATTTTCAGATTATTTATTGAAAAAGTCATTTTCTTCAAAAATTAAACTTTATGTGTATTTTCAATGACTCAATGGTAAGATTTAGTTTGCACAGACCATAAATATTGAAAAACTTGTGAAATTACACTTGTATCTTGTGTGAATAAAGAACCCACTTTTTTTCACTTTGATGCCATTATTTTTATGCATCTTGTAGCATTTCCCTATAGTTTAAAAGTAATCATCAGTTTAGATGTATTGGTCTTTATGATTTTAAAGTGGGTCTGGTGATCTTGCGTATCTCACCACAATTGATGTAAAAAATGCAGTGTCCTGACAGTTCGCATTAAGCGTCACACAGAAAAAGTATAATTAGCATTTCTGTGCTAATTAAAAGTGATGCTGGGTTAGTTCCAACATCATGCTTTTAAATGGTTGATGTCTCAAGAGACTAAAATTGGAAAAATAATGCATTTCAAATGGAAAAATCCTGTGCAAACTTTCTTAAATAATCCGGATTTGTTGCTGTTGTTATTTACATCTCATTATAATGGTAGACTTCAAGATGACTTCTTTTAATCAGTTTACCATTTTCACTTTTCCCACTTCGCAATCAGTAAGAAATTCAAGATGTTTTTCTGCTTCTTTAAATCCTTTGACCGTCTGCTTTCACACAAAATTAATTAAGGATTCTCTAAATAAAGAACATGCCGTGAAAGAATGAAGCAATTCAGGATTTTCAGTTTTCCCTTTATACAGTGCAAAGTACATCGTGTACTCAGCCACTTCAGTCTTTCTTACAAGTAAAAATTTTAAAGACAAATACCACTTCCCTGAACCCAACCATTTTTCAAATAAACAGATGATTGTCATTGATTAAATACTTTTTTCAAACATAGCCCAATTATTCAAAATCACAAAGGTTCTACATGGTTTTAAATCTGATTTTCTTTCCAAACGAATGTCGGAGGATCACCAAGAGGTAGGGAGAGAGGGAAGCTATTGTTCCACCACATTCCATTCCTGTTAAATCAACTTGATATATGCGATAAATTAAGTCTGCACTGCAGGTCAGTGAATTTCTATTAACTACTTATTATGGAAGAAAGGAAAGCAGCCCAGTCAAGAACTCTTACACATCAGCCAAAGCAAGCTGTCACTCTGTTTAACTTTTACAATAAATGTTCTTCGGTCTCACACATGTGAAAGAAAAAACATTGTTTGGCATTTAAGCTCTCATTGCCAATGTGCATTAAGGCAAAGAACCAGGCTAGATTGATTACTTCTCTTAGTTTAAAAGGCTAGGAAACTCTGGATTTTGCTAAGATTTTGCTGATTTATGTAACCATTTAAAAATAGGTCTTTAGGGATTCTGAAAACATGGCTACCCTCCTGAAGTTTATAACAGCTGCACTCTCAACTCATCTATCCACTTTTATTGGCTCATATGACTCTGAGCAAGTCCCCAAAAGAGGAAATGGTTCAAGTTTTCCCCATAGGGGCTAGATGAGCAAGAGACTATAGGAGATCAACCTCAGAGTGGATCTCAGCACAAAGATTCCAACTCCTTAGATGCTGGAGAGAGCTTGGGCCCCAAAACTCAGTGGATTCTAAGCCCCATAATCATGCCTGGGCTGCCTAAGCAAGAACTGGTAGATTAATAAAAAGAGGCTGAATAAAGTCAATGAATAAAAAGTAGATAAATAAAAATCAGCTAAGCAGGTGGATCTAGTCCTCCCTGTCCCCAGCCCTGCTAAGTATAAGAACAACTTATACTGAGTTTAGTATAAGTTATACTGGAGGCTTTTTCCTGGGAAGGAAGTCTTCCTTGGAGGCTGGCAGCCTGCCTATGCCTACACCATCCACCCACAAGGCAGAGACCACAATCCTTCCATCCCTTCCTGAACTGCTACCCATCCATGTCTTCAGTGACCACAACAGAGCCACGGGAAGGATATAAAAAAATTAGTGAATAGATGATTAAATAAAATATTCTTAAAAATTATAATAAAGCCAGAAAGAGTAAGACCATTCAAAGCAAACAGAAACACATGTCTAAAGAAATAAAACTGTTAGGAAAATAAATGATGATGATGATGCAAAAGATGTATATTACAATAAGAGCAATCACAAAACAAAAAACAAAAAGTACTTTCTTTAGAAAAATCAAAATGATTTCTCAAATAAGCAGATATTAGTATTAATAGATGCATTTACAGAATGAATGGTTACTGTTAAGATCCCAGTTAGTAACTTGGAAAAGCAAGTGTAAGAAACATCTCAAAACACAAAGCCAAGGTAGAAATAGATTTTATAGATAGATAAATATGAAGAGATAAAAATATAGAAAGAAATATTAGAGAAAAGAAAAGATTTGTAGGGAAAAGCCAAGAACCTAAAATATTTTTTCTTTTCCTAAACAAGGCAGGAAGAGTGACAAAGACACAATGTATACATAAATACATAATAGAGAAAATTTCCTCTGAACTGAAAAAACATGAGTCTGCAGAATAAAAGGACAAAGTGTGGTCATAAACTAATTAGAAAAGACATAGTCCTAAGACTATTCTAATAAAATTTATGAATTCTAAGGATTAAAAGAAAATTCAACAAAATTCCTGACAGAAACGAAACAAGATGAGTTACCACAAAGGAAAAAGAATAATACAGGCATCAGACCTTTCATCTGTAACACTTGCAGCTTGAGGATGATGAAATGACATCTACTGGACCAGGGAAATTAAAGAAATGTAAAAATCTTGACAAGGGAGGGTGGGATAAAGGGTGGGAAGAGGGTACATGTCAATATTCTAAGAATCATTTTATTGGTGTGGGGAAAATGGAGGGAAGCAGTGCCCCCAAGCAAAAAGAAACAAACAAATAAAATTAGCAACTTATTTTTCAAATAATATTAGAGAAAGACATATAAGATTATTTCTACAGGGAAAGTAAAAGTAACCATTAATGGACAGAAATGGCATAGTGGATATTCCAAATACATAAGCAGAAGAATAGAACAAGCAAACCAATTAAAATTAGGATAAGGAGCCAGATGCAGTGGTGTACACCTGTATTCCCATCCACTCAGGAGACTGAGGCAGGAGGATAACTTGAGCCCAGGAGTTGGAGGCTATACTGCACTAAGATTGTGTCTATTAATAGCCACTGTATTTTAACCTGGGCAATGTAGTGAGACACTATCTCTAAAAAAATTAGGATAAGGGAGAAGCAGAATAACAACATAAATCATAAAGTAAAAAGAGAGAAATAAAATTTTCATTAAATTTACAACAAATAAACCAAATTCTCCATTGCATGAAAGAGACTGTCAAATTGAACTAAAGAGAAAACTTTGAATTATGCAGTTAAAAAATTATTGTACAACAAATTGATTAAGAAAGTTGAAAACAATGTATTGGCAAAGACAAGATAATATTCATATTAGACAAGGTGGAATCTAATGTTAAAAATCTTAACCAAGAAATAGATGATCATTAGGTTTTAACAAAAGGCATAGTTTAAGAACATCTAATAGCTCTGTAGCCCAATTTATACATTGTTGCTCTAACCCCAAGTAATTCAAGTGCCTTTAAAGACTGGTCAAGTTAAAATGAGGACATTAATATGGGCCCCAATCCAATCTGACTTGTGTCCTTAAAAGAAGAGGAAATTTGGTTGCAAAAAGAGGTACAAAGAATGTAAAAGCAGAGAGGAAAGACCATGTGAAGACACCTTAAGAGGACAGACATCTGCAATCCAAAGAGAGAGAAGCCTCAGAAGAAATCAAACCTGTTGACATCTTTTTTTTTTTCTTTTTTCTTTTTTTTTTTTTTTTGAGACGGAGTTCCGCTCTTGTTACCCAGGCTGGAGTGCAATGGCGCGATCTCGGCTCACTGCAACCTCCGCCTCCTGGGTTCAGGCAATTTTCCTGCCTCAGCCTCCCGAATAGCTGGGATTACAGGCGTGCGCCACAATGCCAAGCTAATTTTTTTTGTATTTTTAGTAGAGACGGGTTTTCACCATGGTGACCAGGATGGTCTTGATCTCTTGACCTCGTGATCCACCCGCCTCGGCCTCCCAAATCGCTGGGATTACAGGCTTGAGCCACCGCGCCCGGCCCTGTTGATATCTTGATCTTGGACTCCTAGTTTTCATAACTGTGAAAATAAATTTCTATTGTTAAAATCACCCAGTCTGTGGTATTTTGCTATGGCAACTCTAGCCAACTAATATCATCTATACTGAACATTTTAATTCTCAAATAGAAAATATATGTGTGTGTGCGTGTGCATGCATGTGTGTGTGCACGTGTGTGTGTGTGTGTGTGTGCTCGCTTGCCCTCAGTGAGCAGGGAAATGGTCCATGGATCATTTATAAAACTAATCACATATTTAACCATAAAGAAAATCTGTAATAGGCTTTAAAAACACATGCTACATTCTCCAATTATAAACTGAAATAATTAGAAATAATAAAAAGTTTCCTCCAAAACATTAAACTATTAGGAAATTTAAACACTTAGAAAATTTATGGACCAAAAGAGAAATCAAAAGAGAAATGATAAATTATTTGGAAAGCAATGAAAATAATACTTCTCCTAAGGGAAGGAGATCCACTCGTAGAGAGATTTGAAAGATTAAAAAAACAAAAACTCTACCATTAGAAAAAAGCATTGAGATCTTACAGGTTCTCAGCCAAGTTTTTCAAACCCAGCATTTTTTAACTGTGGCAGTATTGGCAATTTTGATGGAATAATATTCTCTTGGGCAGGAATGTCTTATGGATTGTTAAACGTTCACCCATTCCTAGCTCCAAAGTACAAAACAACATTAGCATCTTACCAGTACTGAGATGACCAGTACACTAAAATGTTCTGATAAGCAGATAATCCCAGTGTTATTTAAACTACTTTAGGCCAGAGAAAATGAAGAAACTATCACTTAATTGAATCTAGCTTTACTGTTATACTAAATCATGATAAGACAGTAGAGAAAGAAAACAGTAGTACAATCTCATTTAAAAATTGGCCCATATTATCAGATAGGGAGACTTAATAACATGAAACCATCTACATTAATATCTATTTTTATATCTATACATTTTCTAATGGAACTTCAATTAGAGTTCCAATATGATTTTTTTTTTAGATTTTGGCTATAATGATTGTATATTTTTTAATGAAAGAATAAATACCTAAAGACTGTGGAGAAAGGAATTTTAAAAAGTAAAAGAAGAGTCTGCTCTACCAGATATCAGAATATACTGTAAAGAAAATATGATATTAACTTAAAATGGAAAATTAGACTATTAGAACATAATAAAAAATCAAAATAAAGAATCAGATACAACTGGCCCTCAGTATCCACAGGTTCCACCTCTGTGGATTCAACCAACCACACATTAAAAATATTTGTAAAAAACTCTCAAAATAACAGTGCAACAATAAAAATAATAAAAATAGAAAACTATACAATATAACCACTATTTATATAGTGCTTATATTGCATTAGGTATTATAAGAAATCTAGAGATGATTTAAAGTATACTGGAGACTGTGAGTAGGTTATATGCAAGTACTATGCATTTTATATAAGAAATTTGAGCATTGCAGATTTTGGTATCCATCAGGGGTCCGGGAACCAATCTTTTTGGATACCAAGGAACAACTATACTAGCATTTCAGGATTCGATACATGAAAAAGGGAGCATTTCATTGCATCGAGTAAGAAAAAGAATATTTAATAAAGTATGCTGGTTATCTATGTGGAAAAAAATTGTTTGAACAACCATATTACACCATATAACAAAACAAATTTTAAAAGTATTAAAAATATAAACATAAAAACATTAAACAAATATATTTCAAAAAATTGTAGAAGGCTATGTGTATCATTCAAAATGAAAACTCACATACTATAAAATACAAGAGGCATATTTGCTAAATAAAAACTAGATACTTTTGATGGCAAACGTTAGCCTAAATAAACCCAATAAATAAACAATAGATTTTTTTTTTTTTTTTTTTTTTGGCAATTGATAATGCTTTATTGAAAAGTATGAAATGTCGATTAGTTTATACTTTCATAAGCAGTCTTTTTTGTGCTGATTGGGTACAGTTTTAACTGTACATATATTCCTTTATGCATTTAGAAATTCAAATGTTAATGCCATTTTTTATTGTTACAATGGCTTTTTTTTTCTTTTTTAATTTTTTATTGGATTATAGGTTTTGGGGTACATGAGCAGAGCATGCAAGACAGTTGCGTAGGTACACACATGGCAGTGTGCTTTGCTTTTCTTCTCCCCTTCACCCACATTTGGCATTTCTCCCCAGGCTACCCCTCCCCACCTCCCCCTCCCACTGGCCCTCCCCTTTTCCCCCCAATAGACCCCAGTGTTTAGTACTCCCCTTTCTGTGTCCATGTGTTCTCATTTTTCATCACCCACCTATGAGTGAGAATATGCGGTGTTTCATTTTCTGTTCTTGTGTCAGTTTGCTGAGGATGATGTTTTCCAGATTCATCCATGTCCCTACAAACGACACGAACTCATCATTTCTGATTGCTGCATAATATTCCATGGTGTATATGTGCCACATTTTTCCAATCCAGTCTATTATCAATGGGCATTTGGGTTGATTCCAGGTCTTTGCTATTGTAAACAGTGCTGCAATGAACATTCGTGTACATGTGTCCTTATAGTAGAACGATTTATAGTCTTTTGGATATATACCCAGTAATGGGATTGCTGGGTCAAATGGAATTTCTATTTCTAAGGCCTTGAGGAATCGCCACACTGTCTTCCACAATGCTTGAACTAATTTACACTCCCACCAACAGTGTAAAAGTGTTCCTTTTTCTCCACATCCTCTCCAGCATCTGTTGTCTCCAGATTTTTTAATGATCGCCATTCTAACTGGCGTGAGATGGCATCTCAATGTGGTTTTGATTTGCATCTCTCTGATGACCAGTGACGATGAGCATTTTTTCATATGATTGTTGGCCTCATATATGTCTTCTTTTGTAAAGTGTCTGTTCATATCCTTTGCCCACTTTTGAATGGGCTTGTTTGTTTTTTTCCTGTAAATCTGCTTGAGTTGTTTGTAAATTCTGGATATCAGCCCTTTGTCAGATGGGTAGACTGCGAAAATTTTTTCCCATTCTGTTGGTTGCCGATCCACTCTAGTGACTGTTTCTTTTGCCGTGCAGAAGCTGTGGAGTTTCATTAGGTCCCATTTGTCTATTTTGGCTTTTGTTGCCAATGCTTTTGGTGTTTTTTTCATGAAGTCCTTGCCTACTCCTATGTCCTGGATAGTTTTGCCTAGATTTTCTTCTAGGGTTTTTATGGTGCCAGGTCTTATGTTTAAGTCTTTAATCCATCTGGAGTTAATTTTAGTGTAAGGTGTCAGGAAGGGGTCCAGTTTCTGCTTTCTGCACATGGCTAGCCAGTTTTCCCAACACCATTTGTTAAAAATGGAATCCTTGCCCCATTGCTTGTTTTTGTCAGGTTTATCAAAGATTGTATAGTTGTATGTATGTTGTGTTGCCTCCGGTGCCTCTGTTTTGTTCCATTGGTCTATATCTCTGTTTTGGTACCAGTACCATGCTGTTTTGATTACTGTAGCCTTGTAGTATAGTTTGAAATCCGGTAGTGTGATGCCCCCCGCTGTGTTCTTTTTGCTTAGAATTGACTTGGCTATGCGGGCTCTCTTTTGGTTCCATATGAAGTTCATGGTGGTTTTTTCCAGTTCTGTGAAGAAAGTCAATGGTAGCTTGATGGGGATAGCGTTGATTCTGTAAATTACTTTGGGCAGTATAGCCATTTTCACGATATTAATTCTTCCTAACCATGAACATGGAATGTTTCTCCATCTGTTTGTGTCCTCTCTGATTTCGTTGAGCAGTGATTTGTAGTTCTCCTTGAAGAGGTCCCTTACGTTCCTTGTGAGTTGTATTCCAAGGTATTTTATTCTTTTTGTAGCAATTGCGAATGGCAGTTCGCTCTTGATTTGGCTTTCTTTAAGTCTGTTATTGGTGTAGACGAATGCTTGTGATTTTTGCACATTGATTTTATATTCTGAGACTTTGCTGAAGTTGTTTATCAGTTTCAGGAGTTTTTGGGCTGAGGCGATGGGGTCTTCTAGGTATACTATCATGTCGTCTGCAAATAGAGACAATTTGGCTTCCACCTTTCCTATTTGAATACCCTTTATTTCTTTTTCTTGCCTGATTGCTCTGGCTAGAACTTCCAGTACTATATTGAATAGGAGTGGTGAGAGAGGGCATCCTTGTCTAGTACCAGATTTCAAAGGGAATGCTTCCAGTTTTTGCCCATTCAGTATGATATTGGCTGTTGGTTTGTCATAAATAGCTTTTATTACTTTGAGATACATTCCATCGATACCGAGTTTATTGAGGGTTTTTAGCATAAAGGGCTGTTGAATTTTGTCAAATGCCTTCTCTGCGTCAATTGAGATAATCATGTGGTTTTTGTTTTTGGTTCTGTTTATGTGGTGAATTACGTTGATAGACTTGCGTATGTTGAACCAGCCTTGCATCCCTGGGATGAATCCTACTTGATCATGATGAATAAGTTTTTTGATTTGCTGTTGCAATCGGCTTGCCAATATTTTATTGAAGATTTTTGCATCTATGTTCATCATGGATATTGGCCTGAAGTTTTCTTTTCTCGTTGGGTCTCTGCCGGGTTTTGGTATCAGGATGATGTTGGTCTCATAAAATGATTTGGGAAGGATTCCCTCTTTTTGGATTGTTTGAAATAGTTTTAGAAGGAATGGTACCAGCTCCTCCTTGTGTGTCTGGTAGAATTCGGCTGTGAACCCATCTGGACCTGGGCTTTTTTTGTGAGGTAGGCTCTTAATTGCTGCCTCAACTTCAGACCTTGTTATTGGTCTATTCATAGTTTCAGCTTCCTCCTGGTTTAGGCTTGGGAGGACACAGGAGTCCAGGAATTTATCCATTTCTTCCAGGTTTACTAGTTTATGTGCATAGAGTTGTTTGTAATATTCTCTGATGATGGTTTGAATTTCTGTGGAATCTGTGGTGATTTCCCCTTTATCATTTTTTATTGCATCTATTTGGTTGTTCTCTCTTTTCTTTTTAATCAATCTGGCTAGTGGTCTGTCTATTTTGTTGATCTTTTCAAAAAACCAGCTCTTTGATTTATTGATTTTTTGAAGGGTTTTTCGTGTCTCAATCTTTTTCAGCTCAGCTCTGATCTTAGTAATTTCTTGTCTTCTGCTGGGTTTTGAGTTTTTTTGATCTTGCTCCTCTAGCTCTTTCAATTTTGACGATAGGGTGTCAATTTTGGATCTCTCCATTCTCCTCATATGGGCACTTATTGCTATATACTTTCCTCTAGAGACTGCTTTAAATGTGTCCCAGAGGTTCTGGCATGTTGTGTCTTCGTTCTCATTGGTTTCGAAGAACTTCTTTATTTCTGCCTTCATTTCGTTGTTTACCCAGTCAACATTCAAGAGCCAGTTGTTCAGTTTCCATGAAGCTGTGCGGTTCTGGGTCGGTTTCTGAATTCTGAGTTCTAACTTGATTGCACTATGGTCGGAGAGGCTGTTTGTTATGATTTCAGTTGTTTTGCATTTGTTGAGCAGTGCTTTACTTCCAATTATGTGGTCAATTTTAGAGTAGGTGTGATGTGGTGCTGAGAAGAATGTGTATTCTGTGGATTTGGGGTGGAGAGTTCTGTAAATGTCCACCAGGTTTGCTTGTTCCAGGTCTGAGTTCAAGCCCTGGGTATCCTTGTTGATTTTCTGTCTGGTTGATCTGTCTAGTATTGACAGTGGAGTGTTAAAGTCTCCCACTATTATTGTGTGGGAGTCTAAGTCCTTCTGTAAGTCATCAAGAACTTGCCTTATGTATCTGGGTGCTCCTGTGTTGGGTCCATATATGTTTAGGATCGTTAGCTCTTCTTGTTGTATCGATCCTTTTACCATTATGTAATGGCCTTCTTTGTCTCTTTTGATCTTTGTTGCTTTAAAGTCTATTTTATCAGAGATGAGAATTGCAACTCCTGCTTTTTTTTGCTTTCCATTAGCTTGGTAAATCTTCCTCCATCCCTTTATTTTGAGCCTTTGTGTATCCTTGCATGTGAGATGGGTTTCCTGGATACAGCACACTGATGGGTTTTGGATTTTTATCCAATTTGCCAGTCTGTGTCTTTTGATTGGTGCATTTAGTCCATTTACATTTAGGGTTAATATTGTTATGTGTGAATTTGATACTGCCATTTTGATTCTAAGTGGCTGTTTTGCCTGTTAGTTGTGGTAGATTCTTCATTATGTTGAAGCTCTTTAGCATTCAGTGTGATTTTGGAATGGCTGGTACTGATTGATCCTTTCTATGTGTAGTGCCTCTTTTAGGAGCTCTTGTAAAGCAGGCCTGGTGGTGACAAAATCTCTGAGTACTTGCTTGTTCGCAAAGGATTTTATTCTTCCTTCACTTCTGAAGCTCAGTTTGGCTGGATATGAAATTCTGGGTTGAAAGTTCTTTTCTTTAAGAATGTTGAATATTGGTCCCCACTCTCTTCTGGCTTGTAGTGTTTCTGCCGAGAGATCTGCTGTGAGTCTGATGGGCTTCCCTTTGTGGGTGACCCGACCTTTCTCTCTGGCTGCCCTTAGTATTCTCTCCTTTATTTCAACCCTGTTGAATCTGACGATTATGTGCCTTGGGGTTGCTCTTCTTGCGGAATATCTTTGTGGTGTTCTCTGTATTTCCTGCAATTGAGTGTTGGCTTGTCTTGCTAGGTGGGGGAAATTTTCCTGGATGATGTCCTGAAGAGTATTTTCCAGCTGGGATTCATTCTCTTCATCCCCTTCTGGTACACCTATCAAACGTAGGTTAGGTCTTTTCACATAGTCCCACATTTCTTGGAGACTTTGTTCATTCCTTTTTGCGCTTTTTTCTCTGATCTTGGTTTCTCGTTTTATTTCATTGAGTTGGTCTTCGACTTCAGATATTCTTTCTTCTGCTTGGTCAATTTGGCTATTGAAACTTGCGTTTGCTTCGCGAAGTTCTCGTATTGTGTTTTTCAGCTCCTTTAATTCATTCATATTCCTCTCTAAGGTATCCATTCTTGTTATCATTTCCTCGAATCTTTTTTCAAATCTTTTTTCAAGGTTCTTAGTTTCTTTGCATTGATTTAATACATGATCTTTTAGCTCACAAAAGTTTCTCATTATCCATCTTCTGAAGTCTAATTCCGTCATTTCGTCACAGTCATTCTCCGTCCAGCTTTGTTCCCTTGCTGGTGAGGAGTTTTGGTCCTTTCTAGGAGGCGATGTGTTCTGGTTTCGGGTGTTTTCCTCCTTTTTGCGCTGGTTTCTTCCCATCTTTGTGGATTTGTCCGCTGGTCGTCTGCGTGGTTGCTGACTTTTCGTTTGGGTCTCTGAGTGGACACCCAGAATGTTGATGATGAAGTATTTCTGTTGCTTGGTTTTCCTTCTACCAGTCTAGCCCCTTCGCTGTACGACTGTTGGGGTCCGCTCCAGACCCTGCTTGTCTGGGGTGCACCTCTAGTAGCCGTGGCACAGCGAGGGATGCTACCAGTTTCTTTTTCTGCTCTCTTTGTCCCAGGATGATGCCTGCCTAATGACAGTCTTTTGGATATAGAGGGGTCAGGGAGCTGCTTGAGGAGACAGTTTGTACTTTATAGGGGTTTAATTGCTGAGCTGTGCACTCTGTTGTTCATTCAGGGCTGTTAGGCTGCTATGTTTGATTCTGCTGCAACACAGCTCATTAAACAACCCTTTTTTTTTTTTTTCTCAAATGCTCTGTGTTGAGGGGTTTGGGCTTTATTTTTGGATGTCCGATCAGGTGTCCTGCCCAGCTCAAAGGCAGACTAGCCACTGTTTGGCTGCCGAGGCTCCGCCCTGCTGTTGTGTGATTCGCGCTGTTCCTGCCGGCTCTGCTGTGGTCTCCGCCACGCCCTGCGGCGGAGTCTCTTCGTTGTAGCGTGTTGCCTCAGCAACGGCAGGCTGCGTCAGCAGTGGGCGTGTATCTCAGTTGGGGCGGGTTGCCTCGGCAACGGCTGGCTGCCTCAGCAGTGGGCGTGTATATCAGTTGGGGCAGGTTGCCTCCGTAGTGGTGGACGCCCCTCCCCCACAGAGCGTCTCGGACCGTCTGCCCGGGATAGTTTGAAATCGCGGTTTTGTTCGTCCCACTGGGTATCCCAATCCCTGCAATCCCCTGGGCTGGGCTACTGTGCAAGTCTCGTTCAGTCTCAAGTCCAGCCCTCTCAAGTCTCAGGTTGCCGGTTCAACAAGGCACCCGGACAAGCGCGCCCTGTGGGGATTGCTGGGTAGGGCCGGCCGCCGCCGCCCCGGCTGCCGGCTTCGCCAGGCAGACCTACTGCCTGGCGTCCCGTGTCTTTTTATACTTGGGAGTTTCCCCGTTCTGTGGGCAACAAAGATCAGTCTGGAAATGCAGCACTGACTCACCGTTTGCGAATTCAACGCGGGCTCCAATCCTGGGTTGTTCTCACAGCGCCATCTTGAGTCCCCTCAACAATAGATTTTTTAAAAAATATTGCAAAACAGGAAAAACAGTTAATACATGATGTATGCACAAAAAGTTTAAAGAAGACAGTTTTTCCCCATAGAAAAAAAAAGGAGGAAAAATTCACAGAAGACTTGATATAAATGTCCAGAAAATATTCAAAGATGTTCACCTAAATGTAACCGTAAAATGCCCATTAGATTGGCAAAGTATGAAAGAGTAATAATCACTATTCTGGTGGTTAACATGTCCATTTCACATTTCTTAAAGAGGATGAAAATGTGTACAGGGGTAGAAATGTGTTTAAGAGAAAATGTGTATTGTAAAAGCCTTGTTGATAAACAATGTGTCCACATTCATTAAAAATGAAAATACACATGTCTTGACCAAAAAAAACTTCCCCCTTCTGGGAATCTAGCAAAATAAATAAAAGCCCAAATACATCAGAATAGGTACAGGATATTTACTGCCTGTAAAAACCAAGAATAATGACAAAAACAAAATGGAAACAATGGGAGTGATCATCAACTGGATCCATCACAGAACATTATATAGTCACCAAAAAAGAATGAATTAGAGCTCTGTCAATTGGGATAAAAGGGTTTTCCACAAAGTATTTCAAATGAGAAAATCTAAATATAGAAAAAAATGCTTCTAAAACACATTATTATAAAACAGTAATGAAACTTCTTAAAATTTTGCACTTACATACACATGTGTATAGGTGTGCATATGATTACATCATCATGGAGATACATATGGATTGTATGAGGACTTTAAAAATTTCATGAAAATGTGGATTATGAAAAAACTATGTATGGATTTCAAAAATTTTTTTGAGCCAAATGCACTCATATTAACTTGTTATAACATGTCTAAACAGGATCTAGTTTGAGGCACTAAAGATAAAATATCTGTTTGAAAAGAGCCCCTACTGGAGCAACATGAATTCTGCTAAAATTGAAATAAGAATAAACTTCAAATTTATGGTAATGCTTGGGTGAAAGAGTGGCAAAATTACTGATGCTTTATGAAATGTCTGTAGGAATAATGCCCCTAAGAAATTGGCAGTTTATAAATGAATAACTCATTTTAAGAAAGGACAAGATGATGTGGAAGATGAAGCCCATAGTGGTAGATCCACATCAATTTGAAAGAAAAAAAATATTGTTCATACCATAATTAAATGGGACCAACAATAAACAGCAGAAACAACAACTAATACCATAGATATTTCTCAATTGGTTCAGCTTACACAATTCTGGCTGAAAAATTAAAGTTGAGCAAACTTTCTATTTGATGGGTGCCAAAACCCAGCTGCAGACAAGAGCAGAGGATTCCATGGTAATTTTAAGTAAGTGGGATCAAGATCCCAAAGCATTTCTCTGAAGTATGTAACAATAGATAAAACATGGCTTTATCAATACAATCCTGAATACAAAGCACAATCAAAGCGATGACTACCAAGAGGTGGAAGTGATCCAGTACAAGCAAAAGTGAACTGGTCAAGAGCAAAGGTCACAGCAAATTTTTTTTGAGATGTGCAAATATGCTTCTTGACTTCCTGGAGGGCCAAAAAACAATAACATCCGTTTATGATGAGGATGTTTGAGAAAGTCAGCTGAAGCTTTAACAGAAAAATATCTAGGAAAGCTTCACCTGAGTTCTTTTCCACCACAACAGTGCTCCTACTCACTCCTCTCATCAAAAAGGGCAATTTTGTAAGAGTTTCAGTGGGAAATCATTAGACATTCACCTTATAGTACTGATTTGGCTTCTCCTGACTCATCTGTTTCATAATATTAAAAAATCTGTAAGAGGTACCCATTTGTCTTCAGTGAATAATGTAAAAAAGATTGCATTGACAGGTTAAATTTCCAGGATGCTCAGTTCTTTAGAGATGGGCTGAATGGCTGGTATTATCACTTATGAAAGTGTCTTGAACTTGATGGAGCTTATGCTGAGAAATAAAATTTAAATTTTTTTATTTTTATCTTTTACTTCTATTTTACCATGAACTTTTTGGAGCCCCCTCATATATAATATACATTTTTATATAATATGTTATATACCTGATTATGTGATATAAAAATACAATTTATTTATTTGAGATAGATAAATAATGTATGGCAATGATGGTGGGAAAAAAAGAAGGATAATAGACTATACTAAAATTATTATATTTTTATAAAGTATATGTGTATATAATGGTAAATTTTCAAATATATATAAAATATTTTATTGATTCTGAGATATACTTTTCTGCCTTTACATATCTTTGAAATCAGAATGAATCTTACAAATTATAGCATCTGATCTTTCACAATAAAGTAGCAGGATATTTTTATTTTTCCCTTTATAATGATACATAAAATAATAATGCTTTGAGTGGATCAGATATGGTATTATACTAATATACCCTCAAAAAGAGCTTTTAACTCAAGCTGATAATGGTGCATTCAATTAAACAGTAAAGCGGAGCTTTAAAAACCAGTCTTTCTTACATTTGAGTAAATATTTCTTAAGTGTGGAAGGATCAAAAAGTACCTATTGTGA
This sequence comes from Callithrix jacchus, assembly GCF_049354715.1. Classification (NCBI taxonomy): domain Eukaryota; kingdom Metazoa; phylum Chordata; class Mammalia; order Primates; family Cebidae; genus Callithrix; species Callithrix jacchus. Next base: position 100,153,717 of record NC_133510.1, on the reverse strand, counting down.
AAGATTAATCTAGTAGCCAAATAATCTAACAGGGTATTATACTCTTACAAGTGGATTACAGGAAGAGAGGCCATACATTGAAATCCACATAGGAGGGCAGTTTAAATAAGAGTATTTCATTGTCCCTTTTGCAACCCTTAGGCAACCAAAGCAAGACAGCAAAGGATTCTTCCAGCCTGGATTGCCACCTTAAGCCCTAATCACACCAGTCTTCTTCCCGCTGCTCCTACAGGGAATAGCGGACAAGGAGGGCAGTGTTTTCTGGGCTATGAAGCAATCAAATACCCAGAGGAAAATGAAACTTGGCCACAGAGCTCACTAAAGTGGAACCCTTAGTTTGAATCCCAGTACACCCATTTAGTTCTATCCAATTTCATTAAGGGTTTTCCAAAAGTCAGCATATAACAACACCTATTATCTATGCGAATGTTCTATTTGCTTTAAAAATAGTCCTTTAAAATTAGTATCTAATGAAAAGAATGAATTTACTTTTTTTTTTCTTTTCTTTTCTTGTGATGGAGTCCCTCTGTCACCCAGGCTGGAGTATAGTGGTGCGATCTCTGCTCACTGCAACCTCTGCCTCCTGGATTCAAGTGATTCTTCAGCCTCAGCCTCCAGTGTAGCTGGGATTACAGGTGTGTGCCACCAGGCAGGGCTAATTTTTGTTGAGACTATTCAAAACACTTCTACTCTTTTATAATTTGAATATTCAGTTGATTCTCAGTCTGAAGCCAGTTTTTACACTTAGATGCCCAAAGTCATTTTTCCTTCTCCTAATGTCATCTACTGCTCTGATCAAGATCTCTAATCTAGAAAGGAAAGAGAAGAGACCCACAAAAGAATAAAGCCAAACACTTTGGTTCCAAAGGCCACTGGCTAGAAGTTACTGTTTGATTTCACTTTTTTTTTTTGAGATAGGGTCTCTTTCTGGCAACCAGGCGTGGGCTCCAGCAGTCCTCCCACTTCAGCCAACCAACTAGCTGGAACCATCCAGGCATACACTCACGCCCGGCTAATTCTTTTTTTATTATTTATAGATACTGGGTTTTGCTATGTTGACCAGGCTAGTCTCAAACTCCTGGACTCAAAGGATCCTCTCACTTCCACCTCCCAAAGTGTTGGAATTACAGGCATGAGCCACTGCATCCAGCCTTTACTTCATATCTAATGGTCTTAGTAAGTTTGGGCTGCTATAACACATTACCACAGGCTGGGTAGCCAAGCCAACAGATATTTATTTCTCATAGTTCCAGGGGCCACAAGTCCAAGGTCAAGGTGGCAGCACAGTTGGGTTGTGACTGCAACTTCTTGTATCCTCACATCACGGAAAGAGTTAGCTAGCTTTCTGGCTTTTTATGAGGACACTAATCCCTCAATGAGGGCTTCATCCTTCAAATACCATCAAATTGGGATCAGGGTGTCAACACAGGAATTCTGAGGGACCCTGAAGTCCAATGAAGTCCAATGAAGTCTTAGTATAGTCTGCCATTGGCTGGGTAGTGGAATATATACATTAAATATCTGACTCAATTCTAGAACTTGGATGACCCAAAATCAGGAAGTAAATCAGAGAATAATTTATAGAAAATAGTACTGCTAATCAATCCCTCCCTGTATGCTATATGCAAATATAGCATTTGTGTGAATTTCCTTTCTCCCCCCAAATGATGTTCCCATTCCTTCTTTCCCAGGCTTCCTTGTTCATCTGTGAAATATGCAATCTGCCCTTCACTAACAGGGTCTGCTGTTGGCTGGTACAAGATGTTGCTCTGCCCCAAATTCTCCTCATCACTAACCTGTACCCTCCTCAGAAAGATCATGAATATGATATACTGGTCCATTTTTTCACTCTTCACCTTTTTATTGCTCAGTTAATTTTATCTCAGGAACCATTTCTCAGCAATACATATCATCTACAACTCCTTTACTTGCCTACTTTTTTCTTTTCTTTTCTTTTCTTTTTTTTTTTTTTTTGAGACAGTTTTGCTCTTGTCACCCAGGCTGCAGTGCAATGGCACGATCTCGGCTCACCGCAACCTCCACCTCCTGGGTTCAAGCGATTCTCCTGCCTTAGCTTCCTAAGTAGCTGGGACTACAGGCACACACCACCATGCCCGGCTAATTTTTTATATTTTTAGTAGAGACGGGGTTTCACCATGTTGACCAGGATGGTCTTGATCTCTTGACCTTGTGATCCACCTGCCTCAGCCTCCCAAAGTGCTGGGATTACAGGCTTGAGCCACCGCGCCCGGCCTTAGCCTACTTTTTTCTAATGCTAATTGTTTCAAGAAAGTTTCTAGGGAAAAGTTCAAACATATTATGTAATTAAATAAAAACAATTTTTGAAAACCTGCTCTGAATGTTAAATATTTAAAATTTGGAAGCTTTTGAGAGAAAAGAGGATTCATATTTTCAAAATATTTGCCAAAAATAAAACAGATCTAAAGGGGAAAATACAGGGGCCAGGCAGGGTGGCTCACATCTGTAATCCCAGCACTTTGAGTGGTCAAGGTGGGCAGATCACAAGGTCAGGAGTTCGAGACCAGCCTGGCTAACATGGTGAAATCCTGCCTCTACTAAAAATTAGCAGGGCTTGATGGCATGTACCTGTAATCTTAGCTACTCAGGAGGCTGAGGCAGGAGAATTACTTGAACTGGGGAGGCAGAGGTTGCAGTGAGCTGAGATTGTACCATTGTACTCCACTCTGAGCAACAGAGCAAGACTCTGTCTCAAATAAAAAAAAAAAAAAAGCAGCTCCTAAAGTGGAAAATACAAATCACTACAACAGGGTCTTTAAGAAACCATCTTTATTACTTACATTGTTTGGAGTATAGTCCAGGAGGAGATTGGGGTGAGGAAAGAGGGCGGTATCAAATAGACAAGAGAATCTGCAGTCACAGATAATGTGAAGTCCTTTGTTAATGACCAACCAAAGAAAGCCAGCACAAACCATATAACAAAAATAATAATTTTAATTACACTTAATTAAATTTAATATTTTCCTTAAGGAAAAGAAAATACATGTAGAGAGCAAGGCTAGAAGCTCATGAAGAAGGGCTATTTTCTCTTTGTTTTGAGTAGTAGTGGAAAGAAAGTAACTACGTGGGATTTGCTGAGCCCAGGACCTCTGGGTGTAGTTGTGCAAGTTGTTAACTTCACAAAGGCTCTCAACAAAGGTGTTGAATGGGGCTGAACCCAACCTGTGTTTCCTGGTGTGGGGCTACATTTGTTTAGAGTAAAGTTTAGCTTTTTCTTCACTAAAGGGATGTGTCCATCTAGAGGGGACATGTTTTCCTAACTAGCATGTGGCAGTCTTTTTAAATGGCTCCAAAATTTGTCATTACTCCTCCCACTAAGCAATGAGGTTTGGGGTCCACCTACTTTAAATTTGAGCTTTTTACTGGTGCATCAATAGAAAATAGTGAAAGTGACAATGTGGCAGCTGTCCTTTCCTGCCCTTTGGGACATTCACTTTTGGAAGCTAACCACCATGCTGTGAGGAAGCCCAGACAACAAAGAGAGGCTGCATCCAGTCAGTCCCAGCTAAGGTGCTGTCCAACAGCCAGCATCAACCGGCAAACATGCATGTGAAGACACCTCCAGATGATATGTAGCTGCTGGCTGACTTACAGTCTTCTAGTCTCTCCACTTGATGCCCCAGACATTGTGGAACAGAGACAAGCCATGCCTGCTGGGGCTCGTCTTAATTTCTGATCTAGATGAGCATTAAAAAAATAAAAGGCTTCTCTTTGCCACTATGCTTTGGAGTGGTTGGTTATGCAGCAATAGGTAACTAAAACATCATCCACCCAGGACCTATTCCTAACTCACAGTGAGGCTCTGTGTAAGCTAGCAGCAGCCCTTATTCTGTGCCAGACTATGGCGACTGAATTGAACCCTCAGGTACACACTATCATTATCTCATTTCATAAAGCCAGCTCTCCTTGTTCTCTGAAGCTCAGTCTAAATTTCTTATCTTGGCATACAAGGCCTTTGGCTCATCTCTCCTGTCTGTCTCATCTCTTTCCACTCCCCAGTCACACACTGTTATTTTCTGCCTCTGGGTCTTTGCACATGCTGGTGCCTCTACCTGAAACGTCTTTCCTCCCTTCCTGCCTTCCATCTCCATTGCTGCATTCTCACCTTCTAATTTGGTTTTCTAATGCCAAAATTATCAGTAATACCAGAGATTTTTGTATTCTTTAATCCTGAACTGACTATACTTCTGGAAACTTCTTCAACAGTACATCATTCTCAATGGTTTTCCCTAGAGCTTCCAGACACACGTTCTTCTCCACGAGAAGTGCCCTCCAATGATGGTAAGGAAAGAAGTATAGCTACAAGCCACATTCCTGCATCAACCACCTTAATATATGTTGCCAAGTACTGGACTCAGACAAAACCTGTGGAAACTCATTCCCACAAAGGAATTATGTAAATTCAAGAAGCTACCAAGTCAATTCTACCCTATTTAAGCAAGGGCATGCATCACAAAGGAATTGGGATCCTTTAAACCTCTTGCTGACTAGAACCTTACCATAAGCAAAAGGGGAAAATAGCCTAGAAATCACATTTAGCTTTCATTTCATTTGGCCTGAGAAAAGCTGTTAGAAGATTCTGTTGAACCAGTAGCAACATGACAACCCGTGGCCTAAGTTGGCCGCAGTGAGCATTTGAGATGACTGAGCTCAGAATTAAGCCTCTGGAGGTCTAATAAGGACAGATTAAAAGCTGTGAGCAGGGAGCAATTCATTACTTCCCTATGAGTTTTTGCACTCTTACTTTTAGTTTCTTTTATATATAATATAGTAATCCTCACCATGAAACAATTAGGAAAAAACCAAAAAGGACTGGATTTGAAAAAAATGATAGATGTGATTTGAAAAAAATGTATACATAATGAAATAAATTCTGTTCTCAAACATAATCTCTCAGGTATTGTGAACTGAGACAGCCCTAATCTCTCCAATAACAAAGATTAGGCAAAAATGATAGAATGTGAATGTCAAAGAGACTCATAGGAATAACTAGAAAATTGATAGATAGCTTGGGTTTTCAAAATACTTCTTAAAAACCTGAACACATTCTTGACACAATACAAAATCCGTGGGTATTCCATGGGAAAATAAATATTTATTTCAAATATAAGCCTTGAAATTTATAAATAAAAGCAGATGGGCTCTTTTTCCCAATGCTGAAGGCGCTGACATAGTAACAAGCATTTCAATTTTTTTTAAAAAAATTGTATATCTCTCTAAATTAAAGAAAGTGATGCCTGCCTGTTTCTCTTCCCTATCTGTCTTTACCTTTTTTCTTCTGTCATCTCAGTCCATCTTTCCTTTTTCTCCCTTTCATTTTCCTTCTTGCTGTAATTCCCTTTTCAATCAGATAACCTACTCTTTGTTGCCCTACTCTGTGCAAGTCAAGTCGCTGGGCCTTAGGACAAATGTGAAAACAAGGTGGGGTCTTTGTTAGCCTGGAAAGTGCAATGGAGTTGAGGAGAGAAGACAAGAACCCAGAGAGCTGCCATCCAAGGTAGTGTCTGACCAGAAATGCCAAGGTGTTTCAGAGGGTGTTGGCTGCTGGGTTCAAAGGAGACAGCATCAGAGCTGGGCCTTGGAAGATGGGCCTGAAGAATGTTCCAGAGTGATCAGACTGCTAAAGCAGATGAGACCTAACTGTAGGTGACTTTGAATGCCAGCAAAGGAATTTAGACTCTACTGTCCACCGTGAATAGCAAATAGTGATTTCCTGATGGGACTTATTTTAAGATCTACCTTTGAGAATTCTGTCCTCTTCCTCTCATTCTGCCAGCTCTTCTCTTGCTATTTGTCACATTCACAGAACAAAATGCTGTATTCTTTATTATCTATTATAAGTGCAACTAAACTAAGTATTTTATACTTATCTTTTTTAAGTCACATACATAGCTTTGGTTTTTGTGCATGAGTTACCAACATTTCTGCCCCAAGACGAAGAAAATACTCAGTTCTGGTTATAGTTATATTATAGAAATATAAGATTTTCAAAATTATCTTTCAGATAAAAAGAAGAAAGATGAGATAAATCCAAGTCCACTATAAAATCCAAGGAATGAGTCACTTGGGATATAAAATCTATTCCATAGAGATCTTCTGGAATTATAGCTAAATACTTCTGATTTAAATAGAGCCTGGCTGGCAACCCTTGAAATGGCCTTTCCCAATTCCTCTCTAAAATACCTATAAAGTCATTGAAAAATATGAAACTCTCACAACCAGCAAAATAATAAGAATCACAGACAACTTATTACTAGACACTGAGAAGTATTTCAACCGAATATATGGCTCACAAACATGAATTAAACTTATGCTGGCAGAGCCTCAGAGACCATGATCTGAAAGACCATAATCCTGGGCAGCCAGAGGCTGTTTACTCTCCTCACTCTCCCCTCCCACCCCTAACCCACCCATCTTTCTCTCTTTAGACTGAAACTCCCAGAAAATAGCAAGGCAAGAACTAAACAGTGAATGAGGCATTATTTTCTTTTCTAGTGCTGGACCCTGTAGAAAAACCTTTCCCTTCCCCAAGGGAAAGTCCTTTACTTAGAGGAATCAGAAGGAATTCTAAGAATTAGTTTGACAGCCTCAATTGAGTACTGTACAAGAGAATGTACCTTTCATGATACTCAAAGAGAAAGCCTTTAGGAAAGAAAAGAGTCAAGAATAAAAGACAACAGGATGAGTCTTGGAAACAGTAAACTGAACACAAAAGTTTCTGAGTGAAATGAAACAAGGAAGAATTTCAAGAACGTGGAAATTACAATAATAGAATTGAAACTCACACTGAAGCTCATTAAGAGTGGAACTCATATAGCAAGAAATCAAATCAGAAATAGGGTAGGAGAGAACATGAGAACTCAGTTCTTTGTGAACACCGGGTAAGAAGGCAAGACCAATAACAGAATGTGCTCAGTATGGCAGTGGTTGTGATAACAGATGCAGACAAAGGCATGAGAGAAGATCAGCAAATTCCATTTTATGAATGGTGTGGCTCTTCGTGAAGATTCTGCAGATGAACAAGAATTCAACCAGGCAGCAAAGAGGTTAAGAAGAGAGTTAGCTGCAACCTTAGTAGGCAGATTACAAAACTAAAAGCATAACTTGAATTTAAGTCACTGCCCTCCAAAGGCTTGGACTGTGGTCTCTTTTGATCTCAGCTATAGTAGAAAAATAACATTTTGCAGTGAGTAAGCACAAAGACAGTGCTAGGGTTGTAATCCTGGATACATCACTATGTGACCTTTTATTTCTTTTTTCCCTAAAAAATTAAAATTGTAATGCAATCATAAGATAGGAAAAAATCGTAGTTTCTTTATCATAGAACTATGATAATTAAAAGAATTATGTTATACAAAGCACTTAATCTGTCACATAACAAATGCACAGTAAATCAGGTGTTGTGTGTTATTCTTATTGTTGTTATTCAAACCAGAAGAAAGAATTTACATACATGGCTCTAGAGATGAAGAGAAATACAGTAAAATAAAGATGTTGAAGAAATGCAAACTCCAAAAAAGCAGTGTTGGAATTAGTTGAAATATTTAGTAGACTGTATAATTTGAACCAACGGGCACCAACCTATCCATAGGTAATAGATTAGGAATTTCCCGTTGTCTTAACAACAATACTATGCTGCCAACCTAGCACCTATGCACTGTGGTCAAAAATCTCTAGGCAATATGCATTCCCAGCCAATTGATGAAACACTGAATGGTACCATATCATAGAACTATGATAATTCTCCCTAAATGGTAGCTCCATCCTCCAGAATGGTAGCTCCAATTTGGGTAGAATAGCTACCCCAATTTATTTTTTGATAGTTAAATTTAGTAGGTATATGTCTTTGTATTATGAAAATATTTGTATTAAATATAGATATGATAAAGTAAATAAAATCTATGAACTAATACTTTGTGTTACATTTGAAAATAAGGTTCTAATCATGGAGCAATATAAAGAGGTTTAATGTCTAACAGCATATGGCATATCAGTGAATGTGACAGATTAGCCTCGGGATTTCAATTTAATGGTGTATTGAGTAATAGATTTTAGACTTTTACCTTTAAGTGGAAAGATTTAGAGAATTTAATCAAGTTTAAAAGTATTGGAATGGTTAAGAGAACATGTGATTTGTTACTTAATTTATTAGATTTACTGGAGTTGTTAAGGTTTGGCTGGTAGGTCAGACATTTGAAAAGCTTAAAAAGAAAACTGAATGTATTAAATTTATAAATGGAGTTTAAATACTTAGGGGAATTTTATTAATGAAGTTGTAAAGGGACCTGCTTGGTAGTTCAATGTGTTCAACTTAAATTGATCAAACCTTATTCAAAATCTCCCTTGAAAGCAATTGCTAAAATTTACTAGATTCATAAATCAAGTAATAAAATGTGTAAGGTGAACTTAAGGGTTTGAAAAATGCTGGAGTTTTTTTTTTTAAATGTACCTTTAATAAGTGAATATCTTTAATAAGTGCACATTAAATTAAAACCTTGGATAACATCATAGATTTTTTTTCTCCACACAAAGGCAGCCCTCACAATTGACATGGAGATTCCATCTAAGAATTATGAATATTTTAAAACTCTGTACAAGAGAAACAGAAGCAACAAGACTGAAAATTACATTCCAAACTGGAAAAAAAAAAAAGACTGGAGCATGCTCACCAAATGGGCTTACTTTGGTCTAGGCAAAATTAAGAACTAAGATTACATCCTAGGGAAAAAAGTGAATTACAATGAAAAAGGAAAAAAATCATATTAGATTTCAGGTTGAAAAAAAGATTGTGATCAACAAAGGAAAAATAAATCAGGCTAGTCTCAGACTTCTCTTTATAGTAAAGACCAGAGGACAACAGATCAACAGCTACAGTGTTTGAAAGGAAAAGATTACTATCTAAATATTTTATACTTCACAATTTGTTATTCATGTATGAAGTGAAGATAAAGACATTCTCACATATGTAATGAATCCAAAAATAGGCTTGAAAATACATTCCCATGAACAAAGATGAATTTTTAAAAGGAGGTAAGAAATCAAGCAGTCACATCTAAGAGGTTGAAGATGAGCATCAGCATGAGTTAAAAAGGTAAGCTAAACTCATTACAAGTATTTCTTTCAGGCCAAATGCATTAAGCCCAGCCATTTAATTTCTTCCCTCCCATTTTCCCAATGAACTGAAGAGGAATCTTATAGCAGTATGTCTGGAAGGGAAGTATAGCATCCATGTGCCAAGACACTAAAAACTTTCTCTTCACTGAAGGTAAAGCCAAATTAAGAGAAGACTTAGATGTGTTCCATTCACATGGCACCTTCCTAAATCCTGAATGAAATGAAGGAACTCCTGGCTCCACCTTCTTGATATTCCTAAGCCAGAGTCTTGGGCTAGATTTAGGGCAACCAGGGATCACTTGCACTCTGTTTCACCCCTGATGATTATCACTGACATTGGAAAGAAGGTGGCCCTAGCATCCACTGGGCAGTCACTTAAAGCAAAAAGCTAGCATGATGTTGGGAATACACTGAGCTGTGTTGCAGAAGGAGACCAGAAACTAAATACAAGTACCAAGCCACAGCTTGATCCAGACATTGTGCATAAAGGAAACTGGTCTGCACTTCAGAGGTTTCACCAAACCCAGAGGAAAAAGAATCTTCCACTGATATTTATTTATTCATTCATTCAATAAATATTGAGTGTCAACAAGGTATTTAATAAAATAGGTATGATCTTTGTGCTCTGTCCATAGCAGACATGAGACAAATAAATAGGTAAATTCAATTATATGCCCAATCGTAGGTGACGTATGTGGAGGTAGCAGACTGTCCAGAGGCATCCAGCTCAGGTGTGGGCATCTGGGAAAGATTTGTTACAGGGAATTGTTATTTGTATGTGAAAAACAAGTTGTAGTGGGAGAAAGGTTTACAGTTAGAGCAAGTGGGTAAGCACGTAATAGAAGACTTCAAGCAAAGAAAGCAGTAAGGGTTAAGGCCAAGAGCCAAGAGGACAGAACCCGAAACAAAGGCAGCATGGGGCTGGGTCACAGAGAATTTTGTGAGTCGTGTTTAGAACTTTGAACTTTACCCCATGAAAAATTTAAGAGGGCTAAAGGGTTTCAAGCAGTGGAATATGATCCAATTTTCATTTTGAAAGGTGATTCTGCAAAGAATAAACTGGGATTGTAGGCCGTAAGACAAATGGCATAGTGATGAGTTAGAAGGCAGCTGTAACCATTCAGGGAATGCATGATCATGCCTGATTCATCTGGTTGTAGGCATGGAAAACACATCAGATTTGAGAGATGTCAAAAAAGCTGAAATAACCGAACTTGAGAATTAGTTTTATATTAGTTATTTATTGCTGCAGAGCAAATTACCATTAACTTGTCACAAATACATTTTCTATCTCACAGTTTTTTTTAGGAGTCTGGGCATGGGTCCTCTGCTTCATGGTCTCACCCAAGGCTGCAATCAAAGGGATGGCCAGGGCTGGGATCTCATCTGAAGGTACAACTGGAGAAATATCTCCTTCAGAGTTCAAGTAGTTTTTAACAGGATTCAGTTCCCTGCAATAGTCAGATCGAGGGCTTCAGTTCCTTGCTATATGGCCCTCTCCAACATGGCAGCTGGCTTTAGCAAAGCCAGCCAAGTATAGAGTCTAGTAACCAGGCAGAAGTTACAATCTTACATAACCTAATCATGCAAGTGATATGGTTACATTGGTTAAAAGCCATCTATTGGTTACATTGGTTAAAAGCAAGTTGCTAGGCTAGCCTACCCTCAAGGGGAAGGGATTCCGCAAGGGCAGGAATACCAGAAGGCGGGTATCATTGAGGGCCATCTTTGAGTCTGCATGGCTATGTGGGGATGAATAGGGGGGCGGGTGGCCATATTATAGAGAACACTGAAAGAGGGATTCGTTTTTACCAGAAGGTAATGAGTTTTGAAGATATTGAGTTTGGGGGTCTAGGAGTATACCCATGTAGAGTTGAGGAATGCATGCTGGGATACAGGGTTCTAACACTTAGTATAGTCACCTGGGCTAGGGTAGGAATTATAAATCCCTCAATTGTAAAACATTTATTGAAGCTTTGGCACTAGATGAGATAACCCAGGGAGGGCAAGTAGATAAGCAAAACCCTAAAACATGGGAAATGCAGCCCAATTAAACACAATGGAAGAAAGTGTTTTAAGAAAAGACCTACGGAATATGAATCTCCAGAGATGAGGTCTGGCCATCTGTACTTTTTTAAGTACCACAGGTGATTCTGATGTGCAGCCAAGCTTGAAAACTGCTGAAATGTACTCATTAAAAAAAAAAAAAAGATTAAACATATATACAGGTAAGCTTCTATGGTGGTTATCTCCAGGAGATAGGATTACAGGTAATCTTTATTTTCTCCTCTATGCTTGCCTGTATCTTCCACCTTAAATGTATTTCTTTTATAAAAAGGAAATCAACTTGTTATTTTTAAAAACACTTCTAGCCACATTTTTCCTGCAGCAATCAGAAATGATGAGTTTGTGTCGTTTGTAGGGACATGGATGAATCTGGAGAACATCATCCTCAGCAAACTGACACAAGAACAGAAAATGAAACACCGCATATTCTCACTCATAGGCGGGTGATGAAAAATGAGAACACATGGACACAGAAAGGGGAGTACTAAACACTGGGGTCTACTGGGGGGGAAAGGGGAGGGCCAGTGGGAGGGGGAGGTGGGGAGGGATAGCCTGGGGAGAAACACCAAATGTAGGTGAAGGGAAGAAGCAAAGCAAAGCACACTGCCATGTGCGTACCTACGCAGCTGTCTTGCATGCTCTGCTCATGTACCCCAAAACCTAAAATCCAATAAAAAATAAAAAATAAAACACTTCTAGCACAAATGGTATTTATCAAAGGAATGCAATAAAAGAAATATTAATATATCATATTAATAGAGTAAAAAGCATTTGAAAAACTCAGGATATACCCATTTTTTCCCCTGTACTAAGATGCTAATCTTAGTGATAATATGGTTTGGGTCTGTGTCCCTGGCCAAATCTCATGTCAAATTGTTATCCCAACGTTGGAGGTGGGGCCTGGTGGGAAGTGACTGGATCATGGGGGTGGAATTTCCTTTGGTGCTGTTCTCATGATAGTGAGTGAGTTATCGTGAGATCTGGTTGTTTAAAAGTGTGCAGCACCTCCCCCATATCTCTCTTCCTCCTGATCTGGCCATGTAAAATGTTCCTGCTTCCACTTCAACTTTGGCCAGGATGGAAAGTCTCCTGAGGCCTCCCCAGCCATGTTTCCTGTACAGCCTACAGAACCGTGAGCCAATTAAATCTCTTCTCTTTACTAATTGCCCAGTCTAAGGTATTTCTTTATATCAATGTGAGAATAAACTAATACATGATAACACTCAAAGCTCATAATGCTATCACTGAGGTAGGAAGTACTATACACTATGGGTTGGAACACAAATTAGTACACCCTTCCTAGAAGGCAATTTGGTGGTGGGTCTCAAGACCTGTAATATTATTTATACTCTTGGATTTAATTATACTTCCAGGAATTTATCTCAAGCAAATAATCAGACATACAGACAACAAAGATATCTTTAAAAGCTCATCATCATTGGTCATTAGAGAAATACAAATCAAAAACCACAATGAGATACCATTTCATGCTAGTTGGAATGGTAATCATTAAAAAGTCAGGAAACAACAGATGCTGGAGAGGATGTGGAGAAATAGGAACACTTTTACACCATTTGTGGGAGTGTAAATTAGGTTCAACCATTGTGGAAGACAATGCAGCAATTCCTCAAGGATCTAGAACCAGAAATGCCATTTGGCCCAGCAATCCCATTACTATATATATAAAACCAAAGGATCATAAATCATTCTACTATAAAGACAGATGCACATGTATGTTTATCGACACACTGTTCACAATAGCAAAGACTTGGAAAAAACCCAAATGCCCATCAATGATAGACTAGATAAAGAAAATGTGGCACATATAAACCATGGAATAATATGCAGCCATAAAAAAGGATGAGTTCATGTCCTTTGCAGGGACATGGATGAAGTTGGAAATTATCATTCTCAGCAAACTAACACAGGAACAGAAAACCAAACACCACATATTCTCACTCATAAGTGGGAGTTGAATGATGAGAACACATGGACACAGGAAGGGGAACATCATACACTGGGGCCTGTCAAGGGGTGGGGGACTAGGGGAGGGATAGCATTAGGAAAAATACCTAATATAGAGGACGAGTTGATGGGTGCAGTAAACTACCATGGCACATGTATACCTATGTAACAAACCTGCACATTCTGCACATGTGTCCCAGAACTCATAGTATTATTTATGTGTATACGCAAGAAATTCACAGTCATAGTATTGATGAGAGTGAAAAATTAGAATGAGCTGTTACATAATCAGACATATTGAAACAAATGGTTCATAACTATGCCACCCCTTAACATCCTTTGACTTCATCCAAGTATATATAAATGTGTCATGTTCTTATGATACTATATATATTTACTGTAGTATGTAACATGAGATACTATAATACTATATGCTATAATATTATATACATTGAGACTATATATGTTGTATATACAGTCATACATTGCTTAATGATTGAGATTCAAATGTGTTGTTAGGCAATTTTGTCATTGTGTGAACACAGTAGAGTGTACTTACACAAACTTAGATGGTGTAGTCTACTACACATCTAGGTTATACGGCATAGCCTACTGCTTCTAGGCTACAAATCTGTTTACAATACTGTAGGCAACTGTAACACGATGGTAAGTATTTGTGTATCCAAACATTCCAAACATATAAAGGCATAGTAAAACACAATACAGTATAAAATATAAAAAATGGTACACCTGTATAGGGCACTTACCATGAATTGAGCCTGCAGGACTAGAACTTGCTCTGGGTGAGTAAGTGGTGAGTTTATAAACACTGTACACTTAGGCTGCACTCAATTTATTTTTAAAAATTCTTTCTTCAATAATAAATTGATCTTAGCTTACTGTAACTTTATAAACTTTTTATTTTTTAACTTTTTGACTCATAATAACACTAAGCTTAAAATAAACACACTATACAGCTGTACAAAAATATTTTCTTTCTTGTCCTATAAGCTTTTCACTATTTGAAATTTTAACTTTTTCAACTTTTTTATTGAAAACTAAGACACACACACACACATTAACCTAAGCCTACACAGAGGATCATCAGTATCACTGCCTTCCCCCTCAACATCTTATCCCACTGGAAGATCTTCAGGGGCAATAAATACATGAAGCTGTCATCTCCTATGACAACAATGCCTTCTGCTGGAATACCTCCTGAAGGACCTGCCTGAAACTGTTTTTCAGTTAACTTTTCTTTTTTGTAAGTAGAAGAAGTACACTCTACAATAATGATTAAAACTGTAGCATAATAAATACGTAAACCAGTAACATAATTGTTTATTATCATTACCAAGTATGATGCACTATACGCAATAGTGTGTGCTATACTTTTATACAACTGTCAGTGCCATATGTTTGTTTACACCAACATCATCATAAACACATGAGTAGTTGTGGTGTTGTGATATTTCAATGGCTACTGTGAATCTAGACAATAGGAATTCTTTAGCTCATAATATAGTTTGGATATTTGCCCCCACCCAAATCTCATGTTGAAATGTAATCCCCAATGTTGGAGGTGGGGCCTGGTGGGAGGTAATTAGGTCATAGGGGTAGATTTCTCATGAGTTGGTGCTATCCTTGTGATAGTGAGTAAGTGCTCAAGAGATCTGATTATTTATAAGTGTGTGGCACCCCCTACCCTCTCCTGCTTTCACCGTGTGACATTCCTTCTCCCGCTTCACTTTCCACCATGATTAAAAGCTTCCTGAGGCTTCCACAGAAGTCAAGCAGATGCTGGTGCCATGCTTGTACAGCTTGCAGAACCAATTAAATCAATTTTTCTTATCCATTACCCAGTCTCAGGTATTTCTTTATAGCAATACAAGAACAGCCTAATACAGCTCCATTATAATCTTATGGGACCACTATGGTATATGCAGTCTGTCATTGACTGAAATATGATGCAGTACATGACTGTGCTATCACATATTTATCATAATACTAAGCTATACAGTCTCATTGCCTTGATTATCAGTAAGAGATAATTTCTAGGACACTTTCTAGGAATGCCTCCCTTAGTGATCCCCTCTTTGATTCTGGGTGTAGGGAAGATGAGAGTGGGGAGGAAGGTGGCCATAGAACTGAGCTCCCCAGCCCCTCTCCTCTTCACCTAGCTGTCATTATGCCCACAACACCTCTCCCTTGACTATCATCGCCTCTATGGGCCTCCTCAGAAGGGCCATCACAAGGTGTTCATCTCTGGCCAAAAAAATAGGTCCTTCCACTTCCTATAAAAAGCTGCCTTCAGGGCTTTCCCACAGCGGAGTTCATGGGTCCTCAGAGACATGATTCTTTCCTAGATTCAAGAACACACGGCTCTCCAGAGGCTTGGGTTAGGTACAAGGTATTATACCCAGAACGACCACTCTCTCTGAGCAGTGATCCAAGTCAGTGCACTCTGGCCAAACTCCAGATGTCTCTCTGGTGTGATTTCACTCTGAGTCCCTCATGTGCCCCCTTGGTGTGGTTCCCTCAAAGAACATCAGTCCCTTCCACAACATAACTTCATGGATGGTCCTGCTTCTGGTTTCTCCCAGAAGCAACTCAAGAATGTGACTGAGAATACTTTTTAATGTCTCCAATTGTCCATGACAATTTAGAAGCCCCCCTCTCACATTTGACAGTGATGGAAGCTGATCTTCTCAGAGCACATGGAGAACTTCTACCAACAAAACTCTTTCTACCGCAGCCAGCCACATCATCCCACACTGCTTTGTTTTTTTAAATTTTAATTGTTTATTTTTTAACTGAAAAATACAAATTGTATATATGTATGCAAAACTCTATGACTATTGAAATTTGTGTATATGTATGGTATACAAAACGATGTTTTGAAATATGTACACATTGTGGAATGACTAAGTCAAGCAAAGTAACATATGTATTATCTCACATGCTTATTTACCACTGCTCTTTAAATCAGATCTTCAATGCTGTGCTTTTCTATTTTGTGTGAAATCTACCATTTACACTAATATGGGTAGATTGTGAAGTAATCAAATAATTTTTATTATAAATAGCTTCTCTTGGATATATAAGAACCCCCACTTTTATTATATTGTACTCTATTAAAAACAAAGAACCAAGAAAATACTTATTTATCTATTTAACAAATACTATTTTTTACTTACAATGTAGATACTGCAAGGGCCACTAAAATGAGTGAAAGTTTGGTCTCTGCTCTCAAAAACAGGAGAAAGAGGTGAACAAAAATAATTGTGACACAATATAAATTAAGTGTGACAATAGTGGTATGAATAATAAAATATGATTATTCACCAAGGGAAAAAAGAACTTTAAAAGAATACTTTTATTTTTATTTTTTATTTTTTTGATAAAGGGGAGTTCCCCTGCACACGCTCTTGCCTTGCCTGCCACCACATGAGATGTGTCTTGCTTCCTTTTTGCCCTCCACAATGATTGTGAGGCCTCCCCAGCCATGTGGAACTGTAAGTCAATTAAACCTCTTTCCTTTATAAATTAAAAAAAGAATAATTTTAAAAAGCTTTGTAGAGGCAGTATTAAAATAAGAATAAATAGTAACATTTCAAGAGTGACCTGATGAGTTTTAACTTGCTTTTTTTTTAAGAAAATATATTTTTTAAAAAAGTAATCTGAAAATTTATGCATTGTAGTTTGTAAAAATTTAGTTTTGGGTTTTATTTGTTAGAATTCTTGTTTGCAGTTCTTAGAAATCCAACTTGAACTTTTTGGCTTAGGAAATAAAAGGAGTTTATTAATTTGGGGGGAGAAGAATATTGGAGACATCTCAGAAAGGGTTACAGACAGAGCTGTATTATGATTGGCCCAGTTTATATCAAGTAACCATCCCTAAACCAATCAAATAAAGCTGTGAGCATGGACATGTTTTATAAAAATGGCAGCTCCTAAGAACCCAAAACATTGAAATAAAGGAAGTATAGTTTGCATGGAAAGAATAAAGCCATAAAGTCCTGCACATTTAATTGTGTACAATTTTAGCCCTTTATACTGCAGGAAAGACCCCTCCCTGAAGATTTTTCAATATCACATAAATATAGTTTGGCAGCCATCGCCCTCTTTCTGTCTGAGGCTCATATACATTATAAAAAGCAACAGAACAACATGTTCTCTAAGCCACATGAGGAAGAACACCTCTAGGCATTCCTGATAATCTTCATACCAGAAGTACAGAGAAATTTCAGTTACAAATTTCTCAGGAATCACCAGAAACATAGGCTTTGGTGTGATCTATTTCATGCAACAACATTTAAAACAAAGTGATACGTCTTGTAAAATTGCTCCAGTTCTGTAACTGGGACATGAAAAATGCAAGTTTTACACTGGCTTCTTCCCTGGATATCTGAACAAGTTAAACAAAACTTTATTTAACATCCATTTTACCTGGTTAAATGTAAAGACAACTGCCCCAGCTCCTAGAATTTCATTGTTCCCAGGCTATGACCTCATATAACTAAGATGCTCTGGGAGAAACACTGATTATCAGGGGTTTTCAGACACCTACGAAAATCTGTGACTACTGAAGTTCACTTTTACAGAGTAAGAGAGCCATTAAAATGTATACCTATTAGAGAGCAGCCGGTTTTGCTCTGATGAATAACAGCACATTGTATAGGAATATTCATGGTCTTCACTAGCACTCTCCTGAGCTTTCCTGAAATAATGGAAAAGTCCTGTGGCCCAGCACATAGAACTGAAAACGACTCCCAGATTGTTCTCTGGGCCTTCCAAATAAATCTGCCAGATTTAGCAAATAAATGTACAAAACATCCAGTTAAATTTGAATTTTTAGTAGAAGTATGTCCCATATAATACTTGAGATATACTTTACTAAAATTTAATTGTTATCTGAAATTCAACTTTAGCTAACCCGTTTGTATTTATCTGGCAACCCTATCACCCAAGGTCTTTTTGATATTGCCTTTCTTTATTTTCCCTAAAAGTTTGCAGTTTAAACAGCTTCTCAGAATTAATATTCACCATGCTTGGATTTTGTTGTTGGTGTTTGTTTTTTATAAGTCCAATAAGCTGGTAACTTTTATTTTCTGGTCCTGAGACTCTGAATCCAGAGAATAGCCAAAAGATAACAAAAAAGAGAGAAAACAGGAAACAAATAATTACAATTATTTTTGCTTTTAAATAATTTCTTCCCATCCCCTATGCCACCATACTCCCAAAATAAATACTAACAGTGCTGCCAGTGATTCCTTGGGTTAAGCCTATTCTAGAGTCATTCCATTTTTACTTCCTAAAATGCCTTACAGGACATGCTGGTAACACCAATATGTCCTTGCCAGGATACATGAGGGCCAACGCAGAGAAATGCTACTGCCATTCCATTTTCCTGTCCATAGATCACCAGTATGTGCACATCCTTGCAAGAGGCTTGCCGCAAGGGAAGGAGGAGGTCATATATCACCTCTCAACATCTAGAATTTATGTTTAAACCTACCCTTACAATGTCAGGTCTGGGAGGTCCTTGTATTAAACACAAATCACAAAATACTTGAAGAATGAACACAAAAACCATAACTCTTCCTTCAACTCAATGTCTCTACTGCCACTTCTGCTTGAGAATTTTTACTAGTTTCTAGTTGGAGGCAGAAAGTGTGTGAGGAGGTAAGAGAGCTGTACATAGCCAAGGAATTAATGGAATTCTAGACAGAGGGACAACAGCATTTCACCAATGACCTTAGCAAATTGTTTAAAAACAACCCCCTCATTACATGTTAGGTGGTCACCAATCCAGTTGCTGGGGGTCCCAGCAGAGGACTTTTAAGGCTGATAAATGAAGAGTAGATCAGGCATTTATCTTGCCCTTCATGTACTTTGCGGTGACACTTCCTGTGTTTTAGGGTAATCAAATCGTTGATGAGGGAAATTCTTCTTTATGAAAAAATTTCCACTAATAAATGCAGGAGTGATAGAACTAGAAAAATCACCTTTTGCAAGCCCTAAATGAAATAATGGATCTAGGCAACAATCATCAAAGGAATGGAAGCTTGATAATGGAGGAAAGAGGCTGACACACCTGAAGCTACTCATTGATCTTAGCATCACTCAAAATGGGACAACCGGACCTTTGGCCCCATGACGTGAAGCAACAAGAACTGCAAAACACTGCTCAGAAAACAGTCTTGCCTCAAAAATTGAACTTGAGTCTAACTGAACCTCTAGATCATTTTAGCATCCTCTCTACTTTTGTGTATGTTTGAAAATTTTCATGTAAAAAAATCAAGTTTTTAATAAGTATATTCAGAATGTTCTTGAACCCTTTGTTTCAACTCTTGTTTTATATCCTTCTAAGAGGCATTATTTGATCCCATTCCAGCCTATCCTATATACATTTGTCACCGTGAACACAGCTGTGTCTTCCTTTGATGACTGAGGTCATTTCAAGCTAATTATAACAAACTTCAAGTAGAAGTTTCTATAGCTACTGATTTAAACCATGTAAAATAGATAGAACTGACTCTACACGATTAATCCCAGAATATTCATTCATTGATCATAAATAGTTTTCAGGATCTTTCATGTACACAATACTACCCCCATCTGTGTTGCTGATATTTGACCATCTTCTGAATAAGATTTTACAAAATTTTCAAAAATACAATGAGTAGTACGGTAAAGCGGGACTATTAAAACATACTGGTTCATTGGGTTCTGCTTAGAGAAGGTTTACCTTTTATACAAAAGAACCTAGAGCAGACAATGGGGAAGTTTGGTTAGGGCAACATTCTATAAGAGGCAAGTCTCGCAATTCTAGTTGCCAGAATCTTGGCTGAAATAGGATCAGCTGCCTGAATGCAATAAAACCAAATGAGGTTAATTTGAGACACTGTGAAGATAACGAGTGCAAGGAGAATCAACTAAACTTTACTCACACACAAATATAAAGGAGAGAGAGAAGGCCGGGCGCGGTGGCTCAAGCCTGTAATCCCAGCACTTTGGGAGGCCGAGGTGGGTGGATCACGAGGTCAAGAGATCAAGACCATCCTGGTCAACATGGTGAAACCCCGTCTCTACTAAAAATACAAAAAATTAGCTGGGCATGGTGGTGCGTGCCTGTAATCCCAGCCACTTGGGAGGCTGAGGCAGGAGAATTGCCTGAACCCAGGAGGCGGAGGTTGCGGTGAGCTGAGATCGCGCCATTGCACTTCAGCCTGGGTAACAAGAGCGAAACTCCATCTCAAAAAAAAAAAAAAAAAAAAAAGAAAGAAAAGAGAGATGAGTAAGGTTCTAAAAGAAACATGTTGTTCTTTTTTATGCAGTACTTGCTGGAAACCCTTAGCCACTGGGGTAGGGAGTTGTCCTTCTGATAGTACCTGAATTGCTGCTTTTTCTCCATCTTTACCATCTTATTCTTATTCCCCTCTGGTCCACAGTGGAGTGGCTGCATTTCTCATCAGTGCCTTTTTGTTATGTCTGACTTAAGTCAGTACTTTGGAGTTCACTTTCTCCACCTTAATTATCAATCATATTGCTGAGGGCTCTTTGTTTTCTTCCAATATCCTCTGTAACATGCTGGCTGCCTACCTTCTGTGCTAAGTCCCAAAATACATTTTTTATTTCTCAGTTCACGATGTTTGGGGACTTCTGCCTGCCTATTCTCTGAGCGCTCTGTGAGCTGTTCTGTATTTTCTGTCTGACTGTGACAAAGGGAGGAGGAGGTTTTGGTTGGCTGGTTGCTGTTTGTTTTTATTTTGTATTTGTAGGAAGGTTAACTTCCTTGTTGGAGCCCTTGCTGAAAGCTGACTTTCTCCTGCTTCAGTTTGTTTCTGATCCAAGGACGCTGGTCTCGGATCAGAAATACACTCTCTCTCCCCTCTGGCTGCCTCTGAGGGGATGCGTATGTTTATCATCATGCTAGGCCCAGTACCAAATAGGTTCCAGTAGCAAACTTCCTGAGGTTGGTTTTGACTTTTCAAATTCCACAGACAAATCACTGAAACTTTGCTTATGGGTAGAAGGAGAGATCAAGGCTCTAAGAAAGAAAACGAAATTCTACAAAACTCAGAACAGAGTTTAATAGAAAAAAATCCCTGTCTCTGTGACTCTTGCCCTTTTCTGATAAGAGTGAAATGAAGATCTCTTGCCTCTTTCTTCTTTAAATACTCCTTTTCTCCCCTCATCCGACCCTATTTCCTAGACACAATAAAACTCGAAGATGAAGCCCACCAAGCATCTGCTACTCAGGAAGCACAATAGGTAGAAGTCTCAAGTTAAAGGCCTGTGAAAAACTGCGTTGCCTAAAAAGGACATGGTAAATTCAGAGGGCAGAGATGGAAGTGCTAATAGGTGCCTATAGAGAAATGAGGGCAAAGAACAAGAAAGAGTCCAGGAGAGTAACTGAAGATTTGATAAGAAAGAAAATAATTATCGTTCAGAAAGAAGAGGACCAGAATCTATAATAAAATGAAAGAGCCAGGAAACAAGAAAAAGGGGCCAAAACTAGGGATTCTCAGCAGCCAACTGACTACTGAGGGAAAGAGGTAAGAATGGGGAGACTGGGAAAGTGAATGGAAAATCACTCTATACAGATCCAGAGGGAGTTACTTCCCCTAATGATCCAGGTCTCGGGCCAGAGGAAGAAAGGAGCTTCCGAAGAAATTGGATAGACCATTCTCTTCCAGATGACGGAAAGAAAGGCTAAAGATAGAAAAGTGCTAAACTTGGGATTTCAGGGTAGAAGCCAGGTGTATTAACCAGCATTCATAATTGAAGGGGACAGAACCCAAAGAAGAGGCTGAAGCCTGAAAAAGAGATAAATCTATGCCATTACTGGCACAGCAGGGTTGGGGTTTAATGTTTCGAACTTAAGTGGGGTGAACTGAATTAAGACGGCTGCATCTGTGGGAGGCTTCCAGACCTTCTCACTCCAGGAGTCTTCAGTTCTTCACCCACGCTGTCAGCATTTGCTGAGCTATAGTGAGTGGATGGGTGGGGGGCGGGGGAGGACACAGGGAGGTACCACTGGGGTAGAGGGAAAAGGAAAAATGTGGCTTCAGGAGATCAATTTTGAATGAAAGAATTGTCTTCTTCTTGCCTTCCTAAAGAGAAGGACTCTAAGGTTATCCAATGCTACCATCTGTTTAAACTTAGACCTATGGCCAACAATCCTTTAACAAATAGTTACTGATTACCTACCATTTAACGCACCAGCTATCAAAGTAGGCATTAAAAGAAAATAATCAAGAAGGTGACATTGAAAGGTATGGACCAAAAGAGGAATTCATTTCCAAGTTGGAATATTAGTAGTCTGAATCATAAACAATATCAGACTACTGACTATCATCTGCTCTAAATACAGACTCCATTCCTCCATGCATCTATACAAGTATCCAACAGACAGGCATGCCAAACATTTACTCTATGCCAGGATTTGTACCAGATGGTGGAAACAGAAAGATGCCAGACATGATGCCTGACCATGAATAACTCTGCCTTGTAGGGAAGAAGGGGAAAAAGACAAAACAAAACATTACCGTTCAACATAACCACAAATTAAATAGAGGCCCAAGGTACTATGAAAGTTCAGGGATGATAATATTTTACCTCCAAATGGTAAAAACACAGGGAAGCACTCTAGTCAAAGGTAACAGAATGTGTGAAGATAAGGACAAGCAATGTAGTATGGCCTGATCATAGAGGGGCAAATAGTTGCCTGTATTGAAGTCCAGGTTGCACAGGAGAAAGCAGCAGATCACATAAGAGCAGGGCTTCTCCACTTCAGCATGACTGACATTCTGGACCATGTCATTCTTTGTTGTGAGGGTTGTCTTGTGCATTATAGAAGCTTCAGTAGCATCCCTGGCCTCCACCCACTAGATACTGGTAACATACACACACATTCCAGAGTGATCATCAAAAACATCTGCAGATGTTGTCAAATGTCTTCTGGACAGTAAAATTGACCCTGCTTGAGAATTACTACATTTGAGAAGGAGACATGGATCCGTTTATGACTGGCTTTGCATGGAGTTTGGATTTTATCTTCTAAGCAAAATCATAGAGAGTGGAGTGTGGGATAATAGATATTGGAAACTCTGAATGGTAGAATGGTGGGAGGTGGGTGAGGTTGAGATATTAATTAACATGTACAATGTGACTATTTGGGTGACGGTTATACTAAAAGCCCAGACTTCACCACTAGGCAATATATTCATATAACAAAACTGTACTTGTACCTCCTAAATTTACACAAATTTTTAAAAAGAAGAAGAAAAAAGAAAATCATGGAAGGAATTGATGTGATCAGCTATGTCCCTCACACCTACCATGTTCATATAGAGCATCTGCAGAGGGTGAAATTTGGGGTAAGGAGTCCACTTGGGAAGAGGTTACTTGCAATGGGCCAAGCAAGGTTGAACTGGGGTAATGGCATTGGGAGCAGAGAAAGGAGGGCGGAAGGTAGGAAAGAGATGTGAACATGATGTCATGCTCTCCTCCTTGCCCTCACAGTCAAAATAATAACCGAAGAGCAAACAAACTAAACCTTAAAATGATTATAACTAGCAAATAGATTTACAGTGTTATGATAGAAAAATGAATACTTCATGAAGCTTTCCTGAGGAAACGTTACTGCATTTTCAAAAAATCATTTCACATTAAAATTTATACATTCATTTACTTAACAACAACACTATTAACTTCTAGAGCTACCAGAAAATAGGAGAAACTATGTGTAAACATATGTAGGATTACGTGTATAAAATGAAACCGTAAGACTAGCTGGGTTGGAGGCCTGTGAATTCTGAAGAGACTTCCATCTCTTTCGCTTTCTGCTGCCTCAAACTTACCCTATTCCAAGGTTGAGAAAAAGATAAAACTTCCAGCGAGCAACACTGCCTTTTCAAGGAGATGTTCTTTCTTGCATATATGCAAGCACCTTCTGTTCTTGAACTTATGTATTTGTCCAATGACCACAAAGTGTCAAGGCATTTCAGAAGCCAATTAATTGTGTTTCCTCTGAGAGCACTTTTAGATGAGAAAATTAAAATGTTTTTGCTAGAATGGCTCTCAGATTCTGACATACAGATCTACCACTTACCATTACCTAGATTCCCACTGAGACCTGCAAAAGCAGACAGTGAGGCTAGACCACAGCATAGCACTGTATTCCACACGCTGGTCTGCCCAATCAGACAGCCCACCTGGCATGCTTCTAACACCATCTCCTGCCTCTGCTGCACCAAGCCTAGATCTCACATCCACCATCTTCTCCATATCAGCTCTGCATAACCAAAACACAACACCCTGGGTTTGTGATGCCATCACAAAAATTGAAATGAGAGGAACATCTCAGGCAGTGGGTCAGCCAGCCTTGAATAGCACTGTGGTAGGAGAAGCACTGAACTGGCTAAATTAACATTTTTCTCCTTCTA
This sequence comes from Callithrix jacchus, assembly GCF_049354715.1. Taxonomy (NCBI): domain Eukaryota; kingdom Metazoa; phylum Chordata; class Mammalia; order Primates; family Cebidae; genus Callithrix; species Callithrix jacchus. The sequence goes on along the minus strand of NC_133510.1, from coordinate 100,129,079 downwards.
CGTCTTTTTGATTCCCCTACCTTTTCTATTTCATTTTCAACACTCAGGTAACTGACTTATTAACCAATCTCTCTGGGGACAGCTGGTCTTTCTAAGGAGACTGTTGCAGAAAAATCTTATTCTGTCCAAACTTACCGTTACTGGAGCACCTCAGGAGACATAACATTTATAAACTTCCTGTCACCCAATGTGCTGCTCAGAAGCCATTCATTTTAACTTAATTTGCAGGGCTGAAAGTCTCAAGCTCACTGGCTATATAAAAAGTGACTTTTTTCGCTATTACCCATTATCATTTTGCCTCCTGCCAATGGTACAAAGTTAAAGAGCACTGCAGAGCTGGAAACCCTTTATTTGTTGTTAAACAATGAGCTCCAAGACAGTTCTTACCTGGAAGGCGATCTCTCTCCCCTCTCAGAATCTAATAATAATATCAATATAGCAAGCTACTACTTTTCTTAGGGTGCTGAGGCTGTTAATTTACTACTTCAGTGTCAATGAATACTTCATGGCAATCTTTGAAAAATTTGGGTTAAGGATCATTTTTCCTACCGCCTTGTTTCTTCTAATATTTATCTAAGTTTACTTATTTATGAGAAAAAAGCAAAATGCTTACCCCCCACCAGAAAATTCTCTAACTGCCTGTAGAAGAAATTATGGGCCATTTTATGGTATAATGGACAAAAGAATCAAATAACATGCATGTCCTCCTAGTAGAGATTGCCAACTTACAACTAAATAGAATCTATATCACTAAGATCCATAACGACATGTAACCAACATTCCTGGAAAATAAATTGATCATCTGAACAACCTTGGCCCAGCTTATTTCTGGTCTGAGGTCATCACTGCCATTCACCTGGAACCAGAAGGGACAGTTAATGCATCGTAGGTAGTTTTTGAGTAAAGGGTAGAGGCTATAAAGTCACTATCTGTTAAATTATAGATGAGTTGGGATTATATGCTGGTAATGAGATACAGGATTCCTTTCTACTAACTTTAAACCATTGAGCCAATCTTCTTAAACCAACCAAATAGAATCACATCACGTGGAGATTTATGTTGTATCCATTCTATTGCTCCCCTGAAACTATTTTTGGCAAGATCACCACCAATGGCATCATTTTTGCTAAATCCATCCACTGGACACTGAAATCTTCGTCTTTTTTTATTATTATTTCAGTGATTTGGGGGATGCAAGTGGTTTTGGGTTACATAGACAAGTTCTTTCGTGGTGATTTCTGACATGTTGCTGCACCCATCACCCAAGCAGTGTACACGGTACCTAATATGTAGTCTTTATCCCTCACCCCACTCCCACCCTTCTCCTCAAGTCCCCAAAATCCATTATATCATTCTTATGCCTTTACCTCCTCACAGCTTAGCCGTAAGCCATAAGAACTATCCTATATTCTTAGGCATAAGAACATAGGCATGTGTTCTAAAGCACAAGGCATGTCCTAAGGCATGAGAACACAGGGTATTTGGTTTGCTATTCCTGAGTTAATTCACACAGAATAACGGCCTCCAGCTCCATCCAAGTTGCTTCAGAAGCCGTTATTTCATCCCGTGTCACGGCTGAGCAGTACTCCATCATGCATATATACCACATTTTCATTATCCACTTGTTGGTTGTTGGGCATTTACATTGGTTCCATATTTTTGTAATTGCGAATTGTGCTGCTATAAACGTGTGCCTGTGTCTTTTTCATTTAAAATCCTCTTCTTAATTGACCTGTATGTTTTATCTCCTCTTACCCTCTCCTGTTGCACTGTTTTTAAGAGGTTTCCTCAGCTTTTTCTCCCAATCATTCCAGCGAATGTTTCATCTCTCTCTAATTTCCAAGGGTTCTTCGTTGTTCTTTGTATTTTTCATTTTTCACAGCATTTAGTTCTCCCCTTATGGAGGCAATAGCTTCCAGTGTCTTCTAAAATTTCAGAGAACAGTAGAGTTGTCAACATTTTAAAATTATCTTCAGTTCTCTGAATTTTGTTTCTTCAGAGGTCAGTTTTTTATGATTATCTTTTACTTTATCTTCCAGGAGGTAAACATCCTTAACTGTAAGGCTGACTAGGAGCAGAATTTATCAACTGGCAAGCTTCCCTTTAGGGTAACAGGGTGAGAAAGTGAGAGCCAGCTTTACTGAAGGCTATCTAGATGATAGAATGTGAAGAGCTTTACTGCAGGGCAATAACACCCACACTAACAGCCCTAGTTCTTCCCAAATATTTGTTCAATTTCTCTAAAAAAGAACACTCTGGGCTTTTGTTTTGTTGCTGTTGCTGTTTTTGCCTGGAGGGAAATATTGGGTTGCTGGGCTTTCTGAAGGAGGAAGTGGACTATGTGTCCTTATATAAAAGGGTCTTTAAATATAACCTTCAATTCTCTGCTTTCTGCAAACTCTCACTCCCCCTCTCTCAGCTGCTGTCCCTGAGATTGAAGTCTGGAGACTTTTTGGAACATTCTAGACAGGCTTCCTCCTTTCTCAACTGCCACCTCATGTGCAAATATTATAGCAGGGCATCCTCCACTTGGCTCCACCAATCTTCACGCTGCTTTTAGAAGTGGAAACAGTCCATTTGTCATTTCTTCCTATGTAAGCTGAGCATTGTCTTTCCCTTAACTATTTGCCAGTCTTCACACTGTTAATCCAATATGAAATTCAATAATTATTATTAAATTTATTGTAGTGTGTGTTTTCTCATTCCAGAAGCCATCAACAGACTTAACTTCCATTTTTTTCTAGACATGATACATATGTGACAGTCTCTCTGAACACTCATATATACGAAAATATTCTTTTGTTGCTTTCACACATTAACAAAAACTTGGATGACTTCTTAGATCACAACTTGTTTTCCTCCAAGCCCACTACTATCTAGTGCTTCATGCTATGGAGATTATCTGATGTTTAATAAAGTAGAAATGAAGTCTGAATTTAGCTTGGGTTTTATTTTTTAAAAAACGTTGGGGCCTTGGGGTTTTGCATCAGTGCTTTTGTGTGTCTATGAGGTTCATACGTTTTCTACCAGGATGAGTATGCAAGCAGGTCTTAACTATTTTCTCTGGGAGCTATAAAGTACTGTCGAATGCTGACTCAATCTTTCTTCCATTTGGGAACGTTTTCTTCTTTATATCTTTTATTATTACTTTGATACCATGTTTGCTGACTTCATCTTCAGAAGCCCCTGATACTCATGATTTCACTGTCTATTTTCTGGCTTCCATATTGATTCATTTTGCTGTTATCATGCTTATTTCTTTAATGACTCCTTCTGCATTCTAAAGGAGACTCTCAACTTTCTAGTCATGGGAACTGATTACTTTCTGAAGTTTCTGTTATGTTCTTTCAGCCTTCTAGAGAAGATTTCAAAAACTTTCTTCTGTTTCCTTTAGTAGATCATTTTTCAAATACATTCCATCTGTGTCTCCAAGGCAATGGTCCCCTACTCTCAAGTTGCAGACATTTTTCAAAGGCCTCATGTTGATTTTTAATTGCTAGTTTGGTTTACCAAAGAGAGTTTTATTCAGGCCCTCTCTTCTGATGAGTAAATATTGACTTTAATCTCCTGCCCACCTTACACCCCCTAATATGCATATCCTGTACTCCCTGACACCCGGATGCCAACAGAATTCCTCCCTCAGATCCTAACATGGGAAAACAGGTGATTATTTATATACACAGATACATACATACATATCCTTGTGGTAGACTGTATTTCATTTTCCAACATGGCCATGACAAAATCCACTCTCCCACATGCTCCTCTGCAGCATAATCTCACCATTTCTCCAACAAGGAGAATCTAATACCCTTCCCTTGAATATGGTCTGACCTTAGTGTTCACTTATGCCAAAAAAAAAATGCAGAAAAAGTGACCACTTTATGATTTCTGAAACTAGGCTGCATGGATCCATCTGCTTCATCTCTGGATGCTCCTCTTGGCACCCAGACATTGTGCTGTGAAAAGCCCAAGCCACACAGAGGCCATGTGTAGGTGCCCTGGTTGACATTTTCCATTGAGCCAAGGCTTCATTCAAGTCATCCCAGCCAGACATGTGAGTGAAAAGCCTCCAGAAAATTACAGCCCTCAGCCACTTGGAGGCCCCATTTACTGTGGAGGAGGGATTAACCATCCAAGTTACTGGCTCATAGTCTCTATAAGCATAATTCAATGCTTGTCACCTTAAGCCACTAAGTTTTGCAGTAGTTCATTGCACTGCCATAGATAACCAGAACAAGCTTCTAATCAAATTTCTTAATCAGCCATTTCTATAGTACAATTCTGATAGGCTGAGAAGGAATCCACTCTTAGTCCCACTGTTTGGTGAACTATTAGTAAAATACTTTATTTCTGGATATATTTCACTGGAATCTGAGCAAGAGTTTAAAAGAAGCTAACAACTATTGCATTTACATCCTTTCTCATCTCTGTCTCTTTCTATGGCTGACTTCACATCCTAGGATACAAGATTCCACTGTCTGTCTACTTCAAAGGTCAGCCCTTTGCAAAACTGAGGAGGGATGCAAAGGTAGAAAGGCCACACCTGCCCCCGAAAGGAGTTCCCATGGGTGGCACCAAGGATAATTATGTGGCTTTCTCACTAGTATGGGCCTCATGGGATACAAGACAGCACTGGTAGGAGTCCTTTCCTGTCCTTCCACCCTGCCCTGCCCCGACCCTCGTAAGCTGGTTAGAAGTTACATAATGCATCCATCATTGCAATTGTTTCAATCCCACCCCAGCCTTGCTATGTTCATGAAAACAGCTCCAAGCAACTGACATGCCTCAGGTCTTCCAGAAGGGGTAGAGAGTTTTCTTGATGCAATAAAAAATGACAAAGGGGAAATCACCACAGATTCCACAGAAATTCAAACCATCATCAGAGAATATTACAAACAACTCTATGCACATAAACTAGTAAACCTGGAAGAAATGGATAAATTCCTGGACTCCTGTGTCCTACCAAGCCTAAACCAGGAGGAAGCTGAAACTATGAATGGACCAATAACAAGGTCAGAAGTCGAGGCAGCAATTAAGAGCCTACCACACAAAAAAAGCCCAGGTCCAGATGGGTTCACAGCCAAATTCTACCAGACACACAAAGAGGAGCTAATACCATTCCTTCTGAAACTATTCCAAATAATCCAAAAAGAGGGAATCCTTCCCAAATCATCTTATGAGACCAACATCATCCTGATACCAAAACCCGGCAGAGACCCAACAAGAAAAGAAAACTTCAGGCCAATATCCATGATGAACATAGATGCAAAAATCTTCAATAAAATATTGGCAAGCCGATTGCAACAGCAAATCAAAAAACTTATCCATCATGATCAAGTAGGATTCATCCCGGGGATGCAACACTGGTTCAACATATGCAAGTCTATAAACGTAATTCACCACATAAACAGAACCAAAAACAAAAACCAAATGATTATCTCAATTGATGCAGAGAAGGCATTCGACGAAATTCAACCACCCTTTATGCTAAAAACCCTCAATAAACTCGGTATCGATGGAACGTATCTCAAAATAATAAAAGCTATTTACGACAAACCAACAGCCAATATCATACTGAATGGGCAAAAACTGAAAGCATTCCCTTTGAAATCTGGCACTAGACAAGGATGCCCTCTGTCACCACTCCTATTCAATATAGTACTGAAAGTTCTAGCCAGAGCAATCAGGCAAGAAAAAGAAATAAAGGATATTCAAATAGGAAAGGTGGAAGGCAAATTGTCTCTATTTGCAGACGACATGATAGTATACCTCGAAGACCCCATCGCCTCAGCCCAAAAACTTCTGAAACTGATAAGCAACTTCAGCAAAGTCTCAGAATATAAAATCAATGTGCAAAAATCACAAGCATTCCTCTACACCAATAACAGACTTAAAGAAAGCCAAATCAAGAACGAACTGCCATTCACAATTGCTACAAAAATAATAAAATACCTAGGAATACAACTCACAAAAAACGTAAGGGACCTCTTCAAGGAAAACTACAAACCACTGCTCAATGAAATAAGAGAGGACACAAACAGATGGAGAAACATTCCATGTTCATGGTTAGGAAGAATCAATATCATGAAAATGGCTATACTGCCCAAAGTAATTTACAGAATCAACACTATCCCCATCAAGCTACCATTGACTTTCTTCACAGAACTGGAAAAAACCACCATGAACTTCATATGGAACCAAAAGAGAGCCCGCATAGCCAAGTCAATTCTAAGCAAAAAGAACACAGCGGGGGGCATCACACTACTGGATTTCAAACTATACTACAAGGCTACAGTAATCAAAACAGCATGGTACTGGTACCAAAACAGAGATATAGACCAATGGAACAAAACAGAGGCATCGGAGGCAACACAACATATCTACAACCATACAATCTTTGATAAACCTGACAAAAACAAGCAATGGGGAAACGATTCCCTGTTTAATAAATGGTGTTGGGAAAACTGGCTAGCCATGCGCAGAAAGCAGAAACTGGACCCCTTCCTGACACCTTACACTACAATTAACTCCAGATGGATTAAAGACTTAAACATAAGACCTGGCACCATAAAAACCTTAGTAGAAGAAAATCTAGGCAAAATCATTCAGGACATAGGAGTAGGCAAGGACTTCATTACCAAAATACCAAAAGCATTGGCAACAAAAGCCAAAATAGACAAATGGGACCTAATCAAACTCCACAGCTTCTGCACGGCAAAAGAAACAGTCACTAGAGTGAATCGGCAACCAACAGAATGGGAAAAAATTTTTGCAGTTTACCCATCTGACAAAGGGCTGATATCCAGAATTTACAAAGAACTCAAACAGATTTACAAGAACAAAACAAACAAGCCCATTCAAAAATGGGCAAAGGATATGAACAGACACTTTACAAAAGAAGACATATATGAGGCCAACAATCATATGAAAAAATGCTCATCATCACTGGTCATCAGAGAGATGCAAATCAAAACCACAGTGAGATACCATCTCAACACCAGTTAGAATGGCGATCATTAAAAAATCTGGAGACAACAGATGCTGGAGAGGATGTGGAGAAAAAGGAACACTTTTACACCGTTGGTGGGAGTGTAAATTAGTTAACCATTGTGGAAGACAGTGTGGCAATTCCTCAAGGCCTTAGAAATAGAAATTCCATTTGACCCAGCAATCCCATTACTGGGTATATATCCAAAGGACTATAAATCGTTCTACTATAAGGACACATGCACACAAATGTTCATTGCAGCACTGTTTACAATAGCAAAGACCTGGAGTCAACCCAAATGCCCTTTGATGATAGACTGGATTGGGAAAATGTGGCACATATACACCATGGAATATTATGCAGCAATCAGAAATGATGAGTTCATGTCTTTTTTAGGGACATGGATGAATCTGGAGAACATCATTCTCAGCAAACTGACACAAGAACAGAAAATGAAATATCGCATATTCTCACTCATAGGCGGGTGATGAAAAATGAGAACACATGGACATAGGGAGGGGAGTACTAAACACTGGGGTTTATTGAGGGGAAAAGGGGAGGGCCAATGGGGGGGGAGCTGGGGAGGGATAGCCTGGGGAGAAATGCCAAATGTGGTTGAAGGGGAGAAAGGAAGCAAAACACACTGCCATGTGTGTACCTATGCAACTGTCTTGCATGTTCTGCACATGTACCCCAAAACCTAAAATGCAGTAAAAAATTAAAAAAAAAAAGACATCCTTACAGACTGAGGAAATTGTGTATTTAAAATTTTTGAGGCATTTGGCAGAATAAAGTATATCCTACTTAAGGACATAAGTTTTGTCATATTAGATCACCTGCAGAGTAAGCATAGTTTAGCATTCTGTCTTTGACATGGTACTGATCCAAACACTAAATTCCACAGAGGTACCACAGGACAGTGTAATTCACCCTCTAAAAGCCACTGCACCTCTACGACTCATGAACACATTACACTTACTTTGTACTTTTATTCTTTTCAACCCAGACCATGTCTTGGGAGGGATTTGCTCCAAACGTTTATGACTCACTGTGTAAACTAATGTCTTTTTTTCCTATTTTTTTCTAAATTTCTCTTCTTTCAGGCTTCAAAGAGTCCTCCCTGCTCCTTCTCATACTTTGGAATTTGGTGAACACAAACATATTGATGCCCTTTGTGGCTTGGTTGTCTTTGATCATCTCCCCATGCAGCCTTCATCTCTGTGGGCTGAAAGTCTTAATCTTCTTAGTTTGACCTCATGTTTTTAGCCCACATATTCCCTCTATTCTTCCATCTGCCCTTCTGTGGCCTTTCTAAGAATCATATTTCTTTGTTAAGGGAGACTAACCACACACACTCTTTCAAGAGCAGGTGTTTCCAGCCTTGCCTTTAACCCTCTCCAGTGGGCTATTCAATCAAGCATGCTTATATGTTTGCAGTGGGAGGGGGCAAACAGGATGGGAGAAATATTTCAAAGTCAATGTCAGAGCACAGTTTGGAAATATTTTGTCGCCCAAATGATGCAAGGAGAAATTACTCCCTGGGCTCCTTCAGTATCTATTCCAACTTGAATGGCATGATTTCTAAAGCATGTGGGAGCTTCAGCGGTAGGCAGGGTAGAAAAACAAAGAGCCTATTTTTACACACAACGTTCAAAGGTGGGAGCGGGGTGAGAAACAAAAACCAGAAAAACAACCCTAAATTTTATACACAGGGAAATAATAAAAATAGGATGGCAGCTTCATTTTGATATTTTGGTTCTTAGACACTGTTGTTTTTATGGGAATGGGAGAAAAACAAACAAATGGAACAGAAGGTGTTATACACAGGAGGAATATAAACACAGACTCATGGTATGTTAGTACTGGAAGAGAATGCCAAAGTTCCTTCACATTAGCAGTTTCCAAAAACCAGTCTGTAGACCAGAGATGGGCTGTGCCTGTGAGGTCCATGTAGGGAGCTTGTTATAAAGGCCCCTGGAAACCCTCTTTCTGGAAACACTGATTCCAGAAGTCAAGGGCAAGGTCTAGGGAACTTTAGTTGTTTTCTCTTTCTTTTTTAAATTCTTTGGGGTAATTTGATGTACAAATGGGTTTGGGAGACACTAGTCTAGATTGGTTTTCCAAACTTTTACTTGTTTGAGTTTTCATTGCTTTTTATTTCAGTAGCAAAACCCTCCTCTGAAATGAAATCATACACAGAATCTAAACATACAAAATCCATATGAGTGGCTTCCCTGATTGAACTGGGGATGGCAGGACCAGGATTTCAACTCCACCCTCTCCCTCCCTAAGTGACCCAACAGAGCCACCAGGGAACTGTAAAGGTGACACGGACACAGGCTGATGATGAATGCTCCTGTCTCATCTTTTAATTTTACTGATAATGGGACTGGTGCCCAGAGAGATGATGTCCGCCAACTTCATCCAGAATTTAGTGGGTGAGTTGAGGATAGACTCCAGAACAAAATTCCAGGCTGTGTGTGTAGCTTCCATCGTCAGCATCAGCACAGGTCCATGGTCAGCTTCTCCCAACACTAGACTGGGAGCCCCTCACCTTCTGGTGGCTCCAGGAATCCTCCCTTCCAGAAGGTGAGGCTGGTGTATTGCCCTATGGCTGTCCTTCAACAAGTCTGAGGGGACTATATGCCCTTACCTGCCCATGAAGGCTACCTCAGTGATGACTCCAGGGGTTTCCTGTAGCCTCCTAGAAGGAGCCCCTCCTAAACTAAGAAGAAAGCAAAGCCCACCTATTTCACCTCTGATACACCATCCTTTTGTTAGTTACCTGCTTCTGTTTGAGCAACTTACCATCAGTCCTATTTTCTTTCTTTTTTTTTTCTGAGACAGAGTCTTGAGCCCAGGCTCAAGTACAGTGGCATGATCTCGGCTCATTGAAACCTCCAATTCCTGGATTCAAGAGATTCTCATGCCTCAGCCTCCTAAGTAGTTGGAATTACATGCATGTACCATGATGCCCAGCTAATTTTTTGTATTTTTAGTAAAGACAGGAATTTGCCATGTCGTCCAGGCTGGTCTCTAATTCCTGGCCTCAAGTGATACACCTGCTTTGGCCTCATCAGTTCTATTTTTAACAACATCTGTATATTCAAGGAATATTAAGGTAGGAAGCATAATAAAACAAATTCCCATGAACCTTCCACCCAACTTAAGAAACAGAACATTTCCAAAGTGAGTTTCTATGTGTCCCTCCCCAAAGTCATATTCGAGCCCTCACCCCTCGACCACCACAACTATAATCCTAACCTTGATCCTTTATCCTTCTCTTGTACTTATGTATACAGTTGTCACCCTGGCTATGTACCTAATTCTTCTGTTATTTCATTTCACTTGATTTTGAACTTTAAAAAGTGGCACCATACCACAGGTGTTCTTTGGCCTTCCATGTTCGCACTCATGTTTCTGACATTCATCCCTGCTGGTGCATGTAGCTGTAATTCATTTGCTTTCACTGCTGTCAGGTGTACCACATAATGGGATTACGTGAATATACTATATTCAGTGCTAAAAGAATAGTGGAGTGCTTATATGAATGTTTACCAGGCATGGTTCTAGGTGCTGGAATGCAGCAGTGAACAAAACAGACACAATCTCTCCCCTCCTAGAGCTTAAATTCCTCCGAGAAGCATGCACTGCACAATTTTTTATTCTGTCTCCTGTTGGGCATTTGGAGTTTCCCACCCCCACCCCAACCCCCAATTTTTTGCTGTTACAAACAGTACTACCTGGACATGTTGTAGTCATTCATACTCATGTGTTGAAATGTCTCTAAGACACTGAGGCAATATTAGAACTACTTGGGAAGCTAATCTATCACATCTGCTAATGATAACAGATTCAGAGCTTAGAACCCTCGAGCTGCAATTTGCCAGAGCAACAAATGCGAAAATCACCTCAGGAGCCCACAGTTTCTAGCTTCACTGGAGGCTAAGAACTTTTCAAGACATCAGAAAGCTAATTATTGATCATTTTACTCCCAAGGAAGTAAAAGAGAGCCTGGTGTAGTAAAAAGAAGACAGGTTTGGAAATAAGAAAACCTCATTTAGCTTCCTGATACTACACAAATAAATAAATCAGCTATCCTTTTTGGGTTTCACTTTACAAGTTCATGAAATGAGAATATTTGTAACTCATAGCTTATTAGGTTTCTAGTAATAATTGAACAACGATGCCAGTGATGGTTGCCATTCTCTGTGTTTACCGCATGCCAGGCACCATGCTGAAGCCTCCTGAATTGTCATCTCCCTGAATCTCACATGGTAAATGTCATCTCCATGATAGGACCAGTTAATTGCCATACCTAAGTTCCCACAACTAGGGGATCCAGAATTCGAGTCCACATCCATCTGATGCCAAATTCTGTTTTCCTAATTCTTAGAAGTGTGACCGCCAGCAAGTTCCTTTGCCTTTCTGAGGCTGAGTTTCCTCCTCTGTAAAATGCACATATTAATAGTAACCAGCACATTGCATTGTTTCCAGTGTTAAATGAGGTAATTGATGCACAGCCCGGAATTTACTAAGCACAAAAAGCCTTCTTACCTCTTATGACTACTGCCACTGCTGCCCTCGTTTTGTTTTGTGCTCTGTCTCATGAAAGACATCACCATCTGCCCAGTTGTCCGAGCTAAAAGAATGTAAATAATTCTAGATAACAACATTTAAACTTCGCAGCCACTCCACAAGGCCCATCTATTCTCCACCTCTTCCCCTATCTCTGCCACCCCACTACATTGGAGAAAGCCTGCTGTCATTTCTCACCTGTGCTATGTCCACAGCTCCTCTACTGATCTCCCTAACTGCATCCCCCAGTCCTCCCCCATGCAACCTCCACACTCCAACAAGGTAGATTTTTTAAGTCAAAACCTGATTACCAAACTCTCCTTCCCAAAGCTCCTGCCTGATAGCTGCACACTTTCTTCAAGATGAAGCACATGAAGTGAGGCCCCACCCAATCTGGCCTGACTTCCCTTCCTAGGCTCTCCCATCCTACCTCTCACTACTTTGGCAGACTTAAAAATGCCAAAAATTGTTTTAAATTTAAAACAACTTCCCTTGGGTAGAAGAGCCATTCCATTGACATAATTACTCTCATTACTAGTTTCACTACATATATTACTCCTTTAACTCTCATAGCCCAGGCTAGGACCTTTCAGGACCTCAAAAGACAAATGTATTTTATATTTGCTTTACTTCATCAAGGGCCCAAAGAGTTAATAGGATCTACGGGAGAATCCCAACCCTGACCCCACACAGGCCAAGTTCAGCAGAGAAGGGAATCCTCTACTCCTAAAGTATCTATCTTCATCAAAGCTCTAGGGCCAGAACCAAATGCTTAGTGTCACCAAATATGTGGCAGTTTCTGAGGGAAGAGTAGATGAAGAATACGTGGGTTGTAGCCTTGGCAGGACATCAGCCAGTACATGCCAGGTGTCCAGAACATGTGGCCTGGGACTTTCAACTTGTTTAGGAAAAACTGCCCATCGGTTGGGTAGTCACAACAGTCTGCTGACCATATCTAGTGGAAAACTCCAACTAGACAAATTGTGTCCTCTCTCAAAGCAAACAGTGTTGACTTCTTTTTTTTCTTTTTTTGCTTCAGTGTTTTTGTTTTTATTCTTTTCTATCTTTCTTTTTTATATACTTTAAGTTCTGAGACACATGTGCAGAACATGCAGGTTTGTTACATAGGTATACACATGCCATGGTGTCTTGCTGCACCCATCAATCCATCAACTACATTAGGTGTTCCTCCTAATGCTATGCCTCCCCTAGCCCCCCAAACCTTGACAGGCCTCAGTGTATGATGTTCCCCTTCCTGTGTCCATGTGTTCTCATTATTCAACTCCAACTGAGTGAGAACATGCGGTGTTTGGTTTTCTGTTCTTGTGTTAGTTTGCTGAGAATGATGGTTTCCAGCTTCATCCATGTATCCACGAAGGACATGAACTCATTCTTTTTTATGGCTGCATTGTATTCCATGGTGTATATGTGCCACATTTTCTTTATCCAGTCTATCATTGATGGGCATTTGGGTTGGTTCCAAGTCTTTTCTATTGTGAATAGTGCTGCAGTTAACATACGTGTGCATATGTCTTTATAGTAGTATGATTTATAATACTTGGGTATATAACCAGTAATGGGATTGCTGGGTCAGTGGTATTTCTAGTCCTAGATCCTTGAGGAATTGCCACACTGTCTTCCACAATGGTTGAACTAACTTATACTTCCACCAACAGTGTAAGAGTGTTCCTGTTTCTTCACATTCTCTTCAGCATCTGTTGTTTCCTGACTTTTTAATGATCGCCATTCTAACTGGCATGAGATGGTATCTCATTGTGATTTTGATTTTCATTTCTCTAATGACCTGTGATGATGAGCATTTTTTCATGTTTGTTCACTGCATAAATGTCTTCTTTCGAGAAGCGTCTGTTCATATCCTTTGCCCACTTTTTGATGTTGTTTTTTTCCCTTGGAAAATTGTTTTAGTTCTTTGTAGATTCTGGATATTAACCCTCTGTCAGATGGATAGATTGCAAAAATTTTCTCCCATTCTGTAGGTTGGAATGGGAAAATATCTGATGATATTTTCTTGTGCTGTGCAGAAGCTCTTTAATTTAGTTAGATCCCATTTGTCGATTCTGCCTTTATGGTTTTAGGTCTTATGTTTAAGTCTTTAATCCATCTTAATTTTTGCATAAAGTGTAAGGAAGGGGTCAAGTTTCAGTTTTCTGCATATGGCTAGCCAGTTTTCCCAACACCATTTATTAAATAGGGACTCCTTTCCACATTGCTTGTTTTTGTCAGGCTTGTCAAAGATCAGACGGTTTTAGATGTATGGCATTATTTCTGAGGCCTCTGTTCTGTTCCATGGGTCTACATATCTGTTTTGGTACCAGTACCATGCTATTTTGGTTACTGTATCCTTGGACTATAGTTTGAAGTTGGGTAGCATGATACCTCCAGCTTTGTGTTTTGTTTTTTTTTTCTTTTTGCACTCGCCAGATGCTAGCCAGAGCTCTCCCATGTGAGGTGTCTCCCAGTCAGGAGCATTGGAATCAGGGATCCACTTGAGGAGACAGTCTTTCCTTTAGCAGAGCCTGAATGAACACTGTGCTGGGAAATCCACTGCTCTCTTCAGAGCCAGCAGGCAGGGACATTTAAGTCTGTGGAAACTGTACCCATAGCTGCCCCTTCCTGCCATGTGCTCTGTCCCAGGGAGATGGGCATTTATCTATAAGTCCCTGACTGGGACTGCTGCCATTTTTTCAGAGATGCCCTGCCCAGAGAGGAGGAATCTAGAAAGGCAGTCTGGTTACAGAAGCTTTGCAGAGCTTCAGTGGGCTCTGCCCAGTTTAAACTTCCTGGTGGCTTTGTTTACACTGTGAGGGGAAAACCACCTACTCAAGATTCAGTAGTGACAGATGCCCCTTCCCCAACCAAGCTTGAGAGTCCCAGGTCGACTTCAGACTGCTGTGCTGGCAGCGAGAATTTCAAACCAGTGGATTTTAGCTTGCTGGGCTCCATGGGGGTGGGATATGCTGAGCTAGACCACTTGGCTCCCTAGCTTCAGCCCCCTTTCTAGGGGAGTGATCAGTTCTGTCTCGCTGGCATTCCAGGCACCACTGGAGTATGAAAAAAACTCCTTCAGCTAGCTCAGTTTCTGCCCAAATGCCCACGTAGTTTTGTGCTTGAAACCCAGGGCCCCAGTGGTATAGGCACCAAGGGAATCTCCTTGTCTGAGGGTTGTGAAGATCATGGAAAAGCATAGTGTCTGGGCCAGAGTGCACCTTTACTCATGGCGCAGTCCCTCATGGCTTTCCTTGGCTAGGGGACAGAGTTCCTGACCCCTTGTGAGTCCCAGGTGAGGCAACATCCCACCCTGCTTCAGCTCGCCCTCCATGGGCTGCACCCACTGTCTAACCAGTTCCTATGAGATGAGCCAGGTACCTCAGTTGGAAATGCAGAAATGACCTGCCTTCTGTGTTGATCTTGCTGGGAGCTGCAGACCAGAGCTGTTCCTATTCAGCCATCTTGCCAGCCCACCTGACTTCTAAAGTTGCAAAATGTACCTCTTTCCCACCCAATATATTTGAAACATCCTAAAACACATTTCCTTTCTAGTTCCATGTGGCTCAATGGGGTCTGTCTGGTGGCACAGCCCCCACTTCTTCCCTATCTTCCCAGAGCTGACAGCTCTGTCCTGGGTCCTGGGGCTGCACTGGAATACTAAAGAATGCCTGTTGGGGAGCTTCCTTCTTAATGCACTTTTGCTTCAGCCACAAAATCACTCTCAGCAGATTCTTGAACTGAACCTTCTGAGGTTTGAGTCCCTGGCAGCCTGGTGATGGCCAATGCCTTTGCCACAGGCTCTCCAGGACAGTCTTTTCTAAGCTTTGAATGTCCCAGACCATGTAGCAGTTACACATGCAACATCTTCTGTAGCAGGAAGGCATGCCTCTAGAGCCTTATTTCCCTGCACTGTCTTTTAATCCCATTCAAGAAGGCTAAGTGGAATTTGTAACAGCTTTAATCTCTTCAGTTGGCCCCTTTTGTCTCTAATAAAGTTAGTATTATTTACTGAAACTGAATGTCTCTTTCCTTATACTGTCCCTTTGTTTTCTGGCCAAGGCATCTGTTTTCCTAACATGCTCTTCTAACAAGTCTTATGGGGTCTCCCCATAGTGAGAGACAGCTGTCAATTCCATGAGTTCTGAGTCTGCCAGTGGGTTTCTTTGTTCAACAAAAACTGCTTATTTTTTCTATCTTCGCTTTTCTTAGGGGAATAATAGCAACCAGTATGTTCATATCAGACCAACATCTAACCCAGATTCAGAGTCATCTATTTACATCCAAGCTGGTTCCTCCATTAATATAGTTCCTCTTTCTTGTGTCATCTTTACAGCAAATCCTATACGTCTCTTGGGCATATGACCCCACCATCGCCATGCTACGATTTGAATGTTTGCATCCCTCCTAAAGGTATGTGTTGGAACTTAAACCCCCATATGATAGAATTAAAAGGCGAGACCTTTAGGAGGTGATTAAGGTAGTAGTTAAGTCATGAGAGAAGTCCCACACCAGGAAGGGGAAGTGGCTGAGACCTCAGTGTGCCCAGGTCTTCTCCAGAACTCATCACCAGGGGAGTCTCCTCCCCTTCTGTGGGAGGAGTGATGACAGAGCAGTAGAGGCCATGTAGAATGTCTAGCAGATATCCCTCCACATGGAGGAAACATCAGTAATGGTGTTTTCACCTACTCCACATGAAAGTAAAGGGTAAATAGAGTCCACACCCCAACCACTGAATATTGCTATACTCCCTATGTTTAATCATTTCTTTTTAAAAAAGCATTTTATTATTTATGTATTTATTTTGAGACAGAGTTTCACTCTGTCATCCAGCCTGGAGTCTAATGGTACAATCATGGCTCACTGCTATATTATAGGCATGCGCCTCCGTGCCCAGCCTCATTTATTTCCCCACGCATGTAATTATTGTTTTAGTATTGGCATTCTACATGAAACCATTAAGGACATCAGGGCAAAGACCTTGTCCATTTGAGTCACCACCATAATTCTTGAGCCTGGCACCATGCCTGGCACATTAAGGCAACTTCATTAATATTTGTTAAAATAACAGTTCAGATCAGATACATGTCATGTCATCAAAAAGAAAATCACTTATTTGTGACATTTACAAATGACTGTGTCTGCAGTACACAGTTTCATTGTTATTTTGTTTTCTGGAGGCTTCAGTTAGCCCAATACTTGTAGGGCCCCCTTCATTTTGTATCTGGAGACAGCAGCACAGGCTGCGAAATGGCAGGTGTTACAGTTAATAAAAGACACCACTGAGCCCAATGAGGCATCTGAGTGTTTTCTCACTGAATGCTGTATTGTTTCTGAATATTCCTAACTATCTAAGATTCACTCGTGCAAGGAAAAACCATATTTACAATGATCCCAAATATACCTCCCATGGAGCATCAACCATTTCTTCAAAATAAAATTAAAGTTCCATGCCCGTTTTTCCATGAAGCCTTGACTTACTGAAAGCTACTGTCTTCTCCTGCCAGCCTACTGCAGTATACCAACAAAGTCCTCAGTTCTTAAAACCGCCGAATCTAACCATGAGGCATCCCAGCAACATCTTCCCTCATTCCTCTCCCTGTTATCTTTCTGTCAGTCTGACCTTTCTTCTCAGTGATCCTCACCAATGCCTTTGAGGCTTCCATGCTTCGAGCCTCAGCCCTTTCTCTTCTCACTTTACCATCCTGCCTTATACAACTCCATCTTCTCAATCCTTAGGACTCCCAAACATCTTCCTTAGACAGAATTTGACACCTCCTATTAGACACAGGTACCCCAAGCTGATCAGGAGCCAAACTGAATTCACTGTCATTCTCAGGCCTGTTCTTCCTCCTGGAGTCCTCATATCCTAAGACAGATGTCTCTGTCTGCAATATCAGATCCACGTTTTCTTTTTTTTTTTTCGAGGCTGAGTCTCATTCTATTGCTCATGCTGGAGTGCAGTGGCACAATCTTGGCTCACTGCAACCTCTGCCTCCCAGGTTCAAGTGATTCTCCTGCCTCAGCCTCCTGAGTAGCTGGGATTACAGGTGCTCATGACCATGCCTGTTTTGTATTTTTAGTAGAGATGGGATTTTACCATCTTGACCAGGCTGGTCTTGAACTCCTGACCTCAGGTGGTCTGCCTGCCTTGGTCTCTCTAAGTGCTAGGATTACAGGTGCAAGCCACCATGGCCGGTCCCACATTTTCTAAATATGTCTCCACTCCACACTGAGCCTTCTTTATTCCTGCCATCAACATCTTCATCTGGGTCCCTATTCTTTCCCATTAGAACTGCCACAACAGTCTTTAACTGATCACTTTTTCTCTCTAGTCTTGACAATTTTATGTCTATGCTCCTGCTGCCAACAATGTTATTAAAGATCTAAATCGAATTATGTTGCTCCTGCTTAAAATTCCTTCTCTGGCTCCCCAGCATCTGCAGAATAAAGGCCAAGGTCACTAGAAGGGCACTTAAAGTCCATCTAGATTCGATCCTTGCTCACCTTTCACCATTACTTGCCACCTATCCTCACCTCAGAACTATCTTTCAGCAATTTATAGCAGCTTAGAGTTCCCTAAGCTCATGTAACCAGTAAGAATTTTCTTCGTGAGGCACTTGAGAAACATCACATTTATTTTTCTAGATCAAATTAAAACTGTCTCGGCCTTTTTTTTTTCAGCCGTGTTGGTGAGAAATTCAATCCCAGTCACCTCTCAGTGCCATAAGAATCCCAATTCTGTAAAGGCTCACACGGGAAAGAGACCTTCTCCCCAGTCCACGTGGTGAGCTTTATTGTGTCTGTTCTTCTGACATAATGCCTATGTCAAGGCTCTCTGCAGGGGATGTGCAAATGCTTTTTCCAGAAGGTAATAGTAACAATGGCATATACGTCTATGGCAGTGCCTACTACATGCTAGCTCCTGTTCTAAGCAATTTGCATGTATTAGCTTACATATTCCGCATAGCAATTCTAGGAGATAGGGTAGCAGAATATTCTGCCCCCAAAATATGCCACTTTGGCATGAGGATTATTTTGAGTCAAAGACAATAGAGAAAAAGCAGATGTAAGACAATCTTTCTGTCTCCTTTCTGTTGCCTAAAAGCAGGACATGAATTGTGTCCAAAGAGGACAAAAAGTTAATCACCAGACATAACTTAAGACCCTTATCCTGGAGCTGGCACCAGAAGAATCTATGTAATGAACTTCACTATTAGCCTTGACTTGCCACCAGTTTCCCATATTATTTGCCCTCCCTCTATGGGCTACCTTAGAGACTCGAGCTTCCCTTTACTTTGTCTTGTCACTTCTCTAAAAAGGTATTGTTTTGTGCAGAAGATGCTGTGTTAGCCACAGTTCTAAATCACCTCTTTGAAGTATCCATTTTGGGTATTCTCATATGTTACATGCATAATTCAACATGTTAATAAAGGTGTTTGTTTTCCTCTTGTACCATTCCCACCGTATGATGCCTCTTTTTCATCTGTCTTTTGTTACAGAGACCCCAGTGGAGAACTTAGAAGGATAAGGGGAAAATTATCTTTCCTTCCCTGCTACAATTCACACCAGCCCCATTTTGAATGTGGGGAAGCCACGGCACAGAGATTTAAGCCCAAGCGTGCTAGTAAGTCTGGGATTTGACACATCAGCCTGACTCCAGAGTCCCTGCTCTTAACACTGCACTCTACAGCCTCTTGTTAGTGATATCGCTTTGCACTGGTTGCAGGGTTGTCCACAGAGGAACTTGGCCATTGCTCCAAGACCACTGGACTTGTCCACCACCTCCACACAAGCAACCACGGACCATTCCCACCGTATGACGCCTTCCTATCCTGTACTTAAGGAAGTCCCCATCAAACTCTTGGAAGTTTGAATCCCTATCAAATGCTAAGAAGCTACCACACCCCTCTCAGGTCACTTTCCTTTTCAATCCAAAGTATCAAGATTGCTCTCCTTCTCCCTCAGCCTTCAACTCCAGATGACTCCCTTGATGGCCCCCAGGCTCTTCCCATGGCTCCAGGGCATTTGACTGGCTGTCTTCCTCTTCCCCTTTCTTGGCAGTCCATTCCTCTAGCCTCCTGTTGTTTCTTCACACGCAAAGCAAGTGTATACTTTAGGATCTTTATACTTAGCTGTTTCTGCCACCTAGAACTCATTCCCTAAGACAAACCTTAAACCACAAGCCCTGTCAGACTGTTCTTGGGGCACGAGGCAAGAATTTGAAGTTTCTTGTTTCAATATTTTGAACCTACTGCACCACTAAGAATGAAACAGAAATGAACAACTCAATAGCTTATATTGCCCTACAAATCTTGCTTTTCCTGTTACCGGAAGAGAAAAACTCTGGAAAGCTTATTTCTTTTTCAAAATATAGCTTTGCACAGAAGCCCTTTCTGCCGTCTTTTTTGGTTCTACATCTACTCTGGAAAGCTTATTTCTTTTTCAAAATATAGCTTTGCACGGAAGACCTTTCTGCCTTCTTTTTTGGTTCTACATCTGCACCTTGAATATATTCTATTGTTGTGCTTGCCAAAACACACTGTAATGTTCTTAATATTTTTTATAGTTGTCTCTTACATAAGATTGAGCTCCTTGGGGGTAGAAATGGACTCTTATGTAACTCTGTATCCCGGGTCCTTAGCAAGATGCCTAGAAAATACAGGTTGAGTATCCCTTATCCAAAATGCTTAGCATCAGAGGTGTTTCAGACTTCATGTTTTTTAGGATTTTGGAATATTTGCATTATAGACTTACTGGTTCAGCATCCCTTATCTGATAATCCAAAATGCTCCAAAATCAAAACTTTTTGAACCCTGACATGATGCTCAAAGGAAATGCTCACTGAGCATTTCTTATTTTAAATTTTCAGATTAGGGATACTCAGCCTGCAATAAATATTTAAAATTGTTTGATTATTGAAGTGAACTAGAGCAAGGGCAGTGTTGTAATTAGCATTATCTTACCATCTCTCCACCTTCACTGCTATCCCCCAGGCCACAAGCTTCTGTCATTCTGTTCCTAGATTAGCGCGGTGACCTCCCTGTCTGCCACAGTGCTTTCTACCCTTTTCCCTTTACGCATTTCAGTTTATTTTCAGCCCAACAGCCAGGATAATCCTCTTAAAATCTAAAACAGATAAAGTAGCTCAAAACTTCCCAATGGTGCCCACCTCAATCAGAAAGCCCTTCATGGCCTACACCATTGTCTATGATCTGCGCCCCCTCCCTCATACTTATCTGATCTCACCTTCTGCTATTCTGCTCAGCACTCCAGCCACACCAGCTCCCTGTCATCGCCCAACAGTCCCAGGGCCTTTATATACTTCCTATCCCCTCAGCCTGAAATGTTCTCCCCCATATATCATCATGGCTAACTCCCTCACCTCTTTTTTTGTGTAAATACCACCTTCTCATTGAAACCTTCCCCGATCACCCCATTGTAATTACAAAAGCATTGTAATTGCTTTACTTTTCTTCATAGCATTTTTTTCACTTTGTATATAACATGATATGATGTAACATATTTATAATACACTGCATAATTTCCTCGTTCATCTTTATGTCTGCATCCTTCACATGGAATGTAACCTCCATGAAGACGTGGCACCTAGGAGGCTCTCAATAAATCTGTGTTGAGTGACCGATTCTTAGACGGAAGGAGCCAATGTCTACTCTCACTTCTGCCACTAATGGAACAAGTCATACAACCTAACTGTCCTCAGCTGCTTTAGCTCTGAAATAGGTAGAGCTAGAAGATCTCTTAATAGGAGATTTATACTGGTACCCAAAAGAAAATCTAAGATTTTTTCCTATCCACTTTTTGTCTCTTGTGTTCTTTAACAATAATAGTGGCAGTCAGCATCACAATGTCAAAACATCTATTGATCCTTACACATAAGAATTATGTGTAATTCTGGGAAAAATCCAATCCCTTGCTCCAATAGTGGCCTAATTCTTGATAAAGAGCTACACGTACACAATTTCACATAACAACACATTGTGCACCCTCACACACATACAAAAGTGAGAAAGCATCACAAATGCTCTGCACCAGAACTCCTATCTCCAGACTTTGGAATCTTTCCCAAGCTTTGGCAAACATCTATTCAGCCCTATTCTCTAGGTGACCTCGACCTCAAATGTATTCAGGGACTTGCCCCACATCCAGAACTCTCCGGATTGGATCCTCCTCCCCTTTCCTGGGCTTCCTAGGAAAGTCTCTGCTACTATGTTTCCATTTTTGACTCACTTCCAGGTGCCTCTGAGAGGTTGCTTTTGCCCTGTTTCCTATACTTTCTAGGCTCCTGTCCCAAGCCCTTTGCTGATTCACCTCCTAGGCTCCACAATGGCCATAGCAAAGCTTCTCCAATTATGCAGATTTCCTGCTGGGACACCAGTCTGTGTCTTTTATACATGCAGGGACTCAGCTAGACCCTGGGTGAGATATTATAATGAATAAGACATTACCCTTGCCCTCCAGGTGCTTACAGACTAATAATACCTATAGAACTAATTAACTTCGAAGGAAATAAGAGGAACCATCCTCGGTTGTCCCATTTTTGCTAACATTCAGGTTACACAAAGCCATATGACTTGCTTCCAAGTCTTTGTAAATAAATACCAAGGAGAAACCACTGCCAAATCAATACATTTTAATTGGAAGTGTTTATGAAACCCAGGAGAGTTTCCTAAATGTATTAATTGCTTCCCAAGGAAATATAAAATTCACAATTACTAAAACCAGGAAAATTAATACAATGACAGCTCTAAAAGATTGCTTTGTAAACTGTTGCTAAATACATGAAAATAAACCAATTGACCTTTTAAAAAGTTAAAAAAAAAAAAGCTCCGATGATCAGTATACAAGAATTGTTTGCCTTGAGAATAACCAACTCACTTAGGACAGCACTGCACTTCATTTAAGAGATTGCATCAACTGTATCACTAGTTTTAAAAAAGTTATTTCAACAAAGAAGGTAGCCAAAAGGTTAGATGTAAATTATCCTCCGCTTCCTTGTACTCCTACCATACATTAGTGCAGGTAAAAAATTCTCTATTAGTTCTGAATTTAGACTTTAAAAAGCAGTTTGAAGTAAAAAAAAAAAAAATAGCAATTATCTTTCTGTATCCTAAGATTCTTTTTTTCATTTAAAGTTTCCATTAAATTGCATCAGATGATAAGATGAAGGGCCAGTTCTCCATAAAATACCAGATTTGCAAAGCTTTAAAAACCTGAAATTTTCCCTGGAAAAGAACCTTCTCATTTGCATTTGGATGGCCAGTCTTTCAATAAACATTTCTGAGCAGTCTCTATGTGGCTGTTGCTGTGTGAGAGGGATAGCAGAATAGACAGAAAGACCCAGTCCCTGGCCTCAGAAGTGCACAGTCTTAGGAGAACAGGGGTATTAGCTTCATTAATGAGAGCCCAAGAGAAGCAACAATTAAGTCTGCCCACCAAGGACCAAACACTTCACCTGAGAATTGAAGGATGAATAAGAGTTTGCCAGGCACTCAAGATGGGCAAGGGCATTCCAACAGAAAGACTAGCATAGACAAAAGACACAAAGACCTGAGAAAATGGGCCAAGGTCAAAGAGCAAGTAGCTGATACTAGACCCTACAGTATGGGGGAGTCCATGGAACATGGGGCTAGACAAGTGAGCAGAAAACAAATAAAAATCATGATTCATCATTGAGCACTTATAAGGTACCAGGTACAATGACTGGTATTTTACATAGATTATTTGATCCCCCAAAAACCCTTTAAAATAAGTACCATTATTATCACCCCAATTTCATAGACAAGGAATGTGAGACACAAGAAGGTCAAGTTACTAGTTGAAAGTTTCATAGCTACTCAATGGCTCTGAAGCAACTTCTTCGTCTCTGGAGTCCACAAGTTTAACCACCTTTCAAATTGGGAAAGATATTGCAGACCAAGCATAGGAGTTGAAAAGTATCTTTTAGGCAATGGGAAGCTACTGATGAATACTGGCATGGATACTGAGTATCCTCATTTGAAATGTACAATAAAATGATCACTGTGGTGCTCTAAAAGATAGATATTTTAGTTTTTCTTGTTTGTGTTTTGGGGCAGGGGCAGCAGGAGGACAGCAGAGCACAGAGGCCAGAATCCCCTCTGTAATGAAGAGAATGCAGTTCTTAGTAAAAGAGAAAGCAAAGGCCTGACTTGGGCAGTAGCAGTGCAGACGGAGCAAAAGGGGTAGATGTACCCAGTTTTAGGAAGTAGAAAAAAGGAAGACTTGGATATTGGATGTAAGACAGGTAAGTGAGAAGCATCAAGTATTGAGAAGGGAACATCTCTTTCCCACTCCAGATGTTTCCCTAAATATCAAAGGACATCAATTAATACAAACTTTCTGGCTTATCTCTGCCCTCTTACTTCCATGCCCTTCCAACTATAGCATTTTATATGATGGTGAATTTGGCAGGAACAAAAAAGACATTCCTGTTCCTCCTCTCTTGGTGGCAAGTTGCCCTTAGAAAGCACGTTTTCTACTCTGCATTTCAACAGAGTAAGGAGCCTTACAGTTATAGAAAATAAACTCAGTGCCTTCCCCCTCAACCACTACAACTGATGCATGAACCAGGAATATTGAGAAATGAGACAAAATGTTGACAATTAAGGATGCATAAGTCCTAAGCCTTTGGTGATATCTGTGATTTGAGGCTGTTTGGTGAGTGGAGAAGCTTAGATCTTCCAGGTGGCAGGTTTTGAGAGTTAGGCAGTTGGTTTTTAGCTGCCTAGCAGGACAAGAGGCCATATGCAGTCTTTCCCTTGGCTGATCTTTGCTTCTTGTGGCTTATTCCACAATCAAGAGAATGGCCTGCACAGAACCCTTAATTGCATTTAAGGTCACAGACTGTAGTATGTTTGTGTATTATTATGTAATATGTTTCAGTGTCTTGTAGGCAAGCAATACTAAAGGGGAAAATAATTTTAAAACTTTCAAATGCATGGGATAACGAAGAGAAAAAATACGCTCTATTAAGATCCAATGATAGGAGCTGCCTCCATTGGACATTGTTATTCTTTCTCAGGGGTCACCAATGTCTCAAACAGCATGTCAAAGGGAGGAGACAGGTATATAGGGAATGTTTTCTCTCAGGTATGCTAAGGTCCCAGTGCCCAAATTAGATGACCTCTTGCTGGAATATTGCTCTCAGAGCAATTGCATTTAAGGTCACAGGTTGTGTGTTTTGGAAAACTGATATCAATTGACTGGCTTCCTGATACAGCTGAACTCTTCCTCTTTTGGGACTCCATGCAGTGACCATTGTATTTCTAGCTTGTGACAACTCTTAAGTAAAATACTGTGTTCTGAGAACACAGTTTTACCAGGGATAGGGAGCAACAGTTCAAAGGCTGAGGGATGGTTTATTTTCTAAGCAATGATCTTGAATGCCCTATCCACTCAAGAGTCTTTACAAAAGGTATTCATGAAGACTTGGAATTCTATCAAGGCAACTGCTGAGGTACAGAAGAACTCCCCAATTCTACTTAGATTCTACCCGGGCTACAGTCTCTGGAAAATTCCCAATCTATTCAGAATCCAGAGCATCTCTCACTAAAACTAATCAAAATAACAAACTAAGGAGGATGAAATATTGATTTTAATTTCCTTGGACTTTCAAATCACAGTAGCAAGAAAATATGATTTTGGTCTTGAATTCATCTGGATTTATTAAGGCTTTAGATTTTCATTTCTCCCTAGACATCTCACAGGGAATTGATATTCACTTTGAATGCATCTTTATAATGTCGGTATTTTGGTTTTGAAGTATGGTAATGCTGTCCTTTAATCCCACTGCAGGACATGGGGTATGTGCCATCATCATCTGTGATAGAAAATAGAGCAAGGGTGAATAGATGGCCTTGAAAACCAAGTGGCCTAGGAGTTAATTCTATGGAATTTGTCTGATCCATGTTAGAGCCTCCTCAGAGCAAAATCCTCATTGCCCACCTGTGGCTCCAGGATGATCTCCCAAGAAGCAAGGGAAGCAGGAGGTGGGAGCGGGCTGATCCAACAGGCTGCTGCTTTGCCTCTGAGCACTGGGAGAGCCCCGTTCTAGCTTAATGAACCAAATAGCTCATTAAGATCAATAAAATAAAAATATGGTAACTAATGTAAAAGGAGTGACTCTTCCCCACTGTTGATGTTCCCCTTTACGTGAAGGGCCATCAGTTAGAATAACATACCTGGCCTTGTTCGACCTCTTGACTTTTTTAGCCTAATCCCACCCTGTACCTAGCAGCAAAATATTCTGGGTCCAGGCACAAGTATGTTTTAAAAGCTCCCCAAAATTTTAATGTGTAGAGAGAGCTAAGAACCAATGAACTAAATGACCTCTAAAGATACTTTCTAACTCTTTTTTAAAAAAATGCTGTGACACTACCAGCAGTTAGAGAAAAACAACTTCAAGGCCCTTGGGACACCCTTTTCTAGCAGCCCTGAGGCTCCAGTGCATAGTGTGCAATCAGCCTTCTAATGGGAGAAAAACAATACAAGGCTTCACATGTTGGTCCCAAAGCTTGCCTCTTCTGGCTGCCCCACCATGTCACTGCCATACAATCAATGGAAAAACTGTTCTTTACCGTAACTTGAGAGGGAGATAATCAGGAACAATCCAGCTACACCACAGCCTAATCAAAATGACTGATATTTCTAGGGCTGCGTTAATCAAGCCTTCAAGTAGATAGACACTTAATGGTCAGACCCATTCTAGAAAGATTCTGCCTTGGCAGTGGGAATCTTTTATAAACGGAAATTCTCCATTCAGCCTTCCCTCTCACCTAAGTGCAAAATCCATCCTAATGGTAGCATCTGTTGTCTGCAGCAAACAGAGTTGATTACAGATGCTCTGAGAGGAATTTAAGTCTTTTCGCTTGCTACTCAGGAGGTGACCGTGTGATGGGAAACAGTAACTCTTTTTAGAAAATAAAAAAATCTTTGGCTAAACAGTGACTACAATAATAAGGTAAAAGACACATCGCTGTATAAAATATTAATATGTGTTGGATTTTTATCTCTTTCTTCAGTACTAAATATGGCCAATACCAATACATGCACTGTCTCTTATAGCTACAGAACAGGTGTGCAGGTAACTGGTTACCAAGCAACGTATCGGCTGGGGATTAGAGCACACACTTGCATGGGCATAACTCTGAATAATGCAAACCTTGTTAAGTGATACATTTTTCATTATCCTAGTATCACATCAAGTTCTATCCCACCTTTTTTTTTTTTCTTCTTTAATCTAGGGAACATATTTCTATTAAGAACCTTGAAGAAACCTTATCATCAGATATTTCTTTTTTATTAAAAACAATGAAAAGAACAGATTCATTATATCTTATCCATCAAACGTGTTATCTACCCAAACATCTGTTCAGTTTTTGTTGTCGTGTTTAGAAAGAATAATTATCCAGCAGACCTTATAAGAAATGAATTCTGATGGAGGGAATGAACTTTACTAATGACTTGCATTTATAGCTCCTCAAGGAAAAAGTTACCTATTCTCATAATCCTGTTTGTTCTTTCAAATTAAAATGTCTTTGGTGGTTATTTTAGAACTTAGAGGGTTTTTAAAAACTAGCTCTCAAAAGTCTTCTGATCCTTAATAAATATGATCAAAATATATTTATTTAAAATGCTTATAACTCCTCAGTCTCTGAGTATACAAAATGCTTCTGCTGTTTCCCTTTACCTTCCTAATTTAAATATCCTGAATGGAGAACTCTAAATAACAACTAGAAAATTCTTAATTTATAGGAAATTTCTGATACTTGTGATGACATTATTTTTCTTTTTTTAATTATAAATAAATGTTGTGGAGAAAATTAGCAGAGGATGGAAGGAGGGAGAGAAGGGGAGGAGGGAAATAAAAAAGAAAGTAAAAAAGAAGAAGAGTATTTAAAAGGGGTCCTGATTCCTCCTTTCTTTGGAAATGTTAGACAGGTAGGAGCTCTGTTTCCGTGACCCTTTTGTATATTTCATAGAATGGCTTGGTTTCTTAAAGCCTACTTTGCAATTGTTGCAGTGATCTGCCCACTCTAGAGAAGGTATATGAAGTAGAAATGGAATATGAAGAGACATTGGTACAAGGGAACAAGGTGTGTATTCCTATCCTTAATTTTAGAGTTATATATCTGTGACATTAATTTTATCACAAAAATGGACAAGTTCATTTTTCTAAACCTGGAAAGATGCCAGTGGGGTTCTATCTTAATTATGAGGACAGAGGGAAAAAAAAACCATTTTACCCAGAGCATGCTGGTAAGGTCTTAGTTATGAATATAGAGAGAAGACACGTTTTACACAGCCTTTGGAGTTCATGTGAGGCTGCATACAATTGCTTGCCTCAGAGAACGGAGCAGTGGGAACTTGCTTCTGACCTGGTGGCTCACTGAAGCTCAAACTGGCAATTTTATAAAATTTCCAGCAGCTTTGTAACTGTGTCTATTATTTATGATTCAGCATCTTCAAATTTATCTACGATATACTTAACTTGAGCTGAATGCTAAGAAATGGCAAAGTTGGCAGCTTCATATTTTGTAGGCAACAAGCTATGAAAGCTATTCCTACTCCCTACATCTGCTCTTTATTTTAGGAAGGAAATACAATATTCTCTGTTCTAGGGGTAGGATGGAGAGTCAACACATAATTCCTTGATGTGAAATGAACGTTTCTTTTACATAAATTTAAAATTCATATGTTATATTTGATACTATCCTTATATATGTAAAATAAGTATCTAGAATTTATACCTCTACCAAAAAGCAAGGTGAAACAGCTTTTATTCAACATGCTCCCATAAGATACACACAGTTACATTTCCTCCATCACTGTTTTTCTCTGGTAATTTTTTTTCTCCCAGATCTTTCCTAATAGAATCATTGTGTGAAAAGTTCTTTTGAATACTAAGTCATTAGAGTTGTTTTAAGAAAAATACAGGTAACTATAGGCTACCAGATATGTGAAGCTTTAATTTTGTTCTAAGATCTTTCTGTTAAATGAAAAAAATATATTGTTATCCATATATCTTTACTATTTAGGGCATTTCAAATACCGTATCTATATACATAGTCTTCTTATAATTTTAGCTGGTTTATATAAAAAAGATAATTCTTCAACAATATTATTTCAACCAAAAAGCACACTTGAAAGATACTCATTGCAAGGAACTGTATCTTCCTATCACAGATAGTTGTGCTGACCCAATACACAGATAGATTTATGAACATATATCACTGACACCCCAATTCATACACTCATAGAATCTTACAATAATTATGTAACAAAGAAATCACACAATCTAGGTAAAATTTTTAAAACTAAATTTTTCTAAAATCATTATCTGTCTAATATGTCTTGATTAGTAATATTCTTTACTCCAGAAACAAACTTTTTCTAAATTTTTTGCCTAAATTTGTCTCCACTTCTCAGAATCCAATAATAAATGAAAAGGAGAAAAAATGGTCTATAAGCCTCTTTTCTTTTGAAATCTTTACCACTGAAAACAATTGTGTTACACTTCAGAATTGAGCCTTTAGATGTATAAATTAGCCAGTATTGCCTAGCTTGTTGTTATTTAAAAGGGCTATATAGACTTGCTGTTTTCTTTAAAATAAAAACATCCAAATTTTAGATTTGCAATATGCAAAAATAAGTCATAATTTACATTTTATATCAACTTCAAAACAAACAAAACAACACATTTGTGAGACTCAAAATGAATTAACAGCACCTGCTGTTAGTCTATCTCCTCTTATGAATCACCTTTCCTCCTCTTCCTGTGCCCCCGGAGCTGCTTGAGAGCCACAGCCAAACTAGTTGGCTTTGTTTAGCAAAGAATATGCTCAGTTTCACCTTGAAATCTGAATTTATTAAAAGGTATAGAACTTTCTACTTTAAACATTGTTATCCAACTCTTATTCCCTGAAAAGTTGAAATGCAATCTAAACACTATTCTCAGAGTGGACACCTGTATAATTACATTTGCAGTTTATTGCATTTTCTTAGGTTGTTTGAATCTTTCTCAGAACTCACGTAGGCCAAATATGTTATTACTGAGAGAAAATTTATTAGAATGTCTACTATGCTCGTATTTAAAATGT
Organism: Callithrix jacchus; assembly: GCF_049354715.1. Lineage (NCBI taxonomy): Eukaryota > Metazoa > Chordata > Mammalia > Primates > Cebidae > Callithrix > Callithrix jacchus. The sequence goes on along the minus strand of NC_133510.1, from coordinate 100,099,364 downwards.
CAGCCTCATGATTCATTTCCTTTTGTCAATTCTCCTATATGCTTGAACATGTGATTAACAAAGTCTTTCTTTTTTATTTATTTTTTTGAGATGGAGTCTCACTCTGCTGCCCAGGCTGGGATGCAGTGGTGCAATCTTGGCTTACTGCAACTTCTGCCTCCCATATTCAAGCAGTTCTTAGCCTCCTGAGTAGCTGGGATTACAAGCACCTGCCACCATGCCTGTCTAATTTTTTTGTATTTTTAGTAGGGATGGGGTTTCACCATGTTGGCCAGGCTGGCTTCAAACTCCTAACCCCAAGTGCTCTGGCTGCCTCAGCCTCCCAAAATCCAAGGATTACAGGTATGAGCCACAGTGTCTGGACATTAACAAAGTCTTTGTTAACAAAATCTGCTGGCGGGGAAGGCAAGGGTCTCTAGAAGGAAGAGATTTGAGGGATAGGAAGGATGCAGGTCTGTGAATAGGCCAGGGTAGGACTAAAGGAGAGGTCCCTGGGCCAGCCCTCAGACTGAGAACCCCTCGGACAGACAGGAACAATGCCCCATCATCCTTACCCCAAACACACCTGGAGGACCTGCGTGTTGTCTTTCTCCTTGACAATTGAGGAAGGAGATCTAGTCCCCTGAGAAACAGATAAAAGACGTCAGTATCCTGAATTGCATTACCAGTACTATTCTACCACCTACTAATTACTTCTCTGGTCTATAGAATGTGTCTTTTCCATTATCAGCTACAAGTTTAATTTCATATGTGGGTACTTACAAGTACATATTAAAGAGAATCAATGTTTATTAAGTACGTTCTTGTACCCGGTGCTTTATTTGCATTTCCTTATTTACTCTCCTCTACACCCATGTGTAGTTGTATTCTTACCCATCTATTGTATGTGAGAGAAGCAAAACTCAAAAAGGCTAAGTAGCACACTTATGCAAAGGAACACACTTGTGAAAAATTAGTCTGGCATTCAAATTTAGGTCAGATTCCAAAGCCCCTGACCTTTCTACAACATCGTGGAGATTGGTGAGATATAGATTTCCTCATAAGCAGAGGAAACTGAATTTGGCATTGAATAGCGTCATCCAGATTCTTACCTCTGAAAATAGTTTTGGCAGCTCCTCAAGTAACTGCTTTGTATTTTGTTGCCCAAGATTCGTTTCTGTTTGATTACATTTCCAATATTTAAATACATTGAAGATTTTATTGATCTGCTAACATTTAAATTAGTTTTTGCATCTTTCCTTGTGACAATTTTAGGTCATGGAATTTCAGAACAGAGTCATGATTATAAAAAAAGAGTTTCCCCCATATGTAAAAAGATTATATTATACACAGAAAAAAAAGGCCAAAGATGAAAGCTCTGAAACTATGTACTTCCAGAGGGGGATCCAACAAATACCTTTACTAAATCACGTTGGGAGCTGATTAAAATTCGAAATCTTGAACCCCGCCCTACAGATACAGATACATGGGACCCTATTACCTTTTGTGTTTAAAAAAACACAAAAGTTCAGGAATCACCACTATAGACAATGTACTATGAAAGAAGTTACGCTGTGAAGACCCAAACCTTGGAAGTTTTTATACCCTGAAATTTCCAAAGAGTGTCACTTTCAGTTCCAGAGGTCTTCGATTTTAAATGGATGTAGGTGAAACTGAACTTTTTCTGTGCAAATACACTAATTATTTCTTTGGGGAAATAAGAGTCTTGACCATGTTATTATTGACATGAAGCATGGTAAATAAGATTAACTCATTCACATTTATCACAAATTAGCAAACTAGTACATGTACAGAATCTAAGGGGGGATCCTTAGGCCACTGGCCCCCTGTCTTCCTCTCCTTCCTTTTCTTCCTGAATTAATCTTATTCCTCTATCACTGTGAATATGTCTGCTTCCCCCCCACCCCACTTTTTCCTGTTTCATAGTGATTATACTTAAAACCTCATATGCCAACATAAACCTCATATGTATAGATTAATGTTTTTTCTCAAATTTAGGAAGTTTTTGGCCATCAATTCTTCAAATATTTTTTTCTGACCCCTTCTCTCATTACTCCCTTTCTGGGACTTCCACTACCTGTATATTGGGGGTTTGTTTGTTTGTTTTTGAGACAGAGACTCTGTCACCCAGGCTGGAGTACAGTGGTGAGATCTCGGCTCACTGTAACGTCCACCTCCCAGGTTCAAGCAATTCTCCTGCTTCAGCCTCCCAAGAAGCTAGGAATACAGGTACACACTACCACACCTGCCTAATTTTTGTATTTTTAGTAAAGATGGGGTTTCACCATGTTGGTCAGGCTGGTCTCGAACTCCTAACCTCAAGTGATCCTCCTGCCTTGGCCTCCTCAAATGCCAGGATTACAGGTGTGAGCCACCACTCCTAGCCTATATTGTTATTTTTGATGTCCCACAGATCTCAGAGCTCTTCATTCTTTCTTAACATTTTTCTCTCTGATCTTTGGACTGAATAATTTCTACTGATATATCTTCAAGTCTACTGATTCTTTCTTGTGCCATCTCAAATCTGTTCGTTAGGCCTATTTAGTGAATCTTAAACTGGTTATTTTACCTAACTCTAAAATGTTTACCTTTTAAAAATAGCTTGTTTCTCTATTCAGATTCCCTATTTGTTGAAATATTTTTGTAATGTTTTCTTTTACTGCTTTGAATATACTTATAATAGCTACTTTGAAGTTATATAAGTTCAATATCTCGACCCATTCAGAGTCTATTTCTAAGGATAACTTTTTTCCTCTGGTGTATGCATGCATCACTCTATGCTTTTCTTGACTCATAATTATTTTGTTTTAAACTGACATTTTGGATAATATATTGTGGCAACTCTGGATTGTGAGGTATTTTTCTAAAGCCTTTTTTTTCAAAGTAACTTGTACTTAAACTGTGGATTCTGTCCCCCTGTAGTATGAAGAAGTTTATTCTTAACTCAGTTTTTAGGCATTTATTTTTATTTGTCAGCCTGCCTTCTGATGGTTCACCCTTTTACCTGCATACTTTAGTGGTGAGCCAATGATTTGGGTGCAGGCTGTGATCAAACACCTCGTGTATAAAACTTCCACCAATCCGTGTGTGTGTTGAGGATTGCATTCAAAGTTCAACAGGTTTTCAGTTCTTCATTGGCTTCATTTTCCTCTGGCCTTCCCTTGGGTCTTCCCTTTGCATGTGCATAGTTTCCCAGTTAGCTAGGATGTGTGGAGAGCTTATCCTATCCTCTCTATGCTGTGTCATTTCCAAGTTTCTCCAGTTAAACATATGGATGGTCTATTGCTCACCCAGTCAGGACCACAACTTCAAGCTAGCAAAGCTACAGGTTTTCCCCATTTACTTACAATTAAGTTGGCCACTTTTAACTGACAAAGCTTCAAGTTTTTGCCTTTAGTCCAAATCAAGTCTAATCCTCTGTTAGAAAAAAAAAAGATAAGTATTGTTCCAGCCCTCTACTGGTAAAATTATTACTCTTGCTAATCAAGCTGGGATGGAGAGAATGAGAACCTTATAAATTTTTTTCTAATAAACATGACAGTTAATGTTAAATTCACATCTAACTGAAACACAAGGTCAGACTTTACAGGTGAACAGGTTAATAAACTAAGATGTCTTCATTTGGGGGGAAGAAAGAAAATAAAAGGACAGGCTCTGATTATTTATCATTAGAAATACTTTAGTTTTTTATTATTATTTTGGCTATAAAGTACTTTTCCTCATTATTTCCTCTGTAATTTAACAGTTAGCCAGTTTCTACCTGACTAATTTTCTCCCACTGTACACACATGGCTATTTATTTTGATCCAAATCTATTGATGATTTTACATATAACCATCATATAGATGGTAAAACACTAGAAAAAAGGGAGTCAAAGTGAACTGGATTCAAGTTTCTGGCTTAGTTGCTCACAAAGCTAAATCATCTCAGCCAAAGTAGACAAAACATAGAGGTTAGTTCACATCCTCTCGTTTTTTTATGTAAGGAACAGCCGTTTGTTGGCTTTACTGAAGAGCCAAAGTGGGTAAGAGGAGGTGAGTCGCAGTAGTAAACCAAAAGTAAAGAAAGAAGATGCTAGTACAAAGTGGCAGTCATTACGAACAAAGAATAAAAAGTCTTTTCCTTTCTGACTTCCTTTAGATTCTAACTTCTCTTCAAAGAAACCAAACATAACAGGTAAGATAAATGCATACATAAGTATAAGCCAATGTAGTCAGTGCAAAAATGTATCATGATCTAAGACAGTCAAGAGATTGCTTTTTGGGGTGGAGAAGAAAGTTGAGAAGAGGGTATCAAGGAGCTTAGGGACAGAAAAAAAATTAGTAGTGTTCAAATTAGAAATTAGTCTTTGTATTAAGGTAAAACTAGATACTCTAACAAATGTAGATAATGTCCTCTTTGGCTAACACAACAGAAGCACAAATCTCGCTCATGTGAGAAACCAATCAGAAGGAGGAAGGAGACGTCAGAGTGACCTTTGCTTCCCACAATCATTAACATTCAAAAATGCAAGCTGATGGAGGCTTCGCCATCTCTAGTATATGGCTTCCAAGATTTCTCTGGGAATCAGTATCTAGCCAATAGTTGGGGAAAGAGAGGAGTGTTTGAGAGAGAGTTATAGAAGATACTTTTACTCATATCCTGTCATAAAAAAATGAGTCATTTAGCTCCTCCTAGAGGGCAGGCGATGAAGGGAGAGGCCTGTTGCTAAATTTAGTTTATGGTAAGGCAACTGCTTCCTAGCAAGAATTCTTTCCTTCAAGAGAGGATCCCAAATCACATGGACAGCTCAATAACTAGTAGACTTTAGGTGATCAAAGGATTGGGGGAGCAATGAGAGGCATGATTGCTATTTATGGTTTTGTCTGTATTTGATTTTGATTTTCCTTTATGCAAATAACCTTTACTCTTCCCAGTCCATATGATTTTCTTGGACTGATAGCAAGGACAGGTATGGAAACCAAGCTCGACCAATCAATACATTCTACCACCAAACACTTTTCTTGATTCAAGGGTGGGTAGGGATGCAATCCAATGAGATTCACACCCAAGACTTTTATAAAAGTTATCAAGAAGACATCTGAGAGGTGTTCTTCTTTCTTTGTTCCAACACTTGCTAAACTGGTGGGATATGTTTGCGACTCCTGGTGCCTACATATTACTTTTCATGGAAAAGCCTACCTAGAAATAATAGTCATACAAAGGAAATAAGAAAAGAAGAGATAGAATAAAATGGCTTTCTTGATCCAGGCATGCCTGATACCAAGGACATTAAATTCTCCTTTTTCTTAAATAAATTGAAGTTGGATTTTTTAAAATTTGCAATTGAGAGCCTTTATTAATATAGGTGAAAAAAAAGAGCCATTTTTTTTTTAAAAAAAAGCAGTCTAATTTGTGTGAAATTAGGAAAAATAGAGAAGAATAATAAATGATAAGACTGACAAGTCAGGTTGTGTTTGAAGCATAGACTTCTTTAAAACTTAGGTTAGGAATTTGGAATTTAATGAAAGCCCGCTAAACTGAAGCAGAGAGAGGAAAACAACCGGCCTCAGTTTCCCAAGCCAGAAGGTAGTGAAGTTAGGATTCAGAGCATACCTCTGATTCCCGTACTGCATGTCTAATATAGTAGCTATTAGCCACAGGTAGCTATTAAACTATATTTAATTTAAAATTCAGCTTTTTATTTACCATAGACACATTTCAAGTACTCGGTGGCCATAAATAACTCCTGGATATAGCAGCAGTCTCCAACCTTTTTGGCACCAAGGACCAGTTTCATGGAAGAATATTTTTCCACAGGGTTGGAGTAGGGGCTAGTTTCTGGATGAAACTGGTCCACCTCAGATTATCAGCGTTAGATTCTCATAGGGAGCACACAGCCTAGATCCCTTGCATGCACAGTTCACAATAGAGTTAGAATCCAATGCTGCCACTGATCTGACAGGAGGCAGAGCTCAGGCCGTAATGTTCTCTTGCATGCTGCTCACCTCCTACTGTGTTGCCTGGTTCTTAACAGGCCAAGGACGGTAATTGTTTGTGGCCTGGAGGTTGGGGACCCTGGAGCTATAGTATTGGACGCTACAGATAGAAAGCGTTTTCATTACCAAAGAAAATTCTGTTGGGTAACTGTTTTCTAGAGCTTTCTCTCTCTCTCTCTCTCTCTCTCTCTCTCTCTCTCTCTCTCTCTCTCTCTCTCTCTCTGTCTCTCTCTGTCCCTGTCTCTCTCTCTCTCTCTGTGTGTGTGTGTGTGTGTGTGTGTGTGTGTGTGTGTGTTTATATGACTAAAGAAGGAGGCCAGATTACCACTCATTTAAGTTATTGAACTATATTTGGGATGAAATGCCTGTTTAGAAAACCTAATCCACAACCTAATATTTTCACTTCAGAAACTTATTTGTAAGCCTCCAAAAAACTTATAGTAATTATAAATATAAACAAAAGGAAACCTGGTTGATAAAGAAACTTATAACAAAATTTTGAGAGACTAAAAAATGCTTTTTATACTGGCAACTATAGAATGATCCTATGACTTCAAAATGTAAAAAAATCAATGATGCCAAAGGTTTTCCTTTCTTTCTGACCCTTTCCTTGGCATGCTTTACCCAACACCTGTTGCCTTTATCAGCTTTCCCAAAATTTTATCTCAGGAAATTTCCAAAGAAGCCATATTGGATCATATTTTACCCTCATGAAGCAATGAGATAATTTATGTGAATGAAGCAATGCATAAAACAAAGTACCTCCCATGACCATAAATTACATATCCAGTGAAATGAAATGAAATGCATAGTAAGTATACACATGCTAAAAAGTCTTTTTCATAATGAAGACTGACTCATCCTTTGAAAATAATTTCCTACCAACCATTCTTAATCTACTTAGATTTATAAAATAATCACACGCTTCGACCTTTATTTTCACCTAGCTCACCAAGGCTATCTTCATCTTCTCTAGAACCTACATGGCACAGTTTCATACAAAACCCTTGGAGCCACATCTAATATGCACATTTCAATTGATGGCCAAGATTTGAAAAGGGCAGCCCAGTATTACACTCATTCTGCCTCCACTTCTAGAAGAAAGGATGGGCAAGATTTATGTAGTACTCAACTCTGTTGCGAAGATTTTTTTAGACAATAATTTACAGTTTCTTTCAGTTCCAAGACTTAACAAAGTCAAATTCTCAAATAATTGGATTTAAGGTTATGCAAGACATAACATGTTCAGCTCTATTCCCTGTGCTCCTGCCCCATAATCTGGGTTTATGTCATAAAAATAATTGGCAGTAGAAACAAGGCTGATAACTATACATGTTATCATGCCCCAGGTAAACAGACTTGCAGCTGATACATTCCAATGAATTTCTTTTATGTTGTCTGAGAATTTCAGTGCAGGTTTTAAGAGATTGGAAATAAAAATTACCTGGCTTGATTTAACCTAATGATTGCACAGTTTGTTTAATTATTGTCTTACTCCCAAAGTGTGATGGAAGGTGAATTTCTGGTGTGGGAGGAAAAGGAAAAAGATACTACTAAGAGAATATTATCATGTACTTACTGTTCTCACCTTTCCTCCCTCCATAATCAGCTCTTGAGCCCAGGAGGACCTTCTGACCTATCGGAGAGGCACTCCAGAATCACTTTACTGTGACAGTTAATAAGCCTCATCTCCAGAAGACAAACACAGCAGGCTGTTCTAGACTAACGAGGATGTTCTTACCCAATGCAAATACAGAACAGTGCCACTTTATGAAAAAATCACCCCAAGGAAAAGAATCCTCCAACAAAATTAAGTCAGGTGCTGCTACAACCCACAACCGATAAGCAGGGAAGCCCACCGATGATACCTGTTCTGTCTTTGATGGTCAGTCTTCCTGCTCCATTAAAGAACATAAGCAAAGTTTATCTCTGCTGCCTGCCCATCCTCAGTGGTATCCTTGCCTCTTTGTGTGTGACAGCCACCTACTCTTCCTGGCTAGCTAGGAGGAGCCTCACTCTGGTGCCCACATTTTTCCATTCTTCTCTTTGCAATAAAAAATTCTGTCCTTCTTCCTAGTCCATCCAGGCCCTGGATGACAGGTCCACTCACTGAGCCAGGATACTGATAGCTAATAATTGCCTCGTGTGGTTTCCCCTTCCTAAGATACCTGTCTATTTTTAAAAGTCACTGCCAATATCTTTACCCAAAGAAATAAGTAATGTAGAAACTCCTTATAACCCAGCATGATGTGTTTGACAGGAGAGAAGGAAGAGTGTCTATTCATGTCTCTCAAATCCTAACCAGGATGTCTCTCAAATCATCCCTTATATGCTTGTATTGTAGAGGGCTGCCCAAGCAATGGGACATCCCTGCCCTTTCCATATGCACCAAGGCCAAACTCATTTACTTACCCACCTTTTAGATTCTATGGGGCCAAGCTCCTAAAGTAAGGCAGAGTTTGCGCTAATCAGAGGCACAACAAAACTGGGTGCTGGCAGCTAACGTTGCATGGCCTGTATGTGTCGCATTATGTTCAATTAAGTGACACGACTTTGCTAGACTTTCTTACAAATTGTCACACAGCAAAACGGCAAACATGCTATACCATTTCCTGGTATAGCAGGAAAACCAGATGATGATTATCTGGGTGAGTTCAGCCAGACAAATATCAAGTTTGAACCCCAGGCTCCAGGTACATAAACTAGGGATAACAATATCCACCATCCAGAGCTGTTGGGAAGATTAAATGAGGTGGTCCTGGAAAAGCATCAGGCTCCTCCTATTCACAGAAGGAGCCCAGCAAATGCTCTTCTTTCATCTTGACCTCCAGCTTCAGGATTAATTTCTTATCGAAAGTCCTTTTTACATGAACTCAAATACCCCGAAAAGTGCCTATTTTTGTCATCTCCATAATCACTCACGCTCCTCCTCCTTGCACTATTTGGGCGGTCTCTGGGGAGGGCCAATCCAATCTACTTCCCATCATTCTTTCATGCTGGCCATAGCAATAGATGTGAAAGACTTTATGCAAACTCACACTTGGTCAATAAGAATCTTCTGAGAACAGACCCCAAGCCTTGCACAAGGTACTATCAGGGCTCCTCCAGAGTAATGACAAGGATGGGTTCCATACAAAGCTTCCAGACCAGTTGAGAGAATAGGCTAAGGATATGAAAGACAGACATCAGAAGACAATGTGAGACTGTATATTATTTTCACTATGCATTGTGGGTTGTAGAATCTACATAACAATAATAATAGCTAAAGTTTAATGAGTGCTAACAGCAAACTAGGCACTATTTTAGGTACTTTACAAATATGTGTGCATGGTACTGTTGTTATTTTTATTTTATAAATAAGGAACTATAAGCAGAGAAAGGTCAGGTAATTCACTCAAAATTATGCAGTAGAGGGGCTGCCATCATTATTCAATTCAATAGAGATGTACAGAACACTGCACTGAGCCCAGGGCTGAGAGTGCTGGGTGAGTGTGAGATCAGGGCAGGAATCACATCTACCTGATCTTATTTCCATGGAAGACAGTTTGTTAATTAGCTGACTCATGAATAAAAGAGGGCTTGTTGGAAGACACAGGGTAGACTATAGAAAAGCAAAGTAGCAGCTACTCATGGTAAGCAGAGCAGGAATCCCACATACTAGAGATGAGATTGAATCTCAAAGTAGATGGGAACCAAAAAATTGACCTTAATGAAGCCCCAGCCTTGTTTTGAGGATAATGATGGATACAGAGAGATGGATGAAATAGAGGGAAATAATGAGAATGCCTTCAAAACTAAGCAATTAATATAGACCATGGGCAATAGGAGATACCTACAAATTCTTCAGCAAGGAAACAATTTGAGAAAAGTGCTACTTTAGAAAGAAGGTTCTGGCAGGACTGAAAAATTGGAAGGGAGTAGAATAATCCAGGTGTGAGGTCAGGATGAGATGAATTTGATTTTGCCAAATGGTTGAATTGGAAGGAAGAGCTACAAGGGCCAAAGTACAGAGAGATAAAATAATACAACAATTCATGAGCATCTTTATGTGCCTCAGCAAGGGGGTGAGGATGAAAGAACAAGGAAAGCATAACCCTTGGTGACCAATCACTAAGAAGACAAAAACAAAGTTGAGAGAGATCTGCCAAGGTGGTACTCAGGCATCAGACTGGGAAGGCATTAGTGGTGCCATCCCAGACCTAAGATCAGAAGGATGAGACACCAATATCAGGCATGCAAACTGATGGAGATACAACTTACATTTTTCTCTACACCCTCTATAAGTATTTATCTCTCTGATGAGATTTTAATCTTCTCAAAAAAAAGGAGCTATATTAATCATCTTGTTCAAGATACCCAGGGCAGTATTAAAAATAAAGAAATCATACAATGAATATCTATCACCAGTTTACTAAGTATCTTTAAATCCAACAGGAATTTCTTTCCAAAACTGTTACAATAACCTAGTCACCATTCTTTCATTATCATTTTACAGTGTCTCCTACTCTTTCTCTATTCCCTCACCATTCTCTCTCTACTCCTGATGAAACAGGTCTCCTACAGCTCCTGCCATCTGGCACACTGAGCCTCAGACAATTTATCAACTTATAAATATCATTTTTATTAAACTTTGAGAAAATTAACATAAAGAAAGAAAGAACAGTATGTGAAAGCTGAGAAGTTGAGAAAACACTGTGTGGTAGGTGTTAGAAAGGTATACTAGGTTGGTATTGAAGCTTGGGAAGCTGGGGCTTACATTCCACTCTTGACTTACTGTCTTATGCCTATATATTTATCTTCTTGGTGCCTAAATTATTCCATCTATAAGTCGAAGATACTCCGGTCTGACAAACTCTACAAAGAATAAGTCCACGACTCAGCCCAGGCTTCAGCACAGTGTTAGATTAATGGGAAAAGTCTAGGGTGGGTAGGAAATAAATATCCAGCACACCATCTCATAGATGATTATAAATTCAGCACAGGAAAGACAGGAGCTCTTAAAGCACTGCCTACTCAGTAATAATCTACAGATACATGAGGAATGATAAGATTTCAGTTAAATGGCTGATGAAGTTCCTCAGAGCATTAATGGCCAGTGCAATGACCCCCAAAACAAAAGAAATAGGGGTACCAACTCCTGAAGGGATGAAAAATAGGTTTCAATTCTCTTAAAGACCCCAATTGATTGAACTAACTGCCTAGATCCTTGTGTTAGGGACTTGGGGACTGTTCCTGGGATCACTAAGAATATGGTGCTGTAACTGATGGGTGATACCTAGCAGAGGGAAGGGAGAGGGGATGAAGATATGTATGCAACCAGCATTGTCTGGTCCTGTCCAAACCCCACCTCCATAATCATCATAAATATTCTAAAGGATTGAATAAAATTCAGAGAATGAGAGTAAACCTAATCTATGAGTGTTTCTTGAGTCATTACTAGTCATAGGGCACCATACATTACAAAGGAAGACTTACGGCAAAGGAAAAAGACTGCAGAGGAGAAAATTTTAAAAATCTGCACAACTGCTAGAAAATACCTTTACAACCTTTAAGGAAGTCATTTTACCCCCCTGGATTTTCATATGCTCCTCTGAAAATGGAAGAAAGGGATGCACATGCACTTTCTGTTACAAAATCCTATTTTGTTGTTGTTGTCACCGTTTTAATTTCCAGTATTTACCACTTACTTACCAAAAAATAATTTTTTTAATAAAAAGTTGCATCTCATCAAAATGCATGGATCATTTTTGGGCAGATAAGTCTACCTTGAAGACGAAAGTGAGAATGATCATAGTTTAACCACACTATCAATATCTCTGACATCCCTAAATCTTAACTTTTACCCCTTTTCCCTTCTTATAAAGTATCCCGTATTTATCTTCCACAAATGCTAGACTTGAGAAATACAAGGAACGTTGGCAGTGGCTGGTGAATTATTGACAACTGAATTGGGGCTGAAAGAGTGGTGATAGAGAAAGAGATAAATATTGGTTTCCAGATTTCAACTTGTATAGATGAAAGAATGGTTTAAAAAAAGAAAAAGAACTTGAAGAGCCCCTTAGTTTCAGATTTTTTGATCTTGAGGTGCTTATGAGATACCTGAATGAAGCTGTCCAGGTTGACATAAGTGTGAAGCTTGGAAGCAAAATCTGGGCCAGAGATAAGATTCAGGAGTACTTGGTATATTGATGCTAATTGATATAATGAGAATGGATTAGGGCAGCCAGGCGAGAACGTATACAGATTGGGAAAAGTAGTTTGCTTAGGATGAAAAGAATGTCAGAATTTAACTAGTAAGCAGTAGGGGTCCCCTGAAGAAAACCAAGAAGGAAGCGTCTTGGAGGTGCCATGAAAACCAGCAGAGTGAGGCATCAAGAAAGCCAAGAGGACAGAGATCTCAATAAAGTCATAAAAAAACAGCAGAAAAAGCCAGAAAGATGGGGATTTTCTTAAAAGTCCAGTGGATATGGTGATTTGAAGACATCAGGGCTGTTAGTAACAACTATTTTAGCAGAATAGAGTGAGTGGCTACAAACTAAAGTGAAGAAAATAATATTTTACTTTTATTTGGAGGAGGATGCAGGGTTGTATGCATAGAGTCCAAAAGATGGAGAGAAAATAAATTCTATGTACTTGCTCTTTCCTGTTGCCTGCAACTGGATAAAGGTGAGCTATTTTTTTATTTACTGGCATGAGTCTATCAAAGGTTAATTTCAACTGACTCATTGCTGGGAGAACTGACAGGCCACACTAAGAAGAAAATAACTTAACATCTCAGAAAGTGGAAGCCTTCTAAATCCCATTTCCTTGTCTGCCATGTTACATTTGTCAGATTTTAAAACAGTCGTTCAGCCTCTTTGTTGATCCATTTCCTTAGCTGTAGAATGGAAAATAATTCCCTTTTAATTGGATCCTAAAGTGCTAAAGGCCTTTCAGACCGCCCAAGTCTGCAGTGTTTAGTGACAACGTCCCAGCACAGAAATTTCCCAGCTACATTGTTCTATTACTGAGAAAACCATTTCTTTCCTCATATGAAATAAACAACTCAAATGCTCAAGATGTACCTTTTTGTGGGTTTACTTGGCTTTGGACCCCAAACTATCTCTTTGTGTCTACAGTATGTGTCTACAAAAGTAAAGCAGAGAACTGAGGAAATGATCCAGAGAAATCAGCTCCCAATGCAACGCTGCCTCAGCCTGTTCGTTTGTTCAACCAGAAAACTTTATAAAACTAAATTCCTCCTGCATAGGTTAGAGCCTCCAGTTTATTGGGTCTGTGCAGGTTCATTTGCATTCTCTATTTCTTTCCTCTTGAATTTCAGCCTCTACCAATTTTGTATCCCCCAGGAGCTGTCGTTAGCAGCCATACATCCTCTCTTGTAAATAAACCTCAACTGTCTGCTGGAAATTTCCACTTGCATATCCAGCCACCTCACCAAATGCAACACACCTAAAATCAAACCCATCAATCTTTCCCTCAAACCTTGCTCCTTCTCAGACGCTTTTATTTTTGTCAATTGACATCATTCTCCTCATCACCCTGGCTCAGATCCTCAGCATCTTCTCTGTACCCTTGCTCCCCCTTGTCTTCTGTATCTATACTCCAAGTCCTAAAATATTTCCATTGAAGTCCTCAACCCATCTGTCCCTTCTAGCTTCCAGTTTTTCTTATATGTCCCAGGTGTCAGACACCATACTTGATACTTTCCACACCTCACCTCACTTAATTATGATGATAACCCAATTGCAGAGATTGATGGAACTTCCCCGCATTCTGTAGAAGGAAGAATTGTGCTTCAGACAACTATAACTGTTACGGACTGAAGGTGTGCATCCCTCCAAAGTTTGTATATTGAAACCGTAGCCCTCAGTGTGCCTATGATTGGAGATAGAGTCTGTGAGGAGGTGATAATGGTCAAATGAGGTCATGAGGGTGGGATTCTAATTCAACAGGGATGGTGTCATTATAAGAAAAGGAAGAGACACCAGGGTTTACTCTCTGTACCACGAGAGGGCATGGAAGGAAGGCAACCATCTGCAAACCACAAAGAGCATCCTCACCAAGAACCAAGTCAGCCGGCACCTGTATATTGCACTTCCCAGCCTCCAGAATTGCAAAGAAATAAATTTCTATTGTATAGGGAACCCAGGCTATGGTATTTTGTTATGGCAACGAGAGCAGACTAAAACAGGGATTATGCCTGACTCACTGCTAAGGAAAAGAACTAGTCTCCAAACCCAAGACCAGTTCTCTCTAGAGAGTGTGCCTGAGCCTGCACACTGCACAGCCCCCTGGGCTGCTATCTAGCACAGGCCCCCATAGCAGCACAGGGAAGGCTCGGGAACAGCTTCTTGTTGCCCACCTTGTTTCATGTCTTCCTTGGCCTCCTCCAGTTAACCTGTGCATGTCAGATTTGCTTTCTTCAAACACTGCTCAGATCACATCATTCCTCTGATCAAAGCTTTCAGTGGCTCCCCACTGGCTACAAGATCAGGTTTAATCTCTTTAGCCATCCACGTTCCCTTTAGTCTAGCCCAAGCCTTCTTATCCAGCCTGACTCCACTCACAGCCTATCCCAAAGGTTTGCTGTTGTGCTTATCCAAGTGCCATGAGTTATTTGTCTGTGAGTTGCAATGAGGGTAGGGCCTTGTCAGTCCAATCTCTGCATGACTAGAGTCTGGCACATAGTAAGTGCTCAACCAACAGCTGTTGGGTGAGGGGTGAATGAATCAGTGCCTGCCATTCCTCTAGCTTGCTTGCTTGCCTATAGCACCAGTCACTCCTCCCATCTGCAACTTGCCAGGTGGCAGGACCAAGCTCAGATCCACCTCAACAGCAATGGCCTCTCCAGCCACCCCAGCCCACCATGACCTCCTCCTCCTCCTCCAAGCCCCTCCTCAAGGAATTTCTATCCTAGTAACTCACTCAATATGTGTCACTTACTGATGTGAACCAGCATGGTTAGCCATGCCCAAGAATGTTCATTTTTGCATTGTCTGTAATAGCAAACAACTGGCAATGATCTGTGGCAGAGATTGTCAGCTGCCTCCCAAAATCTCTATCCTTCTTCCTTAGGATAAAAATACTGATCTTTAGTTAAGCCCATTGCTGCCCAGCTAAACACAACAAACAAACAAAATGAAACAAAAATCTACTTGTCCCATCTTTCATTGCAGCTACTTATGGACACAGGGAATACATTTTGATCAATGAGATGTAAGGAAACTTGTGTGTACAACATCTGGGAAATGTAATTAGGGACACAGCTTTCTCTTTCCTATATTCTGTCCCATTGCCTGGAATTCAGATGTAATCTTGGAACTCTAGCAACTACATTGGACCATGAGGACAAGGACATGAAAAGGCAGTGAGCTGAAAAGAGCTTGGGTATCTGCCAGTGTCTTGCGGTGTTACGGCATCCCTGTACCGCCTGCCTCGGCACTTCTTTTCAGGAGAGAGAGATGAATGTCTATCTCGTTTGCACCACTGTGATCTAGGTTTCTCTATTTCATGCTGCCAAGCTGGCACACACTGCAAATGCCCATTAGTAGAGAAATGAAAAAATAAGATTAAGCAGGTCAATATGAAGGTAGTTAAAAGAAAACAACTAAATCTATCTACCTACCTCTCTATTTACCTATTTGAGAGAAAAATACGTGCATCACAATATTCTTAAGTAAAAGAATAGATTTGGCTGGGTGTGGTGGCTCACACCTGTAATTTGAGCACTTTGAGAGCCCAAGGCAGGTGGATCACCTGAGGTCTGGAGTTTGAGACAAGCCTGGAGGACATGGAAAAACCTGTATCTACTAAACATATATTTTTTAAAAATTAGCCAGGTGTGGTGGCAGGCACCTGTAGTCCCAGGAGGCTGAGGCATGAGATCACTTGAACGCAGGAGGCAGAGGTTGCAGTGAGCCAAAATTGTGCCACTGCACTCCAGCCTGGTGACAGAGTAGAACTTTGTCTCAAAAAAAAAAAAAGATTCATTTATTACTTGTATAATAACAAATGACAAAAGCTTTCATTATAAAAATTGTTAATTATTTCTACTCTGTATATACCTTGCCCACTCCACAATCTTTTAGACTTCCCAGCGGCAGAAAAAATAACTGACATTTTTTGTGTGTCTGTTGTTCTCTCTAGCACATAATAGATCCTAATATTTGACTGGTGAAAACCTCCAGAAATTTGTCAAACATGACTATGTCTATAGAAATACCAGCAGTAAATGGGGACTGGAAATGGGGACTTAAAAAATGAGATCTCTCATCCTTAATAATTGTATAGTCTGAAAGATCATTCACTCTCTGTTATCAGCTCTAACATAGATGATATTATGCTCCATTGACTGTTAAAATGTTTTACTTGTCTTCCAGTCCTCTACTCTCCACCAAATTTAATTCACCTTCCAGTTTAAAATAAACAAGTGTTTTGAATTCTCAAATGTTGGTGGTGAAGCTCAATGGTAAGAAAGGCTGAGGGAAACAAAGGCATGAAAAGGGATGGCATAGCATTGTTTTATAATGTATGGTTTGAGAGAGAAAATTAAGACTCATTATAGATCTGCCAGATTCAAATCTACTCTTCCACTATGTATTTAGTGATTATGTTCCAGAAAACAAGATTTGCTTCCATCAGCTGTGAAAATCCATCTTAATTTTGTACTGTTCATCAGCAGACTTCGTTTGGGACCCATTGAGAGGTAATAGGGCAAAGCAGAGAAGTTTATTGGAAAGGCCACCTCTTGTTTATTTAATAATTATACATTTGACATTTGGAAATTCCTCCTTGTTACTAGTCATTTAATTAGGTGCCCCAAAGTTCATAAAAAATCATAGGTTTAACTTCAACTTAAAATATCTTTTAACTCCTCTTGCTCTGAAATTCGATCTCATCTACTGTAAATGCAATTACATCCCTGACAAATGACTGCTGATGGTAACAGACTTGATTTAAAGGAGAGAAATCTAAACACGCAATGATCTGATTTTTTTTTTTTAATCTGTGTGTCCACAGAAAGAAGGTGTGGAACAGATAAATCAATAATTTAAAAAAAAAAAACCCTAATTGTTGACTTAACATTCAGCAAATCATTAAATAAAGCTGGCATTAGTGGAGATTTACATAAATAGTCTGAATGGTGGGTGACCTTCAGGAAAATTGCTGTTAAGACAAAGGTCTTTGCATATCTCTTCAAAGATGTTTGACAAGAGAATGATTCTCTGCCGCATGTCTTCATTTATTATAGGTTTCATTTAGATCACCGGGAATTCTGCTGAACTATGTCTCTTAGCTAAAGCCAAAAGTATCTGGTGATTTTGGGCAGTTTACAAACATACATATACACAATACCCAAAATAATTATGTCTAGAAGTGCAAATTAGAAATAAAAAAGGACTTTTTTTGTTTTCTCATGAGCAATCAGTGATTTTCAGAGAAAAGTGAGGATGACCTTAATTGTGAAAGCACTTTTGGTAACAAAGGGTACTATAAAAAGGTGGAATATTACTCTAAATTAGTATTTCCCAAAATGTATTACTAAAAACTTTGGTTTATCAATGTGCTTCACAAAAAAAAATAATAAATTCTGTGGTCAAAAGTATATGAAATATGATGCATAAGACGTCCTTTCAAAGATGGTCACATTACCACATGACATTCTATAAGCATATTAAAGGCTCTGAAAAGTCCTGCAGTAAAGCAACCTGTGTAAAGATAACCAGATATTCTTCCCCAAAATAACTTGTATCACTATTCCACTTTGAGAAAATATGCTCTAAATTAAGAGTTTAAGGTTGGGTTTTCACAATGCATCATAATCCTCAACTAAATGCTATTTATTATGAAGGTTATTTATCAAATGCCTGCCAATAGTTAAAGCACCACAGGAAACAAGAGGTTAAAAAAAAGAATAAGATCATGGCCAGGCTCCATGGCTGATGCCTATAATCCCAGCACTTTGGGAGGCCGAGGCAGGTGAATCACGAGGTCAGGAGTTCGAGACTTGCCTGGCCAACATGGTGAAACCCCATCTCTACTAAAAAATACAAAAAAATTAGCTGGGCGTGGTGGCATGCACCTGTAATCCCATCTACATGGGAGGCCGAGGCAGGAGAATCACTTGAACCCAGGAGGAAGAGGTTGCAGTGAGACAAGATCATGTCATTGCACTCCAGCCTGGGCAATAGTGTGAGACTCCATCTCAAAATAAATAAATAAATAAATAAAAGTAAAATCATTAATCTCCAGGAGCTTATACTCAAGTAAAAAGCCTAACGTGCAAACACCAAATTAAAATGTTGCATGATAAATACAGGCAACAATTGCCATACTTAAATTGAACAGGGGAGGTTTCAGAGTCGGTGACATTTCAAGCTGAATCTTCAATAAGTAATTGGATTTCATTTGAGAAGAGATTGGTGTTTGGAATTACAAGGCACAAGGATGAAGGGACAGAAAACTCAAGATGTTCTGGGAAATAATGAATGGACTAATTGGCTAGAGTAGAGATTTTGGGTAAAGGGCCTATAGACTAAATGCTGGAAAGCTCCCCAGCAGTTTCAAAGAGAGGTCAGACTCTGAGGATGCTTGAATGAAAGGCTAAGGAGGGTGGACATTATTAGGTAGGCAATGTAGAACACAGAAGAGTTTTGAGGGCAATATGATTAAAGCGCTTTGCAGAATAGTTTGTAATGCTGCTCTCAGTCTGGAAGTGCAGGCACCAGAGGCTTCTCAGCCTCCACTTGGATCACAGCAATATATAATTTGAGATCTTAAACAAATTTGTGTTATGAAGGTTCAAAGAGTGCACATTTTATCAGATATATTTTTGAGCAATAATATGACACCACAAATAAAAAATTCCACACCCTGATCTCATGTGACAGCTCACAGTCAAAATTTTGTTTTATTCACAAAATTATTTAAAATATTATATAAAATTAGCTCAGGTTATATGTATAAAGTATACATGAAACATAAATGAATTTCACGTTTAGATTTGGGTCTCATCCCAGTATGTCTCATTATATATATGCAAATATTCCAAAAATCTGAAAAACTCCAATATCCAAAACACTTCTGGTCCCAAGCATGTCAGAACACCTTTCAACCTATTTTTCATGCAAGGAACAAACTGGCAACTCCATATACTTAAAGACCAAAAATAGGAATTATACTATTTGATTTTTAAACCCAGTGACATTTTGGGTTTTGCTTCAAACAGTTTTACTACCACAATTACCTCACCTCTACCAGGGTATTGACCAGGAATTTGTAATTGTGCTTGATAGGAGGGTGAGACATGGACAATTCTTTCAAAATTACAATAAAACGTAGGCAGTCTGTTCATAAAATCCAGAATGGATCTCTTCCTACAAGGGGTGTTTCACTGGGAAATGAAGCAGTTTTATCTAGGTAACACTCTATGGACTTCCAGAACAACTGATCACCTAACATATTCAAAGTCTCAATTAATTCAAATAATTGGTGTAAACAAGGGTTTGGGGTAATTTACTAAGTAACTAAAGATTACTGTTTTGTTCTCCTAGTCCTTTGTGCTAACATCTTCCTGAAATGAGTTACCTCGTACTGCTGCCTTATCCAGTGCATCATCTAGATCAGTGATTCCCAAACAACAACCGACACTCTATATCTGAATCATGAGCAGAGCTTCTGAGAAACTCAGATTCCAGGCCTGCATCTATCCCCACCCCCTGCCCATCCTGATTCTGTGTGGGTCTAAGTGAAATTTCAGAGATATTTTTTAATTATCCAGATTTTGGAAACCACTAATCTTGATGATAACTGGATTTTTCTTAGATGGTCCACAATATTGGAAGGGCCAGAAGAACTCTAACAATACTGCTATGATAGAGACAGGGCTAGGTGGATACCAAACCCTATCCCTTTTTCTTCCTGGGTACAGAGCTAAGCTACATTTCCCAGCCTCCCTTGCAGTTAGGTAAGGTCATGTGACTGGCCCCTGGCCATTGCAATCTGAATAGAAAAGCTGTGTACCACTTTCAACCCTGGCCCCAAATATCTTCCCAGAGAATCTTCCACTGGCTGCCTTCCTTTGTTTGCCAGTCAGGTTCCTCAGACTCAGGGGAGAACGGTGAGATCCTAGAGGAATATCAGAGCCACAGGACAGAAATAGTTCAGGTACCTGAATGAGTATGCAGAGCAGAGCAACCCCCACCACTGACTCCTATTGGATTGTGGGTAAATGAGACATTAAATTTTACAGTTGAGCTAGTGAAGTGCAGGGATTCTGTCACAGACTTTAGCTTACCCTTACTAAAACAACCACATTAATGTTTTTTTCAGACTTTACAATAGACCGTGCATTTCAAAATCATAAAAAAAATATGCTCATATTTTAACATCTAACAAAAAGGCATTAGACCATAGGCCATATTTAACCTTTAGAAGAAACTCTGATATGAACTTATTTATTCTATGGTTTTTCTTTTTCTTTTGAAAGTGGAATATGGAAAAGGTGGGGGGAAGTCTGGCTAATTGAGAGCTTTGGGTAATAAGATTTTAATGTAATAAATTTTTCTAACAGTTACAGGAACAAAAATGAAATAAAGTAACTAATAAATCTGAACTTTCAGAGACCAAATGGATACAGAATGAAAGACTGTGAAAATCTAAGAACTAACAGAATCACATAACCTACAGTATTCAAAAGGTCACGATATTTACTACTTCTGAAAAAGTCTGTAGGAAGAAATTCTACTACTGAGCTCATCATTGTCCTTATTTCGGTGGTAGTTTTGCAGTATAATGTAGAATTATGTATTAACGAAATGTACCATTTTCAACCCTGGCCCCAAATAACTTCCCAGAGAATCTTCCAAACTGGCTCCCTTCCTTTGTTTGCCAGTCAGGTTCCTTAGACTCAGGGGAGAACAGTGAGATTATAGAGGAACACTGGAGCTAAGGGGCAAAAATAGTCCAAGTACCTAAATGAGTGTGTAAAACCCTCGTTAAGAGGACAAGATGAGGAGTCAGACAGAGCAGGGTCTCAATCCCAGCACTTCTGCTTACAGGTTAGGAAATCATGAATAAACTCACTCCCCGCATCCACACAATGTTGAGGATATTAACTACTTCATTAGATTGATATTAGGTTTAAATGGGCTCTAAGGCACATTGTAAATATTTAATATTTGCTTGTATTAATATTAGTATAGTTGTTAGTTGCCCTTGTCTTTTTTTTTTTAGGAAAATTAGTTATTGTCTACATACACAAGGAAGATCTTGAGAACTTATGAGCCATCACCAGCTAATATCTTTCCCAAAAGAAAGACAAGGGCCCTGGTAGTGCCTGGAATTCTATAGGTTAACACTGTGCTTGTAAAGCAACTACTGTGCTAATGTCTATGCGTCTTTATCCTTTATCTGCCAACAGTGAAGACCAATAGGTCTTGGGCAAGGATCACTGGTACTTAAAGCTCCTCTGAAAATGGTAAAAGTCTCCCTGTTCTTAGGGAAAAGGTTGGTTGCCTGTCATGGTCCTCCAATCTCAGCAAGCTTGAGCTCATAGCAAAGCCCCTCTCAAACACACGTGATCCATGAGAGGGAGCCGAGATAACTTGACTGGGTTGCATCCACCTCCCTCTGCCTGGCCAGCTGGAGACAGCAGTGGGAGCTGCCACCTCATTTCTTTTGATAAGCTACTGAGGAGACACAGTGTCTTCCCCAGTTTTCTAAGTTTTAGTTTGAAAATTGAATTCGGGAACTTGTCAACTCTGACAGCAGAGCTTTAAAATTCAGTTCAAAGACAATCTGCTTGTACTTTATAAAATCCATCTTCTGACTTCAGAGCAATAGGATTTTTCAGAATCTTCACTATGGAGGGAATGAAAAACTTCAGTTTTCCTTCTTTCCAATTAAACTTGGGTTTTTTATCAAAACAATTACGATTTTTTTCTCTTCCTACACCAGTTCTTCTCTTCTAAACTGCCTCTTTCAGCAAACAGAGCTCAGCCCTACATTTCAAAAGCAAGGCTGAGACTTTTGTGCAATGCAGCCCTTTCTCATGGGCAAACACTGAGGATGAAAATAGATAATACACATGAGATTAATCACAAGCCAACGCTGCACAAGTGACAGGATCCATGGCACTTGAAGTTTTAAAAATAATAATAAGCAGTCTATAAAAGAACTGACTTCCTTCCCTAAAGTTATAAAAGTCTTAGCTGGCAGCAGAGACCTCCATCGGAGGCTATATTGAGAGGTAAAATTACCAGGACTCAAAGGGATAGGTCAAAACCCTAAACATGGCAGGGAACCAAAGGTAAAATCACGATCCAATGACAGATGGCAAAGGCCTGTCAATGCCCGGGAAATTACATGGTGAATTTCTTTTCTGACATTTCATTCACACAAGAATAACAGGACCCTGAAGTTAAACAATGACATTCCAAAAGGAAACACCTCCATGGATGACACTCCTTGCATAGATCAGCCTCCAGGGCATACACCCAAACCAGAATTTCATATTACTTAGGTGTGTGTGGGAGGCAATGGGGGAAGGACAGGAGGGAAGGAGAAAATGGGGAGAGAGCAGAGAAAGTGGAAGCCAGTATTTCTGCAGAAGGAGGAGGGAGGAGAAAGGTGACAGTCAGTTCATTTCTGTTCCTTCCCAAAGGACTTGAGCTTTCAGTTCATAGATTTTTTTCTTAAGTGACATTTGAAAGGTGCTGCTATCATCCATTCATTTGGGTTCTGTTTGGCCTTTAAATGTAATATTTCAACTGAGAGTTCAAGCAGGTGGGGGCGGGGGGAGGGTTAAGATGTTTTCATGAAAAGCACCCAAGCCAGACAGTTCTATTGTCAAGAAGACCTCGTTGAAAGCAGGAAACATTAAAATTAGTCATTTCAGCTAATTTCACCCCTCGGGTCTAGGGACTCATGAAAAACAAAGCCCCATTAATTCCAAAGGCAACCCCTAAGTTTTAGTTGTTAATTTCGGTCACGTTGCCTTGGTTGGAATGATGATCATTAATTATTCCTTTATGAAGATTTACGTTCAAATTTGTCTCAAAATGACTAGAACAATGGATTTTAACTGAGTATAACTAATATATTATGTTAGAAGTCAATTCCTAAAATAAATAACAGAACAGGTTTCACATTGTACAGCATAACAAAACACACACACATGCACACACACACACACACACACACACACACACTTAACACCTCCAAAAACTTCACCTTTGTTCTCTTCTTCTTTAGATAATAAACAGAACTGCTTGTTCCAGGTGATACTGAATGGCCTATGCACCTCCCTTCACGCCAGCATAGGCATAACCATTTCCAAAAGGTGATTATAAACAATATCTTATATTCTGATGTTCCTTCCTCTTGAAACTTCAGACTAAAGAGATTGAGTTTCCCCAGTGAGTCTCAGAAACACAAAACAGGATGTTTAATTTGTTTAAGTTTCCAGAGCAATTTACCGGAGACAAAAATAAAATACCATGGCATTTTGCTGGCATCTTAAAAAAAAAGAAACCTTGTCTTGGAAGCACAATGAACCTCATGAGATCTCAAACACGAACCCTCTATCTGTATGCTCACATATTTTTATGATTTTGTTCACTGAAGAACAGTTTAACATATTCAAACCCATGCACTTAGTGAAAGAAAAGCTTCCAAGAAAATAGGTATTTTTATGAGGCAGCCCCTAAGGTCTCCAGCAGCTAAACAGACGTATGTAGCCACGTACAGTCCCTATTCCAGCCGTGGTAATCAAATGACTATGTTCACTGGATCATCTCAATTTGAAAAAAGGTTCTGCTGTTTAATCAAACAGAGCACCAAGCTCGGTGTCAGCGCTGAGTTTTAAAATCTTTAAAGAAAATTTCTATGCCTGTGAGTAAGGTATTATCATCTATGCTTTCATCATTTTTAAATCAAGCTTAAAATGAGAAGAATGATTTTTTAAAGGGAAAAGAAATTCTTTATCTGTAGCCCTGGCTTAGATATTGTGCAAAACAGCCCAAGGAGGTCAAAGGCAGACATTGTTTAAAAAATGGTGGGTCACTTTATTTTTTTTTTAATCTTACTCTTCAGGATTTTCACTTGATCTGCAGCCATTGATGCCCTACCAGCCTGGAAAATGTTTTATTTCCTTGCTTTGCAGTGAATTCCCAGGCAATCATTTGCTGTATTGATTCTGTTCATCATTGCAGTGGTCGCTTGCCCTAGGTCCCTGGAGGTCAAGGCAAGAAACCTATTATGTATGGGGTTCTCTTTTCTACTGCTTCTGTTTGCTCTAACTCGACCCTCAACCACCAGAAAGCTACATAAGAACCATATTTAAAATTTGTAAGGTACTGTCTACTTAGAAGGTGCCAGTTGACAGACGTATGTTAACAAACTGTCAGCTATTCCACATTACTTTAGAGCTCTTTGATTGCAAGCAACAGAAAATTTCCCTGGCTAATTAAAGGGAAAAGACTGTATCAAAGGGGGTAAGGTGGAGCTCACAGAACAGATCGAAAGGCAGAAGACCCCAGCACAGACAAAAGTAGGAATGAAGAAAGGTCTGAGGAGGCCTAGCTAGCAGGAACAACGTGACAGTCCTAACTAGGTGCTGCTACTCAAATAAACAAGTTCAAGTCATTTTTTGAGTTTGTTGTTTATATAATATCACTGAAGTTTCTGAATTCCAGAAGAGAAGGTCCTGTTGACACTATTGACATTTTGGACCAGACAATTCCTTGGTGTAGGTGGGGCTGTCCTGTGCATTGTAGAATATTTAGTGACACCCATGTCCTCTACACACTAGATGCCAGAAGCACCCCTACCAGCTGATACAGAATGTCTCTAGACTTTGCCCAGTGTTCACTAGTATGCAAAATTACCCCCAGTTGAGAACCTCTGGCTTAGATTTAATAAAAAACTGCCCACCTCATGGCTTACAAAAGGCCAGGTACCTTGAGGTACAATCCCATAAGACAAAGAAAAGATGGATTTGTTTCCAAAAAAGAAACTGGGATACTCCTTCCAAAAGATAGGGGAATTAATGCTTGCTGTCCATTTCAAAAACAGTAAGTTGAAAGCTGAAGATTATGTTTGTTTAACCCATGTATTCAGAGAACAGAAAAATATTGAATTAAAAAATATTTGAAAACAAATCATAGAAAAAGTAATGCATCAAAATGTTGTATCAGTCCTTTACAAAGCTTTGGATGGTTAGAATTCATGTGCTGAAAAAGCATAATCCTGGTAAAATTGGTGTTTTTTTCTATTTTTATTCAAATTATCTGTTTCCCTATCTGCTTTTAAATCCTGCCAGATCTTTTTCCAACTCTTGGTATCTATGGACTTGTGGTAATTGACATGGCTAATTTAAGGGAAACTGATTCCAAATCCCAGAGAACACCCAATGCATCTCTGTATTAATTAGTCAGCTAACTCTGTTGGTTCCAACATGGTGCTAATGAGAACAAAAACATAAATCCAACCCTCATGCCATATGGGCTTGTTCAGCAGCCAGTCTGGAACCTCACTCTAACCAGCCAACTGATAAATGTGCATGGCTTTTGGTGGGGATGGAGTAGGAGAGAGCACGGATGTGTTCAGACAAATCCATCCCCATATCCATATCTCATGCAGCATACCCTCACAGGGAAGGGGCTATTCTTTTATCCCTATAAAATACAGAGCCTGACACATGTTCGTCATGGTATCTCCTTCCTAACACGTATGATGCTGTATCTTTTCTCTTCCCCCTCCAGCTCTTAACTACTCACATCAGAGGCCTTTGCTGCTTCCCTTTTCTTCTATTCATTAACATTTCTTAAAAATCGGAGACAGAACTTCATATCCAATCTACCTTGACTCCGAATTCCCTGATCCTACCATCAGAAGCAAGATGGGCCTGTCTCTTCTTCCATTATTACTTCTGACAGCCCCAAAGAAATCATTTAATATTCATTTCAGTCTTCTTTTTCAGACAGTCTTAAAAATCAGTTTCAAAATTTTTCTTCTTGATCCTGTCATTTAGCACTGAAATGGCCCAAACTGATGACTTGGGACGTTAGTGTTTCTCCCCTCTGCCTTTAGGGTGTCAGCTCTAGGGTGAATCTGTTCTGGTCTGACTAAAGCTGCCTTTCATTTCAGTGTGGTTGTTTTTCACTGAGAAACATGATTTTTTTTAAAAAAAGCTGTATAGGTAGAACAACTTTCAATTATCCTTTTCTTTAAAAAACCTGCAGTAAAAAAAAACAGGCAAAACACTCTGGCTTAGAAAAAAATCAGGTTCAATAGGTGAAAAAGAAAAAGAAGAGACCTAAAATTGCAGTTATTCTAAAATCTTCAAGAGTGCCACTTTAAAACCTCTATTTTCAAATAGTACATTAGTAACAGTAACATCATCTTATTTATTGATTAAAAAAGAGAAGGCAAAATAGCCATTCATGAAAAGATGCTAAAAGCTGCAAGGAAGCCAAGAACAGGAAAAAAAAAAAGCGTCTGAAAGAGAGGAAAGGTAATGGCAGCTTTTCTAAAGCAGAAAAAAAGTTCTTTGTCTTTGCTGCCATTCTGTGAACAGCCTAGAGAGCTCAGTTCATTGTCATTGTCCCTGCCCTTCTTCCTTGCATTGTTTTGCTTTTTCAGGTTGTCTTGAATTCTCCAAGTAACATTATTAGACTAGAGGGATCAAAAACCACCAGAAGGACCAAGGGGTAAGGAGGGTACCTGACTAAATGAAACGCATCCAGCCCATTTTATTCCTTAGCCTGTGTGGTCTCTTCTTAGCAAGCAGAAGAGGGTTTTAAAAGTAAAAAATGGAACAGATATGACATTAAAAGAGAGTTCTGGACCATGCAAAACAGTACTCTAGCTCAATAACCATAACCAGTTTTTGCTCTAAGAATCACTCTGCTATATTTGTAATCCCACCAGCTTGTTATTTATATATATTATTACAGTGTCCTAATGGACCTCCCCCTTCCATGACTCTGACTTGCTTAAGAAAGAACATACCTGCTAAAATGGTGAGAGAACAAAAGCCATCAGCCTGAACTGCCAGAGAGAAAAACGATCGGATTTTTCTTATAGGATCAAAGAGTAAAAAAATCATTCTTTCTGGAACTGTGGAAAATCAAACATGGGGACTTAAAAGTGTCACCTCAGGAATTAACACAAGAATGTGTGTGCCCAGCCCCAAACCACTTTCTGAGACGGAAGAGAAATTGTAGGAACCTGACCACATCATAGCAAATGTAATCAAATCGACTTTGAAAAGGCAGGATGTGACTTGGGGATCCTGGATCCTGGATCTTTTCTGCCTGCCAAATATGTGACCTTTCTGTGCAAAGGAGGTGTCTTGCTAGTGCCACCAGGAGGCCACTCACATTAAACACAAGAGTATTGTCCCAGCTTTCTGGTTCTGATTGCATGAAGTCAGCCCATGACTGCATTGGGCTAAAATCACTGAATGTAACCAAGGGAAGGTGATAGTACTATTGTTTGGATGTTTATTGAACATCAATAATGCATTACACTCCATCTGCAACACAGAATTAGATGCTGCCCCTGACTAGGAATTCATTAATCTACATGGATATACAGGCAACCAGGGGATGCCTTGACAACAAGAAGGGAAAAATAGGAACTGTTTAGATTATCGACTTTTTAAATAAATGAATCGTCTTTAGAGACTGTGGTTGTAGTTGGGCGAAGAAAAATTTTAAGACAGATCCTGAATTAAGTCAGACAGTGAGAACACGGGTTCTGTAGCCACAACAGAATTCCCGAAAGTTCTGCCAGACTTTAAGCAAAGCTAATAGAAGAACATCCAGCTTTTTAAAATTAGGTTATGATTCATTCTACGAAAGTTTCATTTATTTTGCTAAGAAATTTACTTCTAAATTCTTGCAAATAACATTAGCTCTTTGAATGCATTTCTAATTGAATTAGAATTACAAACACTGCAAACTAGACTCAACTGCCAGAGACAGAAAATTTGTACTACCTATGTAATTAACACACATCCTTAGGCTCACAGGCAGTACTGACCAAGAAATAAGACCCTCAATTGGGATAACCCACCTTTAATCTAGGATGCCATGCTTTTAGCTTGTTGGTCTTTATCTCACATTTCCTTTTGATACTTCGGCATTTGTAAAGCTGTCTTAGATTCTAATAAAATGAATCTAATGCAAGTTCAATGAACAATCACAAAACATATTGACTGACAGGTGACTTTAGATGTCACCTAATAAAACCTTCCTCCAAAGTTGGGAAGCACCCCGGACACATTCCTGATAACCTCTGCTTAAGCACATCCACTGACAAATGTCCACTTCTCAAGGCTCTCCTGGGTCACTCACCTTCAATGGTATAGGATCTCATATGGAACAGGCAATATTTACAGATGAATAAGTAAGTTCTAAGATATATTAGTGGGGGAAGAGTAAGAGGGAGAGTATGTGTTTATTTTAGTTGTCTCTGCTTTGCTGAAGCATTTGGTTTTCTGACGCTTCCATTTCAAATATGCTATGTAACTCCATCATCCTGTGAATTCTTTCCACTATACTACCTTCAAATGTATTCTCTAAATCAAAAGAACGATAGCACCAAAAGTCCCAAATGCTTATGATAATTCCTTGCAAATTACCCATCAGATTTCAGTCCATATCTATTCACCTAAGAAAATGTATGCCATGAGCCTCATGGAGTCAGATGGAGAAAAGCACTTTGGATTTTCTATCTGCCTTAAAATTTCAAGTCTGGCATTCTCTAAATGGGAATGGTCCTGATCAACAACTCCATAGGTGACCAGTGTATTGATACCTATTTATGGAAGATATTTTTGGTTAAACACAAGGCTACTTACTGGTGGAATAGAGAAAAATATATATATATATCAGATGATGTGTTTTCTTGTTATGAAAGATCTTCTACAGTCTTACTGACTAGACTAATACTCGAGGAAACTAGAATACATGAGGCCATGAAATAAATCATTAAGCTAACATTTAGTTTTTTGAATTGAAATGGAAGAGGGATACATGTATAGATTTGCTAATTACACTTCTGCTCCATACAGACTAGCTCTGAATGGCTCATCTATGGCTTAACTTGACTTCAGGGATATTTCTTCAAGCCCTCTCTCAATTCTTCTACACATTTAGCAAACAACATTTTCAAAGCATGGTTTCTTACAGAACACACTCTGTTCTGGTGGCTGCTCTCTCTCCTTCCCATCTTGGAAGACACAAACACGAAAGTTAAACACTTTCGACACCTACCCTGTATTAGTTTCCACAATCTTCCATGCCAGTATGGAAATAAGCGTCCAAAACCTAAAAAGCTTTTTCTTTTAAATAGATGGTAAACAGTTTTAAATACTTACAAACAGTCCCTTTCACATCCTGTTGCCAGCTTCTTTGCGTATAGCATTAACCAGCGGGAAAAAAATAAATGACAGGAAAAAAAATAGCCCAAAGTGAGCAGCAAGTGGAAGCTGGAAAGAAAACATAGGAAAGAAATATATGTAAATCATTGCCTGAACCCTTCGTGCTTTCTCTTCTTAGATTTTAGCTTTACACAATTCAATTTCACACTAAACACAGCAGAGATGGCTGAGACAAAGGAGGAAGACAGTGAATTGTTTAATGTACATTCTGAAAGAAAATGATGCCATTCCTTTCTGAGCAAATGCATATCAGCTTTCCCACCTCTATAAATGAATAAAATTATTTTTGAATAAATAGTCACCATAAATTTAGATGCTGCAAAAATAAATCCCCCAGACGTTTTGTGTAGCTTCGAGAGTAAAAAGCTGCCAAGGCATTTACTCTGAACATAATACCGTACTCTACAAGTACGATACATTGAGCACCAAATACAACCAAATGCAAAATATTATACGGAAGATGGAGCACATTTCGTGCCTTTTAAGGAGACATAAGGCCTTGAGTGCAACCTCTTGGGAACATAAAGTCAAGCAAATAAACTTGTTAATACATGAAAAAAATAATGGATGCTGTTTGCTTGACTCTGGAGTTAAAACTGAAGAGAATCAGAGATTTTTCAGTTGGGGCAAATTAACAACATTGGGTTTCAGTTTGTATTTTTTTAAATTAAAATATCATAAATGTTAACTTGTTGTTTGCAAATAATGGATTTCTATAACATCTAAGTAAACATTAAATATATTACGTAACAATATTTCCAGTTTTGATACCAGGAATCACAATTATAGATGTTAGAGACCCCTTATAGAGCTTGGACAAAACTATAGAAACTTAAAAAAAAAGAAAAAAAACTGACAAAATTTTTTTGAGACAGCTGTGCCCTCTGGAGGTGGCACTTGGGAATTGAATAAATCGTCCCTAAACCAATAACAATGACTTTCCTAAAGAATTGAACACGCACTTGGAAATGCAAAGAAGGCTTAGAAGGTTTCATTCATGTTCCTTTCTTTGTGTCAAACCAGTTTTCAATGAATACTAATTTAGAATTTCAATTTTAAAGTGTTCAAATGGGCACAAAACATTTTAGTAGAAGGGATTAAAAGCTTGTGTTCAATATCTGGAATACAATGATTAGAAACTTGCCGAATATTATGTAAAGAAAGAACAGTGGTTCCAAATCAAATATCCTCAAAACTGCTTTCAGTGAACTGCATGGAGCCATGGCCTGGCCTCTTCCTACCCCACTTCCCCCAACTCTCAGAGACAACTGAATTTTTTGTCCTATCTTTTTAGAATAAATCACCACCTCTGCTTTTTCTTTTTATCTGTCTTGTTATACTTGATTCCTAATAAATGGAGCGAAATTTCACCATCTAGGGAATATATTATTCCAATGAAAAAAAGTGAGAGATAAACATTTCTTGATGGAGTTTTAGAGAGAAATTAATAAAGTTGGCTTTGTGTGCTCAGAAATTCAATAGGCCAAATAAAATATAAATGATAGAAATAATTATGGGGATAGGGGAAGCGAAAAACATTCCCCAAAGTAGATTTTACTTGTTAAAAGCAGAACAAAGCTGCCACTTTTAAAGGAAGTAGGGATCTTCTTGATTCTAACTTTTGCCTTGGATGTGGGTGAATGTTGTGTTTTTAAAGAAACTAGAAGAATTAAGTAAGGTTGCCACACCGGGGGAGAGTCTAATTACATCGGCTTGAGGAGAATAACCCAAATATCAGTGGGATGCAATTATCTCAGCAAACAGGTTCCCTGAAGCTCGAGGAGTGCACGGCCTGCGCAGCCAGGCGGGACTGGAACAAAGAAGGTTCGGAACGAAGGAAGCCAAGGTCCCCGCTTCTCACTCATTTGGGCCGCGCTTGCGTCTCAGGTTCTGGCCGTTGTCCCAAAGGCAACTTCACATCCCAAGGCCACTTCCTCCCTCTTCCCCTGAGGGAAGAGATGGACCTAGAGTTCCTAGAGAGAGCCTCCCTCTTGCTGGCTTCCCGCTGCCTCTGGTTCCAACTCGGGGACAATTCTTAACTCAAGTTCTCCTGCTCCTTCTCCCCAATTGTGCCCCCGACCCCCCGCTCCTTAAAGAGGCCAAGAGGCCTCCCGAGGTACAAGAGGTCTCAAGGATGACTGCCCTGAAGCCCACAGGTGATATCCATCCCCCACTGAAGGTGCGCGCTCGGCATCTCCAAATATGAAAGCAAACATGTAAAGACAGGCAGATAATTTGGGGCTGACATAGTCAGCCCGCGTCCCGCTCTCCGTCTCCCAGAGCCACGCACCTGCTCGCACCCCTGCGCAGGTCCGCTCACCTGCGCGTCGGCTCGTGGGGCCGCTGCGCCTCCACCCGAGTGCCGACAGAGGGCGCCCGTGGCGAGCCTCGCCGTCCACAGCCCGCTCCGCGGTGGGCCTGGGTTTCTACTGAGGTGCCCGGTAGGGCCAGGGGGACGGCACTGTGGTCTAACAGGGAAGGAATCTGGGTTTCGGCTATCAGGGACGAATTATTTAACTGGTCTGAGGCCTCAGGCTCCTCATGAAAGGAAATGACCAGAACATTAATATTTAAGCAGTTAACAGTTAGGATTGTATCATTCATTCATTTATTCATTCATTCACAAGAAATATACCTTGAGGTCTCCATCGTGTTTCAAGCATTGTGGAAACACGAGAGGTTCCCTAGCAATCAAATTAGACCCAGCCTCTGCCCTTTTGGAAAGTACCTTTGAATGGGATTCACCTGGGGTAGCGTAAATGGGGCTTCACATGTGGGTCCTCTTAGCTCACTTCCCAGGACACGCTCAGCCTTCAGAAAATATTGGTGCTTATTAATTATTATGAAGTGCTAGTGTCAACATCCAGTTCTTCCTCCTTCTGCAGTACAGGGGTTTAGTTCATTCCTGGTCCCCTAGAGCTGAGCGCAGCCTTCCTTGTGTTAATAGCTCAATGAGAGTTTGATGAATGAATGATGTGATTGAATAGGCACATACCTTGAATCCCTAGGGTGGAAGTAATGGAAAAGAGGAAACCTTGCCACCTATAAGACAAATAACACTGGGGCTGGAGTGGAGCCTCCAAGGTAACTTTCCTTCTGGAACGGGCCTTGCATATTTGAAAGACTGGCCACTTTCCCAAGAGAAACGGAACCTCTTTCAGCTAAGAGAGATGTGGACCTGCTCAGGCACCAACCTCCAGCCCAGAGCTTCCTTATTAAGAGCTTCCAATGACACAGTGTTAGCTGCCCCCTGCCCCCTTTTTAGGTATGTTTAGGGGTTTCCAATGGTTTCAGGGAACCAAAAGCTTTCCCTTGGAATTTTCCCTCAAAGGAATGGATCAGAGATGACAATTTAAACTATGGAAGGGTGTCTTATCTTTGTAAAAACAGATCCTGGAAAAATGGGAATCTTCCTTTTAACTCATTACTAAGTGTTTTAAGGTTTTGACTTCTCAAACAGCATCTGAAGAAAGGCAGAGTCTGTTTCCTTTTTCTATCTAGCCCAGCTGAGACTGATTTTTTTCTTTAAAATAAATTTTAGAAAGATGTATTAATCTTCCATTGCTATGTAGCAAATTACCACAACTTTAGTTCAAAATACCACATATTCATTATCACACAGTGTTTGTAGATCAGGTGTCTGGGCACCAGGTTCATTCTTCAAGGTATCATGAGGCTGCACTAAAGCTGTTAGCTAGCTGCATCATCATCAGGAGGCTATACTAGGTAAATAGGCACATCTATAGTCCCTTAGGTTATTAGCAGAATTTATCTCCTTGAGGGTTGTATGACTGAGGTCTCACTGTCTTGCTAGCTGTTGGCCAAGGATTACTTTCAGCTCCAAGAGGCCACTCTGGTCCTTGCTATGAGGTCCCTTCCACAGACCCTCTCAAACTCCCTTATTTCTCTCTCTCTTTGCTTTGAATGTTTCATGTGTTTTTTTAGTTCCAGGGTACATGTGCAGGGTGCGCAGGTATGTTACATAGGTAAACTTGTGCCATGGCGGTTTGCTGCACCTATCAACCTAGGTGTGAAGCCCGGCACGCATGAGCTCTTTTCCCTCATGCTTTCCCATATCTCTTTTAAAACTGATTTGATCAGGAATATCCAGATCATCTCCTTTTTAATTAGTTCAATCCAAAATCCACTGATGAGGAACCTAATCATGGGAGTGGTATCCCAACCGATTCACAGCAGAGGGAATTATACAGATGCTCTAAGTCGGTCCAGGCTGCTGTAACAAATTTCACTGACTGGGGGCAAAAGAAACCTTGCTTTCTCATAGTTCTAGAGGCTGGGAAGTCCAGGATTGTGGTCCCCTCAGGGCCAGCCAGTTGGGTTCCTGTCGAGGGCCTTCCTCCTGCTTTGCAGAGGGACCTCTTGTCACTACATCCTCACATGACAGAGGGAGAGATTTTCTCTCTCTCCTATCTCTTCGTATAAGGGCCCTGGTCCCATCATGAGGGCTTTACACTCATGGACTAATTGCCTCCCAACGACTCCACCTTCTAACACCATCATATTGCATATTAGGGCTTCAATATATTAATTTGAGGGTCACAAATATTCAGTCCATAGCAACAGAACAGGCATGCCAGGGGGTGGGAATCTTGCAAGTCATCTTAGAATTTTCTCCACCAAAGAAGAAAATAGAGAAAAATAACCCAAGAAAAGGGAAAGTCAGATTTCTACCTAAAATAACAAGTGTCTGAAAGCCAGGGTGCCTGCAGGACCGAAGGCGCCCCCGCTTTCCACCTGCCCCCTTGGCACTCTCCAGCTTCTCATTCTCCTCCCCCAGGCCTGTGCATGACTGGGAGTAAGAGCCAATGCCGGAGCTCAGAGGAGAAAAGCATTTACTGGAGACTGGAGGGAAAAAAGGCCATGGACTTCCGTCCCACGGTGCCTCTGACTCTGAAGCACAGCAGCAATGAAAACTGGGGGGCGTCAGGAAGCCACACCTGGGCTCAGAGCCCAGCTCTGCCACTTATTCACCATGTAACTCTCGAGGCCTAATTTCTGAATCTTCATTTCTACATCGGCAAAATGAGAATAAGATTTCCCCCAGGGTTGTTGTCAGCTTTGGGTGATGTAATATAGCATGCTTAACACAGCACCTGTATGGGAAGAGTGAAATCGTTGGGAAAATTAAAACTACTAAGGAAGCAGCTTAGAGAAGGAGGAGCTGCAGTTTCTCATTGCATTGACTGAGTGCCCGAGACAGTGCTAGAAAGCATGAAGTTGGACCTTAAGACATATATTATCTAGTTAGAAAGACAAGACAATTTACCCAGTGAACAGCTTAACTTTCACGGAGAGACAAATTGTGAGTGCCGAGAGTTTTCCTTCTCAGGAAGGACTTTTCACCCACGATCTGGGTGTGCTAGGCCTAACCAGGGGTTCAAGCCAGGACTGTGAAGGCCTGCTCTTACCCAGTAGCTTGCCTTGCCACGGCCAGAACACATGGTGATCAGACCTAAAGTCCTTGAATTCTCACACAAAGAAAGACCCACAAGGGAGCCTCAGTGACACACAGCAGGCCAGAATTGCTCAGCCAGCAGTCAGGGGATGGCTCCGTTCACCTCCGCTTGGTACGAAGGCATCAAATCAGGCTGCCTTAGAAAACCTCTTGGGATCAGAGATGGCTGAGCATACTATATTGTTTCCTACTACCACTGTAACAAATTGCCCCAAATTCAGTGTCTTGAAACAGCACAGATTTGTTATCTTACAGTTCTGAAGAGCAGAAGTCAGAAACCAGTTTCACTGGGTTAACATCAAGGCATCAGCTGGGCTGCATTCTTTCTGTAAGCTCCGTGGAAGGATCGGTTTCTTGCCTCTTTCAGCTTTTAAAGGCTGTTTACATTGCCTGGCTCTCAGCCCCACATCTCTGGGAGATCGCTGGGACCTCTGCTTCCTTCATCACGTCTCCTTCTCTGACTTGAACATTCCCGCCGCCTTCTTGCACGGACCCTTGTGATTACACTGGGCCCACGAAGATAATCTCGGATAGTCTATGTCTAGATCCTTCACTGAATCATGTGAACCACGTCCCTTTTGCCGTAAGGTAACAGCCACAGGTTTCAGGGACTGGGATATGGACATTGCTGGGACTCATTGTTTTGCTTAGCACAAGTGCCAATGTCCTTCTCTGAGTCAGATGCCTTCCTACACCCACCGTCAAATGATTCCCCCAAAAATCCAACTCACCTCTAGCCATTTACCTGATATACCCTACAAACAAGCAAGTGGGGGATTCAACACATTTTCAAAGACAAAGGTTTGTTGAACTTTTCAAGAGAAAAAGATGCTGTGCTGCTGACCGTCACAAGGGAATAACTGATCATTGCAACCTGCTTCTAAATGCACCTGATAGGGCACCATTTAATACGATTTGAAAACGGAACCTGTATTTTAACAGCACACTGGCTTTCTTGACTTCAATGTTTGCAAACAAGTGTGATCATGGCTAGCACCTGTGTTTCCCTACCCTGCTTTCTAACTATTCTCTAAATTGACTTGATACTGCACTTTTTTTTTTGACAGTTCAGCGACAGGCACAAATTAGTTCATTGTTACCATGGCAACAAAGGCACCTCAAAACAGAGGGGAAAAAAATAAGATTACAATAAAAGGAGGATAATCCAAATTGGCATTCATGAGTCATTGTCCAAGTGTAATCGAGCACCAGCTGGCCACGCTTTGGGAGCTGTTCCAGTAAGCACCCTCTGAGTCAGTCAGTCAGCAGGGGAAGCCTCCCAAGTGAACAAGAATGCTTGTCTCCTGCAAGACGCGATGCTGCAAAGTTTCTCGAACGTTCTACTCTCCCTCACTGATGCATCTCTGTTATTTGGATTGTCTCCTTTGTTTTTCATCTCCTCCTCTTCCCCTTCTGAACACATTAGTTACTATGGAAACATTGGTGTGAATGTCAGA
This sequence comes from Callithrix jacchus, assembly GCF_049354715.1. NCBI lineage: Eukaryota > Metazoa > Chordata > Mammalia > Primates > Cebidae > Callithrix > Callithrix jacchus. The sequence continues at coordinate 100,063,004 of NC_133510.1, read as the reverse complement.
AGGCTTGGCTCAGAAATGCTTCATAAAGTCAATTTATAGAATGGTCTGACATTTATCTCATGTTTGGGAAACTTAGAGAATTTGTGATATTCCTACCACGAGCAGGGGTGGGTGGTAAACACTGTGCTATACGTGGATTTTAAAATTTGTTTTATATACACTAAGAAAACATTAGGTTTTGTCTTTTAGGAAAAAAATAGCAACAAAAACAGGAGTCTGGTTTGGGATTTGAAATTGGACTCATTTTCCATCAGTTGAAGAAGGATTTCCACTTTCTAAGTTTGTAAGGCTGACTGGAATCTCTTGTGTCTAAATAAAGGCGTTTTCAAAAAAAATAAGGATAGTTTTTTTTTTACTTTAACTTGGCTATAAAACAAATGGAATTATCCATAGTAATACAGGGCAGCCGAATGCAGAAATGTTAATGTTCATGCTGTAGAAATTTTCATTTTACTAAGGTGAACTTTAGGGTTAGTTAATGATAATTACAGCTGACAATTACAGCACATTTACTATGTGTCAGGCTCCTAAGTAATTGACGTGTATTAATTCATGTTATCTCCATAATACACTGACGAGGCATGTGCTATTGTTATATTATTCTTACCCATGAGGAATCCAAGGCACAAGGTAAGTAATTCATCGAAGTAAGCAGTGGAAACAAGAGTCACACCAAGGCCCCCAGCTCCAGAGCCTGAGTGCTTCACCATTGTGCGCAATCGCTTCTCCATGAAAAAAGTAAAATAATTCTAACAACATATCCAGACAGAGCGCTTTGAGTTATCAGTTCTGGACTGAAAAGACCATCTAGGCATGGGCTTTAAGTATTGCATCTCTGAAAAGATTCCCCAAAACCTTAAGGCGTGCCACATGGTAGCTGAAGATACGATGGGTTCCTAATGATGACGGTTTGGTGATGAGTACAGTTTAGGTTCAATCTGGTTTTAGACTTGCAGGCTCTTATATCTTTTGTTATATAAAAGAGTAAAAATAGTTTGCTACATGGAAGCGGGGAAAGATAGAAATAGCTGAAAATATATTGAGTTTAACCCCATTGTATTCCACCAGAAGAATTTTAAATACAAAGAAAATCCAGGGTCAATCTGTGGGGCAACATTTCCACTTTGTTGCCACCTGGTGTTTCCCATTTCCTCTTGCAACAGCTCCCATTTTGTCTGAGACAGCTCCACCTGCTCAGTTCTGCCTGACCTGCCTGGACCCAGGATGAACCAGGAGGCCCAAGCCTAACCCACAGGACATGGCATATCCCTGCCCTCAGTGACTGGTTCAAAGGGGGGCATGTGATGCAATCACAGGCAATAAAATGCCACAAGATGTTTGCTGGGACTGTTCAAACGAGAATTAAGTTGAGGCAGGTCCCAGTGCAGTGGTGTTTACAGCTAATAAATCACAACCAGTTTCAGATTGCCTTGTTTCTTCTCCACTTCCACTGTCTAAAAAAAAGAAAAAAAATTGAAATGTGAAATGAGCCGCTTTAGCCATCTTTGCCACCGCAGGGAGTCAACCTAACGCATACAGAGGCCATTGGACAGAGAGACTGAAACCTTGGGAACAAAAGGCATGTGAAAGGTTAAGAAAACCCCAGCCAAAAGGCATCATTGGAGCCCTACATACAACCATGTCCAAAACCTGTCTGCTGGACTTCTAAATTGTTGAGACAGTTAGTCACTTCCACCTTTTTTTAATTTAAATCTGAACACATTTGAGTTGGTTTATAACACATAAAAAAAGGCTGAATGGACACAATATGAAGCAACAGGTGAACTTTAGGAGCAGACACTGCATCTTGCTCACCTTGTTCACAAGCCAGCAAACCTGTTCTTATCTGAGATTCCAAAATCCACACACTTCTGAAAACCAGAAGTTTTCTTGCAACTCATTTGATGATGAAGCAGACATGAAAAACATAAATATGGGGAATCCTTTTTTTTTTTTTTTTTTGAGACAGAATCTTGCTCCGTCACCAGGCTGGAGTGCAGTGACGCAATCTCTGTTGACGCAACCTCCGCCTCCTGGGTTCAAGAGATTCTCCAGCCTCAGCCTCCCGAGAAGCTGGGACCACAGGTGCATGCCACCACGCCAGCTAATTTTTGTATTTTTAGCAGATACAGGGTTTCATCATGGCCAGGATGGTTTCGATCTCTTGACCTCGTGATCTGCCCGACTCGGCCTCCCAACATGCTGGGATTACAGGCATGAGCCACCGCACCCGACCAAATAGGAGCAATCTTTATCCCACTTAATGTCATGATTCCTGTGTTTTGTTGCTGAACAATTGATGTTTCTGCTTACAGGACGCTGCACAGACCCCATCAAAACTGTCATGCTGCTGGCTGAGCATGGTGGTTCACACCTGGAATCCCTGCACTTTGGGAGACCAAGGCAGGAAGATTGCCTGAGCCCAGGAGTTCAAGACCAGCCTTATCAAAATAGTGAGACCCTGTCTCCGAAAAAAAAGAAATTAACCAGGCATAGCACATGTCTGTGATCCCAGCTACTCGGGAGGCTGAGGTGAAAGGATTACTCAAGCCAAGAAGGTCTAGGCTGCAGTGAGCTGTGTTCAGGCCACTGCACTACAACTTGAGCCACAGAGGGAGATCCTGTTTAAAAAAAAAAAAAGTTTAAAAAGTGTCATGCTATCCAAGGTATATAAACTCTTATCTTTAAAAAATCTCAAAAAATTATAAATCTGAAGCTTCACAGCCTTCAGATAATACGACTGTGTACTTCTAGCCACATTATAAATTGAGTGAATTGATTAAATAATAAGTGCCTAATAACTAAATAGGATGAAACCTGAGTTAGCTAATGACATCATTGTGAACCACAGATGAAGGCATCCATTATACCAAAACCGTATTGAAAGTCAAATTATGCTTTCATGCCAACAGACATACATCAGACCAAACATCAGTTTGATAAATACCAAGGCAAAGTGAAAATTCATACGTTCAGGACAAAAGCAAAAGGAATCAAATGTCTCAAAGAATAGTATCAAGAAAGAGCTTTGAGAACAGATAATCTGGAAAAAGAAGAGAGCCCATTGCCACATCAAGTTATACCACACTCTACTGACACTAAACCTAAAATGTAAAAGAATCACGGGTTCATCGCGGTGGCTCATGCCTGTAATTCCAACACTTTGGGTGGTCAAGGCAGGTGGATCACCTGAGGTCAGAGTTTAAGACCAGCCTGGCCAACATGGTGAAACCCCATCTCTACTAAAGATACAAAAAATTAGCCGGGTGTGATGGCGGGCACCTGTAATCCCAGCTACTCAGGAGGCTAAGACAGGAGAATTGCTTGAACCTGGGAGGCAGAGGTTGCAGTGAGCTGAGATCGTGCCACTACACTCCAGCCTGGGTGACAAAGCCAGACTCCGTCCCCCCCCAAAAAAAAGAAAAAATGATAATGCTGAATGTATGTGCTTAAGACATTAACTAAACCTTGAAATCCATATTCCATGTCCTTGTGGGGTTTATTCTAAGTCCTCCTGAGTTCTCATATTATAAGTATAAAAAATGTTATTTACTTTTTATTTGTATCTGCAGCCAAAAAAACTATCATACTATGTAATATCAAAAAGAGTACTGGAAATTAATTAAACATTAGGGTAATAACTCAAGTGTTATTCAGCATCTAAACCAGTAGCTAGTACATAGTGTGTATTTCATATGTGCTTTATGAATAAATGAAATAAATACTACATTCTGATACATTTGCCGTCTGACAACATGGACAAATTGTCAGCAGGACAACTGACAGAGGGAGAAAAAGACTAAAGAAGAAAAGGCTCTCACGGGTGGTGACTCCATGAACACAGAAAGATCCTTTTGGGTCTTCCATTGCTGTAGAAAAGACGAGTTTAGATCAATGATCTAAACTACAATTTCTTCTAACCCTATAATCACATACATTTTTTGCACGAAAATCTAAAAGGGTACAGATGGAAGTCATGCGACTTACTTAAAACACTGACTAATAGAGTATAGTATCATCCCTAAATTTGGAAAAGACTCTTGAAATTTGAAAGAGAAATGTGCACACACAGAGACATACAAGCACACACACACACACGATAGGTATCTATCACATATATCCATATATACTTATATATAAGAAAAAAATCTCGCATTTGTTATCTTACTATAGCTAAGAAATGGTACAAGCCTGATAATTTGTCCAGCTCAAAATGGCCCACACACTGGTCTGAGAAACATTAATGAAACTTCCAGTGACCAAACCTCTGAGCTCTAAGAGCCCATCCAGCTTTAAGACCCTCTCTCTCTCCAGCTACCTTCAGCACGCTGCCAAATTTTTCTACCTCCATGACATTGCTCCAATCTCTTTTCCATGGAATAGTCCTTAAGAGCCACACCTTACTCCAATCTTCCAATCTTCCTTGCCTATAATTTTTCCTCCAATCTTCCTTGCACATGATTGCTAAATTGATTTTCCTCCAGTCTTCCTTGTGCATAGTTGCTGAATTGATTTTCCTAAGAAAAAGCTTTGATCCCACCACTTTGTTTCAAGACATCCAGTAGTTGCCCATGACCTCCACATTTTCCTGTTTTCTCTCTTGCCTCTCCAGCTGCCCCTTTTCAATGTCCAGTACTGCAGCACTCTCCTCTACCTGTCCTCATATTGTTAGAATTCCTTAAGCTCTGGTCATAGCTCCTCTTCTTATTCTATTCTGTTTCCCTAGGTGACCCCATTACAAGACCTTCATCAACATCTAGATGCAACTGAATCTTATTATATCTTTTTTAAATTACAGTAAAATACACACAAAATTTACCATTTTAAAGTAAACTATTCACCAGCATTGAGTACATTCCCAGTGTTGTGGGACCATCATCAATATCTAATTTCAAAATTTTGTCATCACCCCACATAGAAACCCCATATCCATTAAGCAGTCACTCCCTATTTCCCCCACCCGGTAACCACTAATCTGCTTTCTGTCTCTGTAGAATTGCCTATCCTGGATATTCCAGAATGTAAATGGAATAATACAAGATATAGCCTTTTGTGCCTTGCTTCTTCACTTAGTAGAATGTTTTCAAGGTTCATCATGTCATAGCAGATATCATCACTTTATCCTTTATATGACTGGATAATAATCCATTGCATAGATGTATCATTTTGTTCACTCAACCATCTGTTGATGGACATTTGGGTTGCTTTTACCTTTTTACTATTGTGAATAATGCTGCTACAAATATTAGTGTACAAGTTTTTGCTTGAATACCTGTTTCAAATTATTCAGGGTATGTACCTAGCAGTAGAATTGCTCAGTTACAATGGCATTTCTGTGTTTAACATACCGAGGAACTACCAAAATTGTTCTCCACAGTGGCTGCACCATTGTACATTCCCACAGGCAATATATGAAGTTTCCAATTTCTTCACATTCTTGCCAACACTTGTTATTTTCTGCTTTTTAAATTATGGCCATCCCAGTTGTTTGAATTGGTATCCGTGGTTTTGATTTGCACTGCCTTAATGACTTAATAATGGTGAGCATCTTTTCATATGTTTGTTAACCATTTGTACATCTTTTTTGGGAAAAATGTCTTTTTCAATCTTTTGCCCATTTTTAAATTGGATTGGCTTTTTGTTGCTGAGTTGTAAGGGTTCTTTATACATTCTGGATACTAGGCCCTTATTATATATATTATTTGAAAATATCTTCTCCCATTCTATGGGCTACCTTTTCACTCTCTTGATAGTGTCTTAATATACATGATTTTAACTTTGACAAAGTTCAAATTATCATTTTGTTGTTGTTGTTGTTCCTTGTGTATTTGGTGTCATATATAAGAAACCACTGCCAAATCCAAAGTCATGAAGATTTGCCCCTATGTTTTCCTTCCAGCATTTTAAAATTACAGGTTCTAAATTTAGGTCTTTTGAATTTTCATTTTGAGTTCACTTTTGCATATGATATGAGGTAAGAGTTCAATTACATTATTTGCATTTTAATATCCACTTGTCCCAAAACCATGTGTTAAAGAGACTGTTCTTTCCCCCATCGAATGGTCTTGGCACCCTTGTCGCAAGTGAGTTTACCATTGATGTGTGGGAAATGTCACTTTCTATCACACAGACTTCTCCTGTGAGCTTACAGCCCACATGTGTACAGCAAGCCATTCGACCTTCACCACCAAAACCCTCCCCTCATCTCCAAACTTTTCAGACATGTCCGTACCTCATTGTTCTTTCTGAGAAAGACCCTTCATCTAGTTTTGGAAGCTAGAAACATTCCACTCACCTCTATAGTCCATAGCCAATTCCAGTCAACCTCATCTCCATAAATGATCTTGAATCTGTCCAGTTATCTCAAGCTCCTCTGCCATTCATAGATCAAGTTACTGTAGTTTACCCCCTTGTTCCATTAACATGATCTCCGAAGTAGAGTCATCTCTCTGGGTCCATTCTGGTGCTCTTTTAATCTATTCTCCAGAGACCCTTTTTTAAAAAATATAAATAAAAAGATAAACTGTTTCTCTCGGTCTGTCTCTCTTCTCTTTCTCTCTCTCTCTCTCTCTCTCTCTCCCCCCGCCATCCTTTCCCCAAGTCTACCTTGCTTAAACTTCTTCAATGTCCTTCCATTACTGTAGGATAAAGAACAAAATGTCAGTAACAGTGTGAAAGGCTCCACAAGACCTGATTCTGACCTTCGTCTTTAGCCTGATCATATACCATTCTTTACACTTCAACTTGGTAATTCCTCCTCAGCCTTCAAGTATTACCTCAAATATTACTTATCCAGGTGACCACTGCTAGACCAGGGCCCCTTGCTAATCATTACTACAGCTTATGGAACATTTTCTTTACAGAGCTTTTCACAATTTGAAATTATGCATTAGTGGATTCTTTGCTTTATATCTGTTCCCCTCTGGATTCAGATCTTCGTAAAGTCCACATTTTCTAGCCTGACAAATTCAAGTGCCTTCATGATCTAACCTTTCTAGTCTCATTCACAACTATTCTCCTTCTCATTCTCATCCTCAAATTTTGATAAAATCCTTTAAAATTCTGTCACTGCATTCTATTCACGTTGTTGCTTACCTGTTTCCTCTCTCATTTTTCCTATAATTATTTTGTTATCACTCCAGTACATTCTCATTCTTCACTCATTTAAATTTAATTTATGGAGTATCTACTCTGTACCAAGTCCTGTGCTGGCAACACAGGATTGGAGATAAGGAACAGAGTACACTTTGATTCTTGATACAAAGGAAGCGGGGAATCAGGCCTACAAACAAACAGCTTCAACCTCAGAGAAAAGCTGATATGAAAATGACTTCTGCAGATGATTATGAAAACAGAGATGGTAATAGCTATCTCTGCCTGAGAACGTCAGCAAAGTTCCAATACAGAACGTGTCATTTTCGCTAGGCCTTGAAAAATGAGTAAGAATGGGAAAGGGAAGATGTTCACGCAAAAGCACTCAGGCAATAGGAAGTCATGATGTAAACCTGATGTGTTTGGGGAAACGCAAATGGTCCAAAGTGTCTGGTACAAAGAGCCTGGGCAGAGGCAGCAGGCCCAAACAAAATGCCCACGGCATCGTCCCTGGACATGACTGATAGGTTCGTCCCCAACCAACTATTCTCTTCCCTCACGCTAAAAGGAAATGTGTAATTTTGTAATCAAATGTTAATGCATTGTAAGATAAAACAAGAGAAGTGTCTTGTAAAATAAAACTCTGGATGGATGTATCCTAGGACAGCCCCTCTGAATCCTGCTCCCTGGTGTTCATGCTCTCCCTTGATTTTGGGTGGAACCTGTGACTTGACTTGCTCCTAGCCAAAACAGTATGACAAAGGTGTAGGAATATTGCAGATGTCAATAAAACCAACTGATATTATAAATCAGCTGTGTTTGACTTATTATAAGGGAGATTATCCTGGATGTAGGGGTTGATTTACTCAGGTGTAAGTCTTCAAAAGAGGAACTGGACCCTCCCAAAACCAAGAAACTCTCCTTACAAGGTTGATAACGTAGCCAGCCATATCTTAGAAGCAAAAATGTCAAAAACTTCAGCCAGCCTCCAGCTGACAGCGGCAAAAATCCAGGACCGGCAGTCAAGCAACCACAAGGGAATTAATTCTGCTAGCAACCTGAATGACCTTAGAAATTAGTTTCTCCCCAGTCAAGCATCCAGATGCAAATGCAGCCCTGGCCAACACCTTAATTGTGGCCCTGTGAGACCCTTGGTAGATCGTTGAGCCATCCTAGACTCTTGATCTAGAGAAATTGTGTGATAATCTATGTGAGTTGTTTGAAGCTTCTAAGTTTTGCTTGATTCATTTTGCAAAAATAAAACATGAATATAGACTTTCAGTTAGATAAGGTGTTTTTATTGTTGTTGCTGTCATGTGTTTTTTACAGTTTGCCAAAATGGCTTAAATAACTAACCCTTTAGCTATTTAACTGACAGAATACACTAGTTAGAACAAAATTTAAATGTGTTTCTAGCCAACCCTCAGATAATACAAAGTGACAATATAATACTTCACCTTGATGTGCTTTACTTTACAGTAGGATGTGTAACTTTTGGTTACTGCTGCTCAGACTCATTCTTAGCAGTTTTTTTTCTTTATGTTGTTGGATTTTAATGAACCAGTTGCTCTCAGATAAAGAAAGAAACAAATCAGAAACAAAGAAGCTTTAGGGATCAAAACACAGTCATAACAAAACAAATAGGAGAGCACATTTACTGTACAACACACAACGGGACATAGTCAACAGCCTGTTTTTATCACAGCGTGGTCCTTGCCTTTGCAATTTGAGTCAGTATCTTCCCATATGAATAATGTTATAATAGGGAGTTGATGACCCAGTATCAAAGAAATCATTGCAATGACTGGTATGATCAATTTATATATATTAAGAGCAAAGAAGGGACTCAGAACCTCTAGGACAATTTAAATGAAAATATTATGTTTCAGGTTATATTGCTCATCTTGATTACAAAATAAATTCACAAGTAGATAATAACCACATATGTTTATGCATGTTTATTTTTTAATTATTTATTTATTTATTTATTATTTTTTCTTTAGACGGAGTTTCGCTCTTGTTACCCGGGCTGGAGTGCAATGGCGCGATCTTGGCTCACTGCAACCTCCGCCTCCTGAGTTCAGGCAATTCTCCTGCCTCAGCCTCCTGAGTAGCTGGGATTACAGGCACACGCCACCATGCTCAGCTCATCTTTTGTATTTTTAGTAGAGACGGGGTTTCACCATGTTGACCAGGATGGTCTCAATCTCTTGACCTCATGATCCACCCGCCTCAGCCTCCCAAAGTGCTGGGATTATAGGCTTGAGCCACCGTGCCTGGCCTGTATGTTTATTTTATAACATCATAAGTTTGTAACATTCCTTATAACTTTATAGCATCCTTTTCAGCTTTTATAATATTATAACATTCTTTTCAATTAATACTCTAGACTTGATAAACATTTATTGTTTAAAATAATTTTCTTAAGAAGCTAATACTCCCTGTACAAAAACTTGACAAGGGTAATTTGAAATCTAGATTGCTTATGAAAAATAGCATTGGAACTCTGAAATAAAATACCAGAGAAAAAGATGCAGCAGTAGACTAATCCTCTCCAACTAAGTTATAATTTAACCCCCAAACTAAAAGATGAGTCAGTAGTCAAAAGTAAATCATAACAACTCACACCTATAGGTTCGTGAAGAAGAGGACAGTTCAACAGATTTTGGAAGCTGTTATTCCTGTACATAGTTTTAATGCTTGTAACTCTGAAAACTAGAGCTAGTGGGAAAATTATTAAGCATAAAAGTGACTTCTCAAACCAGTGGACCACCTGATGTTTAACAGGTAGTTTCTAGATGCATTTCAGTTTATTTGCTATATTTATCCACTATATTTAATCAAGGTCTGTTTATTTTACCTTCTAAACATTGACTCCATTCTTTTGCTGGTTCAGGCCCATTTCTTACCTGGACTATCGAACGGTCTCCTAAATGATTTAATTCCTTTCAAATTCCTTTTCCTCACTGTGGTCAGAATTATCTTTCTAAATTTGATCATGGTACAACCTGCTTAAAACCTGAGATTGGTTCCTGTTTGTCCTCAGAAAGGAATCCTAGTGCCTTGGCCTGCACCAAAGGCTGCTGATGATCTGACGAGGTTCGTCTCTGCAACCTATATCCTGCCCTTCTGGCTCTTGCAGATCCTGTGTGTAATATCTCCAACCTCCTCTCTGGAAACAGCAGCCTGCCTCCTCTCCCTCTTCACCAGGTCTGTTTCTACTCATCTCTAATTCTCGGCTCAGGTCTTTTACCTTCTATTTTACCTCCTATCACCTCTATAAAGCCTTCTCAGGTATCACTCTGCCTTTTCAGGTTGCATCTAATATCTCTCTCTGCTGCCTCCATGACACCCTGTGTGTATATTCATTCCTTGCTCCTAGAACATTTTTATTTTATTTCTATATCTGCCTTCTCTATTCAATGGGCATCATTTTCAGTATGATTCTCAGTGTTTAGCACATAGGCAGTGACTACAGTTCACTAAAAGAATGAAGGAATGATGAAAAATGAAGGTGAGGGAGCATAAAACAGAGCCATGTCAGTTTAAACACGTCTACTGAAGCATAGGTGAAATAAAATCTGCTGCAGGCATTGCCCACACTGAGGGGAAATGCTTTTGACTATTACCTACCACTAATCTTGAGAGAAACTTCAACAAAGCTAACCTTACAAGTCTCAGATATAGTACTCACCTACCAAAATCATTTTATACCCATACTCAGAGGATATGCTATTCTCCCTTCAAACTTAAAAAGCCAAGCCTCATATACAAAATGAGTGTCAGCTACATTTACCTAACAAAGCTGAAGATAGCAGCTCTATTTAAGAACCATCATTCTCAGCAAACTGACACAAGAACAGAGAGTCAAACACCGTATGTTCTCACTCATAGGTGGGTGTTGAACAACGAGAACACATAGACTCAGAGAGAGGAACATCACACACTGGAGGCAGTTGGGGGGGCATAAGGAAGAGACAGTTGGGAGTGGGGAGGGTGGGGAGGGTGGGGAGGGATAACATGGGGAGAAATGCCACATATAGTATGCACCTAAAGTAAAATAAATAAATTTTTTAAAAAAAGAATAAAAGCATAATGCTAAAAAAAGAAAAGAATCCCCATATCTTTTAACAAGAAGAGTGAGGCTGAAGATAGCTGCTCTCCTCATGCTGTAATGTACAAGCCAATGTGCCTCTGCTTCTGCTTAGCAGATGAAGTCTAAACTTACCCATGTCATACAAAACTCGTTCTGATCTGCTCACACCTATATCCCCCGTCTTCTTTTTCACAGGGTCCTTTGAGTGGTCCATGTTCCAGCAATTTTCTACTGTTACATTTAGACAACTTCGTTCTTTGTCAACTTTGTAAAACAGAGTTCAATCACTACAGCAATATTTAGACATTCTGATACTCTTCAGTCTCATTTTGGCAGATAAAGATTTAGTGTGATGATCATTTTTAAAATGAGAAATAAAATGTTTTCTCATTTTACTACTATTCAAAAAATAGAGTAGGTGTCTTTTGACATAAGATGTGCTTCAAATCAATTTTGAAAAGTTCAATTTGTGTGAATGCAAAGTGAAGCATAATTGATTTTTGACACTTTAATTTTAAGTGTGCTGGTTGTCAGATTTCACTTGAATAGGACCCACAATATCTACATATCAAGGGCATGTCAACTATCTTCAAATATTGTTGTCATTTTTCTATGTTCATAATTTATTCTATTACTATAAATGCTATTATTTGATGTGTAAAGGAAGGATTGTGATTAATCAAATTTCCAGCTTATTAGGAATACTATATATACCACATACAAATCAACAATTTATCATCTTTACGTGTGTTCAACATTATCCAATAATTGATAAAATTAGATCTATATGAGATAATATTGCACTTTAGCAGAGGTCAAAGCATCACACTAGACATTGTACATATAGAGAGAATTCAGAGACAGCCTCTGCCCAGTGAGACAAATCATCCTGATTCTGTAAGAACTATCATAAGGGTAGAAAATAAATTTTGGGTGCAAAGAAGAGAGCATGATTGCCTTTAGGTCAAGGAAAAATGCCACATAAGAGGTGACATGTAAGAAGTGTCCTGAATGATTTGTAGTTTTCCAGGCAGAGAAAATAGTGAAGGTGATGGCTCAGGGGTACGAACAAGCATGTCATTCTCTGGGACCTGAGACTGGGATATGAGTGCAGGGCATATGGAATAGCAAGAGATACATTTTCAAGGAAGGATCAGGCTCTTTCTTGTGGACAAGTTCGTTTGCATTTGAAGAAGACAACTCTAGTAGAGTGTACACAACAGACAAGAAGAAAAAGGGGAAAATAGAAAATCTAGTTAAGAGGCTCTTGGAAAAATCTCAATAAAGTAGGATGAAGCTCTAAACCACAACAGCTGGGATAGAGATGAGTCAAGAAGTTTACCTATTTCTGCATAATAAAAAGGCAACAAACAAATCTCAGTGGCATATAATGGTGTGTTTATTCTTAGCTGAACTGCACTGGCTGGGTATGGCTTAGTACCTTGGCTGAGACTTCTCTACTTCACATGTTTCTCATCTTGTTTGTGAAACCAGCAGCTAGCCAAGGGAGCTTTGTGTGTATGTGTGTGATCTTTTAATGTTCCTGTCAGAAGTACAAGAGAGCAGGTGAAACATACAAGACCGCTTCAAATCTAGACTTGGAACTGTCACACCACCGTTTTTCCTTTACTGGCCAAAGAAAGCCGCGTGATCAAATGCAAAGTCACAGAGTGGAGAAAATATATTCCACCTCTTTAGTGGTAGAAACTATAAAGTCAAATGGCAAAGGACAGGAATATAGTAGGAATGAAAGATTGGAGATAATAATGCAACATAACACAGTCTGTCCCGTAGGCAATGACTATTCATGTTCCTCCCAAATGCAATATATGCCCACTCCCATCCATCAATTCTCAAAAGTCACACCTAATCACAGCATTAGGCTCAAAGTTTAGAATCTTCTAAACTATAATCTACATTAGGTCCAGAGGTCTGTCATTTTAAGGAGAATGATTGCTCTTTGTTAAGAGAACAATGAACAAATAATGAGCTACCTATTTGCCCCCCTACACACACACCCTACTACAATGGTAAAGTGAGGACAGGATAACTACAATAAACTCCTATTTAAGAAGGAGGTTCAAAGCAGTCTTTGGCCCACAGCAGTTCTGAAATCTCACTGGAAAAGTGTTGAATGGAAGTTTTTCTTGGTGGGGTCTGTGTTCTGCTTCCCGGGAGTACATGCCCATTGTTCTCCATTGCTTTTAAAGAGCTTTCACAATCTCAGGCAATTCTCAGCAGCATGAGAATGGACTCATACAAGCCACAAAACAATGGAATAATACTTTTCAAAGTAATGAAAATAAATGATCTATAAATCTATATCCAGTGAAATCATTATTTAAAAATTAATATAAAATAAAGACATTTTCAGATAAAAGCAGTGCATTTACCATCAATAACTCTATATTAAAAGCAAAAGAAAAATGTCCTGATGGAGGCTCAGGCATCTATGAAGAAATGACAACCTCCACAAAGGGTAAATGTCTTCAAATCTAAATGAACATGGACTGTGTACAACAAAAATAAGGGGTAGCAGAGTAAAATGTATAGAATTAAAGTACTTGACAATTCTAATATCTAAGTCAGAGACATATAATTAATGCTAAAGTTTTTTAAAGTCCTTGAATTGGCCAGGAAAAGAAATATACCATTTATATTAGACCTTAAAAGTTAGGTACACATCCTCTTCTCTACAGAGTCACCAATGAATAGAGAGATTTATATCTGCACCTAAAAACATTTGTATTTATAAATAATATATATATGTAGTATACAACATATATAAATATAAACTTCTTATACAATCATATATATATAGTGTGTGTATATATATATATTCTCTTAACAGTAGGGAACATGAAATAATAAAAATAATTTTTAAAAAAGGAAAGAGAAGAATAGGTAACAGAATTTCTGCTATTAAAAAGAATGAAGTTGCTCACAGCAGATCAATGCTAAGGAGAACCAGAGAAACTGGTTTTTTAAAAATCCATCTGTTTAAAGGCATTGGATTGATCCATAACTAGTAAGGATTAAAAGAGATATGATTCTTGAGAAAATCATGAAGAACTAATGATCTACAGCTACTTTTTCACTGGGAAATTTTCTAATTCTAGGCATGGCCAAGAAGCTGAGAATCCCTGTTTTGCCTAAATAACAGAGAAACCAGCAAAGCTTCTAGCGTTTCTCAGGAACAGAGACAAAATCGAACACTTGCGGAACCTCATATATGGCTGGTTTGTCCTCAAGACATTTCCTGAATTTTGAAGCTAAAGCCTGGATGGAGAACATTTTCTGTGGTTGACGATACTGAGAAGACGAAGATTAGCATTTAAGACCCACCAGCAGAGGGATCCCAGAGACAAAAATTGAGTTTTTAGTTGCCATCCCTGGAGGGTTATATGGAAAAAGGGTGAACGAGGTAGAAGGAGCCCCACCAAAACCACAATTCAGGCTTGACTCACCTACAACAAAGGATAAATCCACTCTTGAGAAGCATAAATCATCTCGAGGCTCTAAGTTTATTATACATATTGCATCTTTGTTTCTAAAAGCATAACCTTGATACCCCATATTTGATAAGGATATTTTTAAAAAAGATTAATCTCTCTATATGTATAACATAGATGACATAATCTGAAATAATAGCAAAGTGAATCCAAGATAATGAGGTTTATTCAAAGAGTGCAAGGATGATATAACATTCAAAAATTGATATGTCACATTAACAAATTTAATATATCTCAATAGATGCTGTAAAAATATTTGATAAAACTCAGCACCCACTCACAATTAAAAAAAAAACAAAAAAACGGGCAAGGTGTCTCACGCCTGTAATCCCAGCACTTTGAGAGGCCAACGTGGTTGGATCACCTGAGGTCAGGAGTTTGAGACCAGCCTGGCCAACATGGTGAAACCCCGTCTCTACTAAAAATATTAAAAAATTAGCTAGCCAGGTGTGGAGGTGGACACCTACAATCCCAGCTATTCGGAGGCTGAGGCAGGAGAATTGCTTAAACCCAGGAGATGGAGGTTGCAATGAGCTGACACGGTGCCACTGCACTCCAGCCTGGGCAACAGACTGAGACCCCATCTCAAAAAACAACAACAAAAATCAAAACCAAAAACCTCTTAGTGAACCAAAAATATAAGAAAACTGAATATTCTGTGTCTTTCTTCTATCAATTACTTAGATGTTTTAAAATCTTCCACAAAAATTGTTGTGAAATTTGTCCTTTTTTCATTGCTATAAAATCTGCTTTAGGTATTTCAAGACTATATTATTAAGTACATAAAATATCAGAATTTTTATGTCTTCCAGGTGAAATGAACCTTATATTATGAAATATCTTCTTTATCTCTAGTAATACTTCTTGACTTAAAGTTTAGTTTTCTACTAGTGCCAGCTTTTTGCTCCTTTTGCATGGTATACCTATTCCCATTATTTTAATTACATCCTTTCTGTAGTCTAATATTTCAAAATATGTCTCATAGCCTTAACTTTGTTTTGTTTTTAATCTAGTCTGCTGACCTTTCTCTTTTAATTGGAGTGCATTTTTATATGTAATGCGATTACTAATGTATTAGATTTAAGTAGAGTACCTTACCATTTTTTCCTACTTATACAACCTATTGTTTTGTGTGTGTGTGTGTGTGTGTGTGTGTGTGTGTGTGTGTGTGTGTGTGTTTTGTTTCGTTTTTTAAGACAAAGTTTCGCTCTTGTTGCCCAAGCTGGATTGCAATGCTGTGACCTCAGTTCACTGCAACCTCTGCCTCCCAAGTTCAAGCAATTCTTCTGCCTCAGTGTCCCAAGTTGCTGTGATTACAGGTGTGCAACACCACACCTGGCTATTTTTTTTTTGTATTTTTAGTAGTAATGGGGGTTCATCACATTAGCCAGGCTGGTCTTGAACTCCTGACCTTAGGTGATCTGCCCACTTCAGCCTCCCAAAGTGTTGGGATTACAGGCATGAGCCACTTTGCCTGGCCTGTTTTGTTATTTTTAAGTATTCATTGTAATTTAACCTATATTAATAAAACTGTACCAGTCATAGTGATACATCTTAATAAATTTTCACAAAGTGAGAACACCTCACTTCCTTGAGATGGGGGCATTCTGCTTTCTGTTTATATGTTTTAGACTACTATTGACACATCATATAAGTGGAATCATACATTATTTGTCCTTTTGTGATGGTCTATTTTGCTTAGCATAATGTCCTCAAAGTTCATCCATATTGTAGCATGTGATAGAATTTCCTGCTTTTTGAAGACTACATAATATTCCATTGTATGTATATTCCACATTTTCTTTATTCATTCATCTGTCAATGAATATTTGAGTTGTTTCTACCTTTTGACTATTTAAATAATGCTGCAATGAACATACTATTGCAAATACCTCTTTGAGACCCTGCTTTGAATTCTTTTTGATATATACCCAGAAGTAGGATTGTTGGATCCTATGGTAATCTTACTTTTAATGTTTTGAGAAATCTCCATATTGTTTTCCATAATGGCTGCACTATTTTACTTACCAACAATGCACCATGGTTACAGTTTTTCCGTATCCTTGTCAATACTTATTTTCTGTTCTTTTGGTAATAGCCATTCTGATGGATGTGAGATTTTGGGTTTAGGTTTTGATTTGCATTCCTCTAATAATAACCAATAATGTTGAACATATTTTCATGTGCTGATTGACTACCTTTAGGTCTTCTTTGGAGAAATGTCTATTCAATCCCTTTGTCCATTTTTAATTGGGTTATTTTTGTTGAATAAGTTTCATATATATTTTGGATATTAATCTTTATCAGACATGATTTGCAATTATTTTCTCCCATTCTGTTGATTTTTTTCAGTTTTCTCTGATATACATATTTTAAGTTTGATATAGTCCTATTTTTAATTTTATTGCCTGTGCTTTTGATGTCATATCTGAAGAATCATTGTCAAATCCAACGGCCCCAGATTTATCCACAATAATTTACTCTGGTAATTTAATAGTTTTATGCCTTAGATTTTGGCCTTTAACCCATTTTAATTCTTGTATATGGTGTAGGTAAAGATCCAGCTTCATTGTTTTGCACATGAATATTCAGTTTTCCCAACACCATTTGTTGAAGGAACTGTCATCTTCTGATTTTGTAGTCTTGGCATTTTTGTTAAAAATCATTTGGCCATATATGCAAGAGTTTATTTCATGGCTTTCTACTCTGTTCCTCTGGTTTCTTTAGCCTTATGCCAGTAACACACTAAATACTGTTGCATTGTGGTGTGTTTGAAATCAGGAACTGTAATACCTCCAACTTTGTTCCTTTTTTTCAAGATTTTTTTTTTTTTTTGGCATTGAAACCTTTGAGATTCCATATGAATTTTAGGGTAACTTTTTCTATTTCTGCAAAAAGTTCCATTGGGATTTTAATAGAAATTGTATCAAATCTGTACATTGCTTTGGGTGGTAGTTTTAACATTATTAATGTTATTAATTTTAACATTATTGTCTTAAATCTGTGAGCATTGTATGTCTTTCCATTTATTTCTATTCTCTTTGATTTCTTTTAGCAATGTTTTGTGGCTTTCAGTATACAAGTCTTTTGCCTCCTTGGTTAAGGTATTTCAGAGTATTTTATCCCTTTTGATGCTACACAAATGCAATTTTTTTCTTAATTTTCTTTGTGGATTGGTTGGTGGTGGTGTGTCAAAAAGCAACTGATATGTGCTTGGTGACTTTATATCCTGCAATTTTGCTGGAATTGTTTATTAGTGATTTTTTGTGGGATCCTTAGGGTTTTCTACATATAAGACCATGTCATCTGTAAACAGAGATAATTGTACTTCTTTTTCCATTTGGATGCCTTTTATTACTTTTTCCTGTCTAATAATCCTGGTTAGAACTTTCAATACTGTGTTGAACAGTAATGGTGAGATGGGCATCCTTGCCTTGTTTCTGATTTAAAGGAAAATCTTTCAGTCTTTTATCAACGCGTATAATGTTATGGACTTTTCATAGAAGGTTTTCATTATGCTGAGGCAGTTTCCTTCCATTCCTAGTTTGTAGGGTATGTCTACTGTGAAAGGATGTTGAATTTTGTCTAAAGTTTTTCTGTATCAGTTGAGGTGAACACATCTTTTTTTTCATTTTATATGGCGTATTACACATTGATTTTTGTATGTTGAACCATCCTTGTGCCACGTATAAATTATACCTGATCATGATATATGACACTTTTAATGCATTGCTGAATTGGGCTTGCTACTGTTTTTTAAAATTTGGTTTGCTATTATTTTGTTTAGCATTTTTCATCAATATTAATCAGGGAGGTTGGTCTGTAGTTTTCTTGTCTTTGATTGGGATATCAGTGTAATTCTAGCCTCATTGAGTTTAGAAGTGTTCCCTCTTTTTTTATTCTTTTAGAAAAGTTTGAATAGAAGTGATGCTACTTTTTCTTTAAATGTTTGGAAGAATTATCCAATGAATCCACTGGCCTTGGATTTTCCTTTGTGGAAAGGTTTCTGATGACTGCTTTAATTTTCTCACTAGTTTTACAGATTTATTCAATTTTTTTTTTTTTTTTTTTTTGAGACGGAGTTTCACTCTTGTTACCCAGGCTGGAGTGCAATGGCGCGATCTCGGTTCACTGCAACCTCCACCTCCTGGGTTCAGGCAATTCTCCTGCCTCAACCTCCTGAGTAGCTGGGATTACAGGCATGCGCCACCATACCCAGCTAATTTTTTGTATTTTTAGTAGAGACAGGGTTTCTTGTATTTTTAGTAGAGACAGGGTTTCACCATGTTGACCAGGATGGTCTCGATCTCTTGACCTCGTGATCCACCCGCCTCGGCCTCCCAAAGTGCTGGGATTACAGGCTAGAGCCACCGCGCCCGGCCCCAATTTTCTGTTTCTTTATGATGCAGTCTTTGTAGATTTTATGTTTTTAGGAATTCGTTTCTTCTAGGTTATTCAATTTATTAGTGAATAAAAACCAACTCTTGGTTTTGTTGATTTTTTCTATTTGATATTTCATTTGTCTCTGACTTCTTCATTTATTTTCTTCAGCTAAATCTGGGTTTGGTGTGCTCTTGTTTTTCCAGTTCCGTGGGTTGTAAGTTTAGGATATTGATCTGAGATTTTTTTTTTTTTTTAATGTAAGCATCTACCACTATAAATTTCCCTCTTTGAACTGCTTTGCTGCTTCCCATAAGTTTTGGTGTGTTGTGTTTTCATTTTTATTTGTCTCCAGATATTTCCATTCCCCTCTCATTTTTTTTGACCCATTGTTTAAGAATGTTGTTCAATTTTTGTATATATATGATATATATATAAATTTTCATATATATAAAATTCATATATATATATGTTTTCCTTCTGCTATTGATTTTTAGTTTTACTTCACTGTTGGCAGAGAAGATACTTTGTATTATTTCAGTCTTAAATGTATTAAGACTTACATGATCTATCCTGGAGAGTGTTTCATGTGTGCTAGAGAAAAGCATGTATTCTTCTGTTGTTAAGTGGAGTGTACTGTATATATCTGTTACATCCAATTGGTCTATAGTGTTGTTCAAGTCCTGTTCCTTTATTGATCTTTTGTCTGATTCTATTCATAACTAAAAGTGGAGTATTAAAGTTCCCTGTTCTTGGTTTGTTTTTTTGTGGGGGGTGGCTAATTTTCCCCTTCAGTTCTATCAATGTTTGCTTCATATATCTGGGTGTTCTAATGTTAGGTGCATGTATATTTAAAATTGTTATATCATCTGAGTGAATTTAACCTTTTATTATTATACAATGTCCTTTTTTTGTCTCTTGTTACAGTTTTTGTCTTATAATCTGTTTTGTCTGATATAAATATGGCTGTCCCTGCTCTCCTTTAGATTCCCATTTGCATGAAATATCTTTTCACTCTTTCACTTTTGGCCTGCGTGTCCTTAGATCTAAAATGAGCCCCTTGGAGACAGTATAAAGATCTTGTTCATGCATTCAACCAAACTATGGTTTTGGATTTTTTTGTTTTGGGGGTGCTTTTTTTTGAGAGAGGGGAGTCACACTATGTCACCCAGAGGGGGTGCAGCAGTTATTCATAAGCAAGACCATGGCACACTGTAGCCTTGAACTCCTGGGCTCAAGTGAATCTACCTGCCTCAGCCTCCCAAGTAGTTGCAAACTATGTCTTTTAACTGATATGTTTGATCCATTTACATTTAAATTACTAAGAGAAGACTTAAAATTGATATTTTGTTAATTATTACAATTGTTACATAAAACATCTTAAAGTTATAAAAATTTATTTTAAACTGATCACTTAAATCGTATATAAACTAATTCTTTATATCTCTGCATCCCCTTTTATGTTATTAATGATATAAATTTCCTTTTTTATATTGTAAATTCAATAACATTAATTTATGATTACTTTTATTTTTAAATTTAATTGTATTGTGGTAAAACATTTAACATGTAATACCCTATTGACAAACTTTTAAGTATAAAATACATTATTGTTTGCTATAGGTACAATGTTGTGCAGCAGATCTCTAGAACTTATTCATACTGCTTAACTAAAACTTCATAAAAATGTATATGCTTTTTTAAAAGGATACCATGCCAGATTTAAGTGATTTACATACCTACATTGAAATACTACAGAATTCTATATATGCCTATGTATTTACCTATACCAGGAAGTTTTAATTTTCATATGGTTTTGTGCTGCTGTTTATTGTCCTTTGCTTCTACTTGCCAGATGCTCTTTAGCATTTCTTGTTGGGCAGGTCTAGTGATGATTAACTCCCTCGGTATTGATGAACTTTTTATCTAGAAAAGTCTTAGTTTCTCCTTTGTTTTTGAGGGACAGTTTTGACAGAAATAGTAATTTTGGATAGCAGGGTTTTGGGGTTTTTTTCCCTCCAGTACTTTTAATATATCATCCCACTCCCTTTTAGCCTGCAAGGTTTCTGCTGAGAAATCTGCTGATAATCTAATAGGGGCTCACGTACATGTAATAAGTAACTTTTCTCCTTTTGCTTTCAAGATTCTTTGTCTGTGACTTTTGAAAATCTGATTATAATGTGCCTTGGTGTAAGTCTCCTTAGATTTATCCTACTTGGAGTTCTTTGAGCTTCTTGAATTGTTATGTTTATTTCTCTTCTCAGATTTGGGAAATTTTCAACCATTATTTCTTCAAATAGGTTCTCCCCCCTTTCTTTTTTTTTTTTTTTTCAGTTCTTCTGCCTCAGTCATTTCAAAAGTTTGCCTTCAAGTTTATTGATCCTTTCTTCTGCCTGGTTAAGTATGCTGTTGAATCCCTGCAGTGAATTTCTCAATTCGGTTATTATATTCTCCATTTACACAATTTATCTGGTTTTTCTTCATAATTTTTCTGTGTTGCTATTCTCATTTTCTCTATGCATTGTTTTCCTAATTCTGTTTAGTTGTTTATCCATGTTCTAATTCTTCGAGCATCCTTATGAAGACAATTTTGAATTCTTTTTCTGGGAGTATCACTGTTTTATGGAGTCAGTGTCTGAAGATTTCATTTGGTCTTTTAAATGTGCCATGTTGCCATTTCTTTTTGTCATTATTTTTTGTTGGGATTTTGGCATCTGAAGAATCATTCAACTCTTCCAGACTGCTTTGACACAGGACAGACTTTTTCCACTCATCCTATATAGGGATTCTGGAGACCTTTCAGCCTTTCTGGGTATGCGTTCTCTCTGGGTTTGTATATGTTATATCCTAGTTGAAGAAGGTTGCTTGTTTCTTCTTCAAAGTTCACTCTAGATGTAACTGAGATACCACAGCTTCTTGAATGCCATAGTGAGCCATGACACTGGAGCTTCATCTAGAGTATCTCTTTGGTAGTGCATACTCCTGTGCATTTTGATAGTCTGTTTTCAGAGCTTTTGTATGAGGCCTGGTTCTTGTCAGTACTTGGATTTGGGCAAGACGAAAACAAGTCCTTGGGTAGCCACCATAAAAGTCAGAATACTGGACATACATTCTATTATTTCCCTTCCAGGGAAAGAATGGGAGTTGAGGGCTTTCTCTCCATCATACTGTACCATACTGGAAGCAGGGGCTCTGGTGACAGTGTTGCCAACTTATTTTTCTACTGGGCTTTGATGTGACTGGCTTCATGTTGCAGGAATATTTTAATAGGTTTTTTAATTTCTTATACAGGCATTTGGCCTCTTTACTATTGTTAAATCCACATGTGTGTAGAAAGGAGAATTTGGGGCTTCCTATTCTGCCTTCTGGCTTTCACTCCAACTCTTGCTTTCTTAAACCCTCCAAAAATCACCAAGCACAAGACAAAATCTTATAACAAGCCTCTCTGAAGCTCATCTTATTGAGATGCCCATGGTTACTCTTGGTGTGTGGTCTCCATAATTTTGACTACAGGCATGTTCCTGGTGGTCTCTTTTACACTTCATTAAAAAGTTTGTTTTAAGGCCACTAGTTTGAAGGATATTCAAGCAATCTGATTCTATAAGATACAGCAATTTCTGATATTTAAAAGTAAGAAAGAGAACATGTTAAGAGATCAGTAACTTGGGAGGAGGGAGTTGAGGCATTCCTCATAAAGAAACACAAACACAAAAAATAAGACATTAAGTAGAGAATAATGCCAGATGATTCCAGCATATCTGGCAAATCACATTACTCTGGCAACATTAAAACAGAAAACGAATAGGAGACTAAAGCGAAAATTCAAATAAGAGATAGAGTAGGTCCTAAACCAAGGTGACACATTTGTGAAAATGAAGAGACTGTTTCCTGAGTAGAATTATTTTCCCTAGCTTAGAGGACCTTATTCTGGCACCTGAATGTTAAGATAGAGCATTTCTACCTTCCAAACTTTAGTCACTATGTTACATAACCCTCATTAAGTACCAAATTTCATGTGAATTACGACTGCAGAAATTCTCCAGAAAGAGAATGGTAACTATTCTTGTTAATTTGGCTGTATATTTGTACTTATTTTTAGATCATAGGGAGGTATAGATTTCAATTGACATTAATTATTCACAGAAACGTAAAATTTACAGAAAAGTGGCAGGGTAAATTTAATTAAATTTATCAACACATTTAAATTTATCAACACCATTAAATTTATCAACACATTTACACAAGCAATCACTTTTGGCCTATCTTTACCTTTTTCTCAAATCTTATTTCAAGAATCAGACATTTTATGACTTTTATCATTCCAAGGTCAAATTTAAAACTCTGCCTATTGATCAGTACTTTCAAGCTTTTTAAAAATTTTATCTACATTGATTTGGCAACTTCATGAAGCAGAATAAAATATAGTTTGATAGACTACTGGGAGTAATATATGCAGGTATCATTCAGATGACATCAGGAGATAAAATAGACAAAAATGCTTGCATTTTGCGTAATTTTTTGAAGTGTTCTCTTTTCATGCATCATTGAAGTCTGTAATGACAGTGATGAACTATAACTAATAGATTTATGCTTCTCCAATGTTAACACCACTCTTTCCCCACCCCACCCAATTTATAAATGCTTAGAAAGTTTTGCACTAAGAAATGGAAATTTGGTAGCTGTTAGTGAGAGTGTTACAGCCCTGACTAGTATTTGCAAGAGATCTTTTATTTATAAAAGTCTAGTTTATTTCTGAAATTGGATCTTGTAAATTGTGAATATTACAAGAAATATGTGAATTTTCATGTTCAAAATTTCATGTTTCATTGGTCTAGATAACTTCAGATACCTTCCTCAGCATATCTGTTAGAAATGGAAATGTTTACTAACATGTAGACAATTTATTTCAATAGCTGACCAAAATATAAGCAGTAACATAGGTTCTTAAGCGTTTTAGTCACTTTTAAGTTGTTAGGTTGAAACTGTTCTTAATCTTAAAGGAGGGCTGGTCCAAAGTGATTCCTTTTTTCATTTTTATTTTTTGCTTGAAATATATTTTGAATGATAAAAATCCACGATTTACTAGATAACAAAACTTAATGAGATTATCTCCACTAACTAATACTCTTATCTTTCTAACAAATATCATTATTTACAGTGCTACGTATTAAATAAACACAAAAAATAAGATTTAGTAAGGGCATTACTATAGTTTCTTAGCTTTATTTCTCTGACAGTGTCTTTAGACCATACCTAGATTTTACCTTTTGAGAAAATACTGCCTTTAGAAATGTAAAACTATTATTTGATAGCTTTTTCTCTTTAATTGTGCAAATAAATTTGCTTGTTTATAAATATCAAGCATCTTAGTTTCATAGGAAAATAAATCAACTTCATAATTTTGTTCAAATTACAATAGAACATTGTAATTTCCTTTATTCAAAATATTCAGCTCATTATTGTTTACTTATAAATATATACCATGTTAGTTCCAAAAAGAACTTAAGGAAACTAAAAATTAACTATAGAAGTTATTAAACTAGATAAGATGCTCCAAAAATAAAATTTTAAGTGAGTAGAGGCTTCTAATATAAAGGGCTATTCAAATTTTTAGAAACCAGAAAAAAGGTTTTCATCATAGTTCAGTTTCACGTTTCCAGGTGATCCCACTGCATTTCACATTTCTTTAAAATCAAAGATTTTGGAATGCTGAAGTTGTTTACATACTCCATATTTGTGTGAGTATTAATGAAAAGTGAATGACAGGCAAACTAATGGCCATCTCTGTAGTTAAGTTTGCATTTTCTAGAATTGCATATAACTAGAATCATAATATATGCTCTTTATTGTCTGGCTTCTATTACTCAATATAATTGAGATTCATTCATGTTTAATTATAATTTATTCCTTTCATGTAGCTGGGTGACATTACACTGAATATACTACAATTTGTTTATCCATTCATCTGCTGACAGATATTTATTTCCAAATTTGGGCTATTACATATATATCTGCTATAACCATTCATGTACAAGTCTTTGTGTGGATATGTGCTTTTATTTCTTGTAGATAATTATGGAATACAATGCCTAGTGTCTATGGTAGGTATATGCTCAATGGTTGAAGAAACATTGTCCAAATGTTTCCCAAAATGTTTGACCATTTTATATTCACAGAGTATGAAAATTCCAGTTGCTCCACATCCTAGCCTACTGA
Organism: Callithrix jacchus; assembly: GCF_049354715.1. Lineage (NCBI taxonomy): Eukaryota > Metazoa > Chordata > Mammalia > Primates > Cebidae > Callithrix > Callithrix jacchus. The sequence continues at coordinate 100,037,708 of NC_133510.1, read as the reverse complement.
AACTAGCTTGGCAGTAGAGACCCCCACCCAGGTGGTGCTGAAGGCATTGAGAAGCAGACACCCAGATAGAACTGCAAAGTGGGACTATCTGAGCGGCCAACAGCCTTACAAGCTGGGAGCCTCAGGGGGATGATAGCATTCTGGGCTGAAGGCCTTGAACAGATTCTGACCCACATATTTATTCTCTGAACAGGTGATTATTATGAATAAAGGATGTTTTGTGTTTTATCACAGAACCAAGATAAACTAGCTAGGCAGCTCGTGCCTGTTTACCACTGATACTAGAAACTATTTTCCATGAGGAAGCCACAGGGGCAGGGTGACATATCCCATGCTTAAAGAATTGTTTTAACCAGTGTATGATATTTATATATTGTCCTGCCACTTTAGAATACCCCAAATAGTTTTCCACTTGGTGGTGGTGGAAAACACACTAGGTTTTCCTTGCCATCATTCTTCCTAGCAAACAATATATTCTATCATACACTGAGCATTTCTCAATATTTTCCCCCTTGTTTTGAGAAAGCTAGGTAAGCCAGCACAGCTCCATCTTGGTGATCTATCTCTCTAAGGATTTGGGATCCACACCTGCAGACTACACAAAGAGGAACAAAACAAATCAATAACAGAATTACAACAGCAATCATAGTTCCTCCAAGTGTTTTCACCCAAGTCACTGGATTTAGGGCTGCCAATCCATCAGCAGCTTCCTCAAACACCTTGGATTCTGAAATCAAAGTTAGATGTGCTTGAGAAGCTTGAAAAACTTGTTCTTTCAATTTTCTCATATCCAGTGATAGTTTCCAACATGTTCTTCTAGGTGATGTTTTATTCTTTCCTAATTATGTTCGGTCTCATTACACTTTTTAGAGTTAATAAAGTCAATCTGTAACTTTCCCACCACCAAAATATATGGGGAGTTTTAACACAGCTCTGAATCTAAAGAGCTTCTATTCCTTATAAACTCCACTGAGTAAGAATTAGGGCCTGATCCTCTATTATATTCTCCTTCCCAGACTTGTATTGGTTTTAGGGCCATAGGTATTTTCCAAAGTTCTTTTTATTCAGCTCTTATCATTGGCCATAACATTTCTGGTCGTGGTCCTACTAATCCCCCATTTCTCCAGACAATAGGGTTGTTAGTCTCAGGATGTATAGATTCTGAATAATTATAGTTATTTTATTTGCCATCTGAGTTCCATGTCACTACAAGAGGACTGACCAGTACAATCGATGCTAAGTATCCCCTTAGGGAACCATTCTTTATTTTACCTGCATTCAGGTTTTGATGGCTGAAACAATTGTTATTTATTTCCTAAATTATTACAAAGAATATTAAGGCCAGAGATCATCTGTCAATAAAGGAGGGAAAGGAATCTATGCCCAGTAGGTGAAATTCCCTTTTACTTCTGTCCCAACTGCAGGAATACTCACTGTAATGCTGATAACCACCATCACAGCTATCATCAAGGTACTCACAGTCCACAGGCTATCCTGCTTTCTTCAGGTTTTCCTCAGCCATCTGTGAAAGCATCTGGATTTGACCCCAAGTCAGTGGTGATGTTTGGTGTGTTCTCCTTTTGGGAACAGCACTTTGTTTCAGTGTACTCTTGCCATTTCCGCCACTGGGGGGTCCTCTGCAAGTCTCTTTTTTGGTTTCTGGCTCATGATAAAGCTTTAAGTGTCTGGATGGTACCCATACCAGTTGTTGATTTGAACCTGAAGAGACACAAGCAAATTCTCTGCCCCATGTTATTATATTACCTTTTTCCCAATTCTTTGTAAGGGGATCTTGCCACCAGATTAACTGCCCTACAGTTTCTTCCTCGGATTATTTATTCAGCTGTTGTTCAGTGCTGTTAATTGTCCTCCTCTAGGCAAACTCAAAACATTTAAAGTTAAGCATGCTAAATTTAAATTTGTGGAGTTCTACTTCAATATCTCCTTCCACAATTAAAACAAGCTCCAGGACCTCTTCTGTTTATTTTCAAACCTGCCATTGCTTGTGCCAATAAGGTAGCTTTGTGTAATTTTCCTCCTATTCCGTCACACGCCTTAATGTAATCCACCAAGTGAGCTTTCCCTTTAAGTGGCCGTAAAACAGCCTGGCATTCAGAATTAGCATTGTCCAATGCTAGCAAGCGCAGTACAATATCCTTAGTCTCTGTTTCTGTTATGGCCTTTCTTATGGCTTCTTGCAATCGAGCTATAAAGTCGGCATATGGCTCTTTCGGCCACTGCTTAACAGCTCCAAAAGAAGGATTTTTTTCCCCTTCCTGTTGTAATTTTCTACCAAGCTCTTAAACGTATTTTCCTAATCTGCTCTATGACTGAAACAGCCATAGTACCCTGTGCCTGTAAAGGAGCCCATGCACCAGTTCCTGTAAGCTCTCCTATGGCAATATTAATGAGAGGTTGAACATTAATATTTATATTAGCTTGAATATTAGCCTCATCAGTCTACCAGGTCTTAAACTGTAAAAATTGAGAGAGATAAATAAGCTCGGGTTAAAGTAACCCAGTCTATAGGAAGCAACCGAAATTGCCATGCTTCTAAATCTCTTTTCTCTCGCCTGTTGAATTTCTGCCTGAATGGAACCGGTTACCGTAGTTCTAGGAGTAACACACGGCAACAGAAAGTTTCACCTTTGAGGTAGCTTCCAATTTCTTTAATGGAGAAATATTGGGAGGATTGGCCATCCCTCAGCAAGATACTGAGGTGGGGGCTGATGGGCACAGCTTTTCTTCATTTGACTTTTCATCCTTTTGCTCTATACTTTCTCCGCATACTTCATCATACTCCCCTTCCCCTCGTGAATCTTCTTCCTCGTCGTTCCTCTGAAACGGCTCTAAGGCAAAACGCACTAAAGCCCAAACAGACCACACTAAATAAGCCTCGAGTTTGCTTGATCTTTGTCCCAGGTTATCCTAATAGTACGTACCGAGCTTCCCCAGCTCACCTTGGGAGATTTTTTCAAGAGTTCTTGGGATACTTCCTAGCTCCCCCAGCTCACCCTGGGAGATTTTATTAAGAGTTCTTTGGCTACTTCCAGGTTCCCCCTAACTTACCTGGGAGATCCTTTCCAGAGTTCCTGGGCTCCTTCCGAGCTCCCCCAACCAACTCTAGGGATTTTTTCTCAAGAGTACTCGGGATACCTTCAGCTTAGTTTCTCCTTTCTTTGTTCCTCAGGTGACCTTTCGTCCTGGGTTCGAGCCTCACATCTGGGCACCACTTACTGAGACCAGCTCAGCTGTAGAGACCCCCACCCAAGTGGTGCTGAAGGCATTGAGAAGCAGACACCCAAATAGAACAACAAAGTGGGACTATCCAGGGGACCGATGGTCTTCCGAGCTGACAGCCTCAGAGGGATGACAGCATTCCGGGCTGAAGGCCTTGAACAGATTCTGACCCACTTATTCTCTCTGAACAGGTGATTATTATTAACAAAGGGGTGTTCCTCATAGAACCATGATAAACTAGGGAGGCAGCTGGTGCCTGCTTACCACTGATACTTGAAAGTATTCTCCACAAGGGAGCCATGGGGGCAGGGTCACATATCCCATGCTTAAAGAATTGTTTTAACAGGTGTATGATTTTTATATATTGTCCTGCCACTTTAGAATGCCCCAAATAGTTTTCCACTTGGTTGGGTGGGGGTAGCTAGGTTTTTCTTGCCGTCGTTCTTCCTAGCAAACAATATATTCTATCACACATTCAGCATTTCTCAGCAGTCATACACTTAGCATTTCTCAACTCTAGCCAACAGTTGGTATGGTCAGGCTTTTCAAGTTTAGCTATTTTAATAAATATTCGGGAGTATCTCCTTATGGTTTGGTCTCCATTTCCCTAAATGACAATGATTACAAGCATCTTTTCATGTGCATTTGCCATCTTCATATCTTTTTTAACTTTTAGAGATGGTCTCACTCTGCCACCCAGGCTAGAATGCAGTGGCATGATTATAGCACACTTCAGCCTTAAACCCCTGGGCTCAAGCAATCCTCCTGCCTCAGCCTCCTGATAAATTGAAACCACACCATGATACCCAGCTTCATAACTTCTTTGGTTAAGTGTCTATCTCAATCATTGCCTATGTAAAAAAATCAGGTTATTCTCTTGTCTTGAGATGCCTTTATATATTCTGAATACAAGATCTTTATTAGATGTATGATTGGCAAACATTTTCTCAGAGTCAGTGATTTGTCTTTTAATTATCTTAACAGTACCTTTCTAAGACTATACCTTAATTGGTCTTTGAAAATCCAATTTATCAATTTTTACTTTTGGAGATTATTAATTTGGTGTCACATATAAAAAAATCTACCTCAAGCTCAAAGATCTTTGACTTATCTTGCAGGTTTTTTTGTTTGTTTTAGGTTTTACATTTAGGTCTATGATCCACTTTGAGTTTATTTTTGTAGATGGTATGAAGTATGCATCAGGGTTTTGGTTTTTGTTTTTGCATCTGCATTCCAGCACAGTTTTTTGAAAAGTTTATCCTTTGTCTATTGAATTACCTTTACACGTTAGTCAAAATCATTTGACTATATATGTGTGGGTGTATTTCTGGACTACATTGTGCTACAGTGATCTATGTGACTATGTTTATGCACTTTCCCATTATCTTAATAGCTTTATAACAAGTCTAGAAATTACAAAGTGTAAGACCTCTACTGTGCTGCTTTATTTTCACAAAGTTGCTTTGGTTATTCTATATCCTTTACATATTTCCAAATTTTAGTATCAGGTTAACAAGTTCTACACAAAAAAAAGCCTACTAAAATTCTTATTGGGATCTTGCTGGATCTACAAATCAATGTGAGAGAAACTGACACTTAACAATAGTAAGCCTTCTAATTCATGAACATGGTATCTCTCAAGTTTACTTTCTCAGCACTGTTATGTAGAATTCAGAGTACAGGTCTTGAATATATTGTATCAAATTTACACTTATGATCTCATTTTTATGCTACTATATTTTTAATTCCATTTTCTGATTGTTGCAAGTATATGGAAATGCAATTGAGTTTTGTAGATAGATGCTGTATCCTTTAACATCATTATTGTTATTAGTTTTTTCATGTATTCCATTGGATTTTCTATGGTCAAATATGTCATCTGTGAGTGGAGGCTTTTTAAAATTCTTATTCCTTTGTAATCTGGATGTTGCTTCTTTCTTTTTCTTGCTTAACTGCCTCAGCTAGAAACTCTAATAGAATGTTTAATAGAAGAGAACATCATATACATTTGCTTCGCTTCTGATCTTAGGAAAAAAAAACATTCAGTTTTTCAGGATTAAGTTTAATGTTAGCTGCTGGGGTCTTTTGGATGCCCTCTATCTGGTTGAGGAAGTTCTCTTTTATTCTTCCTTTGGTGAGTTTATATCGAGAATGAACGTTGAGTTTTATCAAATGCTCTTTCTGCATTTATTGAGGTGATCACATAATTTTCCTGTTAGTCTATTTAATATGGCAAATTACAGTTGATTTTTAATGTTTGCCCAAATTTGCATGCTTGAGATAAACCTCACTTGGTCTCTTTTACCCATCACTGGATTCAAATTGTTAAAAAAAAAAAGTCTCATTTAGAATGTTTACATCTGTCTTCATCACAAATATTCTTGTGTAATCTTCTTGCCATGATGCTGCCTTATTTTGGTATGAGGGTAATGTGCTCTCACTATTTCCTGGAAACTTTTGTCAAAATTTGGGATATTGTCTTCTTTTAATCTTTAAAAGAATTCACCAGTGTAGCTATTTTGGTTTGGCATCTTATCAAAATGTCTACAGAAATTGTGGTTATGTCACTTTTCTCATCCCCAATATTGGTAATTTTGTCTCTTTTTCTCATTAGTCTGGCTAAAGGTTTATCATTTTTGTTGATGTTAAGGAAACAGAAGAGAAGCAGAGTGGCTCATATCTATAATATCAGCACTTTGGGAGGTTGAGGTGGATCACTTGAGGCCAGGTTTGAGATAAGCCTGGACAGCCTAGTGAGATGCTGTCTACAAAATTTTTTTTTTTTTAAGTTTTAAATTGCATTGATTTCCTTAACTGATTTTGTTTTCTCTTGTGCTGATCTCTTTATTCTTTCTTATTTTGAGATTCATCTGCTGTTATGTTTCTAATTTCTTAAGGTGGATGCTGCACTGAGCATAGTGTCATGTGCCTATAGTTCCAGCTACTTGGGAGGCTGAGGTGGAAGGATTCACTTGAACCCAGGAGTTCAAGGCTAAAGTGAGCTATGATATGATCACTTCAACCTAGACAACAGAGTGAAATCCCTGTCTTTAAAAGAAAAAAGAAAAAGGTGGAAGCTGACATTAACTGATTGAGATCTTTCCTTTTCGAATCTATATATTTAATGCTATAAATTCCGCTGGAAGTACTGTTCTAGCTGATTCCTACAAACTTTGACATCATCTGTTTTCATTTGCATTCTGTTCAGTATAAAGCAGGTTTCTTGTATTCAAAACAGATGGATTAAAAAAAGCAAGATTCAACTGATCATAAATTTACATTTAATTATCCCTATAGCTATTTAAATCTACCATTTTAGTGTTTACTTTCTATCTGTCCCATTGACTCTTTGTTCCTGTTTCTTTTGGAATTTTAAAATCACATTTTATCACCTTTTACTGGCTTTCTAGTTATTTATTCACTGTTTTTCTTTTTGTGGTTGCTTTAGGTCTTATAATACACATTCTTATCAATTTACTTTCAGGGAATGTTGTACCGCTCCATAGTCAGTATAACAATCTTAGAGAAGTAATAATTTTGTTTCCATCATCCCAATCTTGGTATTGTCATATATTTCACTTCATATATATTAACAACCTAGTATCCTATTATTATTCTTTTGCTTTAAATATTCTAGTGTTTTAAAGAAATTTAAAATAGAAAAATAGCTTTTATATTTACTCACATATTTACCACTTTTGGTGTTCTTCATTCCTTTGTATAGCTGCAGATTTCTATTTGGTATAATTTCTTTTTAAAGGCATTCTTTATCATTTCCTATGGTGCCAGTCTGCTTGTGATAAACTCTTTTTTTAGCTTCTCTAGGTCCATTTCACTAGCTATAGAATTCTAAATTGGGCTTTTCTTTCAGTACTTTAAAGATGTTGCTCCAGTGTCTGACATTCTTATCTCTGTCCTGCTATGTCTTTTCTCTCTAGCTGCTTTTAAGAAGTTCTCTTTGTTGCTTGTTTTAAGAAATCTGATTATGATGTGGCTTAGCACAGTTACTTCTTGTGTTTGGGTTTCACTGAATTTCTTAGGTTTCATTTGTTTCTCTCAAGGATCAACATCTGACAACCATTTCACATATTTTTTCTTTCTTTTATTTCAGGTGGGAAAGTAAATCTCTCATGATTTTGGCCGACGACAAAATTTCAATTTCAGGTTTCCTATTTTTTGCATATAAAATTTTATTTTTTATACTTACTTAGCTTTTAAATTCCATGACAAAAATTTTTCATCTATACACATAATTACTAAAATTATTTTATCCCACCTCTTTTAATACACATTATGTGCATTTATTTTTTAAAAAGGCAGTAAGAAAATATTAATAGATTTAAATACATGATGTAGGCAAAACACACTAATATTTATGTCTTCTGAACCTGTTAGATAGTAATATACAAGGAAACTTGTTACAAGTCATAATGCTTTCATAATCTGTCAGGAAAAGATCACATTAACATCCCTATATGCTTCAGTACAAATGTATTCTATAAACCACACTGGGAAAAAGTAATAATCCTGTTTTTATTTTTAGAAGTAATTATTAATAAGTTTATGCTTATTAAATGTATCCTTAAAAACTTCTATCACTTCAGAAACCCATAAAGTTAGTAAGCTAAGCTAGAGGTTGTTTTTTTTTTTTAATTTTGGTAAATACTTTCATCGCAGAAGTCAAAATGGGGCAGGAGAACTATACAAAGGTACATAGTTTAAATTTTTGGGACAAGAGACAACAAGAAGGTGAACAAGTCAGTGGCCCTCCCAAGCTTACATTTAACCTAAAATTGTAGATTACAGTAGGTAGATGTATACATCTAACTACTGCCAAAGAGGTATAAATTATTTTGACAACCTTTCTGAATAGTTTTATAGTAAGGCCAATAATATAAAAATATTATACACAGTACACAAAGAATTAGATAAAGCAATAGTACTGTAATATTTAGTATCTAATATGGAATCCCCACTCATTGTAAGTTGTCATGTTGACTAAATTTTACAGCACAATGTTTCATGCTAATGAGATAATCAGCAGATAGATAGCTCTTGTCAAGTCCTATGAACCCTTAAACATTTTTCATAGGTAAAGAGATCTAAAAAAAATACCACCCAGGAGTAAAGATTTGTCAGATGTACAATATAGTAACATAAATGCAAAAGATATCATGTAATTTGTGCAATTCAAAATTCCAAAAATTATCTTATTAAATGTACAATAAATAATAGTCATACTTGACTTCATCAAGTTAACAAAATAATTATTAGCCAACCCTATGCTTTATTAGTAATAGCTTAGAAACATGAACTGTCATTTAAAAATTACTTTCTCCATAAAAATAGAAGGCATATCAAACACTTTAAATCTCAACTAGCCCAAAAAATTTGAAAGGCCGTCTGTCAATCAAAAATATATGTTTAAAAAAAGATGACTAAAACACAAACATAACCAATTTTGAGGACCAATTTTCTTCTCTTACGAAAAAGGGCACTTAGTGGATGGCTAAAGCTTTCAAAAAATAAAGATCCTGTTGACTTTCCTATTAGGTAGATAACATACTGTACAATTTTTATTATAAAAATATACATATTTTTAAAGTGAAAACAGTGGTTGGTGTAAAATCCCATCACCCTTTTACTTTTACCTGAAAATAAAATCTCTTCCCTGGAGGCCATGAAAACAATACTGATTCTATGCAGTTCTGTGTTCCCAGAAACTTCCCAAATTACAGAACATTAAGGTATTCACTGAAATTTCAAAAGTGGGCCCGTAGTCTTTTGTTTTCTTCTCGTAGTCTTTCAATTTCAGCCACTAAACCTTCATTCACTGAGTATCTTTCCAGCAAAGAATGCATTTCATTCTAGAAAAAGGGTAAAATGCCTTTTAAATTACTGATATTTCACATTTATTTGGCAGTCTATGTTTTACATACTTTCAGCTATCATTTTGCTCATGTTCAATTAACTAAGTGAATGATATTTCTTGTACTTAACTCTTACTACTTTGTTAATATAAATGGAAGATCACTGGTAAAATTAATATATTTGGAAAATTTATATTTGCACATTTAAGATGCTTTTTGCTTACTCATCAGGAAGAAAGCCATGGGAAAAAGAAGCTTTAACTATCTCATAGGTCAAAAGGAGGTGACCAGTGAAAATCTATTTTACTTATTTAATGTCTAAAACACCCTATTTATTTTAAAAATTAAATAAAACAACTAAAATAGATCACCTTTAATGGATTTTTTAAAATTCACACAACTCTACTTTCATTTAAAATAACATTCGTCATACATACCAGTTGCATATGAAACTGTTTAATCATCTCCACTTGCAAATTCACAATGTCCCTATGGCATGCTTCTCTAGGAAGAATGTAAAATACATTTTAGAATTACAATAGTTTAACCAATTCTAATTCATTCAAGAAACTCAAAAAACTTTTTCATTTGCCAAATTACTGAATATTAATAATTATTATAATATAAAAATACCAATGCACTGAGCATTTATTTACTATGTGCTAGGTACTGTTTTACTTTAAATGTGAGAACTCATTTAAAACATCTTCACAAGTAGGTGCAATTATTACCTCTATTTTACCGAAGAAATAACTGAGCCACAGAGCAGTTATAACTTGTCCAAAATCACACAACCAGTAAATGATGAAGGTAGGATGTAAACTCAGGCTGTCTACCTACTGAATTCCCCCATACTATATTCTTTCATATAGAAATTGTCATTAAGACACAAACTTATATTACAATGAAATACGAAAAATTCACTAGGTTAGAAAGAGCATTTTATTATCAGTTTAGCTATTGAAAAAATGTACTTTCAGTAGAAAGTGGCAATTTGGGTGGTTATAGCATGGCTGACTCAATAAAATGCAATTAATTCATTCCTACAAAAGAACATATAAAAATTATGAAATATAATGATAAAAAAACACTCAGTCACCCACCATTCAACTTATGAACTAGAATGTCACCAAATCATAGAAGCTTCCTGTGTGTTCCTGATTCTCACTTAACTCTTGGTGGTAAGCCCAAGAAAGAAGTCATTACCCTCCTGAATTTTGTTGGACAAAAAAAGTTCTTTTTTAATATCCTTGTATAACATATAATCTGTAGTCAATGTTTTCATTGTTCTTGAGCATTTAAGCTTTACAAAAAAGGGTAACATATAGCTTATTTTTAAGGAAGAATTCAATATTGTTTTGAAGATTCATGTTCCATATATCTGTAATTCACTGGTTTGTATTGGTGTATCCATATTCCTGTTAAAATTTTGATTGTTTTAAAGTTTTTATTATTACAATGTCATAATCAATCATGTATTATCTCCCAACTCACATGGGCCAATGTCCATCGATGACATACACTCAAGAGTATACTCCCTTTTACAAAGTCATGCAAATTGTTTTTCAAAGGTAGTATCAATGGACATGTTCATCACCAGTATAACAGAGTTCTTCTTGCTCTATATCATCATCAAGACTTAGTATTACCAGATTTCTCATATTTTCCCATTGAATGGGAAATGGTATCTCATTGCATTTTTAGTTCTCTGATTATGAGGCTGAGTATATTTCTTGTTTTCATATACCATTCCTCTTCCTTGAAATGCTTTTCTTATTCATTTATAAGCATTATTTACATAATCTGATCCCTTTTTATATGAGAACTGCAGATATCTTCTTATCCCTTCACTCTGTGATATACTGTGATGAACAGTTGTTATTAATGTGCTCAAATATCCTAACCTAATCATGGCAGTCAACTTTACCAATGTACTTTGATAGGTAGTGCATTATTTTGCTTTAAATGATTTCCTACCATGAAGTTATAAACTCTTATGTCAACTTTATACGAAAAATCCAATGTCACAACACAATTTATTATTTCATATTTTGCACACAAATCTGCAGTGCTACCTCTCTATCATTTCCATATATGCATAGGTTTCTTTCCAGCTTATATGATTCCTCTGGCCAATATGTCCTCCCTGTGCCATGCTATATATCTTAATTACACTTTAATGATTAAGCACATTCATCTGACAAGTCCCCTTCAACCTTATTCTTCTCTGAAGTGTCTTGGTTATTCCTAGATTTTTTTTTCTTCCATACATATTTTGGAATCACCTCAACATCTTCTTCCAAATCCCAGCTGGGATTTTAATTGGAATTGCATTCAATCTACCGAACTACTTAGGTGAACTGATATCTTTATAAAATCTCTCCATTTATTTAAATGTTAATTCTTTTGAACAAAAAGTTTAAAAATGTTTTTCTACAAAAATCTTCACTACTTTGGTAGATTTATTCCCAGGTATCTTATTGTTTTTCTGTTGTAACAGCAAGGCTTTCTTAAAATTTTCCTCTTCTACTTTCAGTGATAGTAAAAACTGCATTAAAAACAAAAACACTGTATCAGGGAACCACCAAGGTAGCCAGGACGTCAAGAGCCATGGTCTTGCAAAGAAGGAAAGACTACTAGGTAAGCACTACATTTACCTCTGTTTTCCTTCTAGAGTATGTGCTGATTCCACAGTGTGGAGAAGAAACTGAGCTGAAGCAGTGGTCTGGAGGTTAAGATAGTCTCACTAGGTAGGGAGTATTAAGAGTTTGGGACTACCAAGGTAGCCAAGGCTGTAAGAGTCAAGATCTTGAAGAGGGGAGGCCTGCAGAAAAGCAAGCCTGAAACCGCAATTTCCCCTCGAGATGTCTGTTGATTTCTAAGCAATGCTCGCCCTGGGTTAGATGCCAAAAAGCAACCATAAAACAAGCAACTCAAGAGCAGAGAAAGTAATCTGGAAGTCTTGTGATGCTGGCAAAATAGAAGTTAAAGTTTAGGACCCACTAAGATAAAAAGAATACTCCAGACATTCAACTCATGTCCTAGAAGAGCAAAGACTACACACTAGGAGTAAAGGCAAATCAGAAACAAACTAGTGCTAAGAAAACCTGAAACCTAGTAACTACAGGATCACAGGGATCTGCTTACTGAAAGAAACTTACATCTTCTTAATGGACAACAGAAACAGACACACAGATTTCTACTTAGGATGTATTAGGTTGGTGCAAAAGTGTAATTTCTCAACTCTAAGAATGAAAACAAACCTGATAACCTATAAAATCATAATATTTTAAATTCAACTGAGAGCTTAAAATGGAAAGAAATCTACATGAAGTAAATTCCAGAAAATGAGGAGTTCCTCCTAGGAGAAAAAGAGACCCATGACTGTTTTCATCATCTTCATGCCCTTGACAGAATAAAAAGAACTAACTGAAATTTTAACAAGATTTTTAAAGGCCAAGTAAACACTGGCTTGATAGTTTAGAATTCCAAGGGGTCTCAGCCACAAAGAAAGTTTGAATTTACTCACCAACTTTTTCCCACATGCCTTCATTCAGCACTCATGTAAAAAAAAAGTAGGGATAGTATAACAGGAGGGCTGAGGGAAGACACCCTAAGACACAGATGCACAGAGCCTGGTGAAGCCCTAGGGCAGGGGAGGAGAACTGAGAGTAACCCCTCTAAGGCACTCTCAGAGAAGATGGCAGCCACCCCATACTGCTCAGGGAGGATGGCTGAGAAAGAGGCCCTTAATACCTTCTCTGTCCTGTCAATGATAGGTATAGCTGAACACCTAATCTGATGAACACCTGGACTGATGGCAGAACAAGTAAATTTAAAGAAATCCTCTGAGCCACTCTAGGTCCTCACTGAGTCCCAGGCAAAGGCTGCCGATGGTCCAGGGGCAGAGGAGCTGAGAGAAGTCCCTACCCATCACCCCCAGGTACAGACATGCAGGGTAGGGCAGCAGAACCAAGAGGCACTGTAGGCCTTCACCACACATGCTGAGGCAACTCTCCAGGGCTGGAAAGGGGGCAGACACACTTCTCTTGAACAGAAAGCCAGGAACAGACGAGAGTGAAAAAAACCTCCAGCCGCCCCTAAAGCTGGCAGCTGGGCAGTAATGCACAGCTATTTCAGAGTTGCTCCAGCATCCAGATCCCCAGGACTGCTGAAGGAAAGGCCCTGAGCCCACTGTCCTCAAATCATCTGAAGCCAGTGGTGAACTGACACCCAAATGCTTCTTGAATAAATGGATAATAAACAGACAACCCCCATTACCCCTGTGCTTAAAAAACTCTGAAGGCTCTCCATTACCTGTGTGTTAAGACCTTCACAACTGTCCCTCAGGCCTCATCTCTTACCATGGTGCCTTCTTTCTGTAAACATTCCTAGAATGTATGATCATGTCTCTGCTCAAGCTGTTCCCACACACTTCAGTATAAAATAAAATCTCTTCAGTGGCACCTTTCTAATCTGCCCCCGCAGAAGAACTGCTCCCTTTCTGTGATTTCAACATCACTTTGCACACATTATATTATAGTCAGCTGTGTCCAGACAGTTCTGCTATTATGCCATAAATATTTATGCATTCCTGAAAAAAACATATATTCTTTAACACTGTGTATGAAAGGTAACAGAACTTAGAGAAAAAGGATTAGGGCAAACCACTCAAAAACCTATGCAGCTTTGTAACCAAAGTAAAACAAAAACAAATCCTAATAAAAACACTGACATAGTTAAAAAGACATAGTAAATGTCTAATAGATAAGTATTGAGTAATACCCTTACTGTGAACAAGTGATGGCCACTTAATGGAAGGGAACAGAAGATAGGATTGGGGCTATCAAGTTACAGAGGCAAGGGCAAAATGCCCAAAGATGGGAAATAATCACAAAATAAGCACTTCTAACACAGGGCACACAGCCGAGCCAAGAGGAAGTGAATAAAGAGATGGATGCTAATGGGGTTTGTGCATTCAGCTGTGTTCACATGTACCTTATTTTGGCTGCTGTTACATGAACAAACAAAATTTCCTCATCATATTGTCAACATTGTCCTGTTTTACTGATCTCAAATGAATTAATTCACATTAAGAGAAATACACATAGCAGAACACACTGCACCTAGCCCAACTAAATCATAAGGCCGTTATAGGCAGATCATTCATTTCTGTATCCTTATTATCTGGTACATATATACTAGGCAGGGTAAATGCCAAAATTATAATTTTTCTTTAAAAAGTATTTTCAACATTTACAAATATATTTTAAAAATATTTTTAAACATTAAAAGGAAACATGCACCAACAAAAACTGCACATCTTCTCCGACATTCTTGCTTACGGTAATCAAAATCTCAGCTAGAACATTATAGGTTAGGAAGGAAAAAAAGGCACCAATGATTTTAATAATTGAAGATAGCTTCCAAAAATATGGAGATGATAAAGCAGCATTACAGAACACATTTTTATAATGTTCATAATTCAAAGGATAAGAAAGACAAGGGCAAATCTGAGAAAGTATTTTTAGATTAAGTATTGCATTTTATTTGAAAATATTCAGAATTGCTCTTTAAAATATCTTTTTCTACTACATTATTGCACATAGCACACCTAATAGTTGATCTCTGAACATATTGCAGGTAAGAACCCAATTTGAGCTTATCAGAACTTGTCCACATTTTATAATAAAAAAAGTTCACAATGGTAGTCTGCCTGCTAGACTGCCCCGCTGAGTTATCTAATAACTTCCGTAGGTAAATGTGCCTTTTCCTGGCTCATAATCAATAAATGCAGTATGAAAAGATCAACACAACTCATCATGTTTTCTGTGGTTTTAGGGTTACCAGAACCTAGACAATAGTAACCAACAACATTATCTATAGCTCTGATTTTAGATCTAGGAAAAAAAAAAGTAAGGTCTAGATAGAAGGAGTAGTTTCTCAATTACTACCTAAAGTCATCCAATGTTTCCTGTATCATGTTCTGAATAAAATGAATTTGAATGGAAGTCAATGGTGCATTTTGCCGGTTATTTCCAATGGTATCAGCTATTTTTTCTGAGAGTGAACTGGCAACTCCAGCAGTGACAGAAGATGCTACCTTTGGATCTAAAATAAAGAATGAAGAAAATATTAATAGTCAACTTAGATTGAGAGACATCAGACATTTCTAAATAAGATCTGAAATCTTGAAAAACTGGCAAAGAAGAGTTCCTGTGACACTTGGAAAAATTCACTGTCTGGAATACAAACCTTAGAAATTTCTATAACATTATTTCTAATAGTCATTTATCTATATATATAAACTGCCAGCTGTGTAATGTAATACCACATGACAGAGGGATTAATCTTGAAGAATCTATGAACCACCTCCTCTTATAAAAGATGAATGTGACAAGATGCACCAAAAACTAGATAAACCAAGACTATTAAAAACAAACAGAAGGAAAATGGGAGTAAAGTGCTGCTCCTGGAAAAGCCTTAGAGTTTAAGCTAATGCAATATATATCCACAGAAACCTTCAAGTAAAATATAGATATTTATATAAGAGTTGATTCTAAACAAAGAGTTGCTTTGTGTAGATAACTCTTACAGTTAAACCAAATATTCCTTTAAATGTGATCAAGTTTTTATGAGTCTGTAGCACAAATTCTAAGAATAAGACTTTGATATGATGAGAAAAAGATTTTCAGGTAGTTAACCATCCCTTTTCAAAGGGTCCGACATAATATTTCTATCTCTGCCATATTAAAGACACATAGTACACTGAAACAGTAATTCACACCAAAAGAAGATCAAATTAATGTATCTGAATTTAACCATTCATATCCATTTCATTTTCTTCTAGTAAGACTCACACTATAGAAGTCTCCATAAACTTTAAACTCTTTGAACATTTTTAGTCAACAATTACTCTATTTCTCCTTTACAAGTTAAATAATTGGGATAATTTTTCCATTAAACACTTTAAAACATCAAGAAGTTTCATGTACTTACTTGGAGTTGAGGACCCATTGATTGGGGGTTCGCATATCAACTGGGCTTCAATTTCATTCTCTGGCTTTTCAAATTTCTCAGAATTTCTTGTTTGGTTAGATGACGGAGAGGTATTTAAATTTCCACTTTCAGCACCAGACGTGATCAATTTTGCTAACTTTATATTTAAAATAAACAGTAACTTTAATATACAATGTTTTGTTTTACTCATATTACCCATATAATTTTTGCCTACTTTTCCCTTTTTTCCCCAGTATGTAGGTTCAGGGAAATGAAGGAAAATAAGAAGGGATATAGAAGAATAAAAAACAGATGAGAACTAGAGGCAAAATAAACTAACTTTTACTAATCAAAAACAATCTCGGCAATAACATGATGAGGAAAAGTTCATATACTAAGCACCTGCAGTTGAATACCATTTAAAATAGCGATAACTGGCAAAAACAAAAACAAAAACAAAAAACAACCATACACACACACACGCATGTGGTAACTAGTCAATAATATTTGTAAAATAAAAGATGTTTTTGTACTTCTTGTATGGTATCTTTTCAATATTCTAAACAATAAATATGAAAATACAGACATATTATACACCTAACTATCTTGGCATTCCTGGTAACTTTTGATCATTTTGAATCTTACCTGAGAAATTAAAATTCTATATTATACACTGTATTTTAGCAGAAAGTAACAATGATAAATTCCATTCTTAACACAATCAGTTTGCTCTAATGACTTAACCACCAACTTGATGTTGTATGCTGCAATGGAAATACATTTTAAAAGGATTTAAGGATAAAAGTGTTCTTGCACAGATAGATATATCAAGTATCTCATCGTAGAAAAATAGTGTAACTTTCCATCTGCTGTAACCTTCAACACATCCAAAGTGAGATTTCAAAGTATTCTGTAGTTATTCAAAACTGACATCAAGACTTATGAATAAGTGCATAGCACTGTTAATAAGTAGGATACATACACTGGCAGCGCCCGCCTTCTAGTGATAAACACATACAGTGAGTTCAGTATCACTTTTAGGCAAATACCTGTTTGAAGGAGTCTTTAGATTCCTGTTTTCCCATATATATTTTCTTAGACTCAGCTGTCAGATCATGATTTTCATTTTCCTCTTTCCCTGGAGATTCCATAAAGACATTAAGAGGACTTGAATGCAATACGAAAGGACTTGAAGTTACTGGATTTTTTCTTGGAGGAAACACTGAGTTCAACTGCGGTAGAAAGTCAAAGCCTGGAAATGAAGAGGAAAAAAACTGCACACGATGCCCCCAATCTTGGACACTGAAGAAAAGCACTTAATATGATAGGCAGATTAGGTCTATCATATTAGACCTAATATGATAGGATCTACATTCTAAAGACTGGTTTCTCAGATATACCCTATAATTGATATGTATTCTTAGGCAAAAGTCTTAAACTTTCTGTGACTATTTCCTGATCTGCAAATGTGAATGATGATATCCATCACCCAGAGTAGTAAGGCTTGAAAAGTATTATTTGTAAAAATACTTTGAAAACAGCAGAACACAATGTTTTAGTCAGTATTAATTTCTGATAACTGAAAATTGTTAATTTGGCATATCTCTATGGTACGTATCTTGGAAGGCAGTCTCTGAGATGGCTTCTAACGACCCCTGCCTTTGGCGTCCCCATCCTTGGGTAATCTCCTCTCTTTGAATGTGGCTTGGACCTAGTAACTTGCTTTTTTTTTTTTTTTTGAGACGGAGTTTCGCTTGTTACCCAGGCTGGAGTGCAAATGGCGTGATCTCGGCTCACCGCAACCTCCGCCTCCTAGGTTCAGACAATTCTCCTGCCTCAGCCTCCTGAGTAGCTGGGATTACAGGCGTGTGCCACCATGCCCAGCTAATTTTTTGTATTTTTAGTAGAGATGGGGTTTCACCATATTGACCAGGATGGTCTCGATGTCTTGACCTCATGATCTACCCGCCTCGGCCTCCCAAAGTGCTGGAATTACAGGCATGAGCCACCGCGCCCGGCCAGTAACTTGCTTCTAACAAAAGTACTATGAAAAAGTAGTGAGATACCACTTCCAAGATTAAGGTTATCAACATAGTCTTAAGAGAGGGCTACCATTTTGGATGCCCTCTCAGATTATCTTGCTCACCAGCTCTAAGGGAAACCAGCTGCCATGCTGTCAGCTGCCCCATGTATAGAGAAACTCATTGGCATGGAACTGGTATCTCCAGCCAACAGCCAAGGGCATGAGCTTGGAAACAGTTCCTTGCCCAGTTGAGCCTTAAGCTGAATGTAGCTCTGGTTGACATCCTGATTGATGCATGAAGAGAAACTTGAAGGCAAAGGTACTCAATCAAGTTATGCTCAGTTCTTGACCCACAGAAATTATGAGATGATAAATGTTTGTTTTTTTAAGCCTCAAAGTGTTGGAAAGATTTGTTACACCACATAGATAACACCATATCGCTTTTCATTTTC
The DNA here is from genome assembly GCF_049354715.1 of Callithrix jacchus. Lineage (NCBI taxonomy): Eukaryota > Metazoa > Chordata > Mammalia > Primates > Cebidae > Callithrix > Callithrix jacchus. The sequence continues at coordinate 100,019,124 of NC_133510.1, read as the reverse complement.
ACGAAAATACTCCTAAGTAATTCTTACCATCTTTTTTGCCTATGGATTCGTCACCTCCCTTGTTCACTACAGCATCTATAACAAAATCAGAAAATTGTATTTTAAAAATAGTGAAAAAGAAGCCATATCAATTTAGTCTTTCTATTCATTCTCCAAAGAGTTCAGAGACTAACAATCTTAAAAAGCTAAATATGAGTGAGGTTAAAGGTAGGAGTACTCATTTAAATTTTTCTTTTACATTCTCTTAGTTTCATTCATACTTTAGCAGCAAATATGAAGATAATCCTATAGTACAGTCAGGTAATAAGGGAGCCAGGTAGAGTATAACAAACCCTGGGGTAGGTTTGGAGAGCTATAATCCAGTTCTGCCTATACCACGCTTTGTGACCTCAGACAAGTCTCAAATGCAATTAAATTTCAGTTTCTGCATCTATAAAATGGGGATCATGTCCTGATAAACTCATAAAATTGCTTTGAGAGGATCAACTGAAGTAATATAAAAAAATGTTGCAAAGCAGTACAATGTTATAAAAAAGTTTTATTAGTGTTTATTCCAATGGTAGAATATGTATAAGACTATTTTAATCCTATAATATTCATTTGCTAGTCCATAACAAAAATTATAAAACTCAACATTAACAGGTAAATAAAAAGAATGGGCAAAAATCATTAACAAATTCACCAGAAATTCAAGTGGCCAATAAACACACAATTATATCAGGAGAAATATCATCTATGTGCATGTGCATATATATGTACCCAGTAATCGCACAGCATGTACATGCAGGCTTTTAGAAATTATTAGTTTCTTCATCAATAATGTGGAACCACGATGTATCTGAAGATCATATGACTCAAATGCTAATCACATTTTTAAACATAGCAAAAGTAATTAAAGAAAAACTTTGTCTTAAAAACTATGAAAGAGAATTTAATTTGTAACTTAAACACTTCCAAAAAACCCCTTTGTACATTCTTCAATGCAAAAGTTACTCCAGAGGAGTCTCAATGGCCAAAAGTCCCAACTCAGCACTAACCCCAGAAACGTTTCTCAACTCCAGCACTAGTCACTTCTCTCTCCACCCACATCTGTCCTCTCTCTACTCTTTACTATGTAGTTTGATTTCTCTTTACTCTTTATGTAATTTGACTTCTCTTCAACCTGAAGAAAAGAATCCTTCCTCTTTCAGTTTGACTTAGCAATTTAAATAGAAGTTTGCAGACCAGGGTAAGGTAGAAGATACTTAATAATTCTATACTGCCACATATGTATTTATTCCTTCTGACTATAAAATTGTAGAAAACTTGGAAAAGAGACAATTTTAAAGTAAAAAATGAAATTGTACAAAATAATAAGTGGATGAAACAATTTTGACATCCTGCTGTTGACACAGTACACTTATAATAGTAAATACACAAATCTTTGTGGGCTTCTCTGAGTATTTTCTGAGATAAATTTGTAAAAATGAAATTACAAGGCCAAAAAGTATGAATATATTAACTCTGCCAAATTACCCTCTAGAAATTTATCCATGTTATTGGTAATATAGCTATTAGCAATTAGATAATTCCATTACACTAAGAAAACCATTATGAATGTCAGTACCAAAAAGGCACACTTAAACAATGTACTTAGCTCATATACTATGAACAATGACGTATAATGCTTCTATTTATCAAGCTGGCAAAACTTGTTTTTTATTATGGCAACTGTTTTTATGGGGTGGGGGAGGTGTACACATACCCAAAGCAAATTTTTTTAATTAGGAAGACTTTTTTGCGTATCAAAATATCTAAAATTTTAGGAACATTCGTTTAGAAGTAGATACAAGGGAAAGATTACCTATGAAGGTAAAAAATTCCTTCAAGAAACTTTTGTGGAAATTAAAATGCTAACTTGAGAGCTATTTGCATAATTCCCAAGTGAAAATTACTAGCATATATTTTAGAATAACATTTAAAATATCAGGGCAAAGAAAAAGATACCACCCCAGAGATGGAGAAAATTAGAAAACTGCCATGAATAGAATTGGACTGAAGCTATTATTCACATCTTTTAGCCAGAATAAAAATATTGACTACCAGCAAGAGAACAAGATCCTCTGAACAGACTTACCATCCCTGATAGGTGAGAACATGTCGCCTAAACTACTTTTCCCAGTATCGTCAAAGCTGGAGAAATCCTGATTTTTTCCACTGTCTGTTTCCTTAGATAAAGTGTCTGTGTTTATGCTTCGAGGCAAACCTTACAGGAATTAGATATAAAAATTAATGTTATTACATCTAAATAAATTTTATCATCAGAAGCTAGGTTGTAAAAATTGATGCATTACCCATATTGTTGGTAATATTACAACTGTGAGCATAAGGAGAATAAAACAGAATATGACAAGAGCTAAAGTTAACCAGGATTTTCATGGAACAAAAGGTTCCTCAATAGAAAACAGCTTATTTGTTCATACGGCAAAACTTTATTTCAGCCCTTTTGATGGAATTTTTCTAAAATAATTTATATATTTTTCTGCTTTCTTAAAGTACACTGCATACAACTATTGACTGACTCTTATGATAATCTACAAATGTAATTTTTTTTTTCAGTCTGTAAGTCATATAGAGCAATGCCTAACATGTAGCAGGACTCAATTAATGTTACTTTTCTCCCCTGATTTGCAATGAAGGGGTTTTCTGTCTTTTCTTTCACTAACAGTGGGAGTGTAACATTGCCCTCAGCATTACAGGTCTCAAATGACTTCACTAACCTCCATACTTTACAAAGAGGAAGCAAACCAGAACACCAAACTCATAAAGAACAGTATGGTAGACAACAGTAAAGAGACGGGAGCAGTTTCTTTTTTCTGACAGTATATAAATGCATGGCTTTAGGGTAAGGACTTTCTAAGAGGAACTCAGGAGGCTCGGTAGCTTCTGGCTCACTATTGGAGTAAGGATAAAGTTATAGAGGTTCAAAATTTTTGATTAAAGTCTGGCATCAGGATTGGTAACACGTTATTGTATTACATTTTTTTTAAAAGTGCTTTATTTGGCATCTCAGGCCCAAATGAAAACTGAAAAGTCTGAGATGAAAACAAAGAACAGCCTGCATATCCAAAAATGCCCAAGACTGGCTAATAAAATAAACTTGTCTAATAATACCTGCTATAAAGTCAAAATATTACCAAATCATTTGTACTATTGTTGAAGAGTGCCTATAGCAAGAGTTCAGTTGTTACAAAGAAGTAATTTTTTCTCCTATTTTCTAGTACTTAAAATGTTGAATGCATTAACTCCAGCCTCTGAAATTTCAGGAAACAGAAGTTGGCATCATTTGAAAAGAGTGCTGAAGTCTTACTCTTTTCTTCTTAAATGGTGATTTTCTTCTAAAACTGAGTACCAGCAACATGTTTAGAGAAGTCTGTTGGAATAACTAAATCAGGACAACTTCAATAGAAGCAATAACTCTAAAATATTAAATAACATATTAGTGTGTATAGGAAAAAAATGACACCCGAAAGGTTAAGAAAATTGCCTAAAGGCCTCCTGGCCAGAAGTGACAGATCTGAGATCAAGTCTAACTATTCTCACTATTTCCGAGGCAAAGTAAAGTGAGTGAGTGTGTGTGTGTGGGGGGGGGGGGGAGGGGAGAGAGAGACAGAGAGAAAGAGGAAGTGAAAGAGAATGATGAAGCAAATGTGGCAAAATGTATAAAGTACATCTAAAGGGTAATGCTTGGAGCTGTCTGTACTATCCTCAAAACTTTTCTGTAAGATGACAGTCATTTCAAAATACAATTAATACACAAGCATGGTTAACTTGGTGGAGGCAGGGCACTCATACACTTTGCTAGAAATATTGGGAATCTATCAAAAGTTAACATTAATCTGTGACCCTGCAAGACCCGTCTTTGATTTCCAAATTAATGTTGTTTTTGTTAAACAAGAGCCTCCTTATAATAAAACTAAATGAATAATGGTGAGACTTCAAAGAGTTTACAGTGAATGAGAGAATATTTTGATTAATTTTTGAAAATTATGAAGATGGCATTATGTAAGATAAAGGCAATTTTCATAATATAGTTAATTAAACATGTTGGCAGATGTTACTCAAAGTTATATTTCAACAATAATTTCTTCTTTAAGTAGATATCAATTGTCTTTGTCTCCAGGAGTTCCTAAATAAGAATCTAATTATTTTTCTAATATTTAATGACTCTTACATAAGGATGATATAAATATTCAAAGGAAATTTATAGTGAACATACTTACTTTAAAATACTATTTCACACTATCAAGATCAACAAATTAAAGTTTTGCTTCTACTTGGAAATAGTAAAATCATACTAAAAAAACACCAATATTTTTGTCCAAGTATTTATCCTGAAAAATTTGAAAAACATAGATAGATGTATTTCTAATGAGCACAATATTTTGGAAACATACTAGTATACCATGTAGATTTTTAAAGTATTCGTTGCAAGTTGACAGTATAGCATAACTTCTTAAAATAAAAAGTTTTCAGGAATTTATAGAATATTTTCTTTATTGTGAACAAGGAATACTTTCTACAATAAGTATGGGAAAGCTTATGGCACCTCAATAAAGTCTAAATGAATCCTATTTCAGAACAGTTTCATCAATAACATCAGAGAAGAAATCATTAAAAATTGCAACATTCTCATTTATTTTTAACAAATTACTAATATACTGCTTAATATGTGCCAGGCACTATTTAGCACTTTAAAATATTCATCACTTGACTTACTTTTCATTCTAAAATGTGAAATAAAAAGAGCCATTATAATAGCTCTTCTTTTTTTTTAACAAGGAGATCAAATCACTGACAGCATCAAAGTTTCATATTCTCTACTGGTTAATCTGAAGACACAATGGAAAAGCCATTCAGTCTGCAGTAGTATTAGGGAAGAATAATTTCTCAGTTAGCCTCCTTCCATTTTTAAGATAATATTTCTCACAACAGAAGTTTAGCTAAACAGTAGGGCCTTTTAATATTTTTGAAATTAATAGCTAAAGTTACTATTTCACTTCTTAGTGATTTTCACTTCTACTAATTTTACCTAAATACTCACCTGAATTTGGATTCTAGGTTCTTGAAAAATGTGCTAATCATATGTAGACCAAAAAAAAAAAAAAACCTTCCAACAATATTTAAGCAACATTTACCTGCTTTTTCTTGAATAGCAACTGTTCCTTTCCCCACAACTGATGTCACAGGTTGTGGTAGAACCGTGGCAACGGATATGGCAGGTGCTTCTCTGACAATTCCGGAATTCTGAACTCCTCCACTAGCAGCATTCACATTAACACTTCGTTTGTTCACTGCTGTGGGCTTATTTGAACAGCCTTTATTTAAACTTGACTGAAATGTAATGGAATATTTAAAAGCTCAGGTTACTAATGTTTCATACCATACATTAATATTTTATAAATTCTCTGTTAGATTAAAAAATATATTTTTTCCTTGCAAATCTTAAGCTTGCTGATGGATCTCAGTTTTGCTCTAAACGAAAACATCTTTTAAAAGACTTTTAGAGAAAGAGAGATATGAGAACTAAGTACGAAGTTTTAAAACTAATTATCAAATGGCTTTGTACTAAAATTATTATGTACTACATGTAAAGTCATTTTTATGTAATTATGAAACAAAACTATACTGTATTTAATTGATAACATAATTTCCATATTCTGAGTTAGATTTATTTAATAAAATCAAAAATAAGAAAATGTCTTACCTTAGTAAGAGCAGTGGAGTACTGAAATGCTATACATTGCACAGATGTCTTGTGAGCACTGATGGTTTTAACTGGTGATTTCAACATTCTTAAATCATATTGATATATTTTCCCCCGGGAAGATCCAATAGCCAAAGCGGCTCCATCAGGCATGAAATCCACCGCAGTTAGAGGAGTGTCAGCCACTAAAGTTTTCACCACCCTTTGGAAAGGAGAACAAACTATGTGTAGCTATGTTAGTGTGTATAGGTATATAAGCTTATATAATAACTATAAACCAAAACCAGAGTTATTAATACTTCAAACTAGCAAAGAGCACATATATCCCAAATATTTGTTTAAAGCATAATTTTAGAATTTGACTTAGAGAAATTTCTAATAAAATGGCATGTAGAGAACTGCCAAAAATTCCATCTTTTCTATTCACTAGGTATATTCCACATCTTATAGAAACAGCACCTATTTCTTTATTACTCTGGCAGTGAATGTAGCAGAACTACCATCTGTTACACCACAAACAGAGGCTCTAGCCTCAGGACTGAGGAGGCCCTAAGTATTCCCTTTCCATTTATTGACCTGCCTAGGCCTCAGGAGGATTATGACCTTTCACAGGGGAGCAGCTGTTACTCTATTCTTAGTTGTGCAGTCTTGACCAAAAAGCTAGGAGGAATATAATTCACAAGCTTGATCCTTAGGCAGCTAATAAAGAAATATGGATGCTGATCTGCTCAAGCTGAGCTCTTTACTGGTCTGTCTAGTATAAGAGAAGAATGGCTTACCAGGCTCTCAGTAAATTGTTCCATAAAAGAAGACAGCAAATAAGTAACAGCAAAAATTCTAGCATCATAACAGGGCTGACAGTAAGCCCTTCCCTTGTAGTAACATTCATACTCCACATGATCTGCAGTGCTAAGCATCTTGAATACAACTCTCGCACTCTTGCAGTTCTTTTGTTTTGTTTTGTTTTAGCTAACTGAGCATACCTTTAACATGAGAAGGGTACAATGGGCCCAAATGCTTAGAAGATTATGCATACCTAGCAGTATTTCTCAAGTGGAAGCAACCAGAAGACATCTGGCAATGTCTGGACACCATTTAGGTTATTGGTGTTTAGTGAGCAGAGGCCAGGGATGCTGAGTATCCTACAATATCCAGGACAGTCTCTCACAACAAAGAATTACAAAGCCCAAAATGGCAATCATTTCTAAACCTTCCTCTAGATAATCAATTTTAAAGCAAATTAATCATTTGTGTTAAAAACATATACATGTCATATTTTGAAAAAGATGCTAAAATTGAAATGTGAAATCAAGGCCAGCACGGTGGCTCCTGCCCGTAATCCCAGCACTTTGGGAGACCAAGGCAGGTGCATCGCCTGAGGTCAGGAGTTCGAAACCAGTCTGGCCAACATGGCGAAACCCCACCTCTACTAAAAATACAAAAAATTAGCAGGGTGTGGTAGTGGGCACCTGTAATCACAGCTCCTTGGGAGGCCAAGGCAAGAGAATCGCTTGAACCCGGGAGGCGGAGGTTGTGGTGAGCCGAGATTGCGCCATTGTTCATGTTTCAGAGCTCTAAATACTACCTGCACCCCATCTATTTTTTTTCTGCACAAGAAGAAAATTCTATTTTACTAGATTCATCAACTGTACAAACTTTAGAACCCCTCAACATTAATCAGTGGTCTATACAAATCACAAATATGCCTGTTAATGGAATAATAGTTATTTGTTACTAAATTAAAAAATAAGCATGTCACACTTACTTCTTACTTGAAGTGTCATAGAGGATGATTCTTTTATCCAAGCCTATGGTTACAAAGAGCAATTCATTGACAGGAGAAAAACAGATGCCTGAAGCTGGAGCTTTGTGTGCACTGTCAAAGTTATGGTATGGACTCTGACTATTTACATCCCAGAGAGTTACTATTCCATTATCTGAAACACTGCCCAGTAGTGATTTCTTAAACAAGGAGTACTTCAAATGCCGAACAGACTATAAAAATGAAAGAATAAATTTTATGTAATTATAAGCATTCATAAGGACATTTTATATAAGCCATATAAATTACGGCCAATCACACTATTCACATGGGGTTTAGGATTTCTCTGATGTCTGAGAGTGACAGGTTTTGGCCAGGTGTGGTGGCTCACGCCTGTAATCCCAGGACTTTGGGAGGCTGAGGCAGGTGGATCACCTGAGGTCAGGAGTTCGAGACCAGCCTGGCCAACCTGGTGAAACCCCATCTCTACTACAAATACAAAAATTAGCTGGGCATGGTGGCGGGTGCCTGTAATCCTAGTTACTCAGGAGGCTGTAGCAGGAGAATCACTTGAACCTGAGAGGTGAAGACTGCAGTGAAACAAGATCCTGCCATTGCATTCCAGCCTGGGTGACAGAGCACAATTCTATCTCAAAAAAAAAAAAAAAAAAATCCAAAAAGTAAAAAAACAAAACAAAAAAAGAGTCACAGGTTTCAATCATGACAACCACAGCGTCATTACATGAACCATAAGATGACATACCAATACCTGAAACATACCAGTAGTCTATTAATAAAGTACTTGTCATTTTATTATCTTGGAGTATAGCTACCTCAATCTCCCCTTTCAGAGGAGAAATTTAATACATTTAGATTATCTATGTTAATTCATCAGAATTAGAACATCTACCATACATAAAAGGCCTATTAGTTACAGCCAAATCACGAACAAGTATAAGGGAATGCTGGGAGAAAAAAGCAGTAATATTTTGTATTTGTTTTCTATACTTTAGATATTTTGATACATTTGTTTAAATCAGAGCATCTGATGCACTGACAATTCAACACTTGAAGCATAATTTAAAAAAATAAATAAACCACAAAGGAAAAACTGGCAACATTCTAGACTGGGGATAGACTATATCCATTGTTTCAAAAGCATCAGCCTGAGGGCAATGTTGGCCTTTCTCTAAACACAAATCCCTGATGTTGTCATCCCTAGGTTGTTCCAGTAGCTGTCACACTAGGCTGAGAATTAAGTACTTTACATTCAAGCTAATTTTTCCCTATAAATGTATATTCTACTTAATTCTAAAATGTTTCAAATAATATGAATTCGCTCTCAACAACAAAAAATGTTTAGGAATTAACAGAAACCAAATTCTAAGGAAAAAAAAAGGAATATTAGTTACCTGGCACCTAAGTTAAGATAATTAATATGTTAATCCATTAAACTTGGCTCATTTTAATAAGGCAAAAGTACAAAGAGAAAATATTAGTTTACATAGTTTTTATTTTTGTTGGGAAAAATTATATACACTTGAATAGACAAATCTTTTCTCTGGTCTGTATTCAAGAAAAAATAAACTACATAAATGTTAACTATATAAAAAACAAAGAGCTCCTTAGTGCATTATGTTAATGATTACAGAGTCATACAAATATGACTATCAAAATATAAGGCAAAACATGATTTCTAAAAAGATTTCTACAGCACTTTAAGAGTTCATATAGTTACGGTCCTTCACATATCTAAATTTGGATAAATACACAAGTAGAATTTTTAAAAGCACCATAAAATTGCAAACCTGGTAGATTCTCAAAGTTCATAAAGCTTGACCTCTTAGCCACAGCGGGAATTTTACTAAGACAGCCTTCAAACACAGTTATCCAGAATCTGCTTGCATGTATCAAGGAACAAGGAGCTTACCATTGTCTACGACACAACTTTATAAACAGTTAAAAAAGTATTCTTGATTAAGAGAAAACCTAAATTCTGTACCTTACTTCATTTCTTGGGACCTACATGGCAGCCCATTACAAAAAAAAAAAGGCTAAAGATAATGATAAATGTTCCTTTCAGATAAACCTAAGTTCAGTGAATGCTCAGCAAACCTCTATATGATTTAGGTGAATTACTTAAAACTCTCCAAAACTCAGAGTTCTCATTTACATAATAGAAAATACTCTTGTTTGCCTGTCACAATTATTTTGAGGATTAAATAACACAATTATTTTGAGAATTAAATAGCATTTCTGCACAGAATCAGGTACACAGTAGCTGTCACCACCATTTTCAGAGGTTCACAATTTTCTTGCTCATCATTGCTTATGTGCTCACCATCAACCAACTTTTACATATTTTTTAAAAAGACCCTTAAGTAACCACACTGAATTCTTTAAATGCCTCCAATTATTTATTTGATAATACTAACAATTTCATTTCTTAACTCTCTACATCTATTAAATCTTCTCTTTGGATTATCATTAAGATATTAGCTAAGAATCCTGAATAAACAAAACACTGATTTCCTAAATTATATATGTATTTATATATTATACAGATAATTTATATATAAATAAATTTAGCGCGCGCGTGTGTGTGTGTGTGTGTGTGTGTGTGTGTGTATTTTTTGTGGGGGGGGGGATTTTTTTTTTTTTTTTTTAAGAGACAGGGTTTCACCATTTTGTCCAGGTCTCCCAAACTCCTGGACTCAAGCAGTCCACCTGCCTCAGCTTCCCAAAGTGCTGGGATTACAGTCATGAGCCACCACGCCTGGCCTCCAAATTATATTTAAAATAAATTATTAACTTACTTCAGTATCAGCAGCACTTAAGTCATTAAGTCCCTATTTTGTTCCAGACTAAACTATTTCTAAGAAAAGAAGTAAATCAAGAAGCTTATGGAGGGGAAAAGAAATCCCAGCACTGTAAGTAGCAATGCTGTTTTTTTCTTATAACACATTATTGTGTAAGAATGCTGCATGTTTGTTGAGGAGGGAGATTGTTTCTAAATATAAAAAATATACTGCTCGCTGTAGGTGAGGGGAAGGTTTGGAAAACTATTGCTAAAGAGCCAGACAGTAAATATTTTATGCTGTTATACTGAAAAGTAGTTACAGACAATATATAAATGAAAAGTATGGCCCTGTTCCAATAAAACTTTACAAAACTAAGTGGCTGGACCATAGGTTATTGTTTGTCAGTCTCTACTAAGATAATTATTTAATAGAAAAAAACATTTTGATCACAAAGAAAAAGAAAAATCATCCATAATCCCATCACTCAGAGAAAAACTGGTTGATATTTTCAGGGAATATCCTTTAAGTATTTCTCTGTGTGTATGTATGCTTCTATGTATGCAGTAGAGTATCAACAGGAAACCTGGAATCACACTTTATTATAAACAGCCATGTCAATGTTTTCTACATGATATTAATGGCTGAGGAAAGACATTAATGCATGATTATACCAATTTATCTAAATAATACGTCAGACATTTAGGTTACTTCTGATTTGCAAATACTCTGATTACTATCCATTTTTTTAATTGTTAATTTATGAAAAAAATTATTGTTATTCATGCCTTAAAGGTTTTTGCTTGAAAATATGAAATGACCATTTGTATTCCTTCTTTTGCAAATTGCTCATTATTGTACTTTGCCTGTTTTCTGTTGGGCTATGAAGAATTTTAAAATACTAATTTGCAACTGCTCTTAATATAGTAAGAACATTAATGCTCTCATACATCGTAAATACCTTCCCCAGTTCATTTAAATTTTGTTGAATTTTTGTCTTGCTTTTTGTCAGAAGTTTTAAAGTTTTATATATTTAAACTTATCAAGCTTGCTGCCAGTGACTTATGCTTTATACTTCTTCATAGTTATGCTTAGAAAAGCATTCCCTTTGCACAGATAAGAACATGCATTCACATCATTTTCTTACTAGGCACTATAAAGCAGTAAGAAATTAATATAAATGTCTTAACATACATATGCATATAAACACAAATATATGTCCATAAATACACATATTGTTCCTCTGACTCCATCCTTTCCATCTTCTTGATTTCCAGGGCCTTATTTCAAGCACAAATCATCTTTCATCTAAGCCACTGCATAGTTATTCTATTTCCATTCTCAGTGGCTTACTATCCATCCTCCACTATGTTACAGCAAGTAACAACTTCAAACCTGAAAATCTCAACATACTGGTCGCTTGCTCAAAATCCTTTCAATGGGAGGTCTCTGATAAGTTACTGGTTACAGTGGTGACCGAGTTTCTGAATGTCCATTAATACTGTGTGTGCGTGCATGTGTGCATGCGTGAGTGCGTGTGTGTGTAGAAAAGCAGGCCTGAGACTGCCTATCTTTAAAAAGTCCTATTTTCAGAGTTGACCCTTGGCTAGCATCTGCGAACTTGGATTCTGGAAAGGTTCCCACTGTCTTAACTAGTAAGAGTGGCTCACTCACTGTGCCTAAACTTATTTATGACAGATATGGTTTAAGGCTGAACCACAGCTGAACATCTTATTTCCTTCTGGGTGTTTGGAATTTTGGTATGTGCCAGGCAGAGGGCTCCAACCCCCAAGTAAAAACCCTTGGCACTGAGGCGCTAACAAGCTTCCCTGGTAGGTATTTCATACATGTTGTCACAATTTGATCTTGGGAGGGATTAAGCACATCTGCTCCAGGAGAAGACTTTTGGAAGCTCACATCTGGTTTCCTATGTTATTCACCCCATGCACTCTTCTCTTTGCTGGTTTTACTTTGTATTCTTTCACTATAAAATAAATCATACCCATGAGTATGACTATACACAGATCCTGTGAGTCCTCCTAGAGAATGATCAAATCTGATCTTGGAAATCCCTAACAGAGTGAGAGAGTAAGAGTGAAAGTGAGAGAGAGAAAGAGAGACAGAGAGAGAGAGAGAGAGAGAGAGAGAGAGAGAGAGAGAGAGAGACTGTGTGTGTGTTTTACAACAGATAATAAACTAGATGGCCAAAAACTAAAATTTCATAGACAACATTTCGAACAAACTAGATGATCAGGTATTCCCATGAACCCCCAAATACAGGCTGATAGGCCAAACAATTAACAGCCATAAGTCCTTCATGGTACTCGTGTCTGTACAGAAGAAAGCAGAGGAAATAACAAGGAATCTGAAACAGATCTGAGAACAGAAGAAGCCCATAACAGCCAAAACGTATTCACAGAAAAGCATGATGGCCAATTTTACAACCTCAGCTGAAACCCAGAACATTCACTGTATTAATAAGGCTGTGCTACAAGTTTGAAGAAAGGTATGAAGGACAAGGGCAGTTTAGCCAGAGAATTCCAAAACTGACCAGCCAGAGTGTGTCCCTCCCACATTAGGGCCCCACATTGGAGTGGAAGCAATCCTGAACAGGATGGAGGCAACAGAGCTGAAGGAAACAGTTTCACAGATAGGTTGAAAAGTAGATCAGAGCCAAGGAACCCCAGAAAGCAAGCAACCATTATTAAAAAAAGATTATTAAAACAATAGGGAGCTCTGTGAAGTTAGAAAAGCCACTTTGACCCCCTATCTTTGTCTAGAAGTTAAGGGAAACTAAAATGAATTTCACAGATACATCCCACACAAACTTATGAAAACAGAACAAGGAGAAAAATGTTCTCAACAGATGACAAGACAAAAAAATATGTAGGATGTTAAAAAAAAAATTTTAAACTCAGAAATGAGATGTCAGAACTTGGGAAAGAATTAGAAATGTTTAAAATCTCTTCAAAAATGAAGGCTAATTTAGAAGAAATTTAAAAATGAATAAACACAACAGACAACACCTTAAAGACCAGTTAAAAATAAATTTTTAAAAATCAAAAAGAAATAAGAAAAAAGCTTAAAAACACTTGAGAAAAATGATAAACCACTGAAGATAAGCAAAGAAAATGCAACAACAAAAAATCCAGAGAGAAAAAGAATACTAAAAATTTTAAGAAAAATTTCCAAAAATAAAAAAGGATTTGAAACTACATATGAAGTAACACACAATGTACCTAACAATAGCTATACATAATGACCAATATCAAGACATATTCTAGAAAAATTGCATGGCTTTAAAGAAAAAAAAAATTCCTTTGAATATCTAGGAATAAAAAACTAGTGACTTAAAAGGGGGAAAAAAGCTATGAAATAACCTAACACATTTGAGACCAAAGATAACAGAGTAACACTTAAGCTCCTCAAAGAAAATGTAAGCCTGCTACTAAATTACATTGAAAGAGAAACTGAACTCTCAAAGAAAAAAGTCAAAAAGCAGAAGTTACATACTTAGGAAAAAAATATTAACACTGTGCTCATTTTTATTATAAAAATTTTGAAAATAAAATAATAGATAACTGTTTAGCTAAATGATGGCACTGAATAATGAAATACATGCAGTCATTAAAAATTACGGAAAATTTTCAGGATACCCGGGGTAGATCACTAATGAGAACATGCAGAAAACAAGATTGGACAAACAGAATGGTATAACTATATGGATGGAAGACAGAGCTATACTAAAAAACACTATAAGAAAATACCTTTCAAATAGCTTTCCATTAAATAAAATTTAGAAGAGAAAAATAGAAGGAAAAAAGTTCATTTTTAAGAAGAAATATATAGATTATCTATTTATTTTATGCCTACAAGTCAATTATAAAACTGCTCAAGAATATAATATACAGGCTACTCAAGTGTATGCAAATACTATAGAAATATATAGAGAATCAAAGAAATGTTATCATATAAACATTTTATACCAATGCTCCTATATAACCACTTCTAGACTTTTTAGTCAAACTTATTGAGTGCTACAATTCTGCTATAAACATACAGTCAATGAAATAAACCAATTTAGAATGTGTCATTCTTGAGAAAGCTGTTATTTCTAAAAATGTTAATATTTACATTTACCACCAGATCTCTATACTCAAGCAGACCATTAATACTTATAAAATCTACTCAGAAAACATTTCATTAAGAAAATGTAAATGGATTTAACATATACTGAAATATGTTAAACTTAAAATATCACAGAAAACCTACATTTAAAGATCATTTTTTAATCTAAGGAATCAATACAATAGATTGACATTTATAATTGCTTTGGAAAAGGCTGCATTTTGAGAAAGGTAACAAAACTTAACCTATTTGTGAGCCTAAGATGCTGAACTTGCCAAATAGTGACATGCAATTATAACCTAAGCAGTCTGTCAGCCAGCAGTTCTGCAGAAGCAGCAAAGCTCTTTTTCCCCTGTAGAAAGACAATGTGATCCCCATAAACCTAATAACTTTAATTCAGCTCAGACATTTCAAAGTTGGACTCTAAATATATTCAGAAAATCTTATTTCTAATATAAAACTCAGCATGATGTAGATTCTGTGAGATTCCACATTACTATCACTTTCACTAAGACACTAATTTGATAATTTTTAAAGATTTCAAATTCTTGATTGTTCATAGAAACAAAAATAGAAAAAATTTAATTTAATAATAAATGTATCCCATCTACCATTTTTCTCAATAAGTAAAACTGATCAACACAGAATTTGGGCTTAAGCAACAGACTGTTTGAATTCAATTACATCAACTTTTTGACAGATTCGAAATTTTATGAACATTGTTTAAACTCAAATGAATATTACACATATTATAAACACACACATACACACACACACACACACACACACACATTTTTTTTCTTTTGGATACAGGGTCTTGCTCTGTTGCCCAGGCTGGAGTGCAGTGGCATGATCATGGCTCACTGCAGCCTCGACCTCCCAGGCTCAATCCATCCTCTTGTCTCAGCCTCCCCAGTAGCTAGGACTACAGGTATATACCACCTCACCTAGCTAATTTTTGTATTTTTTATAGAGATGGGGTATAACCTTGTTGCCCAGGCTGGTCTCCTGTACTCAAGTGATCTACCTGCCTTAGCTTCCCAAAGTGCTGGGATTATAGGCATGAACCACTGTGCCTGGTCACAATATTTTTAAACTGAACTGAATTTTGAGAAATCTTAATAAAAGTTTTCTTAATGAATGTTTAAGTAGCAATTCAATGCTTTTGGCCACAACCAGATAAAACAGCCATTACTGCTTGTGGGGAAAAAAAAATAATTTGAAAAAGAGAAAAACATTCCAAAGGTTTATATTATGCTGCCCATAAAAGGGAAAAATAAGTATGTAAAATCATGAAAACTATCTTCCCAAGAAAACTGGGACTGCATCCTTACCAATAGAGGCCAACATGGTATACAAAACAAACGTAAGCATTTGTTCCAGGGAAAGGGGGGAAAAAAACAACAGACTCTAGTCGAATTTTTCACCATCTTTAATGCTCTCATTTTTAAATCAGTCTAAAACACATAATATGATTACTGGGGTCAAGTTGCAACTTGGTTTGGAGGGAATGCATTAAATCTAAATATGTTCAAACCATTTTAGAAAAGTAAATCACTAAAGGTATTTTAATGGATTGTTATTCATTAAAAGCTCACAATGGCAGCTAACATTCATTGACCTTTTACCAAATGGTGGGCAATGTGATAAAGACACTCATCATCTCATTTAGCCATCAAAAAAAAAAAAATCCCCTTAAAAGTATATTATTCTCGGCTGGGCGTGGTGGCTCACGCCTGTAATCCCAGCACTTTGGGAGGCTGAGGTGGGCAGATCACAAGGTCAAGAGATCAAGACCATCCTGGCCAACATAGTGAAACCCCATCTCTACTAAAATATAAAAATTAGCTGGGAGTGGTGGCGGGCGTCTGTAGTCCCAGCTACCCAGGAGGCTGAGGCAAGAGAATTGCTTGAACCCGGGAGGCGGAGGTTGCAGTGAGCCAAGATCACGCCACTGCACTCCAGCCTGGCACCTGGCAACAGAGCAAGACTCTGTCTCAAAAAAAAAAAAAAAAAAAAAAAAAAAAAAATATATATATATATATATATATATATATATATATATTATTCTGACTAGACAGATAAGGAAAAGGAAGCTTGAGAGTTAAGTAACTTGTTCAGGTTCACTCAGCTAGCTAACGTGGTTTACTCCTAGTGATCTCCAAATAAATGTGGGCCTTACCATGTAAAGCTAAACCAAAAGATCCTACAGAGATGCAGAATGCCCAAACAGGAGGCAGCAGGCCCATGAAGATCTCAAGTTCTCGTTTATCTGATCTTAGATAAGAGATAAAGCTTTGAGCATTACTGTTTTCCTAAACTAGAAAATATAGTTCAGTTCCCTGTGAAAAGTAATCAATGAAAATGGTTTGAAAATCAATAATACAGCAACCTATCACCTAGAATTTTAAAAGATATTTGTGTGAGCAAGAGGTATGAGGACATGCTGGACTCCTGCACAAACAGACAAGAAAATAGTGTAAAGTTTCCAGAAGCTATTCATCCTCAAATCCTTACAGATTCAGCTGCTCCTGAGCCAGAGAAACAAAAGAAAACAATCCTACCACTTCTGAAGAGTTGATATGTAAAACAGTCAATTAAGAGTTGTAAGATCTGAAAGTCGTGGAATCTGTTTTCACTTTTGTAAAAGAGAACATATACCTCACAAGTTAGTAGCAAAGATTAAATGAAGAGAATGTAATATAATGCAATGATCAGAGTGCAGAAACACAATAAATGGTGGTAAGCATTCTATGCAGTAATAACCTCTGCTTCCAATGCTCTCCAAATCCTCTCACCACCTTCCCTGGTCCCTCCCCAACACCACAGATCTGAATAACAGACTTTTCCTCAGGTTGCCACTGAGACATCATTTCCTTTAAAATACTTTTCCATTTTTCCCAAATGGCTTAGGTGTTTCTCCTTTATGTTCCCTTGGAATTCTGCAGCTTATTGCTTTCACAGTACTCAATATTTTGTTTGGTTAACTATATACCTACTTGCTTATTGCTACTTTCTGGTTTTTTGTTTTTGTTTTTGTTTTTTTGAGATGGAGTTTCACGCTTGTTACGCAGGCTGGAGTGCAATGGCGCAATCTCGGCTCACGGCAACCTCCGCCTCCTGGGTTCAGGCAATTCTCCTGCCTCAGCCTCCTGAGTAGCTGGGATTACAGGCACACACCACCATGCCCAGCTAATTTTTTTTGTATTTTTTTTAGTAGAGACAGGGTTTCACCATACTGACCAGGATGGTCTCGATCTCTTGACCTTGTGATCCACCCGCCTCGGCCTCCCAAATTGCTGGGATTACAGGCTTATTGCTACTTTCATCTAGGATAGATAACTATGAATTTTAAGAGCTAAATGATGTAAAACTTCCACATAAATAGTAAAATTTGCCCACAATATACAGCACCCTAATAAGATAAAGGATATCTACAAAACAAACCTTACAATTACTATCATGCTTGGTAGTAAACAGTGAATACTTGCTTCTTTCTGAATTTGAGGACAATATAAAGATGTCCACTATCACCACTTCCATTCAACACTGGTCTGGAGATCCCAATCAATGCAATAAAGAAAAAGTAATAAAATATGTAAAGATTAGGAAATAAGAAATGAAAACATTATTCACAGATGACAGACATGATAGTGTATAAAATGTAAATGCCAAAAAAAAATCTACACATTGTTTCAAAAGAATCAAGACTGTCAAAACTATTAAGTGAATTTAGCAGAATTTCTGGATAAAAGGAGAAAATACAAATGTCAACTGTATCAAAATACAAATATACCACGTTCACAGAAGAATCAATATTGTTACAATAGTTCTTCCTAAATTGGTCAAGAGATCCAGTATCATCTCAATCAAAATGAAGCAGATTTTTTGGTAGAAATAGGCAAGCTGATTCTAAAACTCAGCTGGAAATGCAAAGGCCCAGGGTAGTCAAAGTGAAGTTAAAAATATCAAGACTTATCATAAAGCTACGATAATCAAAACTAGTAACACTCAAACTAGACCAATGCAACAAAATAGAATGACTAGAAACTAACATATACAGTTACCAGTTTTGCAAGAAGGCAATACTGTAATTCAGTGGGGATAGATTGGTCTTTGTAATAAATAATACTGATGTAATTAGTATCTATAAGAAATGTAGAACCCTCTCATAAAATACACAAAAATTAACTTGAAATGGATCATAAAAAACAAGAAAGATAACAAAACTTCTAAAAGAAAACACAGAATAGTATCTTCAAAACCTTGAAGCAGGCAAGATTCTTCAAGAGAACACAAAAAGCAGCAAACATAAAAGACTGACATATGAGACTTGACTTCATTAAATTTTAAGAACTTCCGTTCATTAAACACACACACACACACACACACACTCACAAACAGGTGTTAAGAAGTAAAAAGGCAAGTCATGGCTGAAAGAAGATACACACAACATGCACATCCCCAAAATGAATCTACCTAAAATACCTAAGAAACTATAAATAAATTTTAAAAACACAACCCAATGTAAAAACAGGCAACAGACCTGAATAGTCACTTCACAAAAGAAGACATATAAAAATATACTTAACATCATTCAACATGGACAAATGCAAATTAAAACCACCATCAAAGTGGCAAAAACAAGACAGATAATGCTAACTATTAGCAAAAATGTGGAGCAACTGGAACTCTCATAAACTTGTTGATAGAAGTGCAAAATGGCACAAGCACTTTAGAAAACTTTTCATAAAGTAAAACTGTAAGCCTATGCTACAATCCAGCAATTCTGCTCCTAGGTATTTACTTGAAAGAAATAAAAACATATCTTTAAAAGAAAAGATTTAGGCCAGGCACGGTGGCTCACACTTGTAATCCCAGCACTTTGGGAGACCAAGGTGGGCGGATCACAAGGTCAAAAGATCAAGACCATCCTGGCCAACATGGTGAAACCCTGTCCCTACTAAAAATACAAAATTAGTTGGGCGTGATGGCATGCGCCTGTAGTCCCAGCTACTCGGGAGGTTGAGGCAGGAGAATTGTTTGAACCCAGGAGGCAGAGGTTGCAGTGAGCCCAAAGCACGCCATTGCACTCCAGCCTGGCGCCTGGTGACAGAGCGAGAGACTGTCTCAAATAAAAAAGAAAAGAAAAGATTTATACAAAAATATTCATGGTACCTATCTTGTAATAGCTAAAACTGGAGACAATTCACTGCTCTTCAACAACAGAATGGATAAATGGTGGCCAATTCATATAAGGAAGCACTACACAGTATTAATACAGTATGAACTACTATTCCACGCCACAAAGCAAACATAATGATGACTAAAAGAAACCAGACACATGATTCCTTTTTTTTTCTTCTGAGACATGGTCTCACTTTGTCACTCAGGCTGCCATGCAGTGGCACAATCAGAATTCACTGCAGCCTCAAACCCCCAGGCTCAAGTGATCATCTTGCCTCAGCCTCCCAAGCAGCTGGGACTACTGACATGCACCACCACACCTGGAAATTTCTATATATTTTTAATAGAGACAAGGTTTCGCCATGTTGCCCAGGCTAGTCTTGAACTTTTGGGCTCAAGCAATCTGCCTACCTCAGCCTCCCAAAGTGCTCAGATTACAGGTGTGAGCCACCACATCTGGCCCACATATGATTCCTTTTATAATATATGAGGTAGTGACTGGAAAAGGCAAAAGCAGGTCCTCTGGTGTGCTGGCAATGTTCTTTATCTTGATTTTGTTAGTAGTTGCACTAATGTATGGCCATATACATGAAAATTCAACAAGCTGTACACTTAAGATATGTACCCTGCACTTTATTACATTAAGTTACACCTCAATTGTTTTAAAAAATTTAAATCTTTTAAACATAATTGGGCCAAAAAGTATAGTCAAACCTAATGTTTTCAGAAATAGTCCTTCATGTCTAATTTTAATAAGAAAACTCTCTACCAAGATACAATAAAAATAAAAACTGGAGCATAAGAATATACATAGTGGTATCTGGTCTACCTTTTATGTTACTGAAAAGTCAGTCCCAAATTTATAAATTTGTCATGCCTTTAACACACAGAAAAAAGAAAGTTATTCTACATCCTTAAAAAAGATATTTGAACATTAATGATTTTTTTGCAACAGTTCCAAAGTTTATAGCCTTAGACTTTGATAATGTCTCTCCATTATCAAAATACACACAAAAAAAGAAAGAAATCGCCAAAACAAAATATCAGTTCCTGCTTTTATGACAATATTAGTATACTCTAAAGAGCATCCCTAGGGCAAATCATTTAACTTCATCCATAAAATAGAGAAAGCACATTACCTCTAAAAGCTATTTTTAATGTTCAAGGATTCTACGTTTCTGACATTCAACTAATTAAAACTGATTAGTTTCCCTAAATACCTTCCAAAACAGAAGTCTTTTGTGTGACATTCAGTCGTACATCAATACTATATTCATATTTACCCTTTCCCAATCTTTTCTCACATCGGCCCTATGTAAAGCCCATGAACTTTCCTTTCTTGTTATTTTTGTTAATATGATTTCCCCCATATAAAACCTTCCTCTCCCAGCTGGGTGTAATGGCTCATGCCTATAATCCCAGCTCTTTGGGAGGTTGAGGAAGGAGGATCACTTGAGGCCAGGAGTTAAAGACCTGCCTGGACAACATAGTGAGACTCTGTCTCTAATATTAAAAAAATAATAATAATTTAGCCAGGCTCCCACTTGAGCCCAGGAGTTGGGGCTGCAGTGAGCCACGATCATTTCCCTGCATGCCAATGTAAGTAACAGAGTGAGAGTGAGACTCTGTCTCTAAGAAAGAAAGAAAAAAAAATCCCTCTTCTAAAGCTTTATATTTGCCTAATAAAATCTTCGTCATCTCTAAATATATTCATACATTCAAATACTTCTTAAGTATCTTCTCCATGTAAGGCAGGAAACTAGACAATAAACTGAGGACAAAGAAACAAGCCATGATTCCACCAATAATGTGGACATGTAAAAAAGACTAACCCTGGCCTGGTGGGGTGGCTCACGCCTGTAATCCTAGCACTTTGGCAGGCCAAGGTGGGCTGATCACCCAAGGTGAGGAGTTCAAGATCAGCCTGGCCAACATGGTGAAATCCCATCTCTACTAAAATATAAAAATTAGCTGGGCACAATGGCAGGTGCCTGTAATCCCAGCTACTCAGGAGGCTGAATGGAGAATTGCTTGAACCCGAGAGGCAGTGGTTGCAGTGTGCCAAGATTGTGCCATTGCACTCTAGCCTGGGTGGCTGAGCGAGACTCCATCTCAAAAAAAAAAAAAAAAAAAAAAATCCAAACAACAACAAAAAAGACTAATCCTAATACAAGTTAGAATCAAATAACTGGCAAAGAGGCCAGTTTATATTGTCATAGTAAAACAAAATCAATAAGCCTTAGACCTAGGTGAAACTCCCCTACCCTGTCAATTTTCCCTACTTTATTCCCAGATAGTTTTCTCTCAATTGTTCTGAATCACCATCAGACTGTTTTATATCACTTACTCATAACACCATTTATATATCTGTATTATTCCCCCAATACATATGAAACTTCAAAAAGACGTTTTCCTGTATACTTTCCATATGTACTAAATTTTTAAGCACTAAAGAAATACTATTCAAATAATAATTTTAAAAACTACTTTCCAAATGTGAAGATCTCCCCTATTTTATCTAATAATAATTACAGTCAAAGAGATTACAATTAAATTGAGTAAAAATTAAAAGAACTTGCACCTCATTGAAAGTTTCTATGGAGAATTTTATGGAAAGTCACCAAGAGTTAGGTTCCTTGAAAAACTGAATTTATTCTTTTAAATATTTTTATAAAGGAAAAAAAGTAACTTATTTTCCTTTCAGAAAGTTTCCCAAAACATTCTTGTATTAACCTGAAATATATAAGCCTTCATATTTTATAATATACCTAGAAAAACAAAAATACAAAACCTAATTACCATCTGCCTAAACACTCAATCATTCCATGTCCACAGAACAGTATTTATGAGGATATCTGTCTTGCAGCTGACAAAATCAGAGCTATGTGACACATTTCTATAACAGTAATGCTGTGGAAAGATTGATAGACATTTTTTACATTTAACCTATTAACAACTATTTCATATTTTATTATACTGTATATAGTTATAATCTAGGAGGATGTGACTATTTGATTACATAATCAAATTTATATAACCACCATAATCTAGTACAAATTAGCTTGCTGAGTATTTTAAAACACTACCATTAAAAAACAGCTACCAGTAAGTTTTTTGATCAAGCATTATAAAAACTTAAATTCAAAGCTTTATGTAAGATATAATTCAAAATCTATATTACCAACTTTACTCTGAATAAACTCATACTGTACCTGATTACTACCATGGCCAAAAGGAGTACTAGATAAATTAGTGGTTACCCTGTGCAAAATAATTTCACCACTAAGAGAACCAGAAGCAATGTAGCAATCATTCCAGTTGTATGTTACACAAGTTACTTCATCTTTATGATCCTGAAAGAGAGAAATGAAAGTAAGTACACTGCCCCATAACCCCCACAGCCCATTTTCATGTTTCTGTAAATACCATATATTAGGTATTTGTCAATCTGATATTTGCTTTAACCTTTTCCTCAAATAAACAGAGAATTATTTTTCATAACCATAAAAATGGTCCAGGCATTCTTGAAAAAAGAGAGAGACATTATGGAAAGGTAATTTTCTACATGGCACTATGTCTACCTTAAAGAATTCACTCCTCTGACAAATAACAGGTATTGCAAGTTGACTATTGTTGAGTTCCTGCTTTAACATGAAAATGGCAGAGAATATGCTAAATAAACAATGGAAGCAAAGTGTCAAGGACAGAGAAAGAGCTACTGTGAACAAAGTTGACAGAGGGACTTTATGGAAGACATAAAGCTGGAGTTCAACCTTAAAGAAAAGAGAAAAATCATGGGAAGGGGAAAGAAACCAGATGTTACACAATGTAAGAGTAGGAAAAAACAAATGAGCAAGGTATGTGTGAGATAACAGCTGCTTCCATTTGATGAGTATCTACTAGTGCTGAGAGTTTCATATATTATTTAATGCTTAGAAAAGCCTGAGAGGCAAGGTCATTTTGCCCATTTTATAAATGAGGTACAGAAGACACAGAGAACTTAAGAAACCTGTGCAAGCTCATGTAACTGCTCAGAGACAGAGCCAGGATTCAATTCCATGTCAAACTCCAAAGCCTCTGTTCCTTCCACTATACCAGGCTGCCTCTCAAATCCAAATGGGAATTCACTTTGAGGAATAAAACTGTTGGGTTTTAAACAAACTGAGTTCACAAGGACTATGTTTTTCAACATCAAATTAGAGATGTCTAGCAGGAGCAGGGAAACGTGATCAAAATTGGGAGAAGAGTTTTTAACAGTCTGACGCCATGTCTCAATAATACCAACGAATCCTCGTATCTAATAATTATTTATGTAATTATTTATATTTTTAATTATTCATATTCAAATTATATTTTTATATTTATGTATATCTATGTAATAGCAAGAATAATAGCTATGACAGTCCACCTATATTACAGCTTTAGCAAGTGGTCCTTCAAGTATTTTCAGAGATTTCTTTACCTTTCGTTCCTCTCGTAAAACCAAGAAACACTTGCTATCCTGAGGAAAAAATGTTTGATGAGAAGAAAAAAGGAAGAGCAGACATTTTGTGTATTGTTCCCGTTTGGGAAATTAAGAACATGGGTCCAGTATAATTTCTGTGACTCTATAAAGAGGCAGGTTTCTTCCGAACTTCAACTGTGGAAAATAAGTCTTTAAGCAAACATTTACTAAGAACCTATCAAGTGCCAGAAATTGTGTTAATCACCAGGGAGAGGACTGTAGAGAAGAGATCCAGAGGTAAAATATTAGATTTCCCACTCTCGCAATTAGTCAAAATATTCATTAACAGAATGAATGAAGGCGCTAAGCACTAAGAATTTCACACCAAAAAGAGAGAAAACCATCCAGAGTAATTGGGAAAGCTGAAGATGGAAAAATGAATCAAATACGGCCATGCAGGGATGGGGCAAGTGAAGTTTACGTGGGTTCCATGAGAAGAGATCCAAAGGTAAAAGATTAGATTTCCCACTATCACAATTAGTCAAAATATTCATTAACAGAATGAATGAAGGCACTAAGCACTAAGAATTTCACACCGAAAAGAGAGAAAACCATCCAGAGTAATCGGGAAAGCTGAAGATGGAAAAATGAATCAAATATGGCCATGCGGGATGGGGCAAGTGAAGTTTACATGGGTTAAAGAAAGTTGTTCCTCTATGTATACATGCAGATATGATTATATTTTTCACATTAAATTTCTAAAAGACAAAAATTAATTTTAGGATCAACTTCTAAATATTAAAAAGACAATATAATGAAAAGTAGAATTCAAAAAAAATCATAACCAGACTTTCTTGTGCTGAATATTTATTTTCTGAAACTGCAAAAAGCTAATTAGTAAAGAAACATTAATCAAAATAGTAAATTCGTTTATAAAATATTTCATTACCAAGTTAAAAATACACACACACACACAAAGAAGAGCAGCCAAATATACTGAATAACTAAGAAGCTGACCTCCCCAACTCTGATTACTAAATTGAATACTATCATCCCCAAACAACTCTCATTTTCTCCAATATGCCCTAAAATAAGATCCCTGATGACCAAAAACCATAGTTTACAAAAATGAGTGAAGTGGTTCATTCAAACAAAAGTAGAACTAAACGAAAAATTAAGAAAAACGCTTTAAACTCTGATCATAAGCATTAATGCTATACATGGAAGAGAAAAGACCAAAAAAAAAAAAAAAAGGGTTTTGGCTAAATAGCACCTTTATTTTCCCTAACAAATCTTAGTTCAATTCTGAAGCCCCTTACTTTTATCATAAAAGCTCAAAAATAAATGTTTGGTAAGTAGACTAACTGCATTGTAAGATATCCATTATTTTGTGAAGACTTTTTAAATCTGCTTACCTTAAGAGATCGATGAAGTCTTTTTGATTTTAAATCCCAAATATTAACAGTGTTATTTAGGCCTCCGCTTACCAAATACATAGATGTAGAATTTAAACTGACACATGTCTGCTTTTGCTATTAAAAAAAAAAAAAAAAAAGTTACCTTAATTGAACAGAGCCCAGAGCTGACTTTCAGGTCTCATCCAACACATAGTAAGCATGTGATAAATATTTGCTAAATTAAATACCATAAACATGCTAATCTTATACTAAAGAGCCACCATCACTGTCTTTCACATGGATCCAAGAGCTTTTAAGGGGGTCAAAAATGCTTCAAGGAAATCAAATAGATTTGCATTCACTTCCGGAGACTGGTGAAGATACAGGAAGCTTAGAAAATACCAACAGTCCTGGTCTCCCATCAGGGCTTGTTTGCCCATCCCACCTCCCCTTGATAAAGTCTGCTCTTGGATTTGCACAGAATATCCTAAGTTAAAATCAATCCCCAGCTCAAAAAATGCTAAAAATAGAAGAGACTTTAAAAAATTTCCAAGTGTAGAGCCCTCATTTTACCGATGGGTACGTTTTTTTTTTTTTAAAGAAGTCAAAATACTTGCCCTAAGTCTCCCAGCAAATCTCCCTGTTAAGGAGACCAAGTCTCAGACATCAGGTCATCAAAGCCTGACCTCAATTGTTCCCCACCTTTGTAAAGACACCATCCAGTTTCTCAAGATAAAAATCTGGAATAACCCTAGATTTCTTATTCTCCCTCCCCTCCAATCTGTCAGTAAACTGCCTAACTCCAACCAAAAATAAATCCCACACGGCTCCCCTTTATCTATCGCTACTACTAACAATAACCCAAACCTTGCCAAACCATGACAGCAGCTTCCTAACTGGTTTCCCTGTTTCCACTCCTGCTTTCCTATATTTCATCCTTCATAAGTAGGGTGGGCTTTAAAAATGTAAATCAGATTATGTCTCCTTCTTGTTTAAAAATCTATCGCTTCCAATCACACCAAGAATAAAACCATTTACCTGGCTTTTGAAGTCCTATTTATCTGGCCATTATCTCATCTTTTACCATTTTTTTCCTCATCCACTAATTAATTCTCCAGCCATACTGACCTTCCATTCCTTAAACTTACAACCCTATGTTTGCCCCAAGGCTTCTACACAGCTATTCTCCTTAGCTAGAAAGCTAATTCTCTGAACCTTGGTTGGAAGACTTTCTGGCCAATAAATACCAACTTAAGTGTCACCACTTCAGGGGACCTCTACTGGCTACCTAATCTAACTTGCTATCACAGTATCTTATTTTAGTTTTCTGCATGATAACTTATCAATATCTGGGTATTTTTTGTTTACTGGTTTACTGTCTGTCCCCTGCCAGAATGTCAGTTTCACTGGCACAAAGCCCATATCCATGCTCGATATTTATAGAATAAATGGCTACTATAAAAATACTATAAAATACAGAGGTTATCTACTATAAAAATACAGAGGTTATCAAGTTCTTCTCAATGAATATCTTTGAGTGTCATCAATCTGGTGGTGCCATCAGTAACTATGCTACACAGAACACAATGTTGCACTTTTTTTTCCTATGTAACCTTCAGATGCACTATGAAGTTATATTAGTTGTAACTTCCTCAGTGCATCCTTGGATTCTTCAAATCCAAAGGGGACATTTTATGACTTCATTAAAAGTTAAAAGGTAAGTTATGTAGGTTTAGGCAAATCATCTCACCTTTCTGAGCCTATGTTTCTGCATTTGAGAAACCAAAGGTGAAGGCTAGATCTACTGTTCTTACCTTGAGAGTCCATGCCTCTCAGAAATATCCTCCGCTCAAAAGAGATTCTTTAAAGGGTGCAGATAGTCCCTTCCCTCCCCCGATTACAGTCCCCAAGGTTTCTTCTAGCTCTGAAATTTTGACCAAGAGTATCAACTAACATATAAAAACGGCACTATGCACACAACATCAATGTTTCAGTGTAGTTGCTGTAATTCTCCTGCAGATACCATCCTAGGAATTGACTTTGGTTGAAGGAGAGTAGTAAGATTTAGAATCTGGTTGTCACTGCAAATTAGGACAGTTTGCTAAGTACTATCAAAACAGCCTCTAAAGAAAATAGAAAAGGTGTCCATTGAAGATCGATATATTGGGACTCTAATCATCATCCCCAACTATAACAACGCTTAAGGGCTCAGAACAAAACTTATGTTTACAGCTGGCTAACCCTGTTGATAAGTCTTTTTTATGCTAAAGTATTATTAATGCAGCTAATGAACTTAAATAATTAATGGAAATTGTATAGTCATTACGGGAATCCTGTACCGCTCACGATGCAAGGCAAAAGGTATGATTCTACTATAAAGATATGAAATACAAAATCAAAGAAAATAAATATGAAAAAGCTCTACTCTAAAATTTTAAAATGAGTAGAGTCATAATTCATTTTCTCAAGTAGAAAAGGTCTAATTCCTCAAAGAGTACACAAGAGGACTCAGAACCAACAAAGTGGTTATTAGCACATTAATATGTTACTTTAAAAATTACTAGTAAAGCGGGAGGGGGAGGTGGAGAGGGATAGCCTGGGGAGAAATGCCAAATGTGGGTGAAGGAGAGAAAGGAAGCAAAACACACTGCCATGTGTGTACCTATGGAACACACATGGCAGTTCTTGCATGTTCTGCACATGTACCCCCAAACCTAAAATGCAATAAAAAGTTTTAAAAAAAAAATTACTAGTAAAATCTAAAAAATCAGTTTGTAAATATTTTTAAAACTAAATTAAAATAGATTCAAAATTTGAATTCAACTAATCTTTTATCCATCAGCATTATGATATGATTTGTTAACTATGGGAAAGAGGGCTAAGAATCATAGCAACTAATTTGGAATATTCACAAAACTCTTAGAATTATGTCACACTTGTGAATACCATCTATTATTTTTATACTTAAACAAACAAAAAAAGCTCCCAAATACTGGTTCACTAATTCTAAGGCATAATGCATAAAAGTAGTACATATATATAGTGGTAGAAGTAGCAGTCAAAATTGTTTTGATGTTGACATTAATAAATGTTTCTTGAACTTCTTAGGACATAAAGATCCAAAGATGGCTAAGATGTGTTGCCTGCTCTTGAAGACTTCAGTTTTCCTTTTATCAACCAGGGACATTCTATGCCTTGATTTTGCTTAAGACAAGTTAAACAGAGTGCCTCAAACTCCATTTCTACTGTTAGCAGATGTTCTCTCTGCCTCAGTCTCTAACATCTGTGGGTTAGAACTGAAGTTCAGGTTAATCCCACAGGATACCTTTAGGAGAGGACTGATAAAAATCAGAGTCCTCTTTAAATTAGTTGAGCTTTTATTCAGTTGTCCTGCTGTTTTCTATCTAATTGGGCTACCTTACCTATCCCAGTGTGTAAAATTATGACAATTCATAACAATTTAGAATCTGCTATAAAAACTTTGAAATGGAAAAAAAAAAAGCTATCAACTACTCATACCTTTTTATTTAAATCCTATCCTATTTAAAAAAGAAACAGCTTTCAAGCAGTATGTGACTGGAAATGAAGAAGCCAGCATTATCCTCAATCAGAGGGATTAACTTATAAAACAAAAGGATAAGGCAACAACATGCAGTGAGAGCTCCTTTTAAATGCCCTGGGACCTAAGCTCATTTTGACAAAGCCAACCTGTGAAAGGATAGCATGGGGGAGCTCAATCAGGACCCTCAGTACAGGTGGACAGAATCTGAGGGTCTTTTTCTGATGGTCCTAAGCCCAAGATCAGTAAAGTAGTGCTGTGTCATTAGAGTTCATATGCTTAGGTAAACCTAGTAACCTATGTGGGACATCATCCTAAAAGAGCAGCAACAGGGATCCTCTTCCACTGAAGGAAAATGGAGAAATGAAGTGCCTAGTTAACCAAATTCAAGTCTTCAATTGTTCCCCTAATATTCAATACTATTTTACCTAAAAACGCTTCAATAAGTATACGTATCTTGTTTTTAAGTGTTACCATATTATTTTGAGCTTAAAAGAGATACTTTTAAACACCTTTATATTTAGTCACAAGCACCATAATAAATAAGCAATTGCCAGGCAAACAAAACTAAGATTTTTTAAAGTTTTTTAAAAAAAAATCACTTACCCCTTCGGCAAGCTCTAAAAGTGGAAAAGGTTGACATTTGCAACTTGAAACAACTATTTTGTCGCCACTATAAGATGCTGTTACTAAAAAATTATCTAAATGAAGAGTTATGGAGCATCAAACGATCCATGAACATCTATAGCACTACACTAAAAATTGCAATTATAAAAGCAAACACACTAGGAAAACGAGCAATGAGTACAGCTTATATATTAGCTTTCAAAAATGGCTCATGTTACTATTAATAATTACTAAGACTAATTCTTTGTTACTACTGCAGGGAAGAGCTATCCTTCTTTCTTGCTCTACTGTCACTCAAAAGCTATTTAACCCATGTGAAATACTACTCTGTTTTCAAAGAGCAGGTCAGAGGGCTAATTTTATCCTTCAAGAATGAGAGCATGATAAAAGCAGCACCAGCAAATATCAATCAACCTTTTCATCTACAGAAATTGTTCAAGATATTAACCCAGTGCTTGGTACCAATCTAAACTAGGAAGCAAACATCCATACTAGTCTCCTATTTTTCTATTAAAAAAAAAGTCTGATTTTTTTCCCAGAACTTGAATTTTTGTGATAGAATGTTTCAATCTTAAAGAATTAATCTTAAATTAAGAATGAATACTACTTAAATTAAGAATGAATACTTCTTAAATTAAGAATGAATGTTGTAGCTTACAAATATTTTATAAACATGTATGGTTAAATAGGAATTGTTGGTGTTATGAACGAGTTTTAATTTTTATATAAAATATAATTTAATCTTAATTTAAATTTTTATTTACCTTATTTTACATGAATTATAAGTACAACAATCAGTAAACACAAACAATAAGTATTTTAAAACTAAAACAATTAAATACAACAATATAACCAATAATAAGAGTCTAATTTTGAGAGCCATAACAAATTAAAATATCAGAAGTTTAAATCTGTGCTTTTTAGCAATTAAAATCTGTGAGTAAAAGCAATGGAGAAAGGTTAGACACTCAGAATCCCTAACTGCATTAACTTTTGAATGTTTTGGATAACTTTCAAGTATTTTGTAGACGGAGCATAGGTTGTAATTTTATTATGATATATGATGCAAACAAAATCATTTCTACCCAGATATTACAATAGTGAGAAAAATCATTTCCCTTTCCTTGGCTTCTTCCTCTGTTTACCACTACTCTTCTCCTTAGAATAAGAAAAGTACTGAAATATACTGTGGGTGGGTAATCTAGTTACTTTTTTATTTCTCTTGTAGTTTTAGAAATCATGAGAAAGTGAGGAACATAAGCTAAAGGACAAAAAAACAAACATGTAATCTACCTGGCACTTCACATTAACCCCATTCTTGAAATCTATGCTATGTGGACCCCAAGATGCTAAGGCTGGGAACTTTTTTTTTCAGTAATTAACCTCTCTGGAAGTGATCAAAGTCTTATTAAGAATAAGACTGTATGAAGGCTTTCAGTGCACATCTGCTCATACAAGAAAACTGTAAGACCAACTTCCAAAAGTCATACAACACTATTTCATAGTCACATCAGTTTTGTTTCCAGACTATTAAGTAGCACATCAGTAAATACCACTTTACTCCTAGTAAAACTCCTTGAAACAAACGTCAACCAAAAAATAATCTTACTACGAACTGCTACTTTTCTCTTATACAGTAAGAGGGAAAATTAAGCTCTAAAGATAATGAAAATCTAAAAATAGAGAACAGCAACTTCATGTACTTGTCACTCTCTTTA
Organism: Callithrix jacchus; assembly: GCF_049354715.1. NCBI lineage: Eukaryota > Metazoa > Chordata > Mammalia > Primates > Cebidae > Callithrix > Callithrix jacchus. The sequence goes on along the minus strand of NC_133510.1, from coordinate 99,987,758 downwards.
AAAGATTTTCCCTACTACACATCTGGAGAATCCTTCAAAAACGCACTCACTTTACCATCAGTTTGATTAACAGAGTACCGAAGTAATTTATTTTACTGCTTTAATACAAAATCAAGGAATGATAAGGAGGTAAATTTAATTCAGTAAGAAAAATGTATATCCTTTTTGTTATATTCATGCAAGAATAGTTAGGTTCATATAAAACTTTAAATATTTTTGTTCCTGGATCAGTCATATTTTAAAGCTTTTTTTTCCTTTCATCAGAAAGTAGAATTTAGTACTTGGTGTTGATAAAAATCAGACAAATGTTAAAATTTAATTCATTAAGAAATGGCGTAGGAGTTTCACAAAAGAAAATTTCTAACACACCAATTATATAAAACGTTTTCATATAAAAGGTGATAAGAGTACTATGGTTACAGCAGCGTTTCTCAACTGGGAGTGATTCAGGCAATTCTGGAAACCTTTTTGGTTGTCACAACTAGAGGCTATTGGTACCTGATGGGAGAAGGCCAACAAACCTTCTCAACGTGGTACAACGTACAGGGGAGGCCCAAAACAAATTTTCTGCCCCCAAAAGTCAATGGCGCAGGGTTCAAAAACCCTAGTTTACAGTCTTCACTCCCTCATTTTATTTTATCCACATTTAGAAGCTCACCAAGACAAGGAAGGCATCAATAAGAAACATAAAAAGCTTAGAAAAATTCAATCTAGATAATTGTACTATGTCTGTTTAGGAAATAATGTAATTTTCATCACTCACACACACACACACACACACAGAGAGAGAGAGAGAAAAAAAAAGAAATACGGAGAGTACATCAGTAAGATGGAGATATTGGACAATTTTTTATCTCCTCCCCAACTTGCTTCTGCCTTCAAGGTCTGTCTTTAATTTTCGGTTCAGATTCACAAATACCCAAATGCAGATGCAAAAACTCACTCCAAAACCTTTTAGAATTATTTCCACAATCACCCACCTTATTCCATTTGGTTCAATAAGAAACTTTTGATAACTAATTCTATGGTATAGTCATAGTACACATTTTTTTAATAGCAGTGTTTTCAAATGAAGTGATTTGTAACTGAATTTTTAAATGAACCCAACAGATAAAATCAGAGTGCATTCATATGACATACTGTTTTGTAAACTACTATTTTACGTTTTCTATCATTCATAGAAATGCAACACATGTATCTCAGTATGAGGCACAGTATGAGAAAAAGTTTCATTGACAGTGGTTGTTTAACCTAGTAAGTGGTTTGTAATTTTAGTTTTGTTTGTTATTTTTTTTAAAGGATACTATTGCTGCTCCAACATATTGAGCTGATTCCATGTGGTGACGTGTGTGGGTTGAATTTATCCACCAATGTCATAGATGAAGCATCCCATATTTTAATATCATCTCCTGATGAAGCAAATCTGAGGTTTTCCTGCATGACTGCACCTACAAATAGTTTAAAACAATATATTTTAAAAACATTTAATAACATATTCAAAAAAGGTCAAAATCTAATCTAAAACAAGTGGCTCTAACTCTGCCATTTTTGTTCCAAACAGTGCACTCATCAAAGTAGTTGAAGTGATCTTCCTAAAACATAAGCCAGATCACATTATCTTAGCTGACCCTTCCAATGGCTGCTCACAGTAATTAAAATGAAATCCTTAGCCTGCCTTACATGTCCTGGGCCCCATGTAACTCTCCTCTCTTCACTGTCCTTCTGTCTGCCTCATACAAAGGCAAGGTTATTCTCACCTCAGTGTCTCTTCATTTTGCTGCTCCCTTTGCCTAAGATGTTTTCCTCAGATTCCCATTGTCATCTCCTTCTCATCATTCAGGTCTTAGCTCAAATGTTTGCTCCTATGAAAGGCCTTTCCTGACCACCCTGGCTAAAGCAGCCCCTGGTAAGGGGCTTACCAGGTTACCCTATGTCCACTACCTGATTTCATTTTTTTCATAGTACTTACTACTATCTGAAATTCGGAGTGCAATGGCGGGATCTTGGCTCCGAGCGATCTCAGCTCACCACAACCTTCGCCTCCCCTGTTCAAGAGATTCTCCTGCCTCTGCCTCCCGAGTAACTGGGATTACAGGCATGCGCCACAACATCCGGCTAATTTTGTATTTTTAGCAGAGACGGGGATTCTCCATGTTGCTCAGGCTCGTCTCGAACATCCGACCTCAGGTGATCAGCCTCCCGAAGTGCTGGGACCACAGGCGTGAGCCACTGAACCCAGCCACTATCTTAAGTTTTTATTTGTTTTCATAATAGTGTCCATCTCCCCGTACCAGAGTCTTGAAACACTCCTGGCACACCACAGCTTTTCAACAAATAATTGTTAATAAGTAACTTCCTAATTTTTTAAGAAATGTATGATGACAAACTATCATTTCTCCAGGTCAGAATCTAGTCACACCCGTTTTCCCAAATAACTGTAAAATTAGCAATATGGTCAAATGAGATGCCACTAAGTCCCTATACCAATACTTGAACTACAATGCCTTCACTCATTAATTCAGAGTATACAGTTGTAACACATAATTCTAACAAGATGTTTTCACAAACCAAGGAAGTTTAGAAAACAGAAGGCAAGGAAACTGCTCTAGGCAGGCACTTTGAAGAGTGACAGGTAATAATGAGCAATAGGTGAGGAAAAAGATGCTCAAAAATACACGGGGGAAAGGGAAAGGGAGAGGGCACAGAATTATACTTCCCACATCGCCCTAGTATGGAAAGTGCAAGACTACTGTACAGCATTAGTGACGTCACAGATAGGTCCCCGAGTCATTAACAGAACATCACACTTATGTCTAGTTTAAACCATTTCAGAGGACAAGTTAAAGGCATCATTACAGAAACTTGTCACTCTCGAGACAAAAAGTTAATGTGATTCACTCATGTGCTTCCTTACGTTCCATTCATCCGATACAGTGCTACTAACATTAAAGTCACCTGTTGAAATGTTAACAGTGTTTGGATTTGGTGTCTTAAACCTGTGTAACACGTGCCCTCTTGGTTCACAAGTCAAGGAACAATGAATGAATTGCTGGAAAAGCGATCTCTAAGCCTTGTAAACACAACTGCAAGCTGTGTCTACCTGCATCCTACACCAGGCCTGTTGAGCTGCGGGGTGTAGTGGGTAGATCACTGAGGCCAGGGCTCAGAAAACCTGGATTCGAACGATCTGCTCCAATGCAGGAGACAAAACAAGCCGAGTGATTTAATGTTTTTCACTCTTAAAGCGGAGCGGGGAAGAGGACCATCGGCCCAACTACCTCGGTCTTCTGAGAACTGAGCACACTTAAGGGAGAGACTTTACATCAGTCCCGCAAAGATGGTCCCACGGAAAGCGAGCAGTCAGGACACAAGCGGTAATGTCGGCCTGGGTTTAGGGGCAGTGGCTACAGAAACCAATTCAACTACACCACTCAGCTGAAATGCAAGTTCTCCAACTTTCGGTCGCCAAAAATGCACTTTATTTGCAGGACAACCGCTCAATTGGGGCTACCCTGTAAAATGCATCCGAGTACCTGGCAAAAGAGAAGTACTTGAGGTTAACTTAAAAAAAAAAGAGAGAGAGAGAGACGGACTTGCGGAGACGAGGCAAACTTTTCGGAGGCAGCACATCCCCCAGGGCCAACACCAACCTTACCCCAGCTGACCTGGGCCGCCTCGGGAAGTGCGCGACCTCGGCCCGCTGCTCCCGGGACGCTTCCGCGCCCAACGCGCCGCCTCGCCCCTGCCAGGCAACTGCTTGCGGCGCGCGAAGCCCAAGGACCTCCGCCCCGCCCTCTGAGGGGGACGCAGGGGGCCCTGGGATCCCGAGGGTGCACGGACGCGGCGGGCGGCGCCCCACAGATCCCAGCACCTACGAAACCTCACCTCACGGCGGCAACACAACAGGGGGCCGCGGCCCGCTCAGCGATGGGCTTCCGGCTCCCGCTTAGACGGTTAAACTTCGGCGGCCGGAAGTCCCGCCCCGAGTGACGTCACGAAGCAAGGCGCTGCCTGCAGCTGTGGCTCCTGGCAGGACGGGAAAGGGGCGTAGAGGTTCTGGCCCGAGCAAAGCTGGGGCGCCACGGGGTAAGTTAGCCCAGTGCCAGGGCGGCTCTCTTTACGCCCCAGCGACGGAGCTCCGGCCACTGGCAACTGCTCTTTTGTCATTCACTTGCTGTCTACTGTGTGCCAGGCACTGTGCTAGACTCTTGGGTGTACAGTGATGGTTTAGCCTGGGGACACAGGAATACAGTGAATTCTCATGCTGCTTGGCCTCGTGGATCTTACAATCCACTATAGGAGGCTGACGTTATTAGATACTTAAATGGAAAATGAAACTATGATAATGAAAGGTATAAGTTGCACGAAGACCCATAAAGGGAAACTATTGTAGATGTGGATTTAGGAAAGGATGCCTATCTGCAATTTACCAGCCAGGAAAAATGCATTCAGTCTGAGAAATAACTGGAACAGTAAGCGTCTGCACTAGCCGACTTCAAAACCCATGATCTTTCTTTCTCATCATGCTGCGAGGTCAAGAACATCAAACATCCTCTAGTTGGGAATTCTTTTGAAGGGGATGCTTCAAGGTGGAAAAGGAAGTTGCTGAGCCGAGTTTTCAAATGCCCCTTCCAAAGGGCCTTTTATAGCCCTACTGACAATTTTTGCTGAGAATATTTATCATAATTCTAGTGCATTTCTTCTGCAAACAGTGTTATTCTTTCATCACAACTACATGGGGTGTGTTTCTCAACTAGGCCCCAGCTATCTGCATTCATATTGCAGATAATTGGAAAGTTCTAATAAGTGCATTTTTTTCAGAGCAGAAATTGAAATTGGAGCCAAGTTATTGAGGTTCATGGGAAATGGCAAAAGGAGGAAGATAGCAAGTAGCAACTACCTTAATTGTACAGTCTGCAGTTCTTGAGGTTATAAAATCCAGTTTGGGCAAGGAAGAGGCCCAGAAAGTTGGGAACTAAGAAAGTAGAGTAAGGGAGTAGGGGCAGGGAGAATGGGAGCAATTGGAAAACAGAAAGCTTCAAACAAAAAGGACAATTAATTAAATCTCTCAAAATTGAAGCCAGCAGGAAAATTGAGACTAGACTATATAAAAAAATACATAATACGTGTAATATAATATATACATCTATGATATAAAAATATGTCTAGTGTTTGTTTGTTTGTTTATTTATTTATTTATTTATTTATTGAGACGGAGTTTCGCTCTCCTTGCCCAGGCTGTATAGTGTGATGCCGCGATCTCGGCTCACCGCAACCTCCACCTCCTGGGTTCAGGCAATTGTCCTGCCTCTGCCTCCTGAGTAGCTGGGATTACAGGCACGCGCCACTGTGCCCAGCTAATTTTTTGTATTTTTTAGTAGGGACGGGGTTTCACTATGTTGACCAGGATGGTCTCTATCTCTTAACCTCGTGATCCACCCGCCTCGGCCTCCCAAAGTGCTGGGATTACAGGCGTAAGCCACCGCGCCCGGCCCTGTCTAGTATTTATTTATTGAATACTAAGCATTGTATTTGTGTGTATAGATATAATGTGTATGTATGCAGTACATATATAATTTACTCTGTGTAAAAACACATGAAGGATAGGCTATTATTTGTCCCCAATTTACATATGAGGAAATAGAGGTTAAGTAACCTGCCCAAGGTCACAAGGTTAATAAATGGTAAAGTCAGAAGTTAAACCTGGGACTATAAGACTACAAAGACTGTCCCACACTATTATGCTGTATAATCAAGAGCCAAAATACAGTGTAAAGGGCCAAATGGAAATCGCCACTCCTCTGTCCTCCACTGATGCTACAGCTTCATCAAATCTTACTGGCCCTGGAACAGTCCTGTCATTTTTGTTCCTGCCTCTGTGCCGATGTAAATACTATTTCCTCAGTTTTGCATAATAGTCTAACGAACGATAGATGCCAAACGTTGGAAGCCTTGCTAATATATGAATTACATAAATATATACAGCTTTCCAAAAGTAGCCATCAAGACAATATTTCTAGAGAGAAAGAGAAATATTTCATAATGATAAAAGGGTAAGTAAAACCAAAAGCCATATCAATTTTAAATGTTTAGGTGAACACAGGAGAATTTTGAGGTATAAGAAGAATAAATATCAAAGCTAAAGGGGGAAAAAGACATACCCATAGTCATTACTGGGGACACTGACAGAATTTGCTCAATAATTCATACAACATCCAGATAAGAAAAAAAATCAGAAAAAATGTGGCAAATCTGTATACTCTCAACTATTTTAACTGACATTTTTAGAACACTATAGCCAACTACTTCAGGATAAACATTCTTTTCAAATACACATAAAGATGGAGTATATATTGGGCTATAAAACAAGTCAATAGATTTTTAACAGAATAAATCTTACAGAGCATGCTCTCTGATCACAATAGTCTTAAATATAAATATAAAACAACACATCTAGAAAAGACCCAAACATGAAATAAAACAATCTTAATTCTAACAACCCATAGGTGAAGGAAGAAATCAAATCACAAATATTAATAATAATAGAAAATATTTGAACTGATCAATAAGTAAAATGCAACAATACAAATTTATGGAGACAGCTAAAGCAGTTCTTAGGGAAAAATAATAGGTTTACGTATTTATATTATGGAAAAAAAAGGTCCAAAATCACTAATCTATGCTCTCTCTTAAGAAACTTAGAAAGAGAAAAAATTAAATACAAAGTAAAGATTAGAGTACCGAACAATGAAATTGAAAAAAGATGAACAGCGAAAAATCAATGAAACCAAAAGCTGATTTTTGAAATGATTAATAAAATTGATAAATCTCTAGCTAGACTTATCAATAACAAAGAGAAAACATAAATTACCAATACAAAATTGAAAGAGAAACCATCAATATAAATCCAAAGGACATTTACAAAGATAAGGGAATAAACAACTCCGTGTCAATAAATTTGGTCACAACTAAAACAAATGAATACCTTGAAAGACAAATATTAAAACTGACACAAGAAGAAATAGATAATATGAGTACCTATATGTACCATAGAAATTGAATTGGAAATTGAGAAAGCCATCTTATAAAGGAACCCCAGGATCAGATGGCTTTACTGTTGAATTCTATCAAACACATGAAGAAATAATACAACATTTTAGGAAAACAGAAAAAGAGAGAATATTTGCTAAACCCATATTTTAGGGGCAGTATTACTCTGAAACTAAACCAGAAAAAGACATTAGAAGAAATAACCATAACTCATATCCCTTATGTATAGAGACAAAATTACACACACACACACACACACACACACAAAGTAAATCCAGTAATTTATAAAAAGAATGATGATCAAGTGAGATTTATTCCAGAAAGAAAGATTGGTTTAACACTCAAAAATCAATTAACATAATTCACCAAATTAACAAGGGAGAAAACCCATATAATTATATCAAAAGATGAAACAAAAGCATTATAAAAATTTTTAACATCTACCCATGATTTAAAATGCTTGACAGACTGAAAAAACAAAAGGAAGGAAACATCCTCAAGTAGTTCAAAGTCCTCTACAAAAAGCCTACAGAGAGCACCTTAGTTAATGATGAAAGATCCAAGATCGAATGTCTTCCCCTAAGATGAGCACAAAGAATACCCAGGCTTACTAGCACGACTATTCAACATTCTTCTGGAGGCCATTGGCAGTGCAATAAGACAAGAAGAAGAAAAGAAAGAGAAGAGAAAGGAAGAGGGGAAAGGAGAAGGAGAAGGGAGAGGCGAAGAAGAAAACAACAACTACACAGAATAGAAAGGAAGAAGTAAAACTCTATTTATTGCAAAGAGAATGATTGTGTACTGTAAAATCATAAGGAATCCAGGAAAAAACTAGAGCAGTGTGAATTCAGTAATGCCTATGCAAGGTCAATATACAAAAATAGAATTCTATATATTAGCAATAAACAATCAGAAAAGTAAAAGTTACAATTTCATTTCCAACAGTATCTAAAAGTATGAAATATTTACACATAAATGTACTAAAATATGTTCAATAATTGTACATCGAAAACTACAGAACATTGCTGAGAGAAGTTAAAGACCTAAATAATGAAGAGCTGTATCATATTCATGAGTTAAAGGATTCAATATTATTAAGATATCAGGTTTAAATAATGCAATTTGTTGTTCTTATATTATGCACCAATAACTTTATTTTTAAAAAGATCTCAGGAACAGAGTTCCTAATTATTAAGAAATAAAGTGATGGGTCTTCACTTGTAAGAGAAAAAGGAAACACAACAAAATACGTAATTGTTGAATTTAAGAACCCTGGCTTGAAAGGCTTTAAATATTCTTAAAAAAAAAAGTTACTAAACAAGTTTCAAGAATCAGAATGGCTTTTTCACAATGGGTTTCCTGCCAGAACACAGGTGTCATGAAAACCACTCCTAAAGGCTAAAATGGGAAAGGAAAAGACTCACATTGACATCGTCATCATTGGACACATAGATTTGCCAAATCCATCACTACTGGTCATCTGATCAATAAATGTGGTGGCAGCAACAACAACAAAAACACATCAAAAAATCTGAGAAGGAAGCTGCTGAGATGGAAAAGTGTTCCTTCCCATGCCTGGGTCTCGGATAAAATGAAAGCTGAGCTTGAACGTGGTATGACCATTGATATCTCCCCATGGAAATTTGATGTCTCAGAACACAGAGATTTTATCATAAACATGAATCCAGGCATATCTCAGGCTAACTCTGCTGTTCTAATTGCTGCTGATGTTGGTAAATTTGAAGGTAGCATCTCCAAGAATGGGCAGCCCCATGAGCATGGTGTTCTAGCTTATACACTGGGTATGAAGCAACCAATTGTTGGTGCTAACAAAATGAATTCCACTGGCCATCCTAGGATCAGAAGAGGAAATTGCTAAGAACGACAGCACTTATATTAAGCAAATTGGCTAAAACCTAGACACAGTAGCATTTGTGCCATTTCTGGTTTGAATAGTGACATCATGCTGGAGCCACGTGCTAACATGCCTTGGTTCAAGGGATGGAAAGTCACCCATAAACATGGCTCCAGTGGAAACACGCTGCTTGAAACTCTGGACTGTATCATACCACCAACCCCTGTAACTAAAAAGCCCCCATGTCTGCCTCTCCAGGATGTCTACAAAACTGATGGTAGTTGTAAGATTTATTGCCGAGGTAAAATGAGGAAACTGAGGCAAGTATAAGATAGTGAGGAGCTAATTTATTCAGCTCCTGGGCAAGGTTCAATGGTCCAAGGCAGGGCCAGAGAAGTTGCACCCAGCTGTTCAGGGGTGGGTTTGCAAGAAGTTTGCAACTTCTTGGACGATCCTATTCTGGATACCGATGTTGATTCTGTTGAAATGTACCATGGGCCGGGCGTGGTGACTCATGCCTGTAATCCCAGCACTTGGGAGGCAGAGGCAGGTAGACCAATGAGGCCAGAAGTTTGAGACCAGCGTGGCCAACATGGTGAAACCCCGTCTCTACTAAAAATACAAAAATTATCCAGACATGGTAATGCATGTCTGTAATCCCAGCTACTTGGGAGGCTGAAGTGGGAGGATCGCTTAAACCCAGGAAGCGGAGATTACAGTGAGCCAAGATCACACCACTGCACTCCAGCCTGGGTCACAGAGCGAGACTCCATCTCAAAAAAGGAAAAAAGAAAAAAAGAAATGTACCATGAAGGTTTGATTGAAGCTCTTCCTGGAGACAATGTGGGCTTCAGTGTGAAGAATGTGTCTGTCAAAGATGTTTGTTGTGGCAGAGTTGCTAGTGACAGGAAAAATGACCCACCAATGGAAATAGCTTGCTTCATTGCTCAGGTGATTATCCTGAGCCTTCTAGGCCATACTGGTGCTGACCATGCCCCTCTGCTGAAGTGCCACACAGTTCACATTGCTTGCAAGTTTGCTGAGCTTAAGGAAAAGATTGATCGCTGTTACAGTAATAAGCTGGAAGATAGCCCTAAATTCTTGAAATCTGATGATGTTGCCATTGTTGATATGGTTCCTTGCAAACCCACGTGTGTTAAGAACTTCTTGGACGATCCTATTCTGGATCGTTTTGCTGTTTGTGAGATGAAACAGACAGCTGCTGTGGATGTCATCAAAACAGGCGACAAGAAGACTGCTGGAGATGGCAAGGTTATCAAGTCTGTCCAGAAACCTCAGAAGGCTAAATGAATATTATTTAGTCTTAATCAGTGGTGGAAGAACAGTGTCAGAACTGTTTGTTTCAATTGGCCATTTAAATTTAATGATAAAAGACTGGTTGATGGTAACAATGCATCGCAAAACCTTCAGAAGGAAAGGAGAATGTTTTTTGGACCATGTTTGGGTTTGTGTGTTGTTGTTGTTGTTGTTGTTGTTGTTTTCTTCCATTTTTTTGCGTGTGGCAGTTTTAAGTCATTAGTTTTTAAAATCAGTACTTTTTAATGGTAACGACTTGACTAAAAAGCTGTCTCAGAATTTTGAGACCCATTAAAGTTTAATGAGAAAAAAAAAGAAGAATGACTTCCATTCTTAACAGTAACACTAGAATTTACACGATGATAGAACAATACTTCCATATTTCTGAGCAAACATGATTGCTACTCTAGAATTATCTAGCTAGCTTATAATTCAAGTGTCAAGAAGGAATAAAAACATTTTCAAACACGTAAAGTCTCAACAAATTTTCCTCCCGTGCACCTTATCAAGGAGCTACTTGAGGCCAGAAGCAGTGGCTCATTCCTGTACTCTCCACTGCTCCAAAGGTGGAGCAGGGAGAATTGCTGGAGCACAGGAGTTTGACACCAGCCTGGCCAACATGGTGAGACCACATCTCTAATGAAAAGAAGCAAAGAAGCTACTTGAGGAATCGATACACCAAAACAAAGGAGTAAACCCAAACAAAGGAAGACAGGACATCCAGCCTCAGAAAGCTGAAGAAAAATCCCAGGATGACAGGTGAGCACTGGGCCCAAAGAGCAACCAGGCAGGGCAGGTAGCAGGTCGAAAGATTCCAGTAGTGCTATTATCAGGAAGAGTCACACACACATACACACACACACACCCCTCACGTGTACAATTGTACTAAGAAGAGGTTACACACTCTTACAGAAAGAGTAGATTAGGAGATTAATTCATGACTAGACACAGAAAACTAGAAAACCAACCAATTAACCAAATGACAAAAATAATAATAATAGTAATAATAAAAACCACCACTAAGGAGATAAAAAGTTGTGTAAGAAAGGAAAAGTGGTAACAACAACAATAATATGTTACATAACCTGGTATGGATACTATTTACATAGTTATTAAAATGTGAACATGCAATGTTAATGTAACCAAAATTATAATACAGCTATAATGGGTTGGTAGGGATATAAGTAGTGTGTGTATGTGTGTGGAGAAGGGTGCAGAGAGAACTGATTCTTCATCTTCTATGATGGAAAGTCAATAGGTAAAGCCTAAAATTTAAAAAAAAATCACAAATTAAGTTATTATTCAGAGAGATAGATGAATACCAAAAGATATCAAAGAGAAATATGTAAAACTACAGGGCTTTAAAATATAAAGTTGTCTTTTAATAAAGCAATCCCTTGACCCTACTTATCACCAACCACTTACCCCTCCCCTAGACATCAGTCTACCTTCACTGTGTCCTGTTGTTTGTCATTATTGTTCTATAAACACACATTTGTGAACAGGCCCCTGACACAGTGTGCTGAGTATTGCAGTGACCAAGATGAACAGCATCCCTACCTTGGAGAAGCTGGGATTATATCAAGGTAACAAATACTAGTGATACAAAGTTGCCAGTTCTATATTTATCAAAGGCTGGGGAGTAATGATGGAGGAAGGAATTAGTACTAAAGTTGGCTTCAAGAGGAAGCAAGATGATATACACTCAAGAAATCAGGGTTTACAGGTACAGTTAGAGGTCCTATTACATGAACACCTGCATCCCTTTCCCCTTCTCTCTTTCCCACAGCCTCTGCTACCCTTTGCTTAGGGAATCTGCTAACTCACATGGTTCTTCCTTGCATATTCTTCCCTTGAACGTTCGCATGGCTCCCTCTGGCATTTTGTTCAGGTTTGTGTTCAAATATCATCTCTTGAAAGATGTTTTTCCATGGACAACCCTGGGGGGATATCTAAAATATCCCTCACACCCCATCACACTTTGCCTCTTCACCCTATCCTAATGTATTTGTCTTCAAAGCACATATCTATAGGACATTATGCATTGATTTACTTGTGTGGTTTGTTTAGTTTCTTCATGGAATGAAGGCCACAAGAACAGGAATTTTGTCCTGTTTGTTTGCCACTACCCCTGTGCTTGGACTAGTGTCTGGCATGTAGTAGGCACTAAACACCTATTAGCTAAATGAGTAAATGGACGAAGAGTAAATGTCTCCAATCCAAATCTCTCACCTGAGTGCAGACCCATGTACTCAATGGCTACCATCTTCTCTCTGCCAAACCATTTCCCCTTCCAAAGTCTCTCATAGTCACGCAAGGGCTCAAGCCAGACATTCGCGAGTCAGTTCTGACTTTTCCCTCTTCCTTCCTTCTCACAAACATCCAAATAGTGTCAATCGCTAAACCCAGTTCATTTCATTGTTGAATATCTTTCAAGTCTGTCTGATGCTCAGTACCCCCACTGCTCTTACCTTGATTTACCGTGACTGGAGAGTTGAAACAGCCTCTTCCTAACCTTCTTTCCAGTCTCCAGTCTTTCATCCCTCCAGCTCTCCTCCAAACTTCTACCATAATGATCTCCATAAAATGCAAATCCAATCTCATGATTGCTGTTCTTAAAACATATGCCCTCTGAATAAAGTCCAAACTTCTTTGCATTGCCCCCTAGGCCCTGTGCCTCTACCTGGTGCTGATTGCTCTAAATCTTCTCTGACCCCCTGGCCATCACACTCACCACACACACCATGCACCACCCTGCTTAGCTTTGGACCTTGCTGCTGCCGCCTCTGCTTAGAACATCTCCTCCTGGCTCTTAACAGTTGGACCAGATGGCAAGGGCCATGGGGAAATTTTCCTTCTTAATGGATGCTGCCAAGGCATCCTGTGCCCACCCCCATATACTGTAAACTGTGTTTCTACTCATTGGCCTGCTCCACTGGACTCTAAGCTCCAGAGACATAGTGCCTGCCTTTGAAAAATTTGTCTTTGTGTCCCCAGTTCCTAGCATGATGTCCGACACAAAGGAGATACTTAATGAATGTCTGATGAATGAATGAGTGAATGGAGGCATGAATCTGTTTTTAGAATTTAGCAGTAAAGTAGAAAATGGATTGCCGGTGGGGAGTCTGAAAGCACACGGACTAGTTAAGAGGTAATTGACATATTCTAGACAAGATAAAGAGGGCCTGGACTCAGGCAGAGGCAATGGGAATGGAAATGAGGAAGTAGAATTAAGAGACTTTTGCTCAAAAAAGAAAAAAAAAAGATATTTTATGAGTAAATGCAATTGATTGAGCACTGTGTATTTTCTGAAGGATGGTTCCAGTGTTTTAAATTTAGACAAAGGGCTGGAAAGCCAGTCATACCCATGAGAAGCAATCAATCAACGAACTTCATCAAAGTGAGAAGAGGTTATTGAAGTAGACAAAGAGGTTAGAGAAGCACATGGAGTTTCTGATACAGAAATAAAAGAGAGGGTTTTAACTGCCAAAGAATCAAGGGGCTGACAAGGAGAGTGAAGATTTTAGTACCGAGGATGTAATAACTGGAAAAGTTTGCTTCAGCTCTTAATATAGTAATAAAATTTGCAGACAGCCCACAATATTATACTGAAGGGAAGTTGTACATTATACAAGCTGCCTTCCATTTTGATGAGACATATATAAAAGTAAGCAGGCAAGTTTCTGGGATTTACTGGGGGGAAATAACTAACTTCCAGGGCATGTCATAGGATCAATATAGCCTCATTCCATTTACACTGGACATCTCTAGAGCCATAATGTGATAGGGATGCTTAAGGGATCTCTGAAATGTGGAAAGATTTTATTATGATGTCTGTGCTCTTAGCCAAAGTGTGGGGAAGGGAAAGAAATAGATATTTCCTAGGAGCCTACTATTGTGTAGGGCCTTGTGATGTTTCATCCATCTCCCACCTTCACATAGCTGACTTCAGGAATTCTTCATAAGGATTGTTTTCTTCAAAGACAATGAAAACTTGTAAACACAGTTTTTTTTTAAATGAATAGGTAATGAATACGTTTCAAAACATTTAATCAATACAAAAAGGTAGAGTTAAAAATAAATCTTCCAGCCCCTGATGGTGAACCAGAATTTCCTCTCTCTAGGACAATAAGTGATTTTTTTTTGTGCGTCTTCCAAGAATATTCTATGCATAAGTACAATTTATATAATTCATTCAATATACACTGAATACCAACATTCGCTCACTACACATCTATAAATTCCATGCTTTTTTTTTTTTTTTTTTTTTTTACTTAATATCTAGCAGAAAGCTCCCCATCTTAGGGCAGGTTGGTCTCATTCTTTCTTCAGTCCATGTAATTAATAGTCTATTATCTGAATGTATCATGTTTTATTTAGCAAAGATGCTTGGTAAATATTAAAGATGTTTTTCAGATATTCTTTACACATACATAATTTCTTATGCATGCAAGTAGAACTGTATATGTTAACAAGGTTCAAAAAGTACATCATGTGAACAATATATGTAAGTTTAAATGTTCTAGCAGCCACATTTTTAAAAGTAAAAAAATTGGTAAAATTAATCTTAACAGTATATTTAACCCATTATATCCAAAATGTGTTCATTTCAATATGTAATCAATAGAAAAATGAAATATTTTACACTATTTTACTTATACTAGGGCTTTAAAATTCAGGGTATATGATACATTTAAATTACATCTCATTTCAGATGCACCAGATTTCAAGTACTCAGTAACTAAATGTGGTCACTGGCTACTGTACTGGGTAGCACACGTGTACATTCTCAGATGGGAAATTGCTCAGAGGAGTAGTATATGATTAAATTGTTAATTTAAAAATTGCTGTTGCCAAATTGCTTTTCAGAAAATGTTGTATCAATTTACACTTAATAATGTATAGAGTGCTTACTTCCCCTATCATTTACCATTAGGTGAAAATAGTATATTTTTGAGTTTTAGTTTGCATTTATGTTATTACAAGTGAGGTTGAGCATCTTTTTATGTTTACAGACTATTTGTATTTCATTTTCTATGGAGTATTTTAATGTCTTCTGTCCATTTTTTTCAATAAATTGGTCTTTCTCTTCATTGATATATGGGAGGGTGAAAATAATTTGTCATAAATGCCACAAAAATTTGTTCCAGTTTACCTTCTTATGGCTTTGGTTATGGCATTATTTTGTCATGCAAAAATGTTTACATTTTATGCAGTCAAAATAGCAATCTTTTATGGCTTCTGGGTCTTGTCACGTTTTTAGAGAACTTCCTCTCTCTAAGATTATTAGAAAGTCTTTTCCATGACTTTCTTCTGATCCTCATAATAAAGTTATGAAACTGATGTCATTATTTTCACTTTACAGATGAAAGAGTAGGTTCTTAGAGATATTAAATAAGCTGTCTAAAGGAACCCAGCTAATAAACAGTAAAGCTAGGATTCAAATGCAGTTTGTCAAATTCTAAAGACTGTGTGCTCCTTTGACTATACTATAATCGATGTAATCTGTGTTAGGTGTCTTATTATTGTCCACTTTAAAAAAATTCTTGTATTATATTAAATATATTACTGCTATTAACAACTAAAACATACATTAATACTGGCACCATATTCTCACAAATCCTAGATAATCGAAATGAGCAGTTTGAGCTTTTCATGGCATAAGGGTGATGTCAAAAACAAAGTTAAATTATCATAAGGGAGAAGAAATTCTGTTTCTTTTATGTGTGGCTTGTTAAAAAAAAAAAAGCATATGTCTTAAAACATATGTTTAGTTAGTTTAGGGGTATACCAGCAGCTCAGTATGTGGAGCACTTTGGTCTATGAATGCTGCAGCTTCCCCTGCCAAACCGAGGAAAGCTTAGGTTCAGTTCCCCTTCTGCGAGCAGGGGTGCATGGGTCCCTGATCACAGCTAGCTTGGTATCCAGGTATTCTAGAACAAATACCCAGGGTCATTTGTGGCCAGTCCTGCTTCTTGTGTCAGTATTTGTGTCCTCTGCTCAACCTCTAAATGTCTGTATTCCCTCTAATTCTGCCCCTCAGCCTTTTCTTCTGTGAAAAAAACATCAAAACCAGTGGCTTTGATAACTGTTTCCACTCTATTGATTTTAAACCAGACATCTCACAGGTACCTCAAGCCTAAAGAAGCTACTGTAAACTCACCATATTTGATACCTATTCTGTTCCTCCCACTTCTGTATTTTTTACCTCAACCATCTGCCCCATCACTCATTCAAAAGACCAAACCAGAATCCCAGGAATTATTTTGAGTCCTCCTCTAGTATCTTCTCTCTCCCTTCACATTCCATCAATTATAAGATCACATAGATATTATTTTTTCAGTGTCCTTCAAGTCAGTTTCTACTTTTCACCTTAACCTGCTCAACCTTAGTTCAGACAATCACTTATTCTAGTCTGGAGTAGGACTATTGCCTCCCAGTAATACCTCCTGCTCTGTCTCTCTAATATATGCTCCATACTATTGCCAGAGGGCATTTCCTATAGAGGAGGTCTGATCATGTCATTCCTCTCCTGGACATGCTTCAATGGCTCCTCAGCATTTTTAGGAGAAAATGTCACACATTCATTCAATTATGAAATATTTATTCATAATTTCACTGTCCCAAGTGCTGTGGGAGATGCCAAAGTTGGAGAAAACAAAACAACCCATGTTTTTTTACCTAAAAGACTCCTAGTTATGCTTATATGGAAATAGGTTTCAGATTCTTTGGAGAAAATCGTAAAACAATGGAGACTGTATTGCAATTTGCAACACAAATACTATGATTCAGGCTTTCTTCACCCTTTCTAATTCTACAGAAAAACAACATCAAATAGATGATCTGTGGGGTTCCAGTCTGAGTTATTTGCCTACTGAAGACCCACTCTTACTTTTACTCATTCAGTTTGAACTGTGATGAGGATTTTCTCAAAAAAAGATAAAAGGAGGACTTAGCACGAAGGTGTGTTTAGCATTTCCTGTAGCTACTGATTGATATTATCTATCACTCAAGGAGACTTAAACACCATTGCCCTGAATTCCTATATCTTGATGGATGCTTTGCCTGTCCGTATTCACATTGGTTCACCTTTAGGTCAGATAGCTATCCTGCATTTTCTTAACACAAAATAAAAGATGCTGTACATCACTTGGTTTCTAATAACATGCCACAGCTTTGATGCAACATTATGGGGCGATAGTATCTAATTGGTTTTGTGCGTGCTTCCTGTCTACTCCTGTAATAAAGAGTGCATTAGGTTTGCTTTATGTGTATGACTTGACTTTAAATAAGAGCAGCTGAACTCATTTTAGACTAGAGAAAACCTAGGAATTACTTTAGAGAGGATAATTCTTTATGTGATGGATGAATGAATATTTTTTCCTTCTAATTATCATGAGTCTAGACACATCTTTTGTGAAGAAAAAATGCTTTCTGTCTGTTAATTTGACAGCTGGAAGTTTTTACTCTGGTTCACCTGGACTTTAATCACTGATTTAGCTTGTGAGGAGGGCGAGAATTGTCTCAGAGAAACTATTTTTGAAGGCTGACTAATAATGGTCTGAGTGACTCATGATTCAGGAAGGTATACATTAAGCAGATTATTGAAATAGAAAAAAAAATGGTTGTTTGATATATTTCCTTCCCTCTGCCAAACTGTAGACAAGAAAAGGGATTCTTTTTATCTGGGTGCTGATTAAGTGAGTTTAATTTTAATAAATCCATTGAGCCATGCACTTAGGATTTGTGCAATTTTCTGCACATGTTCTACTTCAGCACTTTTTAAAAACTATAGCACTCCCTTCTCACCTGGAGGATAAATAGACCTCTGTGTGTATATATACACATACATACATACATGCTTCTCCTTCATGCAAAGGGTTTATACATCTAAAAGCAGCTTTTTGTTTATTATTTTTAAAAATTTTAATAGAAACAAGGTCTTGCTCTGTTGCCCAGGCTGGTCTCAAACTCCTGGACAAAGCAATCCTCCCACCTCAGCTTCCCAAAGTGCTGGATTACAGTCATGAGCCCTGTGCCCAGACTTATCTTTTATTAGGATATAAATTCTCTTTCTTCTTCATTAGGCTTTACGGCAAATGTCCTATTTAGTTCGTACTCTCTATTGGAACTAGCACATAGAAAATACTTCATAAATATGTGCTGAATGACTGAGCAAAAAAACATGTTAATCAGGGGTTCCCAACCCCCTGGGGCCATGGACTGGTACTGGTCCATGGCCTGTTAGGAACCAGGCTGCACAGCAGGAGGTGAGCAGAGGAAGAGCAAGCATTTCCACCTGAGCTCCGCTTGCCATCAGATCCGTGGCATTAGATTCTCAAGGAGAGTGAACCCTACTGTGAAGTGTGCATGTGTAGAATCTAGGTTGCACACTCCTTACAAGGATCTCATGCCTGATGATCTGAGGTGGAATACTTTCAGTCTGAAACCATCCCCACCCAGGTCCGTGGAAAAATAGTCTTCCACAAAATCAGTCCCTGGTGCCAAAAAAGGTTGGGGACCCCGGATATAAATGACAAAACTAAAGATGTTAGAAACAGATTTTAGTGACTCAGAATACAAATATGGTAAATTAGTATTCCCCACATTGTAAACAACAATTATGTTTGTGGCTATCTTAGTCATTGGCCAGGTTTGATAGGCAGTTCGAATCTCATAATTCTGGCTAAGTATGTGTGTATGTATGTCTGTATTTAGAGACAGAGTCTTGCTCTGTTGCCCAGGCTGAAGTGCAGCATCACAATCTCAGCTCACTGCAACCTCTGCCTCCAGGTTCAAGCAGTTCTCCTGCCTCAGCCTCCCAAGTAGCTGGGATTATAGGCATGTGCCACCACCACACCTGGCTAATTTTTGTATTTTTAGTAGAGATGGGGTTTCACATGTTGGACAGTCTGGTCTCGAACTCCTGACCTTGTGATCCACCCACCTCATCCTCCCAAAGTGCTGGGATTACAGGCATGAGCCACTGCATCCAGCTAGTAATACTGGTTAAGTATTAAATATAATGTTTGACCAACCAAACCAACCTATTCCTCAATATTACCAAACAAATATCAAGAAGAGTAAGGTTTCTTTGACTTAACAATCAACTTTAAGGAGTGTTGGAACTCCACTACTGTAGGGTTAGAAGGGCTTAGTGCTGGAGGACATAGCACAGCATCATCCTCCATGTAGAATCTGCATGTATACCGTGAGAGAGGGACCTGACATGACATGTGTCCAGTTTAGTTAGCCTGTAAGGTTTTTTTAGTCATTGTCTTAAGATAATTTGTGCTCGGACTATTAAGGAACCAATAGAACAAGTAGAATGCTTTAAAACATTTCTAGTTAATGACTTTTACTATTGTTTTCTATTCTATTAGGTTTTAGAAAGTCCCTCTGGAATAATGTATATTATGCCATGACTTCAAAAGTGGCATGGGGTGATAATACAATAGTTATTCATTTCTATATAACAAGTTACTCCAAACCATAATGGCTCAAAACAATCATAAACATTTATTTCTCATAGTTTCTGAGTCTGAAACTTAGGAGCAATTTTGCTGAGCAAATGAAGGTTCCAAAAAGGTTAAATCACTTGCTCAAAGTTATACTGCTAGTAAGTAATCAGGCTAGGATTTGGAACCAGCAGTGACACTGGTGGCCAGGATATCAGGAATTTATAGCAATAGCCCAAGTAAAAATAACTTGGGAAAGTTCCAGCTTATAGTACAGGTAGCAGAAGTCTTTTGACAGTTGGTTGTGGGACCACCCTGAGAGACAGAAAAGAGAATGCCTGGCCCAAGGCCCAGTGCTTTAGAAGGCTGTGTTCTGGCCCTGCTCTCCTCACCACAGAACAAGGCCCATAGGGGACTGGCCTGCCTGGAGCCCACACTCTGCCTGTTTTAAACTCAGGTACCTAAATCCCTGGAATTCCCTGCCCAGATTGCCACAGGATACTTTCTCAGATTTTTCCCTGCAAAGTCCAGGCTTACTATTTGTACATACAACTCTGAGGCCTGAGGAGTGGCCAAAGGTGGCTGTTTGCCAAGGGTTTAGACAGAGTTTGACATTGGGAGAATGGCGTGAGGCCCACGTGCATATGTATCCCTTACAGTGCTGGAAGGAGCTGGTGGTAAAAGAGAAAGAAAACAGGCCACAGCTGGGGTCATCTCTCCTCATGTAGCCTAGTCCTCTGCAGAACACCAAGGAATGTGAGAATCTTTCATTCTAATCTGGCCATCCAGGTCACTATGAAGTATATTTGTCAAGTTAGGAGGACTGAATACATTTTAGTTAAAAATAATTAGAGCTTCCTTTGTAACTTTTAAGCATTTGGATATACACTTTATGCGCCTCTTGTATGTACTCTGGTTGATCCAATAGGATCATACTGGAGATGTATTTTTCTGGCCATACTGTTAGCTAGTTAATTACCAAATTTGCACACTATGAACTCCTAGAAATGCTGGATGAATATAACAAATATTCCTTTAGCTTATAGCATAGCTTGTAAGAAAGAAAAAAGAAACCCAGTGAAAGAAAGGAAAAAATAAAATCCAAGGTGGTGACTATATGAGCTAGTACTGCAGCTTCACTGGATGAAGCTTTTTGTTTTGTTATCCTAAGGGCCCAGGTTTTAGTGCCTTGAAGCCTGGGACGACAGAGATTGCAAGTTAGAATTGAGGTATTTGCATAAAGCTGAGAACCTCAAGAGACTGTGAGATAGGTAGAATAATGGCTCCCCAAGGACATCCAAATCCCAATCCCTAGAACCTGTGAATATGTATCACACATGGCAAAAAGGAATTACGATAACAGATAGAATGAAGGTTGCTAATCAGCTGACCAGAAAATAATGAGATTATCCTGGGTTATTCTGGTGGTCCCAATGTCATCACAAGGGTACTCACAAGTGAAAGGGAAAGACCAAAGAGGTCAGAGTCATGTGATATAAGAAAGACTTAACCCATCATTGTTGAATTTGAAGATGGAAGGAGGGAATAAGAGCTAGAGGCTGGAAAACTAAGGAACTGTATTCTCCCCTAGAGCCTCCAGAAGAAACCAGCCCTGTCAATACTGGTTTTAGCCCAATTAGACATATTTTGAATCTCTGATCTATTGAACTATTAGATAATAAATTTGTGGTGTTTGAAGCCAAATAGTTCACGTTAATTTATGACCACAGCAATAGGAAACTAATATAGACTTGATCCTCCATAAAATGTTGGACTAGAAGAAAACTGTTCATTAGCACAGATGAAGAATACGGACTTATCTAATTGCTGTGAGGCTCTGGGTAAAAAAATGTCCCTTGAGAAATTGTTACTATGGCCCTTCTCTTTACTATTTGCAGCGTCCGGCACTCTCAAACTGAGAAATTATCAAAATAATTGCTCCCACAGAGAGGTTCCTGGCAAATGCAAAATCTCCACAGCCTAGGCCACTCAAGATTCACAGAGATGCAATTCTGATAAATCCCTGTTGTAAGTGACAATCTAAATTAAAATAAGCATAGAGGAGAAGAAAGACAGAAAAAGAAAGGAAGAAAGAAGGAAAGAAAATCCCTGCTCAAAATGACAATCTAAATTAAAATAAGCATAGAAGAGAAGAAAGACAGAAAAAGAAAGAAAGGAAGGAAGAAAGAAGGAAAGAAAATCCCTGCTCAACATGACAATCTAAATTAAAATAAGCATAGAGGAGAAGAAAGACAGACAGAAAGACAAGAAGAAAGATGGAAGAAAAGCAGAAAGAAAGAAGGACAAGAAAGAAAAGAAAGAGGAAGCAAGGAAAAGAGAAAAAGGAAGGAAGAAAGAAAGAAAGGAGAGAGAAGTATGAAGGAAAGAAGGAAGAAGGAGGAAGAGGAAGGAAAGAAGAAGAAAGAGGAGGAGAAGGGGAAAGAGGAGAAGAATAATTCAGCATAAACCAGATTGAGCAGACACAATAAACAGCAAGATCAATATCCCACAAGTATCATATGATTGAAAAATATGACAGAAAGAAAATTAGTATGTTTTAATTGATTGGCAGCATAAAATAAATAATCCAAATTACCAACCAAGACACTGTATGAAAAAAAAATGGCAGATTTAGTAAAGAAGCAAATAGAAATTAAAAGTGAAGCCTTTGAAACAAAAAATTCTATGAATAGATTAAATAGATTTGATAGAATCAAAAAGAAAATCATCAAACCTAAAGATAAGTTAGAAGTCACTACCTAGAATGTAGGCTGGCAAGGGAAAAAAGGGATGGAAAATAAAACAAAGATTAAGAAACAGAAGGTCAGTGTAGTGGCTCACGCCTGTAATGCCAGCACTTTGGGAGGCCGAGGCGGGTGGATCACCTGAGGTCAGGAGATGAAGACCAGCCCGGCCAACACGGTGAAACCCCATCATACTAAAAATACAAAAGTTAGCAAGGCATGGTGGTGCACACCTGTAATCCCAGCTAGCCAGGAGGCAGAGGCAGAAAGATTGCTTGTCCCTGGGAGGTGGAGGTTGCAAAGTGAGCCAGGATCACCCAGTGCACTCCAGCCTGGGTAACAGAGCAAAACTCTGTCTGAAAAAGGTTAAGAAATGGAGAGAATACAATGAGAAAATCCAAAGCATACGTAATAAGAGTCCCGAGAGGAGAGAAAGCAGTGAATGGAAGAGAAGGACCATTTGGAGAGCTTATTGTATATGTCTTAACTCCAACAGCCATATTAATTAGTGGCCAATGAAGAAAATGAGATGGTAACAGTCTCTTGACATGCATGATTATAGTAAATAATAAAACCACAAATTGAATAATTACAGTTATTCTTTTCTATATTGCATACTGTGTGGTTATTCCCTGTCAAAGTATAATTTTCAAAAGTTAAAAATGACATTTTTAAAAACAAAAAAATATGGGTTAAAAGTTTTATTCAGCTCGTTATTTGGTGAATTTATAAAAAGGTAAGGTTTATTAAAAGAGCATTTTTTTAAGTGTTAGAGTAATGATAGTAGGTTAGACACAAAACTGGTTGTAAACACAAAACATGGCAGTAAGTGATAAAACCTTTGGATTATATTCACATCGCTTGCATCTTTTTGGGACAAAATTTGTTTATATTGTTATTGAAAAAGAATCACTTAAATTGTCATCAGTTTATTACAAGCTTACCTCTGTCCTTAAAGAGATGTAAGATTTCCTAGTCAATAGCAAATAAATGTTAAACAAAAGTTCGAGAATCAGACAGCCCCCCTGTAATTGTTAACTTTATGTGTCAACTTGGCTAGGCTCTGGTACAAAGATATTTGGTCAAATGTTAGTGTAGATATTTCTGCGCAGGTATTTTTAGATGAGATTAACAATTAAGTCAGAAGTCTTTCAGTTAAGCAGATTTTTCTACATGAGTGGACCCTATCTAATCGGTTCAAGGCCATAAAAGAAAAGACTGAGATTGCCCGGGGAAAAGGGAATTCTGCCTCCAGATTGCCTTTGGGTTTGAGCTGCAACGTGAACTCTTCCCCGGGTCTCCAGACTGCCAACCTGCGCTGTAGATTTCAGGTTCACCAGTTCTTACAATTGTATGAACTAATTTTCTCTCTCTCACTCTCTCATATATGTATATATATGTGTATACACACCCACACACAGTTATGAACCATATAATGACATTTTGGTCAGTGATGAACTGGATACACAATGTTGATGCCATAAGAGTATAAGGGAGCTGAAAAATTCCTATCACCTAGTGATACTGCAGCCACTGTAACATCATAGGGCAACACACTACTCATATGTTTGTGGTGATGTGGTGATGCTGGTGTAAACAAATCTATTGCACTGCCAGTTGTATAAAAGTACAGCACATGCAATTATATACAGTGCATAATTGATAATGATAATGAATGTGTTACTATATGTATTTACTATGGTATACATTTTATTGTAAGAGTGTACTCCTACCAAAAAAAAGAAAAGTTAACTGTAAAACAGCCTCAGGCAGGTCCTTCAGGAGGTGTTCCAGAAGAAAGTGTTGTTATCATAGGAGATAACAGCTCAATGCATGTTATTGTCCCTGAGGATCTTTCAGGGGAATAAGAGGAGGAGGAGTTGGAAGACAGCAATATTGATGATCCTGACCCTGTGTAGGCCTAGAATAATGTGTATGTTTGCGTCTTAGTTTTTCCTTTGTTCTGTTTTTTGTTTTTCATTTTTTTTCTTTTTGTGATGGAGTCTCGCTCTGTCGCCATGCTGGAGTGCAGTGGTGCAATCTCAGCTCACTGCAACCTCCACCTCCGGGGGTTCAAGTGATTCTCCTGCCTCTGCCTCCCAAGTAGCTAGGACTATAGGCGCGTGCCACCACACCCGGCTAATTTTTGTTTTTTTAGTAGAGATGGGGTTTTGCCATGTTGGCCAGGATGGTCTCGATCTTCTGACCTCATGATCCATCCAACTTAGCCTCTCAAAGTGCTTGGGATTACAGGCATGTGTGAGCCACCACATCCAGCCCCTTAGTATTAAATGAAAGAGTTTAAAAAGTAACAGAAAAAATTAAAAAAAAAGCTTACAGGATAAGGATACAAGAAAAGAAAATATTTTTGCACAGCTATATAATGTGTCTGTGTTTTAACCTATGTGTTATTACAAGAGTCAAAAAATTTAAAAGTCTAAAAAGTACAAAAGTTAGTCACCTATGGTTAATTTAGGTTAATTTATTATTGAAGAAAGAAAAATATTATCTATAAACTTAGTGTAGCCTTAGTGTACAGTGTTGATAAAATCTATAGACATGTACACTAATGTCCTAGGCCTTCACATTCACTTCCCACTCACTCAGAGACTCGTCCAGAACAAGTTATAGTCCTGCAAGCTCTGTTTATGGTAAGTGACCTATAATAGGCATACAATTTTTTATATTTTATATCAGATTTTTGCTGTACCTTTTCTATGTATATATGTAGATAGATAGATAGATGCACAACTATTTATCATTGTGTTACAATTGCCTACAGTATTCAGTACAGCAACATGCTATGCAGGTTTGTAGCCTCAGAGCAATAGGCTATACCATCTAGGTTTGTCTACATGCATACACTCAATAATGGAATTGACTAATGATGCACTTCTCAGAATGTACTAAGCATTGCATGACTGTATACACACTCACATCCTATTGGTCCTGTTTCTGTGGACAACACTCACTAGTGCATCCTCCCCTCAGCAAGTTAGACAATGCCAAATACTAAACTGAAATGCTAGCCAGTAATCCATTTTGCCTATTTCAACATTTCAGATAATCCTTAACACCCCTATAGGGTTAGAAAGACTCCCAATAAATTCCATTTAAATATTTGTTAACACCAAAATTAGCCCTTTGTTGTAATTTTGAGTCTTCCTCATAGTAATTTTAAAGAGAATTATACTTGAATTGGTAGTAAGAAATAAGATGATCGGACTACTTAACTAAAATTGGTATAGCTAATGTATAATAGGCTACTTATTTTCTATCATAAAAATTAACACCAATACCACAACCCTAGTGTGCATGTGCAAGGATTGTTACATCTTCCCTGCTCACTTTCAACCCAGCCTCCCTATTGCAGCCATGTGATCTGAAATGCAAATCTGACTTTGGTTTCAAATCCTTCTGTAGCTCCCAAGCCTCCTTCTCATGGCCTACCCAGTACTTTGTGAGCAGATATACCTCTACCCTCTTTTCTCACAATCCCTACACTACAACTCTAGGCTTATTCTCCAGCCAAAGTGAACTTCTCATTTCTTGAAGTTCCAGTGCAATGAACTAAGTGTTTATGTTCTTCCAAAATACTTAAGCTAAAATCCTAACCCCCAGGGTGATGCCACTAGGAGGTGGGGCTCACAGGAAGTGATTAAGTCATAAGGGTACAACCAACATGATTGGATTAATGGCCTTAAAAAAGAGACCATAGAGGGCTAACTAGTCCCTTCTACCAAGTGAGGACACAGCTAAAAGGTTCTATCTATGAACCAGGAAACAGGCTCTTACCAGACACTGAATCTGCTGGCAATTTGATCTTGGACTTCCCAGCCTTCAGAACTGTGAGAAATCAATTTCTGTTATTTAGAAGCTACCCAGTTGATGGTATTTTGTCACAGCAGCCTGAAGAGACTAATAGAAAAACAACCACACCCTATTTTGCCTTTAGGTCTCCAGATATACTATTCTGCAGGCTTAGGACATTTTCTTCCTTTTCACCAGGTTATATCTTATTTGTGTTATCTGGTATTAGTTTAAAAGTTGGTTGTTTTAGCCCAGGTTTCCTAGACAACAGAGCCTAAGGCATGAAATCAGTGTGATGCTTTATGAAGGGGGCAGGTGTGTGTAATCTGAGGGCAAGCAAGTGTGAGAAAAAAATTGAGTGAAGCAAGAAAGGATGTGAAATGTGTTACCACATTTGCCACTGCTTCATGGTGAGCCTTGAAGAGACACATACGTTTTCTCAGCAGAGGTTGGATACTCAGAACTTCTCAGGGCAACTGTACAGAGAAACTATGCCTCAGAATGGGAGGAATGGAGAAGTGGAATCTATTTGCCCTGATCCTGCCTGTCTCTTGTTTCCCAATGGACAGAATTCATCCCTGCAGAGTTAAATCCTTTACTCCTCAATGCCATGCCATCTGATCCTTCCTGCAGCCTCTCAGGATACCAGATCCTACACCCAACAGTGTAGCATGTCAGGGATTGAAATTAGCACCTTGGCATAGGGATTATTTTGAGCTGAAGACATTTGATATTCAACAGATACAAAAAGAAGCCTTCCTGGAGCTTCCCTTATTTGACTGAAAGTAGAAATTTCTGAGAAATGAGGAGCTGCCATAAAACATCTCTCTCGCAAAAGTTTTATGTCCAAGAAGAAGATGGAAAGTCAGTGCCACACAAACAAATGTTGCTCCATGAGTTTTATCTATATATTTATCTTTCCACAGTTTGCCACCCTTGGAAGCCTAAAACCTTTTCCTTTGTCACCTCTCTACAGATTTATTGTTCTTCATTAAGATGCTATGTATACCCACATTCTAACCACATCTGTTCTGTGGGGGGCAGGCCTATGCAAGCATACCCCCAAAGTCCAAGGAAGTTGACCTATCCATTTTCTAAGAAAGAAACATTTAATCAGGACTTACAAGCAGAAGCCATGTCTGTGTCTTGGCCGGCTTCAAGACAAGATTGTGGATCCCTGTGCCATCACCCCCTAAACCTGGGGCTTATATAGCATAGAAAAGGGGTAACTCTGAAGGGATGACATTTGGGACAATTGAAATGTGATAACATTAAGGTTGTCTGACCTAAGGACAAAGTAACACAAGGGACAATAGATAAACTAGAAATCTTATAGGCCTTCGAGGAACTGGGATTAATCAGAAGTGAACGTGGCAGATTAGCATCCAAGATGCAGTTGTTTTTGCCTCCGCAATCTTTCAGTGACTCAGCACTGTTTCTTCTATATGTATTCACCCTACATGCATTAATGAACTTTGTTATTTTTCTCTTGTTATTCTGTCTTTTGTCAGTCTAATTTGCAGAGCCTGAGCCCTTGGAGAACATAGGATAGAAGAAATGGTTTTTTTTTTTCTTTCCATACAAGTGTTCCAAAAGTGAGTGGTAAAATACGTTGGTTTGGGTCCTCTGAGAAGCAGACAGCAAGACTGAATTAGAGGCCTAGCACCATAGCTCACGCCTATAATCCCAGCATTTTAGGAGGCCGAGGCAGGCAGATTGAGTTGAGCCCAGGTATTCAAGACCAGCCTAGGCAAACTCCATCTCTACAAAAAACACAAAAACTTAGCCTAGCATTGTGGTGCATGCCTGTAGTCCCAGCTACTTGAGAGGCTGAGGTAGGAGGATCAATAGAGCCCAGGAGTTTGAGGCTGCAGTGAGCTGTGATGGCACCACTGCATTCCAGCTTGGGTGACAGAGCAAGACCCCTTCTCAAAAAAACAAAAAATACCAGATTACATATCGAAGACATTTACTTGGTGAAACAACCACAAGGGAGAAGGGGGAAAGAACTTGAGAAAGCAGGGAATGTCAAACCACAATAAAAACAGGGAAGGAAGTTCCCTGGGCCACTAGGCTTCCCCAGGCTGATGGGTAATCCTAGTGCCCAAGTCACCTCATAGAAGGGTTCCAAATATCACAGATACGGGTCTGCTTTGCTATCCCTGCATCACTTAGTCCCTGGCTGGGCACAGTCTGGGAAAGCAGGCATCAGCACTCGTACAGTGGGGGTTTCGGAATGCAGAAGCTGGGGTCACGTCACTTCCATTCCCCTCAGCCTGAGATCTGAGTGGTGCATTTCTTGGTTACCACAAAGAGCTGCAATCTCTAGCTGAGTGGCAGAGGCCAAGAGGGAGAGCCTGGCACTCTTAGGGCCACTGGGTGGTGGGACCCTGGCATTGGCAGCACAGTCCAGGGTAAAGACTGAGAGAACCTGAGGTGGCAAACTAGGATCTGTATTTGACACAAGAGTCAAGGTGATTCATCATGCATGCTAATCTTTCACCCTAAGTTAGGAGCTCCCAGTTTGTGCTGTGATTCTTCTATCAAAGCGCTATTACCCTTTATTGTAATTGTGTATTTATTAGCAGTCATTCCTGATAGTATAAATTCTAAGGAGGCAGGGGCCATACCTACCTTGTTCATGGTCCTTCCTGATAGTATAAATTCTAAGGAGGCAGGGGCCATACCTACCTTGTTCATGGTCCTTCCTGATAGTATAAATTCTAAGGAGGCAGGGGCCATACCTACCTTGTTCATGGTCCTCACAACATGTACATCAAAGAGACTTGAACAGATGAGAGGCAGAATCTCTGATCTCTAGCACTCACACTTTAAAGACTGTGCAATGATCTGCAAACTGTTTTATACCTAACATTCTCTGTATTTAAAATGAGTCACCTTTAGGGTCTATCAGATATATGATTATAAAATGATGTGCAATGGAATTTATTCTCAGAATTTTTACTAAGCCCCAAAGATGAGACTAGTGGTTAATCACATTCTATTCCATTCCCACTCTAAACAATGCAGAAAAAGAGCTTCCCATCACCTACTTCCAACACTTGCCAAAAAATGGCATATGAGCCCTCCCACCTCACTCATTCCTGCCACCCCACACATCCTATGCAAGCAAATGAGAGTTCATTTAACAAGGGAATTTGTTGGGAGTGGAGTGCTACGGCTTTTTGTTCTTCTCTTCTCTCTTCATGGGTTGGGGGTGATGGAGAAGAGTGTTCTCTCTGCAAAATTTAGGTCTCTAGAGAGTAGCACAGTAGAGATCAGAGTGCTGGCAATAGGGAAGACTGTAGTCACTTGTCAGCTTCATCTGGGGCCATCAGGTGTTGGCAGAGATGCTGGGAAGAAGGATTTTTATATCTTGAGGTTGAGGCTGTATGTGAACATGGATTGTGTGCTTCCTGCCTGCAGAATTCTGAAGGTAAAAGGCTGCCCAGGGCAAGGACAGAAGGCAGTGGTGTGGGCAACCTGCTCACTTGGTGTTTGTTGAGATAGGTTGCCACAGAAGGGACACCAGCTCTGAGCATCTTGAAGGAATCTCACTCAAGAGGGCAGCCTTCTGGAACTAGGGGACCCCACAGTAAGAGGCTATGGGTCTATCACAGGGCAGGGATGTAGAAGCTGAGAAGGGATTACAGGAGGTCAGCTGGAAGTACACTGTTCTATCAGGAGACATGGCTGTGTCCCAGCACAGTTTCAGATGGACCCAAAGATTCTCCCTGGCTCTCCCAGGACCACTGGTTGGGAGGCACCTAGGAGTGTGATGGAAACCAGGGAAAGGGCATCTGAGAGATCTATATCTGGGGGCCACTCAGAGGGCACAAGCCACTCTAAGGGCATAAGTCATGTGAGACTTTTACCCTTATCTCATGTGGCTTGTGTCCTCCTAGGCCTCACAAATGAGGTGGAAAAAATCTTTGATTTGGGTATAAGAATGAAATTTTGATTTATACTGGACTGGATCTCATAATACTTTGAAGTAAATCTCAACTCCCAAAATGGGACTTGTTCATATGTTGAAAGTGACTGGAAAACGTTATGAGAAACCTGGCAAGAAAACATCTACAGTAGAGGAGGGAGATTTGACAGAGCTTGTCCAAAGGTGGCAGCTGGAGTAACATAACAGGTGAGAGGGAAAAGACAATAGTGAGAAAAATAAAATATTTAAACAAATGAAATCACTATGCAAATTTCCATTCTAGTTGTCAGAAAAGAACTTCCTATTGCATTTGAAAAATATATGTTTCTATTCCTGTCTTCTGCAAAGATTTTCAGAATAGAATCTTTGGAAGTCGTAGAATTTTGATAAGGTACTTTGGTGTTTGCTCTGAGAACAGCATCTCTAAATGGTCTTTATGCAGCATAACCAAACTCATACTTAAAATCTACACGTCACACTAAAGTAACAGCCATGCCAAAATTGAAAACCATGTATCAGTATGCAATATTGGGTGAGTGACCCCATCATTGAGGAGTAGACTTGGCTGCAGTGCCATCCAGCACACAGCAGGATCACTGTCACCCGCGTTCCCCACCAGACTCTGCAGGTTGATTTCTGCCTACTGCATGCCCTATGTCATTCCAACACTCTGGGATTAAAATGTGGTTTAGCATTCTTATACCCCCTTTAACCAGAGCCTCTAGGACCCTCAGTTGGTTCAGTTTATGGATCATCCTTCCTCACTCTGGCTCTTCCCTGACTCACCCTAAACGTGGACCAGCCATGTGTCTGTTTCTCACAGAAGGCATCTGTGTGTAGCAGAGGAAGGGGGCTTTAAGCCTCTCTGTTGCTTCTCATCTATTTTCCTTCCAGGGTCTTCCTTTTTCCACTGACCTTTTCCATGGGTCTCCCCAATAAATTAATTTCCCTTTACCTTGTCCTTTAAAACAATTTAGACTACCACCTCCCACTTGCTCACCTCCACTTACCTATAGATAAGGTGCTCTGTCAATAATGACCATTTCGTCCAAACCTTCACCCTTGAGCAGGATTAAGAACTGTTAGAGGCTTTGCAACTTCAGCCTCTTTCTCCTTTCTCTGCTACCAGCTGAAGCAAAACATTCAGAGATAATGGAAAAATAATGGATAAGCCACTTCCCTCCTTCACCCTCTCAGCTTCCTCGGGAGGTTAGTAAGGGGGCAAGATGCCCCACATTATGCTTGGGATGGGTCTTTAGGCAATCAGAGTGGGAGGGGAGCATAGATAAACCAACCTTCCACTCCCACACTTTTGAAAGCAGATACTACTAAGACAATTTTGGTTTTAAGTAACCTGTTTTCATCCTCCTCATTCACATTTGTCACGTGAACTACTCCACATGCATTTAATAAAGAAGTCTATGCTAATCATTAATTATGATACCAATATACCAGCTGTATCGTATTCTAGTGTAACTCACACTTGTGGATTTCAAAGGATTTCCTCAGATTTAATTAATCCTGAGCTTCGCTAATGAAAAGCATTGCTTCTAACTGGCGTAAGTGTGGGTTTCTAATCTATTCCTTAAGGTCACCTCATTTTTCTTGAAAATGTACATTTATAATTTAACATTGCAGATCTTTCACATTCCCTATTCAGCAATTATTTTGATTACTTTATTATCTTTCTTTTTTTTCCTAGGCTATTTAGGTTGGTTTCTGCCTATCATGAGCCAAGTATAATTCAAAGATTCTCTTTTACTTCCTTTATTAGCATGATCTGCATTAGCAAGGGATTCATTTTCATTCTGAAGACTGAAAACAATTCCATTATCTGATAAAAATTATCTTCTCATATGCTATAAGAGGCAATTCTCGTCATTTATGGTCTCGGTAGGTATTTCATCTACCCAATACATCTTTTCAATATTTCTTCCCAAGTAATCATCTTGTGGCTCAACTAACAAATATCTTGGACTAGGGATTCTTGTTTCTGTCTTTCTTCCCTCTCCCCCCACCCCCATTATAGTTACTGCATCATCTCCTCTGCGAATCCTTAGTATTTCCATGTCTTCCCAAAATATTTTGTGGAGGCTTCATTTTAACATCTATTTGCATTGTTGTATTGTGAATTTTAAGTTTACTCTTTTGTTGCCTTTGACATACTATCAGCATCTTAAGGGCTGGGCCACAGCTTAAGGATCTTTGTGTTTTTTAGAGCCTGGAATTGTGTCTACTATAGAGCAAAGCCCCCAAAATGCAACTGAATAAATGAAGGACTAAATACACATGCATGCTCATTTTTATCAGAATGTAGTTTTAATTTACTTGAGAATTTATTCTTTTCAAAACACAGGAGAGAGTAGGGAAGCTAAAACAACCTGATAAAGAAATAGGTCAGCTGAACAAATTGAGAGCAAGCTGAGGAGTTACATAGTCTTGGAAGTCACAGAGAAGAGAGTAGTTAGTTAAACTGTTGTACCGGAAGCTAAAACACCTTTGAGGCTGCAGGAGGCCGGTTGAGCAACAGCAAAATCTCAAAGCAATATTTAGAGTATTTGTATATATCATAAGTAATCAGATGGGGCAAGATCTAAGTTTGAACTGGAGGCTTCTGTGCAAGCAAGACCTTGAATCATGACTACTTCTCACCAAATTTCCAAAGGCCGACAGATATTGCTGAAAAATTCTTCAGTCTGTTGTCACACTCTTGATTTATTTCTCAGTTTTACCATCCCTAGAGGAGGAAAAAAGAGTAATACTTTAAATTTCATATAATTTTCCTCACTTCAGGAAGCACATACTTTATTTCACTTCACCTATTAAACAAAAATGATGCTTCTGCGCTAGTTCCCAACAGACCTGACCAAACCAAAATGGCGTCACTCATGCTGAATGCCACATCATCAGACTGAAACTTTAAAAAAGCAGCGATCCCAAAACAGAAGTTTTTTCTGAAAACAGAAGATTCCAGTTTATCTTAGTGAGTGTAATAAGGAAGTCCCTCTGCTTTAACTCTTACAAAAAAGTAACCTGATATTAACCAATCAGGGTTTCTTTTTCTATTCTTGTTTTCTTCTTCCCACCTTACAAAACCCACTGTTGTGCCATTGTCCAGAAGGAGCTATCATTTCTGTTCTGCAGAATAGAGGCTGTTCCTGATTCATGAATTGCAAATAAGAGCCAACTAGATCTATAACTAACTTTGTTAGAATTTGGTCTTTCGACACACTGTATTCATGTTAGAAATGTAAAGAATGTTGAAATTCCATCCTGTGGAATTGAGATCAATTCCATGGGAGTGTCAATGTGCCCCTGCTGGCTGCTTGGAGCTGGACACATTTTAAGAAAGCAGAGTTCCCTACAGGATTTTGATCATGTTAAGTCTAAAATTCTATTAAACTTCTAAATGGAGACGTTAAGTAGGCAGGTGGCTACAGGAATCTGGAGATAGGAGAGCACTCTGCCTTGGAGATAAAAGACTGCAAGATTTTGTAATACAAATGGTACTGGATAGGGTTATCTTGAGTGAGAGTATGGAGAAGACAAAAGAGAACATATGCCCTGGAGGAGCAAATTTTTTGATTAACACTGTAGTCAGGTAATCTTTTAAGTCTTGGGTCAGCAAATCATAGCCCCAGGTTATATTTGGACCATTGCCTGGTTTTTGTTCGGTTCCTGAGCTAAGACTTATAAGAATGGTTTCATTTTTTTTATGGTAGGGAGAAAAATGCAAATAATATTTCATGATGCATGAAAATTATAAGAAATTCAAATTGATTTTTAAAAGTTTTATTGGAACCCACCTATGCCTTTTGTTTATCTGTTGTGTATGGCTTGCTTTTGCACTGCAATGGCAGAGTTGACTATTTGCAATAGAAACACAAAGCTAGAAGATTTACTAATTCACCCTTTATAGAAAAAGTTTGAATACCCCTGATATCGTGTGAGGATGTGTCTTGGAATTCCTATGGCCACTGCTGCTACCAATAGGAAAACCAGAGTAAAGATGAAATGTCACAAGGAAGAGGGCTGCTGAGACACCTGCAGAGAAATGAGTGAGAGCTCAGATGTGAATCATGAACCTCTGGATTGAGTCAAGCCAGAAGCCCACCTTACCTCTGGAATTTTCAGTTACAGGAACAAATAAATTTTCTTTAGTGTATGACCCAGTTAAAGGCAGATTTTCTATGATCTAAAACCAAATCATTCTTAACTAATACAGTTAGAAGATCCAGAGATAATCTCAGCTCTTTTTTGCCATTAATATACCCAAGCTTGACTCAGACCTCCCATTTCATAACCTACGACAGTCTAAAACTATTCCCATGATTCCTACAAATTCCCCAAAACTTATGTTCTCATGGTCCTTGCTCCAGCAATACCACATGCTACTTTTCAGCCATTCTATGTCATCACTAGCTTCTCAAATATACAAACACATTTTACAACTATAATTTTTGAGTTTAGTCATTTTACTTAATGTTTTAGGGATCATTGTAATGGGTCACTTCATTCACTGTACAACCTTCTGCCATCTGATGGCTATCCATTCTTTTCTTCTCTTTCCCTTTTATTTCTCCAATTTCCAGAGCAAATAAATTCCTCTCTTTGTAGGATAGGCAGCCATTCAAGTTTACCTGGAGCTGTCTCAGTTTGGGGGTAGTCCCAGATTTTGCACTGGAAGTCTATCTCAGTTCTGGAAAAACTGTGAATATTTGTGGCCCTATCTCCTATCTCAAGTAATTTTACCCGCTCTTCTGAAGCATCAAAGCTAGCCCACATCAATGGCTTATAGAGACCACCTACTCCAATAGACTTATCAAAACACCTTTCTAATCAAGGCACTTCTGTTCTTAAAGGGAATTACTATACCAGATGTTTAGAAAATAAACTCTCTTATCATTAAAGGCAAACACATTTAGAACTATGTCATCTTAAAGAAGTAATGCTTTTATCATTATAAAATATTTTATTTCACCTTTGGCAGTATCCATATTTGAAATATACCTTAATGATGATATAGTGACACCAGCTTTCTTATGTTCAGTGTTTACATGGTCTCCACTTGTCCATTCTTCTATTTTCAATCTGTTGGTGTATTTTAGTTAAAAGAACAATCTCTGCTTTTAAATGAAAGTTTTGGTCCATTTACACTTAATATAATTAATAATATGGTTAAATGTAAGTCTAATGTAGGTCATCTAGATAGGCTCACTTTTTTTTTCCTTTCAGCACTTTTAAGAAAGCAACCCATTATCACTTGGTCTCCAATGTTTCTGATGAGAAGTCAGCCTTTGTTCTTACTGTCCCCTTCCTTAGGACTTTGTGTTTTTTCTTCTGGTTCATTGTAAGATGTTTTTCCTATTTTTGGTTTTCAGAACTGTGACTATGATTTGCTTGGGTGTGGTTTTCTTTTTATTTATCTTGCTTGGAGTTCACTGAACTTCCTAAATCTACAGGTGGCTAACATTTTAAATCAAATTTGAAAAAAACGTTTGCTATCCTTTTTTTCAAAAGACTCTTTCCTTCCTATCTAGGACATCAATTCCTTCCTATTTGGGACTCTTTCCCATCTTTCCTTCCTATCATAGACTTCAATTTCGCACATTTTGAAACATGATGTTGTCACATAGGCCACCATAGCTCTGAAATTTTTGAAAATCATTTTTTTCTCAGTGCTTAATCATTTGAAAATCATTTTTTCCTCAGTGCTAAGATCAGTAGTTAAATAATTTCTAATGATCTGTCCACAAGTTTGTTTTTTTAATTCTGTGACACCTAATTTGCTAAGTCCATTCAATAGATTTTTAAATTTCAGATATATTTTTCTAGTTTCAGGATTTTCATTTGGTTCTTTTTCTATTTCCATATCTATCCTGATACCCCCCATCTCTTTATTCATTATATAAATATTTTTCAATAGATTGTTACATGTATATTATAGTTATTTTAAAGTCTCAATCTGCTAATTCTAACATGTGGGACTTCTGGAAATCTGTCGACTGTTTTTTCCCTAGATTGTGGATGATATTTTCCTGCTTCTTTGTATATAAAGTAATTTTTAATTATTTACTGTACATTGTGGGCAACATTGTTGAGTTTTATTGTAACATAAAGTTAAATTACTGACAACCACTTTTATCTCATGGAGACTTGATGGTTGGGCTTATTTGTGCTTTGCTGGTAGACCTCATGTGTAGTCCTTGTTTCTAAAATCCTTATTGTTAAGGTATTACCCTCCTAGAGTTTTAATGAAAAGTACAAAGAATTTAATAAGTCCTTTTCCTTGACTGAACTTGAATTCCAAAATTTGTCTCTCCAGTACCACACATCTGTTGAAATCTCTGAGGCTCAGTTATTTAGCCTTGCAGCTATGACTTTCCACTGGATTCTCTGGAGTCTCATCATGTGCATATATAGTTTGGTAGTCAGCCAACAGTTCTAAGAGAATTTGTGCACAGATTTTAGGGCTCCCCACACTGTTTCCCTCCTTGTTGAAACCTCCCCTCCTTAATTTCTAACTACTCTGGCAGACTTGCACTCTGACTTCTGAATCCTCAGTCCAGTCATTCAGCCTCATTGTCCCTTATGTATTTTGCAAGATGAGGTGTGTCCTCAGAGAAAAGGCTGTTTAAATGTGGACCTCACCTAGTTTGTTTCCATATTTCAAGAATCACCATTCCTCTGGTTTCTGCCTATATTTAGTTATTCCCCAGGGATGACTAAAAATAAAATAAACAATTGTCATTCAAATAATCATTTTAATTCTGATTTTATGATTCTTTGCACTGTTTTCTCGACCACAGTTCAAAATCGTTATTGGCAAATGGTAGTTCAATAAAAGCCACTCTGCTATCACCAGAAATGAACTCCTATCATTACCATTAAAAAAAAGCCAACCAAAATGAAACAATAGATAACCTCTGATCCTTCTAGATAGAAATGAACTTCCCCTGAAGATGTAGGCAATAATATAAGAATATAATAAAGGTAAGAGCTACCTATTGCTAAGCATCCAGTATATGCTGGACACTGTTCCAGGTGCATTATGTATCCTAAATTTATAGATGAGAAAACTGAAGTACAGAGAAATTAAGGAACTTGCTTAAATTCATGCAGGTAGTAAAAGGAATGCCAGGACTATTCAATGTCATAGCTGGCTCCCACATCTATGAAGCTATACTGCTATTCAAATATACAGTAGTTGTTCCTTGATGGAGAAAACTTAAAGGAGACTTAAGCTTATAGTAGAGATTTCAAGTGAATAACTTTTATAGTTTCTTTAAACATAATAATATATCTTCTTACAAAAATTATAATTCCAACTCAACTAAAAGTATTAATTTTCATGTCAGAGAAATTAATTTCCCTCAGTCACCCATCTAGAAACATATACATAAAATATTATTCCCATATCAACTCGGCTCCTGGAGAACTATTTCTCTTTTCTCTACTTTTGAATTTGCCTTCTAATACCTCAAGCAGAACTATGTACTTGTGGTTACCTGAATTGCTGAAGCACTACTTGTATATTGTGTTCATTCTGGATGCAATGTCAAGATTCATCAACCAACTCACTTCAAGCAGTTCCAAGAATCAGCCTTTGAAGTGTTGAAAAATAGCCATTTTGGTGTGTTTTTCCATACAACCCAAAATATATTTGAAAAATATTTTTAACCAGTAAAATTTTTCTAAGGCAAAGAAACCACATTAAACTGTTTTTCCTCAGATAAAAATAAAACTCTTTTTAAGGTCAATATAAATATTCCTTTCCTTGATATCCCTCCCTTGCTACATGTCTCCCAAATTGTTTTAGACTAATTAATCAGAAATGGGTATTGCTTTACAAAAATAAAATAAATGACAAATCCTTTAAAAGTAAGTCTACAGTCCTGGAAGTGATGTGTTTTATTTCTCTGTGGGCTGCTACTGAAGATTTTTTTTTATGGAATGTTACTATAAGGATTCACAAGAAAAATTATTTTCTGGAATGAGTACCAGGATCAGTAATACCAATGCATCTCCTAAGTAGGTGGTCCGTTTTTCCCTTAGAATGCTGTTGATCTTGTAAAGCACTATATTGTAGCACGTGCCCCCAGGAAAGCATACAGGCAATCTATGGCTGACTCCCAGTGAATGCAAAGGATGAACGGCACGTTTAAAAAATTAAAAGAAAATAAAAAGGACCCAACTCCTGGTTCCATCTTACTTTTCTACCATATCTTCTGTGTCTAATTTTTCTTGTCTGGTTTTAATTAATCTTACCATTATTTTGAATGCATACTTATAAGCTACCTTAAGTTTTTTGAGCAAGTTCAAATATGAATAACTAAATGGTCTAGATCAGACTGCCACAATTTGAAAAATAAGAACCACTGAACCATAAACAAAAATGGAAAGGAAAATGAGAATGTAAAAAATTTCACAAAATATATAAAAAAGAGTTTATATGCTGGTTATTGAGGGATCTTGGAAATCTAAAATAAGAAAAGATAAACATACAGGTAAAAAATTAAGCAAAGATCCTAAAGAGGCATGAAAACAGAAAAAATATAGTCGACCAAAAAATGTGAAAAACATTTAACCTCAGTTGTAGTCAAATAAATATAAATCTAAACTTAAGAATAAAGTTTTGCTGGGCGTGGTGGCTCATGCCTGTAATCCCAGCACTTTGGGAGGCTGAGGTGGGCAGAACACAAGGTCAAGAGATCGAGACCATCCTGGCCAACATGGTGAAACCCTGTCTCTACTAAAAATGCAAAACAAAAAAAAAAATTAGCTGGGCATGATGGCGAGTGCCTGTAGCCCCAGCCTTGGGAGGCTGAGGCAGGAGAATTGCTTGAACCCAGGAGGCAGATGTTGCAGTGAGCCGAGATTGTGCCACTGCACTCCAGCCTGGCACCTGGCGACAGAGCGAGACTCTATCTCAAAAAAACAAAACAAAAAAAGAATAAAGGTAGTTTTATTCAAAGTGGGAACATAAATTTGTTTCCTTGAATCAACCTACTTTGGTCTTGACCTCAAGTAGAGGACAGATATGCAAACAAGCACACGAAAAACAGAATGAGTGTAATAAGGACACATACATGTTACATGGAAACACCAGGGAGAAAGTGGTACAGACAGGCTCTGTGGTGGAGGAGACGCCCAGGTTGATTCTGGAATGAAGACTTGAGGCCATTAGGTACAAGTCTTTTTTTTTTAAATTGACGAATTCAAATTGTATATATTTATCATGTACAAACATGTTATTCCAAAATACATGTACATTCTAGAATAGCTACATTGGGCCAATTAATACATGCATTTCTCACATACTTATTTTTTGTAGTGAGAACAGTTAAGACCTTCTCTCAGCAATTTACAAGTGTACAACACACTGTTACTAACCACAGTCATTATTTTGTACAATAGAACTCCTGAACACATTCCTCCTGTTAAATTGAAATTTTGTACAACAGCCCCTCCCCTAGTCTCTGTTAACTACTCTCTGCTTCTATGAGTTCAACTTTTTTAGATTCCATATATAAGTGAGATCATGCAGTATTTGTCTTTCTGTGCCTGGCTTATTTCACTTAGCTTTAATGTTGTGGCAAATGACATAATTTCCTTATTTTTATTTATTTTTACTTTTTTGAGATGGAGTCTTCCTCTGTCACCAGGCTGGAGTACAGTGGCACAATCTCAGCTCACTGCAACTTCTGCCTCCTGGATTTAAGCAATTCTCCTACCTCAGCCTCCGGAGTAGTTGGGACTACAGGCACGTGCCATCACGCCCAGCTAATTTTTATATTTTTAGTAGAGGTGGGGTTTCCCCATGTTTGCCAGGAGGGTCTCAATCTCTTGACCTTGTGATCCATCTGCCTCGGCCTCCCAAAGTGCTGGGATTACAGGCGTGAGCCACCATGCCCGGCCTATTTCCTTATTTTTTAAGGCTGAATAATAT
Organism: Callithrix jacchus; assembly: GCF_049354715.1. Taxonomy (NCBI): domain Eukaryota; kingdom Metazoa; phylum Chordata; class Mammalia; order Primates; family Cebidae; genus Callithrix; species Callithrix jacchus. The sequence goes on along the minus strand of NC_133510.1, from coordinate 99,947,641 downwards.
TTCATTATATATACACATTATATATACACATTGAACACAGGAAGACAGACATCTTTCAGACATGTTTATTTCATTTCCTTCGGATATTCAGTAGTGAGATTGCTGGATCAGATGTGAGTGAAGGAAGGGACTGCCTAAGTATCACTGCTTGTGTGTACAGTCCCTGGCATAGTACTGGCATTTGATTAATATCTTTTAAATAAAGAGTTATGAGGGACATTTTTGCCAGGAAACAGAGACCCAGACTAATAATAAGATCTATCAAATGAACGAATGTATGCTTGAATGAATGAGCTCAGTTTGTCAGAGAAATACTAATGTATCTGTGAAAAACAGATTAAATGACCAGCCTCCAAAGGACAAAATGAAGATTTATTATTTTTTTCTCCTATGGATCATTACATATACTTTATTACTAGGAAAACAAACTCTGGACAATTCCTTTGGATCTAATTACTTCCTGATCATTCTAACTGCATTTCATCCAAACCACCAGGTCTAAACATTCCTTGAGCATTTTCCCAGCCAATAAGCACTGAAAAGGCCTATGTTACACTTAGGGAATATAAACAGTTGACTCAAATCTCAATACTTTTCTGAACATTGTTTTGTTTTATCTCTGGCTATTAGGGAAAATAATTAGGCTATAGAAAATGTAGTTAAATATTAACAACAGTTATTTTACAGTGGTAACTTCTGGGTAACTTATTTTCACCTTTCAATATTTTGTTGATTTTCTACATTAGTTCCAAATCGCTTTTATAATGAAGAGAAAAGAAAGCAGTCCAATAAATTCTTGTGAATCTTGTGGGGACAAATTAAATTAGGCAAGTTCTGAGACTACTTAGAAATCTTTGAATTTCTTAGAAATCTACTCAGTTTTCATATCATGTACAATTCAGAAGGATGGTTCAGGGTGGTTTGTACTTGAGCAGAAGCTGGTATTAGATCTATTCCATTCTAAGTTGTAATATACAAAATGCACTAAAGTTATCTTAAATCTCAAACAGGAACAAAATCAATTCATTTGCAATTAATTTTAAATAGTCTCCTAATTCCAGTCGAAAATGGTTTTTTTACAGGGTTCATATATTACAAGTTATTTTACAAATTGTTACTTGTAAAAAAATTGCCATCCCTCTTAACCCAGCTTTTTAACTAGTGAATTTATGAAGAAAACTGCTGTCCCCAAAACCTTCTTAATCATGTCTGTACTTATGACAAAAAAAGTCTGTTGCTATGGAAATCGTAGAGTCAAAGTTGCAACTCCTGAGAGTCTACTGAAGTGGAAAGTAGAAACCGGAAAAACGTCTTGGTAAAGAGAAAATTTTCTTAATATTTTTTTAAAGTTAAAATTATGGATAATAGATGGATTTTACAAGTAAATCTCATTTTGCATAACAGTCATGTAAAAAGTTTGACATATATCTAATTTTGGAAAATCAAATAATTTAAAGTATATGAGGAACTTACAATTGATAGGAATCGAACAGGGAATCTGACTCAATTTAATTAAACATTCATTAAGGCTCTACTATCTTATATTAAAATTTAATATGTTCATAGATTGAGTTTTCTAAAATTGGGCACATGTATATAGTTTAACATTAGTTTCAAAATGATTTTTAGTTGTCATTAAAACCCAAAATAATGAAACCAGATGTGAACTACTCAGTTCCAGTCATACAATGAGATGAGAATCACAGTTCAATTTATTAGTTATTTACTGATAGGCGAGCCAATAACTATATAAAGCTTGCCAGCCAACCAAGATGAGGAAGGCAAATGATGTGTTCGTTTTTAATTTATGAAACAAATTATGTATGCAAAAGAAGTCGAGACTAATATAACAAACATTCAGTTTAAGAGAGAAAATTTTACAAAGACAAATGAAACCTCCTGAGCATTTTCCCTAGAGTTCATTCTCCCTCCTTTATCAAAGAGGTGACCACAAATCTGAATTTGGTGTCAACCATTAATGAACTTGTGTTAAAAATATTTTTAGTATATGTATATATATATATACATATATATATACTCATTCATAAATACTATATTGTTTTTTAGTATATGTATATATATATATATACATATATATATATACTCATTCATAAATACTATATTGTTTTATCTGTGTTTAAGCTTTATACAAATGCTTTACAATGGTATCTTCTTACATATATCCTATATGCTGGACCTGCTTTTGAGATGAATCCAGATTGACATATATCTCTATTATTAATCAATTTATGGATGTTGTTTAGTATTTTATTTATTCAGTTATAACTTCTATAAAATATTCTCCTGTATGACTATGCCACTGTTTCTTTATCCTGATGGGTATCTACCTGATGGATATTTCATAGGTTTTCCTTTGTTTTCACTATTATAATCAATGTATCAGAGACTTGCACAGTCTTCTTCGGCAAATGGGTTGGAGCTTATTTTGTAGGATATACCATGCATTTCAAATATGAGAAAATGGCAAAGAGTAGTTAAGCTGTGGACTTCTGCATTCACTGTTTTCTTCCCTAAGCCCCAGTTAGGAGCTTGTTCAATCCTATGCATACATAGATAATATTAAATAAATAATAATAATTTTTTATGACATTATGTATATTTCATTTCAGTTTCCAGGTTTTATGGACACCTTGTAAGTTCCATGATGCATTAGGAATAAAACATACTCAGTCTCAAAATGAATGTCACCTAAAGCAATGTGGAGCAGACTCACACACTATGACACTCTTGAGCTACTGTTACAAGGCTGTGATATAAAAATACAATACAAAACTATGTGTCCAAGGACACTGTTAAGAGACAATAAGCAGGGCACCTGGGAGTGATCTAGGAGTCCTCGGAGGCAGACACCCTTCTGCATGGTCATTTGAACTGGATGGAGGGATTTGCATGATGTTGTTCAAAAGGGGAAGGAAGGGCAATGCAGACTGCAGGCACAAGCCAGGTTTCTGAAGAGTGCATTTCTACTCCAGCAAATCACCATTTCTCCCCAGCAATTCAGTGAAGAACAAGACGGCTGAGCTAGAGACTGTGTAAAGTGCCTTTGCATGAAGTGAACCTAGACCACTGCATTTAAGCCTCTGAATAGCTGGCAGGTGGTCAATTTCTAAAGCAATCTCTTGGAGACTGATATGGAGAAAGATACAGGAAGCGCTGGAGTTTTACTACCTACCTATCATTTAGCTGCTGGCATGGGCTTCTCTTCCCTCTTTCCCAACTTCCCTCCACTGTGTCTGCTCCCCTTCTTCTCCCCCTTTCAGTTTGCCTCCTGTCATTCTCTGTTATAATTAAAACAAATAGAAAACATTGCAGATGTCTGCTATAAAGCATTTGCAAATACCGTATATTTTAAAAACCAGCTACAAATTGTGTGATTTGGTCTTTAAAAAAAATCTCCGAAAGACATTTCTGGACATAAACATATCTTTCATCCTATAGATTTTGAATCTTCTTTTTGTTCTTCAGCCCAGGTCATCATCATTTCTTCACAGCCTTGCACAGAAAGGTACAGCTTTAACTAGTGAGAGTTGCTCCGATTTTACAAAAGATGGGGAATTTCTGGAATGATGGTATAAATGGGGAAACTGTTACTGTATGGTCTGGTGCAGTTTTAGCATTACTCTTAGGCAAAATGACACCCAAGAATAACAGCATCTGTAAGAAGTGAAAGTGAAGAAAAGTTAAAAAAAATGTGCTAAAATGTTATCTTCAATAGTTGGAAGGGATCTGCCTTCCCCAGAGGAAACCAATATATCAGTGCAGACAACATTGGGGACCTCCTTCCATTCACTCTTGGGGCATCCATTCAGGTCTGCAAGTAATTTTTAAAAATCTGCCCCCAGGGAAGATGACAAGTTTCCCAGTTTTAGCTTGAACCTCAGCTATGTCTTCCTCTCCCTTTACTATCCAATTTCCTAGAGCCATGGAGTGGGTACAAGGGCAGAGGAATCCAGCTTAGCGGTGAAAAGCTCAGATTCTTCCGGGAGGATTTAAATCCTGGCTCTACTTACGACTAACTGTGATTGTTAGGCAAGTTATTTAACTGCTTTATGTTTTTGTTTCCTCGTCTAGAATATGGGGTCAGTAATATTATGTACATTGTGGTCATAAGTTTTGTAAAGACAGAGGGAGAAAATGCACTGAAGCACTTATAAATACGTGCATGGCAGGTAAATGTTCCAGAAAGGGTAGGCAATAATGGTAGTGGCAATGCTGGTGGAGTGTTGGTGATACTGCTGCCTCCCTCCTTTTTTTGTAACTCCATAGTGCCATCTTGCCTAGATTATATCCATCTATCCATCCACTCAACAAATATTATAGACTTATGTGCCAAATATTGTTCTAGGATTCTATAAAAATAGTACAAGCACTTATGTTCACTAATATTTAAAGTACAGAGAAATGAAAATTATTTAACTAGGAAAACTTACTAGTGACAAAAACCAGAAGATGGGCATTTGCATTCATGGGAAATTAGCAGGAGGTTAACATAAATGGTCTTGGTTATGAGTCGTGCTGTTTCCACACCTGTATTAAGTGTGTGGGTACTCTGTTGCACCTTTCTTGACCTCAATAACCAACTTTGCATAATAAATTAAACTTCCATCACTGAGAAATGCAAACCCTTCAAAGTGACCCCTAACCCAGCAAAGAAATATATAAATCCCAGTCTCAGACCAAAGGACTCAGAAGCCATCTTCACATACAAGCCATTACCATCCAAATGGCTTTTCTGTTTGACTCAAACTTTATTCTATATGAGGGGATAGTCATCAGGCAACAATTTTTCCCTTTGAATTCATTAGTAAATATTTTGTTATTTTTCTCTTTCATTAAAACCTAGTTTCCTATCAGCCTTCTTTTGTTTCTTTCCCTTTCATTATAGCTTGCATTCTTTATATATATTTACACATACACACACACACACACACACACACAATTGCATTTTAGGTTTTGGGGTACATGTGAAGAACATGCAAGATTGTTACACAGGTACACACATGGCAGCGTGATTTGCTGCCTTCCTCCCCTTCACCTATACCTGGCATTTCTCCCCATGCTATCTCTCCCCAAGTCCCCACCCACCGCTGTCGCTCCCCTCTTTCCCCCCAACAGACCCCAGAGTGTGATGCTTGCATTCTTATCTGCCCTGGAGACCACGCCATCATTCATTGCACTCATTTCTTTCATTCATCCAATAGTTATTAAATGCCTACTAATGTCAAGAACTTGTCACTTCTCTCCTCAGTCACTTGTAATGGCACCCTTTCATCTACTGATTCAAGCCTGAAGACTTCATTCTAGTTCATCCTTATAGTTTATTTTCCATCATAACTGTGCACACTCCAGGGAGGTCACAGGCAAGTCCTTTGAACATAAACCATATGTGTTTTTATTTTTATGCCTCTGTTCTCCTACAGTGTGCCCCCTTCTAGCAAAATTTTTTAGCAAATTTTCAACCATCAAAATCCTTCTTATCCTTAAATGCTTTGCTAAAGACTTGCTTCCTCTACATAGTATCCTAGAACAATTCTACCTTCGCTGTTTCCAGACTTTAGAACTTCATAGATGTCTACATTTCCAAATTTAGAGACTAACATAAATTGGCATTTTTTCTTCTATTATCGAATGAGACTATTTTAAAATGCCAGGTGCCAGCTACTATTACCATTGCTTTATTTTTTAAAAAAAGCCTTTTTAACACTAGTAGGAAATTCAGAATAGAAGATAATACATTAAACCAACTGAGCTTTAGAAAAACACATTTGTGTTGTTATTATTATTATTATTTTGCCATGAGCATTCATTCATTGACTAGCATCTGGGAAGCATTCATGTGTGGCATTGCTAGACACTAGAAAAAATGAGTCAGAAATGCAGGGTCCTTTTCCAATTTGGCAGAAAACCAATACTCCCAGCACTCTTTCATTACAGCGGGCATTGTGCTATGCAGCTTATTACTTCAACTCACCTAATTAATACACGCAGCAATCCTATGAGATAGAGACTAACATCCCCATTCTACAGATGAAGAAATAAAAGCTTACAGAATTTAAGTTAATACCCAAAGTAGCAAAGCTAGCAAATGGCAAAGTCACTATTTAAACCCAGGTCTATACAATTCTAAAGTTGGCACTCTAAAAGTCTACGCAATATTGCCTCTTAGAAGTATAAGATATGGAAGGTCTAATTTGCTACAGATTTCTTCCCAGTTGAAATTAGCACATGTTGGGATTTAATCCAGATTTTTACAAGACTAGCAGTAGTGACATTTTAGGCTTGGTCATTCTTTCTTGTGGGAGCCATCCTGTGTTTTGTAGGATGTTTAGCCACTGGCTGCCACTAGTACTCCACCAGTGATAACAACCAAATGTGTCTCCAGACATTGTCAAATGTCACCTAGTGGACAAAATGGCTCCCAGCTGAGAACCACTGGTTTCATCCAATCTTGCTTTATGGGTCTGTCTAAAACCAAGCTGAACATAAATGACTACAAAGGTGAAAATAGTTGCACTGTGCACAAACTTGTTTTCTACAAATAGCTCTGTAAGATGGTTTTAATAAGCAACAGCATTGTCATTTAAGTACAATTTAAGACATTCCTCAAAACAATAATTTTAAAGAAATTTAGCTTGTATAAGAAAACAATTTTATTTCTGTTGTTTTAAGAGGACCATTCCAAAAACTTAGTCCAAACCAAGAGAAACAACAATCGACTCCTTTATAAGTTTACCGTGTAAAGGATGTTCAGGGAATAATTGACACTATCCAGCTGAAAAGGCTTCCTCCTGGTAAAATGCAACCATTAGCCAGATCAAACAGTCTCTCAAGACTGAATATAGATGGCAGCGAGATATCAAATGGGACCTGAGGAAAAGCATAAAAGTGTTCATGAAATGCATTGTTTCAAACTGTTGACAAAGTTTTCAAAATACCCAAATACCAATTTCTAATAATTTTATATAAAAGAGAGTTAACTTGTGTGCCTCAGGTAAGGCATGAAGTTTCATATCTCTAAACTGCTGAAATGGCACATATATCATGCCACATCCTATTAAGATTCACATATCAGCCTATAAAACAGCAAACACTTCTAAAAATAAGAACTATTTGTATTTATATAATCATTGTACATGGTTCTTAATGTAGGACTTTTGGCCCTCCTTTTAATAAAATGCTTTCCTGTGCAACAGATTGACCAGTTGGCCAATCTCCTGTCTCTCATAAGTCTTGACACAGTGAAAGAGGAAGCACCAGGAAGTTATGTTTGGAAATCAGTCTATCTGAAAGAGACACTGCGTTACCACGAGCAAGAACTACAGCCAAAGTCATCCCGGGCAGGCTGAAAACTGGAAAATAAAGACTAATTTTGTGGTCATAGCATTTGGTTATTGGTTGGGGGAAGGCCAAGGAGGCGAGAACAAAATTGAAGGAAGGAAAACAAATGTTTGCTAGGGACCACTTCATGCCAATCTAGGTAAATACTTGCATGGAATGACCACAATGAGTTATACCTTGTGGGTCTGAATCCTGGTTAAAAAAAAAAAAAATTAGAGGACAAGTTTCTATTAATTTCTTGTCTACTTGTTAAATGAGCCAGACATGTTTTATTTTCAAGAAAGCATAATGCATCTGGAGTTAATTTTGGTGTAAGGTGTCAGGAAGGGGTCCAGTTTCTGCTTTCTACACATGGCTAGCCAGTTTTCCCAACACCATTTGTTGAACAGGGAGTCCTTTCCCCATTGCTTGTTTTTGTCAGGTTTATCAAAGACATATATGAGGCCAACAATCATATGAAAAAATGCTCATCGTCACTGGTCATCAGAGAGATGCAAATCAAAACCACATTGAGATACCATCTCACGCCAGTTAGAATGGCGATCATTAAAAAATCTGGAGACAACAGATGCTGGAGAGGATGTGGAGAAAAAGGAACACTTTTACATTGTTGGTGGGAGTGTAAATTAGTCCAACCATTGTGGAAGACAGTGTGGCGATTCCTCAAGGCCTTAGAAATAGAAATTCCATTTGACCCAGCAATCCCATTACTGGGTATATATCCAAAGGACTATAAATCATTCTACTATAAGGACACATGCACACGAATGTTTATTGCAGCACTGTTTACAATAGCAAAGACCTGGAATCAACCCAAATGCCCATTGATGATAGACTGGATTGGGAAAATGTGGCACATATACACCATGGAATATTATGCAGCAATCAGAAATGATGAGTTCGTGTCGTTTATAGGGACATGGATGAATCTGGAGAACATCATTCTCAGCAAACTGACACAAGAACAGAAAATGAAACACCACATATTCTCACTCATAGGCGGGTGATGAAAAATGAGAACACATGGACACAGAGAGGGGAGTACTAAACACTGGGGTTTATAGGGGGAAAAGGGGAGGGCCAGTGGGAGGGGGAGGTGGGGAGGGATTGCCAGGGGAGAAATACCAAATGTGGGTGAAGGGGAGAAAGCAAACAAAACACACTGCCCTGTGTGTACCTATGCAACTGTATTGCATGCTCTGCACATGTACCCCAAAACCTAAAATGCAATAAAAAATATATATATATAGTCTTGCAAAAAAAAAAAAAAAGAAAGCATAATGAACCTAAATGTAGATACTGCATTTGGAGGCTGGTTTTTGTTAACTTTTACATCACTTTCTTGGATTAAAAAAGTATTCCAGTGTTTTCTATAACAGCTAACAATAAAGAGATACATAAATAAAAAATTAATATCTCCCTTCCTTGATCAATCCTAATATAATCAATGTTTCCATACTGGAAAGTATATTGGATAGTTTTTTCTTTCTTTTTAAAAATGGAATTATTAGGTTTCCATTATTTGCTTTTTCAATTAGCAATATATAAAGATATATCCCTCCTTAATCAATTCAGGGAGGCAGAATAACTACATGGTGTTAAGAGTGTACATACTGGGGCCGGGCGAGGTGGCTCACACCTGTAATCCCAGCACTTTGGGAGTCTGAGGTGGGGGGATCACAAGGTCAGGAGTTCAAGATAAGCCTGGCCAACATAGTGAAACCCTGTCTCTACTAAAAATACAAAAAATTAACCAGGCATGGTGGCATTCGCCTGGAATCCCAGCTCCTGAGGAGGCTGAGGCAGGAGAATCGCTTGAACCCAGGAGGCGGAGGTGGGTTCAAATTCAGACCTCATCACTTACCAGTTATGTGAGGCTGGGTAAAATGTTTAATCTCTTTGAACTTTAATTTCTACATGCATAAAATATAAACAGTCTATTTTGAATTGATCTTTGTATATGATATAAAGAAGGGGGTCTAGCTTCAGTCTTCTGCATATGGCTAGCCAGCTACCTCAGCACCACTTATTGAACAGGAGTCTTTTCCCCATTGCTTGTTTTTGTCACCTTTGTTGAAGATCAGATGGTCATAGGTATATGGCAACATTTCTGGGCTCTCTATTCTGTTCTATTGGTCTATGTGCCTATGTTTGTATCAGTGCCATGCTGTTGTGGTTACTGTATCCCTGTAGATAAAGTCAGGTAACATAATGCCTGTAGAGTTGTTCTTTTTGTTTAAGGTTGACTTGGCTATTCAGGCTCTCTTTTGGTTCCATAACTTTAGTTCCATGAATTTTTAAATCATTTTTTCTAGTTCTGTGAAGAATGTTGTTGGTAGTTTGATAAGAATAGCACTGAATCTGTAAATTGCTCTGGGTAGTATGCCATTTTAATGCTATTGATGCTTCCTATCCATGAGCCTGGGGTGTTTTTCCGTTTGTTTGTGTCTTTCCTGATTTATTTGAGCAATATTTCATAATTCTCATTGCAGGGATCTTTCACATCCATGGTTAGCTGCATTCCTAGGTATCTTATTTTTTTGTGGCAATTCTGAATATTATTGCATTTCCAAATCTATACAAATCTTGAAGATGACCTAGGCAATACCATGCTGGACACAGAAATGAGCAAAAATTTCATGAAAAAGACACTAAAAGCAATCACAAAAAAAAAAATTGGCAAGTGGAATCTACTTAAACTTAAGAGCTTCTGTGCAGCAAAAGAAACTACAAGAGTAAACAGACAACCTAGAGAATGGGAGAAAATATTTGCAAATTACACATCTGACAAACGTATAATATCCAGCATCTATGAGGAACTGAAACACAATTTACAAGAGAAAAACAACCTCACTAAAAAATGGGCAAAGGACGTGAACAGACACTTCAAAAGAATACATACCTGCACCCAGGAAGCATACGAGTAAAACCTCACTATCACTGATCATTAGATAAATCAAAACCACAATGAGATGCCATCTCACACCAGAATGGCTATTGTTATATTAAAAAGTCAAAAAATAACAGATGCTGGCAAGGTTGCAGAGAAAGAGAGAACATTATACACTGTTGATGGGAGTGTAACTTAGTTGAACCATTGTGGAAAACAGTACGGTGATTCCTCAAAGCACTGAAAGTGGAACTATCATTAGACCCAGTAATCCCATTACTGGGTGTATACCCAGAGAAATGTAAATCATTCTACCATTGAGACATGTGCACGCAAATGTTCACTGCAGCACTATTCACAGTAGCAAAGACATGTGCATTGGTCCATTTTCATACAGCTATAAGGAGCTTTCTGAGACTGGGTAATTTATAAGAAAAGAGGTTTAATTGCCTCACAGTTCCACATGGCTGGGGAGGACTTGGAAAACTTATAATCATGTCAAAAGGCAAAGGGAAAGCAAGCACCTTCTTCACAGGGTGGCAGGAAAGAAAGAATGAAGGAGGAAGAGCCACTTTAAAACCATCAGATCTCATGATAAGTCACTATCACAAAACAGCACAGAAGAATACACCCCCATTATTCAATCACCTCCCACCAGGTCCCTCTTTGACAATTTGAGATGAGATTTGGGTCAGGACACAGAGCCAAACCATATCAACATGGAATCAACCTAAATGCCCATCAATGACAGATTCGATAAAGAAATTGAGGTACATATACACCATGGAATACTATATAGCCATTAAAAAGAATGGGATCATGTCTTTTATGGAACATGGATGAAGCTAGATGATATTATCCTCAGCAAACTAATGTGAGAACAGAAAACCAAATACCACGTTTTCACTTATAAGTGGAAGCTAAATGATGAGAACTTATGAACACAAAGAAGAAAAGAACAGACACCAGGGTCTACTTGAGAGTGGAAAGTGGGAGGAGGAAGAGGAGAAGAAAAGATAACTATTGGGTACTGGGCTTGATATGGTTTGGCTGTGTCCCCACCCAAATATCATCTTGAACTGTAGTTCTCATAATCCCCATGTGTCATGGGAGGGACATCGTGGGAAGTAATTGAATCATGGGGACAGCTACCTCCATACTGTTCTTGTGATAGTGAGTGAGTTCTCAAGAGAGCTGATAGTTTTATAAAAGGATTTCCCCCGACTTTGCTCTGTACTTCTGTTTGCTGCTGCCATGTGAAGAAGGATGTGTTTGTTTCCCCTTCCACCATGAACGTAAATTTTCTGAGGCCTCTGCAGCCCTGCAGAACTGTGAATCAATTAAAGCTATTTTCTTTATAAATTACCCAGTATCAGGTATGTCTTAATTAGCAGAGAGAGAACAGACTAATCCAGTAAACTGGTATCAGAAGTGGGGTACTGTTGTCAACGTACCTGAAAATGTGGAAATGACTTTGGAACTGAGTAACAGGCAGAGGCTGGGACAGTTTGGAGGGCTCAGAAGGAGACAGGAAAATGTGGGAAAGTAAGGAACTTCCTAGAGACTTGGAGGGCTCAGGAGACAGGAAGATGTGAGAAAGTTTGGAACTTCCTAGAGACTTGTTGAATGGCTTTGACCAAAATACTGATAGTGATATGGATGATAAAGCCCAGGATGAGGTGGTCTCAGATGGAGATGAGGAACTTGTTAGGAACTGGAACAAAGATGACTCTTGTTATGCTTTAGCAAAGAGACTGGCAGCATTTTGCCCCTGCCCTTCCTAGAGATCTGTGGAACTTTGAACTTCAGAGAAATGACTTAGGGTATCTGGTAGAAGAAATTTCTAAGCGGCAAAGCATTCAAGTGGAAGCAGAGCATAAAAGTTTGGAAAATTTGCAGGCTGACAATGCAGTAGAAAAGAAAAACTCATCTTCTGTGGAGAAATTAAAGCCTGCTGCAGAAATTTGCACAAGTAACAAGAAGCCAAATGATAACCACCAAGACAATGAGGAAAATGTCACAATTTATGCTCCAGGGCATGTCAAAGACCTTTGGGGCAGACCCAGGGCCTAGAAAGGAAAAATGGTTTCAGGGGCCAGGTCCAGGACCCCCTCCCCCCCACTGCTGTGTGCAGCTTAGGGACTTGGGGTTCTGCCTCCAAGTTGCTCCAGCCATGGCTAAAAGGAGCCAAGGTACAGCTCAGACCATGACATCAGAGTGTAAGCCCCAAGCCTTAGCAGCTTCTACATGGTGTTGAGCCTGTGGGTGCACAGAACTAAAGAACTGAGGTTTGGGAACCATCGCCTAGATTTCAGAGGATGTATGGAAATGCCTGGATGTCCACGCAGAAGTTTGTTGCCGGGGCAGGGCCCTTACGGAGAACCTCTGCTAAGGCAGTGCATAAGGGAAATGTGGAGTCAGAGCTCCCAAACAGAGTCCCCACTGGGGCACTGCCTAGTGGAACTGTGAGAAGAGGGCCACTAACCTCCAGACCCCAGAATGGTAGATTCACTGATAGCTTGCAATGTGCACCTGGAAAAACTAAAAACACTCAACACCAGCCTGTGCAAACATCCAGGAGAGGCACTATACCCTGCAAACCCATAGAGGCAGAGCTGCCCAAGGCCATGGCAGCACACCTCTTGCATCAGCATGCCCTGGGTGTGTGACATGGAGTCAAAGAAAATCATTTTAGAACTTTAAGGTTTAATGACTGCCCTATTGGATTTTGGACCTGCATGGGGCCTGTAGCCCCCCCTTTTTTGGCCAATTTCTCCCATTTGGAGTGGGTGTATTTATTCAATGCCTACACCCCATTGTATCTAGGAAGTAACTAACTTGCTTTTTATTTTATAGGCTCATAGGCAAAAGGGACTTATCTTGTCTCAGATGAAACTTTGGACTTGGACTTTGAGTTAATGCTGGGACGAATTAAGACTTTCGGGGACTGTTGGAAGGGCCTGATTGTGTTTTGAATTGTGAGGACATGAGATATGGGAGGGGCAGAATAATATGGTTTGGCTGTGTCCCCACCCAAATCTCATCTTGAACTATAGTTCCCATATTCCCCACATCATATGGCATTTACCTTTTACACTTTAACATTTATTTACAGAATTACTTTCCAAATATGTTGGGGCAATTATCATTTCAACCAGTAATATATGAGGGTTCACTCAAGGTAATATATTAGAGAATGTTACACATCTTTTTTGTTGTTGTTGCTGTTGTTTTGCTATTTCACTACTATTTCTTCTTCAGAAAAATATAGGAAACATTTTGGCAAGCTAATATTAACTGGTTTATTAATATGTTCAAATTACATGTGTTTACCATGATTATTTTGGTTATACCTCATTGCTATTTAACTGCACTAAATGGTCCACCTATTTTATCTCATGTCTGACTTAATCCCTTTAGCAGATAATCAAAGTAGGAAATAAAAAATAATAATTTGCATTAATATATGTGTATTTTCTTTTGTACTCTATTGCTTTCATTGTGGAATTCTTTCCATGTTAAAGATCGGAATGGCTTTTCAAAAAAACAAAGTGGCTAAGTTAATTTTACTTAACATTAAAATTATCTTCATGACATAATTTATATACTAGATACAAACAGAGCATTTTGGTCTCCGACCTTGTCATTGAACCTCAAGAAACAAGTGGTCACTTGTCAAAGGATGAAGATTAATTGCATTGTTTATTTATGGAGCCCAACAGTGAAAGCTACAGATTAGACAGATTAAAAAAAAAACAGTTGTCACCCAGGAGTTATTAATCCTTGTTGGTCCTCAGGAGAACACAAACTACCCTAAAATGTCAGAATCCACTCTTGTGTTCTTAAGCCTTCCCTTCTAGATATTCTAGGCATTTTAAGCCCTTTGGTAGACAAGTCAGATACTTCAAATTTTAGCTATTTCTATCATGCTAAATTACAGTATCCTATATTTTCCCCTTGCCAAACACAATTTTTTTAAGTAAAAAGTAGAAATTTTTTTAGGAAAAATTCTTCTGATTTAATCATAACATGTAGATAGAAAAGGAGAAGTCATAAATGTGTAACTTGCATATACAAAAAAGTAGAAATTTTTTTAGGAAAAATTCTTCTGATTTAATCATAACATGTAGATAGAAAAGGAGAAGTCATAAATGTGTAACTTGCATATACACTTTTTTTCAAAATGAACATATTCATATAACCATCACCCTGGTCAAGAAACAGAATATGATCAACACTCACGGAGTCTCCCTGGTGCTCCCTCATAGTCACTGAACAGGTGTGTGTGTGTGTGTGTGTGTGTGTATATATATATATATATATATATATATATATATATATATATATGTCTTTGTTGTTACTGTATATGAATAGAATCTTACAATATGTAATCTTTCCTGTCTGTTTTTAGATCGAAGCAATAATTTGTTTATTCTTATTGATACATCATTTTCATTGTGTGAATGTAACACAATTCATTCATTTTTCCAGTTAATGGTCAGTTGAGTTACTTCCAATTTTTGGTGTTATGAATAAAAATATCTTTTGATGTGCACATGTCACATTTCTGTTAGGCATATACATGAAAATGAATTTGCTGGACCATCAGATACATATTTATACCTCAAAGCTGATCCTACCAAACAGTTTTCTAATTTATATTTTCCACCAGCTCCAGTTATTCCACAGCTTCACAAACTCTGACAATTTCTGTTTAAAATTGTGGCTGTTCTGGTATGTTTTGCACATGTCATATACCATCACACTATGTTTTTAATGTGACATCCATGGAAACTAGTAACACTGAACTTAAGTATAGGTCTCTGTTGAAGTACAGGTCTTTGGTCCAGTTTATACTGAGGTGTCTTTTTCTCATTCACATATACAGGAATTCTTAATATAGTCTAGAATCAGGTCTTTTGTTGGGGTATATATAAAAATTTCCTCCCACTCTGTGGCTTGCCATTTTGCCCTCCTGCTGGTATCTTAAAATACAGTCCAATTTATCAGTCTTTTCTTTATGATTGGAATTTTCAAAAGTGTATCCTATTTTATGAAAGCTTTGCTAACACCAAGGTCATGAAGATAATCTCTTATGATTTCCTCTAGCTTTATTGTTTTATCTTCCACATTTATTGCCACAATCAATTTGGAATCGAATTTGTATATTCTGTAAAGTAAGGATTGAGGCACATTATTTTTAGATATCCAATTGACTCAACTCATTTATTGAAAAGATAAGTCACCTTTGTCATTAAATCATAGGACTGCATATGTATGGATCTCTTCCCGGACTATTTACAAATACATAAATATAATAGAGAGTCCAGATAGATGAAGAGAGATAGTCTCTATTCTATAAATATTGAGAGACTATCTGTCTGTCTATCTACCTACCTATTTACCTACCTACCTACCTATCCTCTCTAACTCTATTTATCTATATTCACTGCAATCACAGGCAGTGTTATCGCAGCTCTTTAATGAGATTTGAGAACTAGAAATTAAGTCCCTCCACTTGTTCCTTTCAGATGGTCTTAGTTATTCTGGGTCCTTTGTATGTCCATGTGAATTTTCTGGTACTACTATAAATGAGAGTTTAATTTTTTTTAAATTTCTGGTTATTGCTTCTGCTATATAAAAATAAATTTATATTTCCAGCGATAGTACAGATAGAAACTTTGCTAAATTCACTTATACATCCTAAGAGTTATTCTGAAGACTATTTTGGATTTTCTGTTTGTGAATAATGAAAGCTTTCTTTCTTTCCCATATTTAAACCTGTTAAAAATTCTTCCTTTATTTTGCAGGCTAAGAACTCCCACATAATGTTAATTGGAAGTGATGATAGGGTATTATTAATATATGATTAGTTGATTTTACAATTAAGGAAGGCAGGGGCAGGCTTATTAAATGAATGGCATAGAAAAATTGTCTGTTACTAAAACTACATCCTTATCTTTACTTATATCCTGTACTATTTTTGTTAATTTATTCCTAGGCGTTTTATAATTTGCCAGTATTGTGAATAAACTTTTTAAAATTTCCATTTTAATTATTCCTAGAAGAAAGAAGTTACTGATTTTTACATCCAGAAATGATTCTCTTAGTTTGAATCATTTCTAAAAACTCTTGGGTTTGGGTTTTAAAATATTATTTATAAATAAATATAGTTTTGTCTGTTATTTTTTAATATTTATGTTTATTGATTTTACTCTCTTGCCTTATTACAACAGCTAAAACTTTCAAAATAATGTTGATTCACAGAGGAGATAATGAGCCTTATTATTTGTAAACCCACTACTTAAATCAGGAATAGAATTGGAATTAGTAAACCACCTAAACATGGTCAGGATACATGTATGAAGCAAACATTTTACTCACTTATTACCACTACCATCAAAATCATGAAGACAAATTTTTAAAATGTTAAGTTAGGTGAAAATGCTAAATTTATCTCATAGTCACAGTACATCAATGTCATAAATACTAAGTGAACCCAAATATGCTTTAGAAAGTCAGAGTTATACCTTTTCCCCAAAGAGTTCAAGATTTTTTTTTAATTGTAGCATTTACATAATTTCAAATAAAATGACAGCATTAAAATGTAAAGTATTTCTTTTGGGATATTTCTTGACCTGTATTAAAGTGAGCCCATATAACTTTTTACAAAGTGATATGTTTTTTATACTGATATGGTTTGGCTCTGTATCCTCACCCAAATCTCATCTCAAATTATTATCACCACCTGTCAAGGGAGGGACCTGGTGGGAGGTGACTGGAGCATCAGGGTGGTTTCCCTCATGCTGTTCTCCTGATAGTGAGGGAGTCCTCATGAGATCTGTTTGCTAAGTGTCTGGCATATTTCCTGCTTTCTCTCTTGCCCACTGCCATGTAAGACATGCCTTGCTTCCCCTTTGCCGTCCACCATAGTTGTAAGTTTCCTGAGGTCTCCCCAGCCATACGTAACTGAATCAATTAAACTTCCTTTCTTTACAAATTACCCAATCACAGGTAGTATTTTTATAGCAGTGTGAGAATGGACTAACACACACACCCATGAGACCTGGAGACTTTAAGGGACTTGCCCAAGGTCCCTCAGCTATTTAGTGTCAGAGCCAGGATCCACACCCAGGAAGACAGGCTTTCAGAACATGTCCCTCTCCAATCTGCAGCACTGCCTCTCTTCCACCTGACAACCATGCTCTGAGTTCCCTCTTGCCATGTCTGTCAACCACTGGCAAGTCCAAGGCTCTCCATGAAATGTTCCTGCTTTGAGCAGCCTCTCGAACTCCCCTGTCTCAGTCTCCTGCTCCTCCCCTTGGCTCAGTGTTTCTCTCCTTCTCCTCTCTCTCTCTCTCTCTCTCTCTCTCTCTCTCTCTCAACACAGTCTCGCTTTCTGGAGTGCAATGGTTCAATCTTGGCTCACTGCAGTCTCTGCCTTCCAGGTTCAAGTGATATTCCTGCCTCAGCCTCCCAAGTAGGTGGAATTACAGGCACCTGCCACCACGCCCAGCTAATTTTTTTTTTTTTAGTAGAGATGGGGTTTCACCATGTTGGCCAGTCTGGTCTTGAACTCTTGACCTCAAGTGATCTGCCTGCCTCAGCCTCCCAAAGTACTGAGATTACAGATGTGAGCCACTGTGCCTGGCCGTGCTCTTTTGACATGCTTTTTCAGCTCAGCTTTTGGAAATTTTACAGACAGCTCTAGGAGTGCCATAGGGAATGCATAATCTTTTATGTTTGCTTGCTCATTGTTAAATAGCTTTGAGTCCAAATTGTCCAGGAAAGAATACCAAGGTTCCATTTCCTAGGTCAGGAAAGGCTTTGTGGAGATGAAGGAAGAAAACGGACTGGCAGGTAAAGACTGGGAATTAGTTAGTTCAATGAGGTTACACTTGGAGAACTATTTGAAAGAAAGATGATGATTTTCTCTGCCTAGAGAGGATGAAAGTCTTAAATAGTAAGACGAAGGGAAGGAAATTAATGAATTGGGGGCATACTGAAGGAGTTAATTAAAATCTGGTCTGAATTGAACTTGTTTGGGAAAGTTTTGAAAGCCATTAGAGAGTTAAAGGTTATTTGCCAATGCTTTATTTTACATGAGTTTCTACATGATTACTAGATTCTATCATAATATTTTATTACTTCTGTTCTTGTGTTCCAACAATTTTCCTTAATCAAAAGGAAAATCATAGTCTTCAAAGAATCTATGATTTTTCTCAGTCCAATTAGTTTTTGCTGAACACCTACTCTGAAGCCTCTTCCTTCTCTCTGCACACTGTCAGTTACCTTTTCATCAATTCTAAGGGTTCCATGACCACAAAAAGAGGGGGAGGAGCCAAATTCTTACTAATCAATTAGGTTTGCCTATTCTTTTCATTGGTAAGTGGGATACTAAACAATCGAGAGAGTTGTGATAGGGGTTTGGATTTAACTTTGCCTCCTTTCAAAAACCCTAAAGCACAGGGAGCAAGAGCCATAGAAAAGCATAAACAGCTTCAAGGTAAGAAAGCAAATCATATTTTCACCCAGTGTTCTCATATATAAGTTTCTCTACCATGTTTTCTATTTTTTCTTAATACATCACTTTTCTCTGAAGTTAATAATTTATTGGATTTTTTCTAGACTGGGGAAAAACATGCATTCTAAAGCAGAAAGCATGACACTATCATATGTAAGAATCAATATCATGAATGACTAGTGATCCTTCTAATAAAAGTTCCAGATGAGATGGACCTAGATATATTTGTTTTCACTTCACTTTATATGATTAAGAAAATCCCAATACCAGCAATAATAGATATTATTCTACCCAGTCTAACAGGAAGGGGTGAATATTCCCAACTCTTAGGAAGGTAACAGGGCTTTTCCACAACTCTGCAAAACCATAGAAATTTCACACTTTGTGGAGAATGAGATTATCTTTTCATCACTCTAATATCAGTGTTAATACAATTTTAAATACATCAGAAAAGGGTTTTTTAACATAATATAAGATCAAATGGTCATATTGGTGAGATGGTAGAATTTTTTTTTTTTTTTTTGAGACAAAGTCTCACTCTTGGTGCCCAGGCTGAAGTGCAGTGGTATGATCTCAGCTCACCACAACCTCCGCCTCCCAGGTTCAAGACATTCTCCTGCCTGAGCCTCACAAGTAGCTGGGATTACAGGCATGCAACACCATGCCTGGCTAATTTTGTATTTTAGTAGAAATAGGGTTTCTCCATGTGAGCCATGCTGATCTAGAACTCTTGATCTCAGGTAATCCACCCACTTTGGCCTCCCAAAATGCTGAGATTATAGGCATGAGCCACCACATCCAGCCTTTTTTTTTTTTTTTTTTTTTTTTGAGACAAAGTCTCGCTCTGTCACCAGGCTGGAGTGTAGTGGCATGATCTCAGCTCACTGCAACCTCTGCTTCCTGGGTTCAAGTGATTCTCCTGCCTCAGCCTCCTGAGTAGCTGGGACTACAGGTACATGCCACCACGTCCAGTTAATTTTTGTATTTTTAGTAGAGAAGGGGTTTCACCATGTTAGCCAAGATGGTCTTGATTTCTTGACCTCATGATCTGCCCACCTCAGCCTCCCAAAGTGCTGGGATTACAGGCATGAGCCACCATGCCCAGTCAGTAGAAATCTTTTAATATTAAATATTAAATAAACAACACTACTTAATATTTGTTAATTATTAAATGGCTATATTGGTGAGATGGTAGAATTTTTTTTTTTTAATGATAGAGTCTCACTCTTGTTGTCCAGGCTGGAGTGCAATGGCACGATCTTGGCTCACTGCACTCTCTGCCTTCAAGCAATTCTCCTGCCTCAGCCGGTCATGGTAGCTCATGCCTGTTATCCTAGCATTTTGGGAGGCTGAGGCAGGCAGATCACTTGAGGTCAGGAGTTCAAGACCAGCCTAGCTGACATGGTAAAACCCCATCTCTACTAAGAATACAAAAGTTCGTCAGGTGTGGTGGTGCATGCCTGTAACTACCAGGAGGATGAAGCAAGAGAATTGCTTGAACCCGGGAGGTGGAGGTTGTAGTGAGCCAAGATCACGTCACTGCACTCCAGCCTGGGTGACACAGCGGGACAATGTCTAAAAAACGAAACAAAACAAAACAAAAATAACATTATTGTAAAAGCATTTTGTAGAGAATAAGAAAATTGGAAATTAAAGAGAAGATGTAGGAGAGAAAGCATTTGTGCAAGGAGTTGTTTCAAATATTGTTTAAGAATAGAAGAATAGATTTTTCTTGAATCATCATCACCATCACTACCATTGTCATTGTTACTTTACAATGACTGAGCCACAGCTGTCCCTGGCATTTCCTTGAGCTCTAGAGCAGAATGCACCTATTAATAAATGACAGGTCTTACTCAGACACCTCTTCCCACATGCACAGACAACCAAACATTTCAGTCAAATCCAAAACACTTCAACAACATGAGGGGTTCTGTCTCCCTTCTCACATCTAAGTGGATGTTTTGAACAGTGGCCTCCTTTTTGGAATGCATGAGAAGCACTTCCATGAGACAAGAGATATTGCAGGAGACTGCAGCCACTGAAATATATGTTTAAAAATCAATTTCACATTATGTTTATTGTTTAGAGTTGTGGTATAATTGAAAATAAACATTCGATCTTTGTCCTGGGTTCCTGGCACAGAGCTCCTAAAATAGTTGGAATTGACCCTCTTTTATATACTAAAGGGTAGGGAGAGTGATTAAATCCAATCACCAATAGCTGATGATCTAATCAATTATGCCTAAGTAATAAAACTTCCACAAAAACTCGTAAAGATGGGTTTTGAGGCGCTTCCAGGGTGTGCACAAGTAGAGTGCTGGGAGGGAGGGTGGCCCACCAGGAGAGTGCTGGGAGGGAGGGAGGCCCACCAGAAGAGTGCTGGGAAGAAGGGTAGCTCACTGTGAGAGGGCATGGCAGCTCCTTGCCCCTTCCCTGTCCTCTGCCCTATGCATCGTTTTTATCTGGGGTTCCTGCAACCTTTGATAAACTGGTCATCATAAAAAAGCACTTCCCTGAGTTCTGTCAGTTGTTCTACCAAATTATTGAATCTGAAGGGGAGGGTTGGGCAGAAGTGTGGGCAGTCTGGGAACTCCATTTGCAGCTGGCATCTGAAGTGAGGGAAGTCTCACAGGACTGAGCCTTTAACTGTGGGATCTATGCAAACTCTGGGTAGTTAGTGTCAGAAGTGAATGGAATCATTGAACACCCAATTGGTGTCAGAAAATCCTGGAATTGCTTTGTGTCAGGAAAAGCTGCGCAACTGTCTTACCTGGAATTATGTAAAGCAGGTCAGTGCTCAGCTAGAGAATACCTTTGGGGTCACTGGTGCCTTTCCCTCCTTGGCACCCAGCCTGCACACACAGCCCTTCACACCCTATTCCAGGCTCAGCCAAGGCACCACTTGATGAAAAGTGATAGAGTTGACAGTGTCACCTCCATCACAGATACTATTTATAAGGGACTACTTAGGAAAACAATTCTTTAAGACCGAAAGAGACCCTTAAGAAAATAGTGAAAGTTTAGGCTGTACATATCCAGACTTATTCTGACTGCTCAAGACTCCAAGGCCCAGAGAAAAAAAGCCTTTGAAATCTGACACCCTATTGTGCAGAAAGAATAGCAGCTCTCTTTACCAGGAAAGTTTTCAGCCTGTAAAGAACTAATAAAGGGCCCTAAACAGAGAAGTTCCCCCTAAACTATCAAAAGCTCCAATCAGAGCAGGAAGCATGAGTTATACAACTAACAACTCCACAATAAACTGCACAGGGTATAGGGGCCTGGCACAAGGTCAAGGTCCGTGGTTCAGAGCTCATAATTGGGAGCTGGAAGGAAGACTTAAAGGAAATGTTTTCTTAGATGGAAGATTTAACAGAAATGCCTACATTCTATGTGTTATAAAACTAAATATCTATTCCTCAGTCTCTGATCGGGAATGGTTTTAAAACATTGCTAAGACCTCATTTTTATACTCTGAGAAAACAGTTTCTGGGAGAAAGGAAGCCTGAGTTTACAGACTGGATATAGTCAAGGGTCTGGTTTATGGAGTTTTATTTCATTCATAATGGAGGTCAACGAAAATGTGACTGGACTATGGGTCATGTTGTATACTGCATTTTTAATCCTAAGTGAGTGACATGTGTATGATGCTTCTACTTCCTTCTACATAAAAAGAAACCTGAAGCCAGGAAACACATTTCCTAGTTCCTTTAGACTCTCCTAATTCCAGTAAATAAGGATAATGAATTCATCACCAGTCAGAGATCTTCATTTTTGATTTTTTGAGTTCATTGTTGGGAAGCAGACTTTGACATGGAATTTAGCTGTCAGAAAGTTTACTGGGATTAGGGAATACCCTTGAGATCAAACGCCATGGTGAAAGGGAAGGAAGCAGAGTTAGGCAGAGGGAGAAGCTGGGCTGCAATGCAGTCAGAACAAAGGGCTCAGCCAACCCCATAGGGAATTCTGAGGCTGAGGTGGCCCTTCAGAGTTGTCCTGAATTGTGGTGGGAAGGGGGCTGGGTCTTCGTACTGACACATCAACCAGTAATTGGTTGTGGGCTTTCCTCCAGAAGGAGTTCATGTCCTTCAGTTGAAAGAAGTTCCTAGAGAGGGTTGGGAATTGAGAGCTGTCAGCCGTCACATTCTCGGAGCTGAGAACATGAATTTTTCAGTCCGGAAGGGGTGATTTGAGTGACTCCAGGCAGAAGTTACAGCAGGCATGAAGATTTAATTTAGGCCAGGCGCTGTGGCTCAGCCCGTAATCCCAGCACTTTGGGAGGCCAAGGCGGGTGGATCACGAGGTCAAGAGATCCAGACCATCCTGGTCAACATGGTGAAACCCCGTCACTACTAAAAATACAAAAAATTAACTGGGCATGGTGGCACATGCCTGTAATCCCAGCTACTCAGGAGGCTGAGGCAGGAGAATTGCCTGAACCCAGGAGGCGGAGGTTGCAGTGAGCCGAGATAGAGCCATTGCACTCCAGCCTGGGCAACAAGAGCGAAACTCCGTCTCAAAAAAAAAAAAAAAAGATTTAATTTAGTGGTTATAAGGAGATGTATTATCTTCCCGGTTCCACAAGGGGGCGTCGTTTCAAAGGCAAGAACTTCCCAGCGCCATACTTCCTTTCACATCTCCATCCCAGAGCTTAGAGGTTTTTGTTTTAACTTTCCTGCACACGGAAGATAGAAAGATCAGTCACTCTAGCAGAAGCTTAAAGGAACTCCTTTCATAGGACAGAAAACTTGAATAGGGCAGGAATAACACCCAGGTTAAAAGACCCTTCTCCCATATCTCGGCAGACTCCATTTCTGGATCCCCTTCCATGACATCTAGGGAGCTTCTCGCTCTCTATTTCTTTCTCCTTTTCTCTCTCTCTCTCTCTCTCTGCCTAAATAAATCACTTTCTGCAAAACTCTTTGGGGTCCAATATTTACTTACAAGCCCAATGTGCCCAGTGGGGTCCTCTCCCCATTCTTGGAAGAGGGACCAAGAACTTGGAAGAATACATCCTATCCGGTAGCTGAGCCTCCCTGGCATCCTGCAACCGGTCTCAGTTATAGGACCATTAAACAAACAGCAATAAGGCTAAATGTGTAACAGTATATAACCCATACAAGCTATGAAAGATCTAAAGTAATAATTAAGAGCTCTTACACCAAATTTCCAGATGCTTCTTTTCTGGGTCATGGTAAAATAAGCCTAATATATTTCCAGCATCACTTCTATTAATCTATTATTTGATTTCCCTTAGGAATAGCCCATTCTCTAGAGTGTAAGGAGAACTAGAGATAAAAGAGGAGTAAAAATCAGATTCAAAAATAATATCTTCCTGTAAACTTAAATATGAAGAAATTCAATAACTCCACCTGAATTGTAACTTTACTTGAGAAGTTATGTATGGAAGCTCTAGAACTTTCCATAACATTTCCAAAAGTTGAAGCTAGAAAAGCATGGGTATCCAGAGAGTGCTGAGCCAAGGGAAGGAGCGGGAAACTGGGTCAGGTGGGAGAGGGAGAGGCTGCACAGAGCAGGGGTGTTTCATAGAGAACCTTGGACTTGCCAGTGGTTGACAGACATGGCGAGAAGGAGCTCAGAGCAGAGTTGGGAGCTGGCGGAGTGCCTGGGTGTGGATCCTGGCTCTGACACTAACTAGCTGAGAGGTTTTGGCCAACTCTTTAGGCCTCAATTTCTCCATGTAAAAAAGGATGATAATAGTATCTATCTTAACTAGAAAAAAATTTTGAAGTCACAGGCTTAACTTCAGGATGTACTTGTGTCTTCATTTCCCACTGCTGCTGTAACAAATTTACCACAGACTTAGTGGCTTACAACAACATAAATATATTCTCTTATAGCCCTGGAGGTTGGAAATCTGAAATCAATTTCACTGGGCTAAAGTCAAGGTGTTGGCATGGCTGGTTCCTTCTGGAGGCTCTAAGGGGAGAATGTACTTCTTAGCCTTTTTCAGCTTGTAGAGGATGCCTGTATTTCCTGACTTGCACCCCCTTCTTCACCTTCCTGGCTCATTGCTCCAGTCTCTGCTTCCATCATCACATGGCCGGCTCCCCTTCTGGTGTCAAATCTCCCTGTGGCTCCCTCTCACAAGGATGCTTGTGATGACAGTTAGGGATCACCTGGATCATCTCTGCCTCTCCCCATCCTTAATCACATCTGCAGAGTCCATTTTGTCATATAAGGTAACAGGTTCTGGGGGTTAGGCTGTGGACCACTATGGAGAGCCACTGTTTAGCCTACCACAACATGTATGAAATGCAATGGTTTAGTCAATAAAAATATAATACTTATATCACATTTGCTCCACAGAGCTTTGGCAGTTGAAGTTATTGAATTATTTCTATTTAAAAATTCATGGCATGCCTGCAAATGCCTATTGTGCCAAAAAATTATTAGGTTCACTAAAGTATATACTTGCATCTCTACAACACTCTAATCACATCCTTGTGTGTTAGATTGAAACCGACAGGGTATAAGCAAAAATTCTGACAGCCACTCCAGACAGCCTCTTAGAAATATTCACCCTAATTTATTGTCCAAACTAGGACCTTTTACAGAGTAAAAGGAACTTATATACTTAGGAACCACAACTCCAACTTGACATGTGTAAATTGTGACTGTGCCTGGCAACCTGGATGTATGGTCACTCCATGAAAAAATACCCTGTAAAATCCTCTACCCCTCTTTTCTCCTGCAGTGGTTTCCTTAGAAGTGCAGACAGAACAGTTACAAGTCGGAAGAGAGTCACCAAACCCTCACTGGACATGAGAAACAAAGCTTTATTGCCACTGAGATTTGGTGCTTGTTAGCACAGCAGAACCTACTCTATCCTGACTAAAACTTAGGCCCTGGCAAGCTTGTTCTATCCTCATTGTATTTCTGAATAGGGGAAAATTCCATTACCATCAAGGCTGAGTTCCATTTAAAGGTCAGGGATCTGAATCTCAGCAGCAAAGTTATAGGAACAAATGGTATTACTGACAACCTCATAACTGGATTCCCTCCTGAAGGGCTCTGTGGGCTCTGCCTGTGGGTTTTTGACCTGGGAGACAGAAATGAAAACTCCAGAGTTCTAACAATACTTGCCATTTCTTGATGCTTTTTTATGAAGGAGCTCACTGGGCCTAACTTCTAGCAACTAGGAATGGGAAGCTCTTTTTTAGAACAAAGGCTTTATAAAGAACATGAACTAAAGTTTCCATTTTGTTCCTGGGACTTTGTTGCCTAGAATCAAAGCATGACAGCTTTTGTTAGTTAGCAGCTCCCACTGCAGTAGCAAACCAGAAGACAGACCTTATGTGTCCAGTGTGAAAAGAAATCCTGCTCATGCTGACTTCTTTATTCACATCAGTATACACCACCAGCAGCTGCAAACCGTTCTCAGAAGGCAGCCGATACTGACTGGCAATTTCTTAAAGCAACTCTAGTAGAGTCTACAACTTACAAAGAAATTGCACATAAATTATTTCATTTAACTCTTTTTAGTATTTCTAACTTGAACAATTAGCCTTTGTCAGTTAACATTAATAAGGTGATATAGAGTAGGAAAGGGCAAGAAAAAAATTAGTAGGAAGGAGAGAAGAGGAAGAGGAGGAAGGGTAGGGGTGGGCGGAAGAGGAGCAACTTTGCTGAGTGTCACTGAACATTGACTGCTTGCTGTGTACCAGGTACTGCACCATGCACTTTGGGCTAATGATAATTCTGTTGCCAAAATAAAATGTGATACTATTCTTAAATTTTTTTTGTTGTTCATCAAAAGGATCGTTTAATGGCTCCCCACAGAATTTAGCCGAATGAAAAAAGGCCTATCTCAAAATGTTACACACTGTAAAATTCCTTTTATGTGACATTCTTGGAATGACCAAACTGTGAATGTGGAGACCAGATTGGTGGCTGCCAGGAGGTAAGGAGGGGTCGGACTACTGAAGGACAATAGAGGGGATCCTTGCAGTGATGGAAACGTTCTATGTCTTGTTTGTATCACTGTCAATATTTGGTGCGATATGCAACAGTTTTGCAAGATGTTACCACTGGAAGAAACTGAGTAAAGCATAGGCAGAAACTGGATTATTTCTTATGACTGCATGTGAATCTCTACAATTATGTCAAAATAAGCAGTTTAATTTAAAAAAGAACCGTTGAAAAATAGCCTCAAGAATACATACATTATCTGCCACAAATACCTACCCCAAAAAAACACAAATATTAAATGGTCATTTACTCTTTGAAATTCACAAACATTTAGATAGGCTAAGAGTTACTAATGAAGGGAGTTTGTTAATGGTCAAATGAACAAAGGATTCATTTCACATTATTTTAAGGCCAGAAAAATAAAGATGACCACAACAAATTGAATGCTTACCACTGGCACTGTACTGGCACTATATTAAATGTATTAAATATTGCTTCTAATGTAATCCTATGGGAGAAATAGCTTTCACTAATTTATAGATAAGGAAGTTAAGCCCAGGGAAGTAACTTGTTCAAGGTCACACAACCAATAGGTAGTGGAACCAAGAATCAGACTAAGTACTCAACCAGAATACATTGCTTCAGAGACCTTCAACAGAATCGAGTTGATCTGCAGTCTTTCAGGACTAATGACTTATTCACAAGGGCAAAACTGGGAATAGAACGTGTGCTGAGTGCTCTTCCTAACATATTACACTACCACGTGGTTGAGAAAAGGATGTAATGGCATTAGCAGCTTGAGATATAGGTAGATGGAATAGATGCAAAGAAAATCGCAAATGGCTAATGCCCAAAGTAAACAAGGGAAACGGATACATTTATACCTGCTTCTTCTTTATTTACTTAAACTTAAAAACATTTGTCAGGAGACTTTCCAAAGGTTTGCCAATTAACTCAGCTCTATGAGGCAAAAATCAAACATCCTCCTAAGATGAAAATATAATTCCATTGTTAAAGGTCCAGTTTTCTAACCAAGGTGAAACCAGTTTGGTAAACTGAATGAAGGAAAGGAAACTGAACATTTAACTTGATTTCCAGCAAAATAAAAAGCAATGAACAGATTTGCTAATGATTCCCCTGTCTCTCACCTGCTGTGAAGGAACACAAAATCACTAAACTTCAGGAAAGTTGCCTTTGAGGCTGAAGTGCAGTTATATCCAGAATGAGGCCAGACTTGGTTTATCACGGAGTGCACACACTTCTCATCACGTTCACAGTAAATACACAATATCAGGCTCATCATGATATCTCAGTTTAAATTATATCCAAGTACTATACTCCCAAATTTCACATCTTACAAAAATGGAACTGCTACTTTGAGCACGGATAACACAAAGGCTCTAGGTTTCTTGATGAAGGAGAGCATATTTCACCTTGACACCATTGCTGACAAATCTCTGAGAGATGAGAGTTTTGGAAATGCTTTAAACAGTTTAGCCTTTTCTTAGCATTTTGAAGAGCACATTAATAGCCTGGTCTTTTCTTAAGGGCTTTCTTTTTCCCTTAGCCAAATTTGACAGTTAGAAGTGAACAGTAAGTGGATGGAATCAAAGTCAGTGCTGTGTTTTAAAAGCAGTGTAGAACTGATTCATCTGGCATTGTCTCCAAAAGAATATAAGAATATTAAGTGGCTGTCTCATGAACTTACATACAAAGGATACTCTTCACTTGAGGACAGAATGATAATGTCTCACAGAAGAAGGATGTAATTATAGATGCCCATAAAATTTATTCAGACATGTCTTCGTTCATACAAAAAAAAAGAAAGAAAAAAGAAAGGAAAGAAAATCTGTAGCTCTCAACTTAACCAAAGGAATTATATTAGTATAATTTATTTTTAAATAATTAGTAAATATCTACTACAGAATATGCAGAACCTTGTAAATGACAGTTTAGAGAGTATTGTCATTACTACCATTTGGGAAATCTTGTTTTAAAGAGACCAAGGGTTTATGCTACAGTAATGTAATAAAATTTGCCGATGGATATTAAATAGCCTAGACCACCCTCTAGGATTTAACATGCTAAAAAACGTGAAGTAGAAACTGTTCCACATCAATAGGGGTATATACAAGCAAATCCCATCCAGCACCCAGAAAAACTGCATAGATTATTTCAAAGGTTGTTTTGAGAATCCATCTAGTTTATCCTTTACTGTGAGGGTCTAATCACCCTCAAAAATTGCCTAAGCAGGTTCCCAGGGATAACCTCTGCTCAGAGGAGAAAAAGACTTAGTTTTATTGGATGTCATGGCAGATTGCATTTGCCCCAGATGGCTGCACCAACAGCTCCCAAACCATGTTCCCTTCTTAAAATTTGACTTCAAGCCCTCCAGTGAAGTAATAGAGTCTATGTTCACCCTTGAATCAAAGTGAATGACTACCAAGGATGAGTCATTATGTGATTTTAAGGCTAGGGCATAGACGGTGATAGAGCTTCTACCTTGTTCTCTTGTGAGGCTCACTCCTGAAACCCTGCTACCATGCTGTGAGGAGACCCAACCAGCCACAAAGAAAGCTCACAAGTTATGTTCCAGACCACAGCCAACAACCAACACCTGATGGCTAACAACCAGCATCCACCACCAGACTGAATGAGCCTTCAGCAATTCCAGCCCCCAGCAGGTGAATCATCCCCAACTTTCCAGTTTTCTCAATCAAACTATCTCATGTCCCAGATACCACGGAGCAGAAATAACTTACTCCACTATGCCCTTCCCAGTATGTGACCCACAGAATCCTTGACCTCAAAAAAATGGTGGTTGTTTTATGCCACTAAGTTTGGGGTGCTTTGCTACAAAAAAGAAGTAACAGGAACAGATGGGAATGGGAATATGCCTGGTTAAAAGTGATGCATGCAGCCATTCCTTGCACTTGCATTACTCCAGCCCTCTTCCAACACTTTGTGTTGTTCTTCTTAGGGGAAGCCACTCCTTAGGGGAACAAATATACTGTAAGGGTCTCATTCCAGGTGAAATCAGATAGCTTTTAAATGATAGTAATAGTAACTATTCTGCTTACTTTGTGGCAGGCAGTGTTCTAAGAGTTTTACATGGATTAACTCATTTAATCCATACAACAACCTTATAAAGTAAGTACTATTTCCATCCCCATTTTACAAACAGAGAAATCAAAGCATTGAGATTAAACAACTTGCCTAAGATTATACAACTAGAAAATAGAGCTAAGCTGGGATTTGGAGCCAGGCAACTCGGCTCTTGAGAGTCTGTCCATGAACCACTACGCATACTGCTTCACAAATCCTGATTCAAACTCTCTCTCTCTCAATCGTACATATTGTTAATCTAGCCCCTCCATTTGAATGAGCAAGAATCCCCAGGCTGAAAAGGCTCAACAGAGCCGTCTTCAGTGTACTGACAATGGTTAACAACAGGCTCTGGAGTCTGCCTGCCTTGGCTATGACAGTTACCAGCTGTGTGGCTTTGGGCGCGTCTTTTCACCTCTCCCACCTCATTCTCCCCATCTTTGTGCAAAGCAATCATCCATTTTAAACACAAAACCACTGTCTTCATATGTAAGCATGAGCCTTATCCCTTCTCTCTAGACTGTCAGCCTTTTTTGGATCAGGACTCTGTCTTTCCCATCTGATACGGTTAGGCTTGGTGTCCCCACCCAAATCTCATCTTGAATTGTAATCCCCAGGTGCTGAGGGAGGAACCCGGTGGGAGGTAACTGGATCATGGGGGCAGTTTCCCCTATGTTGTTCTCGTGATAGTGAGTAAGTTATCATGAGATCTTATGGTTTTACAAGGGGCTCTTCCCCCCTTGCTTTTTGTTTCTCTCTCTCCTGCCACATGTAAGACATGCCTGCTCCCCCTTCTGCCACGATTGTAAGTTTCCTGAGGCCTTCCCAGCCATGTGGAACTGTGAGTCAATTAAACCCTTTTTTTCTTTATAAATTACCCAGTCTCGGGCAGTTCTTCATAGCAGTATGAAAATGGACTAATACACCATCTCTGATTCCTCCAGGGAGTCCAGCCCAGTGCCTTATGCTCAGCTGCAGCTTGTAAACTGAGCTGACTTTTTGTTTTTTCTAATTCCTCTCTTACATTGTCTTTGCATCCAGGGCTTTTAGGATTTGTCTCATTCTCTCCATCCCCATGAACAAAACCATCAATTATACCCTCAACACTGAGCCTACTGCCAAAGCTAAGACTTATTTTCTGCCTTGTCTTCCAAAGGTCTTCCTAACCAGAGGAAAATGCTTTCATAAATGCCCTGATCATGGGCGTATCTTCCTAAGGATATTCTCTTACTTTCCAATCATTTTCCAAAGCAATTAAAATTTGTAATGATGGGCCATAAGAGCAGCCACTAACTTAACTTTATAGAGGGAACTAGTGAACCCTTCTAAAAAGATATCAAAAGTGCATCACCTTCAGAGGTGTAACGAGAGAATGCTAGAAGAACCACGGAGTGCCGCTTAATTCTGAAGCCTCTTTGCCCAACCGTTTACTGTAATCGCTTCTGTAATTGTCTGCCTCCCCCACTAATCTGTAGGCCCCTCTGAAAGCAGGAACTCTGGCTTCTCCTTCTGCACCCCAGTACCTAGCCCAATGGCTGGTATAAAGGTGGCACTTCACAAATGTTTGCAAATAACTGAAACTGATGGGCTCAAAATCACTGTTAATGGCAGGACTAGAACTCAGCCCAGGGCTAGCTCTAGAAGATGTATCATGAGGCATTCATTCATTTAACAAACATTTTTTGAACATTTGTTACGGACCAAATACTGGGCAAAGCACTGAGAATAAAACATAGCAAGACTCAGTCTTATTGTATAAGACCCAACTTGCACTTGTGTGGGAGACAAATATGGAAGCACATCATAATAACACATTTATTTTGACAAAAACTATTAAGTACAAAGTTATAAACCACGGGCTGGAGAGAAAAGTGATGAAAAGGAAGCTGTTTGAGTTAGGTTGAAATAGACTGGATGTGTTATTACTCATTTTTACATGCTAAGTCAGCACCAGATGAGATGCAAGCACTGCAGAGTAATCACTGCAGCTGACAGGCAGGAGTCATAGAGGTTACAAGGGGTGATAAGATATAGGAAGTCACATATTAGAATCAATATGTAAGACATAAAATTAAAGGTGCAAATGCCTAAATAAAGTGTGTTAACATAGTGGAATAGTAATGATTTTAGTAACCAGCATGTGGTTATCAACATCTGATCATAAACATATCAAAAATTATAATTTTGGGCTGGCACAGTGGCTCATGCCTGTAATCCCAGTCCTCTGGGGGAACGAGGTGGGAGAATCATTTGAGACCAAGAGTTGGAGACCAGCTTGGGCAACAGGACGAGACCCCATTGCTATAATAAAATAGCTGGGCATGGTGGCATGTGCCTATAGTCCTCGCTACTCAGAAGGCTGAGGCAGAAGAATTGCTTGAGCCTAGGGGTTTAAGGTTAAAGGGAGCTATGATCACACCACTGCGCTCCAATCTGGGTGACAGAGTGAGACCTTGTCTGCAAAAAACAAACAAGAAAACCATAATTTTAAAAACTGGATATAAGAGACTATAAACGGCCAGGCGCGGTGGCTCATGCCTGTAATCCCAGCACTTTGGGAGGCCGAGGCGGGTGAATCACGAGGTCAACAGATCGAGACCATCCTGGTCAACATGGTGAAACCCCGTCTCTACTAAAAAAAAATACAAAAAAATTAGCTGGGCACGGTGGCGTGTGCGTATAATCCCAGCTACTCAGGAAGCTGAGGAAGGAGAATTGCCTGAACCCAGGAGGCGGAGGTTGCAGTGAGCCGAGATCACGCCATTGCACTCCAGCCTGGGTAACAAGAGTGAAACTCTGTCTCAAAAGAAGAAAAAAAAAAAAAAAAGAGACTATAAACATACTAAATCCAACCAAATTAAAATAGAATGCACATTAAAAATTTACTTGATAATATAGTGTAAATCAGTAGAGTTTAACCATTATTGAGGATTTTTAGATTAAATTCAAAAAGAAAATATATTACATGAACTAGTTTATGTTCAACAGGAGCTTGAGAAAAAACGGAGAATTACACTGTAGTGATTCTTTCTCAGAGTAAAGGGAGGCATTTTTATTTATCACAGCACAGATTCTTAGCTGCTCCGTTCTGCCTCAGCGTCTTGTGCACTGTCAGCTGTCCTACTCGTAATCTCACCTCCATGCGCCTCTGCCCTCCTCTTGCACCTGCCCAATAAAATAAGATGCTTCTGCTGGCATTTTTAACTCCACTCCTACACTGAGGAAGCTAAGTGTGGTTAAAGAAAAATCAAAAGCCAGGAAGCCTAGTGCCCCAATCAATTTATGACTTTTATATTT
This sequence comes from Callithrix jacchus, assembly GCF_049354715.1. Classification (NCBI taxonomy): domain Eukaryota; kingdom Metazoa; phylum Chordata; class Mammalia; order Primates; family Cebidae; genus Callithrix; species Callithrix jacchus. The sequence goes on along the minus strand of NC_133510.1, from coordinate 99,914,534 downwards.
CAGTGTGGCCCTCAATCCTTATATTTGCCCTGCATCAGCTTCCTCACCCATCACACTCAATCAATTACTATGAAATTCAAGATCTTCATCTCTCAGAAGACCATTCCCTCAACCCTCTGCCCAACTCCAACATTACATAAACTTGCCTGTAGTTCATTGAATAAATTAAAACCGCTGGGTAAACTTCCCAGCTTCTTCTACCCTTTTGTTACAAATTTACGACTTTCTCCTCCTTGATCTGCCACTCAGAGACCTAAAAAAAGAGGTTTTTTTCCTCTGCTTCCAGTCAACTATCCTACTTGTGCTGTGGATGTCTTTCTGTTCTCTATTATGTTGCTTAGGGCTCTACTTCATCATTTGTCCTTCTCTCCCCTAGATAAGTAATTTCTGCCTCCCCTAATTCTTTTCCCTTATGACTGCTCCTATCCTACTTATGGCAGCGACCACACCAGATGGCTCATCATTGCCAGCACACCAGCTGCAGCAGGGAGGGGGGCTGTACACTCCATGGAGCCAGTGGGAGCCCCACACTCCTGAGCACAGTTGCAGCCACCCAAACTGGGGCTCTAGGTCTGGGCCTCACATGCCATCAAGGAGGCAGGATCCCCATCTCAACCACCTTGCTGGCACAGCTGCAGTTACCCAACCTGCAGCTGCAAACCCAGGCATCCCTACATTCTTGGGGACCCAGGATTGCTTGGAAGTGCCTGCTCCCACTGCCTGGCTTCTCCTTGCTGTTGGCACCTGCTCCAATCAAAGAGCAAAGTTGGGGCTATGCCTGGGTGTCATGAATGGCAGCAGGAGGCAGACAGGTTCCTGGGCAGAAGGTGGCAGGTCCCTGGCAAGGTCCCACCTTCAGGCCAAGGAGGGCCTGAAGTCAGGGGGCTGGATTGCCAGTACCATGGACCAATGTGAGGACTTGTGGTGACTTTTCCCAGCCCACTCATGACCACCTGTGGACCAACTGGCATGCACTTCCTTTCCTCTGAGGCCCAACACAGGGCAGAGTAGATGATGGGACAACCAGGTGCAGAGAGGAGCTACCCTCTCTGCTGACAGCAGGAGACATCAGGATAACCAACAGCAGAGAGAAGCTACCCACTCTAGGGCCTCTTCTCTGCTGAGAGCTTCAGAGGCCTGCAGAGATGTTGGGACTGCCAGCTTCAGAAAAGAGCAATCCACTCCAGGGCCTGTTCTCTGCTGAGAGTTTCAAACATCAGGACAACCTGCCTACAGAGAGGAGCAACCCACTCCAGAGCCTCCTCTCTGCTGAGAGTTGCAGAGACGACAGGCTGACCTGCCTGCAGAGAAGAGCTTCCCACTCTAGGGTGTCCTCTCTGCTAGGAGCTGAACACTCACTGGGACACCCTGGCTGCAGAAAGGAGCTACCTGCTGCAGGTCTCCTGTGAGCTGTTCTATTCAATAAAGGTCCTCTTCATCTTGCTCACCCTCCACTTGTCTGTGTACCTCATTCTTCCTAGTCACAGGACAAGATAGTCTCAGGACTAACTTCCTAGTCTCAGGACTGCCAAATGGCAGGGCTAAAAGAGCTGTAACACAAACAGGGCTGAAACATGCCCCCTGCTCACCACATTGCAGGAGAAAAGGAGAAAAGAGCTGTGGCCCTTCTGGGAGCCCAGACCTGGGAGATCCCCAAGCCAAGGATGTCACTTCCTCTTTGAGGTCCTGCAGTTCCTGGTGTCTCCAGGCTTCTGGGAACCACTGTGTTTCCCACTGCCAACCAGGGAAGCTGCTTGTGGTGCGCCTGGTCCAGCCACAGCCTTGCAAAGAGCCAGCACCCATGCCAGCACCTGGAGCTGCCCGCCACACTGCAGCAGCCAGCATGTCTCACTCCACTGTGGCTGGACCCCATGCTTGCTCACATCCCCTTGCTGCTCCACACCTGACTTGCCCTTGGCAGACACAGGATCCAGGTCAGTAGCGTGAGCCAAGTAAGTGCAGCCTGTCATTGGGCAAAACAAGCTCAGGGAACCAGAGCAAAAACTCGGGCAAAGGCACCTCTGGCCAGAGGTTTCAGGCCAGAAAAGCAACACCCAAAAATCCCGTAACACTTACAGCCTGCCTTGACCACTACTATTCTCACACCCTCCCATGACTGTGTCTCTCTCTAGCTGTTTTCTTACCCTCTCAAACCTTATTAAAGACTAATCTACACTCTGAGCCTTCACTTTCTCACCCCTTATTTACTCCTCAACTCCCTGCAGTGCCTGCTCCCACTATTCTAGTAAAACACCTACTGAGTACAGTTTAGTTAGAACTGTAGATCCTGGAGTTAAGCAGACCCATATTTGACTCCCGCCTTCTACTCTTACCAAGCTGTGAGACCTTCCACACTCTGCTAAATTTTCCTATACATCAGTTTCCTCAACTCTAAAAGAAGAATAATAATGGTTCATAGGGCTTTTGTCATATTAAATATTTAAAATAATGTCTGTACATGCCATGTGCTCAATAGGTATTTCATATTAACTATTATTATTATTACTAGCAGTAGAAATACTTGCCTTTCGTGACTATTATCATTATTATTTGTCAGGTACTATGCTAGGTCTGGCTAAAAATCTTGAACTAAAAAAGAAAATTCTACCAAACTCATGCAGCCAAGAAAAATTGCTTTGCAATCTCCTTATTTAATATATCTGATGTCTTGGCCTAGGATAACCTTTTCTGCTCTAAAATCATGATCTGCTCCTAAACACCTCCTTTCCATACTGATTCTGTATGAATCTAGTCCATTCAAATGTCTCTTTCTCCCTCTCTCTCTCACACACACACACACACACAAACACACACACACACACACACGTATGTGTATGTAATTGATTAGGCAAGTTTATTTGTATCATGTGAATTAATGTGAAAATATTTGACTTGGCTAACTACAGGAACTTGAATCCCAACAAAAGTATCTATACCAATGTTCTATATACAGCTACTGGTCAATAATTACTGACAATTCCTGAGGTTCTAGAAAACAACTTAGCCCAGTCCATGGTCAGTTATCACAAGAACAAGAATATTTTTTGCATCATGTTTGAATCCTACCTGACAAATTAGAAACTGCAATAATTTGAACCTTCAAAGGCAATTAAAAATGCTTTTTATTGCTGCCTCACCAGAAATCATATGTAATAGTTATTGATATTCTGTGATTAATCACTAAGAAGGAAAGCACGGGGCACTCATTCCGTTCCTTCATCTCTTTGCTATTCTCAGTTTTGTTTCTTTTTTTTTTGTCACAAGTTTTGTATGTCAATATTTGTTTTAATTAGGAAGAGTTAATATAGGCAAAGGTAATTTGTAATAGGTATGTTCAGTAAAGAACCAAATTGCACAGCAAGATCTCCTGCTAGTGACAAAAACAGCTTCACAAAGGCATGTAATTTCATTTGCCTAACCATTTACTTCTTGGGACAAGCTCATGGATGCCCACCTCCCATCCCCATACTGTTGGTGAGTCTGGTTTTCAGTGGAAGTCAGTTGGAAGCAATCTTCCATCTTGGGTGGGTAGCACTTTCACCACTAGGATCTCATGTTGGGGTCCTGTACAGAGATGTCATTCTTATAGGATTCAACAATAATTCAAATTACAGACAAAGAAAATAATACCTTTAGCATTTGTCCTCTTCTATCAATATTTTTCAAAACAAACTTGGGTTCTAAAGGTGTTTTTAAAACTAGTTGATTAGGGGATGAAGAATTCACACATGGAGGGTAAAACCATGATGGGGATGATAATACTGATGATTACTGCTATTTTATAGCTAATATTTCCTAAACAATTATTTTTACTAGGCCATATGACAAATACTGAAAATATATTATTTGCTTTAATCTTCACAACTGTGAGAGGTTGGAATTTGAGCCCCATTTTACATATGAGAAAACTGAGGCTTAGAGAAGTTAAATAACTTTTCCAAGTTCACACACTGACAAGACTCAAGGCTAAGATTCCAACCCAGACCTGTCAGAAACCAAAGCCCACTGACATTATAAATCATACATTTTATTATAACAAATTCTTTTTTGTAACCTATTTTTTTTCCTAAAAAGAAAAAGCTTTAATGGACTTACAGTTCCATGTGGTTGAGGAGGCCTCACAATCATGGTGGAAGGCAAGGAGGAGCAAGTCATGTCTTACATGGGTGGCAGCAAGCAAAGAAAGAGAGCTCATGCAGAGAAACTCCCATTCTAAAACCATCAGATCTCATGAGACTTATTCACTTTCAGGAGAACAGCACGGGAGAGAACCACCCCCATGATTCAATTACCTCCCATTGGGTTCCTCCCACGAAACATGGTAATTGTGGGAGTTACAATTCAAGATGAGACCTATTTTTAACTGCAATTTATCCAAAATTAGATTTAAGCTTGATTTTATTATCAGTGATCTACCACAGTAAGTCTATACATTTCCATAATAAACAATTAAGTTCCTGGTTTGAAAAGTGAGAAAAGGACATAAATGGCCAAATGAATAAATGAAGCAGATTAAATTTCAGATGTTCAAAACTAAAGGAAATTCCATTCAAGAACCAGTGACCAAGAGATGTGGTGTACAAGGCACTGTAAGAACTCAGAAGATAGCATCACCTCTGCCCCCAGGAAGTTAATGATCTAATGGGAAAAATACAGTATAATATTTTAGGTCTTACTTCAAGTGTCACCTCCTTAGAGAAGTCTTCAGTCTTCCCTGACCACACTATCTAAGCTGTGACCCCATTCCCTGTCACTCTCTGTTACAGGGACCAGAAAACCTTTTACGTAAAGGGTGAGATAATAAATAAGTTAGGCTTTGTAGGGCATACAATCTCTGTCAAAATTACCCAACTCTGCTTTTACAGTGTGAAGGCAACCATAGATCATAAGTAAATGAATGAACAAAGCGGTGTCCAATAAAACTTTATTAAAAAACAGGGAGTTGCCAGATACAGCTCAAAGGCTATAGTTTGCTGACTCTAACATATCACTGTTTTCTTCCTTCATAGCACTTAACAAAATCTAAAATTGTCTTGTTTATTGATTTGTTTACTGTCTATTTCCTGCCACGAAAATAGTAGCTCTAGGAGAGCGGAATCTTTGTTACTGCTTCACAGCCAGCTCTTTAGTGCACAGGACAGAGTTTCTGACACAGAGATAGTTCATTCTAAACATGTCAATTCACTAAATGAATAACACCATTTTGCAAAAGGAGAAACACAATTGCCAACCAATACAAAATGATATTTGGCCTTATTAATAATAAAAATACAACAGTGACATACTATTTTTCACTTGTCAGGCTTTCAACCATTAGAAGAAGAGGAGGAGGAGGAAGAAAAGTAGTGTAGAAGGGCTGGGCACAGTGGCTCACACCTGTAATCCCAGCACTTTGGGAGGCTGAGCTGGGTGGATCACTTAAGGTCAGAAGTTCAAGGCCAGCCTGGCCCACATGGTAAAGCCCTGTCTCTACTTAAAAAAAAAAAAACAAAAATTAGTCAGGTATGGTGGTGCCTGCCTATAGTCCCAGCTACTCAGGAGGCTGACGTAGGAGAATCACTTGAACTTGGCAGGTAGAGGTTGCAGTGAGCCAAGATCACACAACTGCACTCCAGCCTGGGTGACAGAGCAAGACATCTCAAGAAAAAAAAAAAAATCAAAACAGAAAACTAGTAGAGATGAATATGTGTGTAAATAGTCCTCTCATCTACTATTGATAGAAGAGAAATGTTGATTCAACATTTCTGGAGGATTATTTGCTGTAATATATCAAAATGTATATATCAATTTTAAATGGGCAAAGAATTAAAGAGATATTTATCTAAAGAAGATATACAAATGGTCAAACCCATGAAAAGACGCTCTACATCATTAGTCATTAAGGAAATGCAAATCAAAATCACAATAAAATACCACTTCACACCCTCTGGAATGCCTACTATTAAACAAACAAAAAAAAAAGCAGAAAATAAAAAGTGTTGGAGATAATGTGGAGAAATTGGAACCTTATGCATTGTTGGTAGTAGTATAAAATTGTACAGCTGCTCAGGAAAACTATTTGGAAGTGCTCTGAAAGGTTAAACAGAATGACCACACGATCCAGCAATTGTACTCCTAGGTACATGCACTAAAGATTTGAAATCAAGGCTTCAGATTTGTACACTAATGTTCATAGCAACATTACTTACAATAGTCAAAAGGTGGAAACAACCCAAATGTCCTTTAACAGGTAAATCCATGAAGAAAAGTGGTATATACATACAATGGAATATTATTCAATCTTAAGAAGGAATAAAATACTAATACATGTTACAACACAGATAACTTTGAAAACATTATGCTAAATGAAGTAAGCCAGACACAAAAGGACAAATATTGTATGGTTCTAACATGAGGTATCTAGAATAGACAAATTCGTAGAGACAGGGAGCTAGGGTGGTGGGGGAGGAGGAATTGAGGAGTTATTGTTTAATGGATATAAAGTTTTTATTTGGAATGATGAAAAGGTTCTGGATGGTGCTGGACGGTGGTGATGGCTGCACAACATTGTGAATATACTTAAGGGCACTGAACTGTACACTTAAAATGGTTAAAACTATAAATTTTATATTATATATATTTTATAATAAAAATGTATATATACTTTCTTACTCCAAATCCAATCTCTAAGAATTAACTTTGAACAGGTAGTACAGAAGAGTGAAATACATGTGTACCAGGATCAATCAACCACAGGACCTGTCAAGAAAGATCTGGCTATGTAAATGGGACCTGTTACAACAAATATATAACAGAAACCATTATGCAGGCATTATATATGACAAAGTAGACTTTTCCTGTCAAAATTATCCATGAAATTATTATTCAATTAAAAAAGCAAGTGATGGAATGCATGTAAAGTATGAGACTATTGATATAAAAATTCTAAAGTTTATCTGTATATAGGGAAAATTCTAGATATATTCTAAATGTTAATAGGGGTTATTTTATGAATGGTAGATTTGAGGTGACTTAAAAAATATCCTCTTTATAGTTCTTTGTATTAGTTGAATGTTTTTTGAACACAGAATATTTTAACCAAAATAACATGCTATTGTAAACTCATGTTTGTCACTTTTTCACATTAATAAGGAAGGTTAGGCCCTTCATACTTACAATCAGATGTTTTCTGTATTTCCATTTCCATAGCAATTATAATAGTTGTGAGTGAATTAGATACAATTTTAAAGAAGTACATACCTCAGACAGTGGTGTTGACTCTTTATCATTCAAAAACAGAGATGCTATTTCAGAACAACACTGAATAATCATGTCCTAGAAATAAGAAGATAGTAATATAGTGAGGTTGACATTATTAGAAACCTAAATATTAGCTATTTAATTATAAACTATTTCTTATGTCTTTTCTTGATCATCACCTAACCTTTGTTCCCAGGAAAAGACAGGGCTCAGAAGTCACAATCTCTTCAGTTATTAGGCCCTTTTGAATTGTATCTAATTGAACAAACTAAAATTTTGAAAACAATTATTTTACTAAATAAGGTTTTGAAAAATTACTTTTCTTTTGAGAAGAGAGCCCTGGAATAAAGAGTTTCAGATCCCTGAAAGGGGCTGCAGCAGAGAAGAATGACTGGGAATTACGGAAGACAGGGGAAGAGTGAATGAAAAGGAAGGGAGAGACTCAGCAGCCTGATGCCCTCAGCCCTACTGTAATGGACGCAGCCATGTTCATGTGTGGACACCCAATCCACAAGGGACCTACCCGTAGACAGGTTGAATCTGTTAGATTCCCTATCATATATTTTCACGTAAAAAAGAACAACAGAGGAGACCTACAAGTCAGTATCAACTGCATGAGTTGAAAGGTCCAGATGCGGAGTTGGAGAAGGCAGCCATTAGGCCAGATGTGAGAGAAGCTAGAGGAGAAGATGGAGATGAGTGAGAACTCACGTCCCTTATAGGACTGAGCACAGTCTTGGCTCCTGATCTGCCAGTTTAAATTTCTGTGACGCCACCATTTCGGGTTCCAGTCTTTATCTACAGACGGCCATACGCATCTCACCCTGACAAATACTACCTCCCTACCAAACCTAATTTACTTGAGTTTGTGTAAGTAGTTCTTTCCTCACTTACAACTGAAGAAGTCATGACTACATAATTTTCAGAGATTAACTTTGCCTACTTCACAATGTTGCCAGTGTCTTGGCCCTGAAAGAAACAAAAATTTGCTTTTTTGGTAGTATTAATATATATGCATTTACCAGCATTTAGAATACTAAAATGATAAAAGTACATTACTTTTTAAATAACTGAGCAATGCTGGTTAAAACCTTGAAATAAAAAAGCAAACAACTGAACTCAAAGCCCCAAAACTCCATTATATCTAAGCTTAAACAAACACAAAACAAGGAAAAGATCAAATTTCAGGGTTCCAAAACCATAGATAATTCAATTCAATTTAACAGACATATTCAAGGCATTATATTAGGTGCTGTGGAACACAGACCCTCTCCTCCCAATATTTACAATTACATCCAGAAAAATAGATTCAGAGACAACTAAATAAAACCCCAAGCAGAATGTGCTCAGAACACAGGTAGTTATGACATTTTCTAGGATCCTAGATGTGGAAGAGAATAATTTTTAGTACTATAAACATGGAAGACTTCCTGGAGGAAGGGTCGTAGGAACTGAGCCTTGAAAAAACAGTATAATTTCAACTGGTAGAGACTGGGGACTAGGGCACTGTGGGGCAGGTGGGGTTGGGGGACCCATACATAAGCAATGAGGAGGGGGCATTCAAGGAACACAGGAATTTGATGATATGGTGATATGATCTTCACTGCAGGTGTATATAGTAAGCATGGCAGTGAGAGTTCTCACTGGAGAGGTAAATTTTTAACAGGTCATGTAAAAGTAAGGAATTTGGATTTTATTGTATAGAGAATACAGCGGGACTGGGCTGAGGGAATAATGGTAGAAATTGCTTTGAAAAGATAATTTGACCACCATTTAAAAGTGACCTGCACGGGAAAGAGACAGAGAAATCAGCTAGGACGCTACTCAAACAGTTTGGGTAGGAAGTGATGATGGATAGAAGTGGGCCAGCTTCTATGGATTTAAAAATGATGGAGGACAGGCAGGCTACCCAGTACTAGACAGGGTACACCAGTGTCCTGCGCTGATCTTGCCAGGCCCCGGTCCACTTTGCCAGATAGAGGGGAACACACATCCACTCCTATATACCCCTTATTTATCTGTATTTCCAGTTGAGTGCTTAGGACTGGTTAAGGTATGCTTTCTGTCTCAATAAAAGATTTCAACAGCATCATGGGTTATTGTAAGGATTTCATCAAGAGCCATCAAACAAAATGACACTGTCTATGTCATGAATCATTTCACATCACAGATGAAGAGAACGATGCTACCTAAAAAACGCCTTGCCCTGCTTCAGCTCAACATTTTTCAAACAGAAATGTTGCTTCAATGACATCCTTTTACTCTGACATTACTTGAGGTAAACCACAGACAGATGTTCTGAAACTGGCTGACTTGAGGTTGTGGCTGTGAGTTCCCTGGGTGACCTTGCTACCACAGAGATGAAGAAGGGGAAGGCACAGAGCTTGCCAGTCCCAGCCAGAAAGCAGTTGGATGAAAGCGCTGCAGCTGCTGAGGGGCTGGGAGGGCACGGAATGACCCTTGCTCAATCACCGCCATTTCTCCGTTAAAAAGAACATCTGCTATTTCTATGAGCCGTGGCCCTCTGAGTGACTTCAAGATATTATAGCCAATTCTTAGATTTAGTTGAAATCCTTATTCTCCTTCATCTATAATACGGAGTGTGTGTGTGTGGGGGGGGGCTTCCTAAGTTGTTTTCCAGCCTCCAAACTCTTGTTTCCCTCATCTCTCCTTCACATGCCACCAAGATTGTTTTAGCAAATCACGGGGTGGATCATGACCTACCTCTTCCAGGTGAGGTGCTGCCCCCAGATCCAGTCCTGCTTTCCCACAGCCCTCTCTTACAGAACAAAATCCTTTCACCATTTATCCATTCAACATCAATCAAATGCCTCCTCTAGGCCACAAAGCAGGAGGAGGAGATGAATAAAACACAGAGAGACGGCAAGGAGCTCACGGTCTAGTGAGGCGATTGGAGAGACAGACTCTTACAGCACTCGGTGGTGAGACCAGAGCAGAGGAAGCACTTAATTCCCCCCAGCCTTGCTGCGCCATCTCCCACTACATCCACCCTGCACTTCTGCCACAACAGATGTCCTACTGTTCCCTGATTATGAGACTTAGCTCCATGACTTCGTATCTCCTCTCCTGCTGTATCTGCAGTCTGGAATGAGTTTTCTCCACAGGTCTCCAACTAGAAGTTTCACAAACAACTATTAGGGAGGCACTAAGGTTCAGTTACTGGGCTAGATATTGGAGATATAATGATGAATAAGCCCTCTGAGCAAAGGAATTCACAGTTGAGAGAGAAAGAGATAGGTCATCAGCTAATTGCCTAAACAATACAGGATACTTGGGGATGTACGGAAACATGGCCTTTCTGTCAGTCTAGAAATGCTAAAAAATGCTGTCTGAGCTATTTAAGCAAGTACAAAGTCTAGTTCAACTTTCTCTCTCAGCACACACCTACAAACACACACACACATGCACACACACACAATCTATGTAAATGAGACTTTAAATACAATCAGAAGAGTTTGCATCAATAACTCCACTGCTGAAAAGGAAAGATTCTACAATTCTACCCATCTAAACAGTGCAGAATGCAGACAATGGAGAAATAGGAAAACTGGAAGAAGTCAGAGGTACCAAGTTGAACTACAGAAATTACCGAGCCAGAGTGGGAAGGAGAAAAGAAACAAAAATCTCTGTACAGAGCTGAGGGGAAAGGTGTAGGAATTTGAGCCAAATGAGACAGATGTTAGAGAGCTGCTATGGATGCCAGAGAGCTGTGCGAGCAAGATAGCTGGGAAAAGGAGGACTTACAGAAACTTTTCTGTGTATTCTAAAGGATTCCCCCTAGAATGTTCCTATAAGAGACTGTAAAGATTTAGATTATTTTCAATGGTTTTGGACATCAGACTGACCACCACATTTTGCTAAGACAGAGCTACTAGGTGGCTGGCTCATTAGGAATGACATCTGTGTACCTATGGCCACACTCATACATTGATTAAGCTCCTCTGTGACGGGGACTTGGTTATATTGATTTCTGTGTATTCTCACCTCCTCAAGCCTGGAAATAGTTTGCACATAACAGTTCCTGAAAAAGAATTTGTTAATTGATGCTGATTTCCAACTGTATCTTGCTCTGTGTTCTCACAGTACTTTAATATTTGGGATATACTGCCTATATGTTTATTTTAATTGTCTTACAATCCAGGCACTTCACAAATGTTTGCTGAACTAATCTTAGGTGACTTGGCAAACATATTTTAAACTTTTCATATCAGTATGCTATCATGCCAAATAAAGTGTCTGCATCTTAAAATCAGGATGTTTTGCATCTTTCACATGTTTCAGAACACCTGACAGCCTCTGAACACTCCCGTTTAACTGTGAATGACAGATTAAATAACTCAGCCATTTGGAGCCAGTGTTGTTCATTTTAGAAAAAAGGACACACAAGGTTTTCAAGCCAAAAGTGATTGAAACACCTGTTCTGTAGCCCTCCCGATACATGTTAAATTGATATATGTGTTCTGAAGTTCTTGGCTTATTCTGGACCCTAGGGTTTTGGGGGTGTGGGGAGGAAATAAAGAAAGGAGTGAGAAGGAGAGCAACATTCACTGCCTTCCCCCCATATCAAACAAAGACACATTTTCTGCACCCTTATATTCAATAACCCACTGACAATCTATAGTGTAATAGAAATAAATATATTAGATTGTGAAAGCTCTGAAATCCTGTCCAATTCCAGACCAGAATCGATCTCTTTAGAAGTGTCCTAGTTAACTTCTAATTAACTCCAAGTGAAGGTTGTCATGACAACAAACTAGCAGATTTAGTCAATGGAAGTTATTTGATATAACCCAGAATTGAGCCTTTTTTAAAATAACATGCTCATTAGTATTGTGGAAAAAAGAAAAAAAATGTATGCAATTTCATTTCTCAACTTTCAAACGCTGTGGGCTAATTTGTTTGCCAGTTCACCTAAGCAAATATTAGTGTTCTTTCCGCCTGGTGACATTCTTCATATATAGAACTAACAGAGACAGAAAACATCTAAAATGCCCCACATTAAAGCTGAAGAAACACTTTCTAAGTTGTAGAATAAAACAAATTCAAAAACATGAAGAAGAACATCAAGAGTGAAAAGCGTTTGTTCTACTCAAAGTTTGACCCATGCACACCCACCATTCCAGTCAGAACGGGAAAGCAAGCCACAAGCCTTTCCTAAGGCAAGGTAGGTCCTCCAGCCTCCACTTACCTTCAAACACCGCCATACCCTCATCCTTATTTATTTCTTATTTGTTTATATTTAATGCCGGGTTAGTTGTGATGAATTTGATATCTACATCTGCCCACCAGGGATGTTTTGGTGACTCCCAGTCTACCCAAAGAGCCCATCTCTCCATCTCAGAGCAGCATTTGAATGAAAAGATCATTTTGGATTGAGAGGAAAATTAGCTCCAGGAAAAGCTAAGAGACGGACCTTCAGTAGTAAAGCTGGGTGGCAGAGAGTACAATCTAGAATCCTTACTCTAACAGAAGCTCACTCTCCTGCCTCAGACAATCTACGCTGAAAATGGGCTCAAAGGAAAATAATCATTTTCCATATATGAACTATATAGTAGTGAATTTAGGGAGGATTTCAGCAAAGAATATTCTAGACCATGGCTCAAAAAGAGCAAGATGGTAAATTTGGTATTTGGCTTAAAAACTGTCATTGTAGGTATTCTACAAAAGAAGTATGAAAACAGAGAGCTGAATTCTTTCTGGAAATATACATGAAAGGGCAATCATATATATTATAAAAGAAATCTGTAGATATATTTATAGCTATAAAACCTCCCAAATTTGAGATGGTTTGAGCTATCAGGTCTATTGAGGGATTTCTTATAAGCACGTGGTACGTCATTAAGCATCCTAATTCATGCTGCAACATTTGACGACACCAAAAAACATGTGCAACCAAATTTCTAAGACATCTGCTCCATGATGTACCCAGGCACAGAGCACAGAAGACATAAATGCTGGAAAGTAGCATTGTGCAAAGGCTAACTGTACTTGCCCAGTAGATTCTCTTACGGTTAGGCTTGCTGCTTTTATACTAATGAAAATTGCTTCATTCACTATACTGGTGAATTCAGACTAAAAATGCTAACAACTATCTTCTAAAAATTAGAAAAGTTGCTAACTTTTACCCTTTCACATAATGAAACTGTATAGATGAAGTAAACAAGAAAACAAAGCCAAACCAATAATAATCTTTCAGAATTAAAAATGTTTTCTTATTGATAACCAATTAAATATTCCTAACAGAAAATGATTTAAGTAAAAAAGATATACTAGACCAAAAATAAAGGGCAGATCCTGAAAGCGGGAGGGATGGATGGAATTAAGTGTTTCCTCTACTCTGATCTCAGCAGAGTGAGGCAAGAGTCTGCCTCTCCTATTGCTCTCACTAGACCATAAGCTCTTAAGGGCTCTCTCTGTGTCTTGCTCATCTCCAATTCTCACTCCATGGCAAGTAGGAGGCATTCAACAGATGTTGAATGACGAAATGGTAAATAAACTTTGTTTTGTGGGCAAGAGTTGTGGAAAAGTGATGCTGGGGACCCAAGTAGCTGAGAATTCAACCCAAAAAGTGGTACAAGGAGAGCCCAGAAGCAAAGCTACGCAGCAGGCATGAGAGCAGTCAGTCTTCAACTGGAACAGGAGAGTAGGAGGGTCCAGGAGGGAAAGGGGTTTGAGTCGTTATTTGATAAGTATAAATACTTGAGTAAAAAAATCTACGGATGAACTTATGAAAGTTCTGATATAATGATTGAGAAAACATTAAGAAAAAAGACAAGGAAAGAAAAAACATTAAGAATAAAACACAAGTCAAGAAAGAAAAATAACTATAGTATATTACTTGACTCAGCTGTGAACATCATTTACAGGGTCATAACACTGAACATTGATTTAATTAAATTTGTGATGTAACAATATGTAGAAGAAAAGGGAAAAGAAGTTGGGGAGAAGTGTAAATGAGCTAAATCCATATACATCAGATAGGAAATCGATACATATTGTCTAAAATTGATACCTCCAGAAGAAAAAACAATCATTTCTGGCTTTCAGCATGATTCACCATTTTGTCTGGCTTTCTGTCTTCCAAATCAGTGGCAGAATTGTTGTTACAGCATATAAATTATTTGGCTAATGAACTGTTCGTGGAAGCAATATGATGGAAGTTTTATGAGTCAGTGTGTGATGTGTCCCTTCTTTTCCCTCTGCCACAGTGACTGGTAATGTTCCATGATGAATGTTCCACTCACCTAGATGCTGGCATGAGGAGGCATGAAGCAGGCCCCCAGTTGACTCACTCAGATTTGGAGGCTTTTCGTTACCCCATTTTTCATGACTGACACTGAATATTATTTGTAGATGTGAAAGCAAGTAACAAAAGCAGCCGCTAAAAGAATGGAAAGTGGTTGCCTCTGCAGAGCAGAACTGTGGAGTGAGGAGAGGTTGGGCAGCAGATTGCCTTTTTTTAAATTTTAAGCCTTTTAGATATTTTTTTAAACAGCTACACTAAATACAGAATATATCTCTCAAGAAATTAAGGTACAAATGGAAACTTAAAGAACAGATAATTAGGGGAGAACATATATTCCCTTCCCTTCTCATTTCCATAAAGAATAAGGAATTTCCATGTCTCTCCCAAAGAACCCAGGATACTTCCACCTTCTTTTAGATCAATTTACCCCCGAAAGAGTAGAGTGACTTATCTCATCCATGAGTTTGGGAAAAGCAACAGAGCATGCTAGGCTCAGCCCCTTAGGGGCAATCTTTGTTTATAGTTTTTGGAGGCATTCTACCTGCAGAACTGTTAATCTCTGCTCTCCATGCAGTAAGCTTGAGGGGGAGAGAAGGGAAATGGGGAAACCCTGTGGTTACATGGATGTGCCAGATGACTGCATGACTAGGTAGGCAAGTCTGGCTAATTCAGGGGTAAAATATTAATGTGCTCATTTGGCCACAGATCTAAAGCCAAATTTGCTACTCAGCTTTATCAGTAATGATGCTGACATTTCTGTCTCCATTTAACTGTCTGCTGTGCCCCAGGAGAACTCAGAACTCAGGATGGGAGAAAAAACTCCCCTCTCCTCCAAAACACAAATATCAGTCATCAGAAAAACAACTCAGCCGTCTGATCAGACTCAATAGTGTACTATACAAATAGTCTTTTTTTATTAGAAAAATATATGTGCATATAAAAGGTCTGAAAAAATATGCCTACCTATATTTTCTGGTTTCTCTTCACACACTACTTGGATAATAAAAATGTTTAAATAATAGATTTAGAGTGAAAAAAGACAAAGTAATATTGCAAAGTCACAAAGCATTATCTCTTGGGATTCACAGTTATAGCTGAATGATTTATCGGGATTGGTTTGTATTCATTCACCACCAAATTCTTGTAATTCATATGCTTAGAAGACCATCAGACTTTCAGGAGACATACAACATACATGTCAAAAAAGTTGAGTCATGTTTTGTACTCTGAATAAATTAGAGGCAGAAGAACCATAGATTCAAGTTGAGTTACATAGTTCTGCTTTGAGGATGTAAAAGATAATCTATAGCAATGTCATTTTCCATTATTTAACAACTTACTTCCATTTCATTATCAACTGATTTCTCTTCCCCGTCTCCTATTTCATGTACATTTTCATTTAAGGTAATTTCAGGAGCTGCTGGCAATGATATTTCAGCTATTTGTACGAGATTAGATAATTTCTCATGAATAGCAATAACCCTGAAAATAACAAATACATGTGTATTTTATTTTGAAGAGTTAAGAAAAGCATTTGTATATTTGCAGAATCAATAACTTGTATAAAGTAAGCCCTCAGTTATTTAACGATTAGACTTCCAACACGGCCAAGCATCGTTCATTCAGTCATTCGCTTCATTCAAGAAACAGGAGCAAAAAGACGCAGTCTTAACTTTCATAATGTTTATGGTCTTGTTATACACTCAGATAAAAATATAATTGAAATTGTAAAACCACAATGAAGAAAGACACACATCTAAAGAATTTACTGAAGATGAAAATAAAGAAAATAATTATCTACGTAGGGAAACAAAATCTAGGCAGGAACAAAATATTTACTTCTATGGACATCTTAATGCCATGCTCTGACTGTCTGGCTGACCTACAGGTAAGAATTATGACAGGTTAGCAATGACTCTAAAAGGCCAATCAAGGGACCCATAACAATTCAATGTATTGCATGTGTGTTGCACATGGGGGTGGAGAGGGTGGAGGAAGGGAGGTAGGGAGAAGAATGAAGAAAAATGGAAAAATAAAAGCCAAAGGAGGACACTGGCCATGATGCTGAAGACAGGGTTCACAGGCCAGTAAAGAGTTGATGTCCTGAAGGCAGAGTGGACCAGGGAGTGGAGGCAGAAGGTGGAAAGGCTTACAGTTGAAGAAGGCAAACAGCCACCTGCATGGCCTCCATGACTCCGCACTACAGGCACAACACACATGTGTATGCATGTGTTTAAATACGTGTGTGTATGCATGTCTCTATTCAAGGAAGGAAGAAAATCTTTATGCAAAAGAAGCAAATGATCCCCAAAGCAAACTGACATCAGGAACACAGACAAAAACGTCAATTTTCCACAGCATTCTGATCTGCAGCATTGTGCAATACTTGATTATCTGAATGACAGTTCTCAGAAATAAAAAGTTTAAAAATGTAACTACATACAAGAGGATCTGAATTTGTACAGTATGTCTTAGAAAATTTTCTATTTAAAAGGCAAGAGTTAAATGCAAAGATTTAATGTTAAAAGTTTACTTGAAAAACATTTAATATTATTAAAAGTTATCCATTAAAAAACGGGTCATCCTACATACCAATAATAGACAAGTAGAGAGCTAAATCATGAGTGAACTTCCATTCACAATTGCTATAAAGAAAATGAAATACCTAGGAATACAACTTTTGAGGGATGTGAAGGACCTCTCCAAGGAGAACTATAAACCACAGCTCAAGGAAATAAGAGAGGACACAAGCAATTGAAAAATAAATTACATGTTCATGGAAGAATCACTATCGTGAAAATGGTCAAACAGCCCAAAGTAATTTATAGATTCAATGCTTTTCCCATCAAGCTACCATTGACTTTCTTCACAGAATTAGAAAAAACTACTTTAAATTTCATATGGAACCAAAAAAAGCCCATATAGCCAAGACAAGTCAAAGCAAAAAGAACAAAGCTGGAGGCATCACGCTACCTGACTTCAAGCTGTGCTACAAGGCTGCAGTAAGCAAACAGCTTGGTACTGCTACCAAAACAGATATGTGGACCAACGGAACAGAACACAGATCCCAGAAATAACACTACACATCTACAACCATTTGATCTTCGACAAACCTGACAAAAACAAGCAATGGGGAAAGGATTCCCTATCTAATAAATGGTGCAGGGAAAACTGGCTAGCCATATCCTTACATCTCATACAAAAATTAACTCAAGATGGATTAAAGGCTTACACGTAAAAATCAAAAAACATAAAAACCCTAGAAAAAAACCTAGGCGATACCATTCAGGGCATAGGCATGAGCCAATTCTCCATGACTAAAATACCAAAAGCAATTGCAACAAAAGCCAAAATTGACAAATGGGATCTAATTAAACTTAAGAGCTTCTGTACAGCAAAAGAAACTATCATCAGAGTGAACAGGCAACCTACAGAATGGGAGAAAATTTTTACAATCTATCGATCTGACAAAGATCTAATATCCAGAATCTATAAGGAACTTAAACAAATTTACAAGAGAAAAACAACCCATCAAAGAGAAGGCAAAGGATAAAACAGACACTTCTCAAAAGACATGTATGCAGCCAACAAACACATGAAAAAAAGCTCATCATCACTGGTCATGAGAGAAATGCAAATCAAAACCATCATGAGATACCATCTCATGCCAGTTCGAATGGTGATCATTAAAAAGTCAGAAAACAACAAATGCTGGAGACGATGTGGAGAAATAAGAATGCTTTTATACTGTTGCTGGGAATGGAAATTGGTTGAACCATTGTGGAAGACACTGTGGCAATTCCTCAAGGATCTAGAACCAGAAATACCATTGACCCAGCAATCTCATTACTGGAATTTACAATCCCAAAGGATTATAAATCATTCTACTATAAAGACATACACACATGTATGTTTATTGTGGCACTGTTCGCAATAGCAAAGACTTGCAACAACCCAAATGCCCATCAATGACAGACTGGATAAAGAAAATGTGGCACATATACACCATGGAATACTATGCTGCCATAAAAAAGAATGACTTCATGTCCTTTGCAGGGACATGGATGAAGCTGGAAACTGTCATCCTCAGCAAACTAACACAGGGACAGAAAACCAAACACCACATGTTCTCACTCATAGGTGAAAGTTGAACAATGAGAACACATGGACACAGAGAGGGAAACATCACACACAAGGGCCTGTCAGGGGGTTGGACAAGGGGAGGGAGAGCAATAGGACAAATACCTAATGCATGAGGGGCTTAAAACCTAGATGACCGGTTGATCAGTGCATCAAACCACCATGGCACATGTACAGCTATGTACCAAACCTGCACTTTCTGCACATGTATCCCAGAACTTAAAGTACAATTTTTAAAAAATAATGGGTCATCTCCAATAATGTTGGAAAAGCTGCCTGATGCATTGGAGAGAAAAGAAGATGAAGAGGTGAAAGACTAAGTGAGTCATGCTTGGTTCCTTCAAACACTAGCCATGAAAAATAATGGGTCATCTCCAATAATGTTGGAAAAGCTGCCTGATGCATTGGAGAGAAAAGAAGATGAAGAGGTGAAAGACTAAGTGAGTCATGCTTGGTTCCTTCAAACACTAGCCATGAAACCTTAGATACTCACTTAACCTCTCTGACCCTGGAGTTCCTTCTACTGTACGACTGGAATAAGAAAATCCACTTTATCCAATTCGTAAGGCTTTTGTAAGGATGAAATGATGTAATCTTGTCTGTTCTTAACTACAAGGAACCACATAAAGGAAAGATGGTATTCTAAAATGCCATTCTTTAACTCTAACACCTAGAAATAGAAGTCTTATTTGTCTTCCACAAATAGCATAGCTTTCCTTAATAATACTTGGGATTCTAGGAAGGATAAACTGTTCTTTGACATTTGGGTTGCAGCTTGTGTATGAGTGTCCAGAACTTCACTATCTGGGCTGGCAGAGTAAATGGTCCCATCTAGCTCCATAAACCGCAATCTGGGACTGGGTAAAGCAGGCTGGGTCCTCATGCAAACAGCAACATCAGATGACCAGAATCTCAGTGGGAGGTCTGGACCCCATGACTGCACCTTCCTACATCTTGCTCCCTTCCTTTGTGCTGTGGCATGCATTTGCCCCTCACCTTCCTGTACTCCCACATACTTCTTCATTTCTGTCCTCCAGGTCAATACCTGCTCCAGCTTTTTAAACCTTGGCACCACAAACAAGCATCTACCATCCCGTTTGGGGATCTACCATCCCCCAAACCTCTGCAGTCATTTACTGACTCCTAGATAGTCTCTCCCATGCTCTGCTGTGGCCTGGAGGGCAGGACCTAGTTGTAAGTAGAAACATGGATGACAGGAGGTTTAAAAGCAGAGACGGTAGAACTTGATCGTGGCCACAACAGCAAAACTACCACTTAGAATTACACAAAAAGCATTATGTCTGTTCATTGAGAACACTAGTGTCTCCTTTCTTGTTGTAAAAAAAAATGCAAAGGATTAGAATATACTTTTCCCTATGAGAACTTAACTAGGAGATGAGGAAGTGAATGATACAAGGAGGATCTCCCAATTTGCAGGTTATCCAAGTTTCTTCTTCTCTGGCCTATTTTTCATGACCTATTTTATTCCTACTTTTCCTTCCAAAGGATGATCAAGACCAATTTCCCATGTACTAATCTTGAGCCTCATAAGAGCACAAGGAATGTAACCCAGGAGGAGAGAAATAGTTTATTTTCACAGTGCCACCAAAGGACAGAGAGATAAAAGATTGTCAGAAATGGTCCTCTATGATGGCCTCAGTGGCTGGGGCTTATCACTAATTTTAGTAACCCTACCATTGATCAGAAGCATGCCAAAGTTTAAAACTTTTTGGAATAAAAAAAGAAGTTTATCCATTTGTTGGCTTTCTGCTTTATAGAAATTATCACCATTTTCATCATGTGGGGCTGGAAAAAAATCTAAATTTCTGGATTTATAAAGCAAGTGCAGAATTACCTGATTTGTTGCTTAGCTGTGCTGGTCTATAGCCTGTAACATGGGTTTTCAATCATTTCACTTGAAAAGGAATAAAGGAAAAGGAAAAGAAGGAAGGAAATAAATTGACTGAATGAAAATATAGAGGAGAGGAGAGGAAGGAGGGGAAAGGAAAGGAGAAGAGAAGAAAAGAAAGGAAAGAAGGAATAAGTAAATTGACTGAATAATTGAAAATGTGCCAGCTCTTGAAACAGCCTTTGTCTCCTTCATGATGATGCCAAGAAGTCATTCAAAATGAAAATCATAGTACATGAACAAGACTCTCCAAGGAAGGACAGACAAACACTAATCCTCTGTTTACCAAGCCATTGACGGAACAGGCGCTAGTGGTTAAGCTTCTCAAAGCATGTTCACACGCTGTCTAACTTGGTCCTGACAATAACCCTGAAAGGCAGGCAGAGCAGTTACGGTCATTTCCATCCCACAATGGAGGAAATGGAGGCTGAGGTCAGAAGGGCAATGAACAATGGAGTCAAAAATAAATGGAGTAATAAACTAATAAACAACAACAAGAAACTTGGTAAAGTGAAATAGGAAGAGAGAAACGAGGCATGAGCAAAAAAGGTTAAGAGATATGACCTGTTTAATGGAGAGGGAGGAAAACAACCTGGATGAAGCAGAGACTTCCAATTGAGCACAGAGGGAATGGTGGGCCAAGAGAGGCAGTGGAGTTGGAGCTCAATTTTGAAACTCCACACAAAGCCACATTAAATTATGTTTTAACCACACTGAAACTACAGGCGAACTACAGTACAGACAACATCCGTGTGCTCTCTGTAATCTCTACGAAGCATCATGAACTGTTCCTTTGGCAACCCTCGGTACTGTTATTAGCATTATTTCCATTTTATTGATAATGAAACTGAAGTACAGAGGTTACATAAACCGCCCAAGATTGTGTAGGTCATAAGGGACACAACTGGTATTTGAAGGAAGCAGGCTGGATTCAGAGTTTGTGCTCTTAACCACTGCAATATATTATTCTTCTCAAAAAACGAAGATTCTTCAGGAAGTGCCTTTTAGCAGGTCTCCTATGCTATACCTTGTCAATTACTGAAAGAGTCTATTCTCATGAGAAATAACAACAAAGACAATTAGAGTTGTGGAATTTTTTACTTGCCTGTTCAGTGGAATCCATAAAGAGCCAGCACATACATTGTTAAAAGTGCAATGTCTAACATCTGAAATCTTCAGAGGCTTCAAATTATATGCATACAACAATAAAACCTATAAGAAAAATAAAAGGGATATAAAATGCAACATCAAAATTAGAGTTTACCTCAAAAAATACAGCATTAGTTCACAAAATAATATCACTGTATTTTAAAAAATATTTGTTTAGAAGAGAAAAATTGGGACTTCGACTCACCCGAAAGAGAAAAGATGTGAACCAGAATTGTACAAAGGTTGTAGGATAAAAATAAATACTATTTAGTAACAATATTATATTATTTTTGAAGAGTGACATTTTGTACTGCAATTAAGTTTGTATTCCAGCCTTTGAAGGCCCTTTACAGTAAGTACTAAACACACATGTGGTAAACATCCAACTCTGTTCCTTGTTACTTCTCAACATGTACTGCTCCCATAGGTGCACAGTCATTTCTATGCATTCACTTATGCTGTTCCCTTCCTCTTCTCTCCATTAATCCAATCCACACGCAACTTTCTAGCCACCACACCTAAGGTGAAACTTCCCTTGATTCATGCTCTAGTAATTTCCCTGTTGTTTGGATTCTGACAATTCTTAGAGTCGGTTGCATATGATATAGCACCTACTTAGTCAAGGATTTGTAGCGTTTGTGAGTCACAGAACCTTAGAGATAATCTGCTCTAATTCCCTCATTTTAGATATAAGAAAGCTACTGCCCGGAGCTGCCCATCAAAACTGAGTAATTAGGTGTATTGGGGCTCAGAGAAAAGAGCTTCAAAGTAACAAAGGAAATTACTTTAGCCCTAGAAGCTACCTTACAACTAAGACTTTTTAACCTAGCACAGGTAGGGACTCTCTCAGGAGGTTCCCATACCTGCCTAAGAAAATTTCTTCCAAAAGAAGTACAATAGTCTTGAAACTCCCTTTCTAGGAATCTCATTAAATAACTGTGAAGCATGCTCTGAAGAGACCACCTAAACAGGCTTTGTGTCAGCAACATGGCTGTTTATTCACTCGGGTGGGATCGGGCTGAGTCTGAAAAGAGGGCCAGCAGAGGATGGTGGGATAGGAGCTAGTTTTATAGGTTTGGGGTGGGTAGTGGAAAGTTACAGTTTAGGCTGGTTTTGCAAGCCATGGGTATTGCTGGGCAGGGGGGTGTGTCATAAGGTCCAGTGTCACAAGGTTGGTTTATCAGTTGAGGCAGGAATGGTTGAGGCAGGAGCAATGGTGGTATGTTGCAAGGTTGGCTAACATGGACTACAGGAGCTAGCTATTCTTTTGTGGTTTTCCTGTCTCCACGTCAGACTTTCTGGCTCCTGGAGGCAATCTGGAGTTGTGTGGGTCACAGGAGTCACCACGGCTTAACTGTGGTGTAGTCCATGGTGCAGTCAGTTTAAAGGACCTTACAATAACCAAGAAAGATTAAGCACCAAAGAAGAAAAAAGACTAAAATTCATCACCATGACCACACAGACTTTTCGTCTAATCTCCTGAGGGCAGCTTGAATAGATTGCCTGGGAGACTTTACCTGCATAATCAGGCAACCCTCGTTTGTAGCATTGTGCTACCCCTCTTCTTCCCATAACTTGCCCATAGGCTAATATCTGTTCTTGGTCGTATGCAAACAAAATCATTTAAAAACTTGTCAGGCCGAGGCGGGTAGATCACCAGGTCAAGAGATGGAGACCATCCTGGTCAACATGGTGACACTCCATCTCTACTAAATATACAAAAAATTAGCTGGGCACGGTGGTGCATGCCTGTAATCCCAGCTGCTCAGGAGGCTGAGGCAGGTGAATTGCCTGAACCCAGGAGGCGGAGGTTGCGGTGAGCCAAGATGGTGCCATTGCATTCCAGCCTGGATAACAAGAGCAAAACTCTGTCTCAAAAATAAAAAAACTATTGTCTGCCCTTTGGGTCCATTCATTTCCCCTAAAAATCATTGATGACCTCTCAAAATTGCCCATCTCCCAATTTCCCTCTCCCTGAAGGAAGATACCTAAAGAAGGGTATATAAGCTTCTGAATCTCTCTGGGTAATTGCATAATCATTCTTTTGTTAGTTTCCTGTGCTTATACACATTACTAAATCTGTATGCTTTTTCTCCTGCTAATCTATAGTCAGTATTATTTTGGTAGACTTTACACCCAAATCTTTAGAAAGGGAGGGAAAAACTCTTCACCCCTAAAGGCACATGCCTTTACCTCTGCTTCCTCACAAAGTAAACTAAGTTAAGAGTAAAGGTATTTTTCAAAAGCATAAGTCCACAAGGACAGAAAGTACTCAAGAGGAGATGAAGCAGACGAAAGACGTTAGACCTTAGCAGCACTATGAAAGACAGAAAGCACCTGGAAGAAAAAAGCTGACTCCGCCGAGAGGAAAGGCTGTGTCCCACGTGCTTTCAGAGGGATGTCAACAACAAGCATGACTGAGAACCCTGAGAAACTCAGGGCCTGGAGGGTCAGGTACCTTTAAAGGCAGGAGTGGGTGGTACCGCAAACAGGAAGTAACTAGACAACCTCCCTCCCATCTGGGTGGGTGCAGCCTGGAGACTCCTTCTTTCCCTTGCCTCGTCTCTCGACTGAGCTTCCATTTTGCTCTCTGCTGTCATTAAATCAGAGGATCTATGCTGAGGGACATCAGGTACAGGGGTCAAGTGCTTTACTAAAAACATTGGAATTAAGTGAAAGTCTGTATTCTGAATGAGAGACATCCTTCTACCCCACAATAGCCCCTTCTTAGAATGTAGTAAATTAGGCAGGAGTCTAAGAGAATTGTCTTTGGGGAAACTGACAGGTCAAAGAGAAAAGACCTACAGATACTGAAATTTCAGCATCCTCCAGTGAAACTACTGGCTCCTTCTTCAGTTACTTTATACTGAGGCCCATAAATCAATGTCTAACCCAATATGTTTTTTAGTGCTTTACTTCAAACATAAATGGACCGTCAAGAATCACTAGACAGGATATGAAAGGCAAAAAGTAAAACTAACAAAAGGGAACTTGCAGAATAAGATGCAAGACAAAGATCAGGAGAAAACTCCAATGAAACTAATTAATATCCTCAGAGAAAGACGATATTGCATCTGTGAAACAAGAAGAGGGTACTATCAAAATGGGACAATCAGAGAACAAGGAAGACCACTTAAAAATAAAAATATGATCAAAACAACCAAATAATCAATAAAAGATTCAAAATATAAAGTTGACTCCATCTCCCCAAAAGTAAAACCTAAATTTAAAAACATAGATAACAGGGGAGAAAAGATGAGAAAAGTAAAAACTTAATCCAATGGGTTCAATATCTGAATAATAAAAATTCCAAAAGCTACTAAGATAATCAGAGGGAAGAAATTATTAAATAAACAAATTTCCATGAACTGGAGAATATTACTTTCCATTTTGAAAGGGCCACCCTAAATATCCAGCACAGCAGATGAAAGACTCACACCAATGTGCATCATGGAATTTCAGTGCATACAGGGCAGAGGGAAGATTCTGAGAGCTACCAGAGTCACAAGTAAAGAACTAGGAATCAGAATGCGATCAGACTCCTCAACAGCAATGCAAGATTGCCAGAGACAGTGGAATAATGCCCTCACATCTTCAGGGAAAATAACTGTCAGCCTAGAATTTTATGCCAAGAAAACAATAAATTAGGCATTAAAATAAAGACCTTTTGTCAGACATTCAAGGTCTATTTACCTCCTGGGTACAAAGTTATCTCAGTTAGTTCGCTGAAACCCTGTTAGCATATAAGGGGAATGTAGTCATGATATTGGCCCTCGGCCAAACCTGAATAAAATGTGTTAACTAGTAATTAATGCAGTCCTGTTCTAGGGTCGAAAACACACCAGGGACCAGCCTATAACATGTGGTCTGCATTTTTTAGAGAAAACATGCATACTGATGATTGGCATCTGGATCTACCAGTGAGGAAAGAGACCCAAGCTTCTAGGATCACCTCCCCCTTGACTTCCACACTGCATTTCAATGGAAGAAAAGGCTGGTCAAACAGCGCCTCCTTAATCACCTTCCAATAGATAGCAGACATAGTATGGGGGAATCTTTCAGAAAGGCACTGTTTTTACTTAAACAAGATCAAACTCCTACCCCATGCCTACTCTATGGATCAAGACCCTTTCATATGTAATTTCTAAAACTGTAAACCCAAGACCCTTTCACATGTAGTATCTAGAGTTCTGAGCCTCTATAAAGGCAGAGCTTTGTTAGATGAGCTTGGCTGTTAGACAACTATGTCGCCCTGCTCCTGGCCAAATAAATCACTCCTTTCTTCCTAGTTCAGTGTCTGAGAGGTCTATTTCTTGTGACTGTCCCTGCTTCATTTTGGTTCCCTGACCAGGAAGTGAGTTTTGGTTGGCAGACGGCCGGCAAAGCCTCTCAGGCGGTTTGCCTAGCCCTTCGGAGCAGCCCTGCAGGGGGTTCCTACCCGCTTGGGTGATGCAATTCCTGAGAGCACTCCTGGACAGGTATTGGCCCAGGGGAAAGCCTCACCAGAGCAGAGCTGGGAAGCCCCCGCAGTGTGGATCCAGCCAGCAGCTGAACACTGAGAAGGAATGGGTACTTGGAATGGCCGGACAACAGAAACACAGTAGGATTGATGCTGGGAAACTTGCCCACCTCCTTTAGGCAGAAGCGTGGCCTGATCACCCACTTGTGCTGGATTTGGCACTCTTAAACTTGGCTCTTTCTCTCTCTCTCCTTCAGCAACTAACCTCAGAAGTTTTGTTTTTGATTTCGATTTGGGTGGAGGGAGGAGAGCGATTGTGTGAGTGAATGGAGGGATCCAGCTGGACTCATTGGCCATGAAATGTGGTAGCATCAGGCCCATTGGGGGGGGTCTTGCACTCTGAGTGACATGTGGGGCTGGT
Organism: Callithrix jacchus; assembly: GCF_049354715.1. Classification (NCBI taxonomy): domain Eukaryota; kingdom Metazoa; phylum Chordata; class Mammalia; order Primates; family Cebidae; genus Callithrix; species Callithrix jacchus. Next base: position 99,887,950 of record NC_133510.1, on the reverse strand, counting down.
TGGAATTAAAGACAACCACTTAAGGCTAAACAGAGGAGCTCTCGCAATCTAGGCGATGTGAGAGGATTAATGATCTCTCTTATGCCAAGTGGCATCTGAAATACTTTAGAAAGAAATGTGATTATACCAGCCTGAAGCAAATGTGAATCAGAGAGTGTGTAGTGCTTCTGCAGGGTGGGAACTGCTGTGGGCAGAGTAACACTCTCTTAACTGTGAGGACTGTCTTTCGATGCATAAGCATGGGTCATACTCATAGCAAGCCCACTCCTTTAGGGACCATGCTGAAAATTTTCAAGAAGGGATTGAGTGGGGACTATGGAGTAACTATGACACCAGGGAAGCTAAGAACTTTATGTGAGGTAGATTGGCCAGCATCTGGAGTGGGTTGTCCCTCAGAGGGGACTTTGAGGTGGCGAAGGGATAGACAGCTAGGAAAAACCCAAACCCAACTCCACCTGCCAAGAAACAAGGACTCCCACGGTCCTGGCAGATTCAGTAACAGAGACATGGACTCCTAAGATCCTGGCAGATTCAGTGGCAGAGACATTGACTCCTAAGATCCTGGCAGATCCAATGGCAGAAGAGTTTTTGCCAATAATTCCCCCTCCTCAAGGACTCCCTGCATCTGGGCCTGAAGCCTCAGCACCCCCGCCAGAATTGCACACCCCTAAACCACCCAGAGTAGACAAAAGAGAATGCAGAGGAACTCCTCCCATTGCTGCCTGCTTCCCAGGAGAAACTCCCCCTCTGGCAGCCTGTCTGCAACCCAAGGCCAGGGTACAGATGCCTTTAAAAGAGCAGAGGTATACAGGAGTAGATGAGGATGGCCACATGGTAGAAAGCTGGGTTTTGACGTACCTGCCGTTCACCTCGGCTCATCTTATCAACTGGAAAAATAACAACCCGTCTTATACTGAGAAGCCACAAGCTCTCATTGACCTACTGCAAACCATTATTCAGACTCAAACCTCACTTGGGCTGATGGTCACCAGCAGCTTATGTATCTTTTTAATACGGATATAAGGTGGAGAGTATTCCAAAACACTTCTAAATGGTTGGAGGAGCATGTTCCTGCAGATTACCAGAACCCCCAAGAGTATGTCAGGGTCCAGTTATCGGGGACTGACTCCCAGTGGGATCCAAGCATGCCCCTGGAGGGCATGCAGAGGCTAATCTGGTACAGAGAAGCCTTGCTGGGAGGATTTTAAAAAGGAGCCCAGAAGGCTACAAACATGAAAAAAGTCTCTGAGCTCACTCAAGGAAAAGAGGAAAGCCCCACCCAATTTGATGAAAGGCTGTGTGAAGCCTATCATAGGTATACTCCTTTTGATCCTGAGAGCCCTGAAAACCAACACATGACAAATATGACATTAGTCAGTCAGCGTGCAGAAGACATTAGAAGAAAATTGCAGAAACAGGCAGGATTTGCAGGCATGAATACTCACAGTTATTAGAAATAGCTAACCAGGTGTTTATGAACCGAGACATGGTAAGTTATAGAGAAAGTGGCAGAGAAAAACGAGCGTCAGGCTCAACAAAATGCTGACTTGATAGCTGCCACTATTAAAGGAGCACCCCCAAGAGGGAGAGGAAAGGGGGGTCCCTGGAAAGCCACCCAATCTGCTTGCCTATGCCTGCAACGCAACCAGTGTGCTTACTGTAAGGAGCTGGGACATTGGAAGGAAAAGTGCTCCCAGTTAACAGGAGAACAGGGCAATCCTAAGCACGAGGATTCAGATAAAAGTGGAGGAGCTCTGCTCAGTTTAACGGAAGGGCCATGGGACTGAAGGGGGCTGGGCTCATATGCCCCCAAAGAGCCCAAGGTCTAGATAACAGTCCTGTAACTCCCCATCCAAGAAAACAACTAATATTGTTGTGAGAGAATGTGTTCTCTTTCTGGGTCCACAAGGGGACGTAGTTTTAAGGGCAAGAAATTCCCAGTGCCATGCCCCCCTCTCATCTCTCTCCATCCAGGAGATTTCATGGTTTATGTTTGAATTTCATGAGCGTGGGAAGAAACTAAGAGTCAGTCATGCCAGTGGAAGTTCTAAGGAACTCCTTTCATTGGCCTGGGGTCTTAGAGAAGGTGGGGGTTCCTCCCAGGTTAAAAGTCCCCTTCTTCCACACCCCTTCAGACTCCATGTTTGGGTCCCCTTCCATAAACACTCCCTTTGTGGAAGCTGTTTTTCTCTATCCTGGATTTTCCCTCTGGAGTTTCCTTCCACGAACACTCTCTTCATGGAAGCCTGTCTTCCCTTCCTAAACTCCATCTCTATTCCCTTCCACTCAATGTGGAAGCTGCTTTCCTCTCCTGGATTCCATCTTTCTGGATTCTCTCACTCAGTGTGAGAGTTAGCTGTTTCTCTCTCTCTCTCTCTAAATAAATCACTTTCTACAAACACTTTTGAATCTGGCATTTACTGCACACTGCACTGTGGTCCCCTGTCTCATTCTTGAGAGGGCAGGAGGCCAAGAACCTGGGAAACATCCTCTCAGGGGAGCTAAGGGCACTCTGAACCCCTGAACCCCAATATTATAGTTGGAGCTACTGGGGTGTTAGAAAAACAGTTTTTCTGCTTGCTCCAGACCTGTTCCATGGGAGGCCCTGAGGTTACACAGTTCTTGTACTTGCCACTGCCCCTACCCCACTCCTCAGGAAAAACTTGTTATGCAAATTAAGAGCTACAACTATCACATTCAATAATAAGGACTCCCTGCAGCTAAAACTGCCTCAGGCAGGGATTATCAAGGCTCTCACAGTCCCTGGGGAGGAGGAGTGGAGCCCCTCCCTAACCAGGGACTGAAGACTGGAGGCCAGTTCAGCGCTTGTATTTGGTTAATCAGACTACAATGCCTTTGCACCCACTTGCACCCAACTCGTGCACACGCTTGAGATTATTGCCAGCGGAGGATAGTTGGTCACTTGACTGGACTTAAAGAATGCTTCTTTAGCATTGGACTGGCCTCAGAGGGTCAGAAACTATTTGTGTTTCAATGGGAAAATCCAGGAACAGGTGTGACCATCCAGTACACCTGGACCCGGCTTCCCAGGGGTTCAAGAACTCTCTCACCATCTTTGGGGAAGCACTAGCCCATGACACTCTCCCCCCACTCCAGAATTTTCTTGCTAAGGACTTAGGCTGCATGCTGCTCCAATATGCTAGTGACCTTTTATGGGGACACCACAAGGCAGTTGGGTGCGCTAAAGAAATAGATGCCTGGGATCGATCCAAGATGGCCGACCACTAACAGCTCAGGATTGTAGCTCCCAGTGAAAGCCCAGAGAACGAGACGGCGCCACACTTTTAGACAAATTTTCGTCACTCACCGATCAGCCGATTCCCAGTGGAGGAGCCCCACGGGTCGCCAGCACGACTCTTGTGGCCGCCGCAGTGGTTTTGCCGGCGTCTCGGCGCAGCAGCTCTTCATGCAGAGCCAACGGGACTGCTTCCCCTACTGACCGGAGTTTGGAGCTCTGGGAAGTCAGAGCCACTTGTTGCGGACTCAGGAGGGAAGCCAGACCAGAGATTCCCGGGCAGAAGAGCACCATCAGTCTTACCGCTGCTATTTAGGCTGCCACAGTGGGTTGCTCGGATCCCAACACTGGGAATCAATAAGTCGGACGTCGACTCAGAAAACTAATTAGAAAGGCGGTTCATCTACAATGAAGGGAAAAAAACAGCCTAAGAAGGCCGAGTATACTCAAAATCAGAACCCATCAGCAACAGAACAAGCCCTGATGGAAAAGGACTCATCAGCAGCAGAACAAGCCCTGATGGAAAAGGACTCATCAGTAACGGAACAAGCCCTGATGGAAAAGGACTGTGTTCCATTATCTGAAGTCGGCTTTAAAAGGTGGATGATAAGAAACTTCTGGGAGTTAAAGGAACTTGTTCTAACCCAATGTAAAGAAACTAAGAGCTTGGAAAAAAGATTAGATGAAATGTTGAAAAGAATAGACAATATAGAGAGGAATACAAATGAACTTATGGAGTTGAAAAATACAACACGAGAACTTAGTGAAACATGTACAAGCTTAAACAGCCGAATGGATCAAGCAGAAGAAAGGGTATCAGAGGTCGAAGATCAACTTAATGAAACAACACAACAAGACAAGAATAGAGAAAAAAGGATAAAAAGGAATGAGCAAAGTCTCCAAGCAATATGGGACTATGTGAAAAGACCTAATATACGCTTGATTGGTGTACCTGAATGTGACGGAGAGAATGAATTCAAGCTGGAAAATACTCTCCAGGACATTATCCAGGAAAATTTTCCTAATTTAGCAAAGCAGGACACTATTCAACCCCAGGCAATACAGAGAACACCACAAAGATATTCCTCAAGAAGACCAACCCCAAGGCACATAATCGTCAGATTCACCAAGATCGAAACGAAGGAGAAAATATTAAGGGCAGCCAGAGAGAAAGATCAAGTTACCCATAAAGGTAAGCCTATTAGGCTTACAGCAGATCTCTCAACGGAAACCCTACAAGCTAGAAGAGAGTGGGGGCCAATATTCAATATACTTAATCAACAGAACTTTCAGCCCAGAATTTCATATCCTGCCAATTTAAGCTTTACATTTGAAGGAAAAATAAAATTTTTTAGGAACAAGCAAGTACTCAGAGATTTTATTACCACCAGGCCTGCTTTACAAGAACTTCTAAAAGAAGCACTATACACAGAAAGGAACAACCAGTATGACCCTTTCTAAAAATACACCAAAAAGTAAAGAGCATTAACATAAAGAAGAATTTTTATCAATGAAAGGACAAAATAGCCAGTTAATATCAAACGGCAGCAACCCTAAATTTAAATCGACCAAACCTCCCAATCAAAAAATACAGACAAAATCTAACGGTATATCCAAAGATATACATAGACTCAAAATAAAGGGTTGGAAAAAAAAAAAAACGTACCAACCAAATGGAGAGCAAAAATAAATAAATAAGCAGGAGTTGCAATTTTCACATTTGACAAAATAGATTTCAAAGCTACAAGGATACAAGGATAAAAGGATTAATGTAATAATAAGAGATCTTAACACCCAGATACATAAGACCCATAATGAGATTTAGATTCAACGAGACAGAAAATTGATAACGATATCCGGGACTGGAACTAAGATCCAGAACAAATAAACTCAATAGAGCTCTCCATTTTAAACACACAAAAATATACATTATCCACAAAATCTAATGATATATCTAAAGATATACAAAGACTCAAAACAAGGGGATGGAAAAAAGCTCACCAACCAAATGGAGAGCAAAAATAAATAAATAAAAAGCAGGAGTTGCAATTCTCACACTTAATAAAATAGATTTCAAAGCTACAAGGATGCAAGGGTAAAAGGATTAATACAACAATAAGAGATCTTAACACCCAGATACATAAGACACATAATGAGATTTAGATTCAACGAGACAACAAATTGATAAGATATCCAGGACTTGAACTCAGAACCAGAACAAATAAACACAACAGAGGTCTCCATTTTAAACACATAAAATATGCATTAACCACTTTAAACACTCAAAATATTGATCGGCCATTATTGAAACCCATTTTAGGAATGAAGTAATATTCCTTTTTCCCTCTTTTTCTTTTTTTCCCCTTCTTTTTCTCTTTTTCCCTAAAAAAAAAAAAAAAAAAAAAAAAAGAAACAGATGCCTTACTTCAGCACCTGGAGGATTGTGGATATAAAGTATCTAAAAAGACAGCCCAGATTTGCCAACAGCAAGTGCAATATCTGGGGTTCACCACTCGGCAGGGAGAGCGCAGCCTAGAAGCCAAGAGGAAACAAGTTATTTGCAACCTGCCAGAACCCGAAACTAAGAGGCAGTCGAGAGAGTTCCTGGGAGCCATGGGTTTCTGTAAATTGTGGATTCCAAACTTTGCAGTACTGGCCAAACCCTTACACAAAGTGACAAAGTGGGGAGGAGACAAGAAACCCTTTGAATGGGGATCCCAGCAGCCGCAGGAACTGAAAAGGAAAGTTTTCTCAGTTCTGGCTTTGGGGCTACCCAATTTAACAAAGCCTCTCATGCTGTATGTGTCAGAAAGAAGGAAAAAAAAATGACAACTGAAGTTTTAACATCAACTCTGGGGCAAAATTTAAATATCAAAGCACCCCACACAGTAGTGACTCTAATGAATACTAAGGACATCATTGTTCAACAAATGCTAGGCCAACCAAATACCTGAGCCTGCTAAAGTGAAAAATCCCCTCATCACCATTGAGGTCTGTGCAACACCTAACACTCTGCCATTTTGCCCCAGGTGCCAGAAGGCCCATGAAGCAACCCGTGTGCTGCTTCGAGATCTCATCTCCAGTTTGGATGGCCACAGCACATCAGATCAGACAACGGACCAGCATTTGTACCGGATTTGGCCCGGAAAACAGCAATGGCCTTGGGTATTACTTGGAAACTGCACACTGCCTACCAACCTCAGAGTTCCGGAAAGGTGGAGGGAATGAACTGGACCATCAAAAACAGCTTATGGAAAATGTTGTCAGGAAACAGGATTAAAGTGGGCGTAGGCACTTCCCTTGGTGCTATTCAAAATTAGATGTACTCCCTCTAAGAAGACAGGATATTCCCCTTATGAAGTCTTCTATCATAGGTCCCCTCCCATATTGCAGGCACTCCCGGGAACTCCTCAGGAGTGGGGAGAGACTAGGACAACAGTTACAAGCTCTAGGGAAGATCACTCAGGTTATTTCAACCTGGGTAAATGAGAGATGTCCTTTAAACTTCTTCTCCCCAGTTCACCCTTTCTCACCAGATGATTGCATGTGGATAAAAGACTGGAATGTAGCCCCTCTGAAGAAAGGACCCCAGACCGTGATCCTGACCACTCCCACAGCCGTAAAGGTAGAGGGAAACCCAGCCTGGATCCACCACAGCTGCATGAAACCAGCAGCAGCTGAAACTTGGGAAGCTAGACCAGACCCAGACAACAGCTGTAGAATCACCTTAAGAAGGACAGACAATAAGCCCTGCTCCAGCCACATCCCAGAAGCTGGCGGGCCCACACATGGCCGAAGCATGAGGAAGTTAATCACGGGACTCACTCTTCTTAATGGACTTGTACAGTAAGAATGCTCTCAGTGTGTACACCAGGTTACTAAGGTAGGACGTAAAGTTACTGCCATTCTTTCATTCTACAGTTATTATGAATGTAGAGGGACACAGAAGGGAACCTGTTTATATAATGGTACTCAGTATAAGGTGTGTAATCCAGGGGATGGACAGACCGATGTCTGCTATGTTTGATCCATCAAAGCCCCCTACGCATACGACTTTTGAAATTAAACTCTGAACAGGGCGAGGGAACACCCCTACTAAGTCAATAGCTAAAACAGAGGAGAATGGAAGCCCCAAAAAGGTTACCCTAAGGTTTGATGCCTGTGCAGCCATCAATGCCTATCATTCCAGTAGGGGGCGCTATGGTCCCCTTGGATGGGAACAAAGTTACATGAAAGAGCATTAAGTATATCTGCCAGAAAACCTGCTGGGGCAGTAAATGCATTTTTTGGGTCATGCGTCATCTGGGCAACTTGTAAAAATAATACAAATAATCCCATTCATCTTGTAAAAGGGAGAGACACCATTTTAGGGAGTAATGTCCCCTGCGACTCAGGACATTGTAACCCAGTAGAATTAATAATCACAAACCCCCAAGACCCTAAATGCGAAAAAGGGGAGAGTGTAATGCTAGGAACTGATGGGAAAGGGCTTGACACTGGAGTCAGTACCCAGATTCAGGGAAAAATCCAGAAACGCTCAGCCCAGCCAGTGTACCAGCCCTTCTATAATATATTAAATAAGCTAGTGCTGAAACTTCCAAAAAAGACAAAGAACTTGTTCCTCCAACTTGCTGAAAATGTAGCTCATTCGCTTAATATCACTTCTTGCTATGTATGTGGGGAATTACCATGGGTAATAGGTGGCCATGGGAAGCCTGTGAATTATTACCCTCTGACCCTGTCCCTGACTTGACCTCAGTTCAAAGGATTCATACCAACGGTTTCTGGGTTTTAAAGGTTTCAATTATTGGGCAATACTGTTTGGCTGAAGAAGGAACAGGCGTCACTATTCCAGTAGGAAAGCTTAGCTGCTTAGGGCAGCGACAGTATAACGGAACAGTGGGCACTGTAACCTGGTGGAGCGCAAACTATACAGAAAAGAACCCTCTCCTAAAATTTCCAAAATTACAGGATGCTTGGGATCATCCTGAGTACCACAGAGACTTGACAGCCCCGTCTGGGTTGTACTAGATCTGCAGACATAGAGCACACATACAGCTGCCTGAAAGATGGATAGGTAGCTGTGTCCTAGGCATCATTAAGCCTTCCTTTTTCCTATTGTCTGCCAAGACAGGTGGGCTGTTAAGATACCCAGTCTACTCCGCCCGGGAGAAAAGAAGTCTAAAGATAGGTAAATGAGAAAATAATAAGTGGCCACCGGAAAGAATTATTGAGTACTATGGGCCGACCACATGGGCAGAGAATGGCTCATGGGGACACCGGGCTCCTAGCTATATGTTCAATCAGATCATCCGGTTGCAGGCAGCCTTGGAAATACTCGTTAATGAAATAGGCAAAGCTCTGTCCATTTTGGCCGGACAAGAAACTCTAGTGAGAAATGTGGTTTATCAGAACCGGCTGGCTATAGATTATTTGCTAGCAGCTTAAGGAGGAGTCTTTAAAAAATGTAAGCTAACCAACTGCTGCCTACACACAGACAACCAGGGTCACACAGTTAAGAATATGTCCAAACTCGCACACGTACCTGGGCAGGTATGGCACAAATTCAACCCTGAGTTCTTGCTTAAAGATTGGTCTTCAGCCTTGGGAGAATTAAAAACCCTCATGATAAATGTGGTAACAATAGTAGGTGTTTGTTTGCTACTCCCCTGTTTTCCCCCCTTGTTCCTCTAAATGGCTAAGAAATTCTTTATTGCTGTAATAGACCAGAGAACCACATCACAAATGTTTTTTTTTTCTTTTGTGAAGTTCTTTTTATTTATTTATTATTTTTTTTATTGCATTTTAGGTTTTGGGGTACATGTGCAGAACATGCAAGATAGTTGCATAGGTACACACATGGCAGTGTGATTTGCTGCCTTCCTCCCCTTCACCCACATTTGGCATTTCTACCCAGGCTATCCCTCCCTAGCTCCCCCTGCTGCTGTCCTTCCCCTATTCCCCCCAGTAGACCCCAGTGTGTAGTACTCCCTTCCCTGTGTCCATGTGTTCTCATTTTTTCTCACCCGCCTATGAGTGAGAATATGCGGTATTTCATTTTCTGTTCTTGTGTCAGTTTGCTGAGAATGATGTTCTCCAGATTCATCCATGTCCCTACAAAGGACATGAACTCATCATTTTTGATTGCTGCATAATATTCCATGGTGTATATGTGCCATATTTTCCCAGTCCAGTCTATCATCGATGGGCATTTGGGTTGGTTCCAGGTCTTTGCTATTGTAAACAGTGCTGCAATGAACATTCGTGTGCATGTGTCCTTATAGTAGAACGATTTATAGTTCTTTGGATATATACCCATGTTTTATATCCGTTATTGTCAATCAGTTTCTTCAGAGGATCTTGAAAATAAGAATAAAGAGTGAGAACTCTCACTAATGTTTTAGGTGAGGTTCTCAAAGTGGGGAATGAGGAAAGAGACCCAAGCATCTAGGACCATCTCCCCCTTGACTTCCACACTGCATTTCAGTGGAAGAAAAGGCTGGCCAACTGGTGCCTCCTTAATCACCGTCCTATAGATAGCAGGCATAGTATGGGGGAATCTTTCAGGAAGGCACTGTTGTTACTTAAACAAGATCAAACCCCAACACCACACCTACTCCATGGATCAAGACCCTTTCACATGTAATTTCTAAGGCTATAAATCCAAGACCCTTTCATGTGTAGTATCTAGAGTTGTAAGCCTATATCAAGGCAGAGCTTCTCTTTGTTAGACGAGCTTAGCTGTTAGACAACTATGTCGCCTTGCTCCCAGCCAAATAAATCACTCCTTCCTTCCTAGTTCGGTGTCTGAGAGGTCTGTTTCTCACAGCCACTCCTGCTTCACTATTATCTTCACTTCTGTTATTGAGTCTGGGCCCACACATGTTTTTGACTACATACACAGAAATATAAAAGACTCCTCCTCAGATAGGAGAGCAGCTTGAGACCAAGATATGCCATGTTTTGTTGGTTAGTAATCTATAAATAAACTGTGTCCTGTGAAACTGAGACCCTGGACAGTGCCCCTGGATCTCTTGAATCTCTTGAATGATTACCTGTGCTTTCTTTATCCTCCCATGCCTTATCCTTTACTAGAGACTTTCATAAATACCCTTTGTGAAGTCTCATGAGTACTTTGAAAAATTAGAACCTCTAGTATACCCTTTTTCAGGAAGCTGGACGATGTGTTCTGATACAAGAGAGCAACTCAAGACAGAAACAGGAGACCCAGGGAACCCAACTTAGAGAGAGGGGAAGGAGTTCTCAGGAGGGTGATGACTGGGACTGTTAAGATGATAGTTGAGCCATAAGAGCAATCAGTGTGGAGCATGACTCTGAAGAAGAAAAAAACAATGTTACTGAAAGGAAGCTGATGAGTTTGACCAAATGGAAAGATTGTATAGTTCTTAGAAAGTTTGGGAAGAATTAGAGATTCCAAAATAAACAGAAATAAGGCAAATGATTGATTCTAAGTTAAATATAAAGCAATTTTTTTCTTCAGGAAAGAAGAAGGCAGAAATAAAAAAAAACAGTAACCTATGTGGCTCAGCCATGAATGATACTTACATAGTCATAATGCAAACACAGATTATAGGCAAGTCAACATGCCTCTGGCTTCCTCATTTGTGAAATGGAGATGTGTAATCCCCATTCCATGAATTGGTGTGCCGACTCAATGAGTCCACGTGAAGTGCTTAGAGCAATAATAATGAGGATTATTATTGCAGTTTTTAGCTCATGATCACTCCTGGCTCCTTACCCTTCCTTGGTGCCTCATTCTTCATATTCTCTTAGACCTGCTGCTAATTCCAAGCTGACTTCCCATTAGATCTCCCAGCCAGTCCTTGTCTAATCCACTAATTCTTAGTTCTATTCCCAACTTGTCTTCACTCTTCAAGGGACAGGTTTCATCCCATGTCACCTTCATACTTCAGAGTGAATTCAGGAGGAGACAATAAACTCATGATGGAATTTTCAATGCTTCCTTACTCACTTCTGCAAAGACTAGTTTTTCAATAGCAAAGAAGTGATATGGGTATGAAAAACACTGAGAACTATTGTATTTAAAATGGGTGTTGTGTTTAGAATCCCTTATTGCCCAGGAAGGAGTGAAAGAAGAGTTCTCTTGTACTAGATGGAGTTGATTTCCTGACTTCCTCATCTTTGTATCTTAATCATCTAACAGAATGCCTGGCATGTGATATGTACTCAATAACTGTTTTATTAATCAGTAAGCAGCTAAATTATATGTGTTTGTAAAGAAATCCTATTTTTGTCACTAATGAGTTGTGGCATTGGTCAAGTCACTTTACCCACATGGGACCTTGCTTCCTCATCTGTAATATGTGAGCATTGAATAGATGTTCTCTTAGTTTCTTTTCAGTTCTGAACTTTGCCTTAGGTGGTACCAAGAGAAGTAGGAGAAGGTTTCCAATGGAACCTACTATATGACACAGCAATGGAGAATCACCATTAGAACTGTAAGCTGCATTAGTAGCAATGGTCCAGACCAGTGCTTCTAAAACTTGAATGTGCATAATAAGACTTGGGAGATACTATTAAAATGCATATTCTGACTCAGTGGGTCTGGATTGAGATTCAGCATTTCTAATGAGCTTCCAGGGGATGCTAATGCTACTGGTTCTCAGCCACACTTTCAGTCACAACAGTCATTTCAAATGTCAGTCCCTATTTCCCTTAGACAGATTTTGCCTTCCCAAGCTCCTTGAAGCTGGATGTTATTTTAAGCCCCATATGAAGGACCAGGCTCTAGCTAATCACATGGTCAACCAGGCCCAGAATCCAGAGCATCTCAGAGGTAATCCTTGGGACTCTGCATGATCCCTGAGTTACAGGACTTCTAACATCTAAGTTGATCATCCGGCTTCTGCTTTTATTATGACTTGGTAGTTTTCCCAGGAACCCTAACTCTTCCTTCAGTATCCTGCTAGAACTGAGCTTGTCTTAAATGCACAGCTTGGGCTGGGCGTGGTGGCTCACGCCTATAATCCCAGCACTTTGGGAGGCCAAGGCGGGTGGATCACGGGGTCAAGAGATAGAGACCATCCTGGTCAACAAGGTGAAACCCCGTCTCTGCTAAAAAAAAAAAAAATACAAAAATTAGCTGGGCATGGTGGTGAGCGCCTGCAGTCCCAGCTACTCGGGAGGCTGAGGCAGGAGAATTGCATGAACCCAGAAGGCAGAGGTTGCGGTGAGCTGAGATCGTGCCATTGCACTCCAGTCTGGATAACAACAGTGAAACTCCATCTCAAAAAAAAAAAAAAAAATGCACAGCTTGTTCGTTTGGGGACCTGAAACAGATTCTTTTACTGTGAATATGAAGTCTTCCAGAAAAGAATACTAGGTCCACATCTCTTGTTAGACTGGCCAGATTCCTGCACTAAATAAACATACCTCAAAAAACCATTTCAGTTCTATTCAAGTTTGTGTTTTCACTTGGCAGAGGCTTGTTCTTCAGTGCTGTGCTTGCTCAGACTTCCTGCACTTGACCATCCTTATCCATCTGAGTCTTCTATGGCCTTTGAATACTTTGCCTTGGACTGTCCAGCTGCACTCAAGAAAACAGTCTTTTAATTAAAGTTTGGCAAAGTTTGGGCGTTTAGAGTACTCATCACCTGAATGGTGAACATTGTACCCAATAGGTGATTTTTCAACCCTCACCCCCTCCCACCCTCCCACTCTTTGTAGTTTCCAATGTCTGTTATTCCACTGTGCACGTCCATGTGTACTCATAGTTTTAGCTTCCAATTCTAAGTGAGAACATGTGGTACTTGGCTGAGTTATTTTAGTTAGGATAATGACCTCCAGTTACATCCATGTCACTACAAAAGACATGATTTGTTGTTTTTTATGGCTGAGTAGTTCTTTATCCAGTCCTCTGTTGATGGACACTTGGTTGATTCCATATGTTTGCTATTATAAATAGTGCTGCAGTAAACATACAAGTGCAGGTATCTTTTTGGTATAATGATTTATCTCCCTTTGGATATACACCCCATCGTGGAACTGCTGAATCCAATGGTGGTTCAACTTTTAGTTACTTGAGAATCTCTCTACTTTTTTCCATAAAGGTTGTACTAATTTACACAACCATCAACCGTGTATAAAAGTATTCCATTTTCTCCACATTCTTGTCAATACCTATTGTTTTATGACTTTTTAATAATAGTCATTCTGACTGGTGTAAGATGATATCTTATTGTCATTTTAATTTTCATTTCTCCGATTAGTGATGTTGAGCACTTTTTTACACGTTTGTTGGAAACTTGCATATCTTCTTTTGGAAAATGTCTGTTCATGTTCTCATCCACTTTTTTTATTTTTATTTTTTTTTTGGAGACACGGTTTCTCTCTCCTTACCCAGGCTGGAGTGCAATGGCGTGATCTCGGCTCACCACAAGCTCCGCCTCCTGGGTTCAGGCAATTCTCCTGCCTCAGCCTCCTGAGTTGCTGGGATTACAGGCAAGCGCCACCATGCCCAGCTAATTTTTTGTATTTTTAGTAGAGATGGGGTTTCACCATGTTGACCAGATGGTCGTGATCTCTTGACCTCGTGATCCACCCATCTCGGCCTCCCAAAGTGCTGGGATTACAGGCGTGAGCCACCGGGCCCAGCCTCTCATCCACTTTTTAATGGTAGTGTTTTATTTTCTTGTTGAGCTGCTTGAGTTTCTTGTAGATTCTAGATACTAGATCTTTGTTAGATACATAGTTTGCAATTTTTTTTCCATTCTGCAAGTTGTCTGTTTACTCTATTGACTACTTCCTTTGCTGTGTAGCTTTTTAGTTTAATTAAGCCCCATTTATCTATTTTTTGTTGTTGCATTTGATTTTGAGGACTTAGTCATAAATTGCCTAGGTCAATATCCAGAAAAATTTTTTAGGTTTTCTTCTAGAATTTTTTTATAGTTTCAGGTCTTATGTTTAGGTTGTTAATCCATCTTATGTATCTGATGCTACATATGGGTCTAGTTTCATTCATCTGCAAATGGCTATCCAATTTTTCCCGCACCATTTATTAAACAGGGTGTCCTTTCCTCAGTGTATATTTTTGTTAGCTTTGTCAAAGACCAGTTGGTTAAAGGTATATGGCTTTATTTCTGGGCTCTCTATTCTTTTCACTGATGTATGTGTCTATTTTTTTTATACCAGTACCATGTTGTTTTGGTTACTATAGCCTTGTAGCATAATTTGAAGTGAGGTAATGTGATGTCTCCAGGTTTGTTCTTTTGGCTTAGAATTGCTTTGGCTATTCTAGCTCTTTATTTGATCCATATGAATTTTAGGATTGTTTTTCTAATTCTGTGAAATATGTTGAACCTGTAGATTGCTTTGGGCATATGGTCATTTTAACAATACTGATGCTTCCAAACCATGAACATAGAATGTTTTTCCATGTTTGTGTCATCTACATTTTCTTTCATCAGTGTTTTATAACTCTCTTTTTAGAGATCTTTCACGTCCTTGGTTAATTATATTCCTAGGTATTGTTTTTTGTAGTTATTACAAATGTTATTGCCTTCTTGATTTGGTCCTCAATGAGATCATTATTTGTGTATAGAAATGCTACTCATTTCTGTATGTTAATTTTGTATATTGAAGCTTTACAAAATTCATCTATCAAACTAAGAGGTTTTTTGGTGGAGCCTTTAGGATTTTTCAGCTACAAAATCAGCAAACAAGTGATTTGACTTCCTCTTTTCCAATCTATATGTCTTTAATATTTTTCCCTTGCTTTATAGCTCTGGGAGAACTTCTAGTACTATCTTAAATAAGAATGTTGGGCATCCTTGATTTGTTCCAGTTTTTAGAAGGAATGTTTTCAACTTTTCTCCCCTTTCAGTATGATATTGGCTGTAAGTTTGTCTTAATTATGCCTTTATCATGTTGATGTATGTTCTTTTATGCCTAATTTGTTGAAGATTTTTTTATCATAAAGATATGATAAATTTAATCAAATGCTTTTTCTGCATCTGTTGAGATAATCATATGCTTTTTGTCATGAATTTTGTTTATGTGATGCATCACATTTATTGATTTCCATATGTTGACTTATCATTGCATCTCTGGGATATATCCTACCTGATCATGGTATATTATCTTTTTGATGTGCTATTGGATTTGATTTATTACTATTTAGTTGAGGATTCTTGCATCTATATTCATCAGGGATATTGGTCTATAGTTTACTTTTTCCATTGTGCCCTTGTCTGGTTTTGGTATCAGGGCAATACTGGTCTTAAAGAATGAGTTAGGAAGAATTCCTTCTTACTCAGTTTTTTGGAATAGTTTCAGGAGTATTGGTATTGGTTCTTATTCATATGTTTGGTAGAATTTGGCTATGAATCCACCTCATCCTGGGTTATTTGCTGATGCTGGGAGATTTTTTTTCTTATTACTGTTTCAATCTTGAGACTTAATATTGGTCTGTTCACGACTTTTATTTTTTCCTGCTTCAATTTCAGGAGATTGTATGTTTCCAGGATTTTATTCCTTTTCTACTAGGTTTTCTAGTTTGTGGCATATCGTTGTTCATAATAGTCTCTGGTCATCTTTTGTATTTCTATAATATTGGTTGTAATGTCTCCTTTTAAATTTCAGATTGTGTTTATTTGGATCCTCTATTTTCTTAGTCTAGCTAGTGCCTTGTCAATTGTTTATCTTTTCAAAACACCAACTTTTCATTTTGTTAATCATTCGTATTGTTTTTTAGTCTCTATTGCATTTAGTTCTGTGCCAAGCTTTGCTGTTTCTTTTCTTCTGCTAACTTTGGGTTTGGTTTGTTCTTGTTTTTCTAGTTCCTTGAAGTACAACATTAGGCTGTTAATTTGTGACTTTTCTACATTTTGATGTAGGCATTTACTGCTATGAACTTCCTTCTCAGCACTGCTTTCACTGTATCCCACAGGGTTTTGGTATGTTGTGTTTTCATTTTCAATCATTTCAAAAAAATTTTTAATTTCCATCTTAATTTCTTCATTGATCTAGTAATCATTTAGGAACATGCTGTTTAATTTCCATGTATTTCTATGGTTTCAGAGCTCCTCTTAGTATTGATTTCTAGCTTTATTCCATTGTAGTCTGATAAAATCTTTGACAGAATTCTCATTTTTAAAAATCTGTTAAAACTTTTTGTTAATGGCCTAATAGGTGGTCTGTCTTGGAGAATATTTCATGCACCGATGGAAAGAATGAATATTCTGTAGTTGTTGGGTAAAATATTCTGTAAATGTCACTGAAATGAATTTCATACAAAGTCCAATATTTATTTGTTAATTTTCTGTCTTGATGATCTATCTAGTACCGTGAGTGAGATGTTAAAGTTGTCCACTGTTATTGTATTGTTGTTATTGCTCTCTTTAGGTTTAGTAATATTTGTTTTGTGAATTTGTGTATTCTGATGTTGTATGCATATATATTTCAGACTGTTATATCCTCTTGCTGAATTGATCCTTTTATCATTATATAATGATCTTCTTTGTCATTTATTATTGCTTTTTATTAAAGTTGGTTTCATTTAGCACAATGTAGCTACTCCCACCTGCTTTTGGTTCTTATTCCTTTGGAATGTCTTTTTTCACCCCTTTACTTTCAGCCTATTACGTGTCTTTATAGGTAAGGTGAGTTTCCTATATGTACCATATGGTTGGATCACGGTTTTCTGCCAATCTGTATATTTTAAATGGAGCATTTAATTCATTTATATTCAAGGTTAATATTGATACATGAAGCTTTGTTCCTGTTATATTAATTGTTTTGAAGTGGTTTTATAAATGGTTTCTTTTTCTCTTTTTGTTTTGTGGTTTGATAAGATTCTTTCATGTTGCTATTTGATTCTTTCTCTTCCCCTTTTGTGTGACTGTTTTATAAGAACTGTGAATTTTACATCTCTAAGTGTTTTCATGGTGGCGAATATCAACCTTTTGCTTCCATATTTAAGACCCCTTTGGGCATTTCCTATGTGCCAATTTAGATAACAAATTCCATCAGCATTTGCTTGTCTGGGAAAGGCTTTATTTCTCCTTCATTTATAAAGTTTATCCTGGCAGTATGTAAGATTATTAACTGACAGTTTTCTCTTTCTGCACTTTGAAAATACCATTGCATGCTCTCCTGGCCTGTAAGATTTATGCTGAAAAGGCCACTGTTAGTCTACTGAGATTTCCTTTATAGATGACTAGACGCTTTTCTCTTGCTAATTTTACATTTTTTTTCACTTTGACTTTAGATATTCAGAAGATAATATGCCATGATGAAGTCCTTTTGCAACATATTTGTCTGAAGATCGCTGGGCCTCCTGTATCTGAATGACTGACTCTCTTGTTATATTTGGGATGTTTTCATCAATTATGTCCTTAAGTAACTTTTCTAATTTTTTTATCTCTCTCCCTCCTTGAAAATACCAACAATTCATAAGTTCTGTTGATTTACGTAGTCCCAGAAGTCTCGAAGGCTTTGTTTCTTCTTTTCATTTTCTTTTTCTTTTTTTGTCTGACAGAAATATTTCAAAAGACCTGTCTTTACGTTCTGAAAGCCTTTCTTCTGCTCGGTCTAGTGTGTTACTAAAGCTTTCAAGTGTATTCTGTATTTCCTTCAATAAATTTTTTAGTTCAGAAATTCTTTTTTTTTTTTTAAGATATTTATCTCCTTGGTACATTTTTCATTCATATCCTGAATTGATTTTCTGACTGCTTTGTATTGGATTTTCTCTGGGATCTTAAAACCTAGATGATGGGTTGATAGGTGCAGCAAACTACCATGGCACATGTATACCTATGTAACAAACCAGCACAGTCTGCAAATGTATCGCAGAACTTGAAGTATAATAATTAAAAAAAAGAAAAAAGAAGTTAGTAGTGGGAGCAGTGGGCCAGATGTGTGGGCAGGTTCTCAAGCCCTAGGTAGCTTGTGTCATATGGGTGGTGGCTATAGCAGTGATGGCAACCCACTAGGACCCAAGGAGTCTGTGTTGGTGTTCTTGGTAGCTGCACTGGGTTGAGTGGACTAGTCCTCAGTCCCACAGTTGCCCATAGCAGGGTAGTGGGTATTGTCCTAAGTGTGCTTAGGAGAGTTTGGTCTCCCCTCTTCTTCCCCTACCTGGGTGGAAGCTACAGCTATATTGCCTCGAATTCAGCCTAGGGGTAAAGTATAGCCCAACATTAAACTCTCAAAATACTGTTGGCTGTGGGTTTGTGACCAGACAGGGTAGGCTCCCCTTCAGCAGAGCAGCATGGACAAGAAGCTGTGAAGTGTGCAGTCTGCTTGAGTCTCGATCTCACAGTAGCCTGCAGCAGCAGGGTGGTGGGTACTGTCCTAGATATGCACAGGAGAGATTGGTTTTCTTATCCCTGCTTGGTCAGGCAGCAGCTGCTGCCACATCAACTCAAACTCAGCCTGAAGGTGGGGCACAGCCCAGCTTTAAACTCTCAAAACTGCACCTTGGGCCTGCAATCAGGGAGGGCAGGACCCTTCCCAGCCTTGCAATGTGAGCAAAAAGCTGTGGCAAGTGTGGTCCACTCAGTTCTCAATTTCACAGCAGCCCACTGGAGGGCAGTGAGTATCATCCTAGATATGCATTGGAGAGCCTAGTTCCCTGTCCCTCCTTGGCCAGCTGGCAGCTGCCGCCATGTCAGCCCAAACTCAGCCCCCATAACAACCTTTATAGCAGCAATGATTCCCTCCAAATTAATTTCTCAAGTGCCAGAAGTAATGGCCAGCTACTGATTCCTTATGATCCCTCCTCCCTCTTAGCTATGACTTGTATTCCTTGAGACTTCCCAAGTTATAAACATAATTCTAATTTTATTCTGATCCTCAAATGGGCTAGATCCTTCTAGGAACGCTGGATTCTAAAAAGAGCAAGATGAGACAGGATAAAGCTAGACGTCCTCAGGTACAATCTGGAGACAAATCTGAGCAATCAAACCTTTGGCCATGGTTACATCTTTTTACAGTTAAACTGTAGTAGTATATCTCTCTGACTTAAATAAACTATGCTTTGCAGCTATTTTTAAAGCCACTGTCTGGGCCAGGCGCGGTGGCTTATGCCTGTAATCCCAGCACTTTGGGAGGCCGAGGCGGGTGGATCACAAGGTGAAGAGATCGAGACCATCCTGGTCAACATGGTGAAACCCCATCTCTACTAAAAATACAAAAATTAGCTGGGCATGGTGGTGTGCGCCTGTAATCCCAGCTACTCAGGAGGCTGAGGCAGGAGAATTGCTTGAACCCAGAAGGCGGAGGTTGCGGCGAGCCGAGATCGTGCCATTGCACTCCAGTCTGGGTAACAAGAGCGAAACTCTGTCTCAAAAAAAAAAAAAAAATACAGCCACCGTCTGGGCAGTTCATTAAAATGATAGTCCCTGGCAGCTTAGTGTTTGTCCCTATAAGATTTTTGAAATTGTTCAAAAGATGCTTGTTTGTACAAAGTTCCAATGAATAGCTTGTAATGTGATTCTATTATAGTCTATTAAAGATAATTTTGTCAACTAGGATAAAATAATTTCTACCTTGTATACTCAAGAAGTTAAGATTTTCAAAGCTGTGAACTTAACTCCAAAGTATTGTGGCATGGAGATTGAAGTCCTCCGAATTACCAAAAATTTCCATATCAAAAACCCCAATGCTGGGATTTCAACTCTGCTACCACTAGCATCCCTAGTTCCTATTGGCATTTATGCTTCAATGTGGTTAATAAACTGAAGTGGACCAAGGGGGTGGATCAAGGGATGTTAAACAGCATTGTCATGCAATGATTCTTTTTGTCCCTGGAAACTCCAAAGCTCCGAGTCAGTTATTAATTTTTATTATTATCCTTTCCAGAAGCTAGAAGTGCCTACAGCCAGGACCATCATCTGAGGACTCAATATAGCACCATGCTCAGCTGTGCAGACTCTGGAATCAGACCGTTTCAATCCTGACTCCTTGCCCACTAACAATCTTCCATCCTGTGTCTCACTTCCCTTTTTGTAGAAGGGGGCTAATGAAAGCATCTGTCTTATAGAGATGCTGTGAAATGATGTAAATAAAGTGCTTGGAACATAGTAAGTTCTATGTAAGTCTTCTCTCTTACTATAACTGGGTTTCATGAGCTTCAGCCAGTTATTCAACATTAAACTCAATGAATGCTAAAATTCTAAAATGATGAGAAGATGAATTAAATACACCAATATTCAAATCATCAAACAAATTCCAGCTTTTTATTCCAAATGATAATGTCTGGAGTCTGAGATCTAGTGCATCTAGGTGCGTGTTTCTTGACTTTTTGACTGAGCATTATGGCAGCAACTACATCTCTTATCATGACCCAATACAGACATACTTCTTGTCAAAGGGGAAAAATATTCTAAAACTAAGAAATGGAAAAACTGTGTGTTCTGCATATTTTCTTGTGACTTGAGAAAATCACTCAAGCAATTTGCTTAAATCTGATATTTTTTTAGTTGGCGTCCTGCTTCTAATCACTGTCTGACACTAGCTCATGCTTCTGTGTTAATTGTCAGACACAATTGTTGGTGGATAAAACCTTGTTACTCTAATTATCAGCCACAAATACAGTCTTAGCATTTGCTTCTTGGATGTTGTTTTGTTTTGTTTTTCCAATAGCAGCATACAGACACCTCAAATTATCCTGCCTCAAGCTACCCTTGTAATAACTGATAGGGATATGATGTTTCTGTGGTCTTGTGAAATAAACTTTATGCTTTCTTCCTCTTTTTTTTAAACTGCTTACATAAACATTCTGTTTCCCAACTATGTATTCCTCCCATTTCCAAACCTTCTCTGAATGGAAATAATCTTTCATTAGTTCCTTGCCAGCAAGTAAATAAAATTTGACATATGCTGATGATCAACCTAAGAAATTTTGTTTTTAACAATATATATCATAAAATGAAAGTTTCAGAAAACATTTTTTTTTTTTTTTTTTTTGAGATGGAGTTTCGCTCTTGTTACCCAGGCTGGAGTGCAATGGCGCGATCTCGGCTCACCGCAACCTCTGCCTCCTGGGTTCAGGCAATTCTCCTGCCTCAGCCTCCCGAGTAGCTGGGATTACAGGCACACGCCACCGTGCCCAGCTAATTTTTTGTGTTTTTAGTAGAGACGGGGTTTCCCCATGTTGACCAGGATGGTCTCGATCTCTCGACCTTGTGATCCACCTGCCTCGGCCTCCCAAAGTGCTGGGATTACAGGTGTGAGCCACCGCGCCCGGCCAGAAAACATTTTTATATGCAATGCCTTCTAGTGTTTTTGTGTTTCATTTCTTTAAAAAAAAATGCTATTTATGATCCACTATACTTCCTGACCCATTAGTAATTTTAACCACAATGTGAAACTACTGCACTACATTCCCCTCAAAGAGATTATAGATTCATTATTTTTAAATGTATATGGAATATCTGGCAAGGATTTAACTGGCAAAGAGTGGAAAAGAGAGTACTTTTAAAATATGTGAAATAGCATGAAAAGTATCTGGAGAGTTATATGCTAAAGTTTCTCTTTTGTATCTGGATAGGAAGAGAATTATAATTGACCAAGAGTTGGTAGCAGATTTCCAGCCTAAGGTAGCAGAATGAAAGGGCCAAAGTGAGAAATGGTGCTGGAGAACAAAGAGAGGCATGCCCAGGAGGTTTCATGAATTGACATGGGTCACCTGAGTCAAGGAGCTGCAGAAGCTCCCAGAGGCGCAGCTAGAGGGGACAGCACTCAAGAGCTGGGAAGTGCAGAACAGACCAAGGCAGCACACAAAAAGCAAATAAAAATGCCGAACAGGGCAAAACTATAGGCAAAAAAGCCTGAGGCTCTTCTTAGACAAAGCAGCAATCAAAGGAATTCTATAGTAGAATGTCCCTCTGTGAAAGGCTGTATTGACCAACTGCTGCGTCTTTAAAAGCTTGACCCATTTTCAAAGCTATCTTAAAATCCAAATTACTGTTCACTCTCCAATAATTCATGGATTGATACTGAACTGTTCCTAAATACTTGTCCCCTTCTTCCTTCTGTCCCCCAATTAGTCCTATTGCAAATGTCCATCCATACATCTGGATATAGATATGAATAAAGATATAGATAATGGATATAAAAATAAGGATAACCTACATTAAAATAAATTATATCTATGATACGAATTTGTAAGCTGCGTTTAGAGGGCAAATTAAGGTTTTCTCTGATTTGCTATGTACTTACTTAAATTTTGCTGCTTAGGCACATTTTACTCTTTTCTGCCGAATGTTGGAAGCTAAAGTATCTATGAGGAGGTACTATTGCTAAACATTAAAGGTGCTTTTAAATAATGATTACCAAGTACATTTCATGTATATTTGAAGTTATTAAACTTTAAAAGCATAACAATTTAAAAATAATTTCACGGCTGGGCACAGTGGCTCATGCCTGTAATCCCAGCACTTTGGGAGGCCAAGGTGGGCGGATCACAAGGTCAAGAGATTGAGACCATCCTCGCCAACTTGGTGAAACCCCATCTCTACTAAAAAAATACAAAAATTAGTTGGGCGTGGTGGCGCGTGCCTGTATTCCCAGCTACTCAGGAGGCTGAGGCAGGAGACTTGTTTGAACCCGGGAGGCAGAGGTTACAGTGAGCCAAGATTGTGCCACTGCACTCCAGCCTGGCGCCCGGCGACAGAGCAAGACTCTGTCTCAAAAAAAATAATAATAATAATTTCACATAATAATGACAATAATAACCTACTCTTTACTGAGGTTACAGGTTTATAGTTATCTCTAATTACAGATGAGGGTAACCTTGATGCAGAAAAGTTAACTAATCTACTCAAGATCACAAACTATCAAATGGCAGATGAGAGTCAAACCTAGGCAGTTTAGTTCCAGAGTATGTGTTCTTACCCACTACACTAATGTAAGCACAACAAATAAAAAGCAGACCATTCCCAGTAAAAGTGTGAAGAAAAAAAAAGAGAAAAATCTCAAAAGAAACTGGTTAAAGAAGTCCTAAAACTTCCAAAGCAGCAGCGACTTGGCTCTCAACAGCAACAATGGAAATGAATAGATGATGTTTTGAAGGTGTTGAAACCACATGATTTCCGACCTTAAATTATCTACCCCACGAAAATTTATTTTACAAATAGTTGTAAAATAACGATATTTATAGGCAATCAAAAATTGGAAGTGTTTGCCTCCAGAAGATGCTTACCAAAGGAAATTCTAAAGCAAGTACTTCAATAGAAAGAAATAATCTTAGAAGAAATATCTCAAATGCAAGAGGGAGTAAAAGCAAACCAAATGGTAAATATGTAGGAGATTCATTTAAAAAAAATTCTTGTATGAAACAAGATAAACAAATAAATAATAATAATAATATTATTTTCGGTTAAAAATGAAAATGTACAGTAATGCCATGTAAGTCATTAGGGGAGTAAAGGTATATGTCAATGTAGATTTTAATTAATTATGTATGTTGTCCTGAAGGTAACCATCAAAAGCACAGGTAGCGTGCACAATTTCGAAACTCATAGTGAAAAAATAAATGGTAAAGAAATAAATCAAAAAGTAGATATTAAAGGAGAAGAAAAACAAAAGCCAGGACAAGCAAAAGCAAGGTAGATTTAAACCAAATATATTAGTATGTATATGACTGGATTAAATTCCTCAGTCAGAAGCTAATATTGCCAAACAATTTTTTCTTTTGAGACAAGAGTCTCGCTCTGTCACCCAGGCTGGAGTGCAGTGGTGTGATCTCAGCTCACTGCAACCTCTGCCTCCTGGGTTCTAGCAATTTTCCTGCCTCAGACTCCTGAGTAGCTGGGATTAGACAATATTTTTAAATATCCAAGATACCTTTTATAAGAAACAAAAATAAAACACAAGTACGTGGAACGGTTGAAAGCAAAAGGCTGAAAAAATATTACCATGAAAACAATAAGCAAAATAAAGCCACTTTCATAGTATAACATCAAAGATAAAGCGGGCTCTATAGGAAAATGAACGTTATTACTAAAAGGTCATGTGATTTAAAAAGCATGATTAAGACAAGCACTATTATCAAAATGATAAAATGTTCAATTCACCAAGACAATACAGCAGCTCTCAATCTGATTGCACCTAAGAATACAGCCTCAAATTAAGTAAAGCAAAATTTGAGAGAACTGTAAGAAAAAACTAAGCAATGACAATCATAATGAAAGATTTAAACATACTTCTTTTAGTATTTAATTTTTTTAAAATGCAGACCAAATGGAAAAATCATCTAGCATATAGATGATTTGAACAAGATTAGTCAAACTGATCTACTACACATAAATACTTCCTCAACAACTGAAGAGTACATATTCTTTTAAAAAGCGATAGATTGCTTACACAATTAACACTTTTCTGATGAAAAGTATTATCTTTTTTAAAAAGTTTTTATTTTTTTCTGATAAAAAAATCAAATTTCAACAAATAGCAATCACACTAAAAATTTTTTATTACCACAAAACAACACAATCTGGTAATAGATAACAAAAGATAACTAACTAGAAAAACTCCACATAGTTTGGAATTTTAGATACGTGTGTCAGAATAGCCCATGAGCCAAAGGAGAAATCATAACGAAAATTTTACAGAACTATTTTTCACTGAATGATGATGTCAACACTTTAATAAAAAACTTGTGGGGTGCAGCCAAAACAATGTTTAGAGAGAAATTCATAGCTTGAAAATGCATATATTAGGGGAAAAAAGCTGAATATTGAGCTAAACCTCTATCACAAGTCAGTGGAAATAACATGCAAAAAAATAGAAAAAGATATACTAACCAAAACTAATTAAAAACTTCAAGAAAAAAGGAGAATACATAAATAACCAATATAAGAAATGAAAAAGAGTGTATCATTACAGATACATTAGATTTAAAACGTGAGAAAACTTTTAAATAAAATGGTCTAATTCCCAGAAATAGCAACTTAAAATTGACTCAGAAGGAATAGACAACCCATAATGTCTTATAAACAAAAATGATGGAATATTTAAAACTTGGTTTGACACAGGCACAAACTATCAGAGAAGATATTGGCCCAATGAGAACTGCTACCACCTCTGAAAACCAGTACAATAGTACTATTGCCTAAAGACTGCATAAAACTATTAAGAATTACATCACTCTTCCTCACAAACAATAGGTGCAGATAGCTTTACTGATAAGTTCTAACAATCAAGTAAAAAAAGGTATTCCAGATTTACACAAACTTTACCAGAAAATAGTAAAACACAATATATTTATCAATTCATTTTCTGATTCTACCAAAATCAGTGATATGCAAAACATCTGATAAGAATAATATAAAGGCAAAACAAGAAGAAAAATGGCAGACAGGAGGCAGGCCAAATTTGCAGTTCCCACTTGAATGGACAGAGCGGCCTGTAGAGACTCCTATCATTAACTTTTTCTCTGATAACTAACACAGGAACATACCAAGAGAGCTGAGAGAATCCACAGACCCTTTGAAGGAAGTAAGTTGCTACTGCAGGCTCTATAAGATAGCCAAAACTGTGAGTGCCCAAAGTGTGAAAGGGGGGATGTCCACCCTCAAACAAACATCCTCACTAGGGAATCTGAGGGTCCATATCACAGGAGAAGGATTTGACCTTACCTGGAGCTGAGACAAATTTAGAGTGCCAAGCAAAATAGAGGATAGAGGAAGCAGCAGGAAGAGCCCTGTGGGCACTCTCGGGTCCCCAAGGAAGACATTTCTGACTTTATCTCACAATGATTCTTGGGGAGAGCTGCCAGTAGAAATGGAGAAAGACCACGGGGATAAGGAAACTTTCAGCTGAACTTTGTAACAATTTCAACCAAATACAAAGAATTTGGAGGAGGTGGCAAACAGAGAGTGCAGATACAAGCACAGAAGCCAGGCAGGTAGCTGGGCTCAAAACCTCAAAGCCCTGCTTGCTTTCTCAGTGGGGAGGCTTGCATGGAGCATGTTCTCAGCCCTACTCACTGGCCACCTAGAAATAAACCCAGTCCTGTTGGTAGGGCACAGTGGGAGTGACTGGCCTTTTGGGCCATGTGGGGGCTGGTTAAGGCCTGTCACTGCCAGCTTTCACCTAGTTACCTGACAACGTGTATGATGCAGCAGAGACAGCCATAATCTCCCTGAGATTTTAACTCTATTCACCTGAAAACCACACCACCATTCCCCACAGCAGCCATAGCAAGCCCTGCCCAAGGAGAGCCTACGCTTAGACATGCCTAACCCTGCCTCAACCTAATGGTTTTTCTATACCTGCTCTGATAGCCAAAGACAAAAGACATAATCTCTTTGGAGCTCCATGGTTCCACCTACCACCTGAGAAATCCAAATACTTATCCAGGCAACCTTAGGACAAGCTTGTATCTTACCTATACTACCACAGCTGATGCTCTCTTGAAAGCACCAACTCCTGGCTGGAGGCCAACCAACACAAAACCAGTGCACTAAACAAAAATACAACCAAGGACTTTCACAGAATCCACTTCACTCCCCTATTACCTCACCAGAGCAGGTGCTGGTATCCATGACTGAGAGACCTTAAGATGGATCATTTCACAGGACTCTTTGCAGACATTTCTTTGTACCATCCCAGAGCCCAGTAGCTTGACTGGGTGGCTAGAAACACCCCCCCCCCCCCCCGATAATAACAATAACTACATTTCAGCTCTCAGGAAGCTCCACCTCTAGGGGAATGTGGAGAACATCAAAGGAGCACCCCATGGAACAAAGGAATCTGAATACCAGCCCCTGAGTCCCAATCTTCCCTCTGACAGTCTTCCCAAATGAGAAGAAACCAGAGAAATAATTCTTAGTAATAACACGACAAAACAAGGTTCTTTAGTACCCCCAAAAGATCACACTAACTCACTAGGAATGGATCCATATCACAAAGAAATTTTTGAATTACCAGAAAAAGAATTCAGAAGGTCAATTATTAATCTACTCGAGGAGGCACCAGAGAAAGGTAAATATCAACTTAAAGAGAAGTTTTAAATGTTACAGGATATAGATGAAAAAATCTTCAGAGAAATAGATGGCATAAATAAAAAACAATGACAATGTCTGGAAATGAAAGATATACTTAAAGAAATGCAAAATCCAATGGAAAGTCTCAACAGTAGAATTGAACATGTATAAGAAAGAACTTCAGAGCTCAAAGACAACTCTTTCAAATTAACCCAATCCAACAAAGACCAAAAAAAAAAAAGAATTAAAAAATGAACAACACCTCCAAGAGTTTGGGATTATGTTAAATGACTAAACCTAAGAATAACTGATATTCCAGAGAAAGAAGAGAAATCTTAAAGTTTGGAAAACATATTTGAAGAAAAAAATCAAGGAAAATGTCCCTGGCCTTATTAGAGATCCAGACATCCAAATACAACAAGTTGAAAGAACACCCTGGAAATTAATTGCAAAGGTTTTATCATTTAAGCACACAGTCATCAGGTTATCTAAAGTCAAGATGAAGGAAATAAACTTAAGAGCTGCGATACAAAAGCAACCTATCAGATTAACAGCAGATTTCTCAGCATAAACCCTATCAAGCTAGTTAGTAGTGACTGGGGTCCTATCTTTAGCCTCCTTAAACAAAACAATTATCAGCCAAGAATTTTGTACCCAGTGAAACTAAGCTTCATAAATGAAGGAAATACACACTCTTTTTCAGACAAACAAATGCTGAGAGAATTTACCACTACCAAGCCAGCACTTCAAGAACTGCTAAAAAGGAGCTCTAAATCTTGAAACAAATCCTGAAAATACACCAAAATAGAATCTCCTTAAAGTATAAATCTCATATGACCTGTAAAACAATAATACAATGGGGGGGGAAAAACAAGGTATTGAGGCAACAAACAGCACGATGATTAGAATAGTACCTCACATCTCACTACTAATATAATATAATACTAATATATATGGCCTAACCACTCCACTGGAAAGATACAGAATGGCAAAATGGATAAGAATTCACCAACCAAGTTTCTGTTGTCTTCAAGAGACTCAGCCAAGACATAAGTTTAAGGTAAAAGGGTGAAAAAATGTATTGCATCCAAATTGACACAAAAAGCAAGCAGGAATAGCTATTTGTATACCATACAAAACAAACTTTAAAGCAAAACTAATTTAAAAAGACAAAGAGGGTATTATATAATGATAAAAAGCCTTGTTAAACAGGAAACTATCACAATCCTAAATATATATGCACCTAACACTGGAGCACCCAAATTTATAAAACAATTGCTACTATACCTAAGAAATGAGAAGGATAGCAACACAATAATAGATTCGACACTCCACTGACAGCACTAGGCAAGTCATTAAGACAGAAAGTCAACAAAGAAACAACTGATTTAAACTAGACCCTGGAACAAATAGACTTAACAGATATTTACAGAACATTCTACTTAACAACTGCAGAATATACATTCTATTCATAAGCACATGAAACATTCTCCAAGATAGATCATAAGATAGGCCACAAAACAAGTTGCAATAACTTTAATAACATCCGAATTATAACATATACTATTTCAGACCAGAATGGAATAAAATTGGAAATCAACTCCAAAAGGAACCCTCAGAACCATGCAAATACATGGAAATTAAATAACCTGTTCCAGAATGATCATTGAGTCAACAATGAAATAAAGATGGAAATTAAAAAATTATTTGAACTGAATAATAGTGACCCAACCAATTAAAATTGGGATACAGTAAAAGTTGTGCTAAGAGGAAAGTTCGTAGCATTAAATGCCTGCATCAAGAAGTCTGAAAGAGCACAAAAGTAAAACAAACCAAACCCAAACCCATCAGAAGAAAAGAATAACAAAGATCAGAACAGAACTAAAGGAAGTTGAAAAAAAAAGTACAAAAGATAAATGAAACAAAACCTGGTGCTTTGAAAAGATAAATAAAACTGATAGACAATCAGTGAAATTAACCAAGAAAAGAAGAGAGAAGATCCAAATAAACTCAATTAGACAGAAAATGACAGATATTACAACCAATTCCACAGAAATACAAAAGATCGTTCAGGGCTACTACGAACACCTGTATGCACACAAACTAGAAAACCTAGAGGAGATGGATAAATTCCTGGAAATATACAGCCCTCCTAGATTAAACCAGGAGGGAACAGAAACTCTGAACAGACCAATAACGAGCAGTAAGATTAAAATGGTTAAAAAAAAAAAGGGTCGGGGGGGGGGAGGCCAGGCACAGTGGCTCACACCTGTAATCCCAGCACTTTGGGAGGCTAAGGTGGGTGGATGATTTGAGGTCAGGAGTTCAAGACCAGCCTGGCCAACATGATGAAAGTCTGTCTCTGCTAAAAATACATAAAAATTAGCCTGGCATGGTGGTGCATGCCTGTACTCCAGCTATTTGGGAGGCTGAGGCAGGGGAATCACCTGAACCCAGGAGGCAGAGGGTGCAGTGATCTGAGATCATGCCATTGCATTTCAGCCTGTGTGGCAGAGTGAGACTCCGTCTAAAAAAAAAAGAAAGAAAGAAAGAAATGGTAATTAAAAATCTGCCAACAAAAAAAATCCAGGACCAGATGGATTCACAGCTGAATTCTATCAGACATTCAAAGAATTGGTTGGGTGTGGTGACTCACACCTGTAACCACAGCACTTTGGGAGCCAAGGAGGGCAGATCACTTGAGGCCAGGAGTTCAAGACCACCCTGGACAACATGGCAAAACCCCATCTCTACTAAAAATACAAAAATTAGCTGGGCATGGTGGTACATACCTGTAATCCCAGCTACTCAGGAGGCTGAGGGACAAGAATCATTTGAACCTGAGAGGTGAACATTGCAGTAAGCTGAGATCATGTCACTGTACTCCAGCCTGGGCAACAGAGTGAGACTCTGCTTCAAAAAGGAAAAAATAAAAAGACATTCAAAGAAGAATTGGTACCAATCCTACTAACAGTATTCCAAAAGATAGAGAGTCCTCCCTAAATCATTCTATGAAGCCAGTATCATGCAAATTACAAAACCAAGAAAGGACATAACAAAGAAAACTATAGACCAATATCTCTGATGAACACATGTAAGAATCCTCAATAAAATACTAGTGACCGAATGCAACAGCATATAAAAAAAGATAATCCACCATGGTCAAGTGGGTTTCATATCAGGGATGCAGGGATGGTTTAACATACACAAGTCAATAAATGTGATTTATCACATACATAGAATTAAATCAAAAATCACATAATCATCTCAATAGATGCAGAAGCTTTTGACAAAATCCAGCATCCCTTTATGATTAAAACCCTCAGCAAAATTGGCATAGAAGAGACATACCTTAAGATAATAAAAGCCATCTATGACAAACTCACAGCCAACATTGTATTGAATGGAGAAAAGTTGAAAGCATTCCTCCTGAGAACTGGGAAAAGATAAGGATGCCCACTTTCACCACTTCTATTCAACATAGTACTGGAAGTCCTAGCCAGAGCAATCAGACAAGAGACATAAATAAAGGGCATCCACACTGGTAAAGTGGAAGTCAAATTGTTGCTATTTGCTGATGATATGATCATATCCCTAGAAAACCCTAAAGACTCATCCAAAAAGCTCCCAGAACTGATAAATGAATTCAGTAAAGTTTCCAGATATGAAATTAATGTACACAAATCAGTAGCACTGCTATACACCAATAACAACAAAGCTGAGAAACAAATCAAGAATTCAACCACTTTTACAATAGCTGCAAAAAACATTACTTAGGAATATGCCTAACCCAGGAGATAAAAGGCCTCTGCAAGGAAAACTACAAAACACTGCTGAATGAAATCAAAAACAACTGGAAACATATCTCATGCTCCTGGAGGGGTAGAATCAATATGGCAAAAATGATCATACTACCAAAGGCAATCTATAAATTCAATGCAATTCCCATGAAAATACCACCATCATTCTTCACAGAAGTAGAAAAAAAAATCCTAAAATTTACATGGAACCAAAAAAGAACTAGCATAGCCAAACCAAGACTAAGCAAAAAGAACAATTCTAGAGGCATCACATTACCCAACTTCAAACTATAGTGTAAGGCCATAGTCACCAAAACAGCATGGTACTGGCATAAATATAGGCACATAGACAAATGAAACAGAATAGAGAACCCAGAAACCAAGCCAAATACTTAGTCAACTGATCTTTGACAAAGCAAACAAAAGCATAAAGTGGGGAAAGGTCACCTTCTTCAAAAACTGGTGCTGGGATAATTGGCAAGCCACATGTAGAAGAATGAAACTGGATCCTCATCTCTCACTTTATACAAAAATCAGTCAAGATGGATCAAAGATTTAAATCTATGACCTGATACCATAAAAATTATAGAAGATAACATCACAAAAACTCTTCTTGACATTGCCTTATTAGGCAAAGACTTCATGACCAAGAACTCAAAAACAAATACAACAAAACAATAAACAGATGGGACTTAATAAAAATTAAAAAGCTTCCGCACAACAAAAGAAATAATCAGCAGACAACCCACAGAGTGGAAGAAAATCTTCGCAAACTATACATCTGACAAAGGACTATATCCAGAATCTACAAGGAACTCAGACAAACTAGCAAGAAAAAAACAATCCCATCAAAATGTGGGCTAAGGACATGAATAGATAATTCTCAAAAAAAGATATACAAATGGACAACAAAAATATGAAAAAACACTCAATATCACTAATTATCAGGAAAATGCAAATCAAAACCACAATGCAAATACCACCTTGCTGCTGCAAGAATGGCCGTAATCAAAAAATTTAAAAATGATAGATGTTGGCGTGGATGTGGTGAAAAGGAAATGCTTTACACTGCTGGTGGGAATGTAAACTAGCATGGAGATTCCCTAAAGAACTGAAAGTAGATCTACTATTTGATCCAGCAATCCTACTGCTGGCTATCTACCCAGAGGGAAAAAAAGTCAGTATACAAAAAAAAAAAAAGAAAGAAAGAAAATACTTGCACACAAATGTTTATGGCAGCACAATTGCAACGATATGAAATCAGCCCAAATGCCCATCAATCAGTGAGTGGATAAAGAAATGTGAAATATATATATGTATGATACACACACACACACACACACACACACACACACACACCATGGAATACTAATGAGCCATAAAACGAAATGAAATAATGGCATTCACAGCAACCTGGATGGAATTGGAGACCATTATTCTAAATGAAGTAACTCAGGAATGGGAAACCAAGCATCGTATGATCTCACTCATGGGACAGGAGCTAAGCTAGGAGGATGAACATGTATAAGAATGATATAGTGAACTTTGGGAGCTGTGGGAGAAAGAGTGGGACGGGGTGAGGCAGGGAACAGTGTACATTGCTAGGGTGACAGGTGCACCAAAACCACAGAAATCACCACTAAAGAACTTATCCACATAACCAAATACCACCTGTACCCCCAAAACCTATTGAAATTAAAAAATAATAAAATGTTTAAAAGAATAGCATAAAAATAGCCTAATATTACTCTTGATTACAGAGGCAAAAATCTAATACAAATAATAGCAAACTGTATCCAGCAAAATAAAATATCATGACCAATTTGAGTTTATCTCAGAAACACAAGTTTAATCTAACATTATAAAATCAACTTAATATTAAAAAGAAAAATTATACAATCATCTTAACAGATGATACAGTAAAACATTCATAGTAAATATTCTGAGCAAAATCACAGTAAAAATATTATTTAACATGATAAAGAATAACTACTAAAAAAAAGTTAAACATCATATATAAAGGTGACACACTGAAAATTTTCCCTAAGGGATCAGGAAAAAGAAAAATGATCAGCCTGAATCAGACGTTCCGAGGATTTCTTAGTTATTTTCAAATTTATTCTACTATACAATATAGATTCTGTATTGTAACCTGTTCTCATCTATATATGATAAGAGAATGTCCTGTATTCTTCAAGTTAACAGCCTAGATAAACTTTATATCGAAATAGAAGATTGAGTTCTATAATTATATTACATACCATAGGTTCTGTCTCCTTGGGAGGGCTGTCCAGAGGAGGAATGTACCACTGAAAGCAAAGTTCTTTGTTTGAAGCTTGTGTTACCATTTCTATTGGCATTATGTCCATACAAGATGAGCTCGAAACAGGCTTAAAGGATAAAATGGATTGTAGAGAACTGTCACGATACAACTAGGGAACAAACAAAAACATCAGTTTAATTACTCATAATAAATTTGTTACATATACAAAACAAATTATTTTGCTATATTGAAAAACTTTGGAATTGTCTCAGGTTGTTTTATGGAGGTCAATCTTAAAACTATCCCTGGGTTACTACCTAGGTTCTCCTACAGTAAAAATATGCTGGCCGGCACTGTGGCCACACCTGTAATCCCAGCACTTTGTGAGGCTGAGGCGGATGGATCACATGGTCAGGAGTTCAAGACTATCCTGGCCAACATGGCAAAACCCCGTCTCTACTAAAAAAAATACAAAAATTAAGCAGGCATGGTGGTGTGCACCTGTAATCCCAGCTACTAGAGGACTGAGGAGAATTGCTTGAACCCGGGTGGTAGAAGTTGCAGTGAGTCGAGATCACTGACCGGGCAACAGAGCAAGACTCCATCTCAAAAAATATATACGTATGCTTCAGACCAGGGGACTCAACAAATCTTTCCCACTCTGGTGAGTCTTACCAGGTGAAGATCTAGCAGGGAAAATGTCCATGCCACCATTTCAGTCTCAATATCACCATTGTTTCTAGGAACTCCGATTTGGTTTCTGGTTTATTCACCAGTGAATATACTAAGGGTGTGGTCATAAATTATTATCTATTTTTCCTATAGCATTTTTTTACAATGCCATATGGAAAATAAGACACATTTTGCTCCAAAGGCTAAAATCCATTGCTCTAAAACCCACTGGCTCTGAAAAGTTAAAATCCTCCTCTCCTTAAATGAATGTGGCTGATTTGTAAGTTTGGTCCTTGGTGAATATGCACCCAGCTTCTTCTATACAATTTGGTCACTGAATGAGGAACCTTCAAAGAGATAGAAATGTATAGAATGCAACTGGCAATTTGGTAAACTACTTAATTAGTCATTTAAGGTACCTGAAAAAGCACAGCATGGTTGCTACCTATCAACAAAACAGCAGGCTAGCCATAGAGATAATAATAGTAAAAACAATATTTCAAGTCTAAAAAGGACCTTCTTCAATGAAGTGCAAACTACTTTCAAAATTAACTTCTTGTTATTTCCAAGATCAGCTAGAATGTGGTCCCTCTACTTCAGTCTTTTTGATATCTAAGGCCTGTAAAAGTTTGATGACCAAGGTGTATTTGTCAGTGGCCAGAAAGAAATGTCTGGTGTGTCTATAAGGCTTTGTCCCTCCCATTATTTCTGAGCTTATTCAAGATGTAATATGACTGTGAATGTTAAGTCTTCAAAATACAATAAAAAGGGAAGTAAAAATGCTGACCTTTCAAGTTGTCTACTGATAAAAGAAAAGATGTTTTGACTGAAAGGTAATATTAAATGTGAAAAGTTTTCTAAATGTCTAAAGACAATCATACTTGCTTCTAAAAGCATGACCAAAATACACAATAAGCAAGATTAGCAGGGATCAACAATAATTTGTAAGTGCTTAATTCAGAGTAATTTTATGTCAAACAGTTCAGCACACACACAAAAATCAAGTAAATAATTGATTCTAAAATAATTTTTTAAATTTCATATCTGAGTGATTTTTCAGAGGTTCTAACAATGATTTTAGCAAATAATTCATATTCAATAACTAGATAAGTATTGAAAAGTAAAAATACCTTTTATTTCAATATGTGCATTATTAGCACAGTAGTCTAATAATGATAAATTATAAACATGTCAATATCAAAATAGGTATTTAATTTTCCATTACCTTTCAAATACTATAATATGTAGTTGCTAAGAGGATTCATCACATATGCTAATTGATGAATTATACACTAGGTATTTTTTTCTATTTTCTTCATTCTTTGAAAGAAATAAAACAACAGGCCTACCAAGATAACCATGGTTTGCCACAGTCCTATAAACAATAAAGCAGCTCACACTAGTCAGGTACTTAACATTACACTGATGGTCACAGGCACACAGTCCTAGTATGAATAACTCAGCATTATGCACAATTTTAATCATATTCTTTTGGAGGAATTTTTAATGTAACTGGTTTCCACCTTTGTTTTTCCATAACAAAGCTCCAATAGACTTGACAACATGCAGAATCACACAACTGAGGAGCACAACACGGAGCAAAGATTGTTCTGGAAAGGCACTACTTCTTTGTGGGGTTTAAGTTTTGAATTATGGAACGAGTTTGATTGAAATAGCCTCCTGAGTGATTAAAGGTTCAAAAACATTATTATAAAAATCAGCCAAGCTTGGAGTTTGTATATATTAAAAACATCTAAAAGACTTTATGCTCGTTAGCTGTCTACCTCAGTGAAACGAACACATGATGAGGTGGCTTGCACCTGTCAGGCAAGAGATGGTGATCTCCAGAGCTGATTATCCTGGGGAGTGTTACACTAATTATATCAAAAAAGAGCAAACAGGGTGAAACAACTCTTTGATAACATGCTGCCATTAGAAAAGTCACATTCATTTACAATGTACTCAAGCTTGAACGTTTGGAGGAAACAGGTAATGATAGG
Organism: Callithrix jacchus; assembly: GCF_049354715.1. Taxonomy (NCBI): domain Eukaryota; kingdom Metazoa; phylum Chordata; class Mammalia; order Primates; family Cebidae; genus Callithrix; species Callithrix jacchus. Next base: position 99,851,987 of record NC_133510.1, on the reverse strand, counting down.
CTGCCCTTAATACTAAAATGTTCCAGCAGAGCTCCTTTCAGAACAGTATTTAAGAAATCACACGTATTAGTTTCCTAACTCTTATATAACATTCACAAGAACAGATCAATTGAAACTATTGTTCTCAGTCTTGCTGTCCTCTGCTCCCTACCTGAAAACACATGAGGTATCTGTGACACCTGACAGTAATCTTCAAAGATAGTCTCAGTTCCCAGGAGGGGTGAATCCGAATCTGGGGTTAGATGGCAATGATTTCATTCTACTCCCACTGTGCCCTTCCATGTGCAGAGCCAGACATTAACATGCCCTTCCTGGCCTGTTCACCTCCTCACTCACTCCTTCCCATGGGGAATTGTTACTTGATTGGTGAATTTGGGAAAAAGAATTTTGGGGCTGTTTATTTCTGCTCTTTCTTCCTGCAGGTAAAATGTTTGCAGGAAGTGAATACTCTCTGCTCCTCAAGTAACAGATTTTAAGGAGCCTGTCCCCACGTGAGGAGCCTGAAATGACCAGTCATATGAAGCCAAATTGATAAATCAGTCTACTTTGGTATTCATTGCTAGGAAGATCATTTCACCAATAAATATAAACCACATCCTATAATATCAACTTCATGACTCATAAAGATGAGCATTTTTTAATCCCAATCTGTTTTACTCTTTCCTCTTATTCCTGAATGATTCAGAGTCTGGGCACAGAATGGGGCTGCTGAGCATTGGGAATGCCATGATATCTTAGTATCTGGTAAGAGAGGAGAAGTGCTTTGAAAAATCTTCCAATGTGCTTTCAATACACTGCACGGAGGGCCACTGCATAACCCCAACTGAGAATTATTTCTTTAATTGGATTCTTAAAAGTATCCTAATAGGTCTTTCTACTACTTTTAAAAACCTACAATTTATTAACAGTCATCTGACTCTTGAGAAGCGAAGAAATGTTCAAAAGAGTGATTTTTTAAAAACTACAATTATCTACTCGAAACATAAGGTTGCTATATTCTAGTAGGATAAGATGAGCAAGGGTCACCATTATGAAACAAGCCACATTTTCAGTTCTCTGGGAACTTCTCTGGGAGAGATGGCAACAGCAACATGAACATATCTTATATGGGAAAATCTACAGCTATAAAAATTAGGAAGAGTTCAATGGTAAAGTCTAAAGTAGAGATAATTCAAAATAAATTAGTGATTTTTTTCTAGTTTTGAAAGGATTCTGTACACTTTTCACAAATTCATTTCACAAATATGTGTTGGAAGCTTACAATATGCTATGTCCATTTGAGTGTTCTACAAGCGTCTCAAATTCTGTATCTACAAAGAAGAAAAATGTGCTCATCCTCCTGCTCCTGTCTGTGCTAATGATGTCACCATGCATTAGTGATCACAGACAGACATTCTGAATGGTACAAGAGGCTCTAGTCATTTCCTCTTCACTTTCCACCTCCAAAGAGTCATAAAACTGTTTTTGTTGTTGTTGTTTTCAATTTTACTTAAGCAAATATCTTTTATAGCCATCTCTTCCTTTCCATTCTTGTGGTCATAAGCTTCATGACTTATCATCTCTCTCTTAAATAATTCACTTTTCATCTATACTTTGCCAATCAACCCTACTGAGAGTACTGCAAGTGAAACTAAGACATATTAATTTTCACATTATTTCTGCTAGTATTAATCCTGCCATTTTCTCTTAAAAAAGCATCTCTGAAATAAAGTAACTTTCTTTTTGAGACACAGTCTCACTCTGTGGCCCAGGCTGGAGTGCAGATCTCAGCTCACTGCAACCTCCACCTCCCGAGTTCAAGTGATTCTCCTGCCTCAGCCTCCTGAGTAGCTAGGATTACAGGCGCCCGCCACAACACATGGCTAATTATTGTATTTTTAGTAGAGACAGGGTTTTATCATGTTGGCCAGGCTCCTGACCTCAGGTGATCCACACACCTCAGCCTCCCAAAGTGCTGGGATTAAAAGACATAAGCCACCGAGCCAGGCCTAAAGTAACTTTCTTCTGTTTTAACACTATCACTGTTTCTCTACTACCACCCCGAGACTATATGTACAGGGACTAGGCTTTATCCATCATTTCTTCCCACTAAGAGTGTATCTGGCACACAGTAGGTATTCAACACAGGTTACTTGAATACCAAGTTTCAAATACATATTCTTATTTTAAAATAAAAGCCTTTATTTTTTCAGTATCTTTCAACACATTCATTTTGAAAGTTTATCCAAACTACTATTATTAAAGACTTTAGTAGCTTTAACTTTTAAAAAAGTCTCCATTTATATTCCTCTTTATATGTCTCTACAATCACTACCTTAAAAATTTTCCATATTACATATCTTGGGGAAATGTATCCAATTTAAAACACTTTTCCAAATAAAAAGACTTCACACGTTTAATTTTTAAAAAAGTGTTACCTCTATTATTTTCACATGATTGCAAAAGGTACCCACAGTGAATAATTTTTATTACACATTTAAAACCAAAGAACAGGGCCGGGCGCGGTGGCTCAAGCCTATAATCCCAGCACTTTGGGAGGCTGAGGCGGGTGGATCACAAGGTCAACAAATCGAGACCATCCTGGTCAACATGGTGAAACCCCGTCTCTACTAGAAAATTCAAAAAAAATTAGCTGGGCATGGTGGCGCGTGCCTGTAATCCCAGCTACTCAGGAGGCTGAGGCAGGAGAATTGCCTGAACCCAGGAGGCAGAGGTTGCGGTGAGCCAAGATGGCGCCATTGCACTCCAGCCTGGGTAACAAGAGCGAAACTCCATCTCAAAAAAAAAAAACAAAGAACAGAAATTGAGCACAGATTTAGAAACTCTCAGTGCAGTTTTCTTTTAGGGCGATGATACTGATATTTGTGTAACTTCTTGGCAAAAATGGCTGCTTGAGAAAGATGCTGTTTTGTACAGGAATATAGACACTTCTGAGACATTTTAAAAGACTGGTGAGAACAAGACTGAACCATTGAAATGTGAACTGTCCTAAAATCCCAGGATGTTTGGTGTCCTATCCACATGGTAACCTGGGAATGACCCTTCCCCAGAACCTGAGCGAACTCGAAATCTTTGGGCCAGCATGAAAGTTAACGTGCTTCCTCCTGAAATATGAGGCTGATTCTAAGAAGCTTTATGTAAATATATAATGTTTTAAAACATTACCTTGGCTGATGATTCACGTAAGTCTTTTTCTGAAAGAGGGGGATTTTCCAGACAAAGAAGTTCTTTTGGAAATTCATCAATTGAAGAAGAAGAATACAGCTGTAAGAATTTTTTAAGGAAATAATGTACTTCTTTCTGGCGCAAAATCAACTCAGAGTTGTAAAGGGATGTGAGAAGTGTATCATCTGGCAAAGAAATTCCAGAAACTGGTGTTGCAGATGCTTAAGAAAGAAAAATACCTTAGTTTAGGTTCATGTTAGAAAACAGGATGATCTCAATATCGTTGGCACTTGCTCAGTAACCATTATCTTTACATATTCCCACCCCCGCTAGAGGCTGCCAATTATTTCTCTGTTTTCAGAACTTATACACTAATGGAATTGTTTCTTGCCATGGAAGAGAAAATTTCAGGCTAGGCGCCGTGGCTTATGCCTGAATCCCAGCACTTTGGGAGGCTAAGGTGGTTGGATCACCTGAGGTCAGGAGTTTGAGATCAGACTAGCCAAAATAGCAAAACCCTGTCTCTACTAAAAATGTAAAAAATAGCTGGTTGTGGTGGGGCGTGCCTGTAATCCCAGCTGCTCAGGAGCCTGAGGCAGGAGAATCACTTGAACTTGGGAGGCAGCTGTTGCAGTGAGCCAAGATCACACCACTGTACTCCAGCCTGAGTGACAAAGCAAAACTCTGTCTCAAAATAAAAAAAAAAAGAAAAGAAAAAGAAAATTTCAGAGGCACATGAGGATAATGCTTAGTTTTAGGTATTAACCATGGTGCCACAGTTCCATGTACCTATTCTCTTTTGGGTTCGCCCGAAATAGATCCTAAAGAATTTATAGATAGTTTATTTGAAAAGTAATTTCAAGCATAAGTGAGGGAATGGGCAAAGTGTGACAGAGAAAAGAAAAAAGCCAATAAGGGCAAGTAAATGAGTGGGCTACAGCCTTGGGCAGTGAGTCCCACTGGGGACTTTTTGGCAAACCCTGAGAAGCTGGCATGTTTATTTAGGAGCTCCCTACCTCAATAGCTGAAAATTACTCCTGGGTCTGTGAAAACCCTGCCTGCAGGCTGGTCAAACCTCAGTAGCTTCAAAGAAAGCCCAGGGCAGAAAAGCAGTGAGACATGGCACTTGTGGTGGTAAGTGCCAGCAGGTAAGCAGAGTGGCTGTGGGGCAAGGGATCACCAGGACTGGCTGCACTGACTTGTCCATGTTCTTCCCCTCTGAACCTCCCTTGCTCTAGCCCACATCACCATGAACCATTTTGCCCTGAAACCTCTCTAAGAGCTTGTTAGCTCCTGGCAACTGTGCTTAGCAACCCTATGACTCAGCCTATTTGTGCTGCTGGTTTCCCCACTACTGTGCCCTGGCATGGGTCAAACTGTCTTTTCTGACTGTTCACACTGATGGGCAACACTGGATCACCAACATCATGAGCACAGATAAAACATAACAATGTCACACAATCACAAGAAGGACTGATGTGAAGCAGAATTTATTAGTTTTCCTGGATATTCTTTAGATAGAACCAATGATTTAAAATGATTTAAAAAAAAACTCCATGGAATTAATATCCCATCTGAAGTCATGCATCTCTTCCCTTTGACATGCCACTCTTTCTCTACTGGACCACTCTTTCTCTAAAGCCAAAATGTCATCTTGTTTATTTTATAAACTGTCACTTTGGAATCACTAGTTCTTAACTGCTTTGAGCCATGGACTACTTTGGCAGTCGACTTGGAAAGCCTCTGGATGCCTCCTTATCATAATGTTTTTAAATATATGAAATAATATATATAGAATTTCTACAGAAACCAATTACACTGAAACCAATTACATTCCATCCAAGGATGCATGTATCCCAGGTTAAGAACCCATGAAATTTTCATCTTCTGATAACAGTCACTCAGGAAGATGTCAAAAGTATCTTATAATTCCCAACAAGAAACATGACTTAAACAAGAATTAGAAAGAAATATGTTCTCTCGTAACACATCAAAAACCTACCTAGCAGTTTGCTGAGATTATTAATCCTCTGAAGGTGGATATAGTAGCGCAGGAGAAGGATCCATGTAATATCTACTTTGGTCTGAGTCTTTTTTCTACCATCTGTGCTGTCATACACATCATCATTTTGGTACAAAAATGTACAGGAAGTCTGGAAGACGACTTGGTAGTTATCTGAAAGTGAAAAAAATTTTTTGTAATACAATGTTATGTTTTCCTTGAAAAACAATCATGAATAGAAAAAAAGCACAGCTCATAAAGGAAAGGCTGACACATGACACTACGTTTCATTTAAAAGTCTTTTGTATCACTCAGACACCAAACACCAAGAGACCAACCACAGACTGAGAAAAGATATTTAAAATATATTTATGAATTATCTTTCTCTGATATGTGTAAACACCTTGCACCAATCAACAACTGTCAAGCAACACAATTTCAACAGGCAATTCATAGGAAAAGTGGGCAAAGAATATCAATACGCAATTCACAGAAAAGTAAAACAAAACGACCAAAACTTTTAGCATCACTAAAAATTATAAAAATGCAAATTAAAATGAAATGCCATTTCACATCCGTTAGGAACTGATAGACAACAAACTCTGAAAACAATAAATATTGGTAATAATGTGAAGAAATTGGAATGTTCACACGTTGAGAGGACAACTATTTGGAAAGGAATTTGGCAGATCTAAGAAAACTGGAAACACAGATACCCCTATATGTGTACCAAGTTTTGCACAGTGTTTTTTGTAACATTAAAAAAAAGAAATGTTAAAATATAAATGGGAGTCTAATCATTTGAAGCCATTTAAAGTGAATGAATTAGATCTATAAGGGAGAGAATGTAGTGTGGAGTCTCACTATATTTATAGTCTTATGATATTCAAATCCCAGATTTACACTCACTAGTGTGTGACCTTGAATCTCTCTGTGCCTTGGGCCTCTCCGGGCTTTTGATTTTCTGACTTTTACTTTTTTTTAAAATGGGCAATATAAGGGTGATGATAGATAGATCCTGAAAACATACAGAGTTAACAAGCAGGTTCCAGGTAGTATGATACCATTTATGTAAGTTTGAAAACAATATTATTTGTATCATTTATGTGTATATATATATACACACACACATATATAATATTTAATTAGAATAGTAGTTGTCTCTGGGAAGCAAAAAAAGGAAGATAAATAGAATCTTCTATCGTTAATGGCCCATGCAGGTTTTCTAGAATAACATGAATCCCCATGTACTCACCATCCGCCTTAGAATACAAATTCCCAGCACTTTGGAAGTATCTTATAAGCCTCTCTCTAATCCCATTTCACTCTTGCTGCCTGAGCTCATGTCCCAGAAATAATCACTATTCAAAATTTTGTGTTGCTAATCCCATTATCTGTCCTTGACTCTTTAAACATATCCATTACATAACATGTAATAAATAAAACATTAACTTTATCTTTTTAGAACTTTATAGGAAGAGAATCATATTGTATGCATTTATCTATGATTTTCTTTTTCCTTTAAACACTATTCTTTGAAAATTCAGCCAGGCTAATGCAGGTAGCTGTTATTCACTGATATTTTTTGTTGTTATATACTATTTCAGTATACTGAAATTTTATATATCTATTTATAAACCTATAATGTATATAGCTATTCTACCATTGATGGACATGTGATTTCTTTCTAATTTTGTTTTATTTTGCTTTTTACTGTTATGAACAAGGCTGCTATAAATATTTGAGTACATATTGCCTGGTGTATATATGCACTAACTTCCTGGATGTGGAATTACTAGGTTGTTCTTTTTTAGGTGTCTTTTAACCAATCTTACCTTTTGTTCTTTCATATAAATTTTGGCATAAGATTGTCAAATTCCACAAAATAAAACCTATTACTGAAACTACATTAAATCTATCAATCATTTTTAGAATACTTGGCATTTATCAATACCAAGCCTTCTTAACTATAAACACAGTATGTTTTCTTATCTCTTTCAATGAAATTTTATAATTTGTTTCACAACTTTGGTTAGATTAATCCCTAGAGGTCTTATATATTTTTGTAGCTACTGCAATAACATCTTTTTGAAATACATTTCCTGTTAAAAATGTATAGAAATAAACATTACATCCAACAACCTTGCTAAATATTTTGATTGCCTATACTTCTCAGGAAGTGTCTATGTGAATAATCTGTAGTGAATGATGGCTTTATTCTTCTTTCCTATTCTTTGTACTTCTTATTTCCTTCTTATATTATTGTGCAGGGTAGGACTTCCAGAACAATCATGAATCAAAATAACAATAGCATTTTCTTACTCTTGATTTTAAAGGGAATAGTTTTGCATCTGAATATTGATTATAAATACAGTAGGCATGTTTTCCCACTTGTAACTTTTTAAAATTAATTTTTTAAATTCCTGGTTTTAGAATCATAAATGGTTGCTGAATTTTATTGAATTTTTCTGTACCTATTTGAGATGATTATTATTTTTCTCTTTTAATCTGTTAAAGTAGTGACTCTGTTGAACAGATTCTCTGATGTTGAATTACATTTGCATTTCTGGAAATAATCCAATTTGACATGAGGTATCTTTTAATATGCTGCTGATTTTGATCAAACATTTACATAATCAAAAATAAAATTCCCTCTCCCAGAGAGAAGCATTTTTAAACATTTGTACTTTAGTTCCTCTAGTAGTTTGTTCCAGCTCTTAAAATAATTTCCTTATAGCATTTTCCTAAATTATCAGTTTTAGAAAATAGGTCTGGTGACTTTTCCTGTGACAGATGAAATATTAGCTCATAAAACCATTCCTCTTCACTTCAAAACGTTTATAGTGATACCACCGTCTTCGGTTCCCCTGTTTATATACATCGACAGTGTTCTACCAGTGCTTTCTGGTCCCACCAAACACAGGTAGTATCTCCCGATGTCGTCCTCTGTATTCTAATAGTACCTGCACTCCGTTCCTGGCTTCTCCTTGCCAGGTTTTCTGTTTCCAAAGTTGGTAACATCTACATTCTGTTCTATACCCATAATAAACCCTTCACTGTTTTGTCAATAAATTGAAAATCAATAAATAATACTTACATTATTATGATGGTATAGGAACTGTTTACTTCAATATGACCAAATTACTTTCACTAAGGGTCACTGTCAAAACTTGTGACCCACAAAAGATAAAGTTCTCAGCACAAAGTCAATGGACTGTTCTTACTCACACCAGTCTCTTAATCATGTCATATTCTAATTCGCTTCATATTTGGACCATGAATTCTTCAAGATTACTTTCCCCTAGAATTTCTGAATGCCTTTTCTTCCTTGTTGAGAGAAGTAATATTGGCACTCTTCACCATATTCCTAATATCATCTGGCTGTTGTGGCATTCTATCCACTGCCTGGAGTCCGGACATTCCTGCTACTGATGACATTCTTGAGATCACAAACTTGCCACTCCAATTTGTACTGGCTTATGTCTAGACCACTGGATAGCAGGCAACACTGAGGGCCCTTTCCCCTTTTCCTCTCTTCCTCGCTTCCTTTCTTTTTTCTGTATTACATCTACTTCTTTCTTCATATGCAACCCTGTGTGCTGGGGTGCATTCTCAAGTAACTTTCTTTTTAAGAAGTAACTTTCTTTCTAAAAAGTTCACCAAAAGTAAACCACTGGAGTCTTTACAAGGCCCTTGTACTTGATTGATGAAACATATAACTTTAGTTGACACTCATTTTCTGTGGCTTTCTAGCATCTACTATTGCTGGTGAGAAGCCTGATGCTAGTCAAAGTCTCTCTCCCTCCCTCTCTTCTCTCTTACCCCACAGAGCGGACAATTGATTTACAACAGATGTAACACCGCAGTATTGTAACGAAGGGTTTTTTTTTTCAATGCATGTCTCTGGGTTAATTATACATCCAAACTGAAAAATGTAAATCTTGATTTCAGCTTCACACTTGTAACAAAAATAGATTTTGGGGTGAACTATAAATCTAAATGTGAAAGATTTCAAATGATAAAAACATAGAAGGGTACCTTTATGATTTTTGTTTAGGAAAAGATTTCTAAAACTGAACACAAAAAACATGCAAACCATAAAAAAGATTTATTAATTGGGGATAAAAATTATAAACTTTGGATAATTAAGAGAAACTACTACTAAATAAAAAGGTAAAACACAGAATGGGAAAAGATATTTGTAATACATATAATCTACCAAAGGGTTATATCCAGAGTACATCAAGAATGTCTCCATATCTCTAAGCCAAAGACAGTAACTCCCAGGAAAAATGGGCATGGTTTTAGAACAAGTTCACCCCAAAAAACTATGCAAAAGCCAATATACCATATATAATAGTGTTCAATCTCTTTTGCGATCAAAATAAATTTTAAATTAAGACCACTTTGGAGATCTTCTTGGCAATACCCACTAACGCTGAAAACATGTATATCTTATGATCAGCAATTCCACTCCTTGGCATACTATAAAAACACATATGTCTGTGCACAAAATTCATAGCAGCATTATTCATAACCCCAAATGTTTATCAACAGTAGAGTGGACACTAAGTCTGTGATTAATCATTGTGCTATTATGCCCAATGATTAATCACAGAAACAGGAGGGTGAACAGAAGTCAGACAAAAAAGAATATAAACTGTATTATTTCATTTATCTAAAATTCAAAAGCTGCCCAAAATAATCTAACTGTTATAAATCAGAAGGAAGAAAGGTTGGAAGGGAACATGATGTAGCTTCGGAGGCACTGGTCTTACTCTATTCCTTGACCTAGTGATGGTTACATGAGTGTTTCCCTTGTGATAATTAATGAAGCTGTAAATTCATGATTTGTGGGTATTTGGGCTGGGGGAGAGTGGGACAGAGTTTTGCTCTTGCTGCCCAGGCTAGAGTGTGATGGCACATTCTCGGCTCATTCCAACCTCTGCCTCCTGGGTCCAAGCAATTCTCCTGCCTCAATCTTCTGAGTAGCTGGGATTACATGCACCTGCCCCCATGCCTGCTAATTTTTTTTTTTTTTTTTTTGAGACAGAGTTTCACTATTGTTGCCCAGACTGGAGTGTAATGGCACAATCTTGGCTCACTGCAACCTCTGCCTCTGGGGTTCAAATAATTCTCCTGCCTCAGCCTCCTGAGTACCTGGGATTATAGGCACCTGCCACCATGCCCAGCTAGTTTTTTGTTTTGTTTTTGTTTTTGTTTGTATTTTTAGTAGAGATGGGGTTTTACCATGCTGGTCAGGCTGGTCTAGAACTCTTGACCTTAGGTAATTCACTAGCCTCAGCTTCCCAAAGTGCTGGAATTATAGGCATGAGTCACTGTGCCCAGCCCAATTTTTGTACTTTTAGTAGAGACAGGGGTTTCACCATGTTGGCCAGGCTAGTCTTGAACTCCTGACCTTGTGATTCACACGCCTTGGCCTCCCAAAGTGTTGGGATTACAAGTGTGAGTCACCATGCCCAGACCACTGTAAAGATATCATTCATTTACATTGTGACTATGGCTCCATTTGTGCTATAACAGCAAGTTGAGTAGGTGCAGCAGAGACCATAAAGACTTAAATAAGGAGACTTAAATATTTACTATCTATTTACAGAAAATATTTGGCGACTTCAACCTTGTTCATGGATAATCAAGTGGAGAAAAATTTCTAAGGATAATAAACATAGTGACATCAATAGCCTCTGTACATAAAAATAACTAATAGAAACAATTTTTTAAATTTTCAATACAATAATTAGATAATATCTCTAAAAATAAACCTAACCAGAAAGGTACAAGATGTATTCAAAGAAAATGTTTAAAAAACTCCCTAAGGGATGAGAACTAGAAAATATAAAGGGCACATAATATTCTTGGTTAAGATAATTCAGTAAAATAAAAATGTAAGTTATTTCTAAGTTAATATCTAAATATAATGTAATCCCAATAAAAATACAGCAGGACTTTTTTTGAACTAGACAAGTTGCTTCCAGAGTTAACACACAAACAAAAAAGCCATAATAGACAATTCTGAAGAGAGAGTAATGAATGGGGACTTATCTTTATATTAAATATATTATTATAAGGTTGCAAAAATTAAAAAAATATATTGAAGCCAGGATGGACAGATCAATTAGAATTGAAAGAAAAGTACAGAAATAGGGTAGCCATCTGGAAAAAATAAATTTATATCCATTTGCCACACTCCAAATAGATTTCTATAAGATATTTAAAGAATCTGAGTAGGAAGAACTTTTCTTTTTTCTTTCTTTCTTTTTTTTTTTTTTTTTTTTTTTTTTTTTGAGATGGAGGCTTGCTCTGTTACCAGGCTGGAGTGCAGTGGTGTGATCTCAGCTCACTGCAACCTCTGCCTCCCAGGTTCAAGTGATTCTCCTGCCTCAGTCTCCCGAGTAGCTGGAACTACAGGCACATGCTACCACACCCAGCTAATTTTTGTATTTTTAGTAGAAACAAGGTTTCATCATGTTGACCTGGATGGTCTCAATCTCTTGACCTCATGATCCGCCTGCCTCAACTTCCCAAAGTCCTAAGATTACAGCCATGAGTCACCGTACCCAGCCAACTTTTCTAACTGTGACAGAAATCCAAAATCTATCAACAATATCAATAATTTTTACTATATAGAAATAAAGAACTATTCATAGAACAGAACTGTCATGTAAAATGTTAAGTAACAACTGAAAAATTAGAAAAATATATTTATAAATATCACAAAGTGTTGATTTTCATAGTAAAGGGCTTCTACAAATACTTAAGGGCCAAATTTTTTTAAAATGGGCAACGATTATGAGCAGAGAGTTCACAAAAAGATGTTCAACCTTAGTCCTCACAAGAGGTGTGCAAATTCAATTGGAACTTTTTTTCTCCCACCATATCAACAAAAGTTTAAAAAATGTTTATAATATACCTTTGTCAGCAAGGATGCTAAAAAAAAGACCACTTATTAACTGCTGACAGGAGTACAAACTGGCATAACCTTTTTGGAAGGATTTTGGCAAAAATTACCAAATTTATAAATGAAACTACTTTTTGACCTAGACATTTGCCTTATGGGAATTGACCCAATAGATATACTAGCATAGGTTCAAAATGATATAAATGTATAAGATGTAGAGATGTATGTAATAGCAAAAGAGTAGAAGCAACATAAATAGCTATCAAAAAGAGACTAATGAATTTAATTATGCTGTACCTATTCAAAAGGAATATTATATAGCCATTAAAAAGCTGCTTATGGGATGATTTGAAAAAATTGTCAAGGTACATTTATATTAATTTAAAGAAAAAAAGGAGCAGGGAGCATTATTATGTATGTAGTTATACTACTATTTGTATTTGTATTTTTAAGGGAAAAATAAGTTAGTGTATCAGTGTAGGTACCAGGTTGGCTCTTCAACATTCATCTTAACCTCCAAATGAGCTTTACTATATTGAAGAAATTATAAAGATAAAAATGACACTTCCTAGATTTCCTTGAAACTAGGTAATAAATTCAGTATATTCATGCAAGACTTGAAGGTGGAACTGGCTTAAGTGGTGAGGGAGACAGGTAATTCAAGGCATCTCTTCAGATGGTGTGGATTCTGGCAGACGCCAAGATTCATACAACAGCAGAAACCAATGATACAGGAAGTGCCAGATAATAATGGGACCAGTGGCACCTGATGCTATGTGCCAGTGCTATCTGACTTGACTTCATTTATGTTTCAGGAAAATCCTGTGGGAGCATCAGTATGCACATTTATAAATGAGGCAAGGTGCTCATTCAGAGAGGTTATGAAACTTGAGTAATATTCCACTACTAATTCAAATCCTGATCTATCCAAAAAAGACTGCGCTGTTAAGCTTTACGTTGGGTGTGGTAAAGTATAGCCAGGAATTCAAAATGCAGAATCGATGCTTCTAGTCAACCTACTGGACTGCTCGGATGGAGCTGACATGAGAGACACCTCTGCCCTTCCCAATCCAAACACATAACAGTGTTGGATAAAATAGTAAAAAAATTGTTTTAATTTGTAGCTGAGCTTGAAACCAGGAAAGGGAAATTCCAAATTGTCAAAATAAATTGGGGATTTGTGAGCAGGGCCTGAACCTGAGGACTTCCCTGGAGAGGGATTAGAATTAGGCCTTAACAGATGGAAATGGACTTCAATGCCAGACTCGTGCAGCAGTCTGGAAAAGAGTGCCCTGCAGGCAGGGAAAGTCAGAAATGAGTTATCTATATAAACGGGGATTCAGAATGGGCTTGTCCACAAACTGGGGACTAGAAATACACTGTCCACTGGCTTTATTTAGTAGATTCAGGGAAACATGACAAGTGCCCACATTAAAACTCACTTTAGGTTGTAAGGTTGTAATTCACCCGACCTGAAAGATACATGGAAATTAGCAGTTTAAATACTGGCCCAGAACCAGTGAGAAACCCAGGAAGCTCTGGCCGGGGCTTATGGAAAGCAATTGCAAAGGGATCCTCCTCCATCCTCCCTAATTCTTCTGAAGATGGTTATAGTACAAAAATGTATCTGGACAAACTCTGGTAACACCTTTTGATTAGGAAGAGAAAATAATTCTAAGTATTCCATCAGAAAAAGCAAAGTTTCTACAAAGGAACTAACATTGAACTGTTCTTAGTTTTTCTCTGCAGAATTAAAGACCAGATTACACTGGTCAAATATGTAAGGAGTATTTTTTTCTTTTGGTAATTTAGTCTCAAGAATCAAAACTCAAAAGATACAAAAGGGTATCTTTCCATCTTGCTGTGCAATAGACATCATACAATTGCTCTCCAGTCCTGGCAGGATGATCTAATAGACTCTCCACACACGACTAGTCTATTCTGTTACCATGCTCCTGTCATCAATTGCTCTGTTGATAAAATCTGCTTCCCCTGAGTCAATTCACACCTGCCCCATAATACACCTCTCCCAGAAAACAATGTTCTTAATTAACTCATGCGCCATCCTGCCTGTGTCCACCTCACCTCAGAAGGCATAGATGGATTTAGCTTGTGGCACTTGAATCTGCCTTCATTATTATGCTCTACTTTTTTTTTTTTTTGATGGAGTCTCACTGTGTCATTCAGGCTGGAGTGCACTGACATAATCTCCACTCACTGCAACCTCTGCCTCTCAGGTTCAAGCTATTATCCTGCCTCAGCCTCCCTAGTACCTGGAATTACAGGTGCCCACCACCATACCTGGCTAATTTTTGTATTTTTAGTGGAGATCGGCTTTTGCCATGTTTGGCCAGGCTGGTTTTGAATTCCTGGCCACAAGTGATCCACCCATCTTGGCCTCCCAAAGTGCCAGGTTTACAGGCGTAACCCACTGCACCCAGCCTATTATGCTCTTCTTAAAAGATAATTTTTATATATATTTTATTTTTTGAGATGGAGTCTCACTTTGTTACCCAGGCTGTAGGGCAATGGTGTGATCTCGGCTCACTACAACCTTTGCCTCCCAGATTCAAGATTCTCCTGTCTCAGTCTCCTGAGTAGCTGGGACTACAGGTGTGCACCAATACGCCTGGCTAATTTTTGTATTTTTAGTAGAGACAGGGTTTCACCATGTTGTCTAAGGTGGTCTTGAACTCCTGACCTCAAATGATCCACCTGCTTCAGCTTCCCAAAGTGCTGGGATTACAGGCATGAGCCACTGTGCCCGGCCAAAAAATGAATTTCTATCATTTCAGGGTATATGCCTGTTCTGATTGCCCATGACTAGAAGCTCATGGAAGGTAAGACCCACTTCTTTGATGTGTTCTCTGACTCTTCCTTCTCTCTGAATGTAAACATCTGGAACAGTGCTCTGCATACCATAATAGTAAATGTTGTACATCACCTTACATGTAGATCAATGCTAGTGTTGTTTAAAGCTAAGATTACTGAGGTTTTTTGCTAGATGCTAATTTATGCTAATGCAAGGAAAGTCAAACAAGTTTTATTTGTTATGGTTAAGGAATTCTGCCCTTTAGCAAGTCATTACAATATGAACCTCATTGCCATCTGAGTATCTGTGGCAACCAAGTGGGAATTCGGAACCTCCTTCTAACCCAAACACTGAAGTGAGGGAAGTCATCAGCATGAATTAATTATCAGCCTGCCAGGAAAGGACTGGAGGGCAAAATTATTATTCTTAAAGAGAGGCAAAATGCAAAACAGATTGGATTTTAAAATTTGGTACTTTCACTGTTAAAATAGTAAAGAAGGGCTAATGGTCTAAAATGGAAACTGAAAAAATATTATATGCTATGAATACCACTGATACAGAACCAGAAAGCTTAAGTTCTAGTATTAAACTGAGATGAAGACTACCTACTGAATTGGATCAACGAACACAGTTTGGTTTAGAGAATTCCATTTTCCATTGTGTGCCCACGGCTGACATCATTAATTAAACACAGGACCTTTTTCATGGCTTTTCTATGGCTCTTTCCTCTGAATCATACAGAGGCTGCTCTCGGGTAGCCACTGGCCATTGAATTTGACATATGCAATAGTTTGGATTATCATTTAGCAAACATTCATGCCTCTCTCCCTTCTTGTACAAGGAGTGTATATTTCCCTAGCTCACTGATACTGCACTTGGTGCTATGATTTGCTGTGGCCAATGGGATAGGATGTGAAGAGAAGCTTTAAATGCATTTGTGTGATTTGGCTTGTGACTCTTTCACTCTGGTATCTACCATGAAAAGATTATGCCCCAGCTAACCGCTGTCTCTTTAGCTTGGGCCTCATGAAAAATGTACATAAGAGTTCTGAACCCGACCTGCAGCATGAATCAGACCACATGAGCTGAGAGTAAGAATGAGTTCCTATTGTTGTAAGCCACTGCGTTTTAGGGTCCATCTTAGATGAAACCGATGAGTCATCCCTGCCCTAAAAACTAGGAGAGCACAAGGAAAGGACTAGGATAAAGTAGACACATCATTCAGAAGTAATAAGGAGGCAGTATGAAGAAGCAATAGCCATAATGGAAGTTTGAATCATCGCCTTAGACTTTGACCAATCTCTCAGTTTACAGATACAGAGACTGAAAATTAGCCTCAGATTCAAGAGTAGATTAGTCTCTAATGAGGCTGAGAGAAATGAAATGGTTTGGCAGAGCCAGAATGTCAACTGAAGTCTCTTGATTATTAATACTGTACCATAATAAGTGCTTCTTTTTTGGAGGGTGCGGGAGGGTGGGACGGAGTTTTGCTCTTATTGCCCAGACTTGAGTGCAATGGCGAGATCTCAGCTCACTGCAACCTCCACCTTCTGGGTTCAAGCGATTCTCCTGCCTGAGCCTCCTGAGTAGCTGGGATTACAGGCATGTGCCACCATGCCCAGCTAATTTTGTATTTTAACTAGAGATGGGGTTTCTCCATGTTGGTCAGGCTGGTCTCAAACTACCAACCTCAGGTGGTCCACCCGCCTCGGCCTCCCAAAGTGCTGGGATTACAGGTGTGAGCCACCTCGCCTGGCCAATAAATGTGTGCTTCTTAGAGGGATGTCTTCCTGACATTCTGAACCAGGGAGAGTTGAGTAGCCAAACAGAGTCAAGCAAGGAAGTGGCGACGAGTCCTCCTGGCTGTGGGACTGCCAAACGGCCCTGTGTCAGGTCAATGGCTTTGTCCCCAGAGAACCCATCGATGGGAACCTTAAAGAAGAGCAGGCACACAGGCTGACGCTCAGGCCATGGCTCAGAAAGCCAGTAAAGCAAAACTCTATCAGGCGTGAAGGAAGTAAAAATGAGAAAATAAAGCTTCAGCCTAAAAAACGAAAATCTAAAATAGTTCAAAAAATAATCTGGGACACCTATGCTTCTGAAAAGAGCCAAAGAAGGGGACGTTAGACATGAACATTTTAATTAAGGCTGACCCAACAATTCAGCAGACTAAGCTGCTGTCTACAGATGTGATTCCAGAAATATTAGGAACACCACTCCCAGCCCTGTCAGGTTAAAACTCTTCTCCTTTGGCTCAATGCTGACCTAGCACCAAGCAAAATTAGAGATGGATGTTAGTGAAATGTCAGTCTGGAAGAAAGACTAGTATCTTACTTCTTAGCACCTATCCAAGTGCTCAGAACACAAGAAGCACTCAATAAATATTTCTTGAGTGAAATAATGGAAAAATACATAAATGAATGTTAAATGTCTGTCACCAGTTATCTGATATAGACGTTTATATTACAGTTTACTATCAAAGGAGTAACTAAGCAAAATCATCAACAGTATTGCAATCAAGTTTACATTGTGCTAACCTCTCATTCATTAATTCATTTAACAAATGTTAATATTGAATGTCTGCTATGTCCAAGCACTGTGCAGTTTGCTGTAGATGAAAATCAAATAGATGAATACCCTCCCTCATGTAGCTGATGATGATTTAATGGGAGAAAGGGCTTAAACACAATCAAACATATACACAAATATTAAATAACTAAGGAAAAGAAGAGGGAGGCATATGAGAGTGGGAGAATGAGTGTAGGTTTTGGATTAAAGGAACAGAGAGGCAAACATTCCCAAAAGGACTTGATATGTGTGAACTGGAAAAGCAACACATGTAAAATATCGTTTTGTATAAGATCTTGCATCTGAAATGCACCAGATGATTGGGTAACACGTGCATAGGTGCAGTGAGCTAAGGGCCCTCTATTTTGGCCCTAGGAACCATATGATACACTGGAAGTACCCCCAAACATTATCCTATCTAAGCTAAAAGCCAACAATTTACAATTAAATCTTTGAAACTTGATTCTATATTACATATATCCATTTTTTTCTGTATAATATGTAGACATCCAAACATACCAAGCAAGTAATCTGTATATGAAGACAAAAGATCCAGAGCAGCAAATTCTGGGATATTTGATAATGCCAGTTGGTTAACTTTATGGGTTCTAATATTCTTCTTTCCCATAAGTAGGTTAATTGCCAGCACAGCTTCACTGACCTATAATTAACGCATAAATTAGATTTATAAATGTAAGCTTTCTAATTCATAGATTATCTATTAGGTAAATAATGAAAAAAGTGCATTCATAAAATAATATTCCATATACATTGGAAGAAAAAATAAAGACAACCTGAAAAATAATATGTGATCCCTGACATTAGAATATATCATAGTCAAACAAATAATTTAGGGTTGACAATTTAATTAATGCATAAGTCACTTAAAATAAGCTACCTCACCCAGCTATGACAGATAGTTGCCAAAATGTCAAATACATACATATGTATATCTGCCAATACTTTCATTTAGAAAAGGTGAAACAAATAGAACCAAGTCTGGCTAATAGATATTGAAAACACTAAACATAACCAGTATTTCTAATCTTTCCAAAGAAACATAATAATTGACACAAATCCCAAATAATGTAATTTTTTTTCTGTTTTTTCTTTTGAGACAAGATCTCACTCTGTTACCCAGCCTGGAGTGCAGTGGTGGGATCTCGGCCCACTGCAGCCTTGACCTCTCAGAGTCAAGCAATCCTTCTGCCACAGCTTCCTGTGTAGCTGAGACTACAGGCATGCCACCATGCCCAGCTAATTAAAAAAAAATTTTTTTTTTAGATGGAGTCTTGCTCTGTTGCAGGTTAGAGTGCAATGATACTATCTCAACTCACTGTAATCTCCACCTCCCAGGTTCAAGAGATTCTCCTGCCTCAGCCTCCCAAGTAGCTGGGACTACAGGCATGTGCCACCACACCCAGCTAATTTTTGTATTTTTAGTAGAGACAGGGTTTCACCGTGTTGGCTAGGATGGTCCCCTTCTCTTGACTTTGTGATCCACCCACCTCGGCCTCCCAAAGTGCTGGGATAACAGGTGTGAGTTACCACACCCCAACTCCTTTCTCTTTTACAGGTATATTCTGTTCTTTAAAAGCAGAGAATACAGATATAATGGTAAAAAGAAAGATTAAACAAAAATCACACCAACCTGTGCAGCAGCTCTTATTGCAATCCAGGCTAATGAACTGTACATTTCAAATTTACTTGCTGCTGTTTCTTTAACAGAACTACTTCTTCTGAGAGGAGACTAAAAATATGGCAAATGTGTTAGGATATAAAGTTTTGTGATAACTCTTCTCATCTTCTAAAGATGACATTTTAGTGAAATACTATGTGGTCACTAAGGATAATAATGTATCTATTGACATGAAAAGATATTCAAAATATACTGAGGAAAGAAAAGAGTAGGTTACAAAATTGTATGAAAAGTACAATCCTTTTTAAAAAATATGCACACACATACATTTCCTGTACATAAAAGCAGAGAAAATTAACAGTGGTTGTCCCAAGTTTTAAGATAGTTAAATTATTCTTATCATTTTTTCTAATTTTCTATAATGAGCTTGCATGATTTGTGTAATAAGTTAATAAAAATTATTCTTTTTTGAGACATAGTTTTACTCTGTCACACAGACTGGAGTGCAACGACACAATCTCAGCTTACTGCAATGTCTGCCTCCCAGGTTCAAACAATTCTCCTGCCTCAGACTCCCAAATAGCTGGGACTATCGGCATGTACCACCACACCCAGCTAGTTTTTGTATTTTCTGTAGAAACAAGGTGTGACCATGTTGCCCAGGCTGGTCTTGAACTCCTGAGCTCAGTTGATCAGCCCACCTCAACCTTCCAGAGGGCTGGGATTACAGGCGTGAGCCACCATGCCCATCCAAAAATGGCATCTTAAGTAAAATTAAGTGCCATTATAATAGAAGATCTATAAATTGAATATATTGTATAACAGTATCAGAAATTAGAATGTTGCTTAAAGATTTCTGGCAGTATTTGCTATCATATTTCCTGCTAAGAAAATATTAAAGACAGACTATTATCATAAAGTTTCATAGAATAGCAAAACAAACAATGATTGAGGACATTTTTTTTTTGAGACGGAGTTTCACTCTTGTTACCCAGGCTGGAGTGCAATGGCGCAATCTCTGCTCACCACAACTTCTACAACTTCTGCCTCCTGGGTTCAGGCAATTCTCCTGCCTCAGCCTCCCGAGTAGCTGGGATTACAGGCACGCGCCACCATGCCCAGCTAATTTTTTGTATTTTTAGTAGAGACAGGGTTTCACCATGTTGACCAGGATGGTCTTGATCTCTTGACCTCGTGATCCACCCGCCTCGGCCTCCCAAAGTGCTGGGATTACAGGTGTGAGCCACCACTCCCGGCCAAGGACATTTTTTTTTACCATGGGGGGCTTCTTTAATTAAAAAAAATATATATTTTTTTAAAATATATACTCGTTTTTAAAACATAAGAAAGTCACAGCTACTGAAGTGAACAGAACGCAACTCCACCAGTAGCTAATATATCTGTTATACATTTTTAAAGGTAACTAAAATAGGTATTAGTAGTAATTTCTTAAGATTTAAATCATTTGGATAGCACTAACTATTCAATTAGCCTCATGGATGCTAATTCTTTGATGTCTATATTTTGGCCAATTCTTTAATTTTCAACAAATCTGCAGAATAAAACAAACAATAACAAAAGTATCTTTATTTTACTTCTGGCTAGCAGAATCCCAGGGAAAAGGAGAGCCCATGTGCAATGCTGATGCCAATAACAAGTACAAGGTGTAAATGTGGCCTAGCTCTAGCGTTAAGCCGGGGAGAAGATGACACCTGGAAAGGTCTGCCTATGGGGAAATCTAAGCAATACAGCCCTGATGTAAGATTACAAGTAAACCAACCAAACAAACACACCCTAATCATTAGCTGTAATGGGACTAATCCGGGGCAACAATTGCTAGCTTACCGACTATGTAAGTAAACATGGGTAACTTATCTACTTACATTCTGGAAAGAAGACTAATAGGCATGTAACAAAGAATAGAGAATAACATAAAATAACTAGAATGTAAGACCAACTAGTGACCCAGTCATTCAAAATACAAATAAGTCATCTTGAATGGAAAGGAAACCTTTGTTGGAGAAGTTGGGCTTCAGCCCACCATGGAAAAAATTGGAGTGGGGAAAGAATATGGTGGGCATTTTCCAGATGGGAGAGATGTTTGACACTGCACAGGAGATTCTAGGTTACAAAACCCAGCGGGGGGCGGGGGGCAGGAAGAGACATGATCCTATATGTAGACAATCATAAGGAATACACAGACACACAAACACAATTAACATTAAGAAACATGTTTAGCAAGGTCACAGGATACAAAACTCAATACATACAAATTGACTGTATTTCTGTATACTAGCAATAAACAATCTAAAACTTAAAATAAAAATCCCTTTGACAACAGAAATAACAAAAAGGTATAAGACTCATACACCTAAAAAGACAAAACTTTGTTGAGAGAAATTAAGATCAGAATAAATGAAGAGACAGTTCATATTCATTAATTAGAGGACTTAATATTGATAAGAGGGCAAAAAATATCTGCTTAGTTTTTTTTGCCGAAATTGACAAGCAGATCCTAAAATAGTAAAATGCAAAGGCGTCAAAGTAAAATGCAAAGGAAGATATAATAGGAGCATGCACTTTACAACTTCAAAACTTACTAAAAGCTACAGGCACCAAGACAGTGGATACTCAAGTAAAGGTAGACATTGAAGTCAATGAAACAGGATTGAAAATCCAGGAATAAACATTTGCATTTATAATTAATTTTCAACAAAAGTGCCAAAGCAATCCAATGGGAAAGGGATAGTCTTTTCAACAAATGGTGCAGAGACAACTACATATTCCTGTACAAAAAGATGAATTTAGACTCTAAACCTCACACCCTACACAGGTCTTAACTCAAAATGGATCATAGACTTAAATGTAAAAGTTAAAACTATACAACTCATAGAAGAAAACATAGAAGAAAATCTTCAACAACCGCCGTTAGACAAAGACTCCTAGATATGTCACAAAAAATACAACCTATAAAAGAAAAAAATGACAATTTGGCCTTCATTAAGATTTAAAACTTTTATGCCTCCAAAGATGCTACTAACAATATGAAAAGACAAGCCACTAAGCAGGAGAAAGTATTTGCAAATTATTTATCTGATAAGGGGCCTGAATCTAGAATACATATATTTTTTTTAATGAAAATTCTCTCTCTCCCCCCCTTTTTTTTTTTTTGAGATGGAGTCTTGCTCTGTCACCAGGCTGGAGTGCAGTGGCAAGCTCAATGATAAAAAAAGACAAATGACTCAATAAAAATGCACAGAGGATCTGAAAAGACAGTTTTCCAAAGAAGATATACAAATGGCCAATAAGCACATGAAAAGATCTCAGCATCATTAGCCACCAGAGAAATGCAAATCAAAACCACAATGAGATACTACTTCATACCTACTAGCATAGGTACTATCTCAAAAAGATAGATAATAACAAGTGTTACCAAGGATGTGGGGAAATTGCAACCTGCATATACTGCTGGAAGAATGTAAAATGGTACAGCCCCCATTGAAAACAATCTGACAGATCATCAAAGGCTAAACGTGGAGTTGCCATATAACTCAGGAATTCCACTTTTAGGTATGTACTCAGAAGAATTGAAAACATATGTCCACACAAAAACTTGTATATGAATGTTCAAAATAGTATTAACTGAAATAGCCAAAAAGTTAAAACAATTCAAGTGTCCATCAACTACTGAATGGACAGAGGGAAAAAATGCGACATATCCATATAATGAAATACTATTCAGCAACAATAACAAAAAAACTACCATTACATGCTACAACATGAGTGAACCTGAAAAACATTATACTAGGTGAAAGAAGCAGGCATAAACACTACAAAATCTATCATTCCATTAGCCGGACATGGTGGTGTGTGCCTCAGGAAGCTGAGGCAGGAGAATCGCTTGAACCCGGGAGGCGGAGGTTGCCATGAGCCAAGATTGCAGCTGTGAGCTGAGATTGCACCACAGCACTCCAGTCTAGGCATCAGACCGAGACTCTGTCTCAAAAAAATAAAATAAATAAAATCTATCATTCTATTTACATGAAATGTCTAGAAAAGGCAAATCTATAGAGACAGAAAACAGTTTGGTGGTGGTTTCATGGAACCAGGGGTGGGAATAGGATTGACTGCAAATGGGCATAAGGGATCTTTCTTGGGTTGATGGAAATGTTCTAAAACTGGAGAGTGGTGATTGTTGCACAACTTTGTAAATTTATTAAACATCATGTGGATTCTATTCATGAAATTAAAATGGGTTAATTTCCACTTAACTACTTGGAAAACTCCATATATCCTTCAACTTTACTTCATCTGTGAAGCCTCCTCCAGCATTTCCCCAAAACAGTATTAGTCCCTACTTTGCCCCACTTCTCCACCTGACAAATTGTGATTATAGTCCTTAACACATTGCAATACAATTTCTCTCTCTTGCTAGACTCTCTGCTCCTTAGGAAAAAAAGGTGGTTAATGTACATTAAGCCCTCAGTAAGCGTTTGGTTCATGAGCAAATAAATTAATTTTCAAGAAATAGTCAATTCAACTTAGCCATCAATTACTGAGTAACTGCTATGAACAAAATACTTTAGAAAGAAGAATATAGATGTTTAGCTGATGTTACAAAATGAGAAATAATAGTTCCATTGATATAAGTACTTATTACATGCAAGCCCAGTATCTTATTTAATTCTCAGAGCCACTCTAAGAGGTAAGGACCATCATCTCTGTTTCACAGGCGAGGAAACTAGGCTTAAAAAGACCTGAGTCACATAGCTAGTAAGTCGTGAAGCTAGGATTCAAATCCAAACAGGTGCGATGGTCATTCTGCTATATGGACACTACATAAAAGTGAAACAATGCTGCTTTCTTTTAAGGGCTTATAATGTGTTGTCTTTATTAGGACATATTTCAAATGTTATATTTCCATGGTCTGAATACATCTGCATGAATTTTTTAATTGGTTTTCGCTGTTTTCTGTGCTTCTAATAATTCTATGACTTGCTAAAATATTTGTACTATGTCAAAACATACAGAAAATAATGATCATATTGTAAGCAATTACACTCCTGTTTTCATTCAAATCCTAACTTCTTTATATTCTTAATTATAAGCACTTCTCCAGTAAGGGCCAGAGAGGTGATACATTATCATTCTAGCATCTATTAATTTGTATTGCCAGCTGCTATAAAAATAAATGTTTTTTTTTTCTGTTACTGGAAATAAACATGTTTGTCATACAACAAAAAGTAACTTTTTCAAGTTTGTAATTATTTTGATTTAACAAAGAGGTGCGATTCACCTAAGGCAGCTTCCATATGAATAATTCAATTGACTGAGAGTCTATTTGCCTAAAGGTTTTAAATCATGTTTCTGCTGTCTCAAAAATTAAAGATTTGATGCCAACATTTTCTGAAAAGATCTCTTGGAGGGACAAATGATTATTCAATACGAATGAAACAGAAAAGCCCACTAAAATTTTAAAAACAAAAAACAAAATTACTGTGTTCCTTTACCTCAAACCCACTCAAATTATTCCTGCCTCTGGGATCTCCCTTAATCTAGACCCTTGGTCCTCAAGTGTGGCCCACAGACCAACAACAGTAGCATCACCTGGGAGGCTCATTAGAAATGCCAGATCTCGGGCCGGGCGCGGTGGCTCACGCCTGTAATCCCAGCACTTTGGGAGGCCGAGACGGGTGGATCACGAGGTCAAGAGATTGAGACCATCCAGGTCAACATGGTGAAACCCCGTCTCTACTAAAAATACAAAAAATTAGCTGGGCATGGTGGCGCGTGCCTGTAATCCCAGCTACTCGGGAGGCTGAGGCAGGAGAATTGCCTGAGCCCAGGAGGCGGAGGTTGCGGTGAGCCGAGATTGCGCCATTGCACTCCAGCCTGGGTAACAAGAACGAAACTCCGTCTCAAAAAAAAAAAAAAAAAAAAAAAGAAATGCCAGATCTCAGAGCCTGTCCCTGATTTACTGAATCAGAATCTGTCATGTCACAAGATTTTCAGAGATGTTTCTGCACATTAGTTTGGAAACAATTCTCTAGCTAGAAGGTGCGACCCTTCCACAACTCTTTGCTGGCTCCAACCTCCTGCATCAAATCCTGCCTCAAACATCACCTCTTCTCATGTCATTCATTCCAAATCTCACCTATAAGATTGATTTCTTAGCTCCAAATTTCATTACCTAAGTCACCTCCTAATATGGTTTGGCTGTGTCCTCATGCAAATCTCATCTTGAACTGTAGCTCCCAAAATTCCCACACATTGTAGGAGGGACCTAGTGGGAGATAACTGAATCACTGGGGCAGTTTCCCCCTACTGTTCTCATGGTAGTTAGTAAGTCTCATGAGATCTGATGGTTTTATAAGAGGAAACCCCTTTCCTTGGTTCTCATTCTCTCTTTGTCTGCTGCCATGTAAGATGTACCTTTGCCTTCCATCACGATTGTGAGGCCTCCCCAGCCACATGGAACTGTGAGTCCATTGAACTTCTCAGGTATGTCTTTATTAGCAGTGTGAAAATGGACTACTACACCCCCTTCCCCTCCTTCTCCCTCATTTTCTCCCACCTTTCCTCCTCTGGCCTCCTTCCTTTACTGGTTTATTATCTGTTTTCCTCTACTGAAAGGCATGCTCCATGAGAACAGGGACGAAGTTCATTTTAGACACTGCTCTAACTCTAGAAGACTGCCTGGGTCAGAGTAGATGCTCAATAGATACATGATGAATGAATGAATGAATGATTCTATCAAGAGGTTATCTGTTTATAGGCCATATCAGTATTGAAAACTTTACTTGTCTATCTGTTTAACCAATGTCATTGAATCCGATCAATACTAATGACTCATTCATTGCCTTGCATTTACACTTCATGTTATCCGTGAAACATAAGTGTATATTTATATATTAAGTATATATTTACATACACTTACATTTCATGGATAACATTTTCACAGGCAAAAATGTGTAAATGAAAATAATTTTCAAAGCCCTATATAAAATGTCCAAAGAGGTATGTCTTTGTAACACGTAAGTACAAGTGTATACAAAGCAATGAATTAATTTCTCCAAGCCACACAGGAAGATCAGCTTCCTTATTTCAATAGCACAGTGTTACCAAAATAGCAATCTCAAGGACAATTAACTCATAATTTCTAGTAAAATAGACTCTTACCTTAAGTGTTAATGGTGATCCAGAAATATTTCTTTTTGGCTTCTTCAGATGAAAATACAATAGAGCCATTTCTAGGTAGGAGTCTCTTATCAATCTAAAATGATATAGCACTGTACTTATTAAATATTTTTGCCATGCATAATCATTGGCATCATTTCCCAACAATTTCTAAGCTGATAAAAGGTAAAAACTGGCAAAACCAGCATTTGTCACTGGCAAAACCAGCATTTGTCACAAACACCCACCCTCTTCTCATAGCACTTTTGACCATAGATACTAGCATCTTCTTCCCTACTAAAATTGGAAATTCTTGAAGAAAACTTCCAATTTTAGCATTTCTGTCTTGCCCTGTGCTGCCAACACTCCATACTATGACTGCCATGAAACCTGGCATCAAGACCATTCTGGAATATTCTAGCACACAAGGCACTAATGAAGTGAAGGTCAGAACTTGCCTTGAAAATGTAGGTCCCTCTCTAGGTTCCTACACTAATTAAAATAGAAAGAAATACATAGAATTATGCAATGCAGAAAGCAGTGATTTGGCATGGGTTGGGTCTATGTATTCACCATCAAATCTGTCAGCTGGGGATCAGTGCATCTGGATCACTTCCACTGTAATAAAGATGGCTTACTCTCAGTATTGAGGATATACTCATACAGAATTAAGTTAAGCAGTCCTGGTCCTGATGACCAGAGTGAATAGACACACAAACCCCTTCTAGACACAATTGCACATTCAGGGAAGGAACTTCCAGTTGAGAAGCAGTCATCCCAGGAAGGCCCCAAAAATCCTAGAACTAACATGAGATTTGGGTACAGGCCAGTATGCCACTATGAGGACAGCCGTCATTTACCATTACTTTAAAGGAGGCCTTGGGTCAGAACCAAGATGGACCCCATGAACTAGCCCTGCTTTGAGAAGGCGTCCCAGTCAATCCAGCCTTGAGTGGTCCATGTACTACCAGAATATGGGGCTCAAGCCAAACACACATGGCCACAACAATGGAATATATTTTTACCCTGAGTTTTGATCATTATTCAGGCTTAGTTGTATAGCTTCATATAAACTCTCAAGTTGAAAACTTGGAGATTTCTCTTCCATTAGTATTTGACGTTCTATTTTGCCTGAAAGAAGAAAAAGATACAAGGATGGTTTCCTTTTTCTAGCACTTAGAACTTAAGAACAAATATTTCATGCTGGAAATTCAGAACATTTGGTGTGCTGTCCTTTTGTATATGTCTATTTCTTCCAGAAGGTAAGCCCAGGAGGAGAGACCAATTGCCTCCTTCTCCAGCACTCTCAGGCTTCCCCTGCATTCAAGAAGCAACATGAGGCAAGCTTCCTTTGGCTTGCCCTATGCAACTGGTCTTCACATCTGACTTTTTCCCCCCATTCTCTTACTTTGTGCTTCTCCCTCCTCCTGTATCTTACATTCCCTTTTTTGACAACCATTCTCCTCTTTCCCCTGTCTCCTTCACAGATATCATAGAAAACATCTGCCTTCCTATGGTCATTGCAGAGTTATTCACAATAGCCAAGATACAGAATCAATCTAAGTACCCTTCAACAGGTGCATGGATAAAGAAAATGTGATATACATACACAACAGAATACTATTCAGCCTTAAAACAGAAGGAAATCCTGTTATTTGCAAACATCATGGATGAACCTGGAGGACGTTATTCTCAGTGAAATAAGTCAGGCAAGAAAGACAAATATTGCATGATCTCACTTAACTGAAGAATCTTAAAAAGTTAGGGATGGTGGGGGAATAGGGAGATATTGGTCAAAGGGTACAAGGTTTTAGTTAAATGGGAGGAATGAGTTCTGAAGACCTATTGCACAACATGGGACTATAATTAATAATAATCGTAGATTTTAAATGCTCTCCCCACAAAAATGGTAAGTATACGTGAAGGATATGCTAATTAGCTTGATTTAATCAAGTCACAACATGTACGGGTATCAAAAACATCACATTATACCCCATAGACATATATAATTATGTCAGTTAAAAATAGACTGAAAACATTTTTAATATTTAAAAAAGTCTCTCAAACTCATTTTATGAGACCAACATCATCCTGATACCAAAACCTGGCAGAGAGGCAACTAAAAAAGAAAATTTCAGGCCAATATTCATCTTTGATGAATATTGCTGCAAAAATCTTCAATAAAATACTGGCAAACTGAAGCCAACAGCACATCAAAAAGCTTATCCATCACCATCGAGTAGGCTTCATCCCGGGGATGCAAGGCTGGTTCAACATCCGCAAATCTATAAATGTAATCCATCACATAAACAGAACCAAAGACAAAAACCACATGATTATCTCAATAGATGCAGAGATGGCCTTCAACAAAATTTTGCCCTTTATGCTAAAAACTCTCAATAAACTAGGTATCGGTGGATCATATCTCAAAATAGTAAAAGCTATTTATGACAAACCCACAGCCCATATCATACTGAATGGGCAAAAACTAGAAGCATTCCCTTTGAAAACTGGCACAAGACAAGGATGCTCTCTCTCACCACTCCTATTCATTATAGTTCTGGCTAGGGCTGTCAGGCAAGAGAAAGAAATAAAGGGTATTTAAACAGGAAGAGAGGACATCAAATTGTCCCTGTTTGCAGATGACATGATTGCATATTTAGAAAACCTCATCGTCTCAGCCCAAAATCTTCTTAAGCTGATAAGCAACTTCAGCAAAGTCTCAGGATACAAAATCAATCTACAAAAATTGCAAGCATTCCTATACACCAATAATAGAGAGCCAAATCATGAGTGAACTCCCATTCACAATTGCTACAAAGAGAATAAAATACCTAGGAATACAACTAGCAAGGGATGTGAAGGATCTATTTGAGGAGAACTACAAACTACTGCTCAAGGAAATAAGAGAGGACACAAACAGATGGAAAAACATCCCATGCTCATGGTTAAGAAGACTCAATATTGTGAAAATGGCCATACTACCTAAAGTAATTTATATACTCAATGCTATCCCCATCAAGCTACCAATGACTTTCTTCACAGAATTGGAAAAAAACACCTTAAACTTCATATGGAACCAAAACAGAGCCTGCATAGTCAAGACAATCCTAAGCACAAAAAAATATCAAAACTAGAGGCATCATGCTACCTGACTTCAAACTAAATTACAAGGCGATAGTAAACAAAACAGCATGGTACCTGTACCAAAACAGAGATATAGACCAATGGAACAGAACATAGGCCTCAGAAAGAATGCCACACAACTACAACCATCTGATCTTTCACAAACCTGACAAAAACAAGCAATGGGGAAAGGATTCCCTATTTAATAAAAGGGAATCCTGGGAAAACTGGCTAGCCAGACGCAGAAAGCTGAAACTGAATCCCTTCCTTACACCTTATACAAAAATTAACTCTAGATAGATTTAAGATTTAAACATGAGGCCTAACGCCATAAAAACTCTAGAAGAAAACCTAGGCAATACTATTCAGGATATAGGCATGGGCAAGGACTTCATGACTAAAACACCAAAAGCACTGGCAACAAAAGCCAAAATAGACCAAGGGGATCTAATTAAACTTAAGAGCTTCTTCACAGCAAAAGAAACTATCAATAGAGCGAACCAGGAACCAACAGAATGGGAAAAAAATTTTGCAATCTACCCATTTGACAAAGAGCTACTATCAAGAATCTATGGAGAACTTAAATTCATGAGAAAAAAAAAGACCATCAAAAAGTAGACAAAGGATATGAACAGACACTTCAAAAGAAGACATTTTGCAGCCAACAAACATGCAAAAAAGCTCATCATCACTGGTCATCAGAGAAATGCAAATCAAAACCACATTGAGATACCACCTCACACCAGTTAGAATGGCAATCATTAAAAAATAAGGAGACAACTGATGCTGGAGAGGATGTAGAGAAATAGGAATGCTTTTACACTGTTGGCGGGAGTGTAAATTAATTCAATCATCATGGAAGCCAGCATGGCGATTCCTCAAAGATTTAGAACTAGATATACCATTTGACCCAGCAATCCCATTACTGGGTATGTAACCAAAGGATTATAAATCATTCTATTATAAAGACACATGCACACATATGTTTATTGTAGCACTGCTCACAATAGCAAAGACTTGGAACCAACCCAAATGCCCATCAGTGATAGACTGGATAAAGAAAAGGTGGCACATGTACACCATGGAATACTATGCAGCCATAAAAAAGGATGAGTTCATGTCCTTTGCAGGTACATGGATTAAACTGGAAACTATCATTCTCAGCAAACTGACACAAGAACAGAAAACCAAACACCACATGTTCTCACTCATAAGTGGGTGTTGAACAATGAGAACACACAGACATAGAGAGGGGAACATCACACACCAGGGCCTGGGGTTGGGGGCTAGGGGAGAAATAGCAGTCAATGGGGTATTGCGGAAGGATAGCATTAGGAGAAATACCTAATGTAGATGACAGGGCAACAGATGCAGCAAACCACCACCATGGCATGTGTATACCTATGTAACAAACCTGCACAATCTGCACATTTACCCCAGAACTTAAAGTATAATAATTAAAAAAAAAAACATTTAACTTAAAAATAAATAATATAAAATAAAATCACAAATCAAAAGGGAAAAAATAAATTCTAAAAAGTCAGCAAATGGTTGGAAATTCTCAATGACAATGCAAATGTGCTGGCTGTCGCAGCTCCCAGCCCTCACGGTGAGCTGTGGCCTTCAGATATAGGCACTAGCAAGCTAGGCGCAGTGGCTCACACCTGTAATCCCAGCACTTTGGGAGGGAGGCCAAGACGGGTGGATGAGGTCAGAAGTTCAAGACCAGCCTGGCCAACAGAGTGAAACCCCCTTCTCTACTAAAAATACAAAAATTAGCCAGGCGTGGTGGTACACACCTGTGGTCCCAGTTACTCAGGAGGCTGAGGCAGGAGACTTGCTTGAACCTGGGAAACAGTGGTTGCAGTGAGCTAAGATCATGCCACTGCACTTCAGCCTGTGCAACAGAACGAGACTCCATCTCAAAAAAAAAAAGAATGTACACACTGGCAGAGCACAGGGGTAGCAACAAGGACAGGAAAGGAAACTTCTATAATCACTGTAGAAAGGATTTATCGCTTTCATGCAGCCTGTGGAGAGGGCACAGAGCTGGCCAGTGTTGAGCTCACATCTAGGACTATCATTTAGTAGCTGTTGACTTTTGGAAAATCATTTTAACCAGACCTCACCTAATTTTCCTCATCATCAAGAGGGATTTGTCATGCCTACCTTGCAGAGCTATTATAAGAATTAGCACTGTGAGATGCAACATGTTGAATACAGGGCCTAGCATCTAGTAGATACTCAGTAAATGACAGCAATTATCCTCATCTTTGTTTTTCTCGAAGGCAAAATGGCCACAATAAAATTATATAAATGTATTAAGTAAATAGGTGTTATATATAAGTTGTAAGTATAGGTGTGCTATAGCTATTTAATTTCAATGAGTATGTATCTCTTACTTATAAAAATCAACTAAAATGTTTAACTAAGTAATGAAATGATGCAGAAAAAATACCTTTTTAAGAAATACTATTTATAGCTAAAAGGTTATGTTGCCATTTTTCAAACATGAAACTTTGTATAAAAAGAATCAGTTATAATTATAAAAGAAATGAGGTAGCAGCACTTTTTTCTTTATAGATATAAACTTAAAATAAGCAGTGTTCTTTTACCTAAGACTGGATTTGGTGGAGATACCATTGTGTTAATCATTTCTAATCCCTTTGTACATCTGCAATTTTTATAGTTAGGGACCAGGGTTTCAAGAATCCTGTTGTTCATAGAAAAAAGAATTCCACAAATTTTATCACAGTTCTGATCCCAGATGCCTTTTACCTTTCTGAAAAAGGATTTCAGCTTCCACCTCCGGTTCCTCGGCTGCTGTTGTTTTGCAGAGCTTCAGTGCCACATCAAACAGATGAAGAGCAGGCAACCACTTCGAAGGGTCCTTCCTTTTATTGTTATAATATACTTGCTTGGCCATTGTGTGTCCTAAAAGAAAAACAGTTGTGGGGGGAAGAACAACAAAATACACAGCATTTATAACAAGCCTTGAAGTTACCACACTGCTCTCACAGTAGTGAACTCTATTAAGAACTTTGCTAGTTTTTACAGTGTTTAGCATCCAAGAAATGTTTTAAAGACATATAATACCTAATATTTCAATGAACTACAGTAATGACCCTTGAAATGTTTTCTTTGATAAACTTCTAACATGTTTTTTTATTTTTTAAATGAAGCATAATCTCACAAATCCTTTTCCTTCTAATATTTCATGATGCTCTACAAAACAACTTTCATGCTGCTAAGATGAGATTGTGAGTAGAAAAACACCTGGAAATTTTACGTTGTTCCCAATACAACTTGCAAACATTAATAGGCAGTAATTTTCTTTCTGTTAAGATTACAGTGGTTACTTGCTTTGTGTGTTTCGTTTTGTTTCGTTTTTCATCTCCACTAGACAGCACACCCACCATGGACAAGGGCTGCATGCTATACTTCTTTTTAGGCTCCATCATTATTTAACATGTTTTTACTTTAAAAACCATTGGGTGGAAGAAACATTAGACTTTATCTGTTGTACCCCAAAGTCAGACAGGCAGACACTTATTCAACAAATATTTTCTAAGTGCTTAGGTACATGATAAAAATGAGAAAAGACAATAATAACAGCTAAGATTTATTAAATGTATCCTATACACCAGGCATCATCTGAAGGACTTAAATGCATTACTCATATGGTCCCCGCAACTCCGAGTGGGCACCATTGTCCAGCTTATTTCACAGAGGATGAAGCAATAGCTCACTGAGGTTTCAGTAACTAGTAAAGAGAAGAGCCATAATTTGGACGTAGGCAGTCTGGCTCCAGGGCCCACACTCTAAACTACATCATTGCTCTGTCTCTTAAGAGGGAGGTCACGGAGCTCAGTGTTTTGTTTAATGGAGAGTATGAATGCTAGACAGGCAATCAAAATACTGCATGGCCAATTGTATAGCAGAGAAAGCACGGGGCACTTTGATAGCAGGCCCAGATTGGGGAAGGTCAGGGAAATCTTCCCAGAGAAGGTGGCTGTCTAGGCTGAAAGCAGATGAACACCTTCTCTTTGGTAATTTTAAAGAATAAAAATGTTGGCATAGAAAGGAAAAGGCGAGTAGGGGAAATAATTTGTTGATAGGATAATTCAACATACAATAAAGCAATATAAACAGAAAGGCAGTGTAGGACTCTGATACAGTATTCTGCTACAGATTCTGCATTGTAGCTGAAGTGCTGGATCCAGGCCAGTCATTGGTGCTACCATGCCATTGAGACTTTGAACAAGTCCCCACATGCCTCCAAGCTTTGAGTGTCTTCCTCTGAAAAAATGATTGAAATATTGGATATTATACATCTTTAAAATATTTCTTGGATACTAAATGCTAAAAAATAAAATGCAGCAGAACTACAAAATTGTGAGGTATCTTTAGGTTCTAAAATTTTCTAATTCCAAGCTGCTATGCCCTACAAAGGATTATATTTTTTTAACCTAGAACTTTTGGGTAAACTTTTAATTCAGGAATGTGCTATGTAAATGGCAGGATGGTGGAGAGCCTCAATCTCTCAGTCTCTCTCTCTCTCTTTCTCTCTCTCTCTCTCTCTCTCTCTCTCACTCTCTCTCTCTCTCATACAGGAAGAAGTTACTGAGTCCTTACTCTGAACCAGGCAGGATGGTAGCACACTGACGAGAATACAGAGGTGAAAAAGTGAATACGGAGAAAAAGAACGTGGAGATGAAAAGCCCTAGCCTCTGGGAGGCTCCTGGAAGAATAAGGAGGCCAGGCATGGAACAGGAAGAATAGCAAACACCTATAAAGCTCTTACAACGAACAAGGAGGTGCCCTTCTAAATATGTTCTGCTTGCCACTCACGCCATCCCAGAGGCAATGACATTGATGCTCATTCACATTTTATGGGAGAGGAAATGAAAACAAGGGAAGTTAACTGACTTGTTCAAGAGAATTGAATTGAATAAGAATTCTTTTCTGGAGCCCACACTCTTAATCTCAGCAATTATCAACTGTGACTAGATCCCAGGCTAGAAGGGAAATAAAAGATATGTTAATATCACTTGTTGAGCACAGTAATTCAACATCTCCCCTTTTTGTATAATTCACTTATTGTTTCAAATTATACTAAAGCTGTTTATCAATATAAGACAAAAATAACAAATACTTCATGTCATCATGCCACATATATGTATATATAATATGTATTAGTATTATATACTTTATATTATATACATAATATATATATAATTAATATATAATAGTAATATTTGAATTGTCTTCTAGATTTTTGTTAAAATTAGAATTGTTATCGAAATTATGAACTATTTTCTTTTCCTCCCTAACTAGATAATAGGCTTCTTGATAGCAGAGATAATGACTGGCTTCCTAGTATGTCCCCACTCCCCAGTCTCATTCTTGCATATAGGTGGCCCTCAATGAATGAAAGTTACTTACATTTTTTATGTTTATTTAATTAGTGGCCCTGATTGAACAAACAAAAAAAAAAGGTAAGTAACTTTCATTCACTCCTATCATATAACCAGTAATTCACTGATTACTTTCTCATGTAATAAGGAAGCTCAAGCTTCAGTCATTAATTAAAAAAATATTTTAAATAACCATGATGTTTATCTTTATCTTATAAAAATCATCTCAAAATGCCTTTTTCTGCCAGAGACTTCCACAGAGAAAAAAAATTTTAAGTGGCCCATTCATGTGAGACAATCTATACTATAAAGGAAAACTGTCAAGAAAGCATCAAGTCACAGCTGATTTTATGCTTTATAATATTTAAGTGCTCCTTTTTCCAGTAAACATCAACGCTGTGAAAAAGACGTTGTAAAACTGATGTTTTGACAGAAAAGCTGCTTTGGGTTTTGTTTTTTAAGTCTGTGTTTAATATAATATACCAGGAAGCAAGCTGTTCAGCCTCAAGTGAGTCTAAAAAACAGCAACAGTATTGTCGTTGAGTGGTGACACATCCTCAAGATTAGGAAGTCAGAAAAGTGCAGAATACATTTGATTTAACACAATCTGTACAATTTAATACAATCTGTACTTTAAGCTTCTGTAGAAATCAAATGTCCTGATAATGTAAGAAACTGTGGGCTGAAAATATAGAAGTATAGCTCTCATGAGATCAGCAAGCTGGAAGGAATTCAAGAGGCCAATTAAGTCAGCCTAACTTCATAAAGGAGGAAACTTAATATAAAGGGGAAGTAATTTATGTAAAGTAATAGAACTCATATCCGATGATGATCAACATATAATAACAATGATCAGTAATGAGAGGGAGGAACCGAGAGGGAGATGGGAGATTCTAGACAGTTGATAGCTTGGGCATGTCCTTGCTGCCTTCCCTTTCCCAATCCAATCCAATCCAATCCTCTCAAGAGCTGCTGCTGCTGCTGCTGCTGCTGCTGCAGGAGGCAGGTGGGTCCTAGAAGGTGACGGGTAAGAACAGACAGAGCTGGTACAGGATCTTCTGCACTCCGGGATGGACAAGAAGAGCCTGGGAACCAGAGGCAGGTGGCCTTAGGTAAAAGATCAGGGACAGCATCCAAAAAGAGCTTGGAATAAGGCCTCCATCTCCAAAGAGCGACAGCTCTGGCTGGCTGCCTTCTTGGTTTCCCAGGACCTGTGAGGCACTTGAAGGTGTCCTGAGTCCTCTCTACTCCTGAAACTAAAGAATATTGGCCTTTGCTGCTTCTCCTGGTGCCTTACAGGGAATCAAACTTTTGAAGTCTGGTATAGAGCCAACCCATATAGGCAGAACTAGTTGTTCTTAAGCACTTGCAGCATGGCCGCTACTGAAATTAATCCAACAGTTAAACATGACCCTCAATAAACAGATAAGGTAAAATAGCCCAGCAAAGAAGATCCAGCAGCTGGCAAGAGGAAGAATAAATATAACCCCCAGAAAAGGTGGCAGCAGTAAAACAAAACTGATTAAACTTCAGGTGACAAATAAAAAAAAAAAATAAGAGCATGTATGGAGATATAAAGTTTTCAGATAATTTTGAGAAGATGATCAATGCTGAAACCTAATGATCAGAAAGATCAAGTGGAAGTAGTTTAAGTTATAGATGATAAAAATAAATGGAAAATGTAAGGGAAAGCATAACAGACTCAGAAGACAGATCAAGACTTGACATAGAAATAATAATAGTCAACACTCAACAGTGTTTACTATGATGGTCCAGGCACTGGTCTAGGCATTTAACTCATCTTCTTAAAAGTCCTATCAGGTAAGCGCCATTATTATCCCCTGAATGTTTGTGTCTCTTTGAAATTCCTATGTTGAAATGCAATCCCCACAATGATGCTATTAAGAGGTGGAGACATTGGGAGGTGATTAGGTCATGAGGGCTCTGCCCTCCTGCATGAGATTACTGTCCTTATAAAAGACAATAAGACAGACATCTTCTTATAAAAGACAAACTTGAGAAAGCCCGTCTGCCCCTTCCACCACGTAAGGATGTATAGAAGGTGCCATCTATAAAGCAGAGCCATCCCTCACCAGACACCAAATCTACCACTGCATTATTCTCTTGGACTTCCCAAACTCCAGAACTGTGAGCAATAAGTTTCCGCTGTTTTTAAATCACCCAGTCTAAGGTATTTTGTTATAGCAGTCAAACAGACAAAGACACTCCCATTTTTGAAATAAGGAAATTAAGGCACAAAAAAGTTAAGTCACATGCTTAAGATTTGAACCTTGGCCAGATGGCTCTTGTTGTTCTAGTAACTGAAGGAGAAGAAAGAACAGAGAGTGACTAGGCAATAATTAAACAAAAAGAAACTTCCTGACATCTGGAAAGAGACTTATCTGCAGATTGAAAGTGTTCACTGATTTCTAGGCAGAGAAACAAAAGACATACCCAGACATATGCTGGTAAAATTCCTGAACTACAGAGACAAAAGAGAAAATCTTGTAACTTTTCAGACAGAAAGAACAAATTTCTTACCAAAAGAAAACGAAATTAGACTGACGCTGCAGTTCTCACTTGAAACACTCAAAGCTAGACATGATGGAATAATCTCTAACAAACGCTGAGAAAAACAGCCACACCCAAAGATTCTGGTATTGAGTTGAGGGCACATCATTCACCTGTCAGAGTGCAAGAAAGGAATTTGCAGAGAGAACAGGGAATCAGAATATAATCCGAGGAAAACACTTAAAAAGAAAGAGAAAAGGATTGAATCAGCAACCTATGAAGCAGAAGAGAGACTGAAATAATCTTCTATTAACATTTTAGCTTATTGCTTTTCAGCTTAACACATTTATTTAAGCTATTTTTTATTGACAAATGGGATCTATTTAAACTAGAGAGCTTCTGCACAGTGAAAGAAACTACCATCAGAGTGAACAACCTACAGAATGGGAGAAAACATGACAAAGGCCTAATACCCAGAGTCTACAAAGAACTCAAACAAATTTACAAGAAAAAAAAAAAAAAAACATTAGAAAGTGGGCAAAGGACATAAACAGACATTTCTCAAAAGAAGACATGCATGCAGCCAACAAGCATGAAAAAAAGCTCACCACCACTGATCATTAGAGAAATGCAAATCAAAACCACAATGAGATACTATCTCACGCCAGTCAGAATGGCTATAATTAAAAAGTCAACAAACAACAGATGCTGGCAAGGTTGCAGAGAAAAAGAAATGCTATTACTCTGTTGGTGGGAGTGTAAATTAGTTCAACCATTGTGGAAGACAGTGGTTGATTCCTCAAAGACTAAAGGCAGAAATACCATTTGACCCAGCAATCTCACTACTGGGTATATACCCAAAGGAATATAAATCATTCTATTCTAAAGATATATGCACGAATATATTCACTACAGCACTATTCATAATATCCATAATCATATGGAATCAACCTAAATGCCCATCAATGATAGACTGGATAAAGAAAATGTGGTACATATACACCATGGAATGTTATGCAGCCGAAAAAAGGAACAAGATATGTTCTATGGATGGAGCTGGAAGCCACTATCCTCAACAAATAACACAGGAACAGAAAACCAAACACCACATGTTCTCACTTGTAAGTGGGAGCTGAATGATGAGAACACATGGACATGTGGGGGAGAATGACACACAGGGACCTCTTGGGGGTATGGGGGTAGGGAGAGCATCAGGAAGAATGGCCAATGGATGCTGGACTTAATTCGTAGGTGATATGATGCTCTGTGCAAGAAACCATCATGGCACACATTTTGCTATATAACAAATCTGCACATCTGCACATGTAGCCCTGAACTTAAAATAAAAGTTGAAGAAAGAAAGAAATAATAAAAATAACTATTATTTTGTCCACAGGCATTAAGTTAGCATTTTTAAAGATACAAGTACCTCATAGTATGTTATAAAATATGTAATGCATTTTTACATATTTATTTTCCAAAATCTTCTTTACCAGTTAGCTATAATCTAAATATGCTAGATAACAATTTAGTGAACAAAAAATAGTTTTAGTTAAGAAACGTATTGTGTTTGTAGGAGTCTGCAAAAGGTGCCAAATTGCACAGTCTTGTAAAGTTGCCAAATTGCACAGTAATTTTAAAGTAAATTATATGGGTATAAATTTAATCCAAAAGATTGATTAACTGGATAAACTGAAATAGTCTAAACCAAGTAGTTATACATGTTTTATTATGGTAATCTACCACATACTTTATTCATATATAAAGACCATCTGTACATCACACAGTCTGGCATATGGCAAGTGATCAAAAACTATTAGTTAAATAAATGGAGCCTGAGTATTCATAAATATTGCCCCTTTTAAATGTACTCATATGATAGTCTGACTAAAAATAACTTAAAAATTTTCATCAGTTCAATGTGCAAAAATTGCATGCTTTCCTATACACCATTAATAGACAAACAGCCAAATCATGAGTGAACTCCCATTCACAATTGCTACAAAGAGAATAAAATACCTAGGAATACAACTAACAAGGGATGTGAATGAAGGATCTCTTCAGGGAGAACTACAAACCACTGCTCAAGGAAATAAGAGAGGACACAAACAGATGGAAAAACATCCCATGCTCATGGTTAAGAAGACTCAATGCCATGAAAATGTCCATACTGCTGAAAGTAATTTATACATTCAATGCTATCCCCATCAAGCTACCAATGACTTTCTTCACAGAACTGGAAAAAAACATCTTAAACTTCATATGGAACCAAAACAGAGCCTGCATAGCCAAGACAATCCTAAGCACAAAAAATATCAAAGCTGGAGGCATCACACTACCTGACTTCAAACCATATTACAAGGCTACAGTAATCAAAACAGCATGGTACTTGTACCAAAACAGAGATATAGACCAATGGAACAGAACATAGGCCTCAGAAAGAATGCCACACAACTACAACAATCTGATCTTTCACAAACCTGACAAAAACAAGCAATGGGGAAAGGATTCCCTATTTAATAAATGGTGCTGGGAAAACTGGCTAGCCAGATGCAGAAAGCTAAAACTGAATCCCTTCCTTACACCTTATACAAAAATTAACTCTAGATGGATTTAAGATTTAAACATGAGGCCTAACGCCATAAAAACTCTAGAAGAAAACCTAGACAATACCATTCAGGATATAGGCATGGGCAAGGACTTCATGACTAAAACACCAAAAGCACTAGCAACAAAAGCCAAAATACACCAATGGGATCTAATTAAACTTAAGAGCCTCTGTACAGCAAAAGAAACTATCAATAGAGTGAACTGGGAACCAACAGAATGGGAAAAAATTTTTGCAATCTACCCCTCTGACAAAGGGCTAATATCCAGAATCTACAGAGAACTTAAACAAATTAATGAGAAAAAAAAAAACCCCATCAAAATGTGGGCAAAGGATATGAACAGACACTTCAAAAGAAGACATTTATTGCAGCACAGTTCACAATAGCAAAGACTTGCAACCAACCCAAATGCCCATCAATGATAGACTGGATAAAGAAAAGGTGGCACATGTACACCATGGAATACTATGCAGCCATAAAAACGGATGAGTTCATGTCCTTTGCGGGTACATGGATGAAACCAGAAACCATCATTCTCAGCACACTGATACAAGAACAGAAAACCAAACACCACATGTTCTCATTTATAAGTAGGTGTTGAACAATGAGAACACACAGACACAGGGAGGGGAATATCACACACAGGGCCTGAGGGGTGGGGGACTAGGGGAGGAATAGCAGGGGGTAGGGGCATTGGGGAGGGATAGCATTAGGAGAAATACCTAATGTAGATGATGCGGTGATGGATGCAGCAAACCACCACCATGGCACATGTATACCTACATAACAAAGCTGCATGATCTGAACTTAAAGTATAGGAAAAAAATTTATCAGTTATTCTAGTGTAACATAAATTTAAATGTTCTTACCAATTCTCATTTTTATTTTGGCCAATAACATGACATGGGGAAGATAGATATTTTTCAAAGGCTCTAATGGATTTGCATATTTAGTGTTTGATGAAGGAAATTCAATTGTTTCTCCAAAAGTTAGCATCTATTAAAAAAATGTAATGAGCAATTAGTTGACGTGGTTTGGAATAAGAAGAAAGAGAGAAAAGTAAATTACTATGTCTTGCAGACACAAAAGCATTCTCACCTGTTCAGTTAGAATACTGTGAGCCTGAGTCAACGAATTTAATTTTCCTGTTTTTGAAAAGGGAGATTCCTTGAATTTCTCAGCTTTGGTTAAGTCATCCAGCAAAACAAGGCTTCTTGCCAGAGTTAGCCACGATTGAGGAGAAATATATTCATTTCCTTCCAGCAAATGTATTATATCCTATTAAAATAAAATTATTCATTATAATAGTACTGTTTCTAATTCACTGAAGTAAGAGCTGGCCATGTCATTGCTATGCATTCAGTACCTAATGAAATTTGAAATTCCCTCCTTTTGTTCTAACTGGAATCCCTCCCTGACTATAAATATGAACAAAGTTTCCTTTCTACCTGAAGTTTTGTTATGATGTCCACCTTTAAATGCTTTTCTTGTAGGCCAAGAATTACAGCTTGCGTCAATAATTCAGCCTGCAGTTCCGTGTCACCTGCACTTTTTGCCTCCATACACACTTCATTGATGAGGCTCAGGCAATCTGTCATATCATCCTCTAAAATAAACAAATGTGGTTATTTAAAATGCACTGAGGAAGTAACAAGTTATCCATGCGTATATCCCCAATTTCCATCACGGAAATACTGTATAATATCAAAGAACAGGGAAGTATATTAAGATGGAAAACAGACTCTGCATGAAACATGGAAAAGAAATGTGTTGTAATTTGGGGGAAGGTACTTGAGGATTTTCCGGTGCTGCAAAAATGATGATATTGCATGAGATAATTTAATTTGGAAGGTCAATAGAAATGAGTGAATAGATAGGTATACAAATAGATAATGATTAATCACTGCAAGTACTAACATTTACCTGTGTGCCAAGCTGTGATTTAAGAACATTATACATTTAACCCATTTAATTCTGACAATAATCCTATAAAGTAGATACAACTGCCTCCATTTTACAGGGCAGGAAACTGAGTAACAGGGGATTTAAGAGACTTGGCCAAGCTTTATGTGGTGGATCCAATATTTGAACTCAAGTAGATTGGCTCCAGTAATCTGTGCTCTTCACCTCTACACTTAGTTACCCTCCTAGATGACAAGAAGACCTGGGCATTTGTATTTTGAAATTGCTTTACCTGTTCTGCATATGTTAGTAAGCTCTATGGGACTTTCAATGGTACAAAGGACTGTCAAAAATATTCTTATATATTAATAACTGGAATCTTTAATTCCATAAGCAGATCAAGCTAGAAAATCATAAAATGTTAACATGATATATCCCAATAAACCCCTCTTCACTGATGTAAAATTAATTTTTATGAAAACATTGATTAAGCAAATAAGATATTTGTACCTTTTACAATTCCAATGCCATGAATCTGTGCAACAAACGCAGTCACCAGTGCTAAGCGGCACCTCAACCACAGATGAATGTTGAAATATTCTCGGGCGTTTAGGGAAATAGGATCTAAAAACTCATTGTCATCTTTCTTTTCAGTGGCCTAAACGGTATTAAAATGATGGTTATCATTCCGTTTAATAATGTCAAGTTTCTAGCCTAAGACTAAATGTAATGTAAGTTCAAAAAGGCAACTGGTATCATTTCACAGTATTAAAATTTTAAATTAGAAATTATTATTGTACATTTTATAAAACATTAAAAAATACTCAAAACAAAATCACCCACAATCCAACAATCCTCTTTAAGATTTTAGCATATTGCTTTTCAGCTTTCCTTTTCTCTCTCTACCCATTGTTGGAAAATGGTTTTGCAGTGTGAATTTCTCATTGCAAATTATATTATCAGCAGTTTCTATGTCACTAAAAGTTTCTGTAAATGTCATTTTAAGGGCTAAAAAATAAATAATATCCACTAATATTCATGTAGTTATTATGTGTCAGGTACTGTGCTACATGCTCTGTATATCCTCATTTAATCCTCCTAACAGCCAGGAGGTATTACAATCATTTCCATTTTACAGTTGGGAGAACTGAGACCTAGGAAGGTTAACTATCCTGCCTGAACACTGTCACATTTTGACAGAGGTGGGACTCCAATTCGTGTCTTCCTGCCTTCACAGTCCACAGTCTTAATCACTGTGTCATGTTGCTGTATGCTGCTCATATTCCAAACAGGTATCACAATTAATTTGCCACCCTCAATATTACACTTTACAAAGGGGTGAAAAATGTCCAGAGGGCTAGGAGGGATGTGCAAAGAAAGCTCTATCTAGGGGAGTGGAGTCCATCTTAGACACTGGAAACTAAAATTGTTTAGAACGACCACCATTTGTTCTAAGTATTTCCTGCTAGGCATCTCGTTATTTTATTTATGTATTTATTGTTTTTTGAGACAGAGTTTTGCTCTTGTTACCCAGGCTGGAGTGCAATGGCACGATCTCAACTCACCACAACCTCCGCCTCCTGGGTTCAAGCAATTCTCCTGCCTCAGCCTCCCGAGTAGCTGGGACTACAGGCGTGCACTACCATGCCCAGCTAATTTTTGTATTTTTAGTAGAGACAGGGTTTCACCATGTTGACCAGGATGGTCTCGATCTCTTGATCTTGTGATCCACCCACCTCGGCCTCCCAAAATGCTGGGATTATAGGTGTGAGCCACCGCACCCGGCCCCTGCTATGCATCTCTAACAGCTCCTCATGTCCAGCCAATCAGCGACACATGCTAGCCAACAGTAGCTAATGGAGCCTAAAGGGGGTCCAATGCAGGTGGGAAGCACAGGAAGAGTAGGGCAAACTGTTCCCTGGAAACAAGGGTAACCAGTTGACAAGCTGGGTGCAGTGGCTCACACCTGTAATCTCAGCACTCTGGGAGGCCGAGGTGGGTGGATCACCTGGGGTCAGGAGTTCGAGTCCAGCCTGACCAATATGGTGAAACCCCGTCTCTACTAAAAATACAAAAATTAGCCAAACATGGAAGCAGGTGCCTGTAATCCCAGCTACTCAGGAGGCCAAAAAAGGAGAATTAGTTGCTTGAACCCAGGAGGCAGATGTTACAGTAAGCCAACATTGCACCACTGCACTCCAACCTGGGCAATAGAGTGAGATTCCACCTCAAAAAAAAACAAGAGTAAGCAGTCAACAGAGGCCCACAGACAGGATGGTGATTTGAATGGGCACAAAAAGTACTCAAAGAGTCTAACATGTAGATTAGCAATACAAAAAAAAAAAAAACGCCATCAATATAACTTAATCACTCAATGCTCAGATTTCCTGTCACTAATGAAAAGCCAGGTCACATTAATCTCAATCCGGGTTTCTCAACCTCACCACTACTGACATAGTTTGGGCCAGATACCTGCTGCGGAGAGCTGTCCTGCAGATTATAGGAAGTTTAGTAGCTTCCCTGCCTCTAGCTGGTAGATGCCAGCAGCACCCCCATTCACCCAGTTGTGACAACCTAAAATATTTCCAGAGGTTGCCAAATTTCCCCTTGGAGGCAAAATCACCCCCAGTTGACAATTCTTATTCCAAGTCAATTTTTAGAATTGGATTGCTTTTTAGAATTTTTGTTGCTTTTAATATAGTAAGAAATGAGTATTGAGGATAGTTTTGCTAATTTGTAATGATGCCAGATATTAGCAATTTTATTAGTAATGTTTGAAATAATGAGCAAGGGTTCTGTGTGATGAATCGTTACATTTCAGTTCTAAACAATCCTGTGTTGTTAAATTACTTGGTCTTATCAAAGCCCAGTCACAGAATATGTGACATCGGTTATCAGATTCGAGAGCTTAAACGGAAGATTCTAACTATGAGGAGTCCAAACCAGGAAACAGCACAGGTAGCTGACTGGCAACGCTAAGGCAATAAATTCAAAAGTGGAACGAGGAGCCAGTCTTGGGAAACAACCTTATTTGCTAGGTAGATCAAAGCTAGATTAATTTAATGGTACCTCTGGGACTTTGGATGGGACTTTAGTAATTATTATATCCCT
This sequence comes from Callithrix jacchus, assembly GCF_049354715.1. NCBI lineage: Eukaryota > Metazoa > Chordata > Mammalia > Primates > Cebidae > Callithrix > Callithrix jacchus. The sequence goes on along the minus strand of NC_133510.1, from coordinate 99,807,030 downwards.
ATTCCATCCGTGCACAAATGAGATAAAATTTTTTAATTATGAGATTTGTCCAAAATATACCAATAAATAAATAGCATTAATAGGACCTAAATCTTTTTACTCCAAATTCAATGTTTTTTCTACTTTACTTCTTTGCTTCATCTAAGTAATCAGACAATTTCCTAGCATGCCAATAGTTCTTATATGGTAAGTATTGTAAGGACAGCATTAAGTCATACTTACAGATGTTCCTGGAGAGACGGGATTCTCTGTGTCCTCCTGTACTACTTTCTTTTGAAAAAGTTTTGAATCCTGGAGAAGTGTAAGTGTAGAAAACACTATTGCAGCACTAAAATAGAGAATATATTTTTACTGTTATCAGTATTTTATTTGTAGCATCTGTATGTTATTTCCTAAATCTCTTTCTCCAAAAAAACTCTCACAACCCCCAACAACCCCCAAAACTGTTAGGTGCCATTTCTGCAGGCCTTAAAAGCACCCTGGTCTTAACCACACACTAGTACTTGTCATATTTAATTGCCTGAGTATTGCTTCACAGCTAATTTGTCTTATTCTCTATTGAAATCGAGCATCTACTATAGTGACTGAGACATAATAGAAACTAAAAAATATTTGTAAATGAAAATGAGTGAATAGAAGAATAAAGGAGTGACATCTCCAAGATCTAAAACAAAATGTATTGGCAATCTCATTTTAAGAAAATGAGTATGTATGTACATCACAATGAGATTCTGCAGCTTTCTGAGGTTATGGAACCATCTTACCTAATGCTATTACACTTAGAAATCCAAGCTAAGTTATTGCTTAATCTATGTCTAGTAGTGCCAGAAGGAAAATATACTCTGTCAAGAAAATGGAGGCCAGAAGTCAGAAATTCTTTACTTCCTGTTGCTCCATACATAAATCTGTCTGCGTTTTAAGCCATTATATCCTCCTCCCCTGTAGAACAGTAATTTTATCATTGGCATCACACTTCTTCAAAATATTTTAATGATAATATTAAGAGCTGTCTTCTTTTGAAAATGTATTCCAAAACAAAATTCAAAATACAGAACAATTTGTATGCCTGAAGATGCTTATCATAAACGGATTTTAAAAAGCTGGATGAAGGCCAAATGGACAATATATCCATCCAATTTCCCCACTTAACAGCTCTACTTGAATAGTTAATCCACAGTCACATTTAGCAGGTGTTATGAGATGAATCTTGTTCCCCAAAAAGTACGTCGAGGTCCTAACCCCCTGTACTTCAAAATGTTGCCTTATTTGGAATAAATTCATTACAGAAGCAACCAAGTTAAAATAAGAACATTAGGCTGGGTCCTAATCCAATATGACTGGTGTTTCTATCAAAAGGGAGAGCTGAACACAGACAGACATGCATGGAGGGAAGGTGATGTGAAGACGCACAGGGAGAAGACGGCCATGCAACAGGACTGATGCACTATATGCCAGGGAACGCCAAGGGCTGCTAGCAAATGCCACAGGCAGGAAGAGGCAAGGAAGGATTCTCCCCTAGAGCCATCAGAGCAAGTGTGACCCCGTTGATAACTTTGATTTCAGAAGTCTAGCCTCCAAGAATGTGAGACAACAGACTTCCTCACTTTCAGCCACCCAGTTTTGGTACTTTGCTACAGCAGTCGTAGGAGTCCAGTAACAGCAAGTTAAAGGCAGACCCCCTCATACCCATCTCTTCCACCCAAACCCACTCCTCATCCATGTTCTCTGTCCCACACACAGAACCTAGTAGTTGCCATGGCTTCCTCTCTCTGACTTGCACTTCATGTTCAATCCATCAACAGGCTTCACCTTCTAAATGGGGATCCTCATCTCCTCCACTGCTAACGCCTTCATCCACGCTATCATCATCTCCAGGCTGGATGACCGCAGTAGCTTCCTAACCAGTTTCCTGCTATGACTCTTGCCCTTGCAGTTCTGGTCTCCACCCAGCAGCCACAGTGATCTCTTCAAGCTGAAAATCGTATTTACTCTGTCCAGGGCCCTTCCACATCCCCAGCAGTCTGTGCTGCCTGCAGTCCGTGCTCCCTGCAGTCCGTGCTCCCTCCCTCCTTCAGATCAGTTACTGAGATTTGGGTGCAGTGTATGTTCAGCTTCATCAGTGTCCATGGATCCTGTAAGAAGGCTCCCAGAACGGGTACATATGCTCAGTGTTTAAATTACGTTTTTAAAGCCTGTATTTTTGGTCAATATATTATATTGAAAACTGAAAATATTGTGCTAACATAGGCCACAGAAATTGTCTCCTTTTTTTTCCTCACAATCTTTAAAAAAAAAATTGGTATCTTCCAAGTGTTTGCCACCTGACAGGGTACTATATCAAGCACTTTATGTGAATAAATTCATTCCCTCCCCACCACAAGTCTACAAGGTATACAGATACAAGTTGAGCACCCCACGTCCAGAATTCCAAAATTCTTCAAAATCTAAAGCTTTTTGAGTACAGATATGACACTCAAAAGAAATGCTTGTCGGGGCATTTCAGATTTCAAATTTTCAGAATTGGGATGCTCAACTAGAATAATGCAAACTTCCAAAATTCCCCCCAAAATCTGAAATCTGAAACACTTCTTGCCTCGGGCATTCTAGATAAGGGATATTCAATGTGTACTATTATCATCCCTATTTTCCAGATTAGAAAATGAAGACACAGAAATGTTAAATAACTTGATCCAAGTCACACAGCTAGAAAGAAAAGGCAGGTTCAAAACTCGGGCAATCGGCCCCTGAGCCTGCACCCTTATATCCCTTATTCTATCTTTTCAGTTTCTAACGAGTTTGGTTTTGTTGATATTTTTGCTCTCCATATAGTGTTAGTGCCATACTTACGGTTCCTATGTAGTCACTGTTGACTGCAACTTTTATCAATATAAACGGTCCTCTTGGTGCAGTTCAATGCCTTTTGCCTTGCATCCTACTTAGCATGATATTGATATTGCCATCTTTGTTTACCTTTTCTTAGTATCTTTGATAACTGATAATCCTTTTAGTTTTAAAGATGTCTGGACCATTCTTGACAGTGACTTACAGTTCAATTATATATTTACTACTTCGAGTAGCATTCCTCTTCTGTTAAGGAAAGCATCAAACATCCCATCCTTCTGGGACATTATTCTCCTTCCTCTGACTACCCTCTCTGCTTAAATTCTTAGTGGGGGCTTCCATACTCTTTCATGACCCTGCCTCCTTGGCCATGGTGCTTGGGACCAGGTATGGGCACATGAGCCAAGCTGGGCCAATCAGAGCACTTCCCTGCTATCTAAACCTGTATCAAGAGACAGGTAAATTTGGGGCATTAGAAGTCTTGATCTAGTGGCAGACATGTTCTCAGCACTGTAGACGAAGCCAATCTGATCAAATAAAGGTAACACATACATAGGCTCAAAGAGAGAAGATTGAATAAGGTGGTCCCAGGAGCACTCAAGCCTCTGATCTCAGTAAACCCTCAAGCTCCTCCTTATCCTGTCTTCCCCAGCTTTGTAGTCACATGAATCAGAAAATTCCCCCTTTTGCCTGATTTGGCTTAAGTTGGAATTCTGTCACTTGCAACCAGAAAATCCTCACAAATCCAGTGTGCTTCAACAATTTTACATTTATGGGCATAATTAACATGCCTTGTTTTCTTCTATTATTTGATGCTGAGTGTATTCTTCTTTTTCCTTTGCTTTGTGTCTTTTGCTGTAAGACTATTTCCCTTCTATTTTCCACACTGATTTGAAATATATATATTCTGGTTTAGATTCCAATCACAGTTATTTTTAATATTTTCCAAAGCACACTTCTCCATTAATCCATCTTAAAAACATAATTTCTCTACTTTGCTTCTCTATTTCTCAATGTATAAAATGAAACAACACATCCTACATATAGGATGAAGGATTTGGTTCTTTTTTAATTATCCTATCTCTCCCACATTCACTCGGTTATTATAATCTGATATATTATTCCAAGTCATTGTTAATTATCTTTATACTGTATCACCTTTTTCAGGAATTAGTTTGGATATCTTCATTGTATGCAAACTTACCATTATTTACACTAAGCCCAAACTAGCTCCAGTGCCTACCCACCAGTCATTTTTATAGAACCACTGCCTAGTCCCTCACTCTTAACTATGAGATGGATCTCTTCTGTTGGCTGGAGTAGCTCTGTAAAGCCCCTGCGCAGTGTCAGGGTACTTGCCCAGGTTTCTGGATGGTGAAAACCTTCTGAGTTATGTGCTTGGAAGGTAGAGGGACCACTCTTCTCTTCTTTCCTGGCTCCCATTGCTGCTCCTTTCAGGGGATAAAGTGGATATACATGATCCCTTGTGGTTCTTACTCCATCTTCATCTATGGGGACCATTTGAAAAATAGCTTTTCCCACCTCTTGCAAAAGTAGAATTATTATCCTTAGTTTTCAATTCTATTAAAGCTTTTATATTTTTCTATCTCTGTGGGGCAACATGTCTTTCAATGGGAAGTTGGTAGAGAACCTATCAGGGAATATTATCCCGGTGGTATTTTTCAGGTAGGGCTCGGGACCTCATTCATTGCTTTAACTTCACTTTGTAAGTGGATGGATATTTTTCCAGATGTATACATACTACTTATAATTTCTTCTTTTTGATGAAAAGTTTATGGTATATGACCATTTGTCAACAGTGTCTTTTTATTAATTTTATGTAAAAATGATAAGAACTATTTGTCATATTTACCACAAGTACAATCTTGTTTTCCTATGTATTGTGGTTGTAAGGGGTTTATTGTTATTGAATTCACAAAAATTAAAGTATTTCACAGATTAAATCAGTTGACATTTTTCTTTGTAGTCAGTTGAATTTTAGAAATATATCTTTCTAGAGATTCTGTTATTTAATTGTATTTGCTTCTTTAAAAAAAACTTTTAAGTTCATCTGAAATAACCTATTTTTTAAGAATTCATACATTGGAGAGAGAGAGGTCAAATCCCACTTTTGCCACATATTAACTGTGCGACCATGTGAACCCCAATTATCAATCTCATCTTAAGCAATCTATCAATAAAGCAGTTAATGATGATAATAACAGTGCAAGCTTCATGACATAGGGTTATTACAAAGATTAAATGAGATCCTTTCATAGAATATATATCTTATTTAATCCTTATCATAATCCAAAAATACATATTAAGCATCTGCTATGGGCCAGGAAGAAATCTAGGGGCTGTAAATACAACAGAAAAGAAGGCAAACAAGAATCCCTGACCTGATGGAGTTGACATTCTAGTAAGCATGGAGTGTACTTAGCAAACAGGAGTGCTTGGCAAGCAGAGGCACATAGTGCATGCTAGGTATTATCATTGTTAGTGTACTGAGTTGCCCAGGAGAGGTGGGGAGAGACTAAATTGATTTTTTTATAATTTGTTAAATAACATCCCAATCTTCTAGCAATTACTGAATTTTAATCTCTTTAAGATTTTGCTGAGCCATTAAAATGGTTTAGATATTTGTAGAACATTTTCTAAGATACTGTGATTATCTAACTTGTTTTTTATTTAAAATAAAACTAAACAAGAAAATAACAACAGCAAACAGAACGTGGACTCAGCGGGTACACAGGAAACGTCCCTCCCCACACTCCCCCTCTTTCAAGGCTACACACATTCCTGAGGCACCTCATTTACTCATTAGCTTCCAAGGCTAACTCAGCATGGCTCATAGAAAACTTCCATTCTGCTCATGTTAAAACCCAAATTCGGATTTTAAGAGAAACAAGGTATGAGGTTTGGTATCTTGCTAACCCAAAAACTTAATGAATAAAATATAAGCCATACCAATATGTCCTAATCCACTCGGTACTGCCTAGTTGCAGAATGGAAAATTTCTAGTTTCTCCACTACACTAGACAGACAGAAAGTATGTGAGGATTACCCACTGTCAACAATCTAAAAATCCCAAAAGAAGAAACTTTCATTCCGACACAAAATTAAAAGGCCTAAATATTTTTCCATTTAAACAATAAATATAAAGGAGAACAGGGTGGTATACTTATTTAAAAAAATAAAAACCACAGGATTCTAAAAGAAAGAGGCAACGCTAGAAGAAGTAGAAATACAATTTGAATAACTTTGATCCCGTTTATTTCTTATTAACATTCATGACAAAAAATGGTCAGTTTGTTCTCATAAAATCCATGCAGCTCACTCTACTTGTCACCCTAGGGAATGTGCCTTTCCATTTCCTTGACACATAATTTTATTAGAAGTATCATGAAATGTCAAGCTAACCATCATTTGGAAAAGGGACTGTCCAACACTCTCAGCAGTGCCCAAACAGAAGCTCACAGGGGATAAAGTTCACATGAGAAAAACTCATTCATCTTGACAGCAGGCTTCCCCTAAATGACAATTCTGCTCCAAAAAGGCAATAATATCAAAGTTTTTTTGCAGGTTTTGTCCCAACGGCCAGGTTCATGTATTTAAAGTAGGAGTAGTTCTGATATACTTGCACACTATTTGCATATGTCTATCTGGTCTTCAAATTAAAGTTCTATTATGACAGTCCTTTCTATGGCCATTTTGTAATTTTTAGTTTCTCATTTCATTCTTCCTCCCTAAAAATAATAAAAAACACTCAAATCCTTCATACCAAAAAGGTACAGGATACACAGAGAGCTGGGAAAAGAATGAAGGTAAATGATATTTTCTAGGGCTACTGTTGTGCTCCAGCATGTAATCTGGAAAAAAAAAAAAAGTTCTGTAGAGAATTACATAGTAAAAATTTCTTCTCCCTTCAAACTCCAATGGGGAAAATGGTATGTTATTATGCTAAGTCTATCCTACCATCAACTACCATGTGTCCTTAAAACCAGCTATACATGTGACAATATTCTAAGCCAGTGGTTCTCAAGTTTTTTATTCTCAGCCCCTCTTCATACCTTTAAAAATTATTGAGAACCCAAAAGAGCTCCATCAACAGTTGCCAACATTAGAAATTCAGCTAAAAATGTCTCAGCTTCCTTAACATTTATTAATTCATCTTAACAATAGTAAACCTATTACACATTAGCATAAATAAAACATTTTATTCAAACAACTATATTTTCAAAAAAATTCATGAGAAGAATGCCATAGATCTATCTCTTCTATGTCTGGTTTAATAAAAAACAACCTACCAAGTGGTCAGGTAAGGTGACTCATTCCTGTAGTCACAGTACTTTGGGAGGCCAAGGTGGGTGGATTACTTGAGGTCAAGAGTTCAAGACCAGCCTGGCCAACATGGTGAAACCCCATGTCTACTAAAAATATAAAAATCAGCCAGGTATTACGGTGTGTGCCTGTAATCCCGGCAACTCAGGAAGCTGAGACAGGAATAATCGCTGGAACCCAGGAGGTGGCAGTTGCAGTGAGCTGAGATCCTGCTACTGCACCACTCCATCCTGGGTGACACAGCAAGACTGTCTCAAAATACACACACACATACACACACACACTTTCTCTCTGCTCATATCTTTTTCTACACTCAGTTTTTGTAAAATATTGTTTTGGTTGAAGCATATGAAGATTAGGTGTCACACAGTCATTGGAAATAGGAGAAGTATTTTAATAGCTGCTTCAAATAACTGTGTTAATATTCTTCTTTGATACTACACCAAAGTAGTATCAAAGTGATAACTATTACATGACAAGTGATAGTTTTTTAGAAAGTTTGTTGCAATGTATAATCTAGTACCACATATTGAGGAACTTTCCCTACTCTGCTCCATTAAAAGCTACTGCTCTATCTTATTCACTGGGATTTTGTAACATTATACATCAGTCATTTAGCAAATATTTTCTTTCTGAGTTATACAGATTCCCCAAATGTTGAAGTATTTTGTTATATAATATTTTTAAAGTCTTTTTTTTAGTATTTCTACCAATCTTACAGAAAAAAATCTAAACATTAGAAAATTGTCAAGCTCGTAGTGGCTTATGCAAGTTTCCCAAACTTCTAGTTTTCCTGTGAAAGTTTAAATTATATCATTGGAAACAAATTCTATCAGTTCTTTCCCTAGAAGTGGCATACTCACTTTGCTCATTTTCAATAAAATGTTTGCCAATACCCAAGTCTGAATAACCATAGTTTGTCAGTTGTTTTCAGATGAAAATGGTATTACACGAAGCAAGCAGCCTATCCAACTCTCAATTCTATCATATGCATTCTTCCACAAGTCAACCATCAGCTTTCACAAGCAGCAGACATACCTACACATATTTCCCATATAATATTCCCAAAAGATGTTAAAAATATATATCCAAGGATAAGGATTTATAAGTACAAGATTCTACCGCTTCACCAAGGGCATTCTTTTTTTTTTTAACTTATGCTTTTATAGCAGTTATTTATTTATATTTTAATCTCTAATTTTATTATTATTATACTTTAAGTTCTGGGGTACATGTGCCAAACATGCAGGTTCGTTACGTAGATCTATATATGCTATGGCAGTTTGCTGCATCTATTGCCCTGTCATCTACATTAGGTATTTCTCCTAATGCTATCCCTCCCCAGTCTCCCCACCCCCACAACAGACCCCAGTGTGTGATGTTCCCCTCCCTATGTCCATGTGTTTTCATTGTTCAACACCCACCTATGAGTGAGAATACGCGGTGTTTGGTTCTGTGTTCTGTGTCAGTTTGTTGATAATGATAGTTTCCAGCTTCATCCATGTCCTTACAAAGGACATGAACTCATCCTTTTCTATGGCTGCATAGTATCACCAAGGGCAATCTTAAGTGAAACTGGAATTATTTTTTTAATTGTGTAAGTGTGCAGCAGTGAAGACAGCAATGATTACTAGTACAGTTTGGGGCTGCTGCTTTGATTCATGGTGAGGCACCAGAAGTCTTGTTGTTTCTGTAGCATCAGTGTGAACGACATAGTGAATAAGGCAGATGATGTCTTAGTTTTATTAACATGGTTAATAAAAATGGGGACCCCCCCATGCCCAAGGGGTCTGGGAGACACCCCCAGAGATGTGCAGACCACACTTTGAGAATACTTTACAGATGTTCATCACTGCTTAGAAACTACAAAAAAATATAAATCTCCCAACACCTTTACTGTCATCTAGACTTAGATGTGATTAGTCATGGAATAGCCTTCAGTCAAAGCTTATAGGCTTATACTGATGAGATGATTATATGTTTCCAACCAAAGCAAATGAGGATTTCTGCTGAACTGATTTACCCTTTGGGAAACACGGAAGTGGAATTCTCCTATTTAAAGAGAATGGCAGTCTAAAAGTCTTAAATGTAACTGTTCTTCCAAATTTCAATTTGAATGGGGTTTAATGCATAGAATTTCATTATAAATTTAAAAATTAAGAGAGAAAAAACAGTATTTTTCATCCAACTTGATCATTTCTTTTCTCATTCAGTGGCTATATTTTTTCATTTACAGAATTTCTATTTGGCAATTTTCCAAATTCATCTGTTCCTTTTCTATGTTGTCTCGTTGTTGCTTTGTAGATTCTCTTCTATCCATCCTATCTTTGAACAGTTTATTTCTTGGGCTGTGAAGTCTGCATTTATTGTGTCTGCTAACTCTCTGTTATGGCTGTTTCTTCATTTGATTTATAGTATTTGATTCTGTGCTATCTTTGGTGGGAGTTATTTTCCACAGGACTCTTGCATTTCCTGAATTAACCTCTATGAGACTGTTCAGGGTTTGCCTCTGTTCCAGCCCTATGATGTCAGGACCATTTTAAGTTAATTTCTCGGGGTTTCTGCATTTCATGGATCATGCCAATTTGGACCCCACAATTTCTAATGGCATCAGCCTGGGGAACTGATTTCTCTTGGGTGACTTTTTCCATCTGTGTTCCTGGCAGGCACCTAGTCTCCTGGCTAGCCCCCAGATGAAATTCTATGCATTAAACCCCATTCAAATTGAAATTTGGAAGAACAGATGGAAAAAGTCTGTATCCCCAAGGTAGAAGATAACTTTATTCTGTATTAGAGAAAAAGAGGACTGGACTGGGCTCCTACCCTACTGTGTGCCAATCATATCAGAATGTCACATTTGCTTTCTGTACTGGGTCTTTTTCATTACCCTCTCTCTCAAGAGACTTTGTCTTGACCCTACTTCTACCAACTGCAGTCACCCTCTCTCTCCTCTCCTTCACAGTAAAACTCTTCCAAATAATCATCTTTATTTGTGGGCTCCAAATTTTCTTGCCATTCTCTCATAAACCACTCTAAACATGAACTTTCCAAAGCATCTTCTAAGGTTACTTCTGTGAAGGTCACCATTGGCCTCCATGCTGAATCCAGTGGTCAACTCTCTATTCTTACTTTACTCAATCTATCAGAAGTTTGTGGCACAGTTGGTCACTCCATTCTCCTTGATCACTTTCTTCACTTGGCTTTCAGAATTCCATCATCTCTTAGTTTTCTTCTATCTTACTGGCCATTTCTCAGTTTCCTTTGCTGGTTTCTCATTTCCTCCCTAGTCTCATAAAGCTGGAGTACAAAACTCAGGGTTTGGTCCTTGGTCCTTTTCTCTCTATTTATAATCCCTAACGGAGCTTATTCAGTATTAAAATTTTGCCTTTATTTATTTTTTTTAGTTGTTATACTGTATTTTTTAATTTCTATTACTTTTATCATTGTATTTTTTATTGATGCTTGATAGATATATTTCCAGGGTATGTGTAATATTTGATACATTATATACTGTATAATAATTAAATAGGGGCGATTGGTATATCCATCACCTTACACAATTATCTTTTCTTTATGCTGGGAACATTTGAATAACACTGCCTATATTCTAAAGACTCTCAGAATATTTGACATCTTCAATTATACATCTAAGGGATATCTCAGACTATATATATCTGAATTTTAACTCCTGATGTTTCCCCTAAATAAGCTGCACCCCCACAACCTCCCCATTTCAGTTAATAACCATTTCTTTTTTGACTTCTCTCTTTTTCTCACAACTTACATACAATATCTGTAAATCGAATGGCTCTACCTTCAAAATTTACTGAGAACCCAAGGACTTCTCATTACCTCCAGTGCTATCACACTGGTAAGAACTGCACCATATTTCCCTTATTATAATAGCCTCCTTAATTCATCTCCTTGCTTTCACACCTGTTTCCTCTTATAATCAATTCTCCTAACAGCAAAAGCCATCCCTTTACGACAAAAATCAGACCATATCACTCCTCTGGTCAAAACTCTACAGTGACTTCCCACTTCACTCAGAGTAAAAGTCAGTCTTTACCCGGCCAAAAGGTCCTTTATAATCTCTTTATCCACCAGTCACCTCTTTGGAGATCTCCCTTGCAACTCTGCCCCTCACTCACTTCACCCAAGCCACAAGAGACCTTGAGCTGTCCCTCAAACATGTATCAGGCATGTTCCCATGGCCTGTAACACTTTCTCTATATTTTCATGGTTAATTCCTCATTTAAGTACTTTGTTCAGATGTCACTTCATCAATGAAGCTGTCCTGACCACCCAAAATGTGGTTCAGATGTCAAGACTGATTTCCCACACACCCACATCAAGAGGGTATGACTACTGCTCACATAATGAGATCTTCCAAGAAGATCAGCGCACATTCCCAAACAGGTAGGAAAACGTATGCAGAGAGCAAGGAAGAGAGACTGGCTAGGAGTTGTATGGTGGTTGGTAAGTGGCACTGGGGCAAGACTTCCTGCACGTGGGCCGGGACTTACATGGTTTAAACTTCCCACTAACACCAACCAAAGGAACAGTTGGGCTTTCTTATCTGCTTGCTCAAGCGAGGGACAGAAGAAGGGAAGTGGTCAGGATTAAAAGCTGTCAGCCATTGAACATCAAAATGGAGTCACACTCTTTATTACACAATTTTAAAATGGTAACACCTCCCCCTCCAACCTCTACTCCTTATATTCTCCATAGCACTTGTCATTTTTGTCCACACTCTGCAATTTAAACTGTGTTCATAGTTTATTGACAGCATGTTTACTATCTATTAGAATATAGGGATATTTTGTCTAGATTGTATATATGAATATTGGGCCACTGATCTATCCCAGGAGCTTAGAACAGTGCCTAGCACATTGTAGGTGCACAAAATTATTTTTAAATAAATTAATGAATGAGAAGAAATTTGTGCATTATTAAATGAATCATTATTGAATCACTATTAGATGAATCATTATTGAATGTGTCAGAGGACCTCATGATAGAAGTGTTTATCACAAATGGCATGGGGAAATTCTTGAATGTAGATTTCCATATTATTAAATATGAAAAAAATCACTATAATATTATTTTTACCACTCTGCCTGACTGCTTATATATCTGTAAGCATATGGATACATAAATTGTATTCTATGCATCTTTAAATCTTTAGTGCCTAGATCAGGGCCTGGCAATGAGCCAGTTAACAGATACTGGTTGACTAAATAAATAAATCGATGAACAAACTACATGAAAGAGCTGACAATAACAACCACAGCACATTTAAATAATCAGCCACCTACAACAGCTTAATAGTTCAGTGCAATATGATGCAAAAACTGTTACTTTTTCAAAATAAGAGTTTTTTAATATTTTAATTCAATGTTTTAGAAAAAAAATCACTCCATAGGTTTTATTTGTAAAAAGGTTTGGTCTTTTTAAAAAGTAAATTAAACTGTATAAAAAAATCAAAGCATTGCTAATTTGTTCATTCTACATTGAAATTAAACAACCCAGCTGTGTGCCTTCATAAAATAATTGCTTTGTTGAGAACCATATTTTTTTTTTTGAGACAAGAGTCTTGCTCTGTCACCCAGGCTGGAGTGCAGTGGTGCAATCTCGGCTCATTGCAACATGTGTCTCCCGGGCTCAAGTGATTCTCCTTCCTCAGCCTCCCGAGTAGATGGGATCACAGGCGCCCCCACAATGCCTGGTTAATTTCTGTATTTTTAGTAGAGACAGGGTTTCACCATGTTGGCCAGGCTGGTCTCAAACTCCTGATCTCAAGTCATTTGCCCCACTTCAGCCTCCCAAAGTGCTAGGATTAAAGGCATGAGCCACCATGGCCAGCCAGAACTATAATTTTAAGTGTAATCACGTATGAAACTTCCCTAACTAATAAAAACCAAGTATGCTATGGATATAGGAATTTCTAAAACTTACATAAAACTTAAGTCCCTTTAACAAACTAGGGTGAAGAAACTCTTCCAAGGTATCCCTCCCCGGTGCATAGACAGACGCACCTGTATGCGGCCCGGTGCCTCTGCAGAGCAACTGCAGCCAGCTGAAGCCTGGCCTCCACCACAATCTCCAGCTCGCCAACAGAGCACTGAGACAGGGTCTTGAGCCCTGGATGTTCCACCTCCGACAAAAGGAAGTTTAGTCTGTCCTCAGCTTCCATTAGTAAAGTTGACTAAGGAAAGGATACCATACATCATGTGAGTTCAAAAATAATACAAATGATGTCTCCTTCTTTAGCAAATATTTTTCATGTAGTGAAAAGTAACAATGAATGGAAGACCAAAAAGGAACTCTGTACTTAATCATCAGAGAAGAGAATTCAGCAAAAAGGAAAAAGCCAAAAGAAAATGAAAAGGAAAGTAAAAGCAAGCATAAGCATGCATGACAGTGACTGCTTTTTGTAGACACAGCTGGTTATGTTGCTGCAAACACCGATTACTGGATACTGAAGCATTGCTCCTCGGGGAGATGGAGAAAAGTACCTCAGAGCCTCCGGTCACAACATTTTCATTAACTGCTCAATGCATAGCCTTGTTCAATGTGTGCTTATGGCTAAGGATATATAACAGTATATTTCAAGTATACTGTTAATTCACTAACCTTGAACTCACAGCCAATAGCATTCATATCTGAAGGAAGTTTATCTGACACACATAGTTTCTCCATAAGGGACACCACAGCATTCTTACACTTAGAAATGCTCTACAGCACTTTAGCACTATGCTGGAGGGTCATTGTAAATATTGACAAAAATGCAAAGGGCATGGTAATAAACAGATCATGAAAAGGACACTTGTTTACAGTACGAGGGTGGCAACAAAAAGTCAGAGCATCTCCTTGTTCATCTCAGCAGGGAATGCGTGCATCAGGCAGCTCAAATTTTTTTATGCTCTGTGTGTGTTCACGGATAGCCAACTAAGTGCCAAGAGTATTGATTTTCAGATTACAGATAAATTTCAGCGGATCTGCAAATTAGCAAACATAGAATCTGTGACTAATGCAGACCAACTGTATTTCAAGTTAAAGTATGGTCACCTAGTTGGTAATGTGAAGATAATGAGATTTTACAGTAGACAATCAATAGTAAATAACAACCTGACATGGCAGAAGATAAAGACCCATCTTTCAAGTGACAGGCCTCTAAAAATGCATTTGTGCAGAGCAGTGAATATTATAGAAATATTAGGGTAATTTAGTATAATGTTTAAGAACATAGATTTTGAATCAAAAAGATGTAGTCCTTCTCCTGGATCTGTATTTTGTTGGTTGTATGATGTTAGTCAAATTCTTAGACTGTCTAACCCTCAGTTTTCTAATGGTTCAGCACAGCACAGTTCAAAAATGGTTACTACCTACATCATAAAGTTATAGAAATTAAATAGTCATGCAAAAGCTGTTGCTGCCATTGTCATCACTATTATTGGGAAATGATAAACAGGCCATGGAATACTCATATCCCACCACTATTCAGAAAATAATGAATCATATTTTCTGAAGCACCTTAATCAGGTTATGAAGTCAAAACCTGACACCACTAGACATTCACTTTTCTCATGAGGAGTAAACTCCATCTCTGACTTCAACCCATTCTTATGCAAGAAAAGGTAACTGCTCTCACAAGAGAAAGCATGACTCTGAAAGCGGGCCCATCCAGGGACTAATACTGCATTTTGGTAACTAACTTACTATGGTTTGAAAACAGTTTCAAACTTACCTTTAGCATGCTAAGAGTGACCTCATTGTTCGTAAGATGATAAAATGAACCTCCATCATCTTTTGAGTTTATCTCTATAAAGACACAAAATTTGGGAAGGACCAAGGATATCTATGGTTAGTTTAAATATTAATTTTAGGTTTATTTTATTTTATTTTGAGACACAGTCTGGCTCTGTCACCCAGGCTGGAGTGCAGTGGCACAATCTCACACTACAACCTTCACCTCTTGGGCTCAAGCCTTCTTCTCACCTCAGCCTCCTGAGTAGCTAGGACAATGGGCACACACCAACACACCCAGCTAATTTTTGTATTTTTTGTAAAGATGGGGTTTTTTGTAAAGATGTTGCCCAGGCTAGTCTTGAACTCCTGAGCTCAAGTGATCCAGCTGCCTCAGTCTCCCAAAGTGCTGGGATTACACACCCCAAAGTGACCTTCTGGTCTTCCATTTCAAATCTTTTTGATTCCACCTTCAAGGCATATCCAGAATCTGGCTACTTCTCACCACCTCCACTGCTACTACTCCTATTGAAGCCATCATAAGCTCTAACTTGAATAATTCAATAGCCTTCTAAAAAGAAATATGATTATACTCCACAATTATTCACCCTTTTAGTACCCTAACCCCATAGCCTAACCTAGTCTCAATACAAAAACCAGAGTTAGGCTTTAGAAACTTTTAGCTCTTCCTCTTAAAACTTTTCCAATGATGTTCCAACTCACTCAGAATAAAAGACAAATCTTTTTATTATGACCTTCAAAGCCTTCCATAATCACTCTGTTATCTCCTTGACAGCATCTCCCTAGAACTTTCACCTTTGTTCACTCTGCTTCAGCCACACTGGGCTCCAGCTGTTCCTCAAGCATGCCAGGGGCACACCCATCTCAGGGTCTCAGTATTTGTTCACTTTACCTAGAATATGCTTCCTCAGAAACTCACATCTCATTCCCTTTCCTCTTTTAGACATGTCCTCAAATATCATCTGTTCAGTAAGACTCTTCCTGACAACGCTATTTCAAATTACACCTACTCCTGTACTCTCTGACTTGCTTTTCTGCTTTCTAAAGCACTCATTACCATGTAACCCACAATACCTTTATTCATTTGATTTACTGTATTTTTCTATCATAACAAGTTGTTTTTTGTTTTTTGTGGTTTTTTTCTTTTGAGACGGAGTTTCGCTCTTGTTGCCCAGGCTGGAATGCAATGGCGCGATCTCGGCTCACTGCAACCTCTGCCTCCTGGGTTCAGGCAATTCTCCTGCCTCAGCCTCCTGAGTAGCTGGGATTACAGGCATGTACCACCATGCCAAGCTAATTTTTTGTATTTTTAGTAGAGATGGGGTTTCACCATGTTGACCAGGATGGTCTCGATCTCTTGACCTCGTGATCCACCCGCCTCGGCCTCCCAAAGTGCTGAGATTACAGGCATGAGCCACCGCACCCAGGCATAACAAGTTTTAAGAGAGTATTTTTGTGTTTATTTTCACCGTTAGATTCTCAATTCTCAAATAACATAGGAGGTAATAGATATTTTTCGGTTATAAAATCAAATTAACTATTTTATTAACACAGGAAGCCAGGAAAATCAGTAGCACAAAACAGAGAATTAAGAATCATATCCTATTTCACTTAACATAATGTCCTCCAGTTCTATTGATGTTGCTACAAATGACAGGAGTTCATTCTTTTTTATGGCTGAATAATATTCCATTGTGTATATATACCATATTTCTTTTTCTTTTTTTTTTTTTAGAAGGGGAGAAAGAAAGAAAAAAAGGAATGAAGGAGAGGAAGATGGAGGAAGAAAAAGAGGGAGAGAGAACAGGAATATTGTTTTATTTTAAAAATGGGCATTGAAAACCTCTTTTATGCCATTAATTATGCTAAATAATGGCCGATCAATATTTCATTTAAACCTATGAGTAGGTGTGATGTGGTACTGACAAGAATATATATTTTGTGTATTTAAAGTGGAGAGCTCTATAAATGTTTATTAAATTTACTTGTTCCAGATCTGAGTTCAAGTCTTGAATATCCTTATTAATTTTCTGTCTCATTGATCTATCTAATATTGATGTTGAAGTCTCCCACTATTATTGTGTGGGAGTCCAGAGAGTCTAAGTCTCTTTATATTTCTTTATCCATTAATTCATTTTTCTTTAATCATATTTTTCATTAATCATATTTCTTTATCCATTAATCCATTGCTGGACACTTAGGTTGATTCCATGTCTTGGCTATGGTTAGCCCCCCTCCAGGGCTCTCTAAAATTATTTAAAATAAAATTATTCAGATACTAAGTCTGTTCACCCTGCCTTACCTATCCACTTGCATAGCAACCACAATAAAAGCTCTTGCTCACGTTTTCCTCCCACTGTCCTCTGCCTCCTGAGACACAGCCTAGCTCCCAAGTGCCCGTCTACCACTGCTGTGTGCCACACTCTTCCTCTTGGAAACTGTAACTGTTTTCAATGGCAGTCATATGATCTGTTGGTCTCATCATACCTGAATTGTGAAAGTTACATTTTAAATTAGAGGCCTCAGTATTACTCTGATATCAAAACTAGACAAAGACACTACAAGAAAAACAACAGACCAATGTCTATTGAGTATGAATGCAATTGTCTTCAACAAAATGCTAGCAAACAGAATCTAACAGGTAAAAAGAATTATAGGACAAGCACAGTGGCTCACACCTGTAATCCCAGCACTTTGGGAGGCAGAGACAGGCGGATCACTTGAGGTCAGGAGTTTGAGACCAGCCTCATCAACATAGAAACCCTGTCTCTACTGGAAATGCAAAAAATTAGCTGGGCATGGTGGCAGGTGCCTGTTGTCCCAGCTACTTGGGAGGCTTAGGCAGGGAAATCACTAGAAGCCAGAGGCAGACATTGAAGTGAGCCAAGCTCCTAAACCCACTCCATTCCCACATCCTAACCCTTTGGTCAAGTTCACCGATGGCCTGCACTTGGCTAAATCCAAGCTCACACCACTGCACTCCAGCCTGGACGAAAGAGTGAAATTTTATAAAAAAAATTATAAACCATGATCAAGTGGCACTTATCCCAAGAATGTAAGGCTGGTTAAACATCCAAAAATCAATTAATGTAACACACCATATCAATAGAATAAAAAGCAAGAACCACACAATCACCCCAATAGATGCAGATAGAGCATTTAATAAAATTCAACACCTTTTCGTGATAAAAATCACTTGATAAACTAATAGCAGAGAAATTGCTCAACCTGATAAAGGATATCTATGAAAAACCCACAGTTAACGTCATACTGAATAGTGAAAATCACCTATTTTTAAGGCAACCTCTAATACAATTGGAAACTACCCTATGGCCCATAAATCCCATCCATGGGGTATATGCCCCATAGAAAGATACACTATGCCATGTGGGAATGCAGCACGGCAGCAATATTCCTTGGAAACAAAGTGCATGTGCAGCAATGGAGGTGCACATTCCTTCTTATCCAGCCTTTCCTCTACTGGTGCACATGCACTTTGTTTCCAAGGAGCATTCATGGGGGATGTTCATGGCCTAGAATACTATACAGTCAATACAGTGGACCAAAGCAAAGCAGTAGACTTGGAGTGATTTCAGTGACGTTTTCCTGCATGGGAAATACCAGATGCAAATATTTTAAAATATAATGCGCTATCATATATTTACACATACATGACAGAATTTATAATTTATTTACAAAATGGCATATTTACAAATATAATAAATTATAAATTTATAATTATGTTAATAAATTATATATTTATAATTATGTTAATAAATTATAAATTCTATCATCTATGTGTAAATATATGATAGTGCATTATATATACAGTATATGAATATGGATATATATATGTGCATACACCTAGACATAAGTATATAAGTGTTCATTATATGAGCATAGAGAAAACTGTGGAGGAATATAAACTAGATCACTTATATAGATTAGTGGGGGCAGTGAGTGTAGTTAGGGATAGGAAGGAGAAAGGGAAATAAGCAAAAAATAAAACAATTACCTTTCAAGTTTGGTAGGTTTGGTTTGCTCCTGTCAGTAATTACTGTTTGCAGTTTATTTTCTGGGACACAATTTATTGTTGCAGCCACACTTAGGAAAAAGTATGCTTTAACAAAATAAAACTTATTTAAGAGATGCGGTTGGCCAATTGTAACCAGAATGGCAGGCAAGCCTTTATTTCTTAATTCATCAATTGCCTAAAAAATGAAAAAAAAGAAAAAAGAGCAAATTAGAGAAAAATTTTTTTCAGGTATTATTAGCTTCATTCTTTTGCAATCCACATTTGGTGTTGGATGAAGGGATATAGGGCTGGGCATGGGATATTATAAATGGGAGTTCTATTGAGAGAGCCATGTAACATCAGAACCATCTCAACAGTTCAACAACGCTTCTGTAGTTCCCCACCAATTTCCGACCTGTGCCTCATGAGGCCAGCTCTGCCATTGTGGCTGAGTAAACCTGGTGCTCAGAGTGAAGGATGGGATACTTTAACAAAACAGACAAACTGAAAGCTCATTAGCCACACCACACACATCGGCCACTCTCCTATAGTGTGAGTAATCAGGGCTACTACTACAGGAAAAGGAAAAAATGGGCAGACAAGCAATCTCCCTACGCTGCTTAGAGTCCATGGTCAATCATTAGAACCCCTTCCCGTATACACGCTCAACCTCCTGGGTCCTCACCTAAGCAAACACACTTCCTTAGCAAAATCACAGCTCCAACTCTGAAATCCAACACTGAGCTCTCTTAGGGCCTGCATTCCTGTGGTGGATAAAGGCTGGAGAGAATCAGGCAAACCACACAAACAGTCCCATGTGAAGTACCCAACCAAACCTCAGCACTGCCTGATAATATTTTGACATTTTGTCAGTCCGTTCACTCTCTTTTTTAAACAACCATTTTACGTCTTTCTTTCCTCTAAATTCTAACTCTTCCTTCCCTGTTCTCTTCCCAGCCAGTGACCTTGCTTCCTCCACTTCACTAGGAAAACTTAAGCAGTCAGAGTAGAGCATGCTTCTCCATCTGTTTCACACACCTGAGTATCTGCCCCCCACAGCTCTACCTTCCTTTCTGCTACCCAAGGCTAGCATCACCATTTAGGCCATTGTTCCTTCCTCCAATGGCCTACTCAGCCATTCTTTCCTATATCATAAATATGCCACTCTCTACAAAAACATTCCTATCAGCACACAGCCATGCTTCATCTCCTCCATTTTAATAATCCAAAAACTCTCTGTATCCCAACTTCCCCATCCAGCCACTACCCTGTTCTTTGCTCCTCTTCACAGTAACACTCTGAAAGAATTCTAGTTTCTATACTTTCGTTTGCTCCTAAACCCACACCATCCCTACATCCTAACCCTTTGGTCAAGTTCACTGATGGCCTGCCCTTGGCTAAATCCAATGTTCAACTATCAGTCTTCTGATCTGATGTCATTATTTTATATGCCAATTAAACTGTCACATGCCATCAACTGTAAAATGGATTCTGATTTCAGAGACATTAAATGTAAAAAAAATGCATGTTTAAGACTCAGTGAATTATTATACTTGATTCATCATCAAAGTTTGATACTACTGATCACCCACTCTTTCTGAACATGCTTTCTCCTCTTGGCTTTCAGGCCACCACACTCCCTTGGTTTCCTTCTTATCCTACTGGCCTCTCCTTTTCTGTCTTCTTTAGCAAAATCGCAGCTCCTACTAAACCAACTTGCTGCTTCCTCTTCTGCTGTTATACCTCTTAATATCGGATTGTCCTGGAACCCTGCTCTCCTTTCTCCTCACTCCCTCCCCTTAGGTGATCTTAATCAGGCTCATGGTTTTAGGTTCATCTGAAGGCTGATGAAATCACAGCTTCTCTGTAAATCTAACCTCTCTTCTGAACTCCAAATTCACAGAATCAACTTCTGACTCAACTCTTCCACTTGGATGCCTAACAGGTATCTCAAACTCAACATCTCTCAACTCATTAACTCCAGCACACACACAGACACACAAAATGCAAGCTCTTTGAGGTTTGGGAATTTGTATTGTGGTTGCCTAATGTGTTTGATTGACAGCATCAGAACAGTACCTGGCACATGGTGGGCTCAAGGGATTAGGAAAAGTAATCCCTTTATGGCATAAATCCATCAGGACATACTTCTGCTCAAAAGCCTCCAGTGGCTCTTCATTTTGCTCAGGTAATAGCCTAGTTACAATGGCCCTACAATCCCTTCACAATTTGTCCTCTCTAACCTTATCTCCTACTGCTCCCCATCATTCACCCAGCTCTAGCCACACTGGCTTAGATGTCCCTCGCCAAGCTAGGCAATCTTGACTCAGGGCCTTTGCACTTACCTTTCCCTCTTTTTAGATTGTTCCTTCTCCAGATTTCATATGACTTGCACCGTTAGCTGTTTCAGGTCTATTCACAAAAGCCACTTCAGTAAAGACTAACCTGATTACCCATTTAAAATTGCCATCTCCAACATAGCCCCATGCTCTCAATTCCCTCTATGCATAGCTCCATTTATTTTCTCCCATAGCATGGTTCTCCTTCTAAAGCACTATATAATTTACATATTTATTATATATTTACTTATATATCATGGTTATTACTAGTCTTGCCCATTAAAATACAAGCTCCATAAGAGCTCAGAGTTTGTCTGTATTGTTGATTGACTAATGTTGATTGACAGCATCAGAACTAATGTTGATTAGCAGCCTCTTGCCTTGCACACAATAGACTCTTGTTTTTATTTGTAGAATTAATATATAAGGCAGATGTTGGGGCTATCTATTTTGGGGAGAAAAGAAGAAAAACTATCTGCCTTATGTAAACAAAAAAAAATTCCATTGTTTGGAAGAGCTTGAAGCATGAAACGTCAGACTGGTTGGGAGAAGGTTTCTCTTCTCTTTTCTCTCCACAGCAAACAGTGATTTAATGAGCCTTGACAATTACACACAAACACTTGAGGATCAAAAGAAGATTAATTAGTAATACTATTTAACACTCCCTTCTTTCCCTTTATGTAAAAAAATTAAAAATAAAGCGTACTCTGAAGAGTCTTAAGCAGACCAACAGTACTGTTTTAACTAATTAGCTAATAGAAACTGAGTGTCCATTATATTGTTAGTCTCCTTTTGCATAAGAAGAAATCATCAGACAGACATTCTTTTTATACCAAAAACCACTCCCTAAGAAAGTATTTTAGGATGCCCTGGCATTTAAGATGGAAAAGAAATAAATATTCTTAGATATCCCAAGGTCTTGGAACACTAAAATGAAATATGAATATGTATTTCTATCTTCCTAATATGAGTTCAGGCAAATTGCTTATAAATTAAAACAAATTTTTAGGAAAAAGAAAAAAACAATGAATCATCTGAAGGATAATTAAAAGTGAACTCTGTGGAATAAAATGCACAGTAATAGAAAAGTAATAAGATTACATTTAATAAAAGTTAGATATATTCCTATTAAAATTATGGAAGACAAAAATAAAGCAATTTTGAGGAAATATCTCTCAAAATTATTTAATTAAAAATATATATCTTGCTTAATGCTGTTCCCAGCAGTTAAAAAAATAAAAAGCATGTGCATCTATCTGCATTAACTGCCACCTAGTTCTATGAACTCCTTCTCCATCCATAGCCCCCCTTTAGCAATGGTTGTGCCACAGCTCTGCTGCTCTCACATTTTCTAGTAGAGACAGACTGTCAATACCCCTAAGATTTTTTTAAATTATTATTTCAAAATATTCACATACTACTATTCACATATTTAGATGGGCAGTCGAATCCTCTTTTGGTGAAAGATACTGGGAAACCAGAGGAGCTGCTTATGAAATGCCAAATGAAAACATTCCAAACCACTGACTCACAGACAATCTCAGTGCTGGGAAGAAAATAGTATGAGTGAAAACTATTGCATATGTGGGCTATGGCAAAATGCAGAAAATCCTTTTCTTATAAAGTCAGTCATTACTTTCTAGGTAATCAAGATAAATATTAAGTTTAGAGATTCTTGGCACACACAGCCAGATGAACAAACTAAATACACATCCGTAATTGAGAAATAGATTCAGTAACGGCTATTTGCCCAACCTGAAAACCAGATCAGTTTGATCCAGTCCTACCTCTAATCTCAGAATTTTGAGATAAAACCTCATTACTAAAAATAGAAAAGAAGGCCAGAAGGTGGCTCATGCCTGTAATCCCAGCACTTTGGGGGACCAAGGAGGGTGGATTGCTTGAGCCCAGGAGTTTGAGACCAGGCTGGGCAACATGATGAGACCCTGTCTCTACAAAAAAATACAAAAATGAGCCAAATATGATGGCACATTCTTGTGTTCACAACTACTCGGGAGTTTGAGGTGGGAAGACCACCGAGTTCCAAGAGGTCGAGGTTACAGTGAGCCATGGTAGTGCTACTGCCCTCCAGTTTGGGTAACAGAGTGAAACCCTGTCTCAAAAAAAAAAAAAAAAAGAATATTATATAGCAGATTTTCAGAATCAAAGAGTATATCAGCCAAATAGATTAGAATGACTCAAAAATTATCCACACTTAGAAAAACATGTTTATAAAATATTATTATCCTTACCTGTATATTTTCTTTACTGGTAAGAGGTTTCCCTGAGTCAAATGATTGAAATAGCTATCAAAATACAAAATAGTAACAGCAAGAACAAGATTATTTGAGTATTCTTTTAAATAAAACATTCAATATGTTCTAAAATAATTTTAATCATTTTTATTGAAAAAGTAATATACACTCTAGTCAGAAAAGACATAGTATAAAGAAAGTAAAAATCATACATAAGTCAACTTCCTTTAAGAAATATAATGTATAGTCGTTTTTCCTACTTCTTTTTGATGCACTTTTTAAATTAAAAAAATAGATTTATATTCCATGTTCACTAATATTGCATCATAATTTTCTTTCCATACCGTTATTTGTAAACTTCAGTCTAACTAGTAGGTGATATTCTATCCCATGAATATAGCCTAATACCCTCCTTCATATTGCTGGACATCTCAGGGAGCTACTTCCCCATCATTATTCCATCATTCAGCCCTAGTTTAAATAACACTGATGACTATTTTGTCTATATTTCTGATTGTTGCCTTAGGACAGATTCCTAGAAGCAGAATTTCTGGGTCAAGAGATATGAATATTCTGAGAAAATTGAGTCTGGCTCAATTTACACTCCCACCCACATTGTATGAAAATGTCAGAATTACTGCACTATTAACAACATTGAGTATTATCACTTAAAAACATCTTTACCCATT
The DNA here is from genome assembly GCF_049354715.1 of Callithrix jacchus. Classification (NCBI taxonomy): domain Eukaryota; kingdom Metazoa; phylum Chordata; class Mammalia; order Primates; family Cebidae; genus Callithrix; species Callithrix jacchus. Next base: position 99,782,777 of record NC_133510.1, on the reverse strand, counting down.
TGAGATAAAATTGTGTGGCTATTCAGAATAAATATTTGTGGTTGTTTCTTCCCTTTTTTTGGTGTATTACTTGTTATCATATTTGGCTCTAAATATAATGTTGCATTGGGAAATATTTAGGTTATTTGCCATAGGAGACTGACATGTCCAGTAGGATGCATCTCTCTTGGTACAGAAGGCCCTTTTTAAAAGTTCCCATTGGTAAAATCCAACAGTGATGTCCTCTGCCCCTCCCCCATCCCCCTTGGTCACCAGGAAGTTGCCAACCGCTTCCATGGACAGGCTGCTCACAGGTAGATGTACTGTGAGCAGCACCTGTACCTCTTTGCCTGGCCATAATAATGTTCAGCAAAGGCTAGAAGTGCAGGGAACAAATCTTACCAAATAATAACAGATGTGTTCTACCCAGTCTCTCTGAGAGCCCCAGTTACCCATATGAGTGACCTTCTCATTCGTGCTCTCTGGATTGGTTTTCCCCACTTCCCAGTCTAGCTTTCTTACTTGCTTACCTTACTTCCTTGAATCACTTCCCAAAGACACTATTGTCCCCAAATCCTAGTCTCAGGATCTGCTTTTGAGGGAACCCCCCCAAAAAACAATACATCACAGATAGCTTTTATTGAAAAAGTATTGGTAAGTGTTTAAAAAATTTTTCCCTTCATTGAAGATATTCTTTATTACCCATAATATACTGAAAAGTAAGTAAATGAATCCAAGGGGAAATCCTTGGTGGTATAAATTAAAGAGAGTTTAATAACGGGACTTTAGATTTGGTGATAAGAGCAGAATCCCAATATGGGTATAATGTTAAAAAATAAAATTTTTTTAAAGGCCTGTGAAAAGTTCAACAGTAATCTGTAGGATTTTTTCAGTTATTTCTTTTACAAGTGAAACTTAATTCATTAATCCCTTCTTTAAATAACTAGCCCGCAGCTTAATAACATTGGCACCTATTTTAATTATAAATCCTGAATGCATTTCCTCTTTTAATTACACTTTTTAAATTCCCAACTGAAGCCGGAAAGTTGCAAATTAACTTTGAGAATACGAAATCTGAAATCAGAATCTATTGGGAGATAGATTCACCCACACATTTATCTTATGAAAACTAGTCGATAAAAATGGAGTTTGGAATCTACATGTAAAAATTAGTTTCTGACCTTTTATTTATTTTTTCCAGTGAAAGCAGTGACCATTGAAAACCCTCTCTTGTTTCTCATCCTACCCAACTGGTTTCCCTTTTCTTCCCATCCTCCTGGACTCTAAATGTGAATGACCCTAATATTTAGCCCTCCGACTTCCACTTTTCTCTATCTGCCTCATCTCCAGCTGACTTCATCCAGTTCCATGATTTTAAATCTCTCTTGTAATGTTCCCGAATTTGTCCCTGCAACCCCAACCTCTCCCCTGAATTCCAGATCCTATATGATCTGCACCTACCTATGCAGTGTCTCCACCTGGATGTCTTCTGGGAATCTCATACTTAACATGTTCAACCCCTACCTGGAGCAGCATTCCCCATCTCAGTATATGAAAACATCTTCCTACCAGTTGCTCAGGTTGAACATTCTTCCTTGCCTCCTTTCTCCAAAGGAGAAAAGATACATCCTGTATCCAAACCATCATCAGCAAATGCAGCCAGCTGAACCTTCACAACACATCCAGAACAGGACTGCTGTTCACTCCCTTCACAATCACTATTATGCCCCACTCAGATGATCTGCAACAGCCTCCTAACTAGTCTCCCAATGTATACCCCTGCCCACCCACAGCCCCTTCCCAAATAGCAAACAGTGTCCTTTCATATTTAATTCCTATCATGTCACTTCTCTGCTCAAAACTCTGCATAGTTTCCCATCTTATTTAGAAGAAATTCCAGTCCTTATCAAGCCCTATGAGGTCTTACATGATCTGACTCGTAGGTCCCTTCTCCTCCTTCTCTTTCTCCTCCTCCTTATTGCAGCCTCACTTTTCCTACTTGGTTTTCCTCAACCACATCTTGCAAGCATCTCTTTTAGAACCTCTGCCCTTGCAGCTCTTCCTACTTGGAAGTTTGTTCCCTCAGATCTTTCCATGGCTCACTTCCCTCAAAACTTGCTTATTATAGAGATTCTCCAAACCACCCTGAATATAACAGCACCCCACTGCCCTGGTCACTCTCCATCCCCTCAACTCTGCTTGATTGTCCTTGACAGCCATGTATCACCACTTGACATATACATATGTGCTTAACTTATTTAGTGTTTGTCTTTCTCACTGGACTGTAAGCTCCAGGAAAGCAAGAGCCCCTGCATTGTCTTTCAACTGCTCTATCCCCATGCCTGGAATGGCATCTGCATTCAGTAAGCACTCAAAAAATATTTTTCAACTAATTAAAGTGTAATTAACTGAAGAGGAAGCAAGAAAATGTTGCTAATTTAATCCAGGTAAGAAGATGATTAATTTACGCCACAGAAAATGAGCAGAATAGTCAACCATCTGACTCCAGTCTCTCTCTCTTCCCTCATTCTGTGGGTATCTAGATATATGTATACATATGGATGTATATACATACATAACCATGTACATGTGTGTATCCTATTGCCTAATACACATCCCTCTTGGGATCTTCTGAGCATAGCCTCACACCATATTACAATAAATTATAACGCTATAGCAGTCATACAGAATAATAAGAAGGTACATTTTAGGGGAATACTCTGAAGTAATGATCATACTATATGTAAATATAATATCAGCTTATGTTAGTGGTTTTCAAGACTTATAGCCCATTCCCCAGGTTACTTTAGGTCCTCCAAATCTGAATCCAACCAGTTGGTATTGTGCCTATCAGTCTCACTCCTCACACATACACTCTCTCCCAGGCAAACCGACTTGCTACCTTCTCCCATTTCCTTTGTTGCTGGTCTGGGAGGGCCCAAGCATCTGCCTAAAGCATGATCACCCAGTGCTTCCCAGATCACCATGAAGACCAAAACAGGAAAATAACAGCTCACTCTGATTTAAGTTATGCTTTAAACGTCAACTCCAGTATTCATTTTCAAGGGTGCTTCAATTATTCAGTTTATAAATGCAAATTAAACATGCCAGGTAAAACTGTCTCCTAAAATCAACAAAGGTTAGACAATATGGAGGAATGTTCTCTCCTCACAGAAATCAGAAGAAATTTGAACACATTCTTAACACTTTAGTATAAAGTATGAAAATCAAAGAGATCTAAATAAGATATAAGGAAAGACTATTTTGATTAAAAATATTAACCAGAAATTATAATGTTAGACCCAAAATCTAAGTAGTAGTGGCTGATTGATGTGCCTAGTGAGACTGCCCATGGTAACTGTAATAAAAAGCAACATGCAGCATCCCTGAGCCAGAATTTGATTGCAAAAATCTACTCCAAAACTATGCTCCCTCCTCCATGACACCCTTCCAACCCAGAAAAATGAAACCTCATAAAGTCCTCATGTTAGTTGTAACCAGGCTTAACAAAGAGGTCTAGAATAACAGAGATTGTAAATATACTTCCATGGGAGTGTTCCCTACATTTTAGGAATGTATCCCTCACAGGCAAAGAAATTGCTTTGAATCAAATTGTCAGGTTACCTTCATTTTTCCAGCAGCTTTATAGCCTGCAGGTATTGAACAAGGCATGTTTCTTCCATAGAAAATCTGGGATATCTCATAAAAGGCTTCAGAAAAGAATCTCAAATCTATAAGGACTTCTATCTGTAAAGGAAAGGAAACAATGAGGTATTTAATTAAACAATTTGTTTTACTTAGAAAATAAAAGTATAGAGAAAATCATCAACTTTCTGAGATCCAAAGTTTCTGCTTAATGTTGGTAATGCATTATGAATTAATGTTTACTAGACACAGTGGAAGGAGATGCATGTGTCTATGTGTATCCCCATTTACATGTGCAATGGACCAAGAAGCTAACAGCAGGCGGCTGTTCAAAACAATGGACCTTTATCAGATGCTGTTTACTTCATCAGAGGCAACCATAACATATTAATATTTTTATAATATGATAGCTGTACAAAAGTTTTTAAAAATGAATTTTTTGTTCCCATTACTAAGTATAGCTTAAAAGAAAAACAAAACAAAAGCACTCCTAATGTTCTCCAGCACAGCGAGGAAAGTCAAACTGGTAGACTAACTCCACAATGTGTCAACATAGCGACAACTAATTTTATTTTTAACTTTTATTTTAGGTTCAGGGACACATGTGCAGGTTTGTTATATAGGTAAATTGCACGTCATAGGGGTTTGGTATACTGATTATTTCATCACCTGGGTAATAAGTACAACGCAGGAGAACAGGGTCTGGAGGTAGGAAACGTAAGGCTGTCTCACACCAACTTCCTCGAACTAAATTGAAAGGACAACCCTAACTTTCCATGCCTAAGTAACAAAAGGACCAGAGGCTACTCCCTTTGCAAACCTCCATCCTTTCTGTGCAGTAGACGGGAAACTGACTGACTGCAACAAATCAGACTGATTGCAGGCAAGTTGTCATTTGCACACAAGTATAACTTTGTAACTTCACCCTGCTTTTTTGCAACCAATCAGATATTTGCACAGGAGTATGACCTTTACCTTCACTTCAGCCACTGGTTGGCTGCTTTCTGCAACCAATCAGACAAACTGTGGGCTACCACTTCATTTACATGGGGTGAGCATGAAGTGGCCAATGGGAAATATCTAGGGGGTATCTGGACCCAAGAAGATTCTATAGCCGCTGCTCAGGCCCGCTCCCACACTGTGGAGTATACTTTCATTTTCAATAAATCCCTGCTTTCATTCTTTTGATGTGTCATGCTTTCTTTGCTTTGCTGGGTGCTTTGTTCAATCCTTTGTTCAAAATGCCAAGAACCTGCACAATTTGCAGTCGTGACCCTCTACTGGTGACAAGTATAGTACCCAAGAGTTAGTTTTTTGGTCCTCACCCTCCTCTCACCCTGCACCCTCAAGCAGGCCCGGTGTCTATTGTTCCCTTCTTTGTGTTTATGTGTCCTTAATGTTTAGTTCCTGCTTATAAGTGAGAATATGTGGTATTTGGTTTTCTGTTCCTGTGTTAGTCTGCTTAGGATAATGGCCTGCTCAGCTCCGTGCAGGTTGCTGCAAAGGATATGATCTCATTCTATGACTGCGTATTATTGCATGGTGTGTATGTACCACATTTTCTTTATCTAGTCTACTGATGATAGGCATTCAGGTTTATTTCATGTCTTTGCTATTGTGAATAGTGCTGCAATGAACAATTTTCCTACCCATAATTAATGGCCACTGTCAATTTTAAATATATATATATATTTAATAATATTAATCAATTGACAGCTATACATTTTATAATGTATAGAATACAATCCAGCAGGATCATCAATCCGAAAACTATAGAAAAAGAGTTATTATTTAAATGCATTCATTCGTTCAACATATTTATGAACCACCTCATATGTACAAGCCCTCTTGGAGGTTATGTTTCATTGGGATGCATGTTTAGCTAACTTTCAGTGACACCTGAAGATAACACAACATACAAAGGGATACAGGGCACTCACAAATGCTATTTTCAAGACTGTGGTCAGGAAGGAATTCTCTGTGAAGGAGACCTTCAAGAGAAGATTTGGGAAGGGAATAAAAGAAGATAGACATGAAAATCTGCTAAAGGGACCTTAGGATAGAGGCCATATGGCAGGACTCAGGAAGCAAGGGGAGGAGGTCAGGAGGTGAGTGTGAATACTGGCCATGAAAGGTCAAGTAGAACCTGAAGACCAGAGAAGGGACTTTGTGTGTTATTCCCTGTGTGATAAAGAGTTATTAGAGAGTTTTAAACAGGATAGGGCCCTAACCTGACTTAAGTTTTGAAAGCCATGTAGTGACTTTGTAGAGAATAGAGAAGGGTAAATGTGGAAGCAGAGAATAAAGTACAAAATTAGATTAACATGTAAATATATAATATAGGAAAAGAAAACTCCATTTATCTTCAGCATGTCCACCCATCATACTCTGTTTCCAATTTATTATTATCTTAGGAATCTCAAGAGTGTGTGAATTTTAAAGAAATAAAAATGTGAGCTAGTGGGAAATTGGATATATAATAACTGGAAAATAAAATATAAAATTCAGGAAAATATTTTTAAAAAGAAAGAGAAAATTGCTTGTCTATTGAGTTGCATACTTTGGTCCTTGCCCAAGACACCCTGGGCTCTAATCTCCCCAGTGCCATATAATACCAAAGGAGGCTCTGGGGGAGACATATAAACTCTTTCAGGTTTCTAAATGACCATTTTTCTCATTATCCCTAAGAGGAAACACTTCCCCATATCTGCATGTGGTTAGTTTCCTTGAGTCTTGACTATACGATTGCTGTACAGGAACCCTCTCTGGCTTCAGTTTATCATACCAATCTGACCATTTGAAAAAGCAATTGAATAAATAATGGACATATATTTTCAGAGGTGACCAACACTGCAAACACAAACAAACCAGAAAGCAAAAAGAACTACTCATGAATCAACCATTCACTCACACAAATACAGAACCATTGGTACCCTTTCTAGGTTTGATATGTTAAGAGTGATAAATCTGGCCAGGCGCGGTGGCTCAAGCCTGTAATCCCAGCACTTTGGAAGGCCGAGGCGGGTGGATCATGAGGTCAAGAGATCGAGACCATCCTGATCAACCCTGTCTCTACTAAAAATACAAAAAATTAGCTGGGCATGGTGGCGCGTGCCTGTAATCCCAGCTACTCAGGAGGCTGAGGCAGGAGAATTGCCTGAACCCAGGAGGCGGAGGTTGCAGTGAGCCGAGATCGCACCATTGCACTCCAGCCTGGGTAATAAGAGCGAAACTCTGTCTCAAAAAAAAAAAAAGAAAAGAGTGATAAATCTTTCAAGATGTTGGCAGTTCTAAAGTAAAGCCAGGCCAGCTGATCATGAAGAGGTCTTACAGCTTTCCCTGAAAGACTCTAGGGCACTACAGAAACTTCAGAGTGTGATCTACTGCTCTTTGATTTGTCAAAAAGCATCATTGTGTGTTATTTCCTGACTATGACTTTTCTCTCTTCCCACTCCCTGGCCCCAGTTTACTTCAGAAAGGTCAGGCAGACTCTGCTCACAAAGGCTGTCATCCCTTCCTCTGTATGATCCATCACTTGTTTTCTTTCATTGCTTCTGTCAAAATCCTCATCTGGCTTTTCAATCCTATCATGCCAGTAAGATCCCAGCTTTCCATATACTCCAGACAATGCTACCAGATACCAGATATGATGTCATTCTCCTGATCCAAATTCTACAATTAATTAATTATAGGAAATAAGATTCTATATAAATTTGATAATTAGTTCTCCAACCCAGTTCTCCAGAATTGAGTCCACAGTTCTTCTCTGGTTTTTATGCTACTCTAGGACAAAAACAGCTACCAAGTGCTAACAATAGGATTTTTGTAAAAAGTCATCTAACCACTTTGTTCCAGATTATGTCTTTTGGTGCCCCTCTAGATCTCCTCTTGATGACTTATGATCATTGCAACCATTTCATGCCTCTTGCCTCTTAATGACAGACCAGATTGTATGTGTTACACAATTCGGATATTGCAATCTCTTCATTTCTCTCATGGCTCAACCTCTACAATTCATCTCTTCAGAGTTGGAAATTCAAGACTAGGTCCCTGGTATTCTCAACGTCATCAACCTCTAGTAGTCTCATGTTATCTTCTACAACCTGCCTACTCAAAACCTCTGCTCTAGTGTAACTGAACCACCCCGCCCCCCCCAACGAGTCAGCACTTTCTCACCTCTCTTTCACACTACTAAGAAATGTTCCCTTTTCCTCTCTCCTGCTCCATTAAGTCTACTCTTTCAAGCCTAAATCTTACGTACTTAGTGAAACCTAAAGACTCTAAACCATTTTTTCCTCTTTCAAACTCCTTGAGACAGCGTTCATCACACTCACTTGGAAAGGAAAGAGTGGCAGGTGCCAACATTATGGTCTTGGGTATACGTCCTGTCTTTTGTTTTAGTTTTCACTTCCTTATAAGCAAGGACAATTGGCTACATTTCTTTGACTGAAGTTACTAACACGGTGCTTTTAAATAGGAAGTACTCAATAAATGTTGTTGTAGGGTTAAATCAATAAATATCTGCCAAGTATTTTCTAGGTGAGTTACTATTAAACACTAGAAAAAGTGGACAGTATGCACTTGATAAATGTCTGCAGATTTTAAATTCAATAGTTAATTACTGAATTTCAACTATGTGAATGTATTACTCAAGACACTACAGGGAATTAAAATGAATAAGGTACAAATCCTATCGTCAAGAATTTTGCAATATTGAAGAGAACATTATCTTTTGTAAAAGACAGAAAAGTTACATGCAGTTTCTTTTAAAAGTGTCAGAATCCAAAAGCAAGAGAACTCATAAGAGTTCAGTAACTCAGAGAGGGTGATTCAGAAAGTTTCATGGTCAGTAACAAATTATTTATTCCCAAGTTAAAATCACTAATAGCACCAGAATTATTCTGAATTTCTTTACTTAGAAATAGAATGCAATAGTGCTGAACAATGAGAACACAAGGACACATGCAGGGGAGCACCACACACTGGGGTCTGTGGGAGGTAAATAGGGGAGGGACAGTGCGGGGTGGGAAGTTGGGGAGGGATAACATGGGGAGAAATGCAATATAGGTGATGGGGAGGAAGGCAGCAAATCACACTGCCATGTGTGTACCTATGCAACAATCTTACATGTTCTTCACATGTACCCCAAAACCTAAAATGCAATAAATAAATAAATATAAATAAATAAAATGCAATGAACTATTTGGGTCTGAAAACATAGTCCCCAGGGCAGGGTTTAGATAGGAAGAGCAATTCAAATGGAAATCTAATTTTCCCTTATTAGAAAATGGAAGAAATCTGGAGACAAAAGGTAGAGGGTATTTCCACAAAAGCGGAAGTACGCATGAAGCCAGTGGGGTGTTGGAGCTCACTCACCCCAAATTGCAAGAGCTGACTGTGCACATCTTGTCCCCTATTCCATCGTTAGTGATGTCTAGTTGGCAGCTTGAAGTCAGACATAGGGGGAATATTCACACCATGGATAGAAATTGCAAATGCCACAGATGAAAGTTTTGAGGTTTTTTTAGAGCCAATTGTGACACTGACCGGCCCATAGCTGATTGCTCCATTCAATCAGAGGCAAAAGCAGGAGTTGATGGCCAAGAGAGATTTTAAGCTTAAGAAAGCCAAATGTTCTATATTAAATTGTTTGTTTTGCCTCAACTTACATTTCCCTGTCTTCCTAATTTTTAGTAAAGTCCACTATAGAAAAAAGAGTGAATATATGGTATGTGTATGTGTATGTGTAAAATATAACATAGGGTTGAATTCCATATTAGAGTTGAGGAGGTACAGAACTGGAAGCACATTTGTTGGATATTGAGATGATCCATGTATAAAACAAACTCAACGGAAGTGGGAGCTGGCAACATTGGTGATTAGGAAAGAGGGCAGAGAGAACCAGGTGCTTCCCACTCCACGTGGTGTTCAAGCCAATCGCACATGAATCTCAAAAGCAGAGAATCTTAACTGACTTCTGGATTACAAAATTTTTTTTTACAGAATTTCTTTTAATTTAGCATCTGATCTTGTCAATTCAATTGCCTGTGCATTGAAAAATTCTTGTGTACCATGATATCCATAAAAGTCCTTAGGAATAAATTCACAGAAACTTCAGAAAACTGATTCAGTTGGTCTTCACCAGGAATCCAGTCTCTCAGAAGCAGTGATTTCCAGGTCAATTGGTGTTGGGTGAGCTTTATTTCCATGCTCCTGTTTCCGTTCCATGTTCCTCACTTTACTGTGGCCCAAGCATAAAATAATCTATACTTTACTAACTGGCTCTTTCTCATACTTTATTATAATAATGGGCAAGTTATTTCTTATATCAGTATAATGCCATGTTATTATCAGTGTGTTATTATGAGTCCCCGAATCAAACTAACACATGACAATATCCTTAATAGTTCAAGAATATCAAATGTCTTAAAAGCTTGTAACATACCTTGAGGATTCTTGCTTCTAGATTTCTGATTAAGTCTTGACAAATTCCAGAAACAAAATATTGGTACAATGCAAGGAGAGGCAGAACCTATGAAAAGAAAAACACTCTTTGTTATATATTTTATCAAAGTAATAACCTAATAATCAAATTTAGCCAAATATTAAATATAGGATATGTTACATATTGACTTACTTTCATACTGTTAGATATAAGTGAAATGCTCTATCTAGCACATGCTTCATTAAGTTTATCAGAACTTTAAGAAGCTATCAGAGATTCACAGTTCCCAGTAGATGCCATTTGGTACCCCAAACCTAGGCTGCTCATCTCTTTAAGCAAGAAGAGGTTAAAATCCAATCAATTATCTTCCTTGAAAAGAATTAACTCAACATAAACATATGAATACTGTGGCCTGTGGAAAAATTCTAGCAAATGAGCTACCAAGTAACTGTAAAATGTAAAGCAAAGAAAGTCAATCTATGCCCCCAACTGGATCCTACACATTTGTTTCAATGCCAGCTGCTTTTTGTCTTCAACTAGAATTTTTCTACCAACAAAAAATATGTATAACATGCCTATCATGTGTTAGGCACTGTTGAATGAGAACAAAATGTAACAAATTCCTGCCTTCACATAGCATATTTTCTACCAATTAAAACCCAAGCTTACTCTTCACATAACATTTTTATTTTCCTAGAATTTCACCCCAAAGTTCAATTGCTCTTGAAGTTTCATGGATATATGTGAAGTCTTATAGACGATCAATATTTCAGTTGGCCCAACATGATCCATCCCGAGAAAGATGTGGCGAGGACAGTTTTGCCTAACTTTGGAACAGCTCCTGATCTCAAGTCAAACTGGAAGCTCAGTTCCTGCAACTGTAGCCTGCCCTGCCAAAGGAAAATGGAGTAGAAAGGAGACTGGGATCCCCATTAGTTAGCAAATTACTTTCTATAGCTCCACAGCTCTGGGTCACAGAGCAAATTTTATATTCGATGGAAGTCCCCTTAGCCACTGGGCTTCTTGTGGAGAAGGTTAATGTAATACAAAATGGAAATTGTTTACTTCTTGCAATTTCAGCTGGGGAACCTCTAATTGTCAGTCAACTGGCAGCTGCTAATAGCAACAGCTTTTTAAAAAGATTAGAACTGGTCTTAAATGATTTCAAACATAATACAATACATTTTTCTATAATTATGCCCTACGAACATAACACAATACCTTTTTCCACAATTAATGTAGCACAAAACATTAAGAATTGGCGATTACCTTTGAGATTGTTTCTTTTCTTTAGTGAGAAATAAAAACATACCATTTTATTGCTGCCAATTACTCAATTATTCAGAAAAACATTCTCAATTTCTTCAGCTTTAGAGGGAAAAAAACCTCATTTGTTTTCCAGCACAGTGATATGTATTATATATGAATATGACTAGGCAGCTAAAGGTTACCCAGGGGATGGAACTATTTCTCCAACCCAGAAATGAATCCCTTTAACAGTGAGAGGAGCACCATTTTGTTATTTTTTTAAAATAGACAATTTCTCACCAAGTCTGCCAAGTGTTAAATGCACTTATCAGTCTCTTTACTTTAATACATGGTTTTATAAGTTATCAGTTCATATCAGGGAGCAATAAATATTTTCAATTTAAAGAGAGATCTGAATTTGGAGGAACAAATAATGATCTGAATTTGGAAGAACAAATATGCCAAGAGAATAGAAAACAACGTATGGGGGGGGAAGTAAGTAGGTATGAAAATCGTGGAGGAAAGGGAAAGAAGCAGAAAAGGAGAAAGAATAGATGTAAAGAAGCAAAGGGGGAAAGGAGATACAAAATAATAGAGGGAAAAACATATAGAAAGAAAAAAGGGCCGGGCGCGGTGGCTCACGCTATAATCCCAGCACTTTGGGAGGCCGAGGCGGGTGGATCACGAGGTCAAGAGATTGAGACCATCCTGGTCAACATGGTGAAACCCCATCTCTACCAAAAATACAAAAATTAGCTGGGCATGGCGGCCCATGCCCATAATCCCAGCTACTCAGGAGGCTGAGGCAGGAGAATTGTCTGAACCCAGGAGGCGGAGGTTGCGGTGAGCCGAGATCACGCCATTGCACGCCAGCCTGGTTAACAAGAGCAAAACTCCGTCTCAAAAAAAAAAAAAAAAAAAAAAAAACAAGAAAGAAAAAGGACAAAATAGTGGAGGAAAATATAAAATGAACAACAGTTCTAATAGAACATACTAGTTTTTTTTAATGCAACCAGCTTCAAATTTATGACCTATACTGTGATTTCTTTCCTCAAAGCAAAGGAGCTGTATTTGGATTTTTTTATTTCCTAGGACATTAAGAAATGTCTGTCTTTTATCTACTTAGAATCTATTTTTCTCTTAGAGGCACCTTTGACAGAGAAAATACAAGACACATAAAGATAAACTTATCTCAATAAAGAACCACTCTCACAGTTTTGGGATTGATATAACCTGAACAACTTAATGCAGTGGGTTCCAAGTACACTAGACTTCTGTGTTTGAGATCAGTGATGCATTCTGATCAATTTCACCAACCATCTTGAGAAAAAAAAATATAAAGTAACACAGTAAAAGGAGAAAAAATCAAATTGACTGCTTTTGTATCCAAAATGCAAAGAAAGAATATTAAATTTACATTTTAGTTTGAAGTGTAAGAATCCTACATACATAAAGTTTAAAAATTAAATAGTAATTGACCAAAATAACATTAGCAAAATTTGAAAAGTATGAGGTGAGAGGAGCAAAATATCCCAGTGATAAATATGTGTTGATTTTACAAATTACTTACTATTAGGTTTTGCCTAACAAAGTGCAGTTCACGTATAATGTAATACAGACTTGCAACTACAGAGCAAATGTCAGCCCTGTATCTATCTGAGAAGAGTTCGATGCCTGGGAGAAGTTGAGTGATTTCATATTGAGCATAGCAACGTTCCGCTTTGGGATGTGGAAGTGTGGTTCTAAGCAAACCCTGAAAATGGAAAAAAAAAAGTGAAATAAAAAGCTATAGATTCCATTTTCAATAATGAAGCAAAAAAGATAAATACATGTATGCTTTCTAAAATGCTTAGTGAATGCCTAGCACACTGTACTTTGTAATAAATGGTACTTATTTATATTATCAACATTACAGGTTCCAAATGCTTTTATCACTCCAGATGGGCTTTTAAAATTCCATAGTAGTTGGATACTTATTATTTTCAAAGAAATTATCATTATATTAAATTATCTTTTGTTGAGGGTCAATTCTATGTTAAGTACTGCTGGTAAATTCTTTATAAACATTATTTCATTTAATGTTAGTTTAACCTACTCTTAGAAGGAAGGATTATTATCTCACAAATGATATAACTGAGGCTTAAACAACTCATCTGAAGTCACATAGCTAATGATGGCAGAAAGGAGATTCAAAGTCACGCCTTTTTAGCTAAAAAAATCTATGTTCTTTCCACTATACCAAGCTGTAAGTAGAAGAATGACTACTTGTTTCAGAAGTCTAAATCCGGCAGAGGTAATTTGAACTTTTAACTGCTTAAATGAAAAGATTTTGTTTAATCTTTAATTTGATCAATATTTTTTGGTAATCTATGTAACCCACATTACACTAGATGTTGGGGAAACAAGATGGGTACACAAAACCAAATTTTACATTAAAGGGTGCTTCTTTTGTTATCTTAACAATTACAATTTCTTAAGGACAAATGCATTATGAAATTATTTTAATGTACATATTAGAAAGAATTTAAATGTACATCTTAGAAAGAATTTAAATCCAACAGCTTATTAAGGTCATGAAATATCCTACTCTAAAATACTTTGTAGTTGTTGAAATTTTTACTGACATAAATTTGTTTTAAAATCATAAAAAGAATAAGGTTTTAAAATAAATCCCACTAGCTAATTTTTATTTTAGGTATAATATTACTAAGAAACTAATAATACATTATTGTCCACATTAAGCAAAAAGTTAAATATTTATTAAAACGCTTATTTTCTAAAATATAAACATCTTCAAGAACAAGGAGTATTAGAAAGTAAAGAACTCGATGCAGGAAGTCAGAGTTTATACCCTTGCCTCTTCTACTTCTTCCCTTTGAAGCCTGGGCAAGAGATAGAAGGAACATAAGAAAATTGAAAAGTCTGGTCTTAATTCAGAAAGTTCTTCCCGAAGAACTCGCTTATTTAGATTTTATAAGCTACCAGACTTCGCTGATATACAGAACAAGAGTACCCATCCTTCAACGTAAATAAAACCTTTAGTAGATTCCAAAGTCCCCTGGTTAATTTTCAGAATTTCAAATATCTTGTATTTCCGATAAAAGCTTCTTTCTTCTTCAGTGAAGTCAAACCAAAATTCTGAAAACTGTAAGCATACCTCTCCTGCAGTCTTCAAGTTATTTTCCACCTTCATCCTAAGATAGATTTTATATCATATAACCAAGCAAAACTGAATTTAGAAATGAGGTAACCTAAGGCAACTATTTGAAATCAAACAGACTGGCTTCAAACTGACTACTAGTAACATGATCTTACTAATGACAGGAGACTCCGTTTCCCCATCTGTAAAATTCCTTCTTCTGTAGTCTACAGGAGAAAACTGACACTGTTAAATATTAACAGTGCACCAGGCGTGGTGGCTCACACCTATAATCCCAGCACTTTGGGAGGCCAAGACAGGTAGATCACCTGAGGTCAGGAGTTCAAGATCAACCTGGTCAACATGGTGAAACCCTATCTCTACTAAAATACAAGAAATTAGCAGGGTGTGGTGGTGCACACCTGTAGTCCCAGTCACTCGAGAGGCTGAGGCATGAGAATTGCTTGAACCTGGGAGGCAGTAGCTTCAGTGAGCTGAGATGGCACCACTACACTCCAGCCTAGGCAACAGAGTGAGGCTCAGTCTCAAAAAAAAGAAAAGAAAATTCATGATGAAAGTCCCACTGTGGTTCAGCCAGCAAGAGAAAGATGGGGTTGTGATATTTCATCAAGATCCATGCTATTTTGCTACCTGTGAGCTTTCTGAATATGATAAACGTTTTTACTGATCCGATGAATGGTTGGGCTACCATGGAAAAACATACAAACATAAAACGTCACCTGAAAGAGTAATGCGGACAAAATGCAACAGTCGGTTCTCTTTTCAACATTCAACGACTGAATAAATCTGAGTATAAGAAAAATAAACTGATTAGTAGAAAATTTCCAAAAACATTTTGACATAACTGTACCTTTACATACATATCTAGAACACAAAAAGCATAAGAAAAACATATAAATATATAAGAAAACAGAAGGAAAATATATTAAAGAAGATAAAATTCCCCTGTAATCCTACTGCCTAAACATGATTACTGGTAATATTCTAGTCAATTTTCTTATACATGTTTTTTTTCTGTATATAATTATACACGTGTAGAAACAAATACACACAGATTAAGACTAGAATTATGCAATACACACTACTTTATAAACAAATTTTTCATTCACACACATAATGAACTGTATTATTCTTCTAAAGAACTTCAATGTTTTATCATACGAATGTGCCATAACATAAAAATACGAATCTCAACTTTGGCTTTTTCCAATGCTGAGGTAAACACTGTTATGCCCACACTTTTGAACACTTATCCTATTTGTTCCAATGAATGAACCCATGGAGGTGGAAATTTTTGGTAAAAGGAGGTGCACAGAAAAGGCTTTTGATGAGCACAGTTAAAGAACTCCCCCTGAAGACTGAAGCATTGTATTTTCTCTCTAGCTGTTTATTATGGTGCCTTTCACAACATTAAGTATCTCCACCAAAGATTAATTATCTCTCCATTTACAACTCTTTCATTTTAGGTCCCTTAGAAGGAGAGTTTGAGTTCTCTATATTGATGAGTCTTACAATTCACATTCGCAACTACAAAACACGTTACCTTATCCTAAGTCTTTCTTAGATAAAACCAATCGGGTCCACTACATTAATAAAAATGTCTATCTCAGTTCAGCTTCACTGTGTGGATCTTCAAGTGTGGTATTTTACAGAGGGGGAGAAGAGTTTCCTCTATTCAGGGAGTCCAGGAAAATAGCCAAAGCCCCTATAGAATCACATCTCCTATGGCAGTCAGACTTCCAGCTGGGTAACCAGGAAATGACTTTCTGTTTGTTGAAAATCACTAGGTAATAACTTCAGAGGCTCAGAGAAGCTGAGGTGCCTCTGGCAGGAAGGCTGTGCTGTTCCTTTCCAAGCTGTGAACTTTCCTTGGCTTCTCCATTCCCAATTGCCAAGCTCCACTAAGTCATAAGCAAGCACAGACTTTGTTTCGGGAGTGTGTGTGCGTGTGTGTGTGTGCGCGTGTGTGTGTGCGCGCGTGTGTGTGTGCGCGCGCGCTTTATCCCAGAGCACAGAAAAATCAAACTTGACAGAGGTCTAAATCTTTGATGTTTAATACGTTTAAAGCAGTACTTTCTTACTACCCCGACTGAAGAGGCTAATCTGAAAGCAATGTGATCACTTCCTAGGAACAGCCAAGTTTTGTTAAGTGTGCCCTACAGCTTAAAACTATGCAGGTTGTTGCCCACCACCTCCGACAGGCAAGCTAAAAGAGCAACTGGAGAGGTGAAGGAAACCTATACCTCTACTCCCTCCATACTTTTCAAGTTTTTCATGTTAATCAAACACTTAAGATATTTGTGATTGCTAGCTGTGCATAAGCCATTGTTAAAGACATTCACCTGTGTTATGTGTGGTAGGCTAAATAATGGTCTTCCAAAGATATTCATCATCTAATCTCTAGAACCTATGAATATGTGACCTTACAAGGGCAACAAAGACTTTGCAGATGTGATTAAATTAAGGCCATTGAGATAGGGAAGACTATCCTGGCTTGTCAAGGCAGCCCTTGTAAGAGAAGGGCAGGAGGGTCAGGGTCAGAGAAGGAGACATGAGGATGGAAGAAGATGTGAGAGACAGACAGAGGGGCTGGGGGTGGGGGAAAGGTGTTAAGCTATTGGTCTTGAAGATAGAAGATGAGGCCATGAGCCAAGGAATGCAGGAAGCCTCAAGAATCTGGAAGAGATAAGAAATCGGCTTACCCCCAAGAACCTCCAGAGAAGCATAGCCTTGCTGACACACTGATTTTATGATTTCTGAATTCTATAACTGTAAAATAATAAATCTGTTTTGTTTTAAGCTATTAGGTTTAGGGTAATTTGTTATAGCAACAAAAAGGACACTAATATAGTATGTGTTATGGGCTAAATTGTTTCCCCTAGCAATTCCTATGTTGAAGTCCTAACTCTCAGTGACACAGTTTGAATACAAGTCCCCACCAAATCTCACGCTAAACTGTAATCCCCAGTATTGGAGATGGGGCCTGGCAGGAGGTGTTAGGATTGGGAGGGGGGAATGGATCCCTCATGATTGGCTTAGTGCCATCCCCTTGGTGATGAGTGAGTTAACATCACATCTGGTTGTGTAAAAGAGTGTGGCACCTCCCACTCTCTCCCACTCCCATTATTGCCATATGAGATGCAGGCTCCCATATTCAAATATAACCTTCTGCCATAATTGAAAGCTTCCTGAGGCCTCACCAGAAACTCAGCAGATGCTGGGACCATGCAGAATCACAAACCAATTAAACATCTTTTCTTTATAAACTATTCAGTCTTGGGTATTTCTTTGTAGCAAAGCATGAACAGCCTAACACACCCACTAATCTTGGATTGTGACCATATTTGGAGACAGGGCATTTAAAGAGGTAAGTAACTAAGTTAAAATCAGGCCACAGACGTGGGCCCTAATCCAATATGACTGGTGTCCTTATAAGAAGGAGATGAGGACACTGACATGCCGAGGAAAGACCACATGTGGACACAGTGGTCTTCCCTGTGTCCAAGCCAAGAAGAGAGGCTTCAGAAGAAACCAATTCACCAACACCTTGTTCTCCAAATTCCAGCCTTCAGAATCATGAGATAACAAAGTTCTGTTGTTTAAGTCACCCAGCCTGTGGTGATTCGTTATGACCACCCCAGGAAATTGATACAGTATATCATGTAATTTTTACCACCCTGGCTTAGAGATGAGGACACTGAGGCTCAGAAGGAAAGTGAAACTTGTTGAAAGTAACTGGATTCTAGTATACTCTTGGATGAGGCCCATGCCTGACTGCCTCCACATTGTTTTCTTGCTCCCACACAAACTGCTCATTCATTTGACACCGCAGCAAGTAGTTGTTGAGCCAGACGCGGGTGCTCACACCTATAATCCCAGCACTTTGGGAAGGTGAGGTGGGCAGATCACTGGAAGCCAAGAGTTCCAGACCAGCCTAGCCAACATGGTGAAACCCTGTTACTACTAAAAATACAAAAGAATTAGCTGGGCATGGTGGTGGGCACCTGTAATCCCAGCTACTCAAGAGGCTGAGGCAGAAAAATCTCTTGAACCCAGAAGAAGGAGGTCACAGTGAGCTGAGATGGAGCCACTGTACTCCAGCCTGGGTGACAGAGCGTGACTCCATCTCAAAAAAAACAACAACACAAGTAGTTACTGAATGCCAGCTACATGCCTGGCACTTGGGATCCATCAGTGAGCAAGGCAAACACCTGGGCCCAGGTGACACTGATATTTGGGGCAAGCATCGTGTTACAGGAAAAGGAGATAATTACAAGCAATAAACA
Organism: Callithrix jacchus; assembly: GCF_049354715.1. Lineage (NCBI taxonomy): Eukaryota > Metazoa > Chordata > Mammalia > Primates > Cebidae > Callithrix > Callithrix jacchus. Next base: position 99,764,014 of record NC_133510.1, on the reverse strand, counting down.
TCACAAATAAGTAAATAAAGTGTAAGGCCCTGTATGATACAGACACAATCTCCCAGAAATCCAGTGTGCGTGAGGCACAACACTTTTCATGACACGAGAAGGGCACCCTGCAAGGAAGCTGTTAGCTAGTACACACATCCTTCCATCCTCACACTCACTGTGCTATCTTGGCTGATATGACTGCTCCTTGCAAACACCCCCAGATGCCAACTTTTGACAGAAACTCCTCACTGTAGTCTTTGAAACCCAGAGGTGAATGGCTGTCGGTGACATTGGTGAGTGAGGGGCCAAACTCTTTCCATGTGTGCAGCACGTCTGGTTTTCTGAATATGTCATCAAGAGCTTGACACCAACACTTAAAAGCAGCCCTAAAACAGAGATAAAGAGTACATTTTCTGAGACCTGCTATTAAATCTATCTTCCAGAAGGGAAAGCAAACACACAGAAGCAACATCAATTAACATACGTATAACTGTACACACATACACCGTTCTCAATGGTTTCTCTCAGGTAGCATTTGATGAATAAAATGTAGCGATGTAGTATTGCTGAAGAACATTCATGAAAGACAATGTTTTTTCATAATCATTAAAAACTTTTTCAAACAAGCAAATAAAACAATTTTGCCCTTGTTCTACAGACTTCTAAAAATCTACCTTTTCTTTTCTGCAAAGATGAGAAGACTTCCAAGTGAATGCAACGCCTGAACTTTAAGACTTCTTTGATTACTGGCTTGGAGAACATCTATATTTTTAATAAAGTAAAAGAACAAATGTCAGTTCCTAGAAAAATATTTTGTTATATTTGCAAGAATATTTTAAACTGCACTGTTCCTTAACTGTGTAGATTGCAATAAGCAAACTGCAATAGCACCTTCAAATGTCACACGATATATATACACAGAGAGTGAGCAAACGTTCTTTTTGATTACAGAGTGAAAGATTGGCTCTAACAGATAGTAATAATGAGGCTTCGTGGAAAAGTAGAATAAAAGTCAGACAGGTAGACACAGGAGAAGAGAAACTTTGGCAAGGCATATAAGGGAAAATGGCTGAGTATGTATAGGAATGATGGGTATGACTGCAGTATGGTTTTCTGAAGAGGGTGAACTGAGTCTAAAGAGGGAGGTAGCGGTCAGGTTCTGTGGACCTCTGACTGCCACTTGGAGAAATGTGGATGGTAACCTATAGCAGATGGGAAGGCTCAAAGGGTTTGCTTTTTTAGCAGACATGTGACAATATCACCATATATCAGATTTCTCCTTTTACCTAAAGGCAGAAAATGTATCTTTAATATCACATAATTGGCCAGGCAAGGTGGCTCATGCCTATAATCCCAGCAGTTTGGGAGGCCAAGGCAGGCAGATCACCTGAGGTCAGGAGTTCGAGAGCAGCCTGGTCAACATATTGAAACCCCGTCTCTACTAAAAATACAAAAATTAGCCAGGTGTGGTGGTGCACTCCTGTAATCCCAGCTACTCTGGAGGCTGAGGCAGGAGAATTACTTGAATCTGGGAGGCAGAGGCTGCAGTGAGCCAAGATCATGCCATTGCACTCCAGCCTAGGCAACAAAGCAAAACCATCTCAAAAACGAAACAAAACAAGAAAATCACATAATTTTTTTTCTAATGAATTCATGCATTCTGGGATTTGTAGCCAAAAACCCCAACCAACATGGCAGGGGTTTCTAAAGAGAACAACACTGTCCCCTAGAGGGTATTTTAGAAAAACAAGAAAGGGTTTGTCACAACGGGGGCATCTCTTAGTAATTCATAGGTTAAGACTAAAGTAATTCATAGGTTAAGACTTAGTAATTCATAGGTTAAGACTAAAGATGTCAGATGGCCTGCAAGGCACAGAAACTTCCCCCACAGTGAAGGAAAAGATCAGAAGTCTGTTTATAACTATCTGAATCTCACATCAAACTTCGTTTTCCATATATAAAGGAAAGGTATTTCTGCATGATTTATAAATGTCCATGATTTCTGAATTTTCCAGACATGCAACCACTGTAGTACTTTGTTTTGTTCAGGACTTTACCAAGATTTATTTGCCATTTTAGAAAATCATGTCACAAAACTTAATAATGTTGATAGTATTTGAGTCACCAATACAACATACCTGTCTCTGCCTGCATGGGCAGCTGTCACATTCATGGTGGTTCCATATCCAGGATATGAGCGTCTGACCATTTCTTTACAGCTTCTAATGCCTGAGCATTTACATACTAACAAACTGATTCTTTTATTATAAAGTGATGCTGTTTTATTTCTCCGCATTTTTATATTTAGAGCTTCATAATAATTGTTTTCAAAATAATGTGTATAAGAATACATTAAAAATAAATTTTATTTCAGGAAGTGAAAGGGGCATTATAAAATGTCTGCTAGAAAAAAAGAAGACATTGGGTCTTTCATGTAGGTTGAGAATATACTACTGAATCTGTAGAAAAGCGAAATCAAGGGAAAGACAAGGAAAATTGAATCAGCTGGGAGCAGAAAAAAAAAAAAAAAAGAACATCATCTCCATCCCTACAAGGGGTTCACAGCTCCAGTTAAAGAGGGATAAATAGAAGGGTGGCCTAGAATCTCACAATAGTGATGGCCAAGCTAAGAAAACGGGTGAAGGGAGGAGGCTGGAAGCTTCCTCTGTCTCCAGACTGTTCTGTCACTGCTACAAGGGTATAGGTTCTTTCATCTTTCTTTTAAAGGTAAAATTTCAGAACCAGATGCAATCTCAGCATTAATGCAGAAGATCATATTGAAAATCCTGAAAATTAAATTTTCAGGACCAGATGCAATCTCAGCATTAATGCAGAAAACACAGCTGGGTGCAGTGGCTCACTCCTGTACCAGCACTTTGGGAGGCAGAGGAGGGCTTATAGAGCTTGCACCCAAGAGTTCAAGATTAGTCTGGGAAACAGGGTGAAACTCTATCTCTACAAAAAAATGTAAAAATTCATCAGGCATGGTGGTGTGAGCCTGTGATCCCAGCTGCTCAGGAAACTGAAGTGGGAGGATGGATTGAGCCAAGAAGGTTGAGGCTGCAGTGAGCCATGGTCACATCACTACACTCTAGCCTGCATGACAAAATGAGACCTTGCCACAAAAAAAAAAAAAAATTTTATAAAGAAGTTCTTCGAAACCAATGAGAACGAAGACACAACATACCAGAATCTCTGGGACACATTTAAAGCAGTCTCTAGAGGAAAGTATATAGCAATAAGTGCACATATGAGAAGAATGGAGAGATCCAAAATTGACACCCTATCGTCAAAATTGAAAGAGCTAGAGGAGCAAGATCAAAAAAACTCAAAACCCAGCAGAAGACAAGAAATAACTAAGATCAGAGCTGAACTGAAGGAGATTGAGACACGAAAAACCCTCCAAAAAATCAATAAATCCAAGAGCTGGTTTTTTGAAAAGATCAAAAAAATTGACAGACCACTAGCCAGATTGATTAAAAAGAAAAGAGAGAACAACCAAATAGATGCAATAAAAAAATGATAAAGGGGAAATCACCACAGACTCCACAGAAATTCAAACCATCATCAGAGAATATTACAAACAACTCTATGCACATAAACTAGTAAACCTGGAAGAAATGGATAAATTCCTGGACTCCTGTGTCCTCCCAAGCCTAAACCAGGAGGAAGCTGAAACTATGAATAGACCAATAACAAGGGCAGAAGTCGAGGCAGCAATTAAGAGCCTACCACACAAAAAAAGCCCAGGTCCAGACGGGTTCACAGCCGAATTCTACCAGACACACAAAGAGGGGCTGGTACTATTCCTTCTGAAACTATTCCAAATAATCCAAAAAGAAGGAATCCTTCCCAAATCATTCTATGAGACCAATATCATCCTGATACCAAAACCCGGCAGAGACCCAACAAGAAAAGAAAACTTCAGGCCAATATCCATGATGAACATAGATGCAAAAATCTTCAATAAAATATTGGCAAGCCGATTGCAACAGCAAATCAAAAAACTTATTCATCATGATCAAGTAGGATTCATCCCGGGGATGCAAGGCTGGTTCAACATACGCAAGTCTATAAACATAATTCACCACATAAACAGAACCAAAAACAAAAACCACATGATTATCTCAATCGATGCAGAGAAGGCATTTGACAAAATTCAACAGCCCTTTATGCTAAAACCCCTCAATAAACTCGGTATCAGTGGAACGTATCTCAAAGTAATAAAAGCTATTTATGACAAACCAACAGCCAATATCATACTTAACGGGCAAAAACTGGAAGCATTCCCTTTGAAATCCGGCACTAGACAAGGATGCCCTCTGTCACCACTCCTATTCAATATAGTACTGGAAGTTCTAGCCACAGCAATCAGGCAAGAAAAAGAAATAAAGGGTATTCAAATAGGAAAGGTGGAAGCCAAATTGTCTCTATTTGCAGACGACATGATAGTATACCTAGAAGACCCCATTGCCTCAGCCCAAAAACTCCTGAAACTGATAAGCAACTTCAGCAAAGTCTCAGGATATAAAATCAATGTGCAAAAATCACAAGCATTGCTCTACACCAATAACAGACTTAAAGAGAGCCAAATCAAGAACAAACTGCCATTCACAATTGCTACAAAAAGAATAAAATACCTTGGAATACAACTCACAAGGAACGTAAGGGACCTCTTCAAGGAGAACTACAAACCACTGCTCAACCAAATCAGAGAGGACACAAACAGATGGAGAAACATTCCATGTTCATGGTTAGGAAGAATTAATATCGTAAAAATGGCTATACTGCCCAAAGTAATTTACAAAATCAATGCTATACACATCAAGCTACCATTGACTTTCTTCACAGAACTGGAAAAAACCACCATGAAATTCATATGGAACCAAAAGAGAGCCCGCATAGCCAAGTCAATTCTAAGCAAAAAGAACACAGCGGGGGGCATCACACTACCAGATTTCAAACTATACTACAAGGCTACAGTAATCAAAACAGCATGGTACTGGTACCAAAACAGAGATATAGACCAATGGAACAGAACAGAGGCATCAGAGGCAACACAACATATCTACAACCATACAATCTTTGATAAACCCGACAAAAACAAGCAATGGGGAAAGGATTCCCTGTTCAACAAATGGTGCTGGGAAAACTGGCTAGCCATGTGCAGAAAGCAGAAACTGGACCCCTTCCTGACACCTTACACCAAAATTAACTCCAGATGGATTAAAGACTTAAACATAAGACCTGGCACCATAAAAACCCTAGAAGGAAATCTAGGCAAAACTATCCAGGACATAGGAGTAGGCAAGGACTTCATGAACAAAACACCAAAAGCATTGGCAACAAAGCCAAAATAGACAAATGGGACCTAATGAAACTCCACAGCTTCTGCACGGCAAAAGAAACAGTCTCTAGAGTGAATCGGCAACCAACAGAATGGGAAAAAATTTTTGCAGTTTACCCATCTGACAAAGGGCTGATATCCAGAATTTACTAAGAACTCAAACAGATTTACAGGAAAAAAACAAACAAGCCCATTCAAAAGTGGGCAAATGATATGAACAGACACTTTATGAAAGAAGACATATATGAGGCCAACAATCATATGAAAAAATGCTCATCGTCACTGGTCATCAGAGAGATGCAAATCAAAACCACATTGAGATACCATCTCACGCCAGTCAGAATGGCGATCATTAAAAAATCTGGAGACAACAGATGCTGGAGAGGATGTGGAAAAAAAGGAACACTTCTACACTGTTGGTGGGAGTGTAAATTAGTTCAACCATTGTGGAAGACAGTGTGGCGATTCCTCAGGGCCTTAGAAATAGAAATTCCATTTGACCCAGCAATCCTATTACTGGGTATATATCCAAAGGACTATAAATCGTTCTACTATAAGGACACATGCACATGAATGTTCACTGCAGCACTGTTTACAATAGCAAAGACCTGGAATCAACCCAAATGCCCATTGATGATAGACTGGATTGGGAAAATGTGGCACATATACACCATGGAATATTATGCAGCAATCAGAAATGATGAGTTCGTGTCGTTTGTAGGGACATCGATGAATCTGGAGAACATCATTCTCAGCAAACTGACACAAGAACAGAAAATGAAACACCGCATATTCTCACTCATAGGCGGGTGATAAAAAATGAGAACACATGGACACAGAGAGGGGAGTACTAAACACTGGGGTCTATTGGGGGGAAAAGGGGAGGGCCAGTGGGAGGGGGAGGTGGGGAGGGATAGCCTGGAGAGAAATGCCAAATGTGGGTGAAGGGGAGAAAGCAAACAAAACACACTGCCCTGTGTGTACCTATGCAACTGTATTGCATGCTCTGCACATGTACCCCCAAACCTAAAATGCAATAAAAAATAAAAAATAAAAAAAAAGAAAAGCAAAATGTTCCAACAACAACAAAAAAAAAATTAAAGAAAATGAATGCATAATGGATAACTCTTACCAATAGTCTGGTGATAAGAAGAAATTACGAGTCCAAGTTGTGAATATGGAAGTTTGCTTTTCTCCACGGAACTAAAAACCCTGAAGTGCTCCTGAGAAAGGTCAGGGGGTATTGACATATGCATCTCCTCTGTCCCCAGGCAAAATTCCACCCTTCCAGAAGTACATGTGGAATTGTTTATTCCTCCTCTCTCCCCTAAATTCACAAAAAACAATAATAATAAATAAATTTAAAATGTAGAAAAAAAGGAAGTTGCGGGGGAAGGTAAAGAAGAAGATGGAAAGCGAAAAAGAAGGAAATATTTTGTATACAGCTGAGACATTTTTGCAGTTTGAGGTACACTATTTCCTTAAACTTAGTATCCAGGGTCATGTTTGAAGATCCTAGGTACGTGTGGATAAGCTCCATGTCTGTATTATTTCATCAAAAGCACTACAGAGCGGCTGAGCACAGTGGCTCATGCCTATTAATTCCAGCACTTTGAGAGGCTGAGGCGGGCAGATCACCTGAGGTCAGGAGTTCAAGATCAGCCTGGCCAACATGGTAAAATCCCATCTCTACTAAAAATACAAAAATTAGCCATGTGTGGTGGCGCATGTCTGTAGTCCCAGCTACTCGGGAAGCTGAGTCAGGAGAATCATTTGATCCCAGAAGACAGAGGTTGCAGTGTTCAGAGATTGTGCCATTGTACTCCAGCCTGGGCAACAGAGCAAGACTCCATCTCAGAAAAAAGAAAAGCACTACAGAGGACAGTCAGATAGAAAGCAAATATTAAAATAATGCTTTGCTTCTTGTGGGGACTGGTGGAAGTTAGTTTGAGAGTTTGCCTTTTTTAAATAGCTTCCAACAGTAAGGTGTCAGTGTGCCTCTGGGGCAGACACCTCTGGGATAGAAGCAACACGCAGGTAGTTCTGGCCTGAGACAAAACAAAATGGGGGGCGGCGCAGAAACGTGTCTCTTTATAAGATCATAGAACACACAGGGAAAATAATCGATATTCTAGGGGAAGTAGTTAAAAGTAACAGAGAAAGAAGCTAGTATAGATTTTGAAGTCCACAGCCAGAGGACTAAAAATAAACTACTGAAAATATTTTGGTACCAGGTGAGATTCAGAGTTAGTTGGTGTAAACCATTCCTAGGAATTGTATTTGCCTTTTTATTTATGCTCTTACACATTTTATGGGGGTGGGGGGTGGCTTTTCTGTTTTGTTTTGTTTTGAGACAGTCTCGCTTTGTCACCAGGCTGGAGTGTAGTGGCACAATCGGGCTCACTGCAACCTCTGCCTCCCAGGTTCAAGTGATTCTCATGCCTCATTCTCCCAAGTAGCTGGAATTACAGGTGTATGCCACCACACCCAGCTAATTTTTGTATTTTTAGTAGAGACAGCGTTTCACCATGTTGGCTAGGCTGGTCTTGAACTCCTGACATCAAATGATCCACCCTCCTTGGCCTCCCAAAGTGCTGCGATTACAGGTGTGAGCCACCATGCACAGCCAGCCTTACTTACTGCTAATATATGGAGCAATTAGAAGAAGCCAAACAAGATATGGAGAGCTAATTTAACATAATGTGAGTCTGCAGACAATATAACCAAAAACTATGGATAGATATCATAGAAAGTGTGGGGGTGGGCAACAACAACAAACAAATACATAAATAAATAAAACTCCACCTGTGGTTGTAAAAAAAGAAACTGGTCAAATATCTAAAAGATCATTTCAGTGAAAATTAGCATCTTGAGTATAAGTTTAAATCAATTTTTAATAACTTTATACTATTTTACATGTATTTATCCTCATTATTCTGATCAATTTGAATAGCGAGAATCATAAATATAAAACAGGATTTTAAAACATTTTAAATAACTTAAGTATAGACAGTTCAGGATTTTTCCAGCCTGAATTTGAATGTACTCTTCTCTGAGGTTACCATTTAATCACTTAAAGCCCAGCTTTGCTTGAGTTCACAAGCAGATGGGTGTTAAGAGAGAAAACAGATAAATGCAACGCAACCAACAACAGTGAACATCTTGTTGTTTTGAGCTAAAAAAACCTAAGATCAAAATCTATAGTATTAGTAAGAAATCTTGGTGATGCTTGTTTTAAAATGTATCCATTTCACGCCTGTAATTCCAGCACTTCGGGAGGCTGAGGTGGGTGGATCACGAGGTCAAGAGATCGAGACCATCCTGGTCAACATGGTGAAATACCGTCTCTAACAAAAAACTAGCTGTGCACGGTGGCGCGTGCCTGTAATCCTAGCTCCTCAGGAGGCTGAGGCAGGAGAATTGCTTGAACCCAGGAGGCGGAGGTTGCAGTGAGCCGAGATCACGCCATTGCACTCCAGCCTGGGTAACAAGAGTGAAACTCCGTCTCAAAAAAAAAAAAAGTATCCATTTTTTTTGCCACCGATAAAGTAGTGTTTTTGTAAAAGGTTCTAGTTAACTCAGTATGACTCAATACATCTACTTATGAAGTAAAACAAGACCGTAGCACCGTACCTTCAAAGAAAACTCTAAGAAGAACATAAATGTACGGAATCAAAAAATTACTGAATATTGTGACATCTACCGTACTCCAAAGAGTTTGCTAGTTTCACAGAAAGCATAAAAGTGGGTGAGTGAGAAAGTGCATTGGCTAAAGTGTAAGATAGAGATTAGATCCACTAGACAAGAAGAAAGTGAAAGGCTCCAGGGAGCATTGCACGTAGGTGGGGAGGCAAGAACAAGAGGGCAGAAGAGGGACATCCGCAGGGTGGTCACCCCACATAAAGAAAGATTCAGAGATACTGAACAAGCATTTTACCTTGTGTCTGTGCAAGAAATAATGAAAGCAACTTTCTGCTGTGTCGAATTGATCTGTTATGGTATTTGGATTTTTCCAGTGTCTCTCTAAAACACCTCAAGGTGTCTGTCACATCCACGGGCACGCAGACAAGTGCTTTGGCTCGGCTGTATTCTGAAAGGGAAGAAAAGAGGAACATTAGGGATGAAATGCTTACCAAGCCAAGGTAAGAGCCAGCAAGTTTCTAATTCAGAGCATTTCTTGGTCCCAACCTAAAGCCGCTCAATTCAAAGCCCCCAGATCTGCAGCAGGTGTTTCAACAATCGAATCAATTTTTTTCTTTTGGTATGTTTGAAGGTCCTTTAAAATAAAAAATTTAAAAAAATGCTTGGAAAACTTTTGAGTCTTATGAAATGCAAATAACTTTAGATCTTGCCAATTTTCCCCATGAAGCCTCCTTCTTTTTCTTTTGCTGATCATAAAAAATGAAATAATCTACTCCTTTTCAGCAGCCTCTTCAAAGCAAAGGTGTCTTGGGAACGAGACGAAAGGAAGAAACAAAGAAACCTGGAGATGGGCAATTGCACTCTGAAGGGAAGGAAAAAAAGGTTCCTAATACTGGAGGGTGCAAAGAAAAGGAAGAGGGGGACCCGGGAGTGGATACAGAACTAACTAACCATCCTGAAAAGTCCCCAGAAAGGGGAGATAGTGGGAGAGAACTGCTTCGAGGTCTCTGAACAGTGAGTGAGGGCCTGGGACTTCAGAACTGCTGCATACATCATGAAGCAGACCCAAGAGAGAGGAATCACAGTTTGCAGGAATGAATAACAAAAGAATGTATTTCTTCAACAAGTTGAACAAGTGGAAGCCGCCCTGTAAAATCTAAGGTCTAAATTTATAGCAACTTAACAGGGCAATTGGAAGAGGTCAAAAGGCATGATCTTTGCCCTCAAGAAATTCACTATCTAGCTGAAGGGATGGGACACTCCAACACTGGAGTAATAAAGTCACATATGCAGGGAGTACTTGATCACACGCCAAAATAAGGGAAAGATGGAAGAGAGATCAGTGTAAGCAGGAAAAGGTGAGTAAGGAAGACCTTGTGGAAGAGAAGACAGGCCAGGTGTGCCTTTAAGGATAGGGAAAACTTGATTAGGAAGAAAGAGGCAAGGAGTTTTAGATAGTTAGAATAAGAACAGCAATAGCTAGGCTGGGCGAGGCACTCATGCCTGTAATCCCAGCACTTTGGGAGGCTGAGGTGGGTGGATCACTTGAGGTGAGGAGTTTGAGATCAGCCTGGCCAACACGGCGAAACCCTGTCTCTACTAAAAATAGAAAAATTAGCTAGGTATGATGGCGCATGCCTGTAATCCCAGCAACTCAGGAGGCTGAGGCAGGGGAATCACTTGAACCTGGGAGGTGGAGGTGGCAGTGAACCAAGATCATTTCATTGTACTCCAGCTTGGGCTGGAGTGAGTGAGACTCCATCTCAGAAAAAAAGTAATTAATTAAAAATACAAATAAGAAGGAGTATAGAAGTTAATCACTTCTAAAGGTTAATCTCAGTTGATCCTCACAGCACCTTAAAAATGGTCAGGAGTAGCTATCACTGACACTTTACAAAGGAGGAAAAGTGAAACGGGTAGGAACTTATTTGCAGCCCTTAAGAAGAGTTGAGCGGAAGAACCAGTGTTCAAGCCCAGTGCCTTCCCCAGATGATTTACCAAAGGACAGCAAATCTTGGGTAACAGACACTGACCATTGACCCACATTTGGGCACACAGATGCCTTGGGAATAGGACAGGAATAAGCCTGAAGAAAGGTAATAAGGGAAGAAACCCCGGAAGCAGGGACCCTGATGGAATAAGTAACACAGGATTACTTTCTGTGGCCACAGAGACAACATCTTTCAATATACCGTAATGTCCTGAAATCCTAGAGGCTTCGGTCAAACCAGGGACATGGAGCACTGACAGAAGTCATTGTTCCCCCTACAAATTCAGTCTTAACACAATTCTCTATCACACATTTAAAAGGATCAAATACTTAAGCCAAAGTAGCTCTTGCGAACTCCCTGGAAGCTCTCCTTCTTCTTCCTTATCAGTTTCACTCTGGTGTCTGCTCTGCCCTGTCCCCACCATCTCCCTCCTCAGTGCCCCTCTCTGCTAAGCTGTGCCCAGTCCTGTATGGTCCCCAGGCCGGCAGGCCTCTACTCGACATGCCCCCACCTGTATCTGAAGATTGTAGGATTCTGCTCTGTTTCTTTATTTTTCTTGCAAAAATTCATGAGCTCGGCTTTTGCTTTTCTCCTTAAAGAGTGAGATCAGGCAAAGCAGTAAAGCAAGTATCTTAGTCAGTTGAAACTGCTATGCGAAATTACCATAGACCGGGTGGATTACAAACAACAGAAATTTATTTCTCATCAGGCGCTCTGGCTCATGCCTGTAATCCCAGGACTTAGGGAGGACAAGGCAGGGAGGATCCCTTGAAGCCAGGAGTTCAAGACCAGCCTGCACAACAAAGCAAGACTCTGTCTCTACAAAAAATAAAATAAAAATTAGCTGAGTGCAGGAGCATGTGCCTGTAGTCCTAGCTACTTGGAAGGCTGAAGTGGGAGGATCACCTGAGCCCAGGAGTTCAAGGCCACAGTGAGCTATGATCATGCTACTGCACACCAGCCTGGGTGACAGAGTGAGACCTTGTCTCAAGAAAAAGAAAAGAAATTTACTTCACACAGATTTTTGGTGCTAGAAGTCTGAGATCAGGGGACCAGCATGGTAAGGTTCTGGTGAAGGCCCTCTCCCTGGCTGGCAGATGGTTACCTTCTCATTGGTCCTTTCTCCCATGATAGAAGCAGGCTACAGAGCAACCTGGGGTCACTTTCATGAAGACACCAGGCCAGACGCAGTGACACACACCTGTAATCCCAGCACTTTGGGAGGCCAAGGTGGGTGGATCACCTCAGGTCAGGAGATGAGGTGAAACCCCATCTTTACTGAAAATACAAAAATTAGCTAGGTGTAGTGGCAGGAGCCTGTAGTCCCAGCTACTCAGGAAGCTGAGGCAGGAGAATTGTTTGAACCTCAGAGGTGGAGGTTGCAGTGAGCCGAGGTTGTGCCACTGAACTCCAGCCTGTGCGATGGAGCGAAACTCCATCTTATTAATTAATCAATTAATTAAAATAAAGACATCAATGCCATTCATAAGGGTTCCACCCTCATGACCCAACTCATCCTCCAAAGGCCCCACCTCCTAAGATCATCACATTAGGGGTTAAGGTTTTAACATATGAATTTGGCAGGGCTTTTGTGGGGGGAACCACAAATATTCAGCCCACAACAGTGAGCAAATGAAAGGAGGAAAACTGGAAGCCCCCACATAAAATATATGGGATAGCTACTTTCTCTAGGCCATAGTTTTAAGCATTTGTTAAAACTGGGATGATAACTGCCTGCTCGCTGGGTTCACAAGGACTCCAGGTTTCTTCCCTCATTAAATTTCTCAGGCTTCTTCCTGTCCTATTTATTCCCAGAGCATCTCTCTCACCAAAATCGGGTTGACGATTTTAACCTGTGTGAGGAGGTGCAGCGTGTCTAGTGCAGAGCTTGTCATGGAGTAAGCATTCAGCAGATGAAGGCTCACATCATGACTGCTAGTCATGTATTTTTAAAATATAAATTGAGCACTCACAAGTACTAGGCACTGTGCCAGGCACCGAAGAAGACACACGTCAAAAAAACAGACACAGTCTCTGCTCTCACCAAGCTTACATTCTACAATAAAATCTGAAACTATTTATAATAAGAACAGTGAATAAAATCACCCCACTACATTTTTATCTGGCTGATAAATAATTCCTTTGTGTTCTTCCTAAACTCTATTTTACTTTCTTTTTCTCCCCTTTCTTCAAGCCCTGCATATCTTTTTCCTGGTTGTCTAATTTGGGTTCCGCTGCTGGTGACGTGGCTGTCTGCATGAGATAAATGATGAAAAGCAATGAGGAGGTAGCTTATCTTGACAGCTCTGCCTCAAGGGGGTTCCTCTCTGAAAACTTCCATGGATAATTTAAGAAGCTATTCCAAAGGCACTAATAGCCTCAACAGTTTGAAACCAATAAGAAAGAAAAGGAGAAGGAGCAAAAAAGATGAATGAAGAACATTGTGTCTTTCATTGCACCAAAGTAGAAATGAAAGCTAAAATGCCAATGACTCCTGAGAGATGGGTCCACCAAGGAAGGATCCCAGCAAGGATCTGAAATGTGAGCTGCTTCCTACACACGTGGCCACATCAATCCAAATGCCCAAGGGCACTAATAGGACACACCTGCCAAAGGGTTGAAAATTCCAACACACCTGAGGACTGAATAACTCTGCCAGACAACTTAAACACTAGTAAGGTCAAAACTCAGAGAGAGATCCCAGGCAGAATGCAAAAACAGCTTCAGTAAAAGGCATATCCATAGAGTTATCTCCCCTATGGAGCTTAACAAGCAGGCAAGTTACTCACCCATACAAGAATATCTATAAAATGAAGTATTCTCACTTCTCCAAATCCTACAGAGACTATACGAAATCACACATGCATTATTAAATAGTTGAAGGGAGAATAGGATGCTGTTAAATAATGAGTACACCAAATGTTCCTAGGCAGTGGAGCATTGCAACATCTATTCTGAAGAATTAAATGTATCGAGCATCACCACTAAATGCTATTATGCATTTATAAGAAATCTATGATGGTCTAAAGCAGCAATCTGATGTGAAAACCATCATGAGTTCTCTGTCTTTTAAAAGAATTGCAAACATATCAGGGTGACAACATACATTAGACCCAACATGCTATAAATATGTTGATGGTCCAAGTTCAGTACACTGAAAAAATTCAGCATTCTACAACTTTGCCAAACAAACCCAAGAGCATAGACCAAAAAAAATTTTTAAACGTTCCCAATAACAGAGGTCCTAAAAGGTTGGATGCCAGGTTTTTAATGATAACAATTCCATGTAAAACCTATAATTAGTTATACAGGATCATCTAAAAATTACCACACTATCACAGTAAGTCAGAATAATGTGTCTGTCTTCAACGACCACTGAAATATAGCAGAATTCTTCTTGAATGCTGTAAGTTTAGAGGCAATTCCATTCTGAAAGGGAGCAACGGAGAACAGGCCTGGCAGCACAGTGGAGCACTCATGGGTTGAGCAATTAAAGCAGGGTTTGAATCTCAGGCCCACTACTTACTAGTAACATTTAATTTTCTCATCTGCAATATGAGCATAATAATATCTACCTCCTTTGACTGTAAAAATTAAAGAAGCTAAATATAGTTCCAGCTCAATAAATTATTACTGCCATTACAGTATTTTGAAAATTTTATCTATTCAAATATTCCCGTTTAATCCTTGCTCAAACTGTCTGTGCTTCCACCACCACGGAGAGTCAACCCAAAGGATTACTGTAGCCTGACTGCACCTCCTTTCCCTCCTGTCCCACCACCACCCTCTTCCCCTTTCCAAATGTAACTTTAACAGGAGGCAAGCCAAGTGCTTTTCTGATATGTTGCATCTATCATCAGTAAACATCTACAGGTGCACAGGTCTAGAATTTTAGTAAATGTTTTTCTTATCCCTTTGATGCTAGTCATCATTTTGATACAACCATTTTTGACATATTTTCTTATATTGTAGCAACTCTTTTTAAGATGGAAGGAATACCACAAATCACATTTCGAGTTATGGATCCCAAAGTAGGGGAACTCCCCAGGTTTCACAGACAAGATCAAGAAAAGAACATACCCAGGAAGATTTACACCCTGAATAAAACTCGTCACACATGATGGACCATAAGAAGGTGGTCTTCCCATTGTTTCTGACCATGAGGGGTAATCTGATTTATCATTGGCAGTAACACCTACAAATTCATGGTCACCAACCTCACTCAGTTGGACTCTCTAAATTACTCTACGGCTCTTATCCCTTCCCTTCTCCGATGCCCTTAGTGGCCAGCCCACTCTTTCACTCCTGAAATCTCCAACCCAATCAACATCAGCTATGCTCTCAGCCCCTTACTTCATTGAGAAAAATCTCCAGTACTCAATGAGAATGCTTTCCATCTCTACCATTACCAGCTACACACTTCCCTCCTTGGGTTTATTCTCTACTTTCTTTCTGCCTTAGCAGAGAAGATGTCTCACCCTCCTGTCTAAGCATCATCTCTGTATCCCACTCTCTCTCTGCCTTTTGCCTCCTCAAGGTACTTGCTCTATTGAATATTTTTCTCTCCTATCAATAAGCTCTCCCTCTTTACTGGCTTTTTCGATTTAATATGTAAATATGCTTTTTTTCTTCTATTTAAAAGACATACAAACAAAACAAAGGCCCCCCCCAACCACCGCCCCCACCCCGCCCTGCCCCCCCGCTCTACATTTCCTGCTGGGTCCTGCTGGTGCTAAGTTTCCTGAAAAGCAATTCTCTGTTCCATGACTTACTTTCTTTTTCTCCTTCCTTCCTTCCTTCCTTCCTTCCTTGCCTCCCTCCCTCCCTCTGTCCGTCTGTCCGTCCGTCTGTCTGTCTGTCTGTCAAGACAGAGTTTCACTCTTGTTGCCCAGGCTGGAGTGCAATGGCATGATCTTAGCTCACTGTGACCTCCTCCTGGGTTCAGGCAATTCCCCTGCCTCAGCTTCCCAAGTAGGTGCTAAGCTTCCTGAAAAGCAATTCTCTGTTCTATGACTTACTTTCTTTTTCTTTCTGTCTCTCTCTCCTTCTTTCTCTTTCTTTCCTCCTTTTCTCCTTTCTCTTTCCTCCCCTCCCCTCCCTTCTCCTCCCCTCTCCTCTCTTCTCCTTTCCTTTCTAGACAGAGTTTCACTCTTGTTGCCCAGGCTGGAGTGCAATGGCATGATCTTGGCTCACTGCAACCTCCACCTCCTGGGTTCAGCCAATTCTCCTGCCTCAGCTTCCCGAATAGCTGGGATTATAGGCGCATGCCACCACGCCCAGCTAATTTTTGTATTTTTAGTAGAGATGAGGTTTCACCATGTTGGCCAGGCTGGTCTCAAACTCCTGACCTCAGGTGATCCACCTGCTTCAGCCTCCCAAAGTGCTGGGATTACAGATCCCAGCCACTGCGTCCAGCCAGATTATGAGCTTCTTGAAGACTTTCTGCAGATACAGCTTACCACTGCTGCAACCACCATTCAAAATACTCCCTACTCATCATTTCTAAGGTCACAAAGTCATGCATTCAGCAAAGAGATAATAAATTCCTACTATGTATCAGACACGGATGAAGACATGCGGGTTATATCTGTGAACAAAACAATAACCCCTGCCCTCATAAAGCTTATATCAGGAGGAACAGATTAGTTATCAATAAATATTTTTAAAAACCCTAAATTATACCATATGATAGATGGTGAGAAGTGCTTCAGAAAAAAAGAAAATATGGCAGAGTAAAGGCAATTGGGAGGAAGCAGGCAGGGTGCAGTTTCAAACTGAACACTCAGGACGGGTGTAGTGGTTCACGCCTGTAATCCCAGCACTTTGGGACACCCAGGCAGGTAGATTGCTTGAAGTGAGGAGTTCAAGAGCATCCTGGCCAACATGGCGAATCCCCGTCACTACTAAAATACAAAAAATTAGCTGGGTGTGGTGGCACGTGCCTGTAATCCTAGCTACTTAGGAGGATGAGGCAGGAAAATCGCTTGGACCTGGGAGGCGAAGGTTTCAGTGGGCCGGGATTGCACCTCTACACTCCAGCCTGGGCGACAAAGCAAGACTTCATCTCAAAAAACAAGCAAACAAATAAATAAATAAAAACTGATTTATTTTCAGCAGGCTTACCTGCTCAGGTTAAGCCTCCTTGAAAAGATGAGAGGTACATAACAATTTAAGGAGATGATGGACTCATTAGTCAGACATCTAAATTAAGAAAAAGCATTTCAGGAAGAGAAAACAGCTAGAACAAGGCCCTATGTTGGCGATATCATAGCAAAAAGGCCAGTGACAGTGACCACCTATACTGCCAAACACAACAGTCCGTCTTCATCTTATGTGATTTCTCTCTCTCTCTCTCTCTCTGATAGTTGACTGTTTCCTTTTCCTTAAAACTCTCTCTTGCCTTGGCCTTGTTTATACCACTCTTACCTGTTATATTTCCCAGCTCTTAGGCCTCGTCCCAATCTCTTTCAAATCCTGCTCTTCCTCTTTTGTTCCCATGACAGTCATTAGGACCTTCACCCATTCTGTACCTCTTTTTTTTTTTTGAGACGGAGTTTCGCTTTGTTACCCAGGCTAGAGTGCAATGGCGCCATCTCGGCTCACCGCAACCTCCACCTCCCGGGTTCAGGCAATTCTCCTGCCTCAGCCTCCTGAGGAGCTGGGATTACAGGCGTGTGCCACCATGCCCAGCTAATTTTTTCATATTTTTAGTAGAGATGGGGTTTCACCATGTTGACCAGGATGGTCTCGATCTCTTGACCTCGTGATCCACCCGCCTCAGCCTCCCAAAGTGCTGGGATTACAGGTGTGAGCCACCATGCCCAGTCCATTCTGTACCTCTTTATCTTAAGTACAGCATAGGAACATACTTGTCTACTCCTTCCAAAGTTAGGTGTGGCCATGTGACTATGGCCAGGGAAATGTCAACAGACATGACCTGTGTCACTTTCAAGTCACAGCTTTAAGAGCTAGAGCAAAATTTACAACACCTTTTTCCTGACTGAAAAATTGAGACAATAACAAACCTACCTCATTAGGTGACTGTAAGCTAATATTCACAAAGCATTCTTAAGAGTCCCTAATGTGCAATGCATAATTATAATTCTTTTATTGGGGTTGTTATAATAATTAAATATGATAATCCATGTAAAGCCCTTAGCATAAAGCATACAGTATATATACATATGGTCTGGCAAAGGCTGTGCCCATAACCCACACCTCTGCAGGGGTTTACCACATGTCTCTCGGTATACACTCCTAAAAGGTCACATTAAAATTCTGTTCTCTGACTTGGAAACAACCATGGAAGTTTGCACCAATATGAGGATTCCATCATGATGAGCAGCCCAGGATTCAACCTCACTGAACACAAAAGCATGCACAGGAAACAGATTTTCCCTTGTGTTAAGGCAATGATACTTGGGGTTGCTTGTTACTGCTGTATAACTATAGCCTATTTTGACTGACACAGCTTCCTAAACATTGCTGCTATCCAGGAGGTCATCCTCAGGTTTTTGCTCTATATAACTTTCCCTGGGTGACCTCATCCAAACCCCTGACTTCAACCACCACCTACCTATATATTGATGACTAAAATACAGATCTCCAACCTGGCTCTCTCCTGAGTGCCCCATTTGTATATCCAACCATACACTGCATGGCTGTACTCATTGTCATCCAAGTTTGATGAACTACATCCGAGCAAGTCATTCCAAAGTGACCTTTTCCTCTAACCTGCCCCGTCTTCGGTTTTCCTGTCTGGGTGAAGACATCATCATCCATCTGGCTACCCAAGCCAAAAACCAAGGCGACTTGAACTCCTGCCTCCCTCACCTATACCCCATCTCCAGCCAGTGCAGACCAGAGTCCTGTGGACATCCTCTGTCTCTCCTCCACGTCTGTCCCTTCCTCTGTTCTCAACACCCAAGTCCAGGCTTTCGTCACCTGTACTTTAAGACACAAGTCAGCAGTGGCCACTCTTCTACTTCCATTTGGTCTCTTTTCAATCTATTTCCCACACAGCTGCAAAGGTTTTCAAAAACAAGCAAATATATCACTTCTTGGCCTTTGGGCTAAGATCAAGTGAAAAGAATGCCAATATGATCATTTCACTTTCTTTCTTTAAATCCTTTTCACCAGCTCCACTCAGTTCTCCAGATAAAACTAGATCTCTATCCTGCCCTCTAAGACAGTTTATTATCTAATTCCTGCCAACCTTTCTAACCTCAGCTTTTGCCTTTTCCTTTGAAGTTAGCCTCACTGGATTTCTTGCCGTCTCACAAATGTAGATGCTTGCTGTTAACTATTATTGATTCCTAAACATTGGTGCTATCCAGGAGGCCATCCTCAGGTTTATGCTCTACATAACCTGAGGATATAATTTACCACTAGTAGTAATAACATTAAGTATCTTATCACTCTATACTATAATCTCTGGGTTTTCAATTCATCTCCTTTAATGAACCATAAACTCCCAGGAAACAAATCTTTAGTCTCATTCATCTTTATATTCTCAGAACCTAGTACAGCACTTCACATTTAGTAGATACTCAGTAAATGTTTGCTGAATGACTAAATGACTAGCTGACTGCCTCCAAAAATAAATGAATGAATGCTTACACTTATACACATACACACACATAAAATGAATAGATAAATAAGTGAAAGAATTCTAACACTTCAAAGGGAAGACTTACATGGCTTTTTGATACCAGAAACAGAGACACATGAAAAGTGCAATTTAGAGAAGACATTATTTCCATTTTCATCTCATTCTATTGCATCATTCCTACAAGTTGCATGGCCGAAAACATTCCAAAAGGGCTTGATATAGTTTGGCTATCTCCCTACCCAAATCTCATCTGGAATTTTAGCTCCCATAATCCCCATGTATCATAGGAGTGACCCAGTGGAAGGTAATTGAATCATGGGAGCAGGTCTTTCCCCTGCTGTTCTTGTAATAGCAAATAAGTCTCATGAGATCTGATGGTTTTATAAATGGGAGTTCCCCTGCACGTGTTCTCTTGCCTGTGGCCATATAAGATGTGCCTCTGCTCCTCTTTTGCCTTCCACTATGATTGTGAGGCCTCCCCAGTCATGCGAAACTGAGTTGACTAAACCTCTTTTTCTTTATAAATTACCCAGTCTCTGATATGTCTTTATTAGCAGCGTGAGAATAGACTAATACAGTAAATTGGTACCAGGTAGTGTGAAAGCAACTATGGAACTGGGTAACAGGCAGAGGTTGCAACACTTTGGAGGGCTCAGAAGACATGAAAATGTGGGAAAATTTGGAAATTCCTAGACACTTAGAGGGCTCAGAAGAAATGAAGATGTGGGAAAGTTTGGAACTTCCTAGAGACTTGTTGAATGGCTTTGTCCAAAATGCTGCTGATAGTGACGTGGACAACAAAGTCCAGGCTGAAGTGGTCTCAGGTGCAGATGAGGAACTTGTTGGAAACTGGAGTAAAGGTCACTCTTGCTATGCAAAGAGACTAGCAGCATTTTGCCCCTGCCCTAGAGATCTGTGGAATTTTGAAGGTAAGAGAGATGATTTAGGGTATCAGGCAGAAGAAATTTCTAAGCAGCAAAGCATTCAAGAGGTAACAGAGCACAAAAAATGGGAAAATTTGCAGCCTGACAATGCAGTACAAAAGAAAAAAACCATTTTCTGAGGAGAAATTCAAGCAGACTGCAGAAATCTGCATAAGTAACAAGAAGCTAAATGTTAATCACCAAGACAATGGTGAAAATGTCTCCACATCATGTCAGAGAGCTTTGCAGCAGCCCCTCCCATCACAGGCCCCCAGAGGCCTATGAGGGAAAAATGATTTCCTGGGCCAGGTCAAGGGCCCACTGCTATGTGCAGAGCAGGGACTTGATGCCCTGCATCCCAGCCTCTCTAGCCACAGCTAAAAGGGGTTAAGGCACAGCTCAGACCATGGCTTCAGAGGATGCAAGCCCCAAGCTTTGGCAGTTTCCACATGGTGTTGAGTCTGCAGGTGCACAGACGTCAAAAATAGAGATTTGGGAAGCTCCACCTAGATTTCAGAGGATGTACAGAAACACCTAAATATCTAGGCAAAAGTTTGCCGTAGGGGTGGGACCCTCATGGAGAACCTCTGCTAGAGCAGTCAGAAGGGAAATGTGGGGTTGGAGCCCTCACACGGAGTCCCCACTGGGGCGCTGCGTAGTGGAGCTGTAAGTAGAATGCCACTATCTTCCAGACCTCAAAATGATAGATCTACTGACAGCTTGCACTGTGCACCCAGAAAAGTCACAGAAACTCAATGCCAGCTTGTGAAAGCAGGGTTTGCATACCCTGCAAACCCACAAAGCTATGGGAGCCCACCTCTTGGCATCAGCATGACCTGGACGTAAGGCATGGAGTCAAAGGCGATCATTTTGGAACTTTAAGGTTTAATGACTGCCCTATTGGATTTTAGATTTGCTTATTTTGGCTAATTTCTCCCATTTGGAATGGGTGTATTTATCCAGAGCTTGTACCCTCATTGTATCTAGGAAGTAACTAACTTGCTTTTGATTTTAGAGGCTCATAGGCTGAAGGGACTTGCCTTGTCTCAGATGAGACTTTGGGCTGTGGACTTCTGAGTTAAGGCTGAAATGATAAGACTTTGGGAGACTGTTGGGAAGGCATGATTGGTTTTGAAATGTGAGGACATAGATTTGGGAGAGGACTGGGGCTATGTCGCCACCCAAATCTCATCTTGAATTGTAGCTTCCATAATCCCCACATGTTGTGGGAGGGAGCCAGTGGGAGGTAACTGAATCATGGGGGTGAGTTTTCCTATGCTGTTCTTGTGATAGTAAATAAGTCAGGCGAGATCTGATGTTTTCATAAAGGACAGCTCCACTGCACATGCTCTCCAGCCTGCCACTAGGTAAGATGTGACTTTGCTCCTCCTTTGCCTTCTGTCGTGATTGTGAGGCCTCCCCAGCCATCTGGAACTGTGAGTTCATTAAACCTCTTTTTCTTCATAAATTATCCAGTCTCAGGTACATCTTTATAAGCAGCATGAAAACAGACTAATCCAGGGCTTATCAGCTAAAAGCAAAGAAGTCATGACATTCCCAAATCTTCTCCTGTGCTCTAGTTAAAAGATCCACAACTTAAACATAGCAAAACCAATAGAATAATCTATATTAATTAGGGAAATCAGAGTTGTTATGGGAGTCGAAACAGAATAAATAAAATAGCGAAAGGCCAAATAGCAAAAGCATTCATAAGTAAGATAAAAACAAGAAAAAAAATGTGCAAAACAACCTTTTTCCATCTTTCTTTTTTCTCAATCGATTTATTTCCCTTTTCCTTTTATTTCTCTTATCTAACTTATAGATTAAACTTTATAAAAATGCAGTTTACAAAAAGAATAAAATATTTAGGAATACAGCTAAATAGGGAGATAAAAGATCTCTACAAGAACTATAAACCACTGCTCAAAGAAATCAGAGATGGCACAAACAAATGGAAAAACATTCCATCCAATGGAGAGGAAGAATCAATATCATTAAAACAGTCATACTGCTTAAAGAAATTTATAGATTCACTGCTATTCCTATTAAAGTACCATGAGATTCTTCACAGAACAAGGAAAAACTATTTTAAAATTCATATAGAACCAAAAAAAGAGCCTGAATAGCCAAGGCAATCCTAAGCAATAAGAACAAAGCTGGAGACATCACACTACCTGATTTCAAACTAAACTACAGGGCTACAGTAATCAAAACAGCATGGTGCTGATACAAAAGAGACACATAGACCAGTAGAACAAAATAGAGAGCTGAGAAATAAAACCACACATCTACACTATCTAATCTTCAACAACTTGACAAAACAAGCAATAGCAAAAAATTCCCTATTAAATAAATGGTGTTGGGATAACTGGCTAGCCACATGCAAAAGATTGAAACTAAACCCCTTCCTTACACCATTTACATAAATTAACTCAAGATGCATTAAAGACCTAATTGCAAAACCCAAAACTATAGAAACCCTGGAAGACAACCTAGGCAATACCACATCAGGATATAGGCACAGGCAAAGATTTCATAACGAAGATGTCAAAAGCAATTGCAACAAAAGCAAAATTGACAAATGGGGTCTAATTAAACTAAATAGCTTCTGCACAGCAAAAGAAACTATTAACAGAGTAAACAGATATACAGATGGGAGACAATGTTTTCAAACTATGCATCCAACAAAGGTCTAATATCCAGCATCGATAAGGAACTTAAACAAATTTACAAGAAAAGAAAAACCATTAAAAAGTGGGCAAAAGACATAAGCAGACACCTCTCAAAAAAAGAACATACATGTGGCCAACAATCATATGAAAAAAAGCTCCGTATCACTGATCACTGGAGAAATGCAAATCAAACAACAATGAGATAACATCTCATACCAGTCAGACTGGCTGTTAGTAAAAAATCAAAACATAACAGATGCTGGCAAGGTTGTGGAGAAAAAGGAATGCTTATACACTGTTAGTGGAAGTGTAAACTAGTTCAACCATTGTGGAAAACAGTGATGCAATTCTGCAAAGACCTAAAGACAGAAATACCATTTCACCTAACAATCTCATTACTGGGTGTGTGTGTGTGTAACTCCAAAATAATATAAATTGTTCTATTATAAAGACACATGTACCCTTTTATAGAGCACATCTGGAAGAACATTAGACAAACTGTACAGCAATTAGCAAAGGTGTGGAATGACTCTTAATGCCCATCAATAATAGACTGGATAAAGAACATGTGAGACATACACACCATGGAATACTATGCAGCCATAAAAAAGAATGAGATCATGTCCTTTGCAGGAACATGGATGAAGCTAGAGGAAACAAATGCAGGAACAGAAAACAAAATACCACATGTCCTCACTTATCTGTAGGGGCTAAATAATAAGAACACATGTACACATAGAGGGGAACAACACACAATAGGGACGTCAGAGGGTGAAGAGAATGGAGAGGATCAGGAAAAATAACTAAAGCGTACTAGGCTTAATAGCTGAGTGATGAAATCATCTGTACAATGGGCCCCCATGACACAAGTTTACCTCTGTAACAAACCTGCACATGGACACCTGAACTTAAACGTTTAAAATAAAAATAAACGTGTTTTAATTCGCCTTAGGTAACATTTACAGCAGCATCAGATGGTAAAAATCAAATGCATTATTTTCAGTCAACTAAACCTGCAAAAGAAGTTTTTACAAACATCCTAATTAAGGAAGATTTGACTTGCAGAAAACAATGGCAAACCTTGATTTAGAGAAAATAAACCTTCAAGCTAAGATTGGTCTGACCTGAATAGATGAGCATTTTTAGTAAATCTGTGCAGTTGCTTGTTTCTTCAGTGGTTGAAGAATTAATCTTAAGTTGCTTCCCAACAAAATTTCGGCAGGTTATCTTTAAAAAGAAAGATGAAAACAAATATTAGTCCTGTATTTATAGTTAAAATTTGGCTTACTTGTAATGTTTCTCTCATTTTTTATTTATCAAAATAAAGAGATATATAACAATGCTACAAATAAAAGCTGGCAGAATAGTGTCTAATCATGAGAACTTTCAGGAAAAAAGCAGCTCCATAATTTTTCATATTTCTTTTGTAGAGCACAGCTGGAAGAATGTTAGGCAAATTATGTAGAGCAATTAGAATATGATTTGCTAATATTCTACAAATTCTCTGGTCTAAATATATCTTCTATTATATAAGTTAAAATATAATCTGCTTTCCCAATGGCAGATTTTTCCACCCTACTTATAATTAATGCCATTTTAATTTCCCTGGTGAAGTTTTTCAGAACTAACTTCCTCTATAGTATTTTGATAATTTATTTCTAACAGATACATGAGTCCTAAGATAATAAAATATCTGAAAACAGAAAAGTTTTTAAAAGAAAAAATTTATTTTAAAGGGCTCAAGACCCTCTTCTCTCCATTTCTTCACTCCTATCCCTTGAACTAACCTACCACTCAAATACAGCCCTCCTGGAACCCCAGTCTGATGTAGATGCTTCTTCTTTATTGTCCCTTGTGGGTACTTTTATAATGAGATATAAATGCAGCCTAATAAAATACAAACTCTTCCCCACAACCTCTTAAGGTCCTACTTGATCTAGTCTTTCCTATTTCACCAGCTTCATTAAACGGATCTTTACTGAACACCTGTTTTGTGCCAAACACTGTTATAAGAAGAAGGGATGATGAAGCAGAGAACAAAATAAACAAAAACTCCTATTCTTGTGAAACGTCTTAGTGGGAGAAGAGAGATAATGAACAAATAGTGAGGCACATTATACAGTATATTAAAGAATTGTAAATATTCTAGAGAGACATAGAGCAAAAAGGCACAGAGCTGTAAAAAGGTAGAGAGGAAAGGCCTAACAGAGAATGTAACATTTAGCAAAGACTGGGAAAGGTGGGGGATTCAATATGGATGTTTGGGAGGAGCACTCCCAGCAGGGGCAATAGCAAATGCAAAGACCCTGAGGGAGAAACACTTTAAAGAACAGTGCAGTTAAAACTCACGGGGGAGTCATAGGATAGGGGTTACTAGAGAGATCGGGGCATACATTATGTAGGATAAGTTATATTAAGGCCATGAGAAAGATGTTCACTTTACTCCTAATATGGTGAGAAGTCACCATAGGGTTTTAAATAGAGGTGTGACAGAACCTGATTTAGGTTTTAAGGGTCACTGTATCTGCTGCATTAAGAATAGATTATAGCCTGTGTGTGGTGGCTCACACCTGTAATCCCAGCACTTTAGGAAACCAAGGCAGGAGGATCATCTGAGGTCAGGAGTTCAAGACCAACCTGGCCAACACTGTGAAATCCCATCTCTACTAAAAATACAAAAATCAGCCAGTTGTGGTGGCTCCCGCCTATAATCTCAAGTACCCACAAGGCAGAGGCATGAAAATTGCTTCAACCTGGGAGGCAGAGGTTGCAGCGAGGTGAGATCACTCCACTGTACTCCAGCCTGGGTGACAGAGTGAGACTCCATCTCAAAACAACAACAAAAAGAACATAGGCTGAAAGTGGGGTGCAGGATGATTAAGAGGTTGCTGCATTAGCCCAAGCAAATACAACAAGGGCTTGGATAATAAACAAATAGTGAGGTATATTATATAGTATTTTAAAGAGGGAATGTTGGAGCTGGTGAGCAGTCTTCCAATATGGATTGTGTGTTGAGCATTTGGTAGCCAGTTGGAAGTGGGGTGTGAGAGCAAGAGAGGAGGCAGGGATGTCTCCAAGTGTCTGGCAGCCAGGAAAGGCTCATCATTGACTGAAGACTTAGCAGAACAGGTTTGTGCGAGATGTGCTAAATTTAAGAAGTGTATTCCTCAACTAAGAAATGATGTTGATTGGGCAGTGTGGTGGTTTTGTAATGGATCAGCTTGGTTAGGGCTAAACCATGAGGAGGAAAGGGAGGGAAGCATCCATTTTCGAACATACATACACTTCATCCCAGTTATTCAATCAAACTAGGTGCTACTGTGAAAGGATTTTGCAGATACTAATTAAAATGACTTGAAACAAGGGAGATTACCCTCGGGGACCTGACCTAAGCAGATGATTCTGACCTGCCTGCAGCGTCCAGGACTTCAAGCACCAGCGGCAGCTGCTTCTACAACTGTCCTCTACCTGGCTGGATCTTCCCTCACTGACTGCCTATGAGTCATAGCCTCTGTCTACCTAGGTTCCTTCCTGTTCATGATCTTGACTGTCTGCCCTATGGATCTGAAGCTTGCTTAGCTGGCCCCCACAATCATATAAGCCAAATTCTTGTAGTAAATCCTTTGATGGATAGCCAGCTAGGTAGCTGGCTAGACAGATGTGATATTGTAAAATATACATTTGGTCTTGTCTTTGTTGCTTGACATACAACTCCTAAAAATCCTTGGAATCTCCAAAGTTGTGTCTTTTTGTATGCGAATAAGTTGAATGACAGCCCCTAGGTAGCTTCAGGATGGGGGCTGCTCACTAGAAAGACCATGGCAGGATAAGAATTTTCAGCCCTACTCCCCAACCTCTGCAAAGGAGAGAGGGTCGGAAGTTTAAGTTGATCACCAACGGCCGGTGATTTAATCAATTATGCTTCCGTAATGAAACTACCACAAAAAATCCAGATCTGATGGTATCTCCAGGTAGACTGTGTAGAAACTGAATTGAAAGACACTCAGGAACCCAGGAGGTGGAGGTTGCAATGAGCCGAGTCCATGTCATTGCACTCCAGCCTGGACAACAAGAGAGAAACTCCATCTCAAAAACAGAAAGACACCCAGCTGGTGTCCACTACGGAACTGATTTCTTGCTTAGGGGTGAGAAGAAATCCCCACACATCTGGTATCAGAATCATGTTGTAAGGGAATAGTGAAAGACACTGAATTTATTTTTTCCCCTCCATAGATAAAATAGACGTGTCTTACTAGTTTTGCTCCTCTATTTGAACCCTGGCTGATACAGGCAGTTAGATATATCAACACAAAATTTAGAAAAAAGATCTAGAGTGGAGATATAATTTCAAAAGTCATCATCATAGAGATGTACTTAGAGCCACAGACTGAATCAACGCACTAAGGAAGAGGTAGAGGTTGCAGTGAGCCGAGATTATGCCACTGCACTCCAGCCTGGGTAACAGAGCAAGACTCAGTCTACAAAAAAAAAAAAAAAAAAAAATCATGGGCTCTACACACCATTGCCATTGTACTTGTGGCTAAGTTTGCTTTGACCTGATATGAGCTTCTTGAGGACAAGGACTTAGTTCCTGTTTGCCTTGATCGCAGGCTCTCAATAAAGTTTGTCAATTTGAATGATAAATGCCAGTAAGTAGAGATACTAATACTAAAGCAGAAATAGTAATATTTACCTCATTTCTAAATCTTTGTATTCTATATGTGGACTAATTAGAAATCACAGCATCATGAATAATAGAACTTAAACTTACCTTCTCTCCATATTCAGCCTCATACCTTGCACAAGGTTGTTGAGTAATATCTGGGCCCTTGAACTTGTGTATTCTCAGCAGAAGCTGGCGCTGTGCATACACCAGGAGTGGTGTCACTTGTTCTGTATACCTCTCACTAGACAGGGGTAAAGAACACATTACAAAGAAAACGTCAGTTAAAAGACTTTTTTTTTCATTGAAGTCTGTTACTTTTAATTGCCCTTACAGCACTACTTACTGTGAAATTGTATTGAACTGAATGGCAAGCGATACTAGTGTTTCCCATTTTTCCACTTGATATAAAACTTCCAGGGATTTTAAAGCAAAGTCGTGGATCCATTTCAAATCAACCACATTTACATCATCTAAAGGATGCTCAAATATAAGACTAGAACCACCGTTATCATTTTTAATATTCCCGTAACAACTTGGATCACTGAATTCTCCTTTGTCTTCAACAGGCTGCAAGTAGCACAGTGAAAAACAATGCACCATTTCAGATTTTACTCCATATGTTGTCTGAAAACTGAATGTGATAAAAATGTAACATGGAAAAGAATTGAACTGAAAAGAAAAAAATATTTTCCTTATGCAAGTCAAAGCTTAATAATTTGATGCAGTATTATCCAAAAAACTTGCTGCGGTGATAGAAATGTGATATATATATTTGTGCTGTTCATTATCATTCCCCATAGCCACTGGACACCTGCAGCTACCAAGCTTTTGAAATGTGATTAGTACAACTGAATTACTTTCATTTCATTTTAATTAATTCAAGTTTAAATTTAAATAGTCACATATGGCTAATGTTTACCATGTTGGACGCACAGACTATGTTCTACAGTTCTTGATACACAGTCACTATCCATTTAAGTAAGGACATGAAATCAATAAGGTATGATTTTTAGAAAAAAACAGACTTTACTATAAACACATAATGAAGTTCCCTAATACATTGGTTACAGTCGTTAATTTACACAATAATATGTCCATTCCTAGATGCAAATGTCATATCTATGGAGGAGGAAAGCAATGAGGAGACACTAAAGAGTTACTATGTTACAGGCCGGGCACGGTGGCTCATGCCTGTAATCCCAGCACTTTGGGAGGCCAAGGTGGGCAGATCATGAGGTCAGGGTATCAGGACCACCCTGACTAACATGATGAAATCTCGTCTCTACTAAAAATATAAAAAATTAGCTGGCCGTGGTGGCACATGCCTGTAGTCCCAGCTATTTGGGAGGCTGAGGCAGGAGAATCACTTGAACACAGGAGGCAGAGGTTGCAGTGAGCCAAAATCATGCCACTACACTCCAGCATGGGCAGCAGAGAGACTCCGTCTCAAAAAAAGAAAAAAAGTCACTATGTCGATAGTATTCACTTCCTATGAGTTCCTGACACATTTAATTCTTAAGGCAAAACAAAGCCTCTTAGATCCACCTAAGGCTCAGATTATAGCCCAAAACAGTCGGGTAACTCAAGTCCAGCCTTCCCATCCCAATAATACCATTAAAAGTAACCTATGTGCAGGGGTGGGAAGTAATTAACACAAGTGGAGGATAAACATCACCTCTAACAAGAGCTGTAGTCTTTGAAGTTAGAAGAGACTTCAGAAGCCATCTGGCTGTGAAATGCAGTATGCATACCTGAAGTCAGGCTGTATAGGTGTGAATAGTAGGCATAGCACCAGAGACTTATGTGAATTTGCTTCCTTAGCACAGTGCCCTGCACATGGGACATACTTTTAAAGCGTAGTTGACATTTTATTTATGTTATAAGTTCAACCCCTGTAATTCACTGATTCTAGAGGAAGTCTTCTAGGAGCACAGATCTGCTATCTGTTAGTCATGCCTATGCCTTATTTCTGGGATGAAGGACAGGGAAGTTCTCTGTAGTTATTACAGCTTCCAATATAGTGTTTATCAACAACAAAGCTGAGGGCCAGGCACAGTGGCTCACACCTATAATCCCAGCACTTACAGAGGCCAAGACAGGTGGATCACCTGAGGTTGGGAGTTTGAGACCAGCCTGACCAACATGTACAAATGCTGTCTCTACTAAAAATACAAAATTAGCCAGGGGTGGGAGCATATACCTATAATCCCAGCTACTCAGGAGGCTGACAGGAGAATGGCTCAAACCCGGGAGGTGGGAGGTTGCAGTGAGCCAAGATCATGCATTTCACTCCAACCTGGGCAACAAGAGGGACACTCCATCTCAAAAAAAAAAAAAAAAAAAAAAAACGAACCTGATATTTTATCTCACATGTCTTCATCATCACCCATCTCTCAGTTGGTCCCAATCCAAAAGAGGGGGGAAAAGAAAATAATCTATTGATCTCCTAAATTTGGCGACATTGAGAAATAAACAACACTGAGAAATAAACAAGATTGACATTTGGAGCTCAAAATAGCATATAGAGATTAAGGTTTCTGGCATAGGCAAGGTCAGACTCTTTTTAAGTTTTGAAGCTTTTGCCAAAAAACATAAATCTAACTAGAATCAGATAGAATACTTGCATTTATACAACAATTCATTAAAAAATACAGTGGACAAGCCTGCATAGCCAAGACAATCCTAAGCAAAAAGAACAAAGCTGGAGGTATCATGCTACCTGACTATATTACAAGGCTACGGTAATCAAAACAGCATGGTACTGGTACCAAAACAGAGATATAGACCAATGGAACAGAACAGAGGCCTCGGAAGCAACGCCACACATCTAAAACCATCTGATCTTTGACAAACCTTACAAAAACAAGCAATGGGGAAAGGATTCCCTATTTAATGGTGCTGGAAAAACTGCCTAGCCATGTGCAGAAAGCAGAAACTGGACCCCTTCCTGACACCTTACACTAAAATTAACTCCAGAGGATTAAAGACTTAAACATAAGACCTAACACCATAAAAACCCTAGAAGAAAACCTAGGCAAAACCATTCAGGACATAGGCATAGGCAAGGACTTCATGAATAAAATACCAAAAACATTGGCAACAAAAGCCAAAATAGACAAATGGGATCTAATTAATCTCCAGAGCTTCTTTACAGCAAAAGAAACAACCAGTAGAGTGAACCGGCAATCACCAGAATGGAAAAAAATTTTTGCAAATCTATCCATCTGACAAAGGACTAATATCCAGAATCTACAAAGAACTAAAACAGATTTGCAAGAAAAAAACAAACAAACCCATTCAAAAGTGGGCAAAGGACATGAACAGACACTTTTCAAAAGAAGACATATATGAGGCCAACAAACATATGAAAAAATGCTCATCATCACTGGTCATTAGAGAAATGCAAATCAAAACCACATTGAGATACTATCTCATGCCAGTTAAAATGGTGATCATTAAAAAAATCTGGAGACAACAGATGCTGAAGAGGACATGGAAAAATAGGAACACTTTTACACTGTTGGTGGGAGTGTAAATTAGTTCAATCATTATGGGAGACAGTGTGGTGATTCCTTAAGGACCTAGAGATAGAAATTCCATTTGACCCAGCAATCCCATTACTGGGTATATATCCAAAGGATTATAAATTGTTCTATTATAATGAAACATGCACACGTATGTTCATTGCAGCACTGCTTACAATAGCAAAGACCTGGAATCAACCCAAATGCCCATCAATGATAGACTGGACAGGGAAAATGTGGCACATATACACCATGGAATACTATGCAGCCATAAAAAACAATGAGTTTGTGTCCTTTGTAGGGACATGAATGAATCTGGAAACCATCATTCTCAGCAAACTGACACAAGAATAGAAAATCAAACACCACATGTTCTGACTGATAGGCAGGTGTTGAACCATCAGAACACATGGACACAGGGAGGGGAGTATCACACACTGGGGTCTGTTTGTGGGGGCACAGGGGAGGGACAGCATGGAGTAGGGAAGTTGGGGAGGGATAGCATGGGGAGAAATGCCAGATATAGATGACAGGGAGATGGAGACAGTAAATCACCTTGACATGTATGTACCTATGCAACAGTTCTGCATGTTCTGCACATGTACCCCAGAACCTAAAGTGCAATAAGATATATATATATTTTTTTTAAATACAGTAAACAGAAGAATATTTTTAATGAAATTATGGGAATATACTCAATAAAATTCAGACTATGGGAACTCTACAGGACCATGTGTGATTTTTTAAAAAACGTTTTTATTAAAGAAAATTTCCAACACTTAAAGAAGTAGGAAAAATAATAAAATGAAGCCCATGTGCCCACCACCAGCTTCAATAAACTCTTAGGACATATCCACTTGCCCCACTATTTTGAATTATATCCCCAAAATTACATTAATTAATCTATAAATACTTTAGCATGTAACTCTAAAAACAAAAATTAGTTTTACAAAAACATAACCACAATTCTATAAGCCTACCTAAAAAATAAAGAAATTAGCAGAAGTTCCTTTAAATCATTATTGAATAATTCCACTGAAGAGTGTTTATATTTCCCTTATTGTCTTAACAACTTTGTGTTTCTTAACTGTATGTGTTAGTGAGATTAAAATAAGGTCCAAACACTGGAATTGATTATTTCTCTTGTCTTTTTTAATTTATAGATTTCATCTCCTCCTTTATTATTAAATTTTTTGTTAAAGAAATCAGATCATTTGTCCTGTAGCATCCCCAAAGTCAGAATTTTACTGAGGATATCCCTGTAATTTCATATAAAATGTTCTTCTGTCCACTGTATTTTCTACAAATTGTTGGATAAATGTAAATATTCTGATTCCAATTAGATTTATGTTTTTTGGCAAGTACACTCCATAAGTTGCTCTGGATCCTTCAATTCATTCATTAAGAATCCTGACAGTCTAATTCCAACATCCTTTCATTTATTACCTGGATGCTTTTGTAAAGAAAAATTCCCCTTCATCAACTATTTCATCATCCTCAGATATAGTTCATATAAGAGGTAAGGTAGTCAAGCATTCTTTTTTCCAAAGAAGCCTTGTTTCCTTTAGTGATAAATGGGTTTTAAAGGCAACAATCTAGACCCTAGAGTTACAGTTATTTTTGAAAACTCTGAATTGCTTTGACTCCTTTGGTGGAAAAAAGAACCATATGCATGTGTCTATTTTCAGATTCTCTATTTGTTCCATTGATACATTTCTCTCTTTAAGTCAGTATCATACTCTCCTAATTACTGTAGCTTTAGTAAGCCTTGATATCATATAGATAGTGAGTCCTCCAAATTTGTTCTTTAAACAAAAATTTTTTTTGGCCATTCACATTTTTTTTGCATTTTCTTATAAATTTTAAAATGAATTGTTAATTTATACTCCAAGAAATGCCTGTTGGGATTTTCACTAAGAGTTCATTGAATCAACAAATCAAATTGGGAATAATAGAGTAATTAATATTAATCTATTTATTTATTTAAGTCTTCTTTAGTTTTTTGTAATATCTCACAGTTTTCAATGTAGAAATATTGTGTAAATTTTATTATACATATTTCTAGATACTGATATTTTGGGTAATATTTTAAATGAAATTGTTTTTACGTTTTCATTTTCTAATTATTTTCTGCCAGTACATAGAAATACAATTTAGTTTTGTATATTAACCTTATATCCTGCCACTTTTTTTTTAGTTCTAATCATTGCTTTCCAGAGTATTGAAGAGTTAGAATTCTCTACGTAAAAAATTATGTTGTCCACAAATAAAAACTGTTGTATTTCTTCCTTT
Organism: Callithrix jacchus; assembly: GCF_049354715.1. Lineage (NCBI taxonomy): Eukaryota > Metazoa > Chordata > Mammalia > Primates > Cebidae > Callithrix > Callithrix jacchus. Next base: position 99,730,364 of record NC_133510.1, on the reverse strand, counting down.
CTAATTTCTAATCTGCATGCCTTCTGTTTCTTTGTCTTGCCTTATTGCAATGGCCAGGATTTCTGGCATGATGTTGAATAAAAATGCTATGAGCCAACATCCTTGCTTTGTTCTCATTCTTACAAAGAAGCTCATAACATTTCACCATTAAGCATTAAGTTATCTGTAGATACTCTTTATTAGTTTGAAAAAAATTTTCTATTCCTAGTTTGCTGAGATTTAACATGAATGGACTCTAAATTCTGCAAATGCTTTTGATGCATCTATGTCAATGGCCATACACTTTTTCTCCTTTATCTTGTTGTATTAGTTGGTTTTCATGCTGCTGATAAAGACATATCCAAGACTGGGCAATTTAAAAAAGAAAGATGTTTAATGGACTCACAATTTCACATGGCTGGGGAAGTCTCACAATCATGGCGGAAGGCAAGGAGGAGCAAGTCACATCTTACATGGATGGCCATAGGCAAAGAGAGGGAGCTTGTGCAGGGAAACTCCAGCTTATAGAACCACCAGATCTCATGGGACTTATTCACTATCATGAGAACAGCATGGGAAAGACCTGCCCCATGATTCAATTATCTCCCACCAGATCTCTCCCATAACACTTGGGAATTCAAAATGAGATTTGGGTGGGGACACAGCCAAACCATATCACCTCTTAATATGGTAAATTATATTGATTGAGTTTCTTTTTTTTTGAGAAGGAGGTTTGCTCTTGTTGCCCAGGCTGGAATGCAATGGCATGATCTCAGCTCACTGCAACCTATGCCTACTAGGTTCAAGTGATTCTCCTGCCTCAGCCTCCCAAATAGCTGGGAATACGGGCATCTACCACCATACCTGGCTAATTTTGAATTTTTAGTAGAGACAGGGTTTCAGAATGTTGGTCAGGCTGATCTCAAACTCCTGATCTAAGGTGATCCACCTGCCTTGGCCTCCCAAAGTGCTGGGATTACAGGCATGAGCTGCCACTTCTGGCCTGATTTTCAAATGTTAATCTTACATTTCTGGGATAAACCCTATCTAATTATCATTTGCATATATTTGTATATTTTTACATATATCATTATTTGCACGTTCTATAAATTGCTATAAATGATTTGCTGATATTTCATTTAAAAGTTTTGTGTCTATGTTCATGAGGGTATTAGTTCATACTTTTCCAGTTGATATCTGTTAGGGTTAAGCTGGTCTTATTTCTAAAAAAAAAAAAATTGGGACCAGTCACAGTGGCTCACACCCAGCACTTTGGGAGGCTGAGGCAGGTGGATCATGAGGTCAAGAGACCGAGACCACCCTGGCCAACACAGTGAAACCCCGTCTCTACTAAAATACAAAAATTAGCTGGGCATGGTGGTGCACGCCTGTAGTCTCAGCTACTTGGGAGGTTGAGGCAGAAGAATTGCTTGAACCTGGGAGATGGAGGTTGCAGTGAGCCAAGATTGGGCCACTGCACTCCAGCCTAGTGCCTGGCAACAGAGCAAGACTCTGTCTTAAAAAAAAATTAAATAAAGTAAGCCAGACACACAGACCAACATTGGATGCTCTCACTTATATGTGACAGCTAAAAAATGTGAACATATTGAAGATAACATATAACAGATATGTAAGATATGGAAGGTAACATAACAAATGTGAACATATGGACAGGTAGATAACAAAGACTGGGAAGGGTAGGAGTTAGAGGGGAGAGGAGAGAATGAAGACAAGTAAGTTAAAGGAACAGTAAAAGTAATAAATGCAATATCTAATACAGTAGGATGACGGTACTTCACAAAAATGTATGTACTCGGGTGATTTCACCCTAAATACCCTGGCTTGATCATACATGTAACAAATTTTCTCATATACCCATACATTTTCACAAATAAAAATAATTGGTATAAAATTTATTATTTCTTCCATGTGTGTTTGCTCAAATTTCCCAGAGAAATGTTGTGGGTCTGCCATTTTCTTTATGTGAAGGTTTCTGATTATGAAGACAAGTTAATTAGTAAACTTAGAGAAATTCGTATTTTCTGTTTCTTCTTGTGTCATATTATCAAGTTGTGCTTTTCAATAAATATGTCTATTTCACCTAAGTTATCAAATTTGTTAACAAAAATTGATATTTCCTTTTTTAATATCTATAGGATTTGTTATTACGTCCCTCCTCCACCACTAATACCAGTAATTTGTGCTTTTCTCACTTTTGTTCTTCATCAGTATTTCTATGAGTATACTAGATTTATCTCTTCAAAAGATCAAATTTGACTTTATTAATTTTGTTTTTGCTTTATATTTATCTAAATGATTTATGTTATCATTTCCTTTATTTCTTTTTATTTCCTTTCTTTTTATTTAGTTTAGATTTAATTTGCTCTTCTTTTTCAATGTATAAACACTTAATTGATGTTATGTTTTCTCTTTCCTATTAAACATTTAAAGCTATAAATTTCCCTCTATGCCCTGCTTCATTTGAATGCCATACATTTTGATGTGTTGTTATTAGTTTCAAATATTCTTTAGTTTCTCTTGTGTTTTCTTTTTTGACTCATGGGGTATTTGGAATTGTATTATTTAATTTTCAGATACTTAGAGATTTTTCTTCCTATGTTACAGCAATCGGTTTGTAATTTAGTTCTGTAATGGTCAAAGAACATACTCTTCAAGAGTTCAGTCTTTGGCATTTCTGCATATGACCCATCGTGGTGAACACACCATGTGCACTTGTGCTCTGTCTCCATTCCACCTGGGTTTACTGTACCACAGTTTTGACATTAACTACCCAGAGTTAGCATTAGACTCCACAGATGTAAGGGCTCCAGCCTCCATAAGACTGCCCCTACTTCAGATACCAGCCACAAGTCTCAGGTGACCTAATCTTCTGACCAACCAACTATAAATTCAGGGGTTTTCATAACCCCTTCAATTTGGTAACCCACTAGAATGACTCACAGAACTCACTGAGAGCACTGTACTTACAATTACAGTTTTACTGTAAAGAGAACTGAGGAACAGCCTAATGAAGAGGTTCATGGGGCGAAGTCTGAGAGGCTCACAGAGCTTCCATGCCCTCTCCCTGTGGATTCAGGGCATGGCACCCTCCTGACATATCAATGTGTTTATCATCCAGGAAGTTTTTCAAGCTGTGGGTGTCCAGAACGTATTTTGAATTTTTCTTATTAGGTGCATACATATTTATAATTGGTATATCTTCCTGATTGGGCCACTTCTTAACACGAAATGTCCCTCTTTATCTCTCATAATACTCCTTGATTTATAATATCTTATCTAATAACATAGACTCACCAAATTTTTTTACCTTTACTGTTCTCATGGTACATCTCTTTCCTACTTTTATTTTCAATCTACCTGTTTCTTTATAGAGAGTGCTTCTCTTGGTAGACAGGTACATGTGTCTTGCTTCTCTATCCAGTCAGACAATCTCTACCATTTATTTGGCACCTTTAACCCAGTCATATTAAATATTTTTATTGATGTCATTAAGTTAGAGTGAATGCTTTCTATTTGTTTTCTCTTTGCCCTATGTTGTTTGTTTGTTTGTTTTTTGAGATGGAGTTTTGCTCTTGTTGCCCAGGCTGGAGTGCAGTGGAGTGATCTCGGCTCACCTCAATCTCTGTCTCCCGGATTCAAGTAATTCACCTGCCTCAGCCTCCCGAGTAAGCTGGGATTATTACAGGCATGCACCACCCAGCTAATTTTGTATTTTTAGTTGGTCAGGCTGGAGAACTGCTCGCCTTGGCCTCCGAAAGTGCTGGGATTACAGAAGTGAGTCACCACACCTGGCCTGTCCCATGTTTTTTGTTCCTCTGTTCCTTCTTCCCTGCCTTCTTTTGAGTTAATTGAGCATTACTTAGGCTTCCCTTTTACTTCATTGACTTTTCAGCTATATCTCTGTTTTACTAGTTACTCAAGGGATCATTAAATGCATCCTTAACTTACCACATTCCATTTAGAGTTAATATTGTATCACTTTATATAAAGTGTAAAAAACTTAATAGTTTATTTTTATTTACCCTCTTTATCTTTTCTGCCATTGCCAAATATTTTCCTCCAGAAATGTTTTAAGCCTCATGGCTCAACGTGTGTATGTGTTTACTAATTTTCAGTGTGTTTAGGTTATATTACAGTTATATTACTTCTATTTTACTTCCACAGTTTAAACCACAGTGTGATAAATTTTAAATGGCTGTAAATTCAGCAGACTAGAATAATAGAACAGGACAGATAAAGCTGTGGAATAAAGATCAACCAATCACACCTTTTTTCAAGGTATGTGATCATCCTTGGAATCTATTTCTTTATCTGTCAAAAAATTGGTATAAGGATTAAGTGCATTAAGGCTAATTTACGTAGGGGCTGGAGTTCAGTTAATGTTACTTTCCTTCCCTGCAACAAACTAAAGTTTCAGGCTAGGCTATTTTTAGTTAACATCAATGCAAGTTACATATTGTAAACAAAATTATAATGAGAGGCAAATTAAATGTAGCAAAACCAAATGAGAAATCAAGAAAAGTATCATTTTCTACTTATACCAAGATGCATAGTAAAAAGATATTTTTAACTGAATATAATAAAAATAATTACAAAAGTCTCCTTACCTTAATAGAATTGGTATTTTGTAGTCTTATTAGCATGTCAATAAGTAATTCTGCTCCCAAATAGAATGGCAAAACAGAGGTGCAGAGGAAATCATCTTGGCTAATAGGAAATGTTTTATAAATATCCACTCCCTGTTTCAGAAGTATTTGTAGTTCCTGAGTAAAGTTCCAAAAGGCCCGACAGCAATTCTGAAGCAGAGTCCAATAGCCACCACGATGAGCAAGAACCTATGACAAATACAACATTTAAGGCTCCAAAGTTCCAAAAGTATCAGATCTCTGAATAACTTCAACTTTTTGCAAAAATTTTATGTCAATAGCAAAAATAACATCATTTTTAGTGTAACTTACATGAGTTAGATACTGTTATATGCATCATCTCATTTAATTTGAACAAAAATTTCCATAAATTAAGTGTGCACTGGGCACTAGTATTTTACTCAATTTACAGATGAGGAAGTGGAGGCATGGGGTCAGCATGGCTAACTTGCTGAAGGTCATGAGTCTACTAAGTGGTGAACTCAAGTCTGTATACCAGTCATCTGACTCCAAAAATCCCATTGTTCTAGGTGCTGGGAATTCAGCAATGAGCAAGGGAAACTGGGTCTGCCCTCATGCTCCTTACGTTCATCTGGGAAGATGAACACCAGAAAAGTAGACATATAAAAACATAATTCCAAACAATAGTAAGTTTTATAAAGAAAAATAAAGCAGAAATGAGTTGGAACCTGACAGAGCATGACAGGACAGTTACTTTAGACAGGGTGGTTGAGAAAGAAGTCCTCTCTGATGAGGTAGCATTTGTTGAACAAGTCATGTGAAAGTCGCAGTGGGGGTGTTGGGTGGAGAAGAACATCTGAGGCTCAGGGAACAGCAAGGTGAAACTGAGGGCTCAGGATAGATGGAACAAGCTAAGGCCTCTCAAGACCACTGACCCCTGGGAGTGGGCTAAACCACAGCAAGAGTAAGAGGAGCTCAGTTCTGCAAGGTGCTCAGGACCAGCTCTTCCAGGGCCCTGATGCTGGAGGCCAGGAGGCTAGGATTTGATGCTCATGGTCAAAGCAGGGGATCCAGGTTTACATTACATTATGTAAAATGACTCTGTCCACTCCATGGAGCATATATGAACCTGTCTTCCTTTCTTATCTAGAAAGGATAGATTTTTCCTTATTGCTTGAGAGGCTTAAAGTATATGCCCTTCCTGCTATGAAAAAGAGAAACTGATTTCTTTGTAGCTAACAATTCCCATTCTGGGTTTAATTGTGTCTCATATAATATTTTTAAAAGAAAAAGAAAGAAAAGCATTTGAGAGAACATACAAGTGACTGGAAGAAGGAGACCGCCAACAGAGGCAGGGTTTTCCTATAGCCTAGAAAGCTCTTTCACTGTGCTAGAAAGAGATCAATCTATGATACCTCCAAGAGAGATCAAGCCCCATAGAGGAACCCCTTGCATTATGAAAGAACCCCATGACTCACTAGAGAGGTGCATGCATATTCATAGGAACTGCATGAACTGGGACAAAGATCACCTGGGCTCTGGGTGGATGGATGACAGGTGACTAAAGAAGCAGCTTCCCCACTCTGCCTGACAACTGGACAATGCATGCCCTCAGTATCATTGCAGGTACACCTCAAAAGTGACTTACGCTATACTCAGCAAGATGAGGTCTCAAAGTCACAACTAAAATTATATATAGTAAGATAATAAATACAATATATCTTACACGCTTGAGTTGTTGGGCTGAGATTTATGTCTACTACACTAGCAAACAAGAAAGATTGCATTACCATTGCTCTCCTGCAGTATAAAAAGATTTTCATAAAATGATCCATTACACACAAATTTGCTCCTCGATCCTTTTCTTTAGCACTAGAACCTGATTGAGAGTCTGAGTCGTAAACCGTTTGTATCTTGGACATATTTTCATCACTCATTTTGGAATTAATAAATGTAGAAAATTCTTCAGCATCTACAGTACAAAAATAAGGTATGACATGATTAAAAACATAGAATTAAGTTCCAGAAAACATAGGAGGTGATAAGGATCAAATGAGTAATTCAGATAACAAATGTTACATAAATTTGGAGAAGAGACAAGATTATGACAGACACAACAAAGCAGGGAAAGTTCCTAGAGAAAGGAGGCTCTTGGGTCTTAAAGAATGGGCATGATTTAGTTATATGCAGAGATACAGAGAATATCATTTCAGACAAAGTCGATGGCAAAAGGAACAATGCAGAAGTAAGAAGGTACAGTTTTTTAGGGCAACAATAGAAAATACCGCTGTCCTTTCATTTCCTCCCAAACAGGCCATTCCTAAGACAATATATCAGAAAGTGAGCTGCACCCTCTGCAGTTAGGCAGTGCAGCAACCTCGGCCACGCAAGCCCCTGCTGGTGTGGCATAAAAAAGAAGGCTTTCAGGCCGGGCGTGGTGGCTCAAACCTGTAATTCCAGCACTTTGGGAGGCCGAGGCGGATGGATCACGAGGTCAACAGATCGAGACCATCCTGGTCAACATGGCAAAACCCCGTCTCTACTAAAAATACAAAAAATTAGCTGGGCATGGTGGCGCGTGCCTGTAATCCCAGCTACTCAGGAGGCTGAGGCAGGAGAATTGCCTGAACCCAGGAGGCGGAGGTTGCGGTGAGCCAAGATCGCGCCATTGCACTCTAGCCTGGGTAACAAGAGCCAAACTCCATCTCAAAAAAAAAAGAAGGCTTTCTCCTGCCACCAACTTTCTCTTAGAATCCTGCATTAGATAGTAAGTCTCTGTAGCAAAATATATTCTATTGCCAATTTCATGGTAGGTCTTAGGTAGACAGCCAGTTTAAAAAAAAAAAAAAAATTCTGGAAGCTATATACTACAATCTACATACAAAAATCAGACTTCATGGCTATGGAATTTACTTTCAAATACTTTACTAAACATAGTAAGATATGCAGGTACATGTGAAGCCTATCTATATTCTAGAAGAAATCAGAAAGCATGCCAAGTACCTCAAACATAAATTGACACTCCTGAGGCAGTTAACTGGCATACCAAGAACTCTGGTTGTCAATAAATCCCATAGCACTTAAAATGTCATTACTAAAAGTCTATATAAAAATGGGTTTGTACGCGCCTAAAGATATTAGAAATAAATTTTTATTTGTGAAATGAACCATATCATTGAGTAGAAGGTGTCTATGTTCCATCATATTTGTAGGGAAGAGGTATGGAAATTAGTCAGATTTGTTCATCTACAGGTACCAGAGCATACACTGATCAAGAACCCTATTTACTGCCAGGCGCAGTGGCTAATGCCTGTAATCCCAGCACTTTGGGAGGTCTAGGCGGGTGGATCACAAAGTCAGGAGTTTGAGACCAACCTGGCCAACATAGTGAAACCCCATCTCTACTTAAAAATTAGCTACAGGCGTAGTGGCACGTGCCTGTAATCCCAGCTACTTGGGAGGCTGAGGCAGGAGAACTGCTTGAACCAGGACCTGGGAGGATGAGGTTGCAGTGAGCCAAGATCACACCACTGCACTCCAGCCTGGGCTACAGAATGAGACTCCATTAAAAAAAAAAAAATTATATATATATTTATATATATTATATATATTTTATATATATAAATTTTTTAATAGAGCAGATAAGAATTTCCCACAAAATATCAAAACTCAGCTAAATTGCTAGTCCTTTGGAAAACTGTGTGTATATACCGTTGTATGTATGTGATGTGCATGTGTGTTACATTGTTCAGTGAATAAAAATCTAGAGGCAATTTGATAGTAAACTAATGTGTTTATTTTACCTGATGGTAAATTGGCCTTTCTTTTTTTGGCTGTAAGAAGGAAATCAAGCATTGCTTTATAATTTTCTACAGTCAATTTTCTTGTTGGTAATACTGTTCCTGAATTATAGAGTGAGAATATGTTAGGATCACATGATCTGAAACTGCAAGGGAAGAAAAAAATCACATTAAAAACAAAATAAGCAAAATTGAATTAAAACTTTCAAATATAATCTATTTTTATTTTTAAAACATTTGTGAGTACTCTCAAATTTTAAAGTATGAAGGATTTTGGCACTTAATCAAAGCCCAACATTTTTTTAATTAACTTTTAAAATTATACAATGTAATTTTGCTCTTAGGAATTTTGACACAGATATATATTTCTCTGAAAGGGCCCTTGAAAATGGGAATAAAAAAATCTGTGTCCACTCTGTGAGCTCTGAAACAACAATTTATTTCAACTTAAAACCACCTGATTATAACAGAACTCAATGATGATGCTTACTATATAGAGCAATGTGTCTTTAATCAATGTTATTTCTTTTCCTTTTTTTCTTTTTTCAGGCAGAGTCTTGCTCTGTCACCAAGTGCCAGGCTGGAGTGCAGTGGCGCAATCTCGGCTCACTGCAACCTCTGTCTCCCAGGTTCAAGCAATTCTCCTGCCTCAGCCTCCCAAGTAGCTGGGACTACAGGCGCACACCACCACACCCAGCTAATTTTTGTATTTTTAGTAGAGACAGGGTTTCACCATGTTGGCCAGGATAGTCTCGATGTCTTGACCTCGTGATCCACCCACCTCGGCCTCCCAAGGTGCTGGGATTACAGGCGTGAGAATCAATCTGTTATTTCTTCTGAAAAATATTTTGATGCAAGATTGTTTAATGCCTAGACCTTATTTTTCAAAAGAAATAACATTGATTAAAGTAGAACTACCATTTGATCCAGCAATCCCACTAATGGGTATCTACCCGAGGAAAAGAATTACCCAAAAAAGACACTTGCACGTGCATGTTCATAGCAGCACAATTCACAATTGCAAAATCATGGAACCAACCCAAATGCTCAATTGAGTAGATAAAGAAACTGTGGTATATTTATATGATGGAAGGCTACTCAGCCACAAAAAGGAATGAATTAACAGCATTTGCAGTGACCTTCATGAGACTGGAGACTATTATTCTAAGTGAAGTAACTCAGGAATGGAAAACCAAACATCATATGTACTCACTGATATGTGGGAGCTAAGCTATGAGGATGCAAAGGTGTAAGAATGATACAATGGACTTTGGGGACTTGGGGGGAAGAATGAGAGGGGGATGAGACACAAAAAACAACATATATGGTACAGTGTATACTGCTCAGGTGATGGGAACACCAGGATCTCACAAATAATCACTAAAGAAATCACTCATGTAACTAAATACTACCTGTACCTTAATAACTTATGGAAAGTAAAATAATAATAATACTGAGATTAATAGATTTAATAAAACTGAAGTTAGCACCAAGTTATCCTGACACAGCTTTGATCATTGTTTTGGTGTTCCCAAGTGATCATGCATGAAGGGTCCTGTACAACTGGAAGCCCAGAAACTTCCCAATGTTCAGAGAAGGGTAAGGAAGCCCATCTGTTCTGAACCATTTCCCCTGTCATGGTCCCTTGAATGGCTTCCTTTGCCAAAAGCCTTCCAGGTCAGTCAGGCAAACTAACTGCTTCTTGAATGCCAGTCTGGTCCAGCCCACATAGGAAAGGGATCTATCTGGAGATGTTTTTGCAAAGGTTCAGTTTGGTAGTGAGCTTAACCAGAATTCTGGAGAAATAGAAATTGTGAGTTTCAACCCGCATGTCTTCCTCACTGGATTACTGAAATAAATGCCTTCTAATTCATGCCCTTGTCTCCAGTCTTTCCTCCCTCCAATCTATTTGATAAGTTGCTGCCAGAGACATTTTTATCATGGCCCTGCTTGAAAACCCTCAATAATCTTCTACAGTATGTAAAATAAAGCTCAAATGTAATAGACCTTTAATACCCACCATGATCTGGTACCAACCTACTTTTCTAATTATTTTACACCGCTCTCTTTTTTTTGTCCAATTATTATCTTTTTTTTTTTTCATCATACTTTAGGTTCTGGGGTACATGTGCAGATCATGCAGGATTGTTGCATAGGTACATACATGGCAATGTGATTTGCTGCCTTCATCCCCCCATCACCTATATCTGGCATTTCTCCCCATGTTATCCCTCCTCAACCTCCCCACCTCCCCTACCGTCCCTCCTCTGGTCCCCCTCAACAGACCCCAGTGTGTGATGCTCCCCTCCCTGTGTCCACATGTTCTCATTGTTCAATACCCGCTTATGAATGAGAACATGCGCACACCGTTCTCTTTCATACACCTTGGATTGTGGTCAGACTATTTGGGGTTCGCATCCTGTGTTTTCTACCTGGGCTCTGATTCATGTTCTTCCAACTATCGAGAATGCCTATTTCCCTCTCTGCACATTTTTAAACCCTGCCTATCCATCAAGACTCAGGCCCAGTGGCTCCTCCCCTTGAAACGTGTATTGCTAGTTCCAACCAATGGAAAGCCTTCTTCCAATAACAAAGAAGATTTTATTTGTAATTCCCTTTTACCATTTATTACAAGCTATTCATGAGCATTTGTGACATACCCTGCCAGACCCTAACTTGTGTATCTGGTTCATCTTTGTATGCCCATTTCACCTAGCTCAGTGCCTTATATCTAATAGGTACTTGACAAGTATTGTTTTTTAATGCATGACTTTACATCATCTTTTTAATGGCTACACAGCATTCATATTATATATGTATCTTCTATTTTTATCTCCCACTGCACTTAGTCAAAGACAGTACGAGCTTAAAAATGTCTGTTGAGTTAATGAGAGAAAGTTGACATTGGATGAGTAAATATGATCTCTGTTTATAGAGGCTTCAACAATGCCTCTATGAAACAGACATTTGCCTAATGCCTACTAATATCTACATTTATTCTATAATTCATATTACATTTTACCCTTGCAGTGAAAGCTAGATCAACAAACATATTCAAGCTATGATCAGGCCAGGCGCGGTGGCTCACCCCTGCAATCCCAGCACTTTGGGAGGCCGAGGCGGGTGGATCATGAGGTCAAGAGATCGAGACCATCCTGGTCAACAAGGTGAAACCCCGTCTTTACTAAAAATACAAAAAATTAGCAGGGCATGGTGGTGCGTGCCTGTAATCCCAGCTACTCAGGAGGCTGAGGCAGGAGAATTGCCTGAACCCAGGAGGCGGAGGTTGCAGTGAGCCGAGATCACGCCATTGCACTCCAGCCTGGGTAACAAGAGCAAAATGCCGTCTCAAAAAAAAAAAGCTATGATCAAATTATCACTTATATCCAAGCATGTAATTGGGAAAGATTCTGACATTAAAAATTACGAAATAAACCAATGGCCAGTGACATGGTTCGGCTCTCTGTCACCACTCAAAGCTCATCTTGAATTGTAATAATCCCCACATGTCAAGGGCAGGACCAGGTGGAGGTAACTGAATCATGGGGGCAGTTTCCCCCATGCTGTTTTCATGCTAATGAGTGACTCTTGCAAGATCTGATGGTTTTATAAGCATCTGGCATCTTCCCTGCTTGCCCTTCTCTCTCCTGCCACCATGTGAAGAAAGACATGTTTGTTTCACCTTCCGCCATGATTACAAGTTTCCTGAGGCCTCCCTAGTGGAACTGTGAGTTAAATTAAACCTCCTTCCTTTATAAATTACCAGTCTCAGGAAGTTCTTTATAGCAGCATGAGAACAGACTAATGCAGCCAGTATAAAGAGAGAAGCATACTGTAAACCTCCTTACGTTGTTAGCACCACTGGAGCTCTGAACATACGAATACAGTCCATGCTCATGAAACTAAAAAAGTACTATTTGTCAGTAATACACTATACCTGACCATCATATGTGAAGTGCCAGATTTCATCTTTGCATGCTCCCCCAGCTTTTGTAAAACCAGGTTGAAGTGTGCGCCTGCTAGATACAGGTTCATCTGAGCTCTCCAGGGCATCTCTTCAAGAGAAAAACGATGGAACCTCTTTCTTTTAATATAACTTGATATTAGAGGATTCAAGTAATCCATCAGGTATCGCTGTGCTGCTTTTCTAACACTGGCTCCCTTATTTCTGCCAAGGGAGAAAAAGTTTGGAAATTACACAAAAACATTCAGATATTTAATTTAAAAAATCATTCTAATTTGTTAAAAAAATACATCAAGAAGTCACTTGACTGCCCTTATGCAAATGTTTCTGGCTTATTTATCATTTCCACAGTGCTGAAAATACGAACCAGGGTGGTAAAAAAGGCACAGGGATAAGCACCAGGGACAGAGACACCATATATTGTCTTCAACCCTCTCTGAAGTCTGTGTTCTCAGCTCAAACCAAACAGAGCTTTTCTTTTTCATAACCAAAAGGCCACTGAGATTAGACAACAAAATTATGATATGATGTTCACATTCATCAACTAAATTCAATATTAAACAAGAAAATCATTTCTCTGTATCGGTCCTTGAGGAAAAAAACAATGCAGCAAAATTTTGTCTAACATTAGTTAGACTCTAGAGGAAACAAAACATCGGTTGAATATAGATGAGATGACTTCATAACTGCATATTCAATATGTTCCAGAAATAAGTATTGAAATTTTAGCTAATAGTTTAGATTTCAAGTATAATGTATATTCCATTTTTAAAAACAACCCCTATCAAAACTCATAGACCAACTATTTTTGTAGTTACATAGTTATTTATAGAGCATATTGTTCCAAACATATTTTCAATGTTTTTGTTCTGTTAATGATGTTGCTACCCCATTGGTAGCACCATCCTACCTGATGTTGTTCATTTATACAAATATTGTTTGGAATCTGAATCAACAGAAATACACACTTACAAGAAAAAAAGAAAGATGGATAGGAAGAAGGCAGGCAGATGTTGCTACAACAGAGGAGGAAACATTTGAGGGAGAAAGGAAGGAGGGCAACTTCCTTTTGATATTCAAGAAAAAGACTGTTTACTTGATGACTCAGTTCAAAATATGTTTTTAGCTTACTGATGATGTGCTTTTAATCCAAGAGTTTTAGGGCTTTTATCATTATTTAGTTGGTTTTAGTGATATGTTATTTGGTTTCTTAATAAATGTGAATCTTCCTAATAGCTATGTCCTGAAAGTCAAAAATACAATTTCCAAAATGAAAATCAATCTTATTTTCATGTGAATACATCAATTTTCCTCAAAAGACCAAGATGAGTTAACAATCTTCCTTGCCATGGAGACTGTGATAGTTCAGGGAGATCAGCGACAGGATAGGCTTTCTCCAGGTATCTTGACAAGGTAATGACAGACTCCACGTAGCTTGGAAGGGAATTCACAGCCAGCCCACAGACTTTAGATGCTTTTCCTCCTATCATCTGAACAGTTCTTAACATTCAGGGTGCTCTAATAACCTGAATTGTGTCTCCATGAGCAACAAGTCTGAGGACACCTAAAAGAGAGGAAGCTCCACAAGGATGATCAGCACAAATGCTCAGTAATGTGAAGCCATAAGAGGAAGCAAATAAACACCTGAATTAAAAAATATTTAGGAACCCTGAAACTACCTTCTATGCATTCTAGCCTAAGTAAATGAGCTAGCTTCTTGACATTAATGGAACCAGGATTCTCACCATTAGGGAAAAGAGTTATAATTAGAAAAAGAGAAAACTCTGGAAAGTATCCTCTGGTTGTGAACTGGAATTGCAGGTATTAGAATACATGGTTTTAGATATATAGATAGAGAGCTAGAGAGATATTTATATAGCTATTTTTACATAGATATATTTAGATAGATGATACATTTAGATAAATAAATAAATTTATCTGAACAAATATATTTCCTAGCTCAGCCTATTGAGAGGACCTGGAAGCAAAGCCATATCCATAGCCCTCGCAACTTAAGATTCTAAATACCACTTCTCACTAAGAGGAATAAATTAATTCCAGGGCTGTACAGTGTGTGTACAAGATTAACATCTTGTGGTAAGTGAAAAATGGCTCAAAAAAAACAGATGGAAACATGTCAAAAACTGAAGAGCTAGTCTGGAAAAGCTCCTGCTAGCCAAATCTAGAACAATTTGAGAATCAAAATAAACAATAATGTTAATTTGGCAAAGAATATCCACAGAACGAAACCTACCACAAACACCACTCTTAATAACAAAATGTTGAAAATGTGAACACATTCCCTATGAAACAGGAATCAGACAAATATGCCCACTAACATGATTTTTGTTTTAGCATTATACTGATGGCCTTAGCCAGAACAATAAGGAAGACAAAGGAAAAGGGGAAAAGGATTAGAGAGTCAATATATAAAAATAACTCTATTTCTACATACCATCAATAAACAAAGAGTTCTAAAAGTTTGAAGCTATTTCCAGTAGCTTCAAAAACATACCTAGGAATTAATCAAAGCAAAGACATGTCAGATCTATTCACAGGAAGCAGAAATTATAAATACAATTTTAAAACATTTAGAACTAAATATGAATGAAAACACTTTTAGTAAAAATTGTAGGCTGCTGGCCAGGTGCAGTGGCTCATGCCTGTAATCCCAGCACTTTGAAAGGCTGACGCAGGAGGATCACTTGGGCTGAGGAGTTCAAGACCAGCCTGGGCAACATAGCAAGACCCTGTCTCTACAATTAAGAAAAGAAAAAGAATTAGCCAGGTATGGTGGCACATGCCTGTAGTCTTAGCAACTCAGGAGACTGAAGTAGGAGACTGTAGTGAGCTATGATAGTGCCACTGCACTCCAACCTGGGTGTTCAAAAAAAAAAAAAAAAATATATATATATATACACACACACACACACACACATATGGTATATATTTTTATGTATATGTATATATAAATATATGTTTTATGTATATCTATATATAAATATACATATATAAATATATTTTTATATATTATATATTGTATGTATATAACATATACATATATATGATGCAGCTAAAATATGGTTAGAAAACTTAAATGTTCATGTTTTCTGGATTCAAAGCAATCCCAACCATATTTCCAGCAAGTTCTTTGTTTTTAAATTATAATTGTACAGTTGTGTGCCACTTCTTGACACAAAAACATTCTGGGAAATGCGGTGTTAGCCGATTTTATTGTTGTCTGAACATCATAGGATGTTCTTACACAAACCTAAATGGCATAGCCTACCACACACCCAGGCTAAAAACCTCTACAGCAGATTAAGGTAATAAATACTGTGGGCAATTATGACGTGATGGTATTTGTACCTAAACATAGAAAAGGTACAGTGAAAATAGGATTTTATAATTGCCTAGGACCACCACTGTACATGCAGTCCACCATTGATCAAAATGTTATGCAACATGTGAATGTAATTTCAATCTTTCCTCATTATGTCTAAGTGTCTCCTTCAGATTTTCAAATGTAAAGGATCTTTTTGGTTAACTTTTCAAAATTTGGTTTCTACCTTAATTGCATTGTAATAAAATATGGTTCATATGATTCCAATTCCTTGAAATTTCTTGAGACCTGCTTTAGAGCCAATAGTATAAATACTCCATGCATGATTTAAAACAATAGGCATTCTCCAGTTGTAAGTTAATTGTAGCACTTTTTTCTCATAAATTTATAATCAAATATAAATTTGTCAATTTCCACCAAAAGAAAATACCAAAATTATATGAGGTAAGCATCCTAAAAAGTTAGAAAAGGGACAACTGAATTTGCCAAAAGAAAGAAGGTAGGTACCCAAGAGAAATGAAAATATCTAAACCAAAACTTTACATGAGTTTTCACAGCAGTATTATTTATAATAGCCAAAAAGTGGATCAAAAGTTTTGATCCAAAAGTCTATCAACTGATCCAAAAGTCTATCAACTGATGAATGGATAGACAAAATGTCATATATCCAAACCATGAAATATTATGCAGCAATAAAGAAACATAATACTGAGACATGCTACATGGATGATCCTGGAAAACATGATGCTAAATGAAAAAGCCAGTGACAAAGGACCACATATTATATGATTACACCTACATGAAATAGCCAGAATAGGCAAATCTATAGAAACAGAAAGTGGATTCATGGTTGCTTCAAGCTGAGGGAAAGGAGTTGGATGTAGGGGAGTGATAGTTAAGGAGTGCGGGGTTTCTTTCTAGGTTAATGAAAATGTACTAAAACTGATTGTGTTGATGATTGAACTCTGTGAAGGTAACAAAAACTATTGAAGTGTGTCACTCAGATGGGTGAATTGTATGGTTTTGTGATTTATGATCTCAATAAAGCTGTTGTTGAAAAGGAAGGTAGAAAGTAATAAATATAAAAGCAAAAGATAATGAAAAAGAAAATTAAGACAATAGAAAAGATCAACAAAGACAAAATTTGGTTCTTTACAAAGACTAAAAAATAGACTAATGTTGGAAACAAGTACTAGGTGCCACAAAGAAAATTCAGCACTGAGATAAAGGATCTCTCAGCAAGGTAATTGCACTTTCTGCAGAAAGGGCACTACTCATCAGCAGTCTTGCCATGAGAGTGCAATGAACAAAGGAAAGGCAGGCATATTTATTCGTTATTCACTGGGTCCTTATTGCTGTGTCCAATCTCCATTGGTTGGAGCCAGACCTCACAATCTAAACTAAACCCAATTGGCTAACAACTTAAAACTTTTCTAAATAGGGAAAGACAACAGAGAACAAAGGAAAAGAGGAAGTCCAAATAAGGAAGGGAGAAGAAGTTGCTTGTGAAAGGACCTAGAAAATAACATAAATATCTTGATGAAAACACAAGGACACAGAACGTACTACATGCCTGTGAGCATGTCCAACACATAAATATCTTGGTTAAAGTGCAAGGACATGGAATGTACTTAATTCCTCTATATCTAACAGCCAAATAGGATAGGGCTTAACAAAGAGTTACTAGCAAAAAGCAAGAAGGATTTGAAGAAAGTTAGTCTTTAAAAGAGACTATTATTTCCAAACATTTACGATTATTATTCTTTAACAACAAGGGAAACTTTGAAGAGGAACTTTTTACTTTCTACAACAACTCTCTGGCAAAACAAATGATAAAAATACGAGAGAAGACAAAGATAAATGAACTTAGGAATGAAACACAGGATGTAACTATAGGTAAAGCACAAAGTCAAAAGGTAATAAGAGAGTATAACTTTTTATGAATAAATATGAAAACTCATAAAATGGAAAATTTTTTAGAAAAATATTCATCAAAAGGAACTCAAAAAAGATTACAGACTCAAAGAGATGTATTAATCTCAAAGAAATTGAATCTGTTGGTAAAAATGTGCAAGTATGGTGTGGATAATAAAAATATGTATTTGGTACCTGTCCCCTGATTTCTGGCACAGAGGTCTTAAAACCCTTGGAATTTCCGGAGTGAAAGAAATTTGTTACTCACACAAAGTCCCTGTGGAACATATATGTTTATGCTAAGGAGGTGACTCAGGGTGGAGCTTCCAGATAGCCTCAGGATAGGGGTTATCTTACACATGATTAGAGGGTGAGACTTTCAGCCCCACCCCTCCACCTCCTAGAGGGGAGGGTGGCTGTAAGCCAGGTTATAAAAATTCTTGAACAAAGAGGTTCAGGGTGCACAACCATAAGCCAGAAGGCTGGTGCCCCCAACTCCACAGGGACAGAAGCTCCTGTGCTCAGAACCCGTCTGGACTTTGCCCTTGGTACATACGTCTCGATCTGGCTATTCATTTGCATCTTTTATATTAAGCTAGTAAACATGTAAGGTATTTTCCTGAGTTCTGTGAACTATTCTAACAAATTTTCAAACCTGAGGAGGGAATCTCTGAATTTATAGTCAGAAAGAAGTGTGGGTATCCCAGGTATCACATTTGTGACTGGCCTCTGAAGTGGTGGCAGTGTTTTGGGACTGAGCCCTTTAACTTGTGGGATCTGCTGCTAACTCTAGGTAGACAGCATCAGCATCTAATTGCCTTTTTGTGCTATGGTTATACAAGATGTTATCCTAAGGAGAAATTCGATGAAGTGCATATGGGGATGCTCAGTTGGTGCTGAAGATTGGTTGGTGCTGAAAACAGCACAGGGTTTGTGTCAGAAGTGGTATCAGCAAAAAACACATGGGTTAACATTTATGCAATAATGTACTTTATCACACAATCATATTAAAGAAGAAAAAAATGAAAAAGAAATATTCAATAAAATTAAACATAATTTATAACAAAACTCTTAGAAAATAAAAAATGAAAGACAATTTTCTAAATGTGATAAAGGGCTTCATCCTGAATCCCAAAGCAAATATGGTACTTAGGAGGGAGGTAATAAATATATTTTTAAAATTCATATTACAGATAAGTTTATTCTAAAATGTGTATGAAATGGTACAAGAAATAGATCTTTAAAATTCATATTACAGACAAATTTATTCTAAAATGTATATGAAATGGTACAGATCCTAGAGTAGCTAAAACAATTTTTAGAAAAACTCTTGGCCCTAATAAAATATGAAAAGATGTGTAACCTTAGGAATCAAGGAGATGAAAACTGAAACAACGAGAAAAAACTTTACACCACACAGTTCCACAAAAATGTGATAATAATATCAAGTGTTGGTGAGGACATTGAATAATGGAAAGTTTTCACAACATTGATAAAAATGTAAGAGTAACTTAGCAATATCTAGTTAGTAATGTTAAAATGTTCCTGTCTTGAAAACCACAACCCTGTGTATTAACCCTACAGAAACTCACACATGCATGAGGAGATATATACAAGAATGTCCTTTGTAATATTGTTTATAACAGTGAAAAGTTAGAAAGAATTTAAATGTTTATTTATGGGAGACTGAATAAATCACTTAAAATTTTTTATTAAAATGTGTAATATATAATATATGTGTAATAAATATAAATTTATATATTATTTATATTATGTTATATATATGCTAAATTATGTGTGTTATTTATAATTATATTTATGTATATGTATTATGCATATATAAATATGTATACAATAAATACAATGCATTACGTTATACAATTTGTTTATATATGATATTTGGTATATAATGAAATACGATTTAGCAGTAAAATTAATAAACTAGATTTATGTATAACTGACATTCAAAAAAATCACAAATATAATACTGAGAGGAAAAAAGCAAATTTCCAAAGCAAATTGAAAAAAATTATACCATGCATTATTTGAGGCTATATACATATGAGGTTGACATACAAAGTCACTCATCAGTATGATAAATGCCAAATTTGGAGATAGTACTATCTCCAGGATAGATGAAAACAAAAATGCATACCAGGAAGGGTACACAGGGATTTCAATTGTGTTTGTAAGGTTTTACATGTTAAGTTGCATAGTTGTTATATTATTTTTATACCCATCTAAAATATGTCACAATTTAAATAAAGAAAATGAAGGAATAATCAAAAAGAGAGTAGGCAAATGCAAAAAAAAACAAAGCAGAATTGGTTCTATTAATATCTATGTGGTGCAAATTAAAATCAAAATCACTAAACAGGTATAGAAAAACATATAGTGAAGGAAAGCTATATAAAGAATGTATAAGACCAAAAAATCTTATACATGTATACATATGTGTACTTATAAAAATAGAAACTAAACATTTTGCCATAACACATTTTATAATCAAGAACTTTAAGTTCACTGATAATTAATTTATCAATTTGTTCTTCTAACCACCCTACCTAAACTATTGCCACCACCACCTTCATGCCAAGCCAAATGCTCTATATTATTTCATTTACTTCATAACATTTATCAACATTCTTAACTGTCTTCTTTATTTATGTGTTTACTATGCTCCTTTCATTAGTATTTAAGTTCCTTAAAGGCAGTGATTTCACGTATCTGGTTCACCAGTGTATCCATAGTACCAAAAATAATGCCCAAAACATAGTTATGCTCAAGTAAACTTTTATTGAATTAATTAGTTAATACCTTTCATGTGCCATCATTTCAGAAATAGCTGGATTTTTTAAAATGAGATCTCTTAGAGTTTCCTTTTTTTTACTTCTCATTCTTTGTTGCATTTCTGCACTCTTAATAGAGGAGATAAAATGTTACACATTAAATTTAAATTTTGAACACAGTAGTATAATTTATTCATACTCTAATGCTTATCTCTTGACATTGAAATAAAGTAGTTTCTTTATACCCTCATTAAAATTACTATCAAAGGTAACAGAAGTACCCTTGTAGACAAAAAAAAAATCTGATTATAACAATATCTATGTTAATCTAAAAATTATGTAGTATTATGTAATTGTGAAATATGGTTGTTGGTATATCCTTCTGCTTCATAGTATAATGCGTTTTAAATGTTGCCAATCATCTCTAGATAAATAAATCTCTTAATTTCATTACCTAATATTCAAAATTCATAAATAACTTACTCTTCCAATTTCCATTACAGCAGCTTTGAACTTTAAAGATTTGTTTGCTTTTTTATTTGAAGTACTGTCCTTATATTTCACTTTTTTAATTTCAAGTAGAGACTCATTTCTCCTAACAAAAAAGATAAAGTCAGTCAAAAAGACCTGCAAAAATTTACAGAACTTCCCCAAAGTAATATGTCTTTAAGGTTGTCATTGAAATTATGCAAGAATATCAAAACTGCTTGTGTCCTATGTATAAATTAGACTGTGATATCTCTGTTCATCAAGAAATAGCTGGTCTCTCAAAAGAGCAGAATGTAAATCATATTATAAAATGTGAGTGTCAGTGAAGATATTGAATAATAGAAACTTTTCACAGCATTGATGAAAGTTTAAGAGCAACTTATCAATATCTAATAATGTTAAAATGCTCATGTCTTGGAAACTACAGCCCTGTATATTTACAGAAACTCTCACAAATGCATAAGGACAGATGTATAAGAATGTCCTTTGCGGCACTGTTTATAATCATAAAAAATTAGAAATAATTTAAATGTCTATTTACAGGAGACTGAATAAATTTTAAAATGTATTTCACAATATATGAGAGAATACATTATATATTATAATCATATAATAAAAGCTTCTACAGGGTTTTCTAATATGGGAAAAAAGAGGAGTTGAAGGCATGATGTAGATGGAACAGAACTAGACTGAAAATAAAGTAACATGGACACTTCTCTTACAACTCAGAGAATACTGTAAAAGTAACCCTAGACAAGCTTCCTTGCTTCCAACAGATTTCCATTCTTTGGTTCCATGCTTTGCAAGCTCCCAGCCGCTGCTGCCCTCTGAATACCAACAGGAGCTGAGCTCACCTTTTCCCAGTAGGATAGCCTCACACTGTCCCTTTATTGATACTTGCCTATTTTTCTTGAAATTTCTGTATTTTTTGGAATTTATATTTCTTCAGTAAGTACTAGCCAGGTACAGCAAAACTGCTTAACATGATAAATGGGATCCCTAAACTTGAATAAAATGTAGGGTCTCATTAATGCAAGGTTAATGAAATGATGGGGTGAGTCTGGATAGCTAGTTCCAGGGGTTGGAACTTGACCTAAATCCATCTTGGTTCCTTTGCTTCAGTTTTGATGAAAATGATCCGAATCCCATGGTTGCCTAGAACCCCAACTCAGCTGTGGCAATCCTAAGAATCTCCCAGTTAGTTGACATTAGTTTGGGCAAATGTTTTGCTGCCTAAATTAGAAGCCTTTGATCAATGACCATAAGAGACTTGGGGATCCATCCTTCATAACTTCCAGCCTGGGCCGGCCTTTCATTTCCAGCCAGCTAAGTCTCTTCTCTACAGCCTCTCCTCTCTCTCTCCCTCACTACCAGCGTCCTTGATGTCGTTGCTACGTTCTTCCAGAAACAGACGGGAAGGAGAAGAGGTCACATTTAGACTACAGTCTTTGCCACCATCTCAGCATTCTCCTTCATGTGCAGCAGAACCTTCATCCACTGAATAAATTAAATTCCTCTACTCCTTGATCTGTTCACTGCTCTGTGGAGCTCTGACTGACTGCTTTCCATTTTGATAAACAGTATTTTTAAATTTTTATGCAAAGCAATATTACTGGTGACTTCTTCATTGTTTTAACTATTTATACAGTCGTGTGTCACTTAATGGCAGGGATATGTTCTAAGAAATACTTTCTTAGGCAATTGTCATTGTGTGAGCATCACAGAGTGTACTTATGCAAACCTAGACAGTATCGCCTGCTACACATCTAGGCCATATAGTACAGCCTATTGCTCCTAGACTATAAACCTGTGTAGTGTGTTACTATACTGAATGCTGTAGACGATGCTGTAACACAATGGTCAGTATTTATATATCTAAACATATCCAAACCTGAGAAAAGTACAGTATAAATACAGTATTATAACCTTATACTCCTCTTTCAGAATATTTCTTATTCTTAGTTTAGACTTCCACAGCCAGCCCTCCAAATTTGCCTGCACACTCAAAGTTATCTTCTGTTTTTCTTTGGAATCAAGAACATTATTTAACCCTCCTAAACATCTAATTTTAGCTGCTTTTTGAAAAATTTTAAACTCTAATTCTGACTAATTCTGTTATCATGGCCTGTTTCTTTTAATATAAGAAATTTCCTTTTATTTTTTGAAAATATGAAGTACATATATACTGTAAGCTTCTGTTCTAATAAATGAAGTACCTATTTTAGGAATATCTTTCTGTACGTTTTTAAGAGAATGTTTCTCTTTTGCCGCCATTTCAAAAATAAGTTTCATGTCACTGATGTTTACTTTTATTAAAATGGGATGGACAGATCGATGTCCACTGAAGAAAACCCCACTCTCAGTTGCTAGAAGAAAAGCTAGATTCATTTGGCATCTCTCATAATTGATGTGAGGCACTATCATTTTCTCTGGGAGCAAAGAGAATCATTGAGGCTTAGAGAATAGGAGGGACAGCTTTCAGATTTACTGCTTTTATTTGAGGAACTCCCTCTTCACATATACAAATGGAAACCCCAACAAGTGGCTCTATTTGTTACTACAGAAGAATTAGAAATACGGTAAATGACCAAAATTGGACCCAAAACCCTCTGTGAGAAAGAACTGATGACCTAGAGATACTATTATCCATCCTGACTCAATAGCAAAAGACTTAATATATCTCCAGCTAGAGATCTGAACATGCTCTATTCTCATTTGTGAGTTCATTGTATATATGTTTTTTACTTTTAGTTATTTATTTACACAGATAAGAATTTTCACTCTCTCTCAGGTGGTGGTTTGAACTGTATGTACTCCACTCTCTTTTTCATCTACCTTATATTTCTTAAAACTGACAATGTTACTCATTTTTTAAAGTTGTTAACATGTATAAAACTGATAATTGCAAGTACCTTTTCAAGAAGTCATGGACAGGAATTGTTATCTCTACCATAAGGTGAAATTTTTCCTCATTCATGCATTTTAGCATAACTTGTGTAAAGAATTCCAGAAATCTTGGTTTTTGCTTAAATTTCATAACTGTAAAAACAAGGAAGTTCACATATAGTTACCAATATACTCAATTATTAGTACGGAAGGGTGGCCAGTGCTAACAGTCATTTTGCTCCAACAGGCAAGTTTATTAATTTGCTTTTTAGATTTCTCCATTTTAAAAAGTATATAGGAATAAATGTGGTGTGAACTATTGTTTTTCTAATATCAATGAATTCTTTACAGATTATCTTAAATTTATTTTCTAAATATCTCAGTATTGAGAAAGATTTCATTAAGGTCACTTCTAACACATGACTGACCAGGGAAAAAAATTGTTGATAATTATCATAACTAGTAACGCTAAGTTTTATATTTGACTTTGAATTAATCAATTATGTTGCCATTTCTTATTAGCTAAACTTGAAATTCACATATATATATATATATATATATATTTTTTTTTTTTTTTTACTTATTTATTTTTTTTAGATGGGAGTCTCACTTTGTCACCCAGCTGGAGTGCCATTGCGTGCTTTCAGCTCACTGCAACCTATGTTTCCCTGGTTCAAGCAATTCTCCTGCCTCAGCCTTCCGAGTAGCTGGGACTGTAGGCACCCACCACCATGCCCAGCTAATTTTTTGTATTTTTAGTAGAGACGGGGTTTCACCATATTAGCTAGGATGATCTCGATCTCCTGACCTTGTGATCCTCCCACCTCGGCTTCCCAAAGTGCTGGGATTACAGGTGTAAGCCACTGTGCCTAGCCCATTTTTTCTTTTTTTGAGACAGTCTCACTCTGTCACCCAGGCTGGAGCGCAGTGGCACAATCTCAGCTCACTGCAACCTCTGCCTCCCAAGTTTAAGTGATTCTCCTGCCTCAGCCTCCTGAGTAGCTGGGATTATGGGTGCCCACCACCATGCCCAACTAATTTTTGTATTTTTACTAGAGATGGGGTTTCACATGTTGCCCAGGCTGGTCTCAAACTCCTCACCTCAGGTGATCCACCTATCTCGGCCTCCCAAAGTGCTGAGATTACAGGGGTGAGCTACTGTGCCCGGCCACTAATACATTTTTCAATGCCCTAGTTTTTGTAAGCTTTATAGTAATGAGCCACCATCAAGGTTCTGTCTTTCCAGACTTTAAATCAGGCACCTATTTAGGTCTCTTTCGTTACTTGGCAATCAGGATTCCACATTACTCTGAATGGATAAGAATTCAAAATATTCTGCCTGAAACAGGTGAAATCTTCAAGTAGACAACAGAAACAAGATCCACAGAATTAATATCTTCAGGAATAAACTGAGTGAACAGCACATACACAGCCAGTTCACCTACCTTCTTTCACGGCACCTTTGACAGACCAATTCAAAACTACAGGATAAAGAAATATAGGGTCTTCTCCTCCTGAGAGTTCAGATGTAACATCTAAAGTTGAAAAATTCAAAAATTGTATGTTCTGTTTAATAACCCAAAATAAAAATTTTTTGAGTAATTCAAAATAAAAATTATTTAAAAGAGATGAAAAACAGGAAAATACTAAAATATTCTAAATTATGTGCCTTAAAATGTCAATTATAGCATTACATTTTAGAAATAAAAAAAATCAAATTATTTGCTTCACTTTTCCCCCTAAAAGCTAAGGGGTCCACCACCAAATAGGTAAAAAGTTTCTAAGGCATTATTCTCTCTTATTCAACAGCTGTCCTATATCAGCAAACCCAAGACTCAGAAATCTACCAATTATATTAACTCCATTTTAGTAAAATTATCTTCAAAAGCTAGTAAAGTATAACACAGCCACTGGAGCCATACTGGCTGGGTTCAAATTCTAATCATGACATGTTTTAGTTATGAAACCTTGGAAAGTTATTTAGCTTCTCTGTGCCTCAATTTATTCATCTTTAAAATGGAGATAATAATAGTACCTTCCTCATATGGTTTTTACATACAGGTTGCATAAGTTTTAATGTCTATGTTTTATAAAAATAGTATATTTTGTAAAATAGTAACTGGCACACAGAAAACAATGTACAAAACTATCATTTATTATTGTTGTTTTTGAATTTACTATTCTTTTTCTAACCATTAGACCATCAGGAAGAATTTACCACTTAGCTACTTATAGCCCATTGTGCTTCTCGGTAAAATATTTTTACCAATATTATGAAAATAAATAATTCATACTTATAGAACACTGTACATTTTAAGGAATTATACTTTCTATATATAATAAGATGATTACAGCTTTCCCAAAGCTAGGTTAACTAGTTATAGAAACAATCAAACACTTAGTTCAAGTGTCATAAATCCATGCTTGAAACAGGCATGGAACATATTAAAAGAGAGAGAGATCCAAGTCAGTGAAGCCCACAAGACAGAACTGAGGCGCACAGTAAGAAAGGTGAAGTAGGGACATGGAATTCTACAAGCATAGCCAGGTTCCCAAAGGCCATGGAGCAAAAGTCTTTAAAGACTTCTTAGACGAAGCCTGGAAACATCAATCGGTTAAATGTCAAAATGTACTTTAACATGTTGCAGCAACTATCATACTTGGTTTAAGGCTCAAATTTGAGTAGTCTCTTGTTCTAGAAGATTTAAAGTACCTGCTTTTTAAAAATGTGACAATACTAATCATCACCAGAAACTAACTCAATTTCCCAAGTAGCTTTCCAGGCTGCAAATTCCAAAACACCAATCATTGCATTAACACATTGGTTCATTATGAAATTACTACAGTACAACGACCTAAAATTAAACTCATCTTTCACTCTGCTTTCTACTCTGGAAGATGTTGGTTCAAACCGTTTACACGTTAACAACCCTCACACTATCCCTTTATTTCCCAGTTGCATTTTTGCCTTTAAAGCAGTGATTCTCAATTCTGTACCTCCCATAACCCCCTCCCACTCTCCCTTCAAGGATACCCAGATTGTTGTCACAACTAGGTGGATGGTGTGCTGTACTTCTGTGAGTAGAGACCAGGGATGCTACTCAAAATCATACAGTGCCAAGCACAGTCCCTCACAACAAAGAACTACCTGGCCCAAAATGCTAATAGTGTGGAGGTTGAGAAAACTTGCTTTAGAATCAGAAGACGCAGGCTCGAGCCCAAGCCAGCTACGTAATCCTAAGTAAATCGCTTAATCTCTATGAGCCACATCTGTAAAAAGTGGCTAACAATCCATTAACAGGGTATTGTTAGGATTAATGATATAATGTAACAGCACTGTGTAAATCTTAAAGAGTTTACCAATCTAAGGGTTTACAATGCTAATCTTATTGTAATCCTTTGAACCAAATATTTTCTTGTTTTAAAAAACTTAATGCTAAACAGAAGTATACAGAAAAAAACAATGATTACATTGCTTTGTCAGTTTGAGGAGGTGTGTCTCCAACAAAGCCAGCTGTTCACTTATCTTTTCAGGCAACAGTATCTGCTGTGGCTTCTTACTCTTTAAAGACTTCTTAGAAGAATCCTAGAAACATCGGTAAACGTCAAAATGTACTTTAACGTGTTGCAACAACTGTCATTTTCAAACAACATCCTTTAAATTATGTTTTCATACTTTCATATTTGGTAGATAAAAACTATGATCTACATAATATTAATTAATAATAATGAATAATCACAGTCATTGTGTTCTAATTAAATGCAGACACATTCCACATTTCATGGAGATTGACCAAAATGCTGCTTTGTTTCCCTCTCCCTTTCTCCCAATAATTTCCACCCTCCAAAACCTGCATTCTCAAAGCAGCTGAGACTATGTCTCTAAAAATCTTGAAAAGACAATTCAAAGAGGAAATGTATCCCTTTATTCCTTTTTTTCCTTTCCTTTTCCCAGAAGGAGCTTCTTTACAACTTAGCTAATTGCCTTTGCCACTTTGCCTTTCATTGAGTAAGGGGATCAGTAATTACTGGATTAAGAATCCGCCTATCTGCACTCAGGCTCACAACCATGTTTTCTCTGTCTGAGCCTGAGAACTGACCTGTTAATGTCTCTTGTTCTCCAAAAAACCTTCCAAGCCCCTTTAGGCTTAAAGGAACCTTGAGTAGCTCTAGTAATTTCTGACTACTATAAACTAACAATCTCTACAATCTTAGATGGAAGAATCACAACCTTCCGCTGAAGTATAAGCTTCAAGGAGAGGGGCATGAGGCCTGTCCTACCATGATGTGAAAGGCCCTCAGTCAAGGCCTGCGTGACATAAAGGGGCTGATGGACTCAGAGAGAAGACACTGGATGGAACCAAAAAAAAAAAAAAACCCTTCCAATTGCTTCCAGCTTAATCAAAACTCCCTAGACAAAACACCCTCCCAACTAAAAAAAAAAAAAAAAAAAGGTATTATGGCTTAAAAAGTCATCCAGTAAAACAGTGGTGATTTTAAAGATTTTTTTGGCAAACAAATGCTTACTTGGAAATTCAACATATCACAGAGATAAAAATGGAGCTACTCTAACTCAAACAGTCAGGGATGAGAGTCTCTACCCGCACCCAAGCCATGAAAGGGACTTCAAGTAATTCCTAGGCAGTGGCTCACGTCTGTAATCCCAGCACTTTGGGAGGCCAAGGCAGGAAGATCACCTAAGGTCAGGAGTTCAAGATCAGCCTAGCCATCATGGTGAAACCCCATCTCTACTAAAAATACAAAAATTAGCCAAGTGTGGTGGCACATGCCTATAATCCCAGCTACTTAGGAGGCTGAGGTAGAAGAATCACTTGAACAGAAGGCAGAGGCTGCGATAAGCCAAGATCACACCACTGCACTCTGGCCTGGGCAACAGAGTGAGACTCTGTCTCAAAAAGAAAAAAAGAAAAAGAAACCAAATGAACTAAGTAACATTTCAAAACTTGATCTCCAAAAATATGTTAACTACGTAGTTTCAAGGAAAGGCAATAAGCATAAGGGAAGGCAGATATTAAAAGTTCATCTCAAAAATTAGCCGTCTCATAAGAGAATGTAGGTGTCACAGTGAGTTTCAGAAATCGACTTTGAACACAAAGTTAAAAAAAACTCTGACATGTATTTGCTGCATTCAATGACCCACCCAGAACAGTAAAATCTTAGATCTAGAAGAGACGTTAGAGAGCTTTTAAGTCTCATGTCCAGCTGGGTGTAGGAAGCTCTCTATGATTGCCTAACTGATGGCTGGGAGTGGTGACTGGGGACTATTCAGTATACTAGCAGAGATTCCTTCTTAATTTTCTTCACTATAACTCAAAAAAACAAGACAAAACCCAAAAGCTCTTTACTAGATTTTTTCACTTATTTGTAAATACAAGTGTCAAATTTATCAGTTTTCTAATGTTTCATAATACATTACCCCTAAAGACCCAAACTAAACATAGGTTTAAAAATGAGAAACAAACACAATTACCTCCTCTGGCATTTCTTCTTGTTCATCACCACCATCCAACAGAGACTTGCTTTCTGGTGTGATGTCCAACATTTTTTTCCCATAATTTATAATCATTACTGCCAGGTCATATTCCCTCCATGAACGTAGAATCTAATTTAAAATATTGATTAATTATCTCTGTTGGGCATTCTTGTCTATTTTCAAGTGTAATGCATCATTTTTTCATAAATTCAAAAGCCCCATAGAGTTTTCAGTCTAAGAATCCCCATTTTATTGTTAAGAAAACTGTAAATTTACCTCCAGATCATATTAATACATTTAGTGCAATTAAAGATGCATAATTCAACTATTTTAAGTAAAGGACTAATAACAGGATTTCATCAGTAATAAACTTCCCATATCTCTGGGCCATATAGCCATATACCTTCTGATACAGTGAGTTAACTATTAAGAAAACAATTCTTTTCAAAAAAGTCCATATCTAAAACGTTATTTGTAAAGGCCACGTCACTACCACCTCTTATCTTTAGTCGCTTTCTATGGGAAATGACACAATTACTGACCTTATGGTATCTTAAAGAGTATTTATATCACTAAGTGATTTTTTTTTTTTGAGACAGAGTCTTGCTCTGTCACCAGGCTGAGTGTAGTGGCATGGATCTCAGCTCACTGCAACCTCTACCTCCTAGGTTCAAATGATTCTTCTGACTCAGCCTCCTGAGTAGCTGGGATTACAGACAGGTGCCACAACACCCAGCTAATTTTTGTATTTTTAGTAGAGACAGGGTTTCACCATGTTGGCCAGGATGGTCTCAATCTCCTGACTTTGTGATCTGCTCCCCTCGGCCTCCCAAAGTCCTGGGATTACAGGCGTGAGCCACCACACCCAGCTATCATAAGTGATTTACAAGACGTTCTGCTAGAGGACTGGGCTAGATAGAAGCTGTTTTTGGCAGATTCCCCATCAACCCGAGGGGAAGTGAGCATTGTAGGCATAAGAGGAAGGGGCCTATTTAGCCTCTCTCACATCCCCTATTACCAGTTCTGTGGCCTTCGCTATTCTGGCCCTTACCTACCATTCTAGAGTAATCTTCCACTACTCATCTCTTTGTACTTTAATCTTACAAAATATTGAGCCGATTATAAAATCTGATGGTCACCATTGTGCTACAGGACTTCATGTCTTCCACAGCTGATCCATTCCTCAGAACAGCTTTCTGCACCTTGTTTATACAGCTTCACCTTGCCATTAAAACCTGGGCTCTAGCATCAACTTCAGGAAAGCTGCCCTGGCCAGCAATCTGATTTCCATAGATTCTGCAATCAGATTGCTGGCCAGGGCAGGTCATAGGATGGGGACACATTCACTGTGAGCCCCTCATGGCAACTAGGAGTATAAATAAGTTTGCGTGAATTTGTTATATGTAGATATATTCTGTTGAGTACATTAGTATTTAAGACAAGTGTATCAGTTTGTTCTTACGCTTATAATAAAGACATACCCAAGACTGGGTAATTTATAAAGGAAAGAGGTTTAATTAATTCACAATTTCACATGGCTCAGGAGGCCTCAAAATCATGGCTGAAGGTGAATGAGGAGCAAAGTCAAGTCTTACATGGTAGCAGGCAAGAGAGAGCTTGTGTAGGGGAACTCCCTTTTATAAAACCATTGAATCTTGTGAGACTTATTCACCATCAAGAGAACAGCATAGGAAAGGCCTGCCCTCATGATTCAATTACCTCCCACTAGGTCCCTCCCATGACATGTGGGAATTACGGGAGCTACAATTCAAGATGAGATTTGGGTGGGGAGATAGCCAAAGCATATCAATAAATAACAACTTTTACTTCTCATGCAGGGAAGGGATATATAACGTTGCTGAAAAGTAATGAGTGTCTGCTTAGACCTGAGAAACCGTACCTAATGCTAAGAACTGGAACATGTTTCTATGGGACCAGGGCAAAGGCACTAAACTAATAGTGACTGTGGAACAGAGTGTGGAAAAGAAAGTGCCAAAATACACTGTTCACAATAGCAAAGACTTGGAACCAACCCAAATGCCCATCAATGATAGACTGAATAAAGAAAATGTGGCACATATACATCATGGAATACTTTGCAGCCATAAAAAAGGATGAGTTCATGTCCTTTGCAGGAACATGGATGAAACCGGAAACTATCGTTCTCAGCAAACTGACACAAGAACAGAAAACCAAACACCACATGTTCTCACTCATAAGTGGGTATTGAATAATGAGAAAACATAGACACAGGGAGGAGAACATCACACACCAGGGCCTGTCAGATAGTGGGGGTCTAGGGGAGGGATAGCAGAGGGTGGGGGCATTGGGGAGGAATAGCATTAGGAGAAATACATAATGTAGATGATGGGTTGATGGGTGTAGTAAACCACCATGGCACATGTATACCTATGTAACAAACCTGCATGTTTTGCACATGTACCCCAGAAAAAGTATAATAAATAAATTTGTTTAAAAAAGAAAGTGCCAAAATAAATTTTATGAGTGTTTTAAAATTATTTATTTATTTATTTATTTTACATTTTGTAGAGGCAGGGTCTCTCAAAGTGCTGGGATTACAGGCATGAGTCACTATGTTTGGCCAAAATAAATTTTAAATAGAGAGGTAGGGTAGATCATGCAAGGCCTTGAATGCCCAGCAAAACAGTCAAATCTCATTATTAAATGTATATGAGAGGGAGAAAGTTTTACTATAAGGAAACAGAATTGAGCTAAGTTTTGCTATAAGAAAATAGAAATAAGTCTCCTCTCCACTCTACTTAATTTTGTTTTCTGACATATTTAGGTACTAAGTTTATAGATAACTGAGCAATCTTTTCCCCTTGTTTTAATATGCTAGTAGAAAATAATAAATGATGAAGAATTTTTCCAACCAAAGGAAAAAACAGGACTGCTCCTATTTAACATACCAAGAGATAAAACAAAAAGAGTATGTCAGATGTTTAGCATAACAATTTTTAAATGACACACTGAAGATGATGAATCTCACTAGTGGCATGTTAGAAAAAACTGCTGCCTAAAAAAGAAAGACTCAACCATCTGAAAAGATTACCAATTTTAAAAGCAGAACAGAGAAAAGAAACAGAGCCATTTGACTAATCAGGTTTTACATGTCCTAAGAGAAAACCCAACATTGTTTATATCAAATGAACACCTGAAATGTGGGATTCAGGGTTAGTCCAGGATTCTGGAACTATAGGCCAGACTGGAGGAAGCTTCTAGAATGGCAATTCTCAACATATTAGGGACAAAATCCAGTTAAATATCAACATTCTGACATTAATATATTATTTGTTTTTGAACATTCAGAACACATTCGGGCTGGGCACAGTGGCTCATGCCTGTAATCCCAGCACTTTGAGAGGCAGAGGTAGGCAGATCACATGAGCTCAGGAGTTCAAGACAAACCTGAGCAACATGGAAAAACCCCATCTCTACAAAAAATACAAAACTTAGCCAGGTGTGATGGCATGTGGCTGTAGTCCCAGCTACTCAGGAGGCTGATATTCGAGGACTGTTTGAGCCAGAGAAGTGGGGGTTGCAGTGAGCTGCGATCATGCTGATCTCTGCCTCAGAAACAAACAAAAAACACATATTCAGGGTCATTTCTATAGTAACATCATTTGGATTTCAATGATTCCCCAAGTGGGAGAAGAAGGGGTGGGGGTCCTGGGTAGCAAGTCAGGAAAGGCACAGAGCCAGTTAGAAACTAGTGTATGCTGAGAGAAAATTCATCCAAAGCTGAGAAAATGGCATGTGAATTCAAGGATGTCAGCCTCCACCGGGCCCCAAATGCTGGTTCTAAGCCCAATTTATTCTAGGTCAGCATTCTCTCCCATCTTCTTCAGTGGCTCACCCAAACCCACCCATTCTCAAATCTTTGAAACCCACCCTTACCCATTACCTCCTTACTGTCAGCAAATGACCTTGCTTCCTGTCCACAGATGAAAATAAGGGAAATGGAGCTTATCTCTTATTCACAAACCCATCATCACACATCTGTAACTACAACCACCCTTCCCTCCTTGAGAAGGGAGAAGCAAATCTCTTGTCAAGACTAACCCCTCCCACATGTGCTGGGATCCCACTGCCTCATGCTGTCAGGGATCTTGCTCTAGTCCTCACCCCTCCTCTCTTAAGTCTTCATCCTTTCCTTTTCCTGGTCCCTCCTCATCAATATTACAATGTTTTGGAGTACCTGGATAAGCAGAATTGTTTTTTTGTTTGTTTTTAGCAGAAGTTGCTATTGACATGATGCAAGCAACAAGCTGCCTTGAAAAAGAGTTTCTTTCTTCTGGAAGAAACACTGCAGTAACTGTTAGTTACTTAAACATACATAGTTGTGTTCAGCGCCCTGGTAAGAGAGGACAACCTGGCCTCCCTTTATTTGCAAAAGATACCCCTACCCTGGAAATACTCACTGATGGAAGAGCTTTTTGGAGGTCAGGGTAGACCAAGCAGATAAATGCATTCTAAAGAAAAGTAACCTTGGAAGATAGACTTTGGGCCCAGCATAACATGAATTAATGTGTGTTACTGTAACACTGGAAAAAGAAAAGCGCGCTTTGGATTGCATAGAACCCCCACTTTCAATGATGTCACCATGTGACAATGACAGAACTAACAGCAGCAGGAACATTCTTAGGGTTGGGAGGGGTTAGGAATGACAGAATAGCTTTAGACTAATCAAACTCTTCAGTTCTTCCTCTTGCCTAGTATTTAGAAGAAGGATTGGCCTCTTGGACTAAGTGCACCCTTGAAATTGTTAGATAATTCTCTTCCCTTCGCA
The DNA here is from genome assembly GCF_049354715.1 of Callithrix jacchus. Taxonomy (NCBI): domain Eukaryota; kingdom Metazoa; phylum Chordata; class Mammalia; order Primates; family Cebidae; genus Callithrix; species Callithrix jacchus. The sequence continues at coordinate 99,696,268 of NC_133510.1, read as the reverse complement.
CTCTACGCGCTGCCCCCTGGTGATGGCATCTGTTTCTATTGCTTTAATTGCAGTCCAGACACTAAAGACTTCTTTGTCTTCACACACATTTCGAACCTCCTGAGCTCCAGACTGATAGGTCCTATTGCATAATGGCCACTTCTTTGGCTATCCTATCAACTTCAAAATTCAATCTGTTCAAAACTCATTACCTTCTCCCCCTTCACCACCCAAAATTACTCCTCATGCAGCATTCAATGAGTAGCATTATATTCACCCAACTGCCCAGGTCAGGTAGCTGAATATTACCACTGCCTCTTCCCTCTCCCTCCTTTATTCTCTTTATCTATCAGAGTTTCAGATTCTCAATTCGATCAATTCTATCTCATAAATAATTTGAATCCGTTCCCTTCTACCTCCATTTTCTCCATACCAGTTTAGTTTATCTTCTCTCACCTTCTAACTCATCTCTGCCTCAGGTACTATTTCCTCTCATTATTAGCTGTGTACAAGAACAATTTCTTTTTTCTAAAATACAAATCTCCTTATGTCATTCCTGGGTGTGAAAGCCTTCAATGGTGCCTCCCTGACCTCACAAGAAGGCCATTTATCACCTGGACCCATCTGTTGCTCAACTGAAATATTGCACTATATCCTCCATAATAAAAGATAAATTTGATTATTTTCCCTAACTCTAAAATTATTTCATATTTTCTAACTGATTACTCCCTGGAGTGATCAACATTAATAATCCTATGCCTTCATGTATTTTCCCAACCTAATCTTTACCTTTGAGCTTTGCTTACAGTGTCTTGCCATAAAAATGTTTTAATCATCATGTAATCTAATTATCTATTTTATTCTGTTTATCGTTTGAACTTTGTGGCTTATCAAGGAAAGTGTCCCCTGACTCCAAGGCCATATAAATATCCCTAAGTCTATCTAGACTTTATTTTGTTTATGGCATGATATAAGGTTCTGGCTTTGTTTACTTTCAGATGAACAGTCAAGTTACACTAGCACCTTTCATTAAATAAACTATTATGATACTCTATCATTTTCTCAATGAATCAAATTGCTACCTTTGTCATATATTCATTTCTTCTGTAGACTTGGGGGCCATTCCTGGACTCTCTATTCTATTGCACTGAACTGTTTGCCCATTACTTTGTGACACCATTTTTTATGAAAGTGGCCTTATGGCAAACTTTAATATCTATTGCGGACTTCTAAATTAATCAGCTTCAGAGAAACCCAATTAGAATCCTAATTAGAACTGTATTAAATTTAAATATTATTTTAGGAAGGATTTGCACTTCTGGATCTATCTACCTGTTCAAGAACTTGATGTGGCCTGTCCTATGCTCAAATCTGATTTTGTGTCCCTCAGTAAGATCCTACGGTTCTTTTATCTAGATTCTTTAACATTTTGTTAAGTTTTGAATATTGTGCATGGTAAGTGGTATATCTTACCCTCTCCATTTCTAACCTATTGCTAGTATTTTTAAAAACCTATCAGTTTGTAAGTGTATTACATATGATTACTTTATATATTCTCTTTATAATCCTAGTAATTTTTTACCAGCATTTCATGGGGTTGTGAGATCAGTAAAATTATAGATCAATTATACTTTCCTAATATTATAAAATTATTTTCTATCCTTATCTATTACATGAGAAAGAACATCTAAAAATACCAAATCTCACTGTTAGGAGTCAGCATCTATTTCCTGTGGCTGATTTTTAAAGAAATTGCTCCAGAAATTTGCCATTCAGTATATTTGCTGTAAAATATTGGTAAATGTCTTTGTCACTCAATAGCTTCTTTCCTTTCCTAATTTATTAGAAATTTTATTAGGAAAGGTTACTAAGTGTTATCAAATGTCTTTGTGGCATTTTTCATATAATCTTACTTTTCTTCTTTAACTTGCATTGCAAAAAATTAATGTTTTGTTCTAATTCAGACTCAATTTTTAATACTTGACAATGAGATTGCCCTAGGACCAGAAAGTGACCAAATGCCATTCAGAACAGAGAAGGGTGATCAGACAGAACAGATCTGAAGGATACCACATAATGACTCTCTTGGTTCTGATTAATATTTTGGGCTCTGAACTTTGCTTTTTCTGATATGAAAGTTGCCACTTCTCCTTTAATTTGTTTGCATTTTCCCAGTAGCATTGTCTAACCATTTATTTTTTCAAGCATTGTTTGTCACCATGTTTTAGAAGAGTTTCTTGAAATACAATATATTTGAACCTGACTTTTTACCCCATCTGGAAATTTCTGCCTTCTGAATTCATTCACATTCAGTGAAGTGAACAATATACTTAATTATATGCCTTCTGTCTTATATACTTTCTCTTTTTCCTTCTTACTTTTGCTGAAATTCACCATTTTTTCCTCCCTGTCAGTTTTTCCTGTTCCTATTTCCTCTCTCTCATTCCTCCCTGTTCATTTTTTTCCCCGTCAATTTAGAAGTCCTACTATGCAGCTGGGCACGGTGGCTCACACCTGTAATCCCAGCACTTTGGGAGGCTGTGGCGGGTGGAACACCTGAGGTCAGAAGTTCAAGATCAGCTTGGGTAACATGGTGAAACCCCACCTCTACTAAAAATACAAACATTTGCCAGGCATAGTGATGCATGCCTGTAATCCCAGCTACTCAGGAGGCTGAGACATGAGAATCGCTTGAACTGGAGAGGCAGAGGTTGCAGTGAGCCGAGATCGAACCACTGAACTCCAGCCTCAGCAACAGAGTGAGCCTATGTCGCAAAAAAAAAAAAAAAAGGAAGTTCCACTATGCTGTAAAGTTCTGCTCATGGTTACCTATTTCTCTGAGTCATCTTTAAATATATACAGATACACACATATATATGCTATCAAAAAATAATTTTATAATACGTGTATTTTATATGTATATGTGTGCCTGTGTGTGTGCGTGTGTGTGTGTACATGCATACATAAAACGTGCAACCATGCACCAAATATCTTTCCCTGCTCATACCTCCACTGACGCCAGGCAGGATAGAAGTTTTAGTTCTAGGTTATTAATAAATTTTTCTTTCAAGGATAACTCTTCTCTTTAAAGAATCCCTACTTAGCATTTATATTACAAAGTCCTAGTCTCACCATTACTATCTATTTAATTTTAATAATACATATATTGCAAGATTCATTGCTCCCATTATTCTCCTTTTTCTCTTTCCCTGTCTTGGGATTTCTGTTCTGAATCAATTGTCATTTGATAGAGTATTTCCTCAAGTGTTTTCCTCAGATAAGTACATGGGCAGAATACTTTTTAATGCCTGCACTTCTGATAATGTTTATTTTGCCCTGACAAATGAATGATATCTTTTCTGGTTATTAATTTTTGGACATCGGTCTTTTTCCCTCAGGATTCTACAAATGTTGTTCTAGTGTTTTAATTTCTAGCATTGCTGATATGAAAAAAAAGTCTGAAGCTAATTGATTCTTTTTCCATTGCAAATAAATGTTCTCTGGGTCTCAAAACTTTAAGATTCGTCCTTATCCTTTGACTTCAGGGATTTCACCAACCTGTATTTCCATTTGTGTTCTGACATGAATCCTGCCTGGAACTCAGGAAGTCTATTCCTTCTCCATTTTCTTTGCTCTTCTACCTCCAGACTTCTTTTGACTTCATGTTATGACATCTGGATCTGCCTTCTGAATTTATTTACCACCTCTAGGTAATTCTGCACTATGTTGCAGGGGGTATTTCTTGAGCTTTCAGATTTGACTCCAGAAATACTTTAATCTCACTCTTCATCCATTTGATTTTTTTCAATCAAATATCAAATTCGTTTGTTCAGTTACAGAAGGGTTATTTTTGTTTCTTTTCTTCTAGATCACATGATTGTATCTCCTTCAAAGTTTTCTCTGCCTTTTTTTAACCAAGTCTTCTCTAGTCTTTTTCCAACATGGTGAGAGTAGAAACAATGATTTTGGTGTCTGGCTTGCTCTTCTTCCCTTGAAGTACTGAGTCTCCTTCAGTGAGTAATTGCTTTTTCCTTCCTGCTAATGGCTTACATTCCCTCAGCATCTACACATTCCAGGTCACAGTGGTCTCTGCAGCACTGGCAAGCCAGTGAGAAACGGAACAAATATGATTTCCTGCTCTTGAGGTCAGGCCATGAGCAGCCGCAAATAATGGCTTCTTTGCTAAGGTGGAGTAAAGAAGCCTCTCTGCTGCCAGACCTCCACAGAAGCAAGCTTACATCCTAACTACAGCAATGGAGCAAATCAGCTCACCTACACAGCGTTCTTCCAGATTGCTGGTTAAATCACAAAGGTCCTATGAGAACCACATAAAACAGGCAGGCAGACATGGCCCTTCTTTGAGGGAATCACTGGATTCTGTCAACTACAGCCTTTGAGGAACCACACAATGCTGGTCTTTCAGCCAAGCAATGAGAATAAACAAGCTGACCTCTGCCTCTTGTCTCTCAGTTCCTTCTTGTTTCCAAGGTGAATGAAGTCCCGTAAAAAGCCCTTCCCTCAGATATTCTGGCCTAAGATACCCCCTCCAGCCTTTACCAACTGGCCTGCTCAGGCTACTATATATAATCTGCCAAAATAAAAATTGAAAAGGAGAAAAGTCAGGGATGTGTGATTGAGCTGCCATCTATTCAGAATTCCTCATCTTTTTACCTTAAAACAACCTTCTTGCAAGCCTTTGAGCTATAATAAATGCTTTCTAGTATTTCTTCTCATTAACTAAAGCCTAAATAAATTTAGTTAACTATTTCAATTGTTTTCCCATATTTTTGTAAAAAAAAAAAAAAAAAAGCAAAACACTCGGGAATACAGTAATTCAGTTTACAAACAACACTAAGCACAACTCGGCCTATATAGACCTCTTACAATAACTGTCAAATCAACAGGTTGGGAATCTGTTGCTCCATATGAATGGTCTGCCCTGCTTAAACGTGCCCACTCAACTCTAGGCTAAAAACTGGTCATGAACCTCTAAGTCCACTCACTTGCATAGTCCTTTATGCCCTCTGCCACCAAAGCTGTTCCTCCTCCATCTGTCTCAGCTCTACTCTTCCTTCCTCTTGCTACAGGGTCATCCCAACTAAAGTAGGCTCAGCCCATAAAACTGTCTCCTTTCACTGCTTTTCTTTTTGCTTACAACATTTAAAGCTTCATGAAATTATATTTCATGTATATGTTTGTATTCTGTCTCCACCACTAAACCACAAGCTCTGTGAGAAAATGTTGGTTTCTTTTTAAATAAAGAATGCCTATAGGTAGAATTACCTAATCTCTAGTTTGTCTCAGGACCCAACCTTGCCTTACATTCAACCAATTCACGAGTTATTTTACCTGCTTGGTCTTAGCAGGCATTTGTGTTTGTAACTCTTGCTCAGAGAATACCTAAGTCTCAACCCCAGAGTGACGCCTTCCCCAATCACCCCAGCCCTTAGTGGTGATCTTCCTGCCTCCCTGTTTGTGTCACCACCATCGATGTATCAACTAAGCTAGAAACCTGGGTGTCAGCCATGATTCATTCTTCTTCTCCTACAATTACTATGGGGTTCTAATTCTTTGTGCATATGTCAAGAGCCCAAACCAGTGCCTGATACAAATATAAATATTTGTTGAATGAAGGAATGAAACAAAAATGAAAAGTCTGTTTATATTCTGACCACACTCTTGCCTATGTCTTCTCCTGGGTTTAGATGTCCAGATACAGCACTCTTGACTGGCACAGCCTGAATTCACTTCTACGGTTTGTCCTCTGTTGAGTTCAGGGCCCTACACACCAACCTCAGAATCATCCTTAGGCTCTGCCTAGTCAGCCCTTTCCTTCAGGCCTAACTTCATTTGTTTACATTCTAATGTCTTGAGATTAACATACCCCTCCATTATTGACTGTTCACTTATAACCTGGCTGCTTGGCCTCTTGATGTCTTCTAAACCCCAGTATCTCAATGCCTGGGTTAAGATACTTAAAGTCTGCCTGAAAGTTCCGCAAAAATCACAACCTGATAAGATGATATGCAGGTTTATTGCAGTACAATAAATATATAATTAATGTTTTAGGGTTTTGAAACAAATATGTTCTGTGTGACCATATATAATGCCGATAAAATATACAAATGCTATTTCAATTACATCAAGTTTTACTTTGTGAAGTACCACAGTTTCATCAAAAAGTCTTCAGATTGCTATTCTATAATGTTTAGCCTCTACATTTGCTTTTGATCTAAAAATGCTTTTAAGGTGCCATTTTTAAAAGTGTTCTCATTGTGATTAAAAGCAGACTTTCTAAATCATCATTGCTCCTAAAGTTTGTGATACTAGATAAAGAATGAGATAAATACCTTTGTTATGTAGAAAACACAACAAGCTATCATGTGCTGTACACTTTGAAAACTCGCAGTATGTTTCTTCGAACAGACGATATTTGGTAGTCCTTGCAAAACCACTATACACTTTATCAAGATCTAAAAATTAGAATCACAGTGATTTTTGTTTTAAAATGTCATCTTACTCATTTCATTATAAAATGTTCCATTCAAATCATGTCAGCTTTAAGAAACAAAATTTTATTATCATCAATAATTATTAATAAATTGTTAGGAATAAAGGAAAGTACACTGAGATAAAGTTGGTACACTCCATTTTGAGATAAGTCTTTCATCTACAGTAACTTGAAAATTAGTGGACAGAATTAAAAAACACAAATAACCATAAAACAAAGCATATTTTGATAAGTATCATGAAAGGTATAGTCAGAATGTTACATGTATATGAGAAACTATCACATCCACGTATAGGAGAACCTTGAAAAACCAGATGAAAGATTATATGGCATAAATATTACACAGTGATTCCAGGTACTTAAAATTAAATAGTTTCCTTTAAAATTAAAACCAGACATTTGTATCTCAGGAAATCAATTAATATTGGTGCTTACTTCCTATTCTCCTTGTTTAATATTATATGATCCTAAATTTGATCAAGAGCTAGATGAATGAGTTTAGCTTTTCAAAAGTAGCTTTGAGATTTCATCAATCTATTCATCGTTTGGATTAACCCAAAGGACAAATTAATATATGAATGTTGGTTCTTTGGGGGCATATTAATTGCTTCAAGTTCTCATTCTAACAATATTATTACTGTTGCAGTATACTCGTCTCTAATACTTTTTAAATTTCTCCCCTCCCTAATCACCTTCTCCCACGCTGTGGGATCCCTTCCCAGTTGAATGTGGGTGGGGCTCTTGAATGTGATGAGCTCGTCAGTCTCATGCATATATTACCCTAGGTAAGGCTCCTCACAGCACACTGGAGGAGACTCTCCTATGGCCTTGAAAAAGCAAAGGGCCATGATGTGGAAAGGCCGTGTGTCAAGGAATTAGTAGTTGGCCTTTAGGTGCTAAGGACCTCCTATGTAAAACCTCAAGGAAATGAATTCTCTCAGTAACAGTGAACTCAGATAAAAGAAAAAAAAAAAAAAACAGTGAACTCAGAAAAGCGCCTCAAGCCTCAGACGAAATCACAACCATAGCCAACACTTTTCTGTTCAACCCCATAACACCCTAAGCAGAAGACCCAGCTAACCTGTATCCAACCTCTTAACCCACGGAAACTATGAGACAGTAAATGAATGTCCCTTCAAGTCACTAAATCCATGGTGATTTGTTAGAAACATGAAAAACTGTATAATCCCTTCAGCCAGATCTCAGCTACCCTTTTTCCATAAATCCTAACCCTCCATCACCAAGACACCAGGTATTTTTTCTTGGGTCCTCACCATATTTTTTCTCAGATGATGGATTTAACAATATGCCTTGAATAAATACTGCTGTTTCTGACATTATGAGAACATAAAATTTAAAATAACTTTAAAACTCTAGAAAAGTAGATTGCCAATATTTAAATATGGACAGGAACAGGGCCGAATATTTTCAGAGAAACCCACTTTATATCCTTATCTATGTTTGCCCAGACATATTATTAAAGTGTTTTTCAGTTAACTCCTAAATTTTCATAATACTTCTTCCTGACCTATTTGGCCTTTACAAGAGACATATGGCTTTTCTTTTCCAAAATGAATTGTTAAGTTGCCTTTCTAAAGATTGCATTTTTGGGGGGAGAGGAATATTCTTACCTGTACAACAGGTACCAAAACAATATTGTGATAGATTATGGGAGCAAGAAGGCCATAACACTGAGTCACAGCTTGAAGAGCATAGCTGGAATCATTTAGAGAGTTGCTAAGTTCCAATGCCACTAGTACTCTCTCACACTCAATCAGTCTGGCAATCTGTAAAGAAACAGGCACTGATATTCAGATTCAACATAGGTGCTTAGCTTATGTGTCTCTAAGGAGAAGAAAGGGTAGAAAATGTGATCTTTCTGGCTAAAAACAACATGAGTGTTTGTATTTTAAAAAACCTAATATAGAAACAACTCTAACTCTCCAATAATATATATAGATAGCATGGCCTTAGAATTAAACTTCAGAATTTTTAATAAAACAATACAAGTACCATAACAGAAAAGAAACCAGTTTTATTTATTGATAAGCTAAAAACTTGGCTATATTTTTATGTTAAAGAAACATCTAGTTTTTAAAAATATAAGCTATAATAATGAAAATATAAAATCTCTATAATACTGCCCCTATTTGATTAACAGAGTTTCATTTCCTTTTCTGATTTGGGAGAAAATGGTAAATTTTCAGCAAACCAAGCTAACCTCCTATTATACTTCTGTTAATTATACTTTTACTATTTAAACTAAAATGATAGTAAAATGTAAAGTTAAGACTTTGAGAATAAATGCCACTTAAAAAGAATAGTAATCCATTCTTACTCCTCTTTTCCCTTTCCTGGGGAAAGATTCCTTTTTTTTTTGAGACAGAGTCTCCCTTCGTTGCCAGGCGCCAAGCTGGAGTGCAGTGGCACGATCTCAGCTCACTGCAACCTCTGCCTTCTGGGTTCAAGCAATTTTCCTGCCTCAGCCTCCCAAATAGCTGGGACTACAGGTGCACGCCACCACGCCCAGCTAATTTTTGTATTTTTAGTAGAGACGGGGTTTCACCATGTTGGCCGGGATGTCAATCTCTTGACCTTGTGATCCACCCGCCTTGGCCTCCCAAAGTGCTGGGATTACAGGCGCGAGCCACCACACCCGGCTTAATATTTCATTTCACACACACACACACACACACACACACACACACACACAATCTCTCTCTCTCTCTAAAGATTATGTACAAAGAAACTGTCTGAGTGGTAACCAGAAATGTCCATATAGTCAGTTTTGACTAAAATAGTAGTCTAGCATTCTGAAATTCATTGAGGTACTTGAAATTGTTCTTTGTTTTCAGGTTGAAGATGCTGAAAGAAGAAACTGAAGGCAATGCAGTAGGAACATGGTGATAATGGTCGTGAGTACTTGGGCTCTACAGGACAGTGAACCTGTCTTGGGCAAAGAGTCATTTTTTTCACTTCTATATCCCCGGAAGCTGGCATAGTCTCATGTAACAAGTCTTGGTTAATTGTTTAATGGATGGGTAGGAAATAGCAGCTATACAAAAAAATAGATAGCTAAAGCCTCCATACTGAAGGAAGGAAAGAGAGAAAGAAAAGAACTTCAAGCAAGAATGAAAGAAACAATGTAGCATCATTACTAAATGCAAGAGCATTATAGAGTTGCAGATGTACACAGAGCAATGTTCATAACCACACTGAGAATCTATCAATAGGAGACAGGTTACATTCCTGCCTCCATAAAGACAATATTATAATTAAAAACAATGTGGCAGATTGATATATAGCAGCATGAAAATATGGGCAAGCTATATTATAAAAGTGCTAAAAAGGCAAGTTACAAAATAACAAGTAGATCAAATCCCATTTTCATAAATAATAATATCAGATTTGTCTAGGCATATGTTTTTAAATTACAGAAATTATATGAAAGCAAAATTGTTGTATTCTTAGTGGTAATAAGATTACAATGGGTTTTACTTTATACATTATATATCTTTGAATGTATGAAATACATAGTACTTTTGTACACAGGGGGAAAAAAGATAAATTGAAAAGAAGAGAAAAAAACCATGAATTCAGGCCTGTGAAACTTATATGAAATATCACATAAAGTCACATAATCATACAGTGTCCTTTCAGTCCATTCATCAGGCGAGCTATTCAATCACTCAAAATACATGACCTTAAAACATCAAGAAGAAAATATAGTGAATCTGACATGTTTTAATCACTCTAATTCACTTACTTGTTGAGATGGGAAAATCTCATTGCCTTTAATATTATCACAGAAAAGATTTTCTTCTTTAATTTTGATGTCACTTATTACAAAAATATTTCTGAGAAAAAGGTATAAGAGGATTGAAGAAGTCTCTGCCAAAATATCTGCATGTAATCTGCAATATAAAGCAAATGGCAGGTTTAAACATAAAATGATTTAGCAGGTCAACTGGTCTTTTTACATTGATTTGTTCTCAGTATCTACACCATGATCCCAAAAAAAAAGCAACAAAAATGTTTAGAATAGCTATTCTTGCAAAGACAAGTTCACAACTAAGAAAATTAAACTACTGAAATACGTCACAGATATATAAAATTAATTAGTGGCAATTTTTTGCTTCTAATACATAAAGTTATTTTTTTATCAAGATAACAAAATGCCTACAGATTTTCAGAGGGTTGAGAAACAGGCCCAATGTTTCAAATTAACACATTTCCTGAAAATGAGGGTCATTTACAGCAAACTCAGCCATAGTTAAAAAGAAAGCCTTGACAACGCTTAGATTATTTCTAATTATCTTTTCTAAATTGCAGTTGACAGAGCCAACCATTGGCCAGGCTGTGAAATCTGCAAAGCCTTTCTTGTGTCCAGTATTCCCTTCCTTGCCCTTAGCCTTATTTGGTGACAAACCCTCCCTCTTAAGCTTCGGGCTTATCTACTCTCTATACCCCATCCCTATAAAACAGGACAGGGGCTAATATCAGTAATATCAGTAATTCACACTGAAATATGATCCCTTTCACGACCATGTTACACTTTAAAATTATCTTTACCAGGAGGATTTTAGTTCTCCCACTCTCACAACTCATACTGAACCTGCTCTTGGTCTCATGATGGCCTTTGGCACCTTGACATGTGCAATGAGTCCAAGTTGTCACCTCCTGGCTCCATTTCCTTCTCTATCCAGCCCAGACTTTGATCAGTCTTTTCAATAATCATCTTTTTAGCAGGTTAGGTTCTGTCACCTCCTTATTTTGTACAATAATCAATTTGCCTGACCTTGCATACATGTCACTGTCCAATTTTTCTATCTCTGTGACAATGATCAATCACATACTTGCTGATTTGACTCACTCATGCTTTCTTTCATCCACACTAGCAATTGCAGAATGCCTACTAATGTACAAGACACTGTTCTAGACCCTTGGGTCTTTAGCCACAAGGAGCTGAGCTTCAGTACAAATTCATGTTCAATTACATCAACTGAGTCAGTACTGCATCTCAACAACACTTCCATTTATCCCTGATTTCTCCTTGTTCACATTTCCCATGAAAAAAATCATTCTAAATCCTTTGTTCTCTCCGCCCCATGAACTCTAATGTCCTCCAGGCTCTACCACCATAGTGTTATCATCACCTGCATTTCTTGCATCTTCGATCTCTCCCTCTCTACTGGCTCCCTTCCCTCCACACTCCACAATTCTTTCCTTCAGCCTGCCTCCCCACTAAGCTTCTGCCTGGTCTCCTCCTCTTTAGCACCAAACTTCACATGAGTGTCTTTGCTTGCTAGGATTTTTCATTTTCTTGTTTTCCTTAGCCAATTCCAAAATGGTTTCTGGCCTATCATGCTACAAAAAGTGGCTCTCCTGAATTCACCAATGGCCTCCTCATTGCCAACTCTTCTTCATTTGTATTCTACTCAGCCCTCTCTGTGGCATTCTACTGAGCAGCTCCTCTGCCTGACGTGGCACTGGCATTTAATATCGCTGGCCGTCCCTCTTTGGTGATACTTCCACTTTCCTTAGCAATGCACTTTCTTGGACTTTCATTTTCTGGACAGCTTCTTTACAATATTCTTTATTGGTTCCATCTTCTGCTTCTGCCCTCTAAATGTTAAGCCATGCCTAGAGTTCAACTCTGGCCTTCTATCTCTTCTGTTAAATAGTCGTTTCCTGGGAGATAATAATTCATTTTCAAGATCTTGATGATGAACTCAATGGACAATTTCTAAATCTGTATCTCTAGCCTTGATACTCTCCTGAGTGTTAGCACTAGATAAATAAACCTGCTGGCATCTCATATTCACAAAGCTGTCCTGCTGGAAAACTAAACTCAAAATATCCTCAATCAAATTAATTATCTTCCTCCAAGAACTTGTTCTACCTCTCATATCCCCTTAGCAAATGTCACAGACTTCCCAGTCGGTTAACACTAGAATTCCCAGTCACTTTTCACTTTCTTTCTTATCCCCACAAGTCACATAATATCTAAGTCCTATCTCTTCCTCCTCCAAAATGCCTCTCGAATCCATCCCCCCATAGCACGTAGCATCCCTGTACATAGAAAATGCTAAATCTGTATTTGTTTAATTGAATGGAATTATCAATGCCTTGCCTGAACCAATATTTGCATATTTGAGCTCGTTATCTTTGATTGAGGAATGAAGGGTTTTGTCTCCTTATTTTAAAACTTTCAGGCATTAATCAGGTGAGGGAGATTCTTGTTGCTTTTGAACTTGTTATTGAAACTGCCTGAAATTACCCTAATACTCATTTCTGGGCCTGCTTCAAAACTTTGTTCTTTTCAGGAAAATGACAGTAAAGACAAAGGATTGTAGTTTTATATGGCTTCTGCTAGTCTAATGGCAGTTGCCAGTGGTCTGATCCTGGGAGCCTCTTCTAGCAAAGGAAAAGCCTTCTTACCATAACAGTCAACCTGTCACACCATAACCTTAATCCCAATCTGACTATTCTCTGATACAAAAGCTCCTAATGTATATTTGTGTTTTATGATATAACTGATATTACTTTGGTTCGCAGTTGGTATTTTTATTTCATAACCTTTAACCTTATGCCTCCAGTGTTTTTGCTGACTCTAGGAAGAAAGTTTCTCAGCCAGGTGCAGTGGCTCATGCCTGTAATCCCAGTACTTTGGGAGGCTGAGGTGGGAGGATCACTTGAGGCCAGGAGTTAGAAACCAGCCTAGCCAACATGGCAAAACGCCATCTCTACTAAAAATACAAAAATTAGCAGGGCATGGTGGTGCGTGCCTGTAATCCCAGCTACTCAGGAGGCTAAGACAAGAGAATTGACTCAGCCCAGGAGGCAGACGTTGCAGTAAACCAAGATCACGCCACTGCACTCCAGCCTGGGTGACAGAGTGAGTGAATATTTAAAAAAAAAAAAAAACCGAAAGAAAGTTTCTAACAAGCACATGAGACCTTGCAATGTATACTCTTATTATAATTCTTATTAGAAATCATTTTATATGACCTATGTGAACATGATATTGAAAATAATTCCAGGTTTCACATCCAGTATCTGTATTTTCAGTAAGCAAATTAATATTTTAAAAGAATATTGCTAATTACCTTCTCTGTGTAATAGTAATTATATTGCTTAAACAAATAACAGATTTTTCATCCTGAAGAGGGGAAGCAACAAAATAATCCCAAACTGGTGAGAAAACTTTCTTGGCCAACTCATAGTTACCAACTTGATAGGCAACCTACAACAAAAAGCACATCGGTTATGTAATACTTTTGTCTGTGAATGCATGCTTTAAACAAGAAGTCTTATAGTATACAATGTATGACAGCATCTTATACAGTGCAATCACACACTCATTTCAGACATAATTATTCATATTTGCTGTTCTGTTCTATAGTGCCATAGTCAGGTAATGGCCACTGACAAGGGAGACAGACGCATTTTTGAAATCTCTTTTATTTCTAAATTGCATGGAAATTTGAAACTCTGTAAGGATGTTTCAAATCCTCATAAGCAAAACAAAGATCACATCTGAGCCAAATTAATTTCATTTCCATCTATCTCGGCAGTGCACTCCATTTATTATAGATACTGTTATAATGAACAATCTGTTCCAAGAGAAACAATCAGATTTCCCAAACCCAATATATGAAAAAATACTTCATTCTTTTCTGGTTCTGACTGACACTTTCAGAGCTTTTGTGCAACAAAAAGTTCACAGCTGAAAATAATAAAGAGTAAAACAGAGAATCCTTCCAAGAAGGCTTGCTATGTTTAAAGTTTAACAAATTTAGCATTAGGCAAAATAAATGATTTCACTGGTGAAGCCTAGAAGCTCAAAAGAAAAAAACTGACTTACCTATTTTTTATGGTAGAATATGTTTCCTTAATGATGTTCCTAAAAGCATTCCATTTAATATGTAAGTAACAATACAAAATCTCACCAGATGAGCTCTGTACTGCTTCAAATCCTTTATGGAAGCAGCTAAGGTATAAAGTATAAATGCCCTCATGGAATGAAGTCAGTGAATGACACATTACTAGAATATTCTCCACTCCACAGACTCACTTAGAGGGCCAGAACTTTTCAAATCTGCCAATGAATACGATCATTCAACCAATAAGCTTCTATGAAGTTTCTAGTCTGTGTTAGGCACTGTGGAGATAGACTCTTCAAAGTTTAGATACAGACAGTGTCAGATTCTATGAAACTGGAATCAGGTTAAAGGCATAAAACCCATAACATCACAGAAAAACTACAAAGAATAATGTTATAATTGCAGAGGCTTTGGAAAAGTAGACACGAAGACTTCAAGGAAAAGGCAGGGCTTGAGTTGAGCCCTAAGACAGAGATAAGATTCCGATCGGCACAGTTAAGACAGAATCTGCAAAAGGTACAGAAATTGAAGTACATTTAGGAAAGACTAGAGAGACAGCTCAGAGTTTGAAAAAAGAAAAAAAGTAGACGTTTCATCCCTCCAAGGTCTGAGGGGGAATAGATGAAAAAGTAAAAGTGGGTAATATGATTGGACATGATTTCAGAAGGCCTTGAATCAGATGGAAGAATTTAAAGATGTCAAGTACTGGACTAAGCACTTGATGTGCATTACTGTATTTATTCTTCATCAAAGTTCTACAAAGTGAGCTGTATTGCCATCCCTATTTGTGAATGAGGAAACTAGAACCCTGAGAAGTAGAATAATTTGTACAGAGCCTGACAGTCAGTAAAAACAGTGAGGCCAAGTCTGAGAGTGGTAAATGAGTCACTTCTCTGGGCTACATTCATCCAACGACACAGCTGTACTAAGTGGTCACTGAAATACAAATATGTATAATTAAAATATATAATTATTAAGATTTATCATGGAAAGCAATAACATAATGTGTAAGAGGGTTGGTGAAACTAGAATTAACTGTTCTTTTCTTATAAAATGTATCCTTTCTAAAATAATGTTATTTGTCCAATTCGCTAACACTGCAAAACAAGAAAAGATATTGTGATAAAACTAAGGTTTATAAAACCGTGAGATTTTATGAGGTTTTCTTAACAGAGAAGTGCAATGAGATAAGCATGTTCAAAAAGAGTTAACATGGTCCTGGTAGTGATGTGCAGAACAGATTTTAGAGGGACTGAATTAAAATGAGGAAGAAGCACAAAAAGACGAATGAAATAATGAAGTACAGTAGACACCTTCCTCTTGATGCCTGACCTTCACTTGGCTTCCAGGACTCCACACTTGGTTTTCCCTTTACGTCTTGTCCTCAATCTCTTTATATTGGTATGCCTGGGGGTTCACTCTTTGAACTGCTCCTCTTTTCTGTCTACCCTCATTTCTTGTGATACCATCCAGCTGCCTAGTTTCATCACATGACTACTCTCATATCCCTCTCCTGCCGACCTCTTCCCCAAACTCCAGATTCATACATCTGATTACTCAACAATTCTCTCCATATACGCTACATACCTTACCTCAGCATGCCTCGAACTGATCTCCCACTTGCCCCAAATCTCCACCACTCACAGCCTTCCCCAACTCGGTGATGTCAACTCTGTCCCTTCAATTGCTCAGCTAATACCTTAGAGTCATGTTTTATTTTTCTCTTTATGGACTCTTGTTAACTCCTCCTTCAGTACATGTCCGGATGCTAACCACTTCTCACCACATCAACCACTTCCACACTGGCCAAGCCACCTTCACCTCTCACTTGGTTACAGCAGTGGTTGGTGCTGTCACTCTACCCCCTTATGCTCTATTTCCAATGTAGCAGCCAGGGTGAACCTTTAAAAACAGGAGTCACATTACGTCACACCACTACTCCAAACTGTCCAATCGCTGTTCACTTCGCTCAAGTCAAAAGCCAAAGTCCCTGTAATGCCCTGGAAGTCTTTTCATGATCTGCTCCCCATCTACCCACTCACCTCTTAGCAGCTTGACCTATCCTTTTACTCTCCATGGGTCCCTGTGCTCCAGCCACACAAAGCTTCCTGCTGTCATCTATGAAGCATACCAGGTACACTCCTGAAAACCTTACGGTGCTTGCTCTAGCTGTTCCTTCTGTGAAGGCTCTTCCCCTAGAGAGCCATTCCTTCACCTCCTTCAAGTCTCTGCTTAAATCTCACCTTTCGTGATCACCCTATTTAATATTGCAATCTACATTCCATTCCCCTACTTCGTATTTCCAATTCGTTTTACACACTCCACTTGGTTTTTCCATAGCACACACTGTCTTCTGAAATACTAGATCATTTACTTGTTTACCGTGGTCACTGTTTATTACCCAGCTCCTACCATGGCATTTTGTTCATGTTGCTTACAATAGCAGTTCCAAAAGTGTGGTCCCTGGGCCATCAGCATCACCCAGGAACTTGTTAGAAATGCAAATTCCCAGCCCCAAATTCAGACCTAGTGAATCATAAACTCTGGCAGTGGGACCTAGCCATCTGCTTAACCAGCGCTCCAAGTCATTCCTATGTGCACTCAAGTTTTAGAGTCACTAACCTGGGGCAATGCCTGGCAGAGTATGCACTCAAATAATGTGTTGAATTAATTTAAAAATTCTCTTTTCCTGATAATTTCCCTCTACCCACAGAGAAGGACACCCAACAGTTGTACTAAACTATAGCATGGTTAATAGGGCCAGAGTGAGTGCCTGACTCATGCTGGGTGTTTTAGAACCTCTCCTGCAAAGCAAGACAGGCCCCCATCCAAAGTTTGGTTCTGATGTTAAGACTTATGACACTCCACACAGCAGGAGAATTTTAGAGAAAGTATACTGCTTACACCAGGGACTTCTGGGGAGAGCTTGGCAAGCACGAGTCTGTCTGAACTGGCTTGGGCAAAGCAGAAGGAGAAAGCAGGTTGGACTTTCCTAGGAGTTGAGAGATAGGACTGGGGAAAGTGCATGCTGGCTGGGAGGTTTAAATTTCCTGCTGCCACCAAATAAGAAGGTGAGCTCACAGGCCTTCTTATAGTCCTGCCCAGATGTGGGGCCAAAGGTTAAAAAGAAGGGTCAGGATTAAAAACAAGTTACAGCTGGGTACCATGTCTGACGCCTATAATTCCAGCACTTTGGGAGGCCAAGGTGGGCAGACCACCTAAAGTGAGGAGTTCAAGACCAGCCTGGCCAACATGATGAAACCCCACCTCTACTAAACATACAAAAATCAGCCGGCTGTGGTGGCGCACTCCTGTAATCCCAGCTACACAGAAGGCTGAGGCAGGAGAATCACTTGAACTCAGGAGGCAGAAGTTGCGGTGAGCTGAGATTGCACCACTGCACTCCAACCTGGAGTAAGACTGTCTCGAAGAAAGTAAATAAATAAAGACAAGTTACAAGTCAGTTGTCAAACATCAAAAATAAGATCAGTGGCATTCCAGCCTGGGTGACAGAGTGAGACCATCTCAAAAAAAAAAAAAAAAAAAAAAATCAGACACTTTATTATGCTGGGTGGGCCAGTCACATTCTCTTTCCCAGGAATTTGGAACCACAATTAGGAGCCAGTCAGCTATTCTCTGTTTATACCTGAAATTGAGGGATATATAAAAACTCAGGAACTGCCATCTTTCCTCCAAAGGTGGAGAAGTAACAAAAGCCAATCTTTAGAGAAAATACAAGAAAGCAGACATACCAGAAAGAACCAGAAGTATGAGACCTAGAGCTGCCTGGACTCTGCTGCATTGACAACGCCTAGCTGCATTACCCAAGCTAGGCTGGTTCCATGACTTACAAGCAGGGTCTTAACTGAAACCCTAAGTCAGAATTAGCTAAACAAGCGCTAGTGTCATGGTAATGAGATTGATAAAAAGCATATTTTAAAGGATGAAGTGATGATATCTAGCATATAACCTGGCACAAGACAAACATTGACTAAATGATTCATCCATAAATAGATAAGTGGAAAGAGTGGTAATCTTCAGTTAGAGGATGAGGGGGAAAAGAAGAGTTAAAAAGAGCTTTAAAAATGGAGATGACTTCTTTACCTGAAACTCTTTTTTTTCTTTTTTGAGACTGGTACTCACTTTGTCACCCAGGCTAACACCTCCTGGGCCCAACCAATCCTCCCACCTCAGCCTCCCAAGTAACTGGGATTACAGGTGCATGCCACCATGTCCAGCTAATTTTTGTATTTTTAATAGAGATGGGGTTTCACCATGTTGTCCAGGCTGATCTTGAACTTCTGAGCTCAAGTAATCTGCCTGCCTCAGTCTCCTGAAGTGCGGGGATTACAGGCGTGAGCCACCACACTGGGCCTATTTTTTTTTAAATAAAAAATAAAAGGCAAACCATTATCAGTCAAAGTGGTTTTGGTTAATAATGGGTTTTAATGAATTCACATAGAGGGACAGGTGTGGTGGCTCACGCTCGTAATCCCAGCACTTTGGGAGGCTGAGGTGGGTGGATCATGAGGTCAGGAGTTCAAGACCAGCCTGGCCAAGATGGGGAAACCCTGTCTATACTAAAAATATAAAAAATTAGGGTGTGGTGGTGGGTGACTGTAATCCAACTACTCAGGAGGCTGAGGCAGAGAATTGCTTGAACCTGGGAGGTGGAGGTTGCAGTGAGCCAAGATCGCACTAGCGCACTCCAGTCTGGGCAACACAGCAAGACTCCGTCTCAAAAAAAAAAAGGAATTCACATACAAAGTGAGAGATGTGTGAACTTCATTTCCTTTTCACCTGTCACCATCGTGATTGCTAAGAAAGCATTCATGTTCCAACATCAAACTCTACTGCCAAAATAAATCATGAAGATCTGCTAATTAATACCAACACAGGGAGAGAATAAAAAGAAAATTGATAGAGAAAGATAAAGACAGTGAAAGGGAAGGAAGGCAGTTAAAGAGGAGAGGAGCTCTCTAAGGAGCAGAGGGTCACTTAATAGATTGGAGAAATGCAGGTTCTAGAAGACTTGGCACATGTTAGGTGTCCAATACATGACTTCCTGGAACCTGGACAGAGCTGTTGAAAGGCATGAGCTGGTCCAAGATTCAAGCTTGACATCTGCTACCTGAGCAACTTTGGGTACATTTCTTAACCTCTCTGAGACACCCTTTTAGGGATACCGTGGGATTGATAAAGAAAGGATTAAATTAATCTGTTCCCTCAATTCTAAAATGAAAGTAATCATACTACCTCATGGAGTTATTGTAATAAGTGGAATAATAAATTTTAAATGTCTGGTACACAGTAGTTTTTAAATAAATGACATTCCTCCTTTCCTTATCTCAGCAAGCCATTGTGTCCACTCGCTGTTTGATTTAGTAGTTCAACAATTCACCAGAATATCGAATTTTGTCTTCCACCTATTTTACAGACAGGAAAATTGAGGCCAAACAATTGGCTTAAAATCAGTCTCCAAGGTCAAGATCAGAATCCTGCTCACAGATTTCTACTCTTCTACATTTATATCATATTATCTAGTCATTTTCTACTTAAAAAGGAGGAATAAAAAGAAATAGTATGAAAAGAAGAGAAAAATAGCCTCAGAAAATGTATAATTCAAAAAGGTTGTTCAAAAAAAAAAAATTCCAGATAGACTAAACTAATAGTCTTCTACATTTAGAGAAAGCCTAGTAAAGAATCACTTGATTTTATTAATGTTTACAGAATAATGCTGAGTAAAAGTACAACCTAAAGTCCCCAAAGCCAAGTTAATCACAGGCATTTAGTAAAATGTCTCCATGCTTTACTATCAAATATTAATAATAACATGTTTTAAGAAGAGAACTGTCCTGAAACTAGAAACTAGCCACTCTCATGAAAAGTAGATTGCACTTGCAAACTTGAGGTACATTAACTTGCTGAAACTTAAAAGCTTAAACTTAAGTTGTAAATTAAGGAGGTTTAATAAGTGAGAAAGGTTTGCTTTAGCCACTTCACATTATGAGACAGAATGCTCATAAACCATCATAAATGAACTACAGAACTGCAAATATAGTGTCAGTAAAAAAAAACACAGGTCATTACTTCATGACACTTCTCATTATCCCAGCAGTATAGCTCTGACTTAGTTTTATTAACTTCCAATGAAAGTTCTGCCAAATTAAGCCCAAGAGTCAAACCACTCCCTGGAGAAAAATTAGGCCTTGATGAAATATTCAGTTCCTCACAATAACTCCATCACTGCAAATTAGGGAATATATTAGATTCCAAAGATATCAAAACATCAGAAAATCATGAGCCAGTATGACATGCTAAACCAATACTAGACAAATCCTAGTAATTCTCTCAATTTAATTTTCTTTGAAAAATATGATATGTAAATTGCCACTAAGATCTTAGCTTATAATATTAATCAACTGTTAAGCGAAAAATAGCATAACAAAATTTAGAAGAGCCATTAGCTCTACAGACAACAATAGGTTTAAAATTAGATCCTTGAGACCTAGGTCAATAAGTCACTCTTTCTAGCATCCTCTTCACTGGTGATATGTTTTAAGTCAGGCAACAACTATTTCAGCAAAAACATTTATTCATCAGTATATCCCTAACTAAAAACGATAATATTTATTCAGTGCCTACTGTGTGATAAGTGCTACCATTAAATATTTGCTAAGCATAATTCCATTTAATACGCATCATACCTCAAGAAGTAGCTACTACTATTACCCTTGCTTCACAGATGAAAATTACTTGTCCACTATCACAGGGCTACTCTGAGGAGCTGGAATTTGAACTCAGGTCTGTCTGCCTCTACTGACCCAGTTTTACTTTTATAAATTTATCCAAAGAAATTAATGATGGATGTAGGTAAAGATTTATATACAAAGATGTGCAGCACAGCTTTGTTTATAATAGCAAAAGACTGGAAAGTATCTAGATGTTTAGCAATGGAGAATTATTAACAAACTATTATATATCCATAAGATTCAATACCATGGAACCATTAAAAATTGTTCTTGAAGAATACTTAATAGAATAGAGAAACGTCAATTATATGTTAAGTGAAAATATCAGGATGTAAAATAATATATATGCTATGATTAAAATTATATGTTGTACCTAAGTTTATGTACATATGTGTATGCATGTGTGTGTGTATATATATATATGTATCAATTAGATCAATAGGCATATAGATACACAAAAATAAAAGGATATCTCTGGATTAGGGTTTCTCAGTCTTGACACCACCGACATTTTATGCTGGATAATTCTCTGCTATGAAGGCTATCCTGAACATTGTAGGGTGTTTATCAGACTCCCTGGCCTCTACTCACTAGATGTCAGTAGCACCCCTCTAGTTTGTGACAACCAAAAATTTCTCTAGACATTGACAGAATTGCCCCAGGGTAAGAACTCTGCTACTCTGGATGATAAGATAACACATAACATTTATTTCTTCTTCGTGCATTTCAGTATTTTTCAGCATTTCTAAAATTAATACATATGTGTTACATTTGTAATCCAGAAAAAAAAATGTTATTGTCAAAAAGCAAATTCACTAATAAGAGAAGGAATGATTCCTATTTTATAAGACAAAACTGTAGTAATGGAAAATACGTGTTATAGGAGCTTTAGAAAATCTGCTGTGATTTTTATTTCCATCAAAAATTACTTTGTAACTGCTTAAGAGAAAAAAACATAGCAGAAAAATGAGCAGAAATCTCTTCTACCTGTGTGAGGAACATCCGAGCAGTAATAGTAGAAAGGGGTGGATAAACCAGAATTGGTTTAGTTGTCTCCCCAATAGCACCCCCAGCAAGCTTTCCATTATTAGAATAGGCAGCAACTGCAAATACATATTTTTCATTGGTTTCTAAACCCTTCACTTCAAAAATGCTTTTACCGTCAGCTGGTATCTATTAAGAAAAATATATTTCAAGTTATACATGGAAAATTAAAATAACATGACTTTTTAAAGACAATTAAGTAAACCTTCTATTTAAAAAAAAAAAACAACTTTTCCCTTAGTCACTGTTGGATTTTAGTTATGATTCAAGTGGAAATTAGAGAGATTCACCAAAACAATGAATTCATCAAAAAATTTAATTATCATAAGGCTTCAGTAAGATCTCCTGACACTGAATTTGACGTACCGCATCTCCTGAATTTGGGAGATGATTATTGTTTAGCCGTACTTTTCCATAACTTCCTTCTGCTTTGCAACCCAAAATGCAGTACCAAGAGACCTGCAGAGGAGAGAAATGACCCTGTTTAAAAGGCATTCTTTTATATCAATGTAGCAAAAAAAAAAAAAAAAAAACTTTTCTAAATAAAAATCTAACTATTCAAGTTTTAAAACATAAAATTGAAGTTTACAAATATACTGAAGTTTAATTTTTAAAAAGTAAAAGTAACCTTAGCTAGTTTACTGGGACAATTAAGACTAAAATAATATTTACTATTAATTATTTTAACCACCATTAATTGAGCAGTTCCCACTGCTAATAAGAAATTTACAGAAATTTTCTAATATGTACAACTCTATGAGATGAGGTTACTATTGTCATTTTGCTTCACAGGAAATGGAGATGCAGAGATGTTAAATAAATTTGCCCAACATCAGACAGATACTGGCTGGGGTTGACTCCCAAAATGACTTAGTCTTCGTGGGGAACAAAAGGCCAACACTCAAATGATTTTCATATTTTATATGATAATGTGTGACACAAAAAGCGAGTGGCAAGAGAAGCAAGACATTAAAATCTAATATTTTAAATAAAATGTAAAAATACATATGAAAAAGCCTGGAAGAAAACACCCTAAATAAGAACAGCAGTAGGATCTGGATGATAAAATGGTAAGATGACAAGTAGTTAATGGGTCAATTTTTTTCTCCAATTTATACACTTTCTGAAACATTATATGTAGTTTAATGTTATATTTTGAATATAAAAATTAGACATAAATCAAACACAAAATGTAAATCCCAAAGAAACAACTAAACTTAATCTTGAGTAAATGGTTAGACAATGATCCTTTTGCCAAGGTGTCAAGATAATGAAGATTCATTATTGAAATGAACTATTCTCCCTATAGAGAAAAGGGGAGGTAAGTGACACCTGAGGGTGTAGTATTATGAACAAGCCATACTGCTGGGGTTGTAAGGGTCATGGCTGTGTCATTACCTTCTTCCCAGAGGCAACTCCTAAACGACAAGGCAACCTAGAAAGAAGGGAAAATGCCGTTGTCTCTAAGAAGCAACTACCTCTTGCAGCTTGTGCCTGCTACTCCTTCCTCCAGGTCAATAGAAAAATACTAACGATGTCCAATTGACACAAGTGATTCTCAACCCTGACTGTGCTCCAGAATCACTTCTTTGAAATACAAATTTGGGCAGAATCAACCATTTTCTTAAATTACAGATACCCAAGCCTGTCTAGCTTCAATGTATTAGAATGTCTGGTGAAAATGTCTGAATCTTTGTATTTCCAAAGAGTATTTATCAAATGATTGTGATATGCGCAACTGATTAAAAAGCACTAGTCAAAGGCAGAACAGGAAAAAGAACACAGAAGGAACCTGGAAGCTGGAGGGCAGGGCTAAAAAAAAAAATCAGATGAATCTCAGAAAAAAATATGCAAAACTAACTTCCTTTGATTTCTCATGCAAAAAGATATCATTTTCAAAGAAGAAAAACAGCAGAAAGACTATGTGCTATGACTTACATCATTATTGCTCCAAGTTCTATTATATAAACCAGAACTTGGAGGATAAAATTCTCTCTAAAAGCATTTTTACAAGCCAACTTTATATTTTTATTTTGTTCCACAGATGAAGACATCTTATTTGTGTAACTCTAAGAAATAATCTGTAATTAGACTCTACATAAGGGTAGAGTTATCATGAACAAATCAGCACTAACTTTAGAAGAGTTTATACGTAACGTAAATAACATTAGAATTTTCAACTATAAAAGTAGACTTTAATGAAATGAATGCCTCAACAAGAGATTTTGAGAAAACAAAAGATGGCTGAAGCCTCAAACCAGAAAACTTATTTAAGCCCATAGCACCATCTAGTGCTGAGAAGGTAACAGATGGTAATAATTTCCTGGAATTCTTAATATGCATAATACATACAAACTTCTATAATGTGCTCATTGATGAGTCTTAAAACTATAGGCCAAACATGAGACTCTTCTATCTTCCTATTTCCAAGCATTATGATATAAAATAATCACTAAATTGAAGTACATAAAGAATAAAATTTTGGTTAAAGAAACCCAAATATTTGAATAAAAGCAAACAAAAACACTTGGTAAATCACATGATCTTAATTCTGTACTAATTTTCCAAAATCAATGAAGCTCTATTCTTAAACAGATTTCAAAAATCCAAAGTTTAACTTTAAAAGCACTAGCAATAGCAATAATGCATTTATCATAGAATGGTTAGGTACAAAATGAATGTCACTTCTATTCCCCTACTCTCCCAATTATAAAGCATTATGAAGGTTGTTATCAGTTGTCACTGATGTCCATTTGCCATTTGTCTGAAGCTCCTCAAAGAATGCAAGCACATTTAAATGCTCATTGGACAGATCCAAAAAAAAAAAAATCACCAATAATGTAATCACAGTCTATCACTTCATTACTTTTTTTTTTTTTTTTTTTAGACAGAGTCTCACTCTATCACCCGGGCTGGAGTACAGTGTGATCTCAGCTCACTCCAACCTCTGCCTCCCAGGTTCCACAATTCTCCTGCCTCAGCCTCCTAAGTAGCTGGGGTCACAGATGCCCACCACAATGCCTGGCTAATTTTTTGTATTTTTAGTAGAGACAGGGTTTCACCATGTTGGCCAAGATGGACTCAAACCCCTGACCTCAGGTAATCCACCTGCCTCATCTTCCCAAAGTACTGGGATTACAAGTTTTTTAATAAGCTTTACTACTTATGTTTAATATAAGAAGTGGAAAGATATCAGTTAATAAGCCAAAAATATGATACATTGTCTCATTTAATCTTCAAAGTAAATACACTTTCCAAATTAAAAAACAAAACAACTCAGAAAATGTATCTAACTTTTCTAAGGCCAGACTTCCAGGAAAGGTTAGAGCTAGAATTATAAACCTAAATCTGACTCCAAAGCCAAGTTGACATAACTTCAAGCAGAACATCCTAAAGAGAATCAAAGATAAAACTTTATTTTTATATAACATCAAAGAGCATGTTGTTGATAATCTTAAAGAGGAAAGTGTAGTTTGTAAAATACAAATTAGGTAGAACCAAATTCTTGTGAAGAAACTTAATTTCGTAGTCATATATAGGCCAAGTTCTGCGGCATCAGATATGGGAGAAAAAGCTCACCCTCCAATAAACACACAAAGATATACGGTTTATAATATGGTTGGAGTTGTCCTATGTTTGCATTGAAAGAATCTACATTTAATTGGAAAGACTTTGGACAGAACCTCTAGACTCATCACCTCTGAATTTCCACACTCTGCTGCTTCATATCTGTCGCTGTCTCTGAAAGCAACTTCCACCCTCTTCAAATGTCTGATTCCACTATAAGTGAGACTTCCAACTTGAGCATATGAGGATGTCAGCATATGGTATGTCATGGTGACAAGGATACTTACAAGGAGGTGCTTCTCTACTGTTTCTTCTCACAGTATAGCTGGGCATAGCAATGCTATACAATACATATCATAAATATAACAGCAGCAGGGGCAACATGTAATGAAGAAACTAAGTATAAATAAGACTTGCAATATTAATCCAGTGTCCAGTGCTTACAAATAAGACTATCCAGTTCCTAAAAGCAATCAAAGTATGAACCATGGTAGGAGTAAAAGTACTTATGTTGCTTTGCATGAGGCAAAACTCATACTGGACACCATACCTTAACCTCTGAAGTAAATGGAGCAGGTTTGAGTGTCACAGAACAATGAGTTCGAGACAGCAGGATAGGTGGAGGAGGGACTCTGCTTTTCTTTCTTTTTGAACTTTCCAAATATTTCTGATAGGAATACAGGGCATTTTGTTCAGCTTCAATCCTCTCAATTAAAGAATATGCTTCCTATAATGAAATATGAAAATAGAAAAATACATGTCAAGAGCTTGAACTCTATTTATGTTTATAGAATTCTATAATTCAATATTATCTTTTTATATGTATTTTTTGAGCCTCAGACGCTCAAATATATACATGTATATTTCAACTATTTAATGATTTTGCAAAAGTGAAAGATACCTACTAAATAAGGTTAATCATGATCACCAATAGCATCACATTTATCTATCTTATATCTTTATCATTATTATACATGAATATGAGATATTATATTTTGAATTGAACATTCTAAGTATCTACCATCATATTTCATTGTCCTTAAAAGTTTATAACACCATCATCTTCATTTATGCTGATGAATTATACATCTACCCTAATTCAGCTGAAGTGTGACTCAAATATTGGTATATGTGGTTTATGAAATAAGTATTATTGAGAGTTTCTATCAGCAAGAAGAAATAAAATAGAAAAAATACATTCTATGAAACTGACAGAAAGGTAACCACTTTGTTAAAAGGTTATACATAGAGAGATAACACATAAAACAAAGGAGAAATATAAAAATCTGACCTAACATTTCAAAAGCAGGGCTAAATATGTAAGCAATAATACATGTAAATGGGTTACACTTTCTTTTAAATTAAATTAAAAGGCAAAGACTCTCTGAGTTCTAAGTAAAAACACATGTAAAGATTAAAATTAAGTGAAAGAAAAATCATTTCAACAAATGGTGCTGTGACAATCAAACACTACATGCAAAAGAATAAAGCTGGACTCCTATTTCATACCATAGACAAATATTAACTTAAAATGAATAATACATTCAAATGTAAGAGCTAAGATTATAGAACTCTTAGAAGAAAATATATGACCAAATCTTTGTGACCTCGAGTTAGGTAGTGGTGTTTGGAAGATTTAATGCAATGATGCATTTAAAATGCTTAGTTTTTGGAACAGAGTAAGCAGTCAATAAATGTTAGACATTATAATTACGATTACTACTACTATTCTTTCTTTCACTTTAAGCACTCTGGAACATTCTGTTTTGTCATATCAGGACTATTATTATTATTATTACTCTTTCACCTTAAGTGTTCTGGAACACAAAAAGCACAATGACAAAAGGAAAAGTAGATATGTTGGACTTTATTAGAATCAAAAACTTTTGTGTTTCAAAGGATACCATTAAGAAAGTGAAAAGACAGCCTACAGAATGGGAGAAAATGTTTTCAAAATCAAATATCTGATAAAAGACTTGCATTCAGCACTTATATGCACTGTTATAACTGAGAATTGTTATAACTCAATAATAAAAAGGCAAATAACCCCTTTTAAATATGGGCAAATAATTTGAATAGACATTTCTCCAGAAAAGACACAAATAGCCAGTAAGCACATGAAAAGATGTTCAACATCATTAGTCATCAGCAAATTAACTCAAAAAGCAAGAAACCTAAACACAGAAACAATAATGGAAGAAACTGGAAACATCCAAAAATTATTTCATGTAACAGTGTCAGGCTCAAATGAGTTCATAAATAAAACATTTTAATTCCAAAGAACTGATCATTCCTATGCCATTTTAAATGTTTCCAAATACAGAGAGGAACAGATATCTTCTCAAATAATTTTATAAAACTATTATAACTTTGATAACGGTCTGAAAAATGGCTACACATAAAAACACAGAGCAGTTGTTTTACAGAACAGGACTCCCTGGAAGGGCAACAAAAAATGTGAGAGTCTTGATGAGGAAGAAGACAGAGCCATAAAATATAAGGGGATTTCCCTAAGAGGTTGTGGAAAAACTTTGAGGGGAGAAAGTCCTACTAGAACAGAAAGGAGATTAAAAGCTATTATATTTCGAACATTCAATATTAATGTGTCTTCACTTGCATCACAGGCTGTAGAGACCAAGGTATTTCAGATTACATAAGAACAGATAAAATCAGCCTAAGGAAAAATTACGCAATACAAGGAAAGGAGACCAATGCCCCACCACCCTTGGAAATTTGGAGACATATCCTTCCTCAGCATTATGTTTAGAGCCTGTAAAATATACCAGCAGCACTGGCCCACTGATCCTGCTATTCGAGCTAACTGCCTTTGTCCCCCATCTCAACTGACTAGCCAACCTCTCTGGGCTCCAAATTTGATCTTAAAATTTGCCTTGGTAGTTTCTGCTTCAGTGAACCACTTGGACACTTGGACACTAGCACCTTCTGACTTAATTCTTGCATCTTCTTTTTTTACAGATATATTTGTAAGAATTACAAATACTTTTCTTATATTTTATAGATATAAATGCAAACATCCTAAATAAAATACATAGAATACTACTACATTTATTCTAACACTATATCAATGAATACACTGCATCTTCTTTCTGCAAATCAATGAATCCAACTGGGGTAAAACACATTACATTCTGCCATGGCTATAACATAGACATTTCTCAACTTGGCTGTTGATCAGCATCACCTATGGAGTTTATTGAAAACTGAGAATGGTCCATTTCTACCCCAAAATAAAAATCTCCAGGAGTGGGGCTTGAACATCTGTACTATTTACAAACACCAAGGATAATTCCAAAGTAGAGGAAGAATTGGGAACTACTGATTCAGGTGAGTAAATCTCCTTTTCCCTCTCGCCTTTCTCCCAGTCTCTCCCTAGTCTTATCAACCTCCAGTCTTGTACTTCTTCAATGGTTCCTCTAATAGTTGCCAGATGAAGTGCAAACTTTTCCAAAGCCCTTTTCACTTTGATCATGACTACATTTTCTAGACTTATCCCACTTTCTTCTCTTTCCCTCTCTCATACCTAACTCTCTGTCCAACCTAACCTCTGAAACCATTAAAAAAAAAAATCACTCATTTCCTAAAATGCTGTTATTTCATGCCTCAGAATTACCCATGCAATTCTCTCTTCCTGGAGCATCTTATATCCTCTTTGCTTTAAGACCCACACAAATATCACCTCTTCTAACATCTTTTAAGAGAGCCCAGGTATTTAAATAAGTCATTTCTTTCATTTTATAGTATCTTTATTTTAGCAGGTATTACACAATATGCTACCTCTGTACTTGACTGTCCACACCCTCTCAATATTGAGTGTCTTGGCAGGAAGAACAGTGTTTTGTTTATCTCTTTAAGTTCAATCAATGTGTTTGGAATATAAGACATATGAAATGATGAAAAAGAAGGGTGATCTTTATTATATCTTTTAAGATAGCATGTTTAAAATGTTCTCCTTGGCTCTTGATCAATTTTACTTTAGATCCCTAACTCAGATCCCATGGCCCCATTTGAAATAGGTTAACAGAAGTATTAAAGTTTTAAGTGAATGGCAACAAAGGAAAAGTTTATTTTAAAAAAGCCCTTGATTTAGGTTAATCAGATAAATTTCATAACATAATTCAAGGCAAGCCCTGATGCTAGTTAACTGGAATCCTAATTTAAGTAAGCCAATTTATTGAGCTGCTAATAAGATTCTTAAGTAAGCCAATTTATTGAGCTGCTAATAAGATTCTGTTTATGAAAAAGTGCCTGGGGCTTTTAAGGGGTTTTTCAACTAGAAAAAAAGAAATAACATCAGAAAATCCCTCAAAACATCAAGAAGGAAAAGTTCCCATGAAACCAATTCTACTTAGTCATGAGAAAGTATTACCAATATGGACCTGAATGTTGTCTATAATAGCAATGCTCTAGAATACTAAACTGTTAAAATTGCAAAACATAGACAAACCATTCTCTAATCAGAGATCAAGAAGTAGGCTTTCCCATCTACAAGAGATCTTCATGTTTCTGTCACCAAAAGACTCCTTACCTAGCGATAGCTAAAAAGCTGGGAAGTCTGGGGAAAAACTTAGAATTGAAGTAGGACTATGGAGTCAAACTCTTGGATTGAATCACAGCTCCTCCACTTGGTACCTACATATAATTCCGCAAGATCTTCAACCTCAAAAAGCCAGTGTTATCATGCGGAAAGATCTTCTATGTTTTCTTCCAGATGTTTTAAGGCTTCATGGTTTGCATTCAAGATTACGATCTATTTTGAGTAATATTTTGTATATGGCATGAGGCATGAGTTATTTTCCATATGGATGTCAAATTATTCAAGCATCATTTTCTCAATAAGACTACTCTTCCCCCTCATTGAATTACCTTGGTACATTTATTGAAAGTCCATATATATATATATATATATATATATATATATATATATATATATGTTTATCTCAAAATTCCATTCAGTTTTACAGCTCAATATGTTTTTCCATTGTCTTATTACTGTAGCTTTATGGCAAGTTTTGAAATCAGGTAATGTGGGTTTCCAAACTCTGTTTACTCTTTTTCAAAAATGTTGGCTAGTTTAGGTCTTTTGATTTTCCACATCAATAGATGAGCTTGTCAATTTCCAGAAAAAAAGACTTTTAATTAGGATTATACTAACATACATAAATCTATAGACCAACTGGAGAGGAATTGACATATTAACAATTTTCAGTTTTCTAACATGTGAATATGGTGTATTTCTCCAATTATTTAGATCTTCTTCAATTTTTATCAGCAATGTTTTATTTTTACAAACAGTTTGTGTCTCACACATGTTTTGCTAGCTCTCTTCCTATATATTTCCTGGTTTAGTGCTATTATAAATGGCATACATTTTAAATTTCTGATTGTTTATTGCTATTACATAGAAAAACAATAGATTTTTATATTTTTGTTGGTATTTTGGATTATTTGTGTTTATATATGGATTAAATATGCAAATAAAGACTTTTTTATTTCCAAAAAAAGTAGGCTTTCCTTGACATATCAATAAAAAATAACTATATCATTACATCTTGCATTTTCTAGCACAGTACCTAGCAAATTATAAAGGTTTAGAAACTTTGAAAGAAGATATGAGCCTTTACCTATCACAGGGACTCAGCCAAGGAATCTCAATGGAAAGGGGATTTGCACACCAACTCACAATGAAAATAAATTCTAAGTGTTCTTTCAGTAGTGGTTTGCATTGCAATATGCCACAAAAACCACTGTAATGAAGTCCAAAGTATTTTTGTCTGAATGTAAATTTCTTTGCATATAGTTTCCATTAGAGAAAATGAAACCTGCCTCTCTTCAGAAGTTACTCAAAGCTTATAAGTACAGATTGATGTTAAATACACTTGACACAGGCTTAGCGCCCACAGTGCAGCAAAACACTAATGGAAAGATGCAGGGCAATCTTGAGGGTGTGACTAAGACATATGTAAACAACTATCACAGGACTGGAATGAGAAAGTGCCATATTTCCTACATATCTGGTCGACCTCCCTGAGGTATATTCTGGGTTCTCAACATTATAATGTACACTGCAGAAAATGATGAAAAGTAGATGAAGTCATATCCAGGAATCTTGAGAAGGAATATTGCTTAGAATAAAATATACAAGTAATAAGATAAATCTAAGAGAAAACACAGAAAGAAATGGCAGTCTGATAGAGGAAAATATATCTAAAGCACCAAAAAGTTCAAAAGGAATGTCCCAGAGTGCTTAAAGTGAAAGAGAAATAATAATAGTTCTGATGACAAAACCGAATGAAACAGAGTAATAATAATAATAATGGTTAACATTTATTGACTGCTTCCTCTGTTCCAAACACTAAGCATTTTATATACATCATTGCATTGAATCTCCCCAAGAACCTCTGTTACACAGATGAAGAAATTAAAACTTAAGAAAGCATAAATAACTTGGCAGGTCATACCAATCAGTGGTAGAACCAGAACTCTAATCCAAGACCCTTATACTCCTAACCACTATGCTATCTTGTCTTAATAAAAAACTCAGTTAAAAGAAGTTTGGAAAGGCAACTTAGATGAACTTTCCTATGCAATACCCTTAAATCACTTAAAAGAAAAAAAGTCTAGGCTGGGAGTGGTGGCTCATGCCTGTAATCCCAGCACTTTGGGAAGCCGAGGCAGATGGATCATGAGGTCAGGAGTTTGAGACCAGCCTGGCCAATATGGTGAAACCCCATCCCTACTAAAAATACAAAAATTAGCTGGGCGTGGTAGCATGTGCCTGTAGTCCCAGCTACTCGAGAGGCTGAGGCAGAAGAATCACTTGAACCCAGGAGGCAGAGGTTACAGTGAGCCGAGATTGCACCACTGCACTCCAGCCAGGGTGACAGAGCAAGACTCCATCTCACAAAAAAAAAAAAAAAAAGAAAAAGAAAAAAAGTCTAAAATGTGGATATGGTAAATGGTCTGTTAGCAGTTTGAAGCCTGGGAGTCAAAATATGGCCTCATAAGAGGAGGGTTCCGAATTAGAAGTTGGCACTTTGATTTAAAAGGAAACAAAGGACTTGAGCATACAATTACACAGACCTGAGGATGGGCACAGTGGCTCATGCCTGTAGTCCGGCACTTTGGGAGACCAAGGAGAGTGGATTGCTTGATCCCAGGAGTTCCAGACCATCTTGGGCAACATGACAAAACCCCATCACTACAAAAAATACAAACAACCAGGCATTGTAGCATGGACCTGTAGTCCTAGCTACTCAGGAGACTGAGATGGGAGAATGGCTGAGCCCAGGAGGTCGAGGCTGAAGTGAGCCATGCACACCACTGCACTGCAGCCCGACTGACAGAGCAAGACCCTGTCTCATAAATAAATAAAAGTAAAAATGAATTTTTTAAAAGCCTATGTATATTCTTCCCCCCTAAAAATGTCAGACAGAACTGATTTGACTTTAAATGCTACAAAATAGGAAAAATAATTAAATCCAATTACTGCTAACGTAGTTAACAGACTGGTATTTAGGAGATATCGAGACATAAGTTGAGGAAATATTATGGCCAGGGGATATTAGAACTGCAAACACCCCTGAGTTTCTTCATTAGTTCTGGTCCAAAACGTACCATAAATTAGATTCTGTGTCGATTCTGAACGATAACCTGTTAAATCATAACGTTCCTTCACTCAGAGTGGAATTTGGAATTGTTAAGATCATCTCAACTACAGATTTGTTTAGGTTCCTATGAATAGTACTAGAAGAAGACTAGATGAAGCAATTGGGTTTCTCTGTAAGAGAAACAACTGGAAAACCCAGCTTGGACAAACGTAGCCACAGAGAGGAAGGAGGGTCTACAAAACACAGTTGTCATAGTGTGATCAGGACGCAGCTATGAGAATGAATGAATTGCCAAAATTCCCCTAGAGAAGACAAACTTATTTTCCTAGGCAATCATTTTCTACATCAGGGTGTACAAAGCTAAGGTCTTTTAGTCCTTATATCCCTCTACTCAAGACTGGAGGAAGCAGTCAACTGGCCTAGCTGGCATCACTAACCTTCCTCTTGAGGACCAGTCCCACCTGATTACATCTGATGGGGAAAAAGAAAACCTCAAATGATGATGTTTGGAAGGGGAAATGGATGCTGTACAGAAAATAACAGCATCCTGGAAACCCCCAGCACTTGGACGGAGGGGCATTTCTGCCTCTTTCCTTTGAGAAATTACATCTGCAAAGACACTGAATGTTCTGTTAGTGGACTAAGAACAATGATATAAGCCACAAGATGAATACTATATTTGACCAGAAGTAGAAGATCAAGGACATCCAGGATGGATCCTAGGTGCAATCCTTTAATGTAATCCTATGGAATAAAGTATGAAAAGCAAAAATGAACTTCCAGAGGTCAAATAACCAAGACAGGAAAACAGAAAACTAAATTCCCGTAACAACAACAAAGCCAGTCATCTCACTTGGAAAGCTAATGATTTATTATCAAAGGCTGATCTTTCATATGTGGGAACAAGTTGGTCCATCATAATTGATTAGAAATAAAAAAGACACCTGATGAGATTATCCAGATCCACAGAGTCAGAAAATTTCTGAAAAACAGAGACATGATATGAATTATTTAAGAGTTCTAAAGAGACTCAGGCTTTTCAAACCTTTTTATGATATCAAGTGACATATCAATTACTGATTTGGGGATAATTTTATTACAAGATCATGATATTGTAAAACATTCTGTAATGCACCCCAGCTGAAAATGATTGCCAAGGGAAAGAAATTTATTTGTCTTTTTTAAAGAAAGAAAGTTTGGCAATTATTTGAGCCATAACATAGTTGTTTAGGAGAGTACCCTGAGGACGGATCATTAAGCCTTAACATTTGGATAAAAACTACCACTGAGGAGCAGACGTGGCTATAGAAGATTTCAGGACTTCTAAATAAATATTCAACATGTTCCTCATTGGTAAAAATCCTATAGAGGATGCCTCATAAAAAATAGAGCCTCTTAATACATCTCAAGAGTCTATCCTAACAGGACATTATACTCATAATCTTTTCCTGAAATTAAAACAGTTTCACTTTTTAAAACATTAAAATGAATTTTTTAATTCAAAAAATTTTTTAAAACAAGAGCTGACATCTCTGCAAAAAAAATCATCCATGTATATTCTCCCCTCCCTAAAAAAAAAGCAAATAGAACTGATTTGACTTGAAATGCTACAAAATAAAATTTAAAAATTAAATCTAATTACTGCTAATATAGTTAATAGACTGGTATTTAGGAGACTTCAAGACATAAATTCAGGAAATATTAAAGCCAGGATTTATTAGAACTTCTAGTACACCTGGGCTTCTTCATTTGTTCTGGTCCAAATGTTTGAGCCATAACATCATTGTTTAGGAGAGTATATGCTAGGGACTGATCGTTAAGCCTTAACACTTGGATAAAAATGACCACTGAGGAGCAGAGGTGGTCACAGAAGATGTTCCTGCCCACACTGGAAACTTGAGATGCCCCAGTATCTCCAGTCTGTTCCCTGGTCTCAGTGGTGGGAGTCAGACACACATAGGGGAATGGGCACACTATGGCCATACAAAGACAACATTCAGTCATCATAAAACAAGGAGAAACCTCTCTTCAGACTCTAAGAAGCCCCAAGATTAGTCCTGAGAGCAATATTTGTAAAAGAAAGATAAGGTTTATTTGCCATAAAAATAGGACTGATGTACAAATGTCCTCCCAGCACTAGAAAACAGCAAACAGCCTTGGAAATATCTACTGAAAAAATGGATCTGAACACACCCCGGAAGTCTTCCAACAAAGACCAGACACCACTTTGCCTTGTGATCTCGGACCACCCAACACCATCATCCAACTTCCTCATTTGAAATTCAAATTTAACCAGGCTCTTCCCTAATACTGGCAAGACAGACTTCCTCACCTTGAATATTGATAGTATCTGTCTATCCAAAATTCTTAGCCTTGGGAAAAAGACTTCTTATGAACATCTTTACTTCCTCTCTAGTCTCCCTTGCTACTATCCTCTCCCCCATCCCGCTCCTACCCTTACTGCATCTAAGCTTCTCCCGCACAGAATGACCTGTAGGACTACAAGCATTCTATGACATTTCTAGCCGTGGAACCTTGGCACATTTGTTCTCTCTATCTGGAATGTCCTTTCTACTCTTTGCTCTCGTGTTTCTTGTGGCTCTCAGTATTGTTTCAGTATTCAAATTCAAGCATTCTGTCTTTCAGCATTCAACTTCACATGATCTCTCCTGGTTTCCTTAAACATTCCCCACTGTTGAGTTAGGTACTCCCCTGTTAATTTTCCCTAGCCCTCTTGCATTTAAAGCACATAATTACTTGTCTATGTTTCCATAGACTGGATTTTTATATGAATAAATCCAGGGACCACAAAGGCAGAACCACAAAAAGAAGGCAAATCATACCAGAAACACTAAATTTCAGTATTCTATTTTCTAACCTCAAACATCTATCCTTCTAGCTCTCTCAGAACCTCATTTTCTGGTCCTTGACTTGACCTCATAAAGATGTCCAGTCTCTTCATATTTACATAGATACCAAGTCTTCAAATGCCTTCTTGCCTTCCCTCCCTACTCAATCTGTATCCACGTTTTTAAAGCCATGAACTTTGAATTCATACCTTCATTTTTTTTTTCAAAAAATCTAACCCTCCACAAATGTCTGCTGTCACAAATATTCTGCTGTCATTAAGAACACCACCTCAGGATAATGTCATACCACCGTGCACATCAAGATGTCTAAAAATTGTGTTATCTACATCTGTCTGTTCCTCCTTCCCTTCTGTATCAAAAGATGAGGTGTCTGCCCTGCAGCTCAACCATCATTGAAGATGAATCCCTTTATCTGTGCTTTCGAAAGCATCCTCTATAGGCCTTGGCTCTGTGTATTAACCTATCCCTCTTATTATCTTCAATTTCTCTTTGTTCTGGCTCTTCATTTTTAGCACACTATTAGGCTAAATTTTCTCTATTAAACCCCTTTAGCTCCATATCTTCCTCCTAGCTTTGACCTACTGTTTTCCTTCTCTTAACAGCCAAGACATAGCATTATTCTCCACATCTTCACACATCATTCACTCAGCCAATGCAATCATAGCAAGATTCTGACTCTACAAAAAAAAATTTTTTTAAACATTCTGGCATGGTGGCATGCCTGCAGTCCCACCCACTGGAAGGCTGAGGTGGGAGGATCATTTGAATCCAGGTGTTCAAAGCTGCAGTGATCTAGGACTGTGCCACTGCATTCCAGCCTGGTTGACAGAGTGAGACCCTGTCTCAAAAAACAAACAAATAAAACCAACATATAATGAATTAGCGAGAAGGCAGAAGAATTTCTAGGCCAGAATGAGACCTAATTAAAAATATCCACAAGGGGATTGGTCCGTAAAATAGCAGTATCTATCTAAGAAAGAGGGTACCTCAAGCCAATGGACTTTAAGAATTTTAATTCTATTGTAAAGAATACACTAGGCTGGTAAAGTGTCACCCCAATTCTATAATTTCCCTCATTTGGGGTCCTTCTGATTTTATTTAGCTTCTCATGTAGAGTGCATGAAGTTCTGATAAAAAGAGAATCTCTCATTTCAGAATTCAGAACTGGAGGTATAGATTAGTTATCCTGGTCAGGATGAATTATATACAGTGAATCTGAAAGTTCATAATTAAGTGTTAAGGGCAACACATTATTTTTAATAAAGGAAATAAATCATTCACTTTAACAGTAATTTTATGTCAGGATTAAAAGAAGAAATAAAATACTATTACCATCAAAAATTCCCATGAAGATGTAGAGGTTGCATCCTTCTCGAATATTAAAAGAGCCTTCTGCATTAAGTAAATTGCTTTGGATAATGTATTCTTCTTTATTTTATTCATTATATTTAATTCTACAAAGGCAAAAAAACATTTTACCAAAAAGGTGAGATTAAAAACTATCTTTCAAATTTTTTGGAAATACCAGTTATCCCAATTTTAATTACCTGTAAAACAATCAGGGCTTCTAGATTGTTTTAACTTTTCCAAACCCTTGGTAGAAATATCTTTGCTAACAGTTGGGGTCTGCAAAACTGAAGAAGAAAAAGACTGTCATAACAATTAAGTATGTATCCAAGACAGGAAATGTTTTTTAAACACTAGGAAGTGACTATTTGTAAACCTATTGCTTCCTCTCTCACATCATCTTTTTCATTAATAGATAAAAATTCATATAAATCTACTATAATGCAGTTTTATCAAATCCTCTTTTATTGCCACAATATACCTGAGGACACAAGAAATTCCAAATTATAAAATTATTTAATTTTCTATCTCAAATAAAATCACCCTAAAGGTTGATAGAATCCAACCTACTTCTGTTGACTTTACCTTTTCACAAAGTACAGATGGCAAGTCTGGATACCAGTGACAATATGCTGTCAAAACTCTGTACTCAATGTCCCTTCTAGAAAAACTGTTTCATCTAAGGTCCTCTGGATACCACACAAAGACCTCTACTCTCCTCCAGCTGTGGCTGATGAAATCAGAGGCTCTCTCAAGATTTTTAACTAAAACATGAACTTACCAGTTGTTGATACTGATATACATTTGGGAATGACCATCATGTTGGTTCAGTGAAGACAGGAACATGGATGAGGGGAAAAAAGGATACAACTATACTAACCCAGGGAGATGGAAACTGCAGCACTGATTCTTGATTTTCAGGTATGGTCCTTAAGAGACCTGGTAATATGTCTGCCCTTGGAGGTATACAAGGGTACCTACAGTAACCTTACAATAAATCCCTTTTACTGAGTTTTAATTATTTGTACTAATGCACATGAGCCACTATGGGATGGTAATGGATTCATGAAAAGATGTTAACAGACACCATTAAAGGATAGAAGGCCTCTGCAATGGCAAAGGGTAAGGAAACATCTGCATGGAGATAACAATGCAGAGCAGAAAATAGTGCATCATTCTCTCAGTACCAAGGATATTATAAATGCTAGTTAAGCTTTCCTGATTATAATCACTGGAGATAAAGGATGAGACTGCAAAATAATTCTGAATGTCAGATACAGACGCATCATATTTATGTCATGGTCATCAAGAGGCAACCATTATTAAATAAGAATGCTAATGTAGGGAACTTTAGTCTGACAACAGCATACTAAAGAAAGACAAGGTAGGGGAACAAAGTGATCAGCTGCGCTAGGACAGCAGTTCAATAAAGCCAAGAAAAAAATCGAGGAAACCCAGAGATATCACAAGGAAATAATAACTAATTCCATTTACATTTGGACTCAAGTCTTGCATCAATATCTTTAAGTGGTCTGTGATCAAAATTCATTTGGTCTTCAAAGATTTATGAATGACAATTAGAGAACAAGCTATTTGGTTTAAAAAAAAAAAAGAACTATGAGTTAGGGGAAAAAAAACCTCTATTCCTCCACTAAAGGAAATAATACAGTTACTACATGAGAATCATGGGTTAGTTTCTTAAAACCTGACACAAAAATTCTATTTACATTTTGAAATACATTTCTTACACAAATCTTTTCAGCCCCAAAAATGTTCAAGGTTATTATTCTAAGTAACTCATTTATGTATTAGAAAAACTGTTATCAAATTTTCAATTTATACATGATGACACAGAGATATTTTAATTATTATTTGCTTCCCTCCACACCCAGCAGGTCATATGAGAAGTAGTTTTTGAAACTATATAAATGTTTAAAATAAAATGTAAAAAGATGACAACTGTAAAAAAATAAAAGGTTAGAGAAAAAAGGAAATTTTATATAAACAGAATGCAAGCCTGGTGCAGTGGCTCACACCTA
Source organism: Callithrix jacchus (assembly GCF_049354715.1). NCBI lineage: Eukaryota > Metazoa > Chordata > Mammalia > Primates > Cebidae > Callithrix > Callithrix jacchus. Next base: position 99,656,645 of record NC_133510.1, on the reverse strand, counting down.
TAATCCCAGCACTTTGGGAGGCCAGGGCGGGCAGATCATTTGAGGTGAGGAGTTCGAGACCAGCCTGACCAACATGGCAAAACCCAAGCTCTACTAAAAATAAATACAAAAATTAGCCAGGTGTGGTGACACAAACCTGTAGTACCAGCTACTTGAGAGGCTGAAGCAGGAGAATCGCTTGAACCTGGGAGACAGAGGTTACAGTGAGCCAAGATCACATCACTGCACTCCAGCCTGGGTGACAGAGTGAGACTGTCTCAAAAAAAAAAAAAAAAAAAAAAAAACCAGAATGCAAATACAAATAAGTGGTCACAAGTATGTATCAAATTGAAAAAAAATTAAGACTAGAATTAATTCAAGTAAATTTGAACACAGTTCTCTGACATATGATATTTTCTTAAGACCTACTCAGTAGGTTTGTTAATAGTGGTATTGGTTAAATAATTTTGAAAGTACTTTGTTTATTTGCCAGGATAAAACAAATGAGTAATTACATTGATGTTGTTAGGAACCAGAATGCTCAATATGAGAGAAGGAAAATACAAAAACGGAGAAGACGAGAAGAAACCCTTTAGCGTTGGAATTGGAGACATCAAAAAAAAACTTGTGGTCAGGCACATGCCTATAATCCCAGAACTTTTCGAGGCTGAGGCAGATCACTTGAAGTCAGGAGTTACATATTACGTATTACATATTATTTTTGTATATACTGATAGACTCTTTTGCATTTTCAAAGTAGTCAATCAAATAATCTAGAAATAACAGTTTTGTTTCTTCTTTTTCAATCCTTATATATTTAAATTATTTTTCTTATCTCCTTTCATTGGCTAGAATTCTCACTGTAAGTATTTTTTTCATCTTCCTGCACTAATCAGCAGTGTGTGTCACATTGCTCACTCTGAAATTAACTAGCATTCGAATAACTCTATTTAGCTCTATATATAATATGATTTAAATGCTTTACACGAATCTTCCAGGAACTCATTCCTGACTTTCTTATTTGATATAGATATTTCTTTGTGCCCATAATATTCTGAGCCCACCCCCATTACCAAATGTATCAAACTCAACTGATACATTGGCTTACTTATCTAGAAGCTCAAAAGTAGAGCCTTTCTAATTTGTACCTAACCAAATACGATGCCTTGATTTTAGTAGGTACTCAATAAATGTTTGCTTGGTTATATTAACAAAACTAATTTACTATAACTCAAACAAACATAATTGATTAAATTTTTTAAGAAGTTTACTAACTGATTTAATATGCAAAGACTAAAGCAATATTGAAAGGTTTAATTATGTTTTTATTATGTTAATTAGGGAATTAAGAAAAATAATAAAATTTATCTGAAAACTTCAGTCAACAAGAACACAGTTTTCAAATGAAATTGAATCTGTACTGGAGTTGGGCTTGATATTGATTCAGAACAGTTACTTGCTTTGATGACTACTACCTTGCAATTTGTCCAGAAGCACAACAGCTATTCGATGCTGAGCTTGAATTAGTTCAAGATGCAAATCCATCATGAAACTATTTGAGGCAAGTGGTTTGTAAGTATCTCCATCTATGTGGTGGGTATGCTTTGGTTCAACAGAGTTGAAATAAAAAGAAATACGGTTATCAAAACACACAAAAATAGGTGTATACTATTATCATTCAATTTATCATCATCTTATTTGTAACCATCACATTCTGCTCACTTCTCAGCCCTTTGCAGTTAGCTTAAATACTAATAAATATGCCCTTAGAATTCATCAGTGTCTTCTTCCTTAACAAATTCAAAGATTCCTCACTGGGAACAGGGAAATATATTTCTGGCCTATGAGAGGTAAGTCACCACAAGTCATGCTTTACTTATCTACTTACTTTCAAGGCCAGTCCTCTTCCCAGTTAAGTAAAACTTACAGCTAATGTAAGACTTTTCCATTCTTACCTTGGCATAGCAGTGGTCAATTACTGAAGATCCATTTGGCAAAGTGGTTGGCATGCAATTCAAATTTATTCCACCTATTGCTTTGTCAAGAAGTTTATAAGCAAAATGTAACTGTTCCACAGGATTTTTCTAAAATAATTTTATAAACAAAAAAGAAAAAGAAAAGCAAAAATCAAATGCAACATTTCCAATTTTTTGGAAATAATTCAAAACCAAATAACAGAAATTTAAATAGTCTATTTAACATTAACAATGTTATGTTTCTAACTAAATGTATTTATCTGTGATTAAATGTGGCGTGCTATCGACATGGACGAAAATAATAAATTTCAACATTTTTCCAAATGCAAATTAAACTTTTCACAAACATGTATTAATATATATAACTTCCATTATGGTTTGCAAAATTCTGATTGTACCAAATGTACATTTAAATTTTTAAAACAGAGTTCACATAGTTTGTCACTTTCACATACCTAATTTGATTTTTTAAAACAATTTCAGAATCTCAGACTAGAAATTTAGAGCCCATCAACTCAATCTGTCCACATTAGTCTACATCATGATTTTCAAAAACTAAACTTTTTGAAATGTAATCATCCTCACAGAGAGACAAATACAGAGAATAATATAAAGAGCAGCCAGCTGTGCCCAAACTTTCAAATTTTCCATATTTTCCAGATCATTAAAGGAAATAAAGCATACCAACATATGCATATAATTTAAATCCCCCATATAACTGTCCACAGTGCCACTCCTTCTCTCTACCCCTAGAGGTAGCCACTGTCCTTGAATTTGGTTTTACCTTTTTTTGCATGTTTTCAAACTTTTACTGCATGTGTATGTATCCTTACCCATATGCAATATCACTTTGCATATTTTTAATTCTCTCATAAAATTCTGTAGACTCCTTTTAAAACTCAACCATATGTTGCTGAAACTTATTCATGCTGGTATATGTAACTCAATGGGTCAGTCAGGGATTGGTTATAAACACAAAAGTATTCTACATATTTCAAGCAAAAGAAGACTTAATACATAGAATTAGAGGTGCCCATCACCATTGCAAGTCACGGGAGAGCCCAGATCAAGAAAGCTGCCAGTAACAATTTTGCTTCATGCAATTCTCAAGAGTTTGCTCAGAAGCCTCTGTGAACCTAAGAATCTAGGAGGTAACTAACAACAACCTCAAGCACCTACCACACGGAAGCAGGTGAATTGCAAGAGTTTGCTCAGCATGCCTGGTAAATTCACATCATCCATCTGCCACTGTGGATTAAAAACTGTCTCTTCTCTTCTGCATTACAAAGTCATGCAAATGCCCCTCACTGAAGACTAACTTAAAACTGTACAGAAATGAGACAATACGGTTCCAGGTTTCCCCGCTATAATGCGAAGGTGACTATAGAAGGGAATTGCTATGATGCCAAGTTTACTCTAGTACAAGCCTACTCCAGTTCAATTCATCCTCACAGCTACAATGAAATGGTATTACTTTGAGGAATATGTCACAATTTATCTACTCTTCTGCAAATGGATGTTTAGATTATTCTTACTAAGGCCAGGCGTAGTGGCGCATGCCTATAACCCCAGCACTTTGGGAGGCCAAGAAGGACGAATCGCCTGAGGTCAGGAGTTCAAGTCCAGCCTGGTCAACACTGTGAAACCCTGTCTCTATCAAAAAATACAAAAATTAGCCAGGCATGATGGTATGCACCTGTAGTCCCAGCTACTTGGGAGGCTGAGGCACGAGAACCACTTGAACCCAGGAGACAGAGGCTGTAGTGAGCCCTAATCATGCCACTGCACTCCAGCCTGGGTGACAGAGTGAGACCGTCTCAAACAACAATAACAACAAAAAAAAGATTACCATTACTAAACATGCTGCCATCAATTGTACTTGTCTGTGAATAAACACAAAGTTGATGCTTTCTTTTTTTCTTTTTTTTTTGAGATGGAGTTTTGCTCTTGTTGCCCAGGCTGGGGTGCAATGGTGTGATCTCCGCTCACTGCAACCTCTGCCTCCCGGGTTCAAGCGATTCTCTTGCCTCAGCCTCCTGAGTAGCTGGGATAACAGGCATGTGCCACCAGGCCCGGGTAATTTTGTATTTTTAGTAGAGACGGGGTTTCTCCATGTTGGTCAGGCTGGTCTCGAACTCCTGACTTCAGGTGATCCGCCTGCCTCAACCTCCAAAAGTGCTGGGATGAGCCACTGCGCCCAGCCCATAGTTGATATTTTCTTTACAGTTCTTACACCTTTTCTCTGCTTTCTTTTTTTACCCATATGTCTAAGACTTCCAGGACATACTGAACAGAAGAATGACAGGTATCTTTATGTGGTTACACCACTATTAAAGGGGCTGCTTTTAATCTTTTACCATAGGTATAGCATTTACTGAAGGTCTTTGGATGATACCATTTATTAGATACAGAGGTTTTCATATATTCCTAAGTACTAAGAGTTTTTTTTTAAAGAATAGGTGCTTTTTAAAGAGGATGGTTATTGAATATTATCAAACACTTTTTTTTTGCATCTCTTGGTCTAAGTGGTCACATGTTTTCCTTTCATCAGCTAATGCAATGTATTGCATTATATATTTCTAATGTCAAATCATCCTTGTATTCCTAGAATACAAATAATTTTACACTGCATATATAGTGTAAAGTCCATTAATCTATGCACTATATATATAGTGAAGGAGGGGGGAAGAGGGGGATCGGAAGGAAGGGGAGGGGGGACGGGAGGAAAGGGGGGAAGATGGGGGAGGGGAAAGATGGGGAGGGGGAGGGGAAAGAGGAGGGGAGGGGAGGAAAGGGGGGAAGATGGAAGAGGGAAGGGGGAGAATGGGGGAGGGGACAAGGGAGGAAGGGGGAGGAGGGGAGAAGAGGGGAGGAGGAGGGGGGAGGAGAGTGATATTGGAGGCAATAAAATTTATATGAGTCTCCTTTCCAACTTCCATCTTTCATGTGCCCAAGCCTCATCTCTTGTCCCTGGATGGTTGTTAAAAATCTAAGTATAGTAACTATGCCCAACAGCCTACTGCAGCATCCACTCATAAATTTACCATTTGAGTTTTGAGTTCCCTTTTCTATTTTGGCCCCTAGGATTTACCTTACTTTCTCATGAGCTCTGCAACATGCTTGAGGATATTTGTTCAAATCTGTCCAAAGTTTCTAAATGTTTTCTCCCGGGAGGATGTTCAGGTCATCTTGCTATTTTGCTAGAAGTCTCCAAGGATATCTTTTTTTTTTTTAGAGGAGTCTCACTCCATCGCCCAGGCTGGTGTGCAGTGGTGCAATCTTGGCTCACTGCAACCTCCGCCTCTCAGGTTCAAGAGATTTTTCCACTTCAGCCTCATGAGTAGCTGGGATTACGCGCATGTGCCACCACACCTGCTAATTTTTGTATTTTTAGTAAAGACAGGGTTTCACCATGTTGGCCAGGCTGGCCTCAAACTCCTGACCTTAAGTGATCCACCAGCCTCAGCCTTCCAAAGTGCTGGGATTACAGGCATGAATCACTGCACCCAGCCAGGATATCTTATTAACATCAAAAAATTTCAAAGACCGCATACACACTCACACTGTATCATCATCATCATCACTACCACCACCATCATCATCTTTACGATCTTCATCCTCCTCATCACAGTCAACATGGAACTGAAACATGTTCCAGGTATAAGGCTAAATGCTTTAGTAATAATCTTTTAGTTGCCATAGCCATGTATAAGGTAGATATCAATCAGTTATAATTTTATAACCCATTTGTTGAAGAAATAAATGCTCTGTGTTCAGTAAAAATTTAAAATAAGTTTTCTTTCATTTATTCACAATAGTGGCTCATACATTTTTTAAATAGTAGCATGTATATATTCAAGTTATATAATTTATCCCACCTACAGACTCTACTGGGTGAACATATAAATTGTGGATTCTCCTTACAATAAACTGTCATTTTTTCCCTCAACTCCATTCCACTCTCAGTGGGTCTAAAAACCTTAAGTTGAGATTCAGTGCTTTACATAAGACATAAGAGAAAAACAGCAGCTATCCTGTGTCAGGTACTAGTTTCCACATTACAAATATCTCATTTAAACTATGTAACAACTCAGTGGAATAGGTACTATTATAATTTGACAGATGAGGAAACAAATACTCAAACAGATAAAGTAATTCATTCAGCATCAAACAAATAGTCAATATCAGAGTCTGAACTCAACTACAGGTTTCCACACCAAATGCTGTGCTCTTTGACCATGCCAAAGAAACTATGTCTCCCATATGCCCCAGTACAGCTGAGCAGATTGTGTATTGCATAACTTTAGTGGGTAAAACTCACACTGTTGTCATCACAGACTTCTCTACTCCCAGCAGATGGCAATAAATTATCTTGAAGAGAGGGTACATTTTTCTTATTTAAATAATAATAATAATAGCAATAGTTCTTAAATAGTCTCATTTCTTTGTTATGGGAAAATCTCCACCTTCAAAGAAACCAATTTCACATAGTGGTTTTAACAGCCAGAAAATTTTCCTCCCAAGGCAAAATCTAGCGCTTTGTACCTACGAGCAGAATTTCTATACCTGCCCTACTCTGCCTCAGAGAATAAGTGCTAGCCCATAAGTCGGTGATTCTCAAACTCTAATGTCCTTAAAAATCTACTGGAGGAACTGTTCAGAATCTCACACCTGAAATTATGACTGCATATGTCTGGAGTGAGAAACAAGAAGCTGCATATTTAGCAAACACTGTAAGTGATCCCTGGAAAAAAAAATTGCCAGACAGCTATTATGCCGCCTCAACCTCTTATGCATGTCAGTCTGTTCTCAATTTAAGATTTCTCAAATCTAAGAAGACACAATACAGCCTTCAGTACTCAGTTGCATCCCCTGAAACTTATTATTAGGAGAGGAACATGCATTTGAGAAATTCAGAATAACCCCACAGTCCTCCTGGACATTCATGATGGTATTTGATTGGTACCATTTCTTAGGACTTTATCTATTATACCAAGTATGGAAGAGAATAGATACAAATAACACTTTCAAAATTAGCACTTATTCTTATATTTCAGAGGTCTCCCAAATATAAATGTGAGAAGGGGTTGGCATGTTATTAAAAGCCAAGCAAAGTCATTTATATCTATGTATTACACAAATATCTTTTATATAAGTATCTTGAAGACATTATTTAGGATAGGAGTTACTCCTTAATAGGGGAAAGGCAAAGGTGATCAAGAGAGGTTAGCAGAGGAGGTGAGTTTTATCTATAGCAGTAATATTTTGTTTCTTAAGCTAGCATATGAGGGAACTGTAAATTATAATGGGGCTTCATTACAGTAGAAAAATGTCCCTATAGTTCTCAATATATAAAACATACAATCCTTAAATTTTAAATATTCAAAATTATTTCTACAATTAACCATTATACATTTATAATTTGATATTATTTGAAAATAAAAATTCATGTTTCAACTAAATTTTCTAAATATGTAGTAATACCTTTAATATTGGAAGAATTTCTGTGATCCCTTTTGGAGCTCCAGGGAATTCATCAGTCCCTTTTCTTAAAGGTACATCTGGAAAAGAAAGAAAGGAGGAAGGGAATGAAGGATGGAGGGGAAGGAAAAGAAGAAGATTTGAAAAAAAGGAAAAGTAGGAAGAGGAAGAGCACAGAGCAAGGGCAAGGAAGAAACAAAGGAAAAGAAAGAAGGTCCAGAGGAATAAAAAGGAAGAAAGAGAAAAATGGAAATACAGCAGTGAATCATAATCATAAAACTTTATGTTGAATTAATTACTTTTTAATTAACCATGATCTTAGAAATGATTCAACACTAGAATTTGACTAAACACCAAATTGTTTATTCCATGTAATTAAATTTTTTATTCTATAAGGTAATTTAAAAGCATCTTCTGCTTGAACCCAGGAGGCGGAGGTTGCAGTGAGCCAAGGTCGCGCCACTGCATTCTAGCCTCACGCCTGGTGACGTAGTGAGACTCTGTCTCAAAAAAAAAAAAGTATCTTCTAATGTAAGAAACCAAATCAAATATTACAAGTCAATATCATCTTTCTCTATATTCTATAAGGTCCAATTAAAATCTTTCAGAGGCCAGGCACAGTGGCTCATGCCTGTTATCCCAGCACTTTAGGAGGCCAAGGTGAGTAAATCACCTGAAGTCAGGAGTTCAAGTTCACCATGTTCCATCCGACCAACATGGTGAAACCCTGCCTCTACTAAAAATACAAAAATTAGCCTGGCGTGGTGGCACGTGCCTGTAATCCCAGCTACTGGGGGGCACTGAGGCATGAGAATTGCTTGAACCCAGGAGGCGGAGGTTGCAGTGAGCCGAAATCTCACCACTGCACCCCAGCCTGGGTGACAGAGCGAGACTCCCTCTCAAAAAATAAATAAATAAGCTTTCAGAAAATAACAGCATAGAACCCTTATCAATTTAGACAAATATCAGAGAAGACTTGTACTTTATGTTTTATGTGGCAATAAGGTGCTAAGAATAACATTCTTAGAAGTTATAAGAATTTATATATCTAAATGGGACAACCCCTTATTATATAAACATAGCAGTTTTCAAATTTATAAATGGATTATGCTCCAGTATTGATTAGTTCTTCAGAAGTGAAACATTTTAACAAAGCATCAATAACTTAAATTTTATGTAGCCCAATTATAATGGTATAAAACAATAATCTCCCCCACAATAACGAGTAAATAAAATAAGTAAGAAATAGACTTTATTTTATTTTATTTTTTTGAGACAGAGTCTCACTCTGTTGCCCAGGCTAGAGTGTAGTGGTGCTACCTCAGTTCACTGTAACCTCCGCCTCCAAAGTTCAGGTGATTCTCCTGCCTCAGCCTCCCAATCAGCTAGAATTACAGGCATATGCCACCATGCTTGGCTAATTTTTATATTTTTAGTAGAGATGGGGTTTCACCATGTTACCCAGGCTGGTCTTGAACTCCTGACCTCAAGTGATCTGCCTGGCTCACCCTCCCAAAGTGCTGGGATTACAGGCGTGAGCCACTCTGCCTGGCCAGAAATAAACATTTTTAAAAAGTAATCAGTAATGGATAATGTAGAAAAATTATCTGGGCTAAGGAAAACCTGAAATATATATATATATACACACACACATACATACGCATATATATATACTTAATCTACAAGCTAAGAAGATGGTGAAAAATAAATAAATACAGGGCCAGGATCTTGGGAAGGGAGTGTGAAAAAAACACAAACTATTTTTTCCCCTGCTCTCATGCCACAATAATCAACACAGATTTCTGTGACCATATGTGGAGTTGGGGGTCCCCACATACCAAATATGGAATCAGTTCTGTAGTGGACACCACTTGGGTGTTCTCCAACCCTGTTTACTTCCAACACTATCTTGCAGATAGAGTCAGATCACACAGATTAAGAACTCAGACCCATAAGACCCCGCTCTCTGCTTCCAATGCTGACATAAGCCCCAGCTTGTTTTACCTGTGCTTCTGACCAATAGGCGACAAACTAGTTCTCATGATCCTCTCCCTGCGTCTGATTAATTGCAAGAGTGGCTCACAGAACTCAGGGAAACAGTTATGTTTACCATTTTATCATAAAGGTCATTACAAAGGATACAGACAAAGAGATACATAGCACAAGGTATTAAAGGAAGGGGCATGGAGCTTCCATGCCCTCCCAGGACCACCACCCTCCAGGAACAGTCAAGTGCTCAGCTATCCAGAAGTTCTCTGCACCCTATCCTCATGGACCTTTTATGGAGACTTCTTCAAATATGCATAACTGATGGATGTACAGCTGTATAGAAAGGCAACTGGACAAAAAGGGTATGATCTAGTACCATTTAGAAACCCATTGCTATGATTTGAATATCTGTCGCCTCCAAACTCATGTTGAAATTTAATCCCCAATGTGGCAGTATTGAGAGATAGATCCCATAAGATATGACTGGGTCATGAAGGTTCTGCTCACATAAATAGGTTAACTCATTCATAGACTAATGGATTAATAGGTTAGTGGAATGATGAGTTATCATGGGAGTGGGACTGGTGACTTTATAAAAAGAGGAAGAGGCCAGGCACAGTGGCTCACGCCTGTAATTCCAGCACTTTGGGAGGCTGAGGCGGGCAGATCACCTGAGGTCAGGAGTTCAACACCAGCCTGGCCAACATGGTGAAACTCCATCTCTACTAAAAATACAAAAAATTAGCTGGGCATGGTGGCTCATGCCTGTAATCCCAGCTACTCAGGAGGCTGAGGTGAGAGAATAGCTTGAACCCAGGAGGCAGAGGCTGCAGTGAGCCAAGATTGAGCTACTGCACTTCAGCCTGGGCAACAGAGTGAGACTCCGTCTAAAAAAAAGAAAAAGATGAGGAAGAGAGACCTAAGCTAGCATGTTCAGCCCCCTATCATTGATGCTCTGCACCACCTCAGGACATTGCAGAAAGTCTCCATGAGCAAGAAGGCCCTCACCAGATGCAGCCCCTAGACTTGTACTTCTCAGCCTCCAAAATTGTAAGAAATAAAGTCCTTTTCTTTATAAATTACCCAGTGTGGGTATTCTGTTATAAGTAACAGAAAATGGACTCAGATACCCAGCAAGGCCTGTGTGTTCAGATTCTTCTTGGCCTATCTGTGCCACACTCCTTCCTCCTGGGTATGGGGCAGGACCCCTCTGAAATGAGTCTTATGTCCTACAATTAGACAAGGTAGGTCAGAGAATTTCTTTATGATCGGCTCCAAGTCAGAGAGACAGTACATTTTCAGTTTCTATGGCCATCCTTGGAGAGAAAAAACAGCAGATGAAAGAAGGAAAGTAGAAGGTCAGAGGGAGAGAAAGAGATTCTGTTTCCTGAGGCCTGCTTCTGAGGCCTGAAGTACCCCAACATTACAACAAAAGACTCTCTTTCACTTTTATTGCTCCAAAGCTGTTCTGAAACTACTTCAGGAACCAAGGACAAAAAGCCAAATTTGTTAACAAGAGGTATGCTTATTGTTTTAGTCACTTAGGAAATAACAAGAACTATGGGAGTCATAAGCCAGGAACTGTACACAAAAGTAATTATATATGTTATATATGTATGTTTGATATATGTATATTTATATATATAAAACATACAAAATATATGTGTTCATTGATGGTTTTATTATTGAGAAGGTTTCCAGTCAACAGTAGGCTATTTGAGTAAGGTTTAGAGGAGCCAAAACATGCATTTAGGGTCAGTGCCCCTAAGCCTCATGTCGTTCAAGGGTCAAGTGAATATATATCATATATCATAGTATAACAGAGTCACACCTGAATCTTGGAAAGGGAGGCCATTAGAGCTACTTTTTCCACTGGGGTTTATGTCAATTCTGGAGAAAGAAACTGAGAAACTGAATGATACTTCTGATAGCCTTGAAAGAAAAGCAACAGGGATTGGTATCCAGGGCCCACCAAGGATGAGAAGCAAAAGAGACTGCATCCTAGAAGTTAGAATAAACTGAAAATAGATATTCAAAGAGAAAGCATTTCAGATTCAAAATACTGTAATCCCTCAAATTGGAATAATGGGATCCTAGAGTACTAGTGCCTTCATGTATCTAGTAAAAACAAGCATAAATCTTCCCTAGAAAAAGAAAACATCATCCAAAGCCTAAATTATTTCTATAAAATATTTAGCAATAATAATGTCCATTACACACTCAAAAATAACCAGACTAGCCAAATAGTTGATGATGTAAATTCTTCATTGAAGACATCAGTATAATAAATGCAAAAGGAATGAGAGAAGTTAGGAGTCCCTCCTGGCTTTTACCCCCAGTCTCCTATCAGCCCTCCACCAATGACAGATAAAAGCTGTAGAAGTACCCCGATCTCCCAACTCTCTCAAACATGTTCTTATGGTCTCCCAGAGGTCCCTCATGGGAGTAGGCCCTGAACCCACAACAGCAGCCTTCTCATTAACTTACTGAGCCTTACATGGAGCTTCCTTTCCTCCCCTGTCTCACTTCTCCACTTTTCCACTGTGCTTCCCTGTATAAGGTCCCAAATAAACTACTTCACTCAAATCATTGTCTCAGAATCTGCTTCTGGGGAATCAGCCCAGGAAAAAACCCAAGCTGAGAACACCTGAACTCACCTATAAATCTTTAGAGCACAAAAAGTGAGACAACTAGGTATTGTGTGCTTCCTGATTCAATGCAAGAGAGTAAATAGCACTACCTATGAAGTATTGTTGCCAAAAAATAAGACAATTGGCAAGAACTCTTGTTAACAAAGTATCACCAGAATCTAAGTAAGCATCCAGATCTAACTACCAGGTAAGAAGCAAGTTAACCAACATCACATGGAGGGAAATAGTCAAATTCAGAATATGAAAAATCCCACAGGATAGTGACTCAGCTTCTTCAAAAGATAAATATCTTAAAAGGGGACTATGAAGGAAAGAAACCATTAGAGAGTAGTGACATTTAAGAAACGTGTCAAGAAAATGCAATGTGTGGGCCTTGTTTGGATTCTGATTGGAACAAACCAACTTTAAAAGATATTTTTAATATAATCAGGGACATAGGACTTACTCCCCATTATGTAAGGTATAATAATAACGGCACTGTAGTTTTATGTTAAAAAAGAAAAATCCTTATCTGTTAGACAGAAAGTTGGAGCTGGGCACGCCTGTAATCCCAGCACTTTGGGAGGCCAAGGTGGGTGGATCACGAGGTCAAGAGATCGAGACCATCCTGGCCAATATAGCGAAACCCCATCTCCACTAAAATACAAAAATTAGCTGGGCATGGTGGTGTGTGCCTCTAGTCCCAGCTACTTGGGAGGCTGAGGCAGAAGAACTGCTTGAACCTGGGAAGCGGAGATTGCAGTGAGCCAAAATCGCACCACTGCACTCCAGCTTGGTGCCTGGCAACAGAGTGAGATTCTGTCTCAAATGAAAAAAAGTTGGATACACACACACATATACATGGTGTGGTGGTATTTGCTGGAAAAATGACACATCTGCTTTAAAATACTCAGAGAGCGGGAAATGTTGCAGGGAGAGAAGAAATAAGATTGAAAAGATGTGGATAATTATGGATGCTGGATGATGCACACATGGTGATTTTTTTTCTCTATATATTAAAGCTCTTCATAATAAAAGTTTTAAAAAGGAAAAGAAAAGCATTTTAAGCCAGGACATGTCAGAAATATGACCTGAGGTCACTGAATGTGTTAGATGGCCAGAGACTTTTAACTGATGGCTGTCAAACTTTAATATATATCAAATTCACCTGGGAAGTTATTTAAGACTAAAAAGGTCCAGGCTAGCTAAAGTAGAACAGAGCCTGGGCCTTGCATTTTTAACAAGCCTTCAGGAAATACTGATAACAATCAAAATTTGAGAACTGTGGCTCTAAAACTCCATCTGCAAAGCCACACGAGGACAGGCAGAGCCAGATTAGTGAATCTTCTGGTAAACATTCACCTTATTACAAAGTCCTCCAAATGTCATACATGTTCTATAAGAGGGGTGAAACAGCAAAGTAAACACCGGCCATAGACTCCTCCACATTATTCCCCACCCCATGAAATATAGTATAGTACAGGGCTGCAACCAGAGACAGAACAAAGAACAAGGTCACAGCCGAAGGCCATCCTTTGAGACAAGACATCTCCTGAATGGAGAAGAGAATAATGAAGAAAAGAAAGGGGTTGAGACAGGAAGAATGGGGAGTTGGGGGCTAGGAAATGAGAGCAAAAAGAGGAAGATGATAAAGATAAGAAGAAACAGAGAAAGTAGAGGCGAAATAGAATAAATGAAGCAAGAATTGTAAGAGGAAGGAATTAGCAGAAAGAAGATAAAAAAGGAGATAGAAAGTAGAATGACACTGATCCATTCAAAAGATACTTATCTGATCTACTCTGTGTCCGACGATGTGGTGGGTGCCAAGAAGATCGCAGTGACCAAAACATAGTCTTCCTTCAAGCATTCACTCTTATGGGAAATGGAAGGGGAGAAAAACAAAAGAAGATAAAAGAGGGGAGAGGTGGCCCGGCGTGGTGGCTCACACCTGTAATCCCAGCCCTTTGGGAGGCTGAGACAGGCAGATCACTTGAGGTCAGGAATTTGAGACCAATATGGCCAACATGGTGAAACCCCATCTCTAGTAAAAATATAAAAGGCATGGTGGCGGGCATCTGTAATCCCAGCTACTCGGGAGGCTGAGGCAGGAGAATCACTTGAACCCGGGAGGTGGAGGCTGCAGTGAGCCAAGATTGCGCCACTGCACTCCAGCCTGGACAACAGAAAGAAACTCTGTCTCAAAAAAAAAAGAGGAGAGAAAGGGGAAAAAGAAAGGAAGAAAGGGGAGTAGGTGGTAATTAGGAACAAAGAAAACGAATATGAAAAGACGAAAAGGGTTTTATCCTTCATTGAATAATAGACCACGAAACCTTCTTTTCTTAACATCTTTTTGATGAAACTACATTATTATAATTATATTAATCTATCTTTACTTATAAATCCTCGATGAAGCATAATATTGAAGTGCCTAGTTTCCATTAGTAGAAATTACCCTGTATTTGAAATTATACCTATATATTTATACTTATATATGTATATGCTTTTTCAGCCAACATTTTACCTAGAGATTTTTTAAATTTTCTTCCTGGACTTCCTAAAGATTCCAATATTTCACTTAACCGTAATGTGACTTCTGCCACTACCACAATGTCAATGTCTTCCATTTTAGAGCAGTGAATTACTTCATTTAACTGCCACAGAAGATAAAACCACTAAAATGAGAAAATACAGAGCAAAATCAATTATAGAAAGAGTAACGTTTTTCAAAATGTTTACTTCCTTGAAATAACCATCTTCTAATCACATAGAAATGTTACACAGGTACCCCTCCTTATTAATGTCTTAATTATAAATAATATAAAACTCAGTAATCCTTTTAAAATGTTAATCAATCTGTTTCTATAAATTCATAAGGTAGATTCATTTAAGTAGAATAACAGATTAACATCTATAGCCATTGTGGCAAATTTATGATCAGTTATTTGTACATATCACTGAAAAGTATCTGTATCCTCCAAGTTCTCACTGTCCCTTCAAAGCAGCTACAATGATTACTATCAATGTCCTCCTTATGAGGGAGGGGGAAGCAGGTGTTTCAGGCTCCACATTAGATGCCTTAAATTGTCTTTCATGGCCAGGCATGATGGCTCACGCCTATAATCCCAGCACTTTGAAAGGCCAAGGCAGGTGGATCCCTTGCGGTCAGGAGTTCGAGACTAGCCTGGCCAACATAGTGAAACCCCCATCTCTATTAAAAATACAAAAAAAATAGTTGGCATGGTGGTGCACACCTGTAATCCCAGCTACTCTGAAGGCTGAGGCAGGGGAATCGCTTCAACCCGGGAGGCAGAGATTGCAGTGAGCCAGGATTCCACCTCTGCACTCCAGCCTGGGTGAAAAAGCAAGTCTCCATCTCAAAAACAAAAGAAAAAAGGAAGGAAAGGAGGGAGGGAGGGAGGAAGGGCCAAGATCATGCCACCATACCCAGGCAGAGCAAGACCCTGCCAAAAAATAAATAAACAGAAAACCCTGAAACACCTCTTCACTCTTCACAACAAACAAAATGCACACATTAAAAGAAAGGGTCACTCAGCACTAGAAAGAATATCATATATCATATATATATATGCAATGAAAGTCATTAAGCAGGTGAAAAATAGGAAAATTTAGATTTTAAATGTGTATGGCAACTTGAATTAGCAATAGCAAAGAACATGTGAAAGGAAATGGAAAAGGAATACTTTGTTAGTACTGATTTTCTGGGTGAATTTTGCATAGTCATTTCTGGATATATTAAGCCGCTGAATTCCTAATTTGCATTTCTGCCATAGGAACATTATTGTGTCCACAACAATTTCCTTATCAGGCTGAACATCCTAGAAACAAAAGTGAGAAGGTAAATGAGAATAAAATACAAGTATATAACATTCACGTGTGCTGAGCAACACTCTAAGAGCTTTACAAAGACTAACACATTGAATCTTCATAATGACCCTATGAGAGGACTCCTAGTATGACCCTCCCCATTTTACAGATGAGCAAACTGAAACACAAGTAAATTAAGTGATTTTCCCCAACATGAAATTACTAAAGAGTGGCAGATGGGAGACACTCAAACCTAAGTAGTCTAGCTCACTCTTTTTTCCTTGAAACAGGGCCTCACTAGTTGGAGTGCAGTGGCACAATCTCAGCTCATGATCTTGGCTCACTGTAACCTCTGCATCCCAGCAGGTTCAAGCGATTCTCATGCCTTAGCTTCCCAAGTAGCTAGGACTACAGGCGCACCACCATGCCCAGCTCATTTTTGTATTTTTAGTAGAGACAGGGTTTCACCATGTTGGCCAGACTGGTCTTGAACTCCTGGCCTCAAGTGATCCACCGAACTCAACCTCCCAAAGTGCTGGGATCGCAGAGTGAGCCACCGTGTAAAGCCTAGATACCTTGTTCTTAGTGAATGTTCTATGCTCTTCCGCCTCTAAAAAAAGAGTCCCAAATATTTTTAGGAAGATTGCAAACCAATTACTCCAATTTGACTGTAAAATTTACATATACTTTTCTCTTTTTAAAATTATTGCCTTAAAATAATAAGGAATTGGACAGATATGGTGCCTCAAGCCTGTAATCCCAGCACTTTGAGAGGCTGAGGCGGGTGGATCACAAGGTCAAGAGATTGAGACCATCCTGGTCAAAATGGTGAAACCCCATCTCTACTAAAAATACAAAAACTTAGCTGGGCATGATGGCGTGTGCCTGTAATCCCAGCTACTAGGGAGGCTGAGGCAGGAGAATTGCTTGAACCCAAGAGGCGGAAGTTGCAGTGAGCCGAGGTTGCACCATTGCATTCCAGCCTGGGTAACAATAGCAAAACTCCAACTCAAAAAAAAAAAAAAACAAACAAAAATTAGCCAGGCATAGTGGCTCCTGGTGGTGGTAACTGGGGTGGTCCCAACTACTTGGGAGGCTGAGGCACAAGAATCCCTTGAACCTGGGAAGCAGAGGTTGTGGTGAGCTTGAAATTGCACCACTGTACTCCAATCTTGGCAACAGAGCAAGACTCTGTCTCAATAATAATAATACTAACAAGGAATTGGAGTAGGGGAGATGAACTAGTAACTAGAGAGGCAATGAGGAATTGGGAAAGGGTAGAGACAAGAAGGAAAGGGGAAAAACTGAACAGAACCTCACACTGGGTATCATTTGATGAGCCAGAATAAGTATGTCTTCTCTTATCCAAGCTACTTGCCTCTTTGCAAAAGAAAATTGCTACTTATTATAGCTAAACTAGAAAAATAATGAGTTTATGATTAAAATATACCAAACCTGGAGCTCTTCGAGGCTGCTCTAAGACCTAATTTGCATATGTGGCACCTTCCTACAATGTTTGGGAATACAACAGAGATCAATAAATGTTTATTGAATTAAATTGATCAAAGACATACATTATTTTAGAAAAACAGATAAATGAGGGCCAGGCACAGTGGCTCACACACCTGTAATCCCAGCACTTTGGGAGGCTGAGGTGGGTGGATCACCCGAGGTCAGGATTTTGAGACCAGCCTGTCCAACATGATGAAATCCTGTCTCTACTAAAAAATACAAAAACTAGCCAGGTATGATGGCACACACCTGTAATTCCAGCTACTCGGAAGGCTGGGGCAGAAAAATTGCTTAAAACTGGGCGTCAGAGGTTGCGGTGAGCTGAGATCCCACCACTGCACTCCAGTGTGGGTGGCAGAATGAGACTCTGTCTCAAAAAAAGAAAAAATCAGATAAAAGAAAGTTCCCGATCTTTGTAAGCCTTGATTGCTATATTTTGGTTTAGCTCTCCCACTATAATAATTTATTTACTGCCAAACACCTTTATTTCAAAAATTAAATACCTGTCACAGGTCATAACTTATTCTGACAAACCAGAGGAAATCAAAAATCGTATAAAGCAGCACTTCTCAAGTCCCTTACTGTGTTTCACTTACCTGGGCAAAAGTTAATATAGCGCTCTCTAATTGTGGTTTATATGCTTTTCAAAAATAACAACGTAACCAAATTTTCAAATGAAATTCCATCAGAAACCCAATGTTACACACAAAACTAACAAAAACAGATTAGGGAGCTACTACTCAAAGCTGGGCTTCTCCATTATCCTCAGCAAACTAAAGCAGGAAGAGAACCAAACACCGCATGTTCTCACTTAGAAGTAGAAGTGCAGCAAACCACCATGGCACACGTTTCTCTATGTAACAAACCTATGGGTCCTGCACTTGTACCCTGGGACTTAAAATTAAAATTAAAAACAAAATAATTTTTTTAAAAACAGGCCAGGCACAGTGGCTCACACCTGTAATCCCAGCACTTTGGGAGGCTGAGGTGGGCGGACCACAAGGTCAGGAGTCCAAGACCAGCCTGATCAACATGGTGAAACCTCATCTCTACTAAAAATACAAAAATTAGCTGGGCATGGTGGCAGCCACCTGTAATCCCAGCTACTCAGGAGGCTGAGGCAGGAGAATCACTTGAACCCAGGAGGCAGAGATTGCAGTGAGCCAAGATCACGCCACTGTACTCCAGCCTGGGCAACAGAGCAAGAAAAGAAAAAAGAAGTCAAAGTTGGGCTTCTGAGGATCCTTGGAATTTGTTTAATAACCATTGCTATACTATAATAGTTCCACCCTCATATAGGCCATTTCTAAATACTGGCCATTGTGTGCAAACTAACTTCCAATAATAACAAGACTTTGTACTCATGGACTGAGAGCAGTATGTCGTTAAACATATTAACTCTTTTTGAGAACCACTGCCTCATTTCCTTCATTATTAGAAATATAGCCTGAGAATTTCCCAAAAAAAACACTCAAAATGACAACAATAATTTTTTTAAAATTACAAGTCAGAATCTAACTTAATCCTATATTCTAATGATTAAACAAAATAAAATTTTAGCAAGGTGTAATTCCTGGGATCTTTTAAATCTGGCCTTAAATTAGGCACAAAAACCTCTTTTCACACTAATAAAAATTATTTAAAGTGGCTATTTCACCTGAGGACCGGTGCAGACACAGAAATACAAGGTTGCTGCCAAATGGAAAATATCCTCTGAATATCCACAAATCTTCAAATAAGTATCTAAATTCATAAAGCAGAGGAAACAAAGAAATCACAAAATTTCAAATAGAAAATGCACAGAAACACAAATATGCCACAAAAATGAGATAAATTATAGGTGGGCAAATATCATGTCAATAAGACAGATTAAATACTTCTATAAAACTAATCTTGGCCAGACACAGTGGCTCATGCCTGTAATCCCAGCACTTTGGGAGGCCGAGGTGGGCAGATCACTTGAGATTAGGAGTTGGAGATGAGCCTAGCCAACATGGTGAAACCCCATCTCTACTAAAAATACAAAAAAAACTAGTTGGGCACGATGGCAGGCTACTGTAATCCCATCTACTCGGGAGGCTGCGGCAGGAGAATCACTTGAACCCAAGAGGCAGAGGTTGTGGTGAGCCAAGATCGTGCTACTGCACTCCAGCCTGGGCAAAGAGCAAGACTGTATCTCCAAAGAAAAAAAAGAAAACTAATCTTAATGGCTCTAATCCAACTAAAATAGACTATTATTACTGTAGATCCAATATTTGTATACTATGTCCAAAAAGAAACTGAGGCTTATAATATTAAAATGCATGTAAAATATGGTAGTTGAATGAAAAATAATAAAAATATTGATTCAGAAATCACTAGAAGACATATATATCATTACATGGTACAAATTACTTACTGCAACGGATAAGCCATGCAATGCCTTAAGAACATGGCAAAACATTAAAAACCTGGAATTAAATAGTTCCCATTGATGAAAAAGTAGACACTGCAGATTTTCAATTACACACAGTAACTTTTAGAATTTGAAAAGTCCTGGAATGGCAAACACTGCATGCTGGGAAGACAGAGGAGATTACCAAAGCTTCCCTTCCTAACATGAACTGATGACTCTGTCCTCTGATTCACTGCCTTACTGGCCTTCCTCGTATCCCACTAAGCCAGCAGGTAGGTAGAACCTCATTCGCCTACTCAAAACTGTCACTCAGAAAATAATCTAGCATCCTTACAAAGCCCAGGAACCACATCACCTAGCGCTCAGCTACTTCTTTAACCTTGTCACCTCCCACGCTCAGTCACACATGCCCCCATGCCATTCCTACAACCACCAAGCACACTCCTGTCTCAGGGCCTTGTACCTCTTGCTCCCTCTGCCTTCAACGTTCTTTCTCTCACCTCATCTATAAAGAGCATATTTCATCAAACTATCTTAATTTTTTGAACAGACAAATACTCACCATGAACAGCAATTTTTTTTAAATAAATTTGAGCCGCCTCTCCTTCTCTATAGTTTTCCAAAGGAAAGATCAAACCTTTGTTTCTCTTTATGTTGATTAGTGGTTCCATTGCAATCAGAAGAGTTAAATCCTTCTCTGCTTTCTTTGACTCTGGATCATCCTGCCTCTTGGAGAAGTATATCCCACACATTAATACGTAATTCAATGTCATTCAAACAAAACAAAACCAGGAGGATGATTTTGCATCTAGTACCTGGAGAAAATAAATAAGATGTGCAGCAGAAGATTCAAATAAACTCCACTCCTCATAAGTAAAAGCTAATTTTATAAACTTCACAGCAG
The DNA here is from genome assembly GCF_049354715.1 of Callithrix jacchus. Classification (NCBI taxonomy): domain Eukaryota; kingdom Metazoa; phylum Chordata; class Mammalia; order Primates; family Cebidae; genus Callithrix; species Callithrix jacchus. The sequence continues at coordinate 99,635,954 of NC_133510.1, read as the reverse complement.
CATCCACAGAAATAACATCTTTTCTTTCTATCACAAGTTCCAGAAGAGATGTTTTTGGAAAATCAAGCATTCCATCTGCACCAGTATTTGACCCTAGAAAAGGAAGAAGAGAGTTTTGAATATCATTCGTTCAAAAAAATATTTATTAAATATGCACTATAGATACTTTCAGGAAACAGGAAAACACAATCCCTGCTTTTATAGGGTTTATGCTCTAGTGGGGTAAACAAGAAAGGCCAAGGCAGGGGATAATTTGAGCTCAGGAGTTTGAGTCTAGCACATAGCAAGACCCCGCAAAGAAAAAGAAAAAGAGGGAAACGAAAGGGAAAGGGAAAAAGGGAAAAAGGGAAAGGGAAAGGGGAAAGGAAAAAGGGAATGGGAGGGAGGAGGGAGGAAGGAAAGAGGGAGAAAGGAGGAAGGAAAGAGGGAGAAAGGAGGAAGGGGGAAGGGGAAGGGGAAAAGTAACTGAAAGTGACACCTGGATTGAGCAATAAGATGGTCCATGACATTCTCAGTAGAGTGCTAGGGACTGCCTGATGTATATGTAGAAAGAAAATACTTAGGAACAGTGAAAACAGACAATTCCTTCAATAAATCTGACTGTACCAAAAAGAAGACCTATAGGGAGGAAGATGAAAGAGAACATGGAGGCCTAGTCACAGTGGCTTACATCTGTAATCCCAGCACTTTGGGAGGCCAAGGCAGGTGAATCCCTTGAGCCCAAGAGTTTGAGACCAGCCTGGGCAACATGGAGAAACCCCGACTCTACAAAAAAATACAAAAATTAGCCACGTGTGGTGGTACATGCCTATAGTCAGAGCTACTCAGGAGGCTGAGGTGGGAGGATCACTAGAGCTCAGGAGGTCCAGGCTGCAGTGAGCCATGATCACACCACTGCACTCCAGCCTGGGTCTGTCGAACAAGACCCTGTCTCAAAAATATATAGATAAAGGACACAATATAAAGGGACCACTTGGACACTTGGAAGAATTAGGCTTAAAGACACAAAGAGAAACTTCCCCTCCATTTAAATGAGAAATGGTGGGAAAAGACAGATATGCATGAGGGTAAATTTAGGGGTTTGGGTGAAGGAAGTCAAGGAAATTCTTATCTAAAAGCTTGTATTTTTCTTGGCAAGAGAAGAGCCCAAACTGTGGCACCAGCAGTTCCCTGCATTGAGATGAGCATTCACACTCACAGGCACCCACATGTGCACACGCACACTAAACTCATCTAGAGGCAGAGGAGCTAACTCTAGGCTTTCCTCCCTCCTCCCCAGTGGACACTGTAGCCAAGTCAGCTGATTGTTCCAAGAAGAAAAACTCACAGGAAAAGATAATTAAAAGCAAAAACACCTTGAAAGAAAAAACACAAATGAAGCATCTTTTGCCACAAGAAGCAGGAAAACAGAGCAGCATGAACAAGAACGTAAGTGAAAGTGTTCTCTCAGAAATAAAAGAGGATATTAGAAACATGAGGCAAGAACAACTGCTGTGAAAAAGAACCAAGTGGATTCAAAGTATTAAGTATATCATTGTTGACACCTGGGTATAATAGCTCACACCTGTAATCCCAGCACTTTGGGAGGCTGAGACAGGCAGGTCACCTGAGGTCAGGAGTTAGAGACCAGCCTGGACAACATGGTGGAACCCCATCTCTACTAAAAATACAAAATATTAGCCTGGAGTGATGGTGCACACCTGTAATCCCAGCTACTCAGGAGGGTCAGGCAGGAGAATCACTTCAACCCAGGAGGTGGAGGCTACAGTGAGACAAGATCATGCCACTACACTCCAGCCTGGGCAACACAGCGAAACTCTGTCTCAAACAAACAAAAAAAAAGTATATCATTGTTGAAATAAATAATTAAATAGATGAACAGAAGAGCAGAACAGAGAGACTCAAAGATCAAATTTGTGACCTGAAAAATCAGAGAGAGGAAGCTTCCAGAAGGCAACAGAAAGGAATAAAGACATGAAAATAATAAAATAAGTAAGACATGGAGGATGAACATCTATCCTGTCAACATCTGTCTAATGGCATCTTCAATGCCTTGAAGGATTTTTTTAAAAATAATGAATATAAGGAAAGAAATTTAAAAGTAACATGAGAAAAATCAAAGAAAGATATAAGGCCTCAAAGTATCTGCTGGATTACTAAACCCACCCCTAGATCCAGTATAATAAAATGTAAGAATGTCATAAGAAAGAGAAAATTGTAAAAGATACATCTACAAAACAAGATTTAAACTGACATTAGACTTCTCAACAGAAACACTGTTTATACAAGACTATGAAGAAATAGCATCAAAATCTTAAAGAAACTTGTAAATAAACTATTATATCCATCCAAACTACTTCAAAATTATTAGTTTGCATTTGAGCCAAAAGAAATGAATTTAGAAAGAATGAAAAATGGGAAGTAATGATGAGGAGAAAAAAAATCTTAATAAAGGTATTTCCTGTCTTATAAAGCGATGACCAGGACTTGTATTCAGAACATAACAAGAGCTCTCAAAGCTCAAGAGAAATAATTAACAATCCAATTAGAAAATGAACAAAAGACACGAGAAAAAGAGAGTATACAGATAGCAAATAAACACATGAAAAACTATTTAACATCTTCAGCCATTAGGGAAATGCAAATTAAAGTCACAGTGGGATGTTACTATATACCTATCAGAATGGCTAAAATAAGAGAGTAATGATACACCAAATTCTGTCAGGGATGTTCAAAAACTGGATCATTCACACATGGCTGGTGAAAAGATAGTACAGTCACCCTGGAGAATAGTATGACAGTTTCTCACAAAACTAAATACAAACTTATCATATATCCAATCCAGCAATTGCACTATTGAGCGTTTTATTCCAGAGAAATGAAAATAGTGTTTCTGTTGAGAAGTCTAATGTCAGTTTAAATCTTGTTGTTTTGTAGATGTATCTTTTACAATTTTCTCTTTCTTATGACATTCTTACATTTTATTATACTGGATCTAGGGGTGGGTTTAGTAATCCAGCAGATACTTTGAGGTCTTATATCTTTCTTTGATTTTTTTTCATGTTACTTTTAAATTTCTTTCCTTACAGTCGTTATTTACAACAAAAAATCCTTTCACATTAAAAACCTGTACTCCCTGAATGCACCCCATCTTGTCGGATCTTAGAAGCTAAGCAGGGTCAGGCCTGGTTAGTACTTGGATGGGAGACCACCTGGCAATACCAGGTGTTATACGCTTAAATAAATAAATAAACAAATAACTTGTACTCAACTGTTCACAGCAGCTTCATTTCTAACAGCCAAAAACTGGAAACAATTCAAATGTCCTTCAAAGGGTAAGTAGTTAAACAAACTAGTTTATTCATACAATAAAATACTACTCAGCAGTCACAAATGAACTTTTTTTTTGAAACAGAGTCTTGTTCTGTGGCTCAGGCCAGAGTACAGTGGTGTGATCTCCATTCACTGCAACCTCCAACTCCTGGGTTCAAATGATTCTCCTGCCTCAGCCTCCCAAGTAGCTGGAACTACAGGTATGTGCCATCATACCAGGATAATATTTGTATTTTTAGCAGAGACAAAGCTTCACCATGTTAGCCAAGCTGGTCTTGAATTCCTGGGCTCAACGAATCCTCTCACCTTGGCCTCCCAAAGGGCTAGGGTTACAGGTGTGAGCCACTGCGCCTGGCCAAGTGACTAATACACACAACCTGAATACATCTCAAGAGAATTATACTGAGTGAAAAAACAGACAACACAGATACAGCCACCTAATTTATTACTAACAGATACTGCAGCCAATGAAAGGAAGTTATCTTCAATAAATGGTGCTGTGTCAACTGAATATACACAAAAAGTAAATAAATCTTGATCTCTACCTCATATCAACAAAAAAGATCTAATTTCTAATTACAGACCTCATGTGAGGGGTAAAACAATAAAACTTATGTGAGAAAACATATGAAAATATATTTACCACATTGGGGTAGCTGAGACTTCTTAATCATGACACACCAAGGATCAACTATATAGGATATACTGAAAAATTGGACTACATTAAAATTAAGAATTTCTGTTCCCCAAAAGATATCATTAAGAGAATGAAAAGTCAAGCTGCCAAGTAAGAAAAGATATTTGCAATACATGTATTCAATAAAGGACTTATATCAAGAATATATAAAGAATTCCTACAAATGTACAGAAGAAAAGGACAAAAAGTTAAAATAGGCACCTCACACAATAGGATAGCCAATGGTGAAAAAAATGTATGAAAAGATTTTTAACTTTATTAGTCATCAGAGAAATTTAAGTTTATAATGCAACATCATTGAATTCACACCAAAATGGACAAAATGGGAAAGACAGATAATACTAAGTGTCAGAGAGAATTTGGAGTAATGGAACCCTAATAAAATGCTAATGGGTGTGCAAATTGAAAAACAACACTTTGTAAAACAGTATCAGATAAAGCAAAATAGGAATATCTCATGCGCTTGCAATTCCACACCAGCAGAAATGCATAGCAGATTTTTAACACACTATCTGAGTAATTTATAATAAAACAAAAAAGACACAAACTATCAGTAGGGATAGAGAAGATCTAAGCACATGATTTACTAACTTAACTTAATCAACACATACATAAAGCAATGCACCTAACAACAACAAAAAATACATAGTCTTTCAAGTACATACAGACTCTTTACCAAAGCTGGTTATTTGCCAGGCCATAAAGCCTACCTTAACAAATGTTCACAGTTCCAAATAATACAGAAAATCCTCTCTGTCCGTAGTATAATTAACATAAAAATCAGTAACGAAAAGATAATTAGAAAATCCCCCATATTTTTATGCAGAACCTATATATCAAAGAATAAATCACACTGCAAGTTAGAAAATATTCTTAATCAAACAGTAATGAAGATATGATATATCAAAACTTCAGGTACATAGCTAAAGCTGATTTAGAATAAATGTCTTAATATGCATTTAATGCAAATAATAACAAATTCTAAAAATAAGTGATCTAAGCTTCCAAGTCAATAAGTTTTTTAAATCACTAAAGCGAACCCAAGAAAGTACAATAAAGAAAGTAATGAAGAGCAGAAATCAATAATATGGAAAACAGACATACAATAGGGAAGATCAACAAAGCTAAATATTGTTTCTTTGCAGAGACTAATGAAATTGGTGGGGGCCTGGTGAAATTGACGAAATAAGAGAGAAGGCAAACTGACCAATATGAGAGTAAAAAAGAGAACGTCATACAAATTCTACACATATTAAACAGATCATGATGAACTACTCTATATCCTTAATGAAAATTTTAAGACCAGGCACCATGGCTCATGCCTGTAATCCAAGCACTTTGGGAGGCCGAGGCAGGTGGATCACATAAGATCAGGAGTTTGAGACCAGCCTGGCCAGCATGGTGAAACCCCATCTCTACTAAAAATACAAAATTAGCCAGGCGTGGTTGTTGCACCTGCAATCCCAGCTACTTGAGAGACTGAGGCAGGGGAATCACTTCAACTGGGGAGGTGGAGGCTGCAGTGAGCTGAGATCACGCCATTATACTCCAGCCTGGGCAACAAAAGCAAAACTCTGACTCAAAAAAAAAATTAATATTAGATAAAACCGAAAAATTTTAAGGAAAATATAGTTTACCAAAGTGATAGGTTTTTTTTAAAGAATGAAAGAAAACCTAAAAAGTTTTATATCTATGGAAGAAACTGGATTCATCATTTAAAATATTCTCACACAAAAAATTCCAGATGGCTTCACCAGAAAATTCAACCAAACATTTACGAAAAAATAACACCAATACAACACAAGCATTTACAGATAATGGAAAAAGAAGGCATACTTCTCAACTCATTTTATGAGACCAACATGACATTGTGAGCAAAACTTAAAAAGAACATTACAAGAAAGAAAAACCTCTCCCATCAACAGGGAGCAGAAACGTTAAACATTATCAAACAAATCAAGCAATATATCAAAAAGCTGATCCTTATTTCCAAATTAGGTTTATTCCAAAAATATAGGGTGATTAAAAATTAGAGGCTGGGCACAATGGCTGACACCTGTAATCCCAGCACTTCGGGAGGCTGAAGTGGGCGAATCATGAGGTCAGGAGTTCGAGACCAGTCTGGCCAACATGGCAAAATGCCGTCTCTACTAAAAATACAAAAAATAGCGGATGCCTGTAATCCCAGCTACTCAGGAGGCTGAGGCAGGAAAATCGCTTGAACCCAGGAGGCGGAGATTGCAGTGAGCCAAGATAGCACCACTGCATTCCAGCCCGGGAGACAGTTTGAGACTCTGTCTCAAAAAAAAAAAAAAAAATAGAGAAACAGTATATATAGTCAACCACATTAACAGAAATAAATGAGAAAGTCATCTGATTGACTCAGTAAATCTCAATAGATTCAGAGAAAGTTTTTGCTAAAATTCAACTATTCAAGATTAAAAACAAAACACTCTTAGCAAACCAGGAATAAAAGAAACTTCTGTGGTCTGCAAAAGGGTATCTATAAAAATTATTCAGTAAATATCTCAAATAATGGCAAAATCTGAGGAAAAAAATGAGACAAGGGAGTCTGCTGTCACCACTTTTTCCCGTGTGCTATTGGAGATCCTAGCCAGTGCAATAATCAGGAAATGCAAGAAAGGAGAAATTAAAAGATTCAGGATTAGAAAGAAATAAGTCAGTATTCACAGATGATTGTATATATTAAAAAGTCCTGCCAAAATCTACTATTATATTATTTGAAATATCAATTAACCTCAGCAAGGTTGCTGAATTCAAGATCAACATAAATTATCTCAGCTGGACACAGTGGTTCACATCTGTAATTCGAGCACTTTGGGAGGCTGAGGCGGGTGGATTGCTTGTGCCATAAAGTTCAAGACCAGATTGGGAAACATGGGGAGACCCTGTCTCCACCCAAAATACAAAAATTAGACAGGCATGGTGGTATGCACCTGTAGTCCCAGCTATTTGGGAAGCTAAGATAGGAGGATCGCTTGAGCCCAGGAGGTTGAGGCTGCAGGGAGCCATGATCACACATCGTACTCCAGCCTGGGTGACAACAAGAGAACTTATCTCAAAAATAAACCAAAAAAAAAAAACAATATAAATTGTATCAGTTTCCTATGCATGGACTATCATGCTAAAATTTTTGTTACTCATGTCTATCATTCTATCATAAAACGATATCTTAACATCTTATTTACTTATCAATAGTTGTTTTCCTGCCATAAACAATTCTGAAACAACATCATGAATCTCCACATCATCTGTAACAATGGGTCCAGTTTGCAGTATTCGCCTATTTGAATCAGAAAGAGCTTCCAAGACAGCCAGAAACCGGGATGCAGTGCTATCAAACATCTCATCCAGTAGCCGCTCTGTGACAGTACGTGGCCACGAAAACTGAAATTTAAAAAAAAAAAAGTTCAATCCATTTATTAAAGCTATTATACTGTGGGTACAGTGGTTCATGCCTGTAATCCCAATACTTTGGGAGGCCAAGGCAAGATCACTTGATCCAAGAAGTTTGAGACCGCCTGGGCAACACAGTGAGACCCCCGTCTCAACAAAAATTTAAAAATTGGCCAGGCATGTTGGAATGTGCTTGTAGTCGCAGCTATTGGGGAGACTGAGGTGGGAGGATCACAGGAGCCTGGGGAGGTAGAGGTTGCAGTGAGCAAAGATCATGCCACTGCACTCCAGCCTGGGTGACCAAGTGAGACCTTGTCTCGGGAGTAGGGGAGGAAAAAAAGCTGTTATAAGGCAAAGAAAAGTAAGGCATGCTTAATCAATGCTAAAATAGACAGCAGTTGGTCTAACAATGAGATACCTGCTTTTATGGTTTTCACTTTTTGATGTAATGGCAGATTTCATTAGAGTTATATCATGCTGCCATTACACCAAAGACTTTGCTATTTCATCACATGCTAGTGTTTCCAAGGCAGCACTGAAAGGTTATTATGGTTTATTAAGCAAGCATCAATCTCTATTTGTTTTATGATATCTTTATTATAGCCGTAAGGAACTGATATTCAAACTTGGCTGCCTAAGAATCACTCAGGGGTGCTTTGTAGATTCAAGACCAGATTTCCAGAGATTTTGTGTGTCTGGGTAGGACACTTTCAATAAGCACTGCAGGATATTCTCATGCAGAAGGTCCTCAAGTCAAAATATGGAATAATATTTAGTAGTATAAAGAATGTAGTTTATGGTAATTAACTCTAAGAAAGAATTGATCAGCTTTATACTAACAGGCTAGTGACTGTTTAGAACCTGCCGTGAGTTCCCAGTCATTCTGCTTTGTACTGGCCCAAAATGACTGCACTTCCTGTAGATGCCTTACTGCCACGCTTCATGCTTCTCTCCATCAAATGACCTGTTCTCTGCATTTAGTTTGCCAGTAAATAAGAACCATAGTTCTAGTTAGCTTCTCTAGAATCCTTATCCAGCTGGAAGATATCCCCATTATTCCCTTGCTTTTATTTCTCTTCTTAGGGGAAAGTCAAAAAGGCAGAAAAACAACAGCAGGAGTAAAGTTGCCTGGAACTACTTTCCCGCAAACACGAGCTTCCTACTCATAAGCTTCTGGGCCTTTCAACCCATAGGTCAACTGATATGTTAAAAAACCTCAATAAAGCTTGAACTTCATGCCCTGCCTTGTCTTTTCTTACAGAGGTAAGGGCTTTTCCTAAGATTTTTATTGTAGGTTAAAACAGAGCTTTTAAAAATACATATTGAAAAAGCATAATTAATTTTATAATAATTAGAAATATTCAAAATGAAATGGTAAAACCCAAGTGGATAAAAGAATGAAGTCACTTATAAAAACATCATAGAAAAACTAGCAAAAAGAATGGAATGTTTATCAGGGCTGTGAATAAAATATTAAGTAAAAGATTTTAAAAATATAAATATTTAAAAGATCTATAAAAAAGAATTAAAGCTAAAGCAATAAGAAAACCAGTGGATTGTCAAGTATGAAAAGCAAAATAATAATGTCTCTAAAAACAATCTCATTCAAGTATATATTAAAAATTAAAATCTCTAGTAGATAGTCAAAGGCTGTGAAAAATAACTCACACAATGAAGGAAATATAAAGAGGAAACACAAATATAAGGAAAAGCTGGCTCAAAGATACAAAGTTAAAATGGCAAGCCATCTTATAAAAACTGAATTAGAAAAAGAAAAAAAATTAAGCAAATGATAATATCAAAACAATAACAGCTTGTGGTAAAATTGGTACTTGCAAATTGTCACCTTGAAAATAGGAATACTCATTTTGGAAATCAATTTGGCAATACATATCAAGAGAAATAAAGTGTTTATGTCCTTTGATTCCATAATCCTACACCTGGAATTTTATCCACAGGAAATAAAAGAAAGGAAAAAAAAAAATAAGCATGTCTGAAGATGTGGATGATATCAATACCTATAATAGCAAAAAAAATTGAAAGGACTAAAATAATAACGATAACATATTAGACAAATTATGACACATATACTGCATAGGATACATTATATTATTATTTTTAAATGTCAGTATGAATGAGAATCTGAATGGTACAACCATACAGTCTGGTTTCATCTCTAAATACTGTGGTCTCCATGACATCTACTCTAGGAGATGTGTTATGCTAATTTCCCAACATCACATGCCTTTTCCTAGTCAAGCTCTATTTATCACTGACCCCCAACGTATTTTGCCTACTCTGGCTTCTAAGCTATGAGCATGCTCTGATCCTTCACTTGGAATGTTTTTCTTCCTGTCTAGCCAAATTCTGCCCATTATTCCAAAGCTGTTCAAAAAGCCAGGGCTGCAATTTAGCATTTCTACATTCCACTATACTCGAAACCACAGTGGACATTCAATACATGGTTGTTGAATGAATAAATAATAAGCAATGATATAATAACAATAAATAATAAACAATGATAGCTAATATTTACTGAGGACCTACTTACCATCTGCCAGGAACACTCTGAGGGCTTTATTAAATGTAACTCGTTTAATCCTCACCATTATCATTATTTCTTTCTTAATATTTATCACAAGCTATAACCATTTTATTTATTTATGATTAATTCTCTACTAGAATGTAATCTTCATCTATCTTGTTCACATAGCAGGTACTGAAAAAATATTTATTGAATAAATCCCCAAATAATCTATCATTAGGAGTCTGAATTAGTAGTCCTTTAAAAGAATCTTTTGAGAGTCAGAATGATTTACTGTGAGTTAACAACTTACATACAAACCCAGAAATGTTTTAGAAAATCGGCTTAATGCATATTGAAATTAATTTGGTAGAAACATAATAAAATTATTTCATACACAGAAAACAGGACATTCTGCAAAATATGCCAAGGTATTACAGGATGACATTATAAAAAGGATGTGTTGACTAGTCTCTGAAACAACTATTAAACAATTACAATATTTTCTTAAAAAAAAAACATCAGAACTTTTCATACAACGATTATCTTAAGGGAAATCAAATACAAATTAGTTTTTAATGTAATTTTATCTGGAATTTTCAATATTTTTCTTTGAAAATGTATTTTGTTTTCCTACCAAGGTAACTACAAGTCCTAAACATATTCTAAGTAACAATAATCTTGCAACTTTGGATATTTAAATTTGGTTGCTCAGAGAAAAAATCCTGGTGTGGAAAAAACATTGTTCCCTGCTCTGTTACAAAGACTACAGCACCACTACTTAAGGATACCAGATGCAGACAGCAGCTTGAAAGCTTACCCAAGGAATTGCCTATAACTTAATTAATATACTTGCCAATCAATATGCTGTTGGCTAGTAAGGGATATAGCTTAAAGGGGATGTATAAAACGTACATGTGGGCTTAGTAGTCAATATTGTCACACGAAGTAGTAATGGAAAGTTACTATGTCCAAAAACTATTTGTATTTATATATAATAATTCATTTAAAAGAAAGAAAAAGGATTACTCCTACATGTATTAAGAAGAAATGAGGGCCGGGCACAGTGGTTCACACCTGTAATCCCAGCACTTTGGGAGGCCAAGGAGGGTGGATCTCCTGAGGTCAGGACATCGAGACCAACCTGGCCAACACAGTGAAACCCCATCTCTACTAAAAATACAAAAATTAACTGGGCGTGGTGGCGCATGCCTGTAATCTCAGCTACTTAGGAGGCTGAGGCAGGAGAATCCCTTCAACCTGGGAGGCAGAGACTGCAGTAGGCCAAGATTGCACCACTGCACTCCAGACCTGGGAGACAGAGTGAGACTGTCTGAAAAAAACAAAACAGAAAAAACAGAAGCAGAAGAAGAAATGAGGAAAGAGAGTAGCAGTGATTAGGGTAGCGGCCAAGCACTGGATTTAGAGATGCAGGTGCTGGTTCTGGTTCTGCCCTCAGCTGCCTTTGTAACCCTGAGCCAGTCATTTAACTACTGCAGGCTTTATTTTCCCATCTGTAAAATAAAAGGACTGAACCTAGTGATTTCCCAAATCCTTTCCAGGTTCTGAGATTTTATCCACCTCTTCTGTAAGAAACTGCTCTCTCCTTCCCTCAGATTCATTTTCAGTCCCCACAGGGAAGCTCACAGAAGAGGGTGTATATCTATCTAGAACAGCCAGGAAGAGCTTCAAAACAATATAGAATTGGGCCCTGGGGGATACTGAGAATCAGGAAGGCAAAGGCAAGAAGAAGAAAAAGACAAGGGGGAAGAAAAAGGGCAGAGGGCCCCACAGGCATAACTTTGCCTACTCCCTGCCCTGTGATAATCTTTACTGCTGCTTGCCAAATATGCTTGTGGTTGGGAGGGGCTGTGTGACTGGTGATGACATGTGAAAAGAAGAGATTCGTGTCAATTCCATGCTGAGTTATCACTGCCCACGCAAGGTCTCCAGAGCTATCCCCTCTGGCCAAATGACCAGCAATTTTTGAAATGAAGGCTGCTCTTCAGCTTGGCCCCAAGCAGCTTTTGTAAGGCAGAGCCCCGATAACGAAAATAACATATGACTTCAGTGGGCAATAAATTGTTGGTTTAAGCCACCTGAGGCATGGGGGTTGTTTGTTGCTACTGGATAACCTAGTTCCTGAACACTCCCAAGGGTGAAACCTAAGGCTGTTGAGAAAAGGTGCCTCCATCTTCTCTGCAGCCTCAAAGCCTGCTTGCCTGCTCAGCTAACCCTAAGCGGTCAAAGACAAAGGCATGTGCAGAACCACTCAGAAGCCTATTCATTTGCAAGAGCCAGTTCATTGAAACTTTTCACAGGCTCCTCTTCAGCCTCTTGTCCTTTAGGGTTGCAAAACTGGGATTGTGCTAAGACACAAAAGCTTTGAGAAAGAGATGAAGTGAGGCTATGTGCAAACTGGAAAACATTCTTCTCTCTATTTACCCATTGGTGCAGAGAATGGGGAGCAGAATTTAATAATGAGGGACTAGACCTGAAAGACACAGAAGCATAATACAAATAATACAAATACACTACAAAAAGAGTCTTAAAGAGAGAAGACACGTTTAGACTTACAGTTTGTACTTCCTTTAGGTTAATTCTTATCTTGGGTCTAAAGAGAGCTTTGTTTTTTCTTCTAGATTCATAGACTCCTCTTTTGAAGATCATCACTGCCATCTGCCTCAAAAAGAAGAATTATACATGAAGTTACAGTGAGATGCACTTCCCAACTGCTAATATTCAGCATTTAATCAGCTGTAGAGTGTGGCAAATTTCTTTTATTTCATGAAATTTTTATACCTTTATTGTGGCCTCTCTAAAATATCTTCTCGATTCTTCCTGGGATTTTGAGGAACTCATTAATTCCAGTTGCCTTAACTCATCAATTTTACCCAAAGCATGCCGAGCAAATGCCTACATGCAATTAAAATAAATTTAATTCATAAGTCAGAATATAGTGATTAAAACGTATAAAGACAATGTTTTGTTCTCTTAGGCGTTTGATTTAATTTGTGAATTAAGCTCTAAGGTTAATGCTGACTCCTTTTATCCAGTCTATCATTTTCTTTAAGAACCATTAAACTCCTAATAAATTGTGAGATACGGTAACTTTATGAATTATGAATTTTTCTTTTCGAGACAGAGTCTAGTTTTGTTGCCCAGGCTGGAGTGCAGTGGCATGATATCAGCTCACGGCAACCTCCGCCTCCTGGGCTCAAGTGATTCTTTTGCCTCAGCCTCCCCAGTACCTGGGACTACAGGTGCGTGCCACCATGCCCAGCTAATTTTTGTTTTTTTGTTTTTTTAGTAGAGACGGGGTTTCACCATATTGGCCAGGCTGGTCTCGAACTCCTGATCTCATGATCCACCCACGTCGGCCTCCCAAAGTGCTGGGATTACAAGTGTGAGCCACCGTGCCTAGCCTAAAAAGTAAGGAAAGCTGAAACATGATTTAAACAGTAGCTGCCCATACAGATGATCACTTCTTAGCATTGCATGTCCTTATGTGCGTGCACACACACACACACACACACACACACCATACAGACATGTCCTCAGGTGCTCTTCTCAATTCCTAAACTTCCTATCATGACATGCTGTATTGCCTACTTAACTGTTGACACTGACCACCAAACTGTGAATTCCTGAAAGGATCTTACTCATTTTCGTGTCTCCAATACCCAGCACACTGTATTTTATAAATATCTGAAGGAAGGAAGGAAGAAGGGAGGCTTTCTTATTTAATCATATCACCATTATTATAATCCTCTAGAGATAACAAAAGAGTTCAAAGGAGTTATTGAGAGCTCAGTAACAAGAGTTCATGTCCCTTATTTCACTATTTCTTTGAAATATTTCATTCATCATTTATAATTTTTAATGCGGATGCTTCTAGACCAACCACAGTATCAACATATATGAAGGGTTACATTTTCCAATAAGAAAAAAATTCCAGTAGGGATCAAATGGCCCAACTCTATAAAAGTTCCATTCCCTAATAATTTTAATAGCTATAGTGTACCATCACTAGTACACTAAAGTTAACTATATGCATATGATGAGTTGTTTTTCTGGATTCCTTGAGCTACATAAGTACCTCATGAAGACTGAATTAGGCTATTCCTCTGCCTATGTGCCACCAGCATCCAACCCTTCAGAATTGTTCAGGCAGGAAAAACTAAATGGAACTATAAATCGGCCAGATTATTTATTTATGGTTGTTAACAAGATATGAACAGGCACGTGCTCAGCCATGAAGGCAGCCCTAAACAAGACTTCCAGCCAAAGAGGTTGACTAGAGCAGAAACCCAGCTTACACCCCACATACCAAATCAGGTACCCTTGTGCAGGAATGTGTTGACCCAAAGGAAGGGGTGCTTATTTCTCATTGTCACCAAGGCCCCATCCACAGACCAAGCCAGGTACCATGTGCTATAGAGAATGTGCCTTTTTAAACTTTACACAGGAGCACTCTATAGGCCAATAGAAGCTCTGAAGTTTATATATATATATGTGTGTGTGTGTGTGTGTATACACATTATATATATATTTTTTTGAGACGGAGTTTCACTCTTCTCACCCAGACTGGAATGCAATGGTGCGATCTCGGCTCACTGCAACCTCAGCCTCCTGGGTTCCTGCCTCAGCCTCCTGAGTAGCTGGCACTACCACCATGCCTGGCTAATTTTTGTATATGTAGTAGAGACAGGGTTTTGCCACACTGGCCGGGCTGGTCTCAAACTCCTGACCTCAGGTGATCCAACCACCTTAGTCTCTGAAAGTGCTGGGATTACAGGTGTGAGCCATCATGCCCAGCCTGAATTTGAGTTATATTTCAATCCAGAAAGATATGAAAAAAGGAAAAACAAAAAAACAGAGTACATTAAATGGTGGTTAAAAGGTGTATTCAATTAGCTGGGCATAGTGGTGTGCAACTGTAGTCCCAGCTACTCCAGAGGCTGAGGCTGCAGTGAGCCATAATCATACCACTGCACTCCAGCCTGGGCAACAGAGCAAGACTGTCTTAAAAAAAAAGAAAGTAAGTAAGTAAAAAAGAATGTGTATTAAATGGTAGTTAGCAGAGAAAAGCAAGAAAAGAGTGTAGTGAGTGATAAGGAACACAAAACTAAACCAGGAAGGAAGGTGGCTTGAATCCAAGAACAAAGTGAGGATGGAAAGACAGCAGATAGAAGTTTTTGACATCCACTGCACAGCATGGTGATCATAGTAAACAATAACATACTGCATATTTCAAAACTGCTACTGGATAGATTTTAAGTGTTCTCACTATAAGAAAAGGGTATGTGAGAAGATGAACATGTTAATTAGCTTGATATAATCATTCCACAATGTATACATTCAACAGAACATCACATTGTACCTCACGAGTATATACAATTATTGTTATTTAAAAATAAAAATCTTGATTTTAAAAAATCCTAGAAATCTTACTCAGAAATGGAGCAAAGAAGGTGAAAGTCAATAGAGAATAAAGGAGAGAGCAGCAAGGAGGGCAAGAGAGAAACAGAATGGAAAAGGCAAGCAAATGTGTGCAAATAAAGCCTTGAACTTTTGTCTTGGCTTCATTTCAATTCTTTGGTTGGGTTTTGCTTTTCCCCTTGCAGGCAACTAAGGAAGAAAATGCTGGAAACGCTGCATTTTAAAATACTGGGCCCAGGAACGGTGGCTCACACCTGTAATCTTAGCATTTTGGGAGGCCAAGGCTGGCAGATCACCTGAGGTCAGGAGTTTGAGAACAGCCTGGCCAACATGGCAAAACCCTATCTCTACTAAAAATACAAAAAATAGCTAGGATGGGTAGCACATGCCTGTAATCCCAGCTATTCAGGAGGTTGAGGCAGGAGAAACGCTTGAACGTGGGAGGCAGAGATTGCAGTGAGAAGACTGAACGTGGGAGGCGGAGGTTGTGGTGAGAAGACTGAACGTGGGAGGCGATGGTTGCAGTGGGAAGACTGAACGTGGGAGGTGATGGTTGCAGTGGGAGGGCTGAACGTGGGAGGCGGAGGTTGCAGTGAGAGAAGACTGAACGTTGGAGGCGGAGGTTGCAGTGAGAGAAGACTGAATGTGGGAGGCAGAGGTTGCAGTGGGAAGACTGAATGTGGGAGGCGGAGGTTGCAGTGGGAAGACTGAATGTGGGAGGCAGAGGTTGCAGTGAGAGAAGACTGAATGTGGGAGGCGGAGGTTGCAGTGGGAAGACTGAATGTGGGAGGCGGAGGTTGCAGTGAGAGAAGACTGAACATGGAGGTTGCAGTGGGAAGACTGAATGTGGGAGGCGGAGGTTGCAGTGGGAAGACTGAATGTGGGAGGCGGAGGTTGCAGTGAGAGAAGACTGAACGTTGGAGGCAGAGGTTGCAGTGGGAAGACTGAATGTGGGAGGCGGAGGTTGCAGTGAGAGAAGACTGAACATGGAGGTTGCAGTGGGAAGACTGAATGTGGGAGGCGGAGGTTGCAGTGAGAGAAGACTGAATGTGGGAGGCGGAGGTTGCAGTGGGAAGACTGAATGTGGGAGGCGGAGGTTGCAGTGAGAGAAGACTGAACATGGAGGTTGCAGTGAGAGAAGACTGAACATGGAGGTTACAGTGAGAGAAGACTGAACGTTGGAGGCGGAGGTTGCAGTGAGAGAAGACTGAATGTGGGAGGCAGAGGTTGCAGTGGGAAGACTGAATGTGGGAGGCGGAGGTTGCAGTGAGAGAAGATTGCAGCATTGCACTCCAGCCTGGGAGACAGACCGAGACTCCATCTCCAAAAAAAAAAAAAACTTGACTCCTCAGAGTTAAAAAGCAGCATACCTCTCCGTGAATCCCAGCTTGGCAATCATAGCAGCACTGGCAAACAGCCGTGTAGAGAGTAGCCCGCCATGTCAAGTATCTGAGTGACAGAAGCGGGACGGAGGACTCCATACACATGCTGGCCCACAGGAGATACTCTAAGGCCTGCAAAGCAAAGGGCACCATTGGATTTGTTTTCATTTTAAGGTAATAATGATGTATTAAATATAATCAAATTCTAAGTTGTGAGCACAAGTTGCTGATTACTTAAACCAAAAATACCATAAACAAAGTGTCACAAAAAAACAAGCATTAAAAAAGTAAAAGACAATTTAAGGAACTCAAAATCTCAAATAAGTCATTTTGGAAGACATTCTAAAATGTCCTTTAGAATGTCTTCCAAACATGGAGTGCAATGGCACAATCATGGCTTACTGCAACCTCTGCCTCCTGGGTTCAAGTTATTCTTGCAGTAAGCCATGATTGTGCCTCAGCCTCCCAAGTAGCTGGAACTACAAGTAGGCGCCACCATATCTGGCTAATTTTTGTATTAAAGAGAAAGGGTTTCACCATGTTGGCCAAGCTGGTCTTGAACTCCTGACCTCCAGTGATCCACCTGCCTCAGCCTCCCAAAGTGCTGGAATTACAGGCATGAGTCACTGCACCCGGACTGTCTTATTATACGCCTCTTTGCTTATTTTTATTAATACATACCATGTCAACAGTAGTTTAGGAACTAACTCCAATGATACAATTATCATTTGTTGGAACTAGTATATTATAATGAAGATTAGCTGGTATAGGAGGTAAGGAAATGAAAACGGTTTACAGCCTGGGGCCTGCGATGCTTAGTAGAAATGGTCCAAGATTAGAATCAAATAAACGTGGATTTCAGTTCCAATTTTACTATCTAGTGGCTGGATCATTTTACCTCTTTAGATGTCAATTTCCTCATCTGTAAAATGGGTATTTTTTCACATCCCAATAGTGTTATTACAGAGAAAGAGACAATGGACATGACATGCTAGGAAAATACTTCTATAATCTAAAATAAAATCCACCTTGATAGACCTCCAGTGCATTGGTCCTCATGCTTTCCAGAACAGCACAGAGAAATCCAAAACTCACTTCTAAATTACAGCCGTCCACCCAGGCACAGTAGCTCACACCTATAATCCCAGCACTTTGGGAGGCCAAGGTGGGCAAATCACAGGGTCAAGAGACAGAGACCATCCTGACCAACATGGTGAAACCCCTTCTCTACTAAAAATACAAAAATTAGCTGGATTACTAGGTGCATGCCTGTAATCCCAGCTACTCGGGAGGCTGAGGCAGGAGAATCGCTTGATCCCGGAGGCGGAGGTTACAGTGAGCCAAGATCATACCACTGCACTCCAGCCTGGTCACAGAGTGAGACTCCATCTTAAAAAAGAAAAAAAACTAGAGCCATCCAGGAATCTAAAAACACCTATGCAGCCCACCCTCTCCCTCAGCTTGCTTGTCCAGGGTAAACATTCCCAAGTACTTGCATCCCTCACGGACCCACACTGCCCTTCTCCACCACGACTGGCCTTCTGTGGTTTTGCCCCAGGTTGCCAGTGCCCTTCCAGGATGTATGGCTAGACCGCAGTACAGTGAACGTTCTCAGTCCCTGGCTATGGACACTGTACCTCTATTAAATCAACTACCACTTTGAGAAAGGTGTTGTTATTTCCTCTATCTTTTTTTTTTTTGAGACGGAGTTTCACTCATGTCACCCAGGCTGGAGTGCAATGGCACGATCTCGGCTCACCGCAACCTCCGCCTCCTGGGTTCAGGCAATTCTCGTGCCTCAGCCTCCCGAGTAGCTGGGATTACAGGCACGCGCCACCATGCCCAGCTAATTTTTTGTATTTTTAGTAGAGACGGGGTTTCACCATGTTGACAAAGATGGTCTCGATCTCTTGACCTCATGATCCACCCGCCTCGGCCTCCCAAAGTGCTGGGATTACAGGCGTGAGTCACCGCGCCTGGCCCCTATTTCCTCTATCTTATATAATAGTTAAAGAAGCTGAGGCTGAGAAAAGTTCCTTTGCTCAAGGTCACACATCTAGTCAGAGATGTACTGAGACCAGGGCCAATGTCACCTGACGTTGACATTGCTGAGGTTGATTCATTGCTGTTTTTGTTGTTGCTGTCATGGCTATTGTTGTTTGCTAATCTGACCACTTCGTGAACTGAAATGAAATTAACAACCACCAAAAACCCTTGAATTTTTCTCACATTGGCTGCTTCCTCACAATCTCTATTTCCTATTTTTGCATTTGGATTGCTGTGGTTTGGGTTCAGTGGTATATCATGAAGCCACTTATAAATTTCACCTTTAAATTCACATCTTTCTTTTTTTTTTTTTTTTTTTTTTGAGATGGAGCTTCGCTCTTGTTACCCAGGCTGGAATGCAATGGCACGATCTTGGCTCACCGCAACCTCCGCCTCCTGGGTTCAGGCAATTCTCCTGCCTCAGCCTCCTGAGTAGCTGGAATTACAGGTATGCGCCACCATGCCCAGCTAATTTTTTGTATTTTTTTTAGTAGAGACGGGGTTTCACCATGTTGGCAAGGATGGTCTCCATCTCTTGACCTCTGATCTACCCACCTTGGCCTCCCAAAGTGCTGGGATTACAGGCGTGAGCCACAGCGCCCAGCTAAATTCACATCTTTCTAAAATCCCTCAGGACTCTTGGTATTAGAAATTTCACATTTCAAAATAAAAATAGTTTCAGTTAACAATTGTTCACACTGTATTTGTTTATAGAAAATCAAAATTTTTTGTGCCAGAAGGAATCTTAAAAGTAACCGAGCTTGCCTCCATGAGGCTAAATTCATTCTAAGCAAAAGAGCTGGGGCTGAAACTCAGATCTTTGAACTCCCAAGTGCAGTGTTCTTTCCACCTGATAAAGGGGAGGAGCCTTGAAAAAGGGGAGAAGCTCACCATAAAGCACTTAGGGTTCTGAAAACCTAGCTTTCAAGTTTAAACAGGAAAAGCCATTTTCAAAATGTGACTCAATTTGTAGCATTTTTTTCCTTACCATTAAAAGCTACAAATAATTGCTTCTATTTATTAAAAAACGTAACAGGATACATCAGGACTATTTTCTTCATGGGGATATCATTTGAAAAGTCAAATGATTACCATAACCAAAATACCCCAGTAAGAGTATATCTTAGGTGTTGGGTAGGAAACATACCTATGATTAACCAGCTCAGCCACAGGATGGCGCTGCAGCCTCATTTATATCAGCTTACACCATTTAAGAAAAATGAAAATCAATTTCAAGGTCAGGAATTTGAAGTTTATGTAATGGTATGTGAAATAATTTGACAGTAACTGTTCAAGCCACGTACGCTGTCAAACTATTTCACTTTCATAGTTAAAATGAAACAGAAATCAATAATTTCTTAAAATGGATTCTAGATGTATTAATGTTTGCTACATACTATACTGCAGTTTAAAATGCCACCAAAGAAACTAAATTATTCCATAAACAAAAGCAAAATGGTCACATGTCTTCAGGGAAAGAGGTTTCAGAAATCTGACCCCTCTATTCCCTAAGCTTATGCTGGTGCTTAGGTGTTTCTCACCTGGGGAAGAGCCCCGCTTAGTTTTGGTCTTCGGGATGTCTTTGGGAAGACAGGGTTATATCAGAAAATATCAACCCCTTCCCTGCAACTTCTCCATTTGAGTACATAAACCAAAATAGAATGGGTCGTGACAGTATTCCATTTAGTCAGTAGACATGCATTATTCTAATGGTACAGGGTGACATTGGCCCCGGTCTCAGTACATCTGACTAGATGTGTGACCTTGAGCAAAGTAACTTTTCTCAGCCTCAGCTTCCTTATCTATTATATAAGATAGAGGAAATAACAGCACTTTTCTCAAAGTGGTGGTGTGAAAATTAAATGAGATAATAAATGGAAGTGCTTACAAGCATACTTGATGACATCAGGCATTCATTCAATCAATGTTAATAAGGGTGATGCTAGTGCCCACCTCATAAGCCCTTCACGGGACCCAACACATAGTACAGATTTATTAAGACAAAAAGCTAGCCATCATGCCTAGACCCTATATCAACGGGAGTTTAGACAGCATGAGGAGCCCAGATCTATTTCTCCCTCCATCTTATGCTATAACATGTTATAGTGAACTCTAAAGTCACTACAGTAATCAAATCCCTGGGACCCGGATCTCAGACACAGGGGGACCTCCAAGGGCTTGTCTCCATTAAATGGACCCATCAAATCCATTTTTGGCCTCAGCTCAGAAAACAATTTACCAGCTGGGGGCTTGGGAATTACTGGTGAAAGTTATTAATTTCCTTGAAACATATTATATTGAACAAACTGAAAGAACGTCATTCAGATCTTCAGGTGTCAGATGTACAACCACCCACCACCCCAAAATTATTGCCTCCCTCACTTCCCATTCCCATCCCACAAGACTGGCACCACAGGACCATACTCATTTGGGGCCAGGCACTGTGGCTCACGCCTGTAATCCCAGCACTTTGGGAGGCTGAGAGAAGCAGAACACCTGAGGTCAGGAGTTTGAGACCAGCCTGGCCAACATGATAAAACCCTGTCTCTACCAAAGTACAAAAAATTGCCAGCTGTGGTGGTGGGTGCCTGTAATCCCAGCTACTCAGGAGGCAGAGGCAGGAGAATCACTTGAACCCAGGAGGCGGAGGTTGCAGTGAGCTGAGATCGCAAGACAGAGCAAGACTCCCTCTCAGAAAAAAAAAAGAAAGAAAGAACTATGCTCACTTTAGTCTCATTTTACAAGCAATTTAAGTTGTGAAATATAATGAACAAAAAATAATTTTAGTGGCATAATTTCTGTGCCCTGTGCTTTTATTAATTCATATAAATTATTATTCGTTCCCATGATTTCCTTATGGCTGAAAAACTGAAGATTTATCTCCAAATAATATTAGAATACATATTTAATCAGCATGGCAAAATACTCAAATGTCCTCATTTTATCAGAGGCAAACTCAAGATATATGAGGAGAGCAAATAAAATATCTTACAAAGGTCATGCATAAGAAAGGTTATGAACAAGAAATTATTTTAAGATGACTGTCACTTTAAAATGCTCTAAGCGTTAACAAGCACACACACTAACAGTGAAATGTTGGCACAGACATCTCTGCCCTTCAAAGCTTTGGCAGCAAGCACTGCAGCAGACCACACTCTGACGGTCCTATGAAGCCGTGTTTGTTGTTACACCAAGTGTTACCAGATTACGCAAATTCTCTTTAGGAAATCATCTGGAGCTGAATGTAGTGAATGCAATAGTCTCTAGGCCAAGTTTACATTAGACATGGGACAGGCCCCCCTCAATTTAATTCACACTCAGAAAGCTGGCACAGAGCTTGTTCAAGTCACTGTCTGTTATAGAGTTTTTTTAATGTGAGAAGCAAAACAGAGAGAACACATAATTAATGTTATCCATTGAGCATGCAAATATATTGATTTCCACTGTTATTTTTCAAATGTTGTCAACTTTTAAGATACTTGGCTATGCTTTGAGGAAATAAGAAAAAAACGTATCTCTCCTGAGTGTTAGGATATTCAGGGTTAGGTTCTGCATGGAATAAAGAATAAAGCAGTCATGTTTTAGATGCCAGCAACAACTCAAGCAGAGTCTCAACGGGAGTATATTCACCCTTCTTGGCCTACATTGCAATAACTGGAAAATTAATACAGGGAATAAATAAATTTTTCACAGTGGCTCACACCTGTCTCCTGCAGACAAAAATCCTACCAACATCATAGGGAAGTCAGTAGAAGTGTCAGTAACTTCCTCAAGCCAACACTGAGCAGTGACTGCTGGTAAGAAAGAATCTTGTTACCAAAGTCTCCTTGCCTTTGTCATGCAGCTGGGTTAGAGTTTAAGTGTGCATTCACCCAATTCGTATGCAGGCCATAAGTAAAGCGGAAGCACTTCAAGCGAATAAAATCTAAGCTCCATATCATGACATAAAAGGGGTAACCATGGTTTATCATCCAAACCAGGACACTTTTTTTTCATTTTTTTCATTTTAATTTTATTTTGAGACAGAGTCTTGCTCTGTCACCCAGGCTAGAGTGCAAAGTGGCACTATGTTGGCTCTCTGCAACCTTTGCCCCCCAGGCCCAAGCAATCTTCCCACTTCAGCCTTCCAAGTAGCTGGGATTACAGGCACAAGCTACCACGTCCAGCTAATTTTTGTATTTTTTGTAGAGATGGTGTTTTGCCATGTTGGTCAGGTTGGTCTCAAACTCCTGGCCTCAAGTGATCTGCCCATCTAGGTCTCCCAAAGTGCTGGGATTACAGGAATGAGCTACTGAGCCCAGCCCAGGTCACGTTTTGTTTTGTTTTGTTTTGTTTGTTTTGTTTTGTTTGGTTTGGTTTGGTTTGGTTTTGTTTTGTTTTGTTTTGTTTTTGAAACTGAGTTTCACTCTTGTTACACAGGCTAGAGTGCAATGGCATGATCTCGGCTCACCACAACCTCTGTTTCTTAGGTTCAAGAGATTCTCTTGCCTCAGCCTCCCGAGTAGCTGGGATTATAGGCATGTGCCACCACGCCCAGCTAATTTTTGTTAGTAAAGACAGGGTTTCTCCATGTTAGTCAGGCTGGTCTTGAACTCCCAACCTCAGGTGACTTGCCGGCCTCGGCCTCCCAAAGTGCTGGGATTATAGGCACAAGCCACCGCGCCCAGCCCCAGGCCACTTTTAATAGTAAAAGTGGGCATTGTTGATAATTACTACAGGACAACAGGCATAAACCAGGACTTTTCTGGGCAAGCCAGGATGGATGGTCACCTACCTAAAGATACAGTAACCAGATGGATGTTCAGTATCAAGTGTGAGAAGTATGACTATCTGAGAGACAGAGAATACCTAACAATTTCAGGAATGGCCTTTCTTTTCATTAATATTTTATCATATTTTTAAATATGATCCCTGTTAAAGCAAAACTAAGAATAATAAAGCTATATAATACATATATTTACTAAAGTTTATATTATTTAATTCTCTAAATATTCATTGTTTAACATTCAATATACTGTGTAATGAAAGCCTTAAGAAAACTAAAACAGGAAATAGAGGGGAAAATATTTTGTCAGTAAATTTCATACCTTGGAAGACTGACCTATGACCATCAGTTTTCTGCAAATGGTGTAAATATAAATGGTACCTGGATGGAGAAAACGATTGTTAACATGTTGTACAGTCAAACGATGAAAACTTTACATTTCAATTTCTGTGGTTCAAGTCTGTAGGTCCCAAAACAAGTGATCTCATGAGAAAGTCAGATAATGCTATAGAGTTATACTCATGAACATTTTTCTTGTAACTTGTAAACAAAATCATCAAAATAATTAATATGGCCATATTTTAAATATGTTGACACAGGAATCTTGTAGTCTCATTTTATAGGCAATTTAAGTTTTGAAGTATAATAAGCAAAATAATAATTTTAGTGGCATAATTTATGTACCCTGTGCTTTTATTAATTCATATAAAATATTGGTTCCTGGCCAGGCACAGTGACAGTGGCTCACACCTGTAATCCCAGCACTCTCGGAGGCCAAGACAGGTAGATCATGAGCTCAGGAGTTCGAGACCAGCCTGGCTAGTATGGTGAAACCCCGTCTCTACTAATAATATAAAAATTAGCCAGGCATGGTGATGCACACTTGTAGTCCCAGCTACTTGGGAGACTGAAGCAGAAGAATTGCTTGAACCCAGAAGTTGGAGGTTGCAGTGAGCTGAGATGGCGCCACTACACTCCAACCTGGGTGAAAGAACGAGACTCTGTTTTAAAATATATATATATATTTAATTGGTTTCTATGGTTTCCTTATGGTTGAAAAACTAAAGATTTATATTTATCTCCAAGTAAGACTAGAATACATATTTAATCAGCATGGTAAAATACTCAACAAGGAAACTCATAATAATTTAAAATTCATAATGCACGACAGGTCATATTATATTCACTCTAAGACTCATATAACATTTTTCCCACTATCAAGGTATGTCCTATAAGCATTCTAATGAAAAAAACAGCATTTCCAACACCTAAATTAAGTTATTCAAGTATGCTTTTGTGTCAGACCATTAATTAAATGAGGACAGAGGGGTGGAAGTAAGGTTGAAGGGAGGAGTGGGGAACATCACCACACTTCTCTCTGTATACAAGAAGTTTATCAAGTACTCAGAAGATGGTAGCATGCTTTAAAAAGGCATGTAATTGCAACAGGTAGTCTAAATATTTTCTATAAAATATCTCATCAAATATTCACAACCATAAAAATTCAACAATTATAATCCTGTGTTCTAGTTTAAACTTTTAAGTTTCTGATGTCCAGGCATGGTGGCTCCTGCCTGTAATCCCAGCACTTTGGGAGCCCAAGGAAGACAAAATATCAGAGGTCAGGAGTTTGAGACCAGCCTGGCCAACATGGCGAAACCCTATCTCTACTAAAAATACAAAATTAACTGGGTTGATGGTGTGCACCTGTAATCCCAGCTACGCAAGAGGCTGAGGCAGGAGAATTGCCTGTGCCCAGGTAGCACAGGTTACAGTGAGCCAAGAATGTGTCACTGCACTCCAACCTGGGTGGCAGAGCGAGACTCCATCTCAGAATAATAAATAAATAAATAAATAAAAGTTTCTAAGAAAAAGACCAAAACATCCATCACTTGATTAAAACACAATTGTTAGAATAATAAACATCAATTACACAAATCAGTGACCCCCAAAATGGAACAAAACTTAAATGTATAGTACTGTAAATTTCATAGAGAATGCAACTGGTCCTTAACATTCAGGGACTCGACCTTATTCATGTGACTACCCCAGGACATCCAGTTATTCATTCCACTGAAGAACCACTGGGGAAGAAACCACTCGGCTAATAACAACTCAAGCTCAGCCAACTTATCTCATGAAGCTTTGCTGACCTCTACCCTTCATCATTTTTTCTTTTCTTTTCTTTTTTGAGATGGTGTTTCGCTCTGTCACCCAGGCTGGGCTGAACATCTCAATCTCGGCTCACGGCAACCTCCGCCTCCCAGGTTCAAGTGATTCACCTGCCTCAGGCTCTTGAATAGATGAGACAACAGGTGCACACCACCATGAGCTAATTTTTGTATTTTTAGTAGAGACAGTGTTTCTCCATATTGGCCAGGCTGGTCTTGAACTCCTGACCTGAAGTGATCTTCTGAAAGTGCCGGGATGATAGACGTGAGCCACCATGCCTGGCCTCTATTCTTCATCTTTAAAAATAAGCTAGTATGGCCTGGCATCGTGGCTCATGCCTGTAATCCCAGCACTTTGGGAGGCTGAGGTGGGCAGGTCACGAGGTCAAGAGATCAAGATCATCCTGGCCAACATGGTGAAACCCCATCTTTACAAAAAATACAAAAATTAGCCAGGCATGATGGCACATGCCTGTGGTCTCAGCTACTCGGGAGGCTGAGGCGGAAGAATAGCTTGAACCCAGGAGGTTGAGGTTGCAGTGAGCCAAGATTGCACCACTGCACTCTAGCCTGGCAACAGAGCAAGACTCCATCTCATAAATAGATATAAATAAATAAATAAATAAATAAATAAATAAATAAGCTAGTGTAAGTGTTTCTTTGTAGGAAAAACAAATAGTCACCAAATAAAAATATGCACAGGAAACACATGCCTGTCCACAAAACATGTGATAAGGGTATAAGCCAGGAGCCTGTATAAACATGCCAGTTAACGGGGAGCTGGGAAACGGAAGGCCTCAGGAGACTGCCCTCAAGAATGACAAAGGCCCTCTGTATTTCAAAAAAGTGCCTTTAACCTTTCCAGCCCTAAAAGGTTCTGACCGTAACCGAGTCCTTTGACAGTTCAAGATGTTGGCATGGCTCACAAATTCCTGCTGCAAAAGCCAGATTGGGAGAGTAAATGGTATCAGAGAGAACACAGACTGAATCTTTAAGATCTCAGGGTATTTCTGGAAGTTTGTTTCACTTTGTTTTATTTATTTATTTATTTATTTATTGAGATGGAGTCTCACTCTGTCATCCAGGCTAGAGGGAAGTGGTATGGTCTTGGCTCACGGCAACCTCTGCCCCCTGGGTTCAAGCAATTCTTCTGCCTCAGCCTCCCAAGGAGTTGAGATTATAGGTGCATATCACCATATCTGGCTAATTATTGTATTTTTAGTAGAGATGGGATTTCACCATGTTGGCCAGGCTGGTCTCAAACTTCTGAACTCAGGTGATCCACCCACCTGGGCCTCCTAAAGTGCTACTAGGATTACAGGCATGAGCCACCATGCCCGGCCTGTTTCATTTTTAAATGAGTCCCTAATAGGAGTTTATTGCCTGGTCTTGTGAGTCCTTTTCTTTAAAAATGGCCACCATCAAAATAATCTAGTTGAGGGTCTAAATTAGTTGGGTTCTGTTTAGTTGAAAAGTAAGGTATTACTCAATATTCATATACCCAATTAGATTTATTTTTTGAGATGGAGTCTTGCTTTGTCACCCAAGCTAGAGTGCAGTGGCATGATCTTGGCTCAGTGCAACCTCCGCCTCCCAGCTTCAGTCTATTCTCCTGCCTCACCCTCCCAAGTAACTGGGATTACAAGCATGCACCACCATATCCAGCTAATTTTTATATTTTTAGTAGAAACCAGGTTTTCCCATGTTAGCCAGGCTGGTCTTGAACTACTGACCTCAGGTGATCCGCCTGCCTTGGCCTCTCAAAGTGCTGGGATTGCAGGTATAAGCCACTGCACCCAGACTAGATTTTATTGAAAAACCAAGATTGGTTAAATATTTGAAGAAACCAAGGATGTGTGTGTATAACAGTCAATTAAAAGTAAATATAGTAAATGTCTAACTGAAAAGGTCAAATGTATTTTGATCAGTTATCAAGGCACACTTGACCTTTTCAGTCAAATATAGTTTTGATTACTGAAATTACAAATTGTCAACACTTCAGGGTCTCTGCACTTGCTGATCCCCCAGTTGGAATGCCCTTCCACCAAATACCCAGAAGCTTCTCTCTCCAAACTCCTTCAAGTCTTTGTTGCACTGTCCTCTCAGCAGCCCAGCCCCTGCTCTCTCTATGCCCTTCTGGCTTTTTCTTTTCTCCATAGCACTCATCACTATCTGACATGATTTACTTTTTATTTGTTTAGCATCTCCCTGCCATGGAAGTCAGAATGAGAATGTGGTTTTTGTCTGCTGTTCACTCCTGTGTCCCGAGCACCTAGAACAATGCCTAGCATATGGTAGGCATTCAGTAAGTTTTAGATGAATAAATTAACACAGGGAGAGTAGTTACTGAAACTAAGTATGTGTGTCTCCCAGAACCCAGTAATTCCACTCCTGGGCACAGATCCCAGAAAACTCTTGTGCAAGTCTATAAAAGGACATGTATAAGGATATCCATTGCAGAATTATCTGTGCAATTAGAGAGGTAAGGCAAAGCAGGTGCTCATCCCCGGGTCTCTATGGATATCTGGAATATAATTCAGCAGGCAGAATTAAAGAATTAGATTTACATACAGGAACTTGGCTAGATTCTAAAAAAAAATCATAATATTCACCAGGAAAAAAAATAGGAAACAGAATAAAATCTAGAGCACAATGTCATATGTATTAAAAAAGAGAAAAGAAAAAAAACACACACCAAGAAAAAGATATCAAGGATATATCTTTAATATCCTCCAAAGATATAGGATACAGAAATAATATTTCTTTAAAGACTATTGAGAGAGACCAGGCACAGTGGCTCATGGCTGTATTCCCACCACTTTGGGAGACTGAGGCAGGCAGATTGCTTGAGGTCAGGAGTTTGAGACCAGCCAGGCTACCATGATGAAAACCCGTCTCTACTAAAAATACAAAAGTTAGCCGGGTGTGGTGACATGTGCCCGTAGTCCTATCTACTCAGGAGGCTGAGGCAGGAGGATCACTTGAACCTGGGAGGCAAAGGTTAAAGTGAGCCAAGATCACGTCACTTCCCTCCAGCCTGGGTGATACAGCAAGGCTCCATCTCAAAAAAAAAAAGAGAGAGAGACAGACTATTGAGAGAAATGTAATCCCAGTGCTTTGGAAGGTTGATGCAGAATGGCTTGAACCCAGGAGTTCAAGGCTGAAGGCTTCAGTGATCACACCACTGCACTGCACTCTGGGTGAGAGAGTGAGACCCTGTCTCAGACAAAAACAAA
Source organism: Callithrix jacchus (assembly GCF_049354715.1). Lineage (NCBI taxonomy): Eukaryota > Metazoa > Chordata > Mammalia > Primates > Cebidae > Callithrix > Callithrix jacchus. The sequence goes on along the minus strand of NC_133510.1, from coordinate 99,606,941 downwards.
AAAACAAACAAAAAAGACTATGTGGGCTTGTGATATTAAAAGGAGTAAAGACAGGAAATCAAGCTCATTTCCACCACTCAAACAAGACCTGACCACAGGGCTCAACCACTGGGCCTAACATGGAACTGCTGCTCCTTCTCTGTCCCTACCCAGATGTGTGAGTGACGGCAGTGGGTGACACAGGGAACGTGGAATCTCTGGAGGAAGATCAGATACAAAAGCTTAATAATCACTGGACTGAAAAATATCAACAAAGCTAGCCTCATCTCTGGCAGCAAATGTAAAGTCTAATTTCAATCAAAATGTCAAAACATGATTTGGGGGTGGGTGAGAAAGGAAAAGGCTAGAAAACAGAATTTCAGTTGCCATGGATGAGGGAAAATCCAATACGTTTCCTTGAAGCTATTTGATCCTGGCTTACACAAATCAAACACACTGTCATTAGTATTTTCCTTTCAAAAAATCTATTGTCCAGAGAACAATGCAGTAAGTTGCAACTTTAGAGAAAAGCAAGTATTACATTTTTTAGCTAAGATTCATTTCTTTAGACATACACATAATGTATATATATATATATATGTGTGTGTGTGTGTGTGTGCGCGCGCGTCCATGTGTGCATGCACGTGTGTGTGTGTTCCTCAGTGCTCCTCGCTCAAAAACCAGTAGGAGGAGGTCACTTTGTAGAAACCCAAAGCCAAGTTGTTTGAGGAATGGGCCCATAAATGGGTGATGCTTAGAACCAATCTAACCTGCACTGGTTCTTTGACCCTTCTCTATTTATACATACTCATTAACGGCAGCCCTGCTTTTTGAACACTCAACAGTGATTATTCCCACAGCCTCTGACCCTTTCCTCAATGAAAACCACATGCTTTATCCATCCCAGTTTATGAGGACAAACCTGTAATACAAATGTTAAAAAAAATCATCCTATTATGAAATGAGTATGTTTTAAATCACAAGGTAATCAAGCTACTGTCAAACTTAGCATTGAAGTAACTTTCTGAAAGACACAATGGAAAATAAAACACATCAGCATGTACCATTGAAGATAATCCAGCATAGATGCTCCTGTGGCAGAGCCACCTGCATGATGAGCCTTAAGAAGGACAAGATATGCAGACACTGGACCACGGATTCTTTATTCCGCAGGTTTTCATCACTGTCACAGACCAGCTGGTAGTTGCACATATTTTTGCCACTCAAAGCTTGAAACTGAAACACATGGAAAAATAGAAATAGAAATAACTGGCCAGGCATGGGAGCTCACATCTATAATCCCAGCACTTAGGGAGGCTGAGGCGGGTGAGTCACCCGAGGCCAAGACTTTGAGACAAGCCTGGCCAACATGGTGAAACCTCTCTCCACTAAAAATATAAAAATTAGATGGGCACAGTGGTAAATGCCTGTAATCCCAGCTACTCAAGAGGCTGAAGCAGGAGAATTGTTTGAACCCAGGAGGCAGAGGTTGCAGTGAGGCAAGATCGCACCATTGCACTCCAGCCTGGGTGACAAGAGTGAAACTTCATCTCAAAAATAAAAAGGAAGAAAAAGATAGAAATAACTTAGGAAAGCATTTCTCAAAATGTAAAAAACTAAACTGGAAACAATTGTGGATAACTAATTTAATAGCTTAGTATACAAAGAAACATGATAGACAGGTTTCTTTAAAACATCCCTTTACTTAAGACTAACTTTCCTTAGTCAAAAGAAATTTAAAAGCAAAAACAAAAACAAAAAAAATACAAAAATCCTATTACAAAAATACAGATTTGAATCAATTGTTGTAAGCTCATCCAGTGGCATTTTAACTTTTTATTAATTCAGACATGATTTAACCATTTACGCAATTCACTCAATAAATGTTTCTTGAGCATTTAGCCAAGAAACCTCTATTAGCCACACTCTGCTAGGCAACAGGGACTCTAGGATAAGGAAAAAACAGCCCCTACTCTTGGAGGAGGGAAAACAGTTCCCAGCTCATGCATCTAGGTTCATGCAGCACTGAAGCGACTGCTCTGGTCACTGAATTGTAAATCTTTTGTAAGGTTGAATGAGAAGGTTTAAAATAAAATATGGCCAAGGCAGGCAGATCACTTGAAGTCAGGAGTTTGAGACCAATATGGTCTGGTCAATATGGAGAAACCCTCTCTCTACTAAAAATACAAAAATTAGCTGGGCATGGTGGTGTGCACCTATGATCCCAGCTACTCAGGAGGCTGAGGCAGGAGAATCACTTGAGCCCAGGAAGCAGAGGTTGCAGTGGGTCAAGATTGCAACACTGCACTCCAGCTTGGGCAACAGAGACTCTGTCTCAAAAAAAAAAAAAGTGAGGGCATTATAGGGGTGACTCAGGCTCAGAAAAGTAGAGAGCACTCCATATATTCCAAGGAATTTGGGCTTTAGCCAAAAGGCAAAGTCACTGGGTAGTGGAACAAAATGACAGATTTCTACTTCAGAAATTAATTGGCCAGGCATGGTGGCTCACGCCTGTAATCCCAGCACTTTCAGAGAGGCTCAGGCAGGTGGATCATGAGGTCAGGAGTTTGAAACCAGCCAGACCAACCTGGTGAAATCCCATCTCTACTAAAAATATAAAAATTAGCTGGGCATGGTGGCATGCACCTGTAATCCCAGCTGCTAAGGAGGCTGAGGCAGGAGAATCACTTGAACCCGGGAGGCAGAGGTTGCAGTGAGCCAAGATCTCACCAATGCACTCCAGCCTGTGTGACACAGAAAGACTCTGTCTAAAAAAAAAAAAAAAAAGAACGAATTCTGGCAAAGTGTGAAAAGCAAAAAGCAGAAGGCAGGAGGTCAAGGCTACAAAGAGGGGAGTAGGAGAGACCTTTTCCCCCAGTGGGGTGCCAACCTACATTGCCCAGTATTCTCATTCATGTACCTATGGTACAGCCAAACTGAAGTGTTCAGTGGTCCCCCAAACAGGCCTTGGGATTTTCTGCTTATTAATCACATACTGTTCCCTAGGCCTTGAATAGTCCTCAGTTTGAAGTAACATAAATTTAGAGTTAGTCTGATCAGAGTTCAAACACCAGCCCTGCTCATTGCTTTAAGTGGGCTAAGAAACTTCCATTTCCTAATCTGTAAAAGAGGCACCTCTTAGGACTTTAATGAGGTTGCAAGATGATAATTCATACAATGTATTTAGAAGGGTACTTAGCACATGGAAACTGCTCAACCAGCGAATCAATGGTAGTAATTAACAAAATACTGGTATACTAGAAATAAAGTATAAAATTTTTAAATCAGTAGATTTATGTTTAATCTCAAGAGCCGCTTTTTTACACGATGTGATAAGCTTTATTCTTCTTTTCTGTAAAATAGGGATAATAGTGTGTAACTCATAAAATTACTTTATCAAATTTACTTTCCAAAGCACTTTATAAACTAAAAGCACTCTACAAATATTAGTTATTAAGTAACAATAACTATCTGCTACATGAATGAGTGACTGCAGCGACTTAGTCTCCAAAGCATCCTTACAAAGCTTAATAAGTTCACTTTCTTATCCAGCACTGAATGTATTTATTAAGCAACTTACAACACTTGGCTAGATGCTATGCTAAGCCAACAAAAGACATTTAGAAGTGGTCAACTGAAAGATATACTGCATAGCTAATCATAAATTATAGCTATTTTAGCTGCTCATTCATCTTACTGTAAGTCCGGCAGTTTTATCTCTAAAGCCTTTTGGGAAAAAGGCAGCTTTGAATTGAGTTACATCCACTTTATTCTCATCAAAATTGGTACTGAACTGCTGAAGATATCTTCCATAGCATTGTAAAAGGGCCAGTTTGTATTCCTGAAATAAAAAGAGAACTTGATTAAAATTTCAAAATATCATTTAACTTATAATTATTAGGTAAAATTCATATTATTAATGGTATCAGTGTTGATTATTACAATTATGCCATTGCTACCAGTACCATTTTCCAAAAACACAGCAGTCATAGGCACTACGCTAGACAAAGTAAGTGCATTATTTCATCTGCTTATCACCAAAAGCCTAAGTGAGATGGGACTCTCATGATCACAAGGATGAGAATACTTCCTATGGCACTGTGTGTGGTAATACCTACATATACTCAAAATCCAGGCTCCAAAATTCAGCATCATCAGATGATGATAACTCACATACCCAGAGAGGTGGAGGAGTAGTCTTGCTTCTCTGATACCATATAGGCTTGAAAAAGAAAAGAAAGGAAGAGAGACAAAGGAAGGGGAAGGAAGGAAGGAAGGGAGGGAGGGAGGGAGGGAGGGAGGGAAAGGGAAGGAAAGGGAAAGGGAAGGGGAGGGGGAAAGGGAAGGAAAAGGAAAGGGAAGGGGAGGGGGAAAGGAAAGGAAGGGAGAGGGAAAATAAAGGAAGGAAAGGAAGGGAGAAAGAGAAAAGGAGGGAAAGAAAAAAAGAGAAAAAGAAAAAGAAAGACAGATGGGAGGGAGTGCAGGGAGAGGGAGGGGAGGGAGGGAAGGGAGAGGGAGGGAGAGGGGAAGGAAGAGAAGAAGAAAGAGGGAACCAAAGAAGAGAACATAAAAGAAAAAATGCAGAGTGAGGTGAGCTAGCTGCCTCTCTTTCAACTGTCAACAGACTCTGAAGTTGCATCAGGACAAATAAAAAGCATCTGAGCAGTGGATTTTTATTCATTCAAATTCATGCTTATGTTCCCATTACAGAATCAGATGCCCCATTTCTGTAACCCACAGGGCTCGGTTACCTGGAGGGTTTCAGGGTAGGGAAGAGGGGACATGAACAGTGCTTTCAAGATGCATCACCTGTCCAGTTACCTAGCCCCTTGGGAGGCACCTACAATCAAACACTGTTATGTTTACATTTCTTTCTTTTTTTTTTGAGACAGAGTCTTGCTCTGTAGCCCAGACTGGCGTGCAGTGGCAAGATCTTAGCTCACTGCAACCTCCGCCTCTCAGGTCCCAGTTCAAGCAATTCTCCTGCCTTAGCCTCCAGAGTAGCTGGGATTACAGGCACACGCCACCATGCCTGGTTAATTTTTGTATTTTTAATAGAGACAGGGTTTCACCATCTTGGCCAGGCTGGTCTTGAACTCCTGACCTCATGATCCACTCACCTCAGACTCCCAAAGTGCTGGGATTACAGGTGTGAGACACTGTGCCTGGCCTGATTAGTTTTTTGCTCACTAATTAATCTTGAATCTTTTCTGCTCTAACTTGATTGACATAATAAATTCAAATTAAAACAAATATTCCACAAGATGATCTTTACTACAACTAAAATAAAAATAGAGCCTAGAAACCAAAGTAACAAGTTCATTTTCAGAATTATAAATACCTTTAAAAGAAAAAAAAAAAGGAGAGACAGGGTTTCGCCATGTTGCCCAGCTGGTCTCAAACTCCTGGGCTCAAGCCATCTGCCTTCCTTAGCCTCCCAAAGTTCTGGGATTACAGGCGTGAGCCACCATGCCCAGCCTGGCCAACATTCCCTTCAGTGAAAAGTAGATAAAACTTTTTTTGTTCCTTTAATTAAATTTTAAAATATCCTATCTAGGCCTTTCTATCTAAAACATTCTGAATCCTTAGCTACTAGCCCTCTTTAACTTGCTTTATCAGCTTCTAACATACACCTCCCTCCTCCCTCCACCAATACCCACTCCACTCCCACAGATTTCTCAAACAACCCCAAACAGTGCTTTTTATTTGCATTACCAGCTTCTTATACTGCAAAGTATAAGGATGGAGAGCGGACTGTCTTCTAATTCTTGTGGAAACTTTTATTCCACCTCCATGAATAAAGCTTACAAGTTGAATCTCACCTGGGTTTCTTTTTTGTAGCTTACCAAGGCCTGTATTTTCAAGTTTCTAAGACCCACATGGTCCATTTACATGGAACTATGATTATTCTCTAGTTTTGGCAGGAAAATAGATCTTACTTAGTTCTTCATTATGAAAGTTCCACCACTCATATCCTCTATTTGGTAAATTTGTCTCTCAGACCAAAAGGATTAAAGTCCAGAAAATAGAAACAGAGGGGAAAAAATGAAGTTGAGAAACTGAAGATTAAGAAAACACTAAACACTGCCCACGGCTGGCCTAAAATCCCATTGTCTGACATTCATATAACTTAGAATAATTTGGACCTATGCCAGAGTTTAAGGGGGAAACTCACATGATCATTAATGGAAAACCCAGCCATGCTGTGGTCTCATCAAACCAAGTCCACGAGTCCACAGCATTCCAAGACCCAGGCATTCAGACAGAACTAAAATTAAGTAGGGCACAAACTCAGCCTGCAGTACAATACTGAGCAAGAAATAGGGTGTGTATGGAACAACCGTTGTAATTATATACAGCAAAACATTAAGAAAGAGTTGAAAGACTTGAATAAACAGGGCACTGAAGCAGGCAAAAGAGCCGCAAGGCCAGGAGCCCTGAAGGTTGACCACTGGGCAAGGCCAGCCATGTGAAAAACAACAGGAAGTGATAACCGGGCTCCTTTGTATAAGGTAGGAACATGATGATTCAGCACTTCCTGTTGTGCGCCTACCACACCCTCTGTTAACCTGGCCTCGCTCCTGCCCATCCACAGCCAGCTGCCTGTCTGTCCAGGAATGTCTCACCTCTGGGAAATCTCAACTACAAAACTAAAAAGCAACACTTTTTTTGGTTACTGTGCCTTAATTAAAATTTTTATGTACTCATTTATTTTTTTCTAAGAAAAAAATCAAAACATGTAAAATAGGAATGGTATCAGAGTAAATACTGTAATAATAATAATTAGCCACATGAATTTCTTTTTGGTTCTCTTTCCTCCAGAGGCACTTACTTTCATTTGACAAAGGCTATCTCCAACCTTCAGAAGCTTTTCATTGTAATAGTCAGCTGGCAGCCTGGGGGCGTATTTAGTCCAGATATTAAACAAAGAAGTGGCACTATAAAAATCATAAAAAAACACTGTCAAGTCTACAGGAAACTTCAGTTAATTCACAAGCAATCCTTTAAAACTTACCTTGTGCTAAGCCTTTCCAATGTGCCTTATTTTTAATGTCCAATTATTAATAATAAATGTAATTACAGTTAAAATTATTGTTTCCTATGTGCCAAGAACTGATTGTAGCCCTTTACATGTGTTTTTAAAATTTTTTTTATTATACTTTAAGTTCTGGGTACATGTGCAGAACATGCAGGTTCGTTACATAGGTGCTGTGGTGGTTGCTGCATCTACCAACCCATCATCTACATTAGGTATTTCTCCTAATGATATCCCTCCCCTAGTCCCCCACCCCCCAAGAGGCCCCAGTGGGTGATGCTCCCCTTCCTGGGTCCATGTGTTCTCACTGTTCAACTCCCACTTATGATTGAGAATATATGGTGTTTGGTTTTCTGTTCTTGTGTTAGTTTTCTGAGAATAATGGTTTCCAGCTTCATCCATGTACCTGCAAAGGACATGAACTCAACCCTGTTATGGCTGCATAGTATTCCATGGTGTATATGTGACATATGCATTCTTTTTTTAGATACTTTACTTAGAGTAGTTTTTAGTTCACAACAGAATTGAGAAGGTATTGAGATTTCCCATATATACCCTGTGCCCCCAAACATGCACAGCCCTCCCCATTATCAACATCTCCGCTAGAGTGGTACCTTGTAACGAGGAACCTACACTGACACATCATTATCACCCAAAGTCCATAGTCTAGGGTTCACTCTTGGTGGCATCCATTCCATGGGTTTGGAGAAATGTATATAACGTCTATCTACCATGAAAACATCACAGAGAAGTTTTACTACCCTAAAAATCCTGTGTGCTCCACTTACTACTCATCCCTCATTTCCCCCTCAATCCTTGTTAACCGCTGATATTTTTACTGTCTCCATAGTTTTGCCTTTTCCAAAATGTCACACAGTTGGAATCATATAGTAGGTAGGCTTTTCAGATTGGCTTCTTTCACTTAGTAATATGCATCTAAGTTTCCTCCATGTCTTTACATGGCTCAATAGCTCATTTCTTTTTAGCACTGAAACCAACTCTGCTGGACCTTGATCTGGGACGTCCAGCTTCCAGAACTGTGAAAAATAAATAAATTTCTGTTGTTTAAGTCACCCAGTCTATGGTATTTTGTTATGGCAGCCTGAGCTGGCTAATACAGGACCTAAACCTAAGAACTGAAGAGGGCTTGAATACTTATGATATTACACACTTCAGCAATAATGAAACATCTAAACAGAAACCTGTCAATTAATTCATTTGGGTAATAATACTGATTGAGTCATTGATTGAGTGACAAAGAAAAGGCATCCCTGCCTTCGTGAACCGATTAAAAAAATATTTAGGTAGAAAAATATATGCATGCACCAAGCAATAAATAACAATGCCAAATAAACATGGCAAATATAAACCACAGACATTTAAAAAGGGAGAGGTGTTTGCTTTATTCCTCTTTTACTTTCATTTGCTGCTTCATGAAATGCCACGGTATTTCAATAAATATAATGAATCCAAGAAATTCACCAAGTCTTACTAGAATTCTTAAATTATGCAAATGAAATACATAATTCTTCTAAACCCTAAAGATGAGATGATGACTAGCTTTGTTACTCATAAAAGAAAAATACCAGCTTTGTTAAATCAATCACGATTATATAATAAGAAAGAAAAAAAATGCCTTTTCCTGTTGAACCCTAAATTCAGGTTAAGGCTGCTCACTGGGAATAGCTTACATAATGATTAAACTATATAATATATACTATATATAATATACAATACAGAATGTACACATATATATAATATATACTATAGAATGTACATCATTTGAGAAGAAAATGCTAATGTACTTGGGACTGTTGGCTGTTGCTAGATACGTAGAATGTCCTAAAATTTAAAATTGCCAGGCGAGCTGGCTCATGATTGTAATCCCAGCACTTTGGGAGGCCAAGGAGGGCAGATCACTTGAGGTCAGGAGTTCAAGACCAGTCTGGGAAACATCTCAAAACCCTGTCTCTACTAAAAATACAAAAATTAGCCAGGCGTGGTGACACGTGCCTGTAGTCCAGCTACCAAGGAGGCTGAGGTATAAGAATAGCCAGATTGCCTGAACCCAGGAGGCGGACATAGCAGCGAGCCAAGATCGGGCCACTGCACTCCAGCCTGAGCAACAGAGTAAGACTCTGTCTCAAAAAAAAAAAAGAAAAAAGAAAAGAAAATCATAACTGTAGAAGCAGAATATCTCAATCTAGGTGCTTATAGCAAAAAGCACATTTTTAAAAATGTATCACACTCTTTTTTTTTTTTGTATCACACTCTTAAAGACATTTCTGGTACACCAATAATTTATATTGTAAATGCTATGAATTTTATGCTTATAGAAGTTTCCATAGTTATAAGGATTAACACATTTTGATATAAAAAATAACCAGCTGTCGACTGGGTGTGGTAGCTCACACCTGTAATCCCAGCACTTTGGGAGGCCAAGACAGGCAGATCACGAGGTCGAGAGATCGAGACCATCCTGCCAACATGGTGAAACCCTGTCTCTACTAAAAACACAAAAATTCACTGGGCACAGTGGTGCGCACCTGTAGTCCTAGCTACTCGGGAGTCAGGAGAATCACTGTAACCCAGGAGGCAGAGATTGCAGTAAACTGAGATTGTGCCACTGCACTCCAGCCTGGCAACAGAGCAAGACTCCATCTCAAAAAAACAAATAAATAAAAATAAAATAACATCTGTCAAATAAAAGCAACTCCTACATCCTATGCTTTTAACTGGTCTCTACACTGCTATTCTTGCTCCCTTTGGACATGATCATCAGAATAATATCTTAAAACAAAAATTGGGCTGGGTGTGGCACAAAAATTAGCCGAGCATGGTGGCAGGTGCCTGTAATCCCAGGTACCTGGGAGGCTGAGGTAGGAGAATCGCTTGAACCCTTCAGGCAGAGGTTGCAGTGTGCGCACACTGCACTCCAGCCTGGTTAACAGAATGAGACAGTCTCAAAAAAAATTACATAAGGGTAATCCCTTTCCAAAACTACCCAATGGAATAAATGGAAACTCTTTAAAATGGCCTCTAAAATCTTCCAAAGCCCTATTATTCCTCTAAATATCACCTCATGCTGTTGTACCTCTTTCACTGTGCTTCTGCTAAATGGGATTCCATCCATTCCTCCAAAGTAGGAACGGATCTGTTCTGCCAAGGACCTTCCTGAATTATTCTCCCCATTTATTCTCTCCGTTTGGTAGTCAACTCCCTGGCATCCTTCTAATCTCAGCTCAGTGGCACCTCCCTTACCACTCATTTGAAAGCAAGTCCCCACCATATTCTCTTTAAGCCTCTGCTTTAAGTGTCATCTACTCTGACCACCTTACTGAAAATTGCAACTTCCTGTCTTCCACTCCGCAACGTCTCCTTTTTAAATTTCTAATGGGAATAGATTATCTTCTTTTTCTCTCTAGCATTTATAATTTTTTTTTTTGAGACAGAGTCTTACACTGTTGCCCAGGCTGGAGTGCAGTGGCGCAATCCCCGCTCACTGCAACCTCCTCCTCCCAGGTTCAAGCGATTCTCATGCCTCAGCCTCCCGAGTAGCTGGGATTACAGGCACCCAACATCACGCCCAGGTCATTTTTTTATTTTTAGTAGAGACGGGGTTTCACTATGTTGGCCAGGCTGTTCTCAAACGCCTGACCTCATGATCCACCTGCCTTGGCCTCCCAAAGGGCTGGAATTTCAGATGTCAACCACTGCACCCGGCTGCATTTATCATTTCCAAGTTACCATAAAATATACCTACTTCATGTTTATTGTCTAGTTCCCTCTCTAGACAACTCTAAGAAGGCAGAGATTTTTGTCTGGTTCACTGCTGTAGCCACAGTACCTAGTAGGACACCTGACACATGTAAGTGCTCAGCAGTTACTTTCATAGCATTTGTTATTAGCATATTAACTAATGACTCATGAAAAGTCTATCTCCCTCTCTAGACTCTAAGCTCCATGAGTGCTGATTCCCATTCTATTTTGTTCACCATTGTGTAACCAGTGTCTAGTACACGGCCTCACACATAGCAGGTGCTCAGTAAAAACTGTTGTATAAATAAAGGCCTAAATTGTGTGAGAGGCTGGATTAAGGCACATGTCAATCCAACACTTGTGATTATTAGTCTTTTTAAGGATGGTGCAGATGCTGTACTTACAGATTGGCCCATGTCTACTTTCCTATATGTAATATTCATAATTACTGAGAATATAAGGATAATAACCCTTGTGGGGTTTTTTTTTTTTTTGAGACAGAGTCTCATCATCACCCAGGCTGGAGTGCAGTGGTGCAATTTTGGCGCACCTGCAACTTTTACCTCCTGGGTTCAAGCGATTCTCCTGCCTCAGCCTCCCGAGTAGCTGGAATTACAGGCATGCACCACCACGCCCAACTAATTTTTGTATTTTTTAGTAGAGACAGAGTTTCGCCATGTTGGCCAGGGTGATCTCAAACTCCTGATCTCGGATATCTTCCTACCTCGGCCTCTGAAAGTGCTGAGATCACAGGCGTGAGCCACCATGCCGGCCAAGGATAGTAACTCTTGAATCCTTTCAATACTAAATATTTATTGAATGTTTACTATGTCCCAACCAGGCTAAGTGCCAGAAATACAGCAACGAAAGAGAGACAAATTATCCAGAGTCACCAGGGAGCTTACATCCTAATGAAGGAGACAGACAGTACACAATAAAACAAATCAATTAAAAAATATAAACATCTGAGTGACTCTGCATTAGATAGGAAAGGCCACTGTAAGAATGTGCCAACTGAGCTGAGGCCTGAAAGAAGAGGAGCTAGATTTCTGAAAAGCTTGGGAAAGAACATTCAGACAACAAAGACAGCAAATATAAAGGCTCTGGGATGAGAAACAGTGGACCTGTTTCTCTGGCAAGTCCTGAGAGAAAACTGAGGGATGAGCTGAGCTGAGAAAGGCAGACAGGGTCAAAACCTCAGCCCCTGGAGAGTATCAGAATTCTGAAGTGTATTCCAAAAGCAATGGGAAGCAAGAGAAAGACGTTAGATCGGATTTATAAAGATCACCCTGACTGCTAGGTGAAGAACAGATTTGAGATAGAGTGGCTGCAGGGAAAATGTGAAATGGTGGTGGTTTGGACTAGAATGCTGGTAATGGAGATGGGAAGTGAAGTACAAAGATGGGAACTATTTAAATATAAATGTATAGGCCTAGCACAGTGGCTCAAGCCTGTAACCCCAGCAATGTGGGAGGCCAAGGTGGGTAGATCACCTGAGGTCAGGAGTTTTGAGACCAGCCTAGCCAACATGACGAAACCCCATCTCTACTAAAGATACAAAAATTAGCCAGGCATGGTGGTACGTACCTGTAGTCCCAGCTACTCAGGAGGCTGAGGCACAAGAATCACTTGAACCTGGGAGGCAGAGGTTGCAGTGAGCTGAGAACACACTACTGCACTCCAGCCTGGAGTACAGTGAGACTCCCTCTAAATCAATCAGTCAGGTAGACTAGGTATATAATAGGCTCTCCTTGGTCAATTCTTGGTTCTCATCTTACTTGGCCAGTCAGCAGGATTTGCCACAGTTGATCATTCCTTTCTTCCTGAAATACTTTCTCTACCTGCTTCCAGTACACCAGGCACTTAATGGTTTTCCTCCTACCTCCCTGGCTGCTCCTTCTTAGTCTCTGTTGGTTTCTTCATATTCCTTCTTTCTATCCATGTTGGAGCAACCCAGGAATCAATCCTTGGACTCTTCCTTTCTCCATTTATACACACACTCCCTTAGCTATTCATCCGGTGTCATGATTTAAATATCATAGGAATCCCAAATGTAGGTCTCATCTGACTTTCAGATTCAAATGTCCAATTACCTACATGATAGCTCCATTTGGATGCCGAATCGCATCTCAAGTTTTATAAAATTAAACTCTTGATCTCCCTCCCTCTTGCTCTTCCCAAAATCACAATCCCACCCCAGGTCTTTCCCATCTGCCATTCTCCCTGTGTGACCTCCTCTTTGCACAAAAATCCTCATCAATTGCTCCCATATATCTTTCTTATCTTTCTCAAAAGGGACTTTTCCTGACCTTCCCTAATCATGCTTCCCACAATCCCATTTAAAATTACAGCACTCAGGCCACGTACGGTGGCTCATGCCTGTAATCCCAATACTTTGGGAGGTCAAGGTGGGAGGATCCCTGAAGCCAGGAGTTCAAGGCTTCAGTGAGACAGGTTTGAACCACTGCATCCCAGCCTGTGTAATAGAGTGAGAACCTGTCTGAAAAAAACAGATAAAATTGGCTTGGCACAGTAACTCATGCCTGTAATCCCAGTAATTTGGGAGGCCAAGGCAGGCAGATCACGAGGTCAGGAGTTCGAGACCAGCCTGGCCAACGTAGATAAATGCCGTTCTTCTAAAAATACAAAAATTAGCAGGGCGTGGTGGTAGGTGCCTGTAATCCCAGCTACTTGGGAGGCTGAGGCAGGAGAATCACTTGAATCCAGGAGGCAGAGGCTGCAGTGAACTGAGATTGTGCCATTACAGTCCAGCCTGGGCAACAAGAGCAAGGCTCTGTCTCAAAAAATAAAAATAAAAAATTGCAACATTCATCTCATATCCTCCATCCCCACTGCCAGTTCTATTTTTCTCCCTAGCGGTCATCTCCTTGCAAAATTTACTTACATACTTGTTTAGTGGTTGTTTATACTCACAAAAACATATGCTCCATAAGGACATAGATTTTTATATGTTTTGTTAACTTGATGTTTTTCCAGTTCCTTGAACAATACTTGATATACAGTATGTGCTTAATAAATCATTGTTAAATGCATGAATGGAAAATATTTTATTATTTTTTTTTTGAGACAGTCTTGCTCTGTTGCCCAGGCTGGAGTGTAGTGGCAAGATCCCAACTCCCTGCAACCTCCGTCTCCCAGGTTCAATCAATTCTCCTGACTCAGACTCCTGAGTAGCTGGGATTACAGCCATGCACCACCTAAGTTTTGTATTTTAGTGGAGACTGGGTTTCGCTATATTCATATTAAATGCATGAGGAAAAAAATGTAAGTTAAAACTATTCACTATTCTGGTATTCTTTGCCACTTGTTTACCTTTGGAGGAAGAGAAACTGAACATTTCTACTGTTGTTTGCAACGAATTTAACCAGAAAAGATGGTAACATAAGCAGGAAATAACTCTGAAAAAAGTTTACAGTAATGACATGATGACAGAACCTCCAAAAAGGCAGCCGGGCACAGTGGCTCATGCCTGTAATCCCAGCACTTTGGGAGGCCAAGGTGGGTGGATCACTAGATCAGAAGTTCAAGATCAGCCTAATATGGTAAAACCCCATCTCTACTAAAAAAATAAAAATAAAATAATAATTAGCTGGGTGTGGTGGCACACCTGTAGTCCCAGCTGCTCCGGAGGCTGAGGCAGAAGAATTGCTTGAACCCAGCATGGCTTGAACCCGGGAAGCGGAGGTTGCAGTGAGCCGAGATCGCGCCACTGTACTTCAGCCTGGCAACAGAGCGAGACTCGGTCTCAAAAAGAAAAACAACCCTCAAAAATGCAAACAGTTGTGCAGAATGAATCGCAAAATTAAGAAAAAGTCACTGTAATCCTAATAATATAAAAAGGAATTAAAGTGCACATGTTCATAGGATTACATACTTCATGTATACATTTTTGGCTCACTCAAGGGTTTCACAACTTCATGTTGTGAGTATATCAATTTGTATATGGAGAAAAAGGAAAAACTTTGAGGTAGCTTAGGTTCATGAAGCCAGTTCTTGACACAATTAAGTATGTCAGCCCATGAACACATGCACTTTAACTCCTTTTTATATTGTTATTAGGATTACAGTGACTTTTTCTTAATTTTGTGATTCATTCTGCACAACTGTTTGCTTTTTGGGGGGTTCTGTCACTGTGTTATTACTGAAAACTGCGAACTTTTTTTTAAGGTTCTTTCCTACTTATGTTACCATCTTTCTTTTCTGGTCAAATATCAAATGGTGAGTTATGAAACATTTCTGTGTAGACTTTTATTTTGACCTAAGTAGGAAGCCAAGATATAACATCTTCCAGGAATTAAGAATTGTTAAGAGCGACGAGTCGAGTCTCCACTTCTTAAACTTTGTTTCTCTCTCCTGGACCCTTCCGCCAGGCCCTGCATCTGCATCGCGGAACCAGCTCTGGGCCACCACCTGCATCCTCAAGGCCTCTCCAGGGTCCCCTCCTCCAGCTGGTACCCTCCCCAGCGTCCTGCCAGCGCTTACCAACGCCGGCGGAATTCGTGCTTCTCTTCCTCGGTGGCAAAAGCCTTCTTTTTCCTCATAAAGCCTAACAACTCCCGGATCTCCTTCTCACAGGAGACCAGAAGCGGGTTTTTCTCGTCCAGCGGCCCATAAAACACGGCTATAGGCAACGAGTCCTCGGGGCAGGTACACTGAAGCAGCGAGCACCGGGAGTTACCGTTTGACTCCTTAATCACGGTGGAGGTCAGGAGCGGGGTTGACGGCAGTTCTGGCAGCAACCCCGAGGTGGTGGACTCATCCGACGGAGAATTCGAGGGGGCGCCCTGCGCCGCCATATTGACACTCCCGGCAGGCCTGGAATGTCTATGTGTACACGCGGTTGCCTGGCGACGGTCTCGTGGCAACCGAGCAACCCGCGCCCTTTCCGGGAAACACAGCGGCCCCTGGAGGGCAGAGTGAGAAAGAACCAGGTCCAGAAAGGAATGATGCTCCTTTGGAGGTTATGTTGCCTGGTTGCACACTGGCACCGCTGTATGAAATGCGAACAAAGAACTTTCTGAGCAGAGTACCAGCAAATATTAGAGCCGAAAATTTAAGATCACAAATCCACACTCTTTATCCATGTTGGCCACTTAATAACGATACTGATGATGACCATGACCATTAACATGTTTCAGGCATTAAGCATTTGAAACACGTACTTTCATTTGTCTCATTTAATCATCATAACTACTTTACAACGTAGGTTACTATTAGTATATCCATGTCACAGTTTAGGAAACCAAATCTCAAGGATGTTAAGTCATTTGACAAAGGTCAGAGTACAACCGTAGTGTCAGGGACTACCAGGTCCTCACCTTATGACTCCAAAGCCTGTGCTCAAAATAAAAAAGCTGTATTGATCACTCCCCAAAACAAGATTATTAATCAAATTGAAATTAGGGAAATATCTGGCAAGCAGTTTAAGAATTAAATACAGTTGGCCCTCCGAATCTCGGGTTCTTCATCTGTGGATTCAAGCAACTACAGACAGTAAATATTCCAAAAAAAATTAGAAATAACACAACAATAACACAAGATACCATATACAACTATTTACATAGCATGTATACTATATTAGGTATTACTAGTTACCTAGAGATGATTTAAAACATCATGAAGGATGTGCATAGGTTATATGCAAATACTACAGCATTTCCTATCAGAGGCTTGAGCATCCGCAGATTTTGGTATCTACAGGTGTCCTGGAACTAGTGTCCCACAGATAGCCAGGGAGTACTGCCTATGTAACTGATCCAGTCTCCTCTATTTGTAACTTGAGGTCTGTAACTGTGGACATGATGCCTGTCCCTCTAATAATTGTGATATCTATTTATGCATATTCCAGCCTCACTTTAGTTATCTCTGTATTCTAAATTAATGTGCATTTTGCTCAACCTTGAGCAAAGGACATTAATACATACCAGTGTTTTGAAGTGTTAACTCTCAAAATACTTTGCATTTTAAACACGGTTAAGAGACTTTACTTCTGATGGGGAAACTACAGGCCTCCAGGGAACTGCCTGGGGAATTTATTCTTTCCCTGTTTATTATAGGCAATAGTCAGGGTTGAATTTATTAAAGTATGAGTTTTGAGCAAATAGAGAAGCTTCTTTTCTTATAAATTATGCAACAGCATAAATTAAGAGATGGACCAGCAATATTTGGTGGCTTAGAAAAATTGCTCTTTAATCCTGAAAATTATTACCAGTTCTATCACACTTAAATAAAGACAGTGACCCTAACACCCTGTGAACCCAATTTTCCATTTCAGATTAATAAGCTTATTGGACCACAGCCTGATATCTTTAAGTCTGACCTAATTTCATGCAGGCTCTGTGGGCCTGTGCTAATTTGTGAGGCTGGCCTAATATGTCATGTCTACTGTACCCTAATATTCTTTGAAGGATATTTTGCTCATCGGGGCAGGTAATTATAACCAGAGAACCTTCCTGGCAAGCAGTGAGATGCAATGACACCTCACTGTAGGAGTCCAATTCTCTAATCAGGATGTAGATATCATCCTTTGATCAACAAAGATTTTATCTTGTTCTCTAAGTGAGCAATGAAAATTTTAAGCCTTTAAAGAATGTAGTCCTAGAGAAAGAATTCATCACTGGGCGTTTACTAAAATATTAATAGGCTTTTTTAAAAGTCAGCTTGGTAAATTCTCTTTTTTTCCTCATCTTTTTCTTGTTCTCACATGGCAGATTTGTCCATTGCAGATCAAAAACTGGCGTAATTTGCCACTGAGTGCTATCTATTATATTGATGGAAGTGAAACAGCAAGATAAAATTAAAGTGGTCACAGAAGAGGAAAGAAAAAAGACAAAGTGGTGTTTTTCCCTCTAATCTGGATACTCTCACAAACTTTCTCATAGTGCAGACACTTACATTTCAAAGTCACTGGTAAAAGAAAATGTGACTAAATTGAAATACCTGAATTATGAAACATTGCATCTTAGTCACCTTCCTCCTTGCACGGACTAAAGCTAACAATGCTTAACTTGCAGTAGTTTTTGGAAATTTGTCTGAATATTTAAATGGGTGTTATATTCTGACTCATCATTATGATAAGATGGAAGATTACATTTTATTTAGTTTAAATTGAATTGGCTGAGTGCAGTGGCTCATGCCTATAATTCCAGCACTTGGGGAGGCTGAGGTGGATGGATCACTTGAGGTCAGGAGTTCAAGACAAGCCTAGCCAACATGTTGAAACCCTGACTCTACTGAAAATACAAAAACTAGCCAGGCATGGTGGCACAGGCCTGTAATCCCAGCTACTCAGGAGGCTGAAGCAGGAGAATCACTTGAAGCCAGAAGGCAGAGGTTACAATGAGGCAAGATCACACCACGGCGCTCCAGCCTGGGCAACAGAGGGAGACCCTGTCTGAAAAATAAATAAATAAATAATAAAGAAATAAATGGAATTCAAGGCATTTTTAACATTTTAGAGGTGTTATCTTCCTTGTAATTAGATACAGCCATTATAATATCTTTTCTATTTTCTTGTCATTTTGCTTTATTCTTTTCACTGTAATGAAAGAATGGAGCTGTGCAACTACTGTGTCTGACAAGGCTAAGTAATTTCAATAGCTTCCTTATAAATAATGTAAATTGCTATTTCTTATAAAGATGTTAAATCTTTGCAGGCTGCAGGGATGCTTTTTGCCCATTCGAAAGTCTTTTTTATCTAAAGCTACTGACTGTTAAAGAATATATAAGGTTAGTGCCCTTTCCATTCTTAATTTAGTTGTTAATCATTTGGACTATCCCAAATAGATACAATATATACGGTCTACCTAATATGTAGACTTTTTTTAACTTCTTCATCCATTTATTCAGATAAATGCAAGCATTTCTTTAGTGTCCATATAATGCATAGATAAATCCATACATTCCCTACAGGAAGCAGGTAGCTCATACTCAAATAATCATGATAAAAAGGCATGCTATAGATTTGCTGGACGTGGTGGCACATGCCTGGAAGCTCTGCTACTTGGGAGACTGAGGCAGGAGAATCTATTGATCCCAGAAGGCGGAGGTTGCAGTAAGCAAAGATCACGCCATTGCACTGCAGCCTGGGCAACAGAGTGAGGCTTCATCTCAAGAAAGAAAAGAAAGAAAGAAAGGCATGCTGTGGAATGTGCTGTGAGAAAGGTTTAAGAAATAAGGGGCTGCTGAGTGTGGTCACTCATGTCTGTGATCTTGACACTTTGGGAGGCTGAAGCAGGAGGATTGCTTGAGGCCAGGAGTGTGAGATCAGCCTGGGCAACACAGTGAGACCCTGTCTCTAAAAAAAGGAAAAAAAAAATTTTTTTAAGTAGCCTGGCATAGTTGCACGCACCTGAAATCCCAGGTACTCAAGAGGCTGAGGCAGAAGAATCACTTGAGCCCAGGAGTTTGAGGCCACAGTGATAATCACACCACTGTATTCCAGCCTGAGCTATAGAGCACAACCTTTTCTCAAAAAAAAAAAAAAAAAAAGGAAAGGAGAGGGGAGGGGAGGAGGCTGGGGTTGGAGGGGCAGGAGGAAGACTGTGGGAGTTCTAAGATGAATCTCAGAACTGGAAAGAGAACAGAGAATTCTAGAAGAGATAATGTTTTAGCCTAGACTGTAAATGCCTCTCACTTACAGAAAGACCCTTAAACAAGCATTTACCTTCTTACCATGGTAACCTAGCACCCAAGCCTGGCATCTGGCACAGAGTACAAGTCAACACGTCTTTGCTGGAATGAGTGAATAAAAAAAAAGATGAAGAACGTTTAGAAAGATATGCCTAAGAGAAAAGCCTGAGTAAGGAACAAAGCCATAAACACACACAGCTAGTTGAAATAAACAAGCTGTCTAGTGTGGTGAGCCACAGGCTGCCATCGATCCAGAGGCAGAAAATGAGCAGAAAGGGAAGTGCAATCAAGTACAATGGGTAGTTGGAAGGTATGCGAAGTAATTTTGACTTGGTTCTGTATTCAGGAGAGAGGCTTCGTGGTTTTGTTTTGTTTTTGAAACGCAATTTCACTCTTATCACCCAGGCTGGAGTACAATGATGAAATTTCGGCTCACTGCAACCTCTGCTTCTCCAGTTCAAGTGATTCTCATGCCTCAGCCTCCCGAGTAGCTGGGATTACAGGCCTGCACCACCATGCCTGGCTAGTTTTTTTTGTATTTTTAGTAGAGACAGCGTTTCACGATGTTGGCTAGGCTGGTCTCAATCACCTCAGGTGATCCGACTGTCTTGGCCTCCCAAGGTGCTGCGATTATGGGTGTGAGCCACCGTGCTCCTGTGCCCAGCCAAGAGAAGCTTTGTTTAAACAAACAAACAAAAGAAACAGTATATTGGCCAGGTATGGTGGCTCATGCCTACAGTCCTAGCACTTTGGGAGGTCAAGGCACGAGATCAGAAGTTGGAGACCAGCCTGACCAACATAGTGAAACCCCATCTCCACTAAAAATACAAAAAATTAGCCTGGTGTGGTGGTGGACACTGTAATCTCAGCTACTCAGGAGGCTGAGGCAGGAGAAGCGCTTGAACCCGGGTGGCGGAAGTTGCAGTGAGCTGAGATCACACCATTGCACTCCAGCCTGGGTGACAGAGTGAAACTGCATTTCAAAAAACAAACAAAAAACCCAGTATATTGAAGACGTTAAAAGCCCACACGGTGGCTCATACCTGTAATCCCAGTGAAACAGGAAAACTTCCTTCCTTTGTACCCCTTGCAGGGCATGTGATGTAGGTGTGGCTGGCTTCTTCAGTGCCCCGCCGCTCTGACCTCTAGGGGAGCATACAGACGGGCAGACTGTGGGGCTCCGACCCCCGCCCCCACCACGGCAGTGTCTAGGGGTGAATGCTTACAGCTGAAGCCCTGGGGGGCGTGTGTTACAGGGTGCTCTTTTAGTTTAGCGTCCATAGGCAGCTCCTGTTAGTCAGCTCAGTTACACCCCTGCCTTATCGCAAGGACACAGGGCGTTCTGTATCCCGGGGTCCTTGCCTTGGCGTGCGGGAAAAATCGGATCACACGTGGGCTTGGAGAATGAGTGCCAGGTTTTACTGAGTGGAAGAAGCTGTCTGCAGATGGAGAGCCAGAAGGAAATGGCTTTCCCCTGGAGTCGGGCTGCTCAGCGGCCTGGGCTCTCCTCCCACTGCCCCGGCTGAACTCTGCCTGGTTCTGTCAGTGGATGGCCTGCGGGCGCGCCAGCGTCTGTCCGTGAGCTCTTCCCACGGCGGCTCCCTTCCACGACCTCTCGACATCCAGCCGCTTGTGTCTTCTTCCCCCGATGTATCCCTCTCCACCTCCAGCCACTTGTATGGCTGCCTGTTAGGGTCTTGGGGGTTTTTATAGGCACAGGATAGAGGTGTGGCAGGCCAGGGTAGTCTTGGGAAATGCAACATTTAGGCACCAAGGTGAGAGTGCCTGTCCTCAGCGAGGTCCACAGGGTGGAGCCTCACCAGGGACCATGTCCTTCCTTTCCCAGTACTTCCCTTCTCCACTTCCATATCAACAGCATTTTGGGAGGCCAAGGCAGGTAGATATCCCTTGACGCCAAAAATTCGAGACCAGCCTGACCAATACAGTGAAACCCCATCTCTACTAAAAATACAAAAATGAGCTGGGTGTGGTGGCAGGTGCCTGTAATCCCAGCTGCTTGGGAGGCTGAGGCAGGAGAATTGCTTGAACCTGGGAGACAGAGTTTGCAGTGAGCCAAGATTGTGCCACCACACTTTAGCCTGGGCAACAGAGAGAAACTCTCTCACATAAGTAAATAAATAAATGCCCAAATTCTGAGGCCAAAGAGCATGGTTTGAATCCTCACTTCTTCCAAGTTACTTAACCTCATTGTGCCTCATTTTCTTAATACATAAACCAGGTCAGGTGGTGGGTGTTAGGCACGTTGCTCGTGTAAAGAGACCACCAGGCAGGCTTTGTGTGGACAACAAGGCCGTTTTATTTTGCACCTGGGTGCAAGCAGGCCGGGTCCAAGAAAGGAGTTAGGCAAAGGGGGTAGGAAAGGAGACTGATTATTATATAGGTCAGGGCAAATGCTCAGTTAAAGGTGATAATCTATTTTAGGGAGGGGGAGGGCAGCACGGGATGCATGATCACAAGGGTAGAGGTTATCTGTTACAAACAGGCACCATCATAAAGGTGAGAGTTATCAGTTGCAATCAGAGGGAAGGGTGAGGTAAATTACATAGCTACAGGGGTGGAGGTCTTGAGAAACCCAATGTCCAGACAGAAATTTCGCAAGGTTGACCAGGAATGATGGTTGCAGGTTGCAGGGGGAGAGCAATTAGCTGAGGCAGGAACCAGTGGTTTCACTTCTCCTTGAGGCCATCTGGTTACTTCAGACTTTATGGCTCCCGGGGACCATCCAGAGGTGTACATGCAGGTCACCAAGGCTATAATGGCCAGGCTTGGACTTGGAGGCCTGGCAGTGGGTTCTTAGGATATACACGATGAATTCCATCTAACATCCCTACTTCCTCAAGCCTTTCGACCTTACCTTCAATATGATATCAAGGAAGTTCTGCCATCTCCACTCCATTTGATGTAGAACGCTATCCGATCAGTGCTCCAAGAAGCCATTTCATTAAGTTATTAGGAATTCTGCATCATGGGTGAGTATTCCCATATTAATGAATTCTACCCTCATCACTTTTGCATTCTGTCCCCCTGGTCTAACATATTCAAGATTCACTCCTACACATGTTCTCTGCAGTTTCAGCTACTACTTATTAGCCAAATCCCACAATTCCTTTGCCATGTAAGCAATTTCTTCTTAAAGCAGAGCTTGTAATTTCCTGCTCAGGCTGTGCTGAAACCTGACTCTCCTTTTCAGGCAATGAAGTGTGTTGGGGGCACATCTTGAGGAAAACAAGCCTCATCATGAAAGGCACCTGCTTCAGATTAGGTCATTGTATGATCCCCAGGCAAGCAGAGATTTTTTTTTTTTCTCTGGCAAGTGGTTAGGGGCTATTTTTGCAGGTATGGAGGGCTTAGAGAAATTTAGGGGCACAAAGGTCTTGGCCTTCTCTACCTAAATGTTTCCATTTCAGGTCTCTGGGCCTCCTTCTTTTCTGGGACTTTCTGCTATATAATCAGGTCCTGGACCTGGTCTTTAGCAAACTACCCTGCAGCTGTCCTAAGCTGTAATAGAGGCACTGTCTTTCAGAGCATGCCTTCAGTTGTGAATTAACTGCACTAAGACAATTGGGTCCCTGTTGCCTTCAGATAGGTGACAATTCAACTCTAAAATCCCATCCTGAATGTCCACTTTTTTTTTTGGAGACGGAATCTCACTCTCATCTCCCAGGCTGGAGTGCAGTGGTGTGATCTCAGCTCATTGCAACCTCCACCTCCCAGGTTCAAGCAATTCTCCTGCCTCAGCTACTCTCCTGAGTAGCTGAGATTACAGGCACATGCCACCAAGCCCGGCTAATTTTTGCATTTTTAGTAGAGACAAGGTTTCACCATATAGGCCAGGCTGGTCTCACACTCCTGCTGAGTGTCCACTTTTTACACCTCACTTTTATTGTGTTAACCTGAGTTTCCTAAAAAAAAAAAACAGTTTGACGCAAAGGCTTAAGTGCTAATGCTTCATTTAGTAGTATGATTTCCATGAACAAGAATGAGGAGAAAAGGAACTACGATGCTGGCCAATGCATCATGAAGAAACACGAGTTGCTCAGCCATGTGGGATGTGACCCAACAGGCTATCTACATCTCTATATACCATACAGAGGAGTGTGGAGCGGGAAGGAGAAAAAATACACCTGCTTTTCTAGCCCCGGCCCCCGACCCCACAGCCGCCAAGATGTTGATGCCTAAGAAGAACCAGATTGCCATTTATGAACTCCTTTTTAAGGAGGGAGTCCCAGTGGCCAAGAAGGATGCCCACATGCGTAAGCACTGGAGCTGGCAGACAAGAATGTGCCCAACCTTCATGTCATGAAGGCCATGCAGTCTCTCAAGTCCCGAGGCTACATGAAGGAAGAGTTTGCCTGCGGATGTTTTTACTGGTGCCTTACCAATGAGGGTATCCAGTATCTCCGTGATGACCTTCATCTGCCCATGGAGATTGTGCCTGCCACCCTACACTGCAGCCATCCAGAGACTGCCAGGCCTCGGTCTAAAGGTCTGGAGGGTGAGTGGCCTGCAAGACTCACAAGAGGGGAAGCCGACAGAGATACCTACACACAGAGTGCTGTGCCCCCCATGCCAACAAGAAAGCCAAGGCTGGGACTGGCTCAGCAACCCAATTCCAGTTTAGAGGCAGATGTGGTCATGGACATGGTCAGCCACCACAGTAAAATTGGAAAGGATTATTGTGCATTGAATAAACTTAGAGCCAAAACAAAACCAAAAACAAAAGAAAATATACCTGCTGCCCTTTTTCTGGTGAAGATTCACCACTCTACTTTCCAGGCTGGATCACCTTGCCCCTTCAGCAGCTACTGGCGATGGCAAATCTCATACCTTGTGATGTAGTGTTTCATCTCAGTTCAAAAGCAGTGAAAGGGCTGGGTGCACTGGCTCATGCCTCTAATCCCAACACTTTGGGAGGCCAAGGCAGGCAGATCACTTGAGGTCAGGAGTTCAAAACCAGCCTGGCCAACATGGTGAAACCCTATCTCTACTAAAAATACAAATGTTAGCCAGGTGTGGTGGTGGGTACCTGTAATCCCAGCTACTCAGGAGGCTGAAGCAGGAGAATCGCTTGAACCCGGGAGGCAGAGGTTGCAGTGAGCCGAGATTATGCTACTGCTCGCCAGCCTGGGCCACAGAGCAAGACTCCATCTCAAAAAAAAATAAAGTAGTGAAAGGAGCTGGGCACAGTGGTACATGGCTATAGTCCCAGCTACTTAGGAGGCTGAGGTGGGAGGATCATTTGAACCCAAGAGTTCAAGTCCAACCTCGGCAACATAGTGAGACCCCATCTCAATTTTTTTTAAGTGGTGAAAGGAGCCAAAAATGCCACACAGTGGCCTCAGGTGGTGGAACCAAGCAGGCCAGGATGGAGGCAGTCACCATAGCAAATGCTGAAATGCAGCAAGTGGTGAAGGCCCAGTAGGTCAGTGAAGACAGAAAACCCAAGGCTTTGCATAAGATGTGTTCAGTATACAACTCCTCTCAGATGCTAATGCCAACAACACTCTAAGCAGAGCAGAGCAGCAAGATGGAGGGAGGCTAGATTCCTCCACCCTGTGAAGCCCTAATAGAGTCCTGGGCCACTCACCCAACTTACTACATGAGAGGAAAATAAACTTTCACCTTGTTTCAAGTAATGGTATTGAAGGTCTTTGTAGGAGAGGCCAATCCTATAGTACAACTAGTATACCCTATCACTTAGAAGTTTTATTTCTTGGGCCAGGCACGGTGGTTCACATCTGCAAACCAAGCACTTTGGGAGGCCGAGGTGGGTGGATCACCTGAGGTCAGGAGTTTGAGACCATCCTGGCCAACATGGTGACACCCTGTCTCTACTGAAAATACAAAATTAGCCAGTTGTGGTGGTAAGCACCTGTAATCCCAGCTACTTGGGAGGCTGAGGCAGGAGAATCACTTGAACCAGGGAGGCAGAGGTTGCAATGAGCCAAGATCATGCCACTGCACTCTAGCATGGGCAGCAAGAGCGAAACTCTGTCACAAAAAAAAAAAAAAACAAAATCTTGAAATCAGCCTTAGAAATCACGCACATGCATAAAGATGCATAATACAGATATATAGAGAATATACAGCAGATGTTCATTGCTAACCTTAAATGCTTATCATAGTAAAGCATTAAAAAAACTAAATGTACATCAATAGAGTAATGCATGGATAAACTATAGTTTAGCTAGAGCATTCAATACTAGACAGCATCCTAAGGGAATGTAGTGGATTTTTATGTCTTAACATAAAAAATATTCTTAAGACTTTGTAAACAGTATGCCGACATTTATAAGTACCATAAAATGGCACTATAATATTTGTGTTTATATGTATGTTTGCATATATTATGAGAGAGGGAAGAAAAGCAAAAAAGATAAAAAATGAGAGTGAGAATAAATGTGCTGAGAAGTTCTGAAAGAAAACCCAATACAGTGTTAACAGCGGTTACATCTGGGAATGAACTGTAATTGAAGATAGAGGATCAAATGAGATTTTAAACTTGTCTGTATTGTTTTTGCTTTTTTAAACTTCTATTTTAAGTTCAAGGGTACCTGTGCAGGGTGTGCTGGTTTGTTCCGTAGGTAAACATGTGTCTTGGGGTTTCAGAAAAGACCTTCGTGTATTACTTGTGTAATTAAAAGTTAATTTTGAAATATAAAAGTCAATGTAGGGCCAGGCATGGTGGCTCATGCCTGTAATCCCAGCACTTTGGGAGGCTGAGGCAAGCGGATCACTTGAGGTCAGGAGTTCGAGACCAGCCTGACCAACATGGTGAGACCCCTACCCCCGTCTCTACCAAAAAAAAAAATATATATATATATATATGTATGTATGTATGTATGTGTGTGTGTGTATATATATACAAAAAAAGTCAATGTAAAAGGAAAACTATTGGCAGTTTATTATCCCAGGAAGATAAGATTATAAGGAATCTTTGCTCCATGTTCTTTTCTGTACTGCAAAATTTGTCTACAATGAAAATATACTACCCTTGTTATAAAATACTTTTTGTGGGGGAGGGGGTGGACAGAATCTCACAGTGTTGCCCAGGCTGGAGTACAATGGCCCAGTCTCAACTCATTGCAACCTCAGCCTCCCAGTTTCAAGTGATTCTCATGCCTCAGCCTTCTGAATAGCCGGGACTACAGGCACGCATAACCACACCTGGCTAATTTTTGTATTTTTAGTAGAGATGGGGTTCCACCATGTTGGCCAGGCTGGTCTTAAACTCCTGACCTCATTATCTTCCCACCTGGGCCTCCCAAAGTGCTGGGATTACAGGCATGAGTCACTGTACCTGGCTAAAATACTTTTTTACCTAAAGCCTAAAAATATAGACAAATTACAACAGTACTGTAAACTAAAAAGAAGAATTTCATAGACCTTAACTAGACAAAATTTCCACTAGCTGCATTATTCTGGTGAAAGCATTTAGGAGCACATTCTTGGACTATATACTATTTGCTTCATTTACTGATTCTCAAAAAAAAAAAAAAGAAAATATTTTGACTCATTTGTGCAGTTTTAAGACAAAACTCCAAGACTTAGGGTCTACATGAACCCTCAAAGTAAGAACATTGCTTTAAATATACACTCTCCCTCTCACTTGGATCCTCTCCCCTAGCTTTTTTCTTTAAACATGAATTTAAAGAAGAGGCAGGGTATGGTGGCTTGCACCTGTAATCCAGCACTTTGGGAGGCCAAGGTAGGAGGATCGCTTGAAGCTAGCAACATAGCAGCATAGCAACATAGCAGCCTGCACAACATAGTGAGAATCTATCTTTACAAAAAATACAAAAATTAGCTGGATGTGGTGGCATGCACCTGTAGCCCTAGCTACTCAGGAGTCTGAGGTGGGAGGATTGGTTGAGCCCAGAAGTTGGAAGTTGCTGTGAGCTGTGATCACACCACTGCATTCCCCCCTGGGCAACAGAGCAAGAGCTTGGCTCTAAACAAAATAATAATAAAAAACAAAGAATACAACTCTAACCTTACTACAAGGCAGGAAGTAAAGGGGGAAGATGCAAATAGAGATTGCAATCCAAAATGCTAGCTTCCCTAAGGAAAAGCTTAAGCAGAGTGTAAATTGGAAGAACACTGAGAGAAGAACGTTCTTGGGATCTGGTGTGTCATATAATATGCTGACCAAAGAAAAACTGAACATTTTATCTGAATCTCTGAGTTGGTGAGAAAACCCCAGTCTAATAATTTCCAAACCTTTTCATTATAATGAGCAGAAAGAAATACAAAGAGTACAATGATTATACTTTTAATTTGGTGCTTGCCAGAAGGCTGATTGTTAATTGCCATTGATTTTGTCTGTTACCAAATTGGGATGAGAAACAGTTGTATCTTTCAATCCTGCAAAGTCCCAGAGTTTTTGAACTGTTTCATTCTTCTTTGTTTGAAAATCAGACACTGTAATTCTTTTATGAGCCCCTCTCTTTTTTGTATTACCTTGGCAAATACAACCACTTGCAACCAATACATATTTTTTTGTTCCCCAATCCTTCACCTAAAGCTCCAAGATTTTTGTTTGTTTTTGTTTTTGTTTTTTGAGAAGGAGTCTTGCTCTGTTGCCCAAGCTGGAGTGCAGTGGCACAATCTAGGCTCACGACAACCTCCGCCTTCCAGATTCAAGCGATTCTCCTGCATCAGCTCCCGAGTAGCTGGGATTACAGGCATGCGCCACTGCATCTGGCTAATTTTTTTAATTTTTAGTAGAGACACGGTTTCACCATGTTGCCCAAGGTGGTCTTGAACTTCTGATCTCAGATTATCTGCCCACCTCAGCCTCCCAAAGTGCTGAGATTACAGATGTGAGCCACCGCGCCCCCAAGTTTATTAAGTATGTTTTATGCTACCAAACTATTGCAGGTAACAGTTTTACTAAATGTTTCATCACTAAATCACATGAGTTGCCATCTTTCTTGGCTCCCATTAACAGGTTCCTTACTGCTCACTATCAGGCTCTGTTAGGGAAACAGCATAGGAGAGCCAGGGCAACACCATTTTAAAATCAATTCCATCTTAAAACTTGCAGGGCACATTCCTTGCCAGTCACAACCCATGGCCATGAGATGTCTAAGGCTAAGGAAGCAGTTTAGTAACAGCTGCAAGGACAAACTTTACAACCACAAAATGTCCAGATGTCCCGATACCCATAACAACATATGCTTTCAAGATAATTAGAGTTATGCTTTGATGTACTTGCACGCTAGAATGTCAAGGATGGTCTTCTTTCAATGAATAGACTAATAAATTTTGTCATTCTGTCAGCCCACCCAACATAAACACAGCTTAGTTTGGTCTTTACATAGTTAAGACCCCTGTATAAGTATACTAAGTCTTAAAGACAAGGCATTCTTCTGCTTTCTTTCTGAGGACGCTGTACTCTGTATCTGAGTAGCTTTCAATAAACTATCTCTTCTCGTTACACTCTGAGACTCGCCTTAAATTCATTCCTGTATTAGCTCCAAGAACTCTCTTGTGGTCTGGATTAATACCCCATTTTCCAGCAACAGCTCTGTAGCCAGTGCCCATACATTGTAAGTTTTTTGTTACCCCAACACCCCAATTCCAGTACAAAACACCATGAAACACTACAACATTCTCCTTAGGGTAAATTATGCTATGGTAACAAACAATCCCATATCCTCGTGGCTTGCAAAAACAGTTTTATCCCTTGTTTATATTAGTTTATATTACTGAATAATCAAGTGATTCTCCTACCTCAGCCTCCCGAGTAGCTGGGATTACTGTGGTGGCATGTGCCACCACACCCAGCTAATTTTTTGTATTTTTAGTAGAGACAGGGTTTCTTTATGTTGGTCAGGCTGGTCTCGAATTCCCCAGCCCAGGTGATCTGCCCACCTCAGCCTCACAAAGTGCTGGGATTACAGGCATGAGCCACCACACCACACCACGCTATACACTTATATTTAAATACACAATAAAATACAGAATTTGGGGAATATTTTTAGGGGGAAAAGTAAACAAAAAGTTTGAAGACAACTATGTAGTTCATTTGTCATGACACCTCATGCATGCTACCCATACCAGCGCCAGCACCACCACCCCACAACGCTCACAGCTTCCTATCTTCAGCTTGATTCAGGGGGCTCAGCCGATCAGGCAATCTCAGCCTGGTAGCCTCAGGACATTCTCCCTCACTGTCTTTCCCCAGTTAAGCATCACTTCTTGTTTCTGCTTTTCTCATGGTATCATCAGAAGAGGTTACTTTTCAGTTTTGCTAAGCAGGAACTTCCTTGAATTTTCTCTTACTAGGTGAACTTTGACTTCCACTGCACTTTATGAAATGACCTTGAAGGAAGATGCAGGTATTTATCTGTTCAACTTTTTATCGTAGTGTTCTTTGCCAAGACTTCTCTCCTTTTAGCAGTCAAAGAAAGCTGTTAATTTTTCCCAAATTTGCATGAATTTTTTTTTTTTTTGAGATGCAGTCTGGTTCTGTCACTCAGGCAGGAATGCAGTGGTCCCATCTCGGTTCACAGCAACCTCTGTCTCCTGGGTTCAAGCAATTCCCTGCCTCAGACTCTTGAGTAGCTGGAATTACAGGTGAGTACCATCATACCCAGCTAATTTTTTTGTATTTTTTTTTAATAGAGATGGAGTTTCACCATGTTGGCCAGGCTGGTCTTGAATTCCTGACCTTAAGTAATCTGCCCACCTTACCCTCCCAAAATGTTGGGATTACAGGCATAAATCACTGTGCCTAGCCCCTACAACATATATATTTTTTCTTTTTCTGAGACAGAGTCTTGCTCTTGTTGCCCAGGCTGGAGTGCAAGGGAATGATCTCAGCTCACTGTAGCCTCCACCTCCTGGGTGGGTTCAAGTGATTCTCCTGACTCGGCCTCTCGAGTAGCTGGGATTACAGGCACCCGCCACCACGCTCAGCTAGGTTATGTATTTTTAGTAGAGACAGGGTTTCGCGATGTTGGCCAGGCTGGTGATCTGCCAGCTTTGGCCTCTCAAAGTGCTGGGATTACAGGCATGAGCCACCACGCCCACATGATTGGTTTCAAGTGTTGCTGAAAGAGCTGTTTCACATAGTTATCACTCAGGATTTAAAAACAAAAAACAAGAGAAGCCAAGATCTAATTGTTTGTAAGTAACCATACATGTATACCTTATGCTGATTAGATTGACAGCTGCTGCTTATTGGTTCCCTCATTGTGGTTGTTTTCTGATGTCACTAAATTCACTGCCAAGGTCACTGTGGGAACAGTCATAGGGCATACAGAAGAGTGGTTAGGGATGTGGGCTCCAAAGTTAGAGTGTCTGACTTAGCGGCCCATTGGTGGTGTAACCTGAAAAATTCATTTAACCTCTCTGTGCATCAGTTTCTCATCTGTAAACTGAGAATAATAAGGACAGTAACTACCTCATAGAGTTGTTATGATAGTTAAATTAACAAAACTACTGAAGTGCCTAAAATGGTGTCTGGCACAGAATCTGCACTGAATAAATAACATTTTTTTAAAGTATGGGGGTCAACATATTTTTTTGGGGGGGATACTGTTTTACTCTTGTTGCCCAAACTGGAGTATAATGGCACAATCTCGGCTCACTGCGACCTCCACCTCCAAGATTCAAGCAATTCTCCTGCCTCAGCCTCCTGAGTAACTGGGATTACAGGTGTATACCACCATGCCTGGCTAGTTTTTGTACTTTTAGTAGAAATGAGGTTTCACCATGTTGGCCAGGCTGGTCTTGAACTCCTGACCTCAGGTGATCCACCCACATCTGCCTCCCTAAGTGCTGGGATTACAGGTTTGAGCCACTGTGCCCAGCCAATATCATATTTGACACAACCCTTAATGACTTCAGAATTCCCCTCATGATCCTGGATACTTTCAAGCTAACACACCACACTTCTGAATTTTAACCAATAAGCCATGTTTCTTGCATTGTTAAAGAATATATAAAAATTGACACTAAATTCTTCAAACCCAGCAGTTCCAATAATTTTATGTCCTCAGGGACTCACTGTGTCGTGAAGTACAAGGATATAGACTATGGGCCCTGGACCACATAATTCAGTTCAAATCTGACGCCACCACATTGTTGTGGAACTCTGACCAAGTAACTTAACTGTCTATGCTTCAGTTGACTCATCAGTGAAATGGGGAGTGCTAGACATTTGCCTGTTTGCTTCCAAATCCATTCCTTCCCTAACCCTTCTCTGCTCTGTGTCACAGGGAACTTCGTCTCCCATTTTCCTTCCCAATCGACTTCTAGTTTGATTTGGTCACTGAGAGGCTCCAGGGAGAAATTTGAGAGTCAAAGAAAGAGAGAAGCCAGAGTGTTTGTCTCTGTCCTTAATAGCTTAGGGCAGCAGCTCCAACAGCCTGATCCCGTGTGACTCCAGTTCCCACTGGCCAGGACCTCTGTGGTCCTGCTTTGGATGAGCAGCTCCTGGGCTCCCTCTGTCCCTCTGGCATGGCTTCCTGCTGTTATTAATGTCTAGGATACCTCATTATTCTCTATTTGGTTTTGCAGTCCTCCCATATAACTAATTGCCTGCATTAAATTCCTATTCCTGCTATTTAAAATAACTTATTGTGGAATTCTGCCTCCAGAAAGATGGAGTAGATATACTTTTCCCTATTCTTCCAACAAAGTACAGATAAACATCTTAGACGGTATATATAAACAAGGGGCTGGGTGCGGTGGCTCACCCCTGTAATCCCGGCACTTTGTGAGGCCGAGGGAGGTGGATCGGGAGGTCAGGAGTTCGAGACCAGCCTGGCCAATATGGTGAAACCCTGTATCTAGTAAAAATACAAAAATTAGCTGGGTGTGGTGGCACGTGCCTGTAATCCAAGCTACTCAGGAGGCTTAGGCAGGAGAATCATTTGAACCCGGGAGGCAAAGGTTGCAGTAAGCCAAGATTGCACCATCGCACTCCAGCCTGGGTGACAGAGCAAGACTGTCTCAAAAAAAAAAAAAAAATCACTAGATTCCCTGTCAATGAAACCAGTTTCATTTTTTTCCCATTCCTCATCATATATTAATGTCTTTCAGCTCTCCAGGTGTGAAGTTAGAAACAGTAAAACATTAATAAACTTGATAGCAAGGCCAGGGATTGTGTGTGTGTGTTAATTGTTGTATCCCAAACACTTAGAACAATGCTTGACGCTTAGTAGTTACTCCACAAATATTTGTTGAATGAATGGATGAGTGAATAAGCACAAAAAAATGAATGACCAATGTGAAAGGTAAAGGAAAATGAAGATTTGAACATAAATTCACAATTTCAAGCCTGAGCACCTGCATGAATTCTAATGATTTTCATAGTCAAGATAAGAACTGTAAGAGATGACTTGAGACACTTGCTATACGACTTTCATGCAGGTAGCCAGTGCATGTGAACTTCCTTCATTCCACAAACCATTTCTCACTCACCCAGCAGTCTTGTTGTATAAAATGACCTCACCACCAGTCATGGTTGATTGGACCAGGGATAATCACTTGACCTATTTGGATCAATCGGATTCTTTCTCAAGGGGAATCTGAAACTGAGAGTCTGCTGGGCATAGTTGAACTGAATATAAAGGTGGTCAATTTCTGTCAAGAGCTTGGAGAAGCAGAGAAAGCCAGTCCGGAGAGAGAGATAAATATGATGTCTCAGAAAAGCAAAGGCAGAAACTAGAGAGAGAGGATTGTCCATGTTAGTAAGAGTTTTCTGGTCTTGATTATTAATAAGAGTTTTCTGGTCTTGATTGTAATCTCTTCCAGAGATCCAGCTGCCTTCCTGCCTTTGTTTCTGGATATCCTCCTGATAAATTCACCTTGTGGGGGAGAAGGGCAAGTAACAAGATGTGTTTTCTTATACACTTATGCATTTAGGCAAAAATCATTGATTAGATATGGAGGAAGGTAGTTGATTCATTTTTGGACATGCTAAACCTCATTTCTTTTCCTTTTTCAGAAATCTTGGTATATTTGACCACAGCTGTTCTATACTCTTCTTCATTATGTCTTAAATAAGTTTCTAGGCCTTGTTCTTCTTGTTCTATCTAATATTACAACAAAGTGTATTTTTTCTACCTTAACCTCAAAAGAGAAAATATCCTTAACTTTCTAAATCTCTGAGTACATGGTGGTGTCTACCTGCTTATAGTGAATAATCCTGAAGCAGGAATAACTTTCAGGAAGGGTATGATCATCAGAGACAAACACTGTAGACAGGTCTACAGACAAGATGTTATTCTCTTGGAATAGAAGAAAAATGGAACAGAAGACATGTGTAGAGAGCAGGGAAATTTGAGCTACAGAATATTATACAAGCAGTGAAATGCATGTCATTTTCTGATCACTTCGTGATGTCAACACCTCTTCACAACACTTTGCAAAGAGAGTCTGCACAAACCACCTCTTTGCAAAGTGATTTCTTTATGTCACTAGGTGGCACATACTCACAGCCCACGCTTTTTCAGTTGCTAAGTGCACTGGATTGCCACAGTATGTTCCAGAGGCTCCAGATTGCTCTCAAATGTGAAAGATGTGCTTCTAATTGGAAGCAAAGTTCTTGCCTTTCAAATACAATATTCTCTAAAAACACAAAAAAGTACCTATTGGATTTCAACCAGTTCAAATTAAACCCAATTTCCCAAAGCAAAGGAAAGCTCATAAGTTCTAAAATTCAATAATATGATCTTACAACTTGGAACTCAGAGATGATTTATAGATTAGTTTTATATTATTGGCTTCCCTTTATTAGGAATGAAAATCATAATACGCCACTAAAAATATTTATTCTTAATATACACTGATAACTTCTATTGATGAGATGTGTTACAAGAGGCTTTGAGTTTTTTAAAGTCAGTAACATAAATGAAAGGCAGTTTAAGGCTGTGATTTTAAAAAGAAGAGGAAAAGGGTATTGTAAGGAATAAGGAAGAACATTTACACTTTATGGATATATATATATATATATAAATTTGACAAACATTTATTGAGAGCACTGTAACAGAGTAGGGACCACTTATAGATATAAATTGCAATCCCTAGACCTGAAGAATATAGAGTCTGCTAGAAGAGATTAGCCAGTCTTTCGTATAATAAGTTTTTATCAAGTTATTTGCCATAAACAAGATGTTTTTCCGGGTACGAAATCTTAATTGTTGCATTGTAGCATTGCACCACTTCAACATATGTCATCAAACTTGTAAACTTAATTTAAGGTTTGTGTTGTGGGCCAGGCATGGTGGCTCACACCTGTAATCCCAGCACTTTGGGAGGCTGAGGCAGGCAGATCACCTGAGGTCCGGAGTTTGAAACCAGCCTGACCAACATAGAGAAACCCTGTTTCTACTAAAAATACAAAATTAGTGGAGCAGGGTGGCACAGGCCTGTAATATCAGCTACTAGGGAGGCTGAGGCAGGAGAATCGTTTGAACCTGGGAGGCAGAGGTTGCGGTGAGCCGAGATCCCACCATTGCACTCCAGCCTGGGCAATAAGAGCGAAACTCCACCTTAAAAAAAAAGATTTGTGTTGCAAGAAGTAATATATGTTTTTTGATAAAGTCCAAACCATATAGAAAAAAAAAGTAGAAGACTCTCTATAACTCCCACCACTAGGTGGGGTCACCACCATTACTTTTTTTTTTTCTTTTTGAGACCAGGCAAGACTGTGCAGTGGCACGATCTCAGCTAACTATAACCTCCACCTCCCGGGTTCAAGCAATTCCCCTGTCTCAGCCTCCTAAGTAGCTGGGACTACAGGTGCGTGCCACCATGCCCGGCTAATTTTTTGTATTTTAGTAGAGACGGGGTTTCACCATGTTGGCCAGGAGGGTCTCATCTCCTGATCTCGTGGTCCACCCACCTCAGTCTCCCAAAGTGCTGAGATTACAGGCGTGAGCCACCATGCCTGACTCCACCATTACATTTGATGGTATCTCCTCACACTTTTAAAAATAAGCACATACAAATACTTAAAAAAATAGAACTGTACTATGCACCAAGTCAGTATAGAATAGTGCTTGAGAGCATAGGCTTTCAGCAACACCACCTTGATTCAAATCCCAGCCTTACCATTACTTGCTGTGTTACATTTTGCAAGTTACTATACATCTCAGTGCCAAAATATTCCAATCTTTAAAATGGGAATAATATTAGTACATACCTCATAGCACTGTTGTGAAAATTAACACTCATTCACTGAAAGCAGAGCCTGGTATACCGCAAAAACTCAGTTGATGTTATCTATTCTCATTCAGTTTGTGTTATTTTACTCAATATTGTGTTGTGAACCTTCTTTCTCCACCTCATTTCTTTTTAAGACTGAATAGTATCTCATGGTAAGAATTTGTATTAATACGTGCAATACATTCTGCTGTTATTGTACATCCCGATTGCCCCAATAGATTCACAGAGAATGCTGCACATGTTTTGTGCCTAAACTTGAATGTTTCTGAAGAGTACATGCCTAGAAAAGAAATGGATGGGCAGGGCACGGTGGTTCGCACCTGTAATCCCAGCACTTTGGGAGGCCAAGGCAGGTGGATCACCTGAGCTCAGGAGTTCAGGACCAGCCTGGCCAACATGGTGAAACCCAATCTCTACTTAAAATACAAAAATTTGCTGGGAATGGTGGTGAGCACCTGTAATTCTAGTTACTAGGGAAGCTGAGTCAGGATAATCGCTTGAACCTAGGAGGCAGCGGTTGCAGTAAGCTGAGATTGCACCACTGAACTCCAGCCTGGGCAACAGAGTAAGACCCTGTCTCAAAAAAAAAAAAAGAAAAATGGATGGATCAAAGTGGATAAATATTTAAAAGATTATTCTACATACTTCTGAATTTCCCTTCTAAAATGTGCCAATTTATATTCCCATCATAATATATGGAAGTGACCTTTTCTGTGTGTGTGTGTGTGTGTGTGTATATACACATGCACACGTGCAGGCACATTGGGGTGAGAGCTGAAAAATGATTATGAAAATATACTCCTATATTTTCTTATGGTACTGTTACTATTTTGTGTTTCATGTGTGGGTTTTTAATAACCTAGACTTTTAGGTATGAAATAATCTAGAAAATCTAACTTTATTTTTGTTCATATGTTTAGCCAGTTTTTTTTATTACCATTTACTGGGCAATATATTCATTCCCAACTAATTTGAAATGTTACATATTAGATACTTAATTTCCATATATGCATAATTTAGTTTCTACGCACGGTTATTTCTACTGATAACACTTGTTTTTCTCTGCCAGTACCACATTACTGTGATTGCCATAATGTTGTATATTTTAATATCTATTTACATTACATTTATTTTAAAATTTATTCCTGCACTCTTATTGTTGCAGATTATGGCAGAGACAAGTCAGTTGAACACCCAAAATTTATGCTCTTCTTTTCAAATGTAGGGTGCTTGTCAGAAAGCAGCAACTGCCTAGCTGGAGACTAACTTTCTTTCGTTTTTTGTTTGTGTTTGTTTTTGTTTTTTTGAGATGAGTCTTGCTCTGTTACTCAGGCGGGAGTGCAGTGGCCTTATCTCAGCTCACTGTAACCTCCACCTCCCAGGTTCAAATGATTCTCCTGCCTCAGCCTTCTGAGTAGCTGGGATTACAGGCATGCACCACCACGCCCAGCTAATTTTTTGTATTTTTAGTAGAGGCGGGGTTTCACCATGTTGGCCAGGCTGGTCTTGAACTCCTGACCTCAGGTGATCCACCCACCTCGGCCTCCCAAAGTGCTGGGATTACAGGCGTGAGCCACCATGCCTGGCCAGGGGACTATGTTTCTCAGTGCCCGTTACACCTAGCTAGGGCCATGTGGCTAGTTCTTGCCAATCGTAAATGAGCAAATACAATATGTGTCACTTTCAGGTCGAAGTGATGGGGAAGCAAGTATGCCTTCCTCGTGGTCATTGCCTTATCTAAGGACCTAAGAGGATGCCGGAGCCACAGAATAGAAAATGCCTGGTTTCCAGAACAATCTTACAGAAGTCTCCCTGATGAGGAACTCTTGCATTGGCATGTGAGGTGAGTGAGAAATAAATTCTTTATTGTAATGAAGTCACAAGGTTTGAGAATTTATCTAATACCTTAACTAATATGCAGATAGTATATTGCCAAATGGCTTTTCAAAAGTCCAGTTAGGATTTTAATAGGGATCACATTTTATTTCTAGATTAGGTTAAGGAGAACTGACATCTTAACAATACTGACATTTCATATCTGGGAGAAATTGCATCTTTCCATTTGTTCTGGTCTTTTTTTTTTTTGAAGCCTTAAATAAAGGTTTGTCATTTTCTTTGTACAGATTCCAAACATTTCTTAAGTTTTATTCTTATGAGTTTTATACCTTTCTTATATTGTGGCTACAGTTACATTTACCATGTGATGATAATTTGTACATAGAATGTTTGCTTTTGTAAGTTTATCTTCTGTCATTCTACAGGATCTTGTTGGTGATATTGACTCATTGGTTTCATTTCTTGGATTATTTATAGCAAATAATGACAGTTTTGCCTCTTCCTTCCCAATAGAATTTGTTTATTTTATATTATTGCATTAGCTGGGATATTGAACACAATATTGAAAAATAGCAGTGGTAGCTTCCTTTTCCTGTTCTTCCCTTTAAATAAAATCTAAATAGTTAATCATTACATATAATCTTAAAATGTTTCTTTATCTTTTTTTTTTTTTTTTTTTAGACGGGGTAATTCTCACTCTGTCGCCCAGGCTGGAGTGCATGGAGTACAGTAGCACAGTCACAGTTCACTGCAGCCTTGAACGCCTTGAACGCCTTGAACTCCCGGGGCTCAGGTGGTCCTCCCACCTTAGCTACCTGAACCCAGGGAGGGGCACACGACCATGCCCAGCTAATTTTTGTGTTTTTTGTAGAGACAGAGTTTGGCCATGTTGCCCAGGCTGGTCTTGAACTCCTGGACTCAAGCGATCCACTCACCTTGGCCCCCTAAAGTGCTGGGATTATGGTGCTGGGATTACAGGCATGAGCCACTGCTCCCAGCCTATAATGTTTCATAAAGATTTCTGATAAATGTCTTTTATCAGTTTATAGAAATCTCTATTACTACCTTTTAAAATGTATTTTTTGTTTTTGCGTTGTTAAAGTAGATCTTGAATTTTTTTTTTTTTTTTACAAGGTCTCATTCTGTCACCCAGGCTGCAGTGCAGTGGCATGATATTGACTCACTGCAACCCCTCCACCTCCTGGCTTCAAGTGATTCTCCTGCATCAGCCTCTCAAGTAGCTAGGATTACAGGGGCATGCCACCACTCCTGGCTAATTCAAACTTGAATTTTACCCAAATACCCTTTCTCTCTCTGTTTAGATAATTTATAATTTTATTTAATATAATATTTATACTGTGCATGTTAATATACTCCTAAACATTAAAACATATTTGCCCTGATGTAACCTCTTCTTGGTCATGATATATATTTTTAATGTGTAGCAGTAATCAGTTACTTTTATTTAATATCTTTGAGCCTATTATCATATCAGAGATTGCTTAATAGGACGTGTGTGTGTGCATGCACTCACCTGCGCATACATGTATATGCACTTGTCTAGTATTTTTTCTTTTTTATTTATTAATCTTATTCTTTTTGTTTTCATGGAAAAGCAGGTTTTCATTTTTCCAAAAATTGCACTAAGGTAAAGCAAAGCTCTAGTTGATGTGGGTTG
The DNA here is from genome assembly GCF_049354715.1 of Callithrix jacchus. Classification (NCBI taxonomy): domain Eukaryota; kingdom Metazoa; phylum Chordata; class Mammalia; order Primates; family Cebidae; genus Callithrix; species Callithrix jacchus. Next base: position 99,567,798 of record NC_133510.1, on the reverse strand, counting down.
TCTAGTATTCTCATCAAGAATAGTCTACCCTGTAGAACAAAGTTTAAAAATTCTATCCTTTTTTATAATCTATAAAGTTAAATATATTTCTTCCTTGATGATTTGAAAATTTTACTTGTAAAATCACTGAAGGGGAGTGTCTTTTGGTACAGAAAGGTATTTTATTTTCCACTTTTCCTGTAGTTACTGATTATTCAAGTTTCTTACTCCTTCTTGAATTTTTAAAATCATTTTTACTTCTCTAGAGAAGTACAAATTTCAATTATTTTTCCAAAACTTTCTTTTCAAAGTTTCATGTAATATTCTCTTAATTTTTTAAAGTTTTACCTGTATTTGTAAATTCGTGCCTTTTCACATTATTAATATTGCTTATCTAAATCTTTTCCTTTTTCTCTTATTGCATAGTCCAAAGTTTGTTTACTTGAATTGGTCCTTCCAAAAAAAAATCAGTTTTTATTCCAAAAGTCCAAAAAGTATGGAAATAACAGAGAACTATGTATTTTTTTCTATTAGATTAAAATGTTGATACATTGCTTAAAATTTAGAGTTGTTTCACCTAGAAAGGTCTGTCTAGAGGTCAAAGAAAATCATATCAGACACAGTAGTTGACATTTACGCTATCTGACTAAGTTTATTCTATGGGCCTGACTAGGGATTCTGTATGTCTGAGTTTGTAGATTGTATTATTCTAATCTTCCAAGTGTTTATTTATTTTTGGTCTGCTTTATCTGTCAGTTTTGTGGGAGAGATGTATTTTAAAGTTTTCCACCATTATTATAATTTCTTCAAATTCTCTTTGTCTTCCTAACAGTACTTTGTTTTGTGTAGTTTAACGTTCTATTATAATTGAGATGATGCTGCTCTTTGATTGCATCTTTTTAATGGATATTATTTTTATCAACCTAAATTTTTTCTGTTTCGTGGATACTTTTTGCCTTGGGAGCAACATGTTAAAATGTAACCCTAACACTTGCCAGTGGATTAGTCAGGGTGGGTACTAAAAGCCCACTGATATTTGAATGCCAGACCTCCCAAAACCTTATGTATTAATAACTTCAGATTTGGCTGTATTCAGGGAGACTGTGTCTTATAAGCACAGTTCTTTCATGCAGGCAAACTAGAAGTTCACTTTTTTCTTTCTTTTTCTTTTCTTTCTTCTTCTTCTTCTTTTTTTTTCTTTTCTTGGCCAGGGTCTCACTGGAGTACAGTGGCATGATCAGTACTCACTGCAGTCTCGACCTCTCAGGCTCAAGGATCCTCCCACTTCAGCCTTCTGAGTAGCCGGACCCACAGGCATGTGCCACCACACCTGGCTAATTTTTTTTTTTTTTTTTTGTAGAAACAGGCTCTCACTATGTTGCCCAGGCTGGTCTCAAACTCCTGGCTTCCAAGTGATCCTCCCACCTTGGCCTCCCAAAATGCTGGAATTATATGCGTAAGCCATGGCTTTCAGCCCCTGAAGTTCACTTTTTTTGCATTAAGTATTTAGGTCAGTGTATCATTAGTTCACACATTCTCAACCCATTTAACAGCTCAACTGCTATTCATGTGAGTTGGACTTGGATGACAGGAACACTGATGCTGCTATCATATGATCGAATTTAGTCTTTTCCATTCCTGCAGAGGATGCTATTACTCACCTTCTATTTATATATAGGTTTGACCCCAACATGCCAAAATCCAAGTGTAAATCTTATGATGAATTTTCTGAACAGTAGACTTGTATTAAACAAAGAAAAAATCATTTTGAAGTTCTCGGTATGCAAATGGTCATTCAATATTAAAAGAATGGGGAAAGTCAGATAAAACTTGGTATATATTAACAGCTAAGCATAAGAGATAGAGTATTTCCTCAATTAGTATCAAAGAAATTGATAGAATAATAATTTTTTACTAAGAGAAGTTCAGATAAATAAGATAAAATAATTGAAGTAAAAGTCGTAATTACCTTGCCTGTCATATATTAAAACTCTCAGCTCAGATGTTCTAGTTGAAGTACCTCATTGCATAAAAAAACTTGTTGAACGTGTTTTATAAAAACTGACAAATGTTTATCTTTTAAAATGTCAGGGCTATTCATAAAATGAGCAACATCATTTATGGACAGAAAAAGAAATTCCAATTTAAAGTGGGTAATTATTGGCCCAGCATGGTGGTTCATGACTGTAAAGCTAGCACTTTGGGAGGCTGAGGCAGAAGGATCCCTCGAGTCCAGGAGTTTGAGACCAATCTGGGCAACATAGGGATACCCTGTCTCTAATTTTTAAAACAACAAAAGACAGTAAAATGAATAGTAATTATTATGGTACATGCCATGAGTATCTTTTGAAATGGATGTTCTTTTTCATTCTTTTTTTTTTGAGTTGGTTCTCGCTATGTTGCCCAGGCTAGAGTGCAGTGGCTATTCACAGGCACAATCCCACTACTGATCAGCACAGGAGTTTTGACCTTCTGTGTTTCTGACCTGGGCCAGTTCACCCCTCCTTAGGCAACCTGGTGGTCCCATGCTCCCAGGAGCTCACCATATTGATGCAAACCTTCCTGCAGACACTTGATCAGCATAGCGCACTACAGCCCAGAACTCCTGGGCTCAAGGATCTTCCCACCTCAGCCTTCAGAGTAGCTGGGACCACTACTCTGTGCATGCCTGGTGAATTTTTTTTTTTATAGCTATGGGCTCTCCCTCTGTTGTCCAGGCTGGTCTTGAACTCCTGGGCTCAAGCAATCCTCCCTTCATGGCCTCCTAGAGTGCTGGGATTACAGGCATGAGCCATCAAACCCAGCCATGAAATGAATTTCATCCCTTGAAAAATCCTATTCTTGGCAGGACTTGGTGGCTTACTCCTGTAATCCCAGCACTTTGGGAGGCTGAGGCGGGTGGATCACCTGAGGTCAGTAGTTCGAGACCAGCCTGGCCAATATGGTGAAACCCCGTCTCTACTAAAAATACAACAACAACAAAAAAAAAAAATTAGCCAGGCGTGGTGGCACATGCCTATAAACCCAGCTACTCAGGAGGCTGAGACAAGAGAATCACTTGAACCCGGGAGGCGGAGGTTGCAGTGAGCCGAGATTGTGCCATTGCACTCCAGCCTGGGCAACAAGAGTGAAACTCCATCTCAAAAAAAAAAAAAAAGAAAGAAAAAAATCCTATTCTTTAACATGGATGATGGATGTAGCTAAATACTCTTCTAGCACAGCAGTAAGTGAAATCATCAGGTGTAGGGTTAAAGAAGAGGGAAATAAATATGGATGACAATGTTCTTTTTTTGTCAATGTTTTTAAAAGTAATTGACAAGAGCATAATCCTGAAAACTAGAAAGCAAGTTAAGCCATGAAATAATGGTACTGTGTGCTTCATCAAATCAAACCCGAAGAGCAAGTCTAAACTTTCTCAACTTGATACCAATATATGTTCAATATACTGGCTCATAAAATTGAGTATATTTTCTCATTAATGAACATTCAGGCTGGGAGCAGTGGCTCACGCCTGTAATTCCAGCACTTTGGGAGGCCAAGGCGAGTGGATCACTTGAGACCAGGAGTTTGAGACCAGCCTGACCAATATGGTGAAACCCTGTCTCTACCAAAAATACAAAAAATCATCCAGGCATGGTGGTGCCTACCTGTAATCCCAGCTACTCAGGAAACTGAGACAAGAGAATCACTTGAACCCAGGAGGTAGAGGTTGCAGTGAGCTGAGATCATGCCACCGGACTCCAGCCTGGGCAACAGAGTGAGATTCTGTCTCAAAGAAAAAAAAAAAGAAAGTTCAATGGACAAATAAATGAAATAAATTGGTTGTGACCACTATGGAAGCTTATATAAGTAGAACATAAACTGTAACTGCAAGAAATTTTATACACAAATTCTGCATAACAGAATTATTGAGGAGAGCCAAGGGAAACATAATTAAAGATGTAACTTAGCTACTTATAATTTATTTCAGATAAGTGAGGAATAAGGCCAGGCATGGTAGCTCACGCCTGTAATCCCAGTACCTTGGGAGGCCGAGGCAGGGGACTTGCTTGGGCCCAGGAGTTCAAGACCAACCTGGGCAACACAGTGAGACTTCATCTCTATGGAAAAAAAAAAAAAAAAAAAAGATGCCACTCAGGAGGCTGAGGTGGGAGAATTATTGAATCCAGGAAGTCAAGGCTACAGTGAGCCCTGATGGTGCCGCTGTGCTCCAGCCTGAGCAACAGAGTAAGATCCCGTGTCAAAAAAAAAAAAAGAAAGAAAGAATTTTTAGCATAAGTATGTCCCATTCAATATTTTTAGTTCAATGTGCACATGCATAGGCAATTAGAAGTAATTAAAATTTAACTGGACGTCTTATATTTTTATTTGCTTGATCAGGCAACCCTAAGGGAGGGGCAATTATTGTTTTAATTTCCCAGAACTTAGATTGCTTCTTTTAAAAATAGCAGCCTTTTTTCCTTTTTTGGTTTTATGGCTGTAATAAATCCATATGGATCGCTCTGTCTCCTGCATTCATTTTGTTTCCTCACAGGAGATTTCTTTTGTTTCTATGGTATGGCATGCTGCTTTCATGCTGTTGGTTTTCCTCAAAGGTGTGTGACTTCTTGGTTATGTTATAATTTTAGTTTTAGATTGACCTATTTAGGTGGCTGGAGCATTTCAGCTCATGACATTCCTTGTTTTCTTGGCAATTAACGCAATTCCTGGGGAGGGGAGAGAGACTATGTGGCCAAGCACATTTTTCTTAAGAGGGTGTAGGTAGCTTGCTTTCCAAACACAGGTTTTCCTCATTCCTTGAGACCGGGAAAAAGATGTCCCACAATAGTCACAGGTTATACCTCTTTTTCTGGCATAATTATTAATAGTTCTTTCTTTCACTCAAAAGTGTCCCAGTTTAGACAATAAATTACATTTTCATCTTTCATACAACAGATGGAAGTTAGCTGGGTTATTGTCCCATTTCTCTCTCTGGCCCCAGCACCTGCCTTGGGAGTATTTGTCAGCAAATTTCCCAGTTAATTTAGAAAGCAGAACTCATAGCTTTAACCTAGGGGCAAATGCTACAGCTAGCACTTGGAGAATACAAGACTGATACAGTTACTCACAGCTCTGTAGGTAATTATCCTATTGGCTGCCTGCCATTGCCCTTATTACTTACGAGCTTAGGTTTCCTTATCAGGGGTCATCAGAACTATTGTCTTTCACCTAAATAGGATTGCAGATTTTTGTAGCCCTGGTGCATGTTACTATCATGGCAACCCCAAATGCTTTACTATTCCACATTAAATTTATCATAGCAGTTACAATATTACCTATAGTAATAATAATTATAGGTGAGATGTGAAAACATTTTGGGTCAGGCATGTTCAAAGTTCTTGATTCTTATTAAGACTCACAGGAGCACCACTATGAGGGGGTTGTATTATCTCCATTTTCCAAATATGGAAATTGAGGCACAGACTGGGTAAGTAACTTACTCAATGACCAGAAGACACAACGAGTGTAAGCAGCTTATCAAGAACCCAGCTCTTAGGTTCATATTCTCAATGGCCACCTGAATCCCTCCTGTGTAATGACAGCTCTCTTCCAGGCTGATATAGTTTGGATGTTTGTCCCCTTCAAATCTCACACTGAAATGTGATTCCTGACTGGGCGTGGTGGCTCACGCCTGTAATCCCAGCACTTTGGGAGGCCAAGGTGGGTGAATCACAATGTCAAGAGATTGAGACCATCCTGGCCAACATGGTAAAACCCCATCTCTACTAAAAATACAAAAATTAGTTAGGTGTCGTGGCATGTGCCTGTAGTCCCAGCTACTCTGGAAACTGAGGCAGGAGAATTACTTGAACCCAGGAGGCAGAGGCTGCAATGAGCTGAGATCACACCACTGCACTCTACTTTGGTGATAGAATGAGACTCCATCTAAAAAAAAAAAAAAAAAAGAAGAAAGAAAGAAATGTGATTCTTAGTATTGGAAATGGAGCCTGGTGGGAAGCCTTTGGTTCATGGGGCATAATCTTTATGAATGGCTTCATGCCCTCCTCATGGGGTAAAGAGGGAGATAGCACTCTTTTACGTCATGTGAGAGCTGATTGTTTAAAAGACATTGGCATCTTTCTTGCTCCCTCTCTCACTATAAAACATGCTGGCACACCCTTCACCTATCAAGAGTAAAAGCTTCCTGAGGTCCTGACCAGAAGCGGATGCTGACACCATGCATCTTGTACAGTCTGCAGAATTACCAGCCAAAATAAACTTCTTATCTTTGTAAATTACCCAGGCTCGCCTGGGCGTAGTGGCTCATGCATGTAATCTCAGCACTTTGGGAGGCTGAGGCAGGTGGATCACTTGAGATCAGCAGTTCAAGACCAGCCTGGCCAACATGGTGAAAACCCGTCTCTCATGGTGAAAAATTAGCCAGGCCTGGTGGTGGGCACCTGTAATCCCAGGTACTCAGAAGGCTGAGGCAGGAGAATAGCTTGAACCCAGAAGGCGAAGGTTGTAGTGAGCTTAGATAGCACCACTGCACTCCAGTCTGGGCAACAGAGCGAGACTCCATTTCTAAATAAATAACCCAGCCTCAGGTGTTCTTCTATAGTAACACAAAATGGACTAATACACAGGCTTTCTAGAGCTGCTTGGGGTTTAGCACTTCTCTATTACTTTGATTATTTCTGCAGGGTTTTGGAAAGGAAGGAGAGGTTAACACATGAGTTCAGCTAACTATCATAAACCAGAAGCTTCTCAAACATTTTTTTTCAAACTCAGGTGTTGTGCCCTGTTGAATTAAAGAAGGTTCTGGTCCAAATGATTTGTTGTCATGCAATCAGTCTCAACCTATTGGCCAACGCTTTCTCATATGCACAAACATTCACACACCACTTCCCACGGCTTAATCAATCTAAAAAGCTAGATGAAGATCTGTCACAAAAGTAGGAAAGGCGCTATGGAGATTTCTTCATGACCCTGGACACTCAGCTGTAGGTACATTATGGGCCACTCCAGGGTCATAATAGAGCATCTTTTTAGAGTAAATAATCCAAAAATCATATTATTTTAAATCAGAAAGGGGAAGTAACAACCAAAGCCAACCTCATCATTTTGCAAATAAGAAATTCCAAAGAGACCGAGTGACCCCCGCCCCCGCCGCATGATCAAACAGCTGTTTACTGTAATTAGTGATAAGACCAGAATTACCACTCAGTGTCCTGACTAGCCCAGAGTTTCATTTCATTCAGTCTCACTGCCTCTCTACTTGGTTGCTTTGGGAACAAAACGAAATATCTTCAGAATCATATTACTGTATGTCTAGAAAGGGTTATTTTATGTAGTTTTGAACTAAATATTCTGGACCCATTCTTTTGTAAAAATTACTATCTCAAATGTACAGGAATCCTTTAAAAGTTGGTTGCCATATCTGTTGAGGCTCTCTACATGATTTTTCAGGGTGTTCTGTGATATGCATGCTGGTACAATAAACCATGATTATTTTCACCCCCAGCATAGCACTGACTTTTATTTCTTCAAATATATTAACATTTGCATCTCAACTGACTTACTTACCAGGAGCAATAGGCTTCTAGGCCACTGCCTGGAATAATCCATATCACTCATCTGCTGGATAAAATAAAGAACGTTTTTCTACTATAAGGCTCATGAACTTTAAAAAGTGAATACTTTTCACCCAGGCATGGTGGCTCATGTTTGTAATCCCAGCATTTTGGGAGGCCAAGGTGGGCGGATCACCTGAGATCAGGAGTTTGAGACCAGCCTGGCCAACATGGAGAAACCCCATCTCTACTAAAAGTACCAAAAATAGCCAGGCATGGTTACACACACCTGTAGTCCCAGCTGCTTGGGAGGCTAAGGCATGAGAATCACTTGAACCCAGAAGGCAAAGGTTGCAGTCAGCCAAGGTCATGCCAATGCACTCCAGCCTGGGTGACAGAGTGAGACTCTTGTTTTCTTGTTTTTTATAGTCACAGGCTTTCTGTGTTACAGATGCATTCTAAAAACTGCAATAGTTGAAAGTTTTAAAAAATGGGGTATGAAGGAGGGCCAGGCACAATGGCTCATGCCTGTACTCCTAGCACTTTGGGAGGCCCAGGCAGGCAGATCCCCTGAGGTCAGGAGTTCCAGACCAGCCTACCCAACATGGTGAAACCTCGTGTCTGTTACAAAAACAAAAATTAGCCAGGCGTGGTGGTGGGTACCTGTAATCCCAGCACTTTGAGAGGCCGAGGTGGATGGATCATGAGGTCAAGAGATCAAGACCACTCTGACCAACATGGTGAAACCCCGTCTGTACTAAAAATACAAAAATTAGCTGGGTGTGGTGGTACACCCCTGTGGTCCCAGCTATTCAGGAGGTTGAGGCAGGAGAATCACTTGAACCTGGGAGGTGGAGGTTGCAGTGAGCCAAGATCGCGCCACTGAACTCCAGCCTAGTGAGTGACAAAGCGAGATTCCATCTCAAAAAAAAATAAAATAAAATAAAATAAATTCTAAAAGGCCCATTGCTCATAGTTCTAAGTTCAAGATTAAAGCAATAATTCTTGTTAATTAATGCCTGCCCCTCTATCTTTTCTCCTAACTGTCTCCAGCTAAGAAAGTATCAGAACTGGAAAGTCCACCTCTACCATCTCCAGCTCAAACAGGCGTCCAGGACACTCAGGTTGTCCTTAATTCCCTCCGCAGATGTACCTCTTTGGAATCAGCAAAAGCCCTCATTCCACCCCATTCCCAATTACCTGGCTGGCCATTTGCCTTTTGCTAATGAAGTCTGTCCCTCCTAGTTGTTAATGAAGCCTGTTCCTCCTAGTCAAGGGCACCAGAGTAACATTCAACCTAACACCCAGCCTGCACTCCTGCTCATCTTAGCTAAAACACCACCTTTTCCTGTTTTATTTTCTTAGTAGCTATATTTTCTATTTAAAAAAAAGAGTCATCTTGTTTTTTTACACATTTGCTGTCAGTTCGTGTTACAGAAAATGGTGTTTATCTCTTCTACTCAACAAGTCACTTCAGTTTCTAGAACAATGTCTGACACCTAAGAGGTGCTTGAAAATATTTGTTGAGTAATTCTACTTAACTCCCTTGAAACTTCAAAGCATCTTGGACCCAGGTGTGGTGGCTCATACTTATAATCCCAGCCCTTTGGGAGGGCAAGGAGAGAGGATGACTTTACCCCAGGAGTTTGAGACCAGCCTGGGCAACAAAGTAAGACCTCATTTCTACAAAAAATAATTAGCCAGGCATGGTAGCACCTGTAGTCCTTGATAGTCTGGAGGCTGAAGTGGGAGGATTGCTTAAATTTAGGAGTTTGAGGCTGCGGTGAGCTCTGATCGTACCACTGCACTCCAATAGAGAACTAGACCTTGTGTCTTAAAAAATAAATAAGCTAGGCATGGTGGCTCATGCCTGTAGTCCCAGCACTTTGGGAGGCTGAGGCAGGCAGACCATGAGGTCAGGAGTTCGAGACCAGCCTGGCCAACATGGTGAAACCCCGTCTCCACTAAAAATACAAAAAATTAGCCAGGCATGGTGGCAGATGCCTGTGATCCCAGCTACTCAGGAGGCTGAGGCAGGAGAATCACTTGAACCCAGGAGGTGGCGGTTGTAGAGAGCTGAGACTGTACCACTGTACTCTAACCTGGGCAGCAGAGTAAGACTCTGTCTCAAATAATAATAACAATAATAAAATAAATAAATAAATAAATAAGCATCTTGGGCTCAAGGAGCTTCTTTATTGTTCCGTATTAGCTATCAACCCTCACACACTGTCTATCTCATCATCACCTGGATATGTCCCACCTCTGAAATTGTAAACCCCATAGACATTGGCTCCAGTTATTAATTCCTTTTCTTGTCTTTCTCTGGTACATTCTCTACTGCCTTATTTCGAACAGCCCAGGATTCTAATCATAGCACAAATGCTCCACCAATTCCATCTAATGGTTTACCTCTCACTTCCCTCTATGGCTGAGGTTAGTGAAAGAGTAGTTTAGACCCCACTAGCTTGATTTCCCTTCTCCCACTCTCTTTTGACCCAGAAACTCTGATATTGATTGCCACCACTCTACCAAAACTGTCTTTGCCGAGGTCACCACTCCACAATCCTATCACATTGTAAAAAAAAAAAAAAAAAAATTAACTTACTTAAAAAAAGGTAATCTAATACAAAGTGTTAGGAGTATATGGGAAAACAGGAACCTTTATACAGCTGAAGTAAAAATTGGTACACCAGCCTGGGCAAAGAAGTGAGACCTTATCTCTTAAAAAAAAAAAAAAAAGAAAGAAAGAAAATTAGCCAGGCATGGTAGTGCATGCCTGTGGTCCCAGCTACACAGGAGGCTGAGGCAGGAGGATAATATGAGACCAGGAGGTTGAGGCTGCAGTGAGCCATAATCACACCACCGCACTCCAGCCTGGGCAACAGAGGGATGGATACCTTGTCTCAAAAAAGGTGGGGAAGGACAACCATTTTGGAGAGCAATTGGCGATATCTGCAATGTCTGGCACAGTTGAAAACATATTCTGCTCGAGAAACTGTGAACACAAGAAGACATATGTATAAATGTTTGTCACAGCATTGCTTATAATAGCAGAAATTTGGCCAGGCGCAGTGGCTCATGCCTGTAATCCCAGCACTTTGGGAGCCCAAGGTGGGTGGATCACAAGGTCAGGAGTTTGAGACCAGCCTGACCAACATGGTGAAACCCCATCGCTACTAAAAATACAAAAATTAACTGGGTGTGGTGGTGCACACCTGTAATCCCAGCTACTCAGGAGGCTGAGGCAGGAGAATCACTTGAACCCAGGAGGCGGAGATTGCAGAGAGCCAAGATCATGCCACTGCACTCCAGCCTGGATGACAGAGTTAGACTCCGTCTTAAAAAAAAAAAACAAAAGCAGAAATTTGGAAATTACCTATATGTCCATGTCCATCCATTGTGGTAGAGACTTGGACTTGGTCCTTAAAATTCATCTTCCCCTTCTTCATCAGTAATAGAACAATTGAATTTTAGGCATGTGGTCACTTAGAATAAAAATTCCTCTTCCCACTCTCCTTTACAGCTGATAATGTGATTAAGTTTTCAATCAATGGGTGTAAGCAAAATTGGGGAATGAGGTTTCTTCCCTTTCTCCCTAGTACTGTAATAATGCAGATGTGTTCACTAGAGGTAGAATGGCCAGCTTGAATTTTGAGGTGACTTTGTACATAAAGACCTATGCACAGTGAAGTAACTAGATGGAGGAAACTAGGGTCCCTGAACCCAGGACACTCCATACTATCTGTGGAAAACCATCTTTAGGTCAGGCATGGTGGCTCATGCCTGTAATTCCAGCACTTTGGGAGGCCAAGGCAGACAGATCACTTGAGGCCAGAGGTTCGAGACCAGCCTGGCCAACATGGTGGAACCCCATCTTTACTAAAAATACAAAAACTAGCTGGGTGTGGTGGCGAGTGCCTGTTATCCCAGCTACTCGGGGGCTGAGGCAGGAGAATCACTTGAACCTGGGAGGCAGAGGATGCAGTGAGCCGAGATCCAAGATCTGGAGTCCAGCCTGGGAGACAGAGCAAGACTGTCTCAAAAAATAAAAAATAAAAAAAAGGAAAGAATAAACTACCATTTTTAGACGTATGTGCAAGAGAGAGAAAATTTTCTTATCTTGTTCAACACTCCGTTATTTTGGTTTTTGTCAGTCATCTTTAGCCAAAACTTAATCTTTTTTTTTTTTTTTGAGACAGAGTCTCACTTTGCTGCCTAGACTGGAATGCAGTGGCACAATCTCAGCTCACTGCAACCTCTGCTTCCCAGGTTCAAGTAATTCTTCTGCCTCAGCCTTCCAAGTAGCTGGGACTATAGGCATGTACCACCACGCCCAGCTAATTTTTTGTATTTTTAATAGAGATAGGGTTTCACTATGTTTGCCAGGATGGTCTCGATCTCCTGACTTTGTGATCCACCCGCCTTGGCCTCCCAAAGTGCTGGGATCACGGTCATGAGCCACTGCGCCCGGCCAAAACTTAATCTTAACATTGAAAACAATGTGTTCATTAAATGGACTCCAGAAAAACAATAAACAGAAAAACACACAAGAGAAATCTATCAACATGGACAAACCTCAAAACATAATATTGCAGAATAATTCATATAAAATTATACCATTCAGAATTTAAAATGCAAAGCATTCCATTATTGTTTATGGATCTATATATATGTATTAAAAAATTGAAACATAGGAATATAATTCAGAACAACTTCAAGATAATGGTATCTTTAGAGCAAGAATTTTTCTGATTCTATATTGATTAACAAGCTGCATTACTGCCTATGTTATCAGCCAGGATGGTCAGAGCTAAACTAGTTCATCAAGAGCTTCCAAGGATGATCTGTTCATCAACCTAACTGGTGAAATAAAGCCCTGCTCTTCAGTATCTGAGTCATTCCTAAATGACAAGAGGTGAGACAAGCATTTTCTGGGACATGACGATGAAAATCAAGCTAAGGAGAATATCCTGTCATACTTCAACAAGAGGGGAAGGCAGGAGAAGTAACCTGGGCTAAGTGGCCACAATAACGGGAATTTATTTATATTCATCCATTCATCAACTCCTTCCTGAGTATATTCTGAGTTAAGATTTGAAATATTGACCCTATAAATTAATGTCTATGAAAGACTTTTTTTTCTTTTAAGTTCAGGGGTACATACGAAGGTTTGTTACATAGGTAAACTCGTGTCACAGGTGTTTTTTGTACATCACCGAAGTACTAAGCCTAGTACCCAATAGTTATTTTTGTGCTTCTCTCCCTCCTCCCGCCTTCCACCCTCAAGGAGACCCCAGTGTCTGTTTTTTCCCTCTTTGTGTTCATGAGTTCTCATCATTTAGCTCCCACTTGTAAGTGAGAACATGTAGTATTTGGTTTTCTGTTCCTGCAGTAGTTTGCTAAGGATAGAAGCCTCCAGCTCCATCCATGTTCCAGGTTCACCTCCTTTCTACCTATGTGACCACTAGCTAATACTCAGTTTTAAAATTTGTCATATAGTGTTGTTGTAAAAATCATTTAAATTAAGTTAGTATATATATCTGGCATATTATTAAGTAGAAACTCAACAAATGGGGGTGGGGGTCATTATTCTCACTGTTATTAGAAACTTGAAAATGGTTAACTGGCTGATTTTCCACTTCATCCCAAACTCAGATTTCTCCCACAGATAAAAAATAATGTAGCTTCCATTCTGTAGCTCCTATACTACATTATTTTTTATCTGTGGAGAAAATCTGATGGCTTTCATTCAACCCATCATCCAAATAGTGAACATAGTACCCATTAGGTAGTTTTTCAACCATTAGCCCCTTCTTCCCCCTTTTGGATTCCCTACTATCATTCTCATGTTTTTGTTGTTGTTGTTGTTTTGTTTTTTGAGATGGAGTTTCGGCTGGGTGTGGTGGCTCACATCTGTAATCCCAGCACTTTGGGAGGCTGAGGCGGGTGGATCACAATGTCAGGAGTTCAAGACCAGCTGGCCAAGATGGTGAAACCCTGCCTCTCCTAAAAATATAAAAAGTAGCCGGGCGTGGTGGCTCATGCCTGTAGTCCCATCTCAGAAGGCTGAGGCAGAGAATTGCTCGAACCTCCAAGGCAGAGGTTGGAGTGAGCCAAGATCACACCACTGCACTCCAGCCTGGGTGACAAAGTAAGACTCGGTGTCAACGACAAAAAAAAAAGAGATGGAGTTTCACTCTTGTTGCCCACACTGGAGTGCAATGGTGCTATCTTGGCTCACTGTAACCTTCACCATCCAGGTTCAAGTGATTCTCCTGCCTCAGCCTCCAGAGTAGATGGGATTAGAGTCGTGTGCCACCACGCCTGGCTAATTTTTATATTTTTAGTAGAGACGGTTTCGCGAAGTTGACCAGGCTGGTCTCAAACCACTGACCTCAGGTGATCCACCCGCCTCGGCCTCCTAGAGTGCTGAGATTATAGGCATGAGCCACCCAGGCTTGTTCCTATCTTTTATGTCCACATGTACCCAATGTTTAGTTTCATCAGTGAAAACAGGTGGTATTTGGTTTTCTGTTTCTGCATTAATTCACTTAGGACAATGGCCTTCAGCTGCATCCACATTGCTACAAAGAACATGATTTCATTCTTTTTATGGCTATGTAGTATTCCATGGTGTATATGTACCACCTATGCTTTATCCAATTCACCCTTGAGGGGCACCTAGGTCTTTGCTATTGTAAATAGTAATATGATAACCACGCAAGTGCAGGTGTCTTTTGGGTAGACCAATTTATTTTCCTTTGGGTAGATACCCAGTAATGGTATTGCTGGGTTGAATGGTAGGTCTATTTTTAGTTCTTTGAGAAATCTCCAAACTGCTTTCCACAGTGGCTGAACTAATTTACAATCCCAGCAACATGTATAAATAATTCCCTTTTCTCTGTAACCTCACCAATATCTGTTATTTTTCTGACTTTTTAATAATAGTCCTTCTAACAGGCATGAGATTGTATCTCATTGTGATTTTGATTTGCGTTTCTCTGATGATTAGTAATGTTGAGTATTTTTCATGTGTTTGTTGGCAACTTTTTTTTTTTGCCTACTTCTTAATGAGGTTGTTTTTTTCTTAAGTTCCTTATGATTCTGAATATTAGTCCTTTGTTAGATGCATAGTTTTATAAATATTTTCTTCCATTCTGTAGGTTGTCTGTTTACTGATAGTTGCTTTTTCTGTGCAAGAAGCTCTTTTGTTTAATTAGGTCCTGCTTGTCAATTTTTGTTTATCTTGTGTTTGCTTTTGAAAACTTAGTCATAATTTTTTGCATAAGCCAAAGTCCAGAAGAGTATTTCCTAGGTTTTCTATAGTTTGAGGTCTTACATTTTAAGTCTTTAATTCATCTTGAGTTAACTTTTGTATATGGTGTAAGGTAGGAGTCAAGTTTCATTCTTCTGCATATGGTTACCCAGTTTCCCTAGCACCATTATTGAACAGAGTCCTTTCTCCATTGCTTATTCTTGTTGGCTTTGTCAAATATTAGTTAGTTGTAGGTAATGCAGTTTTATTTCTGGGTTCTCTATTCTGTTCTATTAGTTTATGTGTTTATTTGCATACCAGTGCCATGATGTTTTGGTTACTTTAGCTTTGTAGTATAGTTTGGAGTCAGATAATGTGATATCTCTGCTTTGTGCTTTTTACTTAAGGTTGCTTTGGCTATTCAGGCTCTTTTTTGGTTCCATATGAATCTTAGAAGCAATTTTTCTAGTTCTGTGAAGAATTACATTGTTGGTTTGATAGAAATAGCATTGAATCTGTAAATTACTTTGGGCAGTATGGCCATTTTAGGGGTATTGATTCTTCCAACCCATGAGCATGGAATGTTTTTCCATTTATTTGTGTCATCTCTGATTTCTTTCAGCACTGTTTTGTAGTTCTCCTTGTAGAGATTTTTCACCTCTTTGTGTAGATATATATTCCTGAGTGTGTGTGTGTGTGCATGCCTGTGTATTGTAAATGGGATTATGTTCCTCATTTTGATTTTTGTACATTGACTTTGTATCCTAAAACTTTACTGAAGTTGTTTATCAAGTCTGGGAGTCTTTTGGTGAAATGTTTAGGGATTTCCAGGTATGGAATCATATCATCAGTGAAGAGAGATAGTTTAACTTCTTCTTTTCCTATTTAGGTGCCTTTTATTTCTTTCTCTTGCCTGGTTGCCCTGGCCAGGACTTCCAGTACTATGTTGCATAGGAGTGGTAAAAGTGGACATCTTTGTCTTTTTCAAGTTCGTGGGGAATGCATTCCAACTTTTGCCCTTTCAATATGATATTGGCTATAACTTTGTCATTGATGGCTCTTATTATCTTGAGGTATATTCCTTTGATGCCTAGTTTCTTAAGGGTTTTTATCACTAAGAGATATTGGATTTTATTGACTGGTTTTTCTGCATCTATTGAGACGATAACATAGTTTTGTTTTTAATTCTGTTTATGTGTTGGATCACATTTATTGATTTGTGTATGTCGAACCATCCTTGCATGTCAGGAATAAAGCCCAGTTGATCATGGTGGATTAGCTTTTTGATGTGCTACTGGATTTAGTTTGCTATTTTGTTGAGAATTTTTGTGTCTATGTTCATCAGGGATATTAAGCTGTAGTTTTTTTTTTGTTTCTTTTTTGTGTGTGTATGGTTTCTTTGCCAGATTTTGGTATCAGAATGAGTTTTGCAGAATAAGTTAGGGAGCAATCCTTCCTCTTCTGTTTTTTGAATAGTTTCAGTAAGATTAGTACCAGCTTTTCTTTGTACATCTGGTAGAATTCAGCTGTGAATCCATCTGGTCCAGGACATTTTTGGTTGGATTCTATTTCATAACTTGTTATTGATCTGTCCAGGTTTTCACTTTATTTTTGATTCAATCTTAGGAGATTATGTGTTTCCAGGAATTTGTCCATTTTCTCTAGATTTTCTAGTTTGTGCACATAGAGATGTTTGTAGCAGTCTCTGAGGATCTTTTCTGAGTGTTTATTTAAATCTTCTCTCGCTCCCTCTTTGTTGTTGTTGTTCTTGTTCTTGTTAATTCAGCTAGCAGTCTACCAATTTTTTTTTTTTTTTTTTTTAGACAGAGTCTCACTCTGTCACCCAGGCTAGAGGGCAGTGGCACAGTCTCAGCTCATTGCAACCTCCGCCTCCTGGGTTCAAGCAATTCTCCCTGCCTCAGCCTCCCAAGTAGCTAGGATTATAGGCACCCGCTACTACACCTGGCTAATTTTTTGTATTTTTTAGTAGAGATGGGGTTTCAACATGTTGACCAGGCTGGTTTTGAACTCATGACCTCAGGTGATCCCTCTGCCTTGGCCTCCCAAAGTGCTGGGGTTGTAAGCATGAGCCACTGTGCCCGGCCTCAATCTTGTTTATCCTTTCAAATAACCAACTTTCTGTTTCATTGATCCATTGTATGGTTTTCTTGGTCCAATTTTGTGTAGTTCTGCTCTAATTGTAGTTTTTCCCTTTTGCTAGCTTTGGGTTTAGTTTGTTCTTGTTTTTCTAATTCTATTAGGTGTGATGTTAGGTTGTTAATTTGAGATCTATCTTCTAGATATCAAAGCCAATATTCTTGAATATTGTACTAGACCATTTACTACCATTAACAATATTAACATTCGTGGGCTAGTCCCATGTATAGGTAAATGAAATGGTTGACTACATTATGCAATTAAAAGCTATTGAAGGGGTGGGTGCAGTGGCTCACACCTGCAATTCCAATACTTTGGGAGGCCTAGGTTGGCGGATCACCTGAGGTCAGGATTTCCAGACCAGCCTGACCAACTTAGAGAAACCCCATCTCTACTAAAAATACAGAATTAGCTGAGTGTGGTGGTGCATGCCTGTAATCCCAGGTATTTAGGAGGCTGAGGCAGGAGAATCACTTGAACTCAGTCGGGGAGGTGGAGGTTGCAGTGAGCCGAGATGGCACCATTGTGCCATTGCACTCCAGCCTGGGCAACAAGGATAAAACTCCATCTCACACATACACACAAAAATATTGAAGCCCTGGGGTGGTGGCTCATGCCTGTAATCCCAGCATCTTGGGAGGCCAAGGCAGGCAGATCACCTGAGGTCAGGAATTTGAGACCAGCCGGGCCAACATGGCAAAACCCTGTCTTTACTAAAAATATAACAATTAGCCAGCCATGGTGGTGGGCACCTATAGTCCCAGCTACTCGGGAGGCTGAGGCAGGAGAATAGCTTGAACCCAGGAGGAAGAGGTGGCAATAAGCCAAGATTGCACCACTGCACTCCAGCCTGGGCCACAGAACGAGAGTCCTTCTCGAAATATTTTTTAAAAAAAAGAAAAAAAAACCTTTCTTTGCTTTCCCAACAAGTGGATATTCAAGCTAGGAGTTCAGCCTATGTTTTCAATCATTGTATTATACTTTTCTCTCCTATTTCTCTCTCACACATTAAATTAATCTTGGCTGGGTGCAGTTGCTTATGCCTGTAATCCCAGTACTTTGGGAGGCCAAGGTGGGCAGATCACTTGAGTTCAGGAGTTTGAGACCCGCGTGGAAAACATGGCAAAACCCCATCTCTACTAAAAATACAAAAATTAGCCAGTCATGGTAACACGTGTAGTCCCAGCTACTTCAGAGACTGAGGCAGCAGAATTGCTTGAACCCGAGAGGCGGAGGCTGCGGTGAGTTGAGAACACGCCAGTGCACTCCAGTCTGGACAATGGAGCAAGATTCTGTCTCAAAATAATAATAATAATAATAATAATTAATCTTACGCCCTATTTTTGTCCTCAAATTTTATCAAGGCAAATTCACCCAGAACCCACTATTAAAATGGAACATAATGGTGTTTAGGAGTGGCGATTATGGAAACCATTTTACTGATTCAGTTTAATTAAGTGAAAAAAAAGAGGGGGGGCTATTTTAACTTCTTCAGGGATATGATATATCTTTGAAAATAAAAGGTACATTGTTCTTGTAAATGCTATATAAAGGGTTACAGATCCTTAGTAAAGACTATTAGAGCTTTATTTGTGTACTTCTTTTTGTTTGATAGTTTAATAATGCTACTGCTGATTGATCAACCAAGCTGTTTTAGGAGCTCCACAGTATATTAGCAAGTCTGTAAAGTAATAGATAATTAGTCCTTAGCAAAAAAATAAAAAGGAGAATGTCACAGCCCCCGCAAATCTGTTACTTGTCAGATGTCTATTCCAGTGGCTGCTCCAAATGCCATTAAAGTGAAACCTTGAATTCTTGCCTATTTATTCTCACAGTCTGTTTATCAACTCTTCATATTCTAAAGTTCCATACACTTGTATTCTTATTTTTTTGTTACACTATTAATTTCAGCAGTCACAATGTATGGCTTAGCTAGAGGAGTTTCTACAGTATAAATATTAAAAATAGGTCAGATACGGTGGCTCATGCCTGTAATCCCAGCACTTTGGGAGGCTGAGATGGGCAAATCATTTAAGGCCAGGAGTTTGAGACTAGCCTGGGCAAGGTGGTGATACCCTATGTCTACTAAAAATACAAAAATTAGGGAGCCGCAGTGGCTCAGGCCAGTTGTTCTGGCGCTTAAGGGGCAAGGCTATGCATTCAAGGCCAGCCTGGGTGACATAAGAACCTCTCATTCATTCAAAAAATATATATATGTATGCAAAAATTAGCCAGGCATAGTGGCATATGCCTGTAATCCCAGCTACTTCGGAGGCAGAGGCACGAGAATTGCTTGAACCTGGGAGGCAGAGGTTGCAGTGAGCTGAGATCATGCCACTGCACTCCAGCCTGGGCAACACAGTGAGACACTGTCTGAAAAAAATCATAAATAAAAATAAAAATCACACAAATGTATGAAAGGAAAATTGATGGAATATTATTTTAATAATAGCTATGAAGTACAGAAGATATAGAAATTCTCTAGGGAAAATTAAAAGTAAGTAAATTAGAAAAAAACAGGAAGTAGAAGGTGATGAACAAAGAATCTTCCATCTGTGAAATTAACAACTCTCGTTCAGTGTGGACTTCAATACAGTCTTGTTACTCTACATTGTTAAGTTCACTGAGAAGATATTTAAAGTGGCAACTCCCACTGTCAAGTTTAATTACTTTTACAAAATAAGCCAGTCAGATTCCTCAGATGGCAGACTTTTAGTTATATTTTTCAGCAGGCATAGCATCTCTAATACCCAGCAAAATCCAGGTTACCAACTAGGACGCCAGACATAACTACTTGTTCTTCAAAGTAGTCCAGCTCTGTCTCTTTCATTAAACTAACTCAATTCCCTTGTTAATTTTGTATAAATGTTCTCCATGGAAACAGCTCCTTGTTAGTCATACTGAGAAAGAAGCAAAATAACCTGGCTGCCAGGTATACCAATTAGAATCATCAGTAGGTTTTTTTTTTTTTACCCCCTTGAACTAACGAATTTGCTAGACATCAAGGGAGACGTAAATGCCTATCAAACACAATCTTCTATAGAGATGGTTTTCCCATGAATGAACGCAAGATTTCCTGCAAGAATTACACAATACGCGTTGCTCACTTTGCCAAGTCTTTATCTTGCCTATGATGTAAAGTTGAGCTCTGAGAGGGAAATACTGAAAGGTCAGCCGGAGGCCCTGAACCAACTTCATAGGTGCAAGGGGAAATTGACTAATCTTAGAAATTTGCTTTTCCTTCCTTGTCCTAGGCTTAATCCAACTGGAGGAAATTGACTGGCATTTCATTATTTTCCTTTACAATAAGCTGGAAGCAAGCTGCAGAGGAAACTAGTCAGGTCAGAGCAGAAAGGAAACTGCCTAGCACCTTCGTCAGTTTCCTGTTGCATCTGACTGATAGCAGAAAGTAGAGGATGTGATGTTATGGTGCTGGGGTTTGATTCCGAGATGCTGCTGATAAAGGCTCCACCTTCCATTCAGTGGGTAGCAATACACGGTTTTCTACTGACCTAATCTAAGCTCAGACTTCAGACTGTTCCCTTTAAGAATCCCTTAACTGGGGCCGGGCACGGTGGCTCAAGCCTGTAATCCCAGCACTTTGGGAGGCTGAGGCGGGCGGATCACGAGGTCAAGAAATCAAGACCATCCTGGTCAACAAGGTGAAACCCCGTCTCTACTAAAAATACAAAAAATTAGCTGGGCACGGTGGCGCGTGCCTGTAATCCCAGCTACTCAGGAGGCTGAGGCAGGAGAATTACCTGAACCCAGGAGGCGGAGGTTGCGGTGAGCCGAGATCGCGCCATTGCACTCTAGCCTGGGTAACAAGAGTGAAACTCTGTCTCAAAAAAAAAAAAAAAAAAAAAAAAAAAACAAGAATCCCTTAACTACCCAGACTTAAACTGCTTATGCTGTGTAAGATATAGAGAGCCTGGAGTGAAAATGTATTCTTTATAAACAGCTCCCTGATAATCTATCAAGCTCCAGAAATACACAAGAACTGTCCCCAGGGAAATTAGCTCCTCCAGACTTTGGTCAGCTCAACACAGACATTTCCATGGGGAAAAATGTCTTCTGATTTAGTCAAGCCCTAGGAGAGTATTAGACATTTTGTTAGAATCAGTATCCCAAATATTCCTTTTTTCTTTCTTTCTTTTTGGAGACAGAGTTTGGCTCTGTCGTCCAGGCTGGAGCACAGTGGCACAGTCTCCACTTGCTGCAGCTTCAGTTTCCTAAGCTCAGGCAGTACACTCACTTCAGCCTCCCCAGTAGCTGGGACTAAAGGTGTGTACCACCACACCCTGATAATTTTTTTTTTTTTTTTGGTAGAGACAGGGTTTCACCATGTTGCCCAGGCTGGTCTTGAACTCCTGGATTCAAGCGATCTGCCCACCCTGAACTCCTAAAGTGCTGGGATTACAGGCATGAGCCACCATGCCTGGCCTCCAGTTTTTTTTTGAGACAGGTCTTGCTCCGTCGCCAGGCTGGAGTGCAGTGGCACAATCTCAGCTCACTGCAACCTCCATCTCCCAGGTTCAAGCGATTCCCCTGCCTCAGCCTCCCAAGTAGCTGGGACTACAGGCGTGTACCACTACAGGCGTGTATAGTTTTTCTGTAGTTTTCAGAGAGATGGGATTTCACCATATTGGCCAGGATGGTCTCGATTTCCTGACCTTGTCATCCGCCAGCCTTGGCCTCCCAAAATGCTGAGATTACAGACGTGAGCCACCAATATTCTTAATAGAGCATGTGACCGTTTATTTAAAAATTTTAATGACTTCTCCTTGATTACAGTATAAAATTCTAGTTTTTTTACAAATAATTTGAAATCCTTACACTATTTCCTACGTACCTTTCTAGACTTATTTCAAGCTATCCCACTAGTTTTTCCTTTTTTCTTTGAGATGCAGTTTTGCTCTAGTTACCCAGGCTGCAGTGCAATGGCACAATCTCAACTCACTGCAACCTCTGCCTCCTAGATTCAAGCAATTCTCCTGACTCAGCCTCCCAGTAGCTAGAATTACAAGCATGTGCCACCACGCCTGGCTAATTTTTGTATTTTTAGTAGAGACGGGGTTTCCCCATGTTGGCCAGACTGGTCTCAAACTCCTGAGCTCAGGTGATCTGCCCACCTCAGCCTCCCAATGTGCTGGGATTACAGATGTGAGCCACCTCGCCCAGTCAAGTATTTTTTAGAGTCTATACATAGTATTCCAAGCTTTCAGAGCTTGGACTTAAGCAGACTATCATCCTAAATGTCCTCACCATTTCTGTTTTGCTTTCCAAGTCTTGTTCATAATCCAAGCCCAGTTCAAGTAGACGCTTCTTCATTAGGTCTTCCACAACTGTTTCAGGTTCAAAACAATTGCACAATCCTTGTAATATTTATTATGTCTATTTCTCACTAGGCTGATAACCACTTCACAGAGGGAGCACGTCTTGTGCTGTTTTATTATGCAGTAGTGATTCTTAAATCATGCATTCCTGATTAAGTTTGGATGATTCTGTAATAATTTCAGGAGGAAGATTATATGTCTTACTTCTTTATGTGCCTGTACACCATACATAGTGTCTTCAATCATATTTTAATTTATTGAAAGCACAAGTATTAAATAGGAACAAAAATAACCATGTACATACATATATATATATATATATATTTTTTTTTTTTTTTTTTTGAGACAGAGTCTTGCACTGTCGCCCGGGCTTGGAGTGCAGTGGCACGACCTCGGCTCACTGCAGCCTGAGTTCAAGTAATTCTTCTGCCTCAGCCTCCAGAGTAGCTGGGATTACAGGTGCATGCCACCATACCAGGCTAATTTTTGTTTTTTTAAAATAGAGACGGGGTTTCACTCAATGCTGATCTGGCTGATCTTAGTCTCCTGACCTTGTGATCCGCCCATCTCAGCCTCCCAAAGTGCTGGGATTATAGGCATGAGCCACCGTGCCCAGCCCAGCTAGTATATATTTAAGTGGAATACAATGATCTTACACTACAATAAAATAATCAGTGGCTTGGGGGATTAAAATAGGTTAAATTCTTACACACTCTCAGATTTATAATTTTGTAGGAAATGCCTGGACCATTTTAACTAACCAATCAACCAACTTATTAAACAAACAAAAACAGCCAGGCACGGTGGCTCAAACCTGTAATCCAGCATTTTGGGAGGCCGAGGCAGGCAGATCACCTGAGGTCAGGAGTTCAAGACCAGTCTAACCAATATGGAGAAATTCTGTCTCTACTAAAAATACAAAAAGTTAGCCAGGCATGGTGGTGCGTGCCTGTAATCTCAGCTACTTGGGAGGCTGAGGCAGGAGAATTGCTTGAACCTGGGAAGCGGAGGTTGCGGAGCCGAGATCACACCATTGCACTCCAGCCTGGGCAGCAAGAGCGAAACTCCATCTCAAAAAAAAAAAGAGGAAAAAAAAAAACAAGTTTCTGAGTTTGGCTGATAATGATGCCTGGTTCATTGAATGTAATGTGTGCAGATATAGCTTCATTGTCTGTACCAAATATACCATTTGAGTGCAGAATGTTGATGGTGGGGTAGGCTGTACCTGTGTGGAGGTAGAAGGTACATGGGAAATCTCTATACCTTCTGCTCAATTTTACTGTGGACTTAAAAATGCTCTGAAAAATAAAGTCTATTTTAAAAAAAAACGACAGCAGACTGGGTGCAGTGGCTCATGCCTGTCATCCCTGCACTTTGGGAGGCCAAGGCAGGTAGATCACCTGAGGTCAGGAGTTTGAGACCAGCCTGGCCAACATGGTGAAACTCTGTCTCTACTAAAAATACAAAAATTAGCTGGGCGTGGTGGCGCATGCCTGTAATCCCAGCTACTCAGGAGGCCAAGGCAAGATAATTGCTTGAACCCAGGAGGTGGAGGTTGCATTGAGCTGTGGTCATACCATTGCACTGTAGACTGGGCAACAGAGCAAGACTCCGTCTAAGAAAAAAAAAAAAACATAAAAAAAACAACAACAAACAAAAAACCTTCTCAGCACTTGCTGTATTGAACCATTTGTGTACCACCCCAGACTGCTCAGTAGTATCTGATCCCCACCCCGCAACCTCAGTCACTTGACAAGTTTCCATAGTCATCGTGAAAGGAGGAGTTCCTGTGTGCAGCAAGGCCTGACAAAGAGGGACCTTTGTATATGCACACTGTCTGTGATCCCTGGAGGCCCTGCCTTCTCCAGAAGCTCCCAAGAGTAGTTAGGAATCACAGAAGGGCAAGAGGAGCAGACTTTAATGGGTGAGAGACCAGAGACAGAGAGAACCCAACAGATAAATTGTCCTGTGTCCTATCCATGGACTGTTCTGAGATGTGCTGGATTTCTATAAGCTCTCTGGACACCAAACAGTTAACTGTGTTTTGTTGTGAAGCTGTGCCACCAGCAAAATCATACACCACTTTTTATTTGCTCTCCTTTCTTTGTGGGCTCACTCTCTTTTCCTCTTATCTCTTAGTTTGTAAGAGATCATAGAAATCCTATCTCTAGGATCGTACCTCTCTCCACAATGATGGATATATAACTTCAGACTCTATTTTTTAGGGAATGTGAACCACTTTCAAATGCCAAACTCTGTGCTTATTACCAGGGAAAAGACATCATGTTCTACTGTTACAAATACTTTTTAAAATATTTCATTTGTTTGCTTTAATGCATTCATGTGGTCAAAAAAGCAGAGTCTTGAAAGGATAAACAGTGAAAACCTCCTGTATTAGTCCATTCTCACACTGCTATAAAGACATACCTGAAATTGGGTAATTTATAAAGAAAAGGGGTTTAATTGACTCACAGTTTTGCATGGTGGGAAGCCTCAGGAAACTTACTGTCATGGAGGAAGGTGAAGGAGAAGCAAGGTGTATCTCAGGCAATGGCAGGAGAGAGTGAGAGAGCAAAGGAAGCCACACATTTTTTTTTTTTTTTTTTGAGATGGAGTCTCACCCTATTGCCCAGGCTGGAGTGCAATGGCATGATCTTGGCTTACTGCAACCTCTGCCTCCCAGGCTCAAGAGTAGCTGGGATTATAGGCACACGCCACCACCCCTGGCTAATTTTTTTGTATCTTTAGAAGAGACAGGGTTTCACCATGTTGGTCAGGCTAGCCTCAAACTCCTGACCTCATGATTTGCCTGCCTTGGCCTCCCAAAGTGCTGGGATTACAGGCATGAGCCCCTGCGCCCAGCCAGGAAGCTAACTTTAAACCATCAAATCTGGTGAGAACTCACTATCATGAAAACAGCATGGGAGAAACTACCGCCATGATCCAATCACTTCCCACCAGGTGCCTCCCTCAACATGTGGGGATTACAATTTGAGATGAGATTTGGGTGGGGATACAGAGCCAATCCATATCACCCGCCTTCCACACATGTGCCCCGATACCCCATGACTCCTGCCTCCTTTCCCCTCCTAATAATATATCTGGGAAATTGTCTCATATCAATACACAAAATACTTTCACAACGTATTTGGCTGCATAGTATGCTAATGTGTGAATGTACCATAATTTACTTACTCATTCCATTATTGATAAAACTTTAGGTTGCCTTACTCTGATACCATTACAAATAATACAGAAATGAATAACATAATATGTAAGCTGATTGTCACATATGCCTGCATATCTATGAGATAAATTTCTAGTCTGGACTCAGTGGTTCATACCTATAATTCCAATACTTTGGGAGGCTGAGGAAGGAGGACTGCTTGAGCCCAGGAGTTTGAGACCAGCCTGGACAACACAGCAAAACCTTGTCTCTATTAGTAAAAATAAAAAAATAAAAGTCCAGGAATGGTGGCTCATGCCTATAATCCCAGCACTTTTGGAGGCCAGGGTGGGTGGATCACCTGAGCTCTAGAGTTTGAGGCAAGCCTGGCCAACATGGTGAAACCCTGTCTCTACTAAAATATAAAAATTAGCCGGGTGTGGTGGTGAGTGCCTGTAATCCCAGCTATTTGGAAGGCTGAGGCAGGAGAATCGCTTGAATCCAGGAGATGGAGGTTGCAGTGAGCTGAGATCACGCCACTGCACTCCAGCCTCAGTGACAAAAATGAAATCCCATCTCAAAAATAAATAAATAATAATAATAAATAGTGCACCTGTGGTTTCAGCTACCCAGGAGGCCGAGATGGGAGGATTGCTTGAACTTGGGAGGTCAAGTTTGCAGCAAGCTGTGATCATGCCACTGTACTGCAGCCTGGGTAACAGAGCAAAACCCTGTCTCAAAAAAAAAAAAAATCTAGAAGTGATACTGTTGGGTCAAAGAATATGTAGATTTACAGAAGAGCATCTATTATTACATATCCTCAACAGTACAGCATGTTAACAAAGTGTTTGCTTTTTGCCTATTTTGTTGGCAAAAAGAAAGGCATCTCAGTATATAAGTTGTATTGCTTTTATTATGAGTGAGGTTAAATATAATTTCAGGTGTTTGTAAGCCATTTGCTTTTCCTTTTCCGAGAACTGCTTGTTTTTGAAGAAATCTTCACCAAGGGAACAATCACTGGAGCCTCTATTTTTAAAACCCAGTGCACCATGACTCAAAGAAAAGTAAACTGAGGATTTTAACACAATTCTCACTATCACTGCATGAGAGATTCCAATTTCTGTCATCTCCAAGTTGCAAAGTCTAGTTCCCACACTCAATGAGTTCACAGTCTGGCAATAAAGACAATGGGGAGAAGAGAGTAAATTAGGCTAAAGAGTAGCCAGCTGTCCCAATTATAATGCCCAAAGAGGATGATGCACTTGGATGATGAGGGCTCATGTTGATACCCAGATACTCCATCTGATGGCCAGGGGCACTGTAGCTGGCATCTCTAAGCAGTATCAGGGCTAACAGGGAGATGAACAGTAGTGCCCTGGTTCTAACAACTCTCCAGGGTGAGGGTTGACTCCAGCCAGCCGTAGGCAGGGCTGGAACAGGCAGGGACTAAGACATTACAAGCTTTAGAGTAAAGCTATTTCAAACTATTACTGGAATACAGAGAACAGGAAGGGCTTAAATATACCCAGGAGGCAGGATGGAAGTGAGTTCTAGAAAGGTCTCACACTGAGATGGCTTTTGAACTGGGCCTTGAAGGATAAGATGGAACAAGGCAGAGCGGTGGAGATGGCCCCATATGCAAAGGGAATCAAATAAGCAAAGGTATGGAGGTCAGAGATCTTTTTCCTCTGAATGATGACGGATCCGGGGTGGCCAGAGAGTAGGGAGGGTACGTGTGTGTGTGTACACAGGCAGGGGGTATGAAAGATGGGCAGAACGAGAGATGAGGTTACCTTTTAACTAAAAGAAAGCTTTTAACTAAAAGCCTTTTCTTTATGGTTCTCAATTGAACTTAAATCTTCTGGTAAATGTTATTTGGCATACATGAAAATCCCTGGCATAAACATGGCTTAGGATAATGTATAAACAATCTATTTAGGGAAAATAGAGGAAGAAGCCAACTGGATCAGAAAGAGTTTGCCCCTATTAGTCACAAGCCCTCTTGTTCCTCTCGAATCAAAAATAAATCCTAGGACCATACACAGTGGCACACCTGCAATCCCAACACTTTGGGAGGCCAAGGTGGGAGGACTGCTTGAACCTAGGAGTTCAAGATCAGCTCCTGACAACACAGCTGTCTCTACTAAAAATAAAAGAGATTAGCTGGGAATGGTGGCTCATGCCTGTAGTCCCAGCTATGCCAGAGGTGAGGTGGGATTATTGCTTGAGCCCAGGAGGATGAGGCTGCAGTGAGCCATGATCACACCACTGCACTCCAGCCTGGGTGACAGAGCAAGACCTGTTTTAAATTAAATAAATAAATCCATCCTAGGACATAGAGGTTAACTGGTATGTTTATAAGGACAGAGCAACACAGCATTGGGGATGGGATGAAGCAAAAACTTCTTTAAAAATGGACATGTAGGCCCAGCATGGTGGCTCACACCTGTAATCCCAGTACTTTGGGAGGCCAAGGTGGGTATATCACCTAAGATCAGGAGTTCGAGGCCAGCCTGGCCAATACGGTGAAACCCAGTCTCTACTAAAAATACAAAAAATGGCCAGGTGCAGTGGTTCACGCCTGTAATCCCAGCACTTTGGGAAGCTAAGGCAGGTGGATCATGAGGTCAGAAGTTCAAGACCAGACTGACCAACATGGTGAAACCCCGTCTCTACTAAAAAAATACAAAAATTAGCTGGGCATGGTGGCTCAAGTCTGTAATCCCAGCTACTTAGGAGGCTGAGGCAGGAGAATCACTGGGACCCAGGAGGCAGAGGTTGCAGTGAGCTGAGATCACACCACTGCACTCCAGTCTGGGCTACAAAGCGAGACTCCCAGCTCAGAAAAAAAAAAAAAATTAGTTGGGCATGGTGGCAGGCACCTGTAATCCCAGCTACTCAGAAGGCTGAGGCAGGAGAATCACTTGAACCCGGGAGGCAAATGTTGCAGTGAGCCAATATCATGCCACTGCACTCCAGCCTGGGTAACAAGAGCAAAACTCCATCTCAAACACAAAAAAAAATGGACATGTATACCCCTTTTATATTTATGATAATTAGAACTATTGGAATAAAGAACAACAAAAGTGTAGATGCAAAAAGGTCAGTGAATGAAATTAGGTACATTACAGAACACTAATGATACCTACTATCTAAAAGCCCAATAGATTTTACTAATGAATACTCCAGTGCTATAACCATTTTTAAAAATCTGCTTGGCTTTAACAAGAAAAATACATGATAATTATTTTTTCAAGGAGACATTGCCAAGGTTTATCCATGCCAAAATGCTGAGGGAAATTGTAATGTGAAATGAACCACAGAAAGAGATGATAATGAGAGAGGCTTACAAAGGCCCTGTCATCTGCAGACATTGGCATTCTCTATTTTTCTTTCAGCTCCTCCTCAAACTGTTCTCCCCTAATCCTTGATGTTTATATTATCCACCCCCATAAAATCCAACACTTGACAGACTCTAGGGATTCAAAACCAGAGCTAAACTCCCCAATCTTTACATGTAAGATAAAACTAGTGACAGGTTCAAAAGACCTCACTGATCTCTCATAGCATCGGTCAGCCTTGCCCTGAGGATCCAAGCAAGGGCCATGTCTGGTCAATTCTTCTTTTGTAAGGACTACTGTCTACATCTTTTTACT
Organism: Callithrix jacchus; assembly: GCF_049354715.1. Taxonomy (NCBI): domain Eukaryota; kingdom Metazoa; phylum Chordata; class Mammalia; order Primates; family Cebidae; genus Callithrix; species Callithrix jacchus. The sequence continues at coordinate 99,538,693 of NC_133510.1, read as the reverse complement.
TCAGTCTATGTCTTGCTTAAGGACTCAGGACAAATCAAGCCAAGAACTTTCCAATAGAGTAGCAGGGAAGATAGGGGCTGAATGCAGTGAGGTGGAGCTTCCAAGGGCTAGTTGAGAAGTGATTTCACAGGACAAGATAAGGTTCTGTACTCACAGTCCATCACAGATACTCTAAGTTGCTTATTTCCCTGCCATTCCCCTTCTTTCCTGCTAATGGAGCCCTGGTTTTGTTCGCGAAAACATTCCCACCTCGTGGGTTGAGTGATGATTGGTCTAAGCCAATCGTGGTTGACTTACTCTCCTTTGCCAATACTGGTAGAAGAGTGGGCACATGGCCCAGACATGACCAGTCCATTGTCAGGAGACGTCAAGTGAGGGCATGTGGAAAAAATTTTATTCCCTGATAAAAGAAAGGCTAGGGAAGTGGAAGCCTTTGACCTGCCTTCCCTTGATTCCAGCTTGAATGCCCTGTGTGAGGGGATCTCAGGGCAAGAGCTTCACAAAGACAGACATTGCTGACTTACTGAGAAGGCATGGTGGTCTCTGCCTTCTCCATAACATTGTTGAATTACCAAACTAACCTTGAGACCGGCTTCTTGTTGAGTGAATAACAAACATCATAATGCTCTTAGCCGATTATTTGTTAGGTTTTCTGTTTCTTGTAGCTGAAGGAACATCCTATATGTGTAGAAACCAAACTGATAACCAGGAAAGTAGTGGCAGAGTGAAGTCCAAAGGGCCAGGTGGAGCAGTAGGTAGGAAGAGAGGACCAGGAGCATCTCAGAATGCAGCATGGGGAACAAACAGGCTAGGAAAATGTTGAGGAGGTGCTGGGAGCGTGTCTGCTGAGTTCCTGGAAGCCTTCCTCCATATACTCCTGGCTCCATATATTCCTGGCTGAGTGAAACGGGTAATACTGACATTTTAAAGAGTCATTGTAGGGCCGGGCATGGTGGCTCAAGCCTGTAATCTCAATGCTTTGGGAGGCCAAGGCAGGTGGATCACTTGAGGCCAGGAGTTCCAGACCAGCCAAGGCAACATGGTGAAACCCCCCTCTACTAAAATACAAAAATTAGCTGGACCTGGTGGTGTGTGCCTGTAATCCCAGCTTACTCAGGAGGCTGAGGCAGGAGAATGCTTGAACCTGGGAGGCCGAGGTTGCAGTGAGCCGAGATCACGTCACTGCACTCCAGCCTGAGTGACAGAGCAAGATTCCATCTCAAAAAAAAATTAAGAAATTAAAAAATAATAGTATAAAGAGTTGTCGTGGGGCTTCCTTTATTTTTCTGTGTAGCACACGTTAGCCCAGATCCTAGTTGCCTCATGCTTGGAATCCTAAACGTTTTCTGATTGGCCTCTGAACTTTGGTCTCTCTGCTCTCCAACTTACCCTGGACATGGTAGCCAGATTAATCCTAAATCTAGGGATTAAAAAGAAGAGCTACTTTGGGAGGCCGAGGCAGGTGGATCACGAGGTCAAGAGATCAAGACCATCTTGGCCATGGTGAAACCCCGTCTCTACTAAAAATACAAAAATTAGCTGGGCGTGGTGGCACGCACCTGTGGTCCCAGCTATTCGGGAGGCTGAGGTGGAAGAATCACTTGAACCCAGGCGGAGGTTGCAGTGAGCCGAGATTGCACCACTGCACTGCAGCCTGGTGACAGAGTAAGACTCCATCTCAAAAAAAAAAAAGTAAAAGTACCCTTCCACACTTTAAAACCTCCAATGCTTCCCATTGAAAAGGCCCACCCTCCTTAGCCTTTTGCCCTACCATCTTGCCACACACAGACATCTCTAGATTGAAGTTCTTTAAGGACAGTTCTATGCCATAACTTTTTGTCTCACATAGTTCTTAGAACGTCTTATACATAATATTTTTTTTTTTTTTTAGACAGAGTCTTGCCCTATTATCCAAGCTAGAGTGCAGCTGCATGATCTTGGCTCACTACAACCTCCACCTCCCGAGTTCAAATGATTCTTCTGCCTCAGCCTCCCGAGTAGCTGGGACTACAGGCATGCGCCACCACACCCAGCTAATTTTTGTATTTTTAGTCGAGATGGAGTTTCACCATGTTGGGCAGGGTGGTCTCAATCTCTTGGCCTTGTGATCCGCCCACCTCAGCCTCCCAAAGTGCTGGGATTACAGGCATGAGCCACAGTGTCCAGCCACAATAATTTTTAATAACCCTTTATTCATAGACACTGATCTTTTCTATTTTGTCCTTTACCTTGTATCTTATATATTTTAATCAACTAGTCATGACTAGCATGCTTACATAATCTTATAACTTTATGATATTTATGGTTATAAAAATGACCATTGCTATAGATTTTAGTAAATTAACAAATTTGAGCAACTATATTATTTTGAATTTAAGTCTCTATTGGTTATAATTTTGTTTAAGAGACAGGGTCTTATTCTGTTGCCCAGGCTACAGTGCAGTGGCATGAACTCAGCTCACTGTAGCCTCATCCTCCTGGGCTCGATAAATCCTCCCACCTCAACCCTCCCAAGTAGCACCACAGGTGCACACCACCACACCTGGCTAAGTTTTTAATTTTTTGTACAGATAGGTCTTGACATGTTGTCCAGCCTGGCTTTGCATTCCTGGTCTCAAGCAGTCTTCCATCTCAGCCTCCCAAAGCGCTGGTATGACAGGAATAAGCCATTGTGCCCAGCCTATAATTATTTTTAAAACACTAATTTGTAACTAGCGTCGCCTTTATAATTTCACAACTAGATTTTTAAATTGTTAAAACAGAGTCAACTTCCTGGTTCACAGCATTATCATTTGACACTGAGACTGCTGTATTAATCCTAATTGGCATTCTTGTATTCTTGGCATGTTCTTCATTCCACAACTTTGCTCTTATCATTCTCTCTATCCATCTCTCTATCAAAAACACTCTCTTGTCTTCCCTTAACTGATTTTTAAGCATTCTGTAAAGTCCCAGTCTCACGTGTCATGTGAGGCCCTGCCTGACCGCTGTAATCCACTGTGGTTTCCCTCCCCGTCAAGTCTCTACTGCACTCATGATCGGCATCACTCATTATGCATCTTTTGCCTTGCACTGTTACGCTGTTACTTTGTAAGTGCATGTGTAACAGAAATGTTTCCAAGACCTCAGCCCATCAATAAATGAAGCTAGCCAGGTGAGGTCACTCACACATGTAATCCCAACTTTTGGAGGCTGAGGCAGGCAAATCACTTGAAGTCAGGAGTTCAAGACCAGTCTGAGCAACATTTTATATTTTTTGTAGAGAGAGGTGACCTCAGGGTTATAAAAATTAGGTGGGCATGGCCAGGCACCATGGCTCACGCCTGTAATCTCAGAACTTTGGGAGGTCGAGGCAGTCAGATCACATGAGGTCGGAAGTTTGAGACCAGCCTGATCAACAGGGAGAAACCCTGTCTCTACTAAAAATACAAAAATTAGCTGGGTGTAGTGGTGCATGCCTGTAATCCCAGCTACTCAGGAGGCTGAGGCAAAAGAATTGCTTGATCAATATTGAAGAATTTGGAAAAATAAATAAATAGAAAAGAATTACTTAAACCAGGGAGGAAGAGGTTGCAGTGAACCGAGATTGCGCCATTGCACTCTAGCCCGGGCAACAAGACCAAAACTTTGCCTCAAAAATTAAAATTAGCTGGGCGTGGTGGCACGTGCCTGTAATCCCAGCTACTTGGGAGGCTGAGGCAGGAGACCTGCTTGAGTCCAGGAAGTAGAGGTTGCAGTGAGCTGAGATCACGCCACTGCACTCCAGCCTGAGCAACAAGAGCAAGACTCTATCTCAAAAAATAAATAAATAAGCAAAATAAAATAAATGAAGCTACTGCCCATGGCTTTGTTTTCTTAAGGAGAATACTTGAATTTACTGACACTTGCTTGAAACCTCTACTCCCAGCTTAATTATTGATCTTCTTTCACCATCTTGCCTCCTACATTTGCTATCCTCTTATTTTTTTATTTTTATTTTTTTGGAATGGAGTCTCTCTCTGTGGCCCAGCCTGGAGTGCAGTGGTGCAATCTTGGCTCGCTGCAACCTCTGCCACCCAGGTTCAAACAATTCTCTTGCCTCAGCCTCCTGAATAGGTGGGATTACAAGCACACATCACCACGCCCAGCTAATTTTTGTATTTTTTTTAGCAGAGATGGGGTTTCACCTGTTGGCCAGGCTGGCCTTGATCTCCTGATCTCAAGCGGTCTGCTCACCTCAGTTTCCCAAAGTTCTGGAATTACAGGTGTGAGCCACCCCTGCAGCCACTTACCTCAATTACCCCAGTGCCTGAAAGGGTGAGGCAGTGTATCTATCGAGGCCACTCCTGCTTTTGGAACCTAACAAGATCTAAAAGAAACCTGCAAATCCGAGTGGCTTCAGATGGACTGAAACACATTGTGTTAATTATTAATGCATTACTACTAATAATAATTATATTAATAACTTCATTAATAATTAATGATTATGTATATTATTTGATGTAAGTGATTCATGGGTGAAAACCAGGGAGTGGCCTGTGGTGTTATGATATATATATTGGTTTTTGTCCACAGTTCCTGGCTCAGAATTCCCACAGCCCTTGTTACAGTCTTTTTTTGTTTGTTTGAGATGGAGTTTCACTCTTGTCACCCAGGCTGGAGTGCAGTGGCACGATCTTGGCTCACTGCAACTATTCTCAGACCAAACTGAGGACCAGGCTGCTATTTTCCACCACCCAATAATGAGATACAGATGAACAGGGGAGACAGACAGTTTTTATTTCTGTAACCAGTTACAGGGAGAAGGACTGGAAATTACCGCCAGACCAACTCCAAATTACAAACTTTTCCAAAGCTTATATACCTTCTAAGCATATATACCTTCTTTAGATATTCATCTAAAGACATAAGTAATTAGCTTATTTTAATCTGTAACTAGGGTCTCAGTCCTGAAGACCTTATTCTGGCGCCTCAGTACATTTACTTAATCTTAGTGGGTCTAGATGATGGGTTGATTACCCTTATCTTTTTTTTTTTTTTTTTTTGAGATGAAATTTTGCTCTTGGCCCCCTGGGCTGCAGTGCAGTGGCATAATCTTGGTTCACTGCAACCTCCATCTCCTGGATTCAAGTGATTCTCCTGCCTCAGCCTCCCGAGTAGCTGGAATTACAGGCATGCACCAGCACACCTGATTAATTTTTATATTTTTAGTAAAGTCAGGGTTTCACCATGTTGGCCAGGCTGGTCCCGAACTCCTGACCTTTGGTGATCCACCCACCTCAGCCTTCCAAACTGCTGGGATTACCCTTATTTTGTCTCCTGCTAAATCATTAAAGGTTTGGGGAGTTTCTTTAGACCCCAATAAACTTGTTTGTTGGGAGTTTCTTTAGACCCCCAATAAAATTGGTTACTTCTAAAAGGGTCCTGTTAAGAATTCCTTCGTTGTTTTGTCATGCTTCAAGGCCCAGGAAAAGCCTAGCCAAATGCTTGGTGGGCTTTTGTTACATTCCAGCCTTTGTATAAGGATACTGGCTCTTTCAGCTTTTTTTTTTTAATTCAAAGGGTTTTATTTACAGTGGCAAAAATAATGACAGAGTACAGATGACCAAAAATAAGGGAATGATTAAACGAAAACTTTGAAACAGTGATATGAATGGTAATTATGCAGATACTAATGCGAAATACATGAAAACTTTTATAATATAGAAACATATTGGTGCTTTCTTATCAAGTGAAAACATCACATAAAAGTTTGTACACATATGATCTTAGTTGAGTAAGGTATTTTTTTATTATTACACTTTAAGTTCTGGGGTACATGTGCAGATCGTGCAGGTCTGTTGCATAGGTGTATATAGGTATACATGTGCCATGATGGTTTGCTGCATCCATTGCCCTGTCATCTACATTAGGTATTTCTCCTAATGCTCTCCCTCCCCAATACCCCCACCCCCTGTTATTCCTCCCCTAGCCCCCCACCCCCCAGGCCCTGGTGTGTGATGTTCCCTTCCCTGTGTCCGTGTGTTCTCATTGTTCAACACCCAGTTATGAGTGAGAACATGTGGTGTTTGGTTTTCTGTTCTTGTGTCAGTTTGCTGAGAATGATGGTTTCAGCCAGTGCTGAAACAGTTGTTAGAGAGGCCTGTGTCTGTGAGACCAGCCCTGCCACACAACCTCCGCCTCCTGGGTTCAAGGGATTCTCCTGCCTCTGCCTCCCAAGTAGCTGAGCCTACAGATATGTGCCACCACACCCAGTTAATTTTGTATTTTTACTAGAGACAAGAGATCACTATGTTGGTCAGGCTGATCTCAAACTCCTGACCTCAGGTGATCCACCAGCCTCAGGTTCCCAGAGGGCTGGGATTACCGGCCTGAGCCACCAAGCCAGGCCATTACAGTCTTTGGATGTAATGTGGGGTGTGTTAGGCCTCAGGGGCAGGTCTCTGACCTCCTGCCTTCCTCTCCCCTGCGTCAAGGCAGGACTCTAATTCCTCCTGCCCCACGCCCACCTTTCTGACTGTGGGTCTTAGACTCTCTTGCCTGTACCCTGGAGAAAGGAATGCTGACATCATAAAGCTTCCATAAAAACCCAAAAAAAGGGCCAGGCACAGTTTCTGATACCTGCAATCCCAGCACTTTTGTAGGCCAAGGTAGGCAGATTGCTTGAGGTCGGGAGTTCGAGACCAGCCTGGCCAACATGGTGAAACCCCATCTCCACTAAAAATACAAAAAATTAGCCAGGCATGGTGTCAGGTACACATAATCCCAGCTACTCTGGAGGCTGAGGCAGGAGAATTGCTTGAACCTGGGAGGCGGAGGTTGCAGTGAGCTGAGGTTGCACTACTGTACTCCAGCCTAGGCAACAAGAGTAAAACTCTGTCTCAAAAACAAAAACAAAAGGACAGAGTTCAGTGAGCTTCTAGATGGCTGAACACGTGGAGGTTCCTGAATGGCGGGGTATTCATAAAGGGCATGGAAGTTCCTTCCTTCATACCTCATCCCATGTGCCTCTCGTCTGTATCCTCAGTCTTAGTCTATGCAGGAAACAAATTGGTTGCCTATTCAATGTTCACTCTATTTCTCTTTCCTTCTTTTTTTTTTTTTTTTTTTTTGTGATACAGGGACTAACTCTATTGCCCAGGCTAGAGTGCAGTGATGCAATCATACCTCATTGCATCCTCAAACTCCTGGGCTCAAGTGACCCTCCTTTCTCAGCCTCCCAAGTAGTTGGGACTACAGGTGGCTGCCATCATCCTCAGCTAATTTTTTTATTAGATCTCACTATGTTGCCCAGGTTGGTCTTAAACTCCTGGACTCGAGCAATCTTTCCACCTTAGCCTCCCCAAGTGCTGAGATTATAAGCATAAGCTACTGCACTCAGCGTCTCTTTCTTGAACTCTGATTTTACTCAGGAACCCAACCTCTTCCACATCTACTGCTGAGAGCTCCATTCCGATTGTTCTAACGAATTATGTTTGGCAGTGACTGGTTTAGGTATGGGGATGTGGTGCATTCTGGCCAATTAAATGTAAAAGGTAATCTTTCAGACTCCTTCTGAAAACGGTTCACTCCTCTCAAGAGAGAGCAACTGAAAGAGAGCATCTCTTCCTCTCAAATTGTCCTGTCCAAAGGTGATACATGGAACTGCTGTAACCTTCTCATAACTATGGGGGCATTCCTTAAGGACAAAGAAAACAAAACAAAAGTAAAAAAAGGAAAGTTGGGGGAAAAAAAACTCGTATTTTTTTGAGATGGAGTCTTGCTTTGTCACCAGGCTGGAGTGCAGTGGCACCATCTCGGCTCACTGCAACCTCTGCCTCCTTGGTTCAAGCGAATCCCCTGCCTCAGCCCCCTGACTTGCTGAGACTACAGGTACGCACCACCACACCCAGCTGATTTTTTTTATTTTAGTAGAGACAGGGTTTCACCATGTTGGCAAGGATGATCTCGATCTCCTGACCTTGTGATCCGCCCACCTTGGCTTCCCAAAGTGCTGGGATTACAGGCATGAGCCACTGCGCCAGGTTACAAACCTCATTTTTACTGTTGGCCTGTCAACATATTTAATCTTGCACATTCCTACCTCTGGACTTTTTGAATATAGTATTATTTATGCCCATTCTGAGTTCAGTTTTCTGTTATTTACAACAGCAAATATCCTAATGGACACTTGGCTTCTCTTTTGAATATAGTATTATTTATGCCCATTCTGAGTTCAGTTTTCTGTTATTTACAACAGCAAATATCCTAATGGACACTTGGCTTCTCTGTCTCCCATGACTCCTACCCGTCACCATTGCAAGGACTTCCTCTCTTTTTTTTTTTTGAGACAGAGTCTCGCTCTGTCGCCCAGGCAGCTGGAGTACAGTGGTGTGATCTTGGCTCACTGCAGCCTCCACCTCCCAGGTTGCAGCGATTCTCTTGCCTCAGCCTCTCAGGTAGCTGAGATTACAGGTACACGCCACCATGCCCAGCTAATTTTTTTGTATTTTTAGTAAAGACAGGGTTTTGCCGTGTTGGTCCGGCTGGTCTTGAACTTCTGACCTCGTGATCCACCCATCTTGGCATCCCAAAGTGCTGAGATTACAGGCGTAACCACCGAGCCCAGCTGGGCTTCCTCTCCTTCTAACATCTGTAGCCTTCTTTGAGTCCTAGGCTCTCTAAATCTATTTTTTCTAAACATCAGAGAATAACTCCAAAATTCTATTAATTTACTAGGGGGAACAATTCCCTTTTCTCCTATACAGGCTCCAGGGTCCCCTCCGCACCACTTCATTATCAAAAGACCCACTTAATGAGTTTGCCTAAAGAATTCTTTCCCAGAGATTAGATGCTAAAGACCTGGAGTCATAGTACCTAAGTTTGAACATCAGCTCCACATCTTGCTAGCTTTGTGTAAACTTTGATAAGGCCTTTAATTTTTCTGAGGCTCATCTTCATCTGCCAAATGTCAAATACTTTTTAATTTTTATGTAGACAGGGTCTCACTATGTTGCCAAGGCTGGTCTTGAACTCCTGGACTCAAGCAATCCTGCTGCCTCAGCCTCCGAAAGTGCTGAGATTACAGGTGTGAGCCAAATAATAATTGAAGGGTTGTTGTGAAGATCAAATGATGTCATCCACACAAAGACCTTATAACAGTGCCTGGCACTTGTAAGCATTCAAGATAAAAATGCTGATTGGAAGTAAAGGAAACCAGATAAGGTAGGCAGAAAAGAAACTTTCCATTCTGTGTGCTAGTAGTTCACAGAATGGAAAGCCCATCTCGATAACCAGGCTCAGAAAAGACGAGGACCGGGGCAGCCTTGGAAATCCAAATAGCATGAAGTAAGTAATCTTTTTCAGTCTTTTTGTTTCTCTGCTTGAGATTCAAACTCCTGGGGGCAAGCACCTGATTGGTCTGGCTTTGGCTGTGTGTTCACCTCTTATTTGGCTAAAGTACCATGGTTCTTGGTGCAGCTGGATCGTCTCCAGTAGTGCTCCAAGGCAACCTGGGAATACCGTCACAAGAAAAAGGACAAGACTGAAAAACAGCCTAACACCATTGGTTATTCTACATGTGTTATACTTATCGGACAAGATTATGTATTATACATATCACATTACAAAATATCCTTTATTTATTTTTTCTGAGATGCAGTCTTGCTTTGTCGCCCACGCTGGAGTGCAGCGGCGCGATCTCGGCTCACTGCAACCTCCACCTCCTGGGCTCAAGCGACTCTTCTGTCTCAACCTGGGATTACAGGCGTGTGCCACCAGGCCCAGCTAATTTTTGTAGATACTCTCTACAACACTTCTGCTCTTTTACAATTTGAATATTCAGTTGATTCTCAGTCTGAAGCCAGTTTTTATACTTATGATGCCTGAAGCCATTTTTTGTTCTCCTAATGTCATGCACTGCACTGATCAAGATCTCCTAATCTAGAAAGGAAAGACAAGAAGAGACCCACAAAGAATAAAGCCAAACACTTTGGTTCCAAAGGGCGCTGGCTAAAAATTAGTATGATATCACCTTTTTTTTTTTTTTTTGGCCCACCTCAGCCTCCCAAGTAGCTGGGACCACAGGCACACACCACCACACCTGATCTCAAGTGATCCTCCTGCCTCGACCTCCCAAAGTGTTGGGATTACAGGCATGAGCCACCGCGCCCGGCTGGATCATTTGTATTTTCAAAACTCAGTCCAAAGGAAAACACATGTTCTTGTCTCAGGTTTTTTAAGGTCAAGATGCCTGTTAGCAATAATTAAGGAGGGATATAACAAGGCTGTTATAACCCTTGAAGGGTGGGAGAGGCAGAGTAAGCATGAGGTTGTTAACCAAAAAATGCCAATATTAAGGAAAAACAGTGGAGGAAAGCATAGACAATTGAGGATACAATTATCAGCCTGTCTTATCCATCCTTCTCTCAATTTTGCAGATTCTAGCCCTAGAGGATGAAGTTAAAAAAAAGGGGGAAAGGAGGAATGGATAGGAAAGCCTCTTAATGGTGTAACTGGGTCTTTGTTTAATTTTCAGAAGAGAAACCCTTTTGACCTCAATGTTGCATCTATAGGCAAAAACCTTAGAGAAAGCATTAACTTCACTGCTTATCACTTCTTTCATTCCCACATTTGCAGCCACCAATTTATGTCCATTTTTTCTTATAAACATGCTTTTCCTTCACATCCGTCCCTATTGTCAGAGTCAGCCTGGAGACCAGTCATTTCGCTGCTGAACTGCCATCGCAGCTGTCTCCCATGATCTTATTCTCACCGCATTCTTTTCTGTGAAATCACAGCACTAGTCAGCTTCCTCCAGCATCATTTTGGCCTCACGCCTTTCAAATCACACTTAAGCTCCTGATCCAGATGTGAGAGCAATCTGGCTGAGACATTTGCTGCCCCTTTGTTCGTCAGTGTTGATTTGGCTGAGCTGACCTTGGAGGCAGATGTCCCCTTCCTTCCTCACTGCTCCCTGCGCACCCCACCCCCAGCCCCCTGGAGCTGCACACATGGAGACCCTGGCAAACAAACAGGAAGGGAAGCTGTGGTCTTGAGCGAAATTGACTAGGGTAAGGGGCAGGGGCGGGAACTGGGACTAAGAACTAGGAAACTCTATCAATGAAGGGCCAATGATGAGGGATGAGACTGAAAGGAAGCAGAAAAATAGATGTTGGGAGGAGAGTAGGAGGAAAACCAGAAAAATGTGGTATTGTGGAAGCCAAGGGAAAGAGGTCTCAAACAGTGAAGAGATATAAGCGAAATGTGGCCTAGACAAACAATACAATATTTTTGTTTGTTTTGTTTTGTTTTTGAGACGGAGTTTCGCTCTTGTCGCCCAGGCTGGAGTGCAATGGCGTGATCTCAGCTCACTGTGATCTCAGCTCTCTGCCTCCTGGGTTCAAGCGATTCCCCTGCCTCAGCTGGGATTACAAGTGCCCACCACCACGCCTGGCTAATTTTTGTATTTTTAGCAGAGACAGGGTTTCACCATGTTAGTTAGACTGATCTGGAACTCTTGACCTCAGGTGATCCACCTGCTTTGACCTCCCAAAGTGCTGGGATTACAGGTGTGAGCCACTGTACCCAGCCACAATACAATATTATTTAGCCTTAAAAAGGAAGGAAATTCTGACACATGCTACAACATGAGATGAAATTGAAGTCATTAAGCTGAGTGAAACAAGTCAGTCACAAAAGTGACAAATACTGTATGGTTCCACTTATATAAAGTACCTACAGTAGGCTGGGTTCGGTGCCTCGTGCCTGTAATCCCAGCACTTGAGGAGGCCAAGGGGGGTGGATCACCTGAGGTCAGGCATTTGAGACCATCCTGACCAACATGGCAAAATCTTGTCTCTACTAAAAATACAAAAATTAGCCAGGTGTGTTGGCGCATACCTCTAATCCCAGCTACTGGGGAGGCTGAGGCAGAAGAATCGATTGAACCCAGGAGGCGGAGTTTGCAGTGAGCCGAGATGTCTCCATTACACTCCAGCCTGGGCAACAAGAGCAAAGCTCCATCTCAAAAATTAAAAAATAAAATAAAATAAAGCACCTAGAGTAGTCAAATTCATGGAGTCAGAAAGTAGAAGGGTGGTTGCCAGGGGCTGGGGGAAGGTGGTAAACAGGAGTTATTGTGCAATGGACGTAGAGTTTCAGTCTTGTAAGATGAAGAGATCTCTGTGAGCCGGGAACTGTGATTCACGAATCTCAGCACTTTGGGAGAGGTAAGGTGAGAGGATAGTTTAAGCTCAGGAGTTTGAGATCAACCTGGGCAACAGAGCAAGACCACCTAAAAAATATCCCCAAAACCGGCCCGGTGTGGGGCATGTGCCTGTGGTCCCAGCTACTTGGGAGGCTGCAGCAGGAGGATCGATTGATTTCAGGAGATGAAGGCTGCAGTGAATTACGATCACACCACTGCACTCCAACCTGGGGGACAGAGCAACACCCTTTCTCAGAAAAAGAAAAAGGAGTTTTATGGGTGCTGGTGATGCTCACACAGCAATGTGCATGCACTTTCATTTCATTAAACTATAATTTTTTTTTTTTAGACAGAGTTTTGTTCTTGTTGCCCAGGCTGGAGTGCAATGGTGCCATCTCAGCTCACTGCAACCTCCGCCTCCCAGGTTCAAGCGATTCTCCTGCCTCAGCCTCCCAAGTAGCCAGGATTATAGGCATGTGCCATTACGCCCAGCTAATTTTGTATTTTTAGTAGAGACAGGGTTTCTCCATGTAGATCAGGCTGGTCTCAAACTCCCAACCTCAGGTGATCCGCCCACCTTGGCCTCCTGAAGTGCTGGGATTACAGGCGTAAGCCACAACACCTGGTCAAACTGTATTCTTAAAGGTAGTTTTACCGTAATTTTTAGAAAAAGTAAAGAGGTCAGCAAATTCAGATGCTGCTAAAAGATCAGGTATAGGGAGGACTGAAAATATCCCTGTGTTTAGCGTCATAGAGATTGCTGGTGACAAGTGTGAGCAGGATCCTGCCTACATTCTGGGTGACTTCAATATTCACATGTAAACACCTATGCATATTTTCTGGCTCATAACTGACTTTCAGTAAAAGTGAGTCATGACAGAATCAGGCTGTCTGTGGTCCATGGCTAACCTCTTCCTCCTGTCCCTGCCTTCACTTGGTGCATTTCATTCTCACTGGCATTCTCTTAGCTCCCATGCACATTTCACCTTTTTTTCCATAAAGTTTAACAGTCTTAAATGTCTTGTTTTCCCTAGTAGGGCACTGATTCCTCCTTTCTGCCATTCCACCTCTCTCTCTGCTGCTTCCAAACAGGCACTAAACACTTTCCTTCTACAAGGCCTTTTCCTAGATTAATTCCATTTGGCTTCAAAAATTCTTACCATTGGGCCGGGCACTGTGGCTCATGCCCGTAATCCCAACACTTTGGGAGGCCGAGGTGGGTGGATCACCTGAGGTCGGGAGTCCGAGACTGTCCTGACCAACATGGTGAAACCCCATCTCTACTAAAAAATACAAAAAATTTGCTGGGCATGGTTGCGGACACCTGTAATCTCAGCTACTCAGGAGGCTGAGGCAGGAGAATCCCTTGAACCCGGAAGGCAGAAGTTGCAGTGAGCCAACATCACCCCATTGCATTCCAGTCTAGGCGACAAAGCAAGACTCTGTCTCCAAAAAAAAAAAAAAAATTTATCATTATCTTTATCTCCTTTATTCATGAATCACTTTTTTCTCATAAAGATCTTAAAATTCTATTTATCATTTATTCAACAATTGCTTCAGGAATTTAATATCCATAAACATGAATAAAGCCACTGCTACATACCAGGTATTGTGCTAGTTGTTAGAGATACAGTTCCTGCCCTCAAGCAGCTCACAGTCCAGTAGAGAAAAATGTGTCTTCTGTCCCTTGTACAGAGACATTTTTGTCTTGAGGTTAAATTTAAAAATGCAAACAGCAAAGAAAAAATCTCTTGAGAGAAAGATTTACAACTATTTTGGGAGACAATATAGCATTACAGTTTCAGTAGGAACTCCTTCTCCTTGCTGACAAATTAAACTGGCCAGGCACAGTGGCTCATGCTTATACTCCCAGCATGTTGGGAGGCCAAGGCAGGCAGATTACCTAAGGCCAGGAGTTCGAGACCAGCCTGGCCAACATGGTGAAACCCATCTCTACTAAAAATACAAAAACTAGCCAGGCACGATGGTGGGCACCTGTATTCCCAGCTACTAGGGAAGCTGAGGCAGGAGACTTGCTTGAACCCAGGAGGGAGAGGTTGCAGTGAGCTGAGATTGTACCATTGCACTCCAGCCTGAGCAACAAGAGAAAAAAAATTAGTATAAACTTACGACTCTGGCCATGTTATATGTGTCCAGCATAATTTTTACAACAGATCTTTTCAGCACTGGTTTTGTCAGCTCCCATAGACATACTCTATGTTCCAGTAAAACTAAATTATTTTCCTATTTCTAAAATGCAACCAATGATTATAAGACACATTATGAATTAAGGAACATTTCAAAGAAAAAAATGACACAACCATAGTACATTCAGATGGTGGTTACAATATACCAATTATGCAAATTATACATATACCAATTATACAAATTTGAAAATGTTAAAATGGAATGAGGAAGCAGAAGGGTGAAGAGTGCATCTTAAGTTCAAATATAGACAGTGTCTGTTGCTCTCAGAAAATGATTTGCATTTCCTGGGCTCCAAACATTTGCGTGTGTTTTTCCTTCCATTTGGAACATCTCTCTTCTCCCTACCTACAACCTATCCAGTTTCTAAGGATGTCTTCCTTTCATCAAACCTGTCCTGATCCAACCAACCAAATGTGATCTTTTGTTTGTTGGTTGGTTCATTCAGCAAATAAATATTGAATGCCTACTGTGCGTCAGGCACTGTTCTAGGCATCAAGGATAAAATGATAGACAAGACAGGCATAGTGTCCTGTCTTCATAGAGCTTCTACCTGGGGAAATATGAAAAGCAAATCGGTCAACAAATAAACGAAATAATTGTAAATTGTAATGAATGCTATGATGAAACAAGCAAGGAGCTGAGACAGAGAACTGTAAAGGGGTGTCTTATCTGTGGCAGATGGCAGGAAAGACCTCTAAAGGGAGGTAAAGTAAGCTGAGAGCTAAAGGGAGAGGAGGAGTTATATGTGCATATATGACAAGAGGCACATTCCAAGCACAGGGAACAACATATGCAAAAGCCCTGAGGTGGGGTTGAGTCTGACCTGTTTGAGAAGTCAGACTTTTCATTCCTTTGAACCTCCAGAGTGTTTCATATCTTCCTTTGGGGTTAATATTCATTTGCCTTGATCATAATCCTTGTTACTTTCTTTTTTTTTTAATTTTTGAGACAGAGTCTCGCTCCGTCGCTCAAGCTGGAGTGCAGTGATGTGATCTCAGCTCACTGCAACCTCCGCCTCCTGGGTTTAAGCAATTCTCCTGCAACAGCCTCCTGAATAGCTGGGATTACAGGTGCGAACCACCACACCCAGTTAATTTTTGTATTTTTAGTAGAGACAGGGTTTCACCATGTTGGTCAGGCTGGTCTCAAACCCCTGATGTCATGATCCATCTGCCTTGGTCTCCCAAAGTGCTGGGATTACAGGTGTGAGCCACAGCGCCTGGCCATAATCCTTGTTACTTTCTTATCACTGTTTCCATACCTTACTAATTTGTAAGTTCCTGAGGGCAATCATTAAGTCTAATTCATCTATGTTTTCCTTACAGGGCCTATGACAGTACCTTGCACAAAACAAAAACAAATGTTCAGCAACTATTTTTTGAATTCTATAATACTGTAAATTGATACCATATAATTAGCCAATTATAGAACGTTTTACTGAGCTACATTTTCCTGGTATACTTTGAGTTTTTACCGAAGGTTGCTCTCATAGCCATATTAGATTCATTAAAATATTTGCTGTAAATGTTTGTTTAATAAGTGTGTTTAATATGCCCTATATGAGTTCCTTTCAGAATTCAGTACTAGCAAAAATTTCACTTCTGAACTGGTTTGCTTCTTCTCCCTTCTGACCCCAAGATTCGTATAATGGGTTGTGCTTCTCCTTACTGTTACGGTGCTAGGAAACTCAAAGTCAATTGAACTATTTAATTTGAACAATTTAAGCCACATGTTTATCCATATGGTTATAATATTTGTTTTTTCTTTTTCCCTGATCCTGACTTTTCTCCTTTTAATGACTAATATCACAGTTTGCCAGACTCCATGCCAAGTGCTTTACACGAGTTATCTCATTTAATCTTTACAACAATCTTGGGTTCTACAGATGGAAAAAAACTGAGGCTTAGAGTACTTACCAAACAGTTAGTAAATATTGGAGCCTGGATTGAACCCAGGCAGTCTGGCTTCCCCACTATGCTGTATTTTAATATCTTGACATGTGGGGTATTGTCTCTTAAAATAATTTCAGGAAAGAGGAGGAGAAATATATATATATATGCTTATAGGTACATAAGTATATTTACATAAAATGATTTGAATTGAATTAAAAACAAATTATACTAAGTGTTGATGACCTATCTCATACATTATATTTGTTTGAGGTGTTTTTTTTTTTTTTTGAGACAGAGTCTTGCTCTGTTGCCCAGGCTGGAGTGTAGTGGCATGATCTTGGTTCACTGCCACCTCCACCTCCCAGGTTTAAGTGATTGTCCTGCCTTGGCCTCCTGAGTAGCTGGGACCACAGGTGCATGCCACCACACTCAGCTAATTTTTTTGTAGTTTTAGTAGAGACAAAGTTTCACCATGTTGGTCAGGCTGGTCTCAAACTCTTGGCCTCAAGTCACACGTTATATTTAGTGGTCACTATGAAACCTACAGAATCCACTAACCCTTTGATTATTTGATATAAATGAGTAGGACATAAATGATACAGTATTTTTATGGTGTTTTTTAATTAAAAAAACTTTTTTTTGGTAGAGTCTTGCTCTGTCACCCGGGCTGGAATGCAGTGGTGCAATCTCGGCTCACTGAAATGTCTGCCTCCAGGGTTCAAGCAATTCTCCTGCCATGGCCTCCCAGATACCTGGGATTATAGGTGTGCACCACCATATCTGGCTAATTTTTGTAATTTTTTTTTAATAGAAAAAGGGTTTTGAGGCAGGAAAATAGGGTCTGGAGTCAAGGAACATAAGGCTGATTCACACTTCAGCTATGAGAAGAAATATCCTCTCTATAGGGCTTACACCTAGTAAATGACTTGTAACACCTTACTTCATCCTCTTCATTTTCATAGGGCATACCCCAAGTAGAGGGTATTGAAACTCACAAGAAGTCAGTAACAGGGGCTTTGAGCATGCTCCCACATTGTGGAATGTACTTTCATTTTCAATAATACCCTTCATTTCTTCCTTGCTTTGTGTGTTTTGTCCAATTCTTTGTTCAACATGCCAGGAACTTGGCCTGCTTCTACAGGTAACAGTTTCACCATGTTGACCAGGCTGGTCTTGAACTCCTGACCTCAAGTGATCTGCCTGCCTCAGCCTCTCAAAGTGCTGGGATTACAGACATAAGCCACTATGCCCAGCCAAGTATATATATATATTTTTTTGAGACAGAGTTTTACTCTTGCTGCCTTGCTGCCCAGGCTAGAGTGCAATGGTGTGATCTCCACTCATTACAACCTCTGCCTCCCGGGTTCAAGGATTCTCCTGCGTCAGCCTCCTGAGTAGCTGAGATTACAGGCGTGTGCCACCATACCCAGCTAATTTTGTATTTTTAGTAGAGACCTGGTTTCTCCATGCTGCTCAGGCTGGTCTTAAACTCTTGACCTCAGGTAATCTGCCTGCCTCAGTCTCCCAAAGTGCTGGAATTATAGGTGTGAGCCACCGTGCCTGGCCAGTTAAGTATTTTTAAATACAGTTTCAATACACAATTGAATCTAAGATGTAAGCAATTTTATTTTAAATTTTCATCAGAATATCAGTCTGGATAAAGAATATCTCAAATTTTCAAATTCAAATTGTGGCCCAGCAAGCACACTGCAGTAAATTTCAGAGAGAGTTCCCAGCTGCACTGCAGTGAAATTCCTTAGATAATACTTCCCATGTTTTAATATAAGATTGGCTCCCAGTTGGGAATTGGATCATGGGTTCCTGGCTCTTTTAGACACACAAGATGAGCTCATCAAGAGATTTTTATGTCATTTAACACATAAATAACTCTGCATTCTCTGTCAGCCAAGATTGGTTTTACATTTTTATAGAGACAATTTGTAAAGAAAAAGGAATTACTGGAATTTATTCCCAAGACAAATTCAGCTCTTCTTTTTTTCATTTTGAGAGGGATTAATAAAAAAAGCACACATTGACTGCAGCATATTATCAAAACTGTCAGAAATCAAATGAGCAAAATTTATTATAGTTAAGAGCAATGAAAAAAATATGCTTTCTAAAGATAAGAAAATGATGGCATAAGATGGTTGCAAAAGAAGAAAAAAAAGGGGGGGCATGGGGTACCTAAAGATGTGTGTGAGTCAATACCACTAAAGGCCTGCACAATTCAGGCATGTGCTTGTTGAAGCAAAGGTTTGTCATGCAGGAGTTGCAAGATGGTTTTGTGCATTGTTGAATTCTACAGTGCTGATGGGATAAGGGCAGAGAAAGAAGCTGATTAGCTTTGTCTAAATATTCTCCTGCAGGCCACTATTTTTTTTCTTTTTTTCTTTTTTTTTTTTGAGACAGAGTCTCACTCTGTCACCTAGGCCAGAGTGCAGTGGCGCAATCTCAGCTCACTGCAACCTCCGCCTCCAGGGTTCAAGCAATTCTCTGCTTCAACCTCCTGAGTAGCTGGGATTATAGGTGCCCACTGCCACATCCAGCTAATTTTTGTATTTTAGTAGAGATGGGGTTTCACCATCTTGGCCAGGATGGTCTTGAACTCCTGACCTCATGATCCACCTGCCTTGGCCTCCCAAAGTGCTGGGTTTACAGGCTTGAGCCACTACCCTCTGCCCTGCAGGCCACTTTCGACAGGTTGCTGGGCATTTACAGTCTGCTGGGTGTTTAGACTTGGAGGTTTCAGAACCTCATTTGTTGTTTTTATCATTCAGCTAACTCCTACTGGGTGCCCACTAACTGCCATCCACTATGCTGGACTGGCAGGGTTTAGAGGTGAATAAAACAAGGAACTGAGAAAGGAGGTGGGGCTGGGCACAGTGGCTCATGCCTGTAATCCCAGCACTTTGGGAGGCTGAGGCAGGTAGATCCCCTGAGGTTGGGAGTTCAAAACCAGCCTGACCAACATGGAGAAACTCTGTCTCTACTAAAAATACAAAATTAGCCGGGCATGGTGGTGCATGCCTGGAATCCCAGCTACTCCGGAAGCTGAGGTGGGAGAATTGCTTGAACCTGGGAGGCGGAGGTTGCCGTGAGCCGAGATGGCACCATTGCACTCCAGCCTGGGCAACAAGAGCAAATCTCCGTCTCAAAAAAAAAAAACCATCTTGTCTGGCCAGGCGCAGCGGCTCACACCTGTAACTCCAGCCCTTAAGGAGGCAGAAGCGGGGAGATCACCTGAGGTCAGGGGTTTCAGACCAGGCTGGCCAACATGGTGAAAACCCGCCTCTACTAAAATTACAAAAATTAGCTGGGCGTAGTAGCAGGCACCTGTAATTCCAGCTACTCAGGAAGTCGAGGCAGGGGAATCTGCTTGAACTCAGGAGGTGGGGGTTGCGGTGGACCGAGATGGCACCATTGCACTCAAGCCTGGGGAACAAGAGAGAAACTCCGTCTCAAAAAAAAAAAAAGCATCTTGTTATATTTCCTTCCAAGTTTTTGTTACAAGCAATTTTTTTACATAGTTATATATACATGTTATTTAGATACAGATCGAAATCTTTAACTTCATATCATGAGCACGTTTTCATGTTTCTTCACTGTTCTAATGCCTAGATAGCATGGTAAATATTTAATACATATTTACTTGAATGACTCAACACATTTTCTTCCTGTACATTTGAAAATTGCTTATACAAAGAAAAAATAGGCGGGGTGCGGTGGCTCACATCTGTAATCCCAGCACTTTGAGAGGCCGAGGTGGGCGGATCACCTGAGGTCAGGAGTCCGAGACAAATCTGGCCAACATGGAAAAACTCCGTCTCTAGCAAAAATACAAAATTAGCCAGGCGTAGTGGCGAGCGTTTGTAATCCCAGCTACTCAGGAGGCTGAGGCAGGAGAATCGCTTGAACCCGAGATTGCAGCGAGCCAAGATCGTGCCACTGCACTCCAGCCTGGGCAACAGAGGGAGACTCTTGCCTCAAAAAAAAAAAAAATGTGGTGTGGGCAGTTACTATACAGAATAAATAACTATATATTGTGATAGCTCAATAGTGCTTTCTTGGTAATAATTAAAATTAGGTGGCCAGGCAAGGTGGCTCACGCCTGTAACCCCAGCATTTTGGGAGGCCGAGGCAGGCAGATCACTTGAGGTCAGGAGTTCAAAACCAGTCTGCCCAACATGGTGAAAACCCACCTCTAAGATACAAAAAATTAGCCAGACATGGTGGTGTACACCTGTAGTACCAGCTACTTGGGAGGTTGAGGCAGGAGAATCGCTTGAACCCTAGAGGCAGAGGTTGCGGTGAGCCACGATCACACCATTGCACTCCTCCCTGAGCTACAGAGCGAGACTCCTCAAAAAAAAAAAAATTAAAATTATATGTGGCATTATGTTTACAGATATCTATTTATAATCACACGTAGCTAAAATTGAAAGAGCAAAAAATGATGGGGTGCAGTGGCTCATACCTGTAATCCCAGCGCTTTGGGAGGCCAAGGCGGGCAGATCACAAGGTCAAGAGATTGAGACCATCCTGACCAACATGATGAAACCCCATCTCTACTTAAAATACAAAAATTAGCTGGGCGTGTTGGCGCAAGCCTGTAATCCCAGCTATTCAGGAGGCTGAGGCAGGAGAATTGCTGGAACCCGGGAGGCGGAGGTTGCAGTGAGCTGAGATTGCACCATTGCATTCCAGCCTGGCGATAGAGTGAGACTCCATCTCAATAAAAAAAAAAAAAAAAAAAAAAGAAAGAGCAAAACATGCTTCTAAGGTTAGGTATCCCTTGGTATGATATGCTTTGCTAGAAGGTAATGAATATGAAAGCCAGATTGCTTATTGAGCATCATGATTCTGGCTCACGGCAGCTAGCACTGAAAGAACTGAAACACACACACACACACACACACACACACACACACTTTTATGTTACATTATCCTGAAAATTCATGAGATAGTGTGGTGGTTTTGTTGTTTCTATTGTTGTTTGTTTATTGTTTTGTGCGAAAGATTCAATTTGAAAGGCTGGAATTTTCCACAAGCCTGTCTTTGCCTAATACTTCCCATCCTGAAGCATCTGACAAGCATTGCTAGGCACTGGAAGCCACATGTAATGTAAACCTTGCACTTTTTAAATGGTCAAGTTGAATTATGGCTTGGAATAAAGAAATAATAGGGAATTAGTGCCTTTGCCAAATACAATACTCTACTCTGGATTTACTGACATTTCATCTATTATTTTGAATTAGAACATGGAGTAACTTGCAATTATGCCATTTCTGTTTGGCAAGAAAGTGCCATATCTCAGTTCAGTCATTTTCTAATGTTTATCTGTTATATATGTGTTGAAAATTTTTTAAAGAAATTTTGTGATTCCCTTTGGGAAACCTCAAAGGTTCTGAATTACTTAAAATGGTAGAGTTACTTCTTCAAATAAAAATTCTAATTGCAAACAGAACCTTGAAACTATGGTACACATGTAATGTGTGGCAATGCATCTGGTTTTTCTGCTTTGATGAAGAAAGAAGCTCAACACATCACTATGTGTCATGGCTTTCTACATCATCTTGCATAGGCATTAAATTCCCTGCCAATAGTCCTGAAAGATGTTTTACCTATAGTTGCAGAACTCATCAGTTTCTCCAGATCCTGGGCTTCGACTCACTGGTGTTTAAAGAGATTTTTGTCAAGAAATAAAAGCAGAATACATGAATAAGTCAAGGCTTTTGTTCAGCGTAAGAACCTGAGGTTGCCATTTTGGAAACTGACCAGAAAAAAACAAAAACAAAAACAAAAAAAATCTATGAGTCCTTTTGGCTAAGTTGCCATCGTGGGAAAGGAGATTGGGAAGAGGCAAATATAAACAATTTTTCCATGCTGGAGGATATTCTCCTGGCTCTGTTTAAGAGTGATGAAACATGTTGATTTCTCACAAGGTAGAAATCTGCAGACTTCTGGAAACACTGCAGAATACTTCTAAGGCTTAAACTAGTTTGCCCTTAAAATTGGATTTTTAGTTGATTTTTAGCCATTTCTTTCCTGACATATACAACATAGACAATACAGATTTTGCAAAGATGACCAACTTTGTAGATGTGAGGAAATGATGCAACTGTATTAGCTTGAAGGGCCCTAGAGAAATCCAGTGTGTCTGGACTTAAACCTATTCATCTGCCACAACATACTTTCATTAATCTGGGCTTCCTTACATTTGTTGCTATCAAAATTGATAGATGTATCACAAATGACAAACATATTACCACGTAAGACTACACTGTAATTTCTTCTCAAGTCAAGTAATGGCAGCCTTCATGTTGAAATTTGCTTTGGGGGAAGAATTTTAATTTTTTTATTTTGTATTTGCTCACTGAATTTATTTTAGATTACTCTATTTACATGAATAAACAAGAATGAGAGAACATTTTTTTTCCAGGATTTTTTTCTATGTGAAGGAAGTCAATTTCTAATGCAGTAAGATGAAGTATGTGCCAAAATTGGAGGGGTGGCATGTTTATATGCATTTTTGTGGGAAAGTGATTCTTATCTTTGATCAGATCAAAAGAGGGTCATTCACCTCTTTTGATCTGATCAAAGATAAGAATTCTTAACCAAAAACAGGATTAAGAATTGCTCATCTAAAATATCCAACTGCAGGCAGGGCACAATGACTGACACCTACAATCCCAGCACTTTGGGAGGCCAAAGCTGAAGGATTGCTTGAGTCCAGGAGTTTGAGACCAGCTGGGGCAACACAGTGAGACTCCACTTCTACAAAAAAATGCAAAAATTAGCCATGCTTGGTGGCATGCACCTGTCATCCCAGCTACCTGGAAGTTCCCTTGAACCTTGTGAACTATTATCATGCCATTGCACTCCAGCCTAGGAGACAGATGGAGACCCTGTTTCAGTAAATAAATAGTGACTTTATTTTATAGTGACTAAGCGGAGTCCCTGGAACATAAACATTTGCCTAAGGTGACACAGCTAGTAAGTGTTAGGACTGGAATTTAAACCCAGTTCTCTTACGTCTAAGGCATAAGAGACATGTATTATATGTACTTCTACACATGTAGCCATTATATCTCCTCAGTGGGGCATCCCACAGTGACATAAGATAATTATTTGGAACCAGACCAAATCAAACAAAAACAATAAACAAAAAAATTCCGTGAAAGTAAAGTCTTTTGTTCCATATGTGTGACTATCAGATTTTTCTCAACCTTGACTTCCTACCTGTCCAAACCTGTGCTAACTGCCAGCTGCTTGGAAAATCCATCTGCCACCTACCCCATCTTGTTCCTGCTTGTTTTTCTTCTTTAATAACAAATGTCCCAATTACAAATCCACTGGCATTTTTAAGCATCTTAAATAACCAACACCAGCCTTCACCTGGGTGTGTCTCTATTCTCTAAACCCAAACTCTGGCTTTTCCTGGTATGTCACTTTGCCATTGTCTGAACTCTGCATATAATACTTTATACTAGAGTTTGGTGAGTTCTTGGGGCTATATGTTGAAATAGACCCATTGCTTTAAAGAGAAAAAAGCAGAGAAAGCTAACTTAAAGCTTAAAGCTCTTTAAATTTTCAAGTATATAAAAGTTATACCTTTCCACATTTAATTCAATAAAATATCT
This sequence comes from Callithrix jacchus, assembly GCF_049354715.1. Taxonomy (NCBI): domain Eukaryota; kingdom Metazoa; phylum Chordata; class Mammalia; order Primates; family Cebidae; genus Callithrix; species Callithrix jacchus. Next base: position 99,514,787 of record NC_133510.1, on the reverse strand, counting down.
TCATAACTGAATTTTTTTTTTAGTTCAATAATTTCTTTTTCTTTGTTTCTTTCCTTTATTTTTTTCTTTTTTTCTGAGATGGAGTTTCACTCTTGCTGCCTGGGCTGGAGTGCAATGGCGTGATTTCAGTTCACTGCAACCTTTGCCTCCTGGGTTCAATGGATTCTCCTGACCTCAGCCTCCTGAATAGCTGGGATTACAGGCATGCACTACCATGCCTGGCTAATATTTTTGCATATTTAGTAGAGACGGGGTTTCACCATATTGGCCAGGCTGGTCTCCAACTCCTAACCTCAGGTGATCTGCCCTCCTCAGACTCCCAAATTTCTGGGATTACAGGTGTGAGTCACTATGCCTGGCCAAGAATTTCTTTTTAATTGCTGATCAAAACAACAAAACAGAGTTGACATGTTTACTCCTAGTACTTCCTGTCTGCCATTTTGAAAATGGGGTAGGCTATTTGAATTAAGTCCTTTGTTAGCATATGAACAATAAATAACAATATTAGCTGTCAATATCAATATGGTGGTAGAGCATTTGACTGCACATCAAGAGGTCACCGTTTCAAATCTGGATGCACCGTCAAAAAAAAAATATATCAATATGGTACTGTGATGCTGAGAGCTATACAAGCATGCCTTTGGTCCTTACAACCACTCTGCAAAGTAGAAAGTATTATCCCAATTTGCATATGAGAAAATGAAGATCAAAGAAGTTAAGTGTAAGCCTAGCATGTAGACAAAATCCTTCTTTTCATGAGTAAGTATAATTTAAAGGAAGTCTAGGAAAAACAAGTACTTACTGCTGGGAGCCCCAAGGGCCTTTGTTAGTTCCCAGTCCAATTTCTCCACTGTAAGCAAACTAAAAGTGATACTTTTAGTTTGTATCAGCAGTGGGTGAAATCAAGGTGGGTGGTTTGGGAGGATAAACTACAGTGAAAGTCCCATCTGGGAAGTTAACACTATCCAGGGAAATGGTGGCAGAGAAATAGTATCCAGGGAAATGGTGGTGTCATTCTTGTATCTGATTTCTCACAATAATGCATATAAACACCCCCTATTCCCAATTTTGGTAAATATTTTATCGTAATGCATTAGAAATTAACTTCCCTTATATATTAAAAAAAACTTAAAAGAAATTTTCTTCCCTCATTTTTGTTTATTCACATAAATGGAGTAATCGGAAATAAATCCAATATGTGCAAACACAAAAGAAAAAACTTAAAATCCTTCCCTCAAGCAGCATGTGAGACTCTGCTTGCACGAAAACACTGTGGTTTCCAGCGATGGAGAAGGGGAATTAAATGATCTATATGGTAGCTGACTGGGCAGGACCCCAACCAAGGGAGGCACCCCTTCACTCCAGTGACTCCTAGGCACGTTTCAGGGAAGGCTTTGCAGGGCTGTAGGGAAGGTTCAGGAAACACAGGTCACAGAGTATCAGGCAGCCAATAAATAGAGTAATCATGCAGACTCTATAGCAACAGACACAAGTATTTATGATATGATAAATGAAGAACATAATACAAATCTACCTGTATACTATTAAAACATATATGAATATGAAATAAGGGCTAAGAAGAAATACTCCAAAATGATACCAGTTACTATGTTGGAGTTGTGAAGTTAAGGACAATTTTCTTTTATTTCTAAGTGTTTTAATGATGTTCTGAATGAAGGATTTTAAAAGTGTTTACCAAAAAAAGGTAATAAAAGAGAAGAGATAAAATAACATTTTATATTATATGAGAAAAGTAGAAAGTTCTTAAAAACCTAATGACTTTTTCTTCCATTCTTCTTCTATCATCTTTTCAAAGTCCACTTAAAGCTTCTTCTCATTCCAGTTCATTCTTTGTTTTGAATAAAACTGACCAGTCTCCCTCAGGCTTAATTCCAGTATTGTTGGAGCCTGTTGTATTTTGCTAGCTTGGTGTCACTTGTGTGAGCCATACAGACTTGTCTCAATCTGAGTTGGAAGTACATGACCTGCAGGAAAAAGCTCAGCTATTTAGTTTGCAAAACAGCAAAAGGCATGAATGAGATACAAAAAGAAAGGCAGTGTTTCTCAGGTAAGCAAATGAAAAACCTTGGATGCCAGACTTAGCAAAGTTGTTTTAGTTAGGAGAAGTTGGGTCTACAGCCCTAACCATCCTGAATGTGCCTTATCTCGTTAAAGCTAAGCAGGATCAGGCTTGGTTAGTACTTCTATGGGAGAAGTTGGAAAACCAAATGCTAGGGAAAGAAATGGAATATTTTGCATTTAGTGGGTTTACAATGTAAACAAAATTAAATTAATTTCTAAAGACTATTTTAAAAGACTTTTTCAGAATTTATAGTATGTCTCTATTGTGAAATACAGTGTTTAACCTTTCTAATAAAAGTTCAGCATTAATCTTAATCTTGTTATATAAAAACACTAGACCCAAATTTCATGTGACTCTACAGCCAAAACTATTAATACCTTAAAGACAAGAGCCCAGGCAGTTTAACTAATTTAACAGTTTAACTAAATTAACAGTTTAACCAGATAACTAATTTAAAATTTCAGTTTTGAAAATATTGCCATGGAGTAAGAATCATAAAGAATGCCATGTCCCATGCACAATTTGGTAAAGGACGAGAGGCTATTTCAAGATGTTCTGATTTCATTTATTATTAATATAATTATCTCTTTATCAAACCACTTACAAAAAGAGAAGCACCTACCTTTTATAGCTACGTATAATAGATTGTCTTCTAAAACTGAATTACTGTTAATAAACAATTAATATTTGAAGTAAATATGTCAAAAGCTACAGATCGAATAGGAATAGGTTGACTACCTTGCAAATAATGCCCAGTGCTAAGATATGTGGTCAAACTACATATTATGCATTCATGGAGGCCAGGAATTGCCACTTAAGGTACTGCTGCATTCTCCATAGCACTCAATGGGAGTTCTAATTCCTAATTAGGCACCAGTAAGTGCTTGTTGACTTGCCTTATGTAAACATTGTAACCTGCTTTAATTTCCTACTCCTACCACTTTTCCCAGCTAGAAGGCCTCCTCTTCTCCTGAGCAGCATATTCAAACTTTTATCTTAGGCTCTTAGCTCCTTCTAAATTATTGACAGGCCTTCTTTGCCCCCATAGACACTAAGCCCTTTGAGGACCTGGACACTGCCTGTGTCATGCTTCCATTCTTTACAGTGCCTGGTCATTGTAGAGATGAAATACAAATTGTTTGAAGGAATTCTTGAAGGAAATGGTAGTTGGAAAGTATATAGGAGGCTGGGGGTGCAGTGGCTCACGCCTGTAATCCCAGCACATTGGGAGGCCAAGCTGAGGGGTGGATCACTTGAGGTCAGGAGTTCAAGACCAGCCTGGCCAACACTGTGAAACACTGTCTCTACTGAAAATACAAAAAATAGCTGGGCTTGGTGGCATGAGCTTGTGGTCCCAGCTATTCAGGAGGCTGAGGCAGGAGAATCACTTGAACTTGAGAGGCGGAGGTTGCAGTGAGCCGAGATCATGCCACTGTACAGCAGCCTGGGTGACAGAGCAAGACTCTCTCAAAAATAGGGGAAAAAACCCCAGATACATATGATAGATAACTTCTAGTTCTCAGTCTTAAAATTGCTTGAGTACCTCTGATAAAATAAATTTAGATTTATAGCTGTACTTGTAAATACAGGGTATAGAAAGCAGGTAAATAAGAATCTGTGGTTCATGTGCTTTGGTCCCCTTACAGGAGAATCTTTTCAGATCAGAAATGACATGTATTTTGTTCATAGTAGCTATTACCGATCTTTCATATTCTGAACGTTAGTTAACACTTTTATTTTTAAATGGAGTTTTGCTCTTGTTGCCCGGGCTAGAGTGCAGTGGCGGATCTCAGGTCACTGCAGCCTCTGCCTCCCGGGTTCAAGTGATTCTCCTGTCTGCTCCTGAGTAGCTAGGATTACAGCATCTGCCACCATGCCCAGCTAAGTTTTTTGTATTTTTAGTAGAGATGGGGCTTCACCACGTTGGCCAGGCTGGTCTCGAACTCCTGACTTCATGTGATCCACCCACCTTGGCCTCCCAAAGTGCTAGGATTACAGCCGTGAGTCACTGTGCTCGGCCCATGTTAGGCAATACTTATGATGAATAATACACTAAGAAATAAACATTATTTATTTATTTATTTTTGATCTAAATGGGGCTGCAAATCTTCAAGCAAAAAATGTTTATTATTCTGCGTTACTTTTTTCTAAATATTGTAGTGCATTTCCATAGAAGACAGATGACTTCTTTTGAGCATTATAAACTCTGCCTTCCTAGATGCATTTTCATCAAAGTATTTTTCCATGACTTTTGCAGTCATGGTGTGCGGGAGTGGAAGGAAGAACACTAAAGTTTATTCATTGCTTGTTAAGTGCCAAATATTTGGTATCTAATAGTGGAGCCAAGATCTAAACCCAGGTTCAGATTCCTTTCACCTTTCACTTTTTTTTTTTTTTTTTTTTAAATAAGAGAATCTCATTCTGTTGCCCAGGCTGGAGTGCAGTGACACAATCATAGCTCACTGTAATCTTGAACTCCTGTGCTCAAGTGATCCTCCTGCCTCAATGTCCTGAGTAGCTGGGACTATGGGTGCAAGCCACTGCATCAGGCAAATTTTTTTTTCTTATTTATTTAGAGACTGGGTCTTACCATGTTACCCAGGGTAGTCTGGAACTTCTGGCCTCAAGCGATCCTACCACCTTGGCCTCCCAAAGTGCTGGGATTACGGGCCTAAACCACCACACCTGTCCCACTTTGAATTCTATATTCTACTGCATCATGCTATAAAATTTTAGAACTTTTATGTGAAATAAAAAAGGCCTGAAATATTTTATTTCATCATGCCTAGCAGTTGACAGAAAGTAATAAAGGAATAAAGCATGATGCACAGATAGGCACTGACTACTTTATCAGTGGGTTCATTTAAAATGATGTGAATGATCCAAACATGTAAAATAATTTTTTATTTTATCTTAGTTCTTATTTTTATTTATTTTATTTTTTTGAGACAGAGTCTCACTCTGTCGCCAGGCGCCAGGCTGGAGTGCAGTGGCACAATCTCGGCTCACTGAAACCTCTGCCTCCCAGGTTCAAGCAATTCTCCTGCCTCAGCCTCCCGAGTAGCTGGGACTATAGGTGCATGCCACCAGGCCCAGCTAATTTTTGTATTTTAGTAGAGACGGGGTTTCACCATATCAGCCAGGATGGTCTCGATTTCCTGACCTCATGATCTGCCCGCCTCGGCCTTCCAAAGTGCTGGGATTACAGGTTTGAGCCATTGCGTCCGGCCTTAGTTTTTCTTTTTTTGAAGAACACCATGGTTCTTCAAAAATCTTTTTAAACAGATTACATTATTAAGTGTTTTTTTTTTAACACTACAAGAAAATGATCTTGTGACAAACACAAGTTGTTTTTGTAAATGTCTTTACATTTCTAAGTGTTTGAGAGGTTAATGCTGAATGAAATATTTAGCACTTCCAATGCCTTCCAATCAAACTGGAATTTAAGGATAAGTAATCGTTATGAGCTCTAGAAAATAATTTTAATTGTGATTTATTTAATGGCTCTGAGTATCAGGGTGCCCAAAGCAATAGGATATCCTACCCAATGGCAATTTTCTCCTTGCCTAGAGGGAAAGCACCTCTAATTGCACAGATGATCTATGGTTCAGACTAGGAATATAAAACGAGGAAAAATTTACATTAAATAAACACCTGAGATGGAACATTATCTCAGACTTCTCAGATTATTTCCACATTGAGGAAGTAAAGGGAGAAGGGAACTGACATTTATTGCATATTACAACCTGCTTTAACAGGATATCCTGGATTTAACAGGTCAATATTTCATATAGGTTAAGTAGGTTTTAGGCATGGCTCACTCACTGTTGCCCACTGATAGCAGATCAGGCGGTCAGGAGATTGAGACCATCTGGCCAATATAGTGAAACCCTGTCTCTACTAAAATTACGACAATTAGCTGACATGGTGATGCATGCCTGTAATCCCAGCTACTCGGGAGGCTGAGGCAGGAAAATCACTTGAACCCAGGAGGTGGAGGTTGCAGTGAACTGAGATCGTGTCACTGCACTTCAGCTTGGCAACAGAGCGAGACCTCATCTCAAAAAAAAAAAAAAGAAAGAAAGAAAAGTATTTTTAGAATATATTTATTTGTAGCTTATCTAGCTTCTTTTTTTTTTGTTTGTTTGTTTTTGTTTTTTGAGACGGAGTTTCGCTCTTGTTTCCCAGGCTGGAGTGCAATGGCACGATCTCAGCTCACTGCAACCTCCGCCTCCTGGGTTCGGGCAATTCTCCTGCCTCAGCCTCCCGAGTAGCTGGGATTACAGGCACAGGCCACCATACCCAGCTAATTTTTTGTATTTTTAGTAGAGATGGGGTTTCACCATGTTGACCAGGATGGTCTCGATCTCTTGACCTCGTGATCCACCCACCTCGGCCTCCCAAAGTGCTGGGATTACAGGCTTGAGCCACCGCGCCCGGCCTGTAGCTTATATAGTTTATATTAACCTCTTCTTTGACCCTGAGGCTAGAAACCACCTATGGGTTAAGTGATGTGACTTCTATATAGATATGCTTACAGAAAGCCTGCATTTTTAAGTGTTTTGAAAAATTCGGGCTTGTACAGACAGGTTAGATAATACAGTGGTTTCAAATGGCCATTAAACAGCACAGTGTTTTGGATCCCATTCTTTTTTTAACAGTATGATTAACATGCAACAAACTGCACGTCTTTAAAGTGTCCAATTGGATAAGTGTACATCCACAAAGCCATCACCACAATCATTAAAAAAAGAACACATTTGTCATCCTCCACAAGTGTCATGCTCCTTGGTAACCCTTCCCTCCTCCAGACCGAGGCAATCACCGATCTGCTTTTTGTCACTATATTTTGCATTTTCTATAGTTTTATAACAATGTAACCATACATTGTGTACTCTTTATTTGGTCTGACTTCTTTGACTCAACATAATTATTTTGGGATTCCTCTATGTTGTTGCATGTATCAGTAATTCATTCCTTTTTGTTTATCCCTTCACTTGCCTCTTTTTTTTCGGTTTGCCCTTGCTCTACTTATCAAAATTTATACTTTCTCTGATTTTCTTTTTTTCTTTCTTTCTTTCCTTTTATTTTAAGACGGAGTCTTGCTCTGTCACCCAGGCTGGAGTCCAGCGGCACGATCTCGGCTCACTGCAACCTCCACCTTCCAGGTTCAAGCAATTCTCCTGCCTCAGGCTTCCAAGTAGCTGGGATTACAGGCACCTGCCACCACGCCCAGCTAATCTTTTTTGTATTTTTAGTAGAGACAGGGTTTCATCATTTTGGCCAGGCTGGTTTCGAACTCCTGACCTCAAATGATCCACCTGCCTTGGCCTCCCAAAGTGCTGGGATTACAGGTGTGAGCCACTATACCCAGCCTTCTCTGATTTTCAATTTCTGATTATGCCCTTGGCAGTTACTCAGGTATAGTGGACACCTGTGGTTTCTGACTGTCCTGCATCCCACCCCTCTCCTCTTCTGCTAGAAGCACCCTCCAATCCTTTGGACAACTGCATCTTTTCCATTACATGTGTTCTGGTGGGACCCTTCTGATTAGAGGGTGGGCACGTATGACCCAGGCCAATCAGAGCCTTTCCTTGGAATTTTCTAAATGGGCCTACTTCCCCTTGGATTAGGAACTGTGAGAGTGTGATCTCAGAGCTGACAGTGAATTTATCAAGAATGAAGTTGGCACATAGAAGCCCAGATGAGAGACAAAAATCTGGCTGGTGATAAAGCCCACTCATCCCTGGCTTTCTGCATTTTAATTAATTGGGTGCCCTGCATCCACTACCCTACTTATGGTAGGAGAACCTGTTTCTTGTTTTGGGAGGACCTCTCTTCCCACACTCTCAGCACATGTGATTCAGCTGAGGCCGACTCTACTCTGTCTATGGGGGTGAAGCCTATGTCCAGGCCCTAGCCAATCACTTATCTGCCTTGGCCACAACGACAGTCAGTGATTTAAACTGAGCGATATAATGCTAATATTTGTGCTACTAAGAATGTTACTCCCTTTTTCCTGTGGGACTTGAACCTGGAAGCTTAGAGCTATAAATATTACAGACATCTCTTAGACGGGTAGAGAGCCAAGGCTGCCAAAAGCAGAACCGAGAGGAGAGAAACCAGGTCCTGATGACATTGGGAAGGCTATTGGGTAAGATGACCTTAAAGTCTGCGCCATCCCTAGTCTTGTCTTGTCTTTTCTTTTTTGAGATGGAGCCTTGTTCTGTCACCCAGGCTGGAGTGCAGTGTCACAGTCTCAACTCACTGCAACCTCTGCCTCCCAGATTCAAGCAATTCTCCTGTCTCAGCCTCCCGAGTAGCTGGGACTACAGGCACACGCCACCATGCCTGGCTATTGTTTGTATTTTTATTAGAGAAAATAGAGGTTTCACCATATTGGCTAGGCTGGTCTTGAGCTCCGGGCCTCAAATGATCCGCCTGCCTTGGCTTCCTAAAGTGCTGGGATTACAGGAGTGAGCTATAATCCTAGTACCTGATCCCTAGTCTTTTCAATTACACAAACAACAAAATCCCCCTTCTGTTTTGTTTGAGTTGTTATTCATGTCACTTAACAACAGAAAAACTTGAGATACAATGCATTACATTCATTATCCCATTACTTAACTCTTAGTTAAGTAATTTAGCAAAATCTCACGGTGACAAAATCAGGACTCCCATCCAATCCAACTGATTGCAAAGCCCTATTTCCATGCAATGTTGCTTCAGGGTTAGAACCCTGACCTGCTTAATTTATGTTTTTCTACTTTCTTTCTATTACGTGAAGTTTAACACTAACAACATCTGCAGCTTTCTTATTGCTGAAATAAAATTTGTATAAGACTTAATTCTCCCTTTTCCCTGCTTCTTTTTTGTCTTCCTTCTCCTCTTCCTTGTTTTTCAGTTTTCCAATATCTATATTCCAAGTATTTGCTCTAGTCTCCTCGTCACAGATCATATCAATACTAGAATGGTTCTGGGGGTCATGTAGGCTTGGGCAAGGAAAGTTAGTTTACTGAAATTTGCACGTCTGAACTACTAATAGCTAAGGACTAGAATAATACAAATCAGTCCTATCAATTTACCCAAAAGAATATCACTGGGTCAGACTTCAAAGGATCATTAAAAGGATGAAAAAGGCCAGGAGAGGTGTCTCACGTCTGTAACCCAGCACTTTGGGAGGAATAGGTAGGTGAATCATTTGAGGTCAAGAGTTTGAGACCAGCCTGGCCAACATGGTGAAATCTTGCCTCTACTAAAAATACAAAAATTAGCTGGGCATGTTGGTGGGCACCTGTAATCCCAGCTACTTGCGAGGCTGAGGCAGGAGAATTGAACCACTGGAACCCAGGCGGTAGAGCTTGCAGTGCGCTGAGATCATGCCCCTGCTCTCTAGCCTGGGTAACAGAGGGAGACTCTAATATCGAAAAAAAAAAAAAAAAGGATGAAAAAATATAATGATAATTCCAACAAGCCCCTGGGGAAATGGCCAATTGCCACATCCTTCTTCTTAACCTGCTTAAGAAGAGAAAACCTATACTATCCCAACTCCCACTTTCCAATGTTCTTTTTTTTTTAAGCAAGACATTTGTTAAGCTTAAAGATAGCTTCATCATGCCTATAACCCCAACACTTTGGGAGGTCGAGGCAGGTGGATCACTTGAGGTCAGGAGTTTGAGACCAGCCTGGCCAACATGGTGAAACTCTGTCTTTATACTAAAATACAAAAATTAGCCAGGCGTGGTGGTACGCACCTGTAGTCCCAGTTACTGTCAAGGCTGAGGCAGGAGAATTGCTTGAACTTCAGAGGAGGAGGTTGCAGTGAGTCTAGATGGAGCTACTGCACTCCAGCCTGGGTAATAGAGGGACAGTCCACCTCAAAATCTCAAAAGAAAGAAAGAGAGAAAGGAAGGAAGGAAGGAAGGAAGGAAGGAAGGAAGGAAGGAAGGAAGGAAGAAAGATAGCTTCATGTTGTGTTTCATATTTTTCAAAAAGCTCAAATAAACTTTAAATGTATTTTATTTGATTAAGGCCCGTATCTGCTTTTTCTCAGAGATAGAACATCAATCTAGTTGAGGTATTAATATCACATTTAAAAGAGAAAGAAAGAAAAACGAATCCCATCTTAATTTCTTTCTTTTTTTTTTTTTTTTTTTTTTTGAGATGGAGTTTCACTGTTGTTACCCAGACTGGAGTGCAATGGCACAATCTCGGCTCACCACAACCTCTGCTTCCTGGGTTCAAGCAATTCTCCTGCCTCAGCCTCCTGAGTAGCTGGAACTACAGGCGTGCACCACCATGCCCAGCTAATTTTTTGGATTTTTAGTAGAGACGGGGTTTCACCTTGTTGACCAGGATGGTCTCGATCTCTTGACCTCGTGATCCACCCGCCTCGGCCTCCCAAAGTGCTGGGATTATAGGCGTGAGCCACTGTGCCCAGCCCCATCTTAATTTCTTAATAGAGACCTGTATGCAGTCTTACTGGAAGCCTGGAAACGAACTCTCCCTAAGCATTTTGTCAGCAACTAGAGAAAAATTTCATTTTAAAATAAAATATTTGAAAATTATGTCCACCTTAACTGCCAAAGATTGGGTTTGGTTCCTGGATTCATTTCCTTTATAAGGACACATGACATCACTCTGCTGAAAGCTTTTTATAATGCTCCCTGGACTAGACCAAATGTCTCAGATGTTATTCATCCTCTAGGGTTAAGTCTGGTACTCCAAATTGGAAATTTTACATATAAACAGGGAAGAAATTTCCCTCCCCAAATTTGTAACTTGTAAATCTATGGAAATATTCTGATAATGATCTCAAATAGATCTGACTCTGTCAAATCTCTACAGTTAAACTTTAAGTGGCAGGGTACAATTGTATCATTATGCAATGGTATATAGCTGTTTTGCAGGTGTTAAGATGGTACAAAATACTAAAAATAAATGTTAAGGCCAGGCTAGATGTTTCATTTTTGAAGCAGGTTTTTTTTTTTTTTTTTTTTTTTTTTAGGCCAGTCAAGTGAAGCAGTGGGAGTGGAGAAGGAACAAAGAAATCTGTAACTGGTTGTGCTCAATTAGCTGTAAACACCACTGCACTCGGACCAGCCTGAAGCAGGTTTTAAAAACCCTTTGACAAAACTTTTTTCTCACCTACAGCTTCATTTTTACCAAATGTAAAATTCTTTTGCTCAAGTGATATTAGAGGGAAAATAATTGATTGCTGTCCTTAGCTTATTTTGCTTTACTCTTCTTGCGAAACAAACAAACAAATAAATAGACTTCCTATATGATTCAGGCTAGTAAAATAGGGAGTGAACCCAGACAAAAAGTGTCTTTTTCAATTTGATCAGTTATCTAATTTCTTTGAGAATTTGTAAGAAATATAAATTAATAAATAGAAATACTCCAGAAATTCAGACATATGGAAAATTGTTTTGTAACTAAAGCTATGTATTGACATTATATATAGAGCAGTGGTTCTCAAAGTTTATTGTACAACACAGCATCTTAGTAAATCTTAGTAAACAGTTTGCTGGGCCCCACCCCAGAGTTTCTGATGCAGCTAGAGTTGGAACTGAGAACTTGCATTTCTAAGAAATTCCCAGGTAACATTACTGAGACCCACTGATGCTGAAACCAGCTTAAGTGTTTCTTTTTTGTATCTTATCTGAATGTTTTATATTTGTTTCCCAGTGTCATTTTCAGAATGTGAATCCCAGCAAAGATTTTCTGGACTTACCAATTGTCCAAAGTTCAATCACCTTCAATATTCTCCCCTCAATATTTTCATATATGTCCCATGACACAGCTATTCTATGGTGAAAACACTTTGGGATATACTTGTTTCACTGGAAATAAAATTATTTTTAAATCTCAGAACTTCTAAGAGCCTTAAATATGTAAATATATATTGTAAATTTCCAAAAGGGAGATAAAGTATGTGGCATTTCTCAAGTGGATTTGATCTTGGAATTCTTCCCCAATCTTTTTCTTTCAGGAATCACTATGGAACATCTATTAATCACAGGAAAATATTCTAAGAAAATAATTGTATAATTTAACATAGTTTTACAAGGTTAGAAAAAAAGCCTATATTACAATCTAGGGAAAAAATAATTAACATGATCACAACATTACATATAGTTTTTTGTTTTTTTTTCAGACAGAGTCTTGTTCCATCACCCAAGCTGGAGTGTAGTGGCATGATCTTGGCTCACTGCAAGCTCTGCTCCTGGGATTCAAGCTATTCTCCTGCCTCAGCCTCTCCAGTAGCTGGGATTACAGGCACCTGCCACCACCTGGCTGATTTTTGTATTTTTAGTAGAGATGGCATTTTTGCTATGTTGGCCAGGCTGGTCTCAAACTCCTGACTTCAAGTGATCTGCCTGCCTCAGCCTCCCAAAGTGCTGGGATTACAGGCGTGAGCGACCATTCCAGACCAGCCTGGCCAACATGGTGAAACTCCACCTCTACTAAAACTACAAAAATTAGCCAGGCTACGGTTGCCTGTGGTCCCAGCTACTTGGGAGGTGGAGGCAGAGGAATCGCTTGAACCTGGGAGGCACAGGCTGCAATGAGCCAAGATTGTGCCATTGCACTTTAGCCTGGGTGACAAAGTTTGACTCCATCTAAAAACAAATAAATAAATAAAAACTTATAAAGAGATAAATAAGTAGGCCAGGGGTGGTGGGTCCTGCCTGTAATCTCGATACTTTAGGAGGCCCAGGCTGGCAGATCACCTGAGGTCAAGAGTTTAAGACCAGCCTGGCCAACATAGTGAAACCCCATCTCTACTAAAAATACAAAATTAGCAGGGCGTGGTGTCACATGCCTGTAATCTCAGCTACTCAGGAGGCTGAGGCAGGAGAATTGCTTGAACCCAGGAGGCAGAGGTTGCAGGGAGCTGATGGAGAGGGTGCTTTGGATGAGACAGAATAATATTTTTATTTCTCACATAGTAATTCTAATCTAATGTATGAAGGTAGAAGTATTAATGCTGAAACTCAGGATACCATTTCATAGACTCCCTTTTTTGGTGATTTTTTTTTTTAATATTTACTAAAGTACTAATTTAGATAAGGCAAGTATATTAAAATCCTTTCATATAAATAGGCCTTGTATAAATATCAATGTTTCTTTCTCTATAACTTAAAAAGAACTCAGAAAATAATGCTACATCTTGCTATATTCTAAAGTTCCTAGTTTGACTTGGACAAATCTAAAAAGCCTCATTAACAGTGCTTTTAAACAAAGAACACTTGTTCTTACGGAAAGCTTGTTATGTATATTTGCATTCTTGGTTGGTAAACAAGTGTTAAATACGTGTAGAGCATAATTGTTGCTAATTTACGGGTCCTGGCAATTTTAGAGGCATGTGAGAAGCCTGATTGACATGTATGATCGTTGGATATGACTGTAGATGCATTCAACTTTGCCCCACAAAATAATAGAAAGATGTCCACATACAGCATTTTTAAAGGGGAAAGGATTCATTCCTAAATCTAAAAAGACAGTTCTCCGAAGTTTTTAGCACATAATGTGATTTCAAACTGCATTAAAAATGCAGCTTCTACTTCCGGGTGTTAACATTGAAAAAAAAAATTTATATCTCAATTCACAGGTCTTTCATGTGGTTTTTTTTTTTTTCCTCGTTTATGTTGCCTACATCCGGTCCCTACTCTCTTTTTTCAATCCTCTCATTATCTCCCTCTAGGGATTGAAGTTTGTTTTTACTTTATGCTTTTATCCTTATTAGTGGAAAAAAGTGGGTCAGTATTACTTTAGTTTGTCTTCACTACCACTCTGCTGTCCATTCCAGAACAGCTTTTAGCCTCTGGGAAAGGAGAAAGTAAAAACATTTGCAGAAACTGGGCCAACCTCTCGCGGCCCGCCTCCCCTAAGAAAGTAAAATTTAACCCGTGCCAACAGTAGTCCTTTCTGTTTTCATAGCACTTTGTATTTCTCTTCTCATGACGTTCAGATTTTTATTACAGTTGTTGATCATCTTTCGTCCCATCTAGACTTTCTGTCCTCAGTGGACTCAGCATCTTGCCTGGCACATAATCATATATACAAAATACTGTACTGTAGTTTAAAAGAATAGATGGCGGTGTGTGTGAAAGACTGCTGCACTAGTACCCACGAACCCATACACAACAAAGGAGAAAAATTGCAGCCATCAGAGTGGGTCCTTTGACATGGACTCTCTAGAAAGCTAATGGAGAATTGTGGCACCGACACCTCGAACAATAATTACTTGTTGAACCGAAGCAAGAGTTTTGGTTTTGCTTGGGGCGGGAGGAAGTTGGAGGGACTGCATTATTCGCACAATTTCTCCCCCAGTCGCTGCGGACAGGCCCTCATTCCCGTAGGGTCCCCTGGCCCCTTCCCGTCGCTCCCCCTACGCCCGTACTTCGGGGCGGGGAGTTTCCCGGGTACACCCGCCCCGCCCCGCCCTGCAGGCCCCGCCCCCCGCCGCCGCCGCCGCCGCCGCCGCCGCCGGCAGGGGTCGCGCTGCCCCCGGCGAGCGGCTCAGGCGGGGGTGGAGGAAGCTCCTGCGGCCGGTCGCTTTTCTCCGCCGCCGCTGGTTGGAGCATTTCAATAAAAGTCTTTTTTCTCTTGCGCTCGCTCTCCCGGGGAACAGGCGGAGGCGTCAATCCGCAGCCGGCGAGTGCGAAAGCGACGTACACGCAGGGAGCGAACGCGGCCGTCCGCAGTCTCCCGAGCTCCCTGCTGGCCGCCCCAGAGCCGCGGAGAAGAAGGAGCCAGCGCCCGGCCGGACCGCCTCAGCCCACCGTCGGCGCCCGCCCTGCTCGCGCTTGGCTGTTCGAGGGGATTAGTGGGCCGTCCGCGCGGCTCTTCGACGCGGGAGCCATGTTGACCGGGGGACTTGGCAACGCGTGAGACACCCGCGGCCCCTCCCGAAGCTCCGGACCCCGCGGCAAGAGCCGGAAGGCGGTTGCGGCGGCGGAGGCCTGCGCTCGGAGGCGCCTCACGTCTGCCGGCCGCTGGGACCTGGACCTGCATCCGGTTGCCGCGGGCGTCCGCGGAGCCGCTTCCCCCCGCGCCTCTCCTCGCTTCGCCTCGCACCGGCGGTCTCCGTTCTTGCTGGTGAGTTGGCGGCCGGCGGCCGCGCCGCGCTTTCCCCTGGTGTGGGGTCGGCCCCGGGGTCGGGAGGCTGCGTGGGACAGAGGCGGGGGCGGGGGCTGCTGGGGGCACTGGAGGCTCAGGCCCGGTCAGGAAGTTGAGCGAGGAGGCGCGGCGCTGGGGTCTCGCGTCCGTTTGTCACTCCTCGGGGCCAGCGCGGACCCCGGGTCGCCCGGGCATTTCCGGGGCTCGGGTGGGGTGTTGGGTGTCTGCGAGCTGCTTCCCGGGAGGCTCCAACACAGACAGACACCGCCTCCGGTGCTCGCTGCCGCCTTGGTCTCCGGGGAAGGCCGGTCTCCCCGCGAGGCGGAGGAGGGGAAAGAGGCCGAAAGTCCCCCGAGACACAAAGGTCCCCTCGGCGAGGGTGGAACTGGAGGCGCGGGCGGCGCTGCCCGGGAGGGGAAGGAAGGGGCGCGGGTCCGCGGGAGGTGGGCGAGGAGGCGGCGGCTGCGGCGCCTGCAGCTCCTTGGAGACGCCGGGGCTGTGCGCGGTGGGGAGCGCGGAGGAGGAGCCCGCGCGTGGGGAGCGGGCAGAGACAAAGATCAGGGCAGCCTCCTGCTGGCGGGTCACACCCCGGAGTGTTGGTCAAGAGCGGAGGTGGAGGGAATGTGGGAAACCCAGCAAACCATTGGGGAGGGGAAAATGGGGGGAGGAGGGTGCCTAGTGCTGTGGTCTCCGTCGCAGTTGCTTTTCTCAGCATTTTTGTGCCCGATGCTTTTGCTCCCCAACTCAGCTGGATAGCTCCAGATTCCCTCCTCCTTATCACCCCCACACTGCCACATTGACTCTCCTGTGGTTTTCCCCTCATTCTCCCCCTACTTTTCACCCACTCCTTTTCGGGTAAGCAGTATTTTGCCTTCAGCTTGGGGAACGTTTGTTAATGACAGGATGCCTGAGCTTGTTCTGACCCTGAACTGCCTTGAACTCCTCTTTCTTCCTCCCACCCTTTCCTTTTCTGGGATCTATAATGTCACATGGCCGTTAACAATTAGCTTTTCTTCTGCAAAAGTGGCAAAAGCATTTAGCTGAAATCTGTGGCTCTCTCCTCCTTTATATGGATATGTCCACCAAAGACAGGTCATTGGTCATGTTCTATCACCTCTTAGTCAAAATTAATATCAGGTCATAACAGGTCGCTTTCAAGATACAGAAGAGGCAAATTTGTTTTGAGACTTGGCCATTCCTGGGGTCAGCAAAGTGTATTCCTGGCAGCCAGACCTTATTCAGTTACTTATCAGGAAATGCTTGACCTAAAGACAGACAATTATTTCCCCAAACTTTGCTGTTTCTTTTTTGAGGCTTTCTGGAAAGATTTCTTTTAAAAGGCGTTTGTGTAAGAAGATCAAAGTAACAAACGTGGCTTACTCTGTTTTAGACGTACTTTGTGTAACTCTTGGGCAGAAGAAAATGAATGGGATTCGAAGACCTTTGATACTTTGAGTAGACCAAAGCTTCCCTTGAAACTAGAAATAAGACTAAACTCATGTTTAAGGGGAAATTGCTAGTGGTAATGTAATTGGTTTTGTTTCATTCTTTTATGAGTTTGAGGAGTTGACTTATTTATTAAACGTTGAGATGTTGCTTTGTTAGTGAAATCATTTCAGTTTTTGCAATTCTAACATCTGCATGCTCCCATAAACAGTGGGTTAGAACAAAAGAAAATGTGACCATAAGAGATATTCCGTAAATTTTATGAGAGAGAATACTGGAATATAAAGAATATTATTTTATCTGGCAAACCATCTCATAGGCAAGAAGCAATAACAGTTTGAATGGCTGGCTTAAAAAAAAAAAAAAACAGTCTTTGAATTTAAGCTTAGGTAAAATTATTGTGCAGATAAAAATTATTATTTGATTATTTTTAACCTTTGAAAATAAAGCACTATTGAGATATAAATGGAAAGAAAAGGAAAGCCTGTTTGATATAGGGACATTAATGTTGATATCACTGTACAAAATCATATCTTGCCGCTCACTGCCATTAAAGGGTTGACATACAAATATTGTGGAAGAGACTTCCGTTTCAGGCCTAGTGTCTGAATTATGGGACTCCCTACCCCACCCCACTACTTGAAACATTTTAGAGACTTTTGTGAAACTGACAGGTCATATAAATAACAATTGTTGTTTTATGTACATTTATTGAAAGGCCTATTGAAGGATACATTGATTTTTTTTCCCCCTACGTATTTATCAGTATTGAATTAGAAAATTGAACTTTAAATGTCAGTAGATGGAAATCTACGAAAAAGTAGTAAGGTTTCTGAATGGTGATATTAGTGATCAAACATTTTTCCCCTGTATTTTACAAATTTCACGTTACATTTACAATGAGAAAAAATGTAAATGTAGAATTAAAGTCTTGTTAATACCATAATTTGCCCATTGCTGTACTAAAATAAGCTTCTATAAAATGTATCATTCTCATCCTTAGATTCAGGCCCAAAAGTAACTTTAAAGTGTTAGGTATTTGAAATAATGCAGCCTGTCATATGTACTCTGGTTACCAGAATGAAAAAACAAAAAGAGATACATACATAGTAAGGAAACATATGCATGGGAACCAGTTCTTCCAATCAATGACTTATTAGAAAGAGACTGGTTTTTATTAAAAAGAAAAAAAGAAAATTTAAATGTTATTTGCCCTGTAGCGCAGGATAGCTGTTGACCAAACACAGATTTTAAGGTATATATTTGTTGATATATTTAGTTTTCAGCAGATACTAGTAGGACTAGTTCAGTCCTACAATTATGGTGGAAAGAAATGGCATGTAAAATCATTTTGTTTGCATTGTTGATGCTTGTTTTTTTCCTTATTTTCAGCAATATTTTTCTTCTTTCACTGAAAAACAATGCAACTATTTTGTTGTGAACAATGGAAGCTGTAATGGCAACTGAGGTAGCTATTCGAAAGTGGCTATAACAGAGCCCTTTAATATAACAGTTATCTGTGAACACAAAATTTTTTACCCTGTGATTTTCTTTGTTACTGTCTACTAGTGCTGAATATTTATAAGGCATTACATTTTGAATCTTAATTGATGTTTCCTAGTCTTTATAAAATTTTACAACCATGTGCTGGCATTCATTTACATGGCATTTAGACTTCCAGGATGCTCTTTGTATTTTGTTTGTTGTTTTAGACTTCCAGGATGGATAATTACTTAATTTATTGCTATATTGTAAAAATTACGTTCTCTAGCGAATTTTATCTATTTAAAAAATTGTTGGCTGGGCTCGTGGCTCATGCCTGTAATCCCAGCACTTAGGGAGGCTGTGGCAGGCGGATCACCTGAGGTCAGGAGTTCAAGACCTGCTTAACATGGAGCAACCACATCTCTACTAAAAAATACAAATTAGCTGGGCATGGTGGCTCATGCTTGTAATCCCAGCCAATCAGGAGGCTGAGGCAGGAGAATACGGGAGGTGGAGGTTATGGTGAGCCATTGCACTCTGGTCTGGGCAACAAGAGCAAAACTCTGTTTCAAAAAAAAAACAAAGTCTCACTTTTCATACATGGGAAGAATGAATAGTTTTAAATGGATAATTAATTTTTGCCTAAACTTTTAATTAGGAAATCGGCGTTTAAAGTATGTTTCATGAAGTGATTATGACACTTTGCATTTTAAATGCTAAAGATAAACAGTAGGTTTATGGGATTTAAAAATGTGCTCTATGTAGCATTCGTGAAGTAAAAAAAACTGCCTGTCATAGCGAACCTAGTGTAGCTCACTAGCATTCAATCTACAATGTTGGCAATTTATTTCAACTGGTGGGGAGGACCAATTAGACTGGCCTGTAATAATTTTTATTTTCATTAGTAGATTCTTTGTTATTATTTTGCTTTTAGTATAGTTAGTTGGTGGTGACTTTTGATTTCTGCGAAATATTGACCTGGCAAGAGGAATTGCCACGGGATTGCCAGAAAAATGTGTTGAATGTACCTGAGTGTAGGTTATTGTTCCTAGCCTGTCTTTCTCTCTCTGTTGGCCCCTGTCTTCCTCTCCCTGTTGGCCAACATGGAAAACCATAGACATCTACCAGTAAATCGAATAAATAATGTTATCATGTTCTGCAGTAACTTACAATACTGAATACTGTTTGAGGATGTTGATTTACAGATCTGTGGCATATTGGGAAGAAGTGAAAATTATCTTGCTCTCCAAAATCTCCTTTTGAAAATATTTTTTGATATTACCTTAGTTTACTCAGACTGCTGTAACAAAATACCATACATTGAGGTGGCTTAAAAGACATATTTTTTTACAGATCCGCGGGCTGGAAGTCCGAGATCTGGTAACCAGCTGCCCTCTCAGCTGTGTTCTCCCTGTGTATTCTTAAGGCCTTGGCTCCCTGCCTGCAGGTGAAGTGGGAGGAAGATAGGAAGAGGGAGGGGAGGGAGAAGTGGGGATGTCTTTTTCTTTTCTACTTAAAAGGACACAAATCCCATCATGAGAGGGTCTCACCTTTGTTACCTAATCTGAACCTAGTTACTTCCCAAAGGCCCACCTCTAATAGCCATCACACTGGGAGGTTAGAACTTCACACTGGGAGGTTAGGACATGTGAATTTTGGGGGTACACAGATCTTCAGTCCATAACATAAGCACTTTGAAAGAAATTAACATTAATTACCTCCTCTGCTAGGCACTATGCTAAGTATTTTTTGTCAAATCCTCACAATAAGTGCTTCATGTAGGTATCGTGCCTGTTTTCAAAATAAAGAAACAAAGACCTTAGGTTAAGTCATTGTTTCCAGGGACCGACCTCTATGGTGACATTGACATTCAGTTTAGGCATTCAGGCTTCTACTCTACACTGTCTCCATGAGGATGAGATGTTAAAAAGTCAGTGTTACTGTCTGTATTCTGTAAACAGTGAGTGATAAATTAGAAAAGCTCATCAAAATAAGATTTAAACTCTACTGAACTGGTTTTACTACATTAAAATATTGAAGTATGTAAAATATTTAAGGTAGGACATGTTACTCAGAATGAATTAAAAATCAAGATGCTAAAAAGATTTAAAAGATTTATATGGTCCAGTCATGGTGGGAGTCTGAGGTGAGTGGATCACAAGGTCAAGAGTTTGAGACTAGCCTGGCCAACAGGCTGAAACCCCGCCTCTACTAAGAATACAAAAATTAGCCTGGTGTGGTGGTGATTACCTGTAATCCCAGCTACTCAGGAGACTGAGACAGGAGAATCACTTGAACCTGGGAGGTGGAGGTTGCAGTGAGCTGAGATTACACCACTGTACTCCAGCCTGGGCAACAGAGCATGACTCTGGGTGGGATGGGGGTGGGGATTACAGATTTATCTTTAACCGATGATTTATTAGAGTTCTTTGTACATAAATTGAAATGATTATGGGTACTGAAAAGGAAAAAAAATTGGCATTCTGAGGCAAGTACTATACATGTACTTTTTTAACTTGCATTTTTAATTATGCATTTTGATTTCACGTGTGTTTAAATTAGTTTTCATTATTTGAGCATATGCCATCAAAGGAAGATAGCCCAGATACATGATGCTATGTAGGATTGCTTTAGTATTGGGGAAAAATTTCGCCTTAAGGTAGATAAGTTATACATACATATAAATCAAATATATGCACATGCGGACACACACACAATTGATATTGCTTATTTTTCTTAGTGCGTGCATTTTGAATTTGTGTTTGTCAATATGTGGCTATGTAATATGGGATAATTAATATCAGGCCAGATTGTTCATTTTTTGTAACCTAAACATTTTTTGCAATGTAACTTTTGAAATTTTCATTTCAGAGTAATGAAAATCAATCCTTATGATATAAAAATTGGAAATTAGTATTGTTAATATATATTTTCTCTTGTTCACATTTAAAGTACAGAAAATGTTACTGATGTGACCTAAAGGTGGACCAGTCAAGTAAAAAACAGTGAAAGGAAAGTTGCTTGCTTTCTTCTGCTGCCATAAAGGTTAATTTAAAAAACCTTTGTCTACTCTTTTTTTTTTTTTTTTTTAAGACAGAGTCTCACTCAGTTGGCCCAGGCTGGAGTGCAGTGGTAGAGTTGTGTGATCTCAAGTGATTCTTGTGCCTCAGCCTCCAGAACAGCTGAGACTACAGGTGGTGTGAGCCACCACATCCAGCTAATTTTTGTATTTTTATTTGAGACGGGGTTTCATCATGTTGGCCAGGCTGGTCTTGAACTCCTGACCTCAGATGATCTGCCCTCCTGGACCTCCCAAAGGGCTGGGATTACAGCATGAGCCACCGTGCCTGTGCTTGTCTACCTTTTAATAGCACATTTTTGTTTACTTTATTTGTTATTGTAAATGTGTTCAAGAATGCTCTAAATTTTGTGTACATGTTTGTAAACAAGGGAAAAGGACCCAAAGATAATTTTTCTAGTTAGTTACTAACCTTGGCTTTCTCAAGTCATGTATTTAATCCTATTCTTGTAATTATTGGGTAATATTTGTTATTAGTATGTGTTAATATTCAACAATGTAAACAGGTTGGTAAACTTGATATTAATACTTGTGAGAAATTATCAAGTAACAGCATTGTAGCTCTTATCACTCCAAATTTAGACTTGCTTTTCTTTAAATTAGTTAATATGTATTTTTAGTATTATTTTAAAATACACTTTTTTGAAGTGTAACAACTTTAGATTTTAACATTTTGTATTAAACATTGTAACTAGTTTATTAATTATATAATTGTAACATTATTTCTGGTGGAAAAAGAAGCTTTTCATTTAGTGCATGTGTGTGTGTGTGTTTGTTAAGATACAGGGTCACACTCTGCCACCCAGGATGATTGCAGTGGTACGATCCCAGCTTCCTGTAACCTTGACCTCCGGGACTCTGGTGGTCCTCCCATGTAGCTGGGTCTACAGGTGCATGCCACTATGCCCAGTTAATTTTTGTATTTTTAGTAGAGATGGGGTTTTACCATGTTGCCCAGGCTGTTCTTGAAACTCCTGGGCTCAAGCAGTCTGCCTGCCTCAGCCTCCCAAAGTGCTGGGATTACAGGCATGAGCCAGTGTGCCCAGATTTTTCATTGATTCTGAAGTAAAATTGGATTCCTTAATCAGACTTCAGCCCCTTGAGTCTGTTCTATTAAAAAAAAATTAGTTAACAAAATTGTTTTTGAGACAGTCTTGTTCTGTCGCCCAGGCTGGAGTGCAGTAGCGCCATCTTGGCTCATGGCAACCTCGACCTTCCTGGTTGAAGCAATTCTCCCTGCTTCAGCCTCTCGAGTAGCTGAAATTACAGGCACCCGTCACTATGTTCAGCTAATTTTTATATTTTTTGTAGAGACGAGGTTCACTATCAGGCTGGTCTCAAACTCCTGACCTCAGGTGACCCACCCACCTCAGCCTCCCAAAGTGCTGGGATTACAGGCATGAGCCTCTGTGATCAGCCTTAAGTTAATTTTAAGAAGTGATTTTTTTATGACTCAATTTGAGTTAATAAATTTCATTTTTCAATTAATTCCAGTATGTAGTTGGTATTATCAAAGCATTTGTTATGTTCTCAACATTGTATTAGCCATTATCTGTGTTGTAACAACATAATTTAATGTGGCAATGTTGTAACATGTAAAATAACAACAATATTGGTTGTCTGAGTGTTCTGTCCACGGCTTTCTTTCCAGGTTTTATGTGTTCCTGGTAATCTCGTCTATATTTAGGGCTTTGTTCTCATTACCCATATGCAATTTCTAATTTCTAATTATGTCTAATCTAGACCTCTTCTGAGTTCCATTCCAACTTTCTACTTGATGTTGCCTTAGTCCTTCCTTACCTAAACTGAACTCGAATCCCCACTTCTATTCCCAATCTCAGTGAATGGTACCACTGTCACGTAAGCCAAAAACTTTGGCAGCTTCTTTCTTACACTTTTCTGTTATGCTGATTTCCCCTTAGTCCAGTTAGTCACACCAAATCCTGTTAATTTTAATTCCTAAATATATTTTAGATTTATTTTTTCCTGTGTCACTTTCTTACATAAGGGTTTTGGAATGTCTTATCTAATTTACTGGTTCCAGTTTTGTCCCATTTTCATCTTACCATATTCTTTATGTTTATATATGTCTTTGTACAATTTTATCCTATTTTCTGTGCTGCAATCCATTTATCCATCCATGTCTGAAGTACCTGCCTACTCTGTACTAGACACTATGGTAAGGTGTTGGGATACAAAGATGAAGAAACTGGTATGTTGATACTACAATGCTGTGATACTGACTTGGAGAGAAATTCTCATTTTCGAACCCAAATGTCGTTTCCTCCAATGTGGTCACTGTTCCATTCTGACAAGAGTTATGGTGGTTCTACTATATAGTATTTATGTCTACTGTAGTACTTAATATGTTATAATGTAATTAATTAATTTCAGATCTCTCCCTCTTTTGGCTGGCTTTGTGCTCCAGAGAGGCTGTGTTTTTTTTCATTTCTGTATTTCTCTCCATATTATCATATTGTTAAATTGAATACAGTGATGGAATTATGAGAAACAACATCGAGTTGGTAAATTAAGGTCAGAGTAGGCTTAGAAGCAATCAATAATACATTTTGATATAATAAAGAGTATAAAAGGTTTCAAATATTGGAGCTATGCAATTTTGGTGGTAAATTTGTGTGAAAGCAATCTAGTAGTAGTTTGTAGGCCAACTTGGAGGGATAGAATTTGGCATTTTGAGACACTTTAATTGCATGTGAGCTGTACTAACTAGTTAGTGAAAATGGAGAGAAAAGGCATGTAGCCTTCAAAGATTGTTGTCTTTTAGAGAAACTGGAAATAAAAAATTAACAGTGTTTATATGTAAAGAAAATAGTCATTTCTGAAGGTCTAAAATCATTGGTCAATATAGCAAGAGTAAAATTTGGTTTAACTGACAAAAAACAAAAAACAAAAAAAACTGTCCGCCTGCTGTGGCTCACGCCTGTAGTACCAGCACTTTGGGAGGCCAAGGCTGACAGATCACTTGAGGTCAGGAGTTCGAGACCAGCCTGGGCAACATGGTGAAACTATGTCTCTACTAAAACTACAAAAAAATTAGCCAGGTGTGGTGGCAGAGGCCTACAATCCCAGCTACTTAGGAGGCCGAGGCACTAGAATCTCTTGAACCCGGGAGGTGGAGGTTGCAGTGAGCTGAGATCATACCACTGCACTCTAGCCTGGGAGTTAGAGTGAGACTGTTTCAAACAACAAAACAAAACAAAACCCCCCTAAAATCATCCCTAATGAATGAAATCTAGTTCTTTAACTGTGTAGTATAGGCTTAAATATGCGTGCTAAAGTGCAGAATTGTACTCAAAGGATGAAATAGTTAATGCATTTAATGTTACTTATGCTGCTGTGATAGTTTATATAGTTGACTAGAAGATTTTTTTTCTTTTTACGAGACGGAGTCTTGCTCTGTTGTGCAGATAGGAGTGCAGTGGTGCAATCTCAGTTCACTACAACCTCCACCTCCCAGGTTCAATCAATTCTCCTGTCCCAGCCTCTGGAGTAGCTGGGATTATAGGCATGTACCACCAGTCCTGGCTAATTTTTGTATTTTTAGGAGTGTTAGCCAGGATCTGCCTGCCTCAGCCCCCAAAGTGTTGAGATTACAGGAGTGGTCCTTATTTTTCTATGGAATTACTGTAATTAATAAAAACTATTTTAGGGTGTACTTTCAAACTTGAAGGGTTTTTTTTTTTTGACAGAGTCTTCCTCTGTTGCTCAGGTTGGAATGCAGTAGCGAGATCTCAGCTCACTGCACCTCCGCCTCCTGGGTTTAAGCAGTTCTCCAGCCTTGGCCTATTGAGTAGCTGGGACTACATACTACTGTGTCCGACTAATTTTTGTATTTTTAGTAGAGGTGGGGTTTCACCATGTTGGACAGGCTGTTCTCAAACTCCTGAGCTCAGGTGATCTGTTCTCGTCCTCCCAAAGTGCTGGGATTACAGGTGTGAACCCGGCCATGGTTTTTAAAAAATTGAGTTTTAGGCTGGGCGCAGTGGCTCACATCTGTAATCCCAGCACTTTGGGAGGCCTAGAGGGGTGAATCAGCCAAGATTAACCTGGCCAACATGACGAAACCCTCTCTGCTAAAAAATACAAAAAATTAGCCGTGTGTGGTGGCACATGCCTGAAGGCAGGAGAATCACTTGAACCAGGAGATGGAGGTTGCGGTAAGCTGAGATCACCTCACTGCACTCCACCTTGGGCGACAGAGCGAGACTTTATCTCAAAAAAAAAGTGAATTTTAAATATACCTCTTTTGGTGGTGGCTCATGCCTGTAATCCGAACACTTTGGGAAGCTGAGGCAGATGGATTATGAGGTCAGGAGATGGAGACCATGCTGGCCAACATGGTGAAACCTTGTCTCTACTGAAAATACAAAAATTAGCTGGATGTGGTGGCACGTGCCGATAATCCCAGCTACTTGAGAGGCTGAGGCAGGAGAATTGCTTGAACCTGGGAGGCAGAGGTTGCAGTGAGCTGAGACTGCGCCATTGCACTCCAGCCTGGTAACAGGACGACACTTCGTCTCAAAAGAAAAAAAAATTATACCTCTTTTATGGGTATGTTATAAATAATAGATTTATTTTAAACATTAGTTTGAGATTATGGCTTGGTAACATCTTGTTTGAAGTGTGACATTTAAAATGAATTTTCATAATTGGTGGGAGTCAGTGCTTTTTAAAATTCTTGAACTTATTATGTAGTCACAACACTTTTTATATTAAGCTTTTGAGATCATGGTTTATTAACCAACATTTATCATTTCAGAAACAGTAGGGTATTGTGTTTTGCAATTATTTTTGCCCGTAAAGTTGGTGAGCATGGATTTTTTTGTTGATCCCTCCCTCTCTAGATATTATTTCCATTTCCATTTTGCTCTGATCCCTTTTTTTCCCCAAGAAGCTATAAAATGGTTGAAACATTTATTTCAGCTACAATTTTTAGAAAAGATCTGCATCTTAGATTTCTATTGCATAAAGTTTAGAATTGGTTATATGTTTTCAGTTTATTTTTTCATAAAGGCTACTTCAGTAATAACTGATACCATGTTGGCTGGGCAAGGTGGCTCATGCCTGTAATCCCAGCATTTAGGGAGGCAAAGTCAGGAGGATCACTTGAGTTTAGGAGTTTGAGACCAGCCTGGACAACATAGGGAGACCCCATATCTAAAAAAAAAAAAAAAAAATTAGTTTAGCATGATGGCACATGCCTGTAGTTCCAGCTACCCAGGAGGCTGAGGCAGAAGGCTCACTCAAGCCTGGTAGGTTGAGGTTGTAGTGAGCTGTGCTCATGCCACTGCACTGCAGTCTGGGTGACAGAGTGAGAACTTGCCTTAAAAACACACAAAAAAACCCCGAAATGAAACAAAAAAACTCTTAAAGGTCAGTTTATTCTTAAAGATTAGGAAGTAACAGAACCTACTTGATAGGGTTGTGGGAATTAGATGAAATAATGTATGTGATATAGTTTGGATTTCTTCTCCTAATGTCATGTTGAAAAGTAATCCCCATTGTTAGAAGTGGGGCTTGGCCAGGTGCAGCGGCTCATGCTTGTAATCCCACCATTTTGGGAGGCTGAGATGGGCAGATCACCTGAGGTCAGAAGTTTTGAGACTAGCCTGGCCAACATGGTGAAACCCCACTTCTGTTAAAAATAACAAAAATTAATTGGGCATGGTGGCATGCCCCTGTAGTCCCAGCTACTGGGAGGCTGAGGCAAGAGGATCACTTGAACCTGGGAGGTGGAGGTTGCAGTGAGCTATAATCATGCCCCTGCACTCCATCCTGGGCAACAGAGTGAGTCTTGTCTCAAGAAAAAAAATAAAGTGGGGCCTGGTGGTGGGAGGTATTTGAATCATGGGGCAGATCCCTCATGAATGGCCTAGCACCATCACTTTGGTGATGAGTGAGTTCATATGAGATCTGGTTGTTTTAAAGTTTATAGCTTCTCTGCTCTCTCTTGCTCCTGCTGTCTCCATGTGACATACTTACTCTTACCTGGTTTTGCATCATGAGTAAAAGCTTCTCGAGGCCCCCCCCAGGTGCCAAGCAGATGTTGGCATCATGCTTGTACAGCCTGCAGAACCATGAGGCAATTAAATCTCTCTCTTTCTCTCTTTTTTTTTTGAGACAGATTTTCACCCTTGTTGTCCAGGCTGGAGTGCAGTGGTGTGATCTCAGCTCACTGCAACATCTGCCTCCCAGGTTCAAGCGATTCTCCTGCCTCTGCCGCCCAAGTATCTGGGATTACAGGCATATGCCACCATGCCCAGGTAATTTTTTGTATTTTTAGTAGAGACAGGGTTTCTCCATGTTGGTCAGACTGGTCTTGAACTCCTGACCTCAGGTGATCCTCCTGCCTTGGCCTCCCAGAGTGCTGGAATTGCAGATGTGAGCCACCGCACTCAGCCAATTAAACCCTCTTTTCTTTATAAATCACCCAGACTCAGGGATTCCTTTATAGCAATGTAAGAACAGCCTAACAGCACATAAAGCAGTTTGCAAGCACTCACCTTGTTTTTGTTAGAACTCTTTTTTTTTTTTTTTTTTTGAGACTTGAGTTTTGCTCTTGTTGCACAGGCTGGTGTTCGATGGTGCGATCTTGGCTTACTGCAACCTCTGCCTCCTGGGTTCAAGCAGTTCTCCCGCCTCCATCTCTGCATCTGTCTCCCAAGTAGCTGGGATTACAGGCATGCGCCACCACACCTGAGTAATTTTATATATTTTTAGTAGAGGTGGGGTTTCTCCATGTTGGTCAGGCTGGTCTTGAACTCCCAACCTCATGTGATCCGCCCACCTCAGCCTCCCAAAGTGCTGGGATTACAGGCATGAGCCACCATGCCAGGGTAATGTTTTGTATTTTTAGCAGAGATGGGGTTTTTCCATGTTGGTCTGGCTGGTCTCCAACTCCCAACCTCAGGTGATTTGCCTGCCTCAGCCTCCCAGAGTGCTGGGATTACAGTTACAGGCATGAGCCACCTTGCCATAACTTTGTAAAATAAGAACTTTTGATAGTGTTAATAGAACTGTTTAATCCATTCATTCACATTGAAGGAATGTCTAAATCAGTAATTCATAAGGACAATTGAATCAAAATCATCTCTTTGGCTTCTTAAACTTTGCATATTTCCCTGATTTTCTATTATGCCTCTACTCCCACTGGATTTGAGCATAACTGCAGCAGTGAGTTTGTGTTATTAACTAATGAGTGTGTTCCATCCTTCTTGTATGTTTGGGGGTGGCAGTGGCACATATAGACATACCAGTAGACTGTATAATCTAGGATGTGCATTGTTGTTTCTAATCTAATGACCATATGGAATAAATAGGTGATCATCTTTTCTCAGAATATTGATAAGCTTTTCTTAAGGCCAACCAGATATTTCTTTGAACCATTTTCCCTGTTCTGTTCCATTTCTGTAGGCCTGTGCTTTTTCATTTATCTGACATCTTAATAGTCCAGACAGTATTTGCTTTCCTTGTTAGTGACTCTTGTATGTGACTCTCGAGTTTTTCTTTTCTTTTTTTCTTAATATAGAGACGAGATGTCACTATGTTGCCCAGTTTGGTTTCCAACTCCTGAGCTCAAGTAATCCTCCTACCCTGGCCTCCCAAACTGCTAGGGTCACAGGTGTGAACTACCACACCTGGCTGATTGTTTTTCTTTCCCCTTTTATTTTATTGTTACTATTTTTTTAGAGACAGAATCTTACTCTGTTGCCCAGACCTGGAGCACAGCGGCACAATCCCAGCTCATTGCAGCCTCAACCTCCCAGGCTAAAGTGATCCTCCCACCTCAGCTTCCTGAGCAGCGGGGACCACAGGCACATACCACTATGCTAGGCTAATTTTTAACATTTTTTTTTTATGGTGACAGGATCTCTCTGTGTTTCCCAGGCTAATCTCGAACTCCTGGACACAAGTTAGCCTTGTGCCTTGACCTCCCAAAGTGCTGGGATTACAGGTGTGAGCCACCATGCCCCACTTCAAGTTTTTCTGAAATCATCATAGAATAACTGGTTATAAAGCTTACACATCAAAAGAAGAAACTGACTTTGCATTTTATTCTGTCATAAAATCTGCCTGGATGTTTAGTTTTATATTATTGTTTATTATTATATGTTATTCTAGAGGAATGGCTTTAACCTGAACTTCAGAATCATTCTTGTTGACTAAAAGAAGAAAAAAATCTAAAGGCATGCTTGTATGTGTGTAATCTCAAACTCTGTTTCTGAATGAGAAACTGTGAGTTTGGATTTTTAATGTTTCAGGCAATTTTTGATGGGTCCTGGAGTTTTAGAAACACTGTTCTAGGGTTTAGCACCGTGTTAAGGGAAGGAACCACTCATACATTAAATTTAAAGTAGATTCATACTTCTATTGGGTTGGTCGGTCCTTGGCTGTTGAATTCTGTGTGCTGTTGGACCCAAAGAATGACAGTGCTGCTAGGACAAAGCTCATGAGATTTTTGATGAAATGACTCATGAAATTATAATCATTCAATTGAAAAGTAGAACACAGGTCCATGGAACAGTCACCGGTGTGGCTGTCACCATGAATACACATCTTAAAGCTGTGAAAATGATTCTGAAGAACAGAGAACCTGAACAGTTGGAAAGATGTATTTGAGGAAGTAACATTAGATGTTTTACTCTACCAGACAGTTTACCTCTCGATACACTATTTGTGGATGTTGAACCTAAGTAAAACCTAAGAAAAGGGAAGCTGTTTGTTGCAGGAAGAGGCCAGTGCCGAAGCAGAGGTAGAGGAAGAGTACATGGCCATGACAGAGGACGGGGTCCTAGATGATAATGTCTCTTAAGATCTACTGTTTCAGGGCTCACGCCTATAACCCTAGCACTTTGGGAGGCCGAGGCGGGTGGATCACGAGGTCAAGAGGTTGAGACCATCCTGGTCAACATGGTGAAACCCCATCGCTACTAAAAATACAAAAATTAGCTGGGCATGGCGGCGCATGCCTGTAGTCCCAGCTACTCGGGAGGCTGAGGCAGGAGAATTGCTTGAACCCAGGAGGCGGAAGTTGCGGTGAGCCGAGATCGTGCCATTACACTCCAGCCTGGGTAACAAGAGCGAAACTCCGTCTCAAAAAAAAAAAAGATTACTGTTTCAGATAATACGTGATTTGAGATATTTTCTGTACAGATTTTCTTTGCTTATGTCAGTTTTTATTATTTTTTCTTTCTAAAAACTTACTGTTCTGCAGGAATTGGGTATGGAAAAGGAAAAAAAAATTAAAAAAAAATAAATAAAAACTTACTGTTATGCAAGATGTCTGTGTAATATGTCAGTTTTTTTGTTTTTCATTTTGAGATAGGGTCTCTTTCTGTCTCCCAGGCTGAAGTGCAGTGGCACAATCTCAGCTCACTGCAGCCTCCGCCTCCTGGACTCAAGAGATCCCTCTACTCAGCCTCTTGAGTAGCTGAGACTACAGGTGCCGCCGCCATGCTTGGCTAACTTTTTAAGTTTTTTGTAGAGAGTAGAGAGAGATGAGGTTTCAGTTTATTGTGCAGACTGGTCTCAAACGATCTTTCTGCCTCAGCCTCCCAAAGTGCTGGGATTATAGGCATGTGCCACTGTGCCTGGCCAGTATATCAGTTAAAAAAAAATTTTTTTTTTCTTCACTATTTCCGGTAATGGCTTTAAGCAAGTATATCAGTTTTTAATAAACATAAATGTGGAATTTTTTTTTTAAGTAAATGCAAAGTAATTAAAATTTTCTAGCTGGGTTTGGTGGCTCACGTCTGTAATCCTAGCACTTTGGGAGGCTGAGGTGGACAGATCACCTGAGCTTAGGCGGACAGATCACCTGAGCTTAGGCGTTTAAGACTAGCCTGGGCAACATGGCAAAATGCCATCTCTATAAAAAGTATTTTAAAAATTAGCCAGGTGTGGTGGCACATGTCTGTAGTCCTGGCTACTCTGGAGGCAGAGGTGGGAGGATTGCTAGAACCTGGAAGTATAAAGGCTGCAGTGAGTTGTGATTGTGCCACTGCTTCTCAGCCGGGGCGACAGAGTAAGAGACTCTTATCTCAAAACAAAACCAAGCAAAAACCAAAAAACCTTCCCATCATTCCATCTTATTTTTCCCTCCCTCTTTTTGTTTTACTTTGAGCCTTCCAGTTTTACCAGGTATTGTCAGTTTTCTTAAGTTTACGTATAAATTGTCTTTTGTTTCAATTATTTTATGTTTTATTCCTTTAGCGTCTTACTGTTTTAACTTATTTCTTATTGGTGATATTGTTTCCTATCTGTATAGTCTGTTACTAGTTTTAGAAAATTATTTTTGAAATGTAAGAATGTATAATCATATAAAAATGTGCAATCTAAATTCTCTAACAGTGGTTATTTTCAAATATTATCTTGGCCTTTCTCCAATATGTTTTGTATTTTTGTTTTGTTTTTTTTTTTCCTCGTGGATTTAAGGTCCATATGGATTCTGAATATTAGTCCCTTGTTAGATGCATAGTTTTGCAAATTTTTTTTTTTCCCATTCTGAAGGCTGTCTGTATACTCTTGATATTTCCGTTGCCATGCAGAAGCTGCTTAGTTTCATTAGGTCCCACTTGTCAGTTTTTGTTTTCATTGCAGTTGTTTTTGGGGACTTAGCCTTAAATTCTTTGCCAATGCTGTTGTCTGGAAGAGTGTTTCCTAGGTTTTCTTCTAGGATTTTATAGTTTAATGCCTTTAATCCATCATTGTATATGATGAAAGGTAGGGGCTCCCTTTCATTCTTCTGTATATGCCTATCCAGTTATCCCAGCACCATTTATTGAAAAGAGAGTCCTTTTCCCATTGTTTATTTTTGGCAGCTTTGTTGAAGATCAGATGGCTGTTGGTGTGCAACGTTTATTTCTGGATTCTCCATTCTGTTCCATTGGTCTGTGTGTTTTTGTATCAGTATCTTGCTATTTTGGTTACTTTAGCGCTACAGTTTTAAGTTGGATAGTATGATTCCTCTCACTGTTCTTTTTTGCTTAGGGTTGCTTTGGCTGTTTGGGCTCTTTCTGGTTCTGTATGAATCCTAGGAGAGTTTTTTTCTTTCTTTTTTTCTTCTAATTTTGTGAAGAATTATATTGATAGTTTGTTAGGAATAGCACTGACTCTATACATTGCTTTTGGCAGTATGGATATTTTAATGATATTGAGTCTTCTAATTCCTGAGCATAGACTATTTTTCCATTTGTGTTATCACTAATTTCTTTCAGCAGCGTTTTGTAGTTCTCCTTCTAGAGATCTTTTACCTTGGTTAGATGTAATACAGGTACTTAATTTTTTTTGGTGGCTGCTATAAATGAGATTGTGTTTTTGATTTGGCTGTCAGCTAGAATGTTGTTGCATAGAAATGCTACTGAATTTTATTCATTGATTTTGTATTCTGAACCTTTAATGAAGTAGTTTACAGTTCTAGGAGCCTTTTGGCAGAGTCTTTAGGGTTTTCTAGATACATACTGTATCTGCAAAGAGATAGTTTGACTTTTTTCTTTCTCTATTTGGATGCCTTTGATATATATATATTTTTTCTTGCCTGATTACTCTGGCTAGGACTTCCAAGAACTATGGAGTGGTGAGAATGGGCATCTTTGTCTTGTTCCAGTTCTCAAGGGAATTGTTCCAACTTTTGCCCATTCATGAAGTGTTGCTGGGCTTTATCAAAAGCTTTTTCTGTGTCTCTTGAGAAGATCGTATGCTTTTTGTTTTTAATTTTGTTTATGTGGTGAATCATATTTATGGTTTTGTATGTGTTAAAGCAACCTTGTACCCTAGTTACAAAACTTACTTAATTGTGGGGAATTAACATTTTGATGTGCTGCTGGAGTTCACTGCTAGTATTTTGTTGAGGGTTTTTGTGTCTGTGTTCATCCAGGGATATTGCCCTGATGTTTTCTTTTTTTGTTGTATATCTGCCAGATTTTGGTGTCAGGCTAATGCTGGCTCCCTAGAATGAGTTAGGGAGGAAACCCATTATTATTATTATTATTTTTATTTTTATTTTTTTTTGAGGCAGAGCCTCACTCTGTTGCCAGGCACCAGGCTGGAGTACAGTGGCACAATCTCAGCTCACTGCAACCTCCGCCTCCCGGGTTCAAGCAATTCTCCTGCCTCAGCCTCCCGAGTAGCTGGGACTACAGGCGCACGCCACCACGCCTAGCTAATTTTTGTATTTTTTAGTAGAGACAGGGTTTTGCCATGTTGGCCAGGATGGTCTCAATCTCTTAACCTCGTGATCCACCTGCCTCAGCCTCCCAAAGTGCTGGGATTACAGGCTTGAGTCATCACGCCTGGCCCATGATTTTTTTTAAATAGTTTTAGTAGGATTGGTACCAGTTTTTCTTTGTATGTCTAGTAGAATTTACTGTGAATCTATCTGGTTCCTGACTCTTTTTGGTTGGTAGGTTTTTTTTTTTTTTTAAATTACTGATTCAGTTTTGGAACTTGTTATTTGTCTGTTCAGGTTTTTACTACCTTCCTGGTTTAATCTTGGGAGGTTGTGTGTTTCCAGGAATTTATCCATGTCCTGTAGGTTTTCTAATTTGTGTGCTTGGAGTTGTTCAAAATAGGCTGAATATCTTATGTATTTCTGTTTTCACTATTTTAAATTGTGCAGTGACAAACTTGAACATGTGATACCCCCCTCCCATTTTGCATTTCCTTAGGGTAGATAGATATTTAGAAGTGGAATTCCCAAATCAAAATCTTTGAACCCTTTTCTGGTATTCTCTATTGTACCAGTACCACTAGTAATGTGCCACATCTGTTTTTAGTGATATGATTATTTAAAATATTTGCTTTTAATCATTGGTTTTAGAAAAATATAATTACTTATATTTGACTTTCTTTGATTTCTGGGATGTTGGCCCTCTTCCCATCCCTATTATCCCCACAAACTGCTAAGGGGGAAACTATCACTGCTCTGAGTCCTGGCATCTTCTTTTTTTAATTGTTTCTGATGTTTGGTTTTTACCAAATTATTATATATACTTAAAAAACTGAAATAACTTGTTTTGGTGATCCATCTATTTTTATATTAATTCTAGCTTATTTTAATTATCAGTGCTTTATAATATATTTTAATATCTGGTATCACAAAACTCTTTTTTTCTTCCGATAATTTTGATACTCTTATATATGTATTTTTAATTCTTTAGTAAATGACAGACAAAAAAAGTAGACCTAAGGGCAGTACTAAAGTTTATGGTAGAAAAATTGCAGGTGGTCTTTCAGCTCCCTAGAAGTCTCTATTTTTTCTTCAAAACTGGTCTTCTCCTATAAAATTTGAACCCTAGGTATGTCAGCATATGTATCAGAGTTGCATAAAGAATTGGAATAGACTTCCTGTTACCCATTGTCCAGGTTGTGTCATGTAAAGAGCATCTGTTTTTTTTTTCCTTGTACAAAAAAATGGTTTCATATATGGGATGAAACTATAAATTCAAACCTTACACATAAGGGTTAGTTCTACCATTCATCTCTTTAAAAAGTTTATATGAATATCCAGTCAAAATCAACATGGTATTGCCCCTGAAATGCTATCTATATGGATTTCCAGTGAGACCACAGGACTGTATACTGTCTTGGAATGTCCTCAGAAAGCTTAAAGAACATCTTGATAAAAGATTAGGTGGCTTATGATAGAATATATTAGTTTATTTGTGTTATTACCAAAGTTGAACTTATGGTCACAGATGGATTTAGGATTATCATGCACAGAAGGAGAGAGTAACATTTAGCTGAGGGTATTAAGTAGATGCCTTAGATGAAGTGATGCTAAAGGTAATTAGCTTTACAAATAAATGAGAGAAGAGAACCACTTCCTAGGATAAAAGAACATGTAAAAAAGAGATATGAAAAAGATTTATTTTAGATTCCTTTAAAAATGTTATTCTTTACCAGCCTAATGAGTATTTCAATATAATAGAAATAAAGAGATAAAGGTTGCTCATAGAGATAGTGGTAGGAAATGAGGTCAAAGAGGGGAGATATTCCAGGAAGGAGGCTGTTGAACACTTCTTAGGCAGAATATTATTTTTTTCTATAGTGAAGCCATTGGGAAAGTTGTGTGTACAGTTACAAATAAACTTCTGCAAGTTAAATGGATAACCTTTTGTGATTTGGTGCTTCAGAAGCACTCTCAAAGGGTTGCTTTACCATATTAAAAATGCTAAAAAAAAATGGCTGGGCGCGAAGGCCCACGCCTGTAATTCCAGCACTTTGGGAGGCTGAGATGGGTGGATCACTAGGACAGGGGTTCAAGACCAGCCTGACCAAGATGGCAAAACCCCATCTCTACTAAAATATAAAAATTAGCCGGGCATGGTGGTGGACACCTGTAAACTCAGCTACTCAGGAGGCTGAGGCAGAGAATTGCTTGAACCCAGGAGGGGGAGGTTGTAGTGAGCCAAGATCCAGGCAACAGAGTGAGACTGCCTCTCAAAAAAAAAAGAGCTAAAAAGAGCTACTTGTGCCTTTTTTGCCTTTTTTGCCTTTTTTGGTTCACCTCAGAGACATGAGAATTACTGGGTTTTTTTTTTGGTCTCTCAGGCTGGAGTACATTGGTGCTATCATGGCTCACTGCAGCCTCGACCTCCTAGGTTCAAGTGATCCTCCCACTTCAGCCTCCATAGTAGCTGGGACTACAGGTGCAGGCCACCATACACAGCTAAGTTTTGTATTTTTTGTAGAGATGGCGTCTCACTGTGTTGCCCAGGCTGGTCTCAAACTTCTTGGCTCAAGCAATCCTCCTGCCTTGGCCTTTCAGAGTGCTGGGATTAAAGATGTGAGCCACGGCACACAGGAAGAATTGTTTTACTGTTTCTTAGGAGCACTCAGAAATGTGTATTTAATTTAGAAACTCTGCTATTTTTATCTTCCAATGAGGAAATGTTTCTATAAGTTAGAAATTGGTTTCACCATTTTGTTTGGAGAAATAAGAGATATTAAATAATAGATTTATGGCTGGACATGGTGGTGGCTGTTGGCTATAATTCCTGCAATTTGGGAAGCCAAGGTGGAAGGATTGCTTGAGCCCAGGAGTTTGAAACCAGCCTGGGCGTCATAGTGAGATCCCTAGCTCTATAAAAAAAAAGTTTAAAAAATTAGCCAAGCATAGTAGTGTGTGCCTGCAGTCCTAGTTACTCAAGAGGCTAAACCTGTGGAAGAATTGCTTAATCCCAGGAGTTTGAGGTTGCAGTGAGCTGTGATGGTACTGCGCTTCAGCCAGCCTGGGGGACAGACTTGAGACACTGTCTCAAAAAAAATTAGATATACAAAATGTAGAAATGACAGATGCTTTTGTTTACTATAAATATCAGCATTATCTTATAAGCAAGAATATAAAAATTGTGTTTCTACAAATTATTTTGCATTTCTTTAGCCTTTACCTCCCTGCTAATGTAGGTGATCATAAAACACTTTCCATTTAACAGTAATTCGGTAAACTTAGAGGTTCTGGTAATATATTAATTTTAGCAGCTGTACTGTAGCATTTCAGCACTTTGAATTCAACTGAGTTTGACTTGAAATACCTCCATTTTACTAAATTGAGATTTTTTTTTTTTGAGGTAGAGTTTCACTTTTGTTGCCCAGGCTGGAGTGCAATGGCACGGATCTCAGCTCACCACAACCTCTGCCTCCCAGGTTCAAGTGACTCTCCTGCCTCAGCCTCCCGAGTAGCTAGGATTATAGGCATTTGCCACCATGCCCAGCTAATTTTTTGTATTTTTAGTAGTGATGGGATTTCTCCATGTTTGTCAGGCTGGTCTGGAACTCCCAATCTCTGGGATTCCGCCTGGCCTCCCAAAGTGCTGGGATTACAGTCGTGAGCCACCATGCCCAGCCTAAACTTAAATTTTTTTGGTACATTGTCTCTAGGTTCAAGCTACTTTGTTTCATAGTATGTATTTACACTTCAGATAATAATACCTTTTTCTTTCCTAGTATTTCGACCCTTCAGATTCTTCCACTATTGTACATTTTAAGTTCTAAAATTAAACTTAGTCTTTTGAACAGATGAAATTCAAGCATATAGAAGGATGTACACAGTCTTATTTCCTCCTTTATTTGCTGCTTTGTTTTCCTCCCACACCTTTCAGTATCCTGTTTATCCTTCTAGTGTTTCCTTTTGCAGTTACAAACAAATGTGCATTTTATTCTGGAGATCCTTCCATAACTAGATAAAGATTTTTAGTTTTAGTGCCTGCATGGTATTTTATTATGTGGCTGTACCATAGTTGAGTCACTCAGTCCTTTGTAGATATTTCGGTTGTTTTCTATTTTCATAACGTTTGCATTGTTACAATGCCAAATGATTAACAATATACATATAACATTTTCTGTTTGCACAAGCAATTGTAGATCTTTAAGTCGCATATTTTCTTCCTCTGTCAGCTGAGAGAACCTAGAAGCAATGATATCCTTGCAGCAATGAGCATACCTGGTGCCCAGATCTTGGTTTCTAATACCATTCTCCAGTAAAAGGAACCAGACCTCTGTGGAGAAATGGCTGATTCTAGGACTGGGGCAAGCCACAAAAATATGAAATTTACCTGGAGCATCTTGTAGTGCTCCAGGAAGAACTATTCAAACAAGAGGAAAGGAAGGAACTATTCAAACAAAAACAGTGAATGAGTTATGTTGAAGGGACACAGCCAACTGAAAGAGTTTCTAGTAGCCAATGCTGCAATAATTTGAGCAACAAAAAAGTAGTATTGGGCCGGGCGCGGTGGCTCAAGCCTGTAATCCCAGCACTTTGGGAGGCCGAGGTGGGTGGATCACGAGGTCAAGAGATCGAGATCATCCTGGTCAACATGGTGAAACCCCGTCTCTACTAAAAATACAAAAAATTAGCTGGGCATGGTGGCGCGTGCCTGTAATCCCAGATACTCGGGAGGCTCTGAGGTGGGAGAATTGCTTGAACCCAGGAGGCGGAGGTTGCGGTGAGCCGAGATTGCGCCGAGCCGAGATTGCGCCATTGCACTCCAGCCTGGGAAACAAGAGCGAAACTCCGTCTCAAAAAAAAAGAAAAAAAAAAAAAAGTATTGAATTATAACCCAAAGCGTAAAATAATATCTGTGAGTTCATGCTGATAGAAATAAATGATTTTCAGTAGCTTTGAAACAAAATAAATAAGTAAATGATTGACTAAATAAATAGGAGAAGAACAGACAAATCTGTGCAGAATTAGATACACAGCCCTCAAGGAGGTGTAACACAACTCGCTACTTTTCAAGTGTGAGCTACATGAGGTGACCTCTTGCCAATGAGTACAGCGTTGGAAATTGGAAATAAGGTAGCTCGATAGAGGATAAAACTGACAAACACTATCTCAGTCTTGTGATCAAGGTTAACATCAACAGTCATAAATTGTGTTGACAGTATGATGTGATGAGAATGGTATTTCAACCTGGATAGTCTTCCTCCCAAAAAATTTTGACCCTAGTCTAATCATGAGAGAAGCATCAGACAAATCCCAGTTGAGGGACATCTACAAAATACCTGAAAACTGTCCAAGTCATAAAAAACAGGTAAATCAGAGAAACTCATAGCTAGGAGGAGCCTAAGAAGACATGACTTGCCTCTGTCTACCGCTGTTTAAAAAAAAAAAAAAAAAAAGACATGATTACTACAATGTAATGTAGAAACTTCATGGGATCTTTGAACAGAAATAGGACATTAGGTATAAACTAAGAAATCTTAATAAAATATGGACTTTAATAATGTATCAGTATTGGTTCATTAATTGTAACAAATATAGTATACTAATGTAAAATCTTAACAGCATAAACTGAGTGTGTGGTCTAAGGGAACTCTACAATTTTTTTGTAAATCTGAAATGATACTTAAAGTTCATTTTTAAAAAACTACTTCTGTAATTCTGTTAGATATTGCCAAATTGGCATTTTGTACTACTACCTACATGTACAGCAGGTCTGTTTCCCGTAACCTCAGCAACTGAATGTGTTGTCAGACTTTTTGAATTTTGCATTTGATAGATGAGAACTGGTGTAACTCACAGTATTGTATTTCTCTCTTTATCAATGACATTGGACATTTTTTTCATATGTTTAAGGGGCATTTTACATTTTTTTCTCTTCTGTGAACTTTCATGTCCTTTATTAGGTCGTTGGTCTTTTTGCTTTTAGGAATTGCCTGTTGGGACATTAGCTTTTATTTGTGATGTGGGTTGCAAATACATATTTTAGATTATGATTTTTTTCATGCATAAATTTTGACTTTTATATGGATTTTGAAATATAATTAGCAAAGTCTTCACCACTCCAAGGTCATAAGGAAGTTCATCCACATTTTCTTCTAATACTTGTGGTTGTGTTGTTTACATTAGATTTTAAAATTGGGATCCTTCAATTCTTAATCTTTGAGGCATTTTAAATGCTTATCCTTTGCTCTCTACTTATAGCTGCATCATCATTGTTGTGGCCATATAGGTGATTTAAATGACTTATAGTAAAAGAAATCCTTAGGCATTTACTCTTGGTGAATAAGAAGTCTCAACTAATAAATGATTATTATGGTAAATGGAAACGTTTTTAGAGTTTCTTTTCACTGTTAAATCATAGTGTATTTCATAGTGTTTTTCTACTGATGATCAGTGTTGTGGATTATTCATATATCAATTGTTTTTTTCCTTGTGTCTCATGGGGTCCTCTTTAGATTATTAGACCTGCTTATAATCTGTTTCTCATCTTCCTTAGAACTTCTACTGGTTTTATGGTCCTCTGATTACTAAACTTTAGAATCTCCAGAAGTTTAATTAGTGGGCCAGTTTGCTGTTTTAACTCATTAAGAAACTGGACCAGTACTGTCAGTGCATGCTGCCTAATATAGGATGATGATTTATCTTAGCCTTTTATAACAGCATTAATATTTTCCCCACATTGCTTGTGATGAAACTAGTGTCACTAAACTGAGCTTTTAACAGATATTTGGGAAGCTGTCTGGTAGTACAGTGGAATGTTGGCTCCTGGAAAATACCACCAAAAATTATTGTTGAGTATATTGCTTATAAGCATTTGTAGGGGGCTGTGTGGGTGGTAAAAAGAATCGCAAACCAGGATGGAACAGTAAAGTTGGGGTACTTATTGAGGGTTTGAAGTCTGGTTTAAGTATTTTAATGCAACGCTTTATTAGAGGTAGGTAAGGATCATGATGCAATATTTTAAGATTGACAGACATGGCAAGGCAAGAATTTTGAGGTGAGATTTTTCAGGGTCTTAGAAAGTGAACAATCATTTGCTACTATTTATTGAAAAATTGAATAGTCTGATGTTGGTTGATACGGGTTTTTCGGGAAGTTCCTGAAATGAACAATGAAGTTTTTTGTAAGTCTTATCTGCCTGAACAAGAGTTTCCTGGAATAGCAAAGTCATGTTGTTGAAGACATCTGTATAGTGATAGTTAATGTAGATTGTAAGCTCCGTGTAGAGAGTTTCAGTTCTCACTGTCCATTTAGAGTCTCAAGAAACTTGAATTTATAAAAAGTCTGATTCTGAGGCTCGTTTTCAAAGACAGTGCATTCTCTTGGTGAATGGTTTGATTTTCAGTTTTTTCCCCTGAGGAATGAGGCCTGACTTTAACAATTAGGTGTCTGACATGCCCAAGTAGGCAGTTGGCAGCGTAATAAAGAGATCAGGTTCACTGTAATACTAGCACTTTGGTAGGCCAAGCAGGTGGATTACCTGAGGTCAGGAGTTCGAGACCAGCCTGGCCAACATGGTGAAACCCTGTCTCTACTAAAAATATAAAATATTAGCTGGGCATGATGGTGGGCACCTGTAATCCCAGTTACTCGGGAGGCTTAGACAGGAGAATCAGTTGAATCCAGGAGGCGGAAGTTGCAGTGAGCTGAGATCCTGCCTTTACCCTCCAACCTAGGCAACAAGAGCCGAACTCCGTCTCAAAAAAAAAAAAAAAAAAGAGGTTGGATCAGAGAAATTTGGGAGTTATTGCTTGGATGCTGTGCACCCACAATAAGCTTGACTAAGGAGGAGGAAACAGAAGAAAAATGCTGTGTCTTAAGAGTTCCAGGACTTAGGCCACACTGGTGTGTTATGTGTGGCTGAGGGTGGGGTAAAGGGGTGAAATAAATGTGCAAAGGAGTGGCCAGAAAGGTTGGAAGAAAACTAGGATATTGTTATCGAGAAGCCAGGGAAGATGTTTTTAGGATAATGAAGGACTTGTCAAACTCCTGTAATTATAGGCCAGGAGAGTTGAAGATACTGGTGTGGGTTAGCTGAGGAAATTTCTACCTGAAAGCTCTTTTTAAAAATTATTTATTTATTTTTCCTTAAAACAATTTTTTTTCTTCAACTTTGTTGATGTTTTGAGAAAGCTCTGTCTTTAACTCTGTTTGTGTATATATACACAGGCACTCAGTGAGGGTTAGGGGAAGGGTCACCATATAATTGTGGATAGTGGAGATGGTTTGAAGTAGACACTGGGGAGAGTGGGAGACCAAGCACAGCAGAGAATTACAGTTAGATTATTGGCCAGAGTTGAGGCCCATTTAGGTTCACTGATCAGACTGCTTTGTTGTGTGACTAAACGGTTCAGCAGTGCTGAGAGGAACTGGTGCTGACGTGGAGAAAGACTTAGGTGGATTAGGATTGGGATGGACAAGGATATATTTGTGCACTGCAGTAGACCCAAGTATATGTACCTTTCTGCTTTTGGAGTGGCTGTAGCTCTAAGTTGCTTTGCTGTGTTGCTTCATTTATTTCTGATGGGCTCGTCTGATAACCTCACTTGCTGGAAAGCTTATGACTTGACTGGTATTCCGCCCATCTGAACTTATTTTTATTTCTGTGGAGAAGTAAATTAGTTCCTCCCTGTTCCTGGTTTCCATAGTCTTGAGATCTCTGGTGTTGCTTCTTGGGAAGAAGGGGCATTTGACTAAATTTATAAAGGAAGTATTAAGAATTTGCCAAGAGGACAGAGCATGCCATGAAGGGGAAGGGGTTAGTTGTTCCTGGTAGGATGTGCTTGTGCAAAGTTAAGAGACTTGAGCAAAACACCTTAAGGGAATAGAAGTTACGAATAATTTCTTTCAGGCAGTGAAGCACTCACTGAATACGTCTCTGAAGATGGAGCTGAAAAGTGGTGGGATCAGAACACAAAGTTCTTGTGAACCTAGATGAAGAATGACCTGTTGTCCCCAGAGTTCTAATTTTTACTTAACAGTTTTTTTTATGCATGTACAAAATAAAGGCTGTTCACAGAGTTTTTCAGTTTGTCATGACATTCTCTACATAAGAATTGTCTAGTGGGAAAATCTGTTTGCAGATTATCTGAAATCGATAATATTTTTGTACAAATATTTTTACCAATTTGGCTGCCATGTTACTCCTTAAAAGTTACTTAATCTCTCATTTTGGCTGTTATTGGGGAAAGAGGGTTAGTGATATGTAGCTTGCAATTTTATATACAGTACATAAATTGGATGTTCATAATTTGGGAGTATACAGTGGCAAAAGTAGTATATGTTAAATGCTTTCTGTGGGCTAGGTACAATACATGCATTCTGATTTAGATCTCACATGTTTTTGAAGTAATTGTTAATTTCTTTCTCTCTCTTTTTTTTAAAATGGGGTTTCACTCTTCTCACCCAGGCTGGGGTGCAGTGGCTCGATCTTGGCTTACTGCAACCTCCACCTCCCAGGTTCAAGTGATTCTCCTGTGTCAGCTTTCCAAGCAGCTGGGATTACAGGTGCCTGCCACCACATCTGGCTAATTTTTTGTATTTTTAGTAGAGACAGGGTTTCGCCATGTTGGTCAGGCTGATACCCAACTCCTGACCTCAGGCGATCTGCCCACCTCGGCCTCCCACAGTGCTGGGATTACAGGCACTGTGGGAGCCATGGCTCCTAGCCTGTTAATTACTTTCTCTAAAGAGAAAACTAAATGCAATTTTCTCAGTGTTATACTTCTCACTTTCTCCAGTGTCCAAATGAAGGAATCAGGATTTGAACTTAGGTTAGGCTTACTCTGGAACTTAGTTTCTCTTAAACAAAGTGAACTTCCTGTATGCTATAAACCCCTCATCACTAGTACCAAGATTGTGTGTATCATAATTAACATTTCACTGTAGGTGTTAA
This sequence comes from Callithrix jacchus, assembly GCF_049354715.1. Taxonomy (NCBI): domain Eukaryota; kingdom Metazoa; phylum Chordata; class Mammalia; order Primates; family Cebidae; genus Callithrix; species Callithrix jacchus. The sequence continues at coordinate 99,471,427 of NC_133510.1, read as the reverse complement.
TTAAATGTAGGGATGTATTACCTCTAAGCTTTTGAGAAGACTAGATAGTAAGCAGAGAGAGAATCTAGGCTCATATAGCCAATCTTTGGTTAACTAGAATCCATTTAGTTTACCTAATGGAATTCAGATAGCCCAAACAATATCCTGTTTGTCAGAATTCTGGTTAATTCAATTATTGTTTTTAAATGTTTTTCTATATCCTCGTAGGAAATCTTTCAACATTTTTAAGGGCTATTTGGAATGTATATTCATATTTTACCCTTTTTTTCTTCATTTTGTGTTAATTTAATCTAATACTTTATTTTTTCTATTTATAATATACTGAGGTTTCCTGAATAGGTAAAATTAGAAGAATAAAAGTTCTACAAATAAAAATGAAAACCTGAATAAACAAAGTGGTGGCTGTGGAGTTTGGTTAGTTGATTAGGTACACCTTTTCTTACTCTTTTAGTGAAAATCTCCAACTTGTCCTTTACCTTAGATCTTATAAAGATGGTAGAGTATGCTTGGAAATTGGCTCATTGTTATGCTCCTTTCCTGTTAAGGATTGTTATGTGAGCAATTTCTAATTTTCCACTCAGCAAGTAATGTGATGGAGAATTAAATGCCTTCCACCCCTCACCAAATCACAAAGAAAGCTTTTCTGAAGATAGTGGTAGTTTTGTAATTTTGAGATCAATTGATTTGGCCCTAGGAAGCCTCTTTTTTGAGGTTTTTTCAGTATCTTTGAATTTAACTGGCCATATAAGAGGAAGATTTTTTTCCTTAACGGCTCTTTTCTTCCTCCAATAAAAACTTTACCAGAAGATTGAAGAACGCTGGTATTTTTAATATGTTGCCAAGGAAAGTTGGCCACTATTTAGTAGAATTTGTCTTATAAAGGCTTTAATATTGCTAGTTTTTAAAAATGTCATAAATATTATTGTGTCATAAATTACAGAATGACAAAATAGCGTTTGTCCAGTTCAGATGCCTGTTGGGGAGAAAGACTAGAAAGTTGTCTGCACACACACACACACACTCACACACACACACTCACACTCACACATACATTCTCTCTCTCTCCCCCCCACTCCTTTTCCTCCTTCCCTTCCTCCCTCCCCTTTTTAACATGTTAAGAAAATTTCTATTTACCTAGTGTCAAGTACGTGATTCTCCTCCCTCAGCCACCTGAGTAGCTGAGATTACAGGTATGTGCCACCACGCTTGGCTAATTTTGTATTTTTAGTAGAGACAGGGTTTCTCCCGTGTTGCTGGTCTTGAACTCCCGAACTCAGGTGATTCACCCACCTTGGCCTCCCAAAGTGCTCGGTTTACAGGCCTGAGCCACCGCGTTGGGCTGAAATTTCATTCTTAAGCAATGTGAAATGTGACCTTTTAAATATTTAGATATGTATTTAATTCTTCCTATTAAAATGAGTCCCCCTTAAAATGCTGTTTTAAGTTCTTATTGTTGGAATTAGGAGGTGGTTAAAGGGTGAATAATTAACTGGGCTTCACGGGATATCTTTATGTCAGTGGGCCATCATGTGTCTCCCTGTGGTGAAGTCTGATCTTTTCAGCTTTGTTTGGTGACATTCCTCCTCAGTTCATTTTGAGGTAATCTGGTATTGTAGAATCTCTTATGCTGGTTAGAGGATGAAGTCTAATGTCTTAGCTTAGGAAATACACAATGAGAAACAATCTGGCTTGATATAACAATTTTTTTTTATTATAACAGTGTTTTAAAAGGGATGTGAGTGATGCAGTGGGAGCAGGGAGGAACACAAAGATTTTTAAAAAAATGTTTCTTTCCTTAAGGAGTTTATGATATATTGAAACCCAGGAAGTTTTCATTTACATGGCCAACTTGATCCTGGTAAGTAAACCAATTTAGAAGACCTGATTTCAGGTCTGAGGATTGGTTGAGAATAATAGCTTTAGGGTAGTGTGTTTTCAACCTTTTTGGTCTCAGGACCTCTTTATACTCTTAAATGTTATTGAAACAGATGAAAACAGAAACTTTAGATTATAAAATATTGTTAAAAATAAACGTTACAGAGTTAAATCTTAAAAAAAGAACCGAGAATAGCATTGTTTTACATATTTGGAAGTCTGTTTAATGTCTAGCTGAATAGAAAACAGCTGGATTCACACATCTGATTTTTGTCTTTTAGTTTATTGTGATATTCCGTGTAGTCTCTGGAAAACTCCATTGTTTACTGGTGAGAAGTGTCAAATAACTTAGTATTTTATAAAAGTAGATTTTACCTGAGGATGCCCCCATGAGTATTTTCCAGACCACACATACTTGGCGAATCTCTGCTTTAGAGCAAAATGAAGTGGGTTGCTTATCCTACCTTTGATCTTACTCTGAATTAGATTCTTACAGGCTGTTTCTGTCAAGCTGTACTTACTAAATTCCATTTCTGGAATCTACTCAAAAGTAACCTGTACTATGAATAGTTGAAGCCTTAGGCTTTGATTAGGAATAGTAAGGCTTGCTAGCTGTGTCATCTCAGATAAATGTATTCACATTTTGTAATGTTTCCTCTTCTGTAAAATGGGTAGAGTGATACAAACTCTTAAGACTTTGGTGCGAACCAAATAAACAAATTTAAGCAATATACAGTTGCTAATCAAATCTTACTGTTAATAGGAGTTGGAAGAAAACACTATCTGACGTATGTTCCAATTTTCTCACAACATTTTGGCCCATTTGGTTAAATTTGCAGAATATACTGAACACCTGATAGGATCTGGGTCTTCCTAGTTTATAAGTTACTCTTCAGTGACTTTTTTTTTTTTTAAACTGCCCTCCTTTCTGTCTTTCTGTCCAGCTCTTATACTCAGGGCTTCTTAGAGCCAGTTCCTTCACAAAGAAATGGGGATTTTAAAACAAAAACAGTAAAATATCTTTCCCTGGAGTGTTCATAATCTTGTGTTTAAACTAATTAGGGGAGTTGCTATACGAAAGATACATAGGAGGGCTGTGTGTGTGTGGTGTAGGAAGTACCACTTCTGTCAAGATAGAAAAGTACAGTAAGGAAAGGAAAGATTAATTTGTGTCTCCTTAACTGCTCTGATTTTTTTTTTTTTTGAGACAGAGTTTTGCTCTTGTTGCCCAGGCTGGAGTGCAGTGGCGCAATCTTGGCTCACCAAACCCTCTGCCTCCCAGGATCAAGTGATTCTCCTGCTTAAGCCTCCCAAGTAGCTGGGATTACAGGAATGAGCCACCATGCCTGGCTAATTTTTTGTATTTTTAGTCGAGACAGGCCTTCTCCTTGTTGGTCAGGCTGATCTCAAACTCCCGACCTCAGGTGATCTGCCCGCCTTGGCCTCCCAAAGTGCTGGGATTACAGGCCTGAGCCATCACGCCCATCCTTCAACTGCAGATTTTTATAACTCCTAAAAGAACATATTTTCAAGCACCTTATATTTTATGTTTTTATATATTACATATACAATTGTATATAGATATAAAATATATATTTATATATAAAACATTCTATATATTCTTATATTTTAACACATTTGCTAATAATTTATAGTGTGAAAAGTTAACTTTGTATTTTTTTCGTTCCCTTACTAAAGCACATTTTACTACTCAAAAGCAGAAAGTGATACAAGATTAAATAAATCTTTTAGTAGCTAGAATGTGTTTTACCTAAAAGTCTTATTAATAGTTTTTTTTTTTTTTTTTTTTTTTGAGATGGAGTCTTACTCTTTTGCCCAGGCTGGAGTGCAAAGGCTCGGTCTTGGCTCACTGCAACCTCTGTCTGCTGGGTTCAAACAATTCTCCTGCTTCAACCTCCCAGGTAGTTGGGACTACAGGCGTGCACCACCATGCCCGGCTAATTTTTTGTATTTTTAGTAGAGATGGGATTTCACTGTGCTGGCCAGGCTGGTCTTGAACTCCTGACCTCGTGATCTGACCACCTTGGCCTCCCAAAGTGCTGGCATTATAGGCATGAGCCACAGCACCCAGCCCTATATTAATGGTTTTTAAGTACTTTTCCCCCTGAATTTATAGGCACTTTCCTTATTATAGAGAAACTGATGGTTAGGGGAAGTGTCTAAACATAAATTTAACTTATTTAGAGAAAAGTTATCCATTGATATAAATAGGTACTCGTCGTTTTTTTATTTTACTTTTGAAACACTTTATTATATGTGATCTTGGCTTACCTCTGCCTCCCATGTTCAAGTGACTCTCCAGCCTCAGCCTCCCGAGTAGCTGAGATTACAAGTGTGTTCCACCATGCCTGGCTTATTTTTGTATTTTTAATAGAGACAGAGTTTCACCATATTGGTCAGGCTGGTCTTGAACTCCTGACCTCAGGTGATCCACCCTCTTCGGTTTCCCAAAGTGCTGGGATTACAGGCATGAGTCACTGTGCCCAGCCTGTTTTATTTTTTTTTGAGATAGAGTCTTGCCCAGGCTGGAGTCTAGTGGCCCTATCTTGGCTCATTACAACCTCTACCTCCCGGGTTCAAATGATTCTTAGGCCTCAGCCATCCAAGTGTAGCTAGGACTACAGGTGCGTACCACCAGGCCTGGCTGATTTTTATATTTTTAGTAGAGACCGGGTTTCTCCATGTTGGCCAAGCCAACCTTATTTTTTTAAAAAGAAATTCTCACCACATATGCATGAGATATATCTGTGACATTATTAATAACTAGATTGGCTGATAGAGTGATTGCTCCACACAATATTCATTTAAAAGAAATATGTAATTTTTTTTCCTTTTTTCTTAGTGTTTTCAAGTTTTTTCTTTACTTTTAAATAAATCAACTAGAAATGGTAGACTATATTGGCTTATGTAAAGAATTCCTTTCATGAATAGAAGCCTTCATTTCACAGCAAAAAATTAGTACATTTGAGTGTTTTAAGTTAATATGCTTAAGGTACATAGGTGTGTATATTAAAGATATATACATATATATATATATTTTCTTTTTGTGATTCTTTGAATTACCAACTTGATTAGTAGACTGATCCTGAGTTAGTTGATTGACCAGATTCTTGTTTTTTAGTGAATACACCTATTGCAGGCCTACTTTTCTAGAATTCTAACTTGAAAGTCAGTAGTGGGACTGAAGCCCGTTTTCAAACTTTAACATGAATTTTGTAGTAAAATTGGAATAGTACAGGGATTTCATAGTACCACTTGTAGCTTCCAGAAACTGTCATAAAATTTTGTATTCAAACTGTTTCTTTAAAGAAGACTTTGTAAGTTACCTAGGATTCAGAACTCTATTGTGCTGTGTTCCAGCGGTATTCATTGTGTGCCCCCCACCTGCCCTTTCTCTTTTTCTTTCTGTCTGTCTGAGACAGTGTAGCTTCTTTTTAAATTTCCTCTTCCAAGGAATCAGCTGATGCTTCTCAAGCAGACTGGAGCCAGTATTATGGTTTCATATTGAAGTGTCAAAATTTTATTTCATTTTCTAGTGAATGTTAGACTAAAATGTGGAATGCTTCAACAATTGGAATATCAAAAGGAGGATCTTTCCTACTTACATTTATTTTACTTATTAGGGAACTGAAAATACCTTTTAAGAATGAATGGCAATAAGATTGGCCTGTGCTCAGATTTTAGGAGGCACGGTGCCCAGAGAGGGCTCCAGAACTCTTTTGCTGGCTGCTGCCTCTGGAGCAGCTGACTGGCCAGCTGCAGAGCACATTGATCTGGTCATGATTGCTTTCATCCTGGAGTAGAGCAAGTTCACACAGTTTAAATCAAGAGCCACATTAGAAGCTCCTGACCTCAGGATAACCTCTCATTTCCTACCTTTGAAAGAGGGAACAAGAGGGGGGAATAGTTGAGTCACTTTCTAACATCTAGCCACAAAAATGCATGGGAAGATACAGTCACATCTAAAGATTGTGACCTCCTGATTTTCTTTATAACTTAGGTAGATTCAGAATACCATCTTCCAGTTTTCCCTTGGAATAAAAGGAACATTAATATACTGTTCTGTGTTCAATAGAAAAATAATTCCTTCCTTTCCACACACGCATTTTTTTCCCTATTGAGCTCTTTTTAGGCCATTCATATAGATGCAGCCTAGATGAAATAGACTTGGACTGTTCAAACTCACCCTTTTTCTAAAATAGCATACCAGAGTGTGACATTTCTTATCTGTGTTAGATAGCAGACCAGTGTTTCTTGATATATACATTTTTAAATGCGTCCTTTCTTTTGGTAAATCTACGCCTCCCATTTTTCTCTGACGATCCATACCAGTCACTATAAAGAATTTTTTTTTCAAGACAGTTTCTCTCTTGTTGCCCAGGCTGGAGTGCAGTGGTGTGATCTTGGCTCACTCTCTGCCTCCTGGTGCAAGAAGTTCTCCTGCCTCAGCCTTCCCCGAGTAGCTGGTATTACAGGGATGTGCCACCATGCCCAGCTGATTTTGTGATTTTAATAGAGATGGGGTTTCTCCATATTGGTCAGGCTGGTCTCGAACTCCTGACCTCAGGTGATCTTCTTGCCTCGGCCTCCCAAAGTGCTGAGATTACAGGAGTGAGCCACCATGCCCAGCTTTTTTTTTTTTTAAGTAGAGACAAAGTCTTGCTGTGTTGCCCAGGCTAGTCTTGAACTTTGGGCTCAAGTGATTCTCCTGCCTTGGCCTCCCAAAGTGCTGGGATTAGAGGCATCAGCCACTGTGCTCAGCTTATTATAAAGGTTTTATTAAAGTTTATTTTCTAGAGATTGCAGCTTTGCTTCTGCTGTGACTCACATGCCAGGAGAGGTAATTTTACATATGGAACACTGTAAGTTACTGGATTGATAAGCGGGACTGAGAATTGTGGGCAATTCTCACCTCTTAAGTTGTAATTGTACTCTTTTCTCCCATTCATTACCGGGAATAATATTAAAGAATAGTCCTGAATCTGCTCTACTTCATTAAGTAGAGCTGTTAATAACAAAGTTCTAATGCTCTAATATTAAAGAATAGTTCTGAATCTGCTCTACTTCATTAAGTAGAGCTGTTAGTAACAAAGTCTAATGCTCAGAATGTCAGCACCAGGTAGTAAGTGAAGAAATTAACTACAGACTTGAGAACTATTTTATTTTATAAGATTTCTTAATAACAAAGGAACTGCTACCTTGCTAGAAGTCTCTGTGCTTGACTTGGAGGACAAGCTGAGTTAGAGTGAAATAAGAGCAAAGATTTTTCATTAATTAGAAATGTCATGAAATGAGGAAAGAAAATGAAATAAAGAACTTAAAATATGCATATGTGTTTTATAACTATTAAAATTTCATTGACTTATGTAGTTGATACCTTCTAAGAAAAAAGAGAAAAAGATGCAGATATTGAACAGAAGTCACCTATGTTTGTGTACCTTCCTGATAATTGATGGTGTTGAGCTATCTACAATCTTGGCTAAATCCTCATAAGACTGATAACATATTAATATTTACTAACTCCGATTGTCCAGAGTTACGGGTATATTGTATCCCTGGTTGAAAATCTGACTGATTTATAAAAAACTGTTTGACTAAGGCTAATGGTTAATTTTTTTATAGTTAATTTTTTGTAGTTAATTTTTTTACAAATCAAACTGTGGGTGTTAGCCTTAGTCAAACTGTTTAAACAAACATGAGGTACTATGAATTGATTTTTTAAAAAATATTTGGGACAGAGCTGTTTAAGTCGCTTATAATTTCACTTGTTTTTCAGAGATGATTTTTACTTGACTTCTGTTTGTTCTAGATACCGTGTTACACTAGATATAGTAATATGTGAGATATGTGATAGTGGCTATGATTTATTATACCTAGAACTAAGGGAACTTTTCAGATGAATACTTATTTTACTTTCCCTTATATGAGGGACTGGGTCATACTGCTTATAAAAGAAATGACTAAAATGGCCTGCTGTGTAGGAAGGGTAACATCTGTGTTCATACAATAAATGGATGTGGCCTAGTTCTCTGGTGGAATGTCTAACACTTGCCAGTACTGTTCTCAGAAAGAGTTTGTTAATAATTTTAAATAACTTGATTTCATTTAAAAATACAGTGGCCAGTTTCGGAAAGCTGGATAGCAATGGAAGGTAGTTGCTAGAAGCCTTTTGGCCTTTCCTGTGTGTGCAGTCTGTTCTCAGAAGTAACCAGGTATAGAAAGATTTTCCTTAGTAATTGTGGAATTGAGTCTGGAATTTGTCTATTTGATCCTGCCTGTGGAGAGATATTCACAGGCCTGTCAAAGGAAGAATGCTTATAGGGCTCCTGTAGAAGTACTATTTATAGAATTATCTGCTTTATAGTTTTTAAAAATAGAAACAGGTCTTGCTATGCTGTCCAGCTGGTCATAAACTCCTGGGCTCAAACAGTCCTCCCACCTCAGCCTCCCAAGTAGCTGGGATGATAGGTGTGTGCCACCATGCCCAGCTTCTAAAAACCTATTTTAAAAATACATAAGAGAAAAATCAGATAAGATGACCTCATTAGGAAATAATTTGTCAAACACATTTTGGTAGCATAGTAAGTGAAGTTTGTTAACTTTCTGTAATTTGATATTGCTAAAATTGCTTATAGGTGTAGTTTTTCTTTTGAAAAAGATTATCAAGAGGGTCTGATTTTATTCAGGAATATTGCTTAATTTCACAAAAATTGAAAGGAAAGGCAATTTGTGTTTCACTTATGATCTACACATCAACCAACTTATTTGTGTGAGGTTAGTGAAGGAACACACAGGATTTGCATTTTGTCTTATCAGGGTTTACTAAGTAGTTTAGTGACTCTTGGGTGAGTCTTAAGTTTTGAGCTTTTGTTTTCTCCATATATATGGGTATATGAATGATAAATTATCTTTTTTACTTCATAGAATTGTTTTAAGAGTCAAATAAAATGATGGATGTAAAGGCTCTTTAAACTCTATAAAGCTAGGTATGTAGTGATGTTATTCATGTTAATTTAACAGTTAATTGATAAATGATTATCTACTTTGTGGAAAAATTATTTTAGTGATCAGCACAGGGAAGATAATGTACCATTATCAAATATCTCATCTTTGAGAAAAAAGCAATTTTATTTTTATTTAACATTGAATATTTAAGGACAATTTAAAACTTTAATTTTTAGGGATAAATGTATAGTAAATATTAATACAATATATAAACATTCAGAAATTATTAGATTGGCAAACATATTTGTGATATATATATAAACGGGCAAAGGTTTGGTGTCTGAAAATTTCATCATAATGAAGTAATGCTTTTGCCAAGTACTATACCTTTTTTTTTTTTTTTTGGGAGGAAGGGAGGAAGGCAGGAAGGGAGGGAAGGAGGAAGGGAGGGAGGAAGGAAGGGATGAAGGAAGGAAGGGAGGAAGGCGGGAGGCAGGGAGGGAGGGAGGGAGGGAGGAAAGGGAAGGAAGGAAATCAAGCAATGAGAGAGACATTGCCGACCTGGATCTAGAGGTTTACAAGTTGATTTCTTTTTTTTTTTTTTGAGAGAAGGAAAGAAAAAAAAAATGAGTAAAGGAGAGGAAGAGAAAGAGGGAGGGTGAATGGAAATATTGCTTTATTCTGAAAAAAAAAAAAAAAAAAAAAAAAAGGGTATTAATAATGGCCGATCGATGTTTCATTTAAACCTATGAGTAGGTGTGATGTGGTATTGACAAGAATGTATATTTTGTGTATTTGAAGTGGAGCGCTCTGTAAATTTTTATTAAGTTTACTTGTTCCGGATCTGAGTTCGAGTCCTTGATATCCTTATTAATTTTCTGTCTCATTGAATCTAAGTCTCTATGTATCTGGGTGTTAGGATCGTTAGCTCTTGTTGTTGCATTGATCCTTTTACCACTGTATCTTTGTTGCTTTAAAATCTATTTTATCAGATACGAGAATTGCAACTCCTGCTTTTTATTTATTTATTTATTTTTGCTCTCCATTTGGTTGGTAAATCTTTCTCCATCCCTTTGTTTTGAGTCTTTGTGTATCCTTGCATGTGAAACAGGTCTGGATGTAACATGCTATTGGGTTTTGGCTGTGTCTTTTGATTGGGGGATTTAGTCGATTTAAATTTAGGGTTACTGCCATTTGATGTTAACTGGCTGTTTTATCCTTTCATTGATGTAAATTCTTTATGTTGGTGCTCTTTACTTTTTGGTATATTTTTAGAAAGGCTAATACTGGTTGTTTCTTTCTGTGTATAATGCTTCTTTCAGAAGCTCTTGTAAAGCAGGCCTGGTGGTAATAAAATCTCTGAGTACTTGCTTGTTCATAAAAGATTTTAGTTTTCCTTCAGTTGTGAAGCTTAGTTTGGCTGGATATGAAATTCTGGGCTGAAGGTTCTGTTCTTTGAGGATGTTGAATATTGGCCCCCACTCTCTTCTGGCTTGTAGAGTTTCTGCTGAGAGATCTGCTCTAAGTCTGATAGGCTTGCCTTTGTGGGTAACCTGACCTTTCTCTCTGGCTGCCCTTAGTATTTTCTCCTTCATTTCAACCCTGGTGAATCTAACGATTATGTGCCTTGGGGTTGCTCTTCTTGAGGAATATCTTTGTGGTGTTCTCTGTATTACCTGGGGTTGAATATTGACCTGCTTTGCTAGTTTAGGAAAATTTTCCTGAATAATATCCTGAAGGGTATTTTCCAGCTTGAATTCATTCTCTCCGTCGCATTCAGGTACACCTATCAAACGTAAATTAGGTCTTTTCACATAGTCCCACATTTCTTGGAGACTTTGCTCATTCCTTTTTAACGTTTTTTCTCTCATCTTGTCTTCTTGTTTTGTTTCATTAAGTTGGACTTTGACCTCTGATATCCCTTCTTCTGCTTGAACAATTCGAGTGTTTAAACCTGTGCATACTTCTCGGAGTTCCTGTATTGTATTCTTCAGTTCCATTAATTCAGTTATATTCCTCTCTAAGTTGTCTATTCTCAATAGGATTTCATCAAACCTTTTTTCAAAGTTCTTAGTTTCTTTACGTTGGGCTACAACATGTTCTTTTAACTCACAGAAGTTTCTTATTATCCATTCCTTGAAGAGTGATCCTGTCATTGGGATGTGCTTGTTCTCCATCAAGCCTTGTTCCATTATTGATGTGGAACTGTGATCATCTTTAGAGGGAGAGGCGTTCTGACTTTGAGTATTCTCAGCTTTTTTACGCTGGTTTCTTCCCATCATTGTAAATTTATCCTCCTGTCGTCTTTGAAATTACCAACTTTCAGATTAGGTCTCTTGAGCGGACATCCAAGTTGTTAGTTCCCAGGGCCAGAACAGCGGCGTAAAGACTGATGGTGCTTTTCTGCCCAGGATTCTCCTGTCTGGCTTCCTTCTTGTGTCCGTAATAGGCGCCTCTGCCTTCCTGGGGCTCCAAACCTCGGTCAGAAGGGGAACCAGTCTCGTTTACTCTGTGCCGAGATAGTGAGGTGCTATCACAGCCGCTGTGCCGGCCTCAGGAGTCGTGCTGGGGACCCGTGTAGGTCCTCCAAACCGCGGTCGGAAGGGGAGCCAGCCCTGTTTACTCTGCTCCGAGAGCTGCCGCGCTGAGGTGCCAGCGAAACCGCTGCGCCAGCCACAAGAGTCGCGCTGGCAACCCGTGTGACTCCTCCACTGGGGTTCTTCTGCTCCGTGAGTGACCAGAATTTGTCTGAAAGTGTGGCGTCCTCTAGTTCTCTGCGCTTCCACTGAGAGCTGCAATCCCGAGATCTCTGTACCTTTTTTTTTTATATGCTTGGATTGTGTCTCATATCTGTGAGTACTTCCTGAGTCTTTGAATATACTTTATTGGTTTTCCATGATGCTTGATGAAATTAAAGGTGGCACCAAATTCCCAACCCTCTTCTGAAAAAGGAGTTTACCAACCTTAATTTTCTTTTCAAGGCAATTTTGAAGTTCATTTGTGAAACACAGAAAAATATTTTCTGTTTTTACAAACTCTTTCTTGATGCTACTCACCCCAGAGTGGTTGTTGTAAGGAGGATATATTTAAAGCATAGAGGAGAAAAGAAGATGGGAAAAGAACAGAACAGCAGAAAACCAAACAGAACACACCCAAATGATTTAACATAAGAATGATTGCAGTCCTCAGTGAAATGGATAGGGGGAAGCACGCAAAAAGATGATCAGTGACGTTGGTCACCAGGAAAATGCAAATTAGAATTACAGTTATGTACTTTTCATCAGAGTGGCTCATTTTTTTTTTGAGATGGAGTCTCCCTGGGTCAGCAGGCTAGAGTGCAGTGGCATGATCTCAGCTCCGCCTCCCAGGTTCAAGTGATTCTCCTGCCTTAGCCTCCCAAGTAGCTGGGATTACAGGCGCCTGCCACCTCACCTGGCTAATTTTTTGTATTTTTAGTAGAGACAGGGCTTCACCATGTTAGCCTGGATGGTCTCAATCTTCTGACCTCATGATCCGCCTGCCTTAGCCTCCCAAAGTGCTGGGATTACATGTGTGAGCCACCTCGCCCGGCCTAAAGTTCTGTAGACCCCGTACAGGGGGTTCTGATTTTTTTTTTTTTTTAATTGAGTCTCAATCTATTGCCCAGGCTAGAGTGCAGTGGTGCCATCTCAGCTCACTGCAACCTTCACCTCCCTGGTTCAAGCAATTCTCCTGCCCCAGCCTCACAAGTAGCTGGGATTACGGGCACCCACCACCACACCTGGCTAATTTTTGTATTTTTAGTAGAGACAGGGTTTTTCCATGTTGGTCAGGCTGGTCTTGAACTCCTGACCTCAGGTGATCCTCCTGCCTTGGCTTCCCAAAGTGCTGGGATTACAGGCATGAGCTGCTGTGCCTGGCCAGGGTGTTCTAATTTTAAAATGCTAATTGATGACCTGTTTTTTCCTTTTCATAACTGGAGGTGATATGAACTTTGAAAAAATATATATATATAGTGTATATCTGTGAATTATTTCTGTAATTATCTTTGTCCCTTCAAGTTTTTTTATTTTTAAGGTGAAAGAGCTCACAAATTCTTAATAAATGTGTGAGGTCTTTCTTCTTTTGTCACTGTACCTTAGAGGCTGAGAAGACACATCTAGAACATCTGATTTTGGTGTGGAAATCATTTTAGTCAGTATTGAACCCTCCACCTACAGTATCATCTAGCAGAATGAGAGGTGAAATATATTCCTCCAAGACCAAAACCGCTTTTATGTTTGGTGTCCTCTCATTAATCTTATCATTGCTGTGGGTTACATTTGGACTGCTTGATTTCCAAAATAAAAAAATTGTATGTGATTAGAGCTGAGGTCTAATATCCCTAGAGCTAAGAATTGCTTTACATTTTTGAAGATTGCTTGAAAATATTTAACAGAGACTATGTATGACCCACAAAGCCTAAAATATTTACTGTTGGGTTATTTATGGACAGAGTGTTATGACAACTAAACTTAGGGAATCCTCTAATGTAGTTATTTTCAAAAACAACATTTTATAAAAATCAAAGTAGAGGCTGGGCATGGTGGCTCATACCTGTAATTCTAGCTTTTTGGGAGGCTGAGGCAGGCATATCACTTGAGGCCAGGAGTTTAAGACCAGCCTGGCCAACATGTTAAAACCCCCTCTCTACTGAAAATACAAAAATGAGCTGGGCATGGTGGTGTGCGCCTGTAATCCAGCTACTTGGGAGACAGACAAGAGAATTGCTTGAACCTGGGAGGCAGAGGTTGTAGTGAGCTGAGATGGGGCCACTGCACTCTAGCCCTAGTGACAGAGTGCGACTGTGTGTCTCAAAAAAGAAAAAAAAAATCAAGGTGTACTGTAAATATCTTATGTTCAATTAGTTGTTTTATTGATGTGAGGAGACAGAATTTACGATAAAATAATTATATTAAAACTTTATTGTCCAGGCGCAGTGGCTCATGCCTGTAATCCCAGTCCTTTGGGAGGCTGAGGCAGGCATATCACTTGAGTCAGGAGTTCAAGACCAGCCTGGTCAACATGGTGAAATCCCATCTCTAACTAAAAATACAAAAATTAGCCAGATATGGTGGCAGGCACCTATAATCCCAGCTACTTGGGAGGCTGAGGCAGGAGAATTGCTTGAACTCGGGAGGCAGAATTTGCAGTGAGCTGAGCCTGCACCATTGCACTCCAGCCTGGGCAACAGAGTGAAACTCCGTCTCAAAAAAAAAAAAAAAAACCACAACAAAAAACCTTTACTGATATAATTTATATACTATAAAGCTCACACCTTTAGTGTGTATAATTTAATGTTTTTAATATATTTGTAGTTGTATAATCATCACTATAGTCTAATTTTAGAACATTTTAATCACCCCTAAAAAAAAACTGTACACCAATTTCTCTCCATCCTCCTTCCATTCCCCTATCCCTCTGATCCTGTAAATAATAAATGAGGCCAGGCGTGGTGGTTCACACCTGTAATCCCAGCACTTTGGGAGGCTGAGGCAGGTGGATCACCTGAGGTTGGGAGTTCAAGACCAGCGTGGCTAACATGATGAAACCCCACCTCTACTAAAAAAAATGCAAAAAATTAGCTGGGTGTGGTGGTGGGTGCCTGTAATCCCAGCTACTTATTTAGAAGGCTGGCAGGAGAATCACTTGAACCAAGAAGGTAGAGATTTCAATGAGCCGAGATTGCACCATTGCACTCCAGCCTGGGCAACAAGAGTGAAACTCCGTCTCAAAAATAATAATAATAAATGAAATTATTTAGTCCATTAGTTTGAAATTAACAGACGTGGACTAATCTTTATGCTTTCTCTGGAAAAGGGTTTGTTTAGCAAATAAGGTAAACAAAGCTATCAGAAAAATAAAAACAGAAGTTTGAAAAAGCAAAATATTTTTACACACTCTAAAAACCAGTATAACAGCAATTGGCAACAAAATGTAATCAAAACATACCCTGAGATAATATCCCTTAGCAGTGCATTAGGTTATTAATATAGGAGAGCTCTTTGACTAAGTTTTAAAAGTCCATGAAAGGATGCATGAAGTCATAGTTTAATTTTTGCATTTTTTCTTTATTCCATAATGGTATATTGTGTAATTGATGGCATTTTAGATTTGGCAAAATATGGCATGTTTGAAATTATAAATATTAATAAAAAGTCAACTATTACAGAGAAAGACTCAGAACATCTCAGGCAATAAAAATATCAAAATAAATTACTAGAAGAAGATTTGGTCTAAAGGGAAAAGCTACTTATGTTTGAAAGTAATGAAGTAGCATTAATCTAAAATGTGAGCAATTTAGTCCTTTCACTAATCCACATTAATCTTCTCTTTTGATGATTTTTGAATAAGTGAAAGTTTCAAGTTTTCACATAGATGCCAAATTTGGGCCTTAAGAATTTTTCCATCTAGGTATGCATGGATGTGGAAAATTTTTTTTTCCTCTCAATTCTCAAGGTTTTGATTCTGGTTTGTAAGATCTGTATATTGCCTTTATTATAGAGAACAGAAGGGTCATTCTTTCAAAGTTTGGTGTATTAAAATAGATACCCTTATTTTGGTATTATTTATATAATTTCCTCCTATGTCATGAGAAAACTCAAACAGCCTAGTTTAACTAGATTTTGTAACTCCAAATATTTGTAAAATATTACCTTAAATATTTTAAATGGAGAAATAAAAAATTATACAGGTATTAATATTTTCCTGCACCTTCAAGCTTACCCATTGAAACTGCATTGTGAGGTAGGAGCTGGGACCCTGCAGACTATATATTTCTCTTTTGTAACTAGTTTCCTGTTATTTTTTCCCAATAGATATTACCAGTGGGAGATAGGAAAGTGAAAGAGGAGGAGCAGGGGATTTTTCTCCTATTTGTTTACTTCCTCTTCCTCTTCATATCTCCACAGCAACAAAGCTTCACCCTGGTAGGAACAGGAGTGGTAAATGGTTCCAGTTTGCAGTTTTTCCACACTTATAAAACCATTTTCATCACATCTCCTTAGAGATGCCAGCATCAACTAGCCATTTCCTCCCTCTCAAAAATCTGGGTTCCAGCTTTGCAGAGTTCCCCCTCCAAGCTCTTGACATGTAGTTTCTTTGCAGAGGTCTGGATTCCAGTTTCTTAGGATTTCTCCTTCAAGCCTCTGAGTTTTCATATTTCCTACTACTTCCCATTGTTCCTCTCAGCTGTGGTACTGATAGTTGCTTTTTGCATTTACTATGTCTATGATATATGTCTCTCCTCCTTTTTGCTTTCTCAGTTCTCCAGTTTTCCTGGTTAGCAACTTTTATTAAATTCTGTATTAAAATTACAGGTGTAGTTTCTGTCTCTTGACTGAACCCTGCGTATACACTGGTCAAAATACTAGGCCTTTGCCAACCAAAGTCCTGGAGAACACATTGGTAGTTACTGAGCCTCTGCAATGTTCTGGGCTTTTCCCTGTTCCCTGTATCCCGTCAGATGTCTTCTATGGTCCCAGAGCTGCCTGGGCATATGTCATTCTCACACTACATTGTCTGCTTTTCTGTAGTGTTTCTCATCTTGAGGCCAGTGCTGATGTCTTTTGTCTCTCTGTCCTTAGTTCCTAACACAGGATTCATTTAAACTAGATGAGTCGTGATAAAATTATCTGATGAAAGGAGGGATCTTATTTTGATAATTTTCAGCCTCTGAAATTCTTCAGATAATGAGATGTTTAAACTAGATCTTAACCGAGCATCAAAGATTATGTGATACCATCCAGAAGTCATATACCTGAGGCTTGATTAGGGATTTCACCATGCTAGCCAGGATGGTTTTGATCTCCTGACCTGGTGATCCCCCCATCTCAGCCTCCCAAAGTGTTGGGATTACAGGCGTGAGCCACCGCGCCCGGCCATTACTTTTACTTTTAATTATGCTTCTGCTTGCTTGCTTGCTTTCTCTCTCTCTCTCTTTCTCTCTCTTTTTCTTTCTCTCTTTCCTTCTCTCCTTCCCTCCTTCCTCTTCCCTCCCTCTCTCTCTCTCCCCCTCCCTCCCTCCCTCTCCCTTCTTTCTTTTTTTTTTTTTTTTTGAGACCGAGTTTCGCTCCTGTTACCCAGACTGGAGTGCAATGGCACGATCTTGGCTCACCGCAACCTCTGCCTCCTGGGTTCAAGCAATTCTGCTGCCTCAGTCTCCTGAGTAGCTGGGACTACAGGCGCACACCACCATGCCCAGCTAATTTTTGTATTTTTAGTAGAGACGGGGTTTCACCATGTTGGTCAGGCTGGTCTTGAACTCCTGACCTCGTGGTCCGCCCACCTCAGCCTCCCAAAGTGTTGGGATTACAGGTGTGAGCCATCGTGCCCTGACTGTTCTTTTTTCCGTAAACTTTTTTTTTTTTAAACAAATTTGCACAAAATTTTGTTAATCGTAATCCTGGGCTTATGACAGGATTCTCACTGGTCCCTGCATAATCTGTATATCTGTGTGTGTATGTAGTTGTACATCAATAAAATAATATCTGTGAACCCAACTTCTTAAATATTGTCAATAACTTAACTTTTTATGTGCTTTTCTCCTTGCCTCTCCATAATCGGTAACTATTATCATAAACTTTGTTATTTTAATCCTTTCTATTAAAAATATTATAGGCCGGGCGTGGTGGCTCATGCCTGTAATCCCAGCACTTTGGGAGGCTGAGGCAGGTGGATCACCTGAGGTCAGGAGTTTGAGACCAGCCTGACCAATGTGGTGAAATCCCGTCTCTATTTCTTTAAACAAATTTTTAAAAAATGTTATATAACTGTTTAAATATTAATTATAAAAATTTTTTTATAAAAGTAAAAAAATTATATATAGTTCACCTAAATAATAAAAATACTGGTTTTTTATTTAAAAAAAAATTTTTTTTTTTTGAGATACAGTCTTGCTCTGTTGCCAGATGCCAGGCTAGAGTGCAGTGGTGTGATCTCAGCTCACTGCAACCTCTGCCTCCCGGGTTCAAGCAATTCTCTTGCCTCAGCCTCCTGAGTAGCTGGGACTATAGATGCGCACCACCATGTCCAGCTAAATTTTGTATTTTAGTAGAGATGTGTTGGCCAGGATGGTCTCGATCTCTTGACCTCATGATCTACCCGTCTTGGCCTCCCAAAGTGTTGGGATTACAGGCGTGAGCCACTGCACCCAGCAAATTTTTAAACTGTAAAAATTTTTTTTTTTGAAACGGAGTCTTGCTTTGTTTCCCAGGCTGGAGTGCAGTGGCTTGATCTAGGCTCACGGCAACCTCTGCCTCCCAGGTTCAAGTGATTCTCCTGCTTCAGTCTCCAGAGTAGCTGGAATTACAGGGTGCGCCACCACATCTGGCTAATTTTTGTATTTTTAGTAGAGGCAGTGTTTCACCGTGTTGGTCAGGCTGGTCTTGATCTCCTGACCATGTGATCCACCAACCTCGGCCTCCCAAAGTGCTGGGATTACAGGCGTGAGCCACCGCACCTGGCCTTTTTTTTTTATTTTTTATTTTTATAAAAAAAATACCGAATGTAGTCTTCTGGGACTTTTTTTTTTTAAAGATCATGTTACTAGTATTCATCTTTATTGCATGTGGTTATAGTTCATGCAATTTTACTACTGTATAATACTCCATTCTCTATATTTACCATAATTTGTCATGTCTGTAATAAGCATTTGGGTTGTTTCTAGTATTATGCTGTTATAGACATGCTGCTATGACCATTTCTGTCCATACTTTTGGGTAAATGTGTTACAGCTTCTCTTGGATATGTACCCAGAATTAAAATCTCAGGAAGAATTTGAATATACTGACCTA
This sequence comes from Callithrix jacchus, assembly GCF_049354715.1. Lineage (NCBI taxonomy): Eukaryota > Metazoa > Chordata > Mammalia > Primates > Cebidae > Callithrix > Callithrix jacchus. The sequence continues at coordinate 99,452,774 of NC_133510.1, read as the reverse complement.
ATATTACTATTGTTTAACTTTTCACCAGATAAAATAAGCTGGATTGCTGCCTCAGAGAAGGTAGGGCATGTACAGTCCAAAGGTGTAACCTCTCAGTGCTTGCTTTGTTAGTTAAAAAGGTTGCTTTCTAATGACTAGGTAGGGTAATTTGAAGCTCAGAATTATCAGTAGTCTACTATGACCTTCCTATAGTTATACTTTGAGAAATATAGTACTTATATGCAAACTCATGAGTAGGAATGTTCATCACATAACTGAGATGTAAAATGATAATTGCCTTCTCCCCTCTTCTGTTTTTTTGTTTTTTGAGACAGAGTCTCGCTCTCTTTTCCAGGTTGGAGTGCAGTCATAGCTCACTGCAGCCTCAAACTCCTGGGATCTAGTGCTCCTCCTGCCTCAGCCTCGTAAGTGGTTAGGACTCTAGACACGTGACACCACATCTGGCTATTTAAAAAAAGTGTTGTTTTTTTTTTTTTGTAGAATTGAGGGTCTCACTATGTTGCCTAGACTCGTCTCAATCCCCTGGCCTCAAGATGCTCCTGCCTCATCCTCCCAAAGTGCTAAAATTAGAGCTATGAGCCACTGTGCCTGGCCTGAGCTTCATTTTAATGGTCGTTTTTCCCCTTTTGTATATAACCATTTGTATGTCAAAACGAGGCACTAGCTCAAGTGGTTACAGTTGTTCTCTTGGTTCTGTTCTGAGTCAGACCATTATCAAAAGCATCAGATGACATTTCTAATAGATGACTTTCTGAATTCTCTGAAACTGAACAGCTGTTTAAAACAAATGCCCTTTCTGTGGGGATTTATCATCTGCAAATCAATTGATTATTCATGATGGAAAGATCTACATTCTGAGTGACATTTAAATCAGATTTTAATTATATTTTGAATTTTAATTTCTTGCTCAACATACAATGTATACAAAAATATGTTTATAGAAAATAATGGAAATAAGTTTCAGTTGAAAAATATTATCTTCTGAAAGGCAGAGGGATCTGAGGGATTATTAAACAGATGATGTTGTTGAGAAACAACCTTAATAAACCCATTGAAGCTTCTCAGCTACTGGCTGTTTTTTGTCTAAGTTCTTACTGAATTCAGGAGGTAATGGGTAGGGACATCATGTCATGTAGGGGTTTTAATATAGTGAACTATAATGTCTTGATCTCTACAAGATTAATAAAGTCAGCCAATTAAATTAAATTTTAAGGCGGTGAGAGGAGGCTGCATAGCCGAGCGGAGGAGGCAGGAGCCGGAGTGCGAGCAGTAGCTGGGTGGGCACCATGGCTGGGGATCACCATCGAGGCGGTGAAGCGCAAGGTTCTGCAGCAGCAGGCAGATGATGCAGAGAAGCGAGCTGAGCGCCTCCAGTGAGAAGTTGAGGGAGAAAGGCGGGCCCGGTAACAGGCTGAGGCTGAAGTGGCCTCCTTGAACTGTAGGATCCAGCTGGTTGAAGAGGAGCTGGACCGTGCTCAGGAGCGCCTGGCCACTGCCCTGCAAAAGCTGGAAGAAGTTGAAAAAGCTGCTGATGAGAGTGAGAGAGGTATGAAGGTTATTGAAAACCGTGCCTTAAAAGATGAAGAGAAAGATGGAACTCCAGGATATCCAACTCAGAGAAGCTAAGCACATTGCAGAAGAGGCAGATAGGAAGTATGAAGAGGTGGCTCGTAGGTTGGTGATCATTGAAGGAGACTTGGAACGCATGGAGGAATGAGCTCAGCTGGCAGAGTCCTGTTGCCGCGAGATGTATGAGCAGATCAGACTGATAGACCAGAACCTGAAGTGTCTGAGTGCTGCTAAAGAAAAGTACTCTCAAAAAGAAGACAAATATGAGGAAGAGCTCAAGATTCTTACTGATAAACTGAAGGAGGCAGAGACCTGTGCTGTGTTTGCTGAGAGATCAGTAGCCAAGCTGGAAAAGACAATTGATGACTTGGAAGATAAACTGAAATGCACCAAAGAGGAGCACCTCTGTACACAAAGGATGCTGGACCAGACTCTGCTTGACCTGAATGAGATGTAGAACCCCCCAGTCCCACCCTGCTGCCACTTCTCCCTCTGACCCTGACTCTGCCTGAGGCCAGCCTGCCCGAAGCTGACCTTTAACTGAGGGCTGATCTTTAACTGGAAGGCTGTTTTCTCCTTTTGCTGCCCGCTCCTCTCCTGTGTCTTATTCGCCAAGCTTTCTCTGCCTCTTCCTGGAGATTCCAGCTGGGCTAGAGGCTGAGCACCTTTGGAAACAACGTTTAAGGGAATGTGAGCACAATGCATATGTCTTTAAAAGCATGTCGTGATACACACATTTTGTAATTATCTTTTTTGTTGTTTTGTAGCAACCATTTGTAAAACATTCCAAATAATTCCACAGCCCTGAAGCAGCAAGCTAATCCCTTTCTCACTTTTGGAAGGTGACTTTTCAGCTTAATGCATATTGTCCTCTCCATAGAGAGGAAAAGGTATAGCCCTGCGTTACTGAGAGCCGAACAAAGACTCCACTATGGGAAACCTCATTGCTCTGTACAAAGTACCAGCTAAACCAGAAAGGTGATTCCAGGAAGAGTTAGCCAAAAACAACAACAACAACAAAAAATGTGCTTTTCAAGTTTTCAGCTTTAAGATCTCTTTGGATAACATTATTTCTATTTTTAATTTTTTTCATTACAAGTGACCAAATTAAGATGGTTAGATCTCTGAGACCAAATTTTTGTCCCATCTCTACGCCCTCCCAACTGCTTTACTGAATGGATCATGTGCCCCTTATGTTGAGATGACAATTTAATTGCTTTCCTGCCTCCTTGAAAGAAAGAAGATTATGTTTTTGTCACTGATTTAGCCACATGAAGCTCATCTCATTACCCTTTTCTGGGTTTGAAGCTGCTGTCTGTAAAAGTGCCATCTCATTGTGCTTTGTATCAGTCAGTGCTGGAAAAATCTTGAACAGCTTATGTGTAAAACTTTTACAATTTTATATTATTTTGAAACTTTTCTTCTTTGGATTTGTGGCACCCTGGCCACCCCATCTGGCTGTGACAGCCTCTGCAGTTCGTGGGCTGGCAGTTTGCTGATCTTTTTAAAGTTTATCTACCCGGTCCCCATTTTCTGGTAAGGTTTCTAGGAGGTCTGTTAGGTGTACATCCTGCAGCTTATTGGCTTAAAATGTACTCTCCTTTTATGTGGTCTCTTTGGGCCGATTGGGAGAAAGAGAAATCAATCAAAATCAATAGTGTAACTGTTTTGATACTGGATATTAACAAGTGTCTTTTTGAAATAAAGAACCAGTCCCTTCACAAAAAAAATTTTTTTTTAAGGCTTAGCACAGTGGCTCATGCCTGTAATCCTAGTACTTTGGCAGGCCCAGGTAGGAGGATTGCTTGGTTTAGGAGTTCAAAACTCCATCTCTCCAAAAACAAAAATTGGCTGGATGTGATGGTGCATACATGTGGTCCCAGCGACTTGGAGGGCTGAGGCGAAAGAATTGCTTGAGCCTGGGCAGCGGAGGCTTCAGTGAGCCATAATGGTGTCATTGCACTCCAGCCTGGATGACAAAGTGAGATCCTGTTTTAAATAAATAAATTTTTTATATGTTGTCACATGGGTCAAACAGTTTTCATGAAAAGTTTGCTTTGAGTATGTGTGCTATTATTTGGATGAATTTGTGGCCTTTGAAATAATTATGAAAACATTTAATGTTACTGTCCTTGAGTTTCACTCATTTGCAGATTAACATCATCATTTTGAAAATGATATAACACCTCTCAAGACTAAGTAATATTATTAACAGAGTTAATATTATATATATCTTTTTGCCCTCAGTGTCTCCTGTATTGCTGGGAATATGATAGGGCCTCTGTGTAAATGTTGAAATGAATGAATAATACTTTTTAACAAAAGGAGAAAACCTAAGCAGTTTGTATGAGACAGTGATCAGAAACTTTGCCAGTTAGATTAACTTCAGTCAGAGAGAGACAAAGCCTAAGTCAAAAAAGATGACTAATTTCTAGTACTATATTAGTATTTGCTGTCATTCATTCATTCATTAACTCATTCAGCAGGCATTTAAAAGTGCCTGTTGAGTGCCAAAATTTGTTCTAAATGCTGTGGATACAATACAATAATGAGCAAAATATGTTAATTCCCTGTTCTTAAGGAGACTACATTCTAGTGGAGGGAATCAATAGTAGACCAATATGGGCCAGGTGCAGTGGCTCACACCTGTAATCCCAGCACTTGGGAGGTTGAGGAGGGAGGAACACAAGATCAAGAGATCGAGATCATCCTGGTCAACATGGTGAAACCCGTCTCTATTAAAAATACAAAAAAAAATTAGGTGGGTGTGGTGGCGTGCGCCTTTAGTCCCAGCTACTTGAGAATCGCTTGAACCTGGGAGGTGGAGGTTGCAGTGAGCTGAGATTGTGCCACTGCACTTCAGCCTGGAGACAGAGCAAGACTCTGTCTAAAAAAAAAAAAAAAAAAAAAAAAAACCAAAACACCAAGAATGTTAGATGACAAGGCTATGGAGAAAATTAAAGCAGTTAAGGGGAACTTTAGAGTGTGACGTGTGACCTGGGTTTAGAGTTGTCACTACAAGGTGATGCACCAGGGAAGTAATATTTGAGTAGAACCCAAAAGGAAGTAAGGAAATGAGCCATTAACGTCTTGGAGAAATGCATTCCAAGCAGAGGGGACAGCAAGTGCAAAAGCAGAAACAGCAGAGACTGCTGCTAGAGTGGAGTGGGTAGGAGCAGAATGGCAGAAAATGAAGTTAAAAAGGAGATTGGCAGATAGGCCACTTATGAGGGCCTCATAAGCCATTTAAGAACTTTGGGTTTAACTGTTGAGTAAGTGCCAGTCATTGTAGGGTTTCGAAGAAGAGTGATTATGTTATTTAAGATTTAATATGTTTACTCTGACTTATATATAGAAATATACTATGGGCGGTAGGGCAGGGAGGGCAGAGGTGTTGGGGTGGGAGCAGTAAGACCAATTAGGATGCTCGAGAATTTTTTTCTTTTTCTTAAGAGTTGAGGTCTCACTTTGTTTCCCAGGCTGGAGTGCAGTGGTGAGATCTCAGCTCACTGCAGCTTCAAATTTCTGGGCTCAACTAATCCTCCTGCCTCAGCCTTCTGAGTAGCTGGAACTACAGACATGTGCCACCCTGCCTGGCTAAGTTTTAATTTTTTTTTTTTTTTTTAAGAGAGGGGCCTGTGTTGCCCAGATTGGTCTTGGAACTCTTGGCCTTAAACAGTTCTCCTGCCTCAGCCTCTCAAGTCACTGGTATTATAGATGTGAACCACCATCCCCAGTGGGATGCTCTAAACATTAAATTCTAAGCAAAGAGATGATGAGGCTGGGCTGGATCAGGATTTTAGCAGTTTGTGTGGTCAGACTCTGGATACGTTTTGAAGGCTTTGATGTTGCTTTGATTGTGGAATGTGAGAAAAAGAGATATCTGGAGCAAGTGGTAGACGGTAGTTACCATCCATTTACTGCCATAGTGAAGACTGCAAGAGGAGCAGGGTTTGAAGGAGATACATGTGCTATTTTCTTCTTCATGCTAGAATTTAATTCTTCAGTAGCTAGCAGGTAAAGAGAATTGCTTTCTAACTCTGGAAATTTGCTACTATGAAAAGAAAATTGAGTTGGGATCCCTAAGATGAAATTTTAAGACCTGACCCTCTCACTTTTGGCCAGATCATCACACTATTTTGAGCCTCCCAGGCTTTGTTTCTTTAATCATAAAATAAATTACTTGGCCCAGGTTGTCTCTAATGTTTCTTCAGTTGTCAGGATTTGTGTTTCTATCCATTCTGTTTGCAACTGCGTTGATTACTTCTCCCTCATCTACTTGTTAACTGTTAAGCATTCCTCAAGTTTCTGACCTTTCCTGTTATTACACATACCCTTCCTGGTTTCAGTCAGTTTTATAAGTGCCCCTCTCAGACTCACACTTTAAACATTGACTTTTTTTCTGAGTTCTAGATTAATTTAAATTTGTTCCAATAGGTTCAATTCTTAATTTACTTTTTTCCCCCAAACTTACTCTTCTTGATTATGGGTCACAATTTTCTGTTTCTTGGTCTCTTAATTTTTTTATGTTATGTCAGACATTGTAAAAAAGGAAAGTACAGACTGAAGTATTCTGTCGGGACACTAGTGTTAGGGGCTGAATCAGTCTGGTTTGGGTTGGGACCTTGTGGCAGTTTTAGTTATATTTAGTTTACCACTGGTATCAGATGTTGTGAAGGCAGAATAAGGACACTCCCTTTATAAGAGTTTGGGATCTGAGCACCTGTGAGATTCAGGAAAATCTCACCATCCTTTATAGCCCACCCCAGCCTTTATAGCCCAGTTTGTTGAACTGTGGGAGATCCCTCTCTGTTTCACAGCCCCGGCTGTTGGCATTTTGAGCAGCTGGGACATGTTTTTTTCCTCTCTCTAGCCCCACTCCTGGCTTTAGGTCCTTTCGACTGGAGAGAGCACTAAACTAACACCTTGCCACCTTCCTTTGGCAGGCATGACCTTGTACTTAGTGAAGGCCCTGAGCACTTGGACAGGAGTTTCTCTTAGCTCTCCTGCCTTGTCCCCAGCATTCTGTGGTCCCATCACCTCACTCTCCCTTTTTCAGCTTCAGTACTTGGAAGAGATCCTATTGGGAAAGTACAGATTTGCTTTGTGAATACGGCTTCTGAGATTTTAATCTATCTTGCTAGCCCCCAGGTGCCCCTTGAAAAGTCTGTTGAAAGTGGACTAGTTTCCCCCTTCTAAAGGAGAAGGTTCACTTCTCCTTTCACCATGATCTCAGCCCTGTTTTCTTTTCCAGAAAGGGCTTGTTCCTCCAGAATTTAGTTGGTTTATTTTCTTTGCATCCTCAACTTTCTGAGTTTAAAAAACTATGATTTTATGGTTTATCTGGCTTGTTCTTATTGTTAAGCTGGGAGTAACAACAGTCTCTGTGAGCATCCGCATCATAACCATGAGCACCAATCCTGATATACTCTGTTGTGTTCGACATAATTGGTATAGGTCGACTGTTCATATTGAAATTATTTAGCTGATTATGTCAGTAAAACTCCACTCAAATGAAATATTGGCCATATTTAGGCTTGATGGAAAACTGATATAAATACCCGCTAACACAATAGTAACATTTTTTTCTTTGTTCTTTACCTGGATTTTACAACCATAAAATTTTTTTATTGTGGTACACATAACAAAATTTATCATTTTAATTATTATTTATTTGTTTGTTTGTTTTTTGAGACAGAGTTTCTCTCTTGTTGCCCAGGCTGGAGTGCAGTGGCGCAGTCTTGGCTTACCGCAACCTCAATCTCCTAGGTTCAAGTGATTCTCCTGCCTCTGCCTCCCAAGTAGCTGGGATTACAGTCATGTGCCACCATGCCCTGCTAATTTCGTATTTTTAGTAGAGATGGGGTTTCATCATGTTGGTCAGGCTGGTCTTGAACTCCCGACCTCAGGTGATCTGCCCACCTCAGCCTTCCAAAGTGCTTGGATTGTAGGCGTGAGCCACCACACCTGGCCCATTTTAATTTTTTTAAGCATAAAGTCCAGTGACATTAATTAAAATTGAAATTTTATGTAAACATCACAACTATTTCTAGAGCCTTTTCATCTACGTACAATCATACAATATTTGTCCTTTTGTGTTTGACTTAGTTCCCTTAGCATAATGTTCTCAAGGCTCATCTATGTTGTAGCATATGTCAGAACTTCATTTTTTTTTTATGGCATTGTATGTGTGTGCCACATTTTGTTTATTCATCTGTTGATTGGCGGGTTATTTTCACCTTTTGGCTTTTGTGAATAATGCTGCCATTAACATTGATATACAAGTATCTACTTGAATCCCTGTTTTCAGGTTTTTGTTTTTTTTTCATATATCCCTAGGAGTAGAATTGCTGCGTTGTATGATTATTCTGTGTTTAGTTTTTTGAGAAACTACCAGTTTTTCACAATGACTACACCATTTTATAGTTGCATCAGTGTTCTGGTTTGTTCACATCCTCACTGACGCTTACTGCTTTCTGTATGATAATAGGCATCCTACTGGGTATGAAGTGGTATTTCATAGTGGTTTTGGTTTGCATAATGAGTAATGATGTTGAACATCTTTTTATCTGCTTATAGGCCGTTGGTATAGCTTTGGTGCAATGTACATTCAAGACCTTTGCCCATTTTTAAATTGGGTGTTTGTTTTTTGTTGTTGAGTTGTAGTAGTTCTTTCTTGATATTAAATTCTTACTAGATAGATGATTTGCAGGTATTTTATCCCATTCTGTGTGTTGTTTCAAAGTCCAGTATATTTGTTTTTTTGGTCTTTTTGGTTGTTGCTTATGCTCTTGGTATCATATTTAAGAAATCATTGTGAAATCCAACATCAGGAATATTTTTTCTTAGCATTTTATAGTTTTAACTCTTATATTTAGGCCTTTGGTTCATTTTGAGTTAACTCTTGTATGTGATATAAGATAATGTTGCAGTTTCACTCTTTTGCATAAAAACATCAGTTTTCCCAGCACCATTTGCTGAATAGACTGCCCCTTTCCTATTGAATGGTCTTGACACCTTTGTCAAAAACCGGGTGTGAGAGTCTGTTTGGGTTCTCAGTCCTATTCTGTTGTTCTGTATCTCTCTTCTTATGCCAGTACATAACGTTTTGATGGTTGTAGCTTTTTATCTTTTTATTAAGTCTTGAAGTGAGGAAGCATGAGACCTCCACCTTTGTTCTTCTAGTTCAAAACTATTCAAGGTTCCTTGGAATTCCATATACATTTTAGGGTATGCTCTTCTTTTTTCTTCATTTATTTATTTAAATTTGAGACAGGGTCTCACTATCATCCAGGCTGGAGTGCAGTGGCATAATCATAGCTCTCTGTAAACTGGAACAAATTTTAGACTATATTCTTTTTCTGCCAAAGAGCACCATTGGCATTTTGATAGAAATTGCATTAAATCTGTAGATATTTTGGATAATATTGACCTCTTACTAATATTAAGTTTTCCAATCCATGAGTATGGGATATACTTCCATTTATTTAGGTTTCTTTAATTTTATTCAACAATATTTTGTAATTTTCAGCATGTATCACTGCATTGGTTAAATTTATTCCTAAGTACTTTATAGTTTTCGATGCTCTTCCAAATCGATTTTTTTTAAATTTCCCTTTTATATAGTTCATTGCTAGCCTATAGAAATATAACTGATTTTTACATGGCAGTTTTCTTTCTGCATCTTAAGGAAATGAGTTTATTATCTCTAACAGGGTTTTATTTGTGGATTCTTTAAGGTTTTCTTCATATAAGATCATGTCATCTCTAAATAGGGATAGTTTTACTTTATCATTTCCTGTTTAATTGCTTTATATATATATTTTTTGCCTAATTGTTCTGGCTAGAACTTTGAGTACTGTGTTGCATAGAAGTGGTAATAGCAGGCATCTTTGTCTAGTTTTTTAAATCTTAAAAGAAAAGCTTTCAGTCTTTCACCATTGAGTAGGATATTAACTGTGGGTTTTTATATATGGTCTTTTCATGTTGAGGAAGTTTCTTTCTATTTCTAGTTTATTGAGTGATTTTCATCATGAAAGGGTGTTGAATTCGTAAAATCTTTTTTTTTTGTTAAATCAGTTGAGGAGTTCATGTGGTTTATCTCCATTTTGCTAATGTGTTGTATTACATTACTTGGTTTTTTGTGTTTTTTTTTTTTGAGACAAAGTCTCATCAGCCCAGCTGGAGTGCAGTGGCATGATCTTGGCTCACTGCAACTTCCAACTCCTGGGTTCAAGCGATTCTCCTGCCTCAGCCTCCTGAGTAGCTGGGATTATAGGCATGTGCCACCATGCCCAGCTAATTTTTTTTTTTTTGTATTTTTAGCAGAGATGGGGTTTCACCGTGTTGGTTAGGCTGGTCTGGAACTCCTGATCTCGTGATTTGCCTGCCTCGGTCTCCCAAATTACTGAGATTACAGGCATGAGCCACCGTGCCCGGCCTGTTTTTCTTTTTTTTTTTTGTGACAGAGTTTTGCTATTCTCACACAGGCTGGAGTACAGTGTCCCAATCTCAGCTCATTGCAACCTCCACTTCCCAGGTTCAAGCGATTCTCCAGTCTCAACCTCCTGAGTAGCTAGGATTACAGGTGTGTGCCACCATGCCTGGCTACTTTTTTGTGTGTTTTTAGTAAAGACAGTGTTTTACCATGTTGGCCATGCTGGTCTAAAACTCCTGACCTCAGGTGGTCCATCCGTCTCGGCCTCCCAAAGTGCTGGGATTATAGGCGTGAGCCACAGCACCTTGCCAAGTCCTATATTTCTTCATAGATCTTCTGTCCAGTATTGAAAATAGGATATTGACGTCTCTGTTTGTTACTGTAGAATTGTCTGTTTCTCCTTTCAATTCTGTTTTTGCTTAATATATTTTCAGTCTCATTTTAGGTGCGTACATATTTATGATAGTTACATCTTTTTTTTTTTTTTTTTTAGAATTCATTGGTTTGTAATATGTTCACAAAGTTGTCAATATTAGAAGATTTTCATCACCTCGAAAGAAACCCCATACCATTTAGCTATGACCCTGACACCCTATGCTTGCTAGTCCTAGGCAACCACAAATCTAATTTGTGTCTATAGATATGCCTATTCTGGCCATTTTATATAGATAGAATCACATAATATGGGTCTTTTGTGACTAGCTTCTTACATTTAACATAATGTTTTCAAGATTCATCCATGCTGTGGTATGTATCAGTGATTCTCTACGAAAAATAAAAAGAAAAAAAACTTTCCTTTTTCTGGTCAAATAATATTTCATTGTATGGCTATCTCATATTTTGTTTATTTATGAAACCCTTATATGATGGCCTTGTTTCTTGTTTTCATACCCTTGTTTTGTCTGACAGAAACATAGCTACAGTTTCTTAGTGTCTTTGTATCCAAAGTGCTTCTCTCTCTCTCTTTTTTTTTTTTTTTGAGACAGAGTCTCTCTCTGCCACCAGGCTAGAGTGCAGTGGTGAGATTTTAGCTCACTGCAACCTCTGCCTCCAGGGTTCGAGCAGTTCTCCTGCCTCAGCCTCCCAAGTAACTGGGACTACAGGCACGTGCCATCTTGCCCAGCTAATTTTTGTATTTTTAGTAGAGACGGGGTTTCACTATGTTGGCCAGATGGTCTTGATATCTTGACCTGGTGATCTGACTGCCTCGTCCTCCCAGAGTGCTGGGATTACAGGTGTGAGCCACTGCGCCCGGCATTTTTTTTTTTTTAATGGAGTTTCGCTCTTGTTGCCCAGGTTTGACTTCAAACTATACTACAAGGCTACAGTAATCAAAACAGCATGGTATTGGTACCAAAACAGAGATGTAGACCAGTGGAACAGAACAGAGGCCTCAGAGGCAACACAGCATATCTACAACCATCCGATCTTTGACAAACCTGACAAAAACAAGCTATGGGGAAAGGATTCCCTGTTTAATAAATGGTGTTGGAAAAACTGGGTAGCCATGTGCAGAAAGCAGAAACTGGACCCCTTCCTGACACCTTACACTAAAATTAACTCCAGATGGATTAAAGACATAAGACCTAACACCATAAAAACTGTAGAAGAAAATCTAGGCAAAACCATCCAGGACATAGGAGTAGGCAAGGACTTCATGACCAAAACACCAAAAGCATTGGCAACAAAAGCCAAAATAGACAAATGGGACCTAATCAAACTCCACAGCTTCTGCACGGCAAAAGAAACAGTTATTAGAGTGAATTGGCAACCAACAGAATGGGAAAAAATTTTTGCCCTTTACCCATCTGACAAAGGGCTTGATATCCAGGATTTATGAAGAACTAAAACAGATTTACAAGAAAAAAAACAACCCCATTCAAAAGTGGGCAAAGGATATGAACAGACACTTTACAAAAGAAGACATACATGAGGCCAACGAACATGAAAAAATGCTCATTATCACTGGTCATTAGAGAAATGCAAATCAAAACTACATTGAGATACCATCTCACGCCAGTTAGAATGGCGATCATTAAAAAATCTGGAGACAACAGATGCTGGAGAGGATGTGGAGAAATAGGAACACTTTTACACTGCTGGTGGGAGTGTAAATTAGTTCAACCATTGTGGAAGACAGTGTGGCGATTCCTCAAGGACCTAGAAATAGAAATTCCATTTGACGCAGCAATCCCATTACTGGGTATATATCCAAAGGATTATAAATCGTTCTACTATAAGGACACATGCACACGAATGTTCATTGCAGCACTGTTTACAATAGCAATGACCTGGAACCAACCCAAATGCCCATCGATGATAGACTGCACTGGGAAAATGTGGCACATATCCACCATGGAATATTATGCAGCAATCAAAAATGATGAGTTCGTGTCCATTGTAGGGACATGGATGAACCTGGAAACCATCATTCTCAGCAAACTGACACAAGAGCAAAAAATCAAACACTGCATGTTCTCACTCATAGGTGGGTGTCGAACAATGAGAACACATGGACACGGTGGGGGGAGTACTACACACTGGGGTCTGTTGGGGGAAATAGGGGAGGGACAGTGGGGGGTGGGGAGTTGGGGGGAGAGAGCATGGGGAGAAATGCCAGATATAGGTGATGGAGAGGAAAGCAGCAAATCACACTGCCACGTGTGTACCTATGCAACAATCTTGCATGTTCTTCACATGTACCCCAAAACCTAAAATGCAATAAAAAAAAAAATAAAAAGGAAAAAAAAAATCCTTGTCAGATTAAAAAAAAAAAAAAGAGTGTACTAACATATCACAGTACATTTTAAGGGAATTTGTGTAAACCTTGCAGTTACATTTTATTACATAATATACATAGTTCATATTTTAATGGGAGTTTCACAAACTGTCTTAAGGATTCTCTCTGTCCTGTAAGTTCCACTGCGTCTCAGCTATTTTGGTTGAGGATAATTTTGTTTGTGAATAAAGAAAAAACATTCAACTAAAAAAAATAAAAATAAAAAAAATGAAAAGAAGAGTTACAAACCAAAAGTGCGTTAATACTCTTTTATAATTACCTGATTACACGGAACTTAAAAACAACAACAATAAAATAATTAAAAAAATAAGAAAAGCGAAAAGAGTTACAAACCAAAAGTACATTAATACCCTCTTTTAATACTCTGTGTTTACCTTTACCGTTGTTATAAATATTTATGTCCTTTCATTACAGCCTGAAGGTTTCCCTATATCTTTCTTATTTATTTTATTATTTTTTTTAATTGCATTTTAGGTTTTGGGGTACATGTGCAGAACATGCAAGATAGTTGCATAGGTACACATGTGGCAGTGTGTTTTGCTGCCTTCCTCCCCTTCACCCACATTTGGCATTTCTCCCCATGCTATCCCTCCCCAGCTCCCCCCCCCGCTGTCCCTTTCCTATTGCCCCCAATAGACCCCAGTGTGTAGTGCTCCCTTCGCTGTGTCCGTGTGTTCTCATTGTTCATCACTCACCTATGAGTGAGAATATGCGGGATTTCATTTTCTGTTCTTGTGTCAGTTTGCTGAGGATGATGTTCTCCAGATTCATCCATGTCCCTACAAAGGACACAAGCTCATCATTTTTGATTGCTGCATAATATTCCATGGTGGATATGTGCCACATTTTCCCAGTGCAGTCTATCATCAATGGGCATTTGGGTTGGTTCCAGGTCTTTGCTATTGTAAACAGTGCTGCAATGAACATTCATGTGCATGTGTCCTTATAGTAGACTGATTTATAGTCCTTTGGATATATACCCAGAAATGGGATTGTTGGGTCAAGTGGAATTTCTATTTCTAGGTCCTTGAGGAATCGCCACACTGTCTTCCACAATGGTTGAACTAATTTACACTCCTACCAGCAGTGTAAAAGTTCCTTTTTCTCCACATCCTCTCCAGCATCTGTTGTCTCCAGATTTTTTAAAGATCGCCATTCTAACTGGTGTGAGATGGTATCTCAATGTAGTTTTTTTTTTTTTTTTTTTTTGAGACGGAGTTTCGCTCTTGTCACCCAGGCTGCAGTGCAATGGTGCGATCTCGGCTCACCACAACCTCCGCCTCCTGGGTTCAGGCAATTCTCCTGCCTCAGCCTCCTGAGTAGCTGGGATTACAGGCATGCGCCACCATGCCCAGCTAATTTTTTGTGTTTTTAGCAGAGACGGTGTTCCGCCGTGTTGACCAAGATGGTCTCGGTCTCTTGACCTCATGATCCACCCGCCTCGGCCTCCCAAAGTGCTGGGATTACAGGCTTGAGCCACTGTGCCCGGCCGTATGTCTTCTTTTGTAAAGTGCCTGTTCATATCCTTTGCTCATTTTTGAATGGGTTTGCTTGTTTTTTTCCTGTAAATCTGTTTGAGTTCTTTGTAAATTCTGGATATCAGCCCTTTGTCAGATGGGTAAACTGCAAAAATTTTTTCCCATTCTGTTGGTTGCTGATTCACTCTAATGACTTTTTCTTTTGCCATGCAGAAGCTGTGGAGTTTGATTAGGTCCCATTTGTCTGTTTTTGCTTTTGTTGCCAATGCTTTTGGTGTTTTGGTCATGAAGTCCTTGCCTACTCCTATGTCCTGGATGGTTTTGCCTAGATTTCCTTCTAGGGTTTTTATGGTTCCTGGTCTTATGTTTAAGTCTTTAATCCATCTGGAGTTAATTTTAGTGTAAGGTGTCAGGAAAGGGGTCCAGTTTCTGCTTTCTGCACATGGCTAGCCAGTTTTTCCAACACCATTTATTGAACATGGAGTCCTTTCCCCATTGCTTGTTTTTGTCAGGTTTATCAAAGATTGTATGGTTGTAGATATGTTGTGTTGTCTCCGATGCCTCTGTTCTGTTCCATTGGTCTATATCTCTGTTTTGGTACCAGTACCATGCTGTTTTGATTACTGTAGCATTGTAGTAAAGTTTGAAGTCCGGTAGTGTGATGCCTCCTGCTGCGTTCTTTTTGCTTAGAATTGACTTGCCTATGCGGGCTCTCTTTTGGTTCCATATGAAGTACAATGTGTTTTTTTACAGTTCTGTGAAGAAAGTCAATGGTAGCTTAATGGGGATAGCGTTGAGTCCGTAAATTACTTTGGGCAGTATGGCCATTTTCACGATATTGATTCTTCCTAACCATGAACATGGAATGTTTCTCCATTTGTTTGTGTCCTCTCTTATTTCGTTGAGCAGTGGTTTGTACTTCTCCTTGAAGAGGTCCCTTACATTCCTTGTAAATTGTATTCCTAGGTATTTTATTCTCTTTCTAGCAATCGTGAATGGCAGTTCGTTCTTGATTTGGCTCTCTTTAAGTCTGTTACTGGTGTATGGGAATGCTTGTGATTTTTGCACATTGATTTTATATCCTGAGACTTTGCTGAAGTTGCTTATCAGTTTCACGAGTTTTTGGGCTGAGGCGATGGGGTCTTCTAGGTATACTATCATGTCTTCTGCAAATAGAGACAATTTGGCTTCCACCTTTCCTATTTGAATACCCTTTATTTCTTTTTCTTGCCTGATTGCTCTGGCTAGAACTTCCAGTACTATATTGAATAGGAGTGGTGAAAGAGGGCATCCTTGTCTAGTGCCAGATGTCAAAGGGAATGCTTCCAGTTTTTGTCCATTCAGTATGATATTGGCTGTTGGTTTGTCGTAAATAGCTTTTATTATTTTGAGATAATACCGAGTTTATTGAGGGTTTTTAGCATAAAGGGCTGTTGAATTTTGTCAAAGGCCTTCTCTGCATCAATTGAGATAATCATGTGGTTTTTGTTTTTGGTTCTGTTTATGTGGTGAATTACGTTGATAGACTTGCGTATGTTGAACCAGCCTTGCATCTCTGGGATGAATCCTACTTGATCATGATGGATAAGCTTTTTGATGTGCTGTTGCAATCGGCTTGCCAATATTTTATTGAAGATTTTTGCGTCTATGTTCATCATGGATATTGGCCTGAAGTTTTCTTTTCTTGTTGAGTCTCTGCCGGGTTTTGGTATCAGGATGATGTTGGTTTCATAAAATGATTTGGGAAGGATTCCCTCTTTTTGGATTATTTGGAATAGTTTCAGAAGGAATGGTACCAGCTCCTCTTTGTGTGTCTGGTAGAATTCAGCTGTGAACCCAGCTGGACCTGGGCTTTTTTTGTGTGGTAGGCTCTTAATTGCTGTTTCAACTTCAGACCTTGTTATTGGTCTATTCATAGTTTCAGCTTCCTCCTGGTTTAGGCTTGGGAGGACACAAGTGTCCAGGAATGTATCCATTTCTTCCAGGTTTACTAGTTTATGTGCATAGAGTTGTTTGTAATATTCTCTGATGATGGTTTGAACTTCTGTGGAATCTGTGGTGATTTCCCCTTTATCATTTTTTATTGCATCTATTTGGTTGTTCTCTCTTTTATTTTTAATCAATCTGGCTAGTGGTCTATTTTGTTGATCTTTTCAAAAAACCAGCTCTTGGATTTATTGATTTTTTGAAGGGTTTTTCTTGTCTCTATGTCCTTCAGTTCTGCTCTGATCTTAGTTATTTCTTGTCTTCTGCTGGGTTTTGAGTTTTTTTGATCTTGCTCCTCTAGCTCTTTCAATTTTGATGATAGGGTGTCAATTTTGGATCTCTCCACTCTTCTCACGTGGGCACTTATTGCTATATATTTTCCTCTATAGGCTGCTTTAAATGTGTCCCAGAGATTCTGGTATGTTGTGTCTTCGTTCTCATTGGTTTTTAAGAACTTCTTTATTTCTGCCTTCATTTCATTGTTTATCCAATCAACATTCAAGAGCCAGTTATTCAGTTTCTATGAAGCTGTGCAGTTCTGAGTTAGTTTCTGTATTCTGAGTTCTAACTTGATTGCACTATGGTCTGAAGGACTGTTATGATTTCAGTTGTTTTGCATTTGCTGAGGAGTGCTTTACTTCCAATTATGTGGTCAATTTTAGAGTAGGTGTGATGTGGTGCTGAGAAGAATGTATATTCTGTGGATTTGGGGTGGAGAGTTCTGTAAATGTCTATCAGGATTGCTTTTTCCGGGTCTGAGTTCAAGCCCTGGATATCCTTGTTAATTTTCTGTCTGGTTGATCTGTCTAATATTGACAGTGGAGTGTTAAAGTCTCCCACTATTATTGTGTGGGAGTCTAAGTCTCTTTGTAAGTCATTAAGAACTTGCCTTATCTATCTGGGTGCTCCTGTATTAGGTCCATACATATTTAGGATTGTTAGCTCTTCTTGTTGTATCGATCCTTTTACCATTATGTAATGTCCTTCTTTGTCTCTTTTGATCTTTGTTGCTTTAAAGTCTATTTTATCAGAGATGAGAATTGCAACTCCTGCTTTTCTTTGCTCTCCATTTGCTTGGTAAATCTTCCTCCATCCCTTTATTTTGAGCCTTTGTGTATCCTTGCATGTGAGATGGGTTTCCTGGATACAGCACAGCGATGGGTTTTGGCTTTTTATCCAATTTTCCTGTCTGTGTCTTTTGATTGGTGCATTTAGCCCATTTACATTTAGGGTTAATATTGTTATGTGTGAATTTGATACTGCCATTTTGATGCTAGCTGGCTGTTTTGCCCGTTAGTTGATGCAGATTCTTCATTTTGTTGATGCTCTTTAGCATTTGGTATGTTTTTGGAATGGCTGGTGCTGGTTCTTCCTTTCTATGTGTAGTGCCTCTTTCAGGAGCTCTTGTAAAGCAGGCCTGGTGGTGGCAAAAATCTCTGAGTACTTGCTTGTTCACAAAGGATTTTATTTTTCCTTCACTTCTGAAGCTCAGTTTGGCTGGATATGAAATTCTGGGTTGAAAGTTCTTTTCTTTAAGAATGTTGAATATTGGCCCCCACTCTCTTCTGGCTTGTAGTGTTTCTGCCAAGAGATCTGCTGTGAGTCTGATGGGCTTCCCTTTGTGGGTGACCCGACCTTTCTCTCTGGCTGCCCTTAGCATTTTCTCCTTCATTTCAACCCTGGTGAATCTGATGATTATGTGCCTTGGGGTTGCTCTTCTTGTGGAATATCTTTGTGGTGTTCTCTGTATTTCCTGGACTTGAATATCGGCCTGCCTTGCTAGGTTGGGGAAATTTTCCTGGATAATATCCTGAAGAGTATTTTCCAGCTTGGATTCATTCTCTTTGTCACATTCAGGTATACCTATCAAACGTAGATTAGGTCTCCTCACATAGTCCCACATTTCTTGGAGACTTTGTTCATTCTTTTTTGTGCTTTTTTTCTCTAATCTTGGCTTCTCATTTTATTTCATTGAGTTTATCTTCGACTTCTGATATCCTTTCTTCTGCTTGGTTAATTCAGCTGTTGAAACTTGTGCATGCTTCATGAAGTTCTCTTGTTGTGTTTTTCAGCTCTTTCAATTCACTCATATTCCTCTCTAAGTTGTCCATTCTTGTTATCATTTCCTCAAATCTTTTTTCAAGTTCTTAGTTTCTTTGCATTGATTTAGAACATGTTCTTTTAGCTCACTGAAGTTTCTCATTACCCACCTTCTGAAGTCTGATTCTGTCATTTCATCTCACATATTCTCCGTCCAGCTTTGTTCACTTGCTGGTGAGGAGTTTTGGTCCTTTGTCGGAGGTGAGGTGTTCTGGTTTTGGGTGTTTTCCTTCTTTTTGCGCTCATTTCTTCCCATCTTCGTGGATTTATCCACCTGTCTGAGTGGTTGCTGATTTTCCCATTGGGTCTCTGATGTCCAGATTGTTGATGATGAAGTATTTTTGTTTCTTAGTTTTCCTTCTAACAGTCTGGCCCCACTGCTGTAAGACTGCTGAGGTCCACTCCAGGCGCTGCTTGCCTGGGGAACTCCTGTAGCAGCTGCGGAACCATGAGGGTTGCTACCAGATTCTTCTTCTGCTATCTTTGTCCCTGAATGATGCCCGCCAAATGTCAGTGTGATCAGTCCTTTGTGAGGTGACTCTTTGGATATACGGGGGTCAGGGAGCTGCTTGAGGAGACAGTCTGTACTTTATAGGAGCTCAAGTACTGAGCTTTGAGTTCCTTTGTTCATTCAGAGCTGCTAGGCAGGTATGTTTAAGTCTCCTGCAGCAGAACTCATAAGGCCCCCCTTTTTTTTCCTCAGATGCTCTGTCCCGGGGCTTTATTCATGAGTATCGGTTGCGCGTTCCTGCCCAGCGAGGAGGCAGTCTAGTCACTGCCTGCCTCTAGTGGCTATGATGAGCTGCTGTGGGCTCCGCCCTGCTGCCGTGTGTAATTCCCTGTAATCCTGTTAATATGGGTGTGGTTAGAACTGCAGTGGCGATGGTGGCCCGCCTCTGTAGTGGCAGACTCTCTCTGTTATGGCGAGTTGCCTCGGCAATGGCAGGCTGCGTTAGCAATGGCAGAGTTCCTTGGTAGTGGCAGATGCCCCTCCCCCACCAAGCTGCACTGTTCTGGGTTCAGCTGTGCTTGCTGTGAAACTCTCAACCTGGAGCGTTTCAAATTGCTGTTTTGTTTGTTTTTGTGGGAGTGGGAACTGCCGAGCCTGATCACCTGGCTCCCTGCCTCAGAGCCGCACCCCTCTTTTTTTTAAAATTAAATGGTTGACTCTCTCCCAGGTGTTCCAGTCACCTTCTGCAAGGGTGCCGGGATCTGTGTGATTTCCTGTGCAGTGACCCACTGCGCCAGCTCAAACCACGTTGCTGTCCGGGAATCTCCTGGCCTGGCTTTCTGTTTAAGTCCCATTTAATCAGATGAATGTGCTAATCTGCCTTCCGAAATCTCCAATTGCCTGTTTAACAGGGCAACCAAACCAGTGTATTTTGTATGGGGTGTCGCTGCGCTGCGGCCTCGGCCCAAACAGCCGCGCCAGCCCAAACTGCTGCGCTGGCGGCCTGTTGGGCTCTTACACTGGGAATCTCCTGGTCTGTGGGAAATAAAGATCCGTATGGAAATGTGGTGTCCACTCACCCTCTGCGGATTAACTGGGAACTGCAATCCTGAGTTGGTCCTTCAGCACCATCTTCCCCGAGCCCCGGTTTCCCTATATCTTTCTTGTGGAGTAGGTCTACTGGTAACAAACTGCTTTGCTTTCGTTCATCTGGAAATTTCTCCTTCATTCTTGAAGAATAGTTTTGCCGAATATAAAATTATTCGTTGACTTTTTATTTTCTTTCCAGATTTAAAATATGCCATTTGTACTGCTACCTGATCATCAGAGTTTCTGATCACACATCAGCTGTTAATCTTATTGAGGAGCCGATGTATATGTAAAGTTGCTTTTCTTTTGATGCTTTCAAGGTTCGTTTTTTTTTTTGAGATGAAGTTTCGTTCTTGTTACCCAGGCTTGAGTGCAATGGCACAATCTCGGCTCACCACAACCTCCGCCTTTTGGGTTCAGGCAATTCTCCTGCCTCAGCCTCCTGAGTAGCTGGGACTACAGGCACGCGCCATCATGCCCAGCTAATTTTTTGTATTTTTAGTAGTGACAGGGTTTCACAATGTTGACCAGGATGGTCTTGATCTCTTGAACTCATGATCCACCCGCCTTGGCCTCCCAAAGTGCTGGGATTACAGGCTTGAGCCACCACACCCGGCCGAAGATTCTTTATTTATCTTTGGGTTTCTACACATTGAATATAATGTGCCTCAATTTTGGATCTCCTTTGAATTTATTCTTGAATTTCACTGAAGTTTTTGGATGTATATATTCATGTGTTTACAGGTTTGAGACGCTTTCCACCATTATTTCTTCAAATATTTCCCTTTTTCTTTTATCTTTGGGGGCTCCTATGGTATGTATGTTGGTATACTTAATAGTGTCCAATAGGTTCATCAGGCTCTATTCACTTTTTTTCATTCTTTTTTCTTTGTTTCTCTAAGACTGGATATTTTAATTGCCTTGTCTTCAAATTTGCTAATAATTTTTTTCTGCCTGTTCAAATCTGTGGAACCACTCTAGTGAATTTTTAAATTTTAGTTACTGTAATTTTCAGTTTTGGAATTTTTGTTTGGTTCCTTTTTATAATTTCAGT
This sequence comes from Callithrix jacchus, assembly GCF_049354715.1. Classification (NCBI taxonomy): domain Eukaryota; kingdom Metazoa; phylum Chordata; class Mammalia; order Primates; family Cebidae; genus Callithrix; species Callithrix jacchus. Next base: position 99,431,810 of record NC_133510.1, on the reverse strand, counting down.
CCCTTTATTGATATTTTTGTTTTGCTCATTCATTGTTTTCTTGATTTCCTTCAGCTCTTTGAGCACATTTAGGAGAAGCATGTTTAGGACAGTTCATTTAACATTTTTGACTAGCAATTCCAGATTCTGTACTTTTTAGGTTTCTGTCAAATGCTTTTTTTCTTAATGGGTCGTGCTTTCCTGTTTGTGAGCTTTGTGGTTATTTGTTGAGACCTGGCCACTATACTCCAAAGTGGTAACTGTAGTTATCGGTTCTCCCACTCATCAGGCCTTTCTTGGCTGGTTGAAGGCTATTGTCATTCCTTTTTGACTTTCCTAAACCATTTTTGCAAACTGTGTATTCCTTCTTGTGTGTAGTCACTAAAGTTTCTATTCCATTATCTCTGTAGTAAGTCTGTGACCTAACAATGATATAAGAATATCTGGGTTAAATAAGAAGATGCCATGTTATTAGATCTTCCAGTAGATGCCAGTTTGCCTCTCCTTCCCAGTTAGCTCTAGAGGGCCTAAATAAAGGCAAACATCTGTCTCTGTGCCTCTCATCGATCTTGCCAAACAGACCAAAATATTCAAACTTGAATTTTGGAGGACAAAGTTCTCCCACTGCCTGCTATGGCACTAATAAGTTGTTCCAGAGATTGGGGCTGTTATTCCCTACTGTTGTGGCAAAGCTGAGGAATGGGGAATGGTAGCTATGGTTTGCCCATGTGAGTCTTCTATCAAGATCAGCAGCCTCTGCATGAAGCACTTCCCTGGTTTTAAGTGTCTAATTAAGTTTCATACTTGGAAGATAGTTGATTCTTGTTTTTCCAGTTTACTGGTTATTTTTTGGTGCAAGGACCAAGTTCTAGAGCATTCTTCTCTGGCATTTTATTCCTCAAGTGTCACGATAATCTTATATTGTCTTTCTCACAGTATTTATGAATAGAGGAAAATCTTTGGTACATTTTTTTTTCTAGTTTCTATGTTTCCCTATTCATACTATTAAAAAAAAAAGAATCACCCTCAGACTTGAACACATAAAGGATTAAATTTTTTTTTTTGAGATGGAGTTTGCTTTTGTTGCCTAGGCTCGAGTGTAGTGGCATGATCTTGGTTCACCACAACCTCCGCCTCCCGGGTTCAAGTGATTCTCCTGCCTCAGCCTCCTGAACAGCTGAGATTACAGGTATGTGTCATCAAGGCCAGGTCATTTTGTAGTTTTAGTAGAGACAGGGTTTCTCCATGTTGGTCAGGCTATTCTCGAACTCCCAACCTCAGGTAATCCACCCGCCTTGGCCTCCCAAAGTGCTGGGATTACAGGTGTTTTCCACTGTGTGCAGCCAAGGATTAAAATTTTTTAAGTATGGAAAAAACCTCTAAGCATGATTGAAATTTTAATTCAGTGCTCTGTCAGTGTTTGTAAATCACTTTATGTATTTTGTTTTGTTCTTGTTTTTGTTTGGTTTTGTTTTTTGAGATGGAGTTTTGCTCTGTCACCTGGGCTGGAGTGCAGTGGCACGATCTTGGCTGTTTGCAACCTCTACCTCCTAAGTTCAAGCGATTCTTCTGCCTCAGCCTCCCGAGTTGTTGATAATACAGGTGTGCACCAGCAGGCCTGACTAATTTTTGTATTTTACTTTGTGTTTTATACAAATAACAAAATCATTTCTAGTTAAAAAAGTTTAAGTTTTAAACATTGGTTATTCCTCATTCCGTATGATTAGCTTACATGTCCTAGAGTGTGTTTGGTATTTGTCATGGCCTAATCATTGTGGAGAAAATAACAGAACATTTGCTTACATGCCATGTAATGAGTTCACTTTGTATACAGTAGTGTTTATTTGTAGTCATCGTTACTTAAAATGTTATGAAGAAACATCTGTCATTATCTCTGTTTGATATTTCAAAAAGACTGACAAAAGCAACATTAAGTGGCAAAACCTTAGTTTCCCATTTAAATCCTGTATTTTAATCTTTACTTCACAGTATTTGTTCTACATGTAAATTTTGCCTGTTTACCTAAAGGAAAATCATTTAGGCATTTCAAAATAATATTTAGCCTTTTCTTTAATTTTTTTTTGCAATTACTAACATAAATTGTTTTAAGAATATATCAAACATAAACAGTGTGTTGCCACTCTAATTAAAGTCCTTTTATATTAGAGTAGCTTGAATATAAGTGTTAAGCGCATTGCTTGTGTAAAGAGACCACCAAGAAGGCTTCATGTGGGCAATGAGGTAGTTTTATTTAGCACTTGAGTGCAAGTGGGCCAATTCTGAGAAAAGAATGAGGCAAGGGGAGTAGGAAAGGGGACTGGTTATATAGGTTGAGGTAAATGGTCAGTTAAAGGTAGTAATCTATTTTACGGGGGAGGGGGGAAGGGTGTCACGGGATGCATGGTCACAAGGGTAGGGCTTATCTATTAGAAACAGGCATGTTCACAGGGTGAGGGTTATCAGTTGCAAGTAGAGGGGAGGATGTGGTAAATTACATAGTAACAGGGGTGTGGGTCTTGAGAAACCCAGTGTCTAGGGGGGAAGTTTTGTAAGGCTGAGCAGGAACAATGGTCTTATGTCTCAGGGAGAGAGCAATCAGTTGAGGCAGGAGCTAGCTGTTTCACTTCTTTTTATGGCCACCCGGTTACTTCAGTCTTTCTGGCTCCTGGAGACCATCTGGAGGTGTATGGGCAGGTCACCAAGGCTATGATGGCCAGTCTTGGACTTGGAGGCCTGACATTAAGGTGAATTTGTATCCAAAGAGTTATTTACTGCAAGTACTGAGAAAACTACACTATAATATCATTTTTACAAGTAAAGACTCACACTAGAATGTCTAGTTTGGGAGTATTTATAGCTGTTACCTTCTTTAAAAACAGTGTGTGGTATGCATATTTTTCCATTCCTAAGGCCCAAACTTAGTTGGCATTCTAGAATCATTATTTATATTCTTTAGGTAAATAGATTCTAATTACCTATTCAGGATAAAAGAAACATAGAAACTTTCTTAACTGTATAGCAGATAATCCTGGAACAAGTTTAGCCCAAGGTGAAGTAAGATAATGTATTATATTTGCAAGTTCCTTTTATGTATTTATTGTTAAGAACTGATTTTTGAACATTTTCAACTGTCTTTAAATGGAGAGTTATATGCTGTCATTCTGTTATCCTTTACTGCCCTTTTACCATTTTAAATTTGATTTAAGTATTACAAAAAGCTAGAAGTGTTTTTGATGTCTAGAAAAACAGTTATTTTGCAGTGTGCATACACATATGTGTATGTATACATATGGAATATGTATGTATATATGTATATGATAAGTGCTGTGAGTGAACTATGAAGGAGTAGAGTGGGTCAGAAAAGGGCCCTCCGAAAAATGACATTAACACTGAAATGTGAACATTCAATCATTTACTATTAAGTCGCATTGTTTACTCTATCTTAATATTTATAGAAATGATAGTGTAGAATAGTGGCCTCCAGATCCATCCATTTATCCTAAGCAAACTAATGCAGGAACAGAAAACCAAATATCACATGTTCTCACTCGTAAAGTGGGGACTAATAGGCAATGAGAACACATGGATGCAAAGAAGGGGATCCACAGACACCGGGGTGTTCTTGAGAGTGAAGATTGGAGGAGGGGAGAGGATCAAAAGACTACCTATTGGGTACTATACTTATTACCTCGGTGACAAAATAATCTGCACACCAAACCCTCATATATGCAGTTTATCTATATAGCAAACATACCTGTGTACTCCTGAGCCTAAAATAAAAGTTAAAGAGAAGTGATAATATAAAAATCTTAGTAACTAAACAAATAAAATATTTTAACCAAACTCTTGAGTGTTCCAATTTTAGAAAATCAGTAATTTAGCACTGCTCTATTACAGTAAACATTAAAGATTAACCCTAAAGACAATATGTCATAAAAGGTGTTTTTAGTTTAGCATATGTGCTTTTGTTCTCAGCTAATGAAAAAAAGTTGATATGCACAGTTCTACTTACAGATAATTAGAAATGTCAAGGAACCTATTTCATTTGGGAATATTTTTCCTTTAATAATGATCTAGGCTGTGATAATGAAATTCTATCTGTAGTGGTAATGAAACACTATCTGTGTTTACAAATCATTGTAACTTAATTAAAATTTTACAATTATATCAGATTAAAAATAGGAACAATTTGAAGATGCGATTTTATTTGAAAATTTTGTAGCAAGGTTTAGCTTTATAAATATTTTTCTCTTTTATGAATTAGAAATATCTTTTTTATTCCTGACAGAATATAAAATAAGTATAATTAAGGTTATTTTATAGACCAGGCTTTTGTTCACTCTTTGATGATGAAATAAGTGCCATGCATATTATTCTGAGTTAGAAGCACATAGAATGTTCCCTGATATATTGTTCAAATGTACAGGGAACATATGAAGAAAAGGTTAAGGATTATGTGATTCTATTCTTTTTATTTTGGACTCTCTTAAAACCACCAAGATCTACTTGACACTCTCTATTAGCATTGTCCAATAGAAATGTAATGTATACCACATATGTAATTTTTAAGATTTTTGTAGGCATTTTTTTGAAAGGTTTTTAAAAGGCAAAGTTAATTTTGGAGATATTTTCTACTTAACCAGACATCTGAAATATTTTTCAATATTTTGTTTGTTTATTTATTTGAGACAGAGTCTCACTCTGTTGTCCAGACTGGAGTGCAGTGACATGATCTTAGCTCACTGCAACATCTGCCTCCCAGGATCAAGTGATTCTCATGCTTCAGCCCGAGTAGCTGGGATTACAGGCGTGCACACCTGGCTAATTTTCGTATTTTTAGTAGAGACGGAGTTTTGCCATGGTGGCCATACTGATCTCGAATTCTTGACCTCAAGGGATCTGCTTGCCTTGGCCATTCAAAGTGCTGGGATTACAGGCATGAGCCACTGTGCCTGGCCCTCGACATGTTACAATATAATAATTTTTTGGGGGGCAAGGGATAATAAATGTTGTTGTCTGAAGCCACTAAGGTTTTTTTTTTTTTATTTTTAAGAAAGCTGTGGTAAAATAATGTTTTTACCATTTTTAAGCACAGTTCAGTGGTATTTAGTTCATATTGTTCTGCATTTATCACCATTATCTATCTTCAGCATTCATTTAATCTTGCCAAATGTAAACTCTCTACCCATTAAAGAATAACTTCCCATTCCTGTTCTTTCCCAGCCCCTGGCAATCAAAGTCCACTGTGTATTTTACTGTTGCAGCACAACTCAGTTTGGACTACATACTTTTCAAGCGCCCATTAGGCTGCTGTTGGCAACCGTTTTGGATAGCTCAGTTCTATGCTGTAATAGATAAAGAATCCATTTATAGTTGGCCTGTGTTACAGAATGTTACTGTGTTATGTGAATTAATTCTGTAATAACATTTCTGTAATACTTTGTTATTTTGTCCTTATTTGTCATGTAGAATAATAGGCAGATCCCATCGTCAGCAAACTTTCACAAATGGTGTGGCAAGATTCTGAAGTGTTGATGTCTGTATAGTTGGATACGCAGCAAGTGACTAGATGCCTATGTTTGAGAATGTTGGTAGTTATGAGCTACCATCTCCTAGGACTTTTTGTGGGGGCATGTAGATTTCTTGGAGTGTGCAATGGGAATCTCCAAGACCAAACCATCATGCTTGATGATTTGCTCAAAGGACTTATAGAACTTAGAGAAAAGCTGTTAAACTCATAGTCATGATTTGTTATGGCTAAAAGATACAGATGAAAATCAAAGGGAGGGGGAGGACTCAAGATGGCGCTGTGAGAATCTCCTCGTTGAATCCGTGGAGAGGTGAGTCGGAGCTGCATTTCCAGACTGATCTTTGTTGCCCGCAGAACGGGGAAATTCCCAAGTATAAAGGAGACGCGGGACGCCAGGCAGCCGGGGTGGTGGCGGCCGGCCCTACCCAGCACTCCCCACAGGGCGCACTTGTCCGGGTGCCCTGTTGAACTGGCAACGTGAGACTTGAGAGGGCTGGACCTGAGGCTGAACGAGACTTGGACAGTGGGCCAGCACACGGGATTGCAGGGACAGAGCGTTTGGGCTAGCCCAGTGGGACGAACAAAACCGCGATTTCAAACGATCCCGAGCAGACGGTCTGAGACGCTCTGTGGGGGAGGGGCGTCCACCATTACCGAGGCAACCCGCCCCAACTGAGATACACACCCACTGCTGACGCAGCCAGCCGTTGCCAAGGCAACCCATCCCTACTGAGATACATGCCCACTGCTGACGCAGCCTGCCGTTGCCAAGGCAACCCGCTACAACAGAGAGACTCCGCCGCAGGGCGTGGCGGAGATCACAGCAGAACAGCAGAGCCTGCAGCATTAGGGTGAACCTCACAAGAGCAGGGCGGAGCCTCGGCATGCCAACAGTGGCTAGTCTGCCTCCTAGCTGGGCAGGACACCTCAACGGACATCCAAAAATAAAGCCCGAACCCCCCAACACAGAGCATTTGAGAAAAAAAGGGTTTTTTTAATGAGCTCTGGTGCAGCAGAATCAAACGTAGCAGCCTAACAGCCCTGAATGAACAACAGACCTCACAGCTCAGCAATTGAGCTCCTATAAAGTACAGACTGTCTCCTCAAGCAGCTCCCTGACCCCTCTATATCCAGAAGACTGACATTTGGCAGGCATCATCCTGGGACAAAGATAGCAGAAAAAGAAACTGGTAGCATCCCTCACTGTGCCACAGCTGCTAGAGGTGCACCCCAGACAAGCAGGGCCTGGAGTGGACCTCAGCAGTCGTACAGCGAAGGAGCTAGACTGGTAGAAGGAAAACCAAGTAACAGAAATACTTCATCATCAACAATCTGGGTGTCCACTCAGAGACCCAATCGAAAAGTCAGCAACTACGCAGACAACAAGCAGATAAATCCACAAAGATGGGAAGAAACCAGTGAAAAAAGGAGGAAAACACCCAAAACCAGAACACCTCGCCTCCTAGAAAGGACTAAAACTCCTCACCAGCAAGGGAACAAAGCTGGACGGAGAATGACTGTGATGAAATGACGGAATTAGACTTAAGAAGGTGGATAATGAGAAACTTTTGTGAGCTAAAAGAACATGTATTAAATCAATGCAAAGAAACTAAGGAACTTGAAAAAAGATATAAGGAAATGATAACAAGAATGGATAACTTAGAGAGGAATATGAATGAATTAAAGGAGCTGAAAAACACAATACGAGAACTTCGTGAAGCATGCACGAGTTTCAATAGCCGAATTGACCAAGCAGAAGAAAGAATATCTGAAGTCGAAGACCAACTCAATGAAATAAAACGAGAAACCAAGATTAGAGAAAAAAGTGCAAAAAGGAATGAACAAAGTCTTCAAAAAATGTGGGACTATGTGAAAAGACCTAACCTACGTTTGACAGGTGTACCAGAAGGGAACGAAGAGAATGAATCCCAGCTGGAAAATACTCTTCAAGACATCATCCAGGAAATTTTTCCCCACCTAGCAAGACAGGCCAACACTCAAATGCAGGAAATACAGAGAACATCACAAAGATATTCCGCAAGAAGAGCAACCCCAAGGCACATAATCGTCAGATTCAACAAGGTTGAAATAAAGAAGAAAATACTAAGGGCAGCCAGAGAGAAAGGTCGGGTCACCCACAAAGGGAAGCCCATCAGACTCACAGCAGATCTCTCGGCAGAAACACTACAAGCCAGAAGAGAGTGGGGGTCAATATTGAGCATTCTTAAAGAAAAGAACTTTCAACCCAGAATTTCATATCCGGCCAAACTGAGCTTCAGAAGTGAAGGAAAAATAAAATCCTTTGTGAACAAGCAAGTACTCAGAGATTTTGTCACCACCAGGCCTGCTTTACAAGAGCTCCTAAAAGAGGCACTACACATAGAAAGGAACAACCAGTACCAGCCATTCCAAAGTCACACTAAATGCTAAAGAACATCAACATAATGAAGAATCTACAACAACTAACAGGCAAAACAGCCACTTAGCATCAAAATGGCAGTATCAAATTCACACATAACAATATTAACCCTAAATGTAAGCGGACTAAATGCACCAATCAAAAGACACAGACTGGCATATTGGATAAAAATCCAAAACCCATCGGTGTGCTGTATCCAGGAAACCCATCTCACATGCAAGGATACACAAAGGCTCAAAATAAAGGGATGGAGGAAGATTTACCAAGCAAATGGAGAGCAAAAAAAAGCAGGAGTTGCAATTCTCATCTCTGATAAAATAGACTTTAAAGCAACAAAGATCAAAAGAGACAAAGAAGGCCATTACATAATGGTAAAAGGATCGATACAACAAGAAGAGCTAACGATCCTGAACATATATGGACCCAATGCAGGAGCACCCAGATACATAAGGCAAGTTCTTAATGACTTACAAAGAGACTTAGACTCCCACACAATAATAGTGGGAGACTTTAACACTCCACTGTCAATATTAGACAGATCAACCAGACAGAAAATCAACAAGGATATCCAGGGCTTGAACTCAGACCTGGAGCAAGCAAACCTGATAGACATTTACAGAACTCTCCACCCCAAATCCACAGAATACACATTCTTCTCAGCACCACATCACACCTACTCTAAAATTGACCACATAATTGCAAGTAAAGCACTATTCAACAAATGCAAAACAACTGAAATCATAACAAACAGCCTCTCAGACCATAGTGCAATCAAGTTAGAACTCAGAATACAGAAACCAACCCAGAACCGCACAGCTTCATGGAAACTGAACAACTGGCTCTTGAATGTTGACTGGGTAAACAATGAAATGAAGTCAGAAATAAAGAAGTTCTTCGAAACCAATGAGAACGAAGACACAACATGCCAGAACCTCTGGGACATATTTAAAGCAGTCTCTAGAGGAAAGTATATAGCAGTAAGTGCCCATATGAGGAGAATGGAGAGACCCAAAATTGACACCCTATCATCAAAATTGAAAGAGCTAGAGGAGCAAGATCAAAAAAACTCAAAACCCAGCAGAAGACAAGAAATAACTAAGATCAGAGCTGAACTGAAGGAGATTGAGACACGAAAAACCCTTCAAAAAATCAATAAATCCAAGAGGTGGTTTTTTGAAAAGGTAACAAAATAGACAGACCACTAGCCAGATTGATTAAAAAGAAAAGAGAGAACAACCAAATAGATGCAATAAAAAATGATAAAGGGGAAATCACCACAGATTCCACAGAAATTCAAACCATCATCAGAGAATATTACAAACAACTCTATGCACATAAACTAGTAAACCTGGAAGAAATGGATAAATTCCTGGACTCCTGTGTCCTCCCAAGCCTAAACCAGGAGGAAGCTGAAACTATGAATAGACCAATAACAAGGTCAGAAGTCGAGGTCAGAAGTCGAGGCAGCAATTAAGAGCCTACCACTCAAAAAAAGTACAGGTCTAGACGGGTTCACAGCCGAATTCTACCAGACACACAAAGAGGAGCTGGTACCATTTCTTCTAAAACTATTCCAAACAATCCAAAAAGAGGGAATCCTTCCCAAATCATTTTACGAGACCAACCCATCATTCTGATACCAAAACCCGGCAGAGACCCAACAAGAAAAGAAAACTTCAGGCCAATATCCATGATGAACATAGATGCAAAAATCTTCAATAAAATATTGGCAAGCCGATTGCAACAGCAAATCAAAAAACTTATTCATCATGATCATGTAGGATTCATCCCGGGGATGCAAGGCTGGTTCAACATACGCAAGTCTATCAACGTAATTCACCACATAAACAGAACCAAAAACAAAAACCACATGATTATCTCAATTGATGCAGAGAAGGCATTTGACAAAATTCAACAGCCCTTTATGCTAAAAACCCTCAATAAACTCGGTATCGATGGAACATATCTCAAAGTAATAAAAGCTATTTATGACAAACCAACAGCCAATATCATACTGAATGGGCAAAAACTGGAAGCATTCCCTTTGAAATCTGGCACTAGACAAGGATGCCCTCTTTCACCACTCCTATTCAATATAGTACTGGAAGTTCTAGCCAGAGCAATCAGGCAAGAAAAAGAAATAAAGGGTATTCAAATTGGAAAGGTGGAAGCCAAATTGTCTCTATTTGCAGATGACATGATAGTATACCTAGAAGACCCCATCACCTCAGCCCAAAAACTCGTGAAACTGATAAGCAACTTCAGCAAAGTCTCAGGATATAAATTCAATGTGCAAAAATCACAAGCATTCGTCTACACCAATAACAGACTTAAAGCCAAATCAAGAACGAACTGCCATTCACAATTGCTACAAAAAGAATAAAATACCTTGGAATACAACTCACAAGGAACGTAAGGGACCTCTTCAAGGAGAACTACAAACCACTGCTCAACGAAATCAGAGAGGACACAAACAGATGGAGAAACATTCCATGTTCATGGTTAGGAAGAATCAATATCGTGAAAATGGCTATACTGCCCAAAGTAATTTACAGAATCAACGCTATCCCCATCAAGCTACCATTGACTTCTTCACAGAACTGGAAAAAACCACCATGAACTTCATATGGAACCAAAAGAGAGCCCGCATAGCCAAGTCAATTCTAAGCAAAAAGAACACAGTGGGGGGCATCACACTACCGGATTTCAAACTATACTACAAGGCTACAGTAATCAAAACAGCATGGTACTGGTACCAAAACAGAGATATAGACCAATGGAACAAAACAGAGGCACCAGAGGCAACACAACATAGCTACAACCATACAATCTTTGATAAACCTGACAAAAACAAGCAATGGGGAAAGGATTCCCTGTTTAACAAATGGTGTTGGGAAAACTGGCTAGCCATGTGCAGAAAGCAGAAACTAGACCCCTTCCTGACACCTTACACTAAAATTAACTCCACATGGATTAAAGACTTAAACATAAGACCTGGCACGATAAAAACCCTAGAAGGAAATCTAGGCAAAACTATCCAGGAAATAGGAGTAGGCAAGGACTTCATGAACAAAACACCAAAAGCATTGGCAACAAAAGCCAAAATAGACAAATGGGACCTAATGAAGCTCCACAGCTTCTGCATGGCAAAAGAAACAGTCGCTAGAGTGGATCAGCAACCAACAGAATGGGAAAAAATTTTTGCAGTTTATCCATCTGAGAAAGGGCTGATATCCAGAATTTACAAAGAACTCAAACAGATTTACGGGAAAAAAACAAACAAGCCCATTCAAAAGTGGGCAAAGGATATGAACAGACACTTTACGAAAGAAGACATATATGAGGCCAACAATCATATGAAAAAATGCTCATCGTCACTGGTCATCAGAGAGATGCAAATCAAAACCACATTGAGATACCATCTCACGCCAGTTAGAATGGCGATCATTAAAAAATCTGGAGACAACAGATGCTGGAGAGGATGTGGAGAAAAAGGAACACTTTTACACTGTTGGTGGGAGTGTAAATTGGTTCAACCATTGTGGAAGACAGTGTGGCGATTCCTCAAGGCCTTAGAAATAGAAATTCCATTTGACCCAGCAATCCTATTACTGGGTATATATCCAAAAGACTATAAATCGTTCTACTATAAGGACACATGTACACGAATGTTCATTGCAGCACTGTTTACAATAGCAAAGTCCTGGAATCAACCCAAATGCCCACTGATAATAGACTGGATTGGAAAAATGTGGCACGTATACACCATGGAATATTATGCAGCAATCAGAAATGATGAGTTTTTGTCATTTGTAGGGACATAGATGAATCTGGAGAACATCATCCTCAGCAGACTGACACAAGAATAGAAATTGAAACACCGCATATTCTCACTCATAGGCGGGTGATGAAAAATGAGAACACATGGACACAGAAAGGGGAGTACTAAACACTGGGGTCTATTGGGGGGAAAAGGGGAGGGCCAGTGGGAGGGGGAGGTGGGGAGGGATAGCCTGGGGAGAAATGCCAAATGTGGGTGAAGGGGAAAAGGAAAGCAAAGCACACTGCCATGTGTGTACCTACGCAACTGTCTTGCATGTTCTGCTCATGTACCCCAAAACCTAAAATCCAATAAAAAATTAAAAAAAAAAAAAAGTCAAAGGGAAAGGTGTATAGGTTGAAGCCCAAGAGGATCCAGATACGAGCTTCTGTTTGTCTTCTTCCAGTGGAGTTGCATGGGCTATGACAACATGCAGAGAGCTTCAAACAGGGAGGTTCACCTGTGTCTTGTGCAAGAAAATTGCTGTGGATCAGATAGGCATGAAGTGCTCATATGACTGACTTTAGTTACTCAGTCTCCAGCTTCTCCTGTCCTTCCTCCCCTAAGAAGTCAAACTGACACAGTGTGGGCCAAAGCCCCACGCATACAAAAATAAACATTAACCATAATTTATATTGCTTATACAAATTATCTGATGTGATCAAGATCTCAGTTATACAGAGATACTATTATCGGGCAAGATATTTCAAGGGCTCAGAGGTTATCTCTCAGGAGCCTCTCACAGACTAGTGCTTTTTTCAGAATGTGCAGAGTTAGAGTACCCCAAGCCTACCTAGTTACCTCCTTACTACACAGGGTGATTCAGGAGCCTAACAAAGGAAGACATCTCTAGTGTAAAGTCAAGTCTTACAGAAACAAAGGATAGATGAGAGTGGCAGTAGCTCAGTACAACTTAAATATCTAATATGTTTAAACAAATGGCATGAGTTGCTGACTCTGTCAAGGTAGAGCTATAAAGATTGACTATCAGAAGTACAGAATAGCATTTAGGATAGCCCTACAATTAACAGGTTTCTTAATTGGGATCAATGTCATGGTTTACTGACTTATCTCCTATAAATTCACCTTGCTTGGTGAAATGCATATATTAAATCATCTAATCCACATCAAAACCTCCATTTCTGCCAATAATGGAGTAACTTGTAACAGACTAAAACTGCTGAAAACTAGAAATGCTAGGGGGGAAAATCATTTTGAAGACATTGTAAAGCGTCTCATTTGAAGAGTCAAGGTTCAGGAGAGAAGGGAGACAGACATACTCTGTGCAGATTTTCCTTTTGATCCAAGTCTTAAGTTTTCCCCTTTCCAACTCGTAAGCTATTTGGGATAAGAAGATTAAAAACTGAGCAAGGTGTAAGAGATGAGCAAAAAATGAGGAAGTTGAATTCAGCTTTCAGTAGTTTGTTATCGTTCTGGCCTTAGGTTTTAACGGTTGGAATCTGTTGAAGAGCCACGCCACTGAGTGAGGACAAATCAGAGACAGAACAATCTTCATAGTGTCTGAAACCCAGTCTCAAGTCAGCTCAGTCTGATTTGGATTGCATTCAGTCTGCTCCTACAGAGCCTGTTAAAAACAAAAATTAAATCCTTTCTGGAGGAAGGTAACATCATCTGGAGGCTCTACATTTTTTCCATACATATTCGCATGCAATAATTCACAATGTTTTGCATACAATAAAAAACTAATAAGCATACAAAAAAATCAACAGAAGAAAATTGACAAGAGAAATAGATCCACAGATTGTGCAGACTTTGGAGTTTAAAACGGGATTTAAGATACTATATTCAGTTCATGAGAATAGATGCCAAGGTGGAGGATTTCACTAGAGAACTGGCATCTATAGAAAAGAATCAAATGGAAATTCTAGAGCTGAAAATATAGTAACTAAAACTAAGAGCACAACAGATAGATTTAACTGCAGATTAGACACAGCTGAAAAGAGGATTAGTGAACTGGAAGATAAGTTAATAGAAAACATTTAGGAGTATATATGTCTTTAAACTGAGCTAAGGAGTAGGAGCTTTTTAGTAACATCAAAGTATGTCTCTTATTTTAGAGCCTATGGGTGAAAAGAGTTTTTATTAAAGTGCAGTTGCAACTCTTACTATTTTAATGTGTATTTAGTATTTTTTGGTATTTTTATTATAGTGGATTTAAAAAAAAATTGAGAGTATCTCATTCTGTTGCTCAGGCTGGAGTGCAGTGGCACATTCATATCTCATTGCAGCCTTAAATTCCTGGGCTCGAGTGATCCTCCCACTTCAGTCTCCTGAGTAGCTGAGAATACAGGCAGATGCCACCATGCCTGGCTAAGTAGTTTTTAGTAGAGACAAGTTCTCACTATGTTTCCCAGACTGGTCTTAACCTCCTAACCTCAAGAAATCCTCCTGCCTTAGCTTCTTAAAATGCCAGGATTAGAAGCATGAGCCACTATGCCCAGCTGTTTTCTGTTTTAAAATATAATAAGTATATAATATGAAAGTGGTAAAATATAGTTATTATTTAGAAGTTTATTTGTTATACCTTCCCTCAGTTTTTGAGCAAACAAAAATTATTTTATAACTAATATGCAGAAGTTACCTGTTCTGCAAACTCAGTTACTTAAGATAAACCCTTAGAATGAGAAATTAAGCAAAACACATACAGATATAAAATAGATATCCAGAGCTGGATGGTAAAACCCCTGTACTTTAACTAGGGGGGGGAGTTGTATGGCCCTTACTTTTGGCTAGGATAATGGTTATAGTGTGCATGGTGATCTGGTAAACCAGCTCATCCTGGAAACAGCAAGTTAGAAAGGAAATTGTGGGTCAAGAGTTTGGGTTTGGCCTAAGTACCTTGTTTGATCACATATAAGACTCTATTATGAATTGTACCATTGATTTATGTACCTCTAAGAAAGAAAAAATACTGTCAGTTACATTTTGACATCACATTAATTGTGAGATACATTCTGATTTTAAAGATGTTAAAGTGTGGAAGAAAAAGTAAATTGTAATTCTAGTTTTAAATCTGTTCTGTCATTTATTATTTGTTTGACATGGGTCAGGGAACTTCTTTGAGCATGTTTCCTCATGTATGAAAATGGGATAGTATATTCTACCTTTCAGAATTAGGAAGACTCAGAGATATGAAAGTATCTACCATGTGTCAGACATTCAATACCCGCTAATTTCACTTTTCTTTCTTCCTTCTAAAGCTTGATACTCTTAGGATGAAAGAGACCCTTGAAAGCCTAACAAAGGAAAACAAGACCAAACCCTAATGTATTGGCTGTGTAAGAGTGTAAAAAGGAAAATTTCTTGTTGGATCTGTTTAATTCAGTACCCACTAATTTTGCTTTCCTTTCTTCCTTCTAAAGCTTGGTACTCTTAGGATGAAAGAGACCCTCGTTGTCAAACGTCGTTCTTTATCTTCCTCCATTACTTCACCCACCCCTCACTTATATCTGAAGATATCACTGGCTGGTTCCAATATGATGATTGATATTTATGTGATGGAACCTAAGTGTCAAAATAATGTTGATATTTTACTATAATGGTTTTCAAAATACACATTTTAAGAAAATTTCTAATCCTTCTGAACTTAGTTGTGATGCTTAAAGTCCCACCCTTTAGTTACATAGAATGCCTGCTCTTCTGATGATGCCAAATAAATACAGCATTATTCAGAGTAGGTGGATCCTTTTTAAAAAGGGGTTGGATTTGATGATGTTTGGCAGAAGTGAGAATTCTTCATTATATTCCGATTTTAAAGACTACCAGTAAACCCAGGTGGTATTTTTCTTTAGCGGTAAAATATTATAATTATATCTTTGATTTTGTATTTATTCTTTTCTTTCAGGATTTTTCAAGCCATCTTCAGTTGATAGGATGAAAAAATTTAAAAGAAGGCTATCCCTCACACTCCGAGGAAGCCAGACTATTGATGAATCACTGTCTGAATTGGCTGAACAAATGACTATTGAAGAAAACAGCAGTAAGGATAATGGTAAATATTTGGCATAGGGGGAGATGCTTCCTCCTTTTAATTACTTTATGAATAGAATGTAAAGTTACTTTTTAGATAAGTTCATAATAGCTTCCTTGTGTTTATTTCTGTCCGGTTCCATGGTTTCTGAGGAAATTGAAGACTATATAACTTTGGTTTGCTTACTAACTGGAAAATTTTTCTCTCGATCCAACATTAGAATACCTGGTCTCAAACCCTGATGAATTGTTCTATTCCATGTATCCTTCCATTTTTCACTAGTTCTTAGATAAGAATGCATTTTATAATATTATCCTAATTGTTAAATAACTGTTAATATTTTTGTTATTCTTGTAGCCCAAGTTAATACAGCTTAAAAGTGTATAGGAAGTACGTGAAATTTCTGTCTGTGGCTTCATCATAGTTTTATAATGTTCCATGCATTTGACAATGCTTTTTACAACATAAAGTAGTAGTACCCAGATTTCATTTGTGTATTAAATACAAAATCCTGATGAAATTTTTAGAGGAAGGCTACCTATTCAAATCTGAAATAGCCCTAGGAATGTCGTAATAATAATTGGGAAGGAGCTTACGTGACTTGCTGCTAATGTTTCATGATGTGCAGAGTATCTGACACATCTTCCTTACCTATGCCTGAAATTCTGCGGCTAGAGATGTGTGACAATGGTTGGAAAGCATGAACACCCTTTGCCCCTTCCACTGAATTCCAATACTTAAGTTTTGAGAGAGGAAATAGCATAGTGCAGTGGGCTCTGGACTTTTTAAAGTCATGGGTTTGGATTTTGGATACACTAATACACTTACTAGTTGATGACTCTGAGTAAGCCATTTATCCTACCCAGTCTTCAGTTTTCTTATTTCCTTTCCTTGCAAGGGTCATTATTTGCACAGGCTCACCCAGCTCTAGAACTAGTACTTTAGAAGCCAGATTTCTTCCCTTCAAAGTCTGCAGTATTGCGTCTGTTCTGCAAGGACTCCTTCATTTTGATTTTCCTTGATAACATCTACCTTTTTTTTTTTTTTTTTTTGAGATGGAGTCTCGCTTTTGTCACCCAGGCTGATGTGTAGTGGTGCGATCTTGGCTCACTGCAACCTCTGCCTCCCAGGTTCAAGAAATTCTCCTGCTTTAGCCTCCTAAGTAGCTGGGATTACAGGCATGCACCACCCCACCTGGCTAAGTTTTTTGTATTTTTAGTAGAGATGGGGTTTCACCATGTTGACCAGGCTGGTACTCCTGATCTCAAGTGATCTGCCCACCTTAGCCTCTCAAAGTGCTGGGATTACAGGCGTGAGCCACCGCACCTGGCCTCGTTTTGTTTTTAACATGGCAGGGAGGAGAGAGGATGGGCTCAGTAGGAAATTTAATATAATAATTTGAATATAATTATATGAGGAGGGGAAAATTGTACATTTGGGTCAAATCTCAAAGATGACTTTATGATCTTACCATTGTTCCTCTTGCCAGAGAATCTCTTCTAGATACACAGAGCAAAATCCTTAATTCTCTTTTAGCTCCCCCATTGAATTTTTGGTGGGAAGCCCAGTGTGCTCACTCTTATGATAGAAGAGTCTTGCCAATGTGTTTGCCAATGATGATCAGGAATAAAATAAGCACAGTATATATCTTGGTGGATAGTTTCTGGGACATATTTTTAGTAAGTATTTGACTACAAGACAAATGTCTTTTCCTAAAGAAACGGTATGGGTCATAGAAAATGAACATATGTTTTAGCTAATATTTTAGACCAATTGCATATTTTCTGGAATATTTTGGTATTAACTACCTTAAAACATGCTTTGTTTTTAACAAATGGTGAAAGATTAAAAATATTTGTTTTTTTCAGGTTGTATATATTATTAAGACTTCCTTTTATTACAGTAGTAACTTTGCAGTAAAAAAGGGTAAATAGGCAGTCTATTGAGTTTCTTCTTGACCTGACTTACTTGAAGTAATCCTTGAAGACATTGTAACAGACATTGATTCCTCTTTGTTTACAAAGATTGCTGATAGCGTAGGCTACCATAATCTGCTCTTGCTTTATTTTCTCTCTCTAATAGCACATGGATTTCACCAACAGCTCTCACAGAGATTCTACACCTTTTTGGTCACCTGTCAGTGCTTGATAGCTGACACATTCTATTCTTATGGAACATATTTTAAAGTATAAAAGCTCGTAGATAGGGGTGACACACACAGACACAGTTCGTGTCAGAATACAGAGAATATAGCATAATGAATGAGAAGTATAGACTATACTTTTTAAGTGATCTTCTCACACACGATATAAGCAGTTGATGAAGCAAAAGTGAGCTTTGTTTAATGCCAAATCATAGCATAATGCTAGCTGAAGGAGTAGGAGGAATATACAGTCATTCGTTGCTTAACAATGGGGATGCATTCTGAGAAGTACATTACTAGGCGATTTTATTGTTGTGCAAACATCAGAGTCTACTTAAATAAAACTAGGTAGTATAGCTTACTACACACCTAGGCTACATGGTACAACCTGTTACTTATAGGCTACAAACCTGAACAGCATATTATATTGAATACTGTAGGTAGTTGTAACACAGTTGTAAGTGTTTGAGTATCTAAGTATATCTAAGCATAGAAAAGGAAATGTATTGCACTACTATGTTACAGCTGCTATGGCATCACTGACATCACTAGGCTATAGGAATTTTTCAGCTTTATTATAATTTTATGAGACCACTGTTGTATATGGGTTTTGTCATTGACGGAAACATCACATGGCACATTACATAATTTCCCTGAGTAAACCCCCTTTGGACCAATTTTTGATCACTGTCTCTTGATTAGTCACATGCATGATAACAATCCTGTTACTCTTACATATCTAGGGACATGGCTCTTATACATATTCTAGATCTAGAACACATTAATTGGAGGTGATACTATAAACATCTTAGAAAAATTATGTGTATGATGCATTTGGTTATACTTACACCTATATATTCTCACTTATGTATGTTTTATCTCTATCCAAATAGAATGCGAGATAATTATCTCTCATTTTGGTAACTGAGTCATACTATGAAGGTTTTAACTCAGTTGTAAATGCACAATATAATTAACATTACTTTGTCTGTTTATAGAAACTAGTATGTTTGCACTTTGACAGGTGGGTTGAACCCAAGGAAAGATGAATACTGAATTTGTATTCAGTATGTTAAAAAAAAGTTGAAAGTTTGCAAAACTTGGTTGATTTAAGGATACTGGCCTTAACTTAGTAGAGCTTTCCCTAAATATGAAATAAAGTTTTTGCACAAACCTGCAAGAAAAAGAATTTTGGGCCCATCAGTTTTGTTTTTACTAACTGAGAAGTGTTGAATGTTTAGTTTTTAAAAACCTGTCAAGGCCAAGGATGGTGGCTCATGCCTGTAATCCCATCACTTTGGGAGGCTGAGATGGGTGGATCACTGGAGGTCAGGAGTTCTAGACCAGCCTGGCCAACATGGTGAAATCCTGTCTCTACTAAAAATACAAGAATTAGCTGATTGTAGTGGTGCATGCCTGTAGTCCCCAGCTTCTTGGGACACTGAGGCAGGAGAATTGCTTTAACCCAGAAAGCAGAGGTTGCATTGAGCTGAGATCGTGCCACAGCATTCCAGCCTGAGTAATAGAGCCAGACTCCATCTCAAAACAAAAAAAAGACCTGTCAAAAATTAATTTACCTCAGTTCTTCAAAAAGTTAAACATAGAATTACCGTTTGACCCAACAATTCTATTCCTAGGAATATACCCCAAAAATTGAAATAGGTATTCAAAGTCTTATACACAAATATTTATATTCATAGCAGTACTATTCACGATAGCTAAGGTGGAAACAACCCAGATGCCCATCAACAGATGAATGGATAAACAAAACTTGGTCTATCCGTAGGATGGAATAGTATTCAGTACATGAATGAAGCACTACGTGCTGTAGCATAGATGAACTTGGAAAACTGAATGGAGCCAGATCCAAAATACTCTGTGGTTCCATTTATATGAAATATCCAAAACAGGTAAATCCATAGAGACAAAAAGCAGATTAATGGTTGCCAGAGGCTGATAGGGAGAAAAAGACTGAGGAGTGACTGATTAATGTGTATGAGATCTCCTTTGGTGATACGAAAATGGCGGTATGAAAACTGTTTTGGAACAGAGAGAGGTGATGGTTGTATCAAATTGTAAGTATACCAAATGCCACTGAATTGTATACTTTAAAATGGTTTATTTTATAAGAATGTCATCCCAATTAAATATTCAGTTCATCCGAGATATACCTTTCCCTCATGGATGCTCAATTTTATTTGATATCTTTTTTTTTTTCTGTCACTGCAGCAGAACAGATGTTTGATAAGGCTTAATTCTGTTTTAATACTTACCTCAGAAAGTTACATTTCAGAATCTTGTCTTTACATAGTTGGTTAGCTTTGAACTTACTTTTCTTGTAATAGGAAGATATATTGAGATTAGTGAATTTGATGAGAAGAATAGGTGACAATTTAAATGTAAGGAAGAGAATAAATCACAGTTGTAGAAAGGTGGTAAAATTATGTTTTATTGTACATATGCTACTTGAGACTTCTTGACCAACTGAAATTCTTCAGCTAATAAAACGTACATGTTCCCAGGAAGTGTAGTCAGATAAACCTTACAGAATGTCACTTATTATTTGGAATTAGAAGTAATACCGAAAAGCAAAGTTTAAAATGGCCTGGTTTTCCTGATATTCCATATTTTCATTCTTAACTGTTCTATTTGTATATTGGAGCAATTTGTCATGAGTCAACAAATCCCAGTTTTATGGCTATTGTGAGTCTCTGTCTTTCACCTAGTTTTCTTTCTCTTGCTGATCTCTTACATGGTAGCTGTGACAGTTTGTCTTTGACAGTTTGTGGATATATTATAACAGTAACTGTTTTTTACAATAGTGGATAACATAAGGAGTTTAAGTAGGACTCATTCCTACAAATAACGCAAGTTCCATGAAAGGTTGAAGCTGAAGGCATGAACTCCATTGGATATATGTAGGATCTAGAATAGGATCAGGCCAGTAGTAATGTTTAAAAGAGCAGGATTGGGAGGAGGGAATGGCTTAGGCTCTGAGGTGGGTTATGAAATTGAATGTTCCTCATCATAGTTCACATAATGAGAAGATCGAGATAAATAAGATGCCAAATGACATTTCTTAGTGGAATCATAATGACTGCCATGTTGTGGTGGTAAAAATCATTGGAAATCCTTACTTGGAACTAACAGTATCTCTACATTCCCCCCTCTCCCCAGCCCCTGGTAACCACAATTCTAATTTCTGTCTATGAATTTGCCTATTCTAGGTACCTCATATAAGTGGAACCATGTAATATTTGTCCTTTTGTGTCTGACTTATTTCCCTTAGCATAATGTTTCCAAGATTTTCATTACTTTTTAAAAACAGAGTATTATTATCTTATTGAATTGGCCAATTAATTACTTTCAAGATCTGGAAGTGTTGGAATATTTTATTCCATTTTATTGTGGCTCTCTCATGGGCCACAATTGCTTCTCTATCATACTCTCTCCTTGGATGACCTCATCCAACCTTAAAATTTCAGCTACCATATATATATATATTGAGTACTCCTAAGTCTGAATCTCCAATTAGGATCTTCATCTGGATCTCTAGATTCATATTTAGATGCCTTCTTGGCTTCTCCACATTGATGTCTAATGGGAATCTTAGACTTCATATGACCAAATCAGAATTCTTGATGTCCTTCCTCCAAAATCTGCCTCTGCTCAAACTTGCCGTGCTTAATCAATTATTAAAACTAAAAGTCTAGGCATTGTTCCTGATTTTTTTCTCTCCTTTACCTTCCTGTTGTCTCCTTCCCACCCCCCACCCCACCATTCTAGCTTCCTATTTTTTACCATATAAATAACTTTTACAAACTCATCATTATGATAATCATCTGTATCAGTGGTCCCCCACCTTTTGGCACCAGGGATCATTTTTGTCGAAGACAACTTTTCCACAGACCGGGGTTGGAGGGCATGGTTTCAGGATGATTCAAGCATATTACAGTTATCGTGCCCTTTATTTCTGTTATTATTACATTGTAATGCATAATGAAATTATTATATAGCTCACCATAATGTAGAATCAGTAGGAGCCCTGCACTTGTCTTCCTACAACTAGATGGTCCCGTCTGGGGGTGATGGGAGACAGTGACGGATCATCAGGCATTAGATTCTCATGAAGAGCATGCAACCTAGATCCCTCACATGCACAATTCACAACAGAGTTAGTACTCCTATGAGAATCAGTACCACCACTGATCTGACAGGAGGTGGAGCTCAAGCAGTAATGTGAGCAATGGGGAGTGACTGTAAATACCACATATGAAGCTTTGCTCACTTGCCCACTGCTTATCTCATGCTGTGTGGCCCGGTTCCTAACAGGCCATGGACTAGTACTCGTCTGTGACCCGGGGACTGGGAACCCCTGATCTATGTGACTGATATGCAATTCCAATTATAGTCCATTAATATATCATATTTTATATATTTTTAACAGTTGATCTGAAGATTTAAAAATATTTTAGGGCTAGGCGTGATGGCTCATTGTAATCGCAGTGCTTTGGGAGGCCAAGGTGGGGAGGATCACTTGAGCCCAGGAGTTTGAGACTAGCTGGGCAACATAGCAAAACCCCATCTCTACTGAAAAGACACACATTAGCCATGTGTGATGGTGCATGCATGTAGTCCTGGCTATGGTGGGGACGACGAAGTGGGAGGATCATATGAGCCCAGGTGGTTGAGGCTACAGTGAATTATGACTGCGCCACTGCATTTCAGCCTATGCAACAGAGCAAGACCCTGCCTGGAAAAAAAAGAAAACAAAAAGTATTTGTATAGATGTTTTTACTATAAATGCTGGCTAAAAGCTGGGTGATAGGAGGGTGTGTGAAATTAGTTTAGCAGCCGTGTCTGCTGGCCTGTTGCTTCTGCCTTTGTAATATGTCCTAAATCTGCCTGCTTCCCTCTGTCTTCAGTACATACCCTAGTCTAGACCACCAAAATTTGTTGTTTAGGGTACTGTAGTAATCTCCTCCTTTTGCTTTTGATTCCCTATTGCCTGTTTTTCGACAGCAACCAAAGTGATTTTTTAAAAAATTATTTTCAGCTGTTACAAATTCAAATGAAGTTATGAAGATAATATAGAAAGGACCTGTACTTGTACCCTTCTCCCAATCTCCCTCCCCACCAATTGGTTGCATCTTATGTAACTATAGATACTGGAATGAAGTGTAAATGTAGTTTGGTGTCATTTCCTCTCACCTGTGTTGATTCATATAACCACTGCAATCAAGATAAAGCATCGTGGCAAGAGATCTCTCATGTTACCTGTTGTAGTCATCCCTACCTGCTTACCTCCTACTATATCTAACCCTTCACAGTGATTTTTTTTTTTTTTTTTTTTTTTGACAGTCTCTTTCGCCCAGGTTGGAGTGCAATGATATGATCTCGGCTCACTTCAACCACCACTTTCTGGGTTCAATCAATTCTCCTGCCTCAGCCTTCCAAGTAGTTGGGACTACAGGCGTATGCCACCAAGCCCAGCTAATTTTTTTGTATTTTTAGTAGAGACGGGGTTTCACCATATCGGCCAGGCTGATCTCGAACTCCTGACCTCAAGTGATCTGCTGACCTTGGCCTCCGAAAGTGCTGGGATTACAGGCGTGAGCCATTGTACCTAGCACACAGGGATATGTTTGAAACATGAATCAGATCATATCAGTCTTCTGCTTCAAAGCTACCATAACTGCTTCTAATCTGAGAATAAAATTCAAACTTATGTGGTGATGTATAAAATGTTGAATGATTGGTTCCCTCCTTATATCTCTGGTCTCACCTAGTATCACTGTTCCCCCCACGGTTAGGTACTATAGTTACACTTGCCTTCTGTCTAGTCCACTAACACAGTGGTTCTTGGAGTATGATTCCTGGACCAGCAGTCAGCAGGACCTGGGAATTTGTTAGAAACACATATTTTTAGATTCCACACGAGACCTACTGAACCAGGAAGTCTGGGTGAGACGCAGCAGTCTTACATTTTACTTGAAGATGATTCTGAAGCATGTTAAAGTTTGAGGATCACTGTTCTGACAAGTCAAACTCCGCCATATGTCTGCTTTTGCAGTAGCTTTTTTCTCTATCTGGAATATCCTGTTATCCACAACTTACCCATCTTCCCTGACTGGCTCTTTCTTGCATTTAAATTTTTGTTAAAAATATCTCTGCAGAGAGAACTTTTCTCAATATACAGTGTAAAATAACTAGCTACTCATTTTCACATCTATTTTTTTTTTAGTCTTTTGCATTTCGCCTGTCATTTCCTGATTTTGTGTGTGTCTTTCCCCATTAGATTTTATGCACTCTGAGAATAGTACTTTGTTTGTTTTGTTACCAGTTGATGCCCAGTGCCTAGAATAGTGTCTATCAAATAGTATGTCCTTTTGATCTCATTTTTTCCCCCAATGTTCTCCAGAATAGTCAAGCTATATTCCCTAGGACAGCTTTACAGAGCAACTAAAATGTTGTCTGTAGGGAAAATATTTGCATTATTTATTTTTTTATTTTTTTAAGATGGAGTTTTGCTCTGTCATCCAGACTTGGAGTGCAGTGGCCAATCTTGGCTCACTGTAACCTCCACTTCCCTGGTTCAAGCAGTACTCCTGCCTCAGTCTCCTAAGTAGCTGGGACCACAGGCGCGTGCCACCATGCCCAGCTAATTTTTGTATTTTTAGTAGAGATGGGGTTTCACCATGTTGCCCAGAATGGTCTGGATCTCTTGGCCTCGTGATCTGCCTGCCTCAGCCTCCTGAAGTACTAGGATTACAGACGTGAGCCACTGAGCCTGGCCTTAAATATTTTAATATTGTGATATTTCACACGTGAAATAAAACCTAGAAAGATAAAAAATATCTTCCTCTTTTCTTTTCTTTTTCTTTTTGAGATAGGGTCTTACTCCGCTGTCCAGGCTGGAATGCGGTGGCATTATCTTAGCTCACTGCAGCCTCAAACTCCTGGGCACAAGTGGTCCTCCCACCCTAGCCTCCTGAGTAGCTGGGACTATAGGTTCATGCCATCACACTTGGCTGAGAAGAATTTTATTGTATGCTCTAGCCTGTATTATCCCACATTGTTTGTAATTATTTATTTATGCATTTATATCAGATAGCCCCTCCTCATTCATTATGAAATCATTGATTATTTTGCTAGACTTAAGAGCTCCAAATTCTTTATCAGTTAGGTACTGCCAAGGAATTTACAGATCATAGGAAACTTTGGATATATGTTCTGCATTACTAGGTAGGCATGTGCCCCTGCCTCCAGTCTGGTCTTTGACCCAGATTAGATAGATTGAACCTTGTATGAGCCTTTGGGCCCTTATGCCCCATCCTTCCTCTACACTTTCAGGCAGCCAGTATTAGTAGAGGCTCAGGCCACATGGCCTTCTTGGTCCATTTTTCTGGAGCCCATACCCTGGTCTTGTTCTGTGGATCCTAACGTTTTCTTGTGAGAGAAGCCTTTCACTTTAAGGCTTCTAGCCAACTCCTCCTGTCAACCTGTCCTTGGTTGAGAAACCATTACAGATAGAGGAATCCCCTGATCAGGAGATATCCTTGTGCCTGATTGTTAGCTACAGAAGAAGGGTTGGCTTCATTTTAAAGGAGAAGGTATTCAGAGCGGTCCAGTTCTCTTTAAAACTCTTTGGCTGCTACCAGTAGAAACATTATTCTAACATAGAAAACTAATTGCGTATCACAAGACTTATATCTTTAACCTGTATCAGAGCTCTTCTTTGGAAGTGGAAAGGAGTCACGCAGTTCCCGACAAACATTACAAAACAGTTTCCTGATGTATAATTAAATAACTTTTAAGTATTATATATATTTTAAATGTTTCTGCTTGGTTATCAGTATGATTTTTTAAATACTCTATAGATTAATCTCAAATTTGGGGGAATATACTTAGAGCCCCTCTATATTGATGTGTACTTGGGTACTTCTGTTTTATTCACTAATTGACATACCGTTTTGAACGTCCAGCAAACAGGGATGTAAATTCCTTTAGGCTGGGGCCATGTCTTTTATATTCTAAAGGATGCTTATTTTTTTTTTTCTTTTTGAGACGGAGTTTGGCTCTGTTGCCCATACTGGAGTGCAGTGGCGTGATCTCGGCTCATTGCAGCCTCTGCTGCCCGGGTTCAAGCAATTCTCCTGTCTCAGCTTCCTAAGTAGCTGGGACTACAGGCACATGCCAGCACGCTCAGCTAATTTTTGTATTTTTAGTAGAGATGAGGTTTTACTGTATTGGTCAGGCTGGTCTCAAACTCCTGACCTCAGGTGATCTGCCTGCCTTAGCCTCCCAAAGTGCTAGGATTACAGGTGTAAGCCACTGCACCCAGCCAAACATGCTTAATTATAAAGAACACAGGTAGTCAGTCAATGGAGAAGTGGTATGGAAACAATCTTGAGATATACTAAAATAAACAAATGGATCAAAAATTGATGGGATGTATTAGTAGTTTGTGGTTCTTACCCACTTTCGATTATATAAGAAATGGTTGGTTACTAGACCAACTTAAAATATCCAAGTATTTTTTCAGAGAAACTATTTTAATTTTAGTATTGTATGTAGGTAAGCAAAGAAATGAGGCTAATTGTAATAATCTCTGTTACAACTTTTTGTTTTGCTTTCTCAATCCTTCTCATGTGATCCTGGATCTTGGGCTGATGATGGAATGACTTTTGAATACTTTGAACCACAGAGCCTATTGTGAAGAATGGCAGGCCTCCAACATCTCACAGTATGCATTCCTTCCTCCACCAGTACACAGGATCTTTCAAGAAGCCCCCATTGCGGAGACCACACAGTGTTATTGGAGGGAGCCTCGGCTCCTTCATGGCAATGCCCAGAAATGGAAGCAGATTAGGTAATTTGATTATTTGTCTATTGTGTTTAATTTGATTATTTGTCTGTACTGTTTACCTTTCTGATTATATGTCATGTACGTAGTTAAGTTTTAGTTGTATAAAAGTCAGCAACCTTTATTATCTGGCTTCTTTTGTCAGATAAAAATCAAGTTGAGATCAGGAGGAATAGCAGAAAGATGGAAAGTTCTAGAGAGGTAATAGTGCTGACAATACAGAGAAGTAATATTTGAAAATCCTGTCCATCAGGAGGGAAATGAATCCCATAAGAAACAGATGCAAGATTTCAGATGAATAGCAGTTTGGGATGGTGTTTATTTTAAGGTCATGCCTCAGTAATTTTTTAGATCATCACCATATAAAGCCTAGTGAAATAATTAGTATATATGATTATTACCTCAAGTTTTTGTTCTTCTCTCATTATATATTTAAATATCTAAGAAAAAAAATTTCAAGTTTCTCTTTGTTTATTCCTCTGGTCTTTTTTGATGATATCTTATGTTTTGATTTTTTTTTCTCTTGAAATAATGTTTCACTCTGTCACCCAGAAAGAGGCGGGGTCTCACCATGTTGCCCAGGCAGGTCTTGAACTCCTGGACTCAAGTGATCCACTTGCCTCAGCCTCCCAGAGTGCTGGGGTTACAGGCCTGAGCAACCATACCTGGCCTATTATGTTTTGATTTTTTAAAATCACTTTAAGTATAACTGTTTTGTAGTTTTCTTAGATAACTATATTCACTGAAGCTCCTAGGGGTTTTATTCTGCTGCTTGTTTTATCTGCTTGCAATTGGAATAGTATATTATTTCTAAATGTGTTTTTTTATTTTGGGAATACGAGCTTATCTACAGTGAGTTTTTTTCTCTATGAGAAATGAAATATAGCCTTTATCTCTGTAGGTGCATCTCTATAGAATGGTATGCTGGAGTTGACTCACATTAGTTCATTTGAGATGATTGTTACATTTTCAGGAACTTTACAAACTGGTTGTTAAACATAGCTATTACATTTTAAATTATGTAAGTTTACAATTAAGTAAACTAAATTAAAAATAAATGCAATGAATACTCAGAAGTCATTGGTTCCTAATTGTTTTACCACTTTTATCTATGCCACAGGGTTTATTTTTTCTCTGTAGTCCAAACACTATACAATGGTGTGCTACTGCACACTTCTTCCCAACCGTACGTTCAGTGTTGTCATGTTGGTAGCTGGAAACTGGCCATGGAAAGAGAAATCAGAAAATACTACAGATCAGGTCTTGGCTTGTTGTTTTCTTATTTGTCTAGCCCAGGGGTTTGCAAACCTTTTTTTGTAGGGGCAGTTAGTAATAAATGTTTTAGGTTTTATGGAATACAATCTCCATTGCATATTCTCTGTTTAATAATCCTTTAAAAATACAAAACACATTTTTAGTTTAGGGGCTATATGAAAAGAAGCCACACTTGTTCTGGGCCCTTGTTCTAGATTTAAGAAAGTGCTGTTGAAGGCCGGGTGCGGTGGCTCACACCTGTAATACCAGCACTTTGGGAGGCGGAGGTGGGTGGATCACGAGGTCAAGAGATCGAGACCATCCTGGCCAACATGGTGAAACCCTGTCTCTACTAAAAATACAAAAAATTAGCCAGGCGTGGTGGCACATGCCTGTACATCTCAGCTACTTGGGAGGCTGAGACAGGAGAATTGCTTGAACCAACGAGGCAGAGGTTGCGGTGAGCCGAGAATGCACCATTACACTCCTGCCTGGGCAACAAGAGCAAAACTCTGTCTCAAAAAAAAAAAAAAAAAAAGTGATACTGAAAATGATAGTAATGCAGATTAAATTTAAAAGAATTTAATCTTGTGCTGGGGGAGAAAAATGTATTGTGTCTGCAGCTGTTGCATTACCTGATTAGCAAAGACATCATCCCCCCTGCAACAGATGAGTAAAGTTCTGACAAGCCTTCATTGTTTCACGTTTGTTTTGATGGAAATGAAAATAACTGGTAATCATGTCAGAACTACACTGGTTTGTTAATGACGTGAGTAATTTCTTATTTGGGTCAGATGGTACTCAAGTGTTTATTCATAGTCTGAGATTGGTAAGCTTCTTTGTTGTCCAATTCCTTATGCAACAGGACAGATTTTATTTTTAAGTGTACCCTTTAAGTTTCAAAAGTCTAGCCCTTTGGGGGTTGGGCCTTTCTGTGGGAAGGTCTTACTTGTAACTCAGACACCCAGGGCTTCGTCTTTTATCCCAGTGTGGAAGGTAAACCCAGGGACCATCTCATCAAGATCAGCAACCTCTCCCAAGACAATGATAGAGTAAATTTATGTATAACAGCTTTGAGTTTTCATTCTCTCTTTGTTTTTTACTTCCTAGGTATTATCCATACATTCTTGCACACTCAGCTGTATATTTTTAAATACTTCAGTCAACATTTTGTTGAGGAAAGGAAGATTTTCATATCTCACTAGAAATGGAAGTCATGATTAAATTATTTTTAACGTTTTAAAAGTGTGGCAGAAAAGAATACATGACCTCAGATGTGTTATATATCAAATTTTAACAGATTAGGAATCAATCACCGGTGCGTTATTTTTGCTGCCAAATTAACTTTTGTTCACATATCACCATAAAATTTCTCCAGAAATCTCAACATAACTGAAGTGTATTCTTAGATTACATATTGAACTATTAAAAACCATTACCATTTGCACCTGCTTATGAATATGAATTAGAATTTTCTCAGTATTGAGTTAACAAAGACAAAAATACAGACATAAAGTGAGTTCTAAGATAGAGTTGATATGAGACCCTTTAGTTCAAATTTCTCTCATAATTTTATATGTAAATATTATTAAAAGTTAACATTTATACTTACATAAAATGCTATTTTCAGTGGTCTCACACATTGATATTTCATATAACTTCATTTGAAAAAGAGATCTAGTTATCTAGTTCATCCCTTGATTGTTTGTTAATATACAATTATCTTGAATATTTGTTAAACACCTTCTAAGTACCAGGCAGTTGGTTAAGTTCTGGAAATAGGAAAGTGAATAAGCTAAATCCTGTCCCCAAGGATCTTGTAAAATCACATGCACAAAAATGTTCTTCATTACAGTGGGTGGGGACACAGTAGTCAACTGTGTCTGAGATTAGAAAAGACTTCAGCTGAGTGATGACACATGAGCATAGTTTTGAAGACTAAGCCTGAGCTCACAAGGTTGACAAAATGGGGAAAGGCATCTACTAAAAATGAGGAAAAAGTGTTAAAGCACTGCAGCATGAAACAACATGGTTGTTTTTGGAAGATGAATACGTGTATAGATAGTCATAGTGGCAAGGAAGGAGTTCTAGAGAACTAGCATTTGTTTCTAGCATACTCTTCTTGCTAGGTTATTAGAGAATGACTGACAAATGCAGATATATATAAGCAGGTATGTAAGTATACAACTTAGCGGGGTGTGGTGGCTCATGCCTGTAATCAGTCCCAGCACTTTGGGAAGCCACGATGGGTGGATTACTTAACCTGTTTATGCCTAAAGTTGTTTTTTCAATTTTTGCAGTCAGACCTTGGTGATGATCTTGAGCAGTAGCATAGAAATAAATCCCACATTCTTAGCATTCTAAGAATGGAAAACTAGGCACAAATAACTGGGAGTTCAAGATGAGCCTGAACGACATGGCAAAACTGTAAACAAAAAAAACAGGTCTGGTGTGTGCCTGTACTCCCAGCTACTTAGGAGGCTGAGGTAGGAGGATTGCTTGAGCCTGGGAATTAGAGGCTGCAATGAGCCATGATTGCGCCACTACACTCCAGCTTGGGCAATGGAGTAAGACCTTGTCTCAAAAACAAAAAAAATCAGTATACAGGTTTGTTTTTAATATTTTCAGATGGCAATTATCTTCCTCCCCCTACTTCCATTTAACTTTTATCTCTGTTAAACATACCATAACCCATCTTTATTGTAATATATTTTCGCTCTGTACAGATTTTCAAGTATTTGAAAATTATAAACTTGTTTTTGAGTTCTGGTACAAAGTAGATATTCAGTGAGTAATTCTTGATTATTTTATTTTTAACATTTGGGGTGCAGGGAAGAAAAACTGCGTTAGTAGCTTTTAAGAGGTGTTTAAAAGAATATTCAAAGAATTAGCTCCATTTGACAGTAGACCCAGTGACATGTTATTTAATGGAAAGAATACTAAATAAGAGGCAAATGACCAGGTTTCGTTTCCAGCTCTGTGTCTAAGCTTTGTGACCTTTTGAAAGTCATTTAACCTTTCAAGTCTCAGTTCCCAGATCTAGAAAATGAGAGAACTGACTTATTCTCAGAGATATTATTTGTAGTTTATAATTTTATTACTGAACTCTTGATAACTTGAATGTTAATTTTTTTCATAATTTGAAAGTGTAAAAGGATTACATACTACTGTTTTAAGATATTTGAGTCATGTTTTCATCTATTAACTGCATACCTTTGGCACCCAGAATGTAAATGACTTTTTATGCTATGATTTTTATGTGTTAGCCTTCTGTATTTTACCCATAGTGATAATAAATTAATGATATATTAGAATATAATGTATCTCTTTTAATGTCTCTTTTTTTATATAGATATTGTTCATGAAAATCTAAAAATGGGATCAGATGGTGAGAGTGACCAAGCTTCTGGGACATCATCTGATGAAGTCCAGTCACCTACAGGTGTTTGTCTCAGAAATCGTATACATAGACGGATCTCAATGGAGGTAATCATTTAAAAAATACAAATACACTTGTGTATATGTATGTTAGTGTATGTAAATAAATACACATACATATCAAGTGAAGTAAGTGCCCATTTAAAAATTTTCATGAAGACATGTGACACTTGTAAGAAAGTTACTTCTTTGCATTCATAAAATTGTAGTCTATGAATATTTTGTCTTTTCTAATATTCATATTGTTCTCATTCTGTGAAACATTTTATTTATTTTTAAATTTTTTTGCAAAAACTTTATTTTAGGTTCTCTGTTAAGGAGAATTGAATCTTCAAAACTTATGGAGATAGAATGATACATTAGCAATGTCTTCTTTTCAGAAAATACGATTTTAATTATATTTTTAAGATTAATCTGGGTATTTAAACATTTTATTTTCTTTTTAAAATTTTAAGAGGTATACATAAAATAAACAGCTTTTTTTTGTTACATAAATGTGGTTATCCTTTTCTTTGTGATTCACTACAGCTACTAATCTCTGAGGCACAATTATTTCTCCGTTTAAAAGAGTGAAGAATTCATTTTCTTTTCTTTGTAAGCATTATGGTATAACCTGAGGGCATAAGTGGATTATAACTGTTATTTCAGTATGTCTTGTAAAACAAATAGGTTTCTTAAAAAAAAAAAAAATTGAACATGTTTTTGAATAAAAGTGTTGTTGCTTTTTTGGTGTTGAGATGATTAGGATATCTCTCCTATTGGTTGATTATATTATTATAAAAGGATTGCTTCTTAGTTAAGGAAAACAGTTTTCTGAATGATAAATTAACATTTTCAATTATTTAAATCAACTTGATATACTTAAGACAATAATAATGAAAATATTTCTTATTTTTCTTCACTTTATATATGATTTTTAAAAATCATTCGTTTTGGTTAGTATTATGGTCTAAATCTGGAGTTTCTTATCCTTCATTGAGCTGTAATTTGTTTTCCCCTCCTGAGAAGGCATGCTCTAGATTATATTATTTTTATGATAAATATTTTTTCTGTTTTATGAGTCAGGGTCTCACTCTCTTACCCAGGCTGGAGTACAGTGGTACTATCTCAGCTCACCACAATATCAACTTCCTGGGCTCAAGTGATCCTCCTGCCTCAGCCTCCCAAGTAGCTGGGACTACAGTACAGGCTGCCACACCCAGCTAATTTTTTGTATGTTTTGTAGAGACAGGGTTTCACTATGCTGGCCTCCCAAAGTGCTAGGATTACAAGCTCGAGCCACTGCGCCTGGCCTATTGTGTATTTTAATAGCTGGAAAGACTTCTTTCTTTATCCCTTCCCCATGTACACATACAACACTCTTTCTTATTTTAGAATGTTTTTGAATTTTTTTTCTATTACTCTATTATCAATACATTTTAGGGATTTTGTTTTGTCCAGGAATAAACTTATCATGATTTCTTTGTGGTTATATAAACTATAAAATTAATATAGGGAGGACCGGTATCTTTTCGTTACTTATTCTTACCATTTGGTAGCATTCTATGTTTTTATACTTAAGTCTTAGATTTCTCAGTAACTATGCAGTTTCTATACATCTCCATTCCATTTCATGGTTTGGCTGCTATTATGAATAGGAGGAATTTGTTTTTTCTAGGGCTTAACTTTCTTGATGTGATGATATAGGTAAGATTCTTTTCAAGTTTCTCCCAGCTCACACTGTATAATTAAATAAAGTAGAAAGCCCATTAATATTCCAATAATAAATATTTTAATTCTCTTTCCCCATGTTGCATACAAGATCATATAATATCTACTTGGTTAGTTATTTAAAGTGATCACAGTTAGTAGGTAGTCTTTGTCTATTCTTATTATATGGTATAATATTTTCAAAGTAAATTCCAAGTTGAACTTAACCAGTGAAAAGCCTCAAAAATTACTGGGGTTGCAAAATTCCATTTTTGTAACACTTTGCTCTATACTTTTGCTTACAGTAAATGTTTTTGCCATGAGTATATGACATAAAACTTAATTATCATAGTTACTTATCACTAAGAAATAATGTTAGAGACTGTGAATTCAAAAATCAAATGCCCATATCTTTTCTATTTTTGAATATCTTTCTTTTTTAAAGGATTTAAATAAGCGGTTATCACTGCCTGCAGACATCAGAATACCTGATGGATATCTTGAAAAATTGCAGATAAACAGTCCACCATTTGACCAACCAATGAGTCGAAGGTCTCGTAGAGCTTCCTTAGTAAGTTTTTGTTCTCCTGTACCTCCACTATCAATTATATCTGCTTGTTTGATTTTTCTGGGTGTAAACATTTTTAATTAATTTTTGTATTTGACTTTGGAATAGTTAAATTTTATTATGTTGCCATCTCAATTGTATTATTTTCCATTCTTAAAGGTTTATTGGAACCCTTAAGATGCATTCAGTAGGATGGATATTAGAATAGGATTTAAGCTATATGATATTTTTGGTGAATGTTATTGATACTTGCTAGATGTATAAATAGGTACTAGAAATATAGACATACTAGATATGTCCTGGATAAAGATATATTAATATATACTAGATATGCAGAGAAATACACAAACCATAATTGTACAGCTCAATAAATTTTTGGATTGTTAACATACCTGTAACCAGTACCTGGTTTAATAAAATAAAATTTCAGAAATCCCAGAAACCTCCCTCTGTTCCCTTTCTATTACTTAGTATGCCTCACTTCCTAAACTTCCTCAGCTGCAGCCATAATCTCTGCCTTCTGATACCAGAGAGTAGTTTTACCCATATATATGACACTGTTCTGATCATACTATTCTTATAGTATGTTTTGATATCTGGATCTTTTTTAATCCTCATTCACATATATTTTCTTACTTATTTTTAAATGTGTAGTATTCTCTTTCTGATTACTCTTATTTAAATTTCTGAGGTTTGCATAATTATGAATATGTAATACATTAAAATATATTTTATGTAAATATATAGAATTGTATACTTACACAAAATATATATATAACACACATGTATCGCAGTACATATGGAAGTTACACAGTATGTATTATTTTTGTGGCTGGCTTCTTTTGTTAAGTGTTACGTTTGTGAGTTTGAACCCTACTTTTGAATGTAATTATGGACAATTCATTTTCTTTGTTGCACAGTATTCCATTTATTAGTATAATGTACTTGATTCTCCTATTGATGGACATTCTGATTGTTTTCAGTTTTTGGCTATTACCAAATAGTGTTTCTGTCACGATTCCTGTGCATGTTTTTTGGTTAACAGATGTAAGCATTTCTGTCGAGTGCTTACCTAGGAGTGGAATTGTTGCATCATATTATATGCATATGTTGTTCTCCTTCCTAGATACTCTCACAGCTTCCAGAGTGGTTGTACCAATTTAAATTTCCATCACTAGCATACAGTAGTTCTGGCTGTTTTCCTCACCAACTTTTGATAATGTCTTTAAAAAATAATTATTTTAACTTTTTTAGTGAGTTGGTAGTGGCCTTTCATTGTTTTATTTTGCATTTCTCTGACGACTAAGTTGAACACCTTTTTGTGTGTTTATTGTTCATCATATGTTTATTATATGTTTATATTTAGATATTCTCTTTTGTGAATTAACTACCCAAGTCTGGTTTTTTTCCCTCTTTTCTATTGGGTTTTCTGTCTTGTCTTAATGGTTTATACGAATTTTTTTTTTTTTTTTTTTTTTGAGACGGAGTTTCGCTCTTGTTACCCAGGCTGAGTGCAATGGCACGATCTTGGCTCACCGCAACCTCTGCCTTCTGGGTTCAGGCAGTTCTCCTGCTTCAGCCTCCTGCGTAGCTGGGATTACAGGCACACGCCACTATGCACAGCTAATTTTTGTATTTTTAGTAGAGACAGGGTTTCACCATGTTGACCAGGATGGTTTCTATCTCTTGACCACGTGATCCACCCACCGCGGCCTCCCGAAGTGCTGGGATTATAGGCGTGAGCCACCTTGCCCGGCCTATATGAATATTTAAATATGTTTTGCATAAAGGACCTTTATCAGTTTCATGTCTTACAAATATGTTTTCCTAATACGTAGTAACTAACCCAGCACCGTTTATTCAAAAAATAACCTTTCTAGTTGTAATATCACCTTCAATGTAAATTCAGGTGATTTGTTTATGTGGGAATCTGTTTTGGATAACTATAGTCCTATAGTAGGATGGGCAGAAATTTGTCAGTTAAAAATAGTCTATGAATGAAGGGTGTTCTAAGCAGAGGAAACAACATGCACTAAAACTAAAACCCAGAAGTTTGGGTGTATATGCCATGTTTGGGAAATTAGAACTTACCTGAAGGGTAGGTATGGAATAATAAAAAAGCTATGGCTTGAACCAGACAGGACAGATCCAGACTAAAAAGCCTTAGATGTCGGGCCAAGGAGTCTGGACTTCTTCCCATGTAATGAGAAGACATCAAAGGTATTTATTTAAACAAAGGCTGATGTGATTACATTTCTGTTCCATAGCAATAGCTTTAGGAAAAGTATAAACAGTGAATTAGAGGGGGAGAAAGACTGAGGCAGGGAGAATTAGGAATTTATTCAGAATTAAGGATGATGTGGCAATCAGATGGAAATGGAAAGTAGAACATAAATCCTAGGGACCAGGAAGAGACAAAATACCACCTAGTACCCAGTTGGACTTTGCAGAGTCCCGCTCTGTCACCCAGGCAGTGGTACAATTTTGGCTTATTGTAACCTCCGCCTCCCGGGTTCAAGCAATTCTCCTGCCTCAGCCTTCTGAGTAGGTGGGATTACAGATATGGGCCACCAAGCCCTGCTAATTTTTGTACTTTTAGTAAAGATAGGGTTTTACCATGTTGGCCAGGCTGGTCTCAAATGCCTGACCTCAGGTGATCCACTCGCCTTGACATCCCAAAGTGCTAGGATTACAGGTGTGAGCCACTGCACCCAGCCTTTAACATATTATTATATAATGGAACTATTTTCTTTAGAGACCTGGTCTCACTCTGTCACCTAGGCTGGAATGCAGTAGGACGATCATAGCTCACTGTAATCTTGAACTCCTGTGCTCAAGAAATCCTCATGTCAGGATCCTAAGTAGCTATAACTATAGGTGCATACCACCACACCCAGCTTATTAAATAAAAGTATTTTTTTTTTTCGTAGATATGGGGTCTCACTGTGTTGCCTATGCTGGTTTCAAATGCCTGGCCTCAAGTAATCCTTCTGCATTGGTTTCCCAAAGTGCTAGGATTATAGGTGTGAGCCATAGCACCTGGCCCCTGTGGGCCAGGTTAGCTACTCTGTTTAGATATTCTAAAAAATATTTTTGTTAGATACTCTAAAAAATAAAATCACTTTATGCTGTATATACCATGAACACGTTGTTATTTGACATTCACCAATATATAAATATGGTAAAAAGTATAACACAAATTTTGGTCTAAGCTTATGATTATCATAATTTAGGATCACTGCCGAAGACATTTTGTGTGTGTGTGAGACAAGAGTGATACTTTGTTGCCTAATCAGGAGGACAATGGCACTATCTCTGCTCACTGCAACCTCCACTTCTGGTTCAAGTGATTCTCATGCCTTAGCCTCCTGAGTAGCTGGGGTTATAGGCATGTGCCACCATGCCCAGCTAATTTTTGTATTTTTAGTAGAGACAGGGTTTTGCCATGTTGGCCAAGTTGGTCTCAAACTCCTGACCTCAAGTGATCCACCTGCCTCAACCTCCCACAGTGTTGGGATTATTTTTAATCCACCATGCCCGGCTAAGACTTTTTTATTGGGATAATTTTGCCATTTGATTGTCAAGTCGAAAGTTTTCTTGGGCTCTCAATTTTTATCGAAGATTGGCACTTAGGATAAATTTTGAGATTGTATTTGGTCCAGTTGGGAGTAAAAATGTGATTTAATCACCATAATTTTTAAAGCTGTCGATTGAGAGCTATCTTTTACAGTCTATTTGAAATTAGACTGTAATTTTATATATGGTGCCCTCTAATGGATGCTAAGTGATTAGAGTTTTTATTTATGGTTAAGTGTTCCTACCTACCTTCCTGCCCTTTTTCTTTTTCTTTTTTTCTCTTTTTTTTTTTTTTGAGATGGAATATTGCTCTTGTTGTCCAGGCTGGAGCGCAATGGTGTGATCTCGGCTCACCACAACCTCCACCTCCCGGGTTCAAGTGATTCTCCTGCCTCAGCCTTCCGAGTAGCTGGATACAGACATGTACCATGACACTTGGCTAATTTTGTATTTTTAGTAGAGATGGGGTTTCTCCATGTTGGTCAGGCTGGTCTTGAACTGTTGACCTCAGGTGATCCACTGTGCCGGGCCTACCTACCTCCCTTTTTAAAAAATTCTGAAATGGCTTATAGATTTCAGGTTAATTATGCTAGCTATGTTTTTGATTTTACTGGTGGCATCCATTTCAGTTATTCATTTACCTTACTAAGGCATACTTTTTGGAAATACATTAAAAATTATTCTTCAAAATGAAAATCTCTACTCTAGGTTTATATTTGAAAACAGGCAGTGAAGGCGGGCATGTGAAAATTAAGGATGGATGGAAAGGGAGTGGGAAAAAGAAACATTTCTTTTACACCTTTTAGAATTTGTTTATCTATAGATAACATATTCTTTATATACCTAAAAAGTAAAATTATTTTCAAAGAGATCAGTTCTTCAGTAGAGAAGCCTGGACCCTAGGTTTATGCATAAAGGAGATAGGTGAAGATTAGGGATGGATGGAAAGGAGGTAAAATATTCTTTATATTCTTCACATGTACCTAGAGTTCAGTTTTCCATAGATAATATACCCTTAATGTAAAAAATAGAATATTTTTTCAAGGTAAAATATAAAATTTAGCCTTGTCTTCTAAAAGTATTAAACTTTCAGTGTGTTCTCTCATATGTAGATATACACACACACACGTGCATACATATATATATATATATATATATTTTTACAAATTATTTGTAGAGACAGGGTCACAGTGTATTGCCCAGGCTGTCTTGAACTCCTGGCCTCAAGCAGGAGTTTGCTTTGGCCTCCCAAATCACTGAGATTATAGGTGTAAGCCACTGCTCCTGGCCTGTTTTCATATTTTCTGATAGCAATATATGATAAGTAAAGTAGTAAAAATAACATAATGCTTGAGTAGGAATTAAGAAACTATTTTTGCCGAAGAAAGTTATACAGTAGGGCTGATTGCGTCTGCTATGAATTTATGGTCATCAACCTCACATAGATCCCAGTATTGGTTGGCTACCAGACTGTCTTTCTCTGATTCTTCTCTTACTGTAAGCAGATGATCTCTCTCTTCCTACATCATAAAAAAGAGATAGGGCCAGGTGCTGTGTGCCTCATGTTTGTAATTCCACCACTTGGAGAGGCTGAGGTTTGCTTGAACCCAGGAGTCCAAGACCAGCCTGTGCAACATAGTGAGATCTTCATCTTTACAAAAAATTAACAAAACTAGCCAGGTGTGGTGGCACGTCTTTGTAGTCCTAGCTACATGGTAGGTGGGAGGTGAGAGGATGGCTTGAGCCCAAGAGGATGAGGTTGTGGCGAGCCATCATTGCTCTCCACTGCACTCCAGCTTTGGCAATAGAACGAGAGACCCTCTCTCAAAAATAAAAGGGGGAGCCGTTAACCAAAAACTCCCTCCTTTTCTGTATAATAAACATGCAAATCTACCTACACATATACTCATTCTGTTCTTTTGTTTTTAATCTTGAGGAGTTGTCCACCTTTCTATCCCATCTTTTCAGGATGCTTAGATAGTTATTTCTATAAATTCATGTGTATTCAGTCTCTTCACTTCTTATCTTAATCCTTTCCATTAACTTTTTAATTTACATAAACTTTTAATTTTTGTTTTAGATGTACAGAAAAATATTACAAAAATTATATATATTTTTCTATATCACATATCCAGTTACCCATATTATTGACATTTTGTTTGTATTACTTTAATGCATTTGTCACAACTAAGGAACCAACATTGGTACATTACTAGTAACAAAACTCCATAATTTATTTTACCTTCTGTCAGTGTTCTTTTTCTGTCCCAAGATCCCCTCCAGGATACCGCATTACATTTAGTGATAGGTCATGTTAAAAATATTGCCTATTGGATTGGTGAAGTGCTATTTATTTCTTTATGATTGATAAGAAATAAAATATTCTCTTGACATGTTTAAATATTAGAAAAGTGGGAAAGCCTACATGCAGGTAGTCAGGATTCATCAGAGCTTTGTTGCCCTTATGATAATGGTATACCCAGTGGAAGTTTTGTGAGACTAAGTGAATTGACAACTTCAATTAGAATGAAAGCCATCCCTATATAAAAATTTGATTTATTGTATTAAAATTATAAGTTCATACCTTTTAAGAGTGTATTTCTCCCTAAACAATGAGTGTTTGGATTCTTCATCCCTGGCTTTACCAATATAGACCATTAGACCTTTCTCATTTCTAAGAGCAGGTGAGAAAATACAATCAAGTACTTATGTCTCTCAGCAATTAGAAATACAATATGGGATGTGGGAGTGGGAGTGAGGTTCAAAGTCCCACAGAATTTACCTTAGCATGTTATGTACAGTAGTACAGGATTAAGGTGGTATTGTGGTGATGATAATAGCAGTTTTTGTAAGACAGAGTGACTAAGTAGCATCGAGATTCTCTATCTCTCCCTCTGCCCACCAAGTCTAAGGGATGAAACACATTTCTGTCAGTAGCGGTAACTTGGTAATTCCCACAGAGGGAAGTGAGTGTTTGAAAAAGCCTCCATCTTCTTTCACACACACACACACACACACACACACACACACATTCTCTCTCTCTCTCTCTCTCACTCTCACTCACTCTCTTTCTCTCTCTGTCTGTCTCTCTTAAAAATGGAATCTATGGATTCACTGTACATACAGAAGCTTCCCCCTTTACCTGTGGTTTCACTTCATGCCGTTTCAGTTACGTCAGGTCAAACACAGTCTGAAAATAGGTGAATATAATACAGTAAGATTATTTTGAGAGTGAGAGATAGGGAGAGTCTGCATTCACATAACTTTTATTACAGTGTGTTATTACAGTTGTTTATTAGTTGATCTCTTACTCTGCAAAATGTATAAACTAAACATTACCTTAGGAGTATATTAATATGTATAGGGAAAAACATAGTACATAAAGGTTTCAGTGCTATCTGCTGTTTCAGGCATCCACTGATGGTCTTAGAAGTATCCTCTGTGGATAAGGGGGACCTCCTCTACTTCATTTGTTTTGAAGCTCAGCTAGAACAGCATAACCAGCATGTGATAGAGTAATTATGTTGCTAGATCCAAAGTAAACAAAAAAAATCCCATAAGGCTTGGTTTTGCTTACAAGTTACACTAAATTCTAGGAAGACTATTACAGTTTATTTAATTTATATATATAAATTTATTAATATCTGTCTAAATACATATATGTATGTATTTAGAATTTTCATGTGCTTATGCCGTAAGAGCCATCTGAATAGGAATTTGGTAGGGGCTACCAAAAAGTGAAGTATTTTCTTGGAACAGTGAAATATCAGAAAACATCATCTTCATTTGTCTGGCAGGCAGCATTAAGTGGGCTTTTATATCACATGAAAATATAAGCTTTAAGTAGTGATAGTATCATAGCCAATGAGGTTTATGCAAGGCACAATTATTGCTAATTGAAAATTTTTTCACAAGAATCCCGTCATGACGACTTCAGTATAGTTGGCACTGGCAATTTTTAACAGTTTCTACAGAGACTGAAACAACAACATAACATAATAAAGCTTATTGTGCTATTTCTTTAGCTATTGTTTCTGTTTCTATGAAACTTTTAAACTTTTAACATGTTTTAAAATACTCTAGGATGGAACTCGGTCTAGATTATGAACTCATGAAAGTGGGAATCGTATCTGTCTTCTCTAGCACCTAACATTGTGCTGGGTAAATGTTGAATAAATGAGCTTTGTCCTCTGTCCTCTGAATAATTTCTGTAGGAGAGCACATCAACAAGCTAGTCATTATATCTATTGTTAATTTTGTTGTGTTCAGCAAATAAAAATGCAAGCAAATTTTCTAAAAATTTTATTTAAAGATTCAGTAAGTACTATTTTGATGTAATCATTAAATTCTAAGTTGGAGTTTACTAAAATGAGGGGTGTACACTTTTACTTTTTGAGTTAGGATCTGACAGACAGTTCACTATTATAACTGTGCCTTTGCCTGAATTTTCTGCCTGCCCGCCTGCATGGGTAGAATTAAGTAGTGTTGTTTATTTTATAGACTCATTATTCAAATTTAAACTTAACTTCATAATTATGGCATAATATTTGCTTTCCTTTATTAAAAACAAACTTGGCGTATTGTAATGTCACTAAATTTTATTCTCTGAAGAGTGACTCTTTGTAATGTTAAATATTTGATGCATACCTTACAGTTTATTCCTTACATAGTTTAGTGTTTTTTTTTAATTTCTTACATACTTTATATGATATTGTAATCTCTGAAACATTTTTGTCTTTACTACCTAATTTGTAGTTTGTTTACATAGTCTTTAATGCAAACCTCAATATTTCATCATAGTAACCAGTGGACTCAAGTACATTTGATGTTTTAAGAACATACTGGTATTCATTCATTTAAGATAAAAGTATTAATAAGAAAATTTCTCTACTCCTGAGAAGAAAAAATGCCTAGCTTGCAGTCTTACTTCCCATGTGTGTCTTATTGTTACAGATAATGACATTTTAAATATTCTTTTTCAGGAATATTCATTCTTTTGTTTATACTAGTTTGCATTTATTCTCAATGTAGTGTTTTCCCCCCATAAAAGATGGCACAGAACTTAAAATTCATGCCAAAATTACAATAATTCTATATTCATGAATTTAAGTACCTAAATTCCAGAGGTAAATATCAGAATAAATATATTTTATTAGTTTCTGTGATATTGGCAATTAGCCTTTTTTATGAAGTAAATTATTTAAGATCATATATAAATAGGCTATGTAAAACATATATACATTAAAAGATTATTCAGAATCAGGCTGTCATGTGCCAGATACTGGGTTATTTGCCATGTTTTTCATACTGAAATTAAAAACTTCACCTGTATTTAAAAAATGTTATCTATTACAGTTTTACTTCTTTATTTTGCATAGTTATTGATAATAGAAAGTGAAGAACTTAATACTGAGTCATATACAAGATAATACATGGATGAATGGTGTATGATGGTTATAAAACTTCATTTTAAAATTTAATGTCTTATGAAAAAATCATATATAGGAAAATGTCATAAAGAGTACAAAAAGAAATAATTTTTCATTCCTTCAATAATACCTGTGACCAAAGTTTTAATTAGTTTACTAAAATTAAATTAAGTACTATTAGATGTACAATTTTCCACATGGCTTTTAACGTAATATATATCATTGTAACAAAAAGATAAAAACAGTTTTTTTGAGGGGCCTCTGCTACTTTTGGCCATTCAACTTTGGATAATTTATCCTATTGTCTAACATGGTAAGTAATGCAAGCCTAATTACCAAGGATTATTTTAATTTTATTTCACAATTCTAAGGAAAATTGCATATTGAGACCTTTAGAGTTTAAATCACAGCATTTAATCACTTGGCATAATTTGAGAACCAAGATTATGTATTAAAAAAACCTTTCCTTTCACCAGCTTTTTATTTAAGGGCATTAGCACCATTCTAAGCAAGTGAATCTTTTTTAAGATTATCATAACCTTTTCCATTATCTACAAAGAGGTACTAGAAAGCAACTTTAAGAAAATTCTTTTCCCATTCTGTTTTACTTTTTAAAATAATTTCTGCTCTCTCAGTCCCTAGTTTTCAGTCGATCTTAAAAAAAAAAAAAATTTCTAAATTTTTGTGTTTTTTGTTTCTTCTTCGTTTTAAATATTGGGTTTGTATTACATATTTAGGTATATATCATCTATCCCATTTATCATCTTCATACACAATAGGCAGGCAAGCCCAAGGCTTTTAAAGCAAGGCTCTTGAGAACTCACTTTTATTTTCTCTTGTTATTGTTGTGTGGTTTTTTTGAGGGGGGAGTATAGCCAGAATTAGACTTACATTGCTGCTTCTATGTTTGCCATTTAGTAGGGTATGATTTTTAGTTGTGTTTTTCATTATATTTTGATTGGAAAGTCTGAAACAAATAATATTTTATTGTTTGCAGAACTTCCTTGGGAATTCAGCTTGGTGAGGGAAAATATATAGGAAAATTATTTATTTTGCAATTTTGTTAAAAAGAAAATCCCAAGTCGTCATTCTTGATAAGATTCTTTAGTATCTTAAAATGCCTGGGATATCTTAGAATAAAACAAAGTATTTTTCATAACAGAATGTTAACTAATGTGTACAAAGGATGGGTTGACAATTTTGATTGTGAACTTTGATATTTTTGAACCTTTGAATGTTCCAACATTCGGTTTATTTTAAAACTTAATAGATATTCAACCAT
The DNA here is from genome assembly GCF_049354715.1 of Callithrix jacchus. Lineage (NCBI taxonomy): Eukaryota > Metazoa > Chordata > Mammalia > Primates > Cebidae > Callithrix > Callithrix jacchus. The sequence continues at coordinate 99,387,826 of NC_133510.1, read as the reverse complement.
TTGATTATAATCAGATTTTTCTATTCTTAGTCACTCTTTAGAGTAGGGGAGTTTCAGAAGTTGAGGAAGAGATGAATTGAAACTTTAAGGCCGGGCATGGTGGCTCACGCTTGTAATCCTAGCACTTAGGGAGGCCGAGGTGGGCAGATCATGAGGTCAGGAGTTCAAGACCAGCCTAACCAACATGGTGAAACCCCATCACTATTGAAAATAAAAAAAAATTAGCCGGCCATGGTGGTGCATGCCTGTAATCCCAGCTACTCAGGAGGCTGAGGCAGAAGAATCACTTGAACCAGGGAGGCAGAGATTGCAGTGAGCAAAGATTGTGCCACTCCACTCCAACCTGGGTGACAGAGCAAGACTCTTACCTTAAAAAAAGAAAGAAAGAAACTTTAAGAATAAATACTAGGCTAGGCTCAGTGGCTCATGCCTGTAATTCCAGAACTTTGGGAGGCCGAGCCAGGTAGATCACCTGAGGTCAGGAGTTTGAGACCAGCCTGGTCAGCATGGTAAAATCTTGTCTAAAAATACAAAAAATAGCTGGGCATGGTGGTGTGTGCCTGTAATCCCAGCTGCTCCAGAGACTGAGGCAAGAGAATGACTTGAACCCAGGAGGTGGAGGTTGCAGTGAGCCAAGATTGTGCCACTGCATTCCAGCCTGGGCGACAGAGTGAGATCCTGTCTCAAAAAACAACAGCAGCAACAACAACAACAAACAGAAAAAGAATAAATACTAAATTTATCATTGTTTACTTTCAGTCAGAAATTGGCTTTGGAAAAATGGAAACCTACATCAAATTGGAAAAGCTTGGAGAGGTAAGTAAATACTATTTCAAAAATGTAACACACATTTTTCTTCTTATTCATCATTCAAACTGTTACTCCACAGTTTTTGTTAACCTGGAAAAAATGTAAATACTGAGGTCTACAAGATTATATACTTGTTCTGAAAAGGTAACAGAAAGTTTCTAGGAGTTAGATTCTTCAGTCCTTGAAATTACCCATCAGTTTGAGAGGAAATGTGTATTTTTTTATAGCTTCATAATTTTTTATTGAAGCAGAAAGTATTACACTTTCTTGATAACAAAGTAGGCATTTGTCACTTAGTCTCCTGGCAGTCTACAGTCTGTTCCTGGCTGTTACGGGAAATTGCATGAGTTCAGATCTGTGAAAAATCAAATACTACCTTTAAAGATAAAAACACATTTTTTGAAGGTTAAGGAAATTCGTAAGACCTTGGTTTTCTTGGAATTGCTACTAGGACTACTGATTTAAAAATGGCCTACCTTTTATAGTAAGAAAGAGCAAAGAAAATAATAATTAACAGGGAAGCCTTAAAGGAGCTTGAGGGCTGTCCTAGCAATGATAGAAGAGATCATTGTTATTTAAAAGAGAGTTAATGTACAAAGATTCTGAAAAATCTTGAAACATGGGTAAAATTTTTATGATTGCCGGACGTGGTGGCTCACGCCTGTAATCCCAGCACTTTGGGAGGCTGAGGCGAGTGGGTCACAAGGTCAGGAGTTAGAGACCAGCCTGGCCAGTGTGGTGAAACCCCGTCGCTACTGATAATACAAAAATGAGCCGGACGTGGTGGCGAGCGCCTGTAATCCCAGCTACTTGGGAGGCTGAGGCTGGAGGATCACTTGAAACCAGAAGGCAGAGGTTGCAGTGAGCCAAGATTGTGCCATTGCACTCCAACCTGGGTGAAAGTGAAACTCCATCTCAAAAAAAAATTTATGATTTAACAATATGAACATTACATTTTCATTTTTCAATAATATGTTCAATTAGTGTCCATCAGTCTCCATATTACCATTGAGGGTAAAGAACTTTTTATTTTAAAGCCATTGATCTAGTTGTCAATCTGAAATAAAGTACAAAAAGTAAATATTCTGTCTGTTTTTATACTCTTGAGGCACTCTTTAGTTTTACAGAAGTATGGAAGCTGTGCATATGAACTGAAATTCCTGTTTGCTGTAAGAAAAGCCAAGACTGATTATTGTGTGTTTTTCTTTGCAAGATGGAATTTAACAATGCTTAGAAATTAGAAATTTAGGTAGAGCTCTTTACTGTATAGATGATATTAAATAGACTCATGATACTTTTGATGTGTCGTTTAAAAATATATTTTATAGGGTACATATGCAACAGTGTATAAAGGAAGAAGTAAATTGACAGAGAATTTGGTGGCATTAAAAGAAATCCGATTGGAACATGAAGAAGGTGCACCCTGCACAGCTATAAGAGAAGGTATAATATTTATACAGAACATTTTAAAATCAGAGTGGTAGAATAACAGTTTATTTTTTATAATTAAAAAGAGCTCAAATATACAAGTAATAAATGACTAGAAGATAGAATTAAACCTTAAAGTTAATTTCTAAAATGAAAATTTTCAAAAGAAAGGAATTAATTATATTAATGTATAACTATTTTTTTCTTATTTTTTGAGACAGAGTGTTGCTCTGTTGCCCAGGCTGGAGTGCACTGACACTATCTCAGCTCATTGCTGCCTCCCGGATTCAAGCAATTCTCCCTGTCTCAGATGTAATTCTCAGCTGGAATTACAGGCGCCCACCACCACACCCAGCTAATTTTTTGTATTTAGTAGAGACAGGGTTTTGCCATGTTGGCCAGGCTGATCTGGAACTCCTGACCTCAGGCGATCTGCCTGCCTCGGCCTCCCAAAGTGCTGGGATTATAGGCGTGAGCCACTGAGCCCAGCCTAATGTATAATTTACAATGAAATCTGAATTCATTAAAAATCACTATCATAGACAACTATTTGTCATAAGGAAATGTTTTACATTGGTACATGGGGAACATGGTGACTATAAATTAACCACATAAATAAATAAATATAAAAAACAGTGTGTAAACATAATTATATCATAGTGTCATTTTAAAAAGAAAAGATTATTTAGAAAATGGCTTGAGGCAACTGATTAGTAATGCGGAGGGGAAAAGTGGTTCTTTACACTTTATATCTAAATTAATCCCAGAAGTTTCAAAAGTTAGCATTTAAGAAAAATATAGAAGATGTTATGGAGAATATTTAATACTGAGGACAATTCTGAGTATTATAATATCAAATCCAGTAGTATAAAAGAAAAGAAAAAATTGATTTTCATGAAATTTTTTACTGCCAGTCCCCCTCAATTATCATTTTAAACTTAAGAGAATCTCTTTTTTTTTTTTTTAAAAAAAAAAAAAGAGCAACCGAGTTTTGCCATTGTTGCCCAGGCTGGTCTTGAACTCCTGAGGCCCACCTCGGCCTCTCAGTGACAGGATTTATAGGTGTGAGCCACTGCTGGAGACCTAAACTTAAGAGAATATTTTAATCAGTTCATATGTTCAACTTACTTCAGGTTTTTATAAAGACTACCACAGAGTAAATAATTATCTTTTTCTGTTTTGCAGTTTCACTATTAAAGGATTTAAAACATGCAAATATAGTAACCTTACATGACATTGTTCATACAGATAAGTCCTTGACTTTGGTGTTTGAGTATCTGGTAAGCATTTAATAAAAATTCAGTATTTAACTTTGCTTTAGAAAAACATAGTAAATTGGACTTTTAATTTGTTTTTTATTTTTCTTTAAAATGCAGCTATGCTTAAACTGGACTTTTTCACAGCCCAAGGGACTTTGTTGTTTAGTTATCAGTTTTTAGTTAAATTATGTGTATGGTTCATCCAGTATCTTTTCTTGAAAAACAACTTATTTTAAAAAATTAAAACACTATTAAGTGAACCAGTCACAACCTTCTGAAAACTATGTATCACATAGCAGACTGCTGTGTTTTTTCAGGATAAAGACCTGAAACAGTACATGGATGACTGTGGAAACATCATGAGTATGCACAACGTAAAGGTATGTTTTCCTGTGTAATTTTCGAATTGTGTTTAAAGCATATGTGAATCACATTATATAATGAAATGTACCAGCCTCCTAACCATTCTTCAGGGTTTTCTGTTTGGCCTTTTAAATAGGTTATTGTCCTCGGAATGTGGAGTATTTACTCAGAACCTGTTTATTACACTATAGCTTTCTTAGGATCAGACCTTTCTTTAGAACCACCTCATTCTTTTGACATTTCACATTACAACTGATTGTCTTAGATATAGAATACATGTACAGGTATATTCTGCTTTAAAAAAATTTCAAAATAAATACAAATGATGGTTGCATTCTGAGAAAGGTCTTCTTTAAATAGTGGTCTTCTTTAAAAACTCTCCAAATAAGTGGTATTTAATTATAAAACAGCAACTTTTCAGGACTGATGAATAAGGCCAGAACATGCAGGCATTGTGAACACTATGCTGGAAATACCAATCTATACTGTCAAGAAGAAGAAAAGTAAGATAATTGGTGTGTTTTTTTACTACAACATATTTAAAAATTTAATGCTAAAAACGTTTGCCATAAAGTCAGTCCCAGATGACACCCCTGTAACTGAGTAACAGCATCAGGCATAGTTTGTATTCTTACAGTAGGTTTCTTTGACCTGGAGTGGTGTATCCAAATTTAGCAACGATTTATTTATCCAAACTTAGTCAACAATATGTAAGAACCTATTCTGAAAATAGGCTGTCATAGCTGTGTGTTTCAGACATTTCTAATTCTGTAGGTAGTAATTTTAAACTAACATTAAAAAAAAATATTTGGTGGTTATAAAGGAGAGCCAGTTTCTGTTACTAAAAGACAGCTCGGAACATATGGATAACACATTGCTAAGAATTTTAAAATAGGGCTTTAAATGTACTTCCATATATATTCTGTCAGGATTGTTTTCATTATATTTTACATTTTTTGTTTGCAAAGTGTTATAACTGTCATTTTGTATCTTTTTGTGGTTTTAATTTTGTTTTTCCTGCTTTTTTATTAGCAATAATTTGGAAATAAAACAAGGTCCTTAATGATAGTAAGTCCACAAATGTTGAGAAGTGTATTTCTTTAACGCCAGGTTTACATGATTAGCTAAGTTGGAAAGCATTTTATTATTTATTTGTTTAACTGGCCTTTATACTTTCAAAATATAAAGTATAACAGGAATACATTAAAATAGTAATTTTAGAGTTTTAAAAACATAATTACGAAGACTGCAAAGACTCTGGCACAGAGTTAATTCAGGCATACCGTTGATCTGCTGCCTTGGCTGAGACTCAGTGTTCTGATGCTGTTTTTCACCTACAGTCAACTGAGGGGAAACTCTTGAATCCTCTGTACTTGAGATTCTTTTTGTTAACCCCAGAGAATCAAAGGTCTTGTGTGTTCCATAGCCCCTTTTCTACCAAAAGCTGCAACGAAAGCTCTACCATTAGCCTTATAGGAATTGCTTTTTTCAGAGTCATTCAGAACACTACAGTCCTGATGCCCCTTTTTGAATTACTGTAGATTTTGAAGGCTGAGTAGGAGGTGCTGAAAGTAAAGTACCCAAGAGGTGGGTGATAGAAGCTGGTGTAGGTTATTTTTATAGTAAGTAGTTAGCTAGAGCTATGCAGCAGCATTCTCTTTGATACCTCAGACTTTTCATAAAATCACCCATTCCAATGCCTCATTTTAAGACACTCCTCAGATCAGAGTTTTTGTTTTTGTTTTTTAAGGAGAGATGAGTGGGAGGGGTGGTTGGTTGATTGTTTTTTTTGCCAGAATTTCATGATTAAACTATGTAAGCCTTAGTAGGCCTGTAAGTGTATGAGGATATATATAAAGTCATTCTTCACAGTAAATGAACTATTACTGCTGGGAGGATATTTCATTTTTAAAAATATTTCCATAGAAACTGTCAGACTAGAAAATAGGTAGATGCTTCAAAGAGAATAATAAACTATTAAATTCAGAAAACCACTCTATAAAAGGAAAAGACATTGTATTTAAGGATGCATTTACTTTTCTTTTCCTGTTACAGTGCTCTGGGCCAGTTGCTTTTCTGCTTACCATCATTTATGCTTATACTAAAGCATGTCTCATCTGTAAGACTAATTTTTATTTATTTGTTTCTATAGCTGTTTCTATACCAAATTCTACGGGGTTTGGCATATTGCCACAGAAGAAAGGTATTGCATCGAGACTTGAAACCACAGAACCTCCTCATTAATGAAAAAGGAGAACTAAAGCTAGCAGATTTTGGTATGGAATATATGGGATATTTATTAATACTTCCAGGTTCTTAAATTTAAAAGACCAATGACTGTCATAACACATTATTGACTTTTACGTGGGTTTGGAAATTTTCTCTGTAGGCCACAAAATAAGATATTTGGCAGAACTTTGGTAGGTGATTTATGTTGGTTATTAGCAGCAAATTCTAAAAGGTGCAGGCTTTTCTCAGGTGTGGACATAGACCCCTAGGGCTCCTGAGACTTTTTAGGAGGTCTCCAAACCTTAATTTATTACCAAAATTGTACTATGTGTTATTGACCTTTTTCACTGTGTTAATATTTGCGATGATGATTCCAAAGTAATAACGGGTAAAACTACTGATTCCTTAGTATGCATCAAAGTAGTGGCACCAAAATATATCATTGTATTCTTTTTTTCTTTCTTTCTTTTTTCTTTTTGAGATGGAGTTTTGCTCTAGAAGCCCAGGCTGGAGTACAATGATGCAATCTCAGCTCACTTTAAACTCCACCTCCCGGGTTCAAGTGATTTCTCCTGCCTCAGCCTCCCAAGTAGCTGGGATTACAAACATGTGCCACCATGCCTGGCTAATTTTGTATTTTTAGCCTGACCACTATGATGGTCAGGCTGTCTCAAACTCCTGACCTCGGGTGGTTCACCTGCTTTGGCCTCTCAAAGTGCTGGGATTACAGGCGTTAGCCACTGTGCCTGGGCCATCATTGTATTCTTTACCACTACACTTAAAGGGAAAACTATCAGTTACACTTAAGAAGGTGCATGATGAAGCAATAAAATTTATTAATTGTATTTCATTTCCATCCTTGACTACAGTTCTAATATTTTATGTGATAAAATGGGAAGTCGACATAAAACGCATTTGCTGCACGCAGAAATAGTGTGTTGCCTCAAGGAAAAGTGCTTTTGTGATTATTTAAGTGTATATTGAAGTAGCCCAGTTATTTGAAGGGACACCATTTTTACTTAAATGACTGACAAACTATTATTATTCAGATTTAGGTAATTTGACAGACATTTTCCTGAAAATATGAATGAAGAAAGCCTATCATTTCAAGGAAAAGAACTGACAGTATTTCTTGCCCATTATAATGGCTTTAATGGCTTTTCAATATTTAGAGACTTTTCTGATGAGATCGATGGTGATTTTAACAAACACTATTTTTCGATATGCTGAAAAAGTGTATAAATGTTTGGAATGTATAACTCGGGGAATCAGTGTTTTCCAAATGGCTAATGCATGATATTACAGAATCTTGCATGGATAAAAATCCATTTAAAGGACAAGATGTATCAGTGAATTTTAGTGCAACAAAGTATGAGAGGTTTATTGATAAAATTTCTGTTACCATGTCGTTTTCAAGAAACTACTTACTTTCTAGTTCTGATGTAGTATCAAAGAAGACCATTTACACTTATCAGAAAAGGCTATTAAAATGCTCTTCCTCTTTTCAATTTCATATCTGTGAGATCTGATTTCCTTCATATATGTATGTATGTTGTGATATGTATATTTGTTCTATTGTGATAGATATTATGATATGTATCAAAGCAACATACTACAACAGATTGAATGAAAAAACAGATGTGGAATCCAGGTGTCATCTATTGTTTCTTTGGGGTTGTTTTTGTTTTTTTTTTGAGACCGAGTTTTGTTCTTGTTGCCCAGGCTGGAGTGCAATGGTGCAGTCTTGGCTCACTGCAGCCTCCACCTGCCAGGTTCAAGTGATTCTCCTGCTTCAGCCTCCCAAATAGCTGAGACTACAGGTGCCTGCCACCACAAGGGGCTAAATTTACGTATTTCTAGTAGAGATGGAGCTTTACCATGTTGGCCAGGAGGCTGGTCTTGAACTCCTGACCTCAGGTGATCCACCTGCCTTGACTTCGCAAAGTTTTGGGATTACAGGTGTGCCCCCAATCAGGTGTCATCTGTTAAAATAGACTTTAGGCCAGAGACAGCAGCTCACAGGTGTAATCTCTGCACTTACGAGGCTGAGGTGGAGGAACGCTTGAAGCTAGGAGTTTTAAGACCAGACTGGGCAACACAGCAAGACCCCATCTCTACACCAAAAACAAGACTTACAGAAACGTAAAAGAAGTCCATTCTTCTTACTAGGGTTTGCTTTTATTAAAAAAATTTTTTTTTCATAGAAATGCCATTTATGCTACATATAATGAGTGGTGTTTTTAAAGAGAAAATAATATTTTGAAATTAGATTCTGAGTTTTAATTTCTAATATGGCAAATATCAGTAAATATAATTACATAAATAAAAGATCTTTAGGTCTTTGATAATTTTCAAGAGTATAAAATGGGTCCTGAGAGCAAGAAGTTTAGAAGCAACTACCGGAAGGAGTTCCCTTAATATACCTGCCATCATTACTCTGTATGTATGTATATATTTATTTATTTATTTATTTTTGAGACAGTTTCGCTCTTGTTGCCCAGGCTGGAGTGCAGTAAGGTGATCTTGGCTCACTGAAACCTCTGCCTCCGGTGTTTAAGCAATTCTCCTGTCTCAGCCTCCTGAGTAGCTGGGGTTACAGGTATGCATCACCATGCCTGGCTAATTTTGTATTTTTAGTGGAGACAGAGTTTCATAATGGTCAGGCTGGTCTCAAACTCCCTACCTCAGGTTATCCGCCTGTCCCGGCCTCCCAAAGTGCTGGGATTACAGGCATGAGCCACTGTGCCTGGCCTACTTCGTTTTTATTATATGCTCAATAATTTAATTGGGGCTATTTATCTATACCGCTTTAGCTAATCTGGTTTTAAGGGAATTGAAAGTAAAATGAAATGTTCTTTTTGCTTTTAGAAAGTAAACTTTTTCATATTGAAGGAACTTTGTAGAGTAGCTTTCAATTTTTTGTATTCTACATTCTGAAAGTTTGAATGCGCTTAGAGAACTTAGTTTTTAAAAACCCATACAGTTTTCCAAAACTAGAATTTCGAATTTTTTTACAAATGATTATGGTAGTTTTTTGTTTGTTTGTTTGTTTTGAGACCGGTTCTTGCTCTTTCACCCAGGATGGAGTGCAGTGGTGCGATCTCAGCTCACTGCAGCCTTTGCCTTCTGGTTTAAAGTGATTCTGGTGCCTCAGCTTCCCAAATAGCTAGGATTACAGGGGTGCCCACCACACCCAGCTAATTTTTGTATTTTCGGTAGTGACTGGGTTTCACCAGGTTGGCCAGGCTGGTCTCGAACTCCTGGCCTCTAGCAATCCACCTGCCTTGCCTTCCCAAAATGCTGGGATTACAGTTTTGAGCCACCACACCTAGCCTTGATTATGGTAGTTTTATGCTTGGAGTATTTCATTAAATTTGATAAATACGAGTATTTTAAATATTACTATTCACTGTTACTAAATGTTCAATTTGTTCTGGACGTTCCTATACTTTTGCCCATTTAATACTTTGCCATTTGAAGGGTAAATTGCTTTTTGCATTTCCTTCCTTAAAAAGGAAACGTATGGGTCACCTGTGTTTGAACAATAAATTATAAGCTATTTGCATATGCTTTTATAAAGTCTCTTCTTGGGCATAGCTTATGTTATTTATTTTCCTTACAATAATTGTTACTCTCTTTTTTTCTCTCCTTCCCCGAGCCACCATCCCTTTTCATCCTGTCTTTCTCTTTCCTCCTCCTTCTCTTTCTTAGCCAAGCTACATAATGCTCTTTAGTCCCAGTCCCAAAATGGATGACAGTGAAGAGAAACCCCACTTGGGTATTAGAAATACTTTGGGAGGCCAAGGCAGGTGGATCACATGAGGTCAGGAGTTCAATACCAGCCTGACCAACATGGTGAAACCCTGTGTCTACTAAAAATACAAAAAATAGCAGGCGTTGTGGCGGGTACCTGTAATCCCAGCTACTCAGGAGGCTGAGGCAGGAGAATTGCTTGAGCCTGGGAGGCAGAGGTTGCAGTGAGCTGAGATCATGCTACTGTATGACGGAGCAAGACTCTGTCTCAAAAAAAAAAAAAGAGAAATGCAAAAGGAATGTCAGGGACTCTCAAAAATCTATCTTTGGCTGGGTGTGATGGCTGACACCTGTAATCCCAGCACTTTGGGATTACAGATTGCTTGAGCTTAGGAGTTCAAGACCAGTCTAGGCAATATGGTAAAAACCTGCCTCTACAAAAAAATCTAAAAATTAGCCAGGCGTGGCGACGCATACCTCTAGTCCCAACCACTTGGGAGGTTGAGATGGGAGGATCAGTTAAGCCTGGGAGGTTGAGGCTTAAGTGAGCTATGATCAAGCCACTGCATTCTAGCCTGGGTGACAGAGCAAGACCCTATCTCAAAAAAGAAGGGAAAAAAAAAACCTACTTTTATCAGGGATTACTCTGAGTGCTTTCAATTTTGCTTCTAACCTCTACAAAGCAAGCCAGACACATTGTATCTACCCACAGGGCAACAAGAAATTCTGATTATTCCATGAGATAGTATATTCAACTCTATCTTTATTCTTCAGGGTTTTTTTTATTGGTTGTGTAAAGGAGAGTCATATAACTTTGAGTATTTATACTATAAGTTCTCTGTCTTTATGAAGAAAATTCTACCCCTTTTTCTATCATCAGAGAAAATCAGAGATTTAAGAACTACTGATATAGATAGATATTTTTATTAATAATAGAAAATGGCTTTTGTAATAATACCATATCACATTTAATTAAGTTGGTTTAGGAGAGATTGTTTGTTTCATGCCAACCAATATTGAAATTCTGATTGTGAACTAGAAACCCATGTAGACAAACACCATAGTTCAGAATCCTCTCAGGAGTGGGAGAGTAGGATACTGAGGAAACTATAACTATAACTGGTAATTTGCCTTGATGGTATGTTACAGGATAAGCACATTTACAACCCTGTCCTTTGCCTTCCTGTCACCCACTTTTAATATCAAGAAGAGAGGTCAGAAAGCCACCTCCATCTTGTTAATTAATTACCAGAATTGGTTGGAAAATAATTTGTTGAACTTACTTCACCAAGTTGAGATGCTAGAGTAAAACTTGTAATTAAATAAAATAATGTCAACATTGTTCCAGTTACATACACCCTTTCACCCTTTCACTGAACTAAGATAGTCTGAGTCCTGCCTAATTTTTAAATTTCTGACATCAGCAAAATAAAGTATTGAATTCTTTTATGACATTTTTCTAATTTGATATTTAAATCAGATATACAAAGTTATATATAACTGCAGTCTCAGCCAAAAAAATAAATTCTTCCTTGTTTATGGCAAAATAAGTTAGCGTTTTTCAGATATGTTTTAAGTTGCTTTTTTTAGATGATCATAATTTAGAGGCTTAGCAGTAATAACAGCTCTCTCACACTAGTGACTTGAGATAAAATTGTAAACTCTAGCCTTTATTTCTGGATAGTCAATGGATTCCATATTAAATTAGCAAAGGAATAGCAAATGTTTTACATCATTTACAGCAAGCTTGTTCAACCCAGGGCCCATGGGTCACATGTGGCCCAAGAAGGCTTTGAATACAGCCCAACAGAAATTTGTAAACTTTCTTAAAAAATGAGGTGGGTTTTTTTTTGCGATTTTTTTTTTTTTTTAAAGGTCATCAGCTGCTGTTAGTGTTAGTGTATTTTATGCGTGACTTAAGACAGTTCCTCTTCCATTGTAGCACAGGGAAGCCAAAAGATTGGGCACCCCTGACTTGAACAGCAATTAATAATATCCAAGGGCACTGAAATCTTGCTCCAAAATCATCCATGTAACTTAAAACTTAAAAAGAGAGTACAGAACAACATTGTAATTTTATTCCAAGGAAAAAGTCGATTTCTGCAAAGAAATGGTTAGTAAATCTCAATAAGATTATGGACCAATAACTTCAGAGTTTTTGATAAGAAGTGTTTTGACAAATGAAAGTTGAAATTAGGTTAAAAGGTGATAAAAGCTCATAGCTGTTAGAAGTAAAATTGTCTCTCAGTGTCATGGGCCTATTTTGGATTAATTTAATTGCAGCTGGGAAATAATTTTGGCATCACGATTCATGGACGAAAGGAAAACATCTTAAGTTTAGATCAACCCAGAATATTATACCAGGTGTATTCAGACATAAATAAAGATAATTTAGATTAACCCAGAATATTGCACTAGGTGTATTCAAACATAAAAGTAAGCATGGTTGTGGAATTCTTATTTAGTTCAACTGCATAAGGATTTGCTGACTCAGAGCCACATACACTCAACAAATTCATAAAGCTAATAATGTTGAAGCTTCAAGAAGCTGTGAATTAGCCATCTCAGGCATGCCTTCAAATAGAGTCATGGTGAGGATAGGGGCTGAGAGTTCCATTTCCATTATAGCTTTTTCTTAACCCTTTGTTTTATTTTCCCTATGAAGGACTAGCCCGAGCCAAGTCAGTTCCCACAAAGACCTACTCAAATGAAGTTGTCACACTATGGTACCGGCCACCTGATGTGCTTCTCGGTTCCTCAGAGTACTCAACACAGATTGACATGTGGTAAATATATATAGATGTCACTGACATTTATAATTTTAAACGAATGTAGCTGTTAATGCAGGGTGTATTGATAAGTATTTGACTTTTAAGGAGGTATTATTTTTGAAGAGCCATAGTATAAACAGTGATTAATGAGTTCTGGCATAGGGATTAGATTACCTAGGTTTAAATACCAATTCTGTCATCTAGAACTATATATTAACTTTATTCAAATTACTGGCCTTTGTCTCAGTTTCCTCATTTAAGGAAATGGGAGTAGTAACAGTACCTAAGTTTTGTAGGCGATATTGAGACTGAATCAACGCTCAGAAGAGTGCTATATGAGACACTCAGAAGAGTATCTGATACACAGCAATTTAAAAAACAAAATTATCATTTTATCATCATTTAATATTCACCAAAATATTCCTGCTTTAATTTGAACTAAAAGTAATAATTAAAGTATTATAGCATCTTTGTCACACACCACTTCAGTTATGACATTCCTCTACTCAAACACCGTTATTGCCACCTCCTTCATTACCTATCAAAGGTACAATTAATTCCTCAATCTGATACTTAACATGTCTGTAAACTACCTTTTTCAAATTATTTCACACTGTTTCACAACACAAATGCTCCCTTTTAACAAAATGGCATACTCACTATACCTCAGGAATAATGTGGACATTCCTACCTTTGCTCTTGGGGTTCATACCAGTCCACCCATCTGGAATGTCCACTCTGGTCCTCAAACTTGGGCTGATTCCTAGTAACATTCAAAACACAGCTTTTCATAAATCCTTTCCTGAGTATACTCTAGGCTCTGGTGGCATTTCCTTCCTCTCTGAACTGTGGTTGTGTTTATTTTCTATGTTCTTCATGTGGTAATAAGTCATATATCTGTTTCTGTTGCTGTCTTGAACAATTATATAAAATTTTCATATAACTTTTAAAAATTAATTTTTAATATTGTGATAAAATACTCATACAATTTATCATTTTAACCAATTTAAGTGTACAGTTATGAGACATTAGGTACATTTATATTGTTGTGCAGCCATCACCACTGTCCACCTCCAGAATCTTTTTCATCTTGCAGAACTAAAACTCTGTATCCATTTAACAACTTCTTGTTATTCCCCTCCCCACCTCCAGTTACTGGTAACCAGTATTCTGCAATACTGTCTAAACCACGAATTTGACTGTTCTAAGTACTACTCAGCAGTAGAATCATGCAGTATGTGTCCTTTCATGACTGGCTTATTTCATTTGGCATAATGTCTTTAAGGTTCATTCACGTAACGTGTGCCAGAATTTCCTTCCTTTTAAGGCCAAAAATACTCTATTAAATATATACTCCACCTTCTGTTACCCATTTATCCATAATGTTGCTGTGCACATGGGTATACAAATATCTTTTCAAGACCCTGCTTTCAATTCTCTTTCTTTTTCTTTTTAAGGAACATTGTCTTGCCATGTTGTCCAGGCTGGTCTTAAACTCCTGGGCTCAAGCAGTCCCCCTGTGTTGGCTTGATTTCAGTTCCTTTAGATATATACCTAAGAGTAGAATTGCTGGATCATATAGTAATTCTATTTTTAAGTTTTTAAGGAACGACCATACTGTTTTCCATAGCAACTGTATCATTTTACTTTCTATATAACATTTAATATGTAAAATCAACTTTTATATAGAGTTGCTAGATTACGAGCCCTTTAATAGAAGGATTGTATCTTAAATTATGTATGTTCACACAGTTCCTAGATGACAATATTCTTTGAACCACCATCCATTTCTTTTCCTTCTCTTGTACACACCGCCCTGTACCAACATATTCTATCTCTGCTTCCTGCATCAAAACATCTGGAATCATTTGCTTCTCTCCATTTCTCCTGCCCAACTTAGGTCACTGTCCTCTGCTAGAAGACGATTATATCTCTTCAGTTGTTTTCCCCCCTTCCTTTCTTCCTACTTTGAATCCATGGTCTACACTGTTGCTAATATAGGGATTCAATAAGATAATTGATACACTTAAAAAAACCATTTCTAACACATGGTATATTTTCAATCACTGTTAGCCGTTGTTACTGTTATTCTTCAAGGATTATGCAAAGGAGAGCTGGATATTTTAAGTGGGAAAAACAGATATAGCAACATAGAAATTGAGACAGGGTAAATATGAACAAATTAGTTAGATCTAAAATATCTCTTCAGGAGGTTTTTCAACAGGGTAGTGCAAAATTCTCCAGAGAGGCAGTTTTAAGGGAAAGATTCTTGTGCTTCATAATACGAAATGAATTGCTCAATTTTTTTCATAATCTATTTTAAAGGGGTGTTGGTTGCATTTTCTTTGAAATGGCTTCTGGAAGACCTTTATTTCCAGGATCAACTGTGGAAGATGAACTGCACTTAATTTTTCGACTCCTAGGTAACAGAAGAAATCTTTTCCCAGTGATTTTGCACCCACAATTGACTAGCTTGATTAGACTGTATCTCTAAAATATGTATTTTAAAATTTGATACTGATTCTAACATAAATAGCTGTTACTTAGAAGAATTAGAATGGACACTATGAAGATCCTTCTAAGTAACTTCATCTTAAGTTTTATCTTTGCAATAAAGATTTTATGGAAAAACCATATAATTATTATGGAAAATTGGGTGTCATCATATTATTATGGAATATTGCTAACTTTGGTGGTATCAGTTGGATAGAAAAAGGGCCAGGCATCCTTTTTATAGTATCATTGCAAAGTCCAAACAAAAAGTCCATGTACATTTATAGCTATCATTTCAATTGCAGCTGAAATAGTTAAGTCATCTAGTAATTGTAAATTGTTCTGTAAGACACTTTGTTATATATATGCGTATATAATTTATATATAAATTTTAAATGTATTTATAAATATATTTAATTTTTTTTTAATTCAGGAACTCCATCTCAGGAAACTTGGCCAGGTATTTCTTCAAATGAAGAGTTTAAGAACTACAACTTTCCAAAATATAAACCACAGCCTCTAATTAACCATGCACCCAGGTATTTTTTTTTTCTTATGTAAAAGGGGGAACACTCACATGATTCTTTTCAGTCTTTTGAAGGATTAGCCACAGTAAGGATTCAGGAAAAAATATGTAATACACATAATCCTTACATATTTTAGGATCTAATTTAATTTAGAACTGCATACGTGTTAGAATTCTAGAGTTTAAGTAGATACTCCTTTTCCCAGAAAGAAGACATTGATTTGACAAATGCCTTATTCTGTACCACAAAAATTATGATGAAATTTCTATTTTGCTTTCTACAGAATTATTCTGTATTTACTTACAAAAACTTAAGAAAGGATTATGTTAGTAAAATCTTGTCTCTGTAACGCAGGTAACCTATCGGTATTTTGGCTAGTGTTAATGATGTAATTCATATTTGAAGAATATAAACTCTGTTCGATTCCTTAGCAAAATATAGCATCTAAATGTCAACCCAAGCCTCCCAAAAAAATTTGAGTTAGAACATTTTTACTTGTAGAATGTATTACATTTTCAGGAGATAACATAGAATAACCCCTGTAACTGCATTTTCCATCTCTCCCTCCCGCCAAAAAACATTTGAAAGTCGCCAAGATACCAAATAAGGCCATCATCTGTTTTAACCCAAAGCCATTCACATGGCTCACAGCATAAGACACTTGTTCTGCTTTCTTTTATTTTCAAGCTAGGGAAGGAACAGCAAAATAATTACGACACCAAAAATATTTTTAAAGTATTTATGTGAGTTGGTACTTTTATTGTTACTATAGCAACTAATACCATTCTGACTAGATTTTCTTAGGAAGAATAATAATGTGCTATGCTTTTTCTTTGCGCGTCTCTCCCAAGTAGCTGAAATTCTATTTTTGTCCTTTAATTATTGCTTGCTTTTGGTAATGTTCAGTGTAGAAGGTTGAAGCTTTTCTTTGAAGCAGTCTCCATGACTGTAGCACCTAGTTTGTCTGTGCCCAGGGAACTCTGGATATGTGCTAGAATGGCAAACGACATAGAATGTATAGACTGCATCATTCACATGATCCACTTGAGAGCACTTGGAAGAAAATATTTCGTTATTCGAAATTGTACTTTTACCAGTGAAAGGCAGTGTAAGATAGAACCTGTTATTTCTGATCAAGAGATTATTCCATTAAGATAATCCTAGGCTGGGCGTGATGGCTCACACCTGTAATCCCAGCATTTTGGCCGGGCGTGGTGGCTCATGCCTGTAATCCAAGCACTTCGGAGGCCAAGTCAGGTGAATCACCTGAGGTCGGGAGTTCAAGACCAGCCTGACCAACATGGTGAAACCCCGTCTTAAAAAAAAAAAAATCCCAGCATTTTGGGAGGCCAAGGCATGCGGATCACCTGAGGTCAGGAGTTCGAGACCAGACCGATCAACATGGAACCTGTCTCTACTAAAAATACAAAATTAATTAGACGTGGTAGCACATACCTGTAATCCTAGCTACTTGAGAGGCCAGGAGAATTGCTTGAACCTGGGAGGCAGAGATTGCACCATTACACTCCAGCCTGGGCAACAAGAGCAAAACTGTCTCAGGAAAAAAAAAAAGATAATCTCTAACCTTACTACCCCTAGTTAGACTAATTTCACCTTTAGTATTGATGAAGTTTTATGAAGTTATGTATCATATTTAAATTGAACTTAATACTTTCTAGTACCCGGTGCTGAGCAGACTACTCTGTAAACATTTGTTGAATAGCTCATTTCTGTGTTTGTCTTGAACAACTGTGATACATTTTGGGGTCACTTGTCTCTGTGTTTTCACCTGTGTAATAGGAAAATGATGCTCTTATATACTTGCCTTTATTGAAGCACTGTGAAAAGTAATACAGTATTTAAACTTTCTTAATACTATAAGTTAACTTTGAGACAGCATGGTGATTTTTTAAAATTCTATAATTTTAATAATTTGTTCTTGGTTATTGAAAATTTGAATTGAAGCCAAGTTATTTATGGCTTATTCTTAAATAGCAAGGCCAGTCTTTTAAGACTAAAAGAAATTTCAGTCTATTTGAAGGCAACAAGAGTGACTAGTTTAGGGCACTTAAATTTAGCAGATTAAAACACTTAGAAAATAGTTTTATATGAAAAGTTTTATCAGCTAAGAGAGAATAAATTTTTACTTATTCTTTCTTGTTTCTAGGTTAGACTCTGAAGGAATTGAGTTGATAACAAAATTTCTTCAGGTAAGTCAGATCTTACTGTAATTGTTAAATATGTAGTTAAGCCTCAGCTTCCTCATCTTCAGAAAGGGGTCAGCAGTACTTCCCTCAATATTGTTAATGACAGATAAAATTATTTCTGCTTAATGCACATGTTTACGTTAAAAAAAACATGGTTTCTGCTAATATGTCTGGGTCTCTTGTCACAGAAAACAGTCTAAGGTAGTTGGTTACTGGCACTGATCAACCGTGTCAAGGCCACATTCTCTGCAATTTGTGCTTTTTTATGTTCTCTTTTCCTTACACCTACAGCCTTTGGAGGATGCTCTGCCTCCAAATACCATTCATATTTCTCTACAAAGCAGGAATAAGAGGTGACAATAAGGGTAGTACCAGCTACATTAGTCCTCTTGCAATTTGGAACCAAAAGCTTTACAAAAACCCCTATGAGGTTTCTTTCCAAGTCTCATTGGCCAGAACATTAATTGTAGGAGAGACTGGGAATTGGGGAGCAGGATTGTCGTAATTAGTCTAAATTTAGAGCAGTTATGATTCATGATTCATCTATCAGAGTTGATGGACACCCTGAATAAACCTAGCTGTATCATCAAAGAAAAAAGAGAAATGAGTATTGGATAGCTAATCAAGAATGTCTGCCATAAAGTTACTAGATATATGTCCACCAGTCATTTGGTGTTCATAAAGAGAAGTAACAACACAGGTCAGTTATTTTAATTTTTCTTTACTTCAGAAAATAGAAGTAATACAAATTTTTATTTAAGATCCAGCCTTATCTTAGAAATGTGGAACTGAGATATTATTACACAATCTCAACAACAACTCAAATTAGAGGATAACTAGAGTATTCCAAATCATTGCTTGAAAGATAGTATTTTAGTATATTAAATAATCAAGATTTTTAAAAAGTAGTTATAAATGCTAATTTGACCATCTCCTACTTTTTACAGTAATTAGAGAAAAAGCTAATGAAGCAGTTCTTTGCTTTTTCACAGTATGAATCTAAGAAAAGGGTTTCAGCAGAAGAGGCCATGAAACATGTGTACTTTCGAAGTCTGGGACCAAGAATACATGCTTTACCAGAAAGTAAGAGAAATCCTAAAGTGTTTCTCCCCTTTATTTTTATTTGTCCAGGGTTAGGGACTGAGGTAGATCGGTGAAGACAATTATTGATTTATGATCCTAAGATTTTAGACTTTTCTGTAGTTAGATCAGAATTTCTTGAAGGGAGGTGTGTGTTTTATTTCCCTGTGATTTAGTTATTTCTTGTAACACTGAGCACATTGCCACTCCTTTGTAGGAAACCAATAGTATTTAGTTATGGATCATTAATCTTATTGAATTTTAGTTGGAATATGCCGTCTGATGACAACCATTGTCCCTGGGCCCAATCTAGCTTTGATTTAGAGTTGTTAAAAGTGGATTTCAAGCAAAAACTAATGAAACACACTGAAACATAAAATGTTTTCTTGTGAAAATACATTTTTTAAGATAAAAGATGATTTTCCTTTATTGTGGTCACTCATTATCCCCATGATGATGGCAGAGACACTGAAATAGCAAATTTCCCATGCTTGAGTAACATTGATATTACTTGTATCATTCTGTTTTTAGATTATCACAGTGTTTTGCTTTCGAGTAAGGAGACTGGGGAATTAGAAAAATATTTGGGAACTAAGCTGCCAAAACTTTCAAATTTCCCATTCTCACTTATTAGACAATATTGATTCATTGAGGCTTATGTAGCAGTCAGTGACAAAGCTAATTGGAATAAAAAATCCTTAATATTTTTCACTTCAACTTTACTGGATAGACTTAAATGAAAGAATACCTCTCTGACAGAGATTAGAAATGAAAGAGATGAATTACAAGTTTTTTCAAAAAGATACTTGTATTTCATTTTTAATATCAAGTTTCACTTTGAGATAGGCTGTTATGGTTATACAAACCTTTTCCTTGTTTGTCGCTAAAATTCTGAAGATAACTTGAGGACCTGATACCTTCATGTCATCTAAGGAGACAGAGATAAAGGACAGAGAGAATTAGTACCTAGTGTGATAATATATTTTAACTGGGTCTCCCAACCCCAGAAAATCCTGGAACAGATGGTGTATATTCTCCTCAGCGAAACACCTGCTCACAGCGTGCTCTAACGCAGAGTTGGGAGAAGAAAGGTTCTGAAGGTTGATTACTTCATTCATTTGGTTTCCTCCTCAACACATTGGGACAAAGAGGAAAAATTTCAGCAGGGATATCACCTTGTAAAATGGTTTCATATTGAATTAGTATATGCTTTATAAACGTTTGTTGATGGTTGGTTTGTGTTTGTTTTAATGATGTTAGACCTTCACCTAATAATTTTTGTCTATGCATTTTAGGTGTATCAATATTCAGTTTGAAAGAGATTCAGTTGCAAAAGGACCCGGGTTTTCGAAATTCTTCTTATCCAGAGACAGGTGTGTTTGTCATAAACCATTTCACGTGTCGATCATGAATTTTTGTGTGGAACCAAGCTTTTGGTTTATAAATTGATCAGTAAAATTATTGATGTAAAAACCAATGTACAGTGCATTCCACAACTGTGTATGTTTAACATTGCACGTACTTACTTTTCTGTATGATGTGGGCAGCTCAGTAAATCTTCAGAGAAAAATCTGACTCAGTCAAGTCAGGGATCCTGAAAGCTACAGATGGCATAAAGACTTACAAGTGACCTGGCTTGATCACTGCACACGCCATCCCTGGTACCTGAGGCAGAAGACACATCTTGTGCTTCCCTAGTCATCAGGTTCATCACTTCGAAGCATAGAAGCTGTAGACTAACCCCATCAACAGAAGGGTCATTTAAGACAGTGCTGATCACTCTTACCCTGGAATATTAGCTTTTGCTTTTGCTTTTGCTGGTGGGAACATTAGCCTCCTAGTCACCAAATAACTGTGTGTGGGATAAAACTGAACCTTGAACTGCCTCATAAAATGACTTTATATTTTAGGACATGGGAAGAACAGAAGACAGAGCATGCTCTTTTAAGTCTGATAACATGATTTCAAGCCCAGCCCCCAGCCTTTCTTACCAATCAAGGACTCCAGATCTGAAGGCAATTATTTCTTTTGGTGGACTTGGAATCTCCGTTTGTCTACACTGTCCTCTTCACAGTGGAGTCTTTTATTTCAGACCTACAGATTGTTTTTATATTTGTTGTCACAGTGTGACAATTTTTTGTACAGTCGGTTTTAAGGTCTTCTCTGCCATTAGAGCCAGTAGGTTGATGTAACTGTAGCTGCAATTTTTGTGCAGGACTGAGAAACACAGTGCATTATTTATTGCGGAATCATTGCTGCTAAATAACTACTGTCTGTTTATTTAACACAACAATGGAATGCCTGAAGTTGCAGTGGCTTTATTATATGTGAATGCATCTGTTTCTCCTCACAAATTGTTTTACTGCTGCATTTTTTGTTTGTTTTTTTAAAATTAAACTGCAGTGTTTCCTGGAATGTAAATTTAGCTTTGCTTAACAGTAAAATAAGTGAGCCATCTTGAACACTTTAAGTTTATGCTATATAATTTCTTAATAAACATTGGCAAATAGAGTAGCTAAGAGATTGACAAGCACATTATGTTTAGATAAGCATGTGATGCAGAAGTTGATTCAAGCAAGTGAATACCTGACATTTTGAGGGTCTCACATTAGATACCAACAAATTAAAGCTCCAAAATTATTTATTTTTTGCCTGTTCCTCATTTTAGAAATGTCTACTGCATATTACTGGATATTTGTATACTAATACACTTACCTGTTTTACATTGTGCTTTAAATTTAGTTAAAACTTAACCATAGAAGTCCATTCAGACATGAAAAAGGTCTTGCAAACATGAAAGATCTTGCTTTGTTTCAAATACATTTATTTTATTAGAAAGGGTGATACTTCACTGGGGAACAATTTCATTTGGGGGCTATGTGTTTCAGTAACATTCACTTGGAATCATCTGAAAGCTGTAATACGTCTTTGAAATGAGCCATGATAAATTACAAATAAGACAAATGAGAACTTACAGGATTGCTTTAAATTATTGTAGGTATTACCTGTTTACCAGAGATACTAAATATTAGTTTTAATTATGCATCTCTTTGAACATCATAAACACCCTTTGGTGTTGGTAACAGTATTTTAAGCATTTGTGTTCACTTTTAAGGACTATTTGTGTAGTGCATCTTACAAACTATAAATCTTAATTGGTATATTTTGAAATGGTCATGTAAATTTTTGCCTTATATATCATGAAAATAGTCATAACTTAATTTCTTTTCCTGAAATTCACTGTAAAACATTCAGGGGTCCTACCATTTCTGTTCAGGAAATCTTGTAGTTTATTGTTATTTAACAGTATTAAGTGGATTTTTGTATATTTCATTTTAACTTTATTTGTGAATAGTGATTGTGGCATGTTTGGAGTGTTATTTTAAGATTTCATGATACTGAAATTTTAATTTAAAAAAAAGTTTTGGAAGAAACAGATTCATGTGTAATGGTGAATATTGGACCACTACTCCTTTTCACATTTGTAAATTGGTTTTACGTTAAACCTTGTAGCCTAACAAACTGCTGTTCTTTCTAACTGACAGACATGTATCAATATTGTTCTTTGAAGGTTATAAATATGTGGAAATTCCTTCATTTTGTTTTGAAATTTATAATAACAAAATCTCCATGTTGTTAAAATGTGGTTTTATTGAGTCACAGTTCTTTCTTCGGGATGAAAGCTGTGTCGAGTGGGGTCCTTTTCTTTTATGGGTCATTTTTAAGATAATGAAGTCTCACTGCGCTAGACTTTCTGTTTGTGCCAATCATTTTCTTAATAATTTCTGCTGTTTGTTTAATAGCACTCTCAATTATAAAGTATCACATTTGTCATTTCATGTATATTTGATTTGTTGCAAATTTGACATACAATTTTCCATAGGCTTAATTCTTGCATATAAAAGGTGAAAATATATATCCATTTGTTACATAAAATGTTTCTTCCTAGGAATTTCTAGGGATATTTCTTCATTAAGGAATTTGGCAAGCAAACAAGTGTTTGGGTTTTTTTTTTGTTACTCGAGCATCATTCAGATCTTGAAAACATTGCATTGAAGGGAATTGAAACTCCAAAACTTGGAACTTTGAATACTTATGATTCCTCTTAAACTGATAAGATTCTTAAAGGTAAGAGAAGATGCCTTTTATGTTTTTTTTCCAAGTCGTACTGTGAACACACGTTGGATGTGTCCTTCAAGGTGTATGGAGTAGCTGCATTCTGTCTGATGCTTTATCAACTTTCATTTGAAAGACTACTTGTTAACATAATAATCTATCTTTTGAACTCGGGACAGTTTATGTGGGCTGTTTTTAATCTTTCTTTTAAGAAAATGTGTTAAGATATGTATATATCATAAAATTTGTCATTGTAATTATTTGTATGTGTACAATTCAGTGACATAATTACAGGCACAGAGTTGTATAACAGTTACCAGTATCTACTTCTAAAATTTTTTATCACACCAAAGAGAAGCTCTGAACCATTTCCCCCTTACCCCGAGCCCCTGGTAACCTCTAATCTGTGAATTTAGCTATTCTAGGTATTTCAAATAAGTGGAATCATACCATATTTGTCCTTTTGTGTCTGAATTATTCAGCATAATGTTCACAGTTCATCCATGTTTAGGTTGTATCAGAACTTCACTTCTTATGACTGAATATTCTGATTATACATATTTGGTTTATTGATTTATCTGTTGATGGACACTGAGATTTCCCACCGTTTAGCTTTTGTGAATAATGCTGTGTGAAATTTGGGGTATAAGTATCTGTTTGAGTCCCTGTTCTTAATTATTTGGGGAATATATACACCTGGGAGTGGAATTGCTGGGTCATATGATAATTCTATGTTTGACTGTTTGAGGGACTGCCAAGATGTTTTCCACAGTGGCTGTACTATTTGACATTTGTAGTAGTAATGCATGAGGGTTCCAATTTCTCCTCATCCTTGCCAGTATTTATTTTCCTCTTTTTTATTATATTCATTCTAATAGGTTGAAATGGTATTTCACTGTAGTTTTGATTTGCATTTACCTAATTAGTGATGTGGAGCATCTTTTCATACTTTTTTGGCCATTTGTTTATTTGCTTTGGATAAACCTTTATCCAAAGGTTTATTGAAGTACTTTGTCCATATTAAAAATAGGGTTGTCTTTTTGTCATTGAGTTGTGAGAGTTCTTTATGTATTTTGGCTGTTACACCCTGATGAGGTATTTGATTTGTAATTATTTTCTCCTGTTCTTTGGGTTGTCTTTTCACTTTCTTATCGTGTCATTTTGTTGCACAAAAGTTTTTATATTTTATTTTATTTTATTTTATTTTCGAGACAGTCTTGCTCTATTGGTCCAGGCTGGAGGGCAATGGTGTGATCTCAGCTCACAGCAACCTCTGCCTCCTGGGTTCAAGTGATTCTATTGCCTCGCCTCCTGAGTAGCTGGGATTAC
Source organism: Callithrix jacchus (assembly GCF_049354715.1). Classification (NCBI taxonomy): domain Eukaryota; kingdom Metazoa; phylum Chordata; class Mammalia; order Primates; family Cebidae; genus Callithrix; species Callithrix jacchus. The sequence goes on along the minus strand of NC_133510.1, from coordinate 99,363,461 downwards.
AGGCAGGTACCAGCACCACGCCTAATTTTTGTAGTTGTAGTAGAGACAGGGTTTCACCATGTTGGCCAGGCGGTTCTTGAATTCCTGACCTTGTGATCCACGTGCTTCAGCCTCTAAAAGTGCTGGGATTACAGGCATGAGCTACTGCGCTGGCCAAAAGTTTTTAATTTAACAACATCTAGTTTATCTCTTTTTTTGTTGCCTGTGCTTTTGGTGTCATATTTAAGAAAGTATTGTCAGGTTTCAAAGGTCATAAATATTTGCTCTTATATTTTCCTTTAAGAGTTTATTATATTTTTAGCTCTCATATTTAGAGCATTGGTCCATTTAAATTTTTATATGTGGTATAAAGTAAGGGTCCATCTTCATTCTTTTGCATGTGAATACCAGTTTTTTTCCAGCACCATTTGTTGAAAAGACTGTCCCTTCTCCCATTGAATGGTCTCGGCACTTTTGTCAGAAATCAGTTGACCATAGATGTGAAGTTTATTTGTGGGCCTTCAGTTTTATTCCATTAGCCTGTATGTCTAGCTATAAGTTGTAGCACAATTTTTGATGACTGTCTTTAGAACGTTTTGAAATCAGGAAATGTGAGTCTTCCAACTTTATTCTTTTTCAAGATTGTTGTAGCTATTCAGTCTCTTGAAATTCCATATGAATTTTAGCATGGAATTTTCTATTTCTACAACAACAACAACAAAACACTATTGGGATTATGATAGAGGGATTGCATTAAATTAGAATCTGTAGATCACTTTTTTATTATAATTTAGCAGTATTAAATTTTCCAATCCATGAGCACAAGATGGAATTTCATCTTTAATTTCAGCAAAATTTTGTAGTTGTCAGTATACAAGTCTTTTGTCTTTTTAATTAAATTTATTCCTAAGCATCTTAATATTTTTGATGTTATTGTAGATGGAATTATTTTCTTAATTTCTTTTTAGATTTTTTTTCACTGCTAGTGTATAGAAATACAAGTAATTTTTGTGTGTTGGTTTTGTATTCTGCAGCTTTGCTAAATTTGATTATTAGTGCTAACAGGCTTTCTGTGGGGTCTTTAGGGTTTTTTACACATAAGATCTTGTTACCTGCAAGGAATGATAGTTTTACTTCTTCCTTTTTAATTTGGATGCTGTTTATTTTTCTCTTGCCTAATTGCTGTGTCTAGGACTTCCAGTACTATGTTGAAGTGATGAAAGAGAGTGTCCTTGTCTTGTTTTGATCTTAGGGGAAAAGCTTTCAGTCTTTCATCATTGAGTATGTTATTAGCTGTGTCTTTCTATGTATGGCCTTTAACGTGTTAAGGAAGTTTCCTTCTATTCCTAGTTTGAGTATTTTTATCTTGAGAATATTGGATTTTCTTCAAATGCTTTTTCTCTATCAATTAAGATGATCATATTATTTTACGTATTCTGTTGATGTATATTATATTGATTTTCATATGCATGCCTTGGATAAATCCCAGTTGGTTATGTACATAATTCTAATATGCTGCTGAATTCAGTTTGCTAATATTTTTTTGAGGATTTTTTTTTTTTTTTTTTTGCGTATATTTGTAAGGTATTTGACCTGTAGTTTTTCTTTTTTTGTAGAGTTTTTGTCTGGATTTGGTATCAGGGTAATGCAGGCTGAAGAGAATGAGTTAGGAAGTATTCTCTCCTCTTCAGTTCTTTGGAATAGTTTGAGGATTCATGTTAATTCTTAAATGTTGGTATAATTCACCAGTGAAGTGATCTGGTCCTGGCTTTCCTTTGTTCAGAGGTTTTGATTAATGATACAGTCTCCTTACTTCTTATATATAATTGAGATTTTTAATTTCTTCTTGTCAATTTTGGTAGTTCGTGTGTTTCTAGGAATTTGTTCTTTTAATTTGTTATAACCAGTTTGCTGCCATAAACTTTTTCAATAGTGTCTTATAATCGTTTTTATTTCTTTTATCGATTTCTAATTTCATTCCATTATGGTTAGAGAAGATAGTTTGTATGATTTCATTTTTTAAAATTTATTAAGACTTGTTTTGTGGCCTAATATATGGCCTGTTAATGCTTCATGTGTACTTGAGAAAGTTTGTCTCATTCTATGAAAAATGATGTTGGGTAGAGTGTTTAGTGTGTGTCTGTTGCGTCTAATTGGTTTATAGTGTTCATTTCCTTTCTTTCCTAATCTGTCTGGTTCTTTTTTGTACATTGTTGAGGTGGGAGTATTGATAGCTAGGATTGTCATATTTCTCCTTTCAGTTCTGTGAATGTATGCTTCATATATTTGGGGGCTCTGTTACTGGGTGCATATGTGTGTATAATTGTTACCTATCTTGATGGATTGAACCTTTTAGCAATATATAATGTCCTTTGTCTCCTGTAACTTTTTTTAAATACTTGAGTCTATTTTATCTGACAAAAATATGGCTACCCCATATCTCTTTTGGTTACTGTTTGTATGGAATATCTTTTTCCATTCTTTTATTTTCAGCCTCTTCAAAGTAAAATGACAGTGCCTGTGTTTTTAAAGTGAGTCTCTTATAGATAGCATATTGACAGATCATTTTTTTAAATCCACCCTGCCCATCTGTGCCCATTAATTGTAGACTTTACATTTACATTTAAAATAATTACTGATAAGGAATGAGTTCTGTCATTTAGCTGTTTTCTGTATGTCTTATGTGCTTTTGTTCTTCAGTTCTTCCATAGTTCCTTGTATTTAGCTCTTTTGTTGTTGTTGTGGTGTACCATTTTCATGTTCTTCTGCCTTTATTTGCCTATATATTTTTATTTTTATTTCATATCATTTTAAAAGATTTATCCCCAAATGTAAATCCTGTTATGATTTATGTCAGTGGTTTTATTTTTTAAATATTCTAATCTAGATTCTTAGATTGATTCTTTTTGATTGACAAGTAATTTTTGTGTGTTGGTTTTGTATTCTGCAGCTGAATTTTAAAAGTGTTAACACAAGCTCTCAAGCAGGCTGCTGAAGAATTGGCATACTTTTCTATGTTCCAAACTTGAAGTTTCCAAAGTTTTTAATGCATTACTTTAGACCCAAGAGAAAGGTACAACATTTTTCCCTCTTGTTTAGTGTGAAGTTGAAACTATTGTTTCTTTCCTTTTTTTTTTTTTCCAGACGGCATTTTGCTCTGTCACCTAGGCTAGAGTACAGTGGCGCAATCTCGGCATGTTGCAACCTCCGCCTCCTGGGTTCAAACGATTCCCTGTATTAGCCTCCTGAGTAGCTGGGATTATAGCTGCATGTCACCACACCCAGCTGATTCTTGTATTTTTAATACAGATGGGGTTTCACTATGTTGGCCAGGATGGTCTTGAACTCCTGACCTCAGGTGATCCACCTGCCTCTGCCTCCCAAAGTGCTGGGATTACAGATGTGAGCCACCACGCCCAGCCTGAAACTATTTTCTAATCTTAAATTCAGATTTTGAGTTTAGTCAGATAGGCAGGAGTTTCCCTCAGCTGTCATCAATTTCCTTCACTGACCCAGAAAAACCACCAAAGTCACCAGTGTTCTGTTAGACTCAAACGGAAAGAAGGTGACCAAGCCACTGAATATAAAGCTACTTTGATTAGAAGAGAATGTAAAATTTTAGTCTGTGATGATGGGGAGGATTTTTCATTCATGGGTTCCCCCTAAGAGAAGTGAGAAAATTCCACTAATTTGAAAACCCACTTTTGAAAGATTAGCACTTCAACGACTGTAAACTAAAGCTAGGAGTGCAGGTGTGTATCTGTGAGAGGGGGACAGGGAGAGAAAGACTGAGGCTGGAATAGGAATCCTGATGGCTGCTTTTGCTGCTCTCTTCCACCTTAGCCCTGCTGCAGTAGTGATACAGAGATACCTGGGCTAGATCATAAAGATGACCATGAAGATGTAGCTGGTGACCCTCTGGATGATGTGCAAGCACTTTTCAGAGGGTAAGGGAAACTTAGCCTCTGCCAACATTCTTGTGTTTACAAAAGGATGGCTCCACTGGGCTCTGGTTGAGGTCTGGAATTTTAGTGAATACAGACTTGGGACATCAGCAAGACTCCCTTGGGACTCTTGTCTTTCCTAGAACAGTGCTAGTTGAAACTGCCACTCTCTGACAGTTCCACATCCTAGCAGTCAAAATAGTCTTAAGCATCATCTTCATCTTACTTTCTTCCTCATACATGTGTGCCGCTGAGGTTGTCAAGTGAATGGGTGACATGGTGCTGTTACAGGCTGTGTAGCTCATCTCTGGATGATGATCATGCACTGTTATTCCAGAAACACTGAAAAAGGTTATTTTGGAGGGCCCCATCCTGCCATCTTGCTCTTCTACAGAATCATAGCTAATCACTGCATCATTACTACTTAGGAATCTAGAAGGCCCCCCCCCCCCGACTCCTTTTCAATTTTGACTCTGTTGTTACTGGTATCTATATTACTATCTCATATGATGATGAGGCTTTGTTCTCAGTGATGGTAAATCCAGCCATACTGATGTTTTGAGTTCCTCACACCTCACCTTATCGTGAAACATCCTCTTTCCTCTCCTTATTCTTCCATCCCTCTTCTCTTTGTTCCTCTTACTCATTATCAATTTAATTTTTCTTCCAGAAAGCCTTCTCTGCCCTACACACTCCACTACAGACTGGGTTATGTGCTCTGCTGCTTAACTGCCTTCCTTCCCAATGGCATTCTCATACTTCACTCTGCAACACTTAATCACACATTATTTCCCCTGACTAGTCCACAAGCTCCATGAAGGAAAAGAGATTGTGTCTTGCTCACTTTTTTATCCCAGTACATGATACATTTTAGGGGAACAGGAGTTGCTGATCAAATTAAGGCACACATGCATTAAGAAATTGAGTAATTCTAAAAAATCTTTTGTCAGATATGTAATATTAACTCGGATTTGTCTACTCTCTGAGTGAACCAAAGACAAAAAATGTAGCCGTCACAAATTGGTGATAGAAATGTTTTCTTCCTAGCTAGCTAAAACATGTGTCTTTAAAATCTTAAGAATTAACCTCTAATCAAGCTGTTCACACACACCACGCACACGCACACACACCACTAGGGAGTGGGTCTAGGAATAAAGTCAATACTAGAGAAGTCTAGGTATAGCCAGCTTCTCAGTGACTGAAAATCTGCTCTCCCAGCAAACAGTGATAGAGCAAACATGTCTGAAAGGTCTATATGCACTCAATACTCTTCTAAGTGAAGATGTAAACTGCTAATTGACATTCTTTAGAAGTCCTATAGATTAAGATCATTGCCCCTCAATCAAAATGCTCAGTTTGAAATCTGGCCAATTCTGTGACCTTGAGCCAGTTCTTTAACCACTCTAGGCTTCAATTTCCTATCTGTGAAATGGTATATGATAGTACTTCCCTCATAGGGTTATTAGGAAAACTGAATGAAGTAATCCATGTAACATGCTTATAGCAGTGCCTGGCATGATAGCAACCTTATAAATGGTTGCTATCGTTAACTGAAATTAGGTCATCAAGCAATGAAATAAAAATGTGTTTGAGAGACCGGACTCATCTTGGAGAGGGTAACTAAACCTAGTGTATTCTTCAGTGCCAATCCTTTAGGCAAGGCCATGTAATCCCAGGTAACATGAAGGGGCAGTGGGGTAGGGGTGGGGGCAGATCTCTGTGAATATTTAAGCATAAAATGGCATTTTATAAAACTGATTTGGTTATTTATTTTTTGAGTCAGTTTCTCTGGAGTTCAGTGATCTCGGCTCACTGTAACCTCCGCCTCCCAGGTTCAAGCGATTCTCCTGCCTCAGTCTCCCCAGTATCTGGGATTCAGGCACCCACCACCACACCCAGCTAATTCTTGTACTTTTAGTAGAGATGGAGTTTTTCCATGTTGGGCAGGCTGGTCTTGAACTCCTGACTTCAGGTGATCCACTCACCTCGGCCTCCTAAATTGCTGGGATTACAGGCATGAGCTGTCGCACTTGGCTGGTTGAATTCTTTTTTTTTTTTTTTTTAATTTTTTATTGGATTTTAGGTTTTGGGGTACATGAGCAGAGCATGCAAGACTGTTGCGTAGGTACACACATGGCAGTGTGCTTTGCTTCCCTTCTCCCCTTCACCCACATTTGGCATTTCTCCCCAGGCTATCCCTCCCCACCTCCCCCTCCCACTGGCCCTCCCCTTTTCCCCCCAGTAGACCCCAGTGTTTAGTACTCCCCTTTCTGTGTCCATGTGTTCTCATTTTTCATCACCCGCCTATGAGTGAGAATATGCGGTGTTTCATTTTCTGTTCTTGTGTCAGTTTGCTGAGGATGATGTTCTCCAGATTCATCCATGTCCCTACAAATGACAAAAACTCATCATTTCTGATTGCTGCATAATATTCCATGGTGTATACGTGCCACATTTTTCCAATCCAGTCTGTTATCAGTGGGCATTTGGGTTGATTCCAGGTCTTTGCTATTGTAAACAATGCTGCAATGAACATTCGTGTACATGTGTCCTTATAGTAGAACGATTTATAGTCTTTTGGATATATACCCAGTAATGGGATTGCTGGATCAAATGGAATTTCTATTTCTAAGGCCTTGAGGAATCACCACAGTCTTCCACAATGGTTGAACCAATTTACACTCCCACCAACAGTGTAAAAGTGTTCCTTTTTCTCCACATCCTCTCCAGCATCTGTTGTCTCCAGATTTTTTAATGATCGCCATTCTAACTGGCGTGAGATGGTATCTCAATGTGGTTTTGATTTGCATCTCTCTGATGACCAGTGACGATGAGCATTTTTTCATATGATTGTTGGCCTCATATATGTCTTCTTTCATAAAGTGTCTGTTCATATCCTTTGCCCACTTTTGAATGGGCTTGTTTGTTTTTTTCCTGTAAATCTGTTTGAGTTCTTAGTAAATTCTGGATATCAGCCCTTTGTCAGATGGTTAAACTGCAAAAATTTTTTCCCATTCTGTTGGTTGCCGATTCACTCTAGCGACTGTTTCTTTTGCCATGCAGAAGCTGTGGAGTTTCATTAGGTCCCATTTGTCTATTGGCTTTTGTTGCCAATGCTTTTGTTGTTTTGTTTATGAAGTCCTTGCCAACTCCTATGTCCTGGATAGTTTTGCCTAGATTTCCTTCTAGGGTTTTTATCGTGCCAGGTCTTATGTTTAAGTCTTTAATCCATCTGGAGTTAATTTTAGTGTAAGGTGTCAGGAAGGGGTCCAGTTTCTGCTTTCTGCACATGGCTAGCCAGTTTTCCCAACACCATTTGTTAAACAGGGAATCCTTTCCCCATTGCTTGTTTTTGTCAGGTTTATCAAAGATTATATGGTTATAGATATGTTGTGTTGCCTCCGGTGCCTCTGTTTTGTTCCATTGGTCTATATCTCTGTTTTGGTACCAGTACCATGCTGTTTTGATTACTGTAGCCTTGTAGTATAGTTTGAAATCCGGTAGTGTGATGCCCCCCGCTGTGTTCTTTTTGCTTAGAATTGACTTGGCTATGCGGGCTCTCTTTTGGTTCCATATGAAGTTCATGGTGGTTTTTTCCAGTTCTGTGAAGAAAGTCAATGGTAGCTTGATGGGGATAGCGTTGATTCTGTAAATTACTTTGGGCAGTATAGCCATTTTCACGATATTAATTCTTCCTAACCATGAACATGGAATGTTTCTCCATCTGTTTGTGTCCTCTCTTATTTCATTGAGCAGTGGTTTGTAGTTCTCCTTGAAGAGGTCCCTTACGTTCCTTGTGAGTTGTATTCCAAGGTATTTTATTCTTTTTGTAGCAATTGTGAATGGCAGTTCGTTCTTGATTTGGCTTTAAGTCTGTTATTGGTGTAGACGAATGCTTGTGATTTTTGCACATTGAATTTATATCCTGAGACTTTGCTGAAGTTGCTTATCAGTTTCACGAGTTTTTGGGCTGAGGTGATGGGGTCTTCTAGGTATATTATCATGTCGTCTGCAAATAGAGACAGTTTGGCTTCCACCTTTCCAATTTGAATACCCTTTATTTCTTTTTCTTGCCTGATTGCTCTGGCTAGAACTTCCAGTACTATATTGAATAGGAGTGGTGAAAGAGGGCATCCTTGTCTAGTGCCAGATTTCAAAGGGAATGCTTCCAGTTTTTGCCCATTCAGTATGATATTGGCTGTTGGTTTGTCATAAATAGCTTTTATTACTTTGAGATATGTTCCATCGATACCGAGTTTATTGAGGGTTTTTAGCATAAAGGGCTGTTGAATTTTGTCAAATGCCTTCTCTGCATCAATTGAGATAATCATGTGGTTTTTGTTTTTGGTTCTGTTTATGTGGTGAATTACGTTGATAGACTTGCGTATGTTGAACCAACCTTGCATCCCCGGGATGAATCCTACTTGATCATGATGAATAAGTTTTTTGATTTGCTGTTGCAATCGGCTTGCCAATATTTTATTAAAGATTTTTGCATCTATGTTCATCATGGATATTGGCCTGAAGTTTTTTCTTCTTGTTGGGTCTCTGCCGGGTTTTGGTATCAGGATGATGTTGGTCTCGTAAAATGATTTGGGAAGGATTCCCTCTTTTTGGATTGTTTGGAATAGTTTTAGAAGGAATGGTACCAGCTCCTCTTTGTGTGTCTGGTAGAATTCGGCTGTGAACCCGTCTGGACCTGGGCTTTTTGTGTGTGGTAGGCTCTTAATTGCTGCCTCGACTTCTGACCTTGTTATTAGTCTATTCATAGTTTCAGCTTCCTCCTGGTTTAGGCTTGGGAGGACACAGGAGTCCAGGAATTTATCCATTTCTTCCAGGTTTACTAGTTTATGTGCATAGAGTTGTTTGTAATATTCTCTGATGATGGTTTGAATTTCTGTGGAATCTGTGGTGATTTCCCCTTTATCATTTTTTATTGCATCTATTTGGTTGTTCTCTCTTTTCTTTTTAATCAATCTGGCTAGTCGTCTATTTTGTTGATCTTTTCAAAAAACCAGCTTTTGGATTTATTGATTTTTTGAAGGGTTTTTTGTGTCTCAATCTCCTTCAGTTCAGCTCTGATCTTAGTTATTTCTTGTCTTCTGCTGGGTTTTGAGTTTTTTTGATCTTGCTCCTCTAGCTCTTTCAATTTTGACGATAGGGTGTCAATTTTGGGTCTCTCCATTCTCCTCATATGGGCACTTATTGCTATATACTTTCCTCTAGAGACTGCTTTAAATGTGTCCCAGAGGTTCTGGCATGTTGTGTCTTCGTTCTCATTGGTTTCGAAGAACTTCTTTATTTCTGTCTTCATTTCATTGTTTACCCAGTCAACATTCAAGAGCCAGTTGTTCAGTTTCCATGAAGCTGTGCGGTTCTGGGTTGGTTTCTGTATTCTGAGTTCTAACTTGATTGCACTATGGTCTGAGAGGCTGTTTGTTATGATTTCAGTTGTTTTGCATTTGTTGAATAGTGCTTTACTTGTAATTATGTGGTCAATTTTAGAGTAGGTGTGATGTGGTGCTGAGAAGAATGTGTATTCTGTGGATTTGGGGTGGAGAGTTCTGTAAATGTCTATCAGGTTTGCTTGCTCCAGGTCTGAGTTCAAGCCCTGGATATCCTTGTTGATTTTCTGTCTGGTTGATCTGTCTAATATTGACAGTGGAGTGTTAAAGTCTCCCACTATTATTGTGTGGGAGTCTAAGTCTCTTTGTAAGTCATTAAGAACTTGCCTTATGTATCTGGGTGCTCCTGCATTGGGTCCATATATGTTCAGGATCGTTAGCTCTTCTTGTTGTATCGATCCTTTTACCATTATGTAATGGCCTTCTTTGTCTCTTTTGATCTTTGTTGCTTTAAAGTCTATTTTATCAGAGATGAGAATTGCAACTCCTGCTTTTTTTTGCTCTCCATTTGCTTGGTAAATCTTCCTCCATCCCTTTATTTTGAGCCTTTGTGTATCCTTGCATGTGAGATGGGTTTCCTGGATACAGCACACTGATGGGTTTTGGATTTTTATCCAATTTGCCAGTCTGTGTCTTTTGATTGGTGCATTTAGTCCGCTTACATTTAGGGTTAATATTGTTATGTGTGAATTTGATACTGCCATTTTGATGCTAAGTGGCTGTTTTGCCTGTTAGTTGTTGTAGATTCTTCATTATGTTGATGTTCTTTAGCATTTAGTGTGATTTTGGAATGGCTGGTACTGGTTGTTCCTTTCTATGTGTAGTGCCTCTTTTAGGAGCTCTTGTAAAGCAGGCCTGGTGGTGACAAAATCTCTGAGTACTTGCCTGTTCGCAAAGGATTTTATTTTTCCTTCACTTCTGAAGCTCAGTTTGGCTGGATATGAAATTCTGGGTTGAAAGTTCTTTTCTTTAAGAATGTTGAATATTGGCCCCCACTCTCTTCTGGCTTGTAGTGTTTCTGCCGAGAGATCTGCTGTGAGTCTGATGGGCTTCCCTTTGTGGGTGACCCGACCTTTCTCTCTGGCTGCCCTTAGTATTTTCTTCTTTATTTCAACCTTGTTGAATCTGACGATTATGTGCCTTTGGGTTGCTCTTCTTGATGAATATCTTTGTGGTGTTCTCTGTATTTCCTGCATTTGAGTGTTGGCCTGTCTTGCTAGGTGGGGGAAAGTTTCCTGGATGATGTCCTGAAGAATATTTTCCAGCTTGGATTCATTCTCTTTGTCCCCCTCTGGTACACCTATCAAACGTAGGTTAGGTCTTTTCACATAGTCCCACATTTTTTGGAGACTTTGTTCATTCCTTTTTGCGCTTTTTTCTCTAATCTTGGTTTCTCGTTTTATTTCATTGAGTTGGTCTTCGACTTCAGATATTCTTTCTTCTGCTTGGCCAGTTCGGCTACTGAAACTTGTGCATGCTTCGCGAAGTTCTCGTATTGTGTTTTTCAGCTCCTTTAATTCATTCATATTCCTCTCTTAAGTTATCCATTCTTGTTATCATATCCTCAAATCTTTTTTCATATCTTTTTTCAAGTTCCTTAGTTTCTTTGCATTGATTTAATACATGTTCTTTTAGCTCACAAAAGTTTCTCATTATCCACCTTCTGAAGTCTAATTCAGTCATTTCGTCACAGTCATTCTCCGTCCAGCTTTGTTCCCTTGCTGGTGAGGAGTTTTGGTCCTTTCTAGGAGGCGAGGTGTTCTGGTTTCGGGTGTTTTCCTCCTTTTTTCACTGGTTTCTTCCCATCTTTGTGGATTTGTCCGCTTGTCGTCTGCGTAGTTGCTGACTTTTCGATTGGGTCTCTGAGTGGACACCCAGATTGTTGATGATGAAGTATTTCTGTTACTTGGTTTTCTTTCTACCAGTCTAGCCCCTTCGCTGTACGACTACTGAGGTCCACTCCAGGCCCTGCTTGTCTGGGGTGCACCTCTAGCAGCTGTGGCACAGTGAGGGATGCTACCAGTTTCTTTTTCTGCTATCTTTGTCCCAGGATGATGCCTGCCAAATGTCAGTCTTTTGGATATAGAGGGGTCAGGGAGCTGCTTGAGGAGACAGTCTGTACTTTATAGGAGCTCAATTGCTGAGCTGTGAGCTCTGTTCATTCAGGGCTGTTAGGCTGCTATGTTTGATTCTGCTGCACCAGAGCTCATTAAAAAAACCCTTTTTTTCTCAAATGCTCTGTGTTGGGGGGTTCGGGCTTTATTTTTGGATGTCCGTTGAGGTGTCCTGCCCAGCTAGGAGGCAGACTAGCCACTGTTTGCCTGCCGAGGCTCCGCCCTGCTGTTGTGTGGTTCGCCCTGTTGCTGGAGGTTCTGCTGTTCTGCTGCAGTCTCCACTGGCTGCGCCCTGCGGCAGAGTCTCTCTGTTGTAGCGGGTTGCCTTGGCAACGGCAGGCTGCGTCAGCAGTGGGCGTGTATCTCAGTAGGGACGGGTTGCCTCAGCAACGGCTGGCTGCATCAGCAGTGGGCGTGTATCTCAGTTGGGGCGGGTTGCCTCGGTAATGGTGGACACCCCTCCCCCACAGAGCATCTTGGACCATCTGCACGGGGAGTGTTTGGAATCGCGGTTTTGTCCATCCCACTGGGCTACCCCAAACGCTCTGTCCCTGCAATCCCCTGGGCTCGCCCACTGTCCAAGTCTCGTTCAGTCTCAAGTCCAGCCCTCTCAAGTCTCAGGTTGCTGGTTCAACAGGGCATCCGGACAAGCGCGCCCTGTGGGGAGCGCTGGGTAGGGCCGGCCGCTGCCACCCCAGCTGCCGGCTTCGGCAGGCAGAGGTACTGCCTGGCGTCCCGCGTCTCCTTTATACTTGGGAATTTCCCCGTTCTGTGGGCAACAAAGATCAGTCTGGAAATGCAGCTCCGACTCACCTCTCTGCAGATTCAGCAAGAGCTTCAATCCTGGGTTGTTCTCACAGCGCCATCATGAGTCCTCCCCCCGGCTGGTTGAATTCTTATGTGTAAACAGAACCAAGCAAATCTATTACCTTTTTGAGAAGAGGGATCAGGTTGTCATCCTCCATTTCTAAGATGGCACTGGGAACATAGTTGAATTTTAAATGTTTCTTCAGTAAGCATATGATTTCCTACCACCACCTGTGTTATACCATATGCAGCTATGAGTTATCTGTGGTCTTTTGGCACACTAGTGATACTGAACGTGTTGTCCAGGGACTGCATGAATCCACTGTTTCTCCTTGTGTCCTCTCCCCTCCCCTCACATACCAGTCTTCTTATAGCAAACCCAGAGTGGAGACTGCTTTGAATTTACCCATGAAAACCAGAGCCAGGTCAGCCTGGAAGTGAGACCAAGAGAAATAGTAACTTTTATCACCAAGCCTAGCAGTTCACATTCCCCTGAATCAACAAAATGGCTAAAATTCAGAATAAATGGTAATTTGATTTTTCCCTACCTTCTCACTTCCAGCTTCTCAATACAGAGCAGCTGATAGAACTTATTTAAAAGATCAGGGGACTACTTCTCAATCCCATTCCATTCTCCCACAAATCAACCTCAATAATTAATTACATTTCTTTTTTTCTTTTTTTTTATGTGCTATATTTAAGGTAGGTGATAAGACTCATTTTCCAACTTGTAATATGGAAAAGTGGTTTGGGTCATCCCAAGCAAATGGAAGTAAGCCAGTCCAGTTGCCTCTAAACACCTTTTATCACAAAGTTTTTATTGAACAAAAATAATATGACAGTAAAAATGATACATGTATGAAAGTGAATGAAGATTTGCAGTCATAGAAAAGATGTGTACAAAGAGACCAACATTCAGGTTATATAGTTCTATAAAACTTTTCCCATGGCAGTTTAACACTGATTAAGCAGACATAAAAAGGAAAAGAAAGTCATTAATGTTCTTTGAAACCTATTTTCTGAGTAAAATACGTCTGATAAAACACACGCACACACAGAACGAGGCAGGGCTATACACATTATACTTTAGTTCCTCCAGTTCTCTATTTGTGTTACAGAAGTATCTTCATCAAAAATTGTATTTTTTCCATTTCTAATAAATGGATGTAGAGTATACATTAATCCCAGTTTCCAAAGGAAAAGAAAATAAGAATCAGATCTGTAGGCATTTAAATATTTCCAATCATCATTTATATAAACAAGTATGCTAAAAATAGTATTTTTGGTTGAGACTTTTGCACATTAACTTCCTTTAGTTTCTCTGTAAGAATCATGTGTTTGAATGTGTTCTCTTATCTTACAACAAAATTCTAAATGCTGTCTTTATGTAGTTTTTCGTTTGTTTTGCTAACGTGTAGTTTTGAACCAGTTACTACTTACAGCTAGGCATGGAGGAAACAATTGGACTGAACACCAATCATTGTTCTACCTTCAGTGAGCTGTGCAGCCTTAGGCAACTCTCAGCTTCTGATGTGCACCTGTCTTGAACTGGAAACAGGTGGTGGGAAGCATTCTCAAAGGCCCCTTCTAGCACTATCATTTTATGTTTGGTAATTACCGGTTCTCTGGGCCAGCTCCTTTTATTCAGGTACAGAATTATCCTTAGTCTATGGCAGGGACGGGGGGGGGGGGGGGGGGCGTAGTGTCTATTCTTGGATTTTGGAATCACTACAATTACTTTATAGTCAAGGAGGCATATTAGAGTGTTTGGATTTTTATCCCTTGATAAGGGCCTATCCCCACGGAGATGCTCAATTCCAGTTGAAAAACCCCAGAATTTCTAAGTATCGTAGCAATATTCTAGACTTTTTCTGAAAATTCAAGAAAGGTTTTCACAAACCTCATTTTTAAATCCTTTCTCATAATCTTGCCACTTAATGCCCAGTTTAGATCAGTTATTTAGTCACATTTCAAGTTATTTTTATCACTTGTAGTTAATGATTATAGTTAACCTTGAATTTAAAGCTCTGGGTGCTTTTTAGGTCTCTTGTATTGAACGTACGTTCTTCATGTACAGGTGTGGTACCTTTGGACTGGTGCCTGCTGATTTTCTGATGGAACAGAAAATATGTCTGTATTATCACTGCTCCAAACTACATTACACAAAAGAATTTACTGGAGTGTTCCAAGTTGTTATCAGTTCAGGTCCACAATGATGAGGTTCCTGTAGAATTTTTCTTCTGTCAAGATTTCCTTCATTCTCCCCATAACTTTAGTAGTATGTAAAGCAGTGTATCCTCTCAATTTCCTCAAGCAAGCCCTTTAGTACCTCCAGTTCTCTGTTTGTATTACAGCAAGTTTTAGATCCATCAGAAAATTTTGACTATCTATACTGATGAAGATACCTAGTGTTAAAAATTATTTCTTAGTTGTTTGTGTTCACCACCATTCTGTGAGCCTGTTCCAAAGCATTAGATTGTTAAATGTTCATTATAGTTGCAAGGATTTAGAAGAACCCCAACTCATACTGACACAGTGAATATATCAGATGGTCAGGATTCTCTATGGAAAATGGAGAAAACCAATTTTTTGAAATAAGAGTATGCTAACCTAGGAGATATTCTCGGGCCTGGAACAGCAAGAACTTGATGTAGCTTTTCCATCTCAGATTTTTGGAAGACATTTAAAAGATAACTGTAAACAGCTAAGGAGGCTAGCCTTTCAAAGTTCATTCTTTTAAAAATGTACTTTAGAACATTTTCTTTTATCAATTTTTATTGTCTAAATATGGCTTAGATTATAAAAACATTACTTGGACATTTACTGAGTTTCAGTAAGGTTCCAAGGCAATTCTTATACAATTGAAAGTAAAAACAAAAATGTGATATGAATATGCTTTCATATTGCCCACTGGTGAAAAATAATGAAATTCTACTAGAGAGCTGTTTGTTTGATACTAATTTTCATCTTTCAAACATTTCCTCTTAATACTAAAGAAATATCATTTACATAAAGCTAAATGCAAAGGAAGGCACAGCTGGTTATAGTCTATAGAAGCACACAGTTTAGCATAACCAGAATTAAAGAGAAAAAAGCTTCACATCCTTATTAGTTACACTGAAAACCATTAAGAAAAGTTATTCACTGTCAACAGTGTTCAACACTTAAGACTAAAAGGATATAAAAACAAAAACATTAAAATTCACTTAATGCAAAACAGATTTTCATATATACTTGAATATATAAAAAAAAGTTTTTTAAATGCTAACATAAATCTAGACTGTCCTTGTTATGAAAAGTGCAAACCAAATTAACAGTTTCACAATGTCCTTCTCATGACACAGGTAAACTAGCCCATGGGGACAAATTTGTTTATCAGTTAATGAGTCCTTAATTGTGGCCAGACGTCATCAGGATTTCTGAGAGTTGGAAGAAAGCAGTACTGGAGAAGCAGCTCTGTCCAGACTGGGGATTGGCACTGGCATGTGGCCGTTAAGCAGTGTGGGGAACTGTAGGGGACAAAAGATTTTCAAAATCATTACTGCAAATCCATTAGGAAGAACTTAGGTTCTTCACATTCCCAGACAGTCCACTTCTTTCATCACCCCTGTGACAGAGATTAGTTGCCAGTGTATTTAACTGGACAATGACAGAGATCAAGATTACATAGAGCAAACAAAGAATAAGGCCCAGAAAATGTCCCTAGTTATTCTACATGCATAGGGTACTAGGAAAAAATATGTAATTTATATGTTGCCAAAGCATCTTCTAAACCATTTTTTAAAAGTTCTAAGCTACTCAGGATGCTGATATGCTATAAATATTAAGAATGTTTTAAAAGCCATAGATTCTTTACATGTGAGTCAGTAATTTCTAATACTATAGCAATTTGCCATCAGTTTTTCAGGGTACTACAGAGATGATTCTTGCAGCATTTATTCTTCTAAAATAAGAAATGTATTTAATATTAGAAGATTTAGAATAGATTATTTTGGGGCTAAGTATTCTTTCTAATTAAAAGTCACACTTAGATCACTCATAACAGAGAGTAACATTTCTGTATTGTTGATAACTAAAATGATAAATAGTTGGATGACAGTATATGCTCTGATAATGAGTTTCAGGTCTGATATGTTTGTTGCAATCCCAACTGAAGAAGGCCTTTTAATACGTGACTACTTGGAACCAGGTTTTCATTGTCTAGGATGATGTGTCAAAAAGACCTCGAGAGCTGTCTTTTTCTAGCTTAATTCCTATTTAGTCTAGGTAAGTTAAAATATTAAACCTAAGTGCCAAATATCAAATTAAGAGCCTGGCACATGTTGGAAGTACAACAAATACTTATATTTAAGTAAATTATGTTTTTGCAGTTTTTAAACTATTTCAGTAACTTATGTTTAGTGCCTTCGAGTTATCAAGGCTTGTCATTTCATTTCCTACCTAGGAGCTGTAACCTGAGTTTTGTTTTCCCAATTTCCAGATGAGAAAACATTTCAAATAAGTTCTATTGGCTAAAGGTCACAGCTAATAAGCAACACAGCCAAGTTTTAAACTGAAATATTTCTGTACCACATTGACCAACTTTTTCTTTTGGTAGGAGTGGGGGGTATATTTAATTACTGTTTCAATTTCCTTAATGGTTATTGGCATATTCAAGGTTTTTGTTTCTTTTCTGGAACTTTGAAATTTTAATTTTTTCTGGAATTTTATCCACTTCAACTGCATTATCAAATCTGTGCACATACAGTTTATACTCTTGTTTAAGGTCCGTGCTCCTAAACACTCTTCCCATTGAGTTAGGGTTAAACACTGGTAGATGAACAGATTTAAAATTTTCATTCTTTTATTTATCTATTTTGAGATAGGGTCTGACTCTGTTACCCAGGCTGGAGCGCAGTGATGCAATATTGGCCTCAGTAAAACTTCAACCTCCCAGGCTCAAGCCATCCTCCCACTTCAGCCTCCCAAGTAGCTGGGACTATAGGCGGATGCCACCATGTCCAGCTAATTTTTGTATTTGTGGTAAAGATGAGGTTTCACCATGTTGCCCAGGCTGGTCTCAAACTCTCACCTCGACCAACCAAAGTGCTGGGATTGCAGGTCTAAGCCACTTTGCACGGCCTGCATTTTCATTCTTTTATTTGCATCTTCTCTCTCTTTGGTCTACCTTATCGGTGTTTTCAAGAGAATCAGCTTTGGTATTGTTAATCTGTTTTGCAAAATAAATTACTGATTTCTGCCCTTGTTATTTCTATATACTCAATGGATTTCTCTTGATTAGCCTGGCTTTCTGACATATTTTTTAGTCACCTTTATTAGGCTCTGCTCCCACTACAGTCCCCTTTTTTAAACTGCAACATTTCCCAAACTTTTGTCCCCAGCGTCTTTTCTCCAGTACCATGCTTGGACTTGACAACCAGTTTCATTTTAGACATCTCCAACCAATGCCTCTTCCCCATAAAACCTGCTCTTCTTCCATTGCTCACTCCAAGTCAGTGAAAATGGTTGGGACCACACACATAAATTTGAGTCCGGGCTCCACCACTTACTAGTGTGTTATCTTGAATAAACTGGGCAATATCCCTGTGCCTTAGTTTCTTATCTTTAAAATAGAATTAGTGGGAGTATTAAATGAAAAACCACCAAAAGTGCTAAGAACAATGTGTTGCACACAGTAAGCCATCAATAAATGTTAACTATTATTATTTTTTTCAGACAGGCTCGCTCTGTCGCCCAGATTTGAGTGCAGTGGCGTGATCATGGCTCACTGCAGCCTCAACCTCCAGGGCTCAAGCAGTGCTCCCACCTCAGCTTCCTAGTACTTTGGACCACAGGTACACGCCAGCACACATGGCCAATTTTTGTATTTTTTTGTAGAGACAGGGTCTTGCTATGTTGTCCCTGATGGTCTCAAACTCTTGGGTTCAAGTGATCCACCAACATCAGCCTCCCAAAGTGTTGGGAGATTACGAGCACGAACTACCGTGCCCGGTATTATGCATTTCCAGTATGTTCATCACTCAGTAATCTTTGCCTCTTCCTAATTTTCACTACCTACTTCTCAGACCCATCTCGAAGTCTGGCTCTCTTGAGCTTACCTCTGAAATGTCTTCTAATTATATCCTGTGTCCACTGTTCTAATCTAAAAGATGATTCTCCCTTTAATTTTTGTAGTATTGTCATTTCCTCTGTCCAGGTATGGTGGTTCACACCTGTAATCCTAGCCCTTCGGGAGGCTAAGGTGAGAGGACTCCTTGAGCCCAGGAGTTCAAAACTAGCCTGAGCAACATAGTTAGACCTGGATTCTACAAAAAATTTTAAAAATTATCAAGGCGTGGTGGCATGCGCCTGTAGTCTCAGCTACTTGAGAGGCTGAGGCGGAAGGACTACTTGAGCCCAGAAGGCAGAGGTTGCAGTGAGCTGTGATTGTGCCACTGCACTCCATTTCCAGCTTGGGCAACAGAGCAAGCCTGCCTTAAAAAATAACAATAATAATTTCCTCTTCCTGTTCCTTTCACTTTCTCTTCAGTTCCTCCTCCACACTAATATCAATGATTTTTCTCTAAAACAGATCGCATCCTCCTACCTCCAGCTTAAAAAGCCTAAACATTTAACAGATAAAGGAAAAAACTCCTAAGCATATATTCAAGGCCCACAGCTGCTTTTCTGACCTTATCTTCTATCACACTTTCATATCCCAGTCATTCGGCTCTATTCCTCTACATCTACCCCACTCTATCGAAATCCTGTCCCCTCCTCCCAGCTCAGGTGCCACTGCTTCCTTGGAGGCTGTTCGGTCTACAGCTGGAAGGAGCGCCTCTACCCCTCATTTCTGCAGCACTTTATTCACATTTTCTGTCCCTACAGTCCTTGTCACAGAGCACTGCGAATATTTGCTGGGTTAGATTTGTTGAACTAAAAATTACAACACACGTTCTTAATTGAAAACTTAATTAGCTTTAACTTGTTTCAAGACAGACATACCCATTCCTACTAAGTATATTCCAAATTGGAACAAAATCTATTTCAAGTCAAGGAACAGACATCCTTAGACAAGAAAATACTAAACTGTCCAAGAAAACTTGAGTTTATTTATAAATCAAGGTTATTTACATTTAGCACAATCTTTGGTGCCCCTCTCCCTACGTAAACATTTCTCAATTATTAAAGCATACCTCTTCTAGAAAGGCATCTTGTCTTCTCTCCCCTTCCTTGGAATTCTTTAATATCTGCTATGACGTGCTATGATAATATTAGGGGTTCTTTTATACAAAAACACTTCAGCTCTTCAGCTGTTACCCCAAGGATTTTGATCAACCTTTCCAATCAAGATAGTAAGAAATTTGCCAGCATCACTTAAAATGTATAAGCCAAGTCTATTTTTTTCTTCCTCTATTACATCTATAGTACACATGAAAGAGATTTGTTATTTTGAAAGAAAATTATTTCCATAAGCTTAAAAGGGATGTTGACCAGCATGGTGGTATGCCTGTAGTCCCAGCTACCCCAGAAGCTGAAGTGGAGGACTTCTTGAACCTAGGAGTTCAAGACCAGCCTGGACAACATAATGAGACCCCCATATCTAAATTAAAAAAAATTAAAAAAAAAACAAAGTTCTTAAAAGAAATAAGAGACACTGCTGACAGTAATCTGAATTCTGAATATCTATCAATATTCAGTATTATTCCTATACCGTATTTTGTTTACCGTTCTCAAAACTGCTATTCAACTTTTGCCACACTCAATTGCTCTTTTCAAAGGAAGAGTAACAGTATTTTGTTTTTCTTTTTTTTTTAAGACAGGGTTTCACCATGTTGTTCAGGCTGGTCATGAACTCCCGACCTTAGGTGATCTGCCCGCCTTGGCTTCCAAAGTGCTTGGATTACAGGCGTGAGCCACCAGAGTAACAATATTTTGAAAGGCAAAACATTTTTTTTCCTTAGTCTCATGGATCCAACCACAAAAAGAGGGCCCAAGGCCATATAACCTGTCAGCCATCCAGAATACCAGGTTGTCTTTTTTCTTTTCTTTTTTTTCAGGGTTGTATTCTGAATGGCTTCAGGAAAGAGAACAGGTCCACTTGGTGAAATTAAAACTCTAAGCAAGTAGCCTTTAAATTCAGTACTTTCTGATGCAGAATTCTAAATGTAAATTAGGAACCTCTGGTTTGCACTGCTTTTCAAATTGGTTCCTAGTCTGGGTAGTATTACTAGGAACATGAAAAAAGTATTTTTGGGCCAGGCATGGTGGCTCCCTGTAATCCCTGCAATTTGGGAGACCAAGGCAGATGGATCACTTGAGGTCAGGGGTTTGGGACCAGCCTGACCAACATGGCAAAACTCTTATCTCTACTAAAAATACAAAAATTAACTGGGTGTAGTAGTGTATGCCTGTAGTCCTAGCTATTTGGGAGGCTGAAATGGGAGAATCACTTTAACCCAGGAAGTGGAAGTTGCAGTGAGGTGACATCACACCACTGCATACGAGTCTGGGCAACAGAAACTTTGTCTCAAAAAAAAGTTTTTATCTGGCCCTATCCTAGACCTACTGAATCAGAAACTGTGGGAGTTGGGGCCTGCAATCTTCATTTTAACATACCCTCTAGAAGATTCTTTTGCATGCTAACTTTGAGAACCATTGGTCTATAGTCATGACAAGAAAAGAGGGTATGCACATATCCCAACTCCCAGAGATCCTGATAATGTGTACAATCACTGTAGACATAAGCCATCATTTACTCTTGGGAGTGTTGGGCTGGAAGAGGTATCTAAGGCAAGGGATTCCAAAGAGACCCCAGCCAATAGTGCTCCATTTGCTTTCCTAGGAGGCTGCCAAGGCCTGCACCAATCAGGTGGCAGAATTCCCAGTAAGGAGAGAAATGAGAGGCCACTTATTCACAAATACCTACTGAACTCTTCTACAGAAGCTCTGTGTATTCTAGGATTAGAGTAGTATAACAGTCCCCGCTGCCATGGAGTTGATTGTAACCAATTTCTTTTTATTCTATTAATATTAGAATTCTATTGCTCTAATCTTGAGACTTTCAGGAAATAAGGGGTCATTTCCCCACCAAAAGATTAGTATTCTTAATTTTAAGCTTTCTAATACATTTGCTCATTGCTTTTTGCTCACTATTTCTAGTTTCTGTTTTCCTTGTGCCTAAGCTGAAAGTGTTAAAAATCAACAAGACCATCACTCAATTTCTTGTGATGGGAATAAGCCCTGGAAAACATATAGAAACCCAGTTACTCAAGGATATAGTCACATCATGACACCCTACCCAACCCCACTAGGAAACCAAAGCAGCAAGATGGCAATCAAAACCCCTTTAGCTCCAGCCTTCTAAAGAGACCCTAAATCCCAGCATGTACAGCTCTTGGCACAGAGGAGGTACTCAGCAAACATTAACCTCGACAACCAAAATGACCAGCTCAGATGATCGTGAAGACTTGCTATTAACTTGCCTTTCTCAGACTTCTCTTTGTGAATTCATTTAGACATTCAATAATTACTGAGCCTCACTTGTGTACCAAGCCATGTGCCAGGTGAGGAGGGCACCACAGTCAACAGGATTCCATTCTGGTCTCTAGGGCCCATAGTTTAGTGGGAAAGATTGCCAGATCAACAGGCAATCATAACAAAGTGTTACGTGCTGGCCAGAGAGCTGCAACTAAGTTGGGGTAAGCCACACTGTGGGACACAGGATATACACAGGAAGGATGAAAAAAGCTAGAATTAGGGAAAGAGGGAATTTGCACTGAGTCCACCTTTTCTTCAGTCTTGTCCCTAGGATCCTTTCCACCTATACTCACATATTCAAACAGTTAACACCCCAGTCAGTGAGTAATGGTCTTTGGATCTCAAGGAGGAAATAACTGATTTCTCCATGATGGCAAGTGATGGTCCTGCAAGACTCTAGGTGTGAATGAATAATGAATGTGCTTGCCTAGTATGGGGCATTCTGTAAGATAAAGCAGCTAAGTCTTCATTACTTTTTAAGCAAATGTCCTGGATTCTCGTTTTTCATTATAGAACAAGGAGAACTTAATGATGATTCATAAAATGATGCAAGTAACTTTTTCTATCCCAGTATGGGGAAATTGTTCACTATTTTTATTTTTACTTTATGTCAAGTGAGTTGGTCCATTAACTAGGAAGATTAATATTTTAAAGTATTCTGTGAGCTTTTATAAAGAATAATTTTTATTTTCATTTTATTTTAAATAGAAATGGGGTCTCGCTGTGTTGCTCAGGCTGGTCTGGAACTCTTGGGCTCAAACAGTCCTCCCACCCTCGGCCTCCCAAAGTGCTGGGATTATAGGTGTCAGCCATCATACTGGCCTAAAGAGTCATTTTTTTACGTTTTGCCTTTAATAAATTTCCTGTTTTCATAGACAATTGAAATTATGCAAAACACTTCAAGAATGAATTGTTCCACCTATGGGTATCTGGCATGAGTACACAATTTCTGCCTCAATGAAAATGTCTGCCTCTGATGGGCGTGCAGTCCCACTAACATGAACTTTCTTTGGACATTCAACATTTTAACCAAACATAAGGCAAAACTCACCATTACTTCTGCAGGATTTAGAGAAAAAAACATCCCTCACAAGTGTAATGTTCAAAAGTTCGTTTCCAAATGCTCACCTGGAAAAGCGTGCTTGGCCCTTGCAGCCTGGCAGGACTCAGTGGAGCAACTGGACTAAGGCTGCTCCAGAAATGTATGCTGGAAAGCAGTGGACTCGGAGTCAGAAGCAATCCATTTGGTGTCTGGGAAATAAAGCAAACAGACTTCTTCATACAGGTTCACCTGACTCAGGCCGTGATCCACAGAACAGCAGAGGGGGTAGGTAGACTAGGCAGGCTAGGCATGGACCAGTAAAGGACTTTACTGTCTCAGGAAAACTGGCAGCATTATTTCTGTGGGGTTGTGAACAGTTTTTCTTTTCTTTTGAGACAGTCTCACTTTGTCACTCAGGCTGGAAGTGCAGTGGTGTGATCTTGGTTCACTATAACCTCCCAGGTTTAGCAATTCTCCTGCTTCAGCCTTCCGAGTAGCTGGGATTATAGGTACCCACAATTATACCCGACTAGTTTTTGTATTTTTAGTAGAGAACGGGTTTCACCATGTTGGCCAGGCTGGTCTTGAACTCCTAATCTCAAGTGATCCGCCCTCCTTGCCCTGGCAACGTGTTGGGATTACAGGCATGAGCCACCACACCCAGCTAATTTTCTTCAATGCTAACTATTAACACTTTCATAAAGGAAAAAGGTATTGACACGTTACCTTCCCTAAATATTCTAGTGGAAAACTCAAGTTTGTATCAACTTTTGTTTGAATGATTTGTTGAACTTGTTCTCCTTCCCAAATTAAACAAGGATTAGTATACAAACAAAATGGGATTCCATAAAGGGGCTTTAATTCTTCTTATCTGTATTTCCTGTTTTTCTACAGTGGACAGCTATTCCTTGGGTTACAAACACATGTTTTTAAATGGTCTCCCTATCAACAGCTGTTAAGGGTTTAGGATTTGCTGTTAAAATACCCTGTAGCAGCCTCTTGAGAAGCTCTGAGCTCGTTTTCCAGATTCCATCTGGATGTGGGGTTGATGAGAATTCATTGCCCTGGCAGTGGTTTGGGTGAGGGCAGGGAGGGCCCTTTCTTGTCAGATTGGGTGTAAAGCCAAAACCCTGGGTTTCCCAGGAGAGTTCCAAGGACTGCATTTGCTTGCACACACGCAGCAGGAGTCCTGGCCCGCAAGCCAGCTGGGGGGCCGAAGAAACACCCGCCCAGCTGCTAAGTCTGCATGGCTTTTATTCTCAGTGGAGACAAACTCCCCAGCCCAGAGTGGTTTTGTACCTTTGGTGACTAGAAGGAGACCCTCAGTGGTTTTGTGATGTCAATAAGGTGCTTTGTGTAAGGAAGAACCACAGCAAAGGCGCCAGCCTTTCAGATTGCAGCACGCTGGACACTGAAGTGTTATTTTTTCCTAGAATTGGCCTCCATAGCTTCATTAATTACCAACAGCATTTGGCTTAAACCTAAATTGAAAGGTCTGCTCTGTTCAGCAGAATGGAGACAAACATCCAAAGTTCCTCAAACTGTGAAGCTGCTGAAATGTAAACACATTTATACCAAATTATTTGAGTCGTTGGTTCCATGGCATTTCCTACATATTGAGTGACCTATGAGGTTATTAGAATAAATACATGTTTTGAATAAGCTTCCCATTTGTTCTAGTCGAAGGCAATTTCACAAGCATGCCAGGCCATCTGGCCTAGCAGTTAAAAATTAACGGCTCAGCATGAGCTCTGCCAGGGTTCCAATCTCAGAACCAAGACTTCCTAACCAGGTAACCTCAGGCAAGCGACCAAACCTCTCTCTGTCTCAGTTTCCTCGTCTGTCAAATGGGAAGGATAAAAATGCCCACGTTACAGGGTTGTTGAGAAAATTAAATAAGCTGATCTGTTGCAAGCTCTTAATATGTGCCTGGCTATAGAAATGCTCAACAAGTGCCAGAGGCAGTTATCTGGCTACGTACTTACTACATGTTTTTGAATGAATAAATGGATTGGTAATTAATTGAAAGTACACATGACATACTTAATAAATGTATTTCATCTATGCGAGGGAGAAATTCTCATCTGTATACAGAAAAGTACTTAATCCTCTGAAACAGACAGACTGAATTGAGTCAGCCTGGCCTTGAAGGCTACTCAGTTGTGTCAGGCTCAAAGCCATAAGCTCAGGTGTTCTGAAAACTAAGATTTGCATGTTACTCTGGAGCAAGGTTCCAACCACAGTATGTCACATTAACATTTAGTAACCAGTGTGTTCAAGGCCTCCTAGTTTATCCATCAATGAAGGCGCTCAAAGCCCTAAAGAGACAATCTTCTAAACCACAAAACACAGCTATCCTCCTCTCATCCATGGCCATCATATACCCATTCCTTTCTAATCATCTGAGCAATGTACAAGGTCTAGAATGTCTACTTCTCTAGTCTAAAACTATGTCTGGATTTGAGATGTTTGCACATTTGTTTCTAAAGAATACAGGATGTACTCAGAATACAGTGGCCTTCTGTTTCTCATCTTTAATATGTCCAAAATATCCTCTATAATATATGCAAATAAACACTGTAAAATGACTTCATTCCCTTCTCTCCCTGAAGTTCTCCCTGAAAATACTGTGGCCTTAAAGAACCATGTGGTTGCTTTTTTAAGGAAAGTTTCTATAATGCCTGCCCTGGGTTATCTCCGGGCCAGCAAGAGTCTTCACAGCCTCTCTTCCCATGCTCCTGGAGTCAGGCAGGGTGGGCTGAGCCTGAGGGCCAAGGGCTAAAGAAGTCACAGCAAAAATCGCTGTCTTCTTTCCTTCTCCAAAGGCAGTCTCATTTTAACAAGCATGGCAGATGAGGAGCTCCTGATCCCATGGCTGATGCCACTGGCAGTGCATTTGCAAAGGGTACGACCATCCTCTCGTGATCTCCATTTCCCCACTCAGTTCATCTTCCTCTTCCACTTCACAGAGTCTCCTAAAAAACCTGTACATCTGAGCTCGCCAGGGTGAGCTGGCATCAGGTGCCCACTTCCTCTTCCCATCAAAATGCCACCTCCTCAAAGGACACATTCCTGATCCCCTCAACCAGATGGGATTTCTTAGTTCTGAATCTTTCTAACACTCTGTGACCATTTTTTTCCTTAACATTTAACATGTTCTGCCTCCCACTATGGTGACTGGCACATTTTTCTTAGACCTCTTTGCGTAGCCTATAAGGTATCTGCTTGTCTTTATTCCTCCTGTAGTAGTCAGTTCCTAAATAACAATGAACTGAAGCCATCTGCAGCTCTAGCTGGGTCCCCTGACTGCATCTCCACTCAGATGCCCCCACCAGGCTCAAACTTCATGAAGCCCAGCGCCTTTCCACATCAGTGTTTCTTAAGACTTCCCCTTCTGTCAGCAGTACCACCACATATGCACTGCCTCAACAAATACTGACTGAGAGTGCATACTATGTTTCCGGTGCCACAGATGATGATAAAACAAGACATAATCCCTGCACTCATGGCCCCATCTACCACCTGCATCCCAGTCCCCATCGTGCAAAATGCCTTTCGCCTAACTGCAAGCTCCGGACAAAGCCTCTGGAGGTGCCCTACGACTCACTCTCCTATTTATCCCTCATTTCCATTTCTGCTGCATCCAAGTCCCTATCACTGTACAGATGGCATTCTACGACAGCTGCCAGGCCAGTCCACCTGCCTCCAGTCACCCTTCCCATCTATTCAATATCCCATCACCAAATCAACCACCCTCAAACACTAAGTTGACTCAACATTAAGTAATGGTTTCAGAAAGGATGGGATGTCCTCCTTAGCCACAATTCCAGGTTCCCCATAACCTGGTTTCATACACTCCCTAACTTCTGAGAACTAAGCTCTGATTTTTTTTATCTTGCCCAAATTCCTACCTAGGGGTCTAGGGAGTCATGCCCTACAAACCATAAATTCTCATCAGATGGCTTTTATTGAACCCTATATATTGTGACTAACTTTTCAATCTGACTGTGGCATAACATTATGAGACAGAAAAAATATTTAATGCCAAAATATAATTCCTTGCCATACTTTGAAATTGTGCTACAAAGTCTCTTGTGGGAAAAATCCACATCCTATAGAGAATCCGCTTTCCCCTTTGTTTTCCTTCCTTCCCTTATAGATCCAGGAGAAAATAAACTGAGCCAGGCACCCTTTTAGGTCCAATAAGAAACATTTTAAAACCTGCTCTTGCACATTCTCTGTCTCTCTCTATCTCTCTCTCTCTCTTCTCTCTCTCTCTCTGAAGTCTGCTATCTGAGAGATTCCTCTGCACAATAAAACTTGAACTCCACTATCCTTTATCTTAACCTAAACATTCCTTTTCATTGATCCCAGGTCTCCAGATAAACTCAACCAATTGTCAACCAGAAAATGTTTAAATTTACCTATAGCCTGGAAGCCCCCGCTTTTGAGTTGTCCCGCCTTTCTGAACCAAACCAATGTATTTCTTAAATGTATTTGACATCTCATGCCTACCTAAAAATATATAAAACCAAGCTGTACCCTGACCACCTTGGACACATGTTCTCAGGACCTCCTGAGGGCTGTGTCATGGGTCATGGTCACTTATATTTGGCTCAGAATAAATCCCTTCAAATATTTTACAGAGTTTGACTCTCTTCTTTGACACTTCGCTCCCGGAACCCTCTTACTTAATTTGATGTGTCTGAGCTTTCCTCATAGGCATGGAGGCCCAGGCATTCCAACCCACCAGCCCTTCAACACTCCCTCGGAACTTCCCTGACCACCAACAGCCCAGCCCATAGTTCCCTGGTCTACAGGCCCTATCCACAAGTGACCTCATCTGTTCCCATGGTTTCACCCCCTAGCATGTTGACAACTCCCTAACTTCCTCTCCAGCCCCAAAACACTCTCCTTGCTCCAGATGCAGCTGGGCTTTTCCACCCCAATGTCCTGCAGGGTCCTCAAACTCCACATGGCCCTGACTGGATGTTTAGACTTTTCCCAGGGAGCTTTTTCTTCCTCCCATGTTCCTCATACTCAGTTCTGGCTCTCCCTGCTCCTCCCACCCAGTCAGTCACCAAGTCCTGTTCATGGCATTCCCTGTCTCAGATCCATCTCTCTGATCCCTCCCACCACACAACCTTCGATACTCTCGTGGTCTTTCGCCTGGAATATTACAGTAGCATGCTGCCTGGATCCAGCCTTCCCCCTTCCCAATCTCGCCAGCAGGGTGATTTCTAAAACAATTCAGACTGTCCCTCATGCCCCTTCAGTGCTTCCCACTGCTATACGTCCCCTAATCACAAAGCTATTTCAAGTGTCTATGCCTTCCCTCAAACTGTTCCTTTGCGGACAATGCCTTCCTCTCCCATTCTACTAGAAAAAGGATCCTGCCATAGATGGATCCTTCAACACCCTGCCCAAGTGGTGCCACCCCCTCCAGGAAGCCCTCTGGACATTCTTCCCCCATCTCTGGCAAAGTTAATACCTTCCTCCTTAGGATTCCTTTTCAACTTAGTACTCCTTTTGTATTGCATCTGAGATACTAGATGAAGTGACTTAAGGTAAGTTGTGAGCTCCTATCAGAGACTATTTTATTCATGTTTGTAGCCCCAGCTCCAAACACAGCAGCTTACACATGATGGGTATTGGAACTGAACTAAACGATCTTGCCCTTCAGCTCCTAAGGCACTTCTCTGCGCTGCATGTTTGACTCATGCCGAGGGCTGTGATACGTGTGCACGCACAAGGTCATAAAAACAAGCAACTGTAGTTCTGGTGTCCTTTCTAGGCTCTGTTATTACTTAATAGTTATTTGTTGTAGATTCTAATGAGAATTTTTTTTTCACTTATACCCCTAGCAGCTGTTTATTTATTTTTGAGACAGAATCTCTCTCTCTGTCACCCAGGTTGGGGTGCAGTGGCACAATCTTGGCTCACTGTAACCTCCACCTCCCACATTCAGGTGATTCTCCTGCCTCAGCCTCCTGAGTAGCTGAGATTACAGGTGTGCACCACCATGCCAAACTAATTTTCTTATTTTTAGTAGAGATGGGGTTTTGCTATGTTGGCCAGGCTAGTCGTGAACTCCTGACCTCAAGCGATCCACCTGCCTTGGCCTCCCAAAGTGTTGGGATTACAGGTGTGAGCAACTGTGCCCAGCCTCTAGGAGCTGTTAATTTCCCATCCAAACAAGTTGAAATTCCTCAGCCAGTTCTCAGGGTCCTCCATAATTTCATAGCACTCTAAATTATAACCCTATGTTATATATTGCCCCATATGCTGGACAGCAACCTATAAACTCACGAGAACAGGAACGGTGTCTGGCCATTTGCCCCTCTGGTGTCTTCCTCACTGCCCCTTCTCTCCTTCCCTGTTGGCCACCCATGGCCATGCCAGGAGCAGAGCCCACACTCCAGGAACATGAGAGAAGTTCAAGGTGGGGTCTGAGTCCGAGCCTCTGCCATCTCCCAGTGTAGCCGGTGACCCCCCTGAGTTCCGTGCCATTTAGAGGACTGCCTGGTGCCCCTCCCCCTCCCTTGATTTGAAGGCCCTCTCTGAGCCAGGTCCCTTACTTCCACTCTCCTGCCCTGAGTCCAGACCTTGCCCCTTGCCTCCCTCCCACAGGACTGTTGCTGGGCTTCCTGGTACTAAACAATCACCGCCCCACCTTCACAACTTGGCTGAGGATCAGGCACCCTCACTGCCTTAAGGAACAGGTCCACTTGTAAAGATCCTGGCTTTCCTATGCCTTCCCACCTGGTTTCAGGCCATGCTGGAGGCTTCTGTCTCCTGGCCCCACCCTTTGCATCCATTTGTTGGGCATCTACCCTTGATCCCTCTCTCAGGCCCTCAGCCCCACCAAGGGGAACCACCCCTCCGTCCACATCATCCACAGGGCTGGCTGAGCCGACTTCCTCTGCGACAGGGCTGGCATCTGCCTCACTCTGTTCTGAGAAGGTGATCCAGGCTCCCAAGGGACACTGACACCTAAATCAGAGCTGGCCCTTGCCTGGCTTCAGACCTTTCTCACCCTGAGAGTTGTAAACACACAGGAGGCCAGGGGAGGAGAAGGTCAGATCGTCTACCCTCACTCTGCTTCTCAACTTACCTAAGCTACTTTAGGAGCTGCTGTTTCTGAGCCATTTGCTCAGCAGCCCTTGGTCACTGGACAGCCTTGCTTAATTGGAAGATGCCTGATTAAAGAGCACACGTGCTCACTCTGACCTATATCCTGATCCCCTGGCCCTCCCCTATGCAGTGGCACACGTCACCATCAGCTCACAAGCTTGAGCTGTCATGAAATCCCTGGGCACAATCCAGTCTGGAGAAAGCATGGAGGGGAATGTGGCCCAGAGCTTTCAGGTGCTCCACAGGCGGCCATCGTGATCAGGGTCACTGCCTTCTTGCAGCAGGAATGCATTTCATTTGAGCCCATGGATTCTGGAGGCAGACACTGGATTCAAAATCACCGCTACCACCTATTAGCTGTGGAACCCTGTACAAACTACTTTACCTCTGTGCCTCATTTATCACGTCTGGGAAATGGGATGGTAACAATAGCACAGGTTGAGCAGCCCAAATTATCCAGAATCTGAAACTTTCTGAGTCCTGACATGATACTCCAAGGAAATGCTCACT
The DNA here is from genome assembly GCF_049354715.1 of Callithrix jacchus. NCBI lineage: Eukaryota > Metazoa > Chordata > Mammalia > Primates > Cebidae > Callithrix > Callithrix jacchus. The sequence continues at coordinate 99,333,007 of NC_133510.1, read as the reverse complement.
GCAGCATTTTGGATTTCAGATTTTTCAGATGTAGGATGTTCAACTGGCAAGTATCATGCAAATATTCCCAAATCTGAAAAGATCTGAACTCTGAAACGCTTCTGGTCACAAGCATTTTGGAAACAGGACACTCAACCGGTATCCACGTCACAGGGCTGCTATGAAAAACAAGGCAATGCATGTCAAGTGTCTGGAGCAGTGCCTGGCACACGTGGGGAGCCCGTCATATGCTGCTGAGGCTGCTGCTGGTGACAACAAAGACAACTACAATTAGATTACAGAGGGAGGGGACAGGTGCTGCTCTGCGGTAACAATGCTACCAGGTGTCGCCAGCTCATGAAGCCTGGCCATGGTCCCATTCATCCTTACAGTAATCCATTTCCACACGTGGCACCCGGCCCAGAGAGTAACCGCCACAGTCCCACTCCTAGGAAGCAGTGTAGCCAGGAACTGAACCTAAAACTGTGTTTAGGTCTGTGAACCTAAAACGAATATTCCTTTAACCTCTGCCACTAAAACTGCAACCACTTTTCAAGGGGAAGCAGAAATATGGTTTCCCAATACCTACTATGTCTTTGCGTGGCAACTGTCAGCTGAACAAGAGCATCTGAGTATTTGCTTTAAAGGAGAAGGCTGCTTTCTCCTTGGGATTTGTAACAACACAGGCTTTTTTGGCTCTACAAGTTTGCTTTCCTCTCCCCAGTGCTGCAGACGGGACTTTCTCAGAGCAGCGCTGCTTTCATCGAAGCAGCTGTTTGGGGTGGCCTGTTTGTTCCTTATCACCTACCTGACAACTGTAATATCCACACTGACAGATACAATGGTGGTACGAGTTGACATCTATTTTCTTGTTAACAGAACACAAATGGCTCCTTATTAAGTGCCCCCAGAGAAGATTCTGCCATAAAAATTTCATAAAGCCCAAGTGCCTCCTGAAATGTAAACTGGCCCGCTCAACTTTCCCTAGGGAATCGCTGGTGAGATCTGCCTTTTCAGCCAGTGCGCATGTTCTACCTACGGTCACTGCAGGCCACTAAAAGCAAGAAACCAATCCAGCCCTCCCACTAGAGCCGACACACCAAGCCCTGTCTCGTATGCACCCCTTGGTCTGAGGATGGAAAAGCAACTTCCCTTCAAATTTACACAGGGACTTTGGTACATGAATCATAGGACTGCATTTTGAGGGATAGAAGGAAGTTGCTGTAGTGGCTCTTTTGTTTTTGCTATGCCACTGAGGCTGGCTGTGGCCAGGAAGACAGGAATGTCTCTTACCTGTGCGGTGAAGAAGGCTGGGGTGAGGGATCCCGAGGGGAGGGCTGGGCTGTTGAGGGCGATGGAGCCAATGTCAGTGCCGGAGAGCACCAGTGGGGGCGCTGAGATTTCCAAGCCTTTGGGTTTTTTGGCCTTTGGGGGAAGAGATGGAGACTTGGTCTTGGAGCCCGATGACAGGTTCAAGGGCTCCAGGGAATCGGAGTCATGGCAGGCGGCCTCCAGGAAGAGGCTTCTGTGTTCAGAAGGGAGGGGTGAGTTGGGGGACAGGGATGGGGACCGAGATGAGAAGGGTGAGGCAGACGAAATACTGGCAGCGTTTGGCAACATTAAAGAGGAGATCTTGGCCGAGACGGACGAGGCCAGGAAGGCGGACGCCGCTGCAGCCTCTGATGTGGAAGGCAGGGACACCACCGGCCTGGTGACGTGCTTGTCGGTTTTATTGGTCACAAACCTGATCACAGTCCTGACTTCTTCCACGGGGGGGCTGTCTTCAGGGGGCTCCTCCAGCTTCTCCGTCTTGATGGCCTTGAAGGTGTCCGGTGGGTTCTGCAGGGAATTGATGGTGAAGGACGAGTACAGGCCTGAGTGGATGTATTCATTGCGGCTGGTGCTTTTGAGGGCGGCAAGGCTGTGTTTGTGAGCCTCACGGCCCTCGGGAGACGCCTTGCAGTCGCTGTCCTGCAGCAGAAGGCTCTCCCGGCTGATCTCCACCGCATGAGGATCCATCTTCAGGATCTCCGGGAAAGAGACGAACTTGTACACAAACTTCTGCCCGATCACCTTCTTGATGATGTTCTGCAAATACAAAAGCAGACACTGAAAATATGAGTGCGCCCGAGAAACCATATAAGAGCTCATGATAATGGTCAGTGTTGCTGGCGGAAGCACCAAAATGTTTCTGATACACATTCTTGGCTAAGGAGAAGAAACAGGAATAAAGTTGGAAGCAGGAGAATTAGACTTGCATTCCAGTTCTGCCGTTACTAGGGTTGTGATCTTTAGCAAATTAAGGGCCACTCTGAGTTTCCTCATCTTTCAAAAAAGGAAGATGATGATGATGATGACAATGATGATGATTTTTTTAGACAAGGTTTCACTCTGTCGCCCTGGCTGGAGTGCAGTGGCACGAACACGGCTCACTGCAGCCTCGACCTCCTGGACTCAAGTGATCCTCCTGCCTCCACCTCCTGAATGTCTAGGACTACAGATGCATGCCACCATGCCCCGCTTACATATATATTTTTATTTTTTGTAGAGACAGCATCTCATTTTGTTGCTCAGGCTGGTCTCAAACTCCTGGACTCAAGCAATACCCCCACCTTGGTCCGATGAGGATTATTCTATGTAATAACATAGTAATTAACAGCTGCCATTTATGAAGCCCTTACTATGGGGATGGGATTATTCAGACCTGATCTCATACAATCTGAACAGCCAATCCTAAAAGGAAGGTGTTGTGATTCCTATTTTAAAAATTAGGAAAATAAGCTTAGAGCACTTCTGTATCTCACACAGACACCTGGTAGGTGAAGAGGAAGAGGCAGCACTGCCTTAACCAAACACAGTATTGTCTTACCTACCTCTGGGAGTCAGAAGAATTCAATGAAATAACAATGAAAAAGCATTCTGTAAGCTGGAAAGCATTATAAAATGCAAGTTTATCATCATCAAACACTACAATGTTTTCTTAACTCATGTAGTCATATTTTTCCTTTTTATTTATTTTTTCAAAGAAAGGCACTGGAGGAAAAAAAAATGGTCTACTCTGAGTATCTGTGACATTCACAGACAGTCTTTTTAGTTGCTGGTGTCTACTTCTGGCTCTTCCGTTTATGGCTCCAGTCCTCAAACATTAGGATATCAATGAAAAGCAATATTCATTGCAAAAGTTTTTGCAGCCCTTTGGGAGAAGGGACTTTATATTAAAGGCTGTGCCATTCTTGAGGTTTATTAAATGGATACATGAATTCCCTGCCCAAGCCACTGGATTCTATATTTACCTACCAAATGCTTGCTGTGTGCCATGCCTTATGGATGAAACTTGAGGCTGAGAGAGACAAAGATGGTCTCTCCCAAGCATAAAAATCCAGCACCATCCTATGGGAAAAGGACTCTGTTTCCTTAGAAACTGTTCCACCTAAAACTTGGGTATGAGTGAGGGTTAAAAAAAGATCATTTCGAGAAGAGCTTTAGAAGCAGCTCTGATTGAGTGCCTGTCTTCTGTACCAGGGGTTGTACATAAGCCACCTCACTGGATCCCCACACTAGCCCTGCTAGAGGTGGAGGCTCTCATCCTTCTGACACAAACAAGATCCCAGAGATGGGGAGCTGTTTGCCCAAAAACCACCAAGATCCACTGGTTCTAAAGCCTAAGCTTTTTCACAGACGCACACATGTTTAGGGGGAGAGAATCAAATATCCCCCTAATAGACATGAAATTGAACTGAATGTCGATGTCCTTTCTGAAATTATAGTGTGGTTCTAAATACATGTGTCTGCCTGCCACCCTTTACATAACAACGTTCTGATTTGCCTTTTCTCCTGCTTAAATGATGGGAGCGAAGGGCACATTTAAGGGCCCCGTTCAGCACAGGAGATCCCATACACTGAGCTGTGGAGAGACTTCGTGAGCATCTGCACGCAGGCGGATGCCAAGGGCACCTTACATTACAGTCAAGTCCGAACAGCAGCTCCAGTGGCTGTGGCCACCCTGCTGCATCCTGGAGCTCCCACCTGCAATTTAACCTGCAGAGTCCCATTTACGCCAGCAACCTCACATTCATACTGCCACTCGAAGCTGAACAGCCCTTACAAACCTTCAGAGAAATGTGGGAAACTTACAGGTTTTCCACCTGGGCCTCGTTAGCAGCATCTCTGCCAAGTGCTCTGGGTCAGAAAACGTGCCCCGGAACATCAGCTCCCAGCAGGAAATAAATTAAATCAGGGTGTCATTGGACCCACCTGACCCAGAGTCAGTTCCTATTAAAAAGACAGAGTGCCGGCCTGGTGTGCTAATGCTTCCTTTGCTAAAATTCTAAGGTATTTTTAGTTATAGCTCATAATATTTTCCTCCTTGAGGGAACACTTTCTTTTTTCCCTCAGCCAGTTTGAACTAAACTGAGTGAATTTTTAGAGGCTAAATAATTACACAAAAGACAAACTTCTATAAACGTTTTATTTAGAGTCAAAATAAAAACACAAAAGAAAAATTATCTGAATCATTTTTTCTAACAAATCTTAAAAACTAATTGTTTTTTGTTTTCCTTTTTTCAAAAAAACCTTTAATTTTCTTACAGGTTTATAACGTTGTGTCTAAGGTGGGATTACATTCATGGGTGCAACAGGAAACAATTTAGGGCTGTGAAAAAACTGACAAAAAAATGTCTCCCTGCTCAAAAAACGGTTGGGAACTTAAAGGCAACTTCAGACAGATCATCAGGCCTTGCCGTGTTAAAAAGAACATGAGGAACAACCCACATGTTGACCCACCAGCAAAAGGACAAGTGAAACGTTGGGCATCCTTACAATGGAATATTATCCAGCTGTAGTAAAGAATGAATCTGCTACAACATGACTGGGGCCTAGAATTCAGTATCTGAGGAATGATGAATTACTATACTATGGAGTAGTAAGGAACAAATATAACATAATGGGCCTCAAATTCATTACATAGAATCATAGATTTTTCTTTTTGAGACAAGAGTTTCACTCTGTCACCCAGGCTAAAGTGCGGTGGCACAATCTTGGCTCACTGCAACCTCTGCCTCCTGGGTTCAAGTAATTCGCCTGCCCCAGCCTCCCAAGTACATGGGATTACAGGCACCACCATCATGCCCAGCTAATTTTTGTATTTTTGTAGAAACGGGGTTTTACCACATTGGCCAGGCTGGTCTTGAGCTCCTGATCTCAGGTGATCTGCCCACCTTGACCTCCCAAAGTGCTGGCATTACAGGCATGAGCCATAGAATATTCTATTCTATTCTATGATGCACTGCAAAGTGAAAGCAGCCAGATATTACATGATAAAGGTCACATACGATTCTGTTCATATCAAATGTCCAGAATCGTGAAATCCATATAAAAAACCAGAAAGTAGAATATGGTTACCTACAGCTGAGAGAGATGGAAGGAAGGAGGCATGGGTTTCTTTTGCGGTAATGAAAACATTCTAAAGTGGATTATGGTGATGGATGCAGAACTCTGTACTCAGAGCCACTGAACTGTACACAGTAAGTGGATGAATTGTGTGGCATGTGAATTATGTCTTAATGAAGCTGGTTTTAAAGAAAAAAACATACAGAATCAAGTATTTTACGTGTTTAAGTAGAAGAGAGTGGGAACTTCCTATAGCTAGACAGCGACTGTCCTAAGTTGCCAACCCCTACTCTTAATATAAAAAGGGAGGTGCAGCCGGACTCAGTGGCTCATGCCTGTAATCCCAGCACTTTGGGAGACTGAGGTGGGTGGATCACCTGAGGTCAGGAGTTCAAGACCAGCTTGGCCAACATGCTAAAACCCCATCTCTACTAAAAATACAAAAAATTAGCCGGGCGTGGTAGCACAGGCCTGCAATCCCAGATACTCCGGAGGCTGAGGCAGGAGAATTGCTTGAACCCAGGAGGTGGAGGTTGTGGTGGAGATCATGCCAGCCATTGCACTCCAGCCTGGGCGACAGAGCAAGACTGACTCAAAACAAAAAAAAAGTTGGGAGACCCTGGGAAGGGCCCTTCAGTAGCTACAGCCTCTGTGGGGGGAGCAGAGAGGACACCCAGAGTTTTCTGGGGAAAGGTTACACAGTGACGGGGATGGAGGCAGTAGCTGGCCAAAAGGTGGAAGTGCCAGCCACTGGAAAGAACTGAGGCAGTTCGTGCTTCTCTGGAGACCATGGGAAAGATTCGATCTGGCTACCTGGAAACCTGCCAGGCGAAGGCTAAGAATGGAATGGGGAGAGAATAGGGCAGGGCTGGGCAGAGTAAGTGAGTCAGAACAATGCAGCCCAGTGACCCAGCACCCGGGACGTCCGATACATGAGGAAGCCGGTAAGGAACGCCCCCCACAGCAGTGCCCGCAGCTGGAGGATTAGGAAGAGCGTGGGCTCAGAGGACGTGTGTGTCCCTGCAGCTGAATGGACAGCCCCTTCTTACTTATCTTCCAGGGCTGCCCCCAGGAGCAGCGGCCTATATGTTGGAAGCTCTCTCTGTGGCTTCCAGAGGGAAGTCTCCTTCCAACACAGTTTGTTGAGAAGACTCAGTGTCAGGAATGATACAAGCTAGTATTTGCTGAGCCTGTATTATTTGTCAGACTATCTTCTAAGAACCTGACAAACATCAACTCACTTCTCATCCTCTCGGAGTCCAGAATGACTATTATCCCATTTTGGAGATGAGCAGACTGAGGCTCGGAAAGTATAAATTAGACACTGTGGCAAGCTTGTACCTAGAGAGAGCAGACGGCACCCAGGCAATGTGACTCCTGAGCCCCTGGCTACCATGAAGGGTGACACAAGACTCAGGCCAACTTAGGCAGCCCAGGACACAAGAACAGTTGGTCAGGAGCTCTTATTATGGTAAGTAATGAGGATATTTAGAAAAAGTCTGGTTTCCATCCCTTCAATCCCAGACTCACAAGTATTTGTTGCTCACAGTTGCCTGGTAACCTGAGCAAGGCTGGTCTGTGTCGGGTGGAGGTGATTGTGTGTCCAGCGTGGTTTTCAAGAGTGCTACACACACCTGCTTCCCCCTTACACAGGTGGGACCAGCCTCTTTGTAATTTCCCATTAAACATGTATTTGCAAAAGGGCAGCCTCTTTGCCTAGCAGGCATTCCATGTAATGTTCCGGGCAGCAAGGATGGGACCAATTTTAGTGAGAGGAAAAAGCAACATCCCCTTAAAACAGACCTCAGTGGCAGTTCCAGGCGAAAGAGGAAGACTGGATACCAAAATTAAGCTCACGGTCACCCCGGCCAAGCTGCCATTTTGAGAATGCAGTAGCCAAAAGGGCAAGCAGTCCATTTGGGACAGGATTCCGGGCAGACTTGTGCAAAAGAACCCTTCCCAACCCTCCAGCCACCTCTGGGGACCAAGGCATCCCATGAGAGGGTCCCTCAGTTATTTCACTTTAACTGCATAGAAAATGCCAAGAGAGCAGGTCATATTTTCATTTCCATTTCAGTGCTGTCTGTTACCCTGACAGGTTACAAGCATACCTATAAGAACAGGTATGGGTGTCCACAGTGTGTTTAAATATGTGCACAGACACACAGAGTCCACTCTGCCCTTTGAAGAGGAAGGAGCCTGTAAATAATCCCAAGCAGCAGACAGATGAGAAATATTTCAGTAAGTTCTATAATTTATAAGTATATTCAGGGCTACGTAATGAAAAGATGCATATGGAATTAGAGTTACCTTTTTATTTTCTTTGAGATGGAGTCTTTGTCTGTCGCTAGGCTGGAGTGCAGTGGTGCAATCTCGGCTCACTGCAACCTCTGCCTCCTGGGTTCAAGGGATTCTCCTGCCTCAGCCTCCTGAGTAGCTGGGATGATAGGTGCATACCACCATGCCTGGCTAATTTTTTTTGTATTTTTAGTAGAGATGGGGTTTCATTGTGTTAGCCAGAATGGTCTCAATCTCCTGACCTCATGATTGCCTGCCTCAGCCTTCCAAAATACTGGAATTACAGGCATGAAGCACTGCATCTGGGCAGATTTACCTTCTTAATAACGATGTTAAATTAGGATTATATTAAAATGAGTTAACTGTTTGTTGTATAAATTACTAACTATAAGGAGAACTGACCGAAGCATAAACTGACCCTATGAGAGCCGCAGGCATGAACGACACAATTTTAAGCATAAAGCCACAGGCATAAACGACACAACTTTCCATGGCTAATTCCCAGGCTGGTTAAAGCTCCACGTGGGTGTATCCCATACATATATCTGCCCATGCTTCTTTGCTGGCATTTTTAAACTGAAAACTCCCAGGCAGACAGTAGAGGCCACAAGCAAACTCCACATGTCACATACAACCTCACAAATCCTGAGAGCTTAATGAGCTGTTTTCACCCATCCACTGATGTGACAAATATTTGCTGAACGTGTCCGTCCACCCACTCTGCTCTGGCACCCCCAATTTTGATTTAAGGTGACGTGTCTGGAGTTCACGTGCTTAGTCTTGTTATCTGGTCTTCCATTTTTCTCCCCATAAGGAGCCAGACCTGTGGCAAGTTCCCCATCATTGTGGTCTGTCTGGCCCCTCAATCCTCTGCCATTCCAGAGTACCCTGGAAACAGTGATCCTGACCTCCGATTCTGCAACTTTCCTACCTCGTTCTCAAAATTGAGAAATGTCAGCGGCTCACTAAGCAAGCAGGTTGTACTGACAACTTCCTAACACACAGGCCTTTCTCTCTTTTTTATTTTTTGAGACGAAGATTCACTCTTATTGCCTAGGTTGGGGTGCAATTGTGCGATCTTGGCTCACTGCAACCTCCGCTTCCCAGGTTCAAGCAATTCTCCTGCCTCAGCCTCCTGAGTAGCTGGGATTATAGGCATGCACCACCATGCCTGGCTAATTTTGTATATTTAGTAGAGATGGGGTTTCTCCATGTTGCTCAGCCTGGTCTCGAACTCCTGAACTCAGGTGATCCACCTTCCTCAGCTTCCCAAAGTGCTGGGATTATTACAGGCATGTGCCACCGCACCCAGCATCAAACAGGCCTTTCTTAAACCCTGCACTGGATAAGGGGAGACAGAGCAGGGGACCTTTCCAATAAATACCCACTTGACCCTGTCACAAGGGCGACTGCAGGGATTAAAAGTAGGGGCTCCCGAGTCACTTACTCAATTCAATGCCTCAGTTTCCTCATCTATAAAATGGGGACTGATCCATCTGCCTCATGGGACTGAATGAGACATCCATGTACAGCTTCTATCAGAACACCTGAAATATCCATGCATGACAAGCCCCACGGCATATACTAGCGATTGGTATTCTCATTATTTTTACATTCCCATTTAAGCAAAAACAGAACATAACCTAAATATCACCCTCTGTCAGCCCTAAAGACAATTTAATAGACAAAATTAACCCTCACAGGAGACTGAATAGCTAACTGCATATTCTGTTAGCTTTATCCAAAGGTCTGGGTAACATGCTCAGTTGTACAGCAGGCAGAATTACATCTGGTTTACATATCTCAACTGTGCAGGGGAAACACGGTGTTTTTATTTAATTGGGTTCAGACAAGAGATACAAGGCTTATATTACATTGTGCCTAACACGGCCAGCACTTGACATCCACTGTGACAGAGAACCTCACACAATCCAATTAATTTGGGGGAGGGTGAAGGAGGGGGACGCAGGGAGCCGCAGATGTGAACTGCTGGATCTACGTGCTCTGCTTAGATGCTGGTGGCAGCCTGCAGGCGAGACGCCACATGTCAGGCCCCGAAAGGCGGTGCGGATGCTAACCAGGCACCCAACTCATCTCAACTGTTCCCCATGGGCTCTCAGAGCAGAACCATGCTGCCAGACTGGGAGGGAGAAGCGCAGCCTTGTCGCCTCTGCTTGGGCCTGGCCTCGGCTCAGGGCTCCTGGGAGAAGCCAACGGGAAGCTGCCGGCCCTGAGCCCCTGTCACTGAGACCCCTGAGGCGGGAACCAGTTCAGATACTGGGCAGACACATGAGATGATGCATTTATTTGGGGCTCACTCATCTTATCGTGGTAGATCCCCCTACATGAAAGGAACCAGTGCAGAGAAAGGACAAGGAAAGAAGCCCGCATTTATGAGGGCCAGCCACATGCTGAGCGCACACAGCTGCCTTGCAGAATGGGCCCTGCTATCCCATTGCAGAGATGGAGAAGCCAAGGTCCCCCCAGACACCGAGGTTATATCCACCTGCCCACCACCAGGAGGTAGTGATGAAATACCATGGAGCTATGTCAGGGGACACGACGTTGCTAACACTTTCCCAGACCTTTAAATATATATTAGGTGAAAAAACGACAGTATGAATGAGATAATTCCACTATTTTAATGAAGTAATTTTCTATTGTATATATATTTATGTTTTCTATTGTATATATGCATATATGTTTAAATAAAAGGAGACAGAAAAATTAATCTTGAAAGATGTATAATAAAATTTAACAGTGATTTTTTGCATTTCTTTTTACTTGAGTGCATTTTCACATTAAAAAAATAGGTATCTGAAGGCCAGGCATGGTCGCTCATGCCTGTAATCCCAGCACTTTGGGAGGCCGAGGTGGGCAGATCATCTGAGTTCGGGAGTTTGATACCAGACTGACCAACATGGAAAAACCCTGTCTCTACTAAAAATACAAAATTAGCCTCATGTGGTGGCACATGCCTGTAATCCCAGCGACTCGGGTGGCTGAGACAGGAGAATCGCTTAAACCTGGGAGGCAGAAGTTGCAGTGAGCCGAGATTGCATCATTGCACTCCAGCCTGGGCAACAAGAGCAAAACTCCCACTCAAAAAAAAAAAAAATGTATTTGATATGTATTACTTGTCAAATTAAGAATTTTAAGAGAAAGAAATAGGAACTAAAAAGCTGACTAGTCCAGGATTACACACCTTGTAACTGGTGGAGCCAAAGTTTGAACCCGATTGTATCTACTGCCAAGACCTAAGCCACTTCTGTTCCACCACCACACCCTCTTCCAGAAAGCGGCTGCATTTGGAAGCAGAGGCTGCTTCTAAAGTAAACCCGTCAGGGCCACGGGGTCTCTGCATTCCAGAGTAATCGTGGGGTTAACTGCAGAGTGCCTGGGAAAGCCAGCTCTTGCTGAGAAAGCACGGGCCTTGCTTAACAACAGTTATTTCTAGCTCCTTGGGCGGAAGAGACCAATCTTCCGTAAGGTCTGTTCATTACCTAGAAATAGAACTGCCTCTGCCAAGCCACAGGGCACAGAAGGTAGCTTTGGAGGGCCACCCTAGCAGGAGGCACCAAGGACCCAGCAGTCCCACTGCAGCAGATTGGACATAAGCAGCCAACCTCTAAGTGGCGTGCCATCCAAGTGACGAGGGTGACAGGGAAACAACAGGAAGCTCACGTCCACCATACACAGCCCAGTGATGGCACCCACTGCTGAGCTCCCCCGACTGTCCCCAGCCCTGTGCCCAGCAGCAGCTCACACCAGGGCATACAGGCCAGGAGCCTTGATGGGTCACATGTTACATGGAACCAATGCTGGGGTGAACAGATCTGGGCTTGAATTCCAGTCTCTCTGCTTCCTATGCCCTTGGGAAAGTTACTGAACATCTACACAGGTCTCAGTTTACTCACCCCTAAAATGGGAATAAAAATACCCCATAGGCTATTTTTTTCTTTCTTTTTCTTTTTTTGAGACGGAGTCTCACTCTGTCCCGCAGTCTGGAGTGCAGTGACATGATCTCAGCTCACTGTAACCTCCACCTCCCGTGTTCAAGCCATTCTCCTGCCTCAGCCTCCTGAGTAGCTGGGATTACAGTCGTGTGTCACCATGCCCAGCTAATTTTTGTATTTTTAGTAGAGATGGGGTTTCACCATGTTGGTCAGGCTGGTCTCGAACTAATGACCTCATGATCTGCCTACCTCAGCCTCCCAATGTGCTGGGATTACAGGCATGAGCCACTGCACCTGGCCCCTCATAGGCTAGTTTTTTCTAAAGACTCAGTGTAGTCAGTCCCTCACTCATACAAGTCCTTAAAACATGACCCCTCACCCAGTGAATTTTGTTTAACATGCAATAAACTAATAGTACACACTGCTCATTATATCACACTTTTCATTTTCTTCTGGCTTCCAGGAAAATTGCTTGGATGGGCACCTCACTTTAAAGTTTACAGAATGCTCGCAACACAATCTCCTGTTAGCCTCACAATGCTCTGACACCCACTTCACAGATGCAGGACCCGGGGCTCCCAGCTGAGTTCACACCACCCCCATGTAGCAGAAGAGTGTCTCCAGGCCGCGGCTTCCTGGCCAACACATGTTCTTCAACGCCTGCTTTTGGGTTCCCATCCAGACCACAGTGTGACTCACTCTTTCCTGATATGAAACCCGAAGTGTCCTTTCTCCAAAGTTAGAACAAGTAGTCACTATATCTCTCCAACAAGCAAACATTCTTTCAGCAAACATTGTTTTTGTTTTTTAGAGACGGGGTCCTGCTGGCATTGCCCAGACTGGAGTGCAGTGGCTATTCACAGGCATGACTGTTACACGCTGCAGCCTGGAGCTCCTGGGCTCAAGCGCTCCTCCAGCCTCAGCCTCCCAAGTAGCTGGGACTATAGGTTTGAGCCACCACCCCGGCTTTCAATGAAGATTGAATACACACTCTCTTCTGGGAGGGCCTGTGCCGGGCTCTGAGGCACAGAGGAGTGAAGCTGGCTTCTGTCCTTCAAATGCCCCACAGCAGCTTGGATGGGCTGTGAGATGCCCTGCCTCTGCTCTGTCTGCCATTGGAAGCAGAAGGGACAGTGAGCAGTTAGCTGGCCATACTAGACTCAGCTACAAATGTCTGGGGGGTAGGCTTCATCTCACATCCACCCCCACTAAAGAGCATCTTACGATCTTGAACTCACGGGCTCAAGTGATCCTCTCACCTTGGCCTCCCCAAACTACTGGGATTACAAGCGTGAGCCACCACATCCAGCCATTAAAGAGTATCTGGCTTGGCACAGTGGCTCACGCCTGTAATCCGAGCACTTTGGGAGGCCGAGGTGGGCAGATCACAAGGTCAAGAGTGATCAAGACCATCCTGGCTAACATGGTGAAACCCCGTTTCTACTAAAAATACAAAACTAGCTGGATGTGGTGATGTGCACCTGTAGTCTCAAGTACTCGGGAGGCTGAGGCAGGAGAATTGCTTGAACCCGGGAAGCAGAGCTTGCAGTGAGCTGAGATGCACCACTGCACTCCAGCCTGGGCCACAGAGTGAGATTCCTCTGACCCATTAACCTGAGCTGCTTCTCACCCAGGGCAATCTTCCCCCATCACCCTCCTGTGTGGTGAGTTTAACGGCCCTGCCAGATTCATGTCCACCAAGGACTTTAGAATGAGATCTGATTTGGAAACAGAGTCCTCACAGGTATAATTAGTTCAAGATGTCAGCATGGAACCATCCTGGATTTAGAGTAGGCACCACAGTGAATGGCTTGTGTCGTCATGAAGACATGAAGGCACACATAGGAAAGGCCATGGGACACGGAGGCAGAGACAGAGTGTGGCAGCTCCAAGCCAAGGACACTGAGGGTGGCTGGGGCCCACGAGAAGCCGGAAGAGGCAAGGGGGGGATTCTTCCCTAGGGCCTTCAGAGGGTGCAGGGCCCTGCAGACACCTGGATTTCACACTTCTTGCTTCCCAAACTTCCAGAGAATATATTTCTGTTGTTTTGAGCCACCAAGTTTGGGGTCATTTGTTCCAGCAGCTCTGGGAAACTAATACACCCCTTTCTTGAAGTCATCTCTGTTTGGCCAGGAGGAGTGGTTCATGCCTATAATCCCAGCACTTTGGGAGGCTGACGCAGGTGGATCATGAGGTCAGGAGATTGAGACCATCCTGTCCAACATAGTAAAACCCCATCTCTACTAAAAATACAAAAATTAGTCGGGCATGGTGGCGGGTGCCTGTAATCTCAGCTACTTGGGAGGCTGAAGCACAAGAATCGCTTGAACCCAGGAGGCGGAAGTTGCAGTGAGCCAAGATCGCCCCAATGCACTCCAGCCTGGGTGACAGAGTGACACTCCATCTCAAAAATAATAATAATCTCTGTTGAGCAAGCAGAGGAGGCACAGCCTGGGGTCACCCTGGGAGTGCCAGCAGCTGTGCCCGCTGCGATGGTACCAGCACCGTTTAGGTGGTACCAGCACCATCCCTTGTGCAAAGCTGAACTTTGGAGGTTGTACACTCACACACATGCACACACCCATTCCAAACTTCTAAGAATGACATGCTGCCAACAAAGGCTGGAACTCTGTCTCTGAACTGGCCGACTCTGCTGGGCTCCCAGGGGAGGTTTGCTTGTGGTTTGGGTTGAGGTTTCCTTGTCTTCTGGCACTGGTAAGCTACAGCGTGAACCATCTCACCAAATTCAGCCAGCCTGAAGTTGAGGCGCTCCTCATCCCTGCGCCTGAGTACTCATGGCACCCTGAGAGTGCTGATGAGAAGGGCTGGCTTGCTGGACTGGCAGAACACCCTGACCCGGGAGGCTTCAGCTGGATGTTCACAGCATTTTTCCACCCCCTCTTCTTGGCTAAACCTAGAGTCCCATCTCCCTCTTGGCTCTCCTTAAATGCTCAAGGGTCCTTTTATTCAAAGGCCTTTGAAGTGTTAATAAGATAGAACATAAAACTGCTCAGGCCTGATGGTGGCTCACACCTGTAATCCCAGCACTTGAGGCCAAGGCAGGTGGATCGCCTGAGGTCAAGAGTTCGAGACCAGCCTGGCCAACAAGGTTAAACTTCATCTCTACTAAAAATACAAAAATTAGCTAGGCATGGTAGCGTACCTATAGTCCCAGCTACTCAGGAGGCTGAGGCAGGAAAATTGCTAGAACCCAGGAGATGGAGGTTGCAGTGAACCAAGAAAGCACCACTGCACTCCAGCCTGGGTAACAGAGTGAGACTCCATCTAATAAATAAATAAATAAATAAAATACAACTGCTCGCCAATGGGAATATTCCCCTTTCCCCTGCTGGGTGGGGGAGCTGCTCACACTGACCCTGACCTTCCTGTATCAAGTGACCACCTCCAGTGCTGGCAGATGGCATGGCAGGGCAGTGTGTGTCATGAGCCACAGGTGGTCTGGGAGTGTCTTCTCATCCTGGCTTTGTCACCAGTTTACTTGGAAACACTCCCCTCCTCTCACCTGCTAAAGGAGAGGTAGGTAGGGCAAGATGCTTTCTTGGATCCTCTCCAGGGTGGCTTTCCAAGGTGACAGACTCCCTTCTGTGCTAAGGAGAAGGATGCTTGTTTTTTACTCATCCCCGCTACACTTGATTGGTGCTGCCACGCCCTCAGCACTGCACAACGCAGGAAACAGGAAGAAAACCCAGCATGCGGCCCCCCTATAAGGGAGAGGCAGAAACCAAGTCCCTCTGGGAGGGGCTGTGGGACAAGGACGGCCATCACCAAGTGAGGCACCAGCTGGAGGAGGCGCAATCAGAGGAGTCTGAAGCGTAGCCCAGAGTGAGCCAGGCAGGAAGGGCAGGGGGAGGAAGCGGGTCTGAGAAGATGCTGGGGTTGGGGGCAGCTGTGGGGGTGCAGGGAGGGCGGTTGGGTTGGGGCTGGATGGTGGAGGGAGCTTGGAGTCCTTCCTGGAGGCCGCCGGGAGCTGGGAGGCGCACCACACTCCAGTACTTTCCGTAGGAAGTGTGGGGTGTTCTGGGGCCACTCGAATTCACATTCTCAGCTGACTCAGATCATCTTGCCAGTGGTTTGTCCACTGTCATTTCAATTAAAAAATACTGGAGCCTGTCTCTCCTCTCTGGCTGCCCTGGGGGTCAGCAGCAGCAGCACTAGGCATACAGGACTCAAAGCGGGCCCAGGGCTCTGGAGCTGTGTCACCCTCCAGCTTTGGAAGCCGAGGCATGGGCCTTGTAGGTCGACACTCTTGGTCTGAAAGCTCTGCCACTGCCCTGCTGCTGCCTTGAGTCCATGACTTCCACGCCTTGGAGACGCAGCCTCCCCACCTCTAAAACGGGCTCAGTACTGACCACCAGCACCAGTGCATCACAAACTGGAAAATGAGTCAATACATGTAAAAATACCTAGCGCAGTGCCTGCCTTCAAACAAAATGCTCCAAACACGTGAGCATCCCTTCCTTATGCGACAACTCGGGCTGGGAACTGAAGAGGAGCCATGGAGGGGCGCAGGCAGGGGTGGGGAAGTTGCCGTGCAGAGGAGCAGCTGAGGCGTGGGTGGACGGCAGGAGGTGGGTGCTATGCTGTGAATGCTGGAGTTTCTGTGAGTCTGTCTACACAACCACTACATTTTCCTGCAGCTAAAATCCCAGAAGCAGTAACGCTCATGCTGGCAAACGCAGCCTCGGTGTGGCCTGGGCAACAGCCTGACGTAAGTGAATCTGGCAAGGCCGCGGGAGCTCTGGCAGCTGAGCCCCTGGCGCAGAAGCATCCTCATCAACACGGTGTTGACGGCACTCCCGGGCCTCTGGCTCATCCCTGTTTCTTAGCAACTGCCTTATTTGGGGGGAACACTGAGTGCCACAGGGAAGCTAGCCTGGAAGCACGTGCAAGAGAGGCCGTGCCTTAGTCAACATGCAGCCCCCCACTGGCAGCAGCCTGGCCCCAATGCCAGCTGCCATCTCCCAGGGCAATGTGACCAGATTGGAAGACCTCCGTGAGGTGGTTTGGCCACTCCACAGGTCTCTAGGCAGCTTCCAGGACCAAAGCTTGCAAAGAGGCCCTGGTCACCCCCGGGGCCCCCAGGCAGTAGCCCTGTTGCCATCTGTTAGGCTTCCAACCATCTGACTAGCTACTGTGGTAGGAAAGACAGACACGGGACAAAACATACAGGCTCTCAACACTCACACCCAGGGCTGGGCACAGAGGGCCCCCTCGATCCATAAGACACCGCAAAGGGGGTCTAGGTCTTCCCTAACATTCCATGACCAACAAAGGTGTTCTAGAAAGTTCTGGGATATGAATGTCTACTGGATGTTTGTTCTTTCTCCACTCTGACAGCATCATTTTATCTTTGCAAAATTTATTTTGGGGAATTAAAGAATTCCGCCAGGGCCAGGATTCGTGGCAGAGGCAGTCGATCTCAGATATGTATTATTAATACTAACATTTTCTTGTCGTGATTGCACACCCTATTCAAAATGAATTATCCAATTAAGTTAAGAAGGTGATGCGTTCTACTTCCAGGAATAGGTTGCCAATGACTTTGTCTTGACTGTTCTCCCTTAAACCCCTTCCAATTAAGTAAAGATTGTTGAGTACATCGTGAGTCTAAGCCAAGAGGTTGCTGTGGAGACGGGAGGATTTCTCATCCTATCGTCATTTTCATCTCTTGATGAGAAGGGAGCCAGCAGAGCTTTCAGCCTCCCCTGGGGCTGAATGTTCACTGCCAACAAGGACAAAAAGTCTGCTGGATGGAAGAGGATAAGGGCTTGTGAAAGCTTCCAGGTCGTCTCCTGTAACAACAGAAAGCCTGTGTCTTCAGCATCTCATGAGCAGAAAACAGTCACCCACCTTATGGGAATACCGGAGCCCATCCTTTTTCCCTCTCCACCCTTATGCTGAAGGTGTGATAGGCCTAACCCAGCCCACAGAGAAATGGATTCATGGTACCTGGCCAAGAAGATCAAGGCTGTACAATCGAGGTGTTAAACGATCCATGCCAAGAAGAGTAAGAAGAGACATAGATTTTTCTTTCTTTCTTTTTTTTTTTTTTGAGACAGAATTTTGCTCTTGTTGCCCAAGCTGGAGTGCAATGTCGCAATCTCAGCTCACTGCAACCTCCGCCTCCCAGGTTCAAGTGATTCTCCTGACTCAGCTTCTCAAGTAGTTGGGATTACAGGCACCCACCACCACCCCTAGCTATTTTTTTGTATTTTTAGTAGAGACAGGGTTTCACTATGTTGGCCAGGCTGGTCTCGAACTCCTGACCTGAGGTGATCCACCCGCCTCAGCCTCCCAAAGTGCAGGGAATTCAGGCATGAGCCACCATGCCTGGCAGGTTTTTATCTCTAAAATGGAAATCTGATCATAGCACTCTCTTGCTTTTTTTTGAGACGGAGTTTTGCTCTTGCTACCCAGGCTGGAGTGCAATGGCGCGATCTCGGCTCACCGCAACCTCCGCCTCCTGGGTTCAAGCAATTCTCCAGCCTCAGCCTCCTGAGTAGCTGGGATTACAGGCACGCGCCACCATGTCCAGCTAATTTTTTGTATTTTTAGTAGAGACGGGGTTTCACCATGTTGACCAGAATGGTCTCGATCTCTTGACCTTGTGATCCACCCGCCTCGGCCTCCCAAAGTGCTGGGATTACAGGCTTGAGCCACCGCGTCCAGCTGCTTTTTTTTTTTTTTTTTTTGACAGAGTTTTGCTCTTTCACTCTGTTGCCCAGGCTGGAGTGCAGTGGTACAATCAGAGCTCACTGCAGCCTCTACTTCCTGGGCTCAAGTGATCCTCCTGCCTCAGCCTCCCAAGTAGGTAGGACTATCGGTCTGCGCCACCATGCCCAGCTAATTTTTTTATATTTTTAGTAGAGACGGGGTTTCACCATGTTGTACCGTGCCCGACCTATTTTTATTTTTTTGTAGAAACAAGGCCTCACTATATTGCCCAGGCTGGTCTCAAAACTCCTAGACTCATCTGTCGTCTTTACAATTACAGATGGATAAATTTATAATAAAGGGAAAAAAACAGCATAAGAAGGCCGAGCATACCCAAAATCAGAACCCCTCTCCCTCTACAGGGGATTGCAGTTCCTCATCAGCAACGGAACAAGCCCTGATGGAAAAGGACTGTGTTCCATTATCTGAAGTAGGCTTCAGAAGGTGGATGATAAGAAACTTCTGGGAATTAAAAGAACTTGTTCTAACCCAATGTAAAGAAACTAAGAACTTTGAAAAAAGGTTTGACGAAATGCTGAAAAGAATAGACAATATAGAGAGGAATATAAATGAACTAACGGAGTTGAAAAATACAACACGACAACTTAGTGAAATATGCACAAGTTTAAATAGCAGAATGGATCAAGCAGAAGAAAGGATATCAGAGGTCGAAGACCAACTTAATGAAATAAAAAGACAAGACAAGAATAGAGAAAAAAGGATGAAAAGGAATGAGCAAAGTCTCCAAGAAATATGGGACTATGTAAAAAGACCCAATCTACGTTTGATTGGTGTACCTGAATGTGATGGAGAGAATGAATCCAAGCTGGAAAATACTTTTCAGGATATTATCCAGGAAAATTTTCCCAATCTAGCAAAGCAGGACACTATTCAACCCCAGGTAATACAGAGAACACCACAAAAATATTCCTTAAGAAGAGCAACCCCAAGGCACATAATTGTTAGATTCACCAGGATCGAAACGAAGGAGAAAATACTAAGAGCAGCCAGAGAGAAAGGCCAGGTTACCCATAAAGGGAAGCCTATTAGACTTACAGCAGATCTCTCAGCGGAAACCCTACAAGCCAGAAGAGAGTGGGGGCCAATATTCAACATACTTAAAGAACAGAACTTTCAGCCTAGAATCTCATATCCTGCCAAACTAAGCTTCACAATTGAAGGAAAAATAAAATCTTTTATGAACAAGCAAGTACTCAGAGATTTTATTACCACCAGGCCTGCTTTACAAGAACTTCTGAAAGAAGCATTATACATAGAAAGGAACAACCAGTATGAGCCTTTCTAAAAATATACCAAAAAGTAAAGAGCATCAACATAAAGAAGAATTTACATCAACGAATGGATAAAATAGCCAGTTAACATCAAATGGCAGTAACCCTAAATTTAAATTGACTAAATCCCCCAATCAAAAGATACAGCCAAAACTTAACGGTATATCCAAAGATACACAAAGACTCAAAACAAAGAGTTGGAGAAAAATTTACCAACCAAATGGAGAGCAAAAATAAATAAACAAAAAGCAGGAGTTGCAATTCTCACATTTGATAAAATAGATTTCAAAGCAACAAAGATACAGTGGTAAAAGGATCAATGCAACAATAAGAGATCTTAATACCCAGGTACGTAAGACCCATAACTAGATTTAGACTCAACGAGACAGAAAATTAATAAGGATATCCAGGACTTCAACTCAGATCCGGAACAAGTAAACTCAATAAATATTTATAGAGTTCTCCATTTTAAATACACAAAATATTGATCGACCATTATTAATACCCATTTTTAGAATGAAGTAATATTCCTGTTCTCTCTCCCTCTTTTTCTTCCTCTTTCTTCCTCTCCTTCTCTCCTTTTTTTATTTTTCAACATCCTAGTTCCTCACCTCTACTCAATAAAAAAAAAACTCCTAGACTCAAGCAATCTACCCACCTTGGCCTCCCAAAGTGCTAGGATTACAGGTGTGAGCATGGCACCCCTCCCTCTCTTGCTTTTAACTCTTTATGGGCACTGACCACAGAGCTCTAACTCTCTAGTATGATATACCCATTGCTCCATTCCCCACTCACTTTTCCAACCACATCTCACCCTCACTCCTAAGACACTCTGTGCTCGAAAGGTCCAACTCATCCACACGCGCCTGCCTTGGTTCACACTCTTCCCTTCTTGGTATACCCCTTCCTAACTTTTTTCAGCTGGGTAAACTCATTCTCATTCCTCAAGACCCAGGTCAAGTGTCTTGACCTCCAGAGGCCTTCCCTCTGCATATACTTCCCTCCCTGGTCTCTCGGAAGGCCCTGGCATCGGCTATGCTGACACTTTACACGGGGTTCTCTACTAAAATTGGTTTCACGTCTGTCTCCCTGACCAGCTGCTAAGCCCCTCAGGAGAGGGAGGTAAGTTCTCAAAAGGATGGCTGGATGGCAGAGGAAAAGGCAGAGGTGAAAGAAGAGGCCATGTCAACTGGAGGTGGATGTATAATTTGAAACCCTACACCAGGCACTGTGGCTCATGCCTGTAATCCCAGCACTTTGGGAGGCTGAGGTGGGCAGATCACCTGAGGTCAGGAGTTCGAGACCAGTCTGGTGAAACCCCACCTCTACTAAAAATATAAAAATTCGCTGTGAATGGTGGCATGTGCCTGTAATCCCAGTTACTTGGGAGGCTAAGGCAGGAGAATTGCTTGAACCTGGGAGGCAGAGGTTACAGTGAGCTGAGATTGCGTCACTGCACTCCAGCCTAGGTAACAGGAGTGAGACTGTATCTCAAAAAAAAAAAAAAAAGCCTTACTCAAGAAGTAGTTAATGCTGCAAATCCCAGCAGGAACTCCTGCCCTTGAGGCTCGGCCTATACTGTATCTGGCAGTTGTCAGGGCCAGTGACAGAAATGCTCTGGGCATGGGCCCTGCCCTTCTCCACTCTCAGATGAAGAGTCCATCTGTCTCATGTTAAGGAGTGAAAGAGTTGTTAGCTTGTTAATAAATAAAATCTCTGAAAAAGAGCCTTACTGGTACATCAGGTTATAAAAGTACCTTCTGGAACACTCGGTTTAAACCTAAGGAAAAAAAAAACTTACCCAAAAATTCAAACCATCAGAACTACGATAACAAACCCCTCTCCTAGGGCTTAAAGCGAGACCAAGGGAAACAAGCTGTTTGGTGGACAGGAAGTATAAGATGCCCACGCCTCAACTCAATGTCCTGTTTAGGCCTCTATGGACTCTGGTTTCTGCCTCTCACGGGCTCAGCCACAGGTGCCCTCCCATGACCTATGTGCCTCTCAAATGAAACAGGGGTCTTTCAATCCATGCCCAGGGAGCAAAATACCCCATTCCCTGGACGGAGCATCCCTTGTTTCTTGGAATTCTAATTGGGTTTGCCTAGCAGCCTCTTCAAAAGCTGCAGCTGGGGGACGCAGTTCCCTGGCAGAGCTCAGCTGTGGAACCCTGGCCCCCCAGAGTCCCCTCACACCGCAGATGCAGGAACGAACCTCTAAAAACAACAATCAGAATCTCCAATCTCAGCATTGCTGATCTGGGACTGGTGCCCCCAGGATCAGCTTTTCTTCCCATTTAAGTCATCTATTAAAATCATGTACACTTCCAGGCCAAGGAGCTGCTCAATTCCCAGCATCTCTGAATCCCTCCAAGGCAGGAGTCGTCTTGGGTGAAGCTGCCTCTACCCTGCGGACCTAGCACAGCGATGAGCCTGTCTTTGATTCTAGTGTCACGCCTGTCACTGAGTCTAGTATTATACCTGCTGTGAAATCTAGGTGCTGTGCCTGTCATGGGGAGCAGTTTCCTTTTAGGATTTGCTGAATCAAACCGTCACTTATAGAGAGAAACCAACACTCTCCTTTTAAGCGTAATTTTGAAAATGTAAACAAAAGCCCAGCAGTGTCTGAAACACAGCCATGCATCGCTTAACGATGAGGATACATTCTAAGAAAGGCATCGCCGGGCAATTTCATTGTTGTGCAAACATCATAGCATGTATTCGCACAAACCTGGATGGTCCGGCCTATTACACACCAAGGCTATGCCATATGCTCCAAGGCTACACATCTGTACAGCATGTCACTGTACTGAATTCTGTACATAGGCAACTAATATAATAGTATGTATATATCTCAACATCTCAATGTAGAAAAGGTACAGTAAAAATATGGAATTGGGAGAGAGATCCAAGATGGCTGATTACTAGCAGCTCAGGATTGTAGCCTCTTGTGGCCAGCATGGCGGTTTTGCCCGCGCCTCGGCGCCGGGGTTCTTGGTGTAGAGTAAACAGGACTGGGTCCCCTTTTGGTGGACGTTTGGAGCTCCGCAAAGGCAGAGTCACCCATTTAGCTGATTGAAAAAGGGACTCAAGAGAGAAGCCAGACCGGAGATTCCCGGGCAGAAAAGCACCATGAATCTTAATGCCGCTGTTTTAGCTGGTGCAGTGGGTTGCTCAGATTCCAGCGCTGGGAATCAACAAGTTGATGTCCACTCAGAGACCTAATTTGAAAGTCGGTAATTACAAAGACGACAGGTGGATAAATTTACAATGATGGGAAGAAACCGCGTAAAAAGGCTGAGAATACCCAAAATCAGAACGCCTCTCCCTCTACAGAGGATCACAGTTCCTCATCAACAAGGGAACAAGGCCTGATGGAGAACAAGTGTGTTCCATTAACAGAATTAGGCTTCAGAAAGTGGATAATAAGAAACTTCTGTGAGTTAAAAGAACATGTTCTAGCCCAACATAAAAAAACTAAGAACCTTGAAAAAAGGTTTGACGAAATCCTAACGAGAATAGACAATTTAGAGAGGAATATAAGTGAATTAATGGAACTGAAAAATACAATATGAGAACTCCGTGAAGTATGCACAGGTTTTAACAGTCGAATTGATCAAGGAGAAGAAAGGATAACAGAGGTCAAAGACCAACTTAATAAAATAAAATGAGAAGACAAGACTAGAGAAGAAAGAGTAAAAAGGAATGAGCAAAGTCTCCAAGAATATGGGACTATGTGAAAAGACCTAATTTACGTTTGACAGGTGTACCTGAATGTCATGAAGAGAATGAATTCAAGCTGGAAAATATTCTTCAGGATATTATTCAGAAAAACTTTCCTAACCTAGTAATGCAGGACAATACTCAACTCCAGGTAATACAGAGAACACCACAGAGATATTCCTCAAGTAGAGCAACCCCAAGACACATAATCATTAGATTCACCAGGGTTGAAATAAAGGAGAAAATTCTAAGGGCAGCTAGAGAGAAAGGTCAGGTTACCCATAAAGGGAAGCCTTATCAGTCTCACAGCAGATCTCTCAGCAGAAACCCTACAAACTAGAAGAGAGTGGGGATCAATATTCAATATCCTCAAAGAAAAGAATTTTCAACCCAGAATCTCCTATCCAGCCAAACTAAGCTTCATAAATGAAGGAAAAATAAATTTTTTTGCGAACAAGCAAGCACTCAGAGATTTCATCACCACCAGGCCTGCTTTCAAGCGCTTCTGAAAGAAACACTATACACAGAAAGGAACAACCAGTATCAGTCATCCCAAAAACTTACCAAAAGGTAAAGAGTATGTCCATAATGAAGAATCTTTATCAACTAATGGGCGAAATAGCCAGAGAGCATTAAATGACAATATTAAACTCACAAATATCAACATTAATCCTAAATTTAAATGGATTAAATGCCCCAAAGACACAGATAGGCAAATTGAATAAAAAGTCAAAACCCATCTGTACTCTGTATCCAGA
The DNA here is from genome assembly GCF_049354715.1 of Callithrix jacchus. NCBI lineage: Eukaryota > Metazoa > Chordata > Mammalia > Primates > Cebidae > Callithrix > Callithrix jacchus. The sequence continues at coordinate 99,308,879 of NC_133510.1, read as the reverse complement.
TCCATCTCATAAGGAAGGACACACAAAGACTCAAAACAAAGGGTTGGAGGAAGACACACCAATCAAAAGGAGAGCAAAAAAAAAAAACAAAACCAGGAGTTGTAACTTTCATCTCTGACAAAATAGACTTTAATAGTAACAAAGATTAAAAGAAACAAAGAAGGGCATTACATAATGGTAAAAGGATCAATGCAACAACAGGAGTCAATGATCATAGATATATATGCACCCAATATAGGAACACCCAGATACATAAGACAAGTTCTTAATGACTTATAAAGAGACTTGGACTCCCGCACAATAATAGCGGGAGACTTTAATACCACATTGTTAATATTCGACAGATCAACGAGATAGAAAATTAACAGGGACATCTATGATTAGAACTCAGACCTGGAACAAGTAAACTCCATGAATATTTATAGAATTCTTCACCCCAGGTCCACAGAACATACATTTTTCTCAGTATTACATTACACCTATTTTGAAAGTGACCACATAATTGGAAGTAAGTCACTCTTCAGCATTTGCATAGCATTTCACAGACTTAAATGAAATATTGGTTGGCTGTTTGTTATTTTCTTCCCTTATTCCTTCCTGTCTCCGCTGTTAAGCACAATTATCAGCATAAAAGAGGTTTTTTTTTTTTTTACCCATTGTTAGATTGCGTTCCAGCCTGGGAAATAGAGCAAGACTCCTATTCTCTCTCTCCCCCTTTCTCTTTCTTTCTTTCATAAAAAAAAAAAAACAACACTGATTAATTGAAATACACTAAAATTAAGGAATTATTTTTATTTTCAAAAATGTGCACTAGAAGCCTATATATATATATATGGAATTACAGTCTTAAGGGACCACAGTTACATATGTGACCCACTGTGGAACAGAACGTTACATGGTACATGACTGTATATGTAGGTGTTTGTTGCAGGATGAATTTTGTCCTTCCCCAAACTATGCTGATGTCCTAATCCCTGGCCCCTGTGACTATGACCTTATTTAGAAAGGGGTCTTTGTAACCAAGTTAAGATGAGGTCATAATGCATTAAGGTGGGCCCTAATCCAATGATCAGTATCTTCATAAAAAGAGGAAAATCGGCCGGGCACAGTGGCTCATGCCTGTAATCCCAGCACTTTGGGAGGCCGAGGCAGGCAGGTCACAAGGTCAGGAGTTCAAAACCAAGCTGGCCAACATATTGAAACCCCATCTTTACTAAAAATACAAAAATTAGCTGGGTGTGGTGACAGGCGCCTGTAGTTCCCGCTACTCGAGAGGCTGAGGCAGGAGAATCACCTGAACTCAGGAGGCGGAGATTACAGTGTCATTGCACTCCAGCCTGGGTGACAGAGAAAGACTCCATCAGGACGGGAGGGAGGGAGGGAATGAAGAAAGGAAGGAAGGAAGGAATGAAGGAAGGGAGGGAGGGAGGGAGGGAGGGAGGGAGGGAGGGAGGAAGGAAGGAAAAATCTGGACACACAGAATGGGGAGAATGCCATGCGCTGATGGCGGCAGAGAGCCGAGTGAGGCAGCTGCAAGCTAAGGCACCCCAGGGACTGCTGGCAAGCCCGGGAGCGGGGAAGAGGCAGGGAAGGAGACCATCCGAGTCAGAGGGAGCACATCCCTGCTGATACCCTGCTCTGGACATCTGGCCTCCAGAACTGTGAGACAACACATTCCTGTTGTTTTGAGCCACCTACAGTTTGTGGTCATCTGTTCCAGCAGCCCTAGGAAACTACAGGACCATAACACTTTTTTTTTCTTTTAGTTTATCACTCATTAATATCAACTTCCATGACATAAATGGTATGCATCTGTGTAGCGGACACGTCAGTGTTTTTTGTTTTTCTGAGACAGAATTTCGCTCTTATTGTCTAGGCTGGATCTTATTGCCCAGGCTGGAGTGCAGTGGTGCAATCTCAGCTCACTGCAACCTCCACCTCCTAGGTTCAATCGAATCTCCTGCCTCAGCCTCCTGAGTAGCTGGGATTACAGGCATGTGCCACCACACCCAGCTAATTTTTGTATTTTTATTAGAGATGGGGTTTCATCATGTTGGCCAAGCTGGTCTCGAACTCCTGACCTCAGGTGATCCACCTGCCTCGGCCTCCCAAAGTGTTGGGATTACAGGTTGTGAGCCACCAAATCCAGCTGACATCAGTGTTTTATCCATTTGCTCATTCGTCCAGCATTTACTAAGCAACTACTACATGCCAGACCCTGTCTGAGGTACCAGAGCAACAAAAGTGGTACAGCCAGAAGGCCACAACAACGGAAGCTATACAGACAGCTACGATGTAATACAGTCAGTTTCATAAATACACATAACTGAAATGATGAGCTTTCACTGCGATGGGCTTATCGGGTGCCTGATACTGTGCTAAGCACTTTGTCTGCATCATCTTATCATTTCTTTTGATCCTCACACAGTCCAGTGAGGAAGGGTGCTGCTCTCACTGCCACTTTCCAGTGGGTGAACTGAGACTCTGAGGTTGAGGGACAGCTGGACTCTAACCTCAAGGGCTCTGGATACCAAGTCCCCACCAGTCACTGACAGAGCCCAGAAAGGGGAGACTGGCTTCAACTGCAGGAGCTCAGAGAAGTGCCGGAGCTTTGATTCAGAGCGGTGAGGGAGAGTCATTTAAATATGAAAGCATCAGCCAGGCATGGTGGCTCACGCTTGTAATCTCAGCACTTTGGGAGGCCAAGGAGCATGGATAACCTGTGGTCAGGAGTTCAAGACAAGGCTGGCTGACACAGCAAAACCCCGTCTCTACTAAAAATATAAAATTTAAAAAAACAAAACCGAAAGCATCTTAGTGGTTGAGTTTTCAGAACAGATTAAATGTATGAAAATATGCAACTGAGGAAAGAAACTCTTGTTGTCTGTCTTCAATCATTAAAAAAGCATGACAAAGTGCTCCTGATAGGTCCTAAGTGAAAAGGGCCGTTACAACACTCAGATCGGGTGTCCTCCTATCTCCATGCACCTGTGCAGCAAGACAGCAACAAACACTTTGATTTTCTTCTTCTTTTTATAATAAATTGTGCTAAACTTTTTTACAAAGAGACAGGGGTCTTGCTATGTTGCCCAGGCTGGGCTTGAACTCCTGAGCTTAAGTGATCCTCCCAGGTTCTAAGTTTCTTAACACTGTCTGAAATTTTCAAATTAGTGACAGAGAAATTATCATCTGTATTATTATTCTGACTCATGCTTCATTGTGCCTGCCCTGTTTGGGGCCCTGCTCTCAGCCCTGCGTGGGCATGAACACAGTGAATCCCACCACAGACCCATGGTGTAGACGCTACGATTATACCCACTTTACAGAAAAGGAAGCTGAGACCCAGACAGATTAGGCAACATGCCCACAGTCATGGAGCTAGATTCAACTCCAGACGATCTAGGCTGGAGCTCAGGTTGCAATCACTTCACTACTATAATCTGAGAGGGGAGGAAAAGAACACTTTTAGGAGGAGCAGTGCTTCAAGTGCCTCAGCCCCAGCCTGACCCATGAGCACACATACAATTCTCCTCCAGTGCCTTCTGCAAGTTTTGCTCACATTTTCCACTTTTTTTCTCTGCCCATTTTTAATATTCTGGAACGAGCTAAAGATATGACATATAACATATAAAAACAATGATATTCTCATGCTTGTCTTCTCCAGCAGGAAAAATTCCCTATTAGGACAAGCCAAGGTCTGTGCAGCTGCAGCCATGAGGGGAGAGATGACAGCGAGCAAAGGACAGAAGAGATGCCGGGGAAAAGGGCGCAGGTGCCGAGTTCGGCAGGTACCTGATTTCTGCATGGAAAGGCTCTGGATAAATGTTAGTGAGGAAGAGGAGGACATGGAGAAGGAAGAGAACACTAAAAGGCAGACGGTCAGGCTGAGCTGTATGTGACGCTGAGAAATGCACACGGTTCACGGCAGCTTGAAGTTCAGGGCGGCACACACGAGGGTGCCCAGGTGGCTTCGCATTCACAAAGACACTGCTCTAATCTGTCTCTCAATTGAGAGGCCGAGCCACTTAAAACTGCCATTTCTATGAGCCGAGAATGGTCACATACTGGCAATGCACAGTGAACTTGCATTTACCATCACAAAGTCACACTGGCCAAACTGAAGCAAGAAAGTGCTCATCGGAAAATGTAAAATAGAGTGTAGTTTTTGTCACCTTTTTTGACATACCTCTTCTTCCTCCATCTTTCTCCATCCCCTCTTTTTCCCTCTCCCCTCCATTTCCCTCATCCATCTCTTTTCTTCTCATCTTCCTCCCCGTCTCCCTCTTTTCTTTTCAAACTGTCGAGCTTTCCATCTTACTCACCACTTGAGAGCATTTTATAAGAATCAAACAGCCATGTGTGTGTGCATGCATGTGTGTGCATATGGCCATGGCTGTGTGTGCCTATGGACCTGTGTGTATGCAAGTGAGCATGTGTGTGCACGCATGTGCACATCTGTGTGTGCCTGTGGATGTGTGTGCATGTATGTGTGTGCATATAGCCATGGCCATGTGAGCATGTACATATGGGCATGGGTGTGCACACGTGGACATCCATGTGCACATGTGGACATGTGTGTATGGGCAAGGATGTGCACCTGTGGACACCTATGTGTGCATGTGGATGTGTCTGTGTGCATATGGGCATGGGTGTGCACATGTGGACATCTATGTGTGCATGTGGACAGGTGTGTGTGCATGTGGATAGGTGTATGTGTATACTTGTGTGTGTGCATGTGGACAGGTGTGTATGTATATACTTTGTGTGTGTACATGTGGACAGGTGTATGTGTATGTGTATACTTGTGTGTGTGCATGTGGATAGGTGTATGTGTATACTTGTGTGCGTGCATGTGGATAGGTGTGTGTATGTGCATGTGGACAGGTGTGTATGTGTACTTTGTGTGCGTGCACGTGGACAGGTGTGTGTGCATGTGGATAGGTGTGTGTGTGCATGTAGACAGGTGTGTGTGCATGTGGATAGGTGTGTGTGTGTGCATGTGGACAGGTGTGTATGTCTATACTTGTGTGTGTGTATGCATGTGGACAGGTGTATCTGTGGAAGAAAAGACATGGAACAATTTCTTCTGGTGGCCAAAGTCTACATGACACAACTGGACAGTAGGATACTCCTGTCCTCACTGCCAGCTCCAGCTCAATTCTTGGGGCTGCTCAAAGGTCATGTGGCCAGCCCCCATGCTCTGCCTGGCAAGAGAGAAAGGGGCAGTTTGGTAGGCAGGCCATACCAGCCACCTGGACTCCTGACCTTGGGCTCCATCTGATGCATAGCATTTGCTGGGATTCTTCAGTACTCAAGTTGTTTCTTTTCCCTATTTTTTTTTTCTTTTTAAGAGACAGGATCTCCCTCTGTTGTCCAAGCTGGAGTGTAGTGGTACAGTTATAGCTCACAGTAGCCTCCAACTCCCAGGCTCAAATGATCCTTGCACCTCAGCCTCCCAAGTAGCTGGGACTACAGGCATGCACTTCCATACCCAGCTAATTTTTAATTCTTTGTTGAGACAGGGTCTCACCTTGCTGCACAGGCTGATCTCAGACTTCTGGGCTCAAGTGATCCTCCTGCCTCATCCTCCCAAAGTGCTGGGATTAGGTGTGAGGCACCACGCCCAGCCTGATCTCTTGGTAACAAATAAAACTTCTTAGGTTGTAATATCCTTTGGGCAGCCTGAATGCCTACCTGGAACTCAAGACATTCAAAGGCAAAGGAAATGAATGGCCCAGAAGACAGGGCGTGTGTGTGCCTTTTAGCTGGTAATCTGGGCGGACCAGCTAGGTTCAAATCCAGGCTCTGCCACTCACTGGCTGCGTGAGCCTGGACAGGTTTCTCGTACAAGCCTCCATTCTCACATGTATAAGGAGGATGATGTCAGCAGCACCTGTCTATGGAGCTGTTGTAAAGTTTAAAGGAGACAAAGCATGAAGTACTCAGCACAGGCCTTAGCATCTAACAAAGTGCCAGCACATACTTGTTGACTCAAGGCTATGAAACTGCTCTCTCGAGATTTAAAAATCTGCCCAAGGGAGATAAGATGTAGTCTAAACAGGAATGGCTTTGCTAATTTTGTGAGCAGTCAGTAAGCAGTCATTTCCAGTGCAGAGATCCCTTCCTGCTAAAGAGACACAACCCTTAAGCCTCCAGGCCCAGGCCAGGGAAGAGAGGAGTGGAGTCCCAAAGGCTTCTTTTCTTTTTTTTTTTTTTTGAGGCGGAGTTTTGCTGTTGTTACCCAGGCTGGAGTGCAATGGCGCCAGCTCGGCTCACCGCAACCTCCGCCTCCTGGGTTCAGGCAATTCTCCTGCCTCAGCCTCTGAGTAGCTGGGATTACAGGCACGCGCCACCATGCCCAGCTAATTTTTTGTATTTTTAGTAGAGACGGGGTTTCACCATGTTGACCAGGATGGTCTCGATCTCTTGACCTCGTGATCCACCTGCCTCGGCCTCCCAAAGTGCTGGGATTAGAGGCGTGAGCCACCGCACCCACTTCTTTTCTTTGATACCTTGATTTAAAACAAGGAAAATGCTGGATTCTTTGTAAATATCCAGAATTTACAAAGAACTCAAACAGATTTACAGGAAAAAAACAAACAAGCCCATTCAAAAGTGGGCAAAGGATATGAACAGACACTTTACGAAAGAAGACATATATGAGGCCAACAATCATATGAAAAAATGCTCATCGTCACTGGTCATCAGAGAGATGCAAATCAAAACCACATTGAGATACCATCTCACGCCAGTTAGAATGGCGATCATTAAAAAATCTGGAGACAACAGATGCTGGAGAGGATGTGGAGAAAAAGGAACACTTTTACACTGCTGGTGGGAGTGTAAATTAGTTCACCCATTGTGGAAGACAGTGTGGCGATTCCTCAAGGCCTTAGAAATAGAAATTCCATTTGACCCAGCAATCCCATTACTGGGTATATATCCAAAAGACTATAAATCGTTCTACTATAAGGACACATGTACACGAATGTTCACTGCAGCACTGTTTACAATAGCAAAGACCTGGAATCAACCCAAATGCCCATTGATAATAGACTGGATTGGGAAAATGTGGCACATATACACCATGGAATATTATGCAGCAATCAGAAATGATGAGTTTGTGTCGTTTGTAGGGACATGGATGAATCTGGAGAACGTCATCCTCAGCAAACTGACACAAGAACAGAAAATGAAACACCACATATTCTCACTCACAGGCGGGTGATGAAAAATGAGAACACATGGACACAGAGAGGGGAGTACTAAACACTGGGGTCTATTGGGGGGAAAAGGGGAGGGCCAGTGGGAGGGGGAGGTGGGGAGGGATAGCCTGGGGAGAAATGCCAAATGTGGGTGAAGGGGAGAAGGAAAGAAAAGCACACTGCCATGTGTGTTCCTACGCAACTGTCTTGCATGCTCTGCTCATGTACCCCAAAACCTAAAATCCAATAAAAAATTTATTAAAAAAAAAAAAAAAAAAAAACAATGAAAATGCTTTTTGACTTTCAAAGCCCAGCTATTTAGGCACTCTGCCAGCAGGCAACGAGAGTGTTTTCCTTCAGCGCCCCCCAGTCCCCCCTTCCCACTGCAGAACTGAGAACCTGGGGAAACATGCAGAACAATAAGCCATCTGCGAGGCTTTCAGACAGTGCAATTTGCAGGAAATGCTTTTATATCTTCGTAGGACTCGGCAGTAAGTCAGGATTAATTAATTGCTACATTAAAGGAGAGCACCTTTGGCATTTCAATGACATAATCACATGCAATTACGATCATATAAAGGAACACTTTACAATTAATGATGTCTCTACTTCCTGAAATGTATAATCCTTATGTCTTGAATTCCAAAGAGGTTGGCAGAAGGCAGGCCCTAAATATAGATCAGGAACTAATATTTAAACCAGTTTTTAATTTACTTTTTAATGTGAACAATAAAACCAGAATAAAAGCTTACCATTATCATGGCTCTACGTCTTTATGTCTTAGAGGCTAAATATTCAGCAACAACAGATTCAAACAGAAATGGCCAATAATTACAGGCCTGAAATGCTTCTCCTAAATAGCAATAATTTTGCCCTAGCAAACACATTAAAACTGCTTTTCCAGAAATGCATTAAAACTCATTCGAATGGTCCTGGTTTTGGCAACCACGCTATGTTATCACTTAACAAAGCACTCTGCCTCATCTCTGTGACTTCACAATGAAAATGGTTTTTTCTTCCAATTAGGGAAGTGTCCCATAAAGTTGCAAGCACCACATACCAAGCAGCGTTCTAAGAACTTAACACGTAATGGCTCGGCTAGCCATCATGACCATCCTGAGACAGGATTCCTATTCCTATCATTATTCCTATGCTGATTCCAGTTTTAGAAAGGAGAATACTGAGGCACTGAACAGTTGAAAAATAATTTGCTAAAGCTACCACCTCCCAGGAAAGGTCCCTTTAATTGAAGCACAAATCAGACAGGATAAACAGACTTTCCAGATTTTAACATGCATTCTGTCATCAAGTGACTCAACATGAGGAAAGCCCCAGAACCCCCCTGCATCTCATGTCTATTGTTAGCAAACCTCTTTCGCAAACTCAGATGAAAATGGAGAAGAAACAAAATGTGACCCTCAGGAATATCCCAAGGGCTCCTGGGGGTGGGAATCCCTATAGCATAGCTTTTCTCCAAAAAGAAGGCATGCATTGCCTCTATTTTATTTTCTAATTTGATTCACAGCACGCTATTATCTTCTTTCATCAATGAACTACGCAGAGGGGATTCCGCTCCCTCCCCAAGATGGTCTCACGCAAGGTCAAGGGATTACCTTGTCATAATAGTATCGCAGGGCTCTGCTCAGCTTATCATAGTTCATATTTGTTTTGTTTTTTCGGAGTCCCCACAGCTTGGCCACTTCTTCTGCTTTGAGGAGCTTGAATTCACCATCGTTGGAGGTCCAGCAGATCAAATGCTCATGTTTCTGATCCAGCAGCAACTGCAACAGGAACTGCCACAGCGTGATTGCACTCTCCATACCTGGGGGAGAGGAGGCCAGGTCAGAGCTGGTGGTCACGAGGCCGACCGAACTTGGTGGGAAAGGGGGGCTTCAGAATGGGCAACTCAGCTGTCCCCTCCTTCCCCCCATGAACCTAATAAAAAGTAGCTTTCACGTCCATCTCCATGGGTCACTGAACCGGGAGCTTCCTGGCTACATTTCTGTAAGAGGCCACAATTCAGAAATACAGGGAGGCCCCGTGGTCCTCTATTCACCATATGTCTGCTCGAGTGATAGCGAAGCATTGGGAATAATGTGGAACAACCATCAATGACATGACCACCTGCAGAACAGGTTCCCATTCAAACCATTCCCCAGTTAACACAAGTGTCTATTCCCACCCATCCTATCAATTTCTCTTTGGGTCCGTGATATAGTTTGGATGCATGTCCCTGCCCAAATCTCATGTTGAATTGTAATCCCCAACGTTGGAGGTGGGGCCTGGTGGTAAGTGACTGGGTTATAAGAGTGGATCTCTCATGAATGGTTTGGCACCATCCCCTTTGGTACCACACCTGAGTCACTGACTGAGTTCTCATGAAATCTGGTCATTTAACAGTGTGTGGCACCTCGCCCCTGGCTCTCTTGCTCCTGCTCTGGCCATGTGACATGCCTTCTGCTATGATCGCAGGTTTCCTGAGGCCTCCCCAGAAATCCAGCAGATGCCAGCATCATGCTTCCTGTGCAGCTTGCAGAACTGTGAGCCAATTCAACCACCTTCCTTTATAAATTATACAGTCTTGGGTATTTCCCTATAGCAATGTGAGAAAGAACTAGTACAGTCGGTCTCTAACTAAAATGCTGGACCCCGTGTTAAGTGCACTTATACAGGTACCTGGAGTATCGCTCCCGTGGCTGTGATATATGTCTAAATGTTACTGCCTTTCCTACTACCTGATAAGCTTCATGAGGGAGGGACTTTGCTGGATCACTTTGTTATTGCCGGCACCCTGATAACCCGCACAATGCTCAAAGCTGCCCAGTCCGTGGATGCTTGTGAAACTCAACAATCACAGCCAATTGCAGAGACCTTCCCTTTCCTGTCACTCATTATGCTGCAGGTCAAAACCCACCATCACAGGCACGCAGATGGGAAAAGCAATTTTTCCCACCAAGACAAAAACCTATAAAATGTTATCCTTTCCTTTGACTCTGGTGAGAACTTTTAAAATGCTATTCCTTCTGGGTAAAATGCTGTTCCCTAGCTTTGGAGCCTGGTGAACTCCTTCTCATCCATCGTGACCCAGCTCAAACAGGACCTTCTCAAGGAAATTTTTCCCCACTTGTGGCAGTTTCTCAGTTTCAGGCATTTGAGGACTTTTATGGCAATGGGTATTGATTCTAAGCAGTAATAATAATAATCCATTTGTTTTATCAATGTTCATTACTTTTTTTAAAAAAAGGTGGTTAGACTGGCCTCAAAAGCTTTGCCACAGGACTATGTTGTGAGTGGCCAGAGAGAGCCTGGGTTCAACCCCTTGGATGGGAAGGAGACATGGAAGTCCTGGGGTGGGGTGAAGGGTGGGGGGAGCAGGAAGAGCACCTGGAGTGACAACAACCCAGGGGGCAGTGAAAAAGATGTGCAGCTCCGGGAGACCCAGAAGTCAGAATAATTGCCTTGGGGAGGGTTATTTGCACCAATATTGTCAACCCCACAACTCCTCCCAATTAAAGGAAAGTAGACTAGGCGTGCTCTCCAATTACCCATAGGGCTTGCTTTTTTTTTTTAAGATGCAGTCTCCCTCTGTCACCCAGGCTGGAGTGCAGTGGCGGCTCACTGCAACCTCTGTCTCCTGGGTGCAAACGATTCTCCTGCCTCAGCCTCCTGAGTAGCTGGGATTATAGGCACACACCAGCACACCCAGCCAATTTTTATAGTTTAGTAGAGTCAGGGTTTCACCATTTGGCCAGGCTGGTTTCAAACTCCTGACTCAGGTGATCCGCCCGTCAGCCGCCCAAAGTGCTGGGGTTATAGGTGTGAGCCACCGTGCCCAGCTCCCACAGAGCATTTTATCTAGGGCTCTTTAAAGGGGATATTCTTTTTTTTTTTCTTTTTTTGAGATGGAGTTTCACTTTTGTTACCCAGGCTGGAGTGTAACGGTGCAATCTTGGCTCACCACAACCTCCGCCTCCTGGGTTCAAGCAATTCTCCTGCCTCAGCCTCCCAAGTAGCTGGGACCACAGGCACGCGCCACCATGCCCAGCTAGTTTTTTGTATTTTTAGTAGAGACGGGGTTTCACCATGTTGACCAGGATGGTCTTCATCTCTTGACCTCGTGATCCACCCGCCTTGGCCTCCCAAAGTGCTGGGATTATAGGCATGAGCCACTGTGCCCGGCCTAACGTGGATATTCTTTACAGAAATCACTATTAACCACAATGGTCTGTAAGATAGTCACTATCATTTCATCACTGGGTCAAAACCACCTTTGCATCTCCGGAGTCTTGCAAGTCCCTGTTTTGGTGGGATGCATGGCAGCTGATGGGCCCCAGCTCCTCACAGGACCACCCTTCTGAGGACTTGGATGTGAGCCACAACTTTCTTCTCTTCACTGGCACTGCAAACGGCTAACAGTTGCTGCAAATTCTTGAGATGTTCTTGGCCACACACTTGAGACAGTCAGCTTGAATGTATCTCTCCTGCTCAGAAAATCTGCTGCTAAGGGCAGAACGCTGCCGGTGGGTTTGGGGGTCAGCAGGGAAGGGGCTCTGGGCTCTGCTCACATGCCAGGTAGGGAAGTGGTCAGCCCCTGCCACCCTCCACCTTGAACTGACATCATGTTCCACATGGGACAGGAGGGTGGCAGAAACGTCTATCCGGGTACTGTACACTTAGCACTCCACCTGCCTGGCCTCCTCGCAGCTTTCTGTGCATACAGAAATCACTTTGCATTTCGATCCAACCCCAAGTATCAGAGACCACGTTCTGGGCGTGACTTATGAGAACCCATATGGCAGACCTGTCAAACGTTCTCCGTTCTCAACTCCCCTCTCCTTAGGTGACTGTGTGGTATTGCACCAGGGTGGCTGTGGGAGGAGTGCTGACATTGGGGCTTAGCCATGGGACTGCATTTGGCCAGTACACTGATGTAGAAGTGACAGCATCCCAATTCCGAGCTGGGGTCTTCGGAGGCATCATAAGTTGGCACTTTTCCTCCTGTGCTGTCCCCGAAATGAGATATATGATGCCCTGAACTCAACCCAAAGTCCGAAGCCAAGCACCACCCACCCGTCGTCTGAAGCAGCATCCCTGACACTGACTTGTGAGAAAAATTAATGCCGCTGTAAGCCAGTGATCTTGGGGCAACTGGTTCCACAGCACCGCTGGGGCAAAAGCTGATTATTATAATACAAGATGTCTTTGTTTACAAAAAAAAAAAAATTCCCCCTTTGCTGGGGGCGCCATTATCTTTATACTCTAGTGCTTGTGTTCAAAATCATGAGGAAGGTCGGGTGTGGTGGCTCACGCCTATAATCGCAGCACTTTGGGAAGCCAAGGCAGACAGATCACTTGAGGTCAGGAGTTCGAGACCAGCCTGGCCAACAGAGCAAAACCCCACATCAACTAAAAACACAAAAATTAGCCAGGCCTGGTGGCATATGCCTGTAATCCCAGTTACTTGGGAGGCTGAGGCAGGAGAATTGCTTGAACCCAGGAGATGGAGGTTGTGGTAAGCCAAGATTGCGCCACTGCGCTCCAGCCTGGGCAACAAGAGTGAAACCCTGTCTCAAAAAAAAAAAAAAGAAAGAAAATCATGAAAAAGTATGCTACTAGGTGTGGGGGGACCAGCTGATTGCATTTTTACTCAGAGGCCACATGTGGGCTAAGTGGCACCATGGGTGCTATGGCCATAGTCTCAGGCAAAGGTAGGAAAGAAAGGAAGAAAAGGGAGAGGTGAAGATCAGAAAGGAGAGGAGCAAATGGTGGGGATGGGGACCTGCCACTTCAGGGCTTCCCGGGTTTCTGGAATAAAGGAACTTGCCCAGAGAAGGCAAGGAGCTGTTCACTAGAAATCACAGAAATGCCCGCTGCTCAAGCAAGCTGCAGAGCTTAGGTGGCAGCTGCAGGCACCGGGATCATCAGAGGATTATTCAGAGGGGTTGCTATGCGCAACCCCGCTCCAGCAGAGGTGACTAAGGGCTCAAGCCTCTCCTCTCTGAGGCATGCCCAGCCCCTCCCCGGGCTGAGGGCCTGGTTCTCCTCTTCTAGCACTCTCTAGAGCCACTCCTTGACCCTGGTGGATCCACCAGTTTCGATGACTGGGCAGTCACGTAAGCCCTCCTGGTGGAAATCCCAGCCAGACATTTCTCAGAGCTGAGTCGCAAAACTAGCTCCCTACTCAGGGCTTATCGGCGCATCTACAAAGATCAGTCACTCCTGTCTCCGCTCAGCAGAAGTCATTCTCGGGTATGGTGGAGGCCCCAGGCAGCTCTGGAACCCACCATCCTTCTGGCCAGAGCCATCTGCATGATGAAAATGGGTGGCTGTACGTGGGGAGGCTCAGGTAGAGGGACAGGTAGGCAATGGGCCACCAGCTGCCACAGTTCTCTCCATATTGTTTTCATTCTGCTCGATGTAGTTTATGATGAAATCAAGTTTCATAATTTACACACTATTTTCACATCCAATCACACTACATTCACTACGCCTCTGCCAGCTGGAACTTTTGCCCTCTGGGGTGTTGGAAAACAAACTTTCTACCACTGTGCTGGGAAGCATGCCCTTCCAATAACCGCTAACGCTATAGATTTTTGTAAACTCATCTATATGAGTATCTCTCTCACCAGAAAAAAACATTTAAGCAATTTTTAAAAAAATTAATTCCTTGATACCTAGAATCCTTAATGAAGTCCAATATCTTAACAGGCAGGTACAATGAAGCCCATTTATCTGATGCCACTTTAAGGAATGTGTGTAATTCAGACAGCATGCTGTGGCTCCTAAACAGTTGACTAAAGTGGTGGTAGTTGAGATTTACATTTGACAGATTATTATGCACACGGAGGTCTGCTCTATGATAAAATCTTTCATCCGCCTAACTGGGCTGAGTTCCCCCAACTCTCAGCTCCAGATATGTAGATACATGAAAGAAATGCTAGAAATCTTTTATTTAAATTCCTCTTATAAAATGCTTATCTTTCCCTCCTCAGACCCCCACTTTTTAATTTATTTTTTTCTTTGTTTTGAAACAGAGTCTCACTCTGTTGCTAGGCTGGAGTGCAGTGGCTCACTCCACTGTGATCTTGGCTCACCACAACCTCCGCCTCCCGCGTTCAAGTGATTCCCCTGCCTCAGCCTCCCAAGTAGCTGGGATTACAGGTGCCCACCACCACGCCCGGCTAATTTTTGTATTTTTAGTAGAGACGGGGTTTCACCATATTGGCCAGGCTGGTCTTGAATTCCTGACCTCGTGATCCACCCAGCTTGGCCTCCCAAAGTGTTGGAACTACAGGCGTGAGCCACCCCACCCGGCCAGACTCCCGCTTTGTTACGATTGGGGGGTACGGTGCATGTTTGTTACATGGATATATTGCATAATGATGGGGATTGGGCTTCGGTGTACCTGTAACCCAAATAGCGAACACTGCACCCAACAGGTAATCTTGCAGCCCTCCTTCCCTCCCTCTCTCCCCGTGTCTATTATTCCCATCCTTATCAGCTGTTATTTTGAATGTACACAATTTTATCACATATTTTAATGCCATTCTTTTTGCAGAATCGAACTCTGCTTTCACACTGAGGCCCATCCCCCTGCTTTTAGAGGCATTGCCGCTCTTACAGGAAGAGGTGCCCCTTCACATCTGATACCTTCTGGACTCCTCTGACCTCACCTCAACCCTGCAGCCTGCAGGGCCTTCCCATCTCTGGCTGGCCTCTCACCATTTATACAAGCACTGGCCAGGACCCCGGTCACAGCTGGCGAAGGCCCACCCCTCCTACTCCAGAAGGCAAAACCACCTGTTACTCGCCCCAACTTCTTTCCCTTTGTAATGCAGAGCTGTGGTGCCATAGCAGAGTGAAGTTGGATCACTTAGAGCAGGTTGTCAACTGTCAATCATATGCATACCTCTTTTAAAGGAGCAGATGGAAACGTGGTATGTTCTCAGTGTTGACAAATGATTTTTTTCCAAACAGAGTGTCACTTTGTCACCCAGGCTGGTGTGCAGTGGTGCAATCTTGGCTCACTGCAACCTCTGCCTCCCGGGTTCAAGCTATTCTCCTGCCTCAGCCTCCTGAGTAGCTGGCATTACAGGCGCCTGCCACCATGCTAGGCTAATTTTTGTATTTAGTAGAGATAAGGTTTCATCATGTTGGCCAGGCTGGTCTCGAACTCCTGACCTCAGACAATCCGCCTGCCTCAGCCTCTCAAAGTGTTGGAATTACAGCTGTGAGCCACCAAGCCTGGCCAACAAATGATTTCTTATTGTATTTTTTATTATATTTATTCTTAACTATAAGCAATAAAAGTGGATATAAACTCAAGATCTGTAATTCCTATATAAAGATACAATGAAATTTAGAGACAAAATATATTCGTCCTCCACCCCATTCAAATTATCAATTTATTTTACAAACAATAGATATTTGGTAGAAACGCATCCACTTCTCACAAAAAAGTTATGGCAATGACTACTCTGCTGTAGGTTCTTCTGAATAAGGTGTATTTATACACTTTCCCCTATAAAGACTCCATTTCACCAGCCTGACCAACATGGAGAAACCTTGTCTCTACTAAAAATACAAAATTAAGACGGGCATGGTGGTGCCGGCCTATAGTCCCAGCTACTCAGGAGGCTGAGGCAGGAGAATTGCTTGAACCCGGGAGGCGGAGGTTGCGGTGAGCTGAGATCGCGCCTTGCACTCCAGCCTGGGTGACAAGGGCAAAACTCCAACTCAGAACAAAACAAAACACCTTCATTCTCTCCCCACTTCATTTTTTTTTTTTGAGTGCCCACTTTATGCTAAGACATCATCTGAGTATTTGAGATACATCTGTAAACCAAACAAAAGGACAAAGACTTGGGTCCCCACAGAGCTCACATTTGCATGGGAGAAGACAGGCTGTCAGCAACACACACGTGGTGAATGAAATGACAGGATGCTGGAAGATACCTGCTATGGAAAAAGGAAAGTGGAGCCAGCTAAAGAGATGAGGAGACCAGCTGGGCGGGGTGGCTCACGCCTGCAATCCCAGCACTTTAGGAGGCTGAGGCAGCGGATCATGAGGTCAGGAGTTAGAGACCAGCCTGACCAAGATGGTAAAACCCTGTCTCTACTAAAAATACAAAAAAAAAAAAAAAAAAAAAAAATTAGCCGGGAATGGTGGCCCACGCCTGTAGTCCCAGCTACTTAGCAGGCTGAGGCAGGAGAATCACTTGAACGCTGGAGGCAGAGGTTGCAGTGAGCCGAGATCATTCCAGCCTGGGCAACAAAGCCAGACTCCATCTCAAAAAAAAAAAAAAAAAAAAGAGAGAGAGTGAGACAGGGGCGTGCGGAGGCCTTGGCGAAGTATTAAGGTGGCCACTGAAACCCTCACTGAACTAAGAGTGGAGAAAGTCCCATTTTTTTTGAAACGGAGTCTTACTCTATCGCCAAGGCTGGAGCGCAGTGGCTCAATCTCAGCTCACTGCAACCTCCACCTCCCGAGTTCAAGCGATTCTCCTGCCTCAGCCTCCCAAGTAGCTGGGACCACAGGTACACACCACCATCCCCAGTTAATTTTTTTGTTATTTTTATTGGAGATGGAGTTTCAGCATGTTGGCCAGGTTGATCTTAAACTCCTGACCTAAGGTGATCCGCCAAGCTTGACCTCCAAAAGTGCTGGGATTACAGACGTGAGCCACTGCACCCAGTCAAGAAATTCCTTTGTTAAAAAATAATTTTCAAAAGAGGGTAAAATCATGGATCACATACAGATGCCAAAGTGAACACGTTAAAGATTTTATTTCACTCATAATTCAGTAGGGAACCAGGCAGATGTTATAATGAGTTCAAAAAAGAATCTGAATAATAGAGGCATTTATAGATAAAGAATATTGAAATAAATGCATAAAAATGGAGACAAAACTAGGGGTGGGAGTCAAAGGCACTCTAACGAGACAGAATTTGCCTGCCTATATACAAGAATTATTTCACAATCAGTTACCTATAGTCAACAAGGTTGTAGAATACTTCCCAAAAAATTAGAATTACATCATTTGGAGGGGGTCTTCACTAGAGTCAAGGATGCAGGGCCAGGTGCAGTGGCTCATGCCTGTAATCCCAGCACTTTGGGAGGCCAAGGTGGGCAGATGACGAGGTCAAGAGATTGAGACCACCCTGGCCAACACGGTGAAATCCTGTCTCTACTAAAAATACAAAAATTAGCCGAGTGTGGTGTCACGCATCTGTAATCCCAGCTACTCAGGAGGCTAAGGCAGGAGAATCACTTGAACCAGGAGGCAGAGGCTGCAGTGAGCCAAGATCACGCCACTCCAGCCTGGCCAACAGAGCGAGACTCTGTCCCCCCCAACCAAAAAAAAACAAAAAAAGAATGCAGTTTTTCACTTAAGCATAATTCTTTTCTTTTCAACTAGGTCTCACTGTTACCCAGGCTGGAGTGCAGTGGCATAATCTTGGCTCACTGCAGCCTCAACCTCCTGGACTCAAGCCATCCTCCATCTCTACCTCCCAAGTAGCTAGGACTGCAGGTGTGCACCACCACACCCTGCTAATTTTTAAATTTTTTTGTAGAGACGGTCTCACTATGTCGTTCAGGAGTCTCTGACTCCTAGCCTGAAGCGACCCTCATGCCTCAACCTCTCAAAGTGCTGGGATTACAGGTGTGAGTCATCACATCGGCTGCCTAACTATTTTCTTCAACTCAAATCAGGGGCTAGTGAAGTACTTTCATGTATTAGGAAGGTAAATGCAAATTCCAGAGCCTGATTCTCTGGGTTCAACTGCAAAGACCTGTCCTGTCTGGCTGTGGGGCTTTGGGGAAGTTACTTAACCTTTCTGTGCCTCAGTATCCTTAGAGGCAAAATGGGACTGATATGATAAAAGGAGATACTTATAGAGTTGTTGTAAGAATGACAAAAGATACTAGTAATGCATTTAAACTACACCTAAGGCAGAGATAATGCTCCTCGCAGAGCTTGTGATGGAGTCACATGGCCTTCACCAGGCAGGAAGGCATCGTGTAGGGCTATTTGTTCATTACAGGAGTTTGAGACCAGCCTGACCAAGATGGTAAAACCCCCTCTCTACTAAGAATACAAATAAAAAAAAAAAATTAGCCAGGAATGGTGGTCTGTGCCTGTAGTCCCAGCTAGTTAGCAGGATGAAGCAGGAGAATCACTTGAACCCTGGAGGCAGAGGTTGCAGTGGGCCGAGATCATACCACTGCACTCTGGGCAACAGAACGAGACTCCATCTCAAAAAAAAAAAAAAAAAATAGGGAGACCATTCATTCAGTGCCACACAGGCACTGAAATCCAGGAACACTCTTCAGCCACATGGTGACTGAGGTTTATAAGGTGACTTAGAGTATGCTTCTGTTTTGTCGTCTATCCCCAAATATGAAAGCACAAAAAAATCCTAAATGTTTGCAGAAAACTTAGATCCAGGAGCACAGATTCTGTGACTCCAACTTAAGAAACAATGGTTTAAATGCTGAGGTGAGGCCTCCAAGCTATGTGACCTCAGCAAAAATGGGCCTTGTGGCTCTCACCTTCCCTGGGGCACATTCTGCTCCCATCTATGTGGTTTCTCTGGAGTGGGTAGGGGAGTTAGGCACGTAAGAGCTGTTGGGTCAGAGATGGAAAAAAGAGAAATGTTCTAAATGACAAGCCAAGGGACGACAACGAAAAGTGTGCTCATGACCGCAGCAGACGGAGCCCACAGTTCACAGGCTGCTGAGCACAAAAGACACTGGGTAGAGAGGCGTGGAGGGTCCCAGAGGAAAGCCCTTGACCTCTGGCACAGACAGGGAGGGACATTTTTGCAGACTCTGGGTGATTATTTTCTGCCCTTATTCTGTTTTCAGCTCTTTTGCATTTAAAAAATGCAGTTATAAAAATAGTTTTGAGGCCAGGCATGGTAGCTCATGCCTGTAATCCCAGCACTTTGGGAGGCTGAGGCGGGTGGATTGCTTGAACCCAGGAATTCAAGACCAGCCTGAGTAAGAGTGAGACCCTGTCTCTACAAAAAATACAAAAACTACCTGTGTGTGGTGGTACACGTCTGTCCACCCAGCTACTCAAGAGGCTGAAGTGAGAGGATAGCCTCTGCCTGCAAAGTAGAGGCTACATCGAGCTGTAGTTTCGTGAATGCACTCCAGCCTGGGTGACAGAGTGAGACCCTGTACTTTAAAAAAAAAAAGTTTTATGTCCTTCTTAAGTCTTTTCAATGTTTTGATTCATGCTTTAATACGACAAAGCCTGAAAGAGAAAGATGCTATTGACAGAAATATTGATCCTTCTCATTATACTGTGCCTGCTTCCGCCTACGTGACAGCTGTCAGGTCACATGACAAGATCCCAGCTTCAGGTGTCCCAGTTCCTCCTGCCTCTGTCCCCGAGAAGCTACCAGCCTTTTCTAGGTGGCTGACCTCCTTCCTGTTGGCCACCTTGTTGGCCACAAGGTGGCGCCAGACGTCTTAATGTGAGTCGGGACCGCACAGACCCCTTATGCAAAGTGTGAGGTTTTTGTCTCCATTCTTAGAAGTCGAAATGCCCACTTATTTGTTCTTCTTTCTATTGATGGCAACCTAGCACTTCCCTTTGCTTGTTCCTGGTTTCATTTTTAGTAAGGTGGGAGTTGAGGACATAGAATTAGCTTTGATTTTCTTAAGCTTCTATATGGTAGGAACTAAAGAAATGAGCCAACTTAAAAAAAAAAAAAAAAAAAGCAATGAGAGAAAGCCCCCTAAAGAGAAAAACTTCTGGTTGAGGAATAAACAAAGCAGGTGTTCGTGAGGTGTGCGTGTCTTTTTTTGTTTGCTAAAATTTGCATGGTTAGAGACATGAAGATGGATGAACACTTCTCACTGAAAATTCCGGTGAGTTCAACTCCTTTGCCAGAGCCACATACGCTTCCATGTCATGATATTATCATCGTGTAAGACAAAGGGTAGAAGACAGTTCATTACAGAAAACGAACCCTGGACTTCAAAGAATTGGAAGAAACATTTTATATGATTAGGGATCTGCAATAACTCAGCACAGAGTAAATAAGGATAATATCTGGGTTTAAAAAATGGCCGGGCATGGTGGCTCACATCTGTAATCCCAAGGTCTGAGGTGGGTGGATCACAAGGTCAGGAGGTCGAGACCACCCTGACCAATGTGGTGAAACCCTGTCTCTGTTAAAAATACAAAAATTAGCCGGATATGGTAGTGCACACCTGTAATCCCAGCTACTCAGGAGGCTGAGGCAGGAGAATCGCTTGAACCTGGCAGGCAGAGGTTACAGGGAGCCAAGACTGAGCCACTGCACTCCAGCCTGGGTGACAGAATGAGATTTCGTCTCAAAAAAAAAAAAAAAAAAGCAAAACAACTTACACAAGTTCTGAAGTCTTTATTTTCAAAGAACATTTACATTATTTTAATCGTTATCACTGTGTATGAAAAATGCATGAAGCCAACTTTCTTGTCTCCCAAATTTTCATTTTCCATCATGGGAAAGAGAAAGATTGCTAGGCACGAGGGCTCATACCTGTAATCCCAGCACTTTGGGAGACTGAGGCAGGAGGATAGTTTGAGCCTAGGAGTTCAAGGCCAGCCTGGGCAACATGGTGAGATCCCCATCCCTACAAAAAATAAAAAAATTAGCTGGGTGTGGTGGCACACACCTGTAGTCCCAGCTACCGGAGGGCTGAGGCAGGAGGATCACTTAAGCCCAGGAGGCTGAGGCTACAGTGAGCCATGATCGCACCATTGCAGTCCAGCCTGGGCAACAGAGCATGAACCTGTCTCTCTGAAAAAAAAAAAAGAGTGAAAGAGATTTTTCAAAGGAAATCACTGACAACCACTGAAATAACAACATACGCGATTTACTGTGTACATGAACCACCCCTCTTTCCTTCTGAAACTATGTTGTAACTCAATTGGTTTGTCAGTGACTTTTATACGGGCGAATTTTCTTTGGAAAAGTAAATGACTGGCTTCATTAACTCTGGCTGAGAAAATGTCAGAACTATTCTGCTTCCTCCCACTTACTTCACCACACCCTACCCCACCACCATACAACCCAGCCTGTGTTATACTAAATTTTCAGAGTGGGCCACATTAAGACGGGAAAGGGCCTATTTCCATCAGACGCGGCCTCACATGGGTATCCCTTGATCCCTAACTTGACAACATTCTAAAACTTCTTAGGATTCCTGGTATAGCGTTTGTTCTTTCTGGGCTTAGAGAAGAACAAGCTGTCGATCTGCAGGGCGAAGAAATAACTGATTGTCCCAGAAAGAAAAAGCAGCCAGGCAATTTAAATGAGATGGTATATGGGAAAAGCTTGGCACAGCACCAAAGCCTTTTACATACGTATTTTTTTTGAGACAAGAGTCTCGCTTTTTCGTCCAGGCTGGAGTGCAGTGGCGTGATTTCAGCACTCTGCAAACTCCACTCTGCCTCAGCCTCCCAAGTTGGTGGGATTACAGGAATGTGCCACCACTCCTGGCTAATGGTTTTATATTTTTAGTAGAGACGGGGCTTTACCATGTTGGCCAGGCTGGCCTCGAACTCCTGACCTCAGGTGATCTGCCCGCCTAGGCATCCCAAAGTGCTGTGATTATAGGTGTGAGCCACTGCGCCCAGCCAAGCTTATGTGTGTTTTAAGCCTTCAACAAGGTTTCTCTGCCCCCCTTCATATATGCCTTACATGAAACACAACACAACTATTTATTTTTAGCCATCATTTCACTTGCATCACCCAGCACTTGCACCACGGCCCCTGACAAACAATAGGTACTCAATATAAAGGTGTGCAATGAATCAGTTTCTTTGGATCTCAGTTTAAGATGGGGATTGTAATATCTGACTTCGCAGACTCTTCCTAAATGAGCTAAAGAGCCTAGACAAAATAATTTTATTTTGCTTCCCCCTCCTCCGCCACCCCCGGGAGGAAGATGAACTCACTCCCTTCTCCCTGTCTTCATTGTCTGGGTCCTGTATCCCACCACGTGGCTCACCAGGTAGCCACACAAAGTGTGCACTATGTAGTCTTGAACACACACACACACACGTCTTCATTTAATCTCTTCTTGGAAAACATCAGACAAAAATTTTATTGGGCGGTTAAAGGAATATAAGCCTCCTAGATCAAAGCAGCCAACTGGTCACCTGGCCTCCCCAAATTGAGGCTGTCGTTCATTACAGCTGCTT
This sequence comes from Callithrix jacchus, assembly GCF_049354715.1. Lineage (NCBI taxonomy): Eukaryota > Metazoa > Chordata > Mammalia > Primates > Cebidae > Callithrix > Callithrix jacchus. The sequence continues at coordinate 99,286,468 of NC_133510.1, read as the reverse complement.
GGTTAACCACATCTACCTCCCCCCCAATCCCTCCCCCCACCCATCAACAGGCCCAGAAAACAGATTTAGAAGTCCTGGGAGCTGCAGGGAGTCTTTCCAGTAACCCTAAAATAGCAGCAGACCATGCCTTGAAAGATGAGTGGGGCTATAAAAACCAGAGGTTCCTACAACCTGGGACAGTCCCCAGCCTCCCTTAGAGTCTCACATGAAAGGACAGGCTCTGCTGACAATGCTTTTTCTTTCAACAGATGGGCTGTTCCTTCCCAGACATTTCTGGACTAAAACCTGAACATTCACTTTCTTTGCCATTGTTTTTACTGCCTGTGTTGTTTGCATTCTCTTAATTCTGGCTTGAAGCACGACCCACAGTTCTCGTACTTGGTAACATTCGGCTTCCTCTTCTGCAGGTTGCAGGCAGGAAGCTGGAAAATGGGCCACAGGAAACCTGGCCTCCTACATCTGCCCCACTTTGGCACCGCAGCTCTGGTTTCATTTTGTCCTGTGTGTTAGCTGTGTGTTAGCCTCCAGCACTGCAGCCCAGCTCTGCCTTCTGAGCCAACACTTACGCTCTGATCACCCAGGAAAACTCAGAACTTTTGTTCCTCCCGAAGTAATTAACCCTGTGAATTCAACACGGAAAAAAACACCAAGCAGATTCTCCTAAACAGTAGTCATTTGGATCAGAATAGTGTGGAACCAGAAAAATGATTCATTAGATGTAATAAAGCTACTAATAAAGCCACAATGAAAATGAAAGACTGTTTCATAACACTGGACACAGCAAAAGATTTTATGCTTTATTTCCTTGATTAAGTTCCATGGAAATGCAAAAGTTATTTTAGGTAAACATGATTACTAGTGGTCCAAGGCTGCCTGATGAATTTTCACTTGCTAGGCTTTGATATATAACGTACAAAAATAAGCTATAATCATATTTCATGATAAATATCAGATTGTGATATATTTTAAATTGTTTCCTAATAATATCACAACTATTAGGTTGAACTATAAAAAATTATTGTTTTTATGGATCTGAACTAGTCAAATACCAGCAATCTCATATGTTCTTTTTATTTTATTTTATTTTGTAGAGATAGGGTTTCACCATGTTGGTCAGGCTGGTCTCGAGCTCCTGACCTCAGGTGATCCAACTGCCCTGGCTTCCCAAAGTGCTGGGATTACAAGCGCAAGCCACTGCACCCAGCCCAATCTCATATATTCAACTTAAAATATATTCACATACATAAAACTCACACACACACACACACACAACACACACACACACACAATCACATCTCCAGGGCAGTTTTCTCTTCACATATTTGGTCCATGGACCTTTTTGAGAATCTAAAATTCTCTAGGAAAAAGATTTATTTATACAAAATACACATAATTTCACCAGGGTTTATAAAACTCTAGAAATAACGTACAAATTTCAAATTGAGAGAATGTTCTAGGAAAATGTTAGCTGTTAATATATCCTCCACCACCAGCAATACTGAGTTCCCATGGAACTCAAGACACGGGCTCATACCTAAAGAAATCCATTACTTCATTAAACAGGAGCTTTTCTTTTTAATGCAATTAAATTTGATGACCACTTACTATGTACCAGGCATTGTGCTAAGTGCTTTACACATGCTGTCTAAATTTAACACTCTCAGTTGGCTATGCCCATGAGGAACTATGACTTTGAAAGGTGAAATAAGACGCTCATGGCCACATGGGTCAAATGGGCCAAGAGAGCCTCATATCCAGGGGCATCTGGCCTCAACGTCCAGGTTCTTAATCACTGCGCAGATGCCTCCAGAGGCTTCATTTCTCATACACACTTCACTGCTGCTAAGAGAAAAGTCTCACTGTAATTCATGGGAAATACTTTCCCACTAGCAATTACATCAGGACACTTCCTTGTTCATTTCTAGCGTTGCCTGATCTGCGTCTCCAGCTGTTCCAGTCTGGTTCTGTTTCAGGAATCTTTGAACCTACCCCATCCATCATTTTGTTAACCAATGCCCTCCTTTCAAAGATCTGTATCGTGGTTTAGACAGGTTTCAGGTTCATCCAACACGAAATAAGCAAGGGTGGCTCTCGATACAAACAGGACGTGAGAAACTGCATGTTCTGGAAGTCAGTGCCTCCTGGACCTCCCACGGGGCGTTTGTATGCAGGACGGTGGAACAGGATGAAAGTCAGAGGAAACAAAAGTGAGCTAGCCTGGCCCAAGAGGGGCCCAAAACACGCATGCACCTCACGTCACAAAACGAATCATGAGAAGCACCTCAAGTATGAATAGGAACAGGCTGGAGTCCCACTGAAACCGTGCATGACAGTATCTGGCACCCAGCAGGGCCTCCAACACTTTCCTTTAAAAAGAAACACCTCTAGGGAAGTGCCACTTCAGGTTCTAAGAAAGCAGTGTCTAGGATTTCATGGAGGACCCACAAATGCCCTGAAAAACACACACTGTTCCGAAGTCAGAAAAACTTACTCCAATCTGGCCAGCTGATCGTCAGTTGGAGCTTTAAATGAATGAGCTCCCTAACAGTGGGCATCTGGCCCCCAGCCCCCATACTACTTTTGATTCTTATGTTTCAGAGGTCTTTGCTTGAATGGAAAATCTTTTACCCCAATTTTTATACCACTAATATCAACACAATCCAATCCTGCATAAAAGAGAAAAAAGTTGGAAGTCAAGAGGTACAAATTCTCATTGCAGCCAAGACCTTAAAGAGTTCTGTGATCGCAGCCGGGCGCTGTGGCTCACACCTGTAATCCCAGCACTTTGGGAAGCTGAGGTGGGCAAATCACAAGGTCAGGAGATTGAGACCATCCTGGCCAACACAGTGAAACTCTGTCTCTACTAAAACTACAAAAATTAGCTCGGTGTGGTGGCGTGTGGCTGTAATCCCAGCTACTCAGGAGGCTGAGGCAGGAGAATCTCTTGAACCAGGGAGTCTGAAGTTGCAGTAAGCCGAGATCGCACCACTCACTGCACTCCAGCCTGGTGACAGAGTGAGATTCTGTCTCAAAAAAAAAAAAGAGAGAGTTGTGTAATCTTATGTGCCTTGGAAAAAGGTAGGTCACAAAAAAAAAAAAAAAAAGGAAAAAGGGTCATGTGAGCTATGGCAGGGATGTTAACCTCTCTATTCCAAACTTCTCTGTTGAACAGGTAAAGCCAATGTTATTTCTGTACTTTATGTGTCATCAAACTAAAAGACTTCTTAAAAGTATTTTGAAAGTAAAAATATGTAATCCTTTTGATCAATACACTGTATAACTGATCTTTAAAATGAGGATGGAACAATGTCTTCAGCTTTAAAGACAGCTTTGATAGAAGTATTTCCTTAAATCTACGGTTGTCAGTGTAAGAAAATGTTTATTACCGTAAATACTTTAAAATGGTCTTACAAAAATCAAGATAAAGGAAATCTTACAGGCCACTTCCACTAGAATGAAACCCTAATCTTTCTGATACACTTGAAAGCTTTTCTGTACTAAAGAAGCTGATGAAAGTCCAAAGTATTTACCCAGTGCCATGAGAACATTTTTGCATGGATACAAAATGATGGTGGTTTTTCCACATCCAGAAACTGAACCATTTCCTGCCAGAGCATCCTCCAAACTCTTCTATTGTGTGGAAACTGTAAAATCTTTCTAAATCAGGACTTCCTCCTATTATGCTTTAGAGGCGTCTTTCTGGGAAGGGTAGATCCAAGGCAAAAGGTAGGAATTCCTGCAGCACCACCCAGTGGAAACATTAGAAAAAAAAAAAAGCAAGATAAAATATGTTTAATAAAAGAAAATCTCGTGTGTTAGCTCTTCTCACTAAAAATCTGGACACCACTCTTTCTGCATCGATGGCAACATGCAGTCTGTTACGCTTGCAAATGGCCATTCACATCGCGTCTGCCCTGTCTCTTTCACACATGTGCACACGTGCTGGGCTGTGGCAGGGTCAGGAAGGATGGTGCACCCCTGGGGAGGAAGGGGTCCCAGATGGGGTCAGGTGTGGGCTGTGACATCATCCCTTCCTCTCAGAAGGATTCCCAAGGGGCCCTGGGGACTGGGAAGTCTGCACAGCTGTACTGGGCACCCTAGTCCTGATGTGGCAATGAGCGTTTCCTGGCAGAGACGTGCCCAACCATCTGTGCACCTTCCCCTTCCCCTGGCCCAGCTGCACCTGGGCCGGGCCACCTCCACCATCTGCACAGCCATTCTACCTCCCTGGGTCTATCCTGGAGCGAGTTACAAAGCCTTCTCCTCCCCTTGCAGCTCCTTTCCCCAGTCCCTGCAAAGCCCCCTCCGGTGTGAGCATTGCCTGGTCCCCCTGTCCTACCAAGGCCACAGTGTCCTACCAAGGTCTCACAGCCTCCCTGGGCATCATTTCAGTTTGGTTACACTTCATTTACTGCCTCCACCAAAACTTATCTCTCCTCACCAGTGCCTGCTTCTCACCATGTATGACATATCAGGCTACAATTTTCTTGGGAACTGGATGAGGCAACAAGAACCCTTGACCTTCTCCCTTCCAGCTCCACAGAAAGCCCTGGCAGGGGCCTGGAGAAGGATAGATGCCACTGCATGCTCTTCGTGGGAAAACTGGGAACTTTCTTGTCTTCTCTATAGAACTTAAAATAACAAAGTAAACTCAATCATTTCTGGATGGTTAACTCACTTTAAAAAAACTGCCCCCTGGCTGGGCACGGTGGCTCACGCCTATAATCCTAGAACTTTGGGAGGCCGAGGCAGGTGGATCACCTGAGGTCAGGAGTTTGAGACCAGCCTGGCCAAAAGGCGAAACCCAGTCTCTACAGAAAATACAAAAATTAGCCATGCATGGTGGCCCGAGCCTGTAACCCCAGCTACTCAGGAGGCTGAGGCAGGAGAATCCCTTGAAGCCAGGAGGCAGAGGTTGCAGTGAGCTGAAATCGTATCACTGCACTCCAACCTAGCAACAGAGCAAGACTTTGTTTCAAAAAAAATTGCCCTCTAACGCAGCCTACCTGGAAAAGTTACCTTTCTCCCTTCCTGTAGTAAATCCACTGAAACCATTTTTAATCTTTCTTTTAAACAGTACACAGATAAGGCAAAGGATAACAGTTGGCTGAGCTAGACACTGTTTACAGTGTATACGATCAGTGCTAACACTTCACAGCGTCATATATTTGAATCACTGATCATTTATTATACAAAGGGTTAATATTGTATTATACATCTTTTTCTTTCTATTTCTGAAGTTTAACGTTTGCCAAAACATGTCAAGGTTTAGTTGGATAATACTGACATTACCTAGTCCTTGGGTCCCACTAAATACAGTATTGTTGCAAAAATGGTGACGAGTTACCGGTATTCATGACGGAGGCAGCACCATCAACATCTTTAGAGATTTTTGAGAAGCACAAAGAGCTACCTCAGAGAGGTGGCTCCTGAAGCAAGGAACTGGTTAGTTTCACTGTTTTTCTTTCGTGCTCTTCTCAAGAAAACGCTTTCATGGTTTAGAAAATGCAGATTCCAGGCATAAACATTTACACATAAATCTGGTATGGTACTACATTCACTTTGGAAGAGAACGATAACAAAGTGACTCTGCAGTCTTCAAAATACCATCGCCTGCTCATGTGGTGGACATGTGTGTGGGGTTTTAGCTGCCTCTGAAGTCACGAAGGTAGTCACTAGCCCTTTAATAGTTTTACCCTCCCCACACGCATATGTCTCACTCACATTTTTGTACAGTGGACATTAAGTCTAGCTGCATATGATGGCTACGGTGCCACATGCCGAGGGACACTAAGTCTACACAACTTCTAATACAGTTATTTTTAACAGGAAATAAAAATACGGCAGGGTTCAGGTAAAAAAGTGCAAGCACAAGCCCTCTTGCTTTTCATTCAATGTCTGTTTAAACAAAGCCTGACCCGTAGACAAACAACACTAAGTAGAACGCATTTTAAAATGGCTTGATGTCCCTGGTGGGTACTGTTATTTCTAAAACTTGCAAAAATAAGACAGTGAATGATTTCAAAACTTTAAATAGTCTTCTCATAATGCCTCATATTTAAAACCGATTTTTTAATTAACTGTCAAGATGCACTGAGTAAATGAGCAAAATAACACAGAAACTGTCATCGAGGGGCAGACCAACCATTCATTCATTCGTGTCCAAGGATCGGTGTTATGCAAAGGCCACCAAAAGCATCTGATGGAAGAGACTGGCTGTTGGTGACATTAGCATCAAACATCAATCTGTACTCCAAAGCATCCTCACTGCCCTTAATTCCCACATGGGCATCTACCACCCACTGGCTTGGCCAGTCCCTTTTTGAAATATCATATACAACTTATTCTCTATCTGCTCTTCCAATGATTGTTCAGCGTGAATATAATAACTGTACAAAATAATAGCCGTATCTTGCTTTAGAGGATCTTTTTTTTCCCCTTGTGAAAGATAATCACCTGGCTGGGCATGGTGGCTCATACCTGTAATCCCTACACTTTGGGAGGCCAAGGTGGGCAGATCATGAGGTCAGGAGTTCGAGACCAGCCTGGCCAACACAGTGAAGCCCCATCTCTACTAAAAATACAAAAATTAGCCAGGCATAGTGGTGCGTGCCTGTAGTCCCAGCTATTTGGGAGGCTGAGGCAGGAGAATTGCCTGAACCCGGGAAGTGGAGGTTGTGGTGAGCTGAGATTGTGCCACTGCACTCCAGCCTGGGCAACAGACTGAGACCCTGTGAAAGAAAGAAAACAAAGAAAAAAGAAAAGAAAAAAGAAGGAAAGGGAGGGAGGGAAGGAAGGAAGGAAGGAAGGAAGGAAGGAAGGAAGGAAGGAAGGACAGACGCCCTTTTGGTTAGGTAAAATATTTGAATTGATCTACATCAAGGTCTTAAAGTTTCTTCTTTCTGAAAGACACACTACTAGGCTTTAATAGTTAAGCTTAAAAACACACACAAAGGATGTGGCAGAGGCTGAAGGAAGACGCTGTTCTTGTGGTTCAGCTCTGATTGAAATCAAAGCAGGCAACAAGCTTATTTGAGAGCTGTGACCCTCAATCCTTTGAGAATTCATAGTAAACTTGAGTCATTCGATTCAAGATGTCTTCAAACAGCAAATAATTTTGTCATTAAAGTAACATACTTAAAGAAAACTTTAACACTCTTCAGATTACTTCATTTGTCATCAGTGCAGCACTGAGAACTAATGGTACAGCAACTACAGGAGTGAATTAAGTGAGGACAGAAACGCCAAGTTGCCGATTGGCTCTTCTGTTTTTGCCTCAACTATCTAAGATGAAGTTGGTCCATCTATGGGCATTTTTGCGCTGGGCTATGCATGCAGCAAAGATATGACGACATCTCTCTGCCCGGAGTTTAATCAGTTCTAACCCTCACTCGGGCGTCACTTGGAGCACTGCAAGGCATTTGTTCTAAACTGCTTTTTAAAAAACGAAAAGAAGAGCTGGGTGTAGTGGCTCAAGCTGTAATCTCAGCGGTTACAGCGGGGAGGCTGAGGCTGAAGATCACCTGGGCCCAGGAGCTCGAGGTTGCAGTGAGCTATGATGGCATCACTGCACTCTGGCCTGGGCAACAGAGCAAGAGGCTGTCTCTAAAAGAAAAGAAACAATCCAGTGCCCTCTGGTCTAAATGGTCAGTAGCTGGGGCTTGGAAAAATAAACAGGAACGTTAGCAGAAATAAACTGCCTCCCAATGCTCATGAATTCTGGATTCCAGAGGATTTCAAGATCATACAAGAAAACTGAGGTACTGCACACCTCACACACAGTCCTAAAGATAACACTAAATGGTTTGGTCCCCGCTTCTCTGTATGTTCATCATGGCATGTGCTGAGATTATCAGGAATCTATGCTTTCTGTAATTCTGTAATAAACCCAGGTTCTCTCCTGATTTCTCATCAAGAAAGGAGGTGGAGATGGCTAGTCAACACTGGCTACACCCCCACCCTCTGCAGAGAATCAGGGCTTCAATCCTACATGGGCAGTGACTCTGCAAAGAGGAGCAGCACAAACTGAGGTCACCTACTGTCCCATTCTCTCAGACGCATACCTTCCTCTTACAGAGTGTGTGTACATCTATAAAGGTGCACACACACTCCGAATCTTCCAGGGGATAGCTCTTTCATCTGTCAATCAACTCCAACGACAAGGATCTGCATCTGAGCCTCTAAAGGCAAGCCTTCCAAATTCCAAGGGGATGGAGAGGGGAAGTGACATTTCCAGTTCAATGAGCGTTAACCAGAGAAATGTTCCTAACTTTTAGTGTTGGGGAATCATTCGAACACCTACACCTCCTTTTCTTGCTTAATAGAATAGTATCATCTTCCTGGTCCCCAGGATCATTAACTCTGAGGATGACCTACAAGTGCAGGCAGAGGAGAGCTCCCGTTGATTGCCCCCAAGAGAATTCCTGCAGTTACCCCAGAATACATTCCGGGCTTGTTTTGATGTTGCTGCTGCTGCTGCTGTGGTTGTTGATGTAATCTCTCTATTCTGACAATTAAGTGCAAGGAGAAAAATATCCTTAATCATACATTCTGCTTAATCAAAGTTTGACTATTAACAAATTACTCCTTGGCAAAACCCAGCTGAAATGTATTAGGAGACCTAGTCCTCCTTCACCAAAAACCAGTTTGGGTATGAAGTCACTCAGCTCTTCACAAGCACGTAAGCAGAATGTTTTGTTACTTTCAACCTCAATCAGAAACATCATTAATCTTAAAAAGGTATACATGGAAGCTACACACACGGGTTTTACTGTAAGTAAAGAAAGTACCTTTAACTGTGAATCTTACAGGTTTCAAAACTGATTATCCAAGGCAACTACAAAAACCTGATCAACTGAAGTCTTTAATAAAGAACTAATGGCTGCTCTACAATGATTAATTCTACGATTCAAAAACTTTACATTGAGATTTTCTCTCTCCTCTCTCTCTTTCTCTCTCTGTCTCTCTCTCTCTCTATTTCTCTCTCTCCCTCTCTCTCTCGACAGAGGTTTGCTCTTGTTGCCCAGGCTGGAGTGCAATGGCATGATCTAGGCTCACCACAACCTCTGCCTCCCGGGTTCAACCGATTCTCCTGCCTCAGCCTCCCAGGTTCAACCGATTCTCCTGCCTCAGCCTCCCAAGTAGCTGGGATTACAGGCAAGCCCCACCATACTGGGCTAATTTTGTATTTTTACTAGAGATGGGTTTCTCCATAATGACCAGGTTGGGATTACAGCCATAAGCCACTGAGCTCGGCCGAGATTCTTTCAATATATACTACCCTATGAATAACTTGACGGTTAACCGCCCATTCTCAGTATAGTAATACTGATACCAACAATAGGGCCAAAGCTTGTCCTGCAGGATACTAACAAACTGACCTCATTTCTACTTTTCTTGCAAGTCTGAACAAAAAGAATGGGAAGTGGCAGAGAGGAGCTTTTTGGCTGTCTTTATGATTTTTTTTTCCTTTGAGGAGGAGTCTCATTCTGTAGCCCAGGCTGGAGTGCAATGGTACAATTTCGGCTCAATGTAACCTCCGCCTCCCTGGTTCAAGTGATTCTCTTGCCTCAGCCTCCCAAGTGGCTGGGATTACAGGTGTGTGCCACCATGCCCAGCTAATTTTTATATTTTTAGTAGAGACAGGGATTCACCATGTTGGCCAGGCTGGTCTCAAACACCTAACCTCAAGTGATCTGCCCACCTCAGCCTCCCAAAGTACTGGGATTACGAATGTGACCAATCTCTCCCAGCCTGTCTTTATGGTTTAACCAAGATATGTGCTTTTATTAATCCAAGTAACTCATCATGTAGGAAAGAGACAGACATATGCACAGCAACAGAGGGCTTTATCAAGTCCAAGGCAAGACAAGGTGGGGCTATACTGACAAGTGTTCCCCCCCTCCAGATTATTTTTAATTCATTGAGTGCCAGGTATTGCACAAAGTGCTAAGATAATACAAAGGATGAGAAAACCGGTGCAGGCCCAGAGGGAGCTTATATACAGGTGGGCACCGCAGACACGCAGCACACATGACACAGACATGCACAGGCATCCCCCACTCTCCAAATCGAACGGGGCCAAAGGTTCAGACAGTGACTTCAGATCAGGAAGGATGCCATGGTGGCTGGGTTATGGAGGAAAGAGTAGTAATTAATAATGAGGGGCACTAGCCCTATCTTCAAAAAGATGTCTCCAAAACTGTCTAGTTCCTGGCCAGGCACAATGGCTCACTCCTGTAAACCCAGCACTTTGGGAGGCCATGGCAGGCAGATCACAAGGTCAGGAGTTCCAAGACCAGCCTGGTCAATATGATGAAACCCTATCTCTACTAAAAATACAAAAATTAGCCGGGCATGGGGGCACAAACCTGTAGTCCCTGCTACTCAGGACGCTGAGGCAGGAGACTCACTTGAACCCAGGAGGCGGAGATGGCAGTGAGCTGAGATCACACCATTGCACTCCAGCCTGGGCAACAGAGCATGACTTTGTCTTGTGTTCCTGTGTTTTGAGAGGGAGAATGCGGGTAATGAGGCAACCTGTAAGTAAAGCCTGTGGTGGCCAGGTGCAGTGGCTCACACTTGTAATCCCAGCACTTTGGAAGGCCAAAGCAGGCATATCACTTGGGGCCAGGAGTCTAAGACCAGCCTGGACAACATGGCAAAACCCCATCTCCAAGAAAAACACAAAAATTGGCCGGGCGCGGTGGCTAATGCCTATAATCCCAGCACTTTGGGAGGCCGAGGCGGGTGGATCACAAGGTCAAGAGATCAAGACCATCCTGGTCAACAAGGTGAAACCCTGTCTCTATTAAAATACAAAAATTAGCTGGGCATGGTGGCGGGTGCCAGTAGTCCCAGCTACTCAGGAGGCTGAGGCAGGAGAACTGCTTGAACCCAGGAAGCAGAGGTTGCGGTGAGCCGAGATCATGCCATTGCACTCCAGTCTGGGTAACAACAGCGAAACTCTGTCTCAAAATAAAAAAAGGAAAAAGAAAAGAAAAGAAAAACACAAAAATTAGCCAAGCATCATGGCACAAGCCTGTAATTCCAGCTACTTTGGAGGCTGAGGCAGGAGAATCTCCTGAAGCCACATGGTAAAGGTTGCAGTGAGCCAAGCTCATGCAACTGCACTTGTGGAAAGGCCTCTGAAGGCCAGGAAGAGATGACTGAGGGAGATCTAGTTGTGGGGGGGCGGGCAGGAAGGCTTCCCCAGGGAAAGATGGTGGAGCGGAGTGTGAACTAAAGGACACCTACAAATTGGCAAGGCATGCAGTCTGAAAAATTGAGGGGTCGGGGGAAAATTCTCTTTGTCCGCATTGACAAAGGCCCAATGGACAGAGGGCAGAAGGCATTTGAGGGACTGAGGAAAAGCCAGTTTGACTGGCCCAAATCACATCTTGCAGCTTGAGTCAGGGGTTTTGGTCTTTATGCTAAGCTGAAGCCAGTGGAAAATTTTTCAGTAAAAGAGTGACCTGGTCAGATCTGTGTTTTGAAAGAATTGTTCTAGCTCCTGCGGAGAGAAGGGATCAGAGGGGGTGTGAGGGAATGTGAGAACCCTCAAGATACAGCAGTGGAGGCAGAGAGCACTTTCAAAGACTATCAGAAGGGAGGAGGAGGAATTTAACCAGGTGACCAAACTCTTATCTGGCCCTACTGAGCACCCAGCTCAGAGACAGTCACTGATGTCCCCAAGAATGAGGTGGCTGTGGGTCATTAGAAATCAGTGCTACCTGTCACAAACCTCAAAAGATTAGGAGGAAAGGAAGCATGGCAGCTAATATTGGCCTTCCACTGGAATGTTCCTTATTCAATAAGGGGCCAAAATGGAATTCAAGGGGAAGTTTATGGGGAGCTCCTTTTCCCACCACAGGATAGCTGTTTGTTTAAATTCCTGCATATGTCTGTAAGTCAGAAGTTTGGAGAAGACAGCAAAAATTCGTATCATACTTTCACAACTCAGAAGTAGTCAGGTTCTTTCCTCCAAAAAACAGTAGTACATGAATAGGGCTTCTGACTTGAAAGGGATTATCTCAGCTTCTCCACTTTAATCACTTTTTTTTGAGACAGGGTTTTACCGTTACCCAGGATGGAGTGCAGTGGCACAATCATGGTTCACTGCAGCCCTGACCTCTCGGGTAGCTGGGACTACAGGCACGCGCCATGACATCCAGCTAATTTTTGGTAGAGATGGGGGTCTCACTATGTTACCCAGGCTGGTCTCAAACTCCTGGGCTCAAGTGCTGCTTCAGACTCCCAAAATGCTGGAATGACACTCGTGAGCCACTGCACCCAGCCTCCACCTCAACCACTTTACCATTAGGCTAAAGAAACTGAGGTCTGGGAAGATGACCTAATATCCTCTCATCTCAGTCTTAACATAATACATTTTTCCTAAAGTATACATATTACTTTTGGTTAGTTTAAATATTTTGCAGATATCAAGCAATACAAAAAGGATTTTTCTTTTCCTCTTACTGTATGATGAAGAAATCTACACATTCAAATGATTTATTTTTAACCAAGCAGATTAAAGACCACAATATTTTATCAAGATGTTCTGAGGTATAAGTATCTATATGGTAGAAAGATGAAATTGTCTTAATAGAATTTTTTAAATAGCCAGGGATAATGAGACCCCATTTCTACAAAAAATACAAAAATTAACCAGAGGCCAGGGGTGGTGGCTCACTCCTATAATCCCAGCACTTTGAGAAGCCGGGGCAGGCAGATGACTCGAGGCCAGGATTTTGAGACCAGCCTGACCAACATGGCAAAATGCCATCTCTACTAAAAATACAAAAATTAGCCGGGCATGATGGTACATGCCTGTAATACCAGCTACTTGGGAGACTGAGGCATGAGAATCACTTGAACCCAGGAGGCGGAGGTTGTAGTGAGCCAAGCTCGTACCACTGCACTCCAGTCTCGGCAACAGGGCCAGAAACTGTCTCAAAAACAAAAAACTAGCCAGGTGTGGGGGTGCACACCTGCAGTCCTATCTGCTTGGGAGACTGAGGCAGGAGGATCGCTTGAGCCCAGGAGTTTAAAGCTGCAATGAGCTATGACCATGCCACTGCACTCCAGCCTGGGTAACAGAGCCAGACTGTCTCTAAATACATAAGCCAAGAAACATTTGGGGATATGGAAACACTGTCTCTCTGGGCAGAGTTACATGGATGTATACAATAACACTTAAGATCTGTGCATTTTAATGTATGTAAATCATACCTCAACTTAAAAAAAAGAGGGGGAAGACATCAAGAGTCCTGTTTTCTTTATTCTAGTGCCTGCAGTACAGGGGCCCCAGCTTCATCGGCCTTAAGAGAAGGTCTCCAATTGGAGGAGTAAGTCCTACTTCTACAGCACTGCAGGATGACTATAATACTATATAATTTCAATCTGCTAGAAGAAAGATCATGAATGTTCCCAACAGAAATAAATCATAAACATTCGAGATGATGGATCTAACTACCTTGATCTGATTACTATATATTACACATATGAAAAAAACACTGTGTACCCCATAAATATGTACAATTACTATATATCAATTTTAAAAAATAAAATAAAAAGAAAAGGTATCCAGCTAAGTGTTTTACCCCATCACTCCCACATTACACATGGATATTCAGGAATTATTCTTAGATACAGAAGCTTTAAGAATACTTACGATACTACATGCTTTAGATCCTTGTTTTAGAGTTTGCAAGTAAATTCATCTTAGTCTAATTCAAATTAGAATAATATAACATCATCTAAATTTCTTTAAAACTATACAAGTAAATTTCTCAACCATGTTTCGAAGTCATCTTATTTAATTCTTAGAATTTAATAATTACTTTCCAGGAAATGTAAATTAATACATAGCAACAAAGTAGTCAGTGACTTTACTCCTAGTGGGAATTCAAACCAAATCACAATTTATTGAAATGACTAGTTCAAAGCTTATTTTAAAACTGCTGACATATATGCAAATCTCCAGTAATGGATCAAAGACCATTTTTATTTTGGTTTAGGCAGGAATCATGGGAAGTTGAATTTCTGCATAGAATAGTTATTTAAAAGACTGAGTGATCTACCATTTTTGAAGACATTTGGAATTTAACAAAAGGTTACACACATGCGTGCGCGCGCGCACACACACACACACACACACACACCTAATTTTATTTACTAGAGCTGCTCTATAAGTGGCAAAACCAGAGTTTTCATGGTTTCGCTGCCATGGTTTCAATCAAAAAGCTGAATGACCTCAATTCAAAGTAGCTATGAACAACAGTTATCGTGAGCTAAAAATCAATTTAAAACACCAATTTCAAAGTCTGGAAACTCCACTGATAGAAAATGAAACAGTAATTAACAGTTGTTAAAGGGTCCAAAGTGCACCTTTCTCTCCCTTCGCAGTTGGATAATGTCAAGACATATTTTCAGTTTAACCTGGTTTCTCTTCTTTCATCATTTAACATTCTATTTTGATGTGTAGTGCCCTGTACTTCCTGTTACTACATCTTGATACTCTACTGCAAATCATGACTCATTCTTAAATCACAGAGAAACTCATCAAAATCCAAAATTTCACAGTACATAGGAACTCAGTCTTTCAAGAGGGCAGCATTCTTAGAACATTACTTGAACCACAGAGGACAAAAACACTTAACAAGTCCATGAAGAAATTATGTCAATCCATGGTTGAGTCAACACATTTATTAGATCAATAAATAGAAGCTCCATGTGATCATTTCAGTCCCAGTACTAATAAAATGTGTTACATGACATGCTAAGTAAAAAAAAGTTATCAAACAGTAAGTACAGTGTGCTTTCAATTAAAAATGGCATGTGCATGAGTGGATATACGTAGACACACATATGCATTTTTTTAAACTGGTAAATTACACATCAAAATGTAAAAGTGGAATTATGGAAGATGTTTATTTTTTTCAGAGTGGTTTTCTGTATCTTTGCAAGGCAATTCACGTTAGTATTTTTTACAATAGAAAAAAAAAACCAACCAATAGAAGATACTATTTTGCTAGCATGGTCTCAAAGTGTGTTATAAGTCAATCTACACAGGCAAAGAGTTATTAAAGATAACTAGGACATAAAAAATGTTTGCCTGAAATATACAAGAAAATCTGACAAAAATGGAGTCCCATTCCCCTCTCATCTATATATATATGTACAGAACCTTAGGAAAGGGTCAGAGGACAGTCACCTGGGCTCTACAGCCAGAATAAAGCCTGAATGGACAGACAACCCATTTCTTTTGAACTTTAATGAGGCAGCTGGTGCGGTGGTTCACATCTGTAATCCCAGCTACTGGGGAGGCTGAGGTGGGAGGATGACTTGAGCCCAGGAGTACAAGGCCAGCCCTGGCAACATAAACAATTAAAAAAAATAAAGTTTCATGAGGAACCCCAGGTCTGGGAAACATGGAGATGACTGAGTCATTCCCTACAGTTGTAAGGGAATAAAACTAACAATTAGTAAGCAGCAACTCACCCTCAGTGAAAAAAGACTCTACTCCAGGAAGTCACATTCTTGGAGAGTTTTTTAAGAAGGGTTTTGGGTTGTTATCAGGTCATGTGTTGCAACATTTCACAGCACCATATTATTATTCTGAATCAGATAGACATATGAATATAATTGGGTACCACAGAACACACAAAATCTAATATCTGACAGCTAGAAGGGAATATTTTAATTTACATACACTGCCTGGAAGTCCTTTAAGACCAATTTCAGGGAAAGATTTTAAGTTCAAAAAGTTATTACAAATATAAATTTTAATATATGACCTCAGAGTTACATTTACTGTATATTAGCACTTTTATTTAATTTTTTATAAAGGAAAAAGAGGAGGTCTTTAATAATTGTTTAACTTCAAAACTCAAACGATGCTGACAAATCCCTGCTCTCCCCTCGCTGTGTTACTGCCATCCTGGTCTCAACAGCATTGGTACCAAGTGCATGACGATGCTATACTCGCAGAGTTTCAGAGATGGCCCAATTCAGGACATAAAGGGTACACAATGTCATCACCCATATGTCACTCTATTATTGCATGTTACTAATCAAAAAGAGAAAATTCATGAACGCCATGTTATATATGTTGTCAATAAAGTACAGCTCATGACTTTTAAATGCCTTATTGTTACAGTTTTCATCACCTTCATCACCATTTAAGTAAATAAGATTTTCTCAACCCACTATAGACATTCTGGGCCAAAAAAATTGTTTCCTGTGCATTGCTGACTGGTTAGTAGGACCCCTGACCTCTACCCTCTAGAAGCCAGTGTACCCCCATAGTTATAACCACCAAAAATGTCTCCAGCCATTGCCGAATGTCTCCTGGGAGGTAAAATTACTCCTAGTTGAGAACCACTAACGTAAATGAACCTATGCATCCCAAATAATAACTTGGAAGGAGGAATTCTAAATACTTCTTTTATTTAAAAAAAATGTACTGTTGAGAGAGTTCAACCTCCATTCTTAAGGAACGCTCATGCAAAATGTGTGAGATCTTGTGAGCCTTTCTTCTTATCCAGTATAAGTTTTGTTAGCCTACTCACAGCCTTCTCTGAGACATTTATTGAGCACCTACTCTGTGACAGGCCAGCCATTAGGGACATCCTGTACTCAGGTCCACTGACTCATACCCCGGTAGGGCTGTTTGGGCTGTTTTTAGGACACTCTTTGCCACTGTAAAAGAACTGCCAACACCTTAAAAGCAGCACATCTTTGTCAATAAAGGGGCCCCATCGTTCCAATCAGGTTCCTTTTGACACATTTTAGTAACTCTACGAATTTCTAGACAACATTTAAATTTAAAAAAAAACCTTTTTTAAAGGCAGAAGGGCTTTGCTATATTTGGCATAGAAACGACTTCACTTTTCAAACTCGGGGGGTTTGCAGGCAGGACCATTACTGGAAACTCTGAGAACACTTATGGACAGTCTCCTTAACTGCCTGACCCCTGCCCTCCTAACACAATTTGTAATTTTATCGTCCTCATAAATTGAAACTCATAACTGACCTTTTCCAAATAAATGGGTGCCACAGGGACAGAGAAAGAAAAAAGGATCAGAGGGTATTTTGTAAGGCTCACAAATCGATTTCAGCTCATGAATAGATGCCTGGAACATGCCCCCCCGCCCCTCCCCCCCACCGAAGACAAGCACAGATGGAGAGGATGGGTGTGTGTGAGCTGCTTATCTCCCCCACCCCCAACACACAGACACACGAGGCAAAGAAAAACCTGCAAATCTGAAATCCAAAATGGCCAAAGTGACTCCAAAGTTTTCAAGACATGTCCTGAAAAGGCTTGCTGGGCGGCTGTACCCCTAAGTAAATAAAGCCATAACTTGTCTCCTTCCCCAGCGCCGGGCTCTCAGGCTGACAGCGGCTGCACAAAACCCCTCCTGTGCCGAGCAGCGGAAACTCCTAATGAGATTAGTTGGTGTGTGTGCAGACATTACTTAGCAATGACTAAGGGGGCTCTCTCTTCCTGCAGCAGCCAGTGGAAAATTCAAGGAACTTTTTCCCCCTGCAGCAGCAGAATCCCTTTAACCCTCTCCCCAGCCAACTCCAAAAACAACTCAGCCTCCCCCTTCCCCGCTCAACCCCCAGGCTGGGGGACTGGGGTGGGGGGAGTTAAAGACCGGCCAGGGGCTTTCAGAGGAGGGAGGATGGAAGGGGGCTGGCGGGGAAGGGGCGGGGGACCCCTCGAACACTACAAAGGAAACTGTAAAAGGCACAAATACATAAACCTGAGAAGGAGCAAACCACAGTTTCTTTGTGAGCTCCTCTAGTGAGTCATTTTCAAGATGCTGTCTGCTGCCAGTTTCAAAGCGGAAGCGCATGGCAATTAGTCTTGCCGTTTCCAGACAAGCCAGAAACTCTCCCGACACTCGTTTTTTTTTTTTTTTTTTTTTTTTTTTTTTCTAAAAAGCCCCTTTTGCAGTTTCTGAAATAACATTTCTTGCTTCCACCTCCACCCGCCGTCTAACTGCAGCTTGTCCCTAAGATGATCCGGTTCAGAAAAGATAACAAAACCGAGACCTTTTATTTTTGTTTTTGAACCACGCCAAAATTGTAATTCCCTACTCCCCAAAAGTTACAGTAGCGTCACAGGCCCACACTGAGTGTGAAGGTAAAGAAGGATGGGAGGTAGAAGGGGCGCCAAGATTATTTCTGGCCCGGTCCTTCTCTAAAACCATGCCCAGTAAAAACCACTGGCTTTTAAATGTCCGACCGGGCGTGCGCCTGGGGTGGTGACCTGGGCGGGGGTCACCTGCCGCGCGAGAGTGGACGAAGCCCCCAGTCCCACACCTTCGCGACCCTGCCCTCCACCGCCCCCTCCATCCCTGTCTTCCTCCTAGGATCCGAGCACCGCTGCCCTCTGCCCACTCGAGGGGAGCCTGACTGCGGTCCCAGCTGGAAGGCCAGCGGTGTTCCAGCGCCGGAGCACTCAGCCCGCTCCGGCCACCGTTCTTCCAGGAGTCTCGCCGTCCCCCGCTCCCCGCGCTGCCTGCAGCGGGGCCCTGTGAGAGTTCCCGGGGTTGCACGCCCGGCACCCCTTCCTCTGGGCTCACAGCTCAGCCCCAGGGCGGGGAGCCACCGGCGCAGGGTGTCCGCAGCCCCGGGCCCTGCGCGAGCTCCGGCGACGGCGGTGGCAGCGACGCGGGCACAGGAGCATCCCCGGCGCCCCCTCCCCGCGGCCCGCCCTCCGGCTCGCCCACCCCCACCCCCACCCCGGCCCGCAGCCCACCCCGCGGCGCCCCCCGCCCCACCCCCACCGCGCCCAAGAAAAGAGAGAAAAAAAGAAAACACCCCGAAAGAAACTTTGCAAGTGTCGGAGCAACAGGCACAAGCCCTGTTACCTACCCAGATGTGGGGGAGTCTTCAAGATCCTTCTTCGGGGGGAATTTCTAGGAGGACCCGGGTGAAAGCCCCCGACTTTCCATGCTGACAGGCGTCTGCAGACGGTCTGTGGCTCTTGTAATGAGATCCTGATTTTTCCCCCTTTTTTTCTTTCTCTCGCTCCTCTTTTTTTTTTTCCCCTCTGGTGTGTGTGAGAGCAGGAAGTTGGAGCAGTCAGGCCGAGCCGGCTCACTTCCTTTACTGCATTATTCCCCAGGCGGTGTGCAGTCTGTGTAAACAGGCTTTTCCGCCCCGCGCCGCGCGCCCCGGCCGCGGCTGTGCGCCGGGGCTGGCCGCCCAGGCCCGCGCCTCCCCCGCCGCTCCGGCCCCGCGCGCGCCCCGCACCGCCCCCGCCCGCCCCGCTTCCTGCGCGGCCACCCCGGGGAGGAGCCTCAGACCCGCGGCGACTTCGCGCGGTCGCAGCCTCTCCCCACGGGGAGGGGGGGGTCCTCGCGCAACCCGCAGCCGCCGCCGCGCTTTCCCCGACGCCTGGGATCCTTCCTCACCTCTCTCCCGGGGGGTCCAGCGCGCGCGGGGCACCACGGCGGGGTAGTGCTCTGCGCAGTTGGGCGGGGAGTAGAGTCCCGAAGTGGGGTGGGGGGCGGCTGGACGCCCAGTTTCCCATCCGCCGGGATGGAAGAATTGGGGGACAGAGGGGCATGGGGAGTGGTGGTCAGGGTTTGGTGGCTCTGGGCAAAGGACTGCTTTTCCTGTGGGTGCAAGCACGGGAAAGGCAGTCCCTTTCTGTCTGGGGTTGTAGATGGACACTGTACTTGTCTAGGTTTTCAGTGTTTCAAAGCCAGCCCTCGACCGGGCGTGGTGGCTCACGCTTGTAATCCCAGCACTTTGGGAGGTCGAGGTGGGTGGATCACCTGACGTCAGGAGTTCGAGACCAGCCTGGCCAACATGGTGAAACCATGTCTCTACTAAAAAAATTTTTTTTAAAGGTTTTTTTTGTTTTTTTTTTTTTTCCCTAAATTAGCTGGCGTGGTGGTGGGCGCCTGTAATCCCAGCTACTGGGGAGACTGAGGCGAGAGAATCTCTTGAACCTGGGAGGTGGAGGTTGCAGTGAGGCGAGATCGCACAATTGCACTCCAGCCTGGGCAACAAGAGCAAAACTCCGTCTCAAAGAAAAAAAAAAAGAAAAGAAAAGAAAGCCAGCCCTCAGTGGGGGGACCCACCTTGGGGAAAGGATGAGGATAACACTGGAAGCCAGGGGTGTCTAGTCACGAACCTTTCTGGCCTTTCACGAATGAATGGCCTTCCACAGGCCGGACCTTTTCCTGCCTGCTAAGTTGCTCCCCTGGAAATAAGCAGTGCCCGCAGGGCCAGAAACTGAGGCTTGAAGGGAAGCTCTGTGGTCTCGGACTGGTCTCCACACCACCACATCCCTCCTAGGGGTCTCGCAGAAAGGCCGGTCTCTGATGGGAGAGCTTGCCCATTGCCCTAGGCTGAGACAAGGTGGGGAGGATGCCTGTTGAAGAGCCCCTCATTTCCCAGGCCTGGGCCCCAAGCTCACTACTCACCTTCCAGAACCTTCCATTCCTATACTTCCACTTAGCAACCCAGACCCCTAGTTTTCAAACTTGACCCGAGGGGCTTATTAAACCACTGGTGTCTGGGCCTCTCCTGGAGTCCCAGATTCAGTAGATCTGGGGTGGTTCCCAGCCCAGCTGATGTCAGAATCACCTGGGGAGTGTTTTCTCACTCTCCAGCAATATACTCAACTAGACCAATTAAGTCAGATTCTCTGGGGGTAGGGCATGAGTCCTTTCAAAAGGACCACATTCTAAAAGTTCCTCCACTTATTCGTTTCTATTTTTGCAATCTCTCCTGAAAGAGTATTTGTTTACAAATTTCTCCCTGCGATTAACTGAGCTTCTAAAGGGCAGGAGGTATGTTTTACTGATGAGTGCCACATCCCAACTCCAAGTGCCTAAGGGAGCACACAGCTGATAGGAATTTCCTTGGGGCGTTTGCTTCAGGGCTTATGTGGGTAGTCCACTGGAAGGGTGGGAGAATGCCCCCCAGGCCTCTGAGAAGGAGTGGGGTGTGGATGGGGCACAGCAGGAGAGTGGCGCAGAGGAAGAAGATATGGAAAAAAGGGCTGCTTATAGATCCCTCATTTCCCACAGCTAATTTTCCACTTTTGGTATTACCATTTTAATCCCCAGTCGCCATCTTCCGTCACTCAGCAGAACACCTACTGTGTCCCTGTAAGATCCAGCTGTTGGATTGAGAGATGGTAAACATATTATCTTCAGGGAGAAAAAAATCCACATAGTTAAGAACTCATGCTGCTTTAGGAAGTATATGCCTGAAAGAAACCCATCTGAAACGGCTATGATTCCAAACTATATGACATTTTGGAAAAGGCAAAACTCTGGAGATAGTGAAAAAGATCAGTGGTTGTTGGCTGGGCACGGTGACTCATGCCTGCAGCTCCTTGGGAGGCCAAGGCGGGAGGACCACCTGAGGTCAGGAGTTCAAGACCAGCCTGGCCAACATGGCGAAACTCCATCTCTACTAAAGATACAAAAAATTAGCTGGGCGTAGTGGCAGGCGCCTGTAATCCCAGCTACTCAGGAGGCTGAGGCAGGAGAATTGCTTGAACCTGGGAGGCAGAGGTTGCAGTGAGCCAAGATCATGCCATTGTACTCCAGCCTGGGTGACAAGAGCAAGACTCTGTCTCAAAAAAAGAAAAAAAAAAAAAGGAGGGAGGGGTGGACAGGAGGAACAGAGGATTTTTAGGCAAGGAAACTACTTGGTGTGATACTAAAATAGTGGACACATTTGTTAAAACCCACAGAATATACAACACCAAGAATGAACTCTAAGGTAAACTATGGACTTTGGGTGATAATGATGTGTCAATATAGATTCAATTACAACAAAGGTACCACTCTGGTAGGGGATGTTGATGATGGGGGAAGCTGTGCATGTGTCAGGCAGGAGGTATATGGGAAACCACTGTACCTCCTACTTAGTTTTGCTGTGAATCTCAAATCGCTTTTGGGCTGGGCGTCATGGCACATGCCTGTGATCCCAACACTTTGGAAGCCTGAAGCGGGTGGATCACCTGAGGTCAGGAGTTCAAGACCAGCCTGGTCAACATGATGAAACCCTGTCTCTACTACAAATATAAAAATTAGCTGGGCATGGTGGTGGATGTCTGTAATCTTAGCTACTCCGGAGGCTGAGACAGATTCATTTGAACACAGGAGGTGGAGGTTGCAATGAGCCAAGATCATGCCACTGCACTCCAGCCTAGGCGACAGAGTGAAATTGTGTCTCAAAAATTAAAAAAAAAAATCGCTTTAAAAAAGCAGTCTAGGGGCCAGGTGTGGTGGTATTACTTTCACCTGTAATACCAGCTACTCAGGAGGCCAAGGCAGGAAGGCTGCTTGGGCCCAGGAATTCACACTCCAGCCTGGGCAACAGAGTGAGACCCTATTTCTTAAAAAAATAAAAAGTAGGCCGGGCGTGGTGGCTCACGCCTCTAATCCCAGCACTTTGGGAAGCTGAGGCAGGTGGATCACGAGGTCAAGAGATCGAGACCATCCTGGTCAACATGGTGAAACCTCGTCTCTACTAAAAATATAAAAAATTAACTGGGCATGGTGGCGCATGCCTGTAATCCCAGCTACTCAAGAGGCTGAGGCAGGAGAATTGCCTGAACCCAGGAAGCGGAGGTTGCGGTGAGCTGAGATCGCGCCGTTACACTCCAGCCTGGGTAACAAAAGCTAAACTCCGTCTCAAAAAATAAAGAAATAAAATTAAAATTAAAAATAAATAAATAAAATTAAAAAAAGAGTACACACACACATATGAAGTATATGAAGTCTGTTTTTTAAAAAGTATATTCAAAGCCAAACATAAGTATATTTTAATCAGTGATTTTTATGTTTTTATTTTTGCACGACAAATCTTTTTTTTTGTTTTTTGAGATAGAGTCTCTATCACCTAGGCTGGAGTGCAATGGCACGATCTCAGCTCTCTGCAACCTCCACCTCCTGGGTTCAAGAGATTCTCCTGTCTCAACTTCCAGAATAGCTGGGATTACAGGCGCGCACGCCGCCATGCCTGGCTAAGTTTTTGTATTTTTGTTTTTTTTAGTAGAGATGGGGTTTCATGGTGTTCCCCAGGCTGGTCTCGAACTCCTGAGTTCAGGCAATCCATCCACCTCGGCCTCCCAAAGTGTTAGCTCAGGCAGTCCACCCCCGGCCTGCTGCACAACAAAGCTTTGTAGAATTCCAACATGTAAGGGAGCATGTTTTTGTCAACCAGTTTTATTCTTTTGAAGAAATGCCTCATCTAAAACACTTCTGACACACTTTTGGGCAGCTTTAGGGCTTCCCGACCCATATGAAGTCCTTCTAAGTTTCCCTGGTATTTTGGATTGTTCCCGCCACTACTCTCAGCTCTCCATATGCATGGGTGATTCAGAGCTGACTCTGCTTTTCCTCAAAGCATGGGGATAGCTTTTATTTTCAGGTGTTGGCAGCTTCCATTCTTTGCATTCTTAGAGAAAACTGCTGTTTGTTTTCCATGCTTTCCTCCCCACTATCAAAAAGCAGCCAAGGCCAGGGGAGGTGACTCATGCCTATAATCCCAGCATTTTGGGAGGCCAAGGCAGGCGAATCACTTGATCCCAGGAGTTCAAGACCAGCCTGGGCAACATGGCGAAACCCCATCTCTCTACCAAATATACAAAAATCGGCCAGGCATGCCGGTGCACGTCTGTGGCCCCACCTACCCCAGCTACTTCGGAAGCTGAGGTGGGAGGATCGCCTGAGCTCAGGAGACCTAGGCTGCAGTGAGCTGTGGTTACACCACTTGCACTCCAGCCAGGGCAAGAGGGCGAGACCCTGTTTCAAAAAAAAAAAAAAAAAAAGTCAGCCAAAAGGTGTGGTATCTGCTATTGCATAACATTCCCCTTTCTATGCTGTTGTTATCAGTCAGGGGGGTTAGGATGAGTAGATTTCAAGTAAAATTTCCTTAGGAGCCCTTTATAGCAAATACAGAGCCCAGGGTCATGTATTTTGGCTGACCAAGAAAAAGTGAGACTCTCTCAGTTTTAATAAGAACAGCTGAGATTCCACCAGAGATTATACGAAAAATCTGTGTGTTTGAGGAATGAGAGAGTGTGATGTGCTGGAAGGTACACAGGCAGGGTCAGGGAGACGCAGCTCAACTCAGTCCTACGTAGGAAGAGTGGAAGAGGGCTAAACCTCAAACAACAAAAATAATCAAAGCCTGGTTCCAAAAGAAGGGGTGTATTAGCCAGCTTCTGCTGGGATGATACCATGTAACAAACAATTCCAAAACTTACTAGCTTACAGCAACAAACGGGTCTAGGTTGGCTGGGCTTGGCTGGGCTTGGCTGCAGTCTGCAGGCTGAGTGCATGTCAGCTTCTCATTTCTGGAACACAGGCTAATGGAACACACACCGCTTGGGACATGTGGTTCTCAAGGAGAGGTGGAGCTCAAGTCGGAGTGAGTGGAAACATAATGTTTCTTTCTTTTCTTTTTTTGAGACACAGTCTCAGTGTCACCCAGGCTGGAGTACAATGGCATGATCTTGGCTCAATGCAGCCTCCGCCTCCCAGGTTCAAGTGATTCTCCTGCCTCAGCCTCCTGAGCAGCTGGGATTACAGGCGCCCACCACTACGCCCAGCTAATTTTTTGTATCTTTAGTAGAGACGGAGTTTTGCCATGTTGGTCAGGCTGGTCTCGAACTCCTGACCTCATGATTCACCCACTTTGGCCTTCCAAGTGCTGGGATTACAGGCATGAGCCACTGCACCCGGCCAAAACATGATGTTTCTTAAAACCTCTTCTTAGGACTGGCACACTCACTTCCACTCACATTCCATTGGGGAAAGCAAATCATATGGCCAGGCTTAAAGTCAATAGGATAAAGAAAAGGGCAGGGCATGAAAGGAGAATTCTTTTTTTGGTGGGGGGAAGAAGGGTGGATTCTGAACAAATAATGCAGTCTACCACAAGAGAACAAAAACTGGGTGTACAAGACAACAGAACGTTCAGATCCTGCCTAATTTCACATCCTGCAATGCGAAACGAATGGGATGCTTCCAAAGTAAAGAAAAAGATTACCGATGGATGAGAAAACTGGGGGAAGAAAATGAGTTTCACAATAAACCCAGAAGAATAAATAATGTTTGAAACATATGAATTGATGAATTTCTGATAGAAACTCAAAAGGGTTTGCTATCACTACCTTTGAAGACTGCTTCAACATGGGGGACTGGGGGTAGGGCTGGGAATAGACAGCCAAAGCCTGATGGTAAGACAGACCACTCTGGTGAAATGTTTGGAATCAGGAATTTGGGGATCCAGTCCCATACTTGTTCTAGCTATTGAACCTTGACTGAGTCACTCACCCTCTCTGAGCCGAAACAAGTGTCAGGTTTTACTGATTTTTACAGTGAATGCCAATTTTACATTAAGACAACATGTGTTGTGGACTAAGATTCTTAAATGTTTGTGAATTTCACTTAAAAGAGTATTTAAAAGAGTTGTATAAGCCGGGCGTGGAGGCTCACACCTGTGATTCCAACACTTTGGGAGGCCAAAATTTGAGAGGGAGGTGGGCGGATCACCTGAGGTCAGGAGTTCGAGACCAGCCTGGCCAACATGGCGAAACTCCATCTCTACTAAAAATACAAAAACTTTGCCAGGCATAGTGGCAGGCACCTGTAATCCCAGCTACCCAGGAGGCTGAGACCAGAGAATCACTGGAACCCAGGGGCAGAGGCTGCAGTGAGCCGAGACTGCACCACTGTACTCCATCCTGGGCGACAGAGCAAGACTTTGTCTCAAACAAACAAACAACAATAACAGAAAAACTGTAAAAAAAAAGAGTTGTATGAACTTATAGGCAGCCCACTGTTGGCGTCTGCGGTCTCCCTTTTGTGTTGTTAGAGGTATTTCACGGGGACATTTGAGAAACATTGACTTGGACGGTCTTTTTTGCCCTCAGGCGGACCACTGACAGGGTGGAGGTTGGCGAACTGCAGCCCACATAGCCCACTGCCTGTATCTGTATGACTTTTGAGTGAAGAAATATTTGCCTTTTCTTTTTCAATTTTTACTTGTATTTAAAAAATATCAAATTTACCATCCTATTTTTAAGTGTATAGTTCCGTAGTGTTAAATAGATTCACGTAGTTGTGAAGCTCACCTCCAGAATGTTTTCGTCTTATGAAACTGAAACTCTATCCCCATGAAACACGAGCCCCCATCTTTCCCTTCCCCCAGCCCTCGGCGACCATCATTCTACTTTTTGTTTCTATGAATTTGACTAGATATCTTGTATAGATGGAATTGTACAATATTTATCTTTTTGTGACTGGCTTATTTCGATTAGCATAATGTCCTCAGAGATCATCCATATTGATCATGCAACAGGATTTCCCTCCTTTTTATTTTATTATTATTATTGAGATAGGGTCTTGCTCTGTCACCCAGGCAGTACTGCAGTGGCATGATTACAGCTCACTGCAGCCTTGACCTCCCAGGCTCAAGTGATCGTCCTTCCTCAGCCTCCCAAGTAAATGGGACTATAGGTGCCCACCACCACACCTGGCTAATGTTTTATTTTTTGTAGAGATGGCATCTCACTGTGTTGCGCAGGCTGGTCTTGAACTCCTAGACACAAGCAATCCTCCCGCCTCATCCTCCCAAAATGCTGGAATTACAGGCATGAGCCACTCACTGCACCTGACCTGCCTTTCTTTTTAAAACTAGGTTACTGTCCTATTGTGTGTGCATCCCACATTTTATTTATCCATTCATTTGGTTTGGACATTTAGGTTGCTTCTACCTCTTGGCTATTGTGAATAATAAGCATCTTTATTTTTAAATGTTTGAAAACAAGCCAAAAGAAGGATAATATTTTGTAACATGTGAAAAGTATGTAAAATCAAATTTAGTGTCCCTACATAAAGTTTTATTGGAACACAGCCACACTCATTCATTTACATATTGTCTAACACTGGTTTTGCACTATAACAGCATGCTTGAATAGCTGTGACAGAGACCATATGGCCCATAAAGCTGAAGATATTTACTTTCTGGCTGTTTTTAGAAAAAGTTTGTCAACTGCTGGTGTAGGCAAAAGAGATTCTGTGCTGTTTTTTGGTTTGGCTTTTTAACTGCATTTTCTCTTATTCCAGACGAGGCCCTTGCTTGCCACATCACATAAAAATCTTACGTGTCTTTAACATACTTCATATCCAAAAACTTCAGCTTCAAAGAAAACCAAATGCTCATGTTTCACTGAATTCCCCTTATTTGGTCTTCCGAAGAGGTGGAGAATAGCTGGCTCTCACTGTCCCAGACACTGAGATGGCATTTCAAGACTTTTGCTGCAATCTCGTCTCTGAACAGACCAGAGCATTTTTCTGCTGGTTCCCAACCCTGGTTATACATCAGAGCCATGAGCTCCAGTCTGGGCTCAACCTCAGACTCACCCATTGGAGTCTGAGGTTGAGCCCAGGAAACTCTATGTCTCCATAGTTCCATCCAGACACCCTCTCTCTTCATGAAACCCTTGTAAATGTCTTACCCATTCTTTAGACACAGATGAAATCCCACCTCCTCCAAGAAGTCTTCCAAGATCTACCAGATGAGATGCATGGCCCATGTCTCCCTACACCCCCACAGAACTGCGTTTGCACTTTACAGCTTAGACTTATTTCTATGACTCGCTTCACGGTGCATTCCCTTCTTTATATTCCTAACACCTGCCAAGAAAGTGCTAAAAATTTTTGTTGACTCAATCAGTTCATAATAGAAGAAATAACATACAATAAGATTTTGTAAATGATGTTGTACCATAATAATTGAGATATATGAACAATCACTGGGAAGAAGAAGAACTGATGGCATTTTGGGGGGAATGAAAACTGATTCCAAGCTTCAGATTTTTAAATTTAAAAATTGATTGAAATTCATGAACACCCTGTACCCTCACACCCACCTTGAATCCACATTGTACCTTTAGAAAGGAAGGGAGGGTAAAGACGTAGCGGTAAAGTGTCACAACTCCTAAAACGGTGAGTCATTGCCATAGTTTTCGGGATGAATACAAATGAGAACCTGTACCGACCAGCTGCCGGTCAAAATCACTTCCTACATGCTATAAATCTGATATGCCCAGAAAGGTACAAATGGTCTTTGGTCCTTCCCCTTTCAGTGATGCCCAGAGTTCCTGTGCAAACAACTGTTTTGGATTTTAAATGTGTAGCTCAAGAAAATAGAGTATTTTATCTTTTGTTTTGATCCTAGAAGGTGTTGGACAAGGCTTTGTAGGAAATTGCAGTCTCTCTCTTTTTTTTTTAATCAGTCAGCATCAGACAGTTATGGGAAGCTCAGGAAATACTGTGAAGGGCAGGATGTCACGCTGTGCATTGATGGCAAAGATGGTGACTAGGTGGTCAGGGGCTTTCGAGATCGACTCCTTAAGGGTGGAAAAAGCTAAGGCATTGCAGGTTCATAATCACATTTTTTTTTAATTTCTGAAAATAATTTGAGAGCAGCAGTGGAAAGACTGGGACCATGGAATCAAGTGCAAGCATGGTAGAGTAGGGTCTTCAGTGCATGTAGAAGCTCCAAGGCCAAGTGTAAAATTCCTTCTCTTTGAGAATCTATTTGCATGGGTTAATAGGCTTTGTCTGGGGAGGCTGGAACCCAAGGGGAGTTATGGTAAAAAATAAAAAAAAAGAGGCCGGGCACGGTGGCTCACAATTGTAATCCCGGCACTTTGGGAGGCCGAGGCAGGTAGATCATGAGGTCAGGAGTTCAAGACCAGCGTGGCTAACACGGTGAAACCCCATCTCTACTAAAAGTACAAAAAATTAGCGGGGTATGGTGGAAGGAGCCTGTAGTCCCAGCTACTCAGGAGGTCGAGGTAGGAGAATTGCTTGAACCTGGGAGGTGGACATTGCAGTGAGCCGAGATTGTGCCATTGCACTGCAGCCTGGGCAACATAGCTAGAAAAGAAAGAAGAAAGAAAGAAAGAGAGAGAAAGAAAGGAAAAGAAAAGGAAGGAAGGTAGGAAAGATAAAGAAAGAGAAAAGAAAAGAGAAAGAAGAGAAGGGAAGACAGAAAGAGAAAGAAGCTGTTGGCCAGGTGGGGTGGCTCAAGCTTGTAATCCCTGAACTTTGGGAGGCAGAGGCAAATGGATCACCTGAGGTCAGGAGTTCGAGACCAGCCTGGCCAATATGATGAAACCCTCTACTAAAAATACAAAACTTAGCCAGGGGTGGTGGCATGCGCCTGTAATCCCAGCTACTCGGGAGGCTGAAACAGGAGAACTGCTTGAACCTGGGAGGCAGAAGTTGCAGTGAGCTGAGATTGTACCATTGCATTCCAGCCTGGTGACAGAGTGAGAATCCATTAAAAAAAAAAAAAGAAGCTTTTTCCTGTGTGACTTCAGGAAATTCTGAACACAGGCACGTCTTCGATTTGGGGCCCGACACAGAGATGAAGGGGGCATTTTCTCTACATTGGCATGGAATCTGGTGGTCCCTGCGGGCATGAAGGGGCCCCTGAAAAAGAAAGCCAGAGAGCACAGAACACGAACAAACATGTTCTGAAAATGTAGGGGCCCACCCTTATTCCCTCCTGTCTCATTTCCAGTAGGAACATGAGAGGGAAGTCCTGTAACTGGCAAGTTTAGGAGAAGAAACTGGCATGCTTGGCTCAGCTTCCTTGTCTCCCCTCTTTCAGAGCCAGCTTGTCTCAGGAACACATGACCTCAGTTCTCCGTGCTAGGGGGCTGCCTGCAGTTTTTTGGCTTAGCCCAGGTAGGCAAACTCAGTCTTGGGGACAAAATGACAAATGAACCCATTGTGCCTGCAGTTGGAAGGGTATCCAAATTAGCTTCTGTGTCACAAGAGTATCACTTTGATCATCAGCCTGGCTCATGAGCCTCTCAATTGGTTCTGAAATTGGACAGGGAAGAGCGATGCCATTTATTATGCTCCTAAACCCCCCAGCCAGGTCGTGTGAGACCCCACCCTTGGCACTGTGAGAAATAACTGGACAAGAGTGTTGAGGGTAAGGAGTGGGGACTGAATTCCCATATGAGCAAATAGGGGGGCATCTATTGTCTTAGGGCCTTATATGTACCCACAGGCCAATTTAGCTGCCAATGTAACCAAAGATGGGAGAGAAGAGAAATGCCATTCTGCAGGCTGTTTTGGGGAGCCACCCATGGCGGTTTGGAGGTAAAGGCTGTCATGCTATTGAATTTGCTTTAAATTGAGTGACTTCTGTGGACCACTGTGAGGGTACTGAGGTTAGAAGCAGATGCTGGGGTGAAATGAAGAGAAGCATCCTCTTCCTGGAAGCACGATGGCACTGGATATCTTAGGAGGATGAGACTTGATAACATTCCGCTCATACCCCTTTCTCTCCACAGCAATACACATGTCTTGAATAAATGCCATGGATACTCAGAGAGAAAAAAGAATTATTATTAGAGAATACATATAATGCCACACAGTCTAAAATGTGCCATTTAATAGATTAAGTCTATTGATCCCTGATAGTTTTAATCCTGTTTTACATTTGATACAAATGAGGAGCAGAGATGTTAAGAGATTCATGGGCTCAAGATCACACAGTTAACAAGTGATGGAGTTAGGACTAAAATCCAGGTTTTCTGACCTAAATCCAAATCCTTTCTGCTATTCTTTGCTGTACAGCAATAGAGGACCACAAAAAAAATAAAGAGAAGAACTCAGAAAGCAGGGTCAGGAAGCTGGATCAGAGTCCTGGTTCTACCATGAACTTGAGTTGCCTGAGATTCAGCCTCTCTGCCTGTAAGACTGTGTGCTGAGGGCGTGGACTACCCTGTGTCTAAGACTCTGACCTGCCGGGAAGGTCCTGGGTGGTTCTCTGCTTTAGGTCGCTATCTTGGTCTGTTTGAGCTGCCATCACAAAATGCCACTGGGTGGCTTATCAACACCAGACGTTCGTTTCTCATGGTTCTGGAGTCTAGGAAGTCCAAGATCAAGGTGCTGACAGACTTGGTGTCTGGTGGGGGCCCAAATTCTGGTTCATAGATGGCACCTTCCTCCTGTGTCCTCACAGTGGCAGAAGGAGTAAGGGGTCTAGGTCCCTTTCCTAAGGCACTAATCCCATTCCTGAGGGCTCTATCCTCATAACCTCATAACCTAATCACCTCCCTAACCTCTCCAAGACCATCACCTTGGGGGTTAGGATTTCAACATATGAGTTTTGGGGGAACTCAAACATTCAGGTGATAGTAGTCACCTGCTGTCACAGTTACTCATAGCAGTTCTGCTTAGGAAGCACATGGTCACAGAATCCGCTTTGCAGAAGCCTGGGGCATTTTAATCAGCCACCTAGAACAGTGGATTGAAAACCTTACCAGCAACTCACAGTGGAAAATGAAGTTTACATCTAAACCCAATACGCATATTCATGGAATTGGAACGAGTTTCGCAAAACAATAGTTTTTTACCTTTTTGTTTAGTTTTTTGAGACAGGGTCTCACTCTGTCACAGTGCAGAGTGACTGTAGTGGCTTGATCTTGGCTCACTGCAGCCTTGAACTTCTAGGCTCAAGCAATGCTCCTGCTTTAGCCTCCCAGGTAGCTGGGACTATAGGCATGTGCCATCATGCCCAGCTATTTTTATTTAATAAATAGAGAAGAGGTCTTGCTCTGTTGCCCAGGCTGTTTGTGAAATCCTGGGCTCAGGCAATCCTTGTGCCGTGGCCTCCCAGAGTGCTGGGATTACAGGTGCACTAAACCCACTAAGCCATTGCACTCAGTCATTTACTTTTTTTAAAAATAAATTTTTTACTATGTGTTTCATTAGCTTTAAAAAAAAAAAACCAGAAAACAAAAAACTAACATTAAAAAAACAAGGCCGAGTGCAGTGGCTCACGCCTGTAATCCCAGCACTTTGGAAGGCTGAGGCGGGTGGATCACTTGAGGTCAGGAGTTGGAGACCAGCCTGGCCAACACGATGAAACCCCTGCCTCTATTAAAAATACAAAAATTAGCTGGGCGTGGTGTCGAGCACCTGTAATTCCAGCTACCCAGGAGGCTGAAGCACAAGAATCGCTTGAACCATGGTTACAGTGAGCCGAGATCTCACCACTGCACTCCAGCCTGGGCAACAAAGTGAAACTCCATCTAGGAAAAAAAAAGAAAAGAAAAGAAAAAAGAACACAATTCGTTGTTGTTGCTGTTGAGATGGAGTTTCACTTTCGCCCTGGCTGGAGTGCAGTGGTGAGCCTCTTTGCCTATAAAACTCTGTGCGATCTCAACTCACTGCAACCTTTGCCTTCCGGGTTCAAGCGATTCTCCTGCCTCAGCCTCCCCAGTAGCTGGGACTACAGGCACACGCCACCACGTCCAGCTAATTTTTGTATTATTAGTAGAGATGGGGGTTTCACCATATTGGCCAGGCTGGTCTCCAACCCCTGACCTCAAGTGATCCACCCGCCTCGGCCCCCCAAAGTGCTGGGATTACAGGTGTGAGCCACCACACCTGGCCCAGAGAAGTTTTAAAACTTCTTTAAAAAAAAATTTACTATTTGAGTACATTCTATTCTATTTCATTTGTTTAGAAAATGTTGGTTGCAACCCACCAATTTGATTTCATGACCCAGAAACGGTTTAAGAGCCACATTTGACAAGCTGGAAATTGAGGAGTAGTGGTGGGAAGACAGAGGATCCCAGAAGGCAGCTAAGGCTGAATGGGGGAAAAGGGAGAGGAGGTAACTGTCTGTATATGATTCAGTGTTTTTCTTTTCTCTCTTTCTCTCTTTCTTTCTCTCTTTCTTTCTTTCTTTCTTTTTTTTTTGGTGTTGTTGAGATGAAGTCTTGCTCTTATTGCCCAGTATGGAGTGCAATGGTGCTATCTGGGCTCATTGTAACCTCTGCCTCCCGAGTAGCTGGGATTATAGGCATATGCCACCATGGCCAGCTAGTTTTTGTATTTTTAGTAGAGACAGGGTTTCACCATGTTGGCCAGGCTGGTCTCTATCTGCTGGCTTCAGGTGATCCGCCTGCCTTGACTCCCAAAGTGCTGGGATTACAGGTGTGAGTCACAACACCCAGCCCAGTGTCCTTCCTTATATGCCTGACACTTTCACACTGTCTACCATGTCACCAGGAAAGTTCTCACTTCTGTCACGTAGCTATCTTTTACAAAATAGCTAAGAATGTTCAGAAGATACTTTATTTATCCCTGTCTTGATTTATGAACCACTCAGGAAACAAGTTCCTTGAATAGCATTTCCTGTGTCCATAGCTGGCTGCTATGTGTAACAGGGTGGGGTGTGATCTTTTCATTTTTTCTTTTTAATTAACAGCCAGATTCAAGAGGGTGTGATCTTTTTTTCTTTTTTTTTTTTGACACGGAGTCTCACACTGTTGCCCAGGCCGGAGTGCAGTGGCACAATTTCATTTCACTGCAACCTCCGCCTCCCAGGTTCAAGTGATTCTCCTTGCCTCAGCCTCCCAAGTAGCTGGGATTACAGGCATGCACCACCATGCCCAGCTGATTTTTTTTGTATTTTTAGTAGAGACAGGGTTTCACTATTTTGGCCAGGCTGGTCTTCAACTCCTGGCCTCAGGTGATCCACCCGCCTCGGCCTCCCAAAGTGCTGCGATTACAGGCGTGAGCCACCACGCCTGGCCGGGTGTGATCTTTTGAAGAGGTCATGCAACAAGGTCAGGGTGTCACCAGGGGAAGGCTGATTTGGCTGGTGGCCCATGGATAGCATCACTTTGGTGACAATCTGGGCCCTAGCTTACTGGTTCAAAACGTTTTTTTTGTTTGTTTGGTTTTTGGTTTTTTTTTTTCAGACAGTTTCACTGTTCTTACCCAGACTGGAGTGCAATGGCACGATCTCAGCTCACTGCAACCTCCGCCTCCTGGGTTCAAGCAATTCTCCTGCCTCAGCCTCCCGAATAGCTGGGACTACAGGCGCGCACCACCATGCCCAGCTAAGTTTTGTATTTTTAGTAGAGACAGGGTTTCACCTTGTTGACCAGGATGGTCTTGATCTCTTGACCTCGTGATCCACCTGCCTCGGCCTCCCAAAGTGCTGGGATTATAGGCGTGAGCCCCATGCTCAGCTGGTTCAGAAAGTTGATTGGACCCATACCTCTGAGCATAGCCACTTGGCCTTGGACCTCACCACACAAGGCCACTTATTTATCTCTGAAGTCATCTCCAAATGGTCATGTTCATGTAGTTACAGAGATTGCCTGGCAAGATTGAAAGTAGAAGGCAAGTTGGGTTTGGTGGTTCATGCCTGTAATCACAGCATTTTGGGATGCTGAGGCTTGCTTGAGCCCAGGAGATCAGGACCAGCCTGGGAACACAGCAAGACACGTCTCTACGAAAAGCAAAAAACTAGCAGGGCATGGTGGTGCGTGCCTGTTAGTATCTGGGAGGATCGCTTCAGCTTGGGATCTCAAGGCTGCAGTGAGCTGTGATCAAGACACAACAAATAATAACTAAAATTTAAACAAGACAGTGTTAATAGAAGGCTTTCATCACACATCTTTAAACTTACATCTGACCCCCCAGTCACACTGCTTGAAATGCCCTAATATTTTTGTAGGTCCTGTAATTATATTGTCACTAGCACAATAATATAACATTGCATTTTGTATGTCAAATGCATCCGTTGGTTCAAGAGAAACCCACCAGGGAAGACCAGATTTTTGGTGACACAGATTTCTTAGAACATCTGCAAGTGAATTCACTTTGGAGAGAAAGCAGAACATTTCTTTCTCAAAGTGACTGAAATGCCTGTGGCTTCTGTCCTGTTCAGAGGACCCTCCAAGGTAACCAGGAAGCCCAACCTAACATTGGAGAGTTTGTTGCTTCATGATTGACATGGTTTGGCTGTGTCCCCACGCAAATCGCACCTTGAATTATAGCTCTAATAATTCCCACATGTTGTGGGAGGAAACTGGTAGGAGATAATTGAATCACAGTGGCAATTTCACCCATACTATTCTCATGGTAGTGAATAAGTCTCAGGATATGTGATGGTCTCATATGGGGAAACCCCTTTCACTTGGCTCTCATTCTCTCTTGCCTGCCACCATGTAAGACATGCCTTCTACCTTCAGCCTTCTCCCATGATTGTGAGGCCTCCCCAGCCACGAGGAACTGTGAGTCCATTAAACCTCTTTTTCTTAATCAATTACCCAGTCTCAGATGTGTCTTTATCAGCAGTGTGAAAATGAACTAATACAATGATCAACAATGAAAGCACCCTGTGGTGAGCATCTTAAGGGCTGTTTCTTTCAGATTGTGATGAGGCTTAATGAACCAGCTGGTCCTGCCCCATCAGAGAGCGTCCTCTCTGAAAACCAGAAAGCTCCCACCCCCTATTCTGCTGGACAATTAAGCCAACGATGGCCTTTCTCTTTGTGCTTCCTTCCTGACCATGCCTGTTGCGTCCAAATGTTCTTTCTTCAGACGTTAAACTTCAGTCAAGTAGCTGTTCCAGGAGACATAGAAGGCATCTGTTTTTTTTTCCTATCACATACAGACTCAATTTGTTTAATTTCATTTTCAGAGAGAAAACTTGCTTTTAAGTTCCAGGTTGAACCTCCCTGGAGGTTCCACCCACAACCAACATGACGTAGTACAAAATAGACACCACACCTGAACTTGAGTTTACCAAACTAACATGGAAACAAGAAATCTGCCCCACACATATAATTTGGAGCAGTGTGTGGTATGGGGAAAAGAAGCACAGATTCACTATTCTAGGCTCTTGTTCAAACCCTGCCATGCAATTTTGGGAAAAACACTTCACTTACTGTCTTGAAAACAGTAGGGCTGAGCTGAGGAGTGATTCAGAAAATCTCTCATGACTGGAGCCCATTCACTCATTCATTCATGTACTCACCAGATATTGTCTTAGCATTTACTATGTGTAAGGGACTGTGCCACAGGCAAGATTAGTAGACATGAGTCTTGCCTTCAAGGAACTTCCAATCTGTAGCTTTCAGATATAAAATTTCATGATTCAGAATATGATGATGGGCTGGGCATGGTGGCTCATGCCTGTAATGCCAGCACTTTGGGAGGCCGAGGTGGGCAGATCACCTGAGGTCAGGAGTTTGACACCAGACTGGCCAACATGGCAAAATCCCATCTCTACTAAAAGCACAAAAATTAGCCAGGTGTAATCCCAGCTTGTAATCCCAGCTACTTGGGAGGCTGAGACAGGAGAATTGCTTGAACCTGGGAGGCGGAGGTTGTAGTGAGCCAAGATTGCGCCATTGCACTCCAGCCTGGGTGACAGAGCGAGATTCCATCTAAAAAAAAAGATGACAAACAAAAAATGTATTAGCACAGGGGTGGAGCGGTCCTCTCAGGTAGGCAGTGAGCT
Source organism: Callithrix jacchus (assembly GCF_049354715.1). Taxonomy (NCBI): domain Eukaryota; kingdom Metazoa; phylum Chordata; class Mammalia; order Primates; family Cebidae; genus Callithrix; species Callithrix jacchus. The sequence goes on along the minus strand of NC_133510.1, from coordinate 99,250,117 downwards.
CCATGGGGAAGGGTCGGATGGTCTTAGGTTCAAACTTGGCTCTTTGGTCTCTAGCAAGTTCCTTGATCCTTTCTAGTCTTCACTCCTTGTTCATAAAACAAGGAGCATAAGGCTGCGCGTGGTGGCTCACGCCTGTAATCCCAGTACTTTGGGAGGCCGAGGCGGGTGGATCACGAGGTCAAGAGATTGAGACCATCCTGGTCAACATGGTGAAACCCTGTCTCTACTAAAAATACAAAAAATTAGCTGGGCATGGTGGCGCGTGCCTGTAATCCCAGCTTCTCGGGAGGCTGAGGCAGGAGAATTGCCTGAACCCAGGAGGCGGAGGTTGCGGTGAGCCAAGATCGTGCCATTGCACTCCAGCCTGGGTAACAAGAGCGAATCTCCGTCTCAAAAACAAAAAACAAGAAACAAGGAGCATAAAAGATTTCCTTTGGAGTGTTGAGAGGAGTAGAGCTGAATCATACCCCATATGTTGTTATTCAATAAACCATCTTCGAAATTTCACTCTCAACCCTCAACATCTGTCCAAGCAGCTGGTTGGTCTCTTTAAAAAAGTAAAGCTGTCCTATCACTTAGAACCCTCATGCGTCCACTCAAATACATAGCAGGGAGGGCGTATGTCTCCCCTGTCCTTCTCAAATAAGTTTGTCCTTTTCCAGGGTCATTGAGTTCTTCTGTTCTTGAAAAGTGATTGGTTCCTCACCAGTCGGGGCTCACTTCGAATGTCATGTCTGCAGAGGCCTTTCCTCAGCATACACTCCTCAGCCCAGTCACCTCTATCCCATCCTCCTGTTTACTTATTATATCACCGGCCTCTGATTATCTTACTTGTGTTGCTGCCTCACTTTTCTCAAGAAGCGATATTCTCCACGGGTTCATTCCTTGTCTCTCCTCTTCTGCTAAAAGCTGACGCAGAGCCCGGCAAATAATAGAGGCTTGATAATTTTATTTATTTATTTATTTATTTATTTGGAGACGGAGTTTCGCTCTTGTTACCCAGGCTGGAGTGCAATGGTGCAATCTCGGCTCACCGTAACCTCCGCTTCCTGGGTTCAGGCAATTCTCCTGCCTTAGCCTCCTGAGTAGCTGGGATTACAGGCACGCGCCACCATGCCCAGTTAATTTTTTGTATTTGTAGTAGAGACGGGGTTTCACCATGTTGACCAGGATGGTCTCGATCTCTTGACCTCGTGATCCACCCACCTCGGCCTCCCAAAGTGCTGGGATTATAGGCGTGAGCCACCGCACCCGGCCAATAATTTTTTTTTTTTTTTTTTGAGATGGAGTCTTGCTTTGTCACCCAGGCTGGAGTGCAGTGGCACAATCTTGGCTCACTATAGCCTCCACCTCCTGGGTTCCAGTGATTCTCCTGCCTCAGCCTCTCAAGTAGCTGGGATTACAGGCACGCACCACAATGCCTGGCTAACTTCTCATATTTTTAGTAGAAACAGGGTTTCACCATGTTGGCCGGGCTGGTCTCAAACTCCTGACCTCAAGAGATCCGCCTGCTTTGGCATCCCAAAGTGCTAGGATTGCAGGCATGAGCCACTGCACTTGGCCAATAAATATTTTTTGAATGTATATTCTTGTTGTTATTATTACTACTATCATTTGGTAGTTAGAATTTATCTGAGGAGATTCCTCAGGTTATATCTGTACCTTGAACCCAAAGAGAAAACTAGTTCCATGCCTGAAATACAAAACTAGGAAGGAATAGTAGGAGGAAGGAGGGTGTGAGCCCTGGAGGGAGTTTTTTTTTTTTTTTGCTTTGAGACAGGGTCTTGCTCTGTTGCCCAGGCTGGAGTGCAATGGTGTGATTATGGCTCACTGCAGCCTTAACCTTGAAGGCACGAGTGATCCTCCTACCTCACCCTCCCAAGCAGCTGGGACTATATTGGGCTAATTTTTAATTTTTTTTGTAGACAGGAGGTTTTACTATGTTTTCTAGGTTGGTCTCAGACTCTCGGACTCAAGCAATCCTCCTGCCTCAGCCTCCCAAAGTGCTGAGATAACAGATGTAAGCCCATGCCTGGTGTGATGGAATCGAATCTTTTAATGCAATAGAAAGAGCTCCAGGCTAGGCATGGTGGCTCATGCCTATAATCTCAGCACATTGGCAGGCTAAGATGAGCGGATCACCTGAGGCCAGGAGTTTGAGACCAGCCTAGCCAACATGGTGAGACCCTGTCTCTACTAAAAATGCAAAAATAGGCTGGGAGCAGTGGCATGCACCTGTAGTCCCAGCTACTTGGCAGGCTGAGGTAGGAGAATCAGTTGAACCTGGGAGGCAGAGGCTGCAGTGAGCTGAGATTGTGCCACTGCACTCCAGGCTAGGTGCGAAGTGTGGGACTCCATCTAAAAAAAAAAAAAGAAAGAAAAAAGAAAGAGCTCCAGATTTGGAGTGAATAGGTCTGAATTCTGGGCCTAATTTTACAAGCTACCTCTATTCTTTAACTTCTCAGAACTTCATTTTTTCATACATATATTTTTTAAAAAAGATTGGACTCACTTGGCCTTAAAAAGTTCCCTCAGCTCTGAAATTCTGTGCCTTAAGAAGGAGCCACCTCTGAGGAAGCCCAGAAGTGTGCATGTGAGTTCCTAAGCTACAGGAAAGCTTAGAAGGGAGCAGTGGCTTTGCCCTTCTCTGAGCAAAACTACTCAGATCCTTGACACCCATTCATTCCAAGCCAGACCTTCCCCTCACCACTTCGTTCCTCAGGCTCAAAGCAGCTGCTCAGAGGTATTGACTAAATGAACAAATGAACATCCCCTGGAACCAGCAGAGAGTGGAAACTGAAAACTCAATGACTCAGCAGGAAGGACCACTGAGTCACACAAGCCACTTCTTGTTTTCTCAGTGTACTCCAAGCCAACTCCTGACAGGGTGGGAAGGTAGCACAGCTCTAGCTCAAATAAGTCCACACACAACAGCACAGCAAAGAGAAAGCCTTCAAAGTCAAAGTTGGAGGTAGGAAGGGAGGAAATGAAACTGTCACTTAACCGTTGTTCCAGTTCTCTGCAGCAAAACTTAATACCCAACCTAAAGATCATATAGCCTAATTCCTTTTTAAGAGTGATAAAATCAGTTTATAGAGGGTCAGCTATAAAAAGGGGTGTATCAGCTACCTATTCCTATGTAACAAACCACAACTTAATTAGTTAAAGCAGAAACCATATTATTTGCTCACAACTCTATGGGTCTGCAATTTGGTTGAGCTCAGCTAAGCGGTTCTTCTGCTGGTCTTATAGGAATCACACATGTGACTATGGTCATCTGGTGACTCAGTTGGGGTTGGATGGTCTAAGATGGTCTCACTCACATGTTTGGTAGTTGGTGCTGGCTGTTGACTGAGCCTCTCTTTCCACATTGTCTTTCATCTTCAAGGAAGCTAGTTTAGGCTTGTTCACATGGGTACAGCATCATTCCAGGAATGACAGTGGAAGCTGCAAGATCTCGTAATACTCAAACTCAAAAATAATGTTACTTCTACTGCAATCTATAGGTCAAAGCAAGTTACAGGGCTATCCCAGATTCAAGGAGAGAGGAAATAGATTCTACTTCTTAATAGGAGGAAAAGCAAAACTATGTAGCAAAGGGAGCAAATATGCAGGATGGGAGAAGTTGTGGCCCTCTTTGTAATCAACCTACTGCTGAGACGCTGATGCTCATACAGTCCTCTCATTCTTTCTTTCTTTTTCTTTTGAGACAGGGTCTTACTCTGCCTTCCAGGCCAGAGTGCCCTGTCATGAACATGGCTCACTGCAGCCTTGATCTTCTAGGCTCAAGAAATCCCCCCATCTCATATGCCCCCAAGTGTCTGGGACTACAGGTGCAAGCCACTACACCTGGCTAATTTTTGTATTTTTTGTAGAGGCGGAGTTTTGCCATGTTGACCAGGCTGTTCTTGAACTCTCAGGCTCAAGCGATCCACCTGTCTTGGTCTTCTGAAGTGACAGGATTACAGGTGTGAGTCACCACACCTGTCCAGTTCTATCATTCTTGAAATGAGGAGACTGATACACAAATAAGTTAAATACCTTAGTCAAGTTCATAGAGTTAGTGGCACATCCAGAATGAGAACCTATGCCTCCTGCTTGTCAGTCTAATGTTTTCACACCTTCAAGGACCTTTTCTACCTGAAGCCTTTCTTCTGTACCCAAGCCTAGTGACAGAGCCAGACTTTTGAGCCACTCCACTTGTCAGAGCCATTCTTTAGATTAGCTGGCCCTTATAGATCTAGGAACAGAATACCAAAGCCCTATTTCCAAGGCTGGCCACAGCTACCTTAGTTCTATGAATCTGTCTCATAAGAAAGGAGATTCCATTTCATCTTGTGGCCCCGTGGGAGTCTATTAAGCTCCCAGGCCATAGCTAGAAAGGACAGCCAAATGTCCTTTTGCTTTCAAAAGCCATTTCATAAAATAGTGCTTTGTATATGAAGAAATGTTCACTATCACTAATCATCAGAGAAATGCAAACCAAAACTATGATGAGATACCATGTCACCCCAGTCAAAATGGCTTTTGTTGGCCAATCATGGTGGCTCATGCCTGTGATCCCAACACTTTGGAAGGTTGAGGCGGGAGGATCCCTGGAGTTCAGGAGTTGGAAACCAGCCTGGGCAACATGGTGAGACTCTGTTTCTACAAAAAATAAAGAATTAGCCAGGCATGGTGGAGGGGAAAAGAAACTTACACTACATGCCTATAGTCCCATCTACTTGGGAGGCTGAGGTGGGAGGATTACTTGAGCCCAGGGAGTCAAGATCAGCTTGAGCAACATGGTAAGACCACATCTCTACAAAAAATTTTAAAAAATAAAATTAAAAAATGGCTTCTATCAAAAAACCAGGCAATAACAGATGTTGGTGAGGATGTGGAGAAAGGGGGCCCCTTATATACTGCTGGTGGAAATTGAAATTATTAGTACAGTTATGGAGAACTGAATGGAGATTCCTCAAAAAAACTAAAAATAGAACTATCATATGATCCAGCACTTCCACTATTGGGTATATATATCTAAAAGAAAGGAAATCAATATGCTGAAGAGCTCTATGCACTCTTGTGTTTATCGCAGCACTATTCACAATAGCCAAAATAGGGAATCAAACTAAGCGCTCACCAGCAGATGAATGCATAAAGAAAGTGTAGGCTGGCTGCGGTGGCTCATGCCTGTAATCCCTGCACTTTGGGAGGCCAAGACGGGCAGATCGTCTGAGGTCAGCAGATCGAGACCAGCCTGACCAACATGGTGGAACCTCATCTCTACTAAAAATACAAAAAGTAGTCGGACGTGGTTGTGGGTGCCTGTAATCTCAGCTACAGGAGAATCACCTGAACCAGAGGCAGAGGTTGCAGTGAGCTGAGATGGTGCTACTGCACTCTCACCTGGGCAACAGAGTGAGACTCTGTCCACCACCCCCACCAAAAAAAAAAGAAAAGAAAAGAAAATGTAATACATATACACATGGGAATATTATTCTGCTATAAAAAAGAATGAAATCCTGTCATTTGCAGCAACACAGATGGACTGGAGGTCACTGCATTAAGTGAAATAAGCCAAGCACAGAAAGACAAATATCACGTGTTCACACTTTTTAGTGTGGGAGCTAAAAAAGCAAATCTCATGAAAACAGAGAGTAGATTGGTGGTTACTGGAGGCCAGGAAGGGCTGGGTGAGGGGAGAAGAAGAGAAGTTCATTAATGGATACAACTATATGATTTGACAGAAGAAATAAGACATAATATTAGATATTAATGGGTCAGTAGGGTGACTGTAGTTTCCAATAATCTATTGTATATTTCAAAATAGCTAGAAAAGGGCTAGGCACAGTGGCTCTCGCCTGTAATTCCAGCACTTTGGAAGGTGGGCAGATCACCTGAGACCAAGAGTTCGAGATCAAAATAGCTAGAAAAGAATTTGAATGGTTGTAGCATAAAAAATCAGCAAGTGTTTAAGGTGATGGAGAGCTCAAGTATGTTGATTTTGTTTTTACAAATAATATGCATGTATTCAATTATCACATGTACCCCAAAACTATGTACATCTATTATATATCAATTAAAAATAGTGCTTTGTAGTGGTAATTTTAAGGGAATACATCTCTAGTATATCTTGGAAGGGTAGTTAAAAAATCTGTTAGATACAATATCATTATAAAGAATTAGCTCACCAGGTGGGGCATAGTGGCTCATGCCTGTAATCCTAGCATTTTGGCAGCCCAAGGTGGGCAGATCACTTGAGCTCAGTTCAAGACCAACCTGGGCAACATGACGAAACCCTGTCACCACAAAAAAATACAAAAAATATTAGCCAAGCGTGATGGCACATGCCTCTAGTCCCAGCTACTCAGGAGGCTGTTGCAGGAGAATCACTTGAGCCTGGAAGGCAGAGATTGCAATTAGCTGAGATCACGCCATTGTACTCTGGCCTGGGAGACAGAGTGAGACCCTGTCTCAAAATAAAACAAAACAAAACAAGCAAAAACAACCAAGTCAAGTTAGTCCACCAGAACAACTCCTGAAAGTGAAGGCTAGAGGGAATAATATGAATTATCTAACATTTCTTGAGCTCAAACTACATCCAGACACTGGGCTAGGCATTTATACATATTCGCTAATTTAATTCACATAACAATCTTGTAACGTAGTTATATGGCTTTTACCATTCCTAAAATTGGTCTCCCAAACATCAGGTTTATGTCAAATTGCCAAATCCAAGGTTTCACAACTTTTTGTTTTTTTCAGCTCTCTCCATCATTTGAGTATACATATTCATTCAATTGTCCATATGTCCGTTCTACTAAGTGACAAGACCTGGTTTAGGTATAGGAGATATAGCAATAAACATGTCAGAAATTGTTCTCATGCTCGTGGACCTTATTTCTTGTCTAGTGGGATGGACATTGAATAAGTGACAGCCAATAGCATGGGGTCATGAATAGGGAGGTGGAGAAGCCCTCAGAGAACGCGTCTCTTGGATTCTGGGAATTGAAACTCTCCAAATTCTAGTTCCTATTTCTCTGACCACTCCTTTGCTGATTCCTTTTCCTCCATGTGCTCTTTAAATCCTGGCATTCACCATGGGCTTGTCCTCTGTCTTCTTTCCTCTCCACCTGTTGGTGATCTCAGCCGGCTCTGCTTCAGCCATGCTTGGCTCAGCTCATGCTTTGAATCTTGTCTTCTTCCTTTCTGGTTTAATATCTTAATATGCTTTTCCTGGGAGCTTTCCCAAGTTTCATGGCTTCAACACCTGCTGAGGATCCAGAAACTTACTCCCTAGTCTACATTCCCAGTTCTCTACAGGATGCTGTCATCAACCTATGCAGAATCACACCTTGGCCATTCAAACCTCCTTGCTGATATTTTTAGTTCTGCCTCATTTACCCTAGGCCTTTCAGCCTGCTAAAATCCTGTTCAGCTTCAGGACGCAGTGCACAGGTCGGTTCCTCTAAAGTCTGCCCACCCCCTTCAGGTAAAGCCCATCCCTTTCGCTTCTGAACCCCTCTGTGTATTTCCCCCTGGTTACTTCCATACTTAATCGCCTTAAAGATGAATTCGCTTTTCTGTGTCTGTCTCCTTGTGTGCTCCCTGAGGGCAGGGACGAAGCTTGTTCATCTTGAAATGCTTGATGTTTTTGCACAACAGTAAATGCCCCAGTTGATTGTTTATTGCATTGTTGAACAAAATTTGGATCTAGGAACTATTATCAACTCCCCAGTCAAAAGTAGCACATTTTGTTCTCATTATAACACTTCTTTTAGAGTTTCTTTTGGTGTTAGTCAACTGCTCTTGTGTCGGTCATGAGATTGCAGGCAAATTTTATGGGCAACCCACTCCCCACCCCGCCCCCACATTTTATTTGTCTTTTATCCACCAACAGCCCCAGTGCCAATCACATAATGGAAGTGTTGATAGTCCAGACTCATTCCCATTACCTTGATTTCTCCTTGGTAAGAGGTCATTCATTCATCTGTTCATGTACTTATCTAACAAGTACTAACTGAATTCCTCTTTGCGTCAGGAATTGTTCAAGGCAAAGTCTCTGCCCTCAAGGAATTCAAATTCTAGTAACGGACATGGACAATAAACAATCAAGTAAATAAGAAAGAAAATGCTAGATTGACACAAGCTATGAAAGGCATCAACAGGGTGGTAAGACAGAATGAGAATGGGAAGGTGCCACTTTAGCTAGCATTGTTCAGGGTCAGCCTCCCTGAAGGAGTCTGGACTGAAACCTGAGTGGAGAAGGAACCTGGCTCTAGGCCAGGCGTGGTGGCTCCTGCTTATAATCCTAGCACTCTGAGAGGCCGACGTGATAGGATTGCTTGAGCCCAGGAGGTTGAGACTGAAGTGAGCTGCGACTGTACCACCACATTCCAGTCTGGGTGACAGAGTGAGCCCCTGGAACTGGGTTCTAGAAGGTCCAGAAGAGATTCCAGGAAAAAAAACCAGGCACGTCGGAGATGTCAAAGGAGCATAATGTGCATGCATGGAACGAGCGAGTGGGGCGAGCTGACACGGGGGAGGTAAGCAGAACCAGCCGTGGAGACTTGGAGGCGTGTGAGGACTTTTAATTTTATTAAAAGCAAAACGGGAGCCATTAAAAGGTTTTGTGCAGAGGAGAGACATGATCTGATTTATTCTGTAAAAATAGCTATTTGAAAAGAATGTAGAGTGGAGCTGGGCTTGGTGGCTCACGGCTGTAATCTCAGCACTTTGGGAGGCTGAGGTAGGTGGATTAGGAGGTCAGGAGTTCAAGACCAGCCTGGCCAATGTGCTGAAACCCTATCTCTACTAAAAATACAAAAATTAGTGGGGCATGGTGGCGGGTGCCTATAATCCCAGCTACTAAGGAGGCTGAGGCAGGAGAATCACTTGAATCCAGGAGGCGGAGGTTGCAGTGAGCCAAGATCATGCCACTATATCAAAAAAAGGGTTAAGACACTATATCAAAAAAAAAAAAAAATGTAGAGTGGACAGAGTGGGAGCAGAAAGACCAGTTAAAAGATTGTACAGTAGCCTAGACAAGTGTGCCCTACTACCATTCTGAACCATCAGTCTGGCCAGGAAAGTTCTCAGTGATGCCACTGCCTCCCTGGTGCCCATGAGAAATCCAGATGCCAAGAGCAAGGGACACCAGGGTTGGCCAAGGGCCCTTGGTCCTCTTGTCTCTATCTGCATGATCTCTCGTGTTCTGGTTCAGCCCTACAGGAGGGACAGCCCTGGTTCTTTTTTTTTTTTTTGAGACGGAGTCTTGCTCTGTTGACCAGGCTGGAGTGCAGCGGCGTGATCTTTGCTCACTACAACCTCCGCCTCCTGGGTTCAAGTGATTCTCCTGCCTCAGCCTTCTGAGTAGCTGGGATTACAAGTGCCCACCAACATGCCCAGCTAATTTTTGTATTTTGGTGGAGATGGGGTTTCACCATGTTGGCCAGGCTGGTCTCAAACTCCTGACCTCAAGTGATTGGCCCACCTTGGCCTCTCAAAGTGCTAGGATTACAGGTGTGAGCCACCGTGCCCAGACTGGGACAGCCCTGCTTCTGAGCCAGTCCTCCAGAGGGTTGGAGAGATTGGCAGGATATGGGAATGCCCGAGAGCCAGGAGGTCCGTAGGATCTGGTAGGTGTGGGCAGCAGTGGCAGCGGTCCATGCTCTCTGCAGCTGCCTGAGCTGAAGTGCCCACTCCCTGGCTCTAGGCCCGTTGCCTCTGCTTTTACTTATTCTCAGAAGATTGCTGATTGCTAAAGCACACTGTTTGTTTTAGTTTGTTGTTGCTGTCCCCTGGAAAATAGAGGAGGATTTTAGATCGATTGAACTAAATTGAGTGAACTAGAAGCTTAAGAAGAGCTAAAGCCAGGCTCAGTGGCTCATGCCTGTAATCCCAGCACTTTGGGAGACCCAGGTGGGTGGATCACCTGAGGTTGGGAGTTCAAGACCAGCCTGAGCAACGTGGAGAAACTCTATCTCTACTAAAAACACAAAATTAGTCGGGCATGGTGGCACATGCCTGTAATCCCAGTTACTTGGGAGGCTGAGGCAGGAGAATCGCTTGAACCTGGGAGGTGGAGGTTGTGGTAAGCCAAGATTGTGCCACTGTACTCCAGCCTAGGCAACAAGAGCAAAACTCCATCTTAAAAAAAAAAAAGAGCTAAAAAGGCAGTTGGCATTGGCCCCTTGTCTCCTGCAACCCCTCGCTGGTCCTTCCCGACCCTCCAGCTCAGCAAACCTACTCCTTTCTCCCCAGTGGGGCAGCCTCCTTCCTCCTGGGCCCTTGCTGTACGCTCCGCTCCCCTGCCTATCTAACCCTCCAGCAAGTCTCTGCTCTAATGTCACTTCCTTCTAGAGGCTGTCCCTGAGGGCAGCCTGCCAGTCTATGTTATGTGCCCTGATTAAATGCATTCAAAGCACAAGGGACTTTTTCTTCAGAGGGCTCATGGTAATTATAATCACATACTTACCAGCAGGGTGTGAACATATACACAGTAGTGCTCAGGTTTTTTTTTAAAAAAAAGGTCATTTACATTTTTTATTTTTATAACTGGTCTCATCTGCTCCTACTCCTGCTGTTAGTGGAGGGGAAAAGAAACTTACACTTACCAATGAAAGGTAACAGCCTCTTCTGGCTTAAAACAATCTGTTTCCCCCAAATAATCAGTTAATTGAAAGTCGAAACTTCCTATCAGGATTGCTTCCTTTTCTCTAAAGCATGCTTTCCCTGCCTGTTCTCTTTAATACCGGGTCTGGCTGCAGGGAGGGGTGGGTCAGAGGCCTTCAGGGTGTTGGGTGGGGCCCAGGGGGGCTACCTTGGGCTGAGACCCCTTCATGGGGGGCCACCATTGCATTAACACCTGGGCTGTGGGGGCCCAGCTCCATCCTCCAGCCCTTGGCCGCATCTGTGCTTGCTGTGACCAGCTCACATCCCCTGTCCGCCAGCTCACAAGCCTGCATTCTCATCTGTCTTGGGAGTATGTCTTGGGGAACTTCGATGTCCCATACAGGCCACATACAGGTCAACAGGAAACAGGGAGCAATCAAAGGCCCCTTTGCCTGAAAACATGCCCACCACCACCATTTCGCCTCTGCTGTGGCTTGCCTCACAGTTCATGGATGCAACGCTAGACAACTTCCTCTGCGTTCCAAGCAGAAAGCAAAGCTCGGCCCTTCTCTGAGCCAACCTTCTCTCCACCCACTGGGCCGTTCAACATCCCTGCTCTGATGTTCGCTCAGGGCGAAGGGGCTTGAAAGCAAAGATGCTCTTCTCCCTCTCACTCCGTCCTCCTCCGCTGTCCCCTTCCCTTCCTGGCTTGTGGGACTGACTGTGGCATGGTCTCTGTTGACTCACACTATGGTCTAGGTAGCGTGAAGCTGTGCGTTAGGTTTGACTCTTGCAGGTAAAAGCAAACCACTGCCCTTCCTGACACCCATCACTTTTTCTTCATCCACTCCCCCACCAAACCTGCCTCTTAAGATTATTGCCTCATGGATTTATCAGTTATAGAGATGGGGTCTTGCTTTGTTGCCCAGGTTGGTCTCGAACTCCTGGACTCAAGCTATCCTCCTGCCTTGGCCTCCCAAAACTCTGGGATTACTGTAGGTATGAGCCACCATAGCCAGCCTATCTTATGGATTTAAAAATGGGTATGACCCTCAAAGCTGAGCAATGACCTCTTTCTTCTGCTTGGCATCTACCCATTCTGTATCCACCCATAGGTAGGGCTACATGCTTGCTAGGAAATAAAAACCATCTTTGCTTAATGTTTAAAAAAATAACTTCCTGTGAAGTGATTTGTCTGATTCTTTGCATAGGGTCTAGCTGTACATCTCTTTTGCTCAGCACCATTTACTTTGTGACTAACCCAGGTAGTCCTGAGTATCTGGGACTGCAGGCACACGCCACCACACCTGGCTAATTATTTTATTTTTTGTAGAGACAGGGTCTCTGTTGCCCAGGCTGGTCTCAAATTCCTGGCCTAAAGCAATTCTCCCAAAGTGCTAGGATCACAGGCATAAGCTACTGTACCCAGCCTATTTCATTTTCAGCATGGATAAAAGTTCATTATTTGAGAGATTTTATTTTGGAGCAGAAATCATATTTGGATAATGGTGAAAAAAGTGAATGTTACTATTTTGGATCAATAATAAGATATGTGGCTCGGTATGGTGGCTCACACTTGTAATCCTAGCACTTCGAGAGGCCAAGGTGGGCAGGTCACTGGAGATCAGGAGTTTGAGATCAGCGTGGCCAACATGGGGAAACCCCATCTCTACTAAAATACAAAAATCAGCTGGGTGTGGTATCAGGTACCTGTAATCCCAGCTACTGGGGAGGCTGAGGCAGGAGAATTGCTTGAACCCAGGAGGTACAGGTTGCAGTGGGCAGAGATAGCACCATTACACGCCAGCCTGGGCAATGAAGCGAGCCTGCATTTCAAAAAACAAACAAACAAACAAAAGATATGAGTAAAAACAATATAAATGTCTTTTTCTAAGTGGCTCATAAATTGGCTTTGAGGAGTAGCCCACACAGGATTTGGGACAAAGAATTCTAAAATGTTTTTTGTAGGAGCGTCATGGGAGAAGGAACAGATCTTCCAAGGGAACCAGTTGAGAGTGATGGCCGTCATCTGAATGCAGAGTTTCCAGGAAATGAGTTTTAAAGACAATCATGTTGATTTATAGTAATATTTTATACAGTATCGGACTTTTACAGGAAACTATATGTAATTGTAGTGAATTTCACTTAATAATGTAATTATTTGATTGTTTTGTACTCATGTAGAAGTTTTTTTTTGTACTCATGTAGATTGTTTTTGTACTCATGATTGGGGTTGTTGGCATCAAAGATTTTCTTCCCAATTGTTAGAAGCTTTCTCCAATAGTTACCTTGGATTTGCCCGTTGTTGCTTTCTCTTCGTATTGTTCTCCTTTAACCTGACACTTACTGACAGTTCACAAGAGAAGCGAGCCCTTTGCATGCTTCTAGACTTCGGTACATGTTTTATCAGCGCAACAATGATAACTGTTCACCCTCACCTTAAAATAAGTTCAGATGGGCTCAGGCCTAGGTTAATAAGCTTCTAACTTTGACTCTAAATGAAACCTGTCTTTAAGAAGAGGGTAGCTGAGGAATCACATGTGTCCACAGGGGCCAGGCAAGTAACCGAAATGAGCAGAGAGAGCTGGCTGTAAGAAAAGCAACGGGTGGCCGGGCACGGTGGCTCCTGTCTGTAATTCTAGCATTTTGGGAGGCTGAGGTGAGTGGATTGCCTGAGCTCAGGAGTTTGAGACCAGCCTGGGCAACACAGTGAAACCCTGTCTCTACTAAAATACAAAAGAAATTAGCTGGGTGTAGAGGCTTTTGCCTGTAGTCTCTACTAAAATACAAAGAAATTAGCTGGGTGTAGAGGCTTCCGCCTGTAGTCTCTGCTACTCAGGAGGCTGAAGCAGGAGAATCGCTTGAACTTGGGAGGCAGAGGTTGCAGTGAGCCAAGATTGTACTATTGTACTCCAGCCTGGGTGACAGAGCAAGACTCTGTCTCTACAAAAAAGAAAGAAAGAAAGAGAGAGAGAGAGAGAGAGAGAGAGAGAAAGCAAGCAAGCAAGCAAAGCAAAGCAACAGGTGAGACGCCCTAGCATCCAGGTAGAAGCGTGGATCTGAGTGGTCCGCTGGGCTGTTTTAGAGACCCCTGCTCAGAGGCCTGCTGGTCTCCGCATGTGGCAGGCCTAATTCCACATGCCCCTACTGGGTCCTGTGAGAAACGGAGCTTGGAGAGCCAGGGGAATCCCTCTCCTGGTTCATCATCCTTAGCAGTACTCCCTGGCTTACCCAAGCTCCATCTGCTACTCAGCCTTGGATTAGAAGGGCCCTGGCTGCTTCCTTTTCATGGGAGTTGAGAACCTCCTGAAGCCTATGCTGGACTTTGGGCTCAGGTCAGCTTGAAACTCAGACTTATTTCTTTGGGAACGAAGCAGAACCTAAAATACTGGCTTCCAGAGGTCAGGGGCTTGTCTGTCACCATAATCAGGACTGAGCCAGCTGGCAAGCTGTAGTGGTGACTAAAATGTCAAAATGCACCAAGTGACTCAAGAGTTAACACCTGACACAGGGCCCAGCAACCTCTCCAAAGTCCTCCTGAAACCCTGAAAAACGACATTGATGGGTTAGGGCCAAAGCCTTGGTGTTACATGCGTTGAATGAAAACCACCCGATTGTCCTTCAAATGTAATCCAGTGCCTAATGCCTTCCAGAAATGAGTGAATACATGAATGAATGAATGTGAGGCTGGAGGCAACAGTTGTTCAATATGTATGTGTTGGTGAATGAGTTCTCCAGCTCCTGTTTTCTGAAAATGCAGGCATTCCTTACATAGAGCGAACCATTCAGAATCCATCTTAAATAGTATTTAAACTGGTTTGAGAACTCAAGGTCACCCTCTTACTTGTACCTGGGCTTTTATGTAACATGCTTTAATCACCTGTCTGGCAGCTGTCAGAAAAGCTTTCTGTTGTAACACATCCAGAGAAAAAGTCCTATTTTGCTTTACATACTTAAGTGAAAAATTGGTCCCTGGCTGAACATAATGGAAGTCATTTGTTCTGGAAAAAGCAATTCAGAAAAAGATATACCCTGAAAAGCTAGCACAGTCCACGCAGAACTCCCTTTCCTGATGGGCTGTGGAAGATCCTTAGACTTAAGAGCTATTTTGAGGGGGGCAGGGCTGCTTTAATTTCTCATCATGGCAAGTGTCTAGGAAATCTGTCTGTTAACTATAACTGTTTACACCTGAAATGTGTGATTGGTCCCATCTGAGAAGTAACGGATGCTCCTTTTAGTGCCTGTCAGTCCCCATTAGAGCGAGTGTGGAAGTGGCTTCTGTGATCCCTAGCCAGAATGTGAGGGCTTTGTCAGGAGGAAGAGTGGAGAGAACTTCTTACATTTCAGAGTTTGCTCTTGAGAAGGCTGTTTCCCTCAAGCCCCTCTCCCTGCAACCAGGGAATCTGATAACACTTTTCTATAATTTTTTTTTGATCATCCATCTCTATAGCCTGAGGCAAAAAGGAACCATTTGGTTTAGAACACAAGGCGGAGGCCTAAGGTGGGGAGAGTCCCCAAAGCTGCTCCGTGGTTTCATCTAGGCCCTCCTCTTTCGGATTTAGTGATGGAATTCTCCCTGTTAGAGCCGTGGTTTTCCTAACGCTAAAACCAGAGCTTGTGCGGCCTCAGAGTGGGCAGCAGAGGTTCCTGTGGCAGCTTCTTCTGAGCCCTGATGGGTGGGGAGGACAGACAGCAAGGGGGGTGGAGGGGAAAACTCAGCCCTCACTAGTGACTTGGGGGGAGATGAGGATACAATTCTCACGTCCCTTATGGGTGAGTTTCTCAATGCTCATCTCTGGGTGAAACTGGGGAGCTGAACCAAACCCCTGCCTTGTGGGAAGCAGTGATTTAGCCACTTTCAGCTTGTGTTCAAACCCTCCTAAAAGGGAGCCGCCCTGTCCCACACGGGATTTCAGGGAAGCTCGTGCCCTCCCCAGAAGTGACAAATGGAAAAGACAGAACAGTCTCCGCCAGGCCAGGATACAGTCTCTGGAAAGAGGTTGTTTTTGTCTCCAGTGCCATAGAAAACACATCCTTTTAACTTAATAAGTAGGGAAACAGCATAATCACACGCGCTGGAGGTTACCAAGGTGAACAGAATCCAAGATTAAAATCTGCCAGCCCAGGGCGCAGGGAGCATGGACAGCCCGGAGAGGAAATCTAGTTTGCTGTTGGTAAATTTTTTTGGATGCTGTTTATGTTTGAACTTTTCTCTGTTTTCCTGTAGAAACTTCCGTACCCTCTTCCTGTGTCCCTACAAAGGCCTGGACAATGCAGTCCCAGCCCTGCTGCAGAACATGGCCAGGCCCCACCTTCCTCCTTCCTGCAGGGATATCCTCTCCTATAGAAGAGGTAAGAATGTACGGTTCATGTGAAAATGTGATTATATTCCTTATCTCAGTCATTTCATGATTTGCTGTTTTGCGACAATAAGTCAGCCTGGCCACATTCACAATAGAGGTGGCCCCTGTTCCTAGTTTTGGCTTGTGCTGTTTTCTCAGCTGAAGAGGGCAACCGGCTGTTAAAAAAGCTGCCTGTTTTCCAGGATCTTATCAGGAGTTCATGTCTAAGGCCAGAAAGAGAAGGGAGGGCTCCATTTTTTTTTCCTCTCTCCTCATTGTTTCCAACTGAATTGGCAGGAAATGGGAGTCCTCCACCTGTCCCTCTTGGGAGCAAAATTGATTTGATTCCATTTTTCAGATGTATCCGCTACCACCAGAAGTTGGGGACATTTCCGCTCACCCCAAAACGAATTCGTTCCTGCATTGACACAAATGACATCTTTCAGAACTGCAAACACATCACATTTCAATGGAGATCTTTGGGACGGCCGATCAGCGTCAGTTGCCCCACAGAATCTCAGGTTTGCTTTCTCTTCTCATTCACCCTTCTTTGAAGTGCCTTTTGGGGCTGTGGGGCTTGACTGACTCCTGCAAGTTTGTGTGCATGGGGTGTGTGTTTGTGTGTAGTGTGTGTAGTTTGCGTGTACCGTCGATGCCGTGGACACTCAGAGAACTGAAGTCCTTCGTGCAGAGTCTCACATACATCCAAACAATTCCCTTTCACAGCTGCCTTAAAGCATATGTCTCAGGCAGGGCAATACAGATCCAGACAGGAGCTCAGTCCATTTCTCAGAGTCACAGTGCGTTTGTGGTTGACCTAGTATTTTCCACTTAACCCAGTTCAGCCAATTCAGCCAATTTTAACAAAAATCGGGGTCTGTCTAGATGCTTTCATTTCATCTAAAAGCAACCCCAGATGATTCTATTTTGAGGGGATCAGTCATTTTACTATCTAGAGAAAAAGCTTAAACATAGGAATTATACAAACCACAGTATTCCATAAACAGAAGGACCTTCCTACTCAATGTCAACACTTCATCTTGGAGCGTAGCCTCGCAAACTGGGCAGTTACTAGATGGAGTCCTGAAACAATCCATTTCTAACTCTACACTCAGAAACAGCATTTTGATTCCACCCTAGAGGGGTCCTGGTTTTCCCAGGTCACATTTTTCTCAATCCAGCGTCCTGACTAAGATGAAAGAGGTCATGCTCCTGCTCCATCTTGTTTAGGAACTCCGGCTCCTCACACCCACTGCAACCATGGTGGCTGCCTGTGGCTCTTCTGCTGTGTGAGGATATTTGCAGACAGGGCAAAAAGTCCCAGACTCCTTCCTCCCTGTGGTTCCTAGGGGACCCATGAGGTATCTGTGCTCCCAGACCTCCCTGCTTCTTGCCTCCTGGGCTGCATTTGATGGGAACCACCTGTCTCTGCCGCACTGCTGCTCATCCTTTGGTACCCAACTGATGTTCTAAATACAGAAGTCAGTAGATGGGCCAAAAGCCACGTAAATAGAGTATTTCCACGTAAGTGAGACAACCAACTTAAAATCAGCCTCTCAGAAATTAGATCTGTGGGAGAAATATATTTTAATATCCTTGTATTGCACAAATCAATGCTTTCTTTTAACCCAATATTTCCTCTCTCTCCTTGGTGCTTACCCAGGTCCCTACTCCCTTTGAAGCATTTGGGCTGTTCTGCACCGACTGCCTCAGAGAAAGGATGTCACAGTGGAAAACAGAACCGGGAAAAGACTTCCTGACTTTTGAGTTTCAAAAGCTTAGTTCATTAGGGAAATGGAAAAGACTCAGAAAAGAGTAAACACTGGGCAGAAATATTGTGAGTGAGAACAAAAGTGCTTACCAGCCCTCCCACCTGAGCTTCAAGAATTGTGGCTATCCAATGGGGAGGGGAACAGACGGGGACTGGGCGAGAGCTGAAGAAAATCCAGGGGCGTGAGCAGACCCAGCATGCGTGGGCAATCCAGTGTCTACTCACAGGAGCCTGTGCATCACCTGCGCCTTGGGGCTGGTGGTCTTGACTTTTGGCATCCAGTGAGGACTTCTTGGGATGGCTGTTGGCATTTTCTCACTGACCATTGAGCAGGAATAACAATTGTCTTTGCCCCCCAAATCTGGCTATGTTGCAGTTGAGAATACTTACTCCATGCGGTCAACCCAATATGCAATATCTCATGGTGCTTGTAAGCCCCCAGGAAGGAGGATGGGGTCCTTGGGAGCCTGGGAAGGTAGTGCCATGGAAGGAAAAGTTTCTGAGTCTGCAACTGAGAGCAAATGAAACCAGCTCAAGATTTTCCTGAAACAATAACAATGGTTAAGCCCTGATCTCACACCAAACCTTCCTTATTATATGATCCTCTGGCCTTCTAAAGAGTGCTACAGGGGGCCGCGGTGGCTCCGGCTAGTTGTTCTGGCACTTGAGGAGGGGAGGCCATGAGTTCAAGATCAACCTGAGCAACGTTACAAGCTCTCATTGATTAACAACAACAACAAAAAAAGTGCTACATTGCTCTTCCATGTTGAAAAACTTTGAACTGTTTCCCACAGAGCTAGTCCAATGGTCTATTTTGGGTGATTCTACTCTGTGTTGCATTTCTGGTCTCCAACCTAACCTTGACTTTGACCTTGGGTACTTGCTTGGTTTTCCAGGTTCTCACAACCCTCCTCATAAACGATGCCCTCCCCAGCTTCCAGGCTAGGCGTGTAGCAGCCTTTATCTCCCCTTCTTTACTGGGGTGTCAGTCTCAACATCTCAGCCACCCTACTTATCAAGGGCACACCAGTCAAGCACCTGAAGGTTCCTAACCTCCATGAAACCCTCCAACCACACCCTTCTTCATTTTGCCTAACATGAAGTGGGTCACAGGTAACATGGCATCCTCAAGGTCACCCCGTAAGCACCAGAAGGAGGAGAGGTGTTTTTTTTTTTTTGGCCTGGTATGAGTGAAAGTATTATATTAATGGGACTAGGTTGGGCCAGTGACTGGCTGAGATCCATTCTTGTCAACATGGAATCCCTTCCTTACTTTCTTTCCTCCTGTGACTGGTATGGTTAGACCATCCTGGGGACAAACTCACCCTTCTCTTCACTAGGGGAAGGATGGTGGGGGAGGAAATCACTTCTGCAGTCTAGAGCTAAGACTCAGAAGCCCACAGGAACGGGCCTGGAGGACAAGTGCTCATAGCTGAGACTTTAAAGCAGAAAGGGGGCAAGGAAACCAGATCAGTGTCCATTGCTAATATCCTCTGGGCATGTCAACACTGAGAAGATGAAAATGAGAACATGAAGTGGAAATATCACTTCTGGCTTATGTTATGTACTTGGCACAGTGTTAATTTCCATCCTTGCACCTTCCCGTGCCCTTCTCTGCTTCACAGAGAGCTAATTAACATTACACAGTCTTCTACAGGCCTCAGATGAAAGTTATTATAAAAGTGCAGAAACGATCATCATCACAGACCCTAATTTGGTAAGAAATTCCTTTCAGCCTGAAGTGAGTATTCACTGTCTTCGAAGGTCTAGGAGTGTCGTCAGTGTGTGTTTCAAAGGTTACCACTACCTGGGGGGAAGAAATGCACCATGAAAGGAGATTTTTCATGTTGAAATTATAAAAGTATTTAGAGTTAGAAAAAAAAAGACACAAACGTCAAGAGATTATGAGTGACAATGAAATCAGACTAGTTAGCAGGAACAAAGCAGGCCCTCAACCAGATGACAGCAGGACTGATTTTTACGTAAATTTTTCAGGTCAAGTCTATTAAAGGAGCAGCTGGGCCCATGAGATTTCATTGTGGTGCTATTTCTCTATATTGAATACTGGCTAAAATTAATGGGGCATGGCTTAGGGCTGGAAATTTTTTTTTTTTTGGGAGATGGAGTCTTGCTCTATCGCCAGGCTGGAGTGCAGTGGCATGATCTCGGTTCACTGCAACCTCCGCCTCCCAGGTTCCAGCAATTCTTCTGCCTCAGCCTCCTGAGTAGCTGGGACTATGGGCACACATCACCACGCCCAGCTAATTTTTGTATTTTTAGTAGAGACAGGGTTTCACCATGTTGGCCAGATGGTCTCAATCTCTTGACCTCATAATCTGCCCACCTCAGCCTCCCAAAGTGCTGGGATTACAGGCATGAACCACTGTGCCTGGCCAACATTTTTTATTAAAATACAGAGGCTTTTGTGGTAAATTAAGGTAGCTAGGGGTTTAAGGTTGAGGGGAGGGGAAGGTCCTGGAACATTTCTTCTACCAACTGCCCTAGCAGTTATATCCATCTTTGGAATCTCAATGTCTGGCTTCTAATCCCAGGTGAACTTGGAGCAAGTGATTTAACCTTTTTCTGCTTTACTGTCCTCATCGTCACATGAAAATAGTGAAAACGCCTACCTTATAGGGCTGGTGTGAGGATAGGTGAGTTCATATATGGAAAACACTGTCAGGTAGAAAGTGCTGCTAACGGGTTTGCCATCAGTATTACTATGGTCACCTGGGTTGTTGTATTATGCCCTGGGAAACTTCTTGAATAGGAAAATCTGTTAGAGCCTGAATGCACTTTACGTGAGTCCCAAAGAAGGTCTAAAGACACAGGGAAAATAAAATTGAGAAGAAGTAGGAGAGTAAAGCTTCTCTGAAGATGTTCTTGGACAGGTTTTCACTGTTTTAAAGGCTTTTTCACACTATTCTACCATATTCTACCCTATCTGTAACGTTTATCAAAATGACCTGACCCACTGAACCAGGCTGTTTCCGAGTATATTCAAGCCCAGCCTTTGGCCCGACATTTGGAAGCAACCCTGGCTACAACACCATCATTTGGCCCTTGTGTCTCTTAGTTGCTGTGGGGTTTTCTCAGCATATTTTAGATGACGGGAAGGAGATGGGAGTGGTGCTGTTTCCCAGTGATTTTCAGCTCCCATCCTTTTGGCACATGATGAGGTCACACTTCTCACCCCCTTTGGGGGGTTGGTTGGGGTTAAGTCGCTAGTTCTGGCCAATGGGTTGTGAAAACCAGCGAACTGTGTCAATTGCAGGCTGAAGCATTTAATGGCCAACGCAGTTGGAGATGGCAACTGTTCCACCAGCAGCATTCCTCGGTGGCTTTCATAATTGAATGGTATCTGTGATATGACTCTTTATGTTACTAAATATATTTTATATTCATAAAACTTCTGGAAGGATATTCACTAAACCCATAGTAGTGGCTCTGTCTATGGGGGTAAGATTGCCGGGGTGCAATGAGGAATGCTTCCACTTTTTAGTGTCTTGCTGGACTTCTTATAAGAAGCATTTATTGGCCAGGTGTGGTGGCTCACTCCTGTAATCCCAGTACTTTGGGAGGCTGAGTCGGGTGGATCACCTGAGGCCAGGAGTTTGAAACCAGCCTGGCCAACGTGGCAAAACACTGTCTCTACTAAAAATACAAAAATTAGCCAGACGTGTTGCTGTGTGCCTGTAATCCCAGCTACTCGGAGGCTAAGGCAGGAGAATTGCTTGAACCTGGGGGCCAGAGTCTGCAGTGAGCCGAGATTGAGCCATTGCACTCCAATCTGGCCAAAAAGAGTGAAACTCCATCTCAAAAAAAAAAAAAAAAAAAAAAAAGCAGCATTCATTATCTGTGTGATAATAGTAGTAATGACTATTGTTCATTGAGCATTTATGAAGTGCCAAGGATACCACTAAGTTCATGTGATAATCTTCACAATGTAACATCAGGAAGAAAGTGTTTTTTAAAATTTGTCCCAAGTCACAGAACTATGAAATGTCAGACTCGGGATTTGAACCCAGGTAGTTTAGCTACATGATGCATGCTCTTAGTCACTGAACTACAATCAAAATAAATAATAATGATTTCCTAAAGCCCGTTCTTCCTTCAAGGCACAGTTCAATGGTCGCTTTTGTGATGCCATTTCTGATCATACCATGCATTCAAGAAACATTCACTAAATACCTATTATGGGCAAAAGGCCTGCTTACAAAAAGTATGCAAGTCAAGTAAATTACCATCTTTGTCATCCAAGAGCTTACAGTCTAGCAGGGGACAATAAAGCCACCTCAAAAACTAGAACGAGAAGTGCTATACACAGCAACAAAGCCCTATGTGGGTTCAGAGAAAAGAAAAGGCACTTCCAACTTCAGGAAGCAGAATTGAGCCTTGAGGGCAAAAAGAGGATCAAGAAAAGCAGATCATTCCATTGCCTGCAGTGAAGGGGAGGAGCAGACAGCTGCTGAGGTGGAGTCGGGGAGGGCTTGACAACATGCTAGGGCTTTTCCTACTTCGGTAGGAGACGAGACTCCATGAAAAAATGTTGCTTAGACCAGTCTTAGGACCAGAAGAGCAACTTAATGATAAGAGCCAATGTTTATGAAGGGCCAGACAGGGTGCTAAGAATACGTTTATATTTAGCTTAATTAGCTAGGTATAAAATATAGCTTGTATGTATATATAAAATATGTAAGTATGTATAAAATATATAAGCTATACATATAAAATCTAGTTAATACAGACTAATACCTTTAATCCTCCCTGCAACCCTCAGGGGAGGGAACTGGTACTTTCCTAAT
Source organism: Callithrix jacchus (assembly GCF_049354715.1). Taxonomy (NCBI): domain Eukaryota; kingdom Metazoa; phylum Chordata; class Mammalia; order Primates; family Cebidae; genus Callithrix; species Callithrix jacchus. The sequence continues at coordinate 99,227,600 of NC_133510.1, read as the reverse complement.
GTTACAGAGAGCTGAAATTACTGCCTGGTTGGGCCGCACAGTTGGGTCCCGTACTCAAGCAGCTGGCTCCAAAGTCTGCCTCTTGGACCGCTTAGCTACACTCTCTTTTGTTGGAGGCATGGTCTCTGGTGCCACTGCATGGGTGGCTTGGGAAAGAGAGAGTCCAGAGAGGCAGGAGAGCTGGTTAGGAGATTATTGAATACATCAGGCCACCATCCCCTCCCATGACATTTTGTCCAAAGGACTCTTGGCCCTTCATTCTGTTGTAGCTTTTCACATTGTATGCCCATCTCTTTCCTCAAGTAGACGGGCAGCAACCCAAAGCAGGAGCCCTAGAATATGTGGAATGACACATCACACACACACCCACACACCCCACATAAAGAAGTTTGGATTAATAGTTTCCAAAAATTAATAGTTTCTGTTCTGATTGCAGGAGCAGATCTTTTTTTTTAATACTTTTGAGATGGAGTCTTGCTCTGTTGCCCAGGCAGGAGTGCAGTGGTGTGATCTCGGCTCACTGCAACCTCCACCTCCCCGGTTCAAGCAATTCTTCTGCCTTAGCCTCCCAATAGCTGGGATTACAGGTGTGCACCACCATGCCTAGCTAATTTTTGTATTTTTAGTAGAGACGGGGTTTCACCATGTTGGCCAGGCTGGTCTTGAACTCCTGACCACAGGTGATCCACCCGTCTTAGTCTCCCAAAGTCTTAGGATTATAGGCATGAGCCACGGCGCCCAGCTGAAGAGCAGATCTTGATAATAATTACAGTAACCAACTACAATGTATGGTGGCTTATAGTTCTACACTTTCCTACAGAGAACCATTCTAATTTTGACTTTTAGGACAACCTCCTGATGGGAAAGAGGGAGGATTACTTTTTACAGAAGAGAAAAGAGATTAGGTGAGGTGAAGGGACCTGCCCAAAGTCACACAGTGCCTGAACACTAGAATCTGGGCTGAAACCTAGGTCTCTGATTCCAGGTCCAGTGCTCTTTTCAAAGCCAAAGAAAATTTCAGATTCCCTCTGACAGTGTGGTCTCCTAAAAGCATACCCTAACCTTCATGCCAAACTTTGCTTCTGAGAACCTCAGGGTTTCAGAAATTTCATTCATCATTTCAGTCTTTAAAGCAGGTGGGCAGATAGGCCTGACCGTGCTTTTAAGTTGGCGAAACTTCAGCACAACTGACTGGCATTCTCAGTGCTGGAGTGCAGACCTTGACGGGAGCCCGCCGCCACCCACCACGTCCCTTCATGCAGCGGTTCCCTGTACCTCCCATTTTAAGGTTGCTTTCATTCCACTGCCCTTGTGTTCATCCATAAACACTTTGATGTGGACTTGGGTATGAAGTCACACACTGATTCACTTCTACTTCAAAGAAACTAATTATGAATGAACTCACCCCAGGGATGTCAAAACCCTGGCAATCATTGACAGTTCTCTACTGATTTTTGCAGGAAACCTTTCTGGACATAATGGTATGAAAATACTGCCTGTGAACATGTCCAGCCAGTGTCAGGCATGTCTAGTCACTCAAGAACCACTTCATTTTTTTCATTTTGAGACAGAGTCTAGCTCTGTTGCCCAGGCTGGAGTGCAGTGGCATGATCTTGGCTCACTGCAACCTCTGCCTCCCAGAGAACCACTCATTTTTAAAACCGCCTGAGCTGGGCTCTGTTGTAGGTGCTGGGAATAGAGCAGTGAACAACACAGGTGAGGTTCCTGTTCTTAAGGAGCCTAGATGGGGGAGATGGAGAATGAATGAGTAACTAGACAAGAAGATGTATTGGGTCCTGAAAAGTGCTATGGATGTAAGGTCTTTTAGGCTGACTTGACAGCACCATGGACACCATGGCAACCCGTGACCCACACGTACATCTCTGGATGGCCTCCTGGAATTAGAAAATCTGAAGTAACTGGAAGACCATGAAAAAAGGAAGAATGATCAACCCCTGTGGCACCTAATTAACTTGAGATGTTCTCTATTTTCCTTATTCCCACCTCAATTGATAAGGCCATTGGATTTTGTAACCGACCTTGGTCAACCTTGTGACTCCAGACCCTCGGACCCCCTCCCAGCTTGCCAAAACTGCCCTAAGCTGTAACTTCTGTAACTTTCCACTGCCTACCCCAAACCTATAAAACCAACTCCTATCCCACCACCCTCCACTGACTCTCTTTTTGAACTCAGCCCACCCGCACCCAGTGAATAAACAGCTATGTTGCTCACACAAAGCCTGTTTTGGGGGGGTCTCTTCATTCAGAGTGTGCATTTTAACAATGGAGAAAATAAAACTGGTGCCATGATGAAAAGTGACTGTGGAGTGACTTTAGATGCAACAGTCAGGGAAGGTCTCAGTGAGGAGGTGTCTTTTAAGGGCCAGTCGTCCAAAGGGCTGCAGGAATGTCATTTGCGCAATGGTGCACAAGGTATTGGCCTGTAAAGGATTGAAAAGAGGTGGATGTGAGTGGAATTTGAGCAAGAGAGAGAGGGACTAAGACAGAATTCTCCGAATGAGATTGATCACCAGATCACAGAAGGTCTTCACAGGCTGAAGAAAGGAGGGTGGGTTATATTCAAGGGAAATCAATAGGGTGGGTAAGGCAGTGTGGCTTGATCTCACTTGCATTTGTAAAAGCTGACTCTGGCTGCTAAGTGGAGAATAAAGTGTAAGGGAGCATGTCTCGGTCAGCTCTGGTGGGGATCACAAAATGCCATCCACTGGAGGGCTTAAACCACAGACATTTATTTCTCACAGTTCTGGAGCAGGGGAGTCCAGGACCAGAGCGCTGGCAGAGTCGGTTCTTGGTGAGGGCTTTCTTTCTGGCCAGCAGTCAAATGTCACACTGCTGTGTGCTCAGCAGGACCTCCTTGTGTGCACACATGTGGAGGGAGAGCTCTGGTCTCTCTATTTTTTTTTCTTTTTTGTATTTTTAGTAGAGACAGTGTTTCTCTGTGTTGGTCAGGCTGGTCTCGAACTCGTGACCTCAGATGATCCGCCTGCCTCGGCCTCCCAAAGGGCTGGGATTACAGGCATGAGCCACTGCACCTGGCATTTTTAAAAACTGTTTGAGATGGAGTTTCGCTCTTGTCCCCCAGACATAGTATGGTGGCGTGATTTCGGCTTATTGCAACCTCCACCTCCCAGGTTTAAGAGATTCTCATGCCTCAGCCTCCAGCGGCTGGGACTACCTGGTGTCCACCACCATGCCTGGCTAATTTTGCATTTTTAGTAGAAATGGGGTTTCATTCACCATGTTGGTCAGGTTGGTCTCAAACTCCTGACCTCAAGTGATCTGCCCACCTCGGCCTCCCAAAGTGCTGGGATTACAGGTGTGAGCTGCTGCGGCCAGCCCCTCTGTTTCTTCTTTTAAGGACACCCATCTCATGACCTCATCTAAGCCTCCTCACCTCCCAAAGGCCCCTCGTCCTGATGCCATCACATTAGGGGTTAGGGCTGCAACACAGAGACACAAACATTTAGCCCATGACAGGGCAGGAGGCTGCTGCAGAGGTCCAGCTGAGGGATGATAGAGACTGGTCCAGGCTGAGTGGAACTGAAGGGAGAGACGAGGGCAGATTCAGGTTGTCATTTGGAGTTGGATTCCACAGGAAGGGCCAGGATAAATGTATCCATGTGTGTTTCTGTTTCTTCCTTTCCTCCCTTTCTCCCTTGCTACATTTCATTTGTCGAGCTTTGGCATTAGGTATTTCTTAGGTAATGTACACCTTTCTCTCTCTCCTTTTTTTTTTAGACAAGGTGTCGCTCTGTCACCCAGGCTGGAATGCTGTGTCATGGTCACTGCTTACTGTAGCCTTGAACCCCTGGGCTCAAGCAAACCTCCAACCTCAGCCTCTCGAGTAGCTGGGACTACAGGCACATGCCACCACACCCAGCTAATTTATTTTATTTTTTATAGAGAGAGGGGCCTCCCAAAGTGCTGGTATTACAGACGTAAGCCACGACACTCAGCCTTACATCTTTTTCTTTAAATGAACCAATCATAATTACATCCAAAGCCAGAAAGATTCAGGTCAGTTCCACAAAACTTTGTTGAGAAGAGAATGTGTAATGTGGGAAATGCCTGACCTCACATCAGATGCTCTTTCCATGCATTTCAATTCAACAATGGGCCTTGATTGGTGGTTATGAGCTCAGTACTGTGATTGGTTCTGGCAGTTCAGATGAAAACACAGTCCTAGTCCTCAACTATCTCACAGTGCACTAGAGAAAGACAGGCAAGGAGACAAAACGCAATACAGGGAGACAAGTGAAACACACAAAATATGTAAGAGAGAGAGCACTGGAGAAAGCTACCTGGAGCAGGTGCCTGCTGGCCTGGGTGTTAGGGGAGGCAGAGTTCCCTGGTGGATGAAGAGAGAAGGGCATCTCAAGCAGCGGGAACAGCACAGGTAGATATATGGAGGAGTGAAAGGGCATTTTTTTTTGTTTGTTTGTTTTTTTGAGACAGAGCCTAGCTCTGTTGCCCAGGCTGGAATACAGTGGCATGATCTCCGCTCACTGCAACCTCCCCATCCTGGTTCAAGCGATTTTCTTGTCCCAGCCTCCCAGGTACCTGGGACTACAGGTGTGTACCACCATGCAGGGCTAATTTTTGTATTTTTAGTAGAGACGGGGTTTCACCGTTTTGGCCAAGATGGTGTCCATCTCCTGACCTTGTGATCCGCCTGCCTCAGCCTCCCTAAGTGCTGGGATTACAGATGGTGAGCCACTGTGCCTGGCTGAAACAGCATGGTCTGAGGGACCACAGGTCACTCGGTATTGCTGCAGCAAATGTTACAAGGGAGAAGGGAGAGGCTGCCAGTGTAGGAAGGACGGAGATCATAACGGCCTCATTAACTATGATGATGAGCTTGTGCTCTATCTCATCAGGGAGGGGGACTGAGCGAAGGGCTTCAAACAGGGAGAGACCAGCAGATTTCATCCAACCTCACACCTTTAAAATCCACAGACACACATTACTGGGGAATATCTGTGAAGGCGTGTGCCTAAGAGACATTAAAAACATGGGGATTCAAGGAAATGATATAATTTGGAAATGGCAGAGAATGAGGACAGGAAAAATTACAGTGGCCCGAGGAGGGACTCTCGGCCCCTTCCAGCCCCTAGGGAAAGTTCGGCATGGGAAAGCAGCTCGTGTGTTATGTCTGCAGGCGTCTCGGGCAGGCGAGCACCGCTCCTGCACAGAACGGGGTGATTCATGCTGACTGTAAAGATGAGAGGTGCCCATTTTCCAGGGGCTGCCATGCCAATTCCAGTTGCAGTGAGAAGGTGGCTGGGCCAAGGTACACATTTCCCGTGGGCATGCCATTAAGGCATCTAGTAAAAAAATCCTAATTGTGCTCAAAGGCCTTTCACAGAGCTTGGCAGCTTGAAAGGGGCGGGGTGTGTGTGTGTGTGTGTGTGTGTGGAACCTGCAGTTCCCAGACCTGCTTGAGTGGAGCCTTACTGTGGCTGGGAGGATCTTCAGGGGGTGGTGGTCTGAAAGTCTGCACCAACGCAGAAAAACAATGTTGATTTTAACTCCACTGTGATATAGCTCGCACATAAGACTTGGAAAAGCGAGCGCTGTGAACTGAAGTCTCAAGAGGGTGGCATTACTCTGTGATGTTTCCCCTGTCCAAAATGAATGGGGACATCAAGGTTTTGACTTGGGAAAATTCACGCAAGATTTCCAAAAGTTGTTGGGAAAAGTTCCAAAAATTCACGCAAGATTTCCAAAAGTTGTTGGGAAAAGTTCCAAAAATTCATGCAAGATTTCCAAAAGTTGTTAGCTTTTGACTTGCTTATAGAAACTGTAAGGGGGCAGCCTCAGTCTTTGTTGTAGATTGAGAAGCAAATCTGGGCCCAGGGCATGGCTAGGAAATGAGGTGGAAATTGTTATATTATTTGGAATTAGGGTTCCACTTATTCCCTATTGTCAGCTGCTGCAAAAATCTTATAACTATGCTGCCCAATAGTCATATTAATAGCTGTGCTGTTATTTCAACTTTTATTTATTTATTTTTAATTTTTCTTGAGACGGAGTCTTGCTCTGTCCTCAGGTTAGAGTGCAGTGGCGCGATCTTGGCTCACTGCAACCTCTGCCTCCTGGGTTCAAACAATTCTCCTGCCTCAGACTCTCGAGTCGGGGGGATTACAGGTGTGTACCACCACATCTGGCTAATTTTTGTATTTTTAGTAGAGACAGGGCTTCACCATGTTGATCACGCTGGTCTCAAATACATGACGTCAAAGTGCTGGGATTACAGGCATGAGCCACTGTGCCTGGCCTTATTATTATAATTTTTTTTTTAAGAGACAGAGTCTCACTCTGTCCCCCAGGCTGAAGTGCAATTGTGTGATCATAGTTCACTGCAACCTCAAAATCCTGGGCTCAAACGATTCTCCTATCTCAGTCTCCTGAGTAGCTGGGACCCACAGGTGTGCGCCTCCATACCTGGCTAATTTAAGAAAATGCTTTTTTATACAGACGAGGTCTTGCTTTGTTGCCCAGACTCCTGGCTTCAAGTGATCCTCCTGCTGCTGCCTCCCAAATTGCTGGAATTACAGGTGTGAGCCACTGTGACTGACCTAAGTTTAAGTGAATTAAAAGTAAATGCAATTTAGAATTTAGTCCCTTGATTGCATCAGCCACATTTCAAGTGCTCGATAGCGACACGTGGCTAATGGCTGCCTTGTTGGAGAGGACAGATAAAGAGCTTCTGCTGCATATCAGGAAGTTCTGTTGGACAGCGCTATTGAGCACATCAGCTTCTTGGTGCCTTTTCCTCAGACCGTAGACTCCAAGCACTGCTTCCTATGTAGTTACAATGAGAGTAACAGTTATGTTAATTGCCATGGGCCATGTTACTGAGCTCTCACGCTGCCTGGCATTGTGCTAAAGCCTTTCTGTGTCTGGCAGCTTGAACCACTGAGAAGTTAATTTTCTCATTTCATTTTCCCCTCTCCCAGTCTCAAAATCTAAGACATTTGTAGCCATCAGTCCCTGTGTAAGACGAGGTTGGTGTTGCAGAGCCAAAAGCCAAAGGTGGCCGGGCACGGTGGCTCACACCTGTAATCCCAGATCATAGAGCAATAGTGCTGGGGTTATATTTGGCTGAGGCTGCAAAGAAGATTGGTGATGGGTTATGGAAAGAGCAGGGGTCTTTTTCAAAATGATCATCAGCAATGTGTCAACAACTCAGAAAGGATTCCTTCAACCACTTGGTGCTGTTTAAGAGGCTACTACTGGTCACGCACGACGGCTCATGCCTGTGATCCTAGCACTTTGGGAGGCCAAGGTGGGTGGATCATGAAGTCAGGAGTTCAGTACCAGCCCTGCCAAGAGGGTGAAGCCCTGTCTCTACTAAAAATACAAAAATTAGCCAGGTGTGGTGGCAAGCACCTGTAACCCCAGCTACTTGGGAGGCTGAGGCAGAGAAATCCTTGAATCTGGGAGGTGGAGGCTGTGGTGAACCTAGGTGATCGCGCCACTGCACTCCAGCCTGGGCAATAGAGCGCGTCTCCATCTAAAAAAAAAAGTCAGCTGAAAACAACCTATCTGCCTTGTTGTTTATAAGAAAGCTAAACTCCTGGATTGTGCTGGGTCTCATGGTGGGATGGGGGAAAGCAGGAGAGAAAGAGAAAGGAGCAAATTCCTCAGGCTTGAAAGGGGACAAGAGTCAGAACTTCCTTTTGGTAGTGGAGATAATATCTGGCTCATTCTTTTGCAGCTGGGCTCCTGGTGAGATTCCCAGAAGGGAATGTTTGTTGGTGCCCCAGGGGAGTCTGGGCCCAGACCACGCATTTCCAGCCCTTGTAGAGGATTATTTGTCCTGAGTGTGACACAGAAGGCCTAGAGTCCCTGAGCTTTAAGGAGCCACCAGCTGGGCCATCACTAGCCCATATGGTGCCTTTGTGCTAATCAGAAAAAGGCACCCTCTTCCTCATTTAAATAATTTATTGTTAGGTTAGTATATTCTGGATATGGGCTAAATTGCATTTTCCCAAAATTCATACGACTGTGTTTGGAGATAGGGACTTTGAAGAGGTGATTAAGTTAAAATAAGGCCAGGCATGATGGCTCATGTCTGTAATCCCAGCACTTTGGAGGCCGAGATGGGCGGGTCCCTTGAGGCCAGGAGTTCAAGACCAGGCTGGCCAACATGGTGAAACCACATCTCTACTAAAAATACAAAAATTACCCAGGTGTAGTGGCACATACCTGTAATCCCAGCTACTTGGGAGGCTGAGGCAAGAGAACGCAGGGGGCAGAGGTTGCAGTGAGGTAAGATCACGCCACTGTACTCTGGCCTGGGTGACAGAGCAAGACTCCATCTCAAAAAAAAGTTAAAATAAGGCCATTAGTATGGGCCCTAATCTAGTCTGACTGGTGTGCTTATCAGGGGAGGAAATTTGGATTCACGAGGGGGACAGTGGAGACACGCATGCATGGAGGAATGATCTTGTGAAGAGGCAGCAAAGAGGCGGCCATCTGCAAGCCCAGTGAAGAGGCCCCAGAGAAAAGCAACACTGTTAGCGCCTTGATCTTGGCCTTCCAAACTCCAGAACCTGTGAGAAAATAAATTTCTGAGGGCTGGACACGGTAGTTCACGCCTGTAATCCCAGCAATTTGGGAGGCTGAGGTGGGTGGATCACAAGGTCAGGAGATTGAGATCATCCTGATCAACATGGCAAAACCTCATCTCTACTAAAATACAAAAAAGTAGCCAGGCTTAGTGGCCTGTGCCTATAGTCCCAGCTACTAGAGAGGCTGAGGCAGGGGAATCGCTTGAACCTGAGAGGCGGAGGTTGCAGTGAGCCAAGATTGCGCCACCGCACTCCAGCCTGGTGACAGAGCAAGACTCCGTCTCCAAAAAAAACAGAAAATTAATTTCTGTTGATTGAGCCACCCAATCTGTGGTGCTTTGCTGTGGCAGCCCAAGCAAACTAACATAATTACTGTACCATCGGAACAGCTTCCATGGGGGTCTCTCCAGAGCCTTTGCAGGGCACCAGTCCTCATTGCATGCTTTCCAGCTGAGATGCTTTTCTATTCTCAGGCAAAATGTATACCTGGACACATGATACTGGTAGGTGAAGGGGCCCTGTCGGGTTTAGAGGGAGGGATACATGGGAATGAGGTCTCCAACAACCATGAATGGGGAAAAAGGACATGACTGCTGGAGCAAGGTGGGGCAGGCATGGTCTCGTAACCCGCAAGTGTGTGCGCGCGTGTACTTTACTGAGTGTATGCATAGCCGTGTGTACCTCGCTGCTCCAGGATGTGTGGTAAGAGGCCTGGAACCTTCACGCCCACCTGTACTCTCCCATCTACCCAGTCCAGTTCTCTGCTGTGAATGGTGTCCCTGTAGAGGAGATGCTGTTGTGTGGCGGGCAGCTTGACCTGCATATGGGCTTGAACCATGAGGAAATTGGTGGCGAGTTGCTGGAGGTAAAAAAAAGAGTACCATTCCCTCTTCTAGCCAGACCCTAGACAAGAGAATGGGCTCAGTATTTCCCACCAACCCGGTGGAATGGGAAATTGGAGGCAAATTTAATTTTATTCAACAGAAGCAGATTACACATGACCCTTCTTGCACGCTGAAGTTTGTGAAATAAAATTCCTGCTTTATGTGTGATTCAGAAGCAGAGTCCCAGCAGGAAATTGATGGCATACTCAAATGGAGTGACTGGAGAGGGATTAATGGGACCGTTTGCAAAGCTATGTGAAGAGTTAAGGCAAACCAGCAAGAGAAGAGGAGAAAACCTGAGCCAGCAACAGCTGAAGTGGTTCCTTCCCTGCACCCGAAGGATGGAGAATGGGACCAGAAAGACAAATGGGAAAATCCAGCACACCTTCTAAACATGCCTCAATCCATCTATTTTTCCAGAAGCCTTCTAGTAAGGCCCAATTATTATCCTCATTTGATAGCTACAGAAGCTTAGGCTTGGGGAGGAGTTTAAGTGATTTATCTCAGTAGATTTCAGAATGCCACCTCTGTGAGGGCAGTGAGTGACCTTGTCTGTCTTGTATCCATTTATATTCCCAGTGCCTAGAAAAGTGCCTGGAACATACTAGGTGCCCCCTGCATGTTTGTTGAATGAGTGAATGAGTGAATCCCTCCAAGATCACACAGGGCTCATATGATAGCTCTGGATTTGAACCCAGATTGATGGCAAAGCTCACAGGCCTAATGATCACATTCATGTTCCTAAACCAAGGCCTATAAATCCCTGTAGGTCTAAGAGTTGGCCGAAGTAATTTAAACATTTTGTGATTTTTGTGTATTCATTTAAATGATAGCCTTAAAAAGTTAATATTCACATATGCTGGCTCACCTGTGATCACCTTACCCATAAACAGGTACAGTGTGAGATTTTTAGGCTCAAGTCTCTGTTTGAATTAACTGTCCTAGTGGTACAAAGTGGTGCCACTGTACTTATCTGGAGCTAACGAGAAAGGAACATGGGTGGATTGAATTCCTAAGTGATTTATACATGTCTGTGAAAGCCAAATGACATCATGGAACACCATACAAACAAGAAAAGTTTGGGGCACCAGGGAGGTCAGAGCATAGCCTCCCTGTGGTCACTGTTAATGCAAAGAACCATTTCTCACCTCGGTGCTGCTGTTCTGATTTGTACTTGTTATGTACAGGTTTTTGTTTTTTTAAATTCAGTTTGGTTTTATAGTTGCATAGGAGTTTAGGTATAATTTTATGCCTATGTATGTCTAGGCAACATATAATTTAAATCAACCCTTAAATGTCTTTTTTTTTCCTTTAAAATATGCCCAGGCATTACTTAAGTGTAGGAAATGCTATAAAACCGAGTAGAGTATGAACTGCTTACAGCAGGACCCTAACGAGGCAGCCCAGACATAATTAGGGGTATCTGGGGAGAAAAGGGAAATCTTGATCTTTTTCCCCTAAAGCTGGAAATAGTTATTATTTATTGAGTGCTTACCAGTCACAGCACTGAGTACTTTTTTTCTTCTTTTTTTTGAGACTGTCTCGCTCTGTTGCCCAGGCTGGAGTGCAGTGGCACGATCTCAGCTCACTGCAACCTCTGCCTCCCAGGTTCAAGCGATTCTCCTGTCTCAGCCTCCTATGTAGGTAGGATTAGAGGTGTGTGCCACTACACTCAGCTAATTTTTTGCATTTTTAGTAGAAACAGGTTTTGTCATGTTAGTCAAGCTGGTCTCCAACTCCTGACCTCAAGTGATCTGCCCCCATCGGCCTCCCAAAGTGCTGGGACTAAAGGCGTGAGCCACCATGCCTGGCCAGCACTGAGTTCTTTATCGGTGTTATCTCAAATCCTCCTAACTTTGCAATGTAAATATTATTTCCCCATTTCACAGAGGAGGAAGCTGAGGCTCATGGAGGTGTGTAACTTGTCTGACACATACAACTAGAAAATGGAGAACAAGGAGTCAAGCTCAGTCCATTTGACCTTAGCAATGACATTCATCAGTCTTTCCTGGCATCAAAATAATCTTTAAGACTGTAGAAGGATGGCAAATCATTCTTGAAATGAATTCCATTTTGAAGTATGACTAGTTTCATTAAAATGAATAAAGGTTTGTAGATTTTTTTTTTTAAGTCCTCTACCTTCCAAGTCCATACTAATAGGTGACAAGCAGTATTCTATCATCTACAGGGACTATCAGGCTGTTGTAACTGACAAAAGCATTTCCAAGTCCTATGTGGAGACTGTCTAAAACTTTCCTCAACTTCATATTGATCTGTGGACCATTTGTTATTAACATGAGTATTAACTAGGGTGAAACTGATAGTTTGGCTTTAATTATATTAAATGTTGAGCATCTGGGAACCTAGCATCTCTTCCCACTGAAAAGCATTCCTGTGTGAGCAGAGTATGGTATTTACTGAAAGTCTCCTAGAGTCACATGGCTGAAGCTTGGATGAAGAAGGACTGGAGGCTGTCAGCAGGGTTCACAGCAAGCTGGGGCTGCTCAGGTACTCTAGCTCCTTATGGAGCTTTACCAACTCAACAGTGGCTCATCCAGGCCAGCAGACAGCATTATGGGTCACCCTCGACCACGGAAGCAATTAAAGGCACAAATCCCTTTAGGTATACGGAAAATTCAAGTATATCAACTCAAGTATACTTCACTTAGGAGTATAATCCTCAACTTAGAGATGAGAAAGCTAAATCTTAAAAAGGCCAAAATGATATGTAGAGGCTTTTTGTTTTTTGTTTTTATTTTTAATTGAGACAGAGTCTCACTCTGTCACCCAGGCTGGAGTGCAGTGGTGCAATCTTGGCTCACCATAACCTCGCCTCCTGGATTCAAATTAAGCAAATTAAGGGGAATCAAGTGATTCCTCTGCCTCAGCCTCCCGAATAGCTGGGATTACAGGCATAGGACACCATACCCAGCTAATTTTTGTGTTTTTAGTAGAAACGGGATTACACCATGTTGGCCAGGTTGGTCTCAAACTCCTGACCTCAAGTGATCTGCCCGCCTTGGCCTCCTGAAGTGCTGGGATTATAGATGGGAGCCACCATGCCTGACCGATTTGTAGAGGTTTTGAGTCCAAGTCTTTGGATCAACCCTAAGTGTAGTGCTCATTTTCATAATTCTATTTGGCTTCAATCTGGGGGGTGTAGACTCCTCCGAGGCCATGGTGTGCTTGCAAAGGAATGTGTACCAGCATATGCTTGAATTATGAGAAATGTAAATTACATGAGAGTGGGGGTTTCCAGTTTTTTAAGAGCTGGGGCTCTGGACCTAGATGGCTAGATTCAAAACTGAGCTCCATCATTAGCTAGCTGTGTGACTTGGGGAAAGTACCTCAACCTCTCTGTGCCCTAATTTCCTCATTTAGAAAACGTTTATACTGATATGTGATATATAATTTATATAAATATTAATGGCATCTACATTATAGAATTTCAGTAATTAATGAGTACTGTACATAAAAAACCCATAACATAATGTTTAATACAATGAGTACATAAAATGGTCCCAATATCTATGATTAATTATTAGTGTTTACCACTGAATTTTTCAGCATACAGATTAGTGCCTGATACATAATATACCCTTCAAATATTTATTGAGTTAATTAAATAAATACATTTTTCTTAATTTTTTTAACCAGAATACAGAAGTCATTACATAAATAAATATTTTATCAGAGGATTCTAAAAAAACATATTGTGAAGAGAGATCCTTAAAACATTTTTACTTTAAGAAGTATTTATCCCGGCCGGGCACAGTGGCTCACGCCTATAATCCCAGCACTTTGGGAGGCCAAGGTGAGTGGATCACGAGGTCAAGAGATCGAGACCATCCTGGTCAACAAGATGAAACCCCGTCTCTACTAAAAATATAAAAATTAGCTGGGCATAGTGGTGCACGCCTGTAGTCCCAGCTACTCGGGAGGCTGAGGCAGGAGAATTGCTTGAACCCAGGAGGCAGAGGTTGCGGTGAGCCATGCCATTGCACTCCGGTCTGGGTAACAAGAGCGAAATTCCGTCTCAAAAAAATAAAAAAGAAGAAGAAGTATTTTATCATATTCAAAAGAAATCTCATCCTGGGACAATGACATTATTTTTGAATTTATAATATTTCTAAAGGACTTCAAATATTGGGAAGAAAATTAATTTCAAATCACTTTTACTTTTTTTTTTTTTTTGAGACAGAGTCTTGCTCTATCACCAGGCTGGAGTGCAATGGCATGATCTCAGCTCACTGTAATCTCTGCCTCCCGGGTTCAAGTGATTCTCCTGCCTCAGCCTCCTGAGTAGCTGGGACTATAGGCGCGCACCACCACGCCTGGCTATTTTTTTTTTTTTTTTGTATTTTTAGTAGAGACAGGGTTTCTCCATACTGGCTAGGCTGGTCTCAAACTCCTCACCTTGTGATCCACCCACCTCAGCTTCCCAAAGTGCTGGGATTACAAATGTGAGCCACTGTGCCTGGCCCAAATCACTTTCACTTCAAAAAAATAAAAACACCAGTGGCTAGCACAATTGGATGGCACACAATAGACAATAAATATTTGTTGTTGATGATGAATATAATATTTTGTGGCTGTTGCAGCATTAGCAAAGAAGAGAGCATCACCATTTCCAAAAAAAATTTCTGCAGAGCTGGCAAAAGAATCACAAAGGCTGGTCCCAACATGACTGCTACTTTGAATATTTCTTATTGAGTGTCAATCCTTGTATTAAGAGAGGTAAACTCTATCCTGAGAAAAGTTTCGGGGGATTATTTCCTCCTTTCCTAGATTCAAGAACTCTGTTTTTGTGTAGTAATTTAGGAATCAGGAGGGCAGAAATAGAAGTGGTTTTGTACCGGGTAAGAAGCACAAGGCTGGGTATGCAGTATACCTGCACACCCTGAGCAGCAATTTACACAGAAAGCTCTTCAATTTCAACTTTCATGATTCAGAAGAGATCAATGATCCTGGGTGCAAACTGCCAGCCAGCAGGTCTGATAGTCTAAGAGTGACTTTTCTAGCATCAAGAAATTTTAAGCCGGGTGTGGTGGCTCACATCTGTAGTTGCGGCTACTAGGGAGGCTGAGGTGGGAGGATCACTTGAGCATAGGAGTTCAAGGCTGCAGTGAGCTATGATTGCACCATTTGCACTCAAGCTAGTCTGGAAAAAAGAAAAATAAGAAAGAAATTTTGCTGCTTAGGAATTTTTGGTTTTGCAGTATGCGATTTCTCCCTTTGCAACCAACTTTGCTTCCCTTTCTTATTAGACATTTCAACTTTAGTGAATTTACTTAGAAAATTACATTCTCAGAGTAACTGGAATTCCTCCTTCCAGGACGGAGTTCACCCTCCTTCCCTCCTACACTGGGAATTTTTCCTGAGACAGGTTTCCACAAAAGTACTCCGTGTCTTTTTGACGTGACGACTATTCACAAGCCACAATTGTTTGTTTTTAACTCGGAATTCATCTCCATTTAGTCAGGAACAAAATCAAGGCGACGGAGGCTTTAAAATTTAGACAGGAAGTTCTGCCCTTTTGACCTGGGAAACTGAAAGGAAGGTGAGGAGGAAGATGATAAAGAAAAATACCAGGGGGAGGTTGGATATGTGTACCTCTTACACACATTCCACATTTTCCCAGCTTTTTTTTTTTTTTAAGGTAGAAGCCGTCTTTCTAAAGACTATCGATGAACAAACACCAAGTGAGCCAGGAGACAGCCCACCACCACCGTCCGCCCAGCAGGCTCCTGTGCATGCATCCCTTTTGCACAGATATAATGAAGGCAAGCAGTTCTGAGAGAGGTGGGGGAAAGGAACCTTGAAAAGGGTTGTGCCCTCCCAACAGAGATGGACTTTCGACACTCAAGCCTGCCCTTTCCTTCTCCTGGTCTCTCCCTCCCCGTTTTCTGTCTTTGTTCTTCCCTTCCTTGGTTACTTCTGCCTCTTGCCTATTTCTGGCCTGCTTTGACCTGCTCTCTCCTGCGGTCCTGGGGGCATTCTTCCTCTTTCTGCTCCGCCCTAGTTATCCCCCTGAATAATCAATTTCTCTTTATTTTACTTATTTATTTTAGATATGAAGTCTTGCTGTATCACCCAGGCTGGAGTCTGCTGGCACTATCATAGCTCACTGAATCCTAGGTTCGAGTGATCCTCCCATCTCGGCCACCACGCCCGTCTAATTTGTAACTTTTTTTTTGTAGAGACAAGTTCTCCCTATGTTGCCCAGGCTGGTCTCACACTTCTGACCTCAAGTGATCCTTCCATCTTGGCTTCCCAAAGCACTGGAATTACAGGTGGGAGCTACCACACCCAGATCAATGTCCTCTTTATTTAATCTGCTTTCATCTCATTTCTTTAATTTCTACCATTGGTTCTTAACGGGATTTTGAAAAGCAGCCTCTCCTCCCTATGTGTAGTATCAGAGGCTGCTTGATAAATTGTACTGTAGGTCCAGGAGTTCCACACCTCAGTGAATGTTCCACTGCCAACTGGGACTAAACTAGGCTAAAACTAAATCTGTCAGCCCGTCCAGATTCCTCTCAATCCCGCTATGACTTCTTTGGTCCCCCTTTGCCTCATCGACTAGATCCCTCTCTCGTCTCCTTCCCCAAACCCCATTGATCGATATTACTACAGTGTCTTTTTATTTGTCTTAACTTGAATGTTTTTTGAAGATAAAGGTCTCCCTATTTTGCCCAGGCTGGGCTTGAACTCGCATCCTTCTGCCTCCTCAGCCTCCCCAGTAGCTGGGACTACAGATTTGCACCACTGTGCCGAATTGCGGTAGTTTTTTTGTGTGTATGTGAGGCAGAGTCTAGCTCTGTTGCTCAGGATGGAGTGCAGTGGTGCAATTTTGGCTCACTGCAGCCTCTGCCTCCTGGGTTCAAGCAATTCTCCTGCCTCAGCTCCCTGAGTAGCTGGGACTGCAGGTACATATCATCATGCCCAGCTAATTTTTTTTTTTTGTATTTTTAGTAGATATGGTGTTTCACCATGTTGGCCAGGATGGTCTCCATCTCCTAACCTGGTGATCTGCCCGCCTTGGCCTCCCAAAGTGCTGGGATTACAGGCCACCATGTCCAGCCACAGTTTTTTAAATGTTTTCCTTCCTCTCTCCTTTCACTGCCCTAGTTCAAGCCTTCATCATCCTCACCTGAACTGATTTTATACATCCTAATCCTGCTCTGGTACCTTCCGCTCCTTCCCTTTCCCATCAGAGTTGGCTCTCTAAAGCACAGATATGATTGCATCACTTCTCTTGCTTAATAACCTTTAATGGTTCCTGGCTCCCTGGCTCCTAAGGACAAGTCCACGCCCTACAACAAGGCATTCAAAGCCTTTCACCACCTGGTTCAAATCTACTTTTTCATCCCCATCTGCCACCATGTGCTAGATCCTTGGCCACCATGCATTGAATAAGAAAATGGTTTGTTTTGTCTTAATGTTTTGTCCCATGCTTGTAGTAGCTACAGTTTATTGTCAAGGCCCCAAAATGAAAACACACCAGTTTTTGACCCAGTAAATGCAGAGGCATGGCTGCCCTGAGCTGTCAATCTGGGTCCTACGTAGGCTCCCCAATACTAACTAACTGTGAGTTATGGCCAGTCCCGTGGGTCGCTTCACTTCTTCAGGCCTAGTTGTCCTCATTCATACCATGAGGCTTAGATGACTTCAGGATTGCCTTCCAGCATTAAAGGATGGTGGATAAGATGTGCAGACTCACCAAGCCAGACTTCATGGGCTGTGGAACCTTGCTGCATTTCCCCAGTACCAACTGACCTCCCAGTTCTGTCTGTAGCCATCATCTCATCCAGGAATGACCTCAGACCCTGGAAGAACTGACTCATACTGCCTAGCCTCGGACAAGTCAGATTTGTACCGGAAAGCTCTTTTATTAGTATGCAGTAGCAGAAGAACTTTCATATGCTTTCCAGAACATCTTTTCCCTTAATTAATGGTATATGCATGTCCATATAGTCTCTAGATCTTTTTTCCTCTTGGTAAGTCAAATGAGTTATCAAGAGATTGTATGGACATAGATTCAGAATTAGAAGGGCTCATGATCCAGAGGCTATGATCAGGCCTGATGAATTCCTTCTGTTCTATGTGTCTGTGAGGAGGGTTTGATTGCAAGCAACAGAAAATAACTGGCTGCCTGAAGCAAGAAAGGAGGATTCTTGTGAAGATGATGGGCAGCTCATGGAGGGTTTCCCCTAACCGCCCTGTCTGGTGTGGCCTCCTCAGCTGGGCTCCATCACCTACCTTGCTTATTTCTTTCACAGCTCTTGTGATGTCTGTAACTGCCTTGTTCACTTGTTTATCATCAGTCTTCCTCCTTACACACTCCGTGAGGGCAGGGACATTGTCATTCTTGCTCATTGCTCTACCACCAGACTTAGGACAGTGCCCAACACACACGGTGTGCTCAGAAATATTTGTGAGATGACTAAATGAGTAGAAAGGAGGAGCTGAAATGTTAAGCCCTAGAGATAATTGGAGATAAGGAAGACCAGCAGCAGGAACCCCTGGACCATCTTTTAGGCAGTGCCATGCCATGACTCAACTAACTGCACGTGCGTTTCTGCTTCAGGTTTACACGCCTAGAATGGAGAATGAGTTGGCCCAGATGAGCATCATGTGCCTGCTCTAGAGGCCATGAAGTTGACATCTTGGGAGTGGCTGGAGAGCAGAGCCTCACATGGAAGGTAGGAGTTAGGTCAAAGAAATGGCTACCAGGCAGTCCACTGCCTTCCAGCAGAGTGGTCACTTTTCTTAGAGACCTGTTCATTGGATACAGCAATTCTGCTCCCTAGATAAATCTCTGTAAAATGTCTTCATGGACTCAGTCCATGGGTTCCACCTAAATAGGTCTCACCTACTTAAAAGACTTACCTGCTCAAAGCAGACAGGCATGCTCAGGGCCTGCCGACGTGATCTGCGCACTCCCTGTCTAGCATATCCCAGTACATCTTTTCATACATTTGTTTCTTATTTTCTGGCTCATGCATAAAACATACATCTACTTTACATTAGAAAAATGTATGTTTTCACTTAACCCAGATTCCTCGTTTTCTATAAACCCACATTGGATGACTTTGTTGTGGCTGATTCTGTTCACTGTCTACCCAATGGCCACTCGGGGCTGCAATTCACTCAGCCCCAGGGATGAATCATAATGGAAGCCTCTTACTCCTTTGCTCATGGTTAGACTAGAGGTAAGATGTAACCCAGCTCTGGGATGTGAGAAATCATGCAAAGTCTGCTGAAGGCTTCAGGAAGGATTTTCCTCCCTGATGAGAGAATCATATGGAGAGAAGGGGTTTTTGTATCTATCCTTTCCTCTTCCTTCATTTTTTTTTTTTTGTAACAAAAATCACGATTTTGTTATTGGGTGCCACCTATTTTTGCTTAACCTCACTATTTCCTTAGTGGTAGGTTAGCAAATACTGAAATGATCTTCACAGACTGGCCAAATTATGCACTTCACGAATTTGCACATCATCCTTGCACAGGGGCCATACTAATCTTCTCTGTATCTTTCCAATTTTATGCGCTGCCGAAGCGAGCACTCTTCCTTCATTCTTGATGGGGTTGCCTGCATGCGAGGACAATGTATTTTGAGCTGTGGCAAATATGAGGTAATAAGCATGGGGACAAAAGGCAACACGGAGAGGATGGTTGAGTTGGAAGAATATAAAGATTAGGGTTTTTGGACTTAAGCTAAAAAGCTTCTGCATAATAAAAGAAATAATCAGCAGAGTAAACAGACAACCCACAGAATGGGAGAAAATCTTCACAATCTATACATCCAACGAAGGACTAATATCCAGAATCTCCAAAGAACACAAATCAGCAAGAAGAAAACAATCCAATCAAAAAGTGCACTAGGACATGAAGAGACAACTCTCAAAAGAAGATGTACAAATGGCCAACAAGCATATGAAAAAATGCCCAACATCACCAGTGATTAGGAAAATGCAAATCAAAACCACAATGAGATACCACCTTACTCCTGAAGGAATGGCCATAATAAAAAAAAAAATCGATGTTGCGTGGATGCGGCGAACAGGGAACACTTCTACACTGCTGGTGGGAATGTAAACTAGTACAGCCACTAGGAAAACCGTGCAGAGATTCCTTAAAGAACTAAAAGTAGATCTACCATTGGATCCAGCAATCCCACTACTGAATATCTACCAGAGGAAAATAAGTCATTATATGAAAAAGATACTCGCACATGCATGTTTGTAACAGCACAATTTACAATTGCAAAAATATGAAACCAGTCCAAATGCCCATCACTCAATGAGTAGATAAAGAAAATGTAGTATCTGTATACCATGCAATAGTACTTAGTCATAAAACAAGAATGAAATACTGCCAATCCTGGATGGAATTGGAGACTATTCTAAGTGAAGTAACTTAGAAATGGAAAACCAAACATCACATATTCTCACTCACATATGGGAGCTAAGCTATGAGGACGTAAAGGCAGAAGAATAATACAATGGACCTTGGTGACTCGAGGGAAAGGGTGGGAGGTGGCAAGGGCTAAAAGACTACACACTGGCTACCGTGTACACTGCCTGGGTGATGGGCACACCAAAATCTCAGAAATCACCACTGAACAAATTATTCATGTAACCGAACACCACCTGTTCCCCAAAAATCTATTCAAATAAAAAAAACTCAAAACATTTGTAAAATAAAAATCTGGGTTCTTGATGATTTTTTTTTTTTTTTTTTTTGAGACAGAGTCTAGTTCTATCACCTAGGCTGGAGTGCAATGGCATCATCTCAGCTTACTATAACCTCCGCCTCCCAGGTTCAAGTGATTCTCCTGCCTCAGCCTCTTGAGTAGCTGGGATTACAGGTGTGTACCACCAAGCCTGGCTAATTTTTTGCATTTTTAGTAGAGACAGGGTTTCACCATATTGGCCAGGCTGGTCTCAAACTCCTGACCACAAATGATCCACCTGCCTTGGCCTCTCAAAGTGCTGGGATTACAGGTGTGAGCCAACCGTGCCCAGCCTGGATGGCATTTTTGAAGCACAGAAATCAACTCTGGATTTCTTAAGTAAGGGATTAGTGTCCACATGGCATAACTCATTTTGTTGAATTTACTGTCCTTGCAGTCAAAAGTATTCCTGCCTGCGACATCTACAAAGAACAATTTGTTTTTGATCTTAAATCTGATTCCTTTGCTTTGTCACACTAGAGATTCTTCTACTGCCTCAGAGGAGGGGTTCTACTGAGCATCAGTTTGAGAGTAGGTCTGAAGAAGAGCCTAAACACTCACTGTGTTTCATTATAAACTCTCCACTGTTTATAGCTTCTTATAGTGATCATTATGAATAGCTACTTGAAAGAACACTGTGACTATAAATCTCTTTGATGTATATTAATGTTATTTAACTTTAATTTTTTTTTTCACATTACAATTTAATAGACTCCCATCTGGTGTGGTTTTAGAATTTCTCTACAGAAGAAACTTAAAAACGGCCCTTAAGTGGGAAGTGAGAGCGGGGTCCTGAAACTGCTCTGTACTCTTAAGATTGAGGGCTGGGTGCAGTGGCTCAGGCTTGTAATCCCAGCATTTTGGGAGGTCGAGGCAGGAGGATGGCTTGAGCCCAGAAATTTGAGATCAGCCTGGACAACATGTCAGGATCCTGTCTCTACAAAAAATAGAAAATGAGCTGGGTGTGATGGCACATGTCTGTAGTCTCAGCTACTCAGGAGGCTGAGGCTGAAGGATAGCTTGAGCCCAGAATTTAAGGCTGCAGTGAGCTATGATTGTGCCTCTGTTCTTCAGCCTGGGCTCCTGCTTGGGCCTGCCTTAGCTGCTCCCCATCCTCTGATAAAGTCAACTGAATACTGAATGCTTTATAATCTTTTTTTCATAAATGATTTCCTTTTTACTCCCCATTCCATGATAAGGAAAACTAAGTGCTTCTCAATTTTTTTTTCATCAATTATTATTATTATTTTTGAGAAACCGGGTCTCACTTTGTTGCCCAGGTTGGTGTACAGTGGTGTGATCATTGCTTACTTCAGGCTCAAATCCTGGGCTCAGCTGATCCTCCTGTCTTCCAAGTAGCTAGGACTACAGGCACAAGCTATCACTCCCGGCCAACTTTTAAATTTTTTGGCGAGATGGCATTCTCACTATATTTCCTAGGCTGGTCTTGAACTCCTGGCATCAAGCAATCCTGTCACTTCGGCCTTCCAAAGCACTGGGATTACAGGCATGAACCACTGGGCCCAACCCAAGGTATCAATTTGGAGGGTTTTATGATGTGAGCCTCTAAAATAGGAAACCTGGTAGAATAATAGGGCATTACATCTGCATTGTCATTGATACTGTCTAAATCACCTTACCTCGCAACATTAGATTATCACTGGCATTTAACTTTAAAATAAATTCAGGCTCAGCAGGCTTACATGACTGCACAAAACACACAGATAAACAGTAGAACCAGATCTGCAACCATGGTCTTCTGCTCATTAGTCTTCCCACTGCATTAAGCTGTTCTCAGCTTAGAGATGGAGTGTTTAGGATTTGGAAGAGTGTGGCTAAGAAGGAAGGTTCCTGGTCATTAAAAGGAGCCTTTTAACAGCACGAGCCTTTTCCTGCCAGAGAAGAGGAACAAAACACCAGAGGTGTTTGTGGGGTAAAATGGATCATCTCATCACTCAGTGGATCTGAGTATCCAGCTCCATGTCATGACAACATATTTAACCAGAATATTAACTGGCTTCTGCCCTGTATGTGCCCAAGTGATACTGACCAGTGTTAACCAGGAAGAACTTTTGATCTTTGAGGAGGATGGAGAAGAGGCAGGCGTGTCCTCCAAGTCGCCCCATACAAGTGGTTTGGAAGAGAATGTCTTCAACTTCTCAACAGGCATGTCCTCTCCGAAAAAGGGTCCTTGTCCCAAAGAAAGAGAAGAGTGTCTGCAGCAGCAGGCTGGCAGGCCAAGCGAGTGGAGGGTTTCAAGTCAAAGGCAGTGCTGGGTTTTCCAAGCCCAAAGGGAAACCAAGCTCCAGAGGAGACACGGAAAGTTCGAGCAGAGCCAGAGTGGGAGTGAAGGGGAAAGAAAGCAAAAGGAAAACTCATGTTGACAGACTGACTAAAAAGGTTCATACATAAATGTGAAGAGAAGGTGATTCTGACTTCTCCACTCAGGACCGGGGTAATGACGTAATCAGCGTAAGTGAGACAGAGTGGTCTGGCACACATGCCAAGAATGTGGGCTGGAGGGGTCTGGGTTATTCCAGGTTGCCATGGTTTTAGCCAAAAGCAATAGAGCCAGGCAGGGAAAGGAGGCAGCCTTATGCCTCCAGGATGTCAGCACATACTCTGAGGTCCAGGACAAAGGAGTCTTGTTTGTTCCCTTACCGTGTTGGCCAATGAGCACAGCGAGGCATATAGTGTAGTGTTCAAAGGCACAGGGTCTACAACTGGACAGCCTGGAGTTCAAATCCTGGCTCCGCCATTTACTTGCTGTGTGATTTTGGGCAAGTGACTTAACCTCTCGGTGTTGCACAGTGTTCACCTGTAGGCTAATCAGAGCACCTGATAGGGTGATTGTGAGAATTTAATAAGACATAGTCTGAAAGGTGCTTAGCCTAACAGCTGGGACAGAGTCAAAGCTCAATCTTTACCTATTCTTTTTCATAACAAAGTATGTACTGGGGCGAAACCAGAAAGACTAAAAGAAGTAGGAGAGCAGTCAACACTAATTTTGTATGTATCATAAAAATGCATTGAATCAATGGATGGGGATGACGTGAAGACTAAAAATAGAGTCTGGGCCAGGCACAGTGACTCACACCTGTAATCCCAGCACTTTGGGAGGCCAACATGGGAGGACCATTTGAGGTCAAGAGTTTGAGACCAGCCTGGGCAACATAGTGAGACCCCCTCTCTCCAAAAAATACAAAAAATATTAGCCAGGTATGGTGGTGCTCACTTGTAGTTCCAGCTAAGGCTAAGACAGGAGTTTTGCTTGAGCACAGGAGTTTAAGGTTATAGTGAGCTACGATAGCACCACTGCACTCCTGCCTGGGTGACAGAGAGACACTGCCTTAAAAAAAAAGAGAGAAAAGAAAAAGAAGAAGAAGAATCAGTACCATCAGTCTCAGATAAGAAAGCAGATGACATTGTCTGGAATATTTTTACTAAGGAAATGTTTGGTTTGAGTTAGGTCAGGTTGAAGTGAGAAATTTTGAACCCCCAAACTACCACCTGGAAAAAGGAGACACTGTGTGACACAGCTTTTCAAATAAATGCTCACACATGGAGAGATATCTTTGTTTTTAAAAAGCAGCAATTGTCATACTATAAAATATGACTCCAGAAAGGGCTGTGTCATTAACCATCTGACCCAAGGCAGATGGTTAAACTTCCTCACACCTTTCCTGATCCATAATCATACAGGGAAAACAATCACACCAACTTCACAAGGTTGTAATGGAGATCGAATCAATGAATCTGCATCAAGGTCTTAGAAAAATGGCAGGCACAGTGTTACCTCTGTTTATTCTAGACCACAAAAGCCACCTGTGTGTGTCGTGCCAGTGTCACCAACTCACCCACGATCTACCACGTCATAAGAGCCACCTTTAATATTTCGTATCTTCTTCCAATCTTTCCCCATGCATATGTAGTCATGAAAACATTTATCTATTTCTCAGAGAAAGGATTCCTCTGTAACAGTTTCTTAGGGACCTGCTTTTTCACCTAGCAACCTATGGCAAAACGCTTCCCACTTGCCATAGGTTTCTAGGTGTCTCCACCACCTTCAGGGATCATGATTACCCTCTCTGGGAGTTTGCTCTGGGTCTCAGCAGGGGCAGCGCCTGTTTCAGCAGAGGCTTTTCATGTCTCAGCTGCTGCTTCTCACTCTCCCAGGTGCATCTGCTCGCCTGCCTGCTGCTCCCTTCCTGGCTCTGCAGGCCTGTGACCCCTCCCTGTAGGGAAGCTGCATCACACTAACCCCCACAGAGGGCTCAACAGGGAAGTGTTACTTTCTTGTATTGCTTATCTCTCAATTTTCCAAAATAGCACCAACCAGTGCGGTGGCTCACACCTGTAATCCTAGCACGTTGGGAGGCGGAGGCAGGTGGATCACCTGAGGTCAGGAGTTCGGACCAGCCTGGCCAACATAGTAAAACCCTATCTCTACTAAAAATACAAAATTAGCCAGGTATGGTGGTGCATGCTTGTAATCCCAGCTACTTGGGAGACTGAGGCAGGAGAATTGCTTGAACCCAGGAGGCAGAGGTTGCAATGAGCTAAGATTGCACCATTGCACTCCAGCCTAGGCACCAAGAGCAAAACTCCATCTTAAAAAAAAAAAAAAAAAAGATTAAGGAGAACATAAGAAGAGGCCCGGTGCCATGGTTCATGCCTGTAATCCCAGCACTTTGGGAGGTGGAGGCAGGAGGATTGCTTGAGCCCAGGCAATCGAGACAAACCTAGACAACATGGCAAGACCTCATCGCTAAAATAATTTGTTTTAAATGAGCCTGTATTGTGGCACACATCTGTGTCCCAGCTACTTGAGAGGCTGAGGTGGGAGGATCACTTGAGCCTGGGAGGTAGAGGTTACAGTGAGCCACGATTGTATCACTGCACTCCAGTCTGGGATACAGAGTAAAACCCTGTCTGCAAAAAGTTACAATATAAAATAAAAAATTTTAAAAAAACATGAGAGAAAAAAAACCTTAAAATGTGTTAACTGTTTATTGAATCCAAGTGGGTGAAAAAAGTATGCCCTTCCTAAGAAGTGCCCTCATTGGCATACTCCAACCTCACTCCCGCTTCCCATTTTGGGGAACTTTCTCCTAGTCTCCCTCTGCCATGTCCACACCATTACCCAGGCCAACTGGCAACCCTCAACCAGGCACAATTCAACCATCAGAGGTAGTTTGGTCAACAAGGTGCTTCAAAAGATTTTTTCTTTTCAGTGAGTTGTCATCATTTGAAAACCAGGACATTTTATGTATAAGCCTAGACTTCCAGCTTCTGTTAAAGGATGAAAAGTTCTGGCACATTCCTATATGGTAGCAATTTTGAGGCTGAGCAGCTCTTGCTCCACATAGATGGGACATGTGGCCACCAGGTGGCCTTGGGCTCCATTGGTGTGCAGCAAGTGGTACTGGGTGGTATCACTTGTTTTTCTACCTGCCTGGCTCCTGTAGAAATTTTTTTTTTTTTTGGAGACCGAGTCTCACTCTGTCACCCAGGCTGCAGTGCGGTGGCACGATCTCAGCTCAGTACAACCTCTGCTTCCCAGATTCAAGCAATTCTCCTGCCGCTCCTCAGCCTCCCGAGGAGGTAGGATTACAGGCACTCACCACCATGCCCAGCTAATTTTTTTTTGAAGTAGAGACAGGGTTTCACCTGTCTTGAACACCTGACCTCAAGTGATCCGCTCACCTCGGCCTCCTAAAGTGCTGGGATTACAGGTGTGAACCACCATGCCCAGCCTCCTGTAGGAATCTGAGTACAAGGTGGAGAAAAAATTACATGCTTTCAGCTCCTCACATTCACGGAGAACCTGCCTTTCAATCCTCCTTTCCACCCAGATGGCTGCCATCCTCTGGGTGAGCTCACGCCCATGATAACTGTCCACATCCCACCTGAGGCCAAGGCCAGCTGGGGGAAAACACCTACTCTGGGGTGATGTTCAAGAAGGAGGGTGCTGGGGCAGAGGACTCACCTGAGAGAATCTGAAGATGTCGTACCGGGATGGAAAGGTGGAATCGTCGGGCACAGTCAAAGCCATTACTTGAAAGTGAAAAAGCAAGCAGGAAATCCGAGGAAGGAGGTGAAACTGATGGCTGGGAGAGTTAGTGGAGACAGGATGTGGGGCAAGCTGCGGCTCAGGTGGTCCACGACTTATTCTTGGGACAAGTCTTGTGAGGTTTATGCATTGTATGTGAACATCAAAAATGAAACTCTAATCTCGAGGCTTCAGACCACATATGTGTAGCCTTTCTGCTTTCTTGTTGAGGATTTGAGCCATGTCTACTAACCCCCTTTGCTTCAAGAACTTTCTTCCTGCCCAGCATGGATTCCGCTGGTCATCAGTTTGTACGTGTATGCTCTGTGCCTTCAGAGTTCCCTTCCAACACGTGTCTCTAAACCTTCCACCTTCCCTCACACAATAACTGCTGCTCTACCCAACACTGGGTCACCAAGCACAGCAGAGCCAACCAATGCCTGCCCCCATGCCCAGCATCACTAAGTCTGCTCCTACACTGAGACTTGGACCTTAAATGCTCCCTTGAACCTGCCTCTGATACAGAAGCTAGAAAGAAATTACTTAGGCGGATAGTAAGGGCAAAGAGTATTCAGCAAGGTTTCCCTATTAAGAAAAAGCAGGCCAGGCGCAGTGGCTCACACCTGTAATCCCAGCACTTTGAGAGGCCAAGGAGGGTGAATCATGATGTCAGGAGTTCAAGACCAGCCTGGCCAACATGGTGAAATCCCATCTCTACTAAAAATACAAAAAATTAGCTGGGTGTGGTGGCAGGTGCCTGTAATCCCAGCTACTTGGGAGGCTGAGCTAGGAGAATCACTTAAACCCAGGAGGTGGAGGTTGTAGTGACCTGAGATCACACCACTACACTCCAGCCCAGGTGACAGTGCAAAACTCCATCTCACAAATAAATAAATAAATAATTAAAAAAAAAAAAAGGCCGGGCTCAGTGGCTCATGCCTGTAAGCCCAGCACTTTGGGAGGCCAAGGTGGGCGGGCCACAAGGTCAGAAGTTGAAACCAACCTGACTAATGTGGTGAAACCCCGTCTCTGCTAAATACAAAAAATTAGCTGGGCGTGGTGGCTTGCAACTGTAATTCCAGCTACTCAGGAGGCTGAGGCAGGAGAACTGCTTGAACCAGGGAGGCAGAGGTTGCAGCAAGCTGAGATCATGCCACTGCATTCCAGCCTAGACAACAGAGAGAGACTCCATCACAAAAAAAGAAAGCAGCCCCCAAGTTATTTCCTTTATAACAAAGAGCAGCCTGAAAAATCGAGCTGCAGAATAGATAAGCAAGCTGGAAGCTTGCACGGGGAAATTCTGGCAGCTATGCCCAATAGAAAAGGGCTACCTGACATGGAGACTCCATCTTCCCTTTTATTTGTCACCATATGTACAGTAAAGAAGCAGGTAACATGGCGCCGGCCAGGTAGAGAACGCATTTGCATAGTAAAAGATCAGGGTGGATAGCCAGCTTTTTCATGCAAATGTCACAACCAGTGCTAACCAGTTCTTCCCATGCTATGCAAATGACACACCTGGTCTGACCAATCCTTCATGCTCTATGTAAATCAGGCACCGCCTCCTCAAGCTCATCTGTAAAATTTCCTGCATTTCACTATAGAACTGGCAACCATTTTCTCTGGGACCCCTCTCTGCAGAGAGCTCTTCTCTTTTTTTTTGCCTATTAAACTTTCGCTCTTAACCTCACTCTGGTGTGTCCACGTCCTAGTTTTCCGTGGCCGTGAGACAACAAACCTCAGATATTACCCCAGAGGAGCAATGCCACTTCACCTCCACCTCGTTTACATCCATGTCCATCTCATTTCTGTCCCTCTCATCTCAGAAGGTTCTTGCTTCTGTTCTCGGGATGTCATCTTCTCTTACCTCTCCTAGGACTTTGCTCTTTCAACAATCCTTTCTGTCTTCTCTATCTTCGACTTTACCCTCTCTGCTGGATCCTGCCCAGACCATAAACATATCCACATTTCTCTCATCTTTGAAGAAAAGTGCCCAAGAACTTCAGTGGAAATGACCACAAAAATGATAACATTCAAGGCTGTAAGGAAAGGAGATAAATCAGCAAGATAAAGAAAATGGGCTGCAGGAAGGTAGACTTCCATAAGCTCAGGGTTTGGGCAAGAAAAAGCCAATGGGAATGAAATCTGAGGGACAAAGGATCTGCTCTGTGATGAGCAAATTTTCTTGAACCAATTTAATTTCTGTCTGGAGAGACAAGAGCAGAGGGAAATCATGAATCTGGGTTGGTGGTTCTCAACTGGGAGTGATTTTGTCCCCTGGGGACATTTGGCAATGTCTGGAAACATTTTTTGTGACAATTTGGGGGTAGTTGCTATTGGGCATCTAGTGGATAAAGTCCACAGATGCTGCTAAACATTCTACAATGTACAGGACTGCCTTCTGCAATAAAAAATTATCTGGCTCTAAATTTCAATAGTGTCAGGGCTGAGAAACCCCGGCCCAAAGCAGTTTTTGTTGTTCTTCCCTGACATGGTTTGGCTGTGTCCCCACCCAAATCTCATCTTGAATCGTAGCTCCCATAATTCCCATGTGTTGCGAGAGCGACCCAGTGGGGGATGATTGAATCGTGGGGGTGGTTTCCCCCATACTATTCTCATGGTAGTAAGTAAGTCTCATTTGATCTGATGATTTTATAAGGGGTTTCCCTTTTATCTTGGCTCTCTCATTCTCTCTTGTCTGCCACCATGTAAGATACACCTTTTGGCTGGGCACGGTGGCTCATGCCTGTAATCCCAGCACTTTGGGAGGCCAAGGTGGGCTGATTGACTGAGGTCAGGAGTTCGAGACCAGCCTGGCTAATATGGTGAAACCCCATCTCTATTAAAAATATAAAAATCAGGCTAGGCGCGGTGGCTCATGCCTGTAATCCCAGAACTTTAGGAGGCCAAAGAGGGTGGATCATGAGGTCAGGAGATAGAGACCATCCTGGCTAACACACTGAAACCTCGTCTCTACTAAAAACTAAAAAAAATTAGCTGGGTGTACCTAGCTACTTGGGAGGCTGAGGCTGGAGAATCGCTTAAATCCAGGAGGCAGAGGTTGCAGTGAGCCAAGATTGTGCCATTGCACTCCAGCCTGAGTGACAGAGCAAGACTCCATCTCAAAAAAAAAAAAAAAAAAAAATTAGCCAGGTGTGGTGGTGTATGCTTGTAATCCCAGCTACTCAGAAGCCTGAGGCAGGAGAATTGCTATAACCTGGGAGGCAGAGGTTGCAATGAGCCAAGATCACACAATTGCACTCCAGACAATGGAACAGAGCGAGACTGTCCCAAAAAAAAGAAAGAAAGAAAGAAAGAAAGAAAGAAAGAAAGAAAGAAAGAAAGAAAGAAAGAAAGGTAGGAAGGAAGGAAGGAAGGAAGGAAGGAAGGAAGGAAGGAAAAAGGCATGGCTTTTGCCTTCTTCCATGATTCTTCCCTAGCCACATGGAACTATGAGTCCATTAAACCTCTTTTTCTTTATAAATTACACAGTCTCAGGTATGTCTTTATCAGCAGCATGAAAACAGACTAATACATTCCCACAGTATCTGTCAATAAGCCAAGTGGACCCAACTGCATTTGCAGAGTTGTTCATGCTCTGAAGCAGTCGCTGAGAGGAACTATTTGTTGGTGACTCAGATGTTAGCTTAGGGATGTTAATGATCCCTGTCTGAGGCTGGAGTAATTCTTTCAGAATACGTTTATTGGTTGCAGAGGACACCAAGTAGGGAGGACATGTTGGCACACTGGAGGAAGGAAATCATGTCCTAAGTTACCTTGACAAACAAGAGAAGTGGTTTTCCAAGAGCAGAATGAAATTCCTATTGGGGAAAAACTGGTTAAGACGTAAGGGTCACAGGAATGACCTGACAGCCACCAGGACTAAAATATAAACATGGCCTGTGGTCCAGACAGTGAGACAAAGGTTGAGATTGAGTCTTTCAGTCTCCTCGGACCCAATGAGGCCGTTTTATAGTCTTCAGTGGAGGGCCCTTCATTTTAAGAAGAGACATGGAGAAATCCACAGAAAAGCCAGAACAATCGCTGGAAAATATAAATATCTTCCCAAAACAGACAGAAGAATTTGAATTATTTAATGTGGAAAAGAGAAGATTAAGTGTGCCTGGATTTGAACATGAGAAAGACTATCACAAGGAGAAGAATGGCCAGCTGTTTTCCATCTCCATGGAGGGGCGAATTATAGGAAATGGGCTGTGATTGCAGCACAGGGTGGATATGAATAAGGGAGCATTCCTAAATGGAACCTGGACCAGACTTCAGAGGAAGATGGTTCAATTCCCCTTACTCAAGTTTGATTTTTAGCAACTTCGTGTATTTTTATATATGAAGTATTGATGTGACCACAGACGGGACTGCACATGATGACTTCCTGAGTCCCTAGTTTTATCATTCTTTCTGTCTATGCCTTTACAAGGCCCAATTAACTAGCTGATAAGTGAAAAATTCAGTTGTTTTGCCATATGGCCTTATACAAGTAGTTTTCTTTTCTTTTTTGAGACAAAGTCTCATTCTGTTGCCAAGCTGGAGTGCAGTGGCACGATCTCAGCTCACTGCAACCTCTGCCTCCCGAATTCAAGTGATTCTGCTGCATCAGCCTCCCGAGTAGCTAGGGCTACAGGCACGCACCACTATGTCCAGCTAATTTTTGTATTTTTAGTAGAGATGGGGTTTCACCATGTTGGCCAGGATGGTCTTGATCTCTTGACCTCGTGATCCACTCGCCTCAGCCTCCCAAAGTGCTGGGATTATAGGCATGAGTCACTGCGCCCAGCCTGTACAAGGTAGTTTTCTAACAACTCATTTGATAGATTTTCATCTACTGGTTTATTAAATTGATTGATTGTTTTAGGGTCATGTTGACATAGCCTATAATTTTATAACATTCATTTTACTCCACTGAACTTGGACATGAACTTATACATTATGCTCGTGGGTCATCAAGTAGACCTTGTGTTGATCTTAATATTAAACAGCTCAGTTTTATGAACTGGTAGATTCTTTAATGCTGATACCAATATGCACTTGATACGGTTTGGCTCGGTGTCCCTGTCCAAGTCTCATGTTGAATTGTAATCCCCAATGCTGGGGGACGGTCCTGGTGGGAGGCGATTGAATCATGGGGGTGGATTTCCCATTGCCGTACTCGTGATGGTAAATGAGCTCTCACCATCTGATTGTTTAAAAGTGTTGGGGCTGGGCATGGTGGCTGGTGGCTTACATCTGTAATCCCACACATTGGGGGGCCAAGGTGAGCA
This sequence comes from Callithrix jacchus, assembly GCF_049354715.1. Lineage (NCBI taxonomy): Eukaryota > Metazoa > Chordata > Mammalia > Primates > Cebidae > Callithrix > Callithrix jacchus. The sequence goes on along the minus strand of NC_133510.1, from coordinate 99,196,053 downwards.
GATCCCTTGAGGCCAGGAGTTTGAGACCAGGCTGGTCAACATGGCGAAACCTCATCTCTACTAAAAATACAAAAATTATCCGGGTGAGGTGGTGCACGCCTGTAGTCCCAGCTACTTGGGAGGTGGAAGCAGGAAAATTGCTTGAATCCTAAAGAGAGTCGAGATGCACCACTGCACTCCAGCCTGGGCAACAGAGCAAGACTCTGTCAGAAAGAAAGAAAGAAAAAGAAAGGAAGAAAGAAAGAGAGAGAGAAAGAAGGAAAGAGAGAGAAAGAAAGGAAAAATAAAGAGAGAAAGAGAGAGAAAGAAAGAAAAATGAAGGAAGGAAGGAGAAGAAAGAGAAAAAGGAAGCACTTCCCCCTTTGCCATCTCTCTCTCTCCTAACGTGTGAAGATGTGCCTGCTTCCCCTTTGCCTTCCACCATAATTGTAAGTTTCCTGAGGCCTCCCCAGAAGCAGAAGTCCGTACAGCCTGCAGAACTGTGAGCCGGTTAAACCTCTTTTGTTTATAAATTACCCAGTCTCAGGTAGTTGTTTATAGCAGTGCAAGAATGGACTGATACAAACACCCTCTGATGTAATCTGAACCAGTCATTCAGACCAGAGTAAACAAGGTGAAACAACAGTTCCAGGCTTTCAGTTTGCTCCAAGGGAGAGCTGTTTGTATCAAGAACTTATTATCATATTAGTGTTGAAGCCAAAGATCTGAGTTTGAATGTGGCAGGTAGGGTGTTGGAAAGATCCTGCTGTTTCTAGCATTGTACAGAAATCAATCCATTCCATTTTCAAGCTAATTTGCTGAATTGCTGATAGAAACGACTAAATCCATTAAAACCTTACAGCCTATACTGCAGGGGCATCAAGCTTGTATGCTTCCTGGGACTCTCTGGTGCATCTGTTTTAACCTTTTTATGTTGACATCCCAAGTGGGAGCCAGAACATAGATTGACATCATCATCCATTAAGTGTTTAGCTTCTTTGCAAAACAGTGTTCCCCTGCAAATGTTCACATTGTAAACACCAATAACCACGAGATCTCTTGTGTTGTTAAAAGACACACAAAAAAATTGTACAACTTTTGATGTGAATACAAAATGGCTCACATTCACAGGACAATAAGCCTTATCAAGACAGAATTCTACACAAAAAATCAAGTCTTTTTACTTGATTTTATCCTGGTGGCAGTAGAGTGGGTTATCTCCTAACAGCTGATCTCCACTTCTTCATTTAATAATATGAGTCTTAGCCAAGCCACATCCATGACTGTTTCACTAAAGACTATTTTCTTTCTTTCTTTTTTTTTTTTTGAGACGGAGTCCTGCTCTGTTACCCAGACTGGAGTGCAATGGTGGGATCTTGGCTCACTGCAACCTCTGCCTCCTGGGTTCTAGCGATTCTCCTGCCTCAGCCTCCCAAGTAGCTGGGATTACAGACTAAAGACTATTTTCCAGCTTCCCTTGCACTTGGTTGAGGTTAGAAATACATTTGAACTGATGCAGGGAGAAATGATCTGGGCAAAAGTTGTAAGTACCGCTTCTGGTCCATGACCTTGAAGGAAAAGGATAATAACCTCTACTTCTTCCTTCTCCCCTTTCTGCAGGCTGGGATGCAGATATGATGGAAGGCCCTGGAGCAGTAATCTTCAACCATGAGGTGGAAGACTTCTGTTGAGGATAATGGAAAATCAAGGTGGAAGAAACTTGAATGTCCGTGATGGTAGAGCCCCCACATTAGCCTTGGACAGTTTATGCTCTGACTGAATGACAGAACAAAAACAAACTTCCACTTGTTTAAGCTACTCTTATTCTGACCTTTCCAAAAGTAGCCAAACTAGTGTCCTAATTAATATCCTCACCTTTTGGGCACCAGAATCTTAACTTTGGTATTTTAATTTTTTTTTTTTTTTTTTTGTAGAGATGGGGGTCTTGACATATTGCCCAGGCTGGTCTTGAAATCCGGCTCAAATCATCCTCCCATCTCTGTCTCCCCAAGTGTTGGGACTACAGGCATGAGCTGCTGTGCCCGGCCCTAATTTAGGTCATTTTTCATTCAGTAGAAAAAAATATATCTTGTTCCAGATAGGTAGACAGACAGACAAATACACATACTCATGCAAACACTTGAGAGATTTATTAAGTAGGGACTTAGTGAAGATCACTGCAGAACTCACCCCATATTCTGCAATTGCGAAGTATTACAATCAGTTTATTTTTTAGATAGAATGTTCTAATGGCCGTAGAGTGAATGATAATGAACTTCCAATAAGTTGGCAAAGAGCACAAGTTCTGGAGCCAGACGGACCAGCTGAATGACCAGGGGCAAGTTATTAAATCTCTGAGTGTCCACGTTGCCCCATTTGAACAAAGCAGGTACTATGTGGCTGACCTGAGATCATGCAGGTAAGATGCTTAGAACCAGACATTAGTGCCTGGCACATACCAAGCACTGAACAAATATTAGCTACTACTATTATTATTAGTTACATGAATTAGCCAATAATGACGCTACAGGAATGTGGCGAATGGAATAATTCTAAACTTCTCTTGATCTGTTTGTATGTATCGGACATGGTCTTATTCAAGACATCTAGTAAAAAATGTTTACTTCCGGCTGGGCATGATGGTTCATGACTGTAATCCCATACTTCAGGAGGCCAAAGCAGGAGGGTCGATCACTTGAGCCCAGGAGTTCAAGACCAGCCTGGGCAACATAGCAAGACCCTGTATCTGCAAAAACCAATAGCATTAGCTGGGCATGGTGGTGTGTACTCAAAATCCCAGCTACTTAGGAGGCTGAGACGAAAGATATCACTTGGCCAGGGAGTTAAAGTTACAATGAGCTATGATTGCACCACTGCACTCTAGCCTGGGTGATACAGCAAAGCCCTGTCTCTAAAATTAAAAAAGGAAAAAAAAGGTCTACTCTTGCCTGGGGTGCCTTATTAATGAATCCTAATCTTAGTTTATGTACATCCTTCAGGTACTATCCAAAATACTATATCATCATCTCTTTGTAAATTGATTTCTAAAGGAAGTTTGAAATATAGCAATAAAAGTTTAGATATAGCTGCAGTCCTCTATCTCTCTCACTGGAGCCATCATCACTGGCTTCTCCTTGCTGTGGACAAGGCTATAATTTATCCTCCTCTCTGATGGCTACTGTCATCTCTGTTCATGGCAGTGTGGGCTTGGAGAAGTGGATTTACTGAGCAATGAATGAAGTTTACCCTTCAGGGTCTTTCATTTGCTTGGGCCCATTCTAAAGCTCCAAGCATTCCCTGCCAGAATTGCAAAGACCATGGAGCCAGTTCTGGGGCTGCAGGCAGGGTGGACAGGCTTTTTGCATCATATGCAAGCCACCCAGTGCCCACCTGGTGTTGGTGCACTGCAAGGTGCATTCTAGTGCTATCTCTGATCCTAAGAAGAAAGGTTTGAATGAGATGCTGTTCTGTTCCCTGCTCAGAGGCTATTCCAGCCAGGTTTCCTGGCTACCTCAGGACTAGCTGGAAGGCAGAGTAGCAAGAAACTGGCTGCCCTGGACCGGCTGCTGTCAAAGACACTGTCTGATAGACTGGGCCTGGTGGCACATGCCTGTAGCCCCAGCTACTCTGGAGGCTGAGGAGAGATGATTGCTTGAGCCCAGGAGTTTGAGGCTGCGGGGAGCTATGATCGTGCCATTGCACTCCAGCCTGGGCCACAGAGCAAGACCCTGTCTCTAAACAAAAGACACTGTCTGAGCAAGAGACCATAGAGGATGTTGGAGGAGGAGAATTGCCAACAAAGAATTCTGAAGCACAAACTTTTCTAAACTACCAGTACTGGCTGGGTGAGAAAAGTTCGTGCTTCAGAATTCTTTGTTGGCAATTCTCCTCCTCCAACATCCTCTATGGTCTCTTGGAAGAGCAATTTGGAAGGCCGAGGTGGGTGCATCGCCTGAAGTCAGGAGTTCAAGACCAGCCTGGTCAACATGATGAAACCCTGTCTCTACTAAAAATACAAAAAAGTTAGCCAGGCATGGTGGCGGGCACCTGTAATCTCAGCTACTTGGGAGGCTGAGGCAGGAGAACCCGGGAAGCAGAGGTTGCAGTGAGCTGAGATTGCACCATTGTACTCTAGCCTGGGCAACAAGAGCAAAATTCTGTCTCAAAAGAAAAACAACAACAACAAATCAACTAAGAGAAAAAAAACGTGCAAGAGGAAAGCCAGGATTATTTTTCTTTCTCTAAAATAACTATTTTACAACATTGTTGCTCTGTGAACAGGTAAGATGGAATGCAGTCAAGACTGTAGGGTAAAACAGTGTTCTTGTGGTGTCTCAGGTAGTTAATTAGCGAAGAAAATATTATGTTATTTTGACAGATTTTGTGGTGTTCGTCAGCTTTTAAAAAATTTGTCAATACTCACTTCATACCTAAGCTTGTACTTGTAATTTTGTACTCTTTTCCTTAATGAGCCTCTGAAACTGGGTAAGCTGTGACAGCCACACCGCTGATTTTTCCCCCAGAAGAGAGTTTACACCCACTTTGGTGAGAACATTTCTTTTTTTTTTTGAGATGGAGTCTTGCTCCTGTTGCACAAGCTGGAGTGCAGTGGTGCCATCTCGGCTCAATGCAACCTCCACCTCCTGGGTTTAAACAATTCTCCTTCCTCAGCTCCCCAAGTTGTTGGAATTACAGGAATGTGCCATCATGCCTAGATAATTTTTGTATTTTTAGTAGAGATAGGGTTTTGCCATGTTGGCCAGGCTGGTCTCGAACTCCAGACCTCAGGTGATCCACCCACTTCAGCCTCCCAAAGTGCTAGGATTACAGGCGTGAGCCACTGCACCCAGCCGAGAACGCTTTTTTGTTGGTGTTTTAGCCAAAGATAGATTGACCATGTTGAGTGACACTTTCTGGGCAATGTCATTAATCAGACCCCAGAAGCAGGAACTTGGGCATCCATGGAGAATCAGTTGATGCACAGGTCTGGGTGCCTTACACAAGGATTAGTGATTCATCTCCAAGGGGTAATGAAAGTGAATGTTTCCTTTTGATTCCTTGCAGTTCTCTTTCTTAATATGAATGTGCAGTTACTTCCTAACGGTAACGGAAAGGTCAAGAAAAGAGCTTTCACTTTTGGCCTTGCTAGTCTCAAAACCTCAGTTGGCTACAGTCTAGTTGCACTGGGTGCCCTGACTGTGGTCTGAGAAAGTCACCGTCTCATCCTCTACATGCCCTTCTACTGCTCCTCTGCTCCATGAAATGAGAGGTTGGATGGAGTGAGGCAGTTCCATTTCTAAACCCAGTAAAGGGAATAGGCTGAGTTTTGAAGACGATCTTGGCTGATGTTATCCCCTTGCCTTGGAAATGAAGGGGTAGGGGAGGAGGTGAGGATGGATCAAAGGTGGAGAAAAGGATGGAGCTTGCTTGTAGCTTGCGGCATGTCGTTCCCCACTGCTGTGACTGAGTCCAAGACACAGAATCTCTCACTTGAACTTCTGTGATACTTAGAGTTCCCCAGACCAGGCTTGCCCCTACTTCCAGCCCTGTCTCCACGGAAGGGCCAGAGCTGTTATATAATCAGATCATATCGCCACTTCTGCTTAAAGTCCTCCAGTGGCTGCCCATGGCAATGAAAACAAAAGGCATACTCTATCCTGTGGCCTTCCAGACCTTCCACAGCGTGGCCACTGCTTCTGCTTCTGCTGACCACGCGTCCCCCACAACCCAGTCCCAGGCCAGCCTGTGCTTTAGCCCCTTTCCCTCTCTCCCTCGCTTCTTTTCTCCTCCCTCCCTCCCTTCCTTCCTTCTTTCCTTCTTTCTCTTCCTCCCACCCCCCTTTGTCTCCCTGCCTATCTTTCTCCCTCCCCTCCCCTCCCCTTCCATCTTTTTCTTTACAACAGCTTTACTGAGACATCATTCACATACTGCATCATATCACCAGTGTAAAGAATGCAATTGAATGATTTTAGTATATTTACAGAATTGTGCAACCAGCACCACAATAAATTTTAGAACATTTTCATCACTCTGAAAAGAAACCCTGTACCCACTAACATCCCTCTTATTTACCCTATTTACCCAACCCTCCCCAACCCCAAGCCCTAGGTTACCACTAATCTATTTTCTGTCTTTATAGATTTGCTTATTTGAATATTCCTTCAGTGTCTGGCAGGTGATAAAGACCTTGCATGTATTTTGCTATAGTATTAACAGAAAATAATGTTTCATGAATCTGAATCACAAGGTATGATTTGTTTCTTATTGACCAAGTTTGTATCAGTAGATTGCTGAAATAATGCCACATAACAAACAATCCTAAAAATCTCAGTGACACCAGGTACGGTGTCTCACGCCTGTAATCCCAACACTTTGGGCAGCTGAGGTGGGTGGATCACCTGGGGTCAGGAATTCAAGACCAGCCTGAACAACATAGAGAAACCCCGTCTCTACTGAAAATACAAAATTAGCTGGGCATGGTGGCACATGCCTGTAGTCCCAGCTACTCAGGAAGCTGAGGTAGGAGAATTGCTTGAACCCAGGAGGTGGAGGTTACAGTGAGCCGAGATTGCACCATTGCACTCCATCCTGGGCAACAAGAACAAAAACTCTGTCTCAAAAAAAAAGAAAGAAACCTCAGTGGCACACAACATGAGGCATTTATCTCTCTCTCTTTTTGTTTTTTGAGATGGAGTCTCGCCCTGTCTCCAGGCTGGAGTGCAGTGGCGCAGTCTCGGCTCACTGCAACCTCTGCCTCCCAGGTTCTAGCGCTTCTCCTGCCTCAGCCTCCTGAGTAGCTGGGACTACAGGCATGCGCCACCACACCCGGATAATTTTTGTATTTTTAGCAGAGACAGGGTTTCACCATGTTAGCCAGGTTGGTCTTGATCTCTTGACCTCATAATCCACCCACCTCAGCCTCCCAAAGTGGGAGGCATTTATTTCTCATGAGTTTAGGGGTGGCTGGGCAGCTCTGCTGATCTCATCTGGGCTCACTCACCTGTGGATCAGCTGATAATTAGCTAACCTCGGCTGGGCTGGGCGGTCTGCTTCAAGCCTCAGGTCTTGTCAAGCTTGGCTCCTCATCACTGGACTCAAGTCTGCTCCACATGTCTTCCATTTGGGCCTAGGCTACAGGGTAGCAGCTTCCTGGGGGAAGCTCTTCTTAACATAATGTTAAAGACACAAAAGGGCAAACCTAATCCTCTAAGTACATTTGAAGTCTCTGCTTGTCTTGTGTCTGCTAACATCCTATTGGTTGAATGACAGAGAAATTCACTCCCGCAGTCTCATTGATCAAAGCCAGTCACATGACTGAGCCCAACATCAGTTAGATATGGAAAAACAATCTGTTGAACAATAATCTAATAGTCCTAGTCAAAATAGTTTGAGAAGCATTGCTCTAAAGCAGGAGTCGGCAATCTACTGCCTGCAGGGCAAACTGGACCCACCGCTTGTTTCTTTATATAAAGTTTTATTGAAACCCAGCCTTGCCCATTTCTTTATGTGTGACTGCTTCTGTGATACAATGGCAGGATTGAGTAGTTGCAATAGAGACTGTATGACCTGCAGCCTCTGTGCCTCCCTGGTTCAAGCAATTCTCCTGCCTCAGCCTCCCTAATAGCTGGGATTACAGCTGGGAATGCCCAGCTAATTTTTGTTTTTTTTTTTTTAGTAGAGACAGGGTTTCATCGTGTTGGCCAGGCTGGTGTTGAACTCCTGACCTCAGGTGATCTGCCCGCCTTGGCCTCCCAAAGTGCTGGGATTACAGGTATGAGCCACAGTGCCTGGCCCACCCCTGCTCTTAAGAAGGAAAAGTTTAGGAACTGATGAGAATTCAACATCAAATCAAATCAAACAATCAGTGAACTAGTTCCACATGCCAGACACTGGTGACTATTCAATGTAATTTGATGTTCTAGTCTCGTTACTGCAGAAGTGCTTCCTAGTTTGTAATAAGCACTTGTGTGATAAGAGAGAGCCCCATTCTGGTCTGGCACTTGGGTCTATAGCAGAGCCTCGTCATTGTAATTTGTATGCTGACTTTCCTATTCTTGTGCTGTAAGGAGTTTGATATTGTGAGCTTTGGTTAAAAGACATAATGCTGGTCAGGCACAGTGGCTCACACCTATAATCCCAACACTTTGGGAGGGTGAGGTGGATTGCTTGAGCTCAGGAGTTCCAGACCAGCCTGGGCAACATGGTGAAACCACATCCCTATGGAAAAAAAAAAAACTCACAAAAATTAACCAGGCATGGTTGCACATGCTTGTAGTCCCAGCTACTTGGGAGGCTGAGGTGAAAGGATCACGTGAGCCCAGGAAGTCGAGGCTGCAGAGAGCTGTGATTGGTACCACTGCACTTCAGCCCCAGCAAGAGAGTAAGACCTGGTCTCAAAAAAAAAAAAAAAAAAAAGATATGCTGCCTTTGAAATAATGATGCTCAAGGTTTAAAAACATATATATTACACAATCATCCAAATAAAAGAATGTTTTTGATATTTTATTGGAATACAACCCTACAAAAACTATACTCTTAGGCTGAAAGCCAATATAGAAAACTGATCTAACTGGAGTTGCTAAGGTTCACTGGCAGGTGGGACAGGGCACATCCATTAAGCAAGCTCCCCCATGTCACACCCACGGTCCTCTCAGAAGTCACAGAAACTAGGACATGCCAGGGCTCCTCAGAAATTAATTTTCCCTTTGTGGCTTTTCTACTGTTCCAGAGGACAGTTTTGGTATACAAAAAAAAAAAAAAAAAATTACTTTGTGACCACTTTTTTCCCCCAAGCAGTATTTGACTTACTGGGGTAAGAAATTTAGAATCCTAGGTTTTCTTTCAAGCTTTTAAGAAACTTTTATAAATCTTTTTGGGCTATTTATAGAGAAAACTTTACTAACCTGTTTTGTGGGAGGCTTTGTTTTACTCAGACTTAATTAAACAACTGTAGGATTTTAAACTGCATTTGTAAATGTATTTGATTTGTGTTTCAGTAATGGCTAACGCTTACAGCCTTTACCATGTGCAGACACTGTCCTAAACTGGCCGTGCACGGTGGCTCACACCTGTAATCCCAGCACTTTGGGAGGCCGAGGCGGGTGGATCACGAGGTCAAGAGATCAAGACCATCCTGGCTAACACAGTGAAACTCTGTCTCTACCAAAAATACGAAAAATTAACCAACATGTGGTGGCACGTGCCTGTAGTCCCAGCTACTCAGGAGGCTGAGGCAGGAGAATCACTTGAACCCGGAAGGCGGAGGTTGCACTGCATTCCAACCTGGATGACAGAGCAAGACTCCATCTCAAAAAAAAAAAAAGGAAAAAACCCTGACTCCCTAGTCATTTTTGTGAAACTAATATTATACTTATAAGTATAGTATAAAAGGTTCAAATTATTTTATATATTCCATAACTCATTACAAACTTACTTTTTATTTTTATTTTGTGTGTGTGTGTATTTCTGCTGTTTAATATTTTTTTATAGAGACAGAGTCTTGCTATGTTGCTTAGGTTGGTCTCCAACACCTGGCCTCAAGTGATCCTCCCACCTTGCCCTCCCACAATGTTAGGTACCTGGGTCCCAGTGTTTCTAATTGTCAAATTCATTTAAACATTATAAGTGCTTAAAATATCAAACATTCAGATTATTTTGCAGTTTTATGTATATATATATTTTTTCTTTTTTCTTCTTTCAGCTCTTTGCATCAAGATGATCTTGTTACAGATTTTATGTATATTTTTAAAAGACTTAACACTATAGATCTGACATACTCCATCGCCTTTACATTTAATTCTAAATCTTCCCTGGGTTGAAGACATTTGGCCATTAAGGAAATTCCCACGTCCTCCCGCGGTGGGAAGGAATGTGTTGACGGGAGTGAGCAATGGAGTAGCCGCTGCTGAGTGTCTGATAAGAACTGAAAGTTAACCATTGCATTTGGCCAAGTGGAGGTCATAGTGATCTTGACAAGAGTTGCTATTGATGGTTTGATGAAATGAAGGTATCAATAAAAAGGATACAGGGGAGAAAAAGAGGAGAGGAGAAGGAGGCAAGTCTTTTTGCTACAAAAGGAGCTGGAAAATGGACCAATAGCTGGAGGGAGATAGGGGATCGAGGCAGTTTCTTTTAGTGGAATATATTATCAATAAGTTGATAAGTGGGAAAGAATGAATTCAGGAGAAAAAAGGCAGGTGACATCCCTGAGTAGGCAGAAGAGGTGGAATCTGCTTTCCAAGGGAGGGAACTGACCTTGGAAAAGCACAGGCAGTGTTGGACCATGGTCACGGGAGGGAAGTAGAATAGAAGGACACAGGGACTGATAGATGTGCTAGAAGTAGGTGTGAGTTTCTTCTGATTGCTCCTGTTTTCTCTAGAAAACAGCAAGAGAGGTTCTCAATGCAGCACGTTGGGGAAGGATGAATCGATGGTTTGAGGAAAGGGAAAGCATGAGGTCATCGGGAAAGTGGGAGAGTAACGGGATCAGGGAAATGTAATGGGATTATCCATTAGCCTGAAGGGCCATTGGTATATGGAGACTCTCTGACACCTTCAGACTGGATGAGAGCACTAGGGAGTGAGTCTGGACAGAGGAGAGGACAGGGTTGAGGATGGAGCCTGGCTGGCAGAGCTCACTGTAGAGAGCCAAGACGGTTAGATCTGTGTGCAACATTATTTTATCCAGCACACCATAGGGATCAGAGGGGATTCCCACTTCTCCAAACTCAGTTAATAATTGACCACTCTCTTACCAGTCGGATCAAGTTCAGTGGTTTACTTTCTGGACCAGGAAGCACTTTTGTGATACATTTTCCCCCACCTAAATGGATGTCTGATGCCTGCTTCCTTCCAAGAATATTACTTACATTTCCTAAAAGTCAGAGCGACAAGGGGCTTCAAACACTATTATCAGTTAGGGCTGCAAAGCCAAACACAGCTGGAAGCTTTCAGAACCAGTGAGTACATCAGGTTTCATTAGAAACTGGAGAAGCTATGGCTTCTGGAGATAAGTTTTTGGTGATAAGTATCGTTGGGGCAATATACTGAAATGTCAATATCTGCACAAGGGAGCTGATTAGAAATAGGCAAACAATTTGCTCATAAAGGTTCTGGTTGTCCCTCTGATACCAAATGCTTCTCAGTTGCTTCCAGCAGACCTCTTCCTCAGGTGCATTATCCCACCCCATTCCAATCCTATCTGTGCAAATACTCAGTTCACTTCACCATCTTTTCTTGGTCAGAGGTCTCAGTCTAGACACAGGTTTCCTGGTCTTAGCACTACTGACACTCTGGGCTGGATAATTTTTTTTGTTTGTTTTTTAGATGGAGTCTCACTCTGTCGCCAGGCTGGAGTACAGTGGTGTAATCTTGGCTCACTGCAACCTCCACCTCCTGTGTTCAAATGATTCTTCTGCCTCAGCCTTCCTAGTAGCTGGGACTACAGGTGTGTGCCTCGATGCCCAGCTAATTTTTGTATTTTTAGTAGAGATAGGGTTTCACCGTGTTGGCCAGGATGGTCTCCATCTCTTGACCTTGTGATCTGCCCGCCTCAGCCTCCCAAAGTTCTGGGATTACAGGTGTGAGTAATCCCAGCTTGGATAATTCTTAGTTGTGGGGTTGTCCTATGTGTTTAAGATACTTAGCAGCATCTCTGGCCTCTACCAGAGGTAACAGTAGCACTTCCCCCTCCCCAGGTTTGACAATCAGAAATGTCTCCTGACATTGCCAAATGTTCCCTGAGGGGCAAATTTGACCCTAGTGGAGGACCACTGGTCTAACAATTAGACTTAGAAACACTGGGACCCACAGGTAGCCAAGGTACAGCTTCATGTGGAATCTCCCATGGTAACCCTGACAGTATAAATTAAGTCTGGTAGAACAGGGCAGGAGCTGACAACTTCAGAAGAGAGAAATTAGACACTTTGCCTCTGCATAGAATGTGCAGTTAGCTGGCTAGTCCCATTTAAACAGAAAAAAGAGAAGAAGTGTCACATTTTCAACCTTCTCACCAATTGCTGTGAAGATTCTCAGGAGATGATAATTAGTTGCCAACTACAGGAAAGATAAAATGCATAGAATGTTAGAATTGGGAAAATGCACAGAGGAAGATATAGAGGGAAAGAAGGAAGGAAGGAAGGAAGAAAGGGAGAGAGGGAAGAAATAATGAAAGGAGGGCGGAAGGAAAGGACGGAAGGAAGAAGGAAAAAAGGAGGGACAGGAGGGAGGGAGCGAGCAAAGGAGAGAAAGAAATGGCACAGAACCCACGTGCAAAGTCAGAGTTCAACTATACTAAGTCTTTTTTTTTTTTTTGAAACAGAACCTCACTCTTGCCCAGCGGCCTGATTTTGGCTCACTGACCTCTGCCTCCCAGGTTCAACTGATCTTCCTGCCTCAGCCTCCCAAGTAGCTGGGACTACAGGCACATGCCACCATGCCCTGCTAATTTTTATATTTTTAGTAGAGGCGGGGTTTCACTATATTGGCCAGGCTGGTCTTGAACTCCTAGCCTTGTGATCCACCCACCTAGGTCTCCCAAAGTGCTGGGATTACAGGCGTAAGCCACCGCGTCCGGCCTACCAAGTCTTAATCTATGATAGCAAAATGATATCTGCATTCAAATCCAAGTCATCAGGGCCGGACATGGTAGCTCACGCCTGTAATCTGAGCACTTTGGTAGGCCAAGGCGGGTGGATAACTTGAGGTCAGGAGTTTGAGACCAGCCTGGCCCATGTGGTGAAACCGTGTCTCTACTAAAGATACAAAAGTTAGCTGGGCAAGTTGGTGCACACCTGTAATCCCAGCTACTTGGGAGGCTGAGGCATGGGAATTCTTTGGACCTGGGAGGCAGAGGTTGCAGTGAGCTCAGATCATGCCACTGCACTCCGGCCTGGGTGACAGAGTGAGACTCTGTCTCAAAATAAAATAAAATAAAATAAAATAAAATAAAATAAAATAAAATAAAATAAAATAAAGGTCATCCAACCCTCCATTGCCTACAGCCTAAAGTACAAACACCTTAGCCTGGCAACCCAGGCCCTAAACAATCTAACCCCCACAGACTTGCTCCCACTACTCACTTGAGTCCTCTCCCTATTCCATCTGCTCCACTTACATCTCCACAGACACCTCGATCATCACTATTCCTGAATCTTTACACAAGCACATGCTCCATCAACCTGGCTTGAAGGTTCAAGACCTTCCTCAGTCCCCACCTCCTTCATTCACTTACCCATCCAGCACATCCACCAGCCGAAGCTAGAGTAGATAACAGCTAACAGCACTTACCATGGACCAGACAGAGTTCTAGGCCAGCTTTGTTTTGGATGTCAAAGGGGATTTTGTTTCCCGTGGCTACCCCTATGAAGCAGAAGTGGACCTACTGGGGCCCACCAGTGTCTGTCATCACCATACTGGCAAGCCTTAGTCTTCATGAGCAGAAGTGCAAGGCTAGAGAGCCCAGCCCAGGGAGAGGTGGGCGTAAAGTGGCCTCTGTGACCAGGAACAGTGGCTCACACCTGTAATCCCAGCACTATGGGAAGCCGAGGCAGGTGGATCACCTGAGGTCAGGAGTTTGAGACCAGCCTGGCCAACATGGTGAAAACTGTCTCTACTAAAAATACAAAAATTAACCAGGTGTGGTGGCAGGTGCCTATAATCCCAGCTACTCGAGAGGCTGAAGCAAGAGAATCACTTGAACCCAGGAGGTGGGAGGTGGTGGTTGCAGTGAGCGAGATCACGCCATTGCACTCCATCCTGGCTAACAGAGCGAGACTCCATCACAGAAAAAAAAAAAAAAAGAAAGAAAGTGGCCTCTGTGATTCAGCCGGGGGTGCGGGTTAGGACAGGGGTGGGGTGATACAGGGAGCTGAGCTGCGCAAGTGGCAGGGCGTTGGGGAAGGCTCTGTCAGCCTGAAGTGACCTTAGGGCTGGAGAGGAAGCAGATTTTTGCTGCTCCTGCTCAAGGCTTCCTGAAGGTGGGGCTCCGGTTCTCTGCTGTTCTTTTTTTTTTTTTTGAGACGGAGTTTCGCTCTTGTTACCCAAGCTGGAGTACAATGGCGCGATCTCGGCTCACCGCAACCTCTGCCTCCTGGGTTCTGGCAATTCTCCTGCCTCAGCTTCCTGAGTAGCTGGGATTACAGGCATGCGCCTCCATGCCCAGCTAATTTTTTGTATTTTTAGTAGAGACGGGGTTTCACCATCTTGACCAGGATGGTCTCGATCTGTTGACCTCGTGATCCACCCGCCTCGGCCTCCCAAAGTGCTGGGATTATAGGCGTGAGCCACCGAGCCGGCCTCTGCTGTTCTTTAGCCTTCCCCTGTGCACAGGCTCAGCCAAGGTGCTCACATGTCAGCTCCTTGATTCACCCTCTGAGCCTTCGACTTCACAGTAATTTCATTTCCCCGACATGCTATCCAGCCCTCTGCAGAGCGAGGCCAAGACCTCACCATGTGAACTTCTCTAGTTTCTGGCTTCAGTAGCCGAATTCACTTTGAATCTAAAATTTCTGTTTTGAATTTGGAGCGGTCTCTTTTTTACATCCTTTCTTATGTTCCTTTTCCTCTTCTCCTTGTCTTCCTGGAGTCTGCTCATTATCAAGGAACTGCAGTGCTACTTTCAGAAATGTTCTCAAGTCGAGTGCTGGGCGCTCTAGGTGACTGCAGCCAGGTCCCAGGCTCTTCATGGACCAAGCACCCAAACCCTAACCCACAAGGGCAATCGTGTTTCTCTTAGAAAGGATCCTGGTCTGCTCTGGGTGTCTGTGACTCATGCCAGTATTGTCCAGTTCTCTCATTCTGGAAGAACAAGAGTAAGACACATTCACTATAAGACTGTGGAGGCTTAAGTAATGGGAACGGGTGTCTCTGGCAAAACTATACTTCTACGGTTTCGGTTCCTGGCTTTCCTCTTCCCTGCTGTCCCCACTAGGCTGCCCCCTCCCCTGCCTTCCCAAGACCCATCAGAATGGTGTCAGAAAGCGGAATAGCCAGTGGTTAGGGAAGGAGACTGGATTTAGGCAGTCCTGCCTTTAACTCCTGACACGGTCACTGGGGTTTGTTACTCAGTTTCCCCATCTGTAAAGTTGGGACGATGATAGCTTTTCAGTGATTTGCTTGGAGGGCTGGATGAAACAATGGAGGTGTAAAGAGAACTTTTTACGTATTGGAATTCCTCTTAGGAAGGTGGAGCTGTTTTGCTGAGAAAATACTTTGCTAAGTGCAAGTAAGAACCAAGATCCTTCTGGCCGGAGGTGGGCGGGAACACTCCCAACAAGACAAAGGGAGCATTTTGTTCGCAACTCCAGGGAGGAAGTGGGGGGCCAGGAGAGGGCGGAAGCTCAGGGCTCCAGAAATGGCCCCTCCCCGTCGGTACTAGGCTCCCATACCCCGCCCTCCACCAAAATCTTGAATCAGGTTCACTGAATTCATGGAACACTTGAAGTAATGAGGAAAGCAGAGAGGGGCTGAGTTGTGTCTCTGGGGAGTTCTGGAACAAAACCGTGGTAGCATTTCAGAATGAGAGAGGATGGAGGCAAAGGACAGCTAAGGACAAAAGGACCCCTCCTGTGAAGGGATTGGACCATCAGGGCCAGTGAACCTGAGAGGTAGGGGCAGCAGCCAGCAACCTGGTTATGCAGGAAAAGAAAATGTAGGTTGGTATCATGAGCCCCTGTTTCGTGCCTTCCTGGGTCTTTCCTCTTGACCTTCCATCGGGGTCTTCCTTCAGGAAGCCTCTGATTTTTCCAAAAGTGGGTAAGAACTGTGCCTTCTGAGCCCTCTTGTTCACTTTCATCCCGGAGATGTCACCCCGAGTTATAATTGCTCATTTGGATGCCTGGACTCTCCTACCAGACTATGCGCTCCATGGGGGTGGGGGGAGATACATCTTTTTTTTTTTAAGACAGAGTCTTGCTCTGTCGCCCAAGCTGGAGTGCAGTTGCACAATCTCGGCTCACTGCAACCTCCACCTTTCTGGTTCAAGCAATTCTCCTGCCTCAGCCTCCTGAGTAGCTGGGATTACAGACACGCACCACCATGCCCGGCTAATTTTATTTATTTTTAGTAGAGATGTTGGTCAGGCTGGTCTTGAACTCCTGACTTCAGGTGATCCACCTGCCTCGGCCTCCCAGAGTGCTGGGATTACAGGTGTGAGCCATTGCGCCCGGCCAGGGGGTATATCTTTTATACCACCGTGTTTCTAAACCTGGCATCGTACCTTGTACATCTTAGGTTTTCAATAAAATACATGTTCAGCAGATGACAGCCTAATAGAAAAAGCCTGGTTTTTGGCGTTCTATAAAATTTGGGTAGCCGAGCATGATGGCGCATGCCTGTAATCCCAACACTTTGGGGGAGGCTGAATAGGGTGGATCACGAGGTCAAGAGATTGAGACCATCCTGGCCAACATGGTGAAACCCCGTCTCTACTAAAAATACAAAATTAACTGAAAAAAAAATTAGCTGGGCGTAGTGGTGTGCGCCTGTAGTCCCAACTACTCGGGAGGTTGAGGCAGGAGAATCGCTTGAACCCAGGAGGCAGAGGTTGAAGCGAGCTAAGATCGTGCCATTGCACTCCAGCCTGGCCACAGAGAGAGACAACATCTCCAAAAAAAGAAAAAATTTGAGTTCAGATCCCGACTCTGTCACTTAAAAGCTGTGTGACTCTGGGCATATTACTTAACCTCTCTGAGCCTCACTCATCGTCTCTGTAAACAGGTGTGAGGTACAGGCTCAGTGTGAGGACTCAATGGGAAGAAATGTAGAAGGTGTGGTGCCTGACCACAGTCAGCACTCAGCAGATGTTGGATCCTCAACTCTATCTCCTACATTTAACACATCTATTCCATCCACACCAAGTCAAGGCCCTCAGCACCTTGTAAGTGTCCTACTTACCTCCTTACTTCACATGGTCTCTCTCAGATGTATTAAGCTCTTCCTTTGTACAAACCACTGCTCTAAACTAGGTGTCAGCAGACTACAGCCTGTGAACCAAATCTAGCCCTGCACCTGTTTTTGTATGTAATGTCCCTGAGCTAAGAAAGGTTTTTACATTTTTAAATCTTTAGAAAAAAAACTAAAAAGAATATTTCAGGCTGGGCACGCTGGCTCATGCCTGTAATCCAAGCACTTTAGGAGGCCAAGGCAGGCGGATCACAAGGTCAGGTGATCAAGACCATCCTGGCTAACACAGTGAAACCCCATCTCTACTAAAAATACAAAAAAATTAGCTGGGCATGGTGGCACGTGCCTGTAGTCCCAGCTCCTTGGGAGGCTGAGACAGAATTGCCTGAACTCAATTCAGGCAATGAGCCTGAGATCTCTCCACTGCACTCCAGCCTGGGCAACAGAGTCAGACTCTGTCTCAAAAAAAAGAATATTTCATGCCACATAAAAATTATTTGAAATTCAAATTTTAGTGCCCATAAATAAACTTTTTTTTTAGATAGGCTGTCACTCTGTTGCCTAGGCTGGAGTGGAGTGGTGTAATCATGGCTTACTGCAGCCTCAACCTCCTGGGTTTAAGCTATCCTCCCACCTCAGCCTCCCGAGTAGCTGGGACTACCCGTGCGCCACCACACCAGGCTAATTTTTAAATGTTTTTTGCAGAGATGGGATTTAGCTACACTGCCTAGGCTGGTGTCAAACTCCTGGGCTGAAGTGATCCTTCTGCGTCTGCCTCCTGCAGTGCTGAGATTATAGACCTGAGCCACCACACCTAGCCACAAATAAACTTTTATTGATATATAGCCATACTAATTATTTTTCATATTGTCCATGGCTGTTTGTCTCTTTGGGCTGCTATAATAAAATAGTACTTTATAAACAACAGACATTTATATCACACAATTCTGGGAGCAGGGAAGTCCAAGATCAAGGCCCCAGCAGATTCAGTGTCAGGTGAGAGCTTTCTAGTTCATAGAAAGTTCATTTCTAGATGATACCTTCTCCCTGTGTCCTCACATAATGGGAGGGGCTAGCTAGCACTCTGGGGCTTCTTTTACAGGGACTTAATCCCAGCCATGAAGATTTCACCCTCACAGCCTAATCCCCTCCCCAAAGCCCCATGTCCTGATACCATCACTTTGGGGGATAGAATTTCAACATGCAAATTTGGGGGGACACAAACAGTCAGACCATACCCTCTCCTTGTTTGTTTGTTTTTTTTTTTTTTGAGGCAGTCTTGCTCTTTTGCCCAGGCTGGAGTGCAGTGCTGTGAACTCGGCTCACTGCAACCTCTGCCTCCTGGTTTCAAGTGATTCTCGTGTCTCAGCCTCCCAAGCAGCTGGGATTACAGGCACGTCCCACCACACCGGCTGATTTTTGTATTTTTAGTAGAGATGGGGTTTCACCATGTTGGCCAGGCTGGTCTCGAACTTCTGACCTCAGGTGATCCTCCCACCTTGGCCTCCCAAAGTGCTAGGATTACAGTGAGCCACAGTGCCTGGCCCATAGCCTCTACTTTGGATTACAATGGCAGAGTTGAGCAGTGCTGCAGAGACCATATGGCCCACAAAGCCAATAATACTTACCATCTGGCCCTTTTTAGATGAACGTTTTCCAACCCCTCTTCTAAGCAGTGCCCACACTGATGGTTCTCAAGTCGTCATAAGTACCAGGTGACGTCTGCCCCAGTACTACCCTCTTTCTACAGTGGAGGAGCCCGGAGTGGAAAGAGGTTAAGTCCTATGGCCACAGTCACACACTGGTAGATGGTAGAGTTGGGACCAAGCTCCTGTTGCCTCTGAAGTAGGAGGTCACTGCTCAGGAGGCTGGGGACAACCCTAGAAACCTCTGGGCTGTGCTGGGGAGTCTGACCTGGAAGGTTCTTTATCAGGGGAGTGACATAATAAAGTGAAATCCTAAGGTGACCGCTATGGTCACTGACTTGCCAGAGAAAGGGCGTGGGAGAAGTGGGATACAATAGGGACTAGAATTGGAATTTTGGAGCTAAGCTTCCTGGTTTGGGTTGTAGCCAGCCACTGATGTGGGAGACCTTGGACAAAGTAATTAGCATCTTTCTGTCTAATTCCCTTCACACTACAAAGAAGGTAATAATAGAATCTAGATTGTACCTTACGGGGTTATTGGAAAGATTAGAACAGAAAGTTCTGTCTTATTTATCTGCCTTTGAGCACAGAGAGGCCCTTAATCAGTGTTAGCTCTGGTTATACCTGTTATTCATCCCAATAGGAACTTTTTTTTTTTTTTAGATGGTCTCTCACCCTGTTGTCCAGGCTGGAGGCTGGAATGCAATGGCACAATCTCAGCTCACTGCAACCTCCACCTCCTGGGTTCAAGCAATTCTCCTGCCTCAGCCTCCTGAGTAGCTGGGACTGCAGGCATGCACCACCATGCCCGGCCAATTTTTTTTTTTTGTATTTTTAGAAGAGTTGAGTTTTCACCATGTTGGCTAGGCTGGTCTTGAACTCCTGACCTCAGGCAATTTGCCCACCTTGGCCTCCCAAAGTTCTGGGATTACAGGTGTGAGGCACCACACCTGGCCTCATCCCAATAGGAATCTACTGCTCCCTCCATTCCAGGTGAGATTCCAAGCAATCAGGATGCAAAAAGGAAGAAAGAAAAATGAATCAGATCTGATCCCCGCCCATAAGGAGCACAGAGTCCACTATGAGGGACTGGAGAACACATGAGTACTGGGGAGTAGTGTAACAAGTGCCAGGGAGGGCTATGGCAGGGAGCAGAGAGAAGAAACACTTTGCTCTTCTCCCTTCTGTGGCTCAGGTTCTACTCCTTCCCGAGCACACCAGGCTTCCTGTTGGGTTTGCCCCAGGCCTCCTCTCCCCAGGCCGTGAAGCCGGCCTGAATGGGGAATAACACAGGCACAGGCAGTTGTCCAGTGCTCTGGCTGGAGACGGTGTCTGGAAGACTGTACAGTACAAATTAGCCAGAAGTAGAAGGCCCCTGGGAGAACCTGGGCAGGGGAATAGTTTGGTCACTTCCACTCACCAAATAGCAAAACAACGAATTCACAGCAAGGGTTGTTGATGCCAAAAACCCATCAGGTTCCAGCCTGGAAGCTTGTATTGGTTATATGAGTGTGCCCTTGAGGTGCGGCAAGAATCCACAGCAATTAAGAATGTGATCATAAAATGTGCCAGCAGCTCCTGTCTATTTTGGTTTTTATTTTTTGAGACAGTTTTGCTCTTGTTACCCAGGCGGGAGTGCAATGGTGTGATCTCGGCTCACCGCAACCTCCGCCTCCTGGGTTCAGGCAATTCTCCTGCCTCAGCCTCCTGTGTAGCTGGGATTACAGGCACGTGCCACCATGCCCAGTTAATTTTTTGTATTTTTAGTAGAGACAGCGTTTCACCATGTTGACCAGGATGGTCTCGATCTCTTGACCTCATGATCCACCCCCCTCGGCCTCCCAAAGTGCTGGGATTACAGGCTTGAGCCACCGCGCCTGGCCCGATAATGATTTTTAAACTTTTCTTTTCCTTTGTCTTTTTGTTTTGCTTTGCTGGTGTTTAAAAAATTCTACCCTGGCTAGGCATGGTGGCACATGCCTGTAGTCCCAGCTACTTGGGAGACTGCATGGGGAGGACTGCTTGAGACCAGGAATTCTGGGCTCAAGTGTGCTATGCCAATCAGGTGTCTGCACTAAGTTTAGCATCAATATGGTAATCTCCTTATGTGGGAAGTAGAAAAGTTCCTCTTTAAAGTTTCCTTTCTTGCTAAAAAATAAATCATAAGTGTGCTAGTAACTCTTTATTAAGCCCTATCCTATGTAGCTGTTAGACATGCCATGCTTATAGGCACAGAGTATATTCTATGTCCTTGTACTTTAACCAAGATATCTGTGCTGGACATGCTCACAGGCATGTCCCAGCTTGCCATTGCTTTTACCTGTTTGGAAAACTTTTAAGTTGTTAGTCAGTCATGTTTTAGTTTAGATTGTGATGTCTGGCTCCAGCCAATGGAGATCAGACACAGCAGTAAGGACGACTCCAAATGCATAAGGGATAAATATGTCTGCTTTTCCTCTGTTTGTTGTACTCTCATGGCAAGATGGCTAGTGAGAGTGCTCTTCTTGCAGTGCAGGAAGTAAAAAAAGTAAAAATTGCTTGCTGAGAGATCCTTTGTCTCAGTGCTGATTTTTCTTTTCAGCACCAAGCATCTGTTTCCAACATCCTAGGAGCAGGTGACCACCGCCTAAGGAGGGGTGGATCAGCCCAGGTCAGAAGCAGAGCAGGTCAAAACTCCCATGCTGATCAGCAGTGGGATAGTGTCTGTGAATAGCCACCACACTCCAGCCTGGGCAACATAGCAAGACCCTGTCTCTAAAAAAATAAAAATAAATTCTATCATGCACATGTAAACTAGTATAATAGTTAAGTGTGTTGGTTCTAGAACCAAACTACCTGAGTTTAAACCTAATAATAGTGGCAGGTTAGTGATGTCAACTGTAAAAGGACAAAAATAGCAGCTAATTGAGTTGTTGTGAGAAGGGCTTGGGCTTGCCATCCCCATTGTCCTTGATTGAGAAGTAAATGACAATACAGATCAGCTCTTAAAATAATGCCTGGCACATGTGATGCTTAATATGAGTTACTCCTTACTATTAAAACATAAGGAAAATTAGCAATACATTTTAAAATGAACACTTCTGAGCTGGATGTGGTAGCACATGCCTGTAATCCCAGAACTTTGTGAGGCTGAGGTGGGTAGATGACTTGAGGTCAGGAGTTTGAAAGATACTGTCTCTACTAAAAATACAAAAGTTAGCCAGGTGTGGCAGTGTGTTCCTGTAATCCCAGTTACTTGGGAGTCTGAGCCAGGAGAATCACTTGAACCTGGGGGGCGGAGGCTGCAGTGAGCCAAGATCACGCCATTGCATTCCAGTCTGAGTGACAGAGCCAGACAGTATCAAAAAAAGAGAACGTTTTGAAATATATATGTATGTGTGTGTGTGTGTGTGTGTGTGTGGTGTGTGTGTATACATAAAGAAGAAAAGGAAGGAACCCATGATCTTGGCATGCCTTTGGATTTTATCTGAGCTGGATGGCAAGTCCAAATCCTACTCTTTCCCACCTGTCAAGTGGGAAAACAATAGGCTCTACCAGATCCTGTTGTGGGGATCAGACAGGAGGGGAAGAGATGGGAAATGGCTCTGAAACATAAAGTGAAATGTTAAAGTGAGGAGTGCTTACTGTTATTAGGAAGAGGATTATGCAGCATTGGACAAAAAAAAAAAAAAAAAAAAGAAGGCCGGGTACAGTGGCTCATGCCTGTCATCCCAGCACAGTGGGAGGCCAAGGTGGGCAGATCACTTGAGGTTGGTAGTTTGAGACCAGCCTGGCCAACATGGTGAAACGTGTAAAAATACAAAAATCCCAGCTAGTTAGGAGGCTGAGGCAGGAGAATTGCTTGAACCCAGGAGGTGGATGTTGCAGTGTGCTGAGATCACGCCATTGCACTCCAGCCTGGGTGTTCACACAAGACTCCATCTCAAAAATAAAAACAAGCAAATACACACACACACACACACACACACACCCAAACACACCAGCAGCCAGCTGCAAAGACTGGTGGCAACAGGAAGGGGACGACTGGGCCTCCTCTTCCGGCTCTCTGGTTCCAGCCCAGAAACTCCACCCTGGCTGGAGAGACAAGATTGAACCTTACTGACAGCCATTCCCTTTCCTGTCAAACATTAAACGGTATCTGCTTCACATATGCACTTCCCTTCCTTTCTTTCTATTCATTTTTGCCTTTGGCATTTTTTTGTAACATTATTTCTTAGCAAGTTACAGGCAACCCAAAAGCTAATACTCAGTGAACACTGATTAGGTACCCTTATAGACTGAATGTTTGTGCCTCCCAGCCCCAAATTCATATGTTGAAATCCTAACCCCTAATGTAATGGCATTAGGAGCTGGGGCCCTTGGGAGGTGATGAGGTCCTGAGAATGGAGCCCTCATGAATGGAATTGATCCCCTTAGAAAAGGGACCCTGGAGAGCTCTGTCTGCTCTCTGCCATATGAGGATACCACGAGAAAACAGCCATCTGCAAAACAGGAAGCAACCCTCACCATTCATGGGATCTGGCAGGTGTCTTGATCTTGGACTTCCCAGCTCCTAGAACTGTGAGAAATAAAGTTCTGTTGTTTCAGCCACCCAGTGCATGGTCTTCGTTATGGCAGCTCCAACTGACTCTAAGAGAGTGCCAGGCATCATTCTCAGACTACATGCAGCGACTCATTTATCTTCTAAGCAACTCTAGGAGATAAATACCTTTTTATTCAATTGTACAGGGAAGGAAACTGAGGCACAGAGAGGTTAAATAACTTGTGCAGTCTGTAGGTGGTAGATCTAAGGCTCAAACCCCACCAGTGTGGCTGCACTGCAAACTCCTGATGCTCTTAACACTAAGACAATGAAGGAGCCCAGGCTCCAGGAAGCCCAGAATACAGCAATCCCTAAAATCTCAACGGCCTACCTTGTGCAGAGGATTTGCTAAGACTATGATGCAGGGGCCATATCTGCCAGCTGCCCTCAGCCCTGCAACCCCTCCTTTGGGTTTACCAGTCCCGGAGGAGCCAGGAGGAAACTCCAGGTAGTCTGATCCCACCGACTGTCCTGCTCTGCATGACCTTAAACTGTCTCCCGAAGAGCACACATTGGCAAAGGACTTTTAGGAACAAATGTTGAAGAAGGGTATTTCTATTCATGGAGCCTCTGCCGTCAGAATCAGTTTCTATCCCATGCTTCCAGAAATTGATGAGGATGACTGTAAACACTGCAGAAGCACCTTGCCAATGACACTCTGTTTCAGGGAGAAGGACCGGCCCTCATTGCTGGGGAAGCAGCTGAGATCCTGTGATGCCAGGTGATGTCTGCTGTTCTGACAGTTCCTGGGATCCATTCCTCCAGGATTTTGGACAGCATATGTTCTGAAGGTGGCCTCCCCTCTTACAGAGCGTGATGCAACCCTCCAATCCTCAGGCTCAAATGGGTTGCAGATTTTCTAGGGTGACTATTTTCTGTGTTCTAAGATCACAGGTGGTGAGAGCATTCTGCCTGAGAACTGTGGACAGCATTTATTTGAAAGCTGCTTATCTGGGTCAGGACATGCTTAGTGGTAAGTAATAGAAATATAGCCTAAGGCTGGGCATGATAGCTCACGCCTGTAATCAATCCCAGCACTTTGAGAGGTCGAGGTGGGCGGATCACCTGAGGTCAGGAGTTCGAGACCAGCCTGGACAACATGGAGAAACCCTGTTTCTACTAAAACTACAAAATTGGCCAGGTGTGGTGGTGCATGCCTATAATCCCAGCTACTCAGGAAGCTGAGGCAGGAGAATCGCTTGAACCTGGGAGGCAGAGGTTTCAGTGAGCTGAATTGGTGCCATTGCACTCTAGCCTAGCCAATAAGAGCAAAACTTCATCTCAAAAAGAAAAAGAAAGAAAGAAAGAAAAGAAAATACAGCCCTAAATGGCACAAACAAAGGAGAGTGTATTGGCTCATATAACTGAACAGCCTCTGGATAGATTTCAGGTGAGGATGGAGGCAGTGACTCAACCATGTCACAAAAGACCTGGTGACATGTCAAGTTTTCTTTGCTTTCCATGTCAAGTTCATCTTAAGGTTGGTTTCTCTCAAAGGAGCAAGAGGGCTACCAGAAGCCTCAGGGAGCATGCTTCCTTGTTTATCTCTAGCAGAAGAAGCATCTCTCCCAGATTGTTAAATGAAGGTCCTGGGCCTCTGATGGGGTCATCTAAGGTCAAAGGACCACCCTGAACCAGTCACTGCAGCTGTGGCACCCAGTGAGCCATAACTAGTTGAAATCAATCAAGGCCTACCCCTGGCCTGGAAATCAAGTACTTTATCCACCGCAGTATACTGTTTCTTTGATTTCTAATACAAAATTTTCTGGAGTTATTAAAGACACCAAATATAATTTAATAGAACAATAAAGTAAATGGCAACTACATTTTTTAATTGCTCAAGTCAAAATCTTGAAATCAGACCAGGCTCACACCTGTAATCCCAGCATTTTGGGAAGCTGAGGCGGGCGGATCACATGAGGTCAGGAGTTTGAGACCAGCCTGGCCAAAATGGTGAAACACTGTCTCTACAAAAAATACAAAAATTAGCCAGACATGGTGGTGCATGCCTGTAATCCCAACTACTCAGGAGGCTGAGGCAAGAGAATTGCTTGAACCCGGGAGGCAGAGGTTGCAGTGAGCTGAGATCGCGCCTAGGCAACAAAAGTGAAACCCACTCTCAAAAAAAGAAAAAATCTTTAAATCATTCTTGACTCCTTTATTTCTCCCATTCCACTCCCATATCCAACCTATTGTCAAAATCAATTAGCTCTACCACAAAATATACCTAGAATCTGACCCCTTCTCACTTATCCACTTCTGCCTACAGAGAAGCCAAAGTAATTCTTTATAATAGTAAGTCATACGATGTCACTCCTCAGCTCAAAGGCCCTCACTGACTCTCATCTCAATCCAAAGAAAAGCAAAAAGCAAGACTCTTCATGCTCTGGCCTGTTACCTCTCCACTGTCATCTCCTACTATTCTTGTCTTGCTCACTAGATTGGCTTCTTGCTAGATCCCCCAAAATACCCAGCATGCCCCTGTCTTAAATACCCAGCATGCCCCTGTCTTAAGGCCTTTGTACGTGCTGATACCTTGGCCTGAACACCTTTCTTTCCAATCTCTGCTTGGCTCATCCCCTTTGTTCAAAAATCTCATTATCAGAAAGGCCCTGCATGACCAGTAAGTGTGAAAACACACCCAGCCAATCTTTTAAGTTTCATACTCTGCTTTATTCTTCATAGCACTTGCCTTACCTAAAATATTTAAGTATTTGTAAGGTTCCGAGCAGGGGTCTGGGGAGCGCAGCAGCCACTGCCAGCCACCTCATGCTGAGCAACGGCACCAAGATGCATATCCTCGGGCTGGGCACCTGGAAGTCCCCTCCAGGCCAGGTGACTGAGGCTGTGAAGGTGGCCATTGATGTCGGGTACTGCCACATCGACTGTGCCCACATGTACCAGAATGAGAATGAGGTGGGGGTAGCCACTCAGGAGAAGCTCAGGGAGCAGGTGGTGAAGCGTGAGGAGCTCCTCATGGTCAGCAAGCTGTGGTGCACATACCAGAAGGGCCTGGTGAAAGGAGCCTGCCTGAAGATGCTCAGCCACCTGAAGCTGGACTACCTGGACCTCTACCTTATTCACTGGCTGACTGGCTTTAAGCCTGGGAAGGAATTTTCCCATTGGATGAGTCAGGCAGCATGGTTCCCAGTGACACCAACATTCTGGACACGTGGGCGGCCATGGAAGAGCTGGTGGATGAAGGGCTAGTGAAAGCTATTGGCATCTCCAACTTCAACCATCTCCAAGTGGAGAGGATCTTAAACAAATCTGATTTAAAGTATAAGCCCGCAGTTAACCAGATTGAGTGCCACCCGTACCTTACTCAGGAGAAGTTAATCCAGCATTGCCAGTCCAAAGGCATTGTGGTGACTGCCTACACCCCCCTCGGCTCTTCGGACAGGCCCTGGGCCAAGCCTGAGGACCTTCCCTCCTGGAGGATCCCAGGATCAAAGCAATCACAGCCAAGCACAATAAAACTACAGCCCAGGTCCTGATCCGGTTCCCCATGCAGAGGAACTTGGTGGTGATCCCCAAGTCTGTGACACTAGAACACATTGCTGAGAACTTTGAGATCTTTGACTTTGAACTGAGCAGCCAGGATATGACCACCTTACTCAGCTACAACAGGAGCTAGAGGGTCTATGCCTTGGTGAGTTGGGCCTCCCACAAGGATTACCCCTTCCATGAAGAGTTTTGAAGCTGTGGATGCCTGCTCGTCCTTAAGTGACATATACCTGTGTTTCCTGCCTCATTTTTTTCCTTGCAAATGTAGTATAGCCTGTGTCACTCAGCAGTGGGACAGCAACCTGTAGAGTGGCCATCGAGGGCGTGTCTAGCTTCATGTTGGATCTGACGAGGCCTGTCAGTAGAGCAGAAGTCTCTTCCAGTTTGCTGTGCCCTTCTTTTTGCCCCACTGGGGAAAGTACAACCTGAATACCCTTTTCTGACCAAAGAGAAGCAAAATCTGCCAAGTCAAAATGATGCCACTAACAGCTGAGTTTTGACTGCTTAGAACTGTAATCCTTTCAGCAAGACTTCTCTTTGCCTCAAATAAAAAGTGCTTTTGTGAAAGAAAAAAAATTCAAGTATTTGTGTACATGTCATTTTTGTCCCTTCCTGAATAAAAGTTCCACGATAGCAAAGTTACTCACTAGCGAACAGTGGAGGCATTCAATAGATAGTCCCTGAAAGTGAAGGAAAGCTTTAGAATAATAATATACAAAAGAGAGAACAGCTAACAACAGATGAAAAAAAGTTCAGCTTTTTCCAATTAGCAAAGAAATACAAATTAAAATATAGCTGAGACAATATTTTTGCCTGTTAAGTTGGCAAGAACTATCAAATAATAAATCCATTGCTGCTGTAAAGCCATAAAACTGGTATTTCCTGTAATATTGGTGACCAGTCTCATTAACTCATTCAAGAGGTATTTATTGGGTACCTATGTGTACCTACTATCTACACTGTGCAATTTGCCAATAAGTACTTGAATCTGTCATAAGGCTTAGAGTCTCTGTATTAGTCAGGAAGAACTAGGTTACCAGTGGTAACAAATTAACCTCAGTTCTAACCTAGGTAGAATCCTAGTAGTTTACTAGAACTAGAGTTCCAACATACCCACTCAGGTTGGTGAAGAGGGAGGGTTGTTCTGTGTCATCAGGGACTCTGCTTTCTGGAATGTCATTGGTCACCCTTGCAGAAAATAGGAGAGATTGGCAAATCATGCATAGGCTTTCTACAGCCACATCCAGGAAATTCACACATCACTTCTGTTCACACTTCATTGTCCAGAGCCATTTGTATGGCCCTTCCCAATGGCAAGGAGGCTGAGAAATGAAGCCTCCTTCCTGCATGCCCGAAACAAGCAGAGAAACACAGATGCTGGTAAATATTAATAATGTCTGCTATAGTCCTTGACCAAGAAATCTACCATTTTACTAAAAGAACCTAAAGTACATAACAGGCCTCATTAAGGAAAATATTCGTTGATGTTTTAGTTATTAGTTTGATAGACCAAATGAATCTTACTGGATAATGAGGAAATGGGTAATAGAATTATAGTTTATTCATATACAATCAATCATTGTGCAGTCATAAAAGTAGTAGTTAATAAAGAATCTATATTTGGAAAAATAATTTTTATAGAAGAGTAAGTAAAAATTAGGAAACCAAATGAGTATTATGGTCTCACCACCATAAAAATATACCTAATTTTAAAAATGTTGAGGAAATACATTGAAGGACTTTCATTGAATAAATACCTGCTAGGTGCCAGGCCCTGCAGATTCAAAGATAAAATACACTCTCTGTCCTAGTAGTGCTGCAGTCTTATAAGAATATCCAAAATGGGCCAAAAGAAATCCTTGCCTAAACCCAGAACAGTTATTCTAATAATTTTATGGTTGCACATAAGGATAGACCTTCATTCCATCATTATTTGAATCAGTCAGAGAATGAGAGACAGAGAATCATCATTCATTCCATAGATAGTTATCAAACATGTCCTAAGTGGGTCACAGAGTTGGTCAAGATACCATACCATGCTCACTGACCCCAGAAGGCTTACAGTCTAGCTGGAATCCTACCTGTCAAATAGGCTGGTCCTTGCTGGCCCCAACTTCTGGCCTGATGAACTCCTTTACACAATGCTCTGTATCAGACCTGTGAAAGTTCCTGAGCTGGGCGCGGTGGCTCACAACTGTAATCCCAGCATTTTGGAAGGCTGAGGTGGATGGATCACCTGAGGTTAGGGGCTCAAGACCAGCCTGGCCAACATAGTGAAACCCCGCCTCTACTAAAAATACAAAAAAATTAGCTGAGCATGGTGATAGGCACCTGTAATCCCAGCTACTGGGGAGGCCGAGGGAGGAGAATTGCTTGAACCTCGGAGGTGGAGGGTTGCAGTGAGCCAAGATCGCGCCATTGCACTCCAGCCTGGGCAACAAGAGTAAAACTCCGTCTCAAAAGAAAAGAAAAAAAAACAGATAGTTCTTGGTGCCTAAAATAGTTCCTAGCATATGGTGTCCAATAAATTCTGGTGTTTTCCCCAAACCAGCTCTTCCTATAGGCTTTCCATTTCAGTTGATGGTATCTACATCCTTCAATGTTCAGGTAAAAAATATGGCGTTATTCTCAACACCTCTCTTTCTCTCACACCCTACAAATCTTTCAGAAAATCTTGTAGCTCCTGCCTTCTGAAATATATTACGGAATCAGACCACTTCTTACTTCTCCACTGCCACTGCCATCTTTCGCCATTAGTGCCACGACCTCCTAACTAGTCTCCTGGCTTCTCCCCTGGCCCCTGCAGTCTGTTCTCCATGTGGCAGGCATGGAGAAATGTTTAAATCCCAAGTCTGATCCCGCCACTCCTCTGCTCAACTCTACTCGAAAAACTCACTTCAGAGAGTCAAATTTAGAGTTCTCATAATGAAGCTCTTTATGGTCTCTCTCTGGAGTCTCAGCTTTGTTAGATGAAAGTTAGTAGCTGTTAGTAGCAACATGGTATAACCTTTGCAATCCAGAATTGGAATTCAGAGATAATATGACCCCCCCTCCATGCACAATTTTAAAAAGTCATATCTAAAGTAGAAAACAGAAATAAAAAGAAAGTAGCCCACAATAAAAGATGCATTTTAATATGTAAACATTCAGGCACAACTACAGAAGAAGACAAAAAGATCTCCATGAATTTCGCAAACACCCACTCTCAGAGGGAACCACCCCAATGAAAACCACTGCCCTTTACCATCTGGCCTGCCTTCCTCTCTCTAAACTAAACACCAGCCCTCAGGCACTTCACTCACTCTGCTCCAGCCATACCTGCTTCCCTGCTGTGTCGGACCAGCAAGTCACCTTCCTGTCTGGAGTCTTTGCAATTGCAGGATTCCCTCAGGGAGCCATGTGGCTCACTCCCTCCTCCTTCAGGTCTTTGCTCAAACATTCTTTTCTCAGAGAAGCCTTCCCTGACCACCCTCTTTAATACAGCAACCTCCGTCTGCCCAGACAGCACTCCCTCTCACCCCTCCCTGTTTACTTTTCTCCATACACTTATTGTCTGACATACTAGGTATTTTATTTATATGATGTTGTCTGTGTCCGCTCCATGAGGTCACTGAGTTTTCCTGTTTGTCTTCAACTATATCACAGTTATGTAAGTGGGTGCCTGGCACAAAGCGAGTATTCAACAAATATTTGTTGAATGAGTGAAAACAGTGAATGAGGGATATGTATTGAGTGACTGAATAAATGAATTGCTACAGACCCCCAGCAATCACATTAGTCCTGAGTGCCTGGCCTCTGCTCCTCTGTACCTCACGCCTTGTCAAACTTGTCCTGTCCCGCATGCTTGTTGCTTTCTGCTGTATGCATTCTTCATTTCCCATTTTGAAGCTTGATCTGGCTTCCTCCAACCTTGACTTCACATCTCGATTATGAATTTTGTCTCACCCCCAGGCATGATAAGATTGTGACAGCTTCCTGGCAACACCCTTCTTGACCTACTTCCTGCCTTCTACCCTGTGTCCCTCCCCTCCCCGCTTTTCAACACTCCATAGCTTTATCCATAAATGTACTTGTCCTAATATGCCTGTCAAAATCCTACTGGCTTTTCAAGGATAGATTCAAATGCTCCCTCTTTCCTCGATGAGGCCTGATCCACCACCTGGAAGTCAGTCTCATGCCCCTAACTTCTCATAAGTATTTATAACTCTTATGGCCCTCATCACAGTCTTTGCTGTATAAGATCTTTGTTTGCTCATCTTATCCCTTCCTCTGGAGCTTAAATTGTCTAAAGGCAGGTAGTAAGTCTTACTTATTTCTTGCGTTTTCCATGGTATATGAAACATGGTCAATACGTATTAAGTGAGAAAATTTATATAAACTCCTTAGTACAGTTCTTGGCATATAGTGAATGTTCAATCCATACTGGTTGCTAATACCAGTTCACACACAAGGAGGGAGAGTTAGTTCCACTCCAAATGAGAGCTATACCATGTGAGGTCAGCTAGGTGGGTTTTGAGAGCCTGTGACATGTCCAGCTCCTTACTTTTCACTACCTGGGCCTCTTTCCCATCTACAGCAGGTGTCCCATGTTCCCTGGACCCACCTGAGTGCCCCTGAAGCTGTGGGCAGTTCCTGGCATAGGCAGGTGGATGGCTTTCATCCAAGTGCCTACATATGCCTTCTTTCTATGTCTGGTACAGAAGCTTGCTACGCTACTTGTAAATGCAATCTGTAGATGGGGGAGAGGGTGCTCCATGTTCCTGGGGCCAACTCTCCACCGATTTGGATGGAGTTGCTGGAAAAATGCCCCACTCTCCCTGGCTTCTAAAGGGACAATTCTGAGGCGTGTTCCACATGGTTTCTCAGACAGTTTCTACCGGGATTGAGTCCTTGTTGCTCCTGACAATAATCTACTGTTGGCGTTTCTCTTTCCCTAACTTACTTCTCCTACTTCCTTACTTGTGACTTCTGGGATCACTTCCCAAAACTCAAGTCCTGCTCGGGAGGGAGCTATTATCAGTGAAACTTCCTGAAGAAATGGCTCTCAGCCCCTTTGGCTGACAGAGTCCTACAAGCCTCCCGTCACGACACACTTTTCCTGTGGTCTCTCAGCACCAGCTCCCTGGCACCAGCTATGCCAATGATTGGGGTGGAGGGAGGAGATAGGAATTCTTGGGTTATCAGCAGAGGCAAAGAATCGGGGGTGGTGGGTGGGGTACCAGTGGAGTTTAATCCTAGGTTTGCTGCTAACCTTACAGAAATTATCCCTCAAGGAAATGGCTGCGGTAACCCACCATTTAACAACAAAGGCCTGCTCTCACTCCCAGATGTGATTGCTTAGACTTCGTAAGGAAGAATACTACCTTACGAAGACCATCATGCTATGAAGACACGAAGGACTCACTGGTTTGTGACTCAGTTTTCTTAGTGCTGTATGAGTTCATCAAAGAGGTTGTCATGTGTTCACCCAAGCCCGTTTGCTTGTCTCACTGAGCATATAACTACATTATATCCCTCAGCCTCCCTTACATTAGGTGTGATCATGTCTGAATTCCAGTCAGTGGAATGTAAACAGATCTGACGTCCACCACTTCCAGGCCTGGCTATTAAAAACTTCCCATGGATAATCCTCCATGTCGTTAGTGATCTGCTGCCAGGAAGCAAAAGACTCCATGCCCTAAGGCATGGCGGACACAAGGTGGCAGTAGTGTAAAGCCCTGAGTCACCATGTGGAAGATGGCTGGAGTGAATTGACTGAGAAGAAATAACTTTCATTAGGTTAAGCAATTGAAATTCCAGTGTTAGTTACAGTAGCTCGTGTCACGTCAACCGATACAAAAATTGGTACCTAGAAGTGGTATGCTGCAATAACAAAAACCTAAAATAATATAGTATTGGCTTAGCAGTTGGTGGAGGTTGATGAGAAAAATAATATAAAAAGCTGGAAAGAGGAAATCTAATTTGTAAAGTGGCAAGACATGTAGTAAAGTACTTCCTTTGATGGCAGATGGCGCCCTACTAAGCCTGTAGTTCTAGGGAGAGTGGTTGGAAAGAATCAGAGGAATAGGATGTACAGAAGTTTCCTAGGGCAGGGATGAGGGCAAGGTGAGTGAGGCACCTAGGATACAAAAGTAAGGAGGCAGCCTCTTGTACCACTCTGCCTTTAGCTAGCCATTACGAGACAGGTGAAATTTTTAGGAAAGATTGGTTTGCAAACAGAAGGGAAAGAGTCCAGAGAGAGCCCCAAAACATAGGGCCTCAAGGGTTATAAAGGCCCACCTTCTGGACCCCAAAGAGTATAATTCCTTACTGCTCAAGAATCTGGTTTGGGAGTGCCTGATTCTTGAATCACTCTTTGCTCAATTAAACACCACTGAATTTAATTTGCCTAAGATTTTCTTTTAGCAAGCCACTGAGACTTTGGAGATGTTTGGTGTGACCACATATTCCAACTAATGAGATTTAGACTGAGGAAAGACCATTTATCTCGTTTTTCTTTCCTATGAAGCCAAACTGCTTGAAAGTATAATTCACACACACTAAATACTTTCTTGGGTTGTTACGATTTGGTTTCCACCCTCCCCATTTGACTGAACCTGCTTGCATTAAAGGTGACAGATAAGGTGCCAAACACATGCTCATTCAAAAGTCACCTTGTTACCAGAAAGTGGTCCTCATCCAGACCCCAAGAGAGGGTTCTTGGACCTCATGCAAGAGATAATTTGGGGTAAGTCCATAAAGTGAAAACAAGTTTATTAAGAAAATAAAGGAATAAAACAATGGCTGCTCCATGGACAGAGCATTGGCATGGGCTGCTTGACTGAGTATATTTAGAGTTATTTCTTGATTATATGGCAAACAACAGATGCGTTATTCATGAATTTTCTTGGAAACGGGCATTGATTTCCCAGAACTGAGGGTTCCTCCCCTTTTTAGACTATATAGGGTAACTTCCAGATGTTGTCAGGACATCTATAAACTGTCACGGTGCTTTACAGTGTGGTCAGAGGGTCTTTTAGTATGTGAATTCATTATAATCAGCGTATAATGAGCAGTGAAGACGAACATAGGTAACTTTTGTCACCATCTTGGTTTTGGTGGGTTTTGACCGACTTCTTTACCGCATCCTGTTTTATCAGCAGGGTCTTTGTGACCTGTATCTTTTGCCAACTTCCTATGTCATCCTGTGACTAAAAATACCTGACCTGCTAGGAATGCAGCCCAGTAGGTCTCAGCTTCATTTTACCCAGCCCCTGTTCAAGATGGAACTGCTCTTGAACGCTTCTGACAACTTCCTCTGTAAAAACATCACTGCCTCCCTCAGGAAGGGGTAGTTCTCACACCTGTGGTTCCATGTACATTAATTTATACTAAACAAGAGCAGGCACGATTTGTGTGCGCTAAATGGATTCTGTACAACATGAGAGTCATTTCTTTGCTAAACTACGTACCTCTCAGAGGTGTGAGCTCCTTGAGGATAAAGAGGGTATTCTTTATAACACCCTCACCACCAACCCTAACTCATGGCTTGTCCTGGGTGCTTCCTAATAAATGCTGCTGACAGACCCACCCACTCACCCGCTTGCTCACAAAGCACACACTTGACACATGATAGCCTCCAGGTAAAGTTCTGTTCAACTCCTAGCTGGATTCCTCCAAGAGCTGCAGTATTCCTCCCATGGATGGGTGTCAGGGGAAGGAAAGCAAGGGAAGTTCTGCTGGTTATTTTGCTTATTGCTGATGTTTTGATATCGCTGAGGAATGTGAAAGAGTGCTTGGAACCTCACCCTAAAATATGGCTCCCTGGGATAATAAGTACTTTTTTTGATGTTGAGAGAGGGTCTTGCTCTGTCACTCAAGCTGTAATACATGGCTTGATCACAGCTCACAACAGCCTCTAACATCCATCTAATTTTTTTTTTTTTGAGACAGAGTCTCACCCTTGTAGCTCAGGCTAGAATGTAATGGCACAATCTCAGCTCACTGCAACCTCTGCCATCCAGGTTCAAGCGATTCTCCTACCTCAGCTTCCTGAGTAGGTAGGACTACAGGCACCCATCACCATGCCTGGCTAATTTTGGTAGAGACGTGGTTTCGCCACATTGTCCAGCCTGGTCTTGAACTTCCGACCTCAGGTGATCTGCCCACCTTGGCCTCCCCCACGTGCCGGGATTATAGGCATGAACCACCATGCCTGACCTAATTTTTTAATTTTTGGTAGAAACAAGGCCTCCCTATGTTGCCCAGACTGGTTTTGAACTCCTGGGCTCAAGCAATCCTCCCACCGCAGCCTCCCAAAGTGCTGGGATTACAGGTGTGAACCACTGTGCCTGGCTAATGAGTATTTTTGAGTTAAAGGCTCTCAAAGATTAATAGATGCTAGAAGATATTTTCCCCCATCTACATAAAGACTGGACAGACCCACCAAGTAGAACAATTGTTTTTCCTCCCGATTCCTATCTCTCAATCCCCTACCTCTCCAAAGCACCTGCCTAAGTTCCCTCATCTGCCTAAAGTCTGGGCCTCCCAAATAACAAAATAATT
This sequence comes from Callithrix jacchus, assembly GCF_049354715.1. Taxonomy (NCBI): domain Eukaryota; kingdom Metazoa; phylum Chordata; class Mammalia; order Primates; family Cebidae; genus Callithrix; species Callithrix jacchus. The sequence continues at coordinate 99,160,893 of NC_133510.1, read as the reverse complement.
ACCTCCAGTCCCTTCCCTGAATTTTCATTAACTGAACCCATATTACAGGAAGTCTGTCAACAAACCTGAAGAGACTTTCGTCATAAACGATCGTCCGCTCTATGAATCCAACAGACTCTGCCCCAGACCCTTGTTTGTTTTTCAAGCCCGTTGAATTCCCCTAAAAATCAGTTACCATCCCCCTAAAGTCATCCGCGCTTCCCCATCTTCCTTTCCCCTAAGAAGTAGAGTATATAAGCATTTGTACCCTTTGGGATATCGGGCAAACATTCTGTGATTCTCCCTGTGTATGCCATAGTAATAAATGTGTAAAGCCTTTCCTCTTATTAATCTGCTTTTTTTTGTGAGCTGAATTTTTGATGAAACGTCTGAGAGTGAAGGGGAACTTCCCTTGACCGCAACAAATATAAAACAAGACTGGCTGGGTGCGGTGGCTCATGCCTGTAATCCCAGCACTTTGGAAGGCCAAGGTGGGAGGATCACGAGGTCAGGAGTTTAAGAGCAGCCTGACTAACATGGTGAAACCCCATCTCTATTAAAAATACAAAAAATAGCCAGGTGTGGTGGTGTGTGCCTATAATCCCAGCTACTCCGGAGGCTGAGGCAGGAGAATTGCTTGAACCCAGGAGGTGGAGGTTGCAGTGAGCTGAGATCATGCCATTGGACTCCAGCCTGGGCAAAAGAGCTAAACTCCATCTCAAAAAACAAAACAAAACAAACAAAAAACAAAAAACAAGACCATGTGAATGATTCTCAGGAACAGTCAGCAACCAAAGTGAAATGATTTGTTTTCCAAAGGTGAATCCTCAAGGCTGCTGTTCATTCATTCACAAATATTTACTATGTGCCAGGCCTTGGGTTGGAGGCTGAGGATACAGCAGTGAACAAAATAGGCACCATCCTTGCTGTTTCTAATTTCCTAGAGTTGCTATAACCGTACCACAAACTGGGTGGCTTAAAACAACAGAACTGTATTGTCTCACAGTGCTGGAGAGTAGAAATACAAGATAAGGGTATTGGCAGTGCCATGCTCCCTCTGAAAGCCATAGAAGAATCTTCCTAACTTTTGTTGCTATTCCTTGTCTTGCTACTACATAACTCCAGTTTCTGTCTTTGTCATCACAGGGCATTTTCCCTACATGTCTGCGTCTTGGTTTTTTGTTTGTTTTTTTTTTCCCCGAGATGGAGTTTCACTTTTGTTACCCAGGCTGGAGTACAGTGGCGAGATCTTGGCTCACTGCAACCTCCACCTCCCGGGTTCAAGGGATTCTCCTGCCGCAGCCTCCTAAGTAGCTGAGATTACAGGTGCCGGCCACCACGCCCGGCTAATTTTTGTATTTTTAGTAGAGACGGGATTTCACCGTGGTCTTGAACTCCTGATCTCAGGTGATCCACCTGCCTCGGCCTCCCAGACTGCTGGGATTACAGGCGTGATCCACCACACCCAGCAAGGCTGTCTTCTTCTAAGGACACTGTTCACACTGGGCTAGGGGCCCACTCTATTGCAGTATGACCTCATCTGAACTAATTATATTTGCATCAGCCCTATTTCCAACTATGGTTATATTCTGAGGTTTTAGGGGTTAGGATTTTAACATCTTTTTTTGGAGGATGGAGGGATAACTTAACCCATAACATTGCTCTTGTGGAGCTTATAGTCTAGAAAGGAGGCATACATTAAATGCATCATCATACAATTAAAGATGAAAATGTCATTAGTAGTAGATGCTCTAACAGTAACGAGAACAAGAAATCCTAAGAGGTGGGCTGAATACGGTGGTTCATGCTTGTAATCTCAGCACTTTGGGAGGCCAAGGCAAGCATATCTCTTGAGCTCCGGAGTTCAAGACCAACCTGGGAAAACCCCTGTGTCTACAGAAATTAGCTGGGCATAGTGGAGTGCGCCTGTATTCCTTGCTTGTGAAGCTGAGATGAGAGAAATGCTTGAGCCCAAGAGGCTGAGGCTGCAGTGAGCCAAGATCATGCCACTGCCCTCCAGTCTGGGTGACAGAGTGAGACTCTCACCCAAAAAAAAAGAAAAAGAAAAAGAAAAATCCTAACAGGAGAAGCTAAGCCATGGTTGAAGGGGATGGTCAGGAAAAGTATCTCTGAGGAAGGAGCACTTAAGCCCAAGCCTGGAACATTCCTGGGCGGGAGAGCAACACCGAAGGGGGCCCCAGGCTAAGGAGAAATTTGACAGAGGTATTAATACATAAAAGACCCTCACAAAGGGTCTCAGAGAAGCTGAGAAGAAATAGTCTCTCTGTGTCACTTGGGTCATCTCGATGGTCCCAAACAGTCGTGTGCGAGGGGAAAATTCAGTTGCTCTGTCTATCAAAGAAGGAAGGTCTGTCTTATTATCAGAGTGTCCTACTGTTTACATGGTTGTTTTATTTAGTCTATTTAAGGACCATGTTGAATGAGCCAGATTTCATTTATGTTCTTATTCCTTTGGGATCTGGCCAAGGCTGCCAGGTTTCTGCATTAGTGAAAATTGATTCAAGTGTATGATTTCAGTTAGCGGCTGCTAGAGTCACTGTTGCGTGAGCAAACCTCTGAAAGTATGCTTTTATATCCACCCGTCCCCTCCCCAACAAGCCTCCAAAACGCAGCCTATTCTAAAGGGAGTTAAGACTTCCTAAAACAGTAGACAAAGGACTGAGTGTCAGCTCCTTGGTCAAGTTCAGATTGCCTCCGACAGCAACTGGGCCACAGTATGTGGCACACATTTTCAGAGTCAGATGGGGAAAGGAGGTGGGCTGGTTCCCCCTGGAAAGGCTGTGCTGTGACTGGGTGGGGTGGGAAGTTAGCCTCCCTCTTCACAGACAACGTGTCCCACCCTATGCCGGATAGTGGCACATCACAGCTCAACCTCCCAATTTCAACCACTGGCCTCCGTTTCCCATGTCATCCGAGGTCAGAGAGATCCAAGCCAACAGAGGTGACTTCGCAGCCTCGCAGGAAGCTGAAGCTGTGAGAAGGATATGCTGCTCCATGCACTCCCCCATGGAGCTGTCCATGGACCGGCCAGGGCTGCTTCCGGGCCCGTGTCCAGTTCTGTTGCTGAGGGCCAGGTGGTGTTGGGGTTGGCCGACTTTCCCTCCTCCATCACATTTTCCAGGAAGGGTGGCTAGGGATGGGTGGTAGGTGGGGATATTGTCGGCAATGAATGTTGGTGTTTTGAGCAAGAGCCAAAGTATTGTGTGTTTCTGGGGGTTCTGGCAGACTGCCTCCACCAAGGGAGACATGCACAACAAGCCCGCCACCCCAGCCTATAACACAGTTGTTTGAACTTTGCAGAGTAGGATGGGTGTGGATATGGTTCTCACCATGAGGATCAAGCTTTTATTTATTTATTTATTTATTTATTTTTTCACTCCTTTACATCTTTAAGCAAATGAAGCAAAGGAATGGATTGGTGGGCTGGGAAAGTGGAAAGGGGCTGTTTATTACCATTCTTGCCAGTCATTTCCCAGGGTGAGAAGTCAACAGAGCATCCTTTTCTTTCCTTTGCCCAGTATTTGAGTTTAGGTCTTTTTTTCTTTTTTGAGACTGAGTTTTGCTCTTGTTGCCCAGGCTGGACTGCAATGATGCTATCTCACTGCAACCTCCACCTCCCGGGTACAAGTGATTTTCCTATCTCAGCCTCCCAAGTAGTTCAGATTACAGGCATGTCCCACCATGCCTCACTAAGTTTTTTGTATTTGGTGGAGACAGGGTTTCACCATGTTAGTCAGGCTGGTCTCGAACTCCTGACCTCAGGTGATCCACCCACCTGGGCCTCCCAAAGTGCTGGGATTACAGGCGTGAGCTGCTGCACCCGGCTGTGAGTTTAGGTCTTAATAGAGGCAAGTGGGCATTAATAATAGTTGTTCAGGCCAGGTGCAGTGGCTCACTCCTGTAATGCCAATGCTTTGTGAGGCTGAGGCAGGAGGATCACTTGAGCCCAAGAATTCAAGATCCATCTAAGCAACATAGCAAGACCCTATCTCTCCAGAAATAATTTAAAAATCAGCCAGTTGTGGTGGAATGTGTCTGTAGTACCAGCTACTCAGGAGGCTGAGGTAAGAGGATCGCTTGAGCCCGAGAAGTTGAGGCTGCAGTGAGCCGTGATGGCACCACTGCACTCCAGCCTGGGTGACAGAACAAGACCCTGTCTCTAATAATAATAATAATTTAAAAGTCCAGTTTGGAGCCATAATCTGGCCTTGTTGAGTTCCTGTTTATAAAAGACCTCGCCACTGTGGGCTGACTCCTTCCTCACATAGGCCTCGTTGACCTGAGAAAACTCAGGAGAACCAAGGTGGGAGGAAATGTCAAATTCCAGAAGGGCCAACTTCTGAGCGCCTCTGGAAAGTTTCTCCCAGAACGGGGTCCTGCCAGCACAGAGCTTTTCCTAAGGCTGAGCTGAGGAGTGGGTGGAGCTCAGCGCCTTTCACACTCCTCCGGATCACAGCCTGTTTCCTTTAGGAAGGTTGGACACTGCAGCCTGTCTCCCACCTGGTGTGAATTGTAGGGGCTACCGCTGCCACCAGCAGGGTATCAGCAAATTAAACCAGGCCTGAGGCCATTTGTTACAAATTTGAGGCTTGTGATATTTGAAGCTGCACAATCATTCGGGAGACTGAATATTCCACAGAGGGAAGGGCTAAGGGGCAGGGCAAGTCCCGAAGGAGACCAAGTCTTCAACGAACCCACAAAGTATGAAACTCCATCAGTAGAAATTTCTGAAATTTCAGAGAATGCCAGATTTGGCTAATTAAAATTCAGGGTGGTCCATTAAGTTTGAGTTCAAAGAAAGGAGAAACACTTTTTTTTTTTTTAAGGATAACTATGTCCGAAATATTGAATGGGAGGATATACTTATGCTTGCAAAGTATTTGCTCTTTCTTGCATGATGTCAGCAAGAATGTAAATTAGTATAGCCATTATGGAAAAGAGTATGGAGGTGTCTCAAAAAATTAAAACTGGAACTGGCATATTGTTATGGCTTGAGTGTGCCAACTCCAAAATTCATGTTGAAACTTTTTTTTTTAATGGAGTTTTGCTCTTCTTGCCCAGGCTGGAGTGCAATGGCTTGATCTCAGCTCACGGCAATCTCCTCCACCAGGGTTCAAGCGATTCTCCAGCCTCAGCCTCCCCAGTAGCTGGGATTATAGGCATGTACCACCATGCCCAACTAATTGTGTATTTTTAGTAGAAAACGAGTTTCTTCACGTTGGTCAAGCTGGTCTCCAACTCTCAACCTCAGGTGATCCACCTCCTAAAGTGCTGGGATTACAGGCATGAGCCACCGAGCTTGGCCTATGTTGAAACTGAATCCCCATAGTGGTGCTATCAAGAGGTGGGACTATTTGGGAAGTGACTAAATCATGAGGACTCCACCCTCATGGATGAGATTAGGGCACTTATAAACAGGCTTGAGGGAGTGGCTTTACTCTCATCTTCCTTCTGCCACAGGGACACAGCAACAAGGAGTGACCATGGAAGCAGAGAGCAGTCCTCATCAGATACCAAATGCTGGAGCCTTGATCTTGGACTGCCCAGCCTCCTGAACTGTGAGAAAATCCATTTCTGTTCTTAATAAAGTACCCAGTGTCAGGCATTTTGTTGCAGCAGCACAAATGGATGAAGACAGGTGCGATGGCAGCGATCCCCCTACGGATTGTATATCAAAAGGAAATGAAATCAGTTTGTCAAGGAGATATCTGTGTTCATTGCAGCATTTACTGTAGCTAACATATGGAATTAAAGTAAGTGTTCATCATGGATGTATGGATAAAGAAAAATATATATATAATGGAATACTATGCAGCCTTAAAAAGAGGAAAATTATGTCACTTGTGACAACATGAATGAACCTGGAGGACATTGTACCAAGTAAAATAAGCCAGGCACAGCAAGACCAAGACCAGTCTCACTTCCATGTGGAATCTAAAAAAAGCCCAACTCAGGCCAGTCACGGTGGCTCACCCCTGTAATCCCAGCACTTTTGGAGGCCAAGGTGGGTGGATCATGAGGTCAGGAGATCGAGACCATCCTGGTTAACACAGTGAAAACCCTTCTCTACTAAAAATACAAAAAATTAGCTAGGCATGGAGGCACGCCCTTATAGTCCCAGCTACTCAGGAGGCTGAGGCAGGTGAATCGCTTGAATCTGGGAGGTGGAGGTTGCAGTGAGCCGAGATTGCGCCACTGCATTCTAGCCTGGGCAACAGAGCGATACCCTGTCTCAAAAAAAAAAAAAAAAGCCTAAGGGGTCAATTGTACAAATGATGACTGTAGATAGCAATGTATTATACACTTAAAAATCACTAACAGAATAGATTTTCAGTGTTCTCACCACAAAAAATAAGTATGTGAGGTGACATATATGTAATCTCAATTTAGCCATTGCACAATGTGTACATATTTCAAAACATCATGTTATACACCATAAATATATATACTTTTACTGGTCAATTAAAATTAATTTTTAAAGGTACTTGTTCTTTATCTAGAACTTACATTTAATAAAGCAACAGCTAAGTGCAGTGGCTCTCGTCTGTAAGCCCAGCACTTTGGGAGACCGAGGGGGGCACATCGCCTGAGGTAAGGAGATCAAGACCAGCCTGGCCAATATAGTGAAACCCTGTCTTTACTACAAATACAAAAAAAAAAAAAATTTAGCCTGGCGTGGTGACAGGTGCCTGTAATCCCAGCTACTCAGGAGGCTGAGACCAGAGAATCACTTGAACCTGGAAGGCAGAGGTTGCAGTGAACCAAGATCACCAGGAGGTGTCCAGCTGGGCAACAGAGGGAGACTCCGTCTCAAAAACAAAACAAAACAAAAAGAACAAAACATCATCTATTTTCTCTGACTACCTGTCCCCAGGTACAGAATGCCTCCAGAGGTTTCTTTCTTTCTCTCTTTCTTTCTTTTGAGTCTCGCTCTGTCGCCAGGCTGGAGTGCAGTGACATGATCTCGGCTTACTGCAACCTCTGCCTCCTGGGATCAAGCAATTCTCCTGCCTCAGGCTCTCAAGTAGCTGGGACTACAGGCATGCGCCACCACGCCCAGCTAATTTTTTTGGTTTTTTTTGTATTTTTAGTAGAGATGGGGTTTCACCCTTTTAGCCAGGATGGTCTTGATCTCTTGACCTCGTGATATGACTGCCTTGGTCTCCTGAAGTGCTGGGATTACATGCGTGAGCCACCATGCACGGCTTGTCTCTGGAAGTTTTTACTGAAGGCAGAGGCGAAAGGAAACCCGCTGTGAATGCTGACGTCTTATTCACTAATTAGTCTTTGAACTCTTCTGGGGGCTGGCTGTCAGAAACAAAGCATTGTTTGCTTATGGGATGAACGTCCTAATGCAGGGAACCTGAATGGCCGGTTGTCATCAACCCAACCAGACTCCACAAAAAAAGGAACGTTGTTATTCTGTAATAGGTAAATGTCAGGTAGTTCTATTCTCAATGGCAAGCTGGTGAAGCCCACCCCAGTCCATACACTTTCTCCCCTGTTCAGAACCTCTTGCTGGGTGGGCAGCTCGGCCCGTTCTCCCTCTTCCTTCCTTGCTGCCCTCTCAGCCTCTGCACTGGGACTGTGAGGAGCCCAAACCCTACCACCTCCTCCTTGGTATTTCCTCATTCCACCATTCAGAGTATTTCCCTGAACCTGTTTGCCTGAGCATCCGGGCCAATATTTGGTGGGGAAAGTGATTTAATTGTTTCAACTGAGGTGAAATTCACATAACATAAAATTAACCTTTTTTTTTTTGAGACAGTGTCTCACTCACTGTATCGCCCAGGTCGGAGTACAGTGCTGCGATCTTGTCTCACTGCAACCTCTGCCTCCTGGGTTCCAGTGATTCTCCTGCCTCAGCCTCCCAAGTGGCTGAGATTGCACGCATGTGCCACTACATCAGGCTAATTTTTGTATTTTTAGTAGAGACGGGGTTTTACCATGTTGGCCAGTCTGATCTTGAACTCCTGACCTCAAACAATCCGCCTGCCTTGGCCTCTCAACGTTCTAGGACTACAGGCGTGAGCCACCATCCCTGGCCAAATTAACCATTTTAAAGTGTAGAATTCATTGGCAAGTAGTACATTCACAATATTGTGCAACTTCCACCTCTACTCGGTTACAAAGTGTTTCCTTCACTCCCAGAGAAAACCCTGTACCCATTAAACAGTTGGACACCAGCAATTTAAATTTAATTTTAAGTTTTCCCATTTTTAATCAAGCAAATTTAATTTCAAATTTCTCTCTTTAAAGAGCCCCCCTCAAGCCTCCCCCTGTGAGACTGAAGTGAGGGGAATGAGAGAAATGGAAGATCAACTCTTGGGTTGAGTCAGTGGACAGAACTGGTTTCCAAACCTAATCGCAGATATCCCGCTGGTTTATAGGATTGAAGGCGGTGGATTAAAAGGCTCCAGAAAGACAGGCAAGTACATGAAACGAGTTTCCGTTGGTTCACTTTAAGGCAGGGCTTACCAGGGAAAGTGGCAGAAGCTGCCAAACTATGCAAACAGTGGGGAAGGGAGGCACAGGGTACGAAAGGGTCTCATGAAGGGCGGAACCTGCTCACAGCACATTCTGGGAAACCAGAGTAAAAGAGACTCCAGAGAGGTGCACAATGGGATGCACTTGAGCTTCTGGGCTCAGAGGGAGCCGATGAATCACCGTGGGGAGGTGTCCCATTGCCCCTGGGCCAGTGAGAGCTGGAGGCTTCCTGATTTACAGGAGTGAGTTCCTTTTCAGAGGAACACTTGACTCCTCTGGAGAGACTAGTCCTCCTTATTGTATAGAAAATCTGGTGCAACCGCATTTTTGGAGACCACTGGTACTTCCTGCAGTGACTTGCTTGCAGCAGTTTCTTCTCCAGCTGGTTCCAGCTTCCTTTAATCTCTTGCTGTTGACAGCAGTCCCTAGCTCACCACAAAGCCAGAGGCTTCCCAGCTTGGAACAGAGTTGCAAGGGGTAAAATCCCCTTTGTTCAAGATTCAGGAGTTAACTGTTGTGCTCCCTTTATTGCAAAGATTGCAAGAAAAGAAGAAATGAAGAGGAAGATCTGCCAGGACAGTTGGAGCTGCCAGGGGGCCCAGAGTTGTAGAGCCCTTCATTGAACAAACGTCTGTTGAGTGCATGCTGGCACAGGGTACTGCTCCAGAAGACGCTAGTGGTTACAGCTCACCCTGAGCGATTGCATTTTATGTGGCAGGCACTGTTTTGGGGACTTTGTTTATATTCACTGATATTGAAGGACAACAGCCCAGTGATTATCTATGGGAAAGTGAGCTTTTCCCAGCCTTGCCTCAGAGTGGGGGCCCAAAAGTGGGGTTCATCCTGTGTCCACGCCTCCTCACCTGCCATCTCAACCACCAAGAGGAACTGAAACTCCCCTGCTACCCTAGCTCATGTGCAATAATCACAGGACACAAGGAAGTTGTGGTAACAAGAGCAGAAAAGTGGGCTGGGTGCGATGGCTCACGCCTGTAATCTCAGCACTCTGGGTGGCCGAGGCGGGCAGATCATGAGGAAAACAGATTAAGACCATCCTGGCCAACATGGTGAAACCCCGTCTCTACTAAAAATACAAAAATTAGCTGGGCATGGTGGCACGTGCCTGCAGTCCCAGCTATTCAGGAGGCTGAGGCAGGAGAATCACTTGAACCCAGGAGGCAGAGGTTGCAGTGAGCTGAGATCGCACCACTGCACACCAGCCTGGCGGTGACAGAGTGAGACTGCCTAAAAAAAACAAGGCAGAACAGTGGAAAAACACAAATACCTCTACCCCTCTTCACAGATGCTGTGTCTGCCCCACAACTATCTTTAACCTCCATCATCTCGTCATTGCTCACTTGCTCCATGGATGGAAGCAGCTGTGTCCTGTGTCTAGCTTTACAGACACTTTGCTCAAGCATCAGAGAAGATACAGTATTCAAATGAAATGCCCTGAATAATATGTCTTCTTTAGGCAGCAGGCAGGAATATATGAAGGCGAGAAACCCTAAAACAAGTGCACAAGGGTCTTGTTGATGTTTCTAAGAATAGCCCTGGGAGAATCCCCTTGGCCTAGCCTGGAAGGTCGTCAATCATCCTGTGTTGGGGGGATGGAGAATCCTGCCAGTATCGTTATATATACTCTTTTCTGATGAAGATACTTTGTCAAATGTAACTCAATGTAATTTGATGTTACACCCTTAACATATTTCTTTCATTAGAACAAATCCACAAAGTAAAAAAAAGTTTTGGCGGAATATGGTGGCTGATGCCTCTAATCCCAGTACTTTGGGAGGCTGAGGTGGGTGGATCATCTGAGGTCAGGAGTTCCAGACCAGCCTGACGAACATAGTGAAAACCTGACGCTACTAAAAATACAAAAAGTAGCCAGATGTGGTACCAAGTACCTGTAATCCCAGTTACTGGGAAGGCTGAGGCAGGAGAATCACTTGAACCTGGAAGTCAGAGGTTGCAGTGAGCCAAGATTTCGCCACTACACTCCAGCCTGGGTGACAGAGTGAGACTCCATCTCAAAACAAAAAATAAAAAAATCAAAACAAAAACTTTTTTATTTAATTAATTAAAAAAAATTTTTTTTGAGACAGAGTCTCACTCTGTCACCTAGACTGGAGTGACAGAGTGGCTCACTGCAAACTCTGACTCTTGGGTTCAAGTGATTCTCCTGCCTCAGCCTGCCGGGTAGCTGGGATTCTAGGCACACGCCACCATGCCCAGCTAATTTTGGTATTTTTAGTAGAGACAGGGTTTCACCATGTTGGCCAGGATCGTCTTGATCTCCTGATGTCGTGATCCACTCACCTCGGCCTCCCAAAATGCTGGGATTACAGGCGTGAGCCACCACGCCCAGCATTAAAAAAAAAATTTCTATTGTGTCCTCAGTGAGGATCAGAAAATACAGTACTGTGTTTTTCCTTCTGCATTCCATCTGAAATTATGTCTTACTTTTAAATTTATTCTTCAATGCTGCATACCATTATTTTGTTTCCTATCTTGGATCAGGTTGTAGGTACTGTGTGAGTGTGAGTGTGTGAGTGTGAGTGTGTTTGAGAGAGAGAGAAAGAGAGAGAGGGAGAGAGAACGTTGAATTGAGGACTTTCAAGGAAGGGTTAAAGAGCCATGTGCGAATGAGCTTCTGTTCCATGGTGGGCATTTAGAATCACAACACTTAGAAGAAGTGGGATGATGATAGGCTCCTGGTGATGAAATTGCTTCCCTGGGAGGCTTCAGGAAGGGTGAGGAGACTAATTGGCGGGTCTGGCAAACAATTCAAGATGAGACCAAAAGGAGGAGCCATCTGCTGGCAGGAAGTAAATAGAAATGCACCTTACCGCTGGCCCTTCCACAGTGGGTGCACAGATGGAGACAGGCGGCACCCTTAGGGAGAGAGCAAATCTGCCACGAGAGGAACAAAGGGGATTTGAGATCGCCTCCTGGGAACAGTCTCTGCTTTCTTTCATGTTGAGATGATCTAAGGAGTTTGCCCACATCACAAACCTGTTAGTATGAGCTTGGTGGCCTTGGGGAGTTTCCAGGCAGTGTTACTGTGTAGAACTAAGAGTGAGGCTTTAGAGGAAGCAATAGAGATGGAAGTAATTGGTTTAAGATCTTGGGCATGGGCACCCTCTAATCTGGGATGACCTCATGTGGCTGTGCAGCACAGAACAGCAAGGGGGCACCAGTGACATGCAAAAAAGCATTTCCTTGACACCCCCCCCACCACCCCCCGCCCCACCAACTGCTGCAGAGCCCAGCCCGAACCTTGCATCCTACTCCTGACTTCTTGGAAGTTGAACCTTCAATTGGACTTTATTCCACCTGCTCCACACAGTCCTTCGAGTCTCCAAGCAGGAAGCATTACAAGGGTGAGTAGCTGCTGCAATAAGCCCTCGTTTTTGCAAAGGGATGGTAGTGTATGTTTTCCCAATATACCCACCTCAGATAGAGTATTTTCTAAACTTCACTCTAATGTAATTTCGTTACAGTGGAAATAGAGCAAAACCCTCTCAGATGCAAATTATCTTGGTTGCAGGGTAGGGAGTAGGGGGAGAAGCGATAGGAGTTAATAAAAGAACCGAACATACTTAAAATGACGTGTAATTTTTTTTCTCTAATTCCATGAGAGGTTAGACACATAATTTCTATACACTTGAGTACATTGAGAGAATCAGTTAGGATAGGACTTTTTTTAAATTTTAATTTTCTGTCCGAAAGCCTTCACTGTAAGGACTATTACTGAAAATTTAAAGGTCAAATCTTTAAACAATCTGAAAAATTTACCATCTTGCTTAACAAGAAGTCCTGAGAGAGGACAGATGCAAAGTTTGTCAATTCAATGACTCAACAAGGTTAAGAAAGATTTGGGCTGTTTGGAAAGGCCAAAGAATGGCCTTTCCATGCCATTCTCACTTAGTAGGATGGTTTTGAACCACCAACCACCTCCCCTCAGGGTCACAAGATAGCAGCCATGGTTCCAGCCATCCCACACAAATCCTACAACATCTACATCCTTTAGATGAATAGTCCCTCTGTGTGTGTGTGTGTGTGTGTGTGTGAGAGAGAGAGAGAGAGAGAGAGAGAGAGAGAGAATCACAGAGGAAAACCTTCCCCAGGAGTGCCTCATATACATACAGCTTAAACTGCTAAATAAAAATAAAAACAAAAACCAAAAAATTTGATGATTCAATGAAGAAAGCAATTTATTTTCTTTTCATGTATCAGTCCCAATGTATGTAAGTCTTTCTGTCTTGCTTTGCCATTCCCTGGGGTCATGCGCTTGCTTGACGTTGGCTTAGCAGTACCACCTCCCAGTTTGCAGAAAGGGTTAAGAGAGAGAGTAAAGAATAAGCATTCTTTTTAAAAACATGGTCTAGAAATTAGACTCATCATTTTTTCTCACATCCCATTAGCCACAACTTGGCCACACCTTGCAGTGATGGAGGCTGGGAATTACAGTCTGTAATTGGGCATGTGCCTAGCCAACACTGATCGTAACTTCTTTAGAAAAGAAAGGTAAAGTGAATGTGGGAAGAAATTAACATTCTCTGCCATGCTCCCCTTGTCAGTTTCTGCTCATGTCTCATTGATCAGAATTACTTAACATGATGAGATCTAAACCACTAACAGCTTGGGAATGAGACCACCATGATTGTTTTAGATCAGGGTTCTCAACCTCAGCACCACTGACATTTTGGACCGGATGCCTCTCTTTGTTGTGAGGGCTGTCCTGCGCATTGCAGAATGTTTAGCAGCACTCCCGCCCTCTACCCACTAGATGCCAGTAGCACAATCCCCCTCCTACTGTGACAACGAAAACTGTCTCCAAATATTGCCAAATCACCTTCAGTTGAAAATCATTACCTCATGCAACCAGGATTTTTCTGTGGAGCAGGAGGAGCATGCCCCTTTCCCTGAGTCAAGTTTTTAAAAGATGGATGCTACTGGGTGTGGTGGCTCATACCTGTAATCCCAGTGCTTGAGGGGCTGAAGCAGGATCACTTGAGTCCAGGAGTTTGAGACAAGCCTGGGAAATGAAGTGAGATTTCATCTCTGCAAAAAATAAAATAATTAGCCTGGCATGGTGGTGTGCACCTCTAGTACCAGCTACTCAGGAGGCTAAAGTGGGAGGATCACTTGAGCGTAGGCATTCCAAGCTGCAGTGAGCTATGATCATTCCACTGCATTGCACCTGGGTGACAGAGTGAGACCCTGTTTATAAAATAAAATAACAAACACCAAATCAGAGTTATTCTAACAGGAGTGATGGGAGCAATGGCTGCTGGGCAGGCAACCAACAGTCATTGATGTACAATGATAGAACGAATGTCAAATAACATGTTATTCAGTGAAGACTGGATGTGGTGGCTCACTCTTGTAATCTCAGCACTTTGAGAAACTGAGGTGGGAGGATCACTTTAGCCCAGGAATTCAAGACCAGCATGGGCAACACTGTGAGACGCTGTCTTATTTAAAAAAAAAAAAAAAAAGGAAAAGAAAAAATAATGTTATCCAATGAAGGTTCTGTCAGATGATCTTTAAGTCATTTATTTATTCAATACATATGTAATTAATAGCATACCTAGTAGTCTGGGTGCTGTGGCTGTCACCTGTAATCTCAACACTTTGGGAGGCTGAGGCAGAAGAATTGCTTGAGCCCAGGAGTTCGAGGCCAGCCTGGACAATATGGCAAGACCCTGTCTCTACATAAAATACAAAAAGTAGCTGGGTGTGGTGAGGCAAACCTGTAGTCCCAGCTACTCAGGAGGCTGAGGCAGGAGGATGGCTTGAGCCCAGGAGTTTGAGGTTCTACTGAGAGATGATCACATCACCGCACTCCAGCCTGGGTGACAAAGGGAGGCCCTGTCTCTAAAAAGTAAAATTAAAGATTTGGCTGCTGAGGCTTAGCCAAAAGAGGAAGAAAAAGAAAGAAATACTTTTTAAAAAGAAAAAAATTTGTAATTAAAAACATGATTTATGAGTAAATTGCTAATATCAAAGGTTTTTAAGTGCTTAAAAGCCATTTGACTTCTTAAATAGATTGTTTACATTACTTTCCTAGTAAACCTTTTCCCCCATTGAAAAATAAACTTTAAACCAATTCATATCTAAATCATGGGAAATATGGGTAAGAGCCAAATGAATTTATTTAGGTTGTAATTTTTTTTTTGTTTTTGAGACAGAGTTTTGCTTTTGTCACCCAAGTTGGAGTGCAATGATGCGATCTTGGCTCACTGCAACCTCTGCCTCCTGGGTTCAAGTGATTGTCCTGCCTCAGCTTTCTGAGTAGCTGGGATTACAGGCACTCACCACCACACCCAGCTAATTTTTGTATTTTTAATAGAGACGGGGTTTCACCATGTTGGCCAGTCTGGTCTCGAACTCCTGACCTCAGGCGATCCTCCCGCCTTGACCTCTCAAAGTACCAGGATTACAGTACCCGGCCAAGTTTAAATTTTTTTAAGTTATCATGTTAAATTCATAGACTTCATCTATAAAGATAAATTTGAATTTGCTTAGAACTTACTTTGGCTAAAGAAGTAGAAACAGAGTATAACAAACAATAATTAAACAAACTCAAATTATTGGTGACAACATTGGCTATTTTTCCAATTTGCTTATAATTATTTTATTCTGACTTTTTTTCTTTAGATAATTGCACTCTTTTCACTTAGATTACCTCAGGCTCTCCTAATGTAGATGTATGTGATATAAATTGGGGGGCAATTGAAAAGTATGAGAGAAAACAGAGGCCCAATTTAATGTCATGCTGTCGGGTAGGGCTCTAGGGGCTGTTATCACATGCCTCGTTTCTGCAAAATGTTTCACTTAAATCTGGGAAAATGAAAAGACACAGTGTTTGTTAAATGCCTGAGGGCAGAGAGGGGAAAAGCAAAGGTAAACTCTGTAGAGAAGTAAGATTGGCAGGAAATTGCATGATGAGATTTGGCTTGAAACTAGAAGCTTATTTATCAGCAAGAAAACTAAAAAAATAGATCAAAATACCCAATTACCCTTGCACATTCTCCCAAACGATCCTGTATATGGTTAACCACTGATGTATCAAAACTAGAGAAACTTGATATTCTCCTGTTGCTACTTTGCTTGAAAAAGTGGGTCATTGACCCAACGTGAATGGCAGGACTCACCTTATAGCTTTTATCAATTAGCTAGGCTTTTGCACATACAGATAATTGCATTTCTTTTTATATCCTGTGATCCAATTATATGTTTTTCCCTTTAAAATATCTGTTGAGGCTGGGCGCTGTGGCTCATGCCTGTAATCCCAGCACTTTGGGAGGCTGAGGCGGGTGGATCGTGAGGTCAAGAGATCGAGACCATGGTGAAACCCCGTCGCTACTAAAAAATACAAAAGCTAGCTAGATGTGGTGGCGCGCACCTGTAGTCCCAGCTACTTGGGAGGCTGAGGCAGGAGAATTGCTTGAATCTGGAGGCAGAGGTTGCAGTGAGCTGAGATGGCGCCGCTGCACTCCAGCCTGCCCACACAGCGAGACTCTGTCTCAAAAAAAAAAAAAAAGAAAGAAAATATCTGTTGAAATAAGAAGCATCAGTCATAATCACTAAAATCATTTTTTTATTTTGTATTTTTATTTTTAAAAGCATTTTTTCATATTCAAAACAAAGTAAAACCTAGAACAAGAATTGAAGACACGCCAACAAGTAGGTATATTCAAGTTCCTTCTTCTTGAATTAAGTCAGCTGCTAATGTTTTCTGGTTTGACCTCAGAAATTCAGAGAGGAAGTCATTGTGAATATTTTCTTAGAGGCAAAAGTCCTTTATACTTTTTTTCTTTTTGAGACAGGGTCTCACTCTGTCACCCAGGCTGGAGTACAGTGGCATGAATACAGCTCACTGCAGCCTCAACCTACCAGGTTCAAGTGATCCTCCTACCTCAGCCTCCCAAGTAGCTGGGACTACAGGTGCCAGCTACCACACCTGACTAATTTTTAAATTTTTAGTAGAGATGGTGTTTTGCCATGTTGCCCAGGCTGGTCTTTAACTCCTGGGCTCAAGCAATCTGCCCACTGTGACCTCCCAAAGTGCTGGGATTACAGGTGCAAGCCATTGTGCCCGGCCCTTTATAAATTATTTTTCCCCATTGGAACTTACTGTGCATAACAGACACCTTTGGGCGATCTGTTCCACCCACAGTCCCACCTTTGTGGTCACTACTTCCGTTGGGTGGCCTCTGACATGACTTCTCTCACTGGTCTCCAGTAACACCATTCCTTTCCTTTTGCTCCTCAAGCCTCAGGGAGGTGCTGGCTTGCTGCTGCTGCTAATGCCTTGGTGGGTTTTCATCCTGTATGTGTGCCTGTAACCCTGCCTGGGCCTCTGTAAAACGCAGTGTCTCATTAAACTTTTGTCAGTTATGTCCTACATGTGCGCCACTTGTTCCCCACAGGGACCCTGTCACACTCTGTTTTATTTCCTATTGCTTCTCTAACAAATTACTACACATTTGATGGCTTAAAAAAAAAAAAAAAAAAAAAAAAAAACCACTAGTATTTTATAGGCCTGGAGGTCAGTAGTCCAAAATGAGTTTAAATTAGCTAAAATCAAGATGTAAGCCGGGATTCATTCCTAGGGAGGTTCTAGGGGACAATCTATTTCCTTGCCTTTTCCAGCTTCTAGAAGCTGCATTCTTTGGCTCAGGGCCCCTTCCTCCCTCTTTAAGGCCCATAGTGTAGCATCTTCTCTCTCTCCTTTGCTTCCATCATCACACTGTCTTATCTGGCTCTCACTTTCCCACCTTCATCTTTCCCTTAGAGAGCCCCCTGAGATTTGGTGGGGTCCATCCAGATCATCCAGAACAATCTCCCCATCTCGACTTCCTTACTTTAAGCACATCTTCAAAGTCCCATTTGCCAAGTGAAGTAACATACTCATAGTCCCAGGAATAAGGCCTTGGACATCTTTGTGAGGCCAGGGTGGACATTATTCCATCTGCCATCCTTCCTTCAAGGCAAGGGGTCCTTCTGTGTTCTTTCCCAATGCTCTGTTCCCCAAATAGAAATACGATCATGTATCACTTAACAACAGGGATATGATCTGAAATATGTGTCATTTGTCAATTTGACCATTGTGCAAACATCACAGAGTGTACAGTACTTACACAAACCTGGACAGTAGAGCCTACTGCACACCTAGGCTATACGCCGTAGCCTATTGCTCTGGGCTACAAACCTGTACAACACGTTACTGTACTGAATACTCTAGGTAATTGCAACACAATGGCATTTGTGTATCCAAGCATATACAAACATAGAAAAAGTACAGTAAAACCATGGTATCAAAGGTTTTTTTCTTAAAAAAGGGTACCCCTCTCTAGGACACTTAGCATGATTGGTTGCAGGACGGGAAGTTGCTCTGGGTGAGTAGTGAGTGGGTGGGGAGTGAGTGTGAAGTTTCCTTCGAGGGGTTGCTCTGCCCTTCCCCAGCTTCCTGTCCTCACCCTCCTGGTCAAAGCCGGCTCACTACACCCCATCCCTGTCCCGCCTGGGAACAAGATAAAAGAGGACATAGATGGCAACACTTCCTTTTAAGGATGGAACTTGGAAATTGCAGACATCATTTCCACTCACACGCAGGTGTCTAGAATGTAGTCATGTGATCACATCAAATTGCAAGGGAGGCTGAGAAATGTAGCCCCTCCTTGGGCAGCAGTGGGCCCAGCCAAAATTCACGAGCTCATGTTACTTAAAGGAAAAGAAAATAAAAGGAAACAAGGAGGCGTCTGCCACATTCTCTGCAGCTTAGTTTTCTCATCTACAAAATGCCAAGGCAGTTTTGATAATTAAATGTCATGCATAGAGAGGGATGAAAACTGTGTGTAGCACCCAAGGGTTCAATAAACATTCATGAGTGTTACTGGATTATATTCTCTTCTCTTCTCCTCCATGCTTGAGTCTTAATGTCTGTTACAAGGTAAATGAAGACCATGAATGATCCAAGGATGTTAGAGGCACATTCCATTGACTATTAACCTCTAGGGTGTAAATGGACTGATTCCTTTAAAGGTGCAAGAATAGAGGAAACCATCTGGCACCCAGAGAGGGCCTGGCCCAACAAAAGTACTGGATGACCGTGTGGCGCAATGAATTAAATCTTCTATTTATGGGCGTGGAGCAGGTGCAGCCTGAAGAGGAGAGTAAGGAAAGAGAGAAGCTGAAGAAAGAGAATGATGATGAGGAGGAAAGGAAAACAACAGAGGACAATGAAGGGGCAGCACCTTTGAGTGAATGAAAGACTTGCCTTCCTCAAGACATGTTGCTACCATCAGCCTCAACAGTGTCATAACACAGATGCAAACCTATGCTGACTATGGTATGAGTGGTGCTCCCTGGAGTTGTTCAGTTTACAGCTAACCCTAGAAAAGCCGTACAAAGATTGAGGGACCGCAGATGGGTCCCTCTGTGGTGGTGGGGGAGGGGAATAATAGAGAGTAAGAAAGAAGAACCACATTGGTAGGAAGTGTGAGAATTAGGGATTGAAAAAATGAAAGGTGCGTGTTATAAGCTGAAAGATGTCCCCTCCAGATTCACACAATGAAGGCCTAACTCCTGGTTTGACTGTTTAAGGAGACAGAGTCTTTAGGGAGGTCATTAAGGTGGAATGAGGTGTGGCTAATCCCATAGGACTAGAGTCCTTATAAGAAAACGCACCAGATCTCCCTCTCTCTCTCTCCCTCCCTAAAAACCCTATTTGCAAATACAGTCAAACTGGCGGTTAGGGCTTCATTGCGTGAATCTAACGCCTCTCCCTTTCCCACTCCCTTTCTTTTTCCCTCTCTCTGTGTGGCACACAGAAGGCCCTGTGAGGATAACAGTGGGAAGGTGGACATCTACAAGCCAGGACGAGAAGCCTCACCAGAAACCAGCCTGGACGGCGCTTTGATCATGGACTTCCAACCTCCAGAACTGTGACACATTAAATGTCTGTTGTTTAAACTGTTGAGTCTGTGGTATTTTGTTGTGGCAGCCCCAACTGACTAATATGTATTAAGTGGGAAAGAAAGAAATGGTTCATTACAGCAGAGAATGAGCAGAGATGGGAGAAAGGAAGGACAAGAGAGAAGAGGAACTTCGCTTCGAGGCCTAAATGAGGGTCAGTGCTTGCTTGTTTTTTAACAGTGTGTATCTGGACTTAACGAATCCAGTGTTTGGGCTCTGCCTTTATAAGTGAGGCTCTTCTGCCACCTGGTGGCAACATGCTTATCCAGTCATTCATTCATTCATCATTCATTCATTTATTCAAGAAACACCTGTTTCGTGCCTGCCCTGTGCAAGGTATTGTGCTAAGCAAAGGATATAACAATGATGAACACGGCCTAACACCTACTCTCTGCTGAGCTCTGTCCTATGTGTTTATCTCTGGGCTAAATACTATTATCTGTGTTCTATAGAGACACCAAGAAATTTTAAAACTTGCCCAAGAGCCTATAGACAATGAGTGAGTGAGATCAGGAAGCAAGGATCCCAGCTCTAGAAGGCTTTACAGACATACTCCCTGCCCTGAGGACCTTACAGTTTCCTTTTAAAAAGAGGTAAATAACCAGTCTAAAGGATTTGTCTTTACAAGAAAAAAGAATAACATGAAATGGCAGCGTATCATTTTATTCCGTATTGACAGGGACAGGAGGCAGAAAAATTCTGGGCAGAAGAGGGTGGGGCCCCAGCGAGGGCCTTACCCTCAAGCTGAAAAGCCTAATACCTCGGCCCAAAGGGAAAACTTACATCCCTGTTTTCCTGCTCCAGTGTTGCCCTTTCCAAGACCACCCATGGCCTGCACAGCCCCCCATTCTGTGTCTGTAGAAACCCCAGAACTCAGCTGGCAGAGAGGAGAAACAGCTTGACTTCAGAGGGATGGCTTGAGGTTAGCTTCAGAGAGGAGTCCAAAAGGACTTCTGGACTTCAGGGGAAGATTACTTTCCTGCTCCATCCCCTTTTCGGCTCCCCTTTCTGCTGAGAGCCACTTTCACTGGCAATAAAATCCCCCACATATACCATCTCCAATTTGTTAGTGTGACCTCATTCCTCCTGGATGCTGAATGAAAACTTGGGTGCGGGTGCAAAAGGCTGTCACACTGACTTTTCCCTGAGTTGTTAATACTTAAGCCATCCACAGAGGGCAATGATAAAAGAGTGCTGTAACAATCTCTCTGGGGCTTCAGGGGTCACTGGCACCCTCCTAGACCCTGCTGCAGGGCTGCATGGAGTTTTGCTCCTGCTGGCACCCAAAAGTACTTGCCCCAGCTACTGCACCCACTCACCTGCACTCCCCCTCCTCCAAGGGGTCAGGGAAAATTTCCTGCTTCAGTATGAATTCTGGTTTTGATTAACTGTCAAGAATCTTGGGGTCTTCATCCCAGCTGAGGAGATCTGGCAGCCATGGATCTCATCAGCACTCAGAGATTTTAGAACGTCAGCTATAAAAATGGACAGAATTTTCCTTGATCATATTGGTGGTACCCATCTGTGTTCTGATGCAAACTGACATGATCCTGACCAACTGCTCAGAACTCATCTCCACTCAGTTCACAGGCACCACTGGCCTTTTAAGAAGGTAGTTAACCTGCTGTGCAGTGAACTTTAAGATCTGGTCATGCTCACTGGCAGCCATAGGGTTCAAGATGTGAGCTGCAAAAATTGCAATAGCAAACTGGGATGGATTTATGAATTTGCCACTGAAGACAGCCAGTGTTATAAAGAAGGCCGTGTGATCCTGCTCTAGTTCAAGAGAGTGAGGGCTTTGAGGAGCATGTGCCATCTGATAATTCTTGAAGAAAAAGAGATGAATTCATCTTTTCCCAGGTCCCCCTTACTGAAAACAAAACAGGCTACATTCACTGTCATCTTAGCATCAGAGTCAGATGCATGACCTGCAGAACAAGAGGTTGTGAGAATCTAAGATGGAAACTTTTTTTTTTTTTGAGATGGAGTCTAGTTCTGTCATCCAGGCTGGAGTACAGTGGCATGATCTCGGCTCGCTGCAACCTCTGCCTCTCAGGTTCAAGCAATTCTCCTGGCTCAACCTCCCAAGTAGCTGGGATTACAGGTGCCCACCACCACGCCCAGCTAGATGGAACATTTCTTTAAAAAAGTTTGTATTTTCCATCCAACAGCAATGTACAGAGAGATATTATACAGATGCCATTCATTTTTGCCCCTATGTTTACATCTTGAGGTAGAAGAGTCTGTCCGCAGCTACAAGATGGGTTATGTAAGAAAAAAAACCATCTGGGCTGTTAGCATGAAAAGTGTGTTTTAAGTGAATTTTGAAAGGAAAGACAAGAGTATGGTTTTTAAACTTATTTGGGCTCCATTTTAAGCTTTAAAAAGTTCTAATCATTTCACTTGGTTTGCTAACTTGATCTGAATCTGTGCCCGGCACTGAAGGCGCAGTGTTCGCATGGCTGTGCTGGCCGGTGTGCCATGTTCTTGTTGGAGATGAACTGTAGCACCAGAGCCTCCTTGTTGGTCTTGGCCCAAAGTTGTCACCATTCCTAGTTATTTGTCGCCACATAATTATTGATTTTCAGAAACTTTTTCTGAAATGGGCAGAACAGCTTAGTTGTCTTTTTTTCATGTAACGTAAGCATAATAACATAGGTAAAGTAATAACTGGAACAAAAAAGAAAGAATCTTTCCCTTCGACTAAAAGAGGCCACATTCAACTGGTTCATTGTGCATCCTCTAGGTTAGGGTCCTGGCCCAGACTGGGAGGATTTTTAAGACATAGGAAGTTACCCAGCACAGTGGTTCACACCTGTAATCCCAGCACTTTGGGAGGCTGAGGCAGGAGGATCACTTGAGCCCAGGGATTTGAGACCAACATCAGCAATACAGCAAGACCCCAGGACTTCAAGACCAACCTGGACAACATACTGAGACCATAGGAGTTTAGGAGCAAAACAGAGCAAGACCCTCCTCTTTACAAAGCACTAAAAAATTAGTTGAGTGCAGTGGCTTGCACATGTGGTCCCAGCTACCCTGGAGGCTGAATGGGGAGGATTGCTTGAGCCCAGGAGATCAAGGCTTCAGAGAGCTATGATCAAGCCACTGAACTCCAGCCTAGGTGACAGAGTGAAACCCCCAACTCTTAAAAAAAGAATAGTAAGCTGGCTGAGCTCGGTGGCTTACATCAGCAATCCCAGAACTTTAGGGGGTCGAGGTGGGCAGGTCACGTGAGGTCAGGAGGTCGAGACCCGCCTGGCCAACATAATGACATCCTGTCTCTACTGAAAATACAAAAATTAGCTGGACATGATAGCAGATCCCTGTAATCCCAGCTACTCGGGAGGCTGAGGCATGAGAATCACTTGAACCTGGAAGGCAGAGGTTGCAGTGAGCCGAGATAGTGCCATTGCACTCCAGCCTGGACGACAAGAGTCAGAGTCCATCTCAAAAAAAAAAAAAGTTGCATTCCACAAGGGCATTTCTGCAAGAGGAGTGGTAAATATGTAGAAGGCAGAGCAGGAAAGGGAAGAGAGAGAGAAAGAAATCATTGGGCTACACTATCCCATATGGTAGCAACGGTTTAAATTAATTTTTTAAAATACAAAGTCAGAGAGCAGAAGTGCAACAATCCTAGAGTAAAGCAAATGGTGCCCCTTCTCCTGGCCTGTCTCAGGGATGCGCTGAGAGTGGAGATGTTGAGCTTAATTAGGACTTAGCTACTTTTCTATGTGAGGTAATAGGATTTGAAGAGTGATTTTATTCCTCTCTTCCACTGAGTCCTGGAGCTGGTTGTTGGGTGCTACTGCTCACGCCTTCCAAGTGTCCTCTTGGCTGGTGGTTAGAGAAAGGAAGGACAACATCATCTTCCAGTCTCCATTTCACTTGGGACCGTTGCTGGTCTTTCATGTTCCATTAAGTTGCCCAGGAACAGCCTTTACTGCAAACTGAGTTATGTGGGTCTCTGAACTTCTACCCCTATTCTTATGAAGACCTGAAGGTATTGTTTAATAAAAGCTCTTTCTCGTAAATATCATGCTTATTTGCTCATATGTGAGTCTCTGATTCTCTATCATTAATTTTTTCACTTGTGAAAACTAGCAGAGATGGGCGATTTAGACAGGCAATAATCAGCCAGTAGAATAAAATTTTAATTTAGGCTGGCTGCTAAAGAGACACCAAAACACACAAATATGCAGAACAGGGTAGCACTCAGGCTTTAATGTAACTGTTGTTCCACCCCATTCTGTATCCCTGCCTTGTGAAATCTTTCTTCGGTATTTGTCCCCTCCCTTTCAATCCCACTCTTCAAATTGGTTGAGTCCCATGACTACGTGTTGCACTAAGTTCATTAGCCTTCGTAAAGATGTCCCTTCTCTAGGGTCAGTCTCCTTCAAAACATCCTTCAGCTAAATTCATTTGACAAATATTGAGCATCTACTGCCCTCAAAGAATTATGGTTATTAGGGAGACACTTTGGTAAAATGCAATGCATATAGATATAAAGACACAGATATAGTGAAATGTATGTATTGGTTAGTGTTCCTTTGGTTGCAAATAATAGAAAACTCAAGCAGGCTTAAGCTCAAAAAAGGAATTTGTTAATGCACAGAGTCCAAGAATCTATCTTAAATTTAAGCGAGGCATGATTCAGAGGATCAAAGGTCACCAGCAGACTCTGTCTCACTCTCATTCCTTTCACTCTCTTTATTTTTGCTTCATGCTCAGTCAGTATGCGAAGTCTGCTGGTGGCTCCAGGCTTGCAATAAAAATTTGTGTGTTTCTTCCCTGCCACTGGTGCTCAGTCCCAGGATTCACTCTAGTTAGATGGACCTGGGTCACATGATCATCTCTGAACTGTAGCTCCTTAGTGCTCTGATTGGCTAGACTTAAATCACATGGGCTACCCCCAAAGTGGGGCGTGGGGGCATAGGATGGGTTGCAGAACTGTTGTCAGAGAAGGGAGAGTAGAAGCTAGTGTTAAACAAAATGCTTTAGACAAATTAAATTTAACAGTTTATTTGGTCAAAGAACAATTCATGAATCAGGCAGCACTCAGAACCCGAAGAGGTTCAGAAAACTACACTGGGCAGTGTGAGCAGTGAGCTTTCCTAGGCTGAACACAAAAGCAATGTGGAGAAACCACTTGATTGGCTACAGCTAGGCATCTGCCTTATTGGGCATGGCCCCATCACTTGGCTGATTATCATTGGCTGAAGCTCCTTTGTGATTGGCTGAAACCAGGCTCTATGTTACAAAAATATACTCCTAAATTAGGTTTCAGTTTATTTACATACTTCAAATTGCTGTTTGTTCCACAGAAACTCAAAATATGGAGAGAGCCTCTGGCCAATGCCTCATGCTTATTTAATTTAATACTAGGTATATAAAAAACAACAAATATCTCTATAGTAAGAGTGAGACATACTGAGAACACAATAAACAGATGCCTAAATCTGTATGTGAGTCAGAGACTTCATAATAGAGAGTAAATCCCAGTTGATGCTTGAAAAAGGAGCAGGAGTTTGCTGACAGGCAGGGAAAACCATGAGGATTGTGGGGGAAGGGGTCCCAGTGGCAAGAATGGGCTATGCAGAGTCACGGAAGAGAATAAACTATGTGTCCATCAGACACGATTTGGGTGTGTGTCCCCATCAAATCCATGTGGCACTGTAGACTCCAGTGTTGAAGGTGGGGCCTGGTGGGAGGTGATTGGATCATAGGGGTGGATTTCTCATGAATGGTTTGGCACCATCCCCTTGGTGCTGTTCTCGTGATAGTGAATGAGTTCTTGTGAGATTTCGTTTTCAAGCGAGCAGCACCTCCACCCTAGCTCTCTCTTGCTCCTGCTCTCACTATGTGAGGCACCTTGCACCCCCTTTGCCTTCCGTCATGATTGGAACCTTCCTGAGGCCTCCCCAGAAGCAGAAGCTGCCATGATTTCTGTGAAGCCTGCAGAACCATGAGCCAATTCAACCTCCTTTCTTTATAAATTACCCAGTCTCAGGTATTTCTTTATAGCAGTGTGAGAACGGACTAACTCACCATCTTTTTGCACAAGGCAGAGAGCCTGATTAGAAAGGTTGGTTCTTGAGCCAGAATGCCTGGTTTGAATCCCAGTTGAATCTTGGCTGGTTACTTAATTGCTCAATGCTTCAGTTTCCCCATCTGTAAAATGGGAATAGTAATCGTACCTACCTCCCAGGCTGTTGCCAAGATTAACTGAAATGTGTTATACATTAACAGTGCTTAGAAGAGGACCTGGGATATAGGAAGTACTAAAAACAATTATTAAATAAATCCAATGAAGCAAAATAAAATTGGTGTGATTATTAATTCATGATGTGTTACAACCTACTTTAAAATAATGGCCTATAATTTATTGGGTGCAATGCGCTATAAATTTGGTTTAAAAGATCACAACAAAAGAACAACGTGCCTTTCTCTTTCTCACGATCATTTATACGGGTAACATACAATCCAGTTCCTTCTCATATATAAATTTCCCCTTTGTAGTCACAGTGTTATAACACTGTTATCCCACAGTTCCACATTTTATAGGAAATGTAGTTTCTCTTTCCGGCTTTTGTTGCCAAAGGTCTAACCTTGCAGACTTATTATAGCAAAATGTTGCTCAGTTTAGCCCACCCAGTCTCATGAGACAACAGACTGACCCAAACAACCCCAAAGGAGAGAAATTAACAGAATGTGCCCCACCCACACTGCCTTGCTTTCATTTTATAAACGTCAAGCTCTGAAATTGGGTCAATGGTCTTGTTATCTCTTGTCTGTGTGTTGCATTTTCTGAGTTGTATATGTGTTAGGAACTTTGGTTCGATATTCTCTGCGTATTTTATTCTTTGGAAATGCTCCAACCTCCACCCTTAAGTAACAATGACTTTTGAAATGGTTTAAGCAAAAGGAAAAATCTCATTTGCAATGTTTTGTGCGATGAGGGGAAGAGAGGAAGTTAGAAAAAAAGGCCTGTGGTGAGGCCAGAGTATAGGGCAGTGCTCTGAAAGGATGTGTTCTGGGGTCTCATTGCCTGGGTTTAAACCCCAGCCCTCCTCGTTCCAAGTTGAGTGATTTGAGCAATTATTTATTGGAGCTCCTGTTTCTCTGTAAAACAGAGATAATGATAATGCTTGCCTCATGGTAGCAGCTGGCTTCCAAGGAGTCTCCCAGTGATCACCCTTCCTGGTACTCATGGCTTTGTGGAATGTCCTCCTATTGTATTGGGGTTGCTCTGTGTGACCAATGGAATATGACAAAAGTAGTTGTATATTATTGTCAAGGCTCAATTGTGTTAGAAAAAGCCAGCTTTCCCATGGCTGCCATTTCCTCCACTTTCAGAGAATGGGAAACTTCAATGACTCCCAGTCCTGATCACCAGCCCAGGGTAGACTAGACGGCCCGAGTGCACACATACATCTTGTGTAAAATGTGATGCATTCGTTCTTTGGAAAAACACCTGGGGGTTCAAGAAGTGTGTCTTAGTCCATTCGGGCTGCTATAACAAAATACCATAGACTGGGTAGCTTATACACATCAGAAATTTATTTCTCATGATTCTGTAGGCCGAGAAGTCCAAGATAAAGATGCCAGCAGATGTGACGCCTAGTGAGGGCCCATTTTCTGGTTCACAGATGGTGCCTTTCTTGCTGTGTCTTCACATGGTAGAAGGGCAAACAAGCTCTCTGGAGTTTCCCCTCCACCCCACTTTTTTTTTTTGAGATGGAGTCTTGCTCTGTCGCCAGGCTGGAGTGCAGTGGTGTGATCTTGGTTCACTGCAACCTCTGCCTCCTGGGTTTAAGCAATTCTCCTGCCTCAGCCTTCTGAGTAGCTGAGACTATAGGCACATACCACCATGCCCAGCTCATTTTTGTATTTTTAGTAGAGACGAGGTTTCACCATGCTAGCCAGGATGATCTCGATCTCCTGACCTCATGATCTGCCCTCCTCGGCCTCGCAAAGTGCTGGAATTACAGGTATGCGCCACCTCGCCCACTCTTGAGCCCCTTTTGTAAGAGCACTAATTCCATTGACCTGGGCTCTGCCCTCATGACCTAATCACTTCCCAAAGACCCCATCTGTCAGTACCATCACCTTGAGGGTTAGGATTTCAATATAAATTTTGGGGGTGACACAAACATTTAGACCGTAACAAAATATGAGTTATTTTTCAGAATTTGCTTTTTGTTCCTAACTTTGCTCATAACTGTCAACCTCATAAAAAGTATTTTCCCTCTCAATACTTACATCCAAACCTTACACATTGATTCGTTAGGGTTTCCAAAGTAGTATGGACATAGGCACACGGCAATTATTTGGATGCAGGCAGAAACTATTACATCTTTAAGATTTTTTTTCGGCCGGGCGTGGTGGCTCATGCCTATAATCCCAGCACTTTGGGAGGCTGAGGTGGGTGGATCACTTGAGGTCAGGAGTTTGAAACCAGCCTGTCCAACATAGCAAACCCTCATATCTACTAAAAATACAAAATTAGCCAGGCATGGTGGTGCAAGCGTGTAATCCCAGCTACTTGGGAGGCTGAGGCAGGAGAATTGCTTGAACCCAGGAGGTGGAGGTTGTGCAGTGAGCCGAGATCACGCCACTGCACTCCAGCCTGGGCGACAAGAGCAGAGCTCCATTTCAAAAAAAAAAAAAAGATTATTTTCTATGTTTTTGTATTTCATTGTTGTTTTTTTCTTTAAGATTATTTATATAACTGGTTTTACAAGCATGATTTGTAAGATTGACTTATAAACAACTATATTTTGTTCTTCTACTGTTCCTTTCATTTTTCTTAGTGAACTGGTATTTCCTCTGCCCCTGGATAAATCTTGCGCTGGTTCATGATTTTTCTGGACACTCAGATAATTACAAGTTCTATGATCATATTTCATACATTGCAGCCTCAATTTAGAAGGTAGAATATAAGCATAAATGAGTGCCTGAGTCAGCTAATACTGCCAAAACAAAATATTATAGACTGGGTGGCTTAAACAACGAACTTTCAATTCTCATAGTTCTGGAGGCTCACAAGTTCAAGTTCAGACTGCCAGCAGATTCAGTGCTTGGCGTGGGCCCTTTTCCTGGCTTGCGGATGGCCACCTTCTTGCTGGGTCTTCACATGGCAGAGAGAGGAAGCTCTAGGCTCTCTTCTTATAAGAGCACTGATTCCATCACAAAAAAATCTACCCTCATGACCTCATCTAAACCTAATTACCGCCCAAAGATCTCACCTCCTAGTACCCTCACGCTGGGGGCTAGAACTTTGATATATGAATTTGGGGAAGACTTAAACATTCAGTTCATAATATTCTGCCCTTTGCCCCTCTCAAAATTGGCATCCTTCTTGCATTTCAAATACATTCATTCCGTCTTGGTAAAAGATGTCTCTAAAGTCAACTCATTCCAGCATCAACTCTAAAGTTTAAAGTCTCATCTAAATATCATCTAAATCCAATATGAACGAGACTCAAAATTCACCCTAAGGCAAAATTCCTTTCCAACTGTGAATCTGTGAAATCAGACAAATTATGTGCTTCCAAAATACAATGATGGAACAGGCTTAGGATAGATATTCCTATTCCAAAAGGGAAAAGTTGAAAGGTAGAAAAGGACAAGGACCAGGGAAATCTGAAATCTAGAAAGGCAAACTTCATTAGGCCTTAAAACTGAAATACAATCCTCTTTGGCTCAATGAATGCTCTGCCCTGTAGGCCCACTGGGGTGGTGGTCTCCACTTCCAGAACCACTGGATGGTATCGCCCCCATATTTCAGTGGGGTGGTCCTGCTTCTTCAGCTCAGTGTAGCACTGCCCACATGGCTCTCTGTGAGGGCCCCACTCGCATGACTGCTGAGTAGCAGTCCCACTCTTTGATACCAAGATGGAGGCAGCCTTGTTCCCAGGGGCCTGCGGTGGGAGTAGCAGCTCTGACGATGCCCGAATCGCCTTTGAGATCCTTCCTCTCTTTTCCTGAAGGATAATGCATATTGGCAGCCTTACTTAATTCCATCTTGTTTTCTCTTTTCCTTTTAGTCCCAACTGGCAGGGGACTAAAGCATTATTTCTTCTGGAATAATCCCATCTCTATTTCTGGCTTCTGTTGAGATGGCTGATTAGGTCCACAGTTCATACCCTACTCTCCTTCTTAAATGGTTGACCACACTCTTAATCTCTACTTTTTTTTTCCATTTTAATTTTTTTTAATTGAGATGAGGTCTCAGCATGTTTGCCTAGGCTGGTCTTGAATTCCTGAGCACAAGTGATCCGCCTGCCTTGGCATTCCAAAGTGCTGTGATTACAGGCGCCAGCCACCATGCCCAGCCGAATTCTTCTGAACATGGTTTCTAATTTTTGTTTTTTTTTGAAATAAGGACAGGCTAAGAATTTTCCAAATCTTTAAGTGCTGGTTCTTTTTTTGTTTTGTTTTGTTGAGATGGAGTCTCACCCTATTGCCAGGCTGGAGTGCCGTGGTGCGTTCTCGGCTCACTGCAACCTCTGACTCCCTGGTTCAAGCGATTCTCCTGTGTAGCTGGGATTACAGGCACAGGCCACCATGCTCAGCTGATTTTTGTATTTTTTGTAGAGACAGGGTTTCACCACGTTGGCCAGGATGGTCTTGATATTCTGATCTCGTGATCCACCCGCCTAGGCCTCCCAAGGTGCTGGGATTACAAGCGTGAGCCACTGCACCCGGCTGAGTGCTGGTTCTTTTTTGATTAACAATTTCTTCTTCAATTCTTCAATTTTACTATCAAGAGAGAGATAGTACAATTCTCTCTTCTTGAATTTTACTATCAGAAGAGGAACCAAGCTACTCTTTCAACACTCTGTTTAGAAAACTATCCCATTTCATTGCTTGAAAGTTCTACCTTCCACAAAACACTAGAGCAGGAACACAATTCAGTAAGTTCTTTGCCACTTGATAAAAAGGATTTTCCCCATCATTGTCCAATAACACATTTCTCATTTCTATCTGAGGGCTCACAGAATGGCCTTTGCCACCTATATTTCTGCCAACATTCTGTTCGTGATTATTTATGCATTCTCAAAGAAAGAAGATGGAAGCTCTTTTCAAGTCTGCACCAGAATCATCTTTAGCAATTCTTTCACGGTAACCTTGGCTTTTTCTTTTTTCTTTTTGAGATGGAGTTTCACTCTTGTTACCCGGGCTGGAGTGCAATGGCGCGATCTCGGCTCACAGCAACCTCCGCCTCCTGGGTTCAGGCAATTCTCCTGCCTCAGCCTCCCGAGTAGCTGAGATTACAGGCACGCGCCACCATGCCCCGCTAATTTTTTGTATTTTTAGTAGAGACGGGGTTTCACCATGTTGACCAGGATGGTCTCGATCTCTTGACTCCGTGATCTACCCGCCCCGGCCTCCCAAAGTGCTGGGATTATAGGCGTGAACAACCGCACCCGGCCAACCCTGGCTTTTTCTAGCATGTATCTCAAAACTCTTCTAGTCTTCACCCAACACCCTGTACCATGACTGCTTCCACATTTTCAGACTTTATTTTAATTTAAAAAAGTGTATATAATGTAATTCAGAAGATCCCAAGATATCCATTATGCACCATATGGATGCCAATTTCACTATGCAAGTTTTACCATACAAATTCTTCTTCCCTCTGAAATACTTTGGACTTTTAGAAAAATTTTTAAATTTGAGATTCAGGAGATACATGTACAGGTTTCTTATATGAATATATTGTGTAATGCTGAGGTTTGGGCTTCTGCTGAACTGCCACCCAAATGGTGAACATGGTGCCCAATAGGTAGTGTCCAGGGCTTGTGTCATCTGAGGAAGCCACATCATCTGGGGCCAAGGGTACTGCAGGGTCATTTCCTTCATTTCTGGCAACGGGTTGGGTCCTAGCTACACCATAGTATGGTTTGATGTGTTGTGTTGAAATCCAAAGAGAGCCTGAAAGGGTGTGAACACAAGCATATTCTCTTCCCCATGTTAGCAAATCATTTGGACCATACCATAGATTCCTATTCACATCTTCCCATAAAACAGCAGGAAGGGCATGTTCCATATGACCTGTATAATAAGTGCTACCTGAAGATCTAGAGATAGGAGCCATACTGCTTCCAATTGCTTTTTACTCAAAGGAATTCTTATGACATCAGGGTCATAACCTAGCAACAGATTGCATCGTCTTCGGCCTGTATAGATGACTTTACTAACTAGCTGGATATAGGGAGATAGTGTTTTAGTCCTGGTATGTGAGCTAAAAACCTATTCTGGGAAACATAGCGCTGGGGCTATCTGTCCTAGTAATCATGTTGGGGGAATGTTTAGTAGGAAAAATAAACAATTGGACTTAATATTTTGGGTTTATGCAATCTAGTTGCCTCTGAGAAATAGCTTGCTCTATTTCCTCAGTTTCCTTTTTTGTTGCAGGGGTTAAATATCTAGGAATATCTAGGCCTGTATTGCTCTTCAGGATAGAAAACAGGTTTTGCAATTTATCAGTAGATATGCCCAAGGTGGGGCAAAGCAAGTTAATATCACCCAGTAATTTTTGATAATCATTTAAAGTATGTAAGTCGCTAGTATATAATTTAACCTTCTGAGTTCTTGCTGACTGGAAAGTTAGTGTGTATACAAGATACTTCCAAGGAGCGGGTATTTGTACTTTTTCAGGTGCTATGATTAAGCCTCTTAACTGTGTATTCCTTTGGACAGAGGCACATAAACTTAAAAGTACTGGCTTTGTTAGGGGCTGCTATAAAATATCATCCATAAAATGAATAATCTTGCAATCAGGAAATTCTTTCCTACTGGGGAGCAAAGCCTAATTTACATGATACTGACACATGGTAGGACTGTTCAGCATTCCTTGAGGAAGCACCTTCCAGTGAAACTGGTGAGCTGGCCTTTCATTATTGACAACTGGTATTGTAAATGCAAATTTTTCTCCGCCCTGTTCTGCAAGGGGAATGGTATAAAAGCAGTCTTTTAAGTCAATTACGACTATAGGCCAATCTCGAGAAATCACGATGGGGGAAGGGAGCCCCAATTGAAGAGGCTCCATAGTTTGCAGATTAGCATTAACAGCCCATAAGTCACGCAAAAGTCTCCATTTGCCAGATGTTATGGGAATGATGAAAATGGGTGAATTCCGAGGGCTGTTAGATGGTTCTATATGGTTGGCTTTTAATTGCTCCTCAACTAATTCATGGGCTTGTTTTAATTTATCTCCCTTTAAAGGCTACTGTTCTACCCAAACAAAATTTTGAGAGAGTCATATTAGGGGTAAGGGAGGAATAATTGTGGCCATTATTAGAAAAGGGTTTGCTGTTCACATAAATCATCAAATTCTGCCCTCCAGAGGAGGTACTGACTGGCATCTAAAGTTGTTTTAGCACCGACCAGTCCCATGGAGTCATACGGAAGTTGTCTGCTATGGCTTCAATTGATCCTTCCGTAATTGGACTAATGGCTCCATTTTCTCTAATACTTTTTCTTATTTCTTTATAAGTGTCAAAAGAAATGGGTTCATATACCTGATTTCCTTGTTGATCTTGCATTACTGGGCAGGCCAAGAGGTCCCCTTCTAATGTGCTTGCCTAAGACAGGGTCCAATAGCTGTAGCATATCCCTTGTCTTTTTACAATTTGTTGGGGGGAGGGGGCGCAGGGCAAACCTCCCTTTCCTGTGTGGCACTTTTACCCAGTAATTGGGGGCTGAGGGAGAAGGAAGAGGCAGTAAAGTCGGTGACAGTTCCTCCTCCCTTCCCTTTTTATGCTCTTCTGTGTAGAGCGGGGCCAAAGCAGCCCTAACTAAGGCCCATAACGTTAAAGATGTTACTGGGGCCCGTTGCCCTTTTATATGATGTCGTTTAAGATTTCTCCCCACTTGTTCCCAGAGCCTTCTTCCGGGAACCATGGGTTATGGGAAACAACAGTCTGCATTAGGTCCCTTAATTGAGCCTATGAAACTGAGACTCTACCAACTTTAAGCAGCTGTTTCAATACTTTTATATACTGTTTCTGTTGTGCTGATAACTGTTGTCCCATGATGAAACCATAGCTTAAACGATTCCCTTGAACTTGGAAATCCTGAGCGGGCACCAATGACTTACTGACTATGCAGTCTCTTCACCTTCGTTTTCAAGTGTTCCATCATGATCCATTGCAGCGTTCCTCATGCAAAGGCACCAGCTGCTGCATCTGTCCCACAGAATCTGGCCAAGTAATGGATGAACAGATTATGCAGACACAGGTGTTTTTGCCCGTGAGTGTGGCTAGAGGACCGCACAGCTTAGCACAGTCGATGAGAAAGTGTGGCCCCAATAAGTTGGAGACACTCCCATTAATTTAGTACAGATATAATGACAAAAGCCTAGAACAAACACCATTTGTTGGTAATTAACATTGTCGGACCTCCCCTCCTTCCACCCCCCAAATAGTGAGTAGTCCTGGGGGCAGATGATCAAAGGTTGGTTTCCAGAAAAAATAGGTCAACAAACTTATCTAGATAAATTCCTTTGCACTCCCTTGTTATTTGCCCTTTGCCAATTGCATCAGGGTAAGAACAGCCATCTTCAGCTCATTCTTCCCCAAAGCTTTGCAAAACCTCCCAGCCTTCCAAGAGGGTTGCATCTTTCCTATAGTTTTCCCCACCACCCTGACCATTCTCCTTCAAAAAATACACTGAGAATATATCTATGGAGAAAGGGGGCAGTGAGCAGCAGTAAGAGAAGGGGGTATGTAGGGCCTTCCAGGACCCTGCGTTGGTTGGATAGAGCTGAGTCGGGTGCAGGGTATGTGTGAGGATGAAAGGAGAAGGGGGCTGCTTTGGAAGCCAAGGGGAAGTAGCTTGAAAGGGAGGAAGAGGCCAGGTCTGGGAGGTATGTGGAAGTGCTTGTCTGGGTTTAAGAAATCCTGAGACATATGCACAGGAGAGGGCAGAGAGTGAGTCAACCAAGTGAGTCTCTTCCGTGGGTTTACTCAACTCTGAATTTCAAATAAAAGAAGCCTTGTGTAAGAAATGACAAAATAATAGTTCCTCAAACAGGGATTTGTAGATGAGAAGAACGTTTAGGAGGAAAGCATTTTAGGTTGGCCTTTTCTCATGAAAATGTTATTTGTAAGTGCAAATAGGGATAACCTGCTCTGTTGGCAGAACAAGAGAAACTGGGCTCAAAACCAATGAATATGACACAGAACTAGGACTTTTGAAAATGAAACACTGAAAACACTTATCAAAACCTACTTGTGCTTTAAGGTATCAGAACAAAAGGTGTAAGTAGCTGCTGTGATGAAATATCACTGGCTTAGTAGGAAAAACGTAAGTGGAGGTGGAATCTCTGAGTCACACAAAAAAACTGGTATAGCAAAGCTTGCAATCAGGCTTACCTGGAAAAGCAACGGAAGGGAATGAGGGAAAATAAAATATGATCAAGGCCAGCAGTTGTAAAGAACTTTTTCTCGTAACTTGAAAACAGCTTCCCTCCCTACTTCATCTCCTTTTTTATTATTTTTATTTTTTATTTATTTATTTCCCCCTAGATTAGCTATATTGCATTATACTTCATCTACTTTTAACCCCTACCCAAAATGAGGTAGGAGAAGAGTGTTGAATTTGTGTCAACAGCTGTAGAACCAGGTTGCTGCAATGCAGTCAATGTTTCTGGCCTGGTGCAGGGGCCTTAAAGGAAATCTCCTGGCAGGGTGCAACTGTCTGAATGTCAGAGTAGCACATCAATACCTAGCTACAATCTGTGCACCGAAAGACATGGACCGGAATGTCCATAGCAGCACCATTCATAATAATAACTCAGAACTGGAAATCACCTGAATGTCTATCCACAGTTGAATGAATAAGTAAATCATAGTATATTCACATATGGAACACTGTACAGCAGTGAGAATGCACACACAGCCCAGATGTACACAGAACATCATGGAGGAATCTCACAAAAGTAATGTTGAGCCAAGGAGCCAGGCATGACAGTAGATTCTGTATGTGTCTGTTTATGCAAAGGAAAGATAAATAGCCAAATAGGTCAAGGTAATATGCTATTGGAAGCCAGGCAGTGGTTATCCCTAGGAAGCAGGATTTATAGAGACTGAAAGGGAACTTAAGGGAGACAACCAGTGGGGTGGGGGTAATGTTCTGTTTTTGATCGGGGTGCTGATTGCACTGGTATGCTCAATTTATAAAGTTCAGTGAGCTATACACTTATATGTGTACTTTTATGAATGGAGAGTATGCTTCAATAACAAATGCTTTTAACAGTGTTTACCACTAGTGAGGGTGGGGCGGTGGGCAAGGGCATTCTATATCACAAACAAACATGTTGTCTGGTGGCATCAGAGGACAATGGTGGGTGCAGAGGGTGGCATTTTCTTTGCCCCAAAGTCAACACAAAGTGAAACACTGAATAAAAGGATGCCTGGAACTTCATGTGAAATCTCATTGGCTTGTTTACACATTTGTTCATTCATACAGCAGACATGTGCAGAGAGGGAGAACAGACAGTCTACAAGACACACCATCTAGCAAGGAAGGCTGACAGGTAAGCTGACAGTGATGCAGTGTGGTAAATGCCTTGCTGGGGATAATGCTAGGGTATTAAGAGAGTACTGATTTGGGGGGTCTGGGGCAGTGGACACCAAGAGGAGTCCTGACATGTTTCATTAACACTTGAACGAATTTTCTCCAATGCCAAAAGTATTTCTTGAACCTCTAAGGCAGTGATCTCATTTAAAACGCACACAGATCACCTGGGGATCTGGATAAAATGTGGATTCTGATCCGTAGGTCAGGACAGGCCTGAGATCTACATTTTTTTTGAAATGGAGTCTTGCTCTGTCACTCAGGCTGGAGTGCAGTGGTGTAATCTCGGCTCACTGCAAGCTCCACCTCCTGGGTTCAAGCAATTCTCCTGCCTCAGCCTCCCAAGGAGCTGGGATTACAGGTGTGTGCCATGCCTCAGAATCAGCCTCCCAAGTAGCTGTGATTACAGGCTCGCACACCATGACGCCCAGCTAATTTTTGTATTTTTAGTACAGACAGGGGTTCTCCATGTTGGTCAGGCTGGTCTCAAACTCCTGACTTCAAGTGATCTGCCCACCACGGCTCCTCAAAGCGTTGGGATTACAGGTGTGAGCCACCTCGCCCAGCCAAGATCTGCATTTCTGATGAGGTTTCTAGGAGGTGCAGATGCCACTGATCTTCAGACACACTCTGTGAGGTCTAAGAGAGAAGGCCACGTGATGGGGGCACTGTCTGGCTCCAACTCAGGACAGCTTGACAGCCTATTTGGTTCAGGCCAGTTCCTCCCAAGGACACAAGCAGAGAACCTGCATGGGAGGAGACCCGGGTGGCTGGGGAGGCTTTCCAGACTCTGTCTGCAGTCAACCACAGGGTGGAGTGGGGCACCAGAAAGGGATCTGGGAGGAGACCACTTACACTGTTTTACTAAATGGGCAGAACTTTGCCCTTCCTTCATCTCCAGCCTTCCCAGCTACCTAAACCTTTTCTTGACATGAAGAACAGACTGGAGATGTGAATATAAACATAGAATTCATGTACGTAGTTGCACAGGGAAGAAGAACTTTCATAGAAGATAGAGAAACTGGCCAGGATTGCCTCAACCATGTTGTAAGGTGAACATAAAAAAGGTGTCTGAAATCATTTCTTCTACTTGCCCACACATGGAAGGGAGGAAGAGAAGGGTGTCAGGCGCACCTTGTTCCCTTAGGGAGGGAGATTCTACTAGGCTCTACCCTGACTGAATGATGTAGGGGCTGAGTACTGAAGGGCAGGAGGAGAACCCTGGCAAGGTTGCGGGCAGGAAGAGTGGTGACAGGAAGGGTGTACAGGCTCAAGGAAGGGCAAGAGAGGACAGAGAGCTTGGACACCTTGGTTTAGCACCGCTGACACAGGGTGTGTAGAGCCATTCAAGTGGAGGCTGCAGAGCCCCACAGGGCCCGTGGTAGACAGTATGATGTCCACAGGAAGTCAGCGAGGGCTGTTTTTGTTTGTGGTTTGGGGTTCCAGTAACCTTTATTTTTTTTATATATCAATAAATAACCTTTTGACTCGGAAATATATTCACACTAAAATTCAAAAGGCTTTCAAGATGATTGAGTTGAAATATCTACTTCTCACCCCTGTTCCTTGGCCTTCCTTCTTCTCCATCCCCACAGGCAAACAATACCATGGGTTTCTTGAAAATCCTACCAGAAATATTATATGTAGATATGAACAATTTTTTTTATGAGATGGAGTCTTGCTCTGTCACTCAGCCTGGAGTGTAGTGGCACAATCTCGGCTCACTGCAACCTCCGCCTCCCGGGTTCAAGTGATTCTCCTGCCTCAGCCTAGTAGCTGGGAAT
This sequence comes from Callithrix jacchus, assembly GCF_049354715.1. NCBI lineage: Eukaryota > Metazoa > Chordata > Mammalia > Primates > Cebidae > Callithrix > Callithrix jacchus. The sequence continues at coordinate 99,123,046 of NC_133510.1, read as the reverse complement.
ACAGGCATGTGCCACCACACCCAACTAATTTCTGTATTTTTAGTAGAGTCAGGGTTTCACCATGTTGTCCAGGCTGGTCTTGAACTACTGACCTCAGGTGATCCACCCACCTCAGCCACCCAGAGTGCTGGGATTACAAGCATGAGCCCCCCAGGCCTGGCCTATATGAACAATTTTTTAGAATACATTCTCTTCCCGCTTTCTGCATAAAACAGTGAGTCATCCATAGTCAGAAATTTGTCAGGCTCCCTGACCATGCTGCTCCTTTATTTTTCCCGATGTCACTTGTCATCCAAGACTTGGACTTCCTTGGTTTTCCTTCTTCATCGAGGCCATTCCTTTCCAGTCTCCATGGCTAGTGTCTCTTCTTCCCCCTGTGCCATCTACATGCTGAACTCTCAAATGTGTATCTCCAGCCCAGTTCTAGCTTTCTTTTGGACTCATACTCATATGTCCAGCTGCCTACTTGGTACCTCCACTCGAATCACAGACACCTGAAATTTAATACATGAAAGACTGACAGTGGGCACAGTGGCTCACATCTGTAATCCCACCACTTTGGGAGGCTGAGGCAGGAGGATGGTTTGAGGCCAGGAGTTCAGGACCAGCCTGGGAAACATAGTGTAGACCCCGGTCTCTAAATAAATAAATAAAATAAGAGAGAGAAAAAAAAGATTGAACTCCTGACTTTACCCTCCCCCCCACTCCGGTGTGCTTCGCCCACAATCTCCCCTTCTCAGCTAATCCTACTACACTTTCCTGGTTTATTGGGTCAAAAGTCTTGGCATCATCCTTGACTCCTCTCTTTCCCTTATACTCCATATCTAAACTGTCAAAAAAATCCTAGTAACTCTGCCTTCAAAACTTATGCTGAATTTGATCACTTTTTTTTTTGGGGGGGGGCAGGGAGGAAGGCAGGAAGGGAGGGAAGAAGGACGGTAGGGAGGAAGGAAGGAAGGAAGGGAAGGAGGGAGGGAGAGAGGGAAGGGAAGGAAGGAAATCAAGCAATGAGAGAGACATTGCCAACCTGGATCTAGAGGTTTACAAGTTGATTTCTTTTTTTTTTGAGAGAAGGAAAAAAGAAAAAAAAATAAGTAAAGGAGAGGAAGAAAGAGGAAGAGAAAGAGGGAGAGTAAATGGAAATATTGCTTTATTTTGAAAAAAATTGGGTATTAATGATGGCCAATCAATGTTTAATTTAAGCTTATGGGTAGGTGTGATGTGGTATTGACAAGAATGTATATTTTGTGTATTTGAAGTGGAGAGCTCTATAAATATTTATTAAGTTTACTTGTTCCGGATCTGAGTTCAAGTCCTTGGTATCCTTATTAATTTTCTGTCTCATTGAATCTAAGTCTCGTATCTGGGTGTTAGGATCGTTAGCTCTTGTTGTTGCATTGATCCTTTTACCACTATATCTTTGTTGCTTTAAAATCTATTTTATCCCATACGAGAATTGCAACTCCTGCTTTTTATTTATTTATTATTTATTTTTGCTCTCCATTTGGTTGGTAAATATTTCTTCATCACTTTGTTTTGAGTCTTTGTGTATCCTTGCATGTGAAACAGGTCTGGATGTAACATGCCATTGGGTTTTGGCTGTGTCTTTTGATTGGGGGATTTAGTCAATTTAAATCTAGGGTTACTGCCATTTGATGTTGACTGGCTGTTTTATCCATTCATTGGTGTAAATTCTTCTTTATGTTGGTGCTCTTTACTTTATGGTGTATTTTTAGAAAGGCTAATACTGGTTGTTTCTTTCTGTGTGTAATGCTTCTTTCAGAAGCTCTTGTAAAGCAGGCCTGGTGGTAATAAAATCTCTGAGTTCTTGCTTGTTCATAAAAGATTTTATTTTTCCTTCAGTTGTGAAGCTTAGTTTGGCTGGATATGAAATTCTGGGCTGAAGGTTCTGTTCTTTGAGGATGTTGAATATTGGCCCCCACTCTCTTCTGGCTTGTAGAGTTTCTGCCGAGAGATCTGCTGTAAGTCTGATAGGCTTGCCTTTGTGGGTAACATGCCCTTTCTCTCTAGCTGCCCTTAGTATTTTCTCCTTCGTTTCAACCCTGGTGAATCTAACGATTATGTGCCTTGGGGTTGCTCTTCTTGAGGAATATATTTGTGGTGTTCTCTGTATTACCTGGGGTTGAATGTTGACCTGCTTTGCTAGTTTAGGAAAATTTTCCTGAATAATATCCTGAAGGGTATTTTCCAGCTTGGATTCATTCTCTCCGTCGCATTCAGGTACACCTATCAAACGTAAATTAGGTCTTTTCACATAGTCCCACATTTCTTGGAGACATTGCTCATTCCTTTTTATCCTTTTTTCTCTAATATTTTCTTCACGTTTTATTTCATTAAGTTGGACTTTGACCTCTGATATCCCTTCTTCTGCTTGAACAATTCGAGTGTTTAAACCTGTGCATACTTCTCGGAGTTCCTGTATTGTATTCTTCAGTTCCATTAATTCACTCATACTCCTCTCTAAGTTGTCTATTCTCAATAGGATTTCATCAAACCTTTTTTCAAAGTTCCTAGTTTCTTTACGTTGGGCTACAACATGTTCTTTTAACTCACCGAAGTTTGTTATTATCCATTCCTTGAAGAGTGATTCGGTCATCAGGATGTGCTCATTCTCCATCAAGCCTTGTTCCATTATTGATGTGGAACTGTGATCATCTTTAGAGGGAGAGGCGTTCTGACTTTGAGTATTCTCAGCTTTTTTACGCTGGTTTCTTCCCGTCATTGTAAATTTATCCTCCTGTCGTCTTTGAAATTACCAACTTTCAGATTAGGTCTCTTGAGTGGATGTCCAGGTTGTTAGTTCCCAGGGCCAGAGCAGTGGCGTTAAAACTGATGGTGCTTTTCTGCCCAGGATTCTCCTGTCTGGCTTCCTTCTTGTGACCGTAGTAGGCGACTCTGCCTTCCCGGGGCTCCAAACCTCGGTCAGAAGGGGAACCAGTCCCCGTTTACTCTGCGCCGAGCGCTGCTGTGCCGAAGTGCCGTCGCAGCCGCTGCGCCGGGCTCTGGTGTCCTGCTGGGGACCCGTGCGGGTCCTCTGAACCTGTTTACTCTGCTCAGAGAGCTGCCACACCGAGGTGCCAGCAGAACCGCTGCGCCGGCCATGAGAGTAGCGCTGGCCACCCATGTGTTTCCTCCACTGGGGGATCTTCTGCTCCGTGAGCGACCAGAATTTGTCTGAAAGCGTGGCGTCCTCTAGTTCTCTGCGCCTTCCCTGAGAGCTGCAATCCTGGGATGTTGGCGATCGGCCATCTTGGATCGTTCCTTCTTGATCACTTTTTACTAATGCTACTGCGGACTCCTGGATCAAAGCCACCAACGTCTCGCACCTGAGAATCATTCTCCCAGTAAAACTCTCTAAATGGAAAATACCTACTTGTTTGTCTTTTAAAACAAGGGAAGAAGGCAAGACAGGGCATGGGCTTGGGAATTTATTTTCTCTCCTCCTGTCTCCACCACCTCTGATCTGTCTCTCATGCTACCACAGAGAAATCTTTCTAAGAGACAAGTTCCGACCATGCATATCCTGGTTAAGACCTCGGTGACTTCTTGAAGTCTTGAAGGTAAGTTCCAAGCTCCTTCCAAAGGCATGTGAGGTTCTTCGGAGTTGAGTCCCTCCTTCCCCTTCAGGTCGCCTCCTGGGTCTACCCGATGTGTCCTCACTTTACTACTGCAGGTTGCCAGTCAGAGCATTTTTCAGGAAGAAGATGGAGAAAGCAAAGAGGAGCAACATGTTTCTGGAGAAATAATACATAAAGGAAGAAGTGGAGTTGTGAGATAGGCTGATGTGAAGGTGCAGTCTGAGGACAGAGTGCTTTGGGGGAAGAATGAAGTATGAGATGGGAACGGTAAGCAGAGTCAAGATCCTGACAGACCTGGTGGCCACAATAAGACTGGTCACTTAACGATCATGAACACTGCTATGGACAAATATATAGAAATAAGTTTGATTCGCCGGGTGCGGTGGCTCACGCCTATAATCCCAGCACTTTGGTAGGCCGAGGCGGGTGGATCAGGAGGTCAAGAGATCGAGACCATCCTGGTCAGCAAGGTGAAACCCCGTCTCTACTAAAAATACAAAAAAAATTAGCTGGGCATCGTGGTGCGTGCCTGTAGTCCCAGGTACTCCGGAGGCTGAGGCAGGAGAATTGCTTGAACCCAGGAGGTGGAGGTTGCAGTGAGCTGAGATCGTGACATTGCAATCCAGTTTGGGTAACAAGAGCGAAACTCCATCTCAAAAAAAAAAAGAAAGAAAGAAGTTTGATTTAGCTGGGCATGGTGTCTCACTTCTGTAATCCCAGTGTTCACGGACCAAACTGTGGGTTGGGCTGCTATTTCTCATGGCCCAATTGAGATGCAGATTAACTGGGGGAGGAAGAGTGTTTTTATTTCTGTAACCAGTTACAAAGAGAAGGCCTGGCAATTATCACCAGACCGGCTCAAATTTACAACGTTTTCCAGAGCTTATATTACCTTCTAAGCTATATGTCTAGATAAGATATAAGTAATTAACTTAATCTGTAACTAAGGTCTGAGTCTTGAAGACCTTCCTGTGGCGCCTCAGTAAATTTACTTAATTTAAATGGGTGCAGGTGCTGGGGTGATTGTCTTTATTTTGTCTCCTGCTAAATCATGATGGTTTGGGGAATTCCTTCAGACTCCCAATAAACTTGTTTAATCGTGGTTTAAGGTTCAGGAAAGGCCTAGGCAAAATTCTTGGGCTTTTTTTACATTCCAGACTTTGTATAAAGGTACTGGCTTTTAATATTTAATTTAACCACTCAGTCAGTACTGAAACAGTTGTTATGGAGGCCTATGCTAGTGAGACCTGGCCTGCCGTACCAGTACTTTGGGAGGCTGAGATGGGCAGATTGCTTGAGCTCAGGAGCTCAAGACCAGCCTGGACACAGTGGCTCATGCCTGTAATCCCACCATTTTGGGAGGCTGAGGCCAGAGGATGATTTGAGGCCAGGAGTTCATGAACAGCCTGGGAAACAGTGAAACCCTGTCTCTACAAAAAAAAAAAAAAAAAAAAATTAGCTGGGCGTAGTGGCTCATGCCTGTAGTTCCAGCTACTTAGGAGGCCCAGGTAGAGGATCACTTGAGCCCAGGAGGCAAAAGTTGCAATGATCTGAGATCGTACCACTGCACTTCAACCTGGTGGGTGACAGAGCAAGACCCAGTCAAAAACAAACAAAAAAACAAAAAGAAATATTTGATTTAAAACTGGGGGTGTATTTTGCTTTGGAGGTATTAAGCTGAGTGACATAATGGTGTAAAGCAGGATACACATTTCCTTTACGTTTTTTTAATTGACATAAAAATGTCACATATTTATGGGGTATAGTGTGATATTTTGATGCATGCAGAAGATACACATTTCTGCAAAAAAGAGGCAAGAGGCAAAGTTTAATCTGGAGCTAGCTAGACCACAAAAGCAGGCAGAGTGAAGGGAGAAAGCCATTCTGTTTAAATGGCAACATGTCTGGAAGAGCACCCAACTGTGGAGTCCAGAGGTACTGCTGCAGTTGTCCATGTCATTTCTCAGAAAATCAGGATTCTCAACTCTTGCAAACATCAAATGCTAAAATAACAACAACAAAAAAGTGAACTTATACAAGAAATGAGACTCATCTTTCATTTTAATACAATTTCAGATGTAAAAAAACCATAAAAGCATACAAATATAGTAGTATTATATATTGTGAATAACTGGTTATTTAAAAAATTTTGCCAAAGCTTTCTTTAAACAAAAAAGCCCACATTTATCTTTTAATCCCTTGGATTGCATGCCAAAAATTCTACAATTTGAAAATGGGCCTTAAATCAAAAAAGGCAGATAGTATCAACTGGCAGTTGGTAAGACCTTGAAGGATTTTAAGCAGGGTAGTGAGATGATTCCATTAGAAAGAATACTCTAGAAGATAACACAAGCAAGGAGGAAGAAAGATCTGACCACAATAATGTGGTGGAAAACCAACAGATAAGGCAAGTATCTGGGGCGAAACTGATAAACTCATCCAACTGGGACCAGGAGTCTTAGTAAAGATTGAGTTGTCTGTGGAGGACAGAAAACCCAAGAAACACTGTATTAAAGTAGAAGTTTCTTTCTTTCTCAAAGATAAGAAACTCGGAGCAGTCCACATGGGGGTTCCATGATTCTCAGAGACCTGGCTATTTCCAGCTCATGGGTCCTCCTACCTTGCTGCTCCCCCACCCTCAGCACACGGCTCCAACCTCATGATACAACAAGGTAGTTAGAGCTCCAGCCATCCATGTATCTTATATACATTCCAGATTAAGAGAATAGAAAAAAGGTTAAAAAGAAAGTAAAGTTAACTATTAAGGACACTTTCTAGAGGTCATAATTGACAATTCCACTGAGATCCCATTGGACAGAACTTAATGGCATAGCCTAACTGCAAAGAAGGTTGGGAAATATCTACTTCTGGGTGGCCACGTATCCAGCTAAACATGGTTTTACTACTAAGGATGAAAAGATACATAGGTATTAGGAAACAGCTAATGATCTCTGTCATGCCAGATGTATAACCTGGAGAGGAAAGAAGAAGGGCAGATTACTGAGGTGTGTGAGGGCGCTGTATTAACTTGGAGGATTTTGTACCTTCAGAATTGTTCTTTTCTGGCCGGGCGTGGTGGCTCACACCTGTAATCCTAGCATTTTGGGAGGCTGAGGTGGGTGGATCACCTGAGGTCAGGAGTTCAAGACCAGCGTGGCTATCATGGTGAAACCCCATCTTTAAAAAAAAGAATTGTTCTTTCCCAAACAGATCTCTAGTTCTGGCCCCATGCCTTGATTCCTGCGAAGTCCACCTGAAAATCTGCCCACCTCCCATTCTCCATGCTCAGTCCTACCATTTTTCCTAATAATAATCTGCTCATCCTTCAAATTCCATCTCAAATGCTGTATCAGTCATGACATTATTCTTGACCTTCCTCAGACAGAACTTGTCCCTCTAGAACTTCATGTATAGTTTTCCTTGGGTCTTGATCTCCTCTTAACACCATGTTGTTTTAGGTCATTAGTATGGCTGGGTACTAGAGTATAAATTATCCAAGAGGTAGAACAGAGCCTTCCCCAATTATTTTCTCATTAGCACAATGCAGTAGAATGCATTTAATAAATATCTGCAAATTACATTGAATATTTCAAGAAAGGAAAGGTATATGCAAAGGAAGGGAGAAAATGTGCATCTTTTTTCCCTTTTAAGGGAAGTATTTGTGCAACAATTGAAATTTCCTGTAAATGCATTTCAAAACATGATCTTTGCTAATGTTGCCATTCCTTTTTAGAGGCTTAATTTGGTGTTACTTGTTTTGCTGTACAAAGGGTGGTTGCTTCTCATTTCCCAGGTTGTCCTAAAAGCTCTTGCTAACACAAGGAAGAGTAACACTAAAGTGGTTAAAATAGACAAAGTAAAAGCCAACGGCAATAATCATATTAGCTAACATGTAACAAATGCTCAATCTGTGCCAATCACAGTGCCAAGCAGTTCCCATACTTTATCTCATTTTATCTTTTCAGCAACTCCATGGGCCAGAGGGGATTGAGGGACTAAGTAACCTTTCCAGGGGAACAGCAGGGCTGGAATTCTTCTTGTTCATATGACTCTATAAATATAGGAATTAATTATTTTCATAATATTTTATATAGATCGTCTTTTTCCTCTTAAAGTCTCCTTTGGTAGCTAGACCCTGATATTACCCTTCTTTTATTATCATTAATACTATTATTTGTAGAGATAGGGATTCACCATGTTGCCCAGGCTGAACTTGAACTCCTGGGCTTAAGAGATCTGCCTGCCTCAGCTCCCCAAAGTGCTGGGATTACAGGTGTGGGCCATTCTGCCCAGCCTTACCCTTCTTTTATAGATGGAGTGGAAAGCCTCACTTTTTGAAGCACTCTCAATTCACCATTGGATATCAATAATACTCCAACTGGTTGTAAATTGTGAATTTTATACATTCTATATTTGGGGTGAGTGGGAGCTTAGAAAACAATTCCTACTGTATATTTATTTTTTGATGAATATATTAATGGAGGAATTTATTTGTGGTTGTCTGTGGATATTTTTATTGAAACACAAGTGGCATAAACTCTGTGGGTTCCTGGTAATCAATAATAAAAGATGATGATGTTGACATTCTTTTCATTAAAACAAACTGTCCTTCTCCATACTAGATAAAGGAGATGATTTGATTGTGTATTATTTGAGTAAATGAATTCTATGGTATCTGTTGTATTTGTCACCCTAGATTTGGTGACCTCAAAAAATGTTTGCAGCTCTGGGTGGTGACTCACACATGTAATCCCAGCACTTTGGGAAGCCAAGGCAGGTGGATCCCTTGAGCTCAGAAGTTTGAGACCAGCCTGGGCAATGTGGCAAAATCCCCGTCTCTACAAAAAATATAAAAATTAGCTGGGTGTGGTGATGGGCGCCTGTAGTCCCAGCTACTTGGGAGGCTAAAGCACAAGAATTGCTTGAGTCCAAGAGGTTGAATGTGCAGTTAGCTGTGATTGAACCACAACATCCAGCCTGGGCAACAGAGCAAAACCTTGCCAAAAAAAGACAACAACCCCAAAATGCAAATGTTGATCATAGATTCTTATACCCTATGAATTAGGACCTATGCATATGTAAGGTATTAGATTTCATAGCTTGGAATATTTTTATTTTGTTTTCTTTGGCCTGCAGGGGCCAACACAAGGATATGCAGAAATACAGCAGCTTTCTAATCATTATTGCTGGAGCCAAATTTCATCACCTTTGATAGAGAATTGAACCTTACTGGCATGCTCAATCCATCAACTATCCCTCACACCTCTGAAATCTTTACTTTCTTCTTCTTCTTCACTGCCTTTTTACCTCTGGGTCGATCCTTCTGCAGAAACTTTCCTCTTCTCCAGAAGCCCTTTCACCTCTGTATCTAAACATGTTAAAGTTTCTCTTGCCCTAAAAAGCAAAAATTAAAAAAACACTTTCCCAATGCTGCATTCCTTTCTAGCTACCCCTTAATTTTCCCATCTCACGTTGGCCAAGCAACTTGATAGTGGTTTATGCTCCACCTCCCTCTTCTCTTTATTGCTCAATCCACTGCTCTCTGGCTTTCTTCAACCAAATCACAACAGTCAACAAAACCACCACCTTCCCCACTCTCATCCCACGGCCAAAATCTAGAGATTTTCACTTCTTATTTCAGTGTCCTCTGGACTGCATCTGGCGTTGTCGGTTGGATCTTTCTGGTTTATTTCATGGTTTCTCTTCTAGCCCTTTTCAAAAAATTAAATTCTGGTGTTTTCTCAGCTTCCAACCTGTTTTCCTTGCCCTTCTCTTTACAGACTCTTCTTGGGTTAAGCTTACGCATTGTCATAATTTCATCCACCACATTATGTGACGCTGTCATGTCTACCTGACACCACCCCAGGGCTATGGACTTAGACATCCAAATGATTCATGGACGTCTCCACTTTGACTCCCGTAGGTTCTCAAATTTCATATGTCCAAAATTGAATTTAGCATCTTCCCCTTATATCTGTTGGATTTAGTTTGTATATATGTACCTACCAAATCTCATGTTGAATTATAATCTTCACTGTTGGAGATGGAGCCTGGTGGGAGGTGTTTGGGTCATGGAAGGCAGATCCCTTGTGGCCTGGTGCTGTCCTCGCCACCACTTGAGATCTGATTGTTTAAGTGTGTGGCGCTGGCCCTCCACTCTCTCTGTCTCTTGCTTCTCCTTGGGCCATGTAGAGGCCTGCACCACCTTTACCTTTTGCCATGATTATAAGCTTTCCTGAGGCCTACCCAAAAGCAGATACCCGAGCTATGCTTCTTGTACAGCCTGCATAACTGTAAGCCAATTAAGCCTCTTTTCTTATAAATTACCCAGTCTCAGGTATTTATAGCAATGCCAAGTACAGCTATACTGTCCACTTCATACAGATTACTATCTCTGGTTAATGACTATCTAGCCACTGAAGCTGGGCCCCCTTAGGCTCTTCTCAATCTGTGAATCCACCTACCTATGTTTCCTTCCATTCATTCCTTCCTCTCTATCCTAACTTACCTATGTCAGGTCCAGCATTTTCTGATTGAGCCATTTTAATTGTTTCCTAAATCTCCTGCTTCCGATTTTGATACTGCATTTTATAACATGAGTCTGACCACGCATATCAGTCCCCTGAAGAAAACTCTTCAATGGGTCCCCCACTGATGCACCCAGGATTAAAAGGCCAGCTGTTTGTTTTTCAAAACCTAGCCTCTACCAATTTTTCCAGTTTTAATTTTGAGGCCCCACCCAAACGGCAAGGCATCCTTCAGCCCTCCTTCACCTGCCACAAGGGGCCCAGAGCTGAGATAGATATCCCGGCTCTGCAATCCCATTGCGACCGGTGCGTAACTTTTACGGAAAATCTTTAGTTTCTAAGATGGGAATGTTGGCTTTCTCCGTTTGAGATCTGCAGGGTCTCGGTATGTATGTAATACACACTTAAACTGACTGAGCAGCAGCTCTTTAAATCTTGAATTACAGCTGAAAGAAAATAACCTTCGCGTCTCCCCGTCGGGGAATCGAACCCCGGTCTCCCGCGTGACAGGCGGGGATACTCACCACTATACTAACGAGGATTTGCACGGAAGAAAGCCTTCTGAAAGACCGTTTCTAAGTTTTCGCTCCGCCCCGCCCCGCCCTCGCTAAATGCTACGACCAATGAATTTGATCTTCTTATGTTTGCCACTACATCTTCCACCGAAGTTGAACAGAGCCAAAATGGTACCGTTCAGTTTTACCTCCCTCTCCATGTCTCATCATTTCCCTCAGGCCACCCTTCTAACTGCCCTGACTCCCCACCTCTTCTCCAGCTCCGACTCCCCTCCTCTTCTCCAGCTCCAGAAGCACTCTCAGTCCCTCTCAGCACCCCTAACAGACACGCTCCCAGGTAGCCAAGCGCACGCTTGCCGCGCTGCACCATGGAACTTGTAGTTCCTTCGCCGCCATCCCCCCTATGCTCCTCTGTCTTTAAGAAACTTCCTTTCCCGGCGTGCACCGCGAATCCCTCCTCTTTTTTTTTTTTTTTTTTAACTCTCACTCCCTCCTCAGGTTCTCAATCGACGAGTCTTCAGGTGTGGGTCGCTGTGCGGCGTGATCCTCCAGAGCCATGCCCGAGGTAGTGGATACTTGTTCGTTGGCCTCTCCAGCTTCCGTCTGCCGGACCAAACACCTGCATCTGCGCTGCAGCGTCGACTTCACTCGCCGGACGCTGACCGGGACTGCAGAGCTCACGGTTCAGTCTCAGGAGGACAATCTGCGCAGCCTGGTATGGTGGGACGCCTGCCCAGTGCCCGCCTCTCCCGGGCCCCCCCGCCCCTCGCCCCTCGCCCCTCGCCCATCGCCCATCGCCCATCGCCCTTCGTCCTTGCGGGCTCCTGGATCTCCCGCCGCGGCCCCTGCCCAGCCCCACGTCTCCATCTGCTCTTCTGTAGCCTCCAGCCAACTCCTGTTCGGCACTTCGTCTTCAGTCCTCAGCTCTCCCACAGCAATCCCCTCTCAACCCAGCTCACGCCTCTGCATCCCTCCCCTCACCCTCCCACTTATACTTAAGTCTCTTTCGCCCCTCGCCGGGATCCTCTCTCCAGTACCTAGGCACATCCAAGCGCCTCGTCCACTCCTCTCAACTCACCCAGCCCTTAGGTGTCATCTTTGCTATATCCCCCATAATCCTAGTTCCCGGCTCTAATTACTCCATGGCCTCCTCATTGCCTCGGCCTGCGGCCCACAACCCCCTTCTCAGGCCCAGGAAAACCCAGCCCCCTGCGCACCCTTCTCGGTCAACAGTCTCACCCAAACCTCAGATTCCATGTACTGTCGATCCCTGATCCCACTGTTCCCTCCCTGGAACCCTGATTTCAATCCGCAGTTCTACAGAGCACCACCTATCCGTCTCCTTCCTAGTTCCCTGGATCTCCCTGCTAGTCGTTCTCAAGCCCCTTAGGATTCCCAGCCCCGGGCAGGCCTCTTCTCTCCGCTCAGCTTTGAAACTTCCAGTCCCTGCTTGCTAACTTCAGGGCGCAGCTCTTTCTCTTCGGGGTCCTTTCTACCTTTGAATCTGATTAACTTTCTTCTGATAATTTAAGGACGGGTGGGACATTCAAGTTTTCTAAGAATGATTCAATACGCTTTATTAATAGTTGGTTCCAAGGAGCCAAGTAATTATATCACTTAGAAAACACGTCTTTCTACAAACTCTGCAACCATTGGAATGAAGAAAGATTGTAGATTCATGGAATGTTATTCAATGATTTTACCTGTATCATTTAACCTGTATTTAATGTTCCTGCTCAAATTGTATTTGGTTTGTACCTTTCACCTGAAGAATTTCATAGAAGAGCATTTTAGAAATAAGAGGGTCATGAAAAGATAGCCAAGTTCGGCTTCTTCACCAGGGCAGGATGCTACATGTGTATTTAACACAGTGTAGCATGGTGAAATGTACTAAAGCACATCAATAAGCAATCAGATCAGGCAGATAAGAATTGGTGGGTTTCAGGCCTCTTTTTCCTATTTGTGTAATAGATCTGCATTTTGATTTCATTAATATGAACTAATAAGTACTTAACTTTCTTACTCTTTGTCCTTTAACATTTTGCTAAACTCATTGATTTGAAAAATAGGTCGATTCCTCTATGTACCGATATGTAATCACCAAAAGTACTATACAAAAGAAAATAAAGGTATTATAAGTAAGAAGGTATCTATTTCCTTGTACATTGCACTTTGGTCTTCTTGAACTACCAGCTATCTTTAATTGCAGTAGCAACTTTGGACAAGACTGAAGTCCTATTACAGTGCAGTTTCTCCTCATTAAACGAACGAACATTTTTATAGCTGTTTGCTGCTTAATATGGCCTCACACTCACCTCTGTTTTGTAAAATAAAAACGTTAAAAAAATTATTATTTCAAGTTCAGGTGTACATGTACAGGTTTGTTATATAGGTAAACTTGTATCATGAGGGTTTGTTGTACATATTATTTTGTCATCCAGGTATTAAGCCTGGTACCCATGCGTTATTTTTCCTTATCCTCTCCCTTCTCCCACCCTCCAACCTCCAATAGGCCCTAGAGTGTGTGTTCCCCAATGTGTGTCCATGTGTTCTCATCACTTTTGTAAAATAAAATCTTTCCCTCTGTTCTATAAATAAGCAAGAATCAGGATGTTTAAATTTTGAAAAGAATGTCCCAATCTAAAAACCTGCTCATTGTCTTAACATTCCCCAAATCTAGAGAAAAGTAGTATTTTAAAATTATGATTTCTGGTTGGCATGTCTGTTTAGCAAACTGGAGCCTGGAATTATAATAAGTTAGATTTTATACAAGGAAGGCAGTTTATAATACAAAATGACATCTGTTTATAATTGCTTATTTATGACAAAAATCTTAGACCAGGAGCTTATCCTTATTAATTAATATTTATTTAAAGTTAACTTGTTTCTTTCCTCCAGTGAATTGTGGACTCTTGAATGTAGGGACTGTTTCATAACTCTTTGTGTCTCAAATTCCTACTATAGTCTATTTCTGGCATGTAGAGGACATTCAGAAGTTTGATTAATGGAGGAATTCAATTAGAAAACAGTGCTTAAGCTTAACATGGGCTACAATGATAATAGTGCAAGCTGTATTTCAGAGGTGAGATGGGAAGACCCATGCAGTGCCAGTGCTGAGTGAAGAGAGAGACGGCATGTCTTCTTTTCCTCTCCATTCTTGGAGTCTGTGATGTTGAGGAATTGCTTAATCAGACAAATTCTCAGCTTTCTAAAATTCTTTTCAAATTTTGGTTTATTTACACTGACATTTGATCCTCCAAATTGATGATGACTTTCAAACATTTGTTTCTTTTCATTGAAACTTTCAGAAATATATAGGTGTTCTTTTGGTTTGCGGCTCAAAGAGGTTTTAGTGTCACGGGCAAGGCAGAAGCCCGCAGTTGAACAACAGGTATTTCTGACTGCAAATCATCTTGTCTTCACTAAGTAAGTGGCTGACTGGGAATCAAATCAAGGTGGTTTTTCAGTTTTAGTTTTAGTTTTGTGTTTCATCCATAAACCCATGTTTCCCCCCCCATCATATCCCTGTAGATAGAAAGTAGAAAATGTAAATACAGACATCATAATGAGGCATAAAGCTTTTTTTAAAAAACTCTGCTTTTTTCTAGAAAGAATGGAGACTGCTTGAAGCAACATATATTATATAAGATAAAAAATAATGAAATGACTTGGAGGAAGAGAGAATAAGGATAGGAGAAACAAAATCCACATCATAAAGCCCTCTATACATTAAAAGAAGTGGGCCACAGGGTTGACATGGAGCTTCCTACTGGCCTGTGCAAAAAAGGAATCAGATATATATTCCATCTGAAGTGATCAGCTGCCAAGAAGTACAACTGATTTTTGGAGGGTTTGTGGGGGAGGCATTGTTCAAAGAGTATACTGTGAAATATAGCAAATTATGTCCCATCACTAGTAGAGCTTTTTCTTTTAACTGTATGTCAGCATCTTGGCCTTGCACATAGTTGATCCTTAACAAATGTTTCTTTAAAAGTACCAAATCCAACTTGTCCACTCTCTAGTTTTCTTTATTTTTCTTTCTTATTATAATTTTTGACCAATTTTTTAAAAATAACGTCACTGAAATTTGAAGGGGAATTTTCAAAAGTAATTTGCAAATGATAGTTGAGGCTTAGGACTTGAGATAAACAGCTTAAACATTGCATTTTTTGTTTTCTCTTGGTCTAGGACCTGCTTCAGGCATTAATTGACACCTAGTGTTTTTGAGACACAGTGCTAAAGCCTGGGAATACAGACCTAAGTAACATTCTCTGTTTTAGAAGCCTCAGTCTAATGGAAAAAGAAATCATTATAATGCAGTACAATGTCTTATAGGAAAGGGTAGGGCCAACTGCAGTACAAACACAGGGAATATCAAAATGTTTCACAAAAAAAGAGTTGTCCCTGTGACACTGTGACACTTCTGATTCTGAACAGATTTGGAAAGTTTAGGCAATATAGAAAACACAATATGTTCCACTGGGAAATGACTAAGTTAATTCATCTATATAAGCATGAGTTGTTATAAACACAATATACTCAAATCAAGTTTTTAAAACAAATTACCTTTGAATAGCTATTCAGATCTAGGTATGATGAAGAGACTAGAGAGGTACTAGGATATGAAGGAGTAACCCTATTATTTTTAATAAGCTATAAACCATATCCTCTACTAATTTATAGTAAGTATAACAGATGCAGTACCCCAAAAGAAAGTGTCCTGAAATAAATAATTGCCCATTAGAAGGTATTCTCATATCAAATTCAGCTCTCTTAAAAAGATAAGAAAAGGAAAACAAACCAGGGTGGAAATTTCTTCCCAAACAAAAATTGTTGACTCCAGAGAGGTGGGAATCAAGTTTAGTGATTGTCCTTGTGACAATTTCTGAGCTTATTATGCCTGGTTAGCTAATATAAAAGAGGGGCAGCTTGGGAATGGCGGGTTCTTGGCCTTGAAGCCAGGCCAGATTTCAGAAAAGGAAAAAAAAGCCAGAGGTAGGGAGATTTGATGGAAAGCAGTTCTACCAGTCCAGGGCCTGACCTGGGATAGTAGTGGAAGGAAAGGAAAAGTTTTGAAGACATTGTGAAAGAACAACTTCTAAGTGGCTGCGTGGGATTAGGAACTGGGATCAAACCTTAGGTGACTGGAAGAATTCCTTTAACAGAATCAGGAAGTCTGGGGAGGAAGCTGATTTAGGGAGTATAAGAGTCATGTTTGGAATTTTTAGGAGCCTATGCAATATGAGGTGCTATGTCCCATGGAAATGTTGATCAGGCAATTAGACTGACGTCCTGGGGAGGGAATACAACTGTAGAAATAGAATGGCAGGCATCTTCATAGAGATACTAGTTGAAGATGTGGGCATGAGTAAGAGCTAGGGAGTGAAGAATATGGCAAGAAAATCAAAGGACCGGGCCCGGAACATTGGAATACAGCCATAATTGGGAGTTGGAATAAATAAGGGGAAAGGAAAAAAAATTAGACGAAAAACCATTTGTGATTTATGTGTACAGGCAAAGAAGCGAAGGAAGGGGTTTTAACCAGATGACATGGTCCATAAGGGCTGTGAGTAGACAGAGGTCAACGTTATTGGACAGAAAAGACTTTGTTGATTGGGGTGGGGATTGCCCTTTCCATAGCAAAGGAGCTAGAAGCCAGACTGAAGAAGGTGAGAGGGAGAATAATTGATGAGGAAGTAGTAGCAGCCATAAATTGTCCTTGGAGGTTAAGAAAGGAAGGAGGGGCCGGGCGTGGTGGCTCAGGCCTGTAATCCCAGCACTTTGGGAGGCAAAGTTGGTGGATCACCTGAGGTTAGGAGTTTAAGATCAGCCTGGGCAACATGGTGAAACTCCCTCTCTACTAAAAATACAAAAATTAGCTGGGCATAGTGGTGCCTTCCTTTAATCTCAGCTACTTGGGAGGCTGAGACAGGTGAATTGCTTGAGCCCAATTCAAGGAGACAGAGGTTGCAGTGAGCCAAGATTGTACCACTGCACTCCAGCCTGAGCAACACAGTGAGACTCCCATCTCAAAAAGGAAGGAGGAAAACTAGAGTAGTTAGTGGGTAGATCCATCAAGTGGAATTTTGTTTATAGTTAGGAAACAGTCTTGTGGCATAGGAAGGTTCAAAATTCTAGGATAGGAGATTGATTGAGAAATAATTAAAGGTTATGATTTCTAGGGCTCAGGATTTGGGGGATAGAAAATACTCCAACACTTGTTGCCTCTCCTTCCTGCCCAAAGCAGTTAGTTGTCCTTAATTGGCCATGGCAAGTAGATATGGTCCCCAACCCTCTGCAGAAGCATTTGGTCCAAGTTGCCATACCAGGTTGGGCTTTTTCTAGATATACAACAACAGTGATATGCAGTCTGCTGATTTGCTTAATGAATGCAAAGGTTGAAAATACATGGGAGTTGGACTACATGAGTTCTAGGAGGAAATATATTGTGTAGTATATTGAGGAGCCAGAGTGAAAGAAACTTAAGTTATAGGTAAAGTTTTTCATAATAGAGAAAATTTTAGGAGACAGAAGCAAACATATTTTGATTTAGATTTGACTATTACTTTAAAGCCCCAAATTTGTGTGACTGTCCTAGGGTTACTTAACAATATATATGCAAATCTTAGAACCCCAAAATTTTCAGGACGCTTAGAGTCCGAAAAAATGAGACCCGGACTTACTTTTGATTTCTTTAATTCTTGTAATTTCACTCTGTATTTTACTCTCCACAAGCAACTAGTTGTTGTAATCTATATCTAATACTAGTTTTTTTTTTTTTCCTGCTAAATAAAACAATTTTCTTACTATTTAAAAATGCTGATTTTAGGTCTTGGATACTAAGGACCTTAAAATAGAAAAAGTAGTGATCAACGGACAAGAAGTCAAATATGCTCTTGGAGAAAGACAAAGTTACAAGGGATCGCCAATGGAAATCTCTCTTCCTATCGCTTTGAGCAAGTATGAATGTCGTGATCTTTCTCTTTTATAGCTAAATCGTAGGGGAAAATATTTTTAACTAATATAGATGTTTTTTCTTTTTAAAATTTAGTTTGTAAATATGTAATGATTGGTATACTACTTCTGATCCGTTCAGATTGAAGTTGGTACAGCAGTATATAATTTTATATACTTAGGATACTAAAAACACTGTTTGTATATAATCCTCACAACAAGGACTTTGGGAACTGTAGTTTTTAAATGATTCATCCTTTCACTAATATCTAGAGTGATGGTGGGGGCATGCCATCATAAGGAGGCATTTCAAGATAACCTGGGCAGCTTTTACAAGCTGTATACTCCTTGCCTGTGCCCCAGAGGCCAGCTGCATTTATTAATGGGACAATGATAATGCCAAAGGTAGAACTGTTATGGTGTTGCAATCTTGGGATAAGTGCTTTAAGTGCTTTCTTTTATCTAAGTCTTACAGTGGCCCTGCTGGTATGATCTACACTTAAAGATGAGGAAAGGGAACCTTTTAGAAATAACTTACTCAAGAAAGCGGCAACCAGAATTGTCCTGTTGGGGGTATATGCCACCTCTTGATATATTGGGGAAGGGAAAAAGGGTGAAAACTTTTGGCCTAGAACAAGGGTGAGCTACCCTAGTTATTCAGTGGCCAGTGTTTTCATGCCTTCTCTTTCCCTTTAAGAGAAGGGAAACCCTTAAGTCTAACTTGTGAGGTAGCTGTTATTCACCCCATTCCTTAAGGAAACTGTGGCATAGGGAGGTCAAATAATTTGCCCAAGTTTATAGTACCAGTAAGTGGTAGAGTCAGGATTCGAACATGGGCAGGGCTGCTGGTCTCTAAGGCTCTTGCTGTTACCTTATTATCCATGCTTCTCAAGCTGTCTGGGATAAAAGACTAGTTTTTGTCCTCTTCAATCTGCCATAGACTAATACTTTTGTAAAATGCAATAAAAATGAAATAGGAGGAAGAGATGAAATACAAGCACACATTTTTTTATTATTAGATTCAACAGACATAAAAATGACTCTGAAAGTTTTGCAGTGCTGACTCTCACTTGAGTCAGTCTGGTCCTGTCTTTTCCTGGGCCAATAACACTTTGCAGACTAGCACTGCTCTCTATCATGCTGTGGCACCTGCTGCTGTGGTAGTTGAAACTCCAAAATGATTTCTGTCACTTTTTCACTCTAATAAAAGATTAAATGAGGCTGGGTATGGTGGCTCATGCCTATAACCCCAGCACTTCGGGAGGCTGAGGCAGGCAGATCACAAGGTCAGGAAAGCAAGACCATCCTGGCCAACATGGTGAAACCCTGTCTCTACTAAAAAAAAAAAAAATACAAAACTTAGCTAGGCTTAGTGGCACACGTGTGTAGTCCCAGCTACTCAGGAAGCTGAGGCACATGAATTGCTTGAACCCAGGAGGTGGAGAAAAAAAAGATTAAATGATATCACAGATGCAACCTACGTGACACACAATGGGGAACTCAACCCATGTTAGTTGCTGTTACGCCTTTGCTAGCAATTAGCATGGGAGAAGTCAGAAGACCCAAAGGCAGGGATTTGGGAAGGAAAACTGAGAGGAGACTTACCCACTGAGGATGCGGCATTCGTGGAGCTTACTGTCAGTCAGTGATGAGAATGCATACTATATGACTTATATTATTCGGTGTATGTATTCTGAGTTTAAATTTTAACTAGATGGAATTATACTCTACTAATACATTTATTTCTTTCATATAGAAATCAAGAAATTGTTATAGAAATCTCCTTTGAGACCTCTCCAAAATCTTCTGCTCTTCAGTGGCTCACTCCTGAACAGACTTCTGGGAAGGAACACCCATATCTCTTTAGTCAGTGCCAGGTAAAAAGGATTCCAGAATGATTTCTGATGCAGAAAATTCCCAGCACATAGGATTGAATGAAGCAAAATGAACAGTGGTTTTATGATATGTGGGTTTTACCTAATGTAATGTTTTAATTTATCTTACAGAAACATAGACAGATTATGTATCTTCATTTTGTCGTTCACTATGAATACACTCATGCATTATTTTAAATAAGAAGCTTCTTTCAGTTTGGAAATATGTCCACCTAGATTGGACTTTCTAGGTCTGCTCAGAACTTGGCAGAGAGTAGGTATTCAGTAAATAGTCAGAAAATGGAGGAAAAATATTAATAAATAACATGTACTGGTTATGAAAAATGCTAATAGTAAAGAAATGGAAAGTGAAAGATTTAATTTCCAAACCTTTGCCAGACGCCATTGTCCAGAGGTAACCACCGTTGAATGTAGTGGTGAATATGGTAACCGCCATTGAATATGGAAAGCTATGGATTGTAGCTTTCCATATTTTTCTTAAACTTTTACAAACATATGTATTATATAAATATATTAGTTGTATCTTTAAAATTACATGACTTGAACTACTTCTGTTTTATGTTTTAAAACTAAGGGTAAAGAGCCATACAATTAGAGACAACCTGTCACAAGGATAATGCATTTCAGGGTGCCTTCTGAAAGAAAAAGACCTACTTTTCATAATAATCAAATAATTTATAATTAAAGGAACTGACTCATTTGAAGAAGCATTTCGCTGGGTTCTTTGTATGTTTCATCCTCCCAACATTCCTGTGTGTTAGGCTCAAATTTGAATACAAGTTCATTTTAAAAAGGAATTAGCCAGAGTTAGATTCCATCTAAAAAAAAAAAAAAAAGGAATTAGCAAATGAATCAGACCTGTTTACTTTCTGTGGACACTTGAAACATCTTTTTAATCGAAGAAATCCTCAGTTTAATAATCTAAAAGAGATATAATGTTCTACACAAGATTGCACAAGTTGCACAATCTCTATCTCATGAATATCTGATTTTCAGGCAGTGTTTCTTAATAGAATGTCTATTAACTAAAGTTGGCAAGAAATGTAAGATTTGTGAGTCATAAAAATGTTAATTTTGAATATATTCCATTTCTTATTGGCAGCAATGTTGGGAATATGGGAAACATTTCAGCTCAATTAATAAATTATTACAGCTGATAGGAGACATGTAGACATGATTTTGTTTGATGAATTTGCTTACAGTTGTTCTGTATGCATATTTGCCTGGGTTTGGTCTTATCCAATGAGATACATTTAAAAACCCCTTTGGTATTGCCATGTCATCTAACTAGAGACCATTAAGGAACTCTAGAGGCATGGTCTTGGAACTTTATTTTGGGAGAGAGAACCAGGTAGCTCTTCTAGTCCTACAGGTAGCTCTTCTAGTCCTACTTAATCCATCTAGAGGTTCTTTAGGAGCCTGTATCTTTGGAGAATTTTCTAGAACTGAAACGAAAAGACCTGGAGTTTGGGGGTTTTAAGAAAGTTTGTGGTAGGATGAAGTATGTTTAGGATTTGTAATAGCTTCAGAGAAGGGAGTTAATATCAGAATTCCTTTAAGTTTAGTAGACTGTCTTAATTTAGTAGACTGTCTCAATGCGTTTCCATTGCTTACCAGCAGTAGACAGACTTATTTAAATAGACCAGGTATAAAATTATAGGTGCTCTTTTTTATTTTTTGATATATGGTTTTACTGTATTGCCCAGGCTATAGTGCATTGGTGGGAACTTGGGTCACTGCAGCCTATAACTCCTGGGCTCAAACTATCCTTTCACCTCAGCCTCCTGAGTAGCTGGGACTACGGGGTGTGCACCACCATGCCTAGCTAATTTCTTTTGTGTAGAGGTAGGATCTCACTATGTTCCCCAGGCTGGTCTCAAACTCTGGAGCTCAAGCAATTCTCTCATCTGAGCCTCCCATAGTGCTGGGATTATAGGAGTAAGCCATGGCACCCGGCCTCTGGCCGTACTGGATGGAACCAATGTTAATAGCAGATTAGTATGGCAGCAGAGAAACACTTTGCCTATGATTTGAATGAATATGTCTAGATGGTATTGAGAGAGACTGTTCTTTCTGCCTTCTTTGCATCTTTGTTTTTACTTTCAAGATTTGCTGCAAGATTGAAGTGTCAAGACTATAGCAACATTTTTCAGGCTGTGTTCATTAGGACATAGAGAGATTAAACCAGAGAGAAATGGGTTTTGTGTTAAAATAAGTGTAAGAAACAGGTTTCTTTATTGTAGGTCTTTTCAGAGCCTTCTGGAGTGTAATGTTCAGTGGCTCTGCAAGACATCGGTGCAGTATGCCATGCTTCTCAGGTCTGTTTCACTACAGAGCCCCTTTTTCTCAGGTTTCTAAAAGCTTCTCACTGGGCACTACTGTCACCCAGAGCATAGAGTAGGAAACACTACTTAACAGTTTCTCCATGCTTCAGCTGAAATGTGAGAGTTAACCACAGATTAAAGTGGAAACTCTAATTTTGTAAAAGTCCAAGAATCTATTTTTGGACTTTAAAAGATCCCAAGAAATGAGACCTGTTTTAAATAAATAAATAAATAAATAAATAAATAAATAAATAAATAAATGTCTGTGTGTGTGTGTGTGTGTGTGTGTGTGTGTGTGTGTCTAAGAACAATGCTGCAATTTTTAATGATTTCTTAATGACTTGATTTATAAGAAAGAGAAATAACTATTTCTTCTTGTTTCTCCCTCTTTCAGGCCATCCACTGCAGAGCAGTCCTTCCTTGTCAGGATACTCCTTCTGTGAAATTAACCTATACTGCAGAGGTAATTATTACAAATTATTAGATGAATTAAATGATGCAAATCAGCAAATACAGTATAAATGATAAGCAGATATATTAATTGAATTCTTAGAGCTAGAATTATTTATTTTTCTATTTTCCTCCTATTAGAATTATTTTTCTTAATGAAATTCTACCTGAAATATATAAAAAAGAGGCTGTGGCACTCATTCTGAATCTCTACTTTAAAAGCAGTTTTAAACATTTTAACTGTGGAAAAAAAGGAAATGGAAGCCAATCTGACAGTTAAAAAGGAATTCAGGATCTTAGATGTAAAAATAAGAACTTAGGAACAATTGTTACTTAACTTTTAAAAATTGACATTTGCAGGATTCAGGTTTCTATAAATGCATTCTGTAGCCATATAAACCTAGTGGGCATGTATTCCAGACTTGTCTGTATACAATGTCAACTTATTCCTTTGGTAGGTACCGCTAATCCTTTTTGGAAAAGGTGGACTATAATTACTAAATAATCCCTATATCAGAGGCTAGACCTACTTAGACCAAGCAAATAGAATGAGTACCAGCCCGTATTTATGGGGACTTCTTACTTCCCAAATCATCCCACAACCATATTACACCTAGGATAGTGCAATGATGTATTATACTTGGAGGCAAAGAATTCCAGGGCTCTGGTTCTTCTCTACCACTTAATAACTGTGTGAAGTCCCAGCTACTCGGGTGGCTGAGGTGGGAAGATCACTTGAACTCAGAAGTTCAAGGCCAGCCTGGGCAACAGAGCAAGACCCCATTTCTAAAAAAATAAATAAATAATAATGTGACCCGTGAGCAAGTTTTATGACCACAACCTAAGTTGCTCATATATATAACGTATCACCACCTAAATGAAGGAAGGTGGCTAAACCACATTATTTCCTGAAGGCTTTTGTGCTTTAGAATCTATAATTATTGTAGCACTGGTTCAGGAGCTCCGAATTCTGTGCCTCCCTCATCAGAGTTTTGCATCCTGAGCCATGCAAGAAGAAATGAAACTTTAGCCCCTACTGGAATGTATTCTTGCTTGATCTTTAATACTTGGCAGAGTCCTTTATTCTGGCATTCGTCAGAAATCAAACTTGCAGAATCACGGAGCTAGGATACACAGTTAAATGACCCATAAGGGTCTTTTCCATACAGATTTCCGGAGAAAATTGCTTCACAGTTTTTGGCAATAAATTTTAATTTTTCACAGCTACTACTTTTAAAAGATTCCTCTATTTGTAACTCCAAGTATGAAAAAAAAGTTGTTCAAAACTATTCTGTCCTACAGTGAGTATAATGTCCTTTTGAATCTGTTTTATGAGTGTCTGGGGAACAGGGATGGTGGCTGCCATTGCCAGGCGTGGTGCTGGACTCTTATTTATTTCTTGCAACAAGCCTTTGAAGTTTTACACTTATTTGTTGGGGAAACTGAGGCTCAGGGGATATATTTATTTGCCCAAGTTTGTTCAGTTAGTTAGTAGGTGGCAGAGCTGGGATTTTAATCCAGTTTCTACCAAAACTCTGCTCTTAATGTACATGGGTGAATGGATAGAAATTAACGTTTGCTTTTAAAGAAGCCAGTTTTCCATATTGCTAATTTTATTTATAAAACTGATATATATACATATATACTTTCTGTATAGATATATATACTTTATATATATATATATACATATATATGTATATATATATGCATATACTTTCTGTGTTCATAGTCTATTAGTCAAGGACAGGAAAAGGTTATTTTACATATGTAGTTTAAGACACATAGAAGCTTTTATTTATGACTAGAAATGATTTGTCTCCTTGATTAGGTGTCTGTTCCTAAAGAACTGGTGGCACTTATGAGTGCTATTCGTGATGGAGAAGCACCTGACCCAGAAGACCCAAGCAGAAAAATATACAAATTCATCCAAAAGGTAAGGTCCTATGGTCTAGGTTTTTGTTTTCATTGGCAGTAAACTACAATTAGCTTGTACACCTCCAGAGGGCAAAATTACTTTTGAAATATTTCAGAATTTTGAGAACAGCTTTTGGTTTTTAATTTCTTCATTTCTTTTTCTTTTGTGCTTTTAAAGGGTTTTGTCCTACTTACAGAATGTTGCATTGAAGAGAGGGTTTGTTGTAGGGACAGTAGGGAGCGTGCCTGTTTTCACTTTCCCTCACTCCAGTCAGGGGCTGGCTTCCTGTTTTTTTGTGTTCTTATGCTTTCACCTACCCTGATACTATGGTGTGGGCAAGTGGCTGTTGAGAGTGACTGCAGATGGAGGAGTCAAGACCGAAAAAGCACTCAGTTACAGTCCTGGTAATTAGACAGATATCTTTGACCTTTAATGAACAGCATGTGTATGGATGCGGGTGAGAAAGAGAGAGAGAGAGACAGAGAAAGAGTTTTCTTAATTGACCTCACAATGGATAATTTGGCTTCCATTCCAGCTTCTGTGGTTCCAAGCTCCCATAACTTTGGCATCTACTTATTGTCAAGTTACTCTGTCTCTACAACATGCCAATAGTGCTTTGAAACATAAAGGAATTAAAAAACAAAACATTTTAAAAATCAGAAGGAAAAAGACAAACACACAGGAAAAGCACAGTTGCTTCCTGTAGATTACTTTTTCAGGCATGCTTAAAATGCACCTTTTAATATTATGTGTGATCTTGTTTTTCACATGTGAGAAGCTTTTGTTCCAAGTAGAATAAAAGGAAAATAGATGTTTTGAACAATGTTTTGTATCACAATTTCAAGCTATATGTTACAAATGAGAACTATATGAGAAGTATAAAAGGAAAGTTATCCCTACTAATATTAGGAGATTTAAAAGGGAATTTACTTACTTTTAAATCTGAATTGACTTACTGCGTGACACTTGTGAACACTAATGGAAGCCTGGCGTGTGCTTTTGTTTGCCCTCTTTAGGTGCCGATACCCTGCTACCTGATTGCTTTAGTTGTGGGAGCTTTAGAAAGCAGGTGAGCTTTTGGAAAAATTTTCAGGTTTGTGAAAAGATCAAAACTTAGGCATCTTGAACGTCTCTCAAGGTTAATTGGTTGACGATTTGCCTATTTCTTCAGATAATCAAGCCGACAGCTCTAGAAAAATTCAAATCTAAATATAAAATGTAGGCAACAAATTAATTTTACATTTAAAAATCTTGACCAGTTACCCCTTAGATTTTTCAAGTATTCCAAATGAGCTTTACCTTTAGTTAGAGATCTGGATTCTCTTGTAAGCTGGAACAAGTCACTCTTAATCTCTGTTTCCTTATCCTAGAAATGATAATGTCTTACATTGCTACCCCATAGGGTGGTTATGTGAAACAAATTAGATAAAATACATTAAAGCACTTGGAAGCCTACAAATATTACAGATATGTAAGATATTTTATTAATGTTTTACCAATAGCTTGAGTGCCCTTTCTTCTTAATTTTTTGTTTCTTAGTTTTAAACACACTTAACTGTTTTTTTAAGTGTGCCATTCAGTAGTGTTGAATATATTCACACTGTTGTGAAACAGATCTTCAGAAATTTTTTATTTTGCAAAACTGAAACTCTGTAGCATTAAATAGAGCTCC
Source organism: Callithrix jacchus (assembly GCF_049354715.1). Taxonomy (NCBI): domain Eukaryota; kingdom Metazoa; phylum Chordata; class Mammalia; order Primates; family Cebidae; genus Callithrix; species Callithrix jacchus. The sequence continues at coordinate 99,097,195 of NC_133510.1, read as the reverse complement.
TCTCCCCAACCTCCACCGCCAGCCCCTGACCGCCTATTCTGTTTTCTGCTCCTGTGAATTTGACTACTTTAGATACCTCACATAAGTAGAATCATACAGTATGATTTTATCTTTTTGTGTCTGGCTTATTTCATCTGGTGTAATGACCTTAAGGTTTATCCAAGCTATAGCATCTGACAGGATTTCCTTCCTTTTCTATTTGTTTCTTCTTATAGAAGAGTATTCAACCTTTAAGTGCATAGCAAAGTTTATACCCCTTCCTTTTCTAGAATAGTCTTGTAGGCTGGGCTCAGTGGTTCAGGCCTGTATTCCCATTTTGGGAGGCCAAGGTGGGAGGATTGCTTGAGCCCAGGAATTCGAGACCAGCCTGGGCCACATAAATGAGCCCATGTCTCTACAAAAAAATCAAAAATTAGTCGGGCATGGTGGTATATGCCTGTAGTTCCAGCTGCTCAGGAGGCTGAGGTAGAAGGATTACTTGAGCCCAGGAGGCAGAGGCTGTGGTAAGCTGTGATGGTGCCACTACACTCAGCCTGGGAAACAGAATGAGACCCTGTATCCAATAGTTTCTTATGAGTTGTGACTGGATTTCTGTAATTGTGAGATTGAGGCATCCCTCAATGAGACTCTCAAGAGGTCTTATAAGAGGCAACAAACTAATTGGGGACACTTTGCCTCTGATTTTCCTGTGGCCTAGCCTGTACCTCCTTAGAGAGCTGCATATCTATTGCTGCATATACAACAGCAGGTTTGCAGCTCATGCCATATAACCTCATCCCTTTCCCAGAAGCACATGGTAAATGTACTCTCACTGTAAGGTTTTGTCTACAAGACGTTAAATACCTTTTAGCATCAGATGGACCATTTGCTGTGAATTTCTTTGTAATTAAGCTTTTTAATCTTGCAGACAAATTGGCCCAAGAACTTTGGTGTGGTCTGAGAAAGAGCAGGTGGAAAAGTCTGCTTATGAGTTTTCTGAGGTTGGTCATGTAGTTTTCCTTTGTAGTCACTGTGATAGACAGTAGATTGAAGATTTTCAGTGTCAAATGTGATAGTTTTAAGTGATACAGGGAAAAAATCAGATTGTCTTTTATGTAGATTTGTAGTTGCTACATTCTTTTTATCCTTTTCATTTAAAGTAAGCATCAACTTGTAAACTTCACAGAAAGCAGTATATGATTTTAAGAAATGTACATAGGCAGGTGATGAACAATGAGAACACATGGACACAGGGAGGGGAGCACTACACACTGGGGTCTCTTGGGGGGAATAGGGGAGGGACAGTGGGGGAACAGCTGGGGAGGGATAGCAGCAAATCACACTGCCATGTGTGTACCTATGCAACTATCTTGCATGTTCTGCACATGTACCCCAAAACCTAAAATGCAATAAAAAAAAAAGAAATGTACAATGGTGATAATTAAGAGATACAAACATATATGTGTTGATTTTTCAGACTGAATCTATGCTTAAAATTGCAGAAGATCTGGGAGGACCATATGTATGGGGACAGTATGACCTATTGGTCCTGCCACCGTCCTTCCCTTATGGTGGCATGGAGAATCCTTGCCTTACTTTTGTAACCCCCACTCTACTGGTAAGTGTAATATTTCTTCGTTTGAAATTGCCATCTTTCAAAAATCAACTTAGCTAGAAAGAACCTTAAGAGTCCTAATAGTGTGTGTGTGTGTGTGTGTGTGTATGTAAAGAACTTGAGAGTCCTAATAATGTATATACATATAAAAATCTTTCTCTTGTTCATGTATCCCTTGTTTCTTATTTTATTGTTTATTGTGGTTATCACAATCTCGTTTCTTTTTTGTTTTGAGATGGAGTCTGGCTCTGTTGCCCAGGCTGGAGTGCAGTGGCATGATCTTGGCTCACTGCAACCTCTGCCTCCCGGGTTCAAGTGATTCTCCTGCCTGAGCCTCCTAAGTAGCTGGGATTACACACGCACACCACCACACCTTACTAAGTTTTGTATCTTTAGTAGAGACAAGGTTTCACCATGTTGGCCAAGATGGTCTCGATCTCATGACCTCATGATCCACCTGCCTCAGCCTCCCAAGTGCTAGGCTTATAGGCATGAGCCACCACGCCCGGCCTTACTCTCGTTTTCGAAAGGAAAATAATCTGGCCATTTGGGGAAGGAGAATATTATGTTCATGGTATTTGGGGATGTTGGGTGTGGGGGTGCTGTGTAACAACAATTCATTGGTAAATTATGTATCCAAGACAAACAAACTAAATCATTTACATTTGGTAAATTAAAAAAAATTCAGGTACAATGAAAAAAAATTAGTATACCATGTATAGGAAAGGATTAGGCCCATGGCACACTGCTGTGTTTAATATGCCTGTGAGCTACTTTAAATTCTTCCTAGAACCAAATGAGTGATGAATTAGCAATAAAATAAGTAAAATACACCACAGAATACTCTAAAGTTTTATTTAATATATTTTGGGTAATAGGAGAGCACGAAAGTGATGGGTAAATAAGAGCAGATATAAAAATGGAAGTAGAAGGAATGTTTCATGGAAGTTAGACACAAATAGACTGGCTCTCATTGTATTGCAAAAATTTCCTAGAATTAGGGCAAGAAAGAATGATGCTAATTTTTAGTTCTGTATTTTTTTGTGTTTTCAGTTAATGTCTCTTTTAACCTCTTTGATGTGCTGTAGTAGAAATGCAGTGAACCACCAGCGCCAGTATACTAGGTGTTTAGGTAGGCAGTGTTTTAGATAGTCTGTAATTTGATTACTAAAATATTAATGTAATTTTTTTTTTTGTAGGCAGGAGATAAGTCACTCTCCAATGTAAGTTAAACTTTTTCATTATGGCTTTACCGTCAAAAAGTGTTACATCAACAGATTTTAAAACGCTCCTTGCATTTTTATGTTAAAGATAGGGTTATAAAAGACAATTTGGGGACTCTTGTCACATTATTATATTAATTAGATTTAATAGATTTCAGGAAATTTTATGATCTTTTCATATATTTGTGAAATATGTTTAATGCAGTGATTTATCTAGTATTTTCTAAGTAATTTTTGTTTTCTAATTACTTTATATCATATTTGTATGTGTGCCTTTGGTTAAATTAAAGATTGTTGCTGAACTAACTCCCTGAAAGTCTCAGCTAATATTTTTTAAAAATTGAGTAACATGGAGTATTTACAGAATGGGTTATTTTAGGTTGATAATTAGTCTTTCTATTAATCACTTACACTGTTTTCTGTAGGTCATTGCACATGAAATATCTCATAGCTGGACAGGGAATTTAGTGACCAACAAAACTTGGGATCACTTTTGGTAAGATTTTTGTTATGATTTATTTATTGGTTCTTATTATTGATTTTTTTTTTCCCTTGCCTCTTACTACTCAGAATTGTTTTGTGTATATCTCGTTTTTCTTCGTTACCATCTCTTTGGTAGGCAGGGATTTTTTAATTGGAGACAAGGTCTCACTGTGTTGCCCAGGCTGTAGTGGAGTGGTGTGATCTCTGATAACTGCAACTCCAGGGTTGCAATCCTCCCTCCTCAGCCTCCCAAGTGGCTGAGACTACAGGCACATGCTACTGTGCCTGGCTAATTTTTGTATTTTTTGTAGAGACGGGATTTTACCATGTTGCCCAGGCTGGTCTCGAACTCCTGAGCTCAAGTAGTCTGCCCACCTCTGCCTCCCAAAGTGCTAAGATTACAGACATAAGCCACTGTGCTTAGCCAACAGAAATTTTTTTTTTTTTGAGATGGAATCTCACTCTGTTGCCCAGGCTGGGGTGTAGTAGTACGATCTTGGCTCTCTGCAACCCCTGCCTCCCAGTTCAAGCGATTCTTATGCCTTAGCCTCCTGAGTAGCTGGGACTACAGATGCATGCCACCACACCCGGCTAATTTTTGTATTTTTAGTAGAGATGGGGTTTTGCCATGTTGGCCAGGCTGGTCCCGAACTCCTGACCTCAAGTAATTCGCTCGATTGGCCTCCCAAACTGCTAGGCTTACAGATGTGGACCACTGTGCTCAGACAACAAGGATTTTTTTTTTAATTCCGTAACACTTATTATAGTGTTAGGTTCAGTCTAGGTGTTAAGTTTATGTTTATCTAGAGTTCCTGATATAGTCACACTTTTAACATATGGGCATGCAAGAGCAGAACCAGGGCTTAACTTTCCCTGCTGCCATCTGCTGGGCTGGGCTTCCCATTGGTCTGGATTGACTGCCTGGGAGCCAGAGTTGGATTAGACTGTAGTGGTCATGCCTTACAACTGCTTTCCTCTGTAGAAAAGCCAAAAAGAAAATATCTTCTTGATTGAAATGTCTTTTCTTCTCTGCTCTGTCCGTGTTTTTATTAAAACAATTTTTTTTTCAGGTTAAATGAAGGACATACTGTGTACTTGGAACGCCACATTTGCGGACGATTGTTTGGTGAAAAGTTCAGACATTTTAATGCTCTGGGAGGATGGGGAGAGCTACAGAATTCGGTAAAGGAGTCTCAAAGTTTTAAAAACCTTCATCCGAAGTTGTATAGGTGTTAAAAACTGAGTTTTTGTAAAAGCACCTTTACTATGTAGCAACCAAAAAGTCATTTTTACAAATGTGGAAAGTGAAGTCAATGCTGGTATAACACTATATTGATCCCATGCCATTCATTGTTCTATGTAAGGTAGTTTTGGTGACCTGGTCTAAACTGGGAGCTATGGGACCTCACTGGTCTTTGCTATTAATATAGCTGTTTACTGTGTTTGAATTTTATTTGGTACATTTATGTCATTTTTAAATGCTGCCTCCAGAAAGCCGAATTTGCTGACCAGGCATTAAATCATTTTTCTAGTCTTTTTATAAGAATAAAGCCTATATTATTCAGCAAGAAATATCAGAGAACATTACATAAGTAAGCATTCTATTAATAGATTTCCAGAAGTGTATGCCAACATACCCTAGTATTCCAATCTCCAAGTTTAAGTTCTAGATTCCCCTAAAGTTACACCACTGAGTGAAGTAATACTTCCTTATTAGCTTATTTGTGTGGTGATACAGTCTTTCTATACGAATATCCATCTAATTTCATGTCTTGCAGGTGAAGACATTTGGGGAGACACATCCTTTCACCAAACTTGTGGTTGATCTGACAGATGTAGACCCTGATGTAGCTTATTCTTCAGTTCCCTATGAGAAGGGCTTTGCTTTACTTTTTTACCTTGAACAACTGCTTGGAGGACCAGGTAAGTAGTGAGTATTTTATGATTTTTTTATTTTTATTTTTGAGGGTAATGTGAGAATTAGGAAGAATTGTAAACTATTGTTTTGTGCCATTTAATACTTCCAATTCATCTGCATGTAGCTGCTGAAGAAATCTGTACTGTTTTCTAATGTTTCTCTCAACTTAAAACAATTAATAACCCCTAAGGTTTAAATTATGCTGCTTCATTTTTTAAAAAATCTCATTAGTTTTTGAAATTAGGATAACAGTAGAAATGAAAACATTTCTAGGGTACAGAAGTTTATAAGAGTAACAAGTGAAAGTCCATCAACCCCCTTTCCACTCCCCAGGGGTAACCACTGTTAGCAGTTTGGTGTGTCTGGCTCCAGATCATTTTCTAGGTGTAAATTAAGCAGACAAATAAATACATATAATTACAAAAAAAGGATCATACTGTATATTGGTTCTGCATTTGTGTTTTGTTTTGCTCAATAGTTCACATACATCCTATTGTCAGTACATACAAATCTGTCTGATACTTTTTTTTTTTTTTTTAATTTTTTATTGGATTTTAGGTTTTGGGGTGCATGAGCAGAGCATGTAAGACAGTTGCGTAGGAACACACATGGCAGTGTGCTTTTCTTTCCTTCTCCCCTTCACCCACATTTGGCATTTCTCCCCAGGCTATCCCTCCCCATCTCCCCCTCCCACTGGCCCTCCCCTTTTCCCTCCAATAGACCCCAGTGTTTAGTACTCCCCTTTCTATGTCCATGTGTTCTCATTTTTCATCACCCACCTATGAGTGAGAATATGCGGTGTTTCATTTTCTGTTCTTGTGTCAGTTTGCTGAGGATGACGTTCTCCAGATTCATCCATGTCCCTACAAACGACACAAACTCATCATTTCTGATTGCTGCATAATATTCCATGGTGTATATGTGCCACATTTTCCCAATCCAGTCTATTATCAGTGGGCATTTGGGTTGATTCCAGGTCTTTGCTATTGTAAACAGTGCTGCAATGAACATTCGTGTACATGTGTCCTTATAGTAGAACGATTTATAGTCTTTTGGATATATACCCAGTAATGGGATTGCTGGGTCAAATGGAATTTCTATTTCTAAGGCCTTGAGGAATCGCCACACTGTCTTCCACAATGGTTGAACCAATTTACACTCCCACCAACAGTGTAAAAGTGTTCCTTTTTCTCCACATCCTCTCCAGCATCTGTTGTCTCCAGATTTTTTAGTGATCGCCATTCTAACTGGCGTGAGATGGTATCTCAATGTGGTTTTGATTTGCATCTCTCTGATGACCAGTGACGATGAGCATTTTTTGATATGATTGTTGGCCTCATATATGTCTTCTTTCGTAAAGTGTCTGTTCATATCCTTTGCCCACTTTTGAATGGGCTTGTTTGTTTTTTTCCTGTAAATCCGTTTGAGTTCTTTGTAAATTCTGGATATCAGCCCTTTGTCAGATGGGTAAACTGCAAAAATTTTTTCCCATTCTGTTGGTTGCCGATCCACTCTAGTGACTGTTTCTTTTGCCGTGGAGTTTGCCAGAAGCTGTGGAGTTTGATTAGGTCCCATTTGTCTATTTTGGCTTTTGTTGCCAATGCTTTTGGTGTTTTGTTCATAAAGTCCTTGCCTACTCCTATGTCCTGGATAGTTTTGCCTAGATTTCCTTCTAGGGTTTTTATTGTGCCAGGTCTTATGTTTAAGTCTTTAATCCATCTGGAGTTAATTTTAGTGTAAGGTGTCAGGAAGGGGTCCAGTTTCTGCTTTCTGTACATGGCTAGCCAGTTTTCCCAACACCATTTGTTAAACAGGGAATCCTTTCCCCCTTGCTTGTTTTTGTCAGGTTTATCAAAGATTGTATAGTTGTAGATATGTTGTGTTGCCTCCAGTGCCTCTGTTTTGTTCCATTGGTCTATTTCTCTGTTTTGGTACCAGTACCATGCTGTTTTGATTACTGTAGCCTTGTAGTATAGTTTGAAATCCGGTAGTGTGATGCCCCCCGCTGATTTCTTTTTGCTTAGAATTGACTTGGCTATGCGGGCTCTCTTTTGGTTCCATATGAAGTTCATGGTGGTTTTTTTCCAGTTCTGTGAAGAAAGTCAATGGTAGCTTGATGGGGATAGCGTTGATTCTGTAAATTACTTTGGGCAGTATAGCCATTTTCACGATATTAATTCTTCCTAACCATGAACATGGAATGTTTCTCCATCTGTTTGTGTCCTCTCTGATTTCGTTGAGCAGTGGTTTGTAGTTCTCCTTGAAGAGGTCCCTTACGTTCCTTGTGAGTTGTATTCCAAGGTATTTTATTCTTTTTGTAGCAATTGTGAATGGCAGTTCGTTCTTGATTTGGCTTTCTTTAAGTCTGTTATTGGTGTAGACGAATGCTTGTGATTTTTGCACATTGATTTTATATCCTGAGACTTTGCTGAAGTTGCTTATCAGTTTCAGGAGTTTTTGGGCTGAGGTGATGGGGTCTTCTAGGTATACTATCATGTCGTCTGCAAATAGAGACAATTTGGCTTCCACCTTTCCTATTTGAATACCCTTTATTTCTTTTTCTTGCCTGATTGCTCTGGCTAGAACTTCCAGAACTATATTGAATAGGAGTGGTGAAAGAGGGCATCCTTGTCTAGTGCCAGATTTCAAAGGGAATGCTTCCAGTTTTTGCCCATTCAGTATGATATTGGCTGTTGGTTTGCCATAAATAGCTTTTATTATTTTGAGATACGTTCCATCGATACCGAGTTTATTGAGGGTTTTTAGCATAAAGGGCTGTTGAATTTTGTCAAATGCCTTCTCTGCGTCAATTGAGATAATCATGTGGTTTTTGCTTTTGGTTCTGTTTATGTGGTGAATTACATTTATAGACTTGCGTATGTTGAACCAGCCTTGCATCCCTGGGATGAATCCTACTTGATCATGGTGAATAAGTTTTTTGATTTGCTGTTGCATTCGGCTTGCCAATATTTTATTGAAGATTTTTGCATCTATGTTCATCATGGATATTGGCCTGAAGTTTTCTTTTCTTGTTGGGTCTCTGCCGGGTTTTGGTATCAGGATGATGTTGGTCTTGTAAAATGATTTGGGAAGTATTCCCTCTTTTTGGATTGTTTGAAATAGTTTTAGAAGGAATGGTACCAGCTCCTCTTTGTGTGTCTGGTAGAATTCGGCTGTGAACCCGTCTGGACCTGGGCTTTTTTTGTGTGGTAGGCTCTTAATTGCTGCCTCGACTTCTGACCTTGTTATTGGTCTATTCATAGTTTCAGCTTCCTCCTGGTTTAGGCTTGGGAGGACACAGGAGTCCAGGAATTTATCCATTTCTTCCAGGTTTACTAGTTTATGTGCATAGAGTTGTTTGTAATATTCTCTGATGATGGTTTGAATTTCTGTGGAATCTGTGGTGATTTCCCCTTTATCATTTTTTATTGCATCTATTTGGTTGTTCTCTCTTTTCTTTTTAATCAATCTGGCTAGTGGTCTGTCTATTTTGTTGATCTTTTCAAAAAACCAGCTCTTGGATTTATTGATTTTTTGAAGGGTTTTTTGTATCTCAATCTCCTTCAGTTCAGCTCTGATCTTAGTTATTTCTTGTCTTCTGCTGGGTTTTGAGTTTTTTTGATCTTGCTCCTCTAGCTCTTTCAATTTTGACGATAGGGTGTCAATTTTGGATCTCTCCATTCTCCTCATATGGGCACTTATTGCTATATACTTTCCTCTAGAGACTGCTTTAAATGTGTCCCAGAGGTTCTGGCATGTTGTGTCTTCGTTCTCATTGGTTTCGAAGAACTTCTTAATTTCTGCGTTCATTTCATTGTTTATCTAGTCAACATTCATGAGCCAGTTGTTCAGTTGCCATGAAGCTGTGCGTTTCTGGGTTGGTTTCTGAATTCTGAGTTCTAACTTGATTGCACTATGGTCTGAGAGGCTGTTTGTTATGATTTCAGTTGTTTTGCATTTGTTGAGCAGTGCTTTACTTCCAATTATGTGGTCAATTTTTGAGTAGGTGTGATGTGGTGCTGAGAAGAATGTGTATTCTGTGGATTTGGGGTGGAGAGTTCTGTAAATGTCTATCAGGTTTGCTTGCTCCAGGTCTGAGTTCAAGCCCTGGATATCCTTGTTGATTTTCTGTCTGGTTGATCTGTCTAATATTGACAGTGGAGTGTTAAAGTCTCCCACTATTATTGTGTGGGAGTCTAAGTCTCTTTGTAAGTCATTAAGAACTTGCCTTATGTATCTGGGTGCTCCTGCATTGGGTCCATATATGTTTACGATCGTTAGCTCTTCTTGTTGTATCGATCCTTTTACCATTATGTAATGGCCTTCTTTGTCTCTTTTGATCTTTGTTGCTTTAAAGTCTATTTTATCAGAGATGAGAATTGCAACTCCTGCTTTTTTTTGCTCTCCATTTGCTTGGTAAATCTTCCTCCATCCCTTTATTTTGAGCCTTTGTGTATCCTTGCATGTGAGATGGGTTTCCTGGATACAGCACACCGATGGGTTTTGGATTTTTATCCAATTTGCCAGTCTGTGTCTTTTGATTGGTGCATTTAGTCCATTTACATTTAGGGTTAATATTGTTATGTGTGAATTTGATACTGCCATTTTGATGCTAAGTGGCTGTTTTGCCTGTTAGTTGTTGTAGAATCTTCATTATGTTGATGCTCTTTAACTTTTAGTGTGATTTTGGAATGGCTGGTACTGGTTGTTCCTTTCTATGTGTAGTGCCTCTTTTAGGAGCTCTTGTAAAGCTGGCCTGGTGGTGACAAAATCTCTGAGTACTTGCTTGTTCGCAAAGGATTTTATTTTTCCTTCACTTCTGAAGCTCAGTTTGGCTGGATATGAAATTCTGGGTTGAAAGTTCTTTTCTTTAAGAATGTTGAATATTGGCCCCCACTCTCTTCTGGCTTGTAGTGTTTCTGCCGAGAGATCTCCTGTGAGTCTGATGGGCTTCCCTTTGTGGGTAACTCGACCTTTCTCTCTGGCTGCCCTTAGTATTTTCTCCTTTATTTCAACCTTGTTGAATCTGACGATTATGTGCCTTGGGGTTGCTCTTCTTGATGAATATCTTTGTGGTGTTCTCTGTATTTCCTGCATTTGAGTGTTGGCCTGTCTTGCTAGGTGGGGGAAGTTTTCCTGGATGATGTCCTGAAGAGTATTTTCCAGCTTGGATTCATTCTCTTCGTCCCCTTCTGGTACACCTATCAAATGTAGATTAGGTCTTTTCACATAGTCCCACATTTCTTGGAGACTTTGTTCATTCCTTTTTGCGCTTTTTTCTCTAATCTTGGTTTCTCGTTTTATTTCACTGAGTTGATCTTCGACTTCAGATATTCTTTCTTCTGCTTGGTCAATTCAGCTATTGAAACTTGTGCATGCTTCGCGAAGTTCTCGTATTGTGTTTTTCAGCTCCTTTAATTCATTCATATTCCTCTCTAAGTTATCCATTCTTGTTATCATTTCCTCATATCTTTTTTTAAGTTCCTTAGTTTCTTTGCATTGATTTAATACATGTTCTTTTAGCTCACAAAAGTTTCTCATTATCCACCTTCTGAAGTCTAATTCCGTCATTTCGTCACAGTCATTCTCCGTCCAGCTTTGCTCCCTTGCTGGTGAGGAGTTTTGGTCATTTCTAGGAGGTGAGGTGTTCTGGTTTCGGGTGTTTTCCTCCTTTTTTCGCTGGTTTCTTCCCATCTTTGTGGGTTTATCTGCTTGTCGTCTGCGTAGTTGCTGACTTTTCGATTGGGTCTCTGAGTGGACACCCAGATTGTTGATGATGAAGTATTTCTGTTACTTGGTTTTCCTTCTACCAGCCTAGCCACTTTGCTGTACGACTGCTGAGGTCCACTCCAGGCCCTGCTTGTCTGGGGTGCACCTCTAGCAGCTGTGGCACAGTGAGGGATGCTACCCATTTCTTTTTCTGCTATCTTTGTCCCAGGATGATGCGTGCCAAATGTCAGTCTTTTGGATATAGAGGGGTCAGGGAGCTGCTTGAGGAGACAGTCTGTACTTTTTTGGAGCTCAATTGCTGAGCTGTGAGCTCTGTTGTTCATTCAGGGCTGTTAGGCTGCTATGTTTGATTCTGCTGCAACAGAGCTCATTAAAAAAACCCTTTTTTTCTCAAATGCTGTGTGTTGGGGGGTTCGGGCTTTATTTTTCGATGTCCGATGAGGTGTCCTGCCCAGCTAGAAGGCAGACTAGCCACTGTTTGGCTGCCGAGGCTCTGCCCTGCTGTTGTGTGATTCGCCCTGTTCCTGCAGGCTCTGCTGTGGTCTCCGCCACGCCCTGCGGCAGAGTCTCTTCGTTGTAGCGTGTTGCCTCAGCAACGGCAGGCTGCGTCAGCAGTGGGCATGTATCTCAGTAGGGACGGGTTGCCTCGGCAACGGCTGGCTGCGTCAGCAGTGGGCCTGTGTCTCAGTTTGGGCGGGTTGCCTCGGTAATGGTGGACGCCCCTCCCCCACAGAGCGTCTCGGACCGTCTGCTCGGGATAGTTTGAAATCGCGGTTTTGTTTGTCCCACTGGGTGTCCCAAACGATCTGTCCCTGCAATCCCCTGGGCTGGCCTACTGTCCAAGTCTCGTTCAGTCTCAAGTCCAGCCCTCTCAAGTCTCAGGTTGCCGGTTCAACAGGGCACCCGGACAAGCGCGCCCTGTGGGGATTGCTGGGTAGGGCCGGCCGCCGCCACCCCGGGTGCCGGCTTCGCCAGGCAGACCTACTGCCTGGCGTCCCGTGTCTTTTTTATACTTGGGAGTTTCCCCGTTCTGTGGGCAACAAAGATCAGTCTGGAAATGCAGCTCCGACTCACCGTTTGCGGATTCAACGAGAGCTCCAATCCTGGGTTGTTCTCACAGCTCCATCTTGAGTCCTCCTGTCTGATACTTTTTAATGCCATCATGCTATTTCATTACAAAGGTATGCTGAGTTATGTACCCATCCCCCATTGGACATTGAGGTGTTCTCCTTGGTTGATTGACTTGGAAGACTGTCTGTCACCTGGACCCGTTCCACCTGTCCAGTCTTATTTTTCTCCTTTCTAGTCATATGAGGGTTAATTGCTTTTAGAGCTTGGGTTGTGCATTTCTTTTCTGTGTCTTTGTGTGTTACCCCCTTATCTATAATGAGAAGTTCTCTTCTCCCTTCCACTGAATTACATGTATTCTTCAAGGCCCAACTTAAGTCCCACCTCCTTTTCTGAACATTCTTTCACTCTAAAAGTTTTCATAGATTTCCTTATTCTCTGAATGTTCTCTGTTCTCTGTGGTTAATAGTACAATGCCACACACACACACACAAAATGTCAAATAACTATCTTTCTATGAATTGATTTATTTTCTTTTTTACTCTTAGAGGTTTTCCTAGGATTCTTAAAAGCTTACGTTGAGAAATTTTCCTATAAGAGCATAACTACTGATGACTGGAAGGATTTCCTGTATTCCCATTTTAAAGATAAGGTTGGATTTTAAAACCTTTTCTATTTTTCATGCTCAGTATAATCTGTTTGTTGACTGATTAGGTTAACTTGAATTATCTAATAGTAGTATTGGTTCAGAACTTGTTATAGGACTCGATCTCTCATTGCATATTTTTTCTATCTTAAATGTGATCCCAACCACGTGAACTAACTGTAGAATTTTCCTATTTCAGAGAGGTCATCAATAATAGAATTTGATTGTCTATAAGTGCTTACTTAATTTTCCTATTTTAATTATTTAACAGCACGTTAGTGATGAATATAAATTTTAGAAGATAGATGAGGTGATGGATATATTAATTAGCTTGACTTAGTCCCTGGTGGGTACATATATCAAAACATCACATTGTGTCACATAAGTAAACACAATTATGATCTATCAATTTAAAATATTAATTTTTAAAAGAAATTTAGAAATTATCTTGATATGGCAGAATAGTCAAAATTATGTATCTAAGGACTTAGAAGTTTGTTTAACTTCTTTTTTTCAACAGGAAAGTGTATTCTGTTGTAAACTGTGAATTCTTAATATTCACAGGTTGATGTTCTCAATCAAGTTGATTGGAATGCCTGGCTCTACTCTCCTGGACTGCCTCCTATAAAACCCAAGTAAGTACTTGACTGCTAATGCTTCCTTCTCATTCTCCTAAATCCTAGAGCTGCTCAAAATATCAGAAAGAATAATATACCTTCCTGAAACTGTTACTATTTAATGATGAGAGCAGAGTTCTTAAGGTGTTTTGGCCTTTGCCCTGAGGCCAAAAGAATAATTCCCACAGTTTACAAATATGGTTTTTCACTTCAAGTATTATTGAGTGGCTCCTTTCTGCACAAGGATGGTGAGGGATTTAGAAAAGAGTAAGCTATTGTCTCTTCCTTCAAACTTTTGCAATAAAAATATTTTGTAAGTATTCTGTTAATTACAACACTGTTGTTAGTTATTATCCCCATTTCCCAAGGAGGTAAGTTAGATTTAGCTAGGTAAAGTACCTTACCCTAGGTTGCATAGCTAGTAAATAAAAGTTGAGACTCAAACCCTGGCAAATTTATTGCCTCCAATATCTCCTCCCCTCCCACTGCCCCTCCCACTCCATGGCCTAGGCTGGCATGCAGTGGTGTGATCTCAGCTCACTGCAACCTCTGCCTCCTGGGCCCACGTGATCCTCCCACCTCAGCCTTGCAAGTAGCTGGGATCACAGACGCGCACTACCACACCCAGCTGTTTTTGTATTTTTGCGAGAGGCAGGATTTTACTATGTTGCCCAGGCTGGTCTTGAACTCCTGAGCTCAAGTGATCTGCCTGTCTTCGCCTCCCAGAGTGCTAGGATTATAGGCATGAACCTCTGCACCTGGCCTCAATATACTGCTTTTTATACTGAACCTTCTCCTTAAATCGGACCTGAACCCTGGTCTTTCACAAATTGTGTGAGAACACTGACTATGGCATGTTCCAGCCTCTTGTTGCCTTTCTTCTGGATCACTGAAATTGCCTACTAGCTTTTCTTAAACAGGCCAATGTTTAATTGATGTGCAGGGGAGCAGCAGGAGAGAAGCTAGGAAACAAGGCCTAGTCATGCTTGTTTGTAAAGCACTTTAAACAGCCAGGCTAAGAAGGGTTTGGTTGAGAAGTTATTGGGAGTTTTGAGTATGGCAGAGATGTGGTCAGAGTTGCCCACTAACTGGGCAGTCCTGGTTATCATAGACTCTGGTGGGAAACAGGAGCTCAGTCAGGGAGGGGTGATTACAATAGAATGTTTCGAATTTTGTTTTGGAAAGACAAGTGGCACAAATTATCAGTAAACCCTTTTTTTTTTTTTTAAAGAATAGGGTTTCACCATGATGGCCAGGCTGGTCTTGAACTCCTGACCTCAGGTGATCCACCCACCTCGGCCTCCCAAAGTGCTAAGATTACAGGCGTGAGCCACACGCCCAGCCAAGTAAACCCTTTCAACATCTAAAAAAGGTATCAGCAAAAATAATACTTTAGATTTTTTTTTTCTAGCACTTCAGTGTTTAAGAAGTGCTGTACATTATCTTGTTAATTCTTTCAACAGCCTTATCAGAGATTATGAGGACTTGAAGTAATACAAAGGCAGTGGGAAAAGAAAGGAGTAACTGAGAGAAGAGATGTTTGGGGGTTAGAGTCTATTGGAAACTGGCCATGGGGAGAAAAAAAGAAATTAAAAATGATTGAGCAGAGATATTGTAAAGATTCAGCTCAGTCCAGCATATGTTTCTTGTCAGGCACTAATATGATGAATAAGGAACTCACAGAGCGAACATGTATGTATCAAGTAATTATTAATATAAAGAAAAGTATTAAAAAAAATACCTAGTAAGTGTTGCAGGTGAGGAAACAATTTTAATGGTTATGGACTTGCATATCGTCTTGGAGATGACTTACAAAGAAGAATACGAGAAGTAAAGTTTAGAACCTTAGAGGATCTCCATTTGAGAGCTAGGACAGAGGAAAGATACTAGCAAAATAAATGGAAAAGTAAAAAGAGATTTCAAAGGTTAGTTCATTGTTAAGAAAGCTGTGGGGAGAAGTACTTTAAAAGTGCTACAGAGAGTGGTCAGCGGTGCAGTGTGCTGTACAATTATGTAAGGAGCCTGAGAATACGAGCATAGAATTTGGAGTTTGGAGTCTTTTCAAAGACTCTAACTTCAGGAACCTGATAAGGGCAAAAGACAGTTCCCGGAAGTTTTAAGAGTAGGGAGGGCTTTGAGCATTGCTTTCAAAATTAAGAGAAATCTGGGTAGAAAATTAATTCTTCGAAAGGGTTTCTTTGATATTGCTGCTGCTAAGGGATCGTTGTTGGGCCTTGGTTCATTCTAGATTCCTTAAGATTGCTTTCAAGTAATACCAAAGTGCTGGAGGAACCCTGGAATCATTCCTGTGCCCAGGAATTCTGTAAAGAGAGAGTATCTTAGAAAGTCTCAAACCACAGAAAATACTTTGATTCATTGCAGCACGGAATCTTGGCTTCTGCGATCTTCCTTTTATAATGCTCTCATCATTTGTACATGTATTTAAATGTCGCTTGAGTCTATCCACGTCTCTCTGTTTCTGCCGCCACAGAAGTTGAGTCTCACGTCTTCACATCCTGGAAGACTGTTCTGGCACCCAAACTGGGCACTTGTATCTGTTCTGACTTAGCCACTCTCCACATTAAAGCTAGAGTGAACCTTTAAAAGCACAAATATGTCATGGTGTCCTCCTGCTTAGCAGTCTCCACTGGTGTCTCCTTGCTCTTGGGCTAAGACAAAATCCTTTAATGGGGATTCTGAGCTCCTAACAGTCTAGCTCCCTTTGCTTCAGTCACACTGGCAGTTTTGTGATTTCTTGAACTCTCCATATGTCCTCCAACATAGTACCTGAGCATGCTGTTCCCTCTACCTAGAGCTCTTTGCCCAGTTAATTCCAATCTCAGCTCAAGAACCACTTCCTCATGGAAGCATTTCTTGACATCCCTGCCCAGGTCAAATCTTCCATTCTAGGGCTTCTTAGTGCTGTATCCTCTCTTCGCAGCATTTGCACAGTTCTAACTTTACATTTATTTGTGTGATTAAAGTATTTCCCCTCTGATATACTGTAAACACCGTGAGAACAAGGCACATATCTGGTTTTGCTCTTTACTTTTCTTAAGACTTTGCCATAAGTAGGGTCCTTTCCCAGGCTAATTCTTAACTTAGTACTTTTCATTACACTAATAAGGAAGTTTCAGGACACTGAGAAATAGACCAGCCAAAGGTTTTCTACTTTCCTATTTTTTTTTTCTTTTTTGAGACAGAGTCTCACTCTGACACCCAGGCTGGAGTGCAGTGGCACAATCTTGGCTCACTACAACCTCTGCCTCCCAGGTTCAAGCAGTTCTCTTGCTTTGTCTCCTGAGTAGCTGGGACTACAGGTGCATGCCACCACGGCTGATTAATTTTTTTGTAATTTTAGTAGAGACGGGGTTTCACTGTGTTAGCCAGGATGGTCTCGATCTCCTGACCTCATGATCTGCCTGCCTCGGCCTCCCAGAGTGCTGGGAGTACAGGCGTGAACCACTGGGTCCAGCCTTTCCTACTGTTTTTTGAGAAATCAGTGCTGTTGTTTTAGTTGAAGGCAGTGTACTGCCTGAGCAGCCGAGGACCTCTGATCCCCACTGTTCTTGAGGACAAAATGGCATGCCTGCAGTCTGCAACCTGACATTTCATGTAATAAACTGGCAGCTGCTTCGAGGTGGGAGCTGTGTTGGCCCCTTTATTATTTCCTCTAGGGAACAAACAGGGAGTACCAGTCACAACTCTCTTAAAGGGAGGTTCAGTGGTAACTTCTAATCAGAACTTACTTCATTTAGGCCTTAAGGGGAAGGTGCCTCTCTCTTCTCTAATACAAGCATTTCAGAGTAAGCAAGCATGATTTATAGAAAAAGAGGGATGTTTTGTGAGAATTTTGCACATACGTGTTCTTTCCTGTTGTTGCAAAATATATGACTTCCAAGTTGAGAACACACAAATGTTGGTATAATTTGCTTTGGTTAACAATGTGTTCATTTCATTTTCTTCTGAAAAGGAATGAAACCATCACACAGTGGTATCAGACTCTCTCAAAGGTCTAGAATCTAGAACAGTGCCCATCATGTACAGGTGCTGGCAGGTTTGTTTGATGATTAGACGTTTGGAACAACAAAGTAAAATCCATGAGAACAAGGACGTCGTGTTGTTCATCATGTTGTCGAGTGCCTAGAACTGTTCCTGCCATACAGTAAATACGCTCAACTGATTTCAACTACTTTAACATACACTACTTGAGCACATGACAGTCTTTTACTGAGGTGCTTTGGCATTCGCTCTAAAAGATAGACAGGTGTTTTATTAGTGTGGATTAATCCACTTGGATCTGTGAGTTCTTGGATGATGCCAGTAGTATGTAAGTTAGGTAAAATATTTCCTATTTTCATCACTTTGGAGTTTGTTTTCCTTATTTAAAAGGGACTTTAAAATTTATGTACTGTAGCTTTAAAACTGCATTTCTGCAAAAGCATGGGCATTTTTATACAATTTAATCTTTATCTTTGCAGTTATGATATGACTCTGACAAATGCCTGCATTGCCTTAAGTCAAAGATGGATTACTGTAAGTAATGTGTGATTTTTTTTATTCCTTTTTGAATTGTGGAAATATGTCTTTACTCATGAAGGGGGAAGGGTAATTTAAATCACAAAAAGTTATATTTGGAAAGGCTATTTGAAAGTCAGATTTATCTAAGGTGATAAATATATCTGTTCTCAATGTAGAAGATTAAGAGTTTGTTTTGAGACAAGGTCTTGCTCTGTTGTCCAGGCTGGAGTGCAAGATCATGGCTCTTGCAGTTTCAACCTCCTGGGCTCAGTCACCCCATCTCCACCTCCCAAGAAGCTGGGACTACAAGCATGAGCCACCATGCCTGGCTAATTTAAAACTTTTTGTACAAACAGGGTCTATGTTGTACAGGCTGGTCTCAAACTCCTGGTCTCCAGTGATTCTCCCACCGTGCTAGAATTACAGGCACGAGCCACTGTGCCCAGCCTAGAAAATTAAGTTTTATGAGGGGAAAAAAACAGATGTTGAGGGTATTAATCCTGATGTTTCTTGCTTCTTGACTCTTAAAGTATGCAAAAGTATTTGTATCTTACCTTTCTTCTTTTCCTTTTAAATAATTTATAAGATATTGCTTCCAATATAGCAATTACACATACCACCTAAATCTAAAATGATCTTGGGTGACCAACTGCTAATGCTCTTAGTGATGGGAAGAATCGAGGCACTTTTGCTTTGTCAGTAACTTTGTTCACTTTCTGTGAAGCTTCTTAAAGAGAAGCTTCTTCATATATGTACTAAAATAGAACCTGTTACTGAAGCCAAAGTAAGGATGTGCCCTGGATAACCCTTTAATGAAAAAATAACAGAAAATTTAGGAATAATTTCATTCCTTTTAATTTGCAACAGATAAATAACTTTTCAAGTAATTTCAACTTTTAAGTTTGGGGGCATACGTGCAGGTTTGTTACATGTGCACATAGTATGATGCTGAGGTTTGGGGTAGGATTGATCCCATCACCCACGTACTGAGCATAGTACCCAATAGTTTTGCAATCCTTGCCCCCCTCCCAGTAGTCCCCAGTGTCTGTTGTTGCCACTTTTATGTCCATAAGTACCTAGTCATTTAGCTCTCTCTTATATGTGAGAACATGCTGTATTTGGTTTTCTGTTCCTTTGTTAATTCACTTAGGATAATGGCCTCCAGCTGTGCAACCAATGTAGCTGTTGCCTTTTGAAACTTGTTTCTAAAGCTTACTTGACCAGTATTTCTTCACATATTACTACGTACAAAATGCTGCATCATATACTTTGAAAAGTAGAGATGGATTTACTTTTGAAGCATCTATGGTTTAATTAAGACATTAGATTCATACAGGAATAACAAAACGCTAAGCAGTAAATGATAAGCAGCATGAAGATGATACAGGTGAAGTAAGAGGTTGGCAGAAGGAGCCATTACAGAACTTCTGCCTGGGGCTGGGGGAGTTGGAACTGGCTGCAGCCTCAAAGAGTGCTTCTTACAAAAGCCAGCTTTGAAGATGGTTAGGTCACAGATGAGGTGCTGGAGGACCTTCCAGTGAGAGGAACAGTGTTTAAGCAAAGGATTTTATTGAAAGCAGCAACAAAACTTAGTATTTATTAGAAATTTTTATTTTGACACTCCTCTTTCATTGGTTTGCCTATGATTTGATAAGGTAAGATTTCATAATTAGAGACGCACCTGACATAAACACATTTGGAACAAATGCAGCTGACTTAGCATAGGAATGAACAAGTGGGAGCAGAAGAGCCACAGACACCAGAGGGCAGCCTACCTGCTCTGAGGGTCTGCTGATTACACAGAGGAATGGAGAGGAGGGGTTTATCTGATGGGTCTGTTTTTAGGTTCGTTTAAGAAAGCTTTTACTGTATTTGTTTCCTTCTTTGCTTCTTCCACCAGACCATAAGCTTCTTGAGAGCAAGAGTTGTTTTTATTCACCTCTGTATCCTCAGGGCCGTCCATGTTTATTCATTGCTGGATGAATACATGAATTAGTAGAGGGAAAACAAGGTTGGAAAGATAAAGTAGCTCCCTATCACAGAGGATTTTGTCAAGCTGAGGAATTTAAAATGTAATGTATAGGCAGCAGTGGATCCTTTAAAGGTTTCTGAATTGCAAATGAAATGATCAGAGTTGTGTAGGAGGACCATTAGTCTGGCGGTGTAGCATATAGGATCAATTAAGATGGAAAAAATAGCTGATGCAGTGGCTCACGCCTGTAATCCCAGCACTTTTGGAGGTCAAGTCAGACAGATTGCTTGAGCCCAGGAGTTCAAGACCAGGCTATTTCTGAAAAAAAGTACAAAAAGTGGCTGGGCGTGGTGGTATGTGCTTGTGGTCCTAGCTACTCAGGAGGCTGAGGTGTGGGGATCACTTTAGCCCAAGGCAACAGAATGAGACCCTCTTGAAAGAAATAGGGAGAGAGGAGGAGGAGGGGGAAGAAGAGAGAAAAAGGGGAAAAGGGAAAGGATGAACTGAAAGGAAGGGAAGGGAAAAAAAGAAAAAAAAGGATGGAAAAGTTAAAATTAGTAAAATTTTAGTTAGAGTAAAAGGTCACCTAGGAGGGTATCAATAGTAGTTCAGGTAAGAAAACTTGAGGAGTTTGAAATTAGAATGGTATGGGAGGGAATATTAATAGAGTTGAAGCTGGGCGTGGTGGCTGGCCAGGTGTGTGGCTCAAACCTATAATCCCAGCAATTTGAGAGGCCTAGGTGGGCAGATCACGTGAGGCAAGGGGTTTGAGACCAGCCTGGCCAATATGGCAAAACCCCATGTCTACTACAAATACAAAAATTAGACAGGTGTGGTGGTGCACAATTTCAGCTACTCCGGAGGCTGAGTCATGAGGATAGCTTGAACCCAGGAGGCAGAGGTAGATTGCAGTGAGCCAAGATAGTACCATTTTACTCCAGCCAGGGTGACTGAGCAAGACTTTGTCTAAAAAAAAAAGAGTTGAATGATTTTTGAGGTTTAATTTTATAACTATTTAAGAACCTGAGAACCAATTAGACTTGGAGAAGAAGAAAGGGGAGAGAAAGCTCCAGGTATTGGCAGAACATCCTTAGAGCCAGAAGAAGGAAGAAAAACCAAATCAGGAGTAAGGCAAATCAGGAAAAATGGAACCAGAAACCAAGAGAAGCAACACTCCAACTTCAAATAAAATATAAACATCTTTTTAGAGACTTTTCTAACATCATAACAAAGAACATTACTAATTACTATTTGGATCTAAGGTCAAGTCTAATTGTTGCTGGGTTTTTTTTCTTTTTGGAAGGAAGGAATAACATTTTCTAGTAGCCACCTATGGAGAGTAGGCTGCTTGTGCCCATAGATAACTCGCCTGTCAATACTTGGCCTGGAGTAGTGCTGAGTTCACGCTGGAGGAATGGTTTAATCGTGTGCTCTTTCAAATAAGGCTTAATTATTTCTGTCTAAGAGAGGAGTCTGGTAACACAACTTGCCACAGACAATGCTTTATTCTTCTGTAATACCTGCTTCTTGAACTTTGCTTTCTGTAGTTCACAAACTTGTCACAAAGAAAAGTATAAGAGATTTCTGTGGGAAAGAGGATTTCTTAACAGTGTGAGTGTCTTAGAATCCTCTGTTTCAGCTTGAAAAATGTACTCCAGCTTGTTTGGTGCTAGTAAAACTGCTACTAATTTCTGTGCAAATACTCCTTTAGGCCCAGCAGTTAAAGTAGATAATGAGCAACTCTTCAATATTAGTAGAAACAGGCAGTGTTAGGAACAGACTCAGGACATTGTGTTCACTAGTGCGCTCTTTTCCTTCTGTATTTTATTTCTCAGTGAATTTGTCTTAAATAGTAAACAAATGCAAAAGAATATTTACATTCATAAGATGTAAAAAACAATTGTGAAACAGTACCTGTGTGACCCACTGCTAGAATAAGTAGTAAAATCTTACTGGTACATCCCTCCCATCTGACCCCCTCCCTCTCCACCCTCCTTGCCAACCCATCCAGGTAACCATTGTCCTGAATTTTGGTTTATCATTCTCTTGGTTTTTTTGTTTTTACCATATAAATACATCCTTAATTAATGTATAGTTTAGATTTGCAGGTTTTTGCACAGAAAATGAGCTGGAGTTGTAGGTTCTCACATTAAGGAGAAGTTAAGGGGGAAGAAGTTTTGCTATTAAGGAGAGTTCTGAAAGTCGGTGGGGGGAAGATGGCAACTATTTCTTTAATAGGGTATATACATATGCATTAGATTTTGTGGAAGGATATACAGAAACTACTAATATTGGTTACTCAGGAGTAGGACTTGGAGACAGGGAGCAAAACCAAATCTGTCCAATTTTATTTTTTTATTATTTGCATATATTTCTTTTAAAGTAACAAAAGCCCTGATTTAAAAGAATATAAAACTAGTTTTAAAAGATTTAAAAATCCTTATTTTGATAAGCTTTATTGAATATTACATAATCATATTTTCAAAGATTTTTGAGAATAAATCCAAATTTGAAAAGTACAGACTCATTTTTCTTAGGTGGTTTCTAAGATTAAGTGGGGAAAACAGAATATGTGGGCATAGAGGAAAACATTAGTTTATAGCCTTACCAATTTATTAATGTAATATTTAAAAATATACAATTTCATTCTTTACCTACATTTTTGAATTGGTCTGTAAATTAGTCGACATGCATACATTTTGAAATGTTTCTTTGCTTTGGAAATTTCTATACCTCGAATGGTACAATGGATGTCAAAAGTTTCTTCCACTCTGCCTACTCACAATCTGCTTTTTTGTAAGTAATAAAGATTCTAGGAGTCCTGTCAGCTATTTAAATTACAGTGACTCAATCTCAGAATTACTTAACTCAGGCTTAAATTAATTTTGAATAATCTTGTTCATTCATATGGTTCTTAATGTTTACTTTTATGTCATATTTATTAAATTGTAAATGAACAAAAATAACTAGGTAACATTTATTTTAGGCCAAAGAAGATGATTTAAATTCATTCAATGCCACAGACCTGAAAGATCTCTCCTCTCATCAGTTGAATGAGTTTTTAGCACAGATGCTCCAGAAGGTAAGTACTAGCTCAAAACCTTATAAATTAAAATGGATAGAAAGGCACAGCATTTATGTTCTACCCAACTTGGTGAAAGAGTATTCATGTGGAAACTAATGGGGAAGAAATCATTTATAAAATCCATTTATTTCTTTTGAAAAAGCACTGAATGCTTGCTGTATTCTGTATTGTGCTAAATATAAAAATATGTAAGAATATAGCTTATCTTCAAATAGTTTATAATGTAATAGGAAGGGGAACACATGTAAAATTTAGCAATAAGCCAGGCGTGGTGGCTCACATCTGTAATCCCAGCAGTTTGGGAGGCTGAGGCAGGCAGATCACTTGAAGTCAAGAGTTTGAGACTAGTCTGGCCAACATGGTGAAACTCTGTCTCTACTAAAAATACAAAAATTAGCTGGGCATGGTGGTGGGTGCCTGTAATCCCAGCTACTTGGGAGGCTAAGGCAGGAGAATCACTTGAACTAGGAGGCAGAGGTTGCAGTGAGCTGAGATCACACTCCTGTAATCCAGCCTGGGCGACAGAGCAAAGACTCTGTCTCATAAAAATTTTTTTGAAAAAATTAGTGGGCTGGGCGCGGTGGCTCACGCCTGTAATCCCAGCATTTTGGGAGGCCAAGGTGGGTGGATCACGAGGTCAACAGATCGAGACCATCCTGGTCAACATGGTGAAACCCCATCTCTACTAAAAATACAAAAAATCAGCTGGCCATGGTGGCGCGTGCCTGTAATGCCAGCTACTCGGGAGGCTGAGGCAGGAGAATTGCTTGAACCCAGGAGGCGGAGGTTGCGGTGAGCCGAGATCGCGCCATTGCACTCCAGCCTGGGTAACAAGAGCGAAACTCCGTCTCAAAAAAAAAAAAATAAAATAGCAATAAAAGGAGATATATTTTAGGTATCATTTGGAAAAACTGAAAGACTGTCTTCCAACTGGGGGCATCAGAGAGGGAATTTTGGAGGAGACTTGATTTTCACCCCCAGGGCTAGCAGGGAGGAAGAAATTCAAGATGGAGGGAACAGCAAGGGCTGGAACTCCTCTGCAGTGTTACCAGAGTAAACAGTGGCACTGGGTAAGGATGTCAGTGAAGATAACACTAGAAAAGCTGGTAGGACCAGATGCGATGACTCCTGAATGCTAAGCTTAGCTAAAATTTCTTAGAAATTTTAGATCTTATCCTGGTCAGCAGACAAGGATTTTAAAAATCCAGCAGGAGAGTTAGGGGATGAAATGCTGGGTTGTGACAACTAATCTGGGATCATGAAAGCTCCGTGGTGGTGAAGTTATTAATTGGGAGACTCGCAGGAGTACAGGACTTGAAGTGAGCTGCGGGGAGAGGAGAGAACAGGACAAATGAAAAAGAGGTTGCACAGGGTGAAAGCACAGAGTTCTGTGACTGACTGATTATAGGGGTTAACAGAAAAGAATCCAAGCAGATTTTAAGGTTCAAATCCAGGCAATTGAAAAAATATATAAAACAGAAAGGAGATACTGTATTTTGAGATAAACCAATGACTGGATTCTTAAAACTTCCATGAAAGGGAAGTCTTCAGGCTAAGGATCTTGAGAAGGAAGGAAAAGATTTGGAAAAGAATTTCCTGTGGAATTGATGCAAAAATTAGGGATAGGATTTTGAGGCAACTAGGGCAGCCCTGTCAAAGTAAGAGAACCTATTTTTAGTGAACCAGGTCATCATGGTTTCATAAATTGCTCTCCCACTGCTGGGTGGCCTAGGGCCACAGAGAGAGGGAACATGGTAGGGTGATTCCAGAATGGGTATGGTAAAACTTGGGGAAAGTCAGGGAGCCTTGGCGATGACCTTAACCAGTTGGTTTACCAGCGTGGACTTGGAGTTGCCTGTGTCCATAAGGGGCTAATGGACTAAATTATTTGCAGCAGGGCTAGTAGTTCATGAGAGCAGAGATGGTTAGTGAGTATGGAGTCCTGTAAGGTAAGGAGGTCGTGGCTGGAGGGGAGAGTTACGGTCTACCTAGAGGCACCTCTGCCTCTACTCAAGGGCACTGCACACTCTTCAAACTGAACTCATCTTTTATCTTTCCTTCACTCAAACTTGTCTTCCCTTTTAGGGTGAGTTAAGATAGGGATAGGATGCTTATGAACCCCCTGAAATTGTATACAGAAGTTTGTATTCATGTAGTAGGTGTATATTCCCCCCTAGGGAAAGAGTTCATGTTATTCATCAGATTCCCACAGAGATCTATAATACATTCAAGAACTGCTATTATGTAAGGATGTAGATAATTTGAGGGATTTCAGAGGAAATATATAAAAATAAAGCTGGGGGAATCAGTGAGGTAAAAATAAAGGAACTATGATTTAATCTGGAGAATGGAATGCATTTAAGGTATAGAGAATAACTAGAAAAACTCTAGGAACGGTCTGAAAGATAATATTTATACATGCTAAAAAGTCTAAGAAGAGCAATTCTCATTTAATTATCTGAGTACTTCACAAAGTAAATTATCCCTGTGCTGTCCCAGTAGGATATCCTCATCCAGAATAAGTTTGCACAGAATTTACTTTAGTGTGCAATTTGTTTCGTTTATTTTATCTTATTTCTATATTATAAAATATTTAGGATTTTAATCTGGCTATGCATTTCTCTCCAGCTCCTTTCTTCCAAGGAATCCTGTTGAAATGATACGGTATACTTCTTTATTTTGCTCTTAGGCACCTCTTCCATTGGGGCACATAAAGCGAATGCAAGAGGTGTACAACTTCAATGCCATTAACAATTCTGAAATACGATTCAGGTACATCATTTTAACTTGTCTCTGTGGAAGAAAGCAGAAAACCCCTTTGAAAGGTGGAGAAAGGGAATGCAGAGTAGGAGACATACTTGAGTCTTGAGAAGTCCTTGTCAAACTGCTTCTATATAAATACTTCGAGTGGTATTTAAGGAATAGTTGCAATGTGTAAGCTGACAGTATTAATCTTTGTTAGACTTTGCTCTAAACCTCGCTTGCCTTAAAAGAAAAAAAAATTAGCATGAAGGATTCTGTGCTAAATAGGCTTTCTCCACAACCAACTAAATCTACTTTGAAATGGGAATAGTTAGAAATATTTTATTCTATTATATGTTAAACTTTCTTAATTCAAATTTATAATCTGAGGCTTAAACCAAAGTTTAATTCCTTCAGAAACTGCATTTATAAGGCACATGAGCACCTACCTGATCCAGACCTTTTATGATCTTTTTCAAGAACCAGCTCTTCTTCCTTCTCTTCACCAATTATTAAATTGTATATATAAGGATTTGAGAGTCTCAGAATCAGGACATACCGTAAAGTGGTGTAGAGTATAATTATAGTGCGGTTATTCATTACTACAGAAATAATGTCCAGATATACTTGTCATATCCTGCCCCTTCTACCCATGCTCCCCCAAAACCCGCCTTTTAGATGGCTGCGGCTCTGCATTCAATCCAAGTGGGAGGACGCAATTCCTTTGGCGCTAAAGATGGCAACTGAACAAGGAAGAATGAAGTTTACCCGGCCCTTGTTCAAGTAAGAACCCACCCAGACTGTGCTTTGACTTCATCTAAGAAGTAGGAAGAAAACTCTCAAATGTTTTTGTTAATATACATTGTAAAACGTAATCTATATGATAGATATTTTTTAATTTGTTAAAGTTTATCAGTATAATTTTGGAATAGGGATTCACACTTCTAAATATTTAAAATTTGAAATATTTCATTCCTTTTCTTAGAAGCATTATATATGGATTACCTATTATGGGCCAAATAGAGTTAGACACTGATGAAATGGAAATAAATCAAAGATAGTCTTACAGACTTACACAGAAAGATTTCTAAAGGCAACTAGAGGATAATTGGTGGGTAGGTATGGACAAGAAAACGAGTCTGAAGTTAAATGTAAGGAGAAATAAGCAGAGAACACCAACTCTTCTGCGTTCAATGTTGCAAAGAGGTCAAGGGTGGGTTGCCTGACATATAACAAAGGAATGCTTGGTGAGAGGGGATAAGTTGTATCTTGGCAGCAAAATATAGGTTAAGAATGTCTCAGTGAAGTTTTTTATCTATGAATTTTGCCTAAATTCTGGGGAAAAAAATCATGCCCTAAACATCCATGATGACATCTGTTTGCTTTCCATTTACTTCACAAGTATTTAGGTTGGTGCAAAAGTAATTGCGTTTTTTTGCCATTAAAAGTGATGGCAATATAATATCATAAAACTTGGCAAAATAAGTCATTGTCTCTTTTGATGTGACCACAAAATTAATTTTTGAGTATATTTTATATGCTTTCCATAATTAAAACCCATCTAGCTTTCAATTGAGTAAAGTATACTTTAAATAGGTTTTAAATAAGAGGATACCTTTTGTTGGAAAAATAAATATTTCTGTCTTATTATTTGTAAATAGTAGTTATGTAAAAAAAAGATGAGTCCTACTTTGTGTGGTAGGTCCTATATATTTAGTATAACATTATTATTATTTCACTGTGGTCAGGATTTTCACTTTCTATTTGAAGTTTTCAGAAATTCTATTTATAAATGTAGTGTTTTCATACTCTTAAAATCTTGATTAAATATTTTATTTTAAGAAGCAGTTTTTAAAAAGAAAGGCTTTGAGGCATACTCTCACATACAGGCCTGATATTTAGGCAATAGATTAGAGGACACTGTTCAAATAATAAAATACTTCCATGCTGCTTGGTAAATAACCACTGGTCCCAGCCACTCTAGCCCTTCCCTGTAACTCCCGCAAAATGTCTGATCTGCCAGTATAAGAGCCAGCCTCTGGTACAGAAGGAGGCCTCTAGGACCCTACGGCAGGATCATATCCATCTGATTGGCTGGGACTGGTGCCTTATTTGGGTGACATTGGCTGTCACCCCTACTGACATTCTTTAATTTAATTTTGGGTATTGACTTATGTTCTTACTCTTTCTCCTTCCCCTTTCCCCTCTTCCCTCTCTCCGTTTCTCCTCCTCCTGTCTTTTTCTCATCTCTTTCTCTTTCATTTCAATTTTTTCTTTTTTTTTTTGCAGGGATCTTGCTGCCTATGACAAATCCCATGATCAAGCTGTCCGAACCTACCAAGAGCACAAAGCAAGCATGCACCCCGTGACTGCAATGCTGGTGGGGAAAGACTTGAAAGTGGATTAGAGATCTGCCTATTGATGGTTTTAAAGATTTCTCTTTTTTTAAATGGAATTCATAAAGGAATATAAAACTTCAGCTCACAATTAAAATTCTTTTTAGTTTTGACTTACTGTTTTGTTGGTGATTTTACTGAAATAAAGTTGATCTTCTTATAGTGGCATGTTCTTTGTAAATTTTAACAAAGGTTAATCTTTTGATTTACCAATTTAAAAATTTTAAATTACCTTTATATTAATTTTTCTCCCAGCATGATCACCAAATATGTCAAGGTACTATTTTACCTGATATTTGATTTAAATTCATTAATTTGAATCTACTGCAGACCAAAAATTCAACATTATTAGGATTTTGCTTTGCGTTTAAAATTAACCTTAAACATGAGGCTGGGCATGGTGGCTCATGCCTGTAATCCCAGCACTTTGAGGGGCTGAGGCGGGTGGATCACCTGAGGTCAGGAGTTTGAGACCAGCCTGGCCAACACAGTGAAACCCTGACTCTACTAAAAATACAAAAATTACCTGGACGTGGTGGCATGTACCTATAATACCAGCTACTTGGAGGATGAGGCAGGGGAATTGCTTTAACCCAGGAGGCGAAGGTTGTATTGAGCCGAGATGGCACCATTGCACTACAACTACAGTCTGGGCAACAGAGGGAGACTCTGCCTCAAAAAAAAATAAAAAATAACCTTAAAGCCGAATGCTTAGTTGGATTTGTACACCATCTACCTGGTGGACAGCAGACGAACTCCTTACCAGCATGTGTCAACCTTAGCGGAAGCTCTTGGTTCCCTCCTCCTGGACCCCTCCGGCTCATCCAGTGGGCTTGTCCTGGTCTCCTGTCTATCAGGGGTCAGATGGCCACCTGGAGCATCAGTCCTTCCCATCCCCAACAGTCTTTCAAAAACACAACTTGAACCAAATAAAAGACAAATATAACAAAGTGCCCTTGCCAATGCAACATAGTGTCCCAGGGCACCTCAGCACACATAGCTGTATTAGGTAGAATCAATTTTTACTTAATGTATTAGCTGTATTAGTTAGAATTAATTAGAACCATAGCGGTATTAGAATTCTTTGATTGCAACTAACAGTAATCCAAGTGACCGGAAGTCAAAAAAGGGAAAAGAAAGATTAAGGATACAAGGCATAGGGAAATTATCAGAACCTGGGATGGGTAGAAGGGGTCTGACAACCCAGAACTGCAGCACCATCAGTGCTCTTGTTCCTCACCTCTGCCTCTCTAGTCCACAATGGACAGGCTGGCCACCCTCCAGCTTTACTATTGCAAATGGCTCTTACCACATGGGGAGGCTATCACAGATCCAAATTCCCAGAGGTGAGACTAATCCAGGTGGGGTCCACCTCTGGCCAAATAAACTCTGTAAGAGGAATGGTGTCTTAGACTATAAGTGTCGGTATGGGGTGGGGGTGGGGGTGTCATGACCAAATGAACCCTCAAAATGCTAATGCAGTGACCAAAGTGAAATGGGAGCAAATACCCACGGTGGGGAAGGTATGGAAGAGACATACCCCTTCCTGTTCCTGGAATCCTGACTTCTTCCTGGCTCTCGCTCTCCCTAGCAGCCCTTTTTTTTTTTTTTTTTTTTTTTTTTTTTTTTTTTTTTTTTTTAAGACAGGGTCTCACTCTGTTGCCCAGGCTAGAGTGCAGTGGCATGATCACAGCTCACTACAGCATAGGCCTCCCAGGTTCAAGTCATCCTCCAACCTCAGCCTCTGGGGTAGCTGAGACTACAGGCATACACCACCATGCCCGGCTAATTTTTGTTTTATAGAGACAGAATTTTGCCATGTTGCCCAGGCTGGTCTTGAACTCCTGGGCTCAAGCAATCTGCCTGCCTCATTCTGTCCTCTTGGTCATTTACCTACACTGCAGTGTGATTTCTTTCTCCAAGCTCTGGAGTTCAGTTCCAATCACTGGCGTATGATCCCGGTCTAAGTGACTAGACCTTAGCAAATCTATGCACCCAAATACTGCTTTTTAAGGCTTCTGCTCTATGAGCTTACGAGACAAGCTCTAAGTTAATGCCATTTTTAGTTATCACTTAGAGATACTGAAAGTGAATTGGGACAAGGGATGCTTGAAGGGCGGTGTGGAAGGGTGCTGTGAGGAAGGTAGAGGGCGCTAAAGACAAACCATCCTGCTTGCTGGTTTGCCTCGGGGGCCCGCTCAGTGCAGTTCACATTTCTTCAGCGCAGCTAGTAAGCATATGCCGAGTGTCTTTGCGGCAGGTCAGATATGTACATAATTATGAACACAGACAGATACTTTCTAGGTAATACTAAAGAAGAGGTATGCTAAAGCATACAGAGAAGGGTCACTTAACCCAACTGAAGAGTTTAGGGAATGTTTCCTGGAGAAGAAAAGGCCTAAACAGGCTTAAGGAGTAAGAAAGATCTAGCCAGGCAAAGGAAGTTGGAAAGTGTGTTCCTGGAGAAAGAACAGCCAGGAAGTCTCTGCTCTACAATGCGCAGGGCCTGAATTTAAAATCCTCAGGCTGCTGGGGGTGACTTCCATGGCTGGGAGCTGGTATCATCTGGAAGCTTCTCCACTCACATGTCTGATGTCTGGGCTGGAATTACTCAGAAGCTGGGCTCAGCAGGGACCGTCAACCAGAGCATGAAGTTTGGGTTTTCTTGCAGCATGAGGATAGTTAGACGTCTTATTCATCATCTTTATACAGCTTTATCCATCACCAGACAGTAAGCACCATGAAGGTGGAGCGTGTTTGTTTCATTCCCAGCACCTCACATAGAGCTTGTTACATAACAGGTGTTTAAAAAATGTTTCGTAAATGAGTCAATGAATGAATGGAGCGGGGCAGAAAGTTAAGGTGGTTCACATTCGGGGGCCTCAGTTTTCTCACAGATGTAGGACGTAAGATCTCCCTCTGAGAATTAGAGGAGGTAGATGTTGCAAAGGTCCTGGCAGAAGGGTGAAAGTTCTGGAAAGTCACTGTGGGCTGGAGGGAATAAAAGGGCAATATCATGAATCTATGTGATCACAGGATTTTCTCTAGCAGTCTTCTGCCTGGGTGAACAGAGAGGGCAGTCCCCCTCCCTTTTTTTTTTTTTTTTAATTTTAAACAAGGTCATGATCTCGCCCAGGCTGGAGTGCAGTGGTACAGTCATAACCCATTGCAGCACCGACCTCCTAGGCTCAAGCAATCCTCCCAAGAGATAGCAGTTTTTTTGTGACCACCAAGGGGATGGGTATTACTCCAAGTGTAGACACAGGTTTAGGGATGAAAAGAAATCTCAGAGTGCTTAAAGAAGAGTGGTCCAGTGAGCAACTAGGGAAGCACCTTCCTAGGAAAGTAAGTGAGGATGCTGGTGGGAAGGGGAAGGATGGAGAGACTGACTGGAGATCAGGTCCAAGGCTGGCGGTGACTGAAGTAAGCCGGGAGCTGGAAGGCCATGGTCAGAAGGTGGAATTGAAATTTCAGATTTCCTAAGTGTATCAAATTCAGGTCATGACAAATTCCAGGGTGCAGTTAGGGTGTGGGTGGCTGAAGAGCAAGTTTTGATAAGGGTTGAGGAAGGATAGCTATTCCTATGCTTCATGGGAAGCTGTCAGAGGATGAGAGGGACTCTGGGTCTGGGTATGTGCTTTTTTTGTGAGCAACCATGTCTCTCTTCCCAATCGAAGTCTAGTTTAGTGGAAATAGACTTTTTAGGATTTTTCTAGTGCAATAATCAAACCTCTAAAAACTGGCTTACGATGAAAATGCTGCTTAGTCAAAATAGCATCTGCATTTCTTTGATGCCTTAGTCATGCTATCCAGAGTTCCTTAATACCAATGGTAACGAGGTGGGTGCAGGGCGCAGTTATCTGTGGTGAAGAAGCTTAACTGGATGCGGGATATCCATGTGCCAAGATGAAAGACTACGTATGGAACATTATAGTTTTTTAATTCACGTGGAACATTTATAAAGCATTATAGTTACATGGAGTACTAGCGCCCAGATACTAGTAATCACAGACACTTCTATAACATTTCCACCATGCCAGGTGCTGTGTGGAGGGCTCTACATATACGAACTGACTTAATCCTCCCCATAGCCCTTTGACATAGATACTATCGTTATTATTATCTTCATTTTACAGATGAGGCAACTGAGGCCCAGAGAAGTCAAATCACTTGCCTACAGGTCACACACTTAGCAAATGGCAGAGACAGGATCTGATCCTAGGTAAATCCTGCACATGCTGGAGGGAGGCAGTCAGTCCCTGCGCCTTCTGATAAGGAGATGGAGGGTAATACTCACCTGATCAAGGCTAACAAGTAGTGGAGCTGGTGCCTCATCCACAGCTGTCGGAGCTCCTGATCGCCAAGCCACAGTGGCTCATTTGTTCAGATGATGACCTTTGGTTGTGAAAATGATCTCTGGCCTTTGAAGTCTTCCCTGGTGGAGAGAAAGCTTCGGGAAACCTTACTGGTGACAGGGAGTAGTTGCTCAATACATATCCGTGGAATAAACAAATGAGTGATGATTGCCTCACTCCTGGTGTCACATTTGGCCAGCAGGACACATTCTACAGTTGAGTAATTCCAGATAAAGACAGGAACATGGTGTTTATAAGCTGCCCTTAATGGAGGAGAACACAGAAAGAAACAAGAGCAGAGGGAGAAATTGGGGACCCTGAAGAAAGGGGGCCAGCAGAAGGTAGGTGCCATCAGGGACAAGAACAGCACCTCCCAAGGTGGGAGACCCCAGGTCTTTCTGGCAGCAGGGCTGGATGGCAGGTGGACAGGAAGCTCACTCCCCTGCATCATCTGCTCATGTCCCCACTGGGCTGCAAAAACCAAAGGGACACTGGGGGCCTCAATAAATATTTGTCCAATGCATGAATGAGTAAAAGCAAAGGAGGGGGAGTGTTTTGAAAGTCTACCCTTGTCCTTCCAGCTGACCACACCCCGGTAGTAGCTCCTACATAAAGCTCTCCCTTCCCGTGACTGCCACCAGCTGAGGACCTCAGGCTGTAGGCTGCAGTGGAACCATGCCCAGGTACACAGTGCACGTCCGTGGAGAATGGCTGGCTGTGCCTTGCCAGGAGGCACAGCTCACCGTGGGCTGGCTGGGCCGCGAGGCCGTGAGGCGCTATATCAAGAACAAGCCCGACAATGGTGGCTTCGCCTCCCTTGATGACGTGCACTTCCTCGTGCGCCGGTGCAAGGGCCTGGGCCTGCTGGACAACGAGGACCTGCTCGAGGTGGCCCTAGAAGACAACGAGTTCGTGGAAGTGGGTGAGTGGCCACAGGAGAGGGCTGCAAGCAGGTGCACTTTGGCCTGGCTTAGTCCTTGCATGCATTGAATCCCCACTTCAGAGAAAATGATGAGCAGACCTCAAGCTTTGCCAAGGCTGGCTCTGGGCAGGTGTGTGCCATGCCTCCGGGGATTTTAAGTCCTCACACAACCCTTTGAGATGGGTAGCATTCTCCCCCACCTTTGACAGCCATGGAGAAATCAGAGAGGAGGTAATTTACCCAGACTCCGGCAGCTAGTAAGTAACAAAGACTAGACTGGTATTCAAGGCTGCAGGTCTGAATCCCCTTGCAGTGACTGAATCATTTTGAAGGTCCTTTTGCCTTTTAAAAGAACCCCCCACCCCATCCCAGACTGGAGGCCAGCAGTTCGGATTTAAAAGAAAATAAAGCTGGGAATGGGGATGGAGGTGGCAGCTCCCTCTTGAACTTCCATCTCAACCCCTGTTCTCTGCCCTGACACCTGCCTCTCTGCTTTTTGCTCTCCTCCTACATAAAGATGCTAAGACCACATGAAACCATCTGAAGTGGTTTTCAAGAAGCCATTTCTATAGAATTGGGCCACTGATGGGCCCTTTCTTGATTTAACAGGGGGAGTGCAGCTGTACAATATGGTCTGTAATGAGTCTCCGGTGCATTCTTGTTTTAGTTATAGAGGGTGATGCCATGTCTCCCGATTTCATTCCATCTCAGCCGGAAGGAGTTTACCTGTATCCTTTCCCACAGGCTCCTTGATCTGCTCTGGGGGTGGCTCCTGCAGATGGTGGGGCTGGGGTTTTTCCACACCACCCTAGATATTCCTTTACCTGGTTACAGATACAGCAAGTACCGGGAACCTGAAAAGGTAAACTTCAAACCATTTTCTTTTTCTTAAGAAAATTCAGGCTTCTTATTTTAGAGGGAGGAAGGCCAGTAAAACTTCTGAGTAAACACTGTCAATTAGAACAGGGCTGGTCAGGCACAGTGGCTCATGCCTGTAGTCCTGGCACTTTGGGCAGCTGAGGTGGGCAGTTCACTTGAGGTCAGCAGTTTGAGACCAGCCTGGCCAACATGGTGAAACCCCGCCTTTACTAAAATACAAATATTAGCCAGATATGGTGGCAACACCTGTAATCCCAGCTACTCAGGAGGCTGAGGCACAAGAATCGCTTGAACCTGGGAGGCGGAGGTTGCAGTGAGCTGCAATTGTGCCACTGCACTCCAGCCTGGGCTGAAGACTCGGTCTCAAAACAAACAAGCAAGCTAACAAACACCACAGGGCTTTATCCAAGTCTGTAATAGGGAAAGGGGGCTTGGAAAGGCATTATGCTTTTGTACCACTCAGCCTCCTCTTATGCAAGCTGGCTTTTTATTTAGCAGTGATCAGGTCTCTGAAGCATCAGTTTGGTTCTGCTGGAGGTGTCCTTACTCTGGTTAGAATAATCAAGTTGTTCAGACTCACTGAGATCCCTTTCTTTTGTGTAGTACATCGCCCTAGATGGAGACAGTCTGACCACAGAGGATCTGGTCAACTTGGGAAAGGGACGCTACAAAATAAAGGTATAGGAGGGGAGGGTGGAGTGTCCTCTGGCCATTTTTGCTGCCTGTGGAAGTCTTTAACCTGCTCAGTTCTGACCAACATATTCCTAGCTTACCCCAACTGCTGAGAAGAGGGTGCAGAAATCCAGGGAGGTCATAGATAGCATCATAAAAGAGAAAACAGGTATCCTTCTATTTTTATGTTATAATTTTTTTTATAAACAAACAAAAAATCCCTGCATCTAACTGTATAATGTCTGCTTTTATCCTAGTCGTTTACGGTATTACTACGGGTTTTGGGAAATTTGCCAGAACCGTAATTCCCATCAATAAGCTACAGTAAGTTTGAAACACACATACATTTGCATTCCACCAACCCCCATCTTTAAAATATTTTTCAACAAGGGAAATAATTCACATTTGCCCCAATATACGGATCAGCAGGATGAGGCTTGGGTTAACTTGCATGTGAGTTGCTGTTGAAAACCCAGGCTGGCTGGTTTCTTCCATTGCCTTCCTTCTCCCTCCAGGGATTTGACCATGATTCCCTTCATGTTCCCAGCTGAGGGAACACTTTCTCACTGCAAGGTATTTAAGAGGGTTTTTACCTTTCTCTTGCAGGGAGCTTCAGGTCAACTTAGTACGCTCACATTCTTCAGGTAAGTCAAAGCGCTGGGTGCCTCCTGATCCCGTGCGATGAGATGAATAAAGCACAGCGCGGTGTGAGTCAGCCAGTCATAGTCACAAACAACCAGTTTCTTGAAACAGCATTTCAAGAACTGGGGCTGAGGTGGGAAGGGATGCAGAAAGAATCAGCTGAGCCTCAGAAAAAAGAATGGGCCAGTGGAGGGATGGGGTTGGGATGAGAACACGTGTCACATCCTGTGGAGAGTGGTGCATTCAGGAAAGGAATAAAGCCTGGAACTCAGAGAATGAGTTGGGATGGGCATAGTGAGATGGGAAAGACTGTCACCAATCAGCGCCCATCAAATGGTAAAGAAGTTGTGCTAAGGTCGCTGGATGCTAAAGGTGGGTGGGAGGTCAGGGGTTCACCGAAGCTTCCCAAAAAGGGGACTTGAGGAGGCAGAACTGGGGTCTTAACTTCTGTCAGGAAGATGGGGCTGGGACAAGCCAGACAGGCAGGAGGGAGAGCAGTCCGACTACCTGAGCTGGGAGGAGAATGTGATAGAGTTTGGACTGCATCTGGGGAAGATGTGAGGAAGGGAGGTTGTCAGGAGACAGGAGTTTCTTTTCTTGGAGAAAACATCAATTCTGTTTTGTAGGTGTTGGGAAACCACTAATACCTGAGAGGTGTCGGATGCTCCTGGCTTTAAGGATCAATGTCTTAGCCAAAGGGTACAGCGGCATTTCGCTGGAGACCCTCAAACAAGTCATCGAAATGTTTAATGGTAATGCAATGGCTCCCCACACGGAACCTCTGCGGAGGCTGGGCATGTACCACAGGGCAGACTTGACTGACCAGATGCTGAGGAAGCATCCCGGATTAGAAGGCATGGCACAATTGAAATGAGTGGGAAATGTGCTTGAGGAAAATAAGGCTAGTTAGATGGGGGAAGAGGAGAAGGTTGATCAGAGATCCACCTTACTCCTGTGAACTTTAACTGATTCGACAAGACCCTTTCCCTAGCATTTGTCATCTTCAAGACTAGAACAGGACTCTTGAGTTTGCCCTTACATTCAAGCCTAACTAGAAGAACCTTGGATTCAGTGGTGCACAAATACGTTTTTAAAAATTGCATAATGATTTTGATGTCCATCTCAAAGACCAATTCAATAGTTCTCGCTGATGCCAGAAAATCTGAAATCGTATGCGCCCCAGGTGATCAAACAGCCAGACTTGCGCACTAAAATCCAACTTCCTGCAAGGGTAGAACAGCAATGCAAAGGGGTTAATGACTGACTTGTAATCATGAAGCCGTGTAGTGGCAGGATATGATGGAACTCACCTCTTTAGAGCTTTCTTCTGGTATAGGAAAATTCTAATATGGAGACCAGATTTGCAGTGGTTGGAGGTAGTGTCCCTTCTCACAGATAAGGGCAAGCTTCTAGGTCAGTGGAGACTCAGAACTCTGCGGGGAAGGAGGAGGAGAAGCAGAGCTGAGGCAGTCACAAAGAACAAAACACATTCTTGAGTTCCCATGTTATGGATGCAAGTGACACATAAATAGGATATGCCAAGGAGTGGAGAGCAATTTGAATGAACAACCTATTATCTATAGGGCTATGCTGAACAGACCACAGTGATTCCAACACCTATTTCTATTTCTACCTTGGTCTGCCATACTACATAGCCCTAAAATCCCAATCACTAACACTCCAACCTTGAACCCACCTGCATTTACGGGTGAGTCTACGGCACTTCTGAGAATTCCCCAAGGTGAACTGTGAGCCAGAAGCTGGTTTGTGGATGGCACTACCATACCCTACTGATATTATTTAACAGTTGGAAAAAAATACCGCTGTCAGGAATCTGATTTTATTTCAGAAGAATGAAGCCTCTTTTTTGGTAGCTTTTTGGGAATTTCTTAGAAAATACTATGTATTCACTGATAAGGGGCAGTGGGGTGGTAGACTGGGTGATTGGCAAAATGTAAAGTCGAGTTGCCGATACCTTCTCTTCCCCTGTTAATGCTTTGGTCTCACTGCTTTCTTCTGGAACATCTTATATTACTTTTCCAATGTCTCCAAACATTTTCCAATAGCTTTGAATGGCTAAATTTGGTCAAATAAATGTCCTTTAATTTTATATTTAGAGAATTTCCAACTTTTTGTTCCTATCATGAACAAATGAATTATTACAAACAACAGCTGGGCCGGGCGCGGTGGCTCACGCCTGCAATCCCAGCACTTTGGGAGGCTGAGGCGGGTGGATCACGAGGTCAAGTGATCAAGACCATCCTGGCCAACACAGTGAAACCCCGTCTCTACTAAAATACAAAAAATTAGTCGGGTGTGGTGGCGCGCACCTGTAGTCTCAACTACTCGGGAGTCTGAGGCAGGAGAATTGGTTGAACCCGGGAGGCGGAGTTTGCAGTGAGCCAAGATCACGCCGCTGCACTCCAGCCTGGAGACAGAGCAAGACTCTGTCTTAAAAACCAAACCAAAAAAACAGCTAGTTCCTGGTCGCATCTTTAAGATACATTGCTAAAATTTCTGCAAGTGGAAGTAATAGGGCAGACTAAAGCATGCATATGTTGAGGGCTTTGCTTCCAGAAGTGTCCTCCCTCCTTCTACTTACTTATTTAGGAGATAGGGTCCTGCTCTGTGGCCCAGGCTGGAGTGCAGTGGTGCAATCTCAGCTCACTGCAACCTCTGCCTCCTGGATTCAAGTGATTCTCCACCTCACTCCCTAACATTGAGTTTGTGTGTGTGACTTTCTTTGGCCAAGAAAATGAGGGTGTGCCTTTCTGGGAGCCCAGGACTAAGAGGTCTAAGAGACTACCTCAGCCTTCCCAGTAGTTGGGACTACAGGCACGTACCACACTTGGTTAATTTTTGTATTTTTCTGTAGAGATAGGGTTTCGCCATATTGCCCAGGCTGGTCTAGAACTCCTGAGCTCAAGCCATCTGCTGCCTCAGCCTCCCAAAGTGCTGAAATTACAGGCGTGAGCCACTGCATCTGGTCCTTCTTTCCTTCTTGCCATCCCTCCCTCCAGCCCTTCCTTCCTCCCTCTCTCCTCTTTTCCTTCCTCTCTTCCTCCTCTCCACCCCCACTCCTCTTTTTCTTTCTATAGTAATTCATCCAGGTCCCTTACACATTAGCTGGGTCTGAGGAATTATCTTTCCCCAGCTATTTATGCCATCAAGTGATAGATACTGGAGGCAGGGCGGAGGGTGGGGGGCGCTCACTGGCAAAGCGCGGAGAGTCAGAGTGCAGTTCTCTTGAACTAACTGCTGCCCACTTCTCTTCAGCCTCCTGCCTGCCCTATGTTCCAGAGAAAGGAACCGTCGGTGCCAGTGGAGACCTTGCCCCACTCTCGCATCTTGCTCTCGGGCTAATTGGAGAAGGGAAGATGTGGTCTCCAAAGAGTGGCTGGGCTGATGCTAAATACGTAAGACTTATCACAGCTTCCATCTGCAGCGATTGCCCGAGGCTGGACACCAGCTGTGCTTGTGGCACAGATGCATGTTCAAGTGTCAGGAGGCAGCAGTAGAGAAGGCGAACCGCTAAGGTGGAAGCTGAACACAAAGGACCTAGAAACCAAAATTTGGGGTTGATTCTGTAGACAATGGAGCCCCTGATTTCAGTACCGAAATTAATTGAAAGATAAGTCCGCTTTCATGACTCAAGAACAGAACTAGAGAATAGACAAGAGAACATAAATAGAGCCAGTTCCTACAGGAATCATCTTTTATAAGATGGATTTTTGGATGTAAAGAGCTATTACTGGATTCCATATGATATTGGAAATAGGCCCATATTTCATTGG
Organism: Callithrix jacchus; assembly: GCF_049354715.1. NCBI lineage: Eukaryota > Metazoa > Chordata > Mammalia > Primates > Cebidae > Callithrix > Callithrix jacchus. Next base: position 99,057,936 of record NC_133510.1, on the reverse strand, counting down.
ATACCCATTTTCATATTTTCAATCATTCTATAGGTCCTGGAAGCCCATGGATTGACACCAGTTATTTTAAAACCGAAAGAGGTAAGGAAACTCAAGGAAAATATGTTCATAGTGCATACATCTTTATTTATGCAAAATTTTCAGTTTTAATGTCAGTCTCAATGGTTTAAATGCAGCTTGCATGTTTAAAATTGATCATTGAAGAAGGGGCACCTCCACCATGAGAATTTAAGATTCTTTATGGCGGGCATGGTCGTGGATGCCTGTAATCTCAGCACTTTGGGAAGCCGAGATGGGTAGATCGCTTGAGCTCAGGAGTCTACACTCCAGCCTGGCAACAAACTAAGACCCTGTCTCATAAAAGATGAAAGATTCTTCAGGCCACAACGCATAAGGGATCCCTTAGGAACTGAAAACTTCAAATCAAGCTCTGTTAGGATCTCTAAGAGATAGATGTTCTCAGCCAAAATTCCTTAGAATGCTCTAAGCTAAGAGTCTTGGACCAGAATTGGGTTTTTCGGATATCTCATCTATCACAGTGAGAATTTAAAGAAGAAATGCAACCTAATGAACTAAAGATTTTATGTGCCATCTACACTCCAGAGCTGCATTGCTGCTTTGGGAATGGGGATACTTAATGAGTGTTTGCCAGATTTATGCTAACAAGTTCACATATGCTGGTACTTATGCTTCAAGGGCTTCAACAAGCATTACTGTCCTGTACTTTAGAAAACATAAACATTAGCTGACTAATTTTTCTCTTATGAAAGCAAAAGACACAAAATGCACTGGTATGTAGGTTCGTTACAATAACCACAGTAGGAAACTTTGCTGTCTACCCCCACAGGGCCTGGCACTCATCAATGGGACGCAGATGATCACGTCCCTGGGCTGCGAAGCCGTAGAAAGAGCCAGTGCTATTGCACGGCAGGCTGACATTGTGGCAGCCCTGACCCTGGAGGTGCTGAAGGGGACCACCAAAGCCTTCGACACTGGTCAGCAGGGTCCTTCCTTTCGGTTGTTACTCATTCACCCAGAGCTGGTGGGGCAGGGTGGTTGAGGTCTTTAGACACAGGAGGGTGGGGGCAGGTGGTAGGGAAGAAAAAAACCCAAGTGCCTATGGCATACCCAGTGTACTGCATCTTCATCTAAGCTATGGCTGATAGCTTAGATACTTGGAAGAACCGCAATTTACAGACAGACCCTGGGAGGAGTTGAGTGACCTGCCTCAGATCACTCGGGGATCTGGGTGTGTCGAGCTCTGTGTTGTCTTAGGAATCTTTTCACAGTACTTTAGGGCTAGAGTAGGATTAGGGTTGGTCCCGACCAGAAAATTAAGAAAGAAAAACTATCAAATTCGTAGCTTATTTAGAAAGTAGTGAATTTCAACAACCCCCCCCAACTATAATACGAAAAGGGCAGAACATGGTCTAAAAGTGACTGAGTTAAATTAGGCCACTGTAGGGTTCCCTTCTATCACTGGCCCCATTCCTTTAAAGTAGGCCCAGTGTCTTGAGTGGAATTCCCAGTGGGCTTAACCTGTAGTTTGCGCTCAGATATTTAAGGCAGGAAGAATCAAGTCAATAAGGAAAACTGTGCTTTTGGAGTTAAGTTTCTAATCCTGAGTGGTAGCTAAGGACCCCTGGGAGTTTTGAGGGCTGTGTCCGCACTATAGATGGTTCTGAGCCACTGATGGTCATTTATTCTAATATCAGAATTACTTGACCTGGTGTGGTGGCTCATGTCTGTAATCCCAGCATTTTGGGAGGCCAAGGTAGGAGGATCGCTTGAGCCCAGGAGTTTGAAACCAGCCTGGGCAATGTAGTGAGACCCCCATCTTTAAAAAATAGATGAATGGAATTATTCAGAGTTTTTCTCCTTCATCAATTTTAGACATTCATGCTCTTCGTCCTCACCGTGGACAAATTGAAGTCGCTTTTCGGTTTCGGTCACTCTTGGACTCAGATCACCATCCATCAGAAATAGCAGGTCTGGGCATGTTTATGGGACTGACCTATTTCGTTATGGGTTATGTGGAAAGAATCCGTACCATGATCTGTCTCCTCCCTTCCACTCCTTCCACAGAGAGTCACAGGTTCTGTGATCGCGTCCAGGATGCATACACCTTGCGCTGCTGTCCTCAGGTAAAAACAAACAAACAAATCAATTTTAAAAAAAGCCAGTAAAGTTTATTTTCTTTTGCCAGGTTCAGGATAAAAAATTTTAAAGCAGGAAAGTGTTAGAAAAACATGTAATGGTTAACTATCGTCCAAACTTCTTACTGTCTCTATGAAAAGTTATGTATATTTTACCTTTATGTGTGCAACTATTGTAAAGCTTTTATTCTCTATGGTGAACTATTTGTTTTCTTTTGATTGCTCAACCTACTTTCAGAGGACAACCTTTATTTTTTGGGGGGGTGAGACAGACAACCAACAGAGAACTTCTTGTTTTGGAGACAGAGTCTCTCTCTGTCACCCAGGCTGGAGTGCAGTGGCACGATCTCAGCTCGCTGCAACCTCCACCTCCCAAGTTCAAGTGATTCTCCTACCTCAACCTCCCGAGTAGCTAGGACTACCGGCGTATACACCATGCCTAATTTTTGTATTTTTAGTAGAGACAGGGTCTCATCATGTTGGTCAAGCTGGTGTCAAACTACTGACCTCAAATGATCCACCCACCTCAGCCTCCCAGGTGCTAGGATTATAACAGGTGTGAACCACCTCACCCGGCCCAGTCAACCGCTTACGTTGATTCAGTGCCCTACCTTTTAAAAATTCTTAGTAATGAAAGTACTATAACAAGTTAATAGAGTTGTACTTGTTCACCCTGTTAAAACTTTAACCAGCTAGTCAGAGGTGTTTATCGGAAAGACTAATTATATCATTTTGCAACTCAAGTGCATAGTAATGGTTACACCTTACTTGCATTTTATGGGCAATCTAAACAATTATAAATGAACTTGTGATGCTTAAGTTTAAATTAAAAATGCAGATGACCTGGGTTGGCGTTAGGCATTCTGTAGTGCAGATGTATAATTTACATATGGCTAATTGCCATATGTAATTAGCAATAAACAGTATTTCAGTCTGTGCCAAATTTCAGTCTATGGTGTAATACAGAGTCCTCCCTAGAATACATACCATTATCTCCCTTTACTCAGCAAGTTATCTTTCTAGCTAGCTTATTAAACAATAGATCAAAAACATCTATGGGAAAGAATTGCCAAATTAGATCTGCTAGAAGAATAACTCCTGATGTAAGAGTTCCCTGATATTTTAATAATGATAGCAGATTCCAGGTGACAGGCAGCATTATCACTCTTTCATGTATTAGTTAATTTAATCTTCCCAACTATGAGAAAGATCCTCTCCCATTTTGCAATGGGGAAACTGAGGCACAGAGTTAAGTACCTTCCCCAAGATCACATAGCTAGAGTATTACTTCCTTGATTTCTGGGAGAAGCCAGAAGGCAGGTGCTGCTTTAAAGCACTGTGGGTGTCTTTGGGCTTGGTAGAGGGTAGCTGCCTTATATGTGAGCCTTTTCTAATGTGAAACCTTCATGCTTCACGAACTTTTCCTCCTTGGATAATAGCTACCATTTGCGTAATCTGTGAGTTACATCTAAGAATTTGTTTGCATTATTTTATGTACTTCTCAAAAGCCATAAGTGCTACTGTCTGTTTTCTACATCTTCTCTTTTATTTTTTGAAATGGAGTTTCGCTCTTGCTGCCCAGGCTGGAGTGCAATGGCGCGATCTTGGCTCACCAAAACCTCTTCTTCCTGGGTTCAAGCAATTCTCTTGCCTTATCCTCCCAAGTAGCTGGGATTACAGGCATGCACCACCACATCCAGCTAATTTTGTATTTTTAGTAGAGACGGGGTTTCTCCATGTTGGTCAGGCTGGTCTCAAACTCCCGACCTCAGGTGATTCACCCACATCGGCCTCCCAAATTGTTGGGATTACAGGCATGAGCCACCATGCCTGGCCTTCTCTTTTAACTATAAAAATAAGGAACTTGCCTAAGTCCTACCACTAACCTGGGAATGAATCTGCCTGTGTCTAGAGTTGGCATTCTGCCTCCTACACCACGCTGCCTTTTATAGATTGATCTAATGTGAATACAAACGATCATGAATTTATTCCAATTAGTTTCAGTGAAAACCCAAAAGATTTGTAACAAAATTATCTTCACGTTCAAAATGAACAGAGTATGATTTCCATGGTTATAACTTTAAGATAAGATCTTCTATATTCTTTTAAGACAAGATCTGTCCCCACTTTCCCAGGAACGACAGAATATTGGCACTCTTCAGATAATCAATGGGTAATAAATGGGTCATATATCTTATTTTGATTGTATTTTAGGTCCATGGTGTGGTGAATGATACAATAGCATTTGTGAAGGACATCATTACCACAGAACTGAACAGCGCAACAGATAATCCTGTATCTTTTGATGGTCTACTAACCTGCAATTATAGAATAGCAGCTGGTAATTTTAGGATCTACCGAAGCAATCATTTTGTGTAGCTTCTCAGTTCTATTGCTCCATTTCACAGAGTAAACGTATCAGTATCTGAGGCCCAGAGGTGAAGTGACTTTCTTCAGGTTAGAGCTGGTAAGTGGCAGAGGTGGGCCTGGGAACTTACTCTCAGGTTCCAAGTCTAACATGCTGTACTTACTTTTTTTTTTTTTTTAATCATGCAGGATTGTTGCATAGGTACAACATGGCAAGGTGGTTTGCTGCCTTCATCCCCCCATCACCTATATCTGGTATTTCTCCCCTCATTATCCCTCCCCACCCTCATGCTGTACTTTCAAAACGGACCCATTCAAGATTCAAGAAGCTACTTCCAGCACTGGCTGACACGTTTCCCGAAGACACTTGCCCTAAAACCCACTGCCAAGGTTGCTGGTGGAAGGATGATGATCTAGGTCACAAATGTAACTGCAGAGGCACTGGACAGTTTATGCAGGCCTCTCTGCTTCGAGTGAGAGCAGTTTGTGCTACACAGAGGTCAGCCTTTAAACACTTACCAAAGTATTGATTAAAGAGCTATGGCTTCCCCGTCCTGAGGTTTTGGCTTTTTTTTTTTTTTTTTTTTTTGAGAGAAGTCTCACTCTGTCTCCCAGATTGCTCAGTGGAACAATCTCAGCTCTCTGCAACCTCCGCCTCTCAGGTTCAAGAGATTCTCCTGCCTCAGCCTCCTGAGTAGATGGGATTACAGGTATGCACTACCAGGCCCAGCTAATATTTGTATTTTTAGTAGAGATGTGGTTTTGCCCTGTTGGCCGGGCTGGTCTCAAACTCCTGACCTCAAGTTATTCACTTGCCTCGGCCTCCGAAATGCTGGGATTACAGGCGTGAGCCACCACACCTGGCCCCTATCCTGAGTTTTTATTTTTCACTTCACTCAAATTAGTCCTTTTGCATTTGTACAGAGAAATAGTAAGACTGTTTCCATTTCTCAAGAACGGAGCTCCTGTCTTCCTAATGGTGTGGCTGATCTCAGAGCCACCTGGTTTTTGCTATGGAAAGTTCCATGATGGCTTAGTTCCCCAGATGTTGAGGTGATCAGTCAGGAGTCACACTGGCAGTTTTCACGGAGGCAGCACTGCTTCGGAAGACAAACCCCTTTGGAATCTATTTTTCCTTTTCCACAGCCCTCAGTTTGAATCCCTGAGAAAGCGCTGAATCAGCAGCCCTGAAAGCAGGTCATGCCTTGGGCTAGCAGAGGGTTATGTGATAGCTGTGTACGGTTTTCCATGAGATGGTTTTCGTACATCTCGTGGGAAAAGTAAGCTTTCACACAAGCTTACTTCAGAAAGTGTTTTATGTTCTCTCAAATAAGCCTCAGAAACTGTGGGTCTCCCCGTTTACGTCACCACCACACTATCCCCCAAATGGAATAGTAGTTTTTATGAACTCTATGTAGTCTTATCTCATGTACCAGTCTTTTCACTATAGGGAAGAGGTATCCATTCTTCACTGACATCATGTCTTTAAAGGGTATGTCATAGTGTTTTTAGAAATTACCATTCAATTACTGGATATGGGGGAGGGGATACATAATTTCCCCAGTGAATTCTTCTGCTACCACTTGCCTCAGCAAGAATTTCAAAAAACTCCTTTATTTTTTCAATTAAAGATTGCTAATTATTGGCCATGCACGGTGGCTCATGCCTGTAATCCCAGTATTTTGGGAAGCTGAGGCAGATGGATCACAAGGTCAGGAGTTCGAGACCAGCCTGGTCAACATGGTGAAACCCGTCTCTACTAAAAATACAAAAATTAGCTTGTGGTGGCATGAGCCTGTAGTTCCAGCTACTCAGGAGGCTGAGGTGGGAGAATCACTTGAACCTGGGAGACGGAGGTTGCTGTGAGTCGAGATCATGCCACTATACTCCAGCCTGGATGACAGAACAAGACTCTGTCTCAAAAAAAATGCTAATTATTGATAAATTTCAAATAGGCTAATATTTGGGAGTTCTCCTGCAATAGTGGCGTTACCTGAAAGGATATGTTTCTCAATTTTCTATTGCAGATACAGAGCCCCATCAAACATGATGAATATTACGGGAGTTAAATTCTAATTGTTTTAGTCTAATAGCCAACAAACAAACCTGGAACAACCTGAGGACAATAAAACACATTTAAGTTCTAAATTGATACAGAATTCCATTGCCACAGGGATTCAGAGAATGGAGAGGAGTCTGGATCCAAAGAGCTAGGCCCAATGGGCTCACAGTTAGATGGGCAGAACAGAGTAATGCACACTTGATGAGGATAATGTAACACATACATCTTCAACTCTTTCAAAGTCAGAACCTTTCTTGCAGACAGCAACTTCTCAGTTAATAAGTAATGAATATTCTTTAGGCCAGGAGACAAAAACTAGTTCTTTAGAACCAGGAGGGAGGATCTGTTACTGCCTTTGTCTGGGTGCTTGCTGGTGCTTACTTTTAAGTAAAGTGCATGGTAGAATAGAATTATCTCAGGCTGGGTTTGGTGGCTCACACCAGTAAATCCAGCATTTTGGGAGGCTGAAGCAGGGAGATCACTTGAAACCAGGAGTTCAAGACCAGCCTGGTCAATATGGCAAAACCCTGTCTCTACTAAAAATACAAAATTAGCTGGGTGTGGTGGCACACATCTATAATCCCAGCTACTCAGGAGGCTGAGACACAGGAATTGCTTGAATCCGGGAGGCAGAGATTGCAATGAGCTGAGATGGTGTCAATGCACTCCAGCCTGGGCAACAGAGTAATACAGAAAATTTAAAAAAAAATTATCTCTGAGAGTAATAATATTCAGCAAATCTAAACTTGTCATTTACTTAAAATGGATTCATGAGGACATATTGGCTGCCATCTGCTCTTGAACACTGCCACCAGATTACTGAATGAAGAATTCGAAGATTTTCCCAAAATTGATCGTTCCAGACATTTGATAGTTGCTCATCAGCAAAGTTTTCCATTCAACAGATTCTTCTATGGAACCCAAGTTTGCAGTGCCCATTGAAGAAACAGAATTTGTTTTCAGACAGATTTTTTGGTCTCTGTTTTTAAGTTTCAGGTTATATACTTTTTGAGGGCAGGTACTAACCACCAGGTCAGTACAGTTATGGGGCTTGAGAATCTAATCTCAAGAGAAAACATCATTTCAAGGTTCACATTCCTTCTGCTTCCAATTGGGTGTACGTAATCTGCCTTTTTTTTTTTTTGGCTTTTGTGCCCCTTTATGTCTCTTGCAGGAAGACTTGTTTCTTTCCCTCCATCCCACATTTGTACATGGACTGCCACCTCCACGTTAAAATGAGGGCAGGAAGGGGTTGTACTTGAATGGGCCGGCAAACGTTATCTTCAATCCTTAACTTCTTTTGAAAGATGGTCTTCGCCAGTAGGGGAGAGACAATTTCTGGAGGAAACTTCCATGGTGAATACCCGGCCAAAGTAAGCTTTTTAGAACTGCTCTTGACCCAGAAAGCACGTTCCAATACAGGCTGACTGAATGGAGACCCTCTTTCAGGCCCTAGACTACTTGGCCATTGGCATCCATGAACTTGCTGCAATCAGTGAGAGAAGAATCGAGCGGCTCTGCAATCCCTCCCTCAGTGAGCTGCCTGCCTTCCTGGTGGCTGAAGGTGGTCTGAACTCTGGGTTCATGATAGCCCACTGCACGGCAGCAGCTCTCGGTAAGGACACCACCCTTTTCCCAGAACACATGGCTGTCCATCTAAGGGTCTTTCCGTTTCGCCTGTAAGTATCAAATGTGGTCTGTGACCGAGATCTAACTTTTCATCCTAGCTGTCTCAGTGCAAATGTAACAGGTTAACGCTCATATTTTTCAGAAAAAATATTTTAAAACTTTAATACTGTTTACCAAAATATAATGATTCAATAATTATATTTATTGGATAATTATATTTCAATATAATAATGGTAATGGATAAGGCTGTAATGGATAATTTCTCTGAGGAATGCAATTGACATTGCATATAAACTTCACCTCTATAGCTTTTTTCCAAATCTCATTTGAAGATTACCAGAAAAAGACTAAGATGCTTATAGTTAATGGTGAAACTTGAACCAACCTATAATTAAACTTTGGATACATTTCAGTAGATATACCAACCACTAAAAACAAAAAGATATTATTGCAACATACAAAAATGCTTATAAGAAGTGAGATAACCTCTATGAAGATTGAGCTTCAATGTAGATGATTTCTGACTCACAATTGTAAGAGACAGATTAACACATCAGAACAGTGCCTGGCACCAAGTAAGGGCTAAGGGCCTCATTTAAGTTCATGCACTTAATTGTCACAACTTCACCTGAGGTAAGTGCCATTATTGTAACTTTAAATGAGTATCTGAAGATCCGAGAGTTAAGTGACTTGCCCAATCTTGTACAGTTGGGAAGATGTAAAGCAGAATTCAAACCCATGAGTTTCGACATGCAAAAATGTGCTCTTACTTCTACTAATGAGGATCTCATTTTCATCAATACTTATCCTAAAATAGGGTTGTCAAATTTAAGAAACACAGGATGACCAGTTACATGTGAATTATTTGGGACACACTTATACTACAAAAATTAAGTTTTTAATCTGAAATCAAAATTTAATGGGCATTCTGTCCTTTATCAAACACCTCTATGCTGAAAGGCAGGATAGCATGAGTCATGTGCAAAGACACTAGATCAGAAGCCCAGTGCTGCCATTTACCAGCGGTGTGAGCCTCTTTAGCCTGTTGATCCTCAGTTCACCCCTGCATTAAATGGAGATGATACGTTTACTTAAGGGGGTTGTTTGCAGGATTAAATGAACTGATGCATATAAAGCCTGGCACAGTGTAAGCACTCAATAAATACTAGTTACTATTAATATCATTTCCAACCAACAAAGCCACTAAATTCCCCTCCTCTGACCCATTGTCTTCTATTTGCTCACTTGCTTATTAATAAAATACCACTTTAAGAGGTAGAAACTTCTCACAATAACACGGTAATAGAGGAGTAGTCATTGATTTCTAGAGAATATGATGGACATCGGGAAAACTCATTTGAATACGTTTTAATTTCCCAAGCTGCCTATTGAGGTTGCGTGGCTTGCTTTCATTGCAGTACAATTAGTGTTTTTTTTCTGTTTGGTTTTTTTTTTTGGCCCCTGTAAGTTATCTTTCTGAACAAACCTCACCACAGGTTGCTTATCCATATAGTCCTCAGTTTAGGGTCCAAGGGCTTGGGACTTACAGTGCTGAAACCTGGAAAGTCCTTGGGAAACCAGCATGACCATGACAAACTAGCATGGCCCTAGTTTAAAGCAAGATAATCTTAGGATCCGATCCCATACAGCATAGAAAACAACTGAAGCTTCACTCATGACCACTCTTAAAGCCTGAGAAAGAGGAGACGAGCCTTTGAGTCCGACTTTTCCAGACTTCTAAGCTAGGGGGAGGGAACTTCGTAATCTAAGTCCTTGCTACTTATAGTCCTCAGACCAACAATATGGCCATCACCTGAGAGTCTGTTAGAACAGCAAAATCTCAGACCCCACCCAAAGCTCAGTAGCTTTGTTATAACAAGGTCCCCAAGTGATTCATGTGCACAGGAAAGCTTAAGAGTCCCGAGTCTTGGTCCTCCCTAGAATTCCCCCACCTCCCAGATATTTCTGGCAGTCATCGAGCCCCTGTTTAAACCCAGAACATCCACGTACAACATCCTTGAACAGTTTAATGTGTTAAATCTTCTTGCCCAAGATTTGTGGGTCCAGCCTCAGTCCCTAAATGCCACACCTGAATACTGGTGACACAACAAATTGATCTCAAGCTCCTGAAAATGGCCACCATGTCTCTTTCTCCCCTAGTCTCCCTGGCATGCTAAATGCCTCCCAGGTTTTCAGCTCCCCCATCCTGGTCTTACCTCAGAACTCACTATTGCTTCAGAGTCCTCACTTGGGGTAAAAAAACGACCTGCTTCCTTTTCCTAAAGAAACTTTCCACCATCGGTGCTTGGATAATGGCCAAGATCTTCTGAAAAGGGTATCCCAGGCTGTGGAGATTCTGTGGAAGCCACGAGTCCCTTTGGCAGCTCTTCCCATGAGGAATGCTTCTTAACTGGCACTGGTCTCTTGCAGTTTCTGAGAACAAGGCTCTATGCCATCCCTCGTCTGTTGACTCCCTCTCCACCAGCGCGGCCACGGAGGACCACGTCTCCATGGGAGGATGGGCAGCGAGGAAGGCCCTCAGGGTCATTGAGCACGTGGAGCAAGGTAATGCTGATGAGTCCTGGATGGTGGGCCTCCCTGATAGACCACTGTGCCCGTGGTTTTCGAGTGGGATCTCCCACTACAACATCAGCATCACCTGGGAACTTGCTAGGAAGGCAGACTCAGGCCTCCTTCCAGATCAGCTGATTCAGAAACTCCAGGATAAGAGGTGAGCAACCTGTGTTTAACCAACCCTCCAGGTGATTCTGATCTTCAATAAAGATTAAGAAACAGCCATGCAGAACTAAGCTGGTCCCTTGGCTGGCATTTTTTTGGAGTTTTTTCTTTTTTATTTATTTTTTTGAGACAGGATCTCTATCTGCCACTCAGGCTGGAGTGCAGTGATGCGACTATAGCTCACTGCAGCCTTGAACTCCTGGGCTCAAGTGATCCTCCTTCCTTAGCCTCCTAAATAACTGAGCCGACAGGCATGTACCACCACGCCTGGCTAATTTTTTAATTATTTGTAAAGATGGGGTCTTGCTGTGTTGCCTCTGCTGGTCTCAAAATCTTGGCCTTAAGCAATCCCCTGAACTTACCCTACCAAAGTCCAAAGTGTGTGGTTTTTTTTTTTTTTTTTTGAGACAGAGTTTCACTCTTGTTACCCAGGCTGGAATGCAATGGCGCGATCTCGGCTCACCGCAACTTCCGCCTCCTGGGTTAAGGCAATTCTCCTGCCTCAGCCTCCTGAGTAGCTGGGATTACAGGCACGCGCCACCATGCCCAGCTAAATTTTTGTATTTTTAGTAGAGACGGGGTTTCACCAAATTGACCAGGATGGTCTCGATCTCTTGACCTCGTGATCCACCTGTCTCGGCCTCCCAAAGTGCTGGGATTACAGGCGTGAGCCTCCGTGCCCGGCCTGTTTTTGTTTTTGTTTTTGTTTTTTAAATGAGACTTTTAAAACATCCTCCATGTGGAGAGAAGCATACCATGAACTCACACACCCCACCTTGATTCGACAGCACGTTTGCTTCATTTTTTTCTTTTTCTTTTCTCAAATTACTTTCAAGCAAATCCTCAACATTCTATCATTTTATTTCTACATACTTTCTCTCTTAAGTATGAATGCTTTCTAATCTATCATGAAGCTGTTATCACACCCAACAAAATTCAACAATAAATCCCATGATCACCACTAAACACATATTCAAATGTTCCTCATTAATGTCTTTACAGTGAGTTTGTTCAAATTAGAATTCAAGGCCCACGTTTCACATTTGATTGTCATGGTTTTAAGAGTCTTTTAATCTAGAATAGTCCCCCTCTCTTATTTTTTTATTTTTATTTTTATTTTTTTATGTCATTGACTAGTTAGAAACCCAGGTGAGCTTTTCTGGAGAAAGACTGATATTCTGGATTGACCTGTTAGTTTCCTTGTGATATCACTTTTAACTTGTTCTTTGTCCCATGCATTTCATGTACATTGCAGTTGACCCTAAGAACGTGGTAAGACTTAGATCCAACCCTTTTAGCCAAGAGACTTCATAAAGAAAGTTGTGTTAGGCCAGCCTCTCTCTGCTATGCTATCTTAATTGATGTTTATTTTGTGGATTTTTTTTTTCTTTTTGGAAACAGAGTTTCACTCTGTCATCCAGGCTGGAGTGCAGTGGTGTGACCTCGGCTCACTGCAACTTCTGCCTCCCAGGTTCAAGTGATTCTCCTGCCTCAGCCTCCCAAGTAGCTGGGACTATGGGTGCACACCACAAAGCCAATTTTTGTATTATTAGTAGAGACCGGGTTTTACCAGTTGGCTGGGCTGGTCTCAAACTCCTGACCTCAATTGATCCGCCCACCTCAGCCTCCCAAAGTGTTGGGATGAGTCACCACGCCGGTCCTGTTTATTTTGTTTTTTAAGGAAAGAGAAATGGCTTTCCTTTAGGCATTTTTCTCTAAGTTTATCCAATAGTACTGAAGGCAGATGGCTGATAAAAGAATATCTCAATTTGAAGATAAATGTGAGAGTTCAGTCCTTTTTTTGGTAATTGTTGTATTGAGATATAATTCACATATCTTATAATTCACCCACTTAAACTGTACAGTTTAATGGTTTTAGTATATTGACAGAGTTGTGCATCCATCGCCACAATCGATTTTAGAACATTTGCGTCAGCCCTGTTTCCTGTGTTTCAGCTCTGACCTCCCTGTCCTCCCTACTCCCCCAGTCCTAGTACTCGTCCAAATCTACTTTCTGTCTCTGTCTTTGTTTTTATTTGTTTTCCTATTCTGCACAGTTCAGGTGAATGGAATCCCTTGGTCTTTTGTGTCTGGCTTTTTTCAGCTAGTGCAATGTTTTCCTTTTCTAATTTTTCATATAATTTTGCTCCTTCTAATGGTAAAACGTGTTCAAGGCTCATTCATGTTGTAGCATGTATCAGTTTGTTTTTCCTTTTTATACCCAAATAATAGTCCATTATGTGAAAATGCCACATTTCGTTTATCCTGTCATACAGTTGATTTGTTTCCACATTTTGGCTAATATGAATAGTCCTCTATGAATATGTACAAGTTTCTGTGTGGACGTATGTTTTCATTTCTCTAGTGTGGAATTGCTGGGTCACATGGTAACTCTATGTTCATCTTTTTAGGAACTTCCAGACTGTTTCAATGTGGTTACACCATGTTATGTTCCCACCAGCAGTATTTGAGGGTTGTGATTTCTCCACATCCTTGCCAGGACTTTTTTATTTTTTTGAGACAGGGTCTCCCTCTGTCACCCAGGCTAGAGTGCACAAGGCCCACTGAAGCCTTGACCTCCTGGTATTAGACAGTCATCCCACCTCAGCCTCCTGAGTAACTGGGACCACAGGCATGGGCCACCATGCCCAGCTAATATTTTCATTTTTTGTAGAGATTTTTATTTTTTTCTTGCTATGTTGCCCAGGCTAGTCTCAAACTCCCAGGCTCAAACGATCCTCCTGCCTCAGCTCCCAAAGTGCTGGGATTACAGTACGGAGCCACCGCGCCTGGCCTAGCACTCGTTATTATCAATCCACCACAATGTGTTCCTTGTGTTTACTCTTCACATGGATTCTCTATTGAACATGTTGCTCTGGCTTTACTTCTCGAATAATATGAATATATGAATAATATGAATATGAATAATATCTCTTCTCACCCACCGACTCCTCACTCAACTTCTTTGATCAAGATGGATGACAACTGTTTCCTATTTCCACCTTTATGTAAATTTCAAGTTGCTTTGAGTTTTGCTCTTCTCTTTGGCTTGAGATACTTGGCCCACAGACCTCTGTCAAGGATTTGAAGGAGTCAGTGAATGAGCAAGTGAGTCTACAGTTGCCCAGGAACTAACTCTGTCATGTCCGTTTCAAGCCTTCAAGCTTAAAGGCTCTCAAGTCCACTAAAGCCGAAGTTCTAGAAATCAGGAATCTGTGTATTGTCTTTCTTTAGCTAAGAACACTTATTAAATGTGCCATACCTGCAATAAATTCTGAATATTGAAATCTGTATTTCTCTATATTTATCCCAGTCTAGGTTATGAACAGGTTTTTAATGAAATACAATTCAAGGTTAAACCACTTTGGATGCCATGATTTGACAAGAAAATTCATTTAGAAGCTTAAAGTTGATCAGACTGTCTGGGTGGTTAACTCAAATAGAGTATTAAAAACATTTGACTTGTTGTCTTTCAATTTATGAAGTACATTATGAGCTCTGGTGAGGGCAGACAGGTCAAAACGGGAGAGAATGAACTTGTGGAATTTATTGTGGATCTGGAAGTAATTTTTCATCTTCTAGTCCAATATCCCCACCCCGCAATTCATATGGAATTGGAAACCACGAGAAGTAAGGCTTCTTGATGAAATGCATACAATTATATAATAGAGCTGTGGCTCAAGATGAGAAGCAGCTGTTCTTCTGACTTCCTTCCCTACCCACATGACCCAAACGTGGCCGGCAAACCTTGGTTAGAGAATGTTAACAGGGGACATGGAAGACTTTGCTAGCACAGATGAATGCGCAGCTTCCTGGGTAGGTGTGCAGGTCTGGTAATTATTCAGGTAAATGTCTCAATTCTCCCCTTCTCAGCATTAAAGATACAGTCAAGGGGTTAGAAAACAGATGAAAATGGCAACTAAATATCAACACAACTTCATTCTACCCACAGACAGAGAGCAAACCATCTGTTAGTTGGCTGGTGATGGCTGTCAACTTTGGGAAATCCACATTCTTCAATCATGAAGTCAGACTTTCATCAGATACCCTCTTGGAATTTCTTGTTTCAGTGCTGGCCATCGAACTTCTTGCAGCCTGCCAGGGCATAGAGTTTCTACGTCCCCTGAAAACAACCACTCCATTGGAGAAGGTCTATGACCTGGTACGCTCTGTTGTAAGGTATATTCAAACAGGTCTCTGAAATTTTCATCATTTCAGCACTGTGAACCTTGGCAGGGCTTACTGTTTGGCTGATGGGTGGCTGTGCTCTCTCTGTAGGCCCTGGATAAAAGATCGCTTCATGGCCCCGGACATCGAGGCAGCACATAGGCTGCTCCTGGAGCAGAAGGCAAGCTGGCCTTTTGGCTTGTTTCTTAATTTTTAATTGTTACGTAATCCCAGCACTTTGGGAGGCTGAGGTAGGTGGATCACCTGAGGTCAGGAGTTCAAGACCAACCTGGCCAACATGGTAAAACCCTGTCTCTACTAAAAATACAAAAAAAAATTAGTCAGGTGTGGTGGCAGTCACCTGTAATCTCAGCTACTCAGGAGGCTGAGGCATGAGAATCACTTGAATCTGGGAGGCGGAGGTTGCAGTGAGCCAAGATTGCGCCACTACACTCCAGCCTGGGGGATAGTGAGACTCTGTCTTAATAAATAAATAAATAAATAATAAACAAAGGGGTTGGTGAGTGGGAGGTAAAAAGTAACCAAGGACCTGAGGCAGCGTCTCTCTAACATTAATGTGGATATGAATTTATTGGGCATCTTTTTAAAATGCAGGTGTGAATTCAGTGGGTCTGGGGTGAAGGCCAAGATTCTGACTTGTCCCAGGTGCTGCTGATACTTCAGGGGCACAGGCCACACTTTGAGTAGCAGGGACAAAGGAACAGAGCACCTGTGGCATGGAAATAGGACAACAGGGAAATTCAATTCACTGCCTTTTATCGTTTAAGGCTTGCTTTAGAGGCCGGGTGCAGTGGCTCACGCCTGTAATCCCAGCACTTTGGGAGGCCGAGGTGGGTGGATCACGAGGTCAAGAGATCGAGACCATCCTGGTCAACATGGTGAAACCCCGCCTCTACTAAAAATACAAAAAATTAGCTGGGCATGGTGGTGTGTGCCTGTAATCCCAGCTACTCAGGAGGCTGAGGCAGGAGAATTGCCTGAACCCAGGAGGTGGAGGTTGTGGTGAGCTGAGATCGCGCCATTGCACGCCAGCCTGGGTAACAAGAGCGAAACTCCATCTCAAAATATAAAAATAAAAAGGCTTGTTTTAGAAAACACACAGGTCCAGGCCATGCGTGGTGGCTCACACCTGTAATCCCAGCACTTTGGGAAGCCGAGGTGGGCAGATCACTTAAGGCCAGGAGTTCGAGACCAGCCTGGCCAACATGGTGAAACCCCACCTCTACTAAAAATACAAAAATTAGCCGGGCCTAGTGGCGTGGGCGTGCACCTGTAATCCCAGCTACTCAGGAGGCTGAGGCACAAGAATTGCTTGAACCTGGGAGGTGGAAGTTGCAGTGAGTTGAGATCATGCTACTGCATACCAGCCTGGGTGACAGAGTAAGACTCCGTCTCACAAAAAAACACACACACACACGCACACATGCACACACACACACACACACACACACACATCCTGTTAGACCCTGGAGCAATGATCCTTCACTATGTCCACACTGAATTCCCTGGGTTTTGTTTGTTATTTGTTTGCTGGCTTGTTTTGCTTTGGAAAAGTATGCAGCTTAAAATCTTTATGATGATTTTAGAAAGTTTTGGACTTTGTATATTTAAAGTCTTTAAGGCAACCAAAGACCAATTGACACAGGTCATGTGTCAAATGGCTTAGAATAAAAGCAAGCAAACAGCAGCTGTGTGTCCAGTTATGTATAGAGGAAGTTTTGACTTTGGATGAAGTTGATGTTTAATAGCATGTGGAAACAAGGTCATCGATATTTCAACTTTGTTTTGTCCTTGCTTTTCAGGTTTGGGAAGTAGCTGTACCCTACATTGAAAAATACAGAATGGAGCATATTCCAGAATCCAGACCTCTTTCTCCAACAGCCTTTTCACTGCAATCTCTGCGCAAGAAATCCACCAAAATCCCAGAGTCTGAGGATCTTTAACGGGCTTTGTCGTGGAGTGGCAGATCAGAGGGCAGTTTGTTTAGCACAAAGAAATACTAGGCTGAAGGAGAGACCCGAGAACTTTCCTAGGTAGATCAATCCATTGCATAATTCAGTTCTTTTAACACCTGCTTTGGCTAGGCTGATGGTAGCATTCTAGTCACTAAATTCAGCACTGGGTTCTTGTCATGGTTTGAGACACACCAGGTGTTTTCAGATTTTAGGAGTTTTTTTTCTTTCTTAACAATTTCAATAGGCCACTCACTCTTTTTTTTTTAACACGGGGTTTCACCATGTTGGTCAGGCTGGTCTTGAACTCCCGACCTCAGGTGATCTGCCACCTTGGCCTCCAAAATGCTTGGATTACAGGCGTGAGCCACCATGCCCGGCCTAGGCCACTCACTCTTAAGGGTGAGAAGAATAACCACACTTGCATGTGTCTGCTTTTTGCTCTTAGCATTAGATGAATTCATATTTGGAAACAGATCGATAGTATTTTTTTTCTAAAACATTAGACTTTAGTTAACCTTATTATTATTTTTTTAATTTGCTTCAACAAGCTCTCCACCAGTTGACTTTCTTTGGCTGATTTTACTTTGCATGATATGCCTTAATATGCCTTTCAAGTCATAATTTATTCTTAAGCTGCTTTTTTCTTCTATTAATTGGATCATAGTAAAGAGTAGTCAGTAGGTCTTAAGCTATTAAATAGAGATTAAAACCAACAAGGGATTTCATGTGCAAAGGAGATAAGGAATGAATATAAAGATTGCTACTTGGACGGCTCTTATTAAACTGTGTATTTTGTATTTATCACTACACATATCCCCAAAATGCTTACACTGGAGTTTGAGGTCAATATTTTCACTTCCTGGGTGTTAGTACTCAATTCACATTCTTATCGCAACCCTCCTCGTTTCACTGATTAGGCATCTCTGGGGATTGACCAACGTCCTTTCTGTAATGGTAATCATTAAAATGAGTCCTGTTGACAAAGGTCAGATGGAGCCCCGGAATGTATTACCCAATCTGCTTTTTCCCCCAAGAAGAAGATAAAGGACCTTCAGGGACGGCTTAAGTGTATCTGTCCAGATGAAGGATGGGTCACATGACCTCTTGGCTTCCCAAGGCTAAGCTCTGTGACTTTGCACCCATCTGTGCACATGTGCACAAGGCCCTCCAAGCAGTCTGAAACCGTGGCTCTAAAAAGTGCAGCTTTTAGAGGACAGGAGGACAGACACACTTGCCAGCTTGCCTGATTGCTGTCTAAAATGGGCCCAACAGTGGATTTCACAATAGAGTTTTCACTCTTTAGATTTGCAGCTTGTCCACAGGAAAGGTGGAAACTGAAGTGAAAACTGCTGCCCACAGCAATTCAGGGAGCAAAAAGTGCTGAGGAGCCTGTTTACCTAAAGGTTGTTCTTGGTGCTATTCCTTGTCAAAATGTGGACACACACAGATGAGGTTTCTGCATTGTCATCCATGAGCTGCTGTTGAGCCAGTAAACCCCAGGGAATGCTGGATTCTCAAGGCCCCTGCAGTCCTCTGGGTCAAAATGACACTTTGGCCAGGCATGGTGGCTCATGCCTGTAATTGCAGCACTTTGAGAGGCCAAGGGGGGCGGATCAGGAGGTCAAGAGACTGAGACCATCCTGGCCAACATGGTGAATGAAACCCCGTTTCTACTAAAAATACAAAAATTAGCTCGGTGTGGTGGTGTGTGCCTATAGTCCCAGCTACTCAGGAGGCCGAGGCAGGAGAATCACTTCAACCCTGGAGGTGGAGGTTGCAGTGAGCTGAGATTGTACCACTGCACTCCAGCCTGGTGACAGAGTGAGACTCAATCTCTAAAAAAAAAAAAATGACACTTTGTCACTGAGTTTTCTACGTAGCTCTTTTAGTAACCAACAGCACATGGCTTCAAAGGAACTTCAAGGTAAACACGGAATAAACTAAGTCTCAATTGTCTTATGATGTCCCTTATTCTTAGGTTTTTATTGCAAAGTTTAGTGCCCCTAACAGCAGTTAATCAAGCTCCTAAAGGATTCAGCTGACTGATGTTAACTGTCTTTAGAAAGATGCTTGACTCAATACCCTCTTTCCCACTGAGGAGCAGTGAAAGAATTGGAGGCATAAGGATTTCTTCCCCAGGCTGCAGGCTCACCTGGGCTTCATCACGAGTTGTCTCAGGGCAGCTAGAGGAAGCAAACCCCAAAGCTCAAGGGCTTTTCAAGCTCCTGTTGTGTCATGTTCGCTAAAATCCTGTTGGCTAAAGCAAGTCACATGCCAGGCCCAGAGTCAATTTGGAAGAGTACCACTTAAGGGCATGGACGTGTGATTTGCATTATCCATGAGCCCATATCTGCCAATCTCCCACATGCATAAAATCCCATCGCAGGCTGGGGCAGTAGCTCCCGCCTGTAATCCCAGCACTTTAGGAGGTCAAGGCAGGTGGATCACGAGGTCAGGAGTTCAAGACCAGCCTGGCCAAGATGGTAAAACCCAATCTCTACTAAACATACAAAAATTAGCTGGGCATCATGGCAAGCTTGTAATCTCAGCTACTGGGAGGCTGAAGCAGGAGAATTGCTTTAATCTAGGTGACAGAGGCTGCAGTGAGCTGAGATAGAGCCACCATACTCCAGCCTGGGCAACAGAGTGAGACTCCATCTCAAAAGAAAAAAAAAAATCCCATCACAACCTGCAAAATTCAAAAGCAGATACATTTCATACTGCTTTAAACCTGTGTCTGATTTCTGGATCTGGTCACTGGATTGCTTTTTATTACACTTTATGGTTATCTCATAAATAGCATGATCATTTTATATTTTTTTTTTTGAGACAGCGTCTCGCTCTGTCACCCAGGCTGGGATGCAGTGGTGCTATTTCAGCTCACTTTGGTCTCTGTGTCCTGGGTTCAAGCGATTCTCTTGCTCAGCCTCCCAAGTAACTGGAATTACAGGTGTGCACCGTCATGCCCAACTAATTTTTGTATTTTTAGTAGAGACAGGGTTTTGCCATGTTGGTCAGACTGGTCTTGAACTGACCTCAGGTGATCCACCTGCCTTGGCCTCCCAAACTGCTGAGATTACAGGTGTGAGCCACCGTTACCAGTGCATTTTGCCTTTTTGCTTACTTTTGTTAACAATATTAACTTAATAAATGTAAACAGCGAAAATATACTGAAAAATAAGTTGGAGAACATTAGTTTCAGCCCAGAGGGTAGACTTCATTAGTCTAAAGACAGCCCCATTTCCTTGAACTTAATGAATTGTTCAAGAAAGGGCTGGGATTGCAATTTGGGTCAATGAGACAGTGGAGAGATTTACTGGAAGCTTCTGAGAAGGTGTTTTCTCTCCTGGGAGAGACAGGAAGTCATTTTTCTCCACCTCCTGTTTGACCTGAATGAGGATGCAAAAAGCGCCTATGACTGTTGACAGCCAGCCAGACCCAGGGCAGAATCTAGCCTTGGGATGACGTTAACTGGATGGCAGAACAGAGGGAGGGAAGGAATCCAGGCCTTCGATATCACTTAGCTGCTGGATAAACCAGTCCTGGAGCCTGCACTCCCTCTGAATTTCCAATGGTGAGCTAATACGCTTCCTTATTATTATTATTACCTTGAGAATGGATCTGGCTGTCGCCCAGGCTGGAGTGCAATGGCGGGATCTCGGCTCACTGCACCCCCTGCCTCCCAGGCTCAAGTGATCCTCCCATTTCAGCCTCCTGAGTAGCTGGGACTATAGGCATATACCACCATGCCTGGCTAATGTTTTGTATTTTTGAGGTTGCTCAGGCTGGTCTCAAAAGCTTGAGCTCAAGAGATCCACCCACCTTGGCCTCCCAGAGTACTGAGATTAGAGGCATGAGCCACCATGCCTGGTCAACTTCCTTATTTTTTAAAGCCAATTTCAGTCAGATTTTTGATACAGCCATTAGCATTCTAGTCACTGTATTTGTGAGGTGTTATATCCAGGCTTTGGCATATCAACTATCACATGCAGTCCTGTATTCAAGGACTTTCCATCAAATTGGGGACATAATATGACAATGTGCCAAGCATATATCCTCAAGGAAGGCAGAACAATTGCAGTGTTACTGGATCATCAGGGAGGCCTCCTGGAAGAGGTGACTGAGCTGGAATTTGTAGGATGGGAGTCAGAGAGAGAAGGGAGAAAAAGGTAGAAATGTAAGCTAAATGTCAGTGTCAGAAGACACTCATGCCTGGAAATCACTTCTATGTTTGGTCAACTTTTTTTTAACAGAGTCTTGCTCTCTTGTCTGGGTTCAAACACCTCCAGGGTTCAAGCGATTCTCCTGCCTCAGCCTCTCAAGTAGCTGGGACTACAGGTGCTCTCCACCATGCCCAGCTAGTTTTTAAAATATTTTTAGTAGAGATGGGATTTCACAAAGTTGGCCAGAATGGTCTTGATCTCTCGACCTCGTGATCTACCTGCCTCAGCCTCCCAAAGTGCTGGGATTACAGGTGTGAGCCACCATGCCCAGCCTGGTCAATTTCCATCATTAAATAAATGGTAACCAAGATGTCTCTGGTCCTTGCACTCATAGTTTATTGCCCAGGCAGTGAACTATAGATGTAAACAAATAATAACCCCTTGTAGAAGGATTGCGGAGAGGCTGGGACGCAGTTAGGGGTCAAGCCATGGAGAGCATGACAACTCCTGCTAAAGAACAGCAGGAGGCACAAAGCTCCAGCCACACAGGGCACCTCTGAGATCTGGAGGGCGCACGAGCAGCTTCTACCACCTGGGTGCCAGGTGCCCAATGTCTACAGTAGCTTTGGTAGAACCACTTGGAAAACAACATGGCCTCATATTTTGGAATAACTTCCCATCAGAAAAAAAAAAAAAAAAAAAAAAAAGACTCTCCAAGAAGCTGACATTGGCTTTACCCTTCTACTGCTTACTATTATAAAGACCAAGATACTCATGCTTTGGGGAAAACCTAGCAAAACTATTTTAAATAAGAAAATTCACATGTTTCACTACAGTGTTATTCTTTTAAGAGAGCAGGCTGTTAATACTATCTGGCACTGATTCTACTCTTTAACGTCCATCTTACTGCCCTGAATGGACTGTAAACTCCCTGAAGGCAGGGTTCAGTTTAGAAACAATTTCAGAGATGGAGGGGGTCTAGCCTCTACATTTTACAGATAGATAAAGAGCTCGAGATGAAATTAAAGCCCAGGTTTGTGTCTGCTTCAGCATACAGTATTCCCTGCATTATTTGTTTCTCACAGCACCAAACTGCGTGAGTCTTCAACAGGGATGATAGCATCCATAAGGGAGGCAAAACAGAAACAAAAACTTACACATTGTAGTGATTTGTGGTTTTTCAAAGCTCAACCCTACCTGACAAAATCTTACTTCCTAAGGAGAAATGTAATTTTTCCTTCTGTGGGGGAACAATAATTTTGAAAGGTTTAAAAGGTTGAGAAAAGAAAGGTTGATGCAAGAGCCTTCCACCTGACTCTGAGCATCTGACACCTCCTGGTCTCTCCACCAAAGGACTTGGTCAGCTTTGTAGGTATCTTGTCAGAGTCTATTCACACCACAAACATCTCAGTGCCTGCTATCTACACTAAAGCCAAACTCATCTTTCTATGGCACTCTTGTCCTGGTCCTACTCTGTTTAAAAACTTTCAATGACTTCTTCTTGCCTTAAGAATGAAGCTCCAGCTATAAGCCTGATGTTCAAAGCTGTGGAAATCTGACCTGACCTAACTTTAGAACCCTAGCTTCTCACTGATTTCTCTACTCAAGAGGACTCATTGCTCATTGTAAGGTCTTTTAGGCTGACTGATGGCACCATAGATGCCATGGTAACTTCTGTGACCTGCACAGACACTCCAGATGAGTTCCTAGAACTAGAAAGTCTGAAGTAACTGGAAGACCACGAAAAGAAGAATGATCAACCCTTGCCGAGCCTAATTAACTTGAGACATTCTTCTATTGTTCCTTATTCCTGCCTCAACTGATAAGGCAATTGGACTTTGTAACCAACCTTGGTCAACCTCATGATTCCAGACCCTACAACCCCCTCCCAGCTTACAAAAACCACCCTAAACTGTAATTTCTGTGACTTTCCACTGCCTACCCCAAACCTATAAAACCAACTCCTATCTCACCACCCTTTGCTGACTCTTTTCAGTCTCAGCCTGCCTGCACCCAGGTGAATAAACAGCCATGTTGCTCACACAAGGCCTGTTTGGCGGGGGGGTCTCTTCATTCAGAGCACATGTTTAACACTCATCTTCTGAACACTTTTTGACATTCCATCAAAATCCTACCCAACCTACAAAGCCGAAATGGCAGCCCCCTTTACCACCCCTCAGCTTGGAATTACTTCTTTGGTTTTGCTCACCCATGAGCATCATTCTTTGGCATTCTGTTAAGGAATTCATATGCTCTTTCCAATCCACAGAAGAAGTATTTTGCTTAGTACTGCACCCCTGGGTTGGTCTGCTCAGCAGTGTATTTTAATAAGTAATTTTCACTGTGACTATTTGTATGTTTGTACAGTCATTCATTAATTCATTCATTGATCTAGGAATCGGTCACCTTACTAGATTCTGGGGACACAATGAAGTCCCTGCTGTCTACTAACTTGCAACCAAGTGGAAAAGACAGTTAAATTACAATGTTATAAAGGCTATCATAGAAGTGTGCAAATGTGGGGAGGGGTAACCAGCTCCAATTTCCCATGTCAGGAAGAGAAGGAAAGCATTCCAGGCAGACGGAACTGTGCTCAAGGCCCTGAGCAGTTGACTGTCCCATAAGGAACAGTGTGAATATTGGTGTGACCAGGGTTTAGAACTCGGAGCTGCTCAGACCTTAATGTGCATGTGGATCACCTTGGGCTTATTAGGATGCAGATTCAACTCAACCAGAGGTTCTGCATTTCTAGCAAACTCCCCTGAGTTGCATGGGCTTACAGCACACGGGCCTGGGAGAACTAAGGCAGTTGGGGTGGATGTCTTCTTCTATCTTGAATCAAAAAAGGCATGAATGCTATTTGTTTAAAGTGAGTGCCTCCTAGTTGAGAAATCAGATGTGCTTCACCTTCTTGTTTCTTCAATAGAAGGATATAACCTTGTGTTGCTTGAGTTCCTGGGATAAGTGGAACTAACACTTATTTTGGCTTTTATGTCTATTTCCTGCATCCCAAAGGCTTACAGTGCCTAGGTGACTGGTCACAGGGGAGGCATCACACACAGCAACTGTGTGCCCCCACACACTCTCAAGATTTCTTAGTCAATCGCATGAGGTTCAGAGCTCCAGAGACCCCAACTATAATGACAACGATGTACAATGTTACCCTTAACCTTCAAATGAGGGGCATTTTGAGTTGCTTTATATTGACTACAGCAAAGCCTCATGCATTCAGGCTCTATGAACCTGAAGTTAGTGATCATTTGGAGAGTTAATCTTTACTTCTCAAATCATTTCTTCCTAAATAGGATCAAGTTTAATAATCAAACTTGGTCCTATTTAGGAAGAAATGATTTTGAAGATGATTGAAACATTTAAAAAGATTTCAAATATACGTTGGGAGGCCAAGGTGGATGTATCACAAGGTCAAGAGTTAAAAACCAGCCTGGCCAACATGGTGAAACCCCGTCTCTACTAAAAATACAAAAATTAGCCAGGCATGGTGACACGCACCTGTAGTCCCAGCTACTCGGGAGGCTGAGGCAGGAGAATTGCTTGGACTTGGGAGGCAGAGGTTGCAGTGAGCCGAGATTGTGCCACTGCATTCCAGCTTGGGTGACAGAGCGAGACTCTGTGTCCAGAAAGAAGATTTCAAATAAACTTACATGGCTTTTAAAACACCCCTTTATATGTAAATAATTAGACATTCTTTACAAATAATTTTGTAAATTTCCTGAAAAACTCTAATAAAAAAGTTGCTGATCTATTTCCAGGTTGAAAGGAAACAACAAGAGTGACAGCAAATATTTATTAAGAGCTGTAAAATGTGTTTTACCCAACTGTAATGTGAAGAATCAAAATTTCTTTTAAATTTCCAAAAAAATTTACATGATTGTATTTGGTAAAAATGCATCCATTTCAGGAAGGCCCCTAGGCCTGTGTATAAAATGATGTATCTTGAGCGCTCCTGGGAAGCTCTATTGCTGAGATTGAGAAGACCTTAGAAACGAAACGACATTCTTCATCAGAGGACATTAATTCATTTGAAAAGCATCTAGAAAATAAACTACTTGGGGAAAAAAAATAGTATTGCTTAACAGAAGGCTATATTTTAGCTTCATTGGGGCATATCACTTAGATTTCTTTCTATCCCTCAATGTTCACCAAATACAGTTTAAAAACTGCAATGTTAAATACAGACACAAGATGGAAATTTTAAGCCAAGCCTATTTTTCCCCACAAAGGCATTATTGTGATATCCCATCATATTAATCTACAGAATATTTGTAACCAATATTTGTGAAATAATTGGATATTTTGTGATTTTAATCATAATAGGTTTACCTGTTTATATGTCAAATGCATGTGTTAAATGAAAATAAATCCATCCCTTAGGTTTTTTGAGTGACTTAAAAAGACATTTAAGTACATTTAGGTTTAAGTGACATAATTCTGGTAAATACCAAGGTGTTAACTTTTAATGTAACTATTTTGACTTATTTCATATAGTCAAAAAGTCTTTTCTTTTCAAATCTATCATGTTTTATAGATGACTTTTCCTTTAACTATAACATATTTAATTAATTCGCAATGGCCTCCAAACTGGTAAATCAAATGCTCCCATCTAAAAAAACAAAAACAAAAACAAATATTACTTCAATGTGTACGAGTAAAAATTATCACTTTGTCAATAAATGCTAATTTTAAAATGCATTCCCTACACACTTATTTACTCCCAGCCAATAGTACTTGGGCTTTCTAAAAAAGAGTATGTAACTAACTGGTCTATGGTAAATCAAACATTGTTTAATAATATCATTTAAGTACTTGATCTTAAAACATTTGCTTCATTAAATGATACATAAATGTCACCATCAGCATTATATTCAATACAGGGTATGGTTTCTGAACATGGAGAGAATTCTAAAGCAGCTCTCTCTGGAGGACATGAGGTCCGAGGGCTAAAATGGGTTGATAAGAGTCAAGTAGCCATAGGATTTACAACTTGTAGATTTAGAACAGTAAGACCCTGATATGGTTTTGGCTGCTATGTCCTCACCCAAATCTCATTTTGAAACCATATCATGTTTCAGCTGCTATGTCCCATAATTTGGCTCCCATAATTCCCACATTGTGGGAGGGACCTGGTAGGAGTTAATTGAATCATGGGGGTGGTTCTTTCCCATGCTGTTCTGGTGATGTGAATAAGTCTCACAAGATTTGATGTGTTTATAAATGGGAGTTCCCCTGAGCACGCTGTCTTGCCTGCCACCATGTAAGACATGACATTGCTCCTCCTTTGCTTTCTGCCATGATTGTGAGGCCTCCCAGCCAAGTAGAGGCCAGTTTAACTGTGAGCCAGTTAAACCTCTTTCTTTTGTAAATTTCCCAGTCTCGGGTATATCTTTATTAGTAGCATAAGAACAGACTAATACAGACCCAAATTATCGCACTAGAGGCCCAGGTGGCAACAGACTGTGTGAGAGTGAGGGATAAGCCACCAGGAACAGGAAAACTAAGTTTAAGCTTTTGGGATCCGGTCAGCATGAGCAATCAGAAAGGGAATGAATCAGAACCAGGGTGACAAGCCAGAGTTGGGAGCAAGCCAAAAACAGAAGCCAAGCCGAAAAACACAAAGACATGCCAGAGGCCACAATACGGCCAAAGTCCAGGTAAACATAGCAGAAACCTGGAAATCTACGAAAGATACAAGACAGATGAAGAGATCTTGAAAACTTGGTCTACCCTGTAGTTTAGGACCTGTCAGTAGCCTTGCTCATTGGAAAGGGATCAAGATAGAGGAGTCTGGGTAGTGTCTGAGTCCAGACAGAGCCTGACACTAATAATTAGTGGAAAAGGGATTTAGGCCTCATCTATACACTACCGTGGGCATAATAGAAAAGAGCTAAGTTGGGAGCACACTCACTGGGATGAATTGATGATAATGAGATCTCCCTGTTTGCCAACTTCCAATGATCCATGTGTATGAGACTTTCCCAGTGCATAAGCTGCATTGATGGTGGCAGCAGCCAAGGCCTCAGTCATGGACATTCTCATGTTTACGCAGGCCAGATGCATGACCATTGGCTAAGGCAGGAAGAGAAAAGCATTGGAGAAAAGAGACATATGGCAACTGCAATTTAAAACATTTCTCAACATAGCACAACAAATAAAGGCAGTTAAAGGTACAGGAGGAATTGGCTCAGTTGCAATGGGAAAAATCTAAGTTTGTACATAAAGGTTCTTATACTTTGGAAAAGATTACTTTATTATAGGGATTGTGTATTAAATATTTACTGACAACTTTTCAAGACCACTTATTACACACAGTGAAGTTCACTTCCACCCTTACTAAGACCTCTTAGAGTTTATGCTATTCTCTGAGGAAAGGAAATGGGTTACTATAAAACCACAGTGCTCAAAGCTGAATCAGAAAATGATGCACATAGAAGCTTCTCTCCTCTATGCCTGCAGGCATTTATGTGAGGCAGAAAAATCCAATTACAATGCTGTCTACTCCGTTTTATCTTGTTTGAAAGAAAAATATTTTTAGATCTTTTAGACTGTTTTAATAGCCAGTGAAATATTTTTAAATTACTTATATGCTTGGTAAATACTCTGCTCAGAAAGGCACATGCAAAAAAATAGTTACCATTGAAAAACAATATGCATTGGGGTTGAAGTCACTGCCCAGAGCAACTATTACTCCTTCATCTAACATCTTTCTGGCTCGAGGTTGTTTCAGTCTAAGGGGAGGAAGAAAATACATCAGTCTCTAGAATTCGAACTTTTGTAGAACAGCTGTTCAGAACAGAAGAGATCTTGAGACAGTTAACACCTTCATACTCTGGAAGAAGCAGAAACTCAAGGTTAAATGATAAGAGGTAGAGTTACATTTTATAATCCCAGGACTCCTGATTTTTATCATTCTGCTTTTGAAATTACTTAGATATGACTAACATTTAATTTATGATTGTTTATCTCATTCATCTTTTTACATATTAAGGCATTTTTGCAAAGGAAGGAAAATAGAGCTTACAAATGGTTTTGAAATTTAATAAGCTTTTTGGTGACTCCCAAATTAAACAATAAATGAGATTACATTATGCTTTTTTTTTGAGACGGAACCTCCATCTCTCGCCCAGGCTGGAGTGCATGCAGTGGTGTGATCTTGGCTTACTCCAACTTCCACCTCCTGGATTCAAGAGATTCTCCTGCCTCAGCCTCCCAAGTAGCTGGGATTGCAGGTGCATGACACCACGCCCAGCTAAGTTTTGTATTATTCATAGAGACAGGGCTTCACCATGGTGGCTAGGCTGGTCTCAAACTCCAGACCTTAGGTGATCCACCCACTTTGGCCTCCCAAAGTGCTGTGATTACAGGCATGAGCCACTGCGCCCCACCATAATATGCTATTTTTATTACTTTCCATTTTGTAATTTTCTATTCGTATCTCTCCCTTTATCCCCCACCCAACTTTTTTTTTTTTTGGCCTCACACTCTTTGTAAGTCCTTTAACATCTTGAAGGCCCAAGAATTTAGTGTGTAAAATATTTAGACTTCTTCCTGGATTAGGCATCTCCCTGACCTCCCTGGTGAAATATTCTTTATTCTTTAGGACATATCTCAAAAGTTACATTAAAAAGCTTAAAAGCTCATTAAAGCAATGAGGACTGATTTAATTTGGAAATAACAGCTGTAATAGGGAAAGAGTCCAGCAGAGATGATTCTTGCCCTAGAGTCACTCCCAGTCTGTGAGGGATCATTCGCAGGACCACTTAGAATGTTTTTCAACAATGTATGAGAGGAGGTGAGTGAAGCAGAGACAGCAAGTGAGGAAAAGGTACAGCTTCAAAGATCCCTGCAAGTCATTCAAATGGCCCTCCTCCCCTTCCAGAAAGACTTAGGGGAAAAAGAGAAAAAAGCGAGGCTGTAAAAGCAGTAAAGGTGCTGCATAAAAACCAAGGAGATACATTCCCTGAATACATTTAAATATTACGTGCAAATAAACATAAAATACATTATTAAAGCAAGCCCTTAAGTAGCATAAGGCAACGGTTATTGTGGAAATGAGAGTCAAGAGAGAATTCGTGGGAAAGCAGGGGGACTTGCCGGTCTCTCCTGATGCAGATATCAGAAAAATACAGAAACGAGAAGCCAGAAAGAAGAGTGTGGCCTCACTTTGACTCCCTTGTGGTCCTAACAGGAGGCTAAACATGTCTGTGGCAATGGCAGATGACAGCCTCTGCTGGCAATAGGAATGAAGTTCAGACTTTTAATGCTGAATTGCCTTCCAGTACCACAAAGTCTTGGGATTTTGCTCCATGTCATGAGATTCAAGACAAGTTAAAGAAAGCATTTCTTTTTTTTTGAGACGGAGTCTCACTCACTCTGGTGCCCAGTCTGATGTGCAGTGGCATGATCTTGGCTCACTGCAAACTTTGCCTCCCGGGTTCAAATGATTCTCCTATCTCAGCCTCCCAGGTAGCTGGGACTACAGGCATGTGCCACCAATGCATGGCTAATTTTTCTATTTCTAGTAGAGGTGGTGTTTCACCATGTTGGCCCAGGCTGGTCTTGAACTCCTGACCTCAAGTGATCTGCCCACCTCGGCTTCCCAAAGTGTTGGGATTACAGGCGTAAACTACCATGCCTGGCTGAAGAAAGCCCTTTTTAAAAAAAAAAAAAAAAAAAAAAAAAAAAAAACTTCTTTCTTTCCTTTTTTTTTTTTTTTTGAGATGGAGTCTTGCTCTTTCGCCCAGGCTGGAGTGCAATGGTGTGATTTTGGCTCACTGCAACCTTCATCTCCCAGGTTCAAGAGATTCTCCTGCCTCAGCCTCCCAAGTGGCTGAGACTACAGGTGCGTGCTACAATGCCTGGCTAATTTTTTGTATTTTTAGTAGAGATGGGGTTTCACTGTGTTAGCCAGGATGGTCTCGATCTCCTGACCTTGTGATCTGCCCTCCTCAGCCTCCCAAAGTGCTGGGATTATAGGCATGAGCTACTGCACCCAGCCAAAAAAACTTATTTCTTGGGTGGTAGAGAATTAACCAAATTAAATATTGATTGATGACTTAGATTGATGACACTGGAAATGTATAAGACATTGGTCATACCAAAAACAGTTATTGCTATTTCCTGATTGTAGTCTATATTGTGTTTACTCTTTAAATTAAGAGAACGGTAATAATAATAACAAGGTATAATTTCATACATGTATAAAATCATAGTGGATTTGTGAAAAGCGCTGAAGTATTCCTGTCTCCACTCTTCTAAAAGGTACTCGGAGCCTGGTCTTACCTAACCTCAGCACAATTCATGCCTTGGGCTGGATGATTCTTTGTTATGGGTAGCTGTTCTGTGCAATGAGCAATGTTTAGCAGCAACCTTGGCCTCTACCCACTAGAAACCAGTAGCATCCCCTAGTTATGACAACTGAAAATGTCTCCAGACACTGCCAAATGTCCCCAGACACTGCCAAATGTCCTTTGAGGAACAAAATCACCCTGGGGTTGAGAACCACTGTCTTAACTGCAGAATGACTCCCCATACAAAAGACCACGTATCCTAGCTACACAGAAAGCACCTAGTCCTAAGAGAAGATAAACTTCCTCTTGACTGTTGGCCTCCCAGATCACAAACTTGGGGGCTGTCATGTAAGTAAGTGGCATAGTGAGAAGGGTCAGAAGATCTCAGATCTCATATTGGTTAGAATTAGAGCAACAGTAATGGGTCAGAAGACCTCAGATCTCATGTTGGTCAGAATTAGAGCAACAGATGGACTAAGGGTATTCAATTCATAGCCAGGATACAGCAAAATATCTGGGGAGATTTTACAAAATATGTCTCCTCTTTTCTACCACCCCCAGGATTTATAAAGATTTATGACAATTATGGTACCCACTAACATCCCTTTAGAAAATAGCTCATGCAGATTCTGAATACTGCTAAATATCCTTAACATGTTATGCATATATTTAAAAGTATAGCATCTATTTCACTATTTACTAATAATAAAAGTAATGCATAGTAATTCTTTTTAATTGGAAAATTCCAAAATCCAGGAATAATAATCCTCCTACTCAAAGGCAATCTGGCTCTAAGTTCCTTCCTCATGGAAATTCATTTATGAACATGAGTCCACGGTGGTATCTTCATGAGCTGAGTTTTCTTCATCTGCATTTTTAAGGGATTTGTAAGGGCAATGAAATAATGCCCCGGCACTTTGGACATCTATGTCTTCACAGCTTGTAATTGCAGCTCTTGGGTCTGGGGTAAAAAATGACCTTACCTCAGCATGTAGGCTGTGGTGGGCAGAAGGACCGCAGAGCACCTGGCCGTTGCCATGGCAATGATGCCTTCATCACTCACTTCTTCCAGGTGGCTGATTGCCTGGGCTCCCAGTTCAGCCCCAAGCTGAGGAGAATGGGCAGAGACGGAAAGATTTAACAAACAGCAACAACGAATCGATGAAGTTCCATTAAACTGTTTTTCCTACAAAGAGAAACAGCGTTTTATTGTCAAGATTCCTTGCCTACCAACTGTTGTAAACTCAATCCCCGCAAATGGGTGAAAGGTTTGTAATGGGCATTCATCTGAAAATTAGCTGGTGTGCTGCTTCAAAAACTATTCTTAAACACAAATACTTTGAGACATTTTGTGAAACGGAAAATTTCATGCATCTATGGGTCAGAGGTGAGAGAAGGGGATCTAGAGCTATTTGGGAGAATTGGGAGGACTTGGTGGTTGGATGAAATGTGGTAGGTGAGGGGGAGGCGGCAGTCAAAATTATATCCAAGGTTCTGACTTAAGCAACCGACAGGTGATGGTGTCATTCACTGAAGCAGAAAATGGGACGAGACTTGGAAGTGACACTAAGAGATCAAGCTGGATATAACGTAGTTGAGGGGAGTGCATGTGGGGTATCTGTATCTGTATTTATGCCCCAAAGGCAGTTGTTTATTTAGGTCTGAGGCTTCAGAGAGAGAAGCCTAGAATCATGACTGCAGGGACTTTGTCTTACTGAATGCCTAGAACAGTGTCTGGCACACAATATTCATTGAAATATTTGTTGAAAGGATGAATAAGTGAATGAGTTTGAGCAAAGATATATGGCTTTGAAAATCATCCTGTGGCTATTTGTGGTGTGCTCCACTAAAATGATGTGGATGCTGCCACAGAAAGATCTGAGAAGGTACAAGTGAAATGAATTTACTGTGCTAGTGTGGCTTTGTGTGCCAAGCAAAATAAATTAGAAATTTAGTAAAAGAGGCTGGGCGCGGTGGCTCATGCCTGCAATCCCAGCACTTTGGGAGGCCAAGGTGGGCAGTTCACCTGAGGTTGGGAGTTTGAGACCAGCCTGACCAACATGAAGAAACTGTGTCTCTACTAAAAATATAAAATTAGCGGGGCATGCTGGTGCATGCCTGTAATCCCAGTTACTCGGGAGGCTGAGGCAGGAGAATCATTTGAACCCAGGAGGTGGAGGCTGCAGTGAGCCGAGAACATGCCATTGCACTCCAGCCTGGGAAACAAAAGCAAAACTCCATCTCAAGAAAGAAATTCAATAAAAGAGATCACCAAGGTAATTCTTTTTCTATTACTACTAACGTTACCAGCAGATGATAATGAAAGTAAATGATCAGCAAAAAAGTAAGTTTTTAATAGAAGTCAGGGTTTTCAAGGCTCAGCCAGACCAATCTGTACATTGTTCAAACAAATTTTCCCATTCAGTATCTTTTCAGAGGGCTTTGAACAAACTAAGTTTCCCATAACATGAATGTGCAAGAATGGATGTTGACAAGGGAAAAACTAAAGGTCAACCGCACCTCCGCAGCCTTCACTGGGTGGAGTTCATCCCCATGGAAGTTAATCTGTAACCCTATATCTTTTCCACTTTGAAGAATCCTTCTGGTGGAATCGAGATCAAAGACACCCTTCTCACAAAATACGTCGATATTGTCCACGTGTATTTCCCCATTTCTGCTCAGTTCCTTCAGCTTTGGGAGGTGGTTATTGATGATGTCATCAGCAGCTTCAGTAGCAGTTTTTCCTCTGGGGGAAGAAAATGAGATTTCCATGAGCAAATATTAAAAAAAAAAAAAAAAAGAGGTAAGGTTATCTGGCACTTGAAGAACCCGAGGAGCAGTATAGGTAAATGAACTCAAGCCTCAGAAAGGTAAAGAAAGACTCAAAGCTATAACTCAGGGCTCTTCACTCTCTGGGCCGCGTCTACATAGTGGAGGTATTGACAAGTCTTCTGTATGCACTGACCCTATACACAGAGACTCAAATGGTTCATCCATTCCGGCAGCCCTGTGTTACCTTTGTGGATGCCAGCAAGACTACCTGGTTGAAAAGCTTCATTTGGCCAGGTGTGGTGACTCACGCCTATAATCCAGCACTTTGGGAGCCCGAGGTGGGCAGTTCCCTTGAGGTCAGGAGTGTGAGACCAGCCTGGCCAACATGGCGAAACTCCATCTCTACTAAAAATACAGTAATTATCCAGGCATTGTGGCATGTGCCTGTAATCCCAATTACTTGGGAGGCTGAGGCAGGAGAATTGCTTGAGTCAGGGAGGCGGAGATTGCAATGAGCTGAGATCAAACCACTGCATTCCAGCCTGGGCAACAGAGCAAGATTCTGTCTTAAAAGAAAAAAAAGAAAGAAAGAAAAAGAAAAAAGAAAAGCTTAATCTTCCTGTCAAGGACACTCAGAGGGCACCCTAGATACTCCCCATGGTAACCCACCTGTGGTCCCCTTACCTGAGCCCAGCTACCATCCTACCCTTTTCTTCCTCCACAATGTTTCCCAAAGCACCTGCCTTAGGCTTTCTGCTTCACCATCTGGAAACATGGGGGAGGAAGATAGTAGGAGGCTCTGAAATTTTCTCTAAAATTCTGGAAGAGTTGGGCATGGTACCTCATACCTATAATCCCAGCAACTGGGGAGGCTGAGGCAACAGGATCGCTTGAGCCCAAGAGTTTGAGGCTGCAGTGAGCTATGATTGCACCACTGCACTCCAGCATGGGCAACAGAGCAGGGCCCTGTCTCTAAAAAAACATTAAAAGAAGAATAGATAAAATAAATTTCTGCAGTAGTTATGTTAGAAAAGCCTGGGTTTTTAGAGTCAGTTAGACATGGAGCTCTACCACATGGTGGCCATGTAACTTAGGAGATGCTCTTTAGCTGTTATTTGAGCTCAGGCTTTACCAGTGGGAATCAAGATGTAGACATCAGAGGCTCATTGACAGATGGAGAAAATTTCTGTGAAACTTCAGCCCTGTATTTGGCACACAGAAGGCTCTCAGCAAAACCATTTGGGTAGGTGGGTAGAGGTGGACTATGAGAGACAGGCACTTACACAAGTTATTTCTAATTCTCAAGACAGTCGCATAGAATAGGGTGGTATTTAGCTCTGTTTCACAGATGAGTAATTCATGTTCAGAAAAGTTATGTCATGAGCTCAAAATCACCCAGATGGAAGTAGCCAAACTGGATTCAAACCCAGATCTGGCATCACTTCAAACTGAGACTTTCTCACCACGTCACACTATCTTTTCTACTGAAAAAGAAAGCAGACCATTATACACTTTATATTCTGTTTGAAAAAAAATTGTTTTCTATAGAGAATGTCTCAAGAGTCTCAGTGAAATTTTAAGCTTTAATAATTCCAGAAATATATTAACTTTTTGTTTTTTTTTTTGAGATGGGGTGTTTGTCTCTCACCAGGCTAGAGTTCAATGTTGCAATCTTGGCTCAGTGACTCTCTAGTTCAAACTATTCTCCTGCCTCAGCCTCCTGAGTAGCTGGGATTACAGGCACATGCCACCATGCCCAGCTAATTTATTTATTTATTTATTTTTTTGAGATGGAGTTTCACTCTTGTTACCCAGGCTGGAGTGCAGTGGTGCGATCTCGGCTTACCGCAACCTCTGCCTCCTGAGTTCAAGCAATTCTCCTGCCTCAGTCTCCTGAGTAGCTGGGACTGCAGGCATGCGCCACCATGCCCAGCTAATTTTTGTATTTTTCGTAGAGACGGGGTTTCACCATGTTGACCAGGATGGTCTTGATCTCTTGACCTCGTGATCCACTCGCCTCGGCCTCCCAAAGTGCTGGGATTATAGGTGTGAGCCCCCGTGCCCGGCCTTGTATTTTTTTTTTTTAGTAGAGATGGGGTTTCCCATGTTGGCCAGCATGGTCTTGATCGTCTGACCTTGTGATTCATCCACCTCAGCCTCCCAAAGTGCTGGGATTACAGGTGTGAACCACCGCGCCTGGCCTAATTCCAGAAATACAAATGCTAAAACCTTACAACAAGGATCACTGGAAATATTAAATACTTGTGTTTCTTTTCTACATAAATAGTTTTGTAAATTTTGAATAAATTTTAATGTTACTTTTTTAGTTTCTCTAATTGGAGATGATAATTAACATAAAGAGGTTAATTTTTATTAGCATTAAATATTTATATTTTTCCATAACACAGTGACTATAGCTAATGGCAATTTATCATTTTCTTAAAAATTGTTAAAAATAGATTATGTGTTCTCATCCCCCACAAAAAGTGATGTGAGGTAATGCATATATTAATTAGCTCAATTTAGCCATTTCACAATGTATACACATTTTAAAACAACATGTTCTACACGATAAATATATTATTTGCAAATTTAAAAAATAATATATAGACTGGGCGCAGTGGCTCATGCCTGTAATCCCAGCACTTTGGGAGGCCGAGGCAGGTGGATCACGAGGTCAGGAGTTCAAGACCAGCCTGGCCAAGATGGTGAAAACCTGTCTCTATTAAAAATACAAAAATTAGCCAGGCGTGGTGGTGTATGCCTGTAATCCCAACTACTCAGGAGGCTGAGGCAGAGAACTGCTTTAACCTGGGATGAGGAGGTTGCAGTGAACTGAGATAATGCCACTGCCCTCCAGCCAGGGCAACAGAGCAAGACTCCATCTCAAAATAATAATAATAATAATAATAATAATAATATATGTGCACATATTTTTTGAGATAGAGTTTCACTCTGTCGCCCAGGTTGGAGTACAGTGGCACAATTTCGGCTCACTCCAACCTCCGCCTCCTGGGCTCAAGCGATTCTCGTGACTCAGGCACCTAAGTAGCTGGGATTACAGGCAGGCGGCGCCACCCCACCTGGCTAATTTTTGTATTTTTAGTAGCGATGGGGTTTCACCATGTTGGCCAGGCTGGTCTCAAACTCCTGAGCTCTAGTGATCCACCTGCCTTGGCCTCTCAAAGTGCTGGGATCACAGGTGCGAGCCACCACGCCTGGCTTAAAAATGAAATTTATATTTTGGAGTTCACAAAATCAGATAAATGTAAAAGAAATTTAACCAATTAAATTTGTAAATAATGATGGTAAATCTGTAGTATTATATTTATATGTCTAAGTTATCAATGCTTCAGATTGCACTAAGATTTTGGAGGCATCCTACAGATCTTCAAATCCTATTTCTTTTAGATAGTTCAATTAGCTCTTGGAACCATGAGCCTTCCTATTTAGAAATTCCAGGACCAAAAGGAACTCTGGACAAATAAAATGCAAGTGTAGAAAGGAACAGAGTTCTCTACATAAAGCCATGTAGAAGAAACTTTTAGATAACTGGGAAGGCTAAAAATCATTTACAACAACAAAACAAAAATGTTTGCTGTTAAGTAAGCAAACAGCTGAACAAAAGAGAACCTCTTTGCATCACCTAGACCACAAGGTTTGAGCTACCTCCTGAAGAGTGTTACTATTCATTTCTAAAGTGCTTTTAGAAATGCTAATTATCGGCCGGGCGAGGTGGCTCACACCTGTAATCCAAGCACTTTGGGAGGCCGAGGCGGGTGGATCACGAGGTCAACAGATCGAGACCATCCTGGTCAACATGGTGAAACCCCGTCTCTACTAAAAATACAAAAAATTAGCTGGGCATGGTGGCGCGTGCCTGTAATCCCAGCTACTCAGGAGGCTGAGGCAGGAGAATTGCCTGAACCCAGGGGGCAGAGGTTGCGGTAAGCTGAGATCGCGCCATTGCACTCCAGCCTGGATAACAAGAGCGAAACTCCGTCTCAAAAAAAAAAAAAAGAAAGAAAAAAAGAAATGCTAATTATAATGGGAAATTATTCAAATTAATATGTGTAATTTTAAACAACATACAAGGGTCCATTTCTTTTTCTTAACCCAAGGAGCTGGAGACATCTCTTCTATCATAATTAAAGGACTAGCAGACTGATGGGGCTAAGGGATCTCCTTCCTAAAACCGAGTCTACAGGATGAGTGGACATTATTCAGGTCTTTCCAAAGTCTTTTCCCCCATCTCCTTGTACGACCTAAAGTGCTAATGCACCTCCACCCCTGGGGAACGCAGCCTCCACTTCGTTTTCACTGCTCTGAGTTAAACCCCAGTCCCACTGGCTGAGATTACTTAGGCACTGAATGAGCCCCGCAGTAGGTGGTCGAGATGCCCATGTCCAGCTCCCGCCGGGCGCGCTCAATCACACGCAGCATCTTGAGCTCGGTCTCCAAGTCGAGGCCGTATCCGCTCTTGCACTCCACCAGCGTGGTGCCAGCCCTCATCATGCACTGGAGCCGCTGCTGGAAGGAGCGGAACAGCTCCTCCTCCGAGGCTTGGCGCGTGCGCTCCACGGTGAAGTGGATCCCTCCTCCAGCCTGGTGAATTTCCATGTAAGTGGCTCCTGCCAACTGAACGCACGCCTTATTAGGCAGGCAAATGCGAGGAAGTTGCAGGCAGGTCTGCAGAATCTACCTCCAGGGGCGATATTACATGATGATCAAGAAGCCATATGGCACGGGCACCAACCAATCAGATTAGAACCGTGCTGGGATACACAGTTCTGGAAGCCCCTAGTCTGCTAGACACTGGATTGTGGGGAGCTCTGAAGGGGTTCCGGAAGATACTGGAGTGGTAGAGATGAGAGATGAGGTGGGTGGCCTGTTGGGATCTAAGGGCAATGGCAATTAAAAACTGGCACAGAAGTATTGCAATCTTTTAACTGGTCAATCAGCCGGCAATTAGACTTGCTAAATCTCAGCCCTTCCTGCATCTCTCAGCTTGTTTGAGAAAACAAAGCTTAGGCAACTCAGGAGTTGCAGGGAACCCCACTGCAATTATTCAAATCTCCACTAAAGCGGCCCGGAGGTTTCCTGGTCTCAATATTTGGCCATCAGAGTTTGGAGCTTGACCTTTGTCACTCAAAGAGGCTCTTCCTGGGGTCCCACTGGGCTCCAGTTACTCTGGGCAGCAAGGAGTGTAAGCCTGGGGTCTCCTGACCAGAGTTTTTAAT
Organism: Callithrix jacchus; assembly: GCF_049354715.1. Lineage (NCBI taxonomy): Eukaryota > Metazoa > Chordata > Mammalia > Primates > Cebidae > Callithrix > Callithrix jacchus. The sequence continues at coordinate 99,019,360 of NC_133510.1, read as the reverse complement.
CTGGCGTCTGCCATCCTCCAGCTGGTGACCCTAGTCAACACCCGTCCCTTCTCTAGATCTGGCTTTCTCCATCTACATAATGAGAGGATTGGACTGTAAATCTCTTTCTCCATCTATACAATGAGAGGATTGGACCGCTTTAGGCTCTGAAATTCTGTGATTTAATAAAACAGTCTTAAAAATAGTTCTAGTTTGTAGTTTGTTGAAGAAGAATAGTTTGAAAATTGCCATTCATTGGAGTAAAGCTTGGAAACATTACTAATCACGAGAATAAAATGTGTTATATTTTATATGATATCTGAAGAAAAGAATTGTTTTCTTCTTTTCCCGAAATAAGCCACTTTAGCTGCTAGGAGGCACTTCTATTTTTTTTTTTTTCCTTTTTTAAAAAAACTTGTGAAAATGCCTCCAACCAGGGATTTAGGAGTTGGCTAATGCTAGTATATGACTAACACAGATTACATTTTGTGATTCTTAATAAGTCTCAGTTTTCTGAAAGAGAAAAATATAACACATTTTATTCTCGTGATTAGTAATGTTTCCAAGCTTTACTCCAATGAATGGCAATTTTCAAACTATTCTTTGAAGCCCTTTCAAAGGCTACTAGAGATAGTGATTTGGAATGAGAATGTGGGGAAGGAAAGAGAGGGGGACACTAGTGGGCAGGAGCAGCCCTGTGTATAATACAATGATTTGGGGCAGCTATAAATAAGTTTTATTGTCATTTGTTTGCCATACCCAGGCAAGTAAAAATATCCATTAAAAAGGTATGTTGGTTGGGCACGGTGGCTCACGCCTGTAATCCCAGCACTTTGGGAGGCCAAGGCAGGCAGATCATGAGGTCAGGAGATCGAGACCATCCTGGCTAACATGGTGAAACCCTGTCTCTACTAAAGATACAAAAAATTAGCCAGGCATGGTGGTACACAATTATAGTCCCAGCTACTCTGGAGGCTGAGGCAGGAGAATCGCTGGAACCTGGGAGGTGGAGGTTGCAGTGAGCCAAGACCGTGCCACTGCAATCCAGCCTGGGCAACAGAGCAAGAGTCCATCTCAAAAAAAAAAAAAAAAAAAAAAGACTGAGTGTGGCAGCTCATGCCTATTATCCCAGCACTTTGGGAGGCTGAGGCTGGCGGATCATGAGGTCAGGAAATCGAGACCATGTTGGCCATGGTGAAACCCTGTCTCTACTAAAAAATATCAAAAATTAGCTGGGCTTGGTGGTGTGTGCCTATAGTCCCAGTTATTCAGAAGGCTGAGGCAGGGGAATCACTTGAACCCGGAAGACGGAAGCTGCAATAAGCTGAGACCATGCCACTGCACTCCAGCCTGGCAACAAAGCCAAAAAAAAAAAAAAGTTTCCTCAAAAAAAAAAGATGTTGACATATGTTGCAAAGCGTGATAGCTTACTAACTCTTTAGCAAAAGACTTTATGTTTGTGCTTTATTTTGATTTGCCATGATTTGTTGCAGTTACCTTCATTGCAAACTCGTGAACTCTTTCACCAGCCCATACTGGATGTGTGTGTGCATCCACCAAACCTGTAATTAATAAATCAAGTCATCTTACAATTAACAAGTAGCACTTAGACAGCAGGCAGACAGCAGCACTGTACCCTGCTGCTCTGGGGAAAGTGTGATGGTAGTCATCCATTTAGAAGGAGCATGAAAGGAAGAATTTGTCTGGTTCCCTTGACAGAGAGGAAAGACTGACTTGTTGTATGGCTGGTCTAGAAAGCGCTAATGAAAGAGGTGATGAAACACAATGAAAATATCCCTTACAGAAATACAGCCCCTTTTGCTCAATACGTCCATGCTCACCAAATAGGCTTTTATTTTATTTAATTAATTAATTTATTTATTTTTGAAAAATGGTCTCATTCTGTTGCCCAGGCTGGAGTGTAGTGGAACACTCACGGCTCTCTGCAGCCTCGGCCTCCCAGCTCAAGCAATCCTCCCACCTCAGTCTCCCTAGTAGCTGGGACTACAGGCATGCACCACCACACAGGCTAATCTTTGCCACGTTTCGTAGGCTGGTCTTGAATTCTTGGGCTCAAATGATCTGCCTACCTCAGCTTCCAATGAACTGCCCAACTCGGCCTCCCAAAGTGCAGGGATTACAGGCATCAGCCACCTCACCTGGCTCAAATAAACTTTGAAATCAGGTTGTCAAACCTACTAGTTGAGCAAAACCATGAAACTTATCACCAAGGAATAATCTGGGCATTAAAACATAAGACTACAATCCCCTCCCCCTGCAACTCTGAGAAGGGAAGATATGAAATCAGGAAGATGAATCTATCTTCAAGAAAGACATGTATTTTAATTAAAGAGATACTATAAGACAATCACTTGAAACTTTTTTTTATCCAGGTACAATTCAGTAACATGTATCTTTCCAGAATGTTTTAAATCTTATGGATTAAATGACTCATTATTGGCTTTGATTGGACTAAGATCAAAAGCCCCTACTCAGATTGCTTTTTCTATATTTCTCATAACATTTCACCCTGACTTTGTCTTCTGACCCTCAAGAATCATAAGGAAAGCCGGCGCAGTGGCTCACACCTATAATCCCAGCACTTTGGGAGGCCAAGACCAGAAGATCATTTGAGGTCAGGAGTTCAAGACAAGCATGACCAACATCGTGAAACCTATTGCTACTAAAAATACAAAAATTAGCCAGGCATGATGGTGCACACCTGTAATCCCAGCTACTTGCAAAACTGAGGCACAAGAATTACTTGAACCTGGGAGGTGGAGGTTGCAGTGAGCCAAGATCACAGCACTGCACTCCAGCCTTGGTGACAGAGTGAGACTCTGTCTCAAAACAAACAAACAAACAAATGAAAAGCCATCAGGTAGAAGCTCTGTCAGATGTATACAATAAGCATTTAAAAGTATAAAAATTTTATATAAAAATATAAACAGGCAGCCCTTATGTTTGTGTAGAGCTCAAAGTTTGTGAAACTTGTTTTGGATGCTTACATGAAGCCATACAACATAGTTAATATAGGAGATGATGGTTAATAAGCTGATTCTGTTGTCAATCATTAAAGATACAAGTGAACTGCAATGAAAGCTCTAGGATGTTTTTTTCTTTTTCTGCCCAGAGCTGGATCCTTTGTTTCATACCCTATACAAATTTAGAGTATTTCTGGTATTAGAGGCAGCAGCTCCCTTGCTTGCCTCTCCTATGCCATGGATTAATGACGTTCTTTTACTGTTTTTGAACCTAAACACAACACAGCTGGTTTCTCTTCAGCATGTGAGTGGGAAGAAGTGGGGTCGAATGAATGGGCTTGATTGCTAGGCAGTTATCAGGACCCAAGGTGAAACCATGTTTGAAAGCAACTAGGCATTCAGTAATAGAAATTCAATACATGGAACTATTATTATTTTTTAATATTATTTTGAGACTTTAAAACAAGCTGTTACTCTCCCTCTTTACATTTCTGGAGCAACTGTTCAAGCTACTTATAGAGCTTTACTGAAAAAGAGATAAATACCTGGTAGAATGCATTTCCCAGAGCAATCAATTATTTCTTCAAAAGTTTCTCCAGAAAACTGTCTTCGAATAACATCGGCAGGACCAATAGCTTTTATAAGCCCATCTCTGAAGAAAAATCAAGGAATCATTACTAATGTTTGCAGAAATCTTGTGAGAAATCTGATGAGTGACTTAAATATGTTTTCAGATGCTTTGGTGTTAGTCAATATTTACTGTGTTTCTGTCTTGAACCTGAGTTTTTGGAAAAGCATCTCTAGCCACATTTAAGACAACCATGAAAGACCTAGATTAGCCAAAGCCATCCTCAGCAAAATAAACAAAACTGGAGGAATCACATTACCTGACTTCAAATTATAGTACAGAACTATAGTAACTAAAACAGCATGGTACTAGCATTAAAAACAGACACATAGACCAATGGAACACAGAAATAAGTCCATACATCTACGGCGAACTCATTTTTAGCAAAGATGCCAAGAACATACATCAGGGAAAAGACAGTCTCTTCAATAAATGGTGCTGAGGAAACTGGTTATCCATATGCAAAAGAATGAAATCAAATCTAAATGGATTAAAGACTGAAATCTAAGACCTTAAACTATGAAATTACTCAAAAAAGGCATTGGGAAAACTCTCCAGGATATTGGTTCAGGCCACAATTTCTTAGGAGATACCCCACAAGAACAGGCAGCCAAAGCAAAAATGGACAAATGGGATCACATAAAGTTAAAAGGCTTCTGCATAGCAAAATAATAATAATAATAATAGCAGCAATGTGAAGAGACAACCCACAGAATGGGAGAAAATAATTTGCAAATGACCCAATTGACAAGGGATTAATAACCAGAATATATAAGGAAAAAACAACTCAATAGGAAAAAAACTAATAATCTGATTAAGAAATGGGCAAAAGATCTGAATAGACATTTTTCAAAAGAAGAGATACAAACAGGTATATGAAAAGGTGCTCAACATCAATAATCATCAAAGAAATGCAAAGCAAAACCACAATGATATATACTCTTATCCCAGTTAAAATGGCTTTTATCCAAAAGGCAGGCAATAACAAATGCTGGAGAGGATATGGAGAAAGAGGAACCCTTGCACACTGTTGGGAATGTGAATTAGTACAGCCACTATGGGGAACAGTATGGAAGCTCCTCAAAAAACTAAAAATAGAGCTCCTATATGATCCAGCAATCCCACTGGTAGGTCTATATGCAAAAGAAAGGAAGTCAATATATTAAAGAGGTATCTGCTTCTCATGTTAATTGCAGCACTATTCAATTGCAGCACTTCCACACACTAAGTGCTGGAAGCACACTAAGTGCCCATCCACAGATGAATAAAGAAAATGTAGTACATATATTCAATGGAGTACTATTCAGCTGTGAAAAAGAGTGAGATTCTGTCATTTGCAACAACATGGATAGAACTGGAGGATATTATGTTAAGTAAAATAAGCCAGGCACAGAGAGACAAACTTAGCACATTCTCATTCATTGGTGGGAGCTAAAAATGAAAACGATTGAACTCATGGAGATAGGGAGTAGAATGATGGTTACTAGAGGCTGGGAAGAATAGAATGGGAGAGAAGAAAAATGGGAATTGTTAATGGCTAGAAAAAATATGGTTAAATACAATGAATAAGACCTAGTATTTGATAAAACAACAGGGTGACTACAGTCTGCAATAGTATGCTGTATGTTTTAGAATAACTGAGGGAGTACAATCGGAATGTTTGTGACACAAAGAAATGATGAATGCTTGAGATGATGGAAACCCCATTTACCCTGATGTGATGATTATACATTGTATGACTGTTTTAAAATAACACATGTACCTCATATATATATATATGTTGGGTCTTGGCCACTCACAGAAGTGGTTGGGGTAATCTAACAAAATGTAATATATATATATATATATATATATATATATATATATATATATATATACTATGTACCCATGAAATTTAAAATTAATTTTAAACATTAAACATATGTAGCAGATTGCCATTTGTTCCCCAAGATTGATGTTCCCTTTTCTTACACTAGTAAAGCCCTACTTTTTTTTTTTTGGGACAGAGTCTCACTCTGTCACCCAGGCCGGAGTGCAGCGGTGCGATCTCGGCTCACTGCAACCTCCACCTCCCAGGTTCAAGCAATTCTCCTGCCTCAGCCTCCTGAGTAGCTGGGATTACAGGCGTGCACCACCACACGTGCTTAATTTTTGTATTTTTAGTACAGACAGTGTTTCACCATGTTCAGGCTGGTCTCGAACTCCTGACATTGTGATCCTTTAGGCTTTAGCCTAAGCCCTAAATTTTAGTTGGACACGTGACCACCCAGAGTACAGACTACATTTCCCCACCTCCCACCAGTCAGGTATGGCCACAAGACTCAGATCTAGCCAGTAGGATTGCCTTCTCTTTCTTTTCTTACTGGCTAGAATGCAGACACCGTAAGGAGAGATGCGATGGCCATCTTGGGTCACGGAGAGAGTGTAAGAAAGTGGGCAATGCACGGGAGAGCAAGGCAGCAGGGAGCCGGCTCCCAAGGACTCCATGGAGTATTGCAATCAACTAGCCCTGCATTCCTACATTTAGATTTTCACATAGAAGAGAAATAGACTTCCATCTTGTGTCAGCCATTGGTTAATCTGGGTCTTGGCCACTCACAGCAAATTCATGCTTCCAACGTGGAGATTCAGGGCTATAATCCTGAGAGCTGGAATGTGTTGTTAAGAGCAGGTTAGGATAAGGGATTCAGAACTGGAACAGAAGTGGTTGGGGTAACCTAACAAAATGTAAGAGTGGAGGAGCAGAAGAAACTGGATGTAAAGAGTAGATGTTATGAATGGAAAATAAGTAACAGTAACAATTCTTTATCACTAACAGCTTTTATCTGGCCCAGTTGGATGATCTACCCCATGTGCAGTGAATCTGGTGATGGAAAGGACCAAAAGGATTAGAAATTTACACTTGAAAGGGAAAGAACAGAGATTGCTCTTATGCAAAGAGTGAATGACTGCCACTGCCTTAAGAGAGGTCGTTTTAACAAAGTCAAATCTAAGGAATAAATCTCTAATATTCTCCGTCTGTGTGGGAGGAGAATTTTGAGGGGCACTGGGTCCTCTTCCTGACCCCACTAATCCCATGCTTATCTACCTTTCGATAGTGTGGTTCTCTCATTCATCAGTGGACTCCTATCTATGTTGGAACAAAAGTTCACGTCCAAGGACAGTATTGAAGGAAACTAACAAAAAGCATTCCCCAAAAAGTGTTTTTTTAATGTAGCCATTAAAATTATAAAGATATATATTACTGCTACGGTAAGATTTTCACTATTTATTACTAAGTGAAAAAAAACCCGAGTACAAAACAATATATGTAGCTTCCTTTTCTAAAGCATGCCTTTTTATGTGATTCTATTTGCAAAGGAAACCATCTGAAAGGAGAAGCACTAAATCTTGGCGTTAGTTCACCTAATGATGGGGTTTGAGTGACTTTTTCCTTTTTGTTCATCTGTATTTTCTTTTCCTACAATGAACATATATCACATGTACTTTTTTTAGGGGATAAAAATAATAGACATGTGTGGTTTTATTTGCTTTCTATTCTGAGAAGTTTAGGAAGAATCTTCTGAAAGTAAAGCAAATTAGCAAGCAAGACCCCACTTGAGGAGCTAAAGTATAATTACCATAATGGAAACAGTAACGAAGATGATTTAAGGAGGATGATGCTTCTTTGAGTGGCTCTCAGGGTGCTTTGTGAAAATTCAGAATTGGTACAAACACTGTCTCAGTTACTAAAACCTAAAAATTAGTCTTTTTTTTAGATGGATAAATCTGATGCCTCTTCTGATTCTCCCATTGGTTCAGGCACTCCTCCGTGCCGTCTCTTATAATAAGCCTATTTGCACACATCTCGCTACCTTTGTGCTTACTATATTGTATTATAATTATCTTTTCATGTGTCTTGTTCCCCAGTAGACTTTGGGCTCTTTGCGATCAGAATGATTATTAGTCATTTTTGCATCCCCTAAGCGGAGCACATATTTGTGAATGAATGAAAATGTCCTATTTTAGGTTCATTGTCTACCTGACTCTTTTATTGGCTTCTAGGAAGGAAAATAAAAACCCGTCAATTTTTCCTTCAACATTTTCCATTTTTACCCTTCCTCTGAAGTGCTAAAACAAATGGTCCTTGTGTCTGAATCTATATTTTAATTCTTGTTTGTTTTGTTCATTTAGACATCATCTAGGTTTTAGCCTTTGGATGGGACAATTGTAAACTGGATGACAGTTTGTGCTTCTTTTCCACACCTGGGAGCTTCTTCAAGATTAACTACAACTACACACACACACACACACACACACACACACACACACACACACAGAGAGAGAGAGAGAGAGAGAGAACTTAAGAATGAGATAACTTTAGAGACCTAAATTACTGACTATAATGGTTACAACGGTGGAATTATACCTTATAGCAGACAATCACTGAGATATTTATTTTTAGGAGGGGGGGATTTCTGGTGCCCCTCAAATCATATTCTTTTCCAGGACTCATTTATGTATCTATAGCATATAGGGGATTGACTATTAGCTGATCTCACTGAGGTTCATTCTAATCAGGACATACTATGGTATGTACATACTTGTTAAAAAAAAAAGAACACACCATTAAAATCCATTCATTTCTGGGCTTTTAAATGGAACCTTCTTCCACTTCTCTGTGCTTTTAATCAGTGCCCCTCTCCCTACACTCACACCCACAGCTTGTGTTCTTCTCGTCTACCAAAAGAGAAGCAGGATCAAGTTGTCTTTGAACACACAAGTTCTATGTAAGGGAAGTGATGTGAAAATTTAAGACAATCACCTAAATAATTCGCCCTGAAAACACTTTTACCTTAAAATATTCAGATAATGAAGGTGGAAGATATATTTCAAATCACCTCAGATCACCAGATAGTTATTCCAATTCTATGCTTGTGTTTTGCATTAACCTGATATATAAGATAGTGATGGTAGTAAGTGAAAATAAAAACAACACCATCCTGTACCCAGCTAATCATATTTGAATAGCAAAGTTCTCAATATTCTTGTAAATTGATTTCAATGTAATAAAGTCAACAAACTGAGAACAATGTAATAGATTCAAATGAAAAGACCCCACCTTCCAGACCACAAGTCAGCTCTCTCCTTTTTTTCCCCTACTTTTTGTGGTCTTGATGTGAACATAGAACACGTGTTGGAACCCAAGACTTGATGTTGGTGCATTGGTATAATTTTTTTTTTTTTTGAGACAGAGTCTCCCTCTGCCACCCAGGCTGGAGTGCAGTAGTGCAGTCTTGGATCCCTGCAACCTCCGCCTTCCAGGTTCAAGTGATTCTCCTGCCTCAACCTCCTGAATAGCTGGGATTACAGACGTGCGCTGCCATACCCTGCTAATTTTTGTATTTTTAGTAGAGACAGGGTTTCACCATGTTGTCTAGGCTGGTCTCAAGCTCCTGACCTCAGGTGATCCACCCACCTCGGCCTCCCAAAGTGCTGGGATTACAGGCATGACTCACTGCACCAGCTGCATTGGTATAATTTTTATAGATACTCTGGTCCTAACTCAGGTAGATATTTTTCGACTTTCTCTTTTTTTTTTTTTTGAGACAGAGTTTCGCTCTTGTTACCCAGGCTGGAGTGCAATGGCACGATCTCAGCTCACCGCAAACTCCGCCTCCTGGGTTCAGGCAATTCTCCTGCCTCAGCCTCCTGAGTAGCTGGGATTACAGGCATGCACCATCATGCCCAGCTAATTTTTTTGTATTTTTAGTAGAGACGGGGTTTCACCATGTTGACCAGGATGGTCTCGATCTGTTGACCTCGTGATCCACCCACCTCGGCCTCCCAAAGTGCTGGGATTACAGGCTTGAGCCACCACGCCCGGCTATTTTTCAACTTTCTAAGCAAATTTTTAAACAATATTTTATAGTAAATTGGGAATGTTTTCATCCCTTTGTTAATTAAAAATAAACCAACAGGCTGGGCATGGTGGTTCATGCCTGTAATCCCAGCACTGGGAGGCCAAAGCAAGTGGGTCAGTTGAGCCCAGGAGTTTGAGACCAGCCTAAGCAACATCATGAGACCATGTCTCTACAAAAAATACAAAAATTAGGCTGGCATGGTGGCCTGTGCCTGTAGTCCCAGCTACTTGGGAGGCTGAGGTGGGAGGTTGGCTTGGGTCTGGGAGGTAGAGGTTGCAGTTGAGCCTGGGAGGTGGAGCTGAGATCATGCCACTGCACTCCAACCTGGGTGACAGAGCTAGACCCTGTCTCAAAAAAAAAAACAAACCACAATAGGTTGGGCATAGTGGCTCATGCCTGCAATCCCAACACTTTGGGAGGCCAAGGCTGGTAAATCACTTGAGGTCAGGAGTTAAGAGACCAATCTGACCAACATGGTGAAACCCCCTCTCTACTAAAAGAACAAAAAATTAGTCGGTCATCGTGGAGCAGCTATTATAATGCCAGAGGCTGAGGCAGGAGAATCGCTTGAACCCAGGAGGTGGAGGTTGCAGTGAGGGAGATCACACCATTGCACTCCACCCTGGGCAACAGAATGAGATTCGGTCTCATAAATAAATAAACTAATTAAATAAAATAAAAATAAACCAACAGTCTTAAAAGCTGGGCTCTTGCACAACCCTAAACTGCCTCAGACAAGCCGTGGTCAGTTTGTGAGACTCATTCAGTGTGTGCAGTTGTGGCCCCATGGCGCCCTTCAGATTCAAATTCTCATCCAATTTCCCTTGCTGCCCCAGGTTGCCCTCAAACTTTGTTCTTTTATTAACATCTGGCAGGAAACTCAGATGATTAAGAGAAATATCTTGTTTTCTGGTGGCCAAATCTTGATTTCTTATCACTCGGGGACACTATCGACTAAATGTTCTCTGTAGTTCTTTTTTTTTTTTTGAGACGAAGTTTCGCTCTTGTTATCCAAGCTGGAGTGCAATGGCGCAATCTCGGCTCACCGCAAACTCCGCCTCCTGGGTTCAGGCAATTCTCCTGCCTCAGCCTCCTAAGTAGCTGGGATTACAGGCACGCGCCACCATGCCCAGCTAATTTTTTTGTATTTTTAGTAGAGACGGGGTTTCACCATATTGACCAGGATGGTCTCGATCTCTTGACCTCGTGATCCACCTGCCTCGGCCTCCCAAAGTGCTGGGATTACAGGCGTGAGCCACCGCACCCGGCCTGTTCTCTGTAGTTCTAAAGCTTTAGTGCACGAGACCACGGGGTTGTGAAAGGTACTTTTGAAAAATTCAGGTCTCAAAACTCCAGTCCCAGTGATGCTGATCCTAAAATTCTAGGGATAGGGAGTTGGAGAATGCAGGTGGAATCAGAAATCTGCCTTGAGAATAAAATAACCACAGGCCACCCTGACAAAGGTAGTCTCCTGGGCTCCCTTTAAGAAGCACTGAGGAGAACCCCAGCCTCTTCTGATGGTTGGACAGTGATATTTTACCAGCAGAGGCAGGACCCCCTATGCGTTCCAATAGGATGTTCCTCTCTGAGCTCTTTAAACGGAATGACAGCCCAAGCCGTAGGGCGTGTTAGCAACAGGTGCCCCAAAGGCTGGCTGGCTTGCCCCTGTGTCTCTGTGCAGGGAAGCTTTCACGGCATTGCTTCCCTCTACAGTGCACAGAGCGGCCAGCTCCGCCCGTGGCGGCCCCCACCCTGCGCACCCCGCCACTTACGTGCCCACCACCAGGCTGGCGCCCTCCAGCACCGCCAGGCTGCGCAGCCCGTCCCGCGTCAGGAAGCGCTCGCCACCGGCGCACACCAGTACCATTTGCCGCGCGTTTACCAGCAGGAGCCTGTGGCCGCCTGCCATGTCGCTGGGAGCCGAGGGCCGCCGGGAGGCCACCTGGCTTGGGCCGGGGGCCGGACGCAGTGGAGGACGAAGAGCCGCAGCCTGCACCGCCAGGGGCGGGGAGGGTGGGGCGGGGGCGGGCGCTCACATCCGCTGCCCTTTGCTCGCCTCCCCCAACCGCAGCAATGAGGGCAGTAATCATCGCAAGAATGGCAATGAGTAATAAACCTGATGAGGAATCTTTGTTGGTCGTCTTGTGCTGTCCTGAGTAAATGAGATGGAGACTAGTGTTCCTATTTTTCAGATAAGGAAACCGCAGCTTGGTCGCCCCGAGAGATCAAAATGGGTTGTGTTGATCACGTGGTTATGTGGAAGCGGGTCGAAAAGGGTGGGTGAGGGCGCCCGGAGTGTTCGGGAGTGAAGGGCGAGAACCTGGGTAGAGCCCCGAAGGAGGCGCAATAGGGGAAAGCCTCTGACCAGGGAGTTGGGAGGGAGCCTGGAGGTAGAGCTCCTGGAGAGGGCAGAGTAGGGGCGGGGACTGGAGCTTGGAGGTAGAGCCCCGAGAGAGGACAGAGTCCGGGAAACCTCTGCCTAGAGGGCTGTGGCGGGAGCCCGGGACGCGGAGGGCCCCGGGCGAGGGAACCTGGGGGTAGGGAGGAGTGGGGTGCGGGGGGCAGTTGTTCTTGGGTCCGCGCGGGTAGCGGGTGCCGCGCACTTAATCCGTTGGCCAGCTCCGTTTCGGGATCCGCTACCAGACGGCCCCTGAGATGATGGGGAACCGGTCTGGGGGACTATAGAGCAGAGACCGGAGGATCGATTGGCACCTCCGCCCACTTTCCCCACATCGCATTCCCGAAACGGATCCAAGCTCATTGAGGTAAAACAGGTTTCAGCTCACTGTCCGCCCCTGCCCCTCCTAGTGCTCCCTCCCCGACTCAGCTGTGTCTGGTAGGGTCTTCAAGCAACTTGCTACCAAAATTGGAGACAGACTCAAGTTTATGGAAAGATGGTCTGTGATTCTCAGCCAAGTCGCTTACTGCCCATCAGTTGGTATGGAACCACTGCCCGGCACAGGCTTTTGTTTTTATTCCTTAATTACTTGATTTCGTTTATACATGTTTATTACAAGCTCTGTTTTAAGCCTTGTGGAACATACAAAGACAGGAAAGGCACTTTTCCTGCCCAGCCAAGACTTTACAATAAAAACGATAGATATGGACACAAATAATATTCTATAAAAGCAGACTGAGCCTGCAAAACCACAAAATATAAAAGTTAATTTAGTGTCATTAAAAAAAAACAGAACAGAAAGCAAAAACTCCTTTAGATGACCACAATAAATAAGAATATAATTTAGCATCATATTATGGTCTATAAAAAAGAGAGATCAGTTAGGAAAGAGAGAGGAAAGAAAAAAAGAAAAGAAACGAAAAATCGACAACGTGAGTGAAAGAGACCCTAAGTGTGGGGGGACATCAGAAGATTATTCACAGCTCACATACACAATCACAAACAGGTTGTGTGTGTGTGTGTGTGCATAGCTTTTAAAAGTTTATACACATATGTATTTCTATGTCCTTAAAAAGAGAAGTAGCAATAGTGGGGAATAGAAACACAAAGTAACTCACAGAGAAATGTTAAAATTTTCTATTATAAAATTTCTGCTAAAGACTTTAATCAGTTACATTTTGCAATTTTAGGCATATTTGCAGAACTATGCAATTATAGGTATAAAGGATAAATTAAAATTATAGAAAAATAGAAAGGGTTCAATAAACTTGTCTTAATCTCACTTCTGTTTCCTGTGAGCTATTTGGGAAATTTATTTACAGTAATTTCCGGAAGCCTCAGTTTTCTCATCCTTCGCATAGGGATAGTTGTTTCTACTTTGTGGGCTTGTCTGTATTTTAAATAAAACATAAATCACTTAGTGTCAAGCTCTAAACAGGTAATAGGTATTATTATTAGTTTATTTTAATCCTGCTATTTGTCTTTCTGACCAGTTAAGTTAAGGATTAGATTTCAGCCAGTAGCATAGTTCCTCTCCTGACTTAATAGACCATGTACTTAAAGCTTGCAGATTCTGGGTAAGTCTAAAAGAAATTATATTTCTTTTTCATAGATATTTGTGGGTGAACTGTGCATCTGATTCACAGTCCAGACAGACACACTGAAAAGCTCTTGCAACAAGAGGAAAAGGATGAGTGAATTTCTCTCCTTGGTTACTGTTCAGTAGTTATAGATGGGTAAGAATGACACATTTTTCTTGGGAATAACCAACATCCCAATAGCAGCTCTTAAAAAGTGCTTTTCACATTATCTGACTCGTATTTACTAACTCTTTAACCTGTCCTTCCTTCCTCTTAACCTCCAGTTTTTTTTTTTTTTTTTTCACTTTGCAAAAGGGGCAGTCAGAAATGTCAACAGAAGTTGCATGTTCTTCACATGTACCCCAAAACCTAAAATGCAATTAAAAAAAAAAAGTCCCTACTAAATACTAAATAGCCTGACGCCAGCAGTGCCTTAAAGGTCAAGCTGAAAGCAATGTCCTCATCATTGTGCTATGCTCTGACCCAGTCAAAAGAGGCAGTGTGCATGTGAGCAGGCCAAGGACCCAGTGGCTCCTGGCTTTTAGGTAAACAAAAAATTGCTAGCTCTGATCCCTCCACACCATGCAAGGACACAGTTCACAGCCCCTTTTCCTAGTATTTGTCCAAGGTAGGTGGAGAGGAGGTGGGAAAAAAAAAGTGGGAGTGTATTGGGTCTGGGAGAACCGGTCTGAATCCTCATATGGATGCGAAGATAAACACTGCCTTTTATCTCATATTGAGATCATCTGGAAATCTGTTTTCATTGGGTTTTAGAGGGTGTTGTTGCAAAAAACAAATAAATGACTTTGAATAATTGAGATCATCTGGAAATCTGTTTTCATTGGATTTTAGAGCGTGTTCTTGCAAAAAAACAAACAACTTCGAATAATATCTGGCAGACAGTGTTAATCATTTTATTTAGAGTTGGTTTAGAACCTTAGGACTGGGCCTTCTAAAACTCCACTCTCCTTTCCTCACTTCCCCTGGAGCTTGGAATGTTAAGAATCTACACGAAGCTGATTCAGGGCCCTAATATTTGCACTGATATTGTTGGTAGACTGCTCTCCAATGACCAGGCTTCAAGAACTTTGATTGGGAGTTTCTTACAAAAAGTAATTGTCAGTTACACTTCCATTTCAAATGGCGGCAGTTATTCACAAGACAGACTGGCCAGAAAGAGGAGGATCTGGACAGTGTCTACTTTGAAGAAAGTATAAGTGATCACTTCTTCACGACCTACTATGAGCAGGCACTTTGCATATATTATCTGTGTTTGAAAATTTCAGCAAGCCTGTAAGGAAGGTGTTATTATTCATACTTAATAGAAGATTCTATGGTACATTAAGCCTAATTCTCTAGACCCAAGAGAAAGAGTGGATAAGCGTCAGAGGCAGGAGTTAAAGCTGCCTGCCCCCAAAGGCCGGAGGACTTTCCACCGTGCCATTCCTACTACCCTTGCAATGACACTTGTCAAGTGACCTGACTCAGAAAGCACATGTAATTGTACAGATATTAGAGGAATACAATAATTAATTAAATCAACCAGCATGGTGTTTGCTTGAAAGAACAGTATACATTACACCCACGCCTCTTTGGATATCTAATACATACCTCACATTTCACACTTCCCAGAATGAGCCTCTGATCTTCCCAGCTGCCCCTTCCCCCACTGCCTTCTCTGTCTCCATTTATGGCAACTCCATCCTTTCTTGCCTCAGTTCTTTATCTCATACTCCATATCCAAACCATCAGCCAATCCTGTAGGCTCTACTGTCAAAATATATCTAGAATTGGACCACCTCTCACCACTTCCACTGCTATCCCAAGGGACCCCGTTATCTCTTGCCTCCCAGTGGCTGTAGTCCTTCTAATAGATCTCCCTCTGTGACCCTTTTCCCTTTCTACAGTCTCTTCCCAGCTCAGCATCAGAGTGATTCAATGAATGGTTCCATTTCACTGAGAAAATGACCTACAGGGCCCTAGCAATCTTAAACTTGTCTCTCTGGCCTCATCTGGCACTCTCCCCTTTGTTCACTGTGCTTAAGGCCCACCTGTCTCCTTACTGTACCAGAAACACACCAGGCACATTCCTCCCTTAGAATGCACCTCTCCATGTGCTTACACTCCCTAGCAGTTACTATGCAACTGATGCCATCCAAAGGCTGGACATGGCAACTTACCTAATAATCCCACAAGGTAGGCACTCTTTGCACCATTCCTCTTGAAAGATGGGGAAATTGAAGTGTGAGGATTAAGGGACATAGAGTCTATGCTCTTAATCGTTTAGTTCATGTCACCTCTAAAAAGGATGACTGGCAGTTACATGCCACCATTTTATGTTCCTGATATTTCTGAGCTGTTGATCTTTTTCATCTATTGGAAGTTGAATTTGAACATGGATTTGAGATGTGAATTTTCAGGCATTTGCTATACAATCCAATTACATTTTCCCTCCCTTTTGGTACAGAGCCTTTGTTTAACCATCATGCTATTTTTATTTTGCACCACAAAGATGTCCACTGACTTTAACATTTTTTTCTGATTGGAAAGGGGATTTTATAATCCCTTTCTAAGAATAACTGGTTCTGTTCCTCTCCCTCCCTTTTGTTCTTCACCAACCTTTCATTCATCAATAGAGGAATTCATACATATGGAAGTATAGAAGTATAATAACGTCTAGAGACTGCTGATTGTATTTACATGTAATAAGAACTACGTAACAGATGGAATAAGAGCTACGTACCTGATGGAATAAGAGCAGATATCTGCTCTTAGCAATTGGCTTAGAGGAACAGAACTTTCAGTTTTTCTGTGAGTGAAAAAGTGCTTGAACCCATGGATGAAGATGCTCATTGCAGAAAAACGTTAAAGATAAAGGGAATGGGAGTGGGAAGGGAAGTGAATTTAGATAGATAGACCTACCAAAGGAGTGAAAATGTGACAAGAAAGAGGTGAGCAGAATCTTAAGAGTGGAGATGAGTACAGAGTGTAAAATTAAGAAAATCTATAAACCATTCATATTAGCCATTCAAATTCAAAATACTTATCAACCACAGGTTGTCACCAAATTTTTCACCAACACTTCTTTTCCCCCCATGAGAATTAATGTAATGCCTGTAAAAAAAATGTTCAGTCATTTGAAAAGGTATAATATCAATGCCATAGGTTTTTATTCATTTGTTTCTCTTTTATAAAGCTTTAACACAATTTTTTAAAATCTTTGTTTTTATAACCTCTGGAACTAAAATTGGATGCTAATTAGCAAATATTAGCACATAATAGTTCCCACTTACTGAGCTGGTCTGTAAGCCAGACACCCTACTTGGTTAAATCCATTGCCCACTGAATCCTCCAGGAAGCCTTAAGAGGTGTGTCACTTTGTGAAACAGGAAGCAGAGGCTCAGTGATGCTGAGTAATTAAGATGTAGGCTCCATGAAGACAATGGGTTTTGTTCTTCTTTTGTTGCCTTTTTAAAAATTGCGCTGTCCTCCACACGTAGAACAGTGCCTGACACATAGTAGGTACTCAATAGATGCTTTTTGAATGATACATGAACTTGCTTACACATAAGTAAATACCAAACCAAGATTCAAAAATCGGGCTTGTCCAAAGTGTACGTTCTTAATCACCTGCTGCTCTGCTTCCAGGATATTTCAGTCTTAAATATGGCTCTTCGAAATTCCTGAGGCACAGATTTAAATGGGAAGCCCAAAATAGGGTATGTTGTCTATTGTTTCTATTGTGGACATAAACAACTGGGTATTTCTGATCCCCAAAATGAATATATCTTTTATTTTTCTCATTGTAAGAGTTGTACAAACTCATTGAGAAATTTGAATGATACCCAAAATATAGAAATCAGAACAAGGATTAGGGTAAAGCCAGCGAAGCTCTAGCTTCAGGCACAAAATTTAAAGGGGAAAGCAAAAACTCAGTAGTCACAATAAGCAATATTTTAATTCATTAGGTAAAAAATATAAAGCAAAAAATCATGATAAACAAAAAACCAGAATTTTAAATAGAGACGAGTTCTGCAGGCCAGGATTTGGGTGAATAGAGTAAGGCACTGGCTCTCACGGTCACACAAGTACAGGGTCAGATACTGTCTGCATTTGCAGTTTTGATATTTTGTTCATTATAGACTTTCCTGCATTTAATTAGAATTTTAAAAATATATATTGCATTAACATTTAATTTATTGTGATAACTGAAGGTTTTTGTTTGTTTATTTTTGCTTGTTTATTTTAGCAATCCTTAAGTTTTGCAGCTAAGGTTGAGTGCCTCAATCACCTAACCCTAATCCCAAACCTGGTAAAAATGAAAGATTACACCAAATCACAGATAATCGTGTTTGACAAACGGCATTTCAAACACCTCTCAGATTTTTCCATGCATTCATTTTTTAACCCACACTATCTGTACTCTTTTGAATTTTTTTTAAACCTATATCATGGACAGAGGTAAATAGTGACTACAGCATCATGTTAAGGGGCCAACTGGTAATTCATTTTATGGATATACCACAGTTATTTGGCCAACTCCGTATTTATGAAATGGCAATGGACAAACGTGAGCGCACATGCTCTTTTGGCTGCTTGCGTGATTATTTTCTTGACATAAGATACTGGAATTGAAATTGCTGGGTCAAAGAGTATGTGTGTGCACTGCTTTTAAAAGCCGTAAGGACTGTTAAGGAGTTATTTAATTTAGTTCTTTTATGTAATGTTCATAGAATTTTTTAAAAATGTATTTTATTTTCTTTCAACAGGGCCAGGCGACAAAATGTCCTCAAATGTATTGCCAGCGCTGAATTCTGGAGGTAAAAAAAGATCAATCAATTACCCTTGCTTTGTGCCTAGTAGTGCTAGGCTCCATAGCAGATCACAATGGTGAGACAAGGAGAATGTTCCACAGTAAATATAAGACATAAAGAGTTTATAAACTACCTGCAGAGAAGATACTGTTCTACTTTTTAATTCAGAAAAAAATCTTCAAATCAGAGGGTTAAATTATCATATTTAGTTATCATTAAATTATCATATTTAGCTAGATTGCCCCAGTCTCTCATGACATAAAACAATTAACTCAATTATTTGTCATAGTCAAGGACATACATAACTAAAGTTTATGAAAATCTACCCTCTTCTTTCCTTTACTACCCTTTCTCATCTTATCCTTCTGCTTAGTTTTTATTTTTAGTTATTTTATTTATTTTTTTGAGACAGAGTTTTGCTCTTGTTGCCCCGGCTGGAGTGCAATGGCATGATCTCGGCTCACTGCAACAAGCAATTCTCCTGCTTCAGCCTCCCGAGTAGCTGGGATTACAGCCATGAACTGCCACACCTGGCTAATTTTGTATTTTTAGTAGAGACAGGGTTTCACCATGTTGTCCAGGGTGGTCTCAAACTCCTGACCTCAGGTGATCCATCTGCTTTGGCTTCCCAAAGTGCTGGGATTACAGTCATGAGCCACCACACCTGGCCTTCTGCTTATTTAGAAGCATACAAGGAATTAGGATTTATTAGTACATAAGAAATAACAATTTCACTTATAAATTTGACTTTCACAATTGGGTAACACTTAAGAGTTTGTTATAGGCAACAGGCATTCCGGCAATCTATAGGCATTCTCTTTAAAGGAATACTTGGCACTATTTGTATTTACAATTTAAAAGTTTGGCTGCAAGTGACAGAAAATACAAAACAACTGTGGCTTAAACATGATAGAAGTTTGTTCTCTCTCAGGTAAACAAAGTCTGGATACAAGCTTTCCATGTGGAGGTTCACATTAGGGGCCCAACTCTTTCTAGCTTGCTGCTGGGCTATGTTCTTGGTCCAAGAGGGGGGCTTCTGCACCAGTGAGCACATCCATATTCCTGGCAGCCAGGAGAAAAGGGGAAGGGGGAACATGCTCTGAACTTGCAGTCACCACTTCCGCTGACATCCCCTTGGCCAAAACATAGCCACATGGTTATACCTGCCTCCAAGGGAGGCTGAGAAACGTAGTCTCTACTCTGTGTTCATTTAGGGTTCTATACCTACAGAAGAATGTGTTGGATGTTTACCTCAGTATGAGATCCTCAAGAGCAGCCATCTTTGTTTTGTCCACCAGCATACCGTCAGTGCCTAAAACAGTACCAGGCACATAGTTGGGGCTTCATAGGTATTTGTTGAATGAATGAATGAGTGGATGAATGAATTAATGAATAAATAGAAGAATTAGGACCAGACAAATAGAGTATCAGTAAGGGGCAAGGCTAAGAAAGGAGTAAGACTGTGAGTGTGGTAGACAGAATAATGCCCCCCAAATATGTCCACATTCTAATCCCTGGAACCTGTGAATGCATCACCTTACATAGCAAAAGGGGCTTTGCAGATGTGACTAAGTTAACTACCTTGATATGGGAAGGTTATCCTGGATTAGCCAATGGGCCTAATATAATCCAAGAGTCCTTGTAAGAGGAGTATCAAAGACAGAGAAGGTGGGGTGACAATGGAAGCAGAGGCTAAAGTGATGCACTCTGAAGTTGGAGGAAGAGACCACAAACCAAGGCCCGCAGGCAGCCTCTACAGCTGGAAAAAGAAAGGAAACTGGTTCTCACCAGGAGTCTCCAGAAGGAACACAGCCCTTTCAACTTCTTGATTTTATGCTCAAAGGACTCATTGCAGACTTCTGGCCTCCAGAAGTGTAAGCAAATACATTTGCATTTTTTTAAACCACTAGGTTTGAGGTAATTTGTTACAGAAGCAGTAGGAAACTAACACAGTGAGGCAGTGAAGAGAAAGGCTTCTCCCAAGGTTACTTAGTAATGGTACAGATTTGCAAGGCAACTCAGGGAAGAATGTAATAGTAACAAAAGGGAGAGAGTTTAAAACAGCCGGGATTGAGCTACTAGAACTTGATTTGTAGAACTAAGCAGACCCCTTATTGCTAAAATGGAGTACTGGAGAGAGGTTGAGCCTAGTGTCCAGTTTGCTCAAGAGTTAGTGGAATGAGACTCTTGGGTGGAATTTGGGGTACATTGTGGGTATGGGGTGCTGTAAGGGGTTGAATGCAGACCCCAAAAGATATTTCCACCAAGAGCCTGAAAATGTGACCTTGTTTGGAAAAGGGGATCTAAGTAATTAAGCTAAGGAGCTCAAGAGGAGATCTTCTTGGATTTAGGACAGGTGTTAATCCAATTACTCATGTCCTTGTAAGAGAACAGAAAGGGAGATTTGAGATACAGACACACAGTGGGGAAGGTCGTGTGAAGAATGGAGGAAGAGATTGGAGTGATGGTTCTACAATCCAAGGAATGCCAGGAATTTTGCTACCAAACGCTAGGTGAAAGTCACGAATACATTCTCCCTCAGAGCCTCCAGAAGGAACCAACACTGTTAACACCTTGATTTTGAACTTCTGGCCTCCAGAACTGTGAGAGACTGCATTTCTGTTGTTTTAAGCCACCCTGTTTGTGGTAATCTCCTATAGCAGCCCCAGTCCTATGTGACTAGGAAAAAAATACAGGGAGAAGGGTTGCCTAGGGGCTAGTTCATTCGGTGAGTTTATAACACAGGAAATTTGGTCGGCAGTTTGAACGGTGGCCCTCCACAAACGGTTGGCCTTCCTATTCTGACCTCTGGAACCTGGAAACGTGGTCATATTTGGGAAGGGATCTTTGCAAATGTAATTAAGATGATATCATCCTGAATTTAGGGTGGGTCCTAAATTCAATGATAAATGTCCTTATAAAAGAAAGAAAAGGAGGCCATGTAGTGTTGGAGGCAGAGGTAGGAGTTATTCAGCCAATGAATGTTTAGAGCCATCGGAAGCTACAAGTGTTGAAGGATTCTCCCCTGGATGCTTCACCAAGAGAACATGGCTCTGCCAACACCTTGATTTCAGATATCTGACCTCCAGAATGGAGAGAATACATTTCTGTTGTTTTAAGCTACGAATTTTGTGTTGTCTTATTATGGCAGCGAGAGGAAACTACTATACTTGGTGTTCAGAAATTTAGTTTTCTTCTATTTCTCTATAACTGAAATAAACTCAGCTTTGAACTTGGAGGTACAAAAATACCATCCTGTCAATTCCAGGACACTTCAACTTGGTCAGCAGAGATTTTAACTCAGGCATTCAAGATTGTAAGACACCTAAAATAGGGCAGAATCTAAGTTTGTAGGGTTTCTCTTGGGAGAAGAGAAGGCTGGTTGGGGAAGAGGTGTCCAGCTCACCAATAACTCACCCTCTGGAGGACAACAGTGGCTCCATATTTCGATGTCTGGGGTCCAGCCCCGACCTGCAAGTGATGGTATATAAGGAATGGGGCCATGGACTCTGGAAACACCACTGTATTAAGCAGAGCTCTGCAGAAAAACAGAACCAATAGGAAGGAGATTTGCTATGAGTAATTGGCTCATATAATTATGGAGGCTGAGAAGTCCCGTGATTTGCCATCTATAAGCTGGAGACCCAGGAGAGCTGGTGTTGTAATTCAGTCTAAGTCAGAAAGCCTGAGAAGCAGGGAAACTGATGGTGTGAGTTCCAGTCTGAGCATAGGTGAAGATGAGATGAGGTGTCCCAGTTCAAGCAGTGAGGCAGAGAAGAAGGGGTGACTTTCTAATCCCTCAGCCTTTTCTACTCAGACCCTCAAGAGATTGAATGAGACCCACCCATATGGATGACAGCAGTCTACTTCACTGTACCTACCAATTCAAATGCTAATCTCACCTGGAAATATTCTTACAGACACACCCAGAAATAATGTTTAATCTGGGCATCCATGGCTCAGTCAAGTTGACACATAACAATTAACCATCACAGGTACCTAGCCCCAGGTCCTTTTGGGTCCTCGATCTCTACTGCTCCCTCCTGCTCTCCAGCCTGTCGGCTTTGCTCGTCCACACTTCTGCTGTCTCAGAGTCCAGATGCCTGGACCCACCTTTAACTGTGTTTACTTCATGTTTTCAAGGCCTAAAATTTTATGTGCTGCCTTGACGTAGTTCAGCCTCACAGAGCCCCAAAGGTCTAACCATAAATCCTCCTGCTCTTGCCAAATATGACCTCCACCTAGCAGGAAAGTCTCCCTGCCTGGCTAGTTCCTCTATCAATTGGATCAGCTGCATTCCACCTGATCTTCAACCTAATGGGTTTCACTGTACTGCCAGCCATAAAATTATTCAAACAAGTCAATCACATCCTCCTGTGGGGACCAGGAAACACCTCACCCTTTTGTTACTACAAAGCTTGCCTCCCACGACTGGTGATTCACTGTGCTCCAGAATGCAGTTCCCATGTGGCACTGCATTGCAGGCAGCATTCTCCTCCCCCAGGCTATGAGTATATGTGACTCATAACCTGCTCTCAGACCCACCTGTCCAGTACTGGGTATCATGTGTTCAGCCATCTCATACTATTTAGGATGGGGGAACCCTCCATCACCATCAGGGTGAATAGGAGATGATCAGAGTACTCTGTTGAATCTAAGACTTCCACTCTGTAATTTTCTTTCTCTCTAACCCATGACTTACAAAAAAATGTATCTGGAGTTTCTATACCCCAACCATTCCTGCTTTCTACACTGAATCCTTGGGCAAATGACTGCTTCTCAGGTAGACGTTAAGCACCAGTCCACTAATTCCTTAAACTTTGGTCCACTAACTCTTAGGCCTGGATGTACATTGCAGCCACCTGGGGACTCTTAAAATATTCCAATGCTGATGTTGACTTGACCAATGAAGTCAGAATCTCTGGAGGTGGATGGAGCCAAAGTGATTCTAGTAATTTGGGGATGAGAAGCACTGAGTTTCTTCACAGGCCCTCTGCTTGCTGGGAGGATGTGAAGTATTTTTGTGAGGTTGAAGTGGACAAGAGATGTAGGGTATGGGTTGGGGAATCTGCTGCTTTTCTCTGATTTAAGGTGTCAACTCCAGGCTCCCAGTACACTTGGTCATATGATTTGGCTCTGTGTCTCCACCCAAATCTCATCTCAAGTTGTAATCTCCACATGTCAAAGGAGGGACCTGTAATCCCCACGTGTTGAGAGAGGCAGGTGATTGGATCACAGGGCAGTTTCCCCCATGTTCGTGTGATAGTGAGTGAGTTCTCACAAGATCTGATGGTGTTATAAGCGTTTGGAAGTTCCTCCTTCATGCTTCTCTCTCCTGCCACCTTGGGAAGAAGGTGCTTGCTTCCTCTTAGCCTTCTGCCGTGATTGTCAGTTTCCTGAGGCCTCCCCAGCCATGCAGAACTGTGAGTCAATTAAACCTCTTTCCCTCATAAGCTACCCAATCTCAGGGAAGTTCTTTATGGCAGTGTGAAAATGGATAACTATACTCGACCTTGACTACTGGTTTTGAAAGCCAAGGTTTCTATCCAGCCACCTCCGAAGAATTAGAAAGTAAGAAATAAAGAGAGAGGCTGGGCATGGTGGCTAAAGCCTGTAATCCCAGCACTTTGGGAGGCCGAGGTGGGTGGATCACGAGGTCAACAGATCGAGACCATCCTGGTCAACATGGTGAAACCCCGTCTCTACTAAAAATACAAAAAATTAGCTGGGTACGGTGGCGCATGCCTGTAATCCCAGCTACTCAGGAGGCTGAGGCAGGAGAATTGCCTGAACCCAGGAGGCGGAGGTTGCGGTGAGCCGAGATTGTGCCATTGCACTCCAGCCTGGGTAACAAGAGCGAAACTCCATCTCAAAACAAAAAAAAAGAAATAAAGAGAGAGAAAGAAAAATTTTTTTGTCATTTCAAATGTTATAATTAAAAACAGGAAGTCCATGCAGAAATTAAACTGACTTTTCTTTCACTTTTTTGATGGCCAGCCTTCATTTATTAAGTGTACAAGTCCATAGTTTTTAGTGTGTGCACATATATGTGGAGCTGTCACTACAGCCAATTTTAGAACATTTTCACTAACTCAAAAAGAAACTTGCATCCCTCAGCCATCAACCCCTAGGCCCCATCCCCCCTCCAGCCCCAAACAACCACTCATCTGCTTTTTAGCTCCATGAATATGCCTATTCTGGACATTTTATATAAATGGAATCATATAATGTGTGGTCCTTTGTTACTGGTTTCTTTTACTTAACATGTTTCCAAGGTTCATCCACGTTTTATCATATATTGTACCTCATTCCTTTCTCTGGGAAAATAAGAGTTTCTTGTATGGATATACTCCTTTTTTTTTTTTTTCATTCATCAGTTGATGGACATTGTATTAGTCTGTTCTCTTGCTGCTAATAAAGACATACCCAGGCTGGGTAATTTACAAAGGAAAGAGATTTCATGGATTCACAGTTCCACATGGCTGGGGAGGCCTCACAATCATGGCGGTAGGTGACAGAGGAGGAAAGTCATGTCTTACATGATGGCAGTAAACAGTGTGTGTGCAGGGGAACTCCCCTTTATAAAACCATCAGATCTCATGAGACTTACTCACTATCACAAGAACAGCACGAGAAAGAACCTCCTACCATGATTCAGTTACCTCGCACTGGGTCCCTCCCATGATACATGGGAATTATGGGAGCTACAATTCAAGATGAGATTTGGGTGGGGACACAGCCATATCATATCAGATATCTCAGTTGTCTCTATTTTTTGGCTATGATAAATAATACTGCTCTATATATTCATGTACAAATTTTGTGTGCACCTAAGCTTTCATTTCCCTTGCATATATCCTAGCAGTAGAATTTCTAGGCCACGTGGCAATTCTATATTCAACTTTTTAGGAAACTGCCAGATCGTTTTCCAAAGTGACTGCCCCACTTACATTCCTTCTAGGAGTGTATTTGGGTCAGATTTCTCCACATGCTCTCAGCACTTTTTATCTTTGACTTTCTTTTTTAAGACTCCCTAATCTGGACAGAGACTCTCCCTAAGGGTAGTGGCTGTATCTGTTGCTGTTGAAATGGTGGTGTAAGGGTAATGGTGGTATATGTACAGTAGTGAGAAGAAACACATTAATGTCTCAAAATTTTATCCTACCATTTTGTTAAAGACCTCCTTACTTTATCATCTCGTTCCTCATGAAGCAGTAAGAGCTATGTCAGTGCTGTGAAAAACAGGCAGAGGAGCTGTGGCTCCTACCCAGGAGATGTGGAGGCAAGTCTGTCTGCATCCTCCTGTTAAAGCAAACTAAATATGGCCTGAGAAGGACTCCATACTTCTGTATTTGAGTCCCTGTGAATGAACTGCAACCTAACTTAACAGGTACACAAAATAGAAACCCTAACTTAGAAGTATGCCCTGTAACAATAGCTGAGTCTTGGCCTAATCCCAGCAGCCATACTTCAACCACTCATACACTGCTGAGTGTTCAAACTGTGCTCAAATAAGGCAAAAGCCAAGTTGTAACCAATCCAGCTGTTTCTGTACGTCACCTATGATTTCTTTACCTCCTTCCCCACCAACCTTTTTTTTCTATAAATTTGTTCTAACCATGAGGCATCCCTGGAGTCTCTGACTCTGATGCGATTCTGGGGCTACTCGATTCACAAATCGTTTATTACTCAATTAAACTCCTTTAAATTTAATTCGGCTAAAATGTTTCTTTTAACACCACCTTCTCAGAGCCCCCTGCATCCCATTCTTTTCACCCTGGCGGGTAGGAGACTTACTTACTGTTCTGGTCAACAGAGGAAGGATGACAGAATTCATTCATTGTTTCTTTCTTTGTTAACAGATAAAGTAAACGATGGCTCAACCAAAGAGGACAGGCCTTATAAGATCTTTTTCAGAGATCTCTTTCTTTTCAAAGAAAATGAAATGGCAGAAAAGAAAAGGGTAAGGTTTAATTAAAATCACAACGCCGATTAATGTTAGAATCATATCCACTTATCCATAACTCTTATGACCTTTGCTGGGTTGAGACATGGAGTCAGCTACTGACACAGGTGGTGTGTGCCCCACACCGTGATGGGGAGACGGATACGACAGAAAACCATCCAGCTGACGGTAGACATTGTGAAGATCGCCACCTAATGGAGGAAGAGAGATACACCACAGCAGTCCTGCAGGATAAGGATGTTACATGTTCCTTCATTGATTCCAACACCCACAGTTTCACATGTCTGAAATTGGTATCTAGCTTACATAGATGAGACGTCATACATCATTGGCTGTACATAAAATAATAGTGTATTTTACAATAAGTGACATCTCAGAGCGGAGGAAATACAGTAACAGAGGCATGCCAAGGAAATCTAGAGGAAGGGGTCTTCATCTTTGTTGGTGAGAAGATGGGAAAAAGGGTGTTAGTGGTGAGGAGATAAAAGAGATGAGTCTTCAGGAATCAGATATGGATAAGACGATGTATATGTGTGTGCTGGGGAAGGGAGAAGGGATGAAAGTGGAGGAGGGGGCGTTGTTTTCAAACTATGTGGTATGAAGCTGGATCAATGGTGAGGCTCATGTTCCCACCATGCCTTGCAGAGTTAATCTCACTTCTCGTGTGGTCATCATACCTACATCACCTGGTTCACATGTCAGTAGATTCACTTTCTTTACTCCCAGAGGTAAAATTGATTACAGAACTTTGTCTACGCTAATTAAGATAAGGAAATTATCTAAAAATGCTCAACAACAGGTTCATCTATGTGTGATGGTTCTTCAGCATGTGTTGTATGCTTTTGTGGAATGTAAATTAGCTGGGCATGGTGGCGCATGCCTGTAATCCCAGCTACTCAGGAGGCTGAGGCAGGAGAATTGCCTGAACCCAGGAGGTGGAGGTTGCGGTGAGCCGAGGTCGCGCCATTGCACTCCAGCCTGGGTAACAAGAGTGAAACTCCATCTCAAAAAAAAAAAAAAAAAAAAAAAATTGAGAGAAGATGAATGAAATCACAAACCTAATTTTTAAATATCTACTGGGGTGATTGATCCCTTTCCTCTTAAGTTTTTAATTCCACAGAACCAACACTTGGAATTTCCAATTTTTGTTGTTGTTTGTTTGTTTAGATGGAGTTTCGCTCTGTCACCCAGGCTAGAGTGCAGTGGCACAATCTTGGCTCACTGCAACCTCTGCCTTCTGGGTTCAAGCAATTCTTGTGCCTCAGCCTCCTGAGTAGCTGGGACTACAGGCGTGCACCACACACCTGGCTAATTTTTGTATTTTTAGTAGAGACGGTGTTTAATTTAAATTTAGGGTTACTGTCCTTTGATGTTGACTGGCTGTTTTATCCATTCGTTGGTGTAAATTCTTCTTTATGTTGGTGCTCTTTACTTTATGGTGTATTTTTAGAAAGGCTAATACTGGTTGTTTCTTTCTGTGTGTAATGCTTCTTTCAGAAGCTCTTGTAAAGCAGGCCTGGTGGTAATAAAATCTCTGAGTTCTTGCTTGTTCATAAAAGATTTTATTTTTCCTTCAGTTGTGAAGCTTAATTTGGCTGGATATGAAATTCTGGGCTGAAGGTTCTGTTCTTTGAGGATGTTGAATATTGGCCCCCACTCTCTTCTGGCTTGTAGAGTTTCTGCTGAGAGATCTGCTGTAAGTCTGATAGGCTTGCCTTTGTGGGTAACATGCCCTTTCTCTCTGGCTGCCCTTAGTATTTTCTCCTTCGTTTCAACCCTGGTGAATCTAACGATTATGTGCCTTGGGGTTGCTCTTCTTGAGGAATATCTTTGTGGTGTTCTCTGTATTACCTGGGGTTGAATGTTGACCTGCTTTGCTAGTTTAGGAAAATTTTCCTGAATAATATCCTGAAGGGTATTTTCCAGCTTGGATTCATTCTCTCGTCGCATTCAGGTACACCTATCAAACGTAAATTAGGTCTTTTCACATAGTCCCACATTTCTTGGACACTTTGCTCATTCCTTTTTATCCTTTTTTCTCTAATCTTTTCTTCATGTTTTATTTCATTAAGTTGGACTTTGACCTCTGATATCCTTTCTTCTGCTTGAACAATTCGAGTGTTTAAACCTGTGCATACTTCTCGGAGTTCCTGTATTGTATTCTTCAGTTCCATTAATTCACTCATACTCCTCTCTAAGTTGTCTATTCTCAATAGGATTTCATCAGACCTTTTTTCAAAGTTCCTAGTTTCTTTACATTGGGCTACAACATGGTCTTTTAACTCACCAAAGTTTGTTATTATCCATTCCTTGAAGAGTGATCCTGTCATTGGGATGTGCTTGTTCTCCATCAAGCCTTGTTCCATTGTTGATGTGGAACTGTGATCATCTTTAGAGAGAGAGGTGTTCTGACTTTGAGTATTCTCAGCTTTTTTACGCTGGTTTCTTCCCGTCATTGTAAATTTATCCTCCTGCCGTCTTTGAATTTACCAACTTTCAGATTAGGTCTCTTGAGTGGATGTCCAGGTTGTTAGTTCCCAGGGCCAGAGCAGCGCCATTAAAACTGATGGTGCTTTTCTGCCCAGGATTCTCCTGTCTGGCTTCCTTCTTGTGTCCGTAGTAGGCGACTCTGCCTTCCCGGGGCTCCAAACCTCGGTCAGAAGGGGAACCGGTCCCGTTTACTGTGCGCTGAGCGCTGCCACACCGAGGTGCCGTCACAGCCGCTGCGCCGGACTCTGGTGTCGTGCTGGGGGCCCTTGTGGGTCCTCTGAACCTGTTTACTCTGTTCCGAGAGCTGCCGCGCCAAGGTGCCCGCGGAACCGCTGCGCCGGCCACGAGAGTCGCGCTGGCCACCCGTGTGTTTCCTCCACTGGGGGATCTTCTGCTCCGTGAGCGACCAGAATTTGTCTGAAAGCGTGCCATCCTCTAGTTCTCCGCGCCTTCCCTGAGAGCTGCAGTCCTGGGATGTTAGCGATCGGCCATCTTGGATCCGTGATCCGCGAATGTTCTTTTTATATATGATCACTAATTTTAAGATAACATACTTTGGTATATTAAAAATTATTTTCAACTTTTCCACTTGGGCAGGAAAAACTTATGAACCGTAGCAGAAAAGTCTATGAGAAAACGACTTTTTCATCCAGAATGAAGAGCCGTTCGTACCTGAAACAAGTAGCTTTCTACCCTGAAAGGAGTGGTGGGACATTTGAAAAGTTTGGGTCAGATGCCATTCTGATTCCTAGATTAATAGAAGGTGAGTCTAAGTTACTCTTTAAGAACATCATTTTGAATATTTACTGTTAGTGCCAAGTTTAGGAGCCTCATTGGAGAGTGGTTAAACAGATAGTATGCTCTCTTATAATGGCAAGGGGGGGTTTAGTAAATGGGGATTGAGAGTTAGGAGAAACTCTATGTTAAGTAAGATATACTTTTCCAAGATGACTGTTAACTCATTTTCATGGCTCCCATGAGGACAGTTACTGCCAAAAGAATATAGTATTAAAGTTTGCAAAAGTGGATAAAATATAAAGGTAATAGCTCTGGCCATTCATACTCAGTTCTAGATGTCAGCCTTATAAATTTTCCAAAGATAGAGAAGCCTTGATATCCAAGATAGAGAACTCATGCATCCAGAATCAGGAAGCTAATAAAATTAAATACGCTTACCTGATGTTGCAAAAACCTAATCTGGTTTTAGTGACCTTTGGAGGCAATGCGTTGCAATACTGTAAGATGATAATTACTACTCAGTGAAAGAAGACAATCTGATTATCAAAAGTTCATTTGTGTATCCTACTTGTCAAACCAAGTAGTGCCTGTAAATGAGATAGAAAGTACTTTGAAGTTAATGAAAATAAAGTGATTAATGCTAGGATGGTGAAGTCATAAAATCTTCCCCCAAAATGAATCTTTTCCAACTTTTTAAATTAAAAAGTTTAAAGGAAGGAAGGAGAGAAGGAAGGAAGGAAGGGAGGGAGGGAGGGAAGGTGAGAGGGAAGGAGGGAAGGAGAGAGATAGAGGGGGAAGGAGGGAGGGAAGGGAAGGAAGGAGGAAGGGAGGGAGGGAGGAAGGGAGGGAAGGACATACATCATGCTGTGATAACTTAAAAAAATTTTTTTTCTGGCTCCCAAAGCCCATGCACTTTCTCAAACTGTGAAAAAAAATGTTCAGAAAACAAGCAAACCACTTAGGGAAGGGTTTTTGGATTCCATAATTAATGTAGGAAAAGGAAGCATGTTAACTTATTCAGAAGATCTTCCCGGTGCATATGTAATTGGATGTAGAAGCAGCAAATGATAGGCAGCAAGGTGATGCCAGTGACTGTACCACAAGTCCTAGGGCCTACCTACGTTCAGTCGTGTGCCTCATAGTTCACCTCTGTAGAATGGTAAATATTTAGGTTATCAGGAGCGTTTACAGTTACATGTGGTATGTTTTAGGAAGCATTCTACACCAAGTGGAATGGCTGGTTTAGAAAATCCAGGACACTCCAGCAATTCTTAAATAACTGGGGAGTATGGCTTTGCAGATGACCCCATTCGACACCATTGCTATTTAATGGAGAGGTTACTGGTCTCTTAAGAGTAGGTATCTTGGATACTAAGATACTAAGAGTAGAATTTTGGGTACTAAGGAAAAAAAGTTAATGGCATGGGGTCAGCTCATCAAAAGGAAAAGTAAAATTATTTGGCATTATCTAAGGCAATTTGTGCTCTGTCAGCAATGGAAACCAGGTTGTCAGTTTCTGCGGATTGCACGGATAAGCAATTCGGCCATTTTAACTTAAAATATAGAAGTCACCCTCAGACTGTATTTCCAGTCAGGAGCTGATTTGAGTGAAACCCTTACTCCTCAACCTTGCATCCCCTGCCTGAATTCCCACTGAAAACAAACCTACATGAAAGCAAAGTAAGCGAGCAACCACACTCTGGGAGGTTAAGTTACTTTATTTTTGTGTATGCACAAATTGCTAGGTCCCCATCAAAGAAATGACATGCACAGCTAAGTGTCAGAGACACATCAGTTAGCCTACATAATAGAAGCGGCATTTCCATCTCTGCGCAGCTGGCAGCCCGACTCTGGTTTTGCTCTCAAAGCACGCCTGGGATCGTTGCAGGCCTCTCCGTTGCAGTATTCCACGGCCTCAGATCTCTCAAACTGGCCTTTACATCCCCAGTGAGTGGTGGAGGCGCGCTCAGGTCTAGGAAGGCTAGTGCTTTGGGCAGGGCTTTACTATTCATGGCCTCTTGGTTCAAAGATCTGCCTGATAGCTAAAGTAGCCAAAATGGGAAACTCACTATAACGAGGCTACTTAGAGTCAAAGAATAAAATTCCATCAACTCAGCCAGATGGTACCATGTCGAAGTAGGCTGGAATGGTGACTATGGCTCTAGTATTTAGTAAGTTGACAGCACAGGATTTTTTTGGATATTGAAGTTTATTTTCAATTCGGCCAACCCATTGGAAGTGATCAAATGAAAGCTATATAGTACTTTAATTCTTTTCTTCTATTAAAAATGTTTGAGTAAATTGAACCTGAATCTAATCAAGTAAATGTGAGGATCGAAGACCATGTAAGACAAAACCACGAGGGTACAATATATCAGATCCATGATATGGGGAATTCTACAGAGAAATTGACCTCGTTTCTCGAACAAATGAATGGCATGGGGATAAAAAGTTAGTGTGTGTAGGGTGTGGGAAGAGGGGGAGGCTGTTATAAATTAAAAACAGACTTTAGTGGTGGCTCAAGCCTGTAATCCCAGCACTTTGGGAGGCAGAGGTGGGCAGATTACGAGGTCAGGAGATCGAGACTATCGTGGCTAACACGGTGAAACCCCATCTCTACTAAAAATACAAAAAAAAGTATCTAGGCATGTGGCGCGTGCCTGTAGTCCCAGCTACTTGGAAGGCTGAGGCAGGAGAATCACTTTAACCCGGGAGGCGGAGGTTGCGGTGAGCCAAGATAGTGAGACTCCGTCTTAAAAAAAAAAAAAAGAGACTTTAGGATCCTTACCTGGAAATGTTTAAATTTTAATTTTTAAAATTCCAACAAGGTATTTTTAAGACAACCGGGAAGATTTGAACGCAGACTGGGTATAAAACGACACTAAGGTTCATTTTGTTAGGGGTGATGGTGGTATTATCGTTATGATTTAAAACTTTTTATCTGCTAGAGTTACATATTAAAGTATTTATGGATGAAACTATACAAAGGCTTGGATTTGCTTTGAAATATTCCAGTGAGGGAGACATTAAGGAGAGTGGCAATAAATGAGACAAGATTGGTAAAATGCTGATAATATTGAAGCAGGTGACAGGTACACAGGGGAACATTATATGGCTCTCTACTTTTATGAATGTCCGTGATTCCTGTAATTTAAAGTAGTTTTGTTTCGCTCTGTCACCCAGGCTGGAGTACAGTGGTGCAATCTTGGCTCACTGCAACCTCTGTCTCCCAGGTTTAAGCAATTCTCATGCCTCAGCCTTTGAGTAGCTGGGACTACAGGTGCATACCACCACACTTGGCAAATATTTTAGTATTTTTAGTAGAGATGGGGTTTTGCCATGTTAGCCAGGGTAGTCTTGAACTCCTGGCCTCAAGTGATCTACCTGCCTTGGCCTCCCAAAGTGCTGGGATTACAAGCATGGCTCACCACACCCGGCCTAAAGTTTTAAAATCTATGCAAAAGACAGCTGTGTGATAAGTGCTGATTGATTTCATATGCATTTCATTTAATCCTCAACAAAACATTGTTAAATATTTTTGCCTCCTTTTTGTGTCTGATGAAAGTGGCTCACGGAGTCTGTCACTAATTTGAAGTCTCTCGGTGGGTGTAGAATTCAAGCCAAAACCTGTCTGACTGCAAAACTTGTTTGTTACCGCCCAATTAACATTTATTAATGATTATAATAATAATTGTTGCCATTATTAACTTTGAGAAATTAAATGATTACTCATCCCAATTGTATTGTTTAAATCATAGCCGCTAACACTGATTAAGAAATTACTATGTGTTTTGTAATATATTGTATCATTTCCCTCTCACAACACTGCTATGAAGTAGAGTAGCGAATCTACCCAGGCTTACTTTGCTTTGGTAATAAACCACTCCTGAGTTTCAGCGGCTTCCAATAACAGAGGTTTAATTATCCTTCACTTACCAGTGTGGGTACCTTTCACTGGGTCTTCTGCTGAAAGAACAGTTCCTGCCTAGGATGTTGCTGGAGTTACAGCAAAGGGAGAAAGGAGAAAAACAGGTGGTGGTTCTTGAAGCTTCTTCCTGGAGGCAGTATAAATCCCATCCAATCCTATTCCCTGGGGAGAATCTTTCAATAGGCAAGCCTGACACCAACTTAGTGGGGAAAGAGAATCCTCTCACAGAGAGCGGCCGCATATATTTGGGAACAATAACATAGTCTGCCATAGGCAGTATACTCATTTCACAAATGGGGAAACTGAGGCATAGAGCGAGGGTAATTTATTCAATGTTCCCACAGCTAGTAAGAGGTGAAGGTCAAATATGACCCAGGAAGACGTGGGCCTCCTAGGCAGCACAGGTTCTCCGGTGACTCGGAAATATTGTTTTCTATTTCTATTTGCATTTTTTTTTGCTTTTATTATTAATTTTTGAGAGAGTGTCCCACTTTGTCACCCAGGCTGGAGTGCAGTGGTGTGATCATGACTCATGACAGCCTTGATTTTCTGGCTCAAACGATTCTCCCACCTCAGCACCCCCTCCTAAGTAGCTGGGACTACAGGCACCCGCAACTGCACTTGGCTAAGTTTTGTATATTTTTGTAGAGACAGGGTTTTGCCATGCTGTCCAGGCTGGTCTCAAACTCCTTGGCTGAAGTGATCCACCCACCTCAGCCTCCCAAAGTGCTGGGATTATAGACATAAGCCCCTGGGACTGGCCCTGCTTTTATTACTATTTTTAATTGACCCATAATAATCATACATATTGATGGGGAACGGTGTGACGTTTCAGTACATGTATAGACTATGTCATAATCAAATTGGAGTAATTATCATATTCATCACCTTAAACATTTATCATTTATTTGTGTTGGGAACATTCAAAATCCATTCTTCCAGCTATTTGAAAATATGTAACAAAATTATTGTTAACTGTAGTCATTTTACAGCACTGTCTCACACTAGAACTTACTCCTGCTGTCTAGCTGTACTTGTGTATCTGGTAACCAACCTCTTCTTATCCCCATCCCCACCCTTCCCTGCTTCTAGTGACTACTATTCTGCCCTCTACTTCTATGAGGTCAATTTTTTAGCCTCCATGTAGGAGAGAATATTTAAGTTCTTAAACGTTAGATTCAGGGGGTACATGTGTAGGTTTGTTACAAGGGTATGTTGCATGATGCTGAGCGTTGGGCTTCTGCTGATTGCATCATCAAAATAGTGAACATGGTACCCAATAGAAAGTTTTTCAAGCCTTGCTCCCCTCCCTTCCTCCCTGCTTCAGGAGGCCTCAGTGTATATTATTCCTGTCTTTATATCCATGTTTACTCAATGTTTAGTTCCCACTTATAAGTGAGAACATGCAGTATTTGCTTTTCTGCTTCTGTGTTAATTCACTTTGGAGAATGACTTCCAGCTCTATCCATGTTGCTGCAAAGGACATGCTTTCATTCTTTTTTCATGGCTGCATAGTATTCCATGGTGTACATGTACCACATTTTCTTTATCCAGTCCACTGTTGATGAGAACCTAGGTTGAGTCCCTGTGTGTGCCATGGTTAACAGTGTTGTGATGAACATACACATGCAGGTGTCTTTTAAGTAGAACAATTTATTTTCTTTTGGGTAGGTACCTAGTAATAGGATTGCTGAGTTGTATGATAGTTCTATTTTTAGTTCTTTGAAAAACCTCCAAACTGCTTTCCACAGGGGCTGAACTAATGGTGTATTCCCATCAACAGTGTATAAACGTTCCATTTTCTCTGAAAATGTCACCTGTTATTATTTTACTTTTTAATCATAGCCATTCTGATGAGTGTGAGATGGCATCTTATTGTGATTTTGGTTTGCATTTCTCTGATTATTGGCAATGTTAGGTGTTCTTTCCAGTTTGTTGGTCATTTGTATGTCTTTTTTTGCCTACTTTTTAGTGTGTCTGGGTTTTTTTTTGTTTGTTTGTTGTTCATTTGTTTAAGTTCTTTATTGATTCTGGATATTAGGTCTTTGTTCAATGCATAGCTTGCAAATATTTTCTCCTATGCTATAGGTTGTTCGTTTAGTCTGTTGATAGATGTTTCTTGTTTTTGTTTTTTTTTTTTTTTTCTGTGCAGAAGCTCTTTACTTAAATTAGGTCTGAATTGCCCATTTTTATTTTTGTTGCATTTGGCTTTGAGAACTTTGCCTGGGCCAATGTCCAGAAGAGTATGACCCAGGTTTTCTTTTGGGATTTTTATATTTGAAGGTCTTATATTTAAGTCTTGAATCCCTCTTAAGTTTTGTATATGGTAAGAAGGGGTCTAGTTTCATTCTTCTGCATGTGGCTAGCCAGTTTTCCCAGCACCATTTATTGAAAAGGGGATCCTCATCCCATTATTTATTATTGTCAACTTTGTTGAAGATCAGTTGGTTGTAGTTGTGCAGCTTTATTTCTCAGTTCTCTATTTTGTTCTGTCAGTCTGGTCTATTTTTGTATCAGTACCATGCTGTTTTTGTTACTGTAGCCTTGCAGTATAGTTTGAAATCAGGTAATATGATGAGTTCAGCTTTGTTCTTTTTTCTTAGGATTGTTTTGGCTATTTGGGCTCTTTTCTGGCTCCATGTAATTTCTATTTTATTTTTATGAATTATTAATTTATTTAGAGACAGTGTCTTACCCAGGGCTTTATTTGGTTTGGTAGGTTTTTTATTACTGATTTAATTTCAGAACACATTATTAGTTCAGGGTTACAATTTCTTCCTAATTCAATCTTGGGAGGTTGTGTGTTTCCAGGAATTTATCCATTTCCTCTAGATTTTCCAGTTTGTTGGCACAGAGGTGTTCATAACAGCCTCTGAAGATCTCTTGTATTTCTGTGGAATTGACTGTAATGTTACCTTTGTCATTTCTGAGTGTGCTTATTTGGACCTTCTCTCTTTTTTCTTTGTTAATCTAGCTAGTGTTCTGTCAGTCTTGTTTATTCTTTCAAAGAATCAACTTTTGTTTCATTGATCCTTTGTATGGTTTTATTTTTTAGTCTCAGTTTCATTTAGCTCTGCTCTGATTTTAGTTATTTCTTTTCTTCTATCTATAGTTACATTCTTATTAAGAGATTTTATTTAATGCCATATTCTATTAGTTTTTATGAAGCAAACATTATTGAAATGTAGCATATGTATAAATTTCTAGAATGAAAGAAGCTTGAAAAGAAACATGGGGTATTTTCTATTGCTAGATGGTAAAACTAGTTATCATCTTTTCCTTTCCTAACATAAATTTGGTTTATGATCCCGAAAACATTTTGCCTAAGAGCTTTGGTTTTAGGTATGGATTGGCCACACATTAAGATTTAAAATAGTTCAGTCTTACTTGGTACAGCACAGGCTTAGGTTCGCTGTGTGACCTTGGATAAAAATGTTGACAACTCTACACTTCAGGACTTCACAGACAGGATGGGGATAGCAGTAAGTACCTTATTCAGGTTGTTGTTAGGATTAAATGATGTGTTTAAAGTGGCTAATGAAGTTTCCAGAATATGATAGACATAAGATAAATTATAATTACTATTACTAAATTAGTTTGAGTGGTTAGGAAAAGGTTTATTTGAAGGTGTAGTATTTTTAAAAGATCAGATACATACTTACTCTCTGACCTCACTCCTACCACTCCCTCTCTGTCCCAAAAGACAACTACCCAAAATGCCATAATCCCAAATGTTGAAATCCTGAAAGATCAAAATCTCAAGAATAATTTAATTATATGGCTTTTATTTTATATTTTATATAGCATTTTTGAGGATGATGAACTAACTTCTCTAAACTTAATTCTATTTCAACTTTCTTCACAGGTTCAGACACAAAAAGGACTGTCCATGAATTTATTAATGACCAGAGAGACAGGTTTCTGCTCGAGGTAGTAAAAATAACTTTTCTCCCCTAGCCAAATGGAAGACTTCTTGTGTACTGTCAAATATTTACCTTGACATTTTGCTTTTCTATTACACGTCCCAAATCTTTTGGTGGAACAGGTTGGTTTTTCATGTGTTCATTAATTTGAAAAATACTCACTGAGAGTTTACTATGTGCCAAGCAGTAAACAAAGCGAAGACCTGCCCCTGAAAAGATTTACATGCCTGGGGCTGGCTCCCAAGCATGCATCACTGGCACAGCAGGTTCCAGGAAGTTATCCTTGACTCGTTTTTACAATCCACATCCAAATAGGTCTTCAAATATTCTAATTTTCTTTTTCAAAATATATCCATAATCAGACTACTCTTCATGACCTCCACAGCTACCACTTCAGTCCAAGCCACCAACATCTATCGCATGTATTATTGTTATAACTTCGAAGCCTGGGTCTCCTGCCTCTACTGTGGCTGCCCTGCAGTTGCTCGGTTCTCCACACAGTGAAAGGATCATGCCCTTCCTCCACCAAAGGTCCCCAGCTCACTCTCTGACCTCACTCCTACCACTCTTTCTCTTGTCCCAAAAGATAACTACCCCAAATGCCATAATCCCAAATGTTGAAATCCTGAAAGATCAAAGTCTCAAAAATAGAGTTCTGAAAAGTGTAAACTTAAAAATTCTTTAAAAGACATTTATTTACTTTTTTTTTTTGAGATGGAGTTTCACTCTTGTTACCCAGGCTGGAGTGCAATGGCACGATCTCGACTCACCGCAACCTCCGCCTCCTGGGTTCAAGCAATTCTACTGCCTCAGCCTCCTGAGTAGCTGGGACTACAGGCACACGCCACCGTACCCAGCTAATTTTTTTGTATTTTTAGTAGACATGGGGTTTCACCATGTTGACCAGGATGGTCTCGATCTCTTGACCTAGTGATCCACCCACCTTGGCCTCCCAAAGTGCTGGGATTACAGGCATGAGCCACCGCGCCCGGCCCTATTTACATTTTTAAAGGGAGATTTCTTTTTGAGAATATACAACAACATGACAGACCATCTCTTAAGCCACTTTACACAATGAAATAGGCAATAACAACATACATATTTTTGCCAGTACAAATACACAGGCATTCTAACAACAACTGCACAGGTGTAACCATTATGAGCAGACTAAATATGCAGAAAGAAATAGGTTCAAAAGCAAAACGTATAAATGGATATTGCTCTGGTTGGTATGCACACAGCTTTATAACTGCAGTCATCAAATAAACATTATAAATAACACATTGAAATTCACTTTTAGAAGACTTCGATTGTCCCCTAATTCCAAATCTGTCATTATGTCAATATATTGTCTGGAGACTCAACTAAGTCCGTTTTCTTCTGAATAGAGGCAATAACAAGGTAATCGTTCTGTCTCACATGATGCCACTATCCTGTGATTGTGATTTTCAGAATTTTTAGACATTAGGGATTTTAGAATTTTGATCTTTCAGGATTTCAACATTTGGGATTATGGCATTCAGTATTGTGTATTAGAGATTATGATTCAAACCCTTTCTGTTTCTCTTGCTCATTCTGCTCCAGCCTCAGTGGCCTCCTTGCTGTTCCTGGGACACACCAATCACTCTCTTGCCTCCAGGCCGATTCCATGGAGGCCTTTCTTTATATCAGTTGATGCAAAAGTAATTGTGGGTTTTGCTATTTCAGTGACAAAAGCCGCAATTACTTTTGCACCAACCGAATAGCAGGAACATTCCTCCCTCAGAAATCCTCATGGTTGGTTCCTACTTCCTTCCAGCCTCTGTTTAATTCTCACCACATCAGGAGACTTTCCTTGGCTGTTCTACATGATAGCAACCCCCTGCCCTTGTCCACAAGCACTCCATCCTGCTTTCATCAGCTTCCTTCCTGAATGGACACTCCATGCAAGCAGTTACGTTTCTTTGGATCGTCACTCAATTTACACCCCTTAAAACAGTCCTTACACACTGTAGGCACTCAATAAGTATTGCTGAATAAAGTAATGATTGAAGCATTTTTTGTTATAAACTTGGAGGGTCTAATTATTGGTTGTTACTTATTTAAAATTATCTCATTTCCATATTTTAAATTCACTTATATTATAAATGCATGTGGCCTTATTTATGATTTGGTTTTTTTCCTGCATGGCATTAAAAACCTAAATGGATCTGAGGGTGGTGGCTCATGCCTGTAATCCCAGCACTGTGGGAAGCCAAGGCGGGTGGGTGGCTTGAGCTCAGGAGTTTGAGATCAGCCTGGCTGACATGGCAAAAATCCTAAAAATACTCTACTAAAAATACGAAAATTAGCCAGGAATGGTGGTGTGCACTTACAAGTACCAGCTGCTTGAGAGGCTGAGGCGGGAGGATTGCTTGAGCTTGGGTGGTTGAAGCTGCTATGAGCCAAGATCACCCCACTGCTCTCCAGCCTGGGTGACAGAGTGAGACCCTGTCTCTAAAACAAATCGAAACAAAAAACACCAAGTGGATTCTTACATTCTGTACTAAAAAGAAATAGAAGTAAATAGAAGGCAGATGTCAAAGTTGTGTTTGGGGATCTAAACAGGCCTCTTTGATTATAGTTAGACATAGCACCTTGGTCTGGCTCCCAGGGATGCCCCACTGGCATGGCAGAGTTACTGCTTTCTCCCATGGTCTTCTTATTGGCGGAGGAGCTGGTAGCTTTTGTGGCTGCCGAGAGTCCAGTTTCCCAATTCCCAGAAAGTGCTGGGGGGTAATACACTGTAGGTAATACCAGCTGCACCTGCTCGTTGGAGGAATAGGCAGCTATTTTTTATCTGTGGGGCAGAGCCCTTTTGGAACACCGACCGACCCTCTTCATAAAAGTAAGAGAAGGAAATTAGTCTCCCTTGTAATTGTCCCCCAAAATAAAAACTCCTTCAGGAAATGAAGTCCATTACTCCAAGATTTAGGCATGCTATTATTTCTATTACAAATGTTTGCTTGCTGTGCAAGCTACTTTCTCCTATATTATAAGACTGTTGAAATGTGCTAGAAATGTGGAATAATGTTTTTACACTTCTGTCTTCAATGCCCCAGTATGCTTTGTCAACCAAAAGAAACACAATCAAAAAGTTTGAAAAATGCATAGCAATGAGGGAAAGGCAACTCAACAAAGCAGAGAAAAAGCTTCAACATGATGCACTGGCCTTTGAAGAATTCCTTCGAGAAAATGACCAGGAATCCGCAGATGCTCTGAAATTGTTAGTTTCATCACTCTGGCCAAATCCCTCTTACTCTTTTGTTTGTTTGTTTCTAAGAAGCCAATTAACAAATCTTCATTGCTTTTCAGGGCATCACAAGAAACAATACACAAACTCCAAATTATAGTACAGCTGAAGAAAGCAAGCATGGAGGTACAAGCAATGAAAAGGTGAGGGTGGGCTTCGTCTTCTTGTGGCCAGATTTCCATGACTAATTAAAATCTATTTGTGCCAGATAAGACTTGGGCTGGGCACGGTGGCTCACACCTGTAATCCCAGTGCTTTGGGAGGCCAAGGTGGGTGGATCACGAGGTCAAGAGATCGAGACCATCCTGGCCAACATGGTGAAACTCCATGTCTACTAAAAAAATACAAAAATTAGCAGGTGTGGTGCCATGCACCTGTAGTCCCAGCTACTCAGGAGGCTGAGGCAGGATAATCGCTTGAACACAGGAGGCAGAGATTGCAGTGAGCCGAGATTGCGCCACTGCTCTCCAGCTTGGGCGACAGAGCGAGACTCCGTCTAAAACAAACTAAAAAACCATCCTATTCATGCCATGTAAGACCTAATAATCTTGATCTATCAAAATTTGTTCCTGCCTGTGTATCAGGACAGAATGTGGCTTCTGGCTGGAAAGCCTCTCTAACTTGTAGATATAGAAGCCAAAAAAATTGGTTGAAGCAAAACAATGTTAGGAATAAACAATAAATGATTGTCTAAGTGCCCTTCTTCATTCATTCATTTATTCTCTTTTGATATTTTTGGTTTAGTCTGATTATACTTTTTCATTCATTCTGAGACATGTTTTCCCCCCACATTTTAACATCTCTGAAATTGGGATTCGTTCTACAATCATCATGGGTAGTATTTTTTATATTTATACTTAACACTTTGTAGAAGCTAGCATTGCTATTATAAACTAAGATCTGCTGGGCGCACTGCTCACCTCTCAGCTCCTTTGGAAGCTGAGGCGGGAGGATAGCTTGAGCCCAGGAGTTCAAGTGAAGTCCGAGCAACACAGTGGACCTCATCTCTAGTAAAAATAAATAAAAATAAAAACCTAAGATCTATAAAGAGAAAAACGTATTGGAGCAGGAGTTGAGATAAAGTTGTACCATCTGCCACTCTTTTTCAAACTTGGATGTTTCCTTCTATGGTCAAGGAAACTCACTTGAACAATTTTTTTTTGAGATGGAGTTTCGCTCTTGTTGCCCAAGGTGGAGTGCAATGGCACAATCTTGACTCACTGCAACTTCTGCCTCCCGGGTTCAAGCAATTCTCCCGTCTCAGACTCCTGAGTAGCTGGAATTACAGGTGTGCATCACCACACCCGTCTAATTGTTTGTATTTTTAGTAGAAACGGGGTTTCACCATGTTAGCCAGGCTAGTCTCGAACTCCTGGCCTCAGGAGATCCACCCACCTTGGCCTCCCAAAGTGCTGGGATTACCGGTGCGAGCCACCACGCCCAGCCTAACTAATATTAAGTAACTAAAGAAGCTTCCTTCTGTCATCATTTTTGGACAGTAATTTCATGATTCAGAAGACACTGTAGTGCTGGTATCAGGTCAATGCTAAAACTTACTTTTCCTTTTTGAGAACTTTATGATTACCTCTCTCTCCTCTAGATCTAAGCCCTAGGCTTCTTAGATCCTTCAGACAAGCTAATCTGAAATGAAGCAAATGAACTGAATGGTGGTTTCTCTGAAACCAACTGCACTAACAGAATGTGTGTTTCACATTCTGGCTACAGCAGGCTCTTCTGTTTTAGGAGCCTAAAGCTGACAGTGCGTCAAGATGGAGAATTTCCTTCTCTCTTTCACCCCCTAATGCAATTAGCAGATTCTATCAATTTGTAGAATATTTCTAGAGCTAGAGTAGCAGCCTCTATTTTTGTGCAAAGCACTGCATTTATGCACAATAGCCACCGAGTTAAATGCTCCAAACAGCCTTGCCGAAGAGAACTTTTGATCGTTTATGTGTCACATCTTCCTAGAAAGGTGCAGGAGATCGTGAAAAACAAGCTTGCAGTGAAGTGAGGGTAGCAGGTGCTCTTCTCTCTTTATGGGCTCGAGATGGCCTCAGGAGTCCTCCCCTATAGGTAGTGTTGGAACGGGAAGGGGAGCATCTTCTGAAGCTTTTGCTTGGAAGCTGTATCATTCCAGCCCAATTGTCACCCAGTGTTCTTTGTAGCATATCCAGGAGGATTTTAATCTAAAACCAAGGCAGTGGTAGAATGAAAGGCTCCCATCAATTCTTCCAACTGGTGATGCGTGAGGCAGTGATTTACTGACCCTTGAAAATCACTCTCACATCAGGACTGAAGGAAGGCTCTGACAGAAGTATTAAAGCTGAGAATGGCCGGGCTCGGTGGCTCACGCCTACAGTCCCAGCACTTTGGGAGGCCAAGGTGGGCAGATCGTGAGGTCAAGAGATCAAGACCATCCTGGCCAACATGGTGAAACCCCGTCTCTACTAAAAAATACAAAAAAATAGCTGGGTGTGGTGGCGTGAGCCTGTGGTCCCAGCTACTTGGGAGGCTGAGGCAGGAGAATTGCTTGAACCCAGGAGGCACAGGTTGCAGTGAGCCGAGATTGTGCCATCACACTCCAGCCTGGCACCTGGTGACAGAGCAAGATTCCATCTCAAAAAAAAAAAAAAAAAAAGGTGAGAACATTGATATGAAGTACTCTTGATAAGAGTATTGGAGAGGGTATGAGTAACGAAGTCTCTGAAAGATAAATGATTGGGAGCTCCCTTTCAAGTGGGCCTTCTTTTGTTATTTTAACATCCCTCTTTTCCACTTTGTAACATAATACTGTCACGCAATGTGAAGCTGGGCAAAAGCTTTTGGTACAAGTCACTCAGTATTGGCAAGAGCTTGGGCATCTGAGTCAGACAGACCTAGGCTTGAGTACTGGTTCTACCATTTACATCTCCTTTCCAAGATAAGAATAATAATAATACCTATTTTAAAGTGCTGGCCCGAGGATAAGCTTGTGTCTGTAGTGTGTCCTGCCTATAGTAGTAGATGCTCATTAAATGTTAATTTCTTTCTTCTCCTTACAAACGTACCATCTTTTGCTACCTTCTCCTTTTTTTTTTTTTTTTTTTTTGATACAGAGTCTCGCTCTGTTGCCCAGCCTGGAGTACAGTGGTGTGATCTCAGCTCACTGCAACTTCCGCCTTCTGGGTTTAAGCAATTCTCCTGCCTCAGCCTCCCCAGCAGCTTGGATTTCAGGTGCCCACCACCATGCCTAGCTAATTTTTGTATTATTAGTAGAGATGGGATTTTACCATGTGTCCAGGCTGGTCTTGAACTTCTGACCTCCAGTGATCCACCTGCTTCAGCCTCCCAAAGTGCTGGGATTACAAGCATGAGCCATGGTGCCCGGCCAATTTTTTGTATTTTTAGTAGAGATGGGGTTTCACCATGTTGGCCAGGCTGGTCTTGAACTCCTGATCTCAGGTGATCCGCCCACCTTGGCCTCCCAAACTGCTGGGATTACAGGCATGAGCCACTGCATCCGGCCCTTTTGCCACCTTCTATTTTCTCCCTATGTCTAAAACTTAATAC
Organism: Callithrix jacchus; assembly: GCF_049354715.1. NCBI lineage: Eukaryota > Metazoa > Chordata > Mammalia > Primates > Cebidae > Callithrix > Callithrix jacchus. The sequence continues at coordinate 98,975,209 of NC_133510.1, read as the reverse complement.
AGTGTTTCCCACAGAAATAATAAATAAGTCGGGTAAAACTTCATGTCAATTCTATGTGCATATCCTTGGACATGTTTTATTTAAAGAACATTCCTAGAGTTTTCTTTCATCCCACTTCATATTTCACTGAAGCCCATATTTTATGGCCATATTTATCCTTTTTGATAATTAAATTATTAATTCAAGTACATAATCAAGAGAAATAATTTTGTAAAAATTCTTTTTCATGAACATGCTTTCACATAGATATACCTAATCATATCTTTTTTTCTTTTGAGTAGTGAAATAGCAATAACAGAATTCCTCCTCAAGAAGTACATGAAATATGGTATTTTTCTGCTGCAATTGTCTCCAAGACATTGGCAAATCCAGCAAGCACTAAAAATAGCACAGGCGTCAAAAAGTAAAGCAAATGTCATCCATCCCAAAATATTAACAGGTAAGTTACTTATTCTTAACTTTCATGAAGTAAATATCCTTAAGTCTAAAATAATCTGCGTCTGTGTTTACTTGTTATTTATTTAAATAGAGTTTTTAAAAAGCAGAACCTAAACAAAGATTTTCACAATCTCTGTTATTGTATATCCTTAATTTAGAAACTTGGGCTATTCAGATATAAAGTCTCTTTGTCCACTTGTGTTGCTATAGAGGAACACTTAAGGCTGGGCAATTTATAAAGAAACGAGGTTTATTTGGTTCACAGTTCTGCTGGCTGTACAAGAAGTGTGGTGCCAGCATTATTTCTGGCAGGGGCTTCAGGCTGCTTCCACTCATGGCAGAAGGGAAACGTGTGCAGAGACCACATGGTGTGAGGAGAAGCAAATGGGAGCGGAGCAGGTGCCCGGCTCTTTCAACAAGGAGCTTTGTGGGAACTAAGAGAGCAAGAACTCACTCATTGCTATCAGGATTGCACCAAGCCATTCACAAGGGGTCTACCCCCCGACCTAAGCATCTTTCACTAAGCCCCACCTCTGACATTGGGGATCAAATTCCAACATGAGATTTGGAGGGTCAAATATCCGAAGTGTAGCATAAAGCAATAAAAATATATGCATGGGGAAAAAGAAAATACATTATTTGCAACTGATATGGTAGCATGTCTAGGAATCCCCTCTAAAAACCTGAGAGACTGTTTGATTTTATTAAAGCATTCTTTAAACAGACACAAAGTCATTTATGTGTTTTGTTTTGTTTTTTTCTGAGACGGAGTCTCACTCTGTCACCCAGAACTGGAGTGTGATGACTTTAGTTTCAGCTCACTGCAACCTCTACCTCCCAGGTTCAAGCGATTCTTGTGCCTCAGCCTTCCAAGTAGCTGGGATTACAGGTGCACACCACCACACCCAGCTAATTTTTGTATTTTTAGTAGAGATGGAGTTTCATCATGTTGGCCAGGCTGGCCTCAGTCTCTTGATCTGCCTGGCTTGGCTGATCCCCCCCGCCTTGGCTGTCATTTACGTTTTTTTAAACCTAACATATTAATCTAAGTAAACCAACTTTATTAATTAGAAAATACACAAGAAGGTGGGACATGGTGGTTCATTTCTGTAATTCCAGCATTCTGGGAGGCCAAGGCAGTCAGATCACTTGAGCCTAGGAGTTTGGGAGCAGCCTGGACAACATAGCAAAACTCTTTCTCTACAAAAAAAAAAAAACAAAACAAAAATGAAACAAAAACAAAACAAACAAACAAACAAAAACATTAGGAGGCTGAGGTGAGAGGATCACCTGAACCCAGGAAGTTGAGGTTGCAGTGAGTCATGTGTACAACACTACATTCCAGCCTGGGTGACAGGAGTGAGACCCTGGAAAGAAAGAAGAAAGAAAGGAAGGAAGAACGAAAGAAAAAAAGAAAGAAAGAAAGAAAGAAAGAAAGAAAGAAAGAAAGAAAGAAAGAAAGAAAGAAAGAGAGAGAGAGAGAAAGAAAGAAGGAAAGAGAGAGGAAAAAAGAAGGAAGGAAGGAAAGAAAGGAGAGAAGGAGGGAAGAAAGGAGAGAAGGAGGGAAGGAAGGAAGGAGGGAGGGAGGGAAAAAAGGAAGGAAGGTAGGAAGGAAGGAAGGTGAAGAAAGAAGGAAGACAAGGCAGGACAAGGCAGGGTAAGGTAGGGCGAGAAAACAAGGAAATTAAATCTAAGAAAATGGAAACAGACGGGAAGGGAGGAGAGAGGAGAGGAGGGGAGGGAAGAGAAAAGAAAACAAGGATATTAAATCTAAGAAAACAACCTATCTCAATAAAAGAAGGAAAGAAGAAAGCAAAAGAAAGAGGAAGGGAAGAAGGGAGGAAGGGAGGGAGGCAAGGAAGGAAAGGAAGGAAGGAAGGAAGGAAGGAAGGAAGGAAGGAAGGAAGGAAGGAAGGAAGGAAGGAAGGAAGGAAGGAAACATACAAGGAAATTAAATCTAAGAAAACAACAATAACCTTAATGTGTGTGACCTGTAGCTTTGAGAAATAGAAACTATGTCATGTTTTCAGATAGTCTGATATTATAAAGTTGCCAAATTTCCTAAAACTAATGTATAAACTTCATGGAATTATAATTAAAATGTTGCCAAAAATGTGTCAGGGAATTGGGTCTTGGGTGGAGAGAACTTTGCACAATAATCCGAAGGTTCATCTAGAAAGATAAACAAATACTTTTGAATTAGGAAGGTAATGGGAGGAGAATTACAAATCCTTTAAACTTTTATTTAATATCATGGAGTCTCAGTAATCGAAACAGTCATGTACTGGCATTAGGTCAGCTCAATGGACCAGATATGGGTCCCATTACATATATATAAGAATTTAAGCCAGGTGCAATGGCTCACACTTATAATCCCAGCACTTTGGGAGGCTAAGGAGGGAGGATTGCTTGAGCCACGAGTTTGAGACCAGCTTGGGCAACATAGTGAGACCTCGTCTCTACAAAAAATTTAAAAATTAGCTGAGTGAGGTGGCACGCAACTGTAGTTCTACCATTAGGGACGCTGAGGTGGGAGGATTGCTTGAGCCCAGAAGGAGGAAGTTGCAGAGAGCCATGATCCTACCACTGCACTCCAGCCTGGGCAACAGACCAAGACCCTGTCTCAAAAAAAAAAAAAAAAAAGAGAAGTAATAAGTGAAAGTGGGGTCACAAATCAAAGGGAATGATTTGCACTTTCGACTAACACTGGGGTAACCAGACCAGACATATCCTCTTGCCTGAAAAACCGGCATATGAAGCAGGAATTTTCAGACATTGGACATCAAACAGCAAAGCAGAGTGATCCCTTGAAGAGGGAAAACCAGGGAGGTGAGCCCTAGGATTGCCTCAGCTTACTTCCTGGAGAGTTTCCAGGATTCAGTGCAGGGCTGGGGAGCCAGGGGGAGCCCAGCTGAGAACTGATGCCACTACTCTGGGATAGGAGCATTTACACCACAGAAATTGGCAAATGATAAATCAGGGGGAGTTTGCTTTCAAGAGAGTTGGTTGCTAAACCTTTACCAACACACTGCTAATGGTTTTCCTGCTTGGTTCCCTACCTCTCTCACTGTGCCAAGTGTGATTAAATTAGGTCATATGTGTAAAGTGTTGAGCACAGGATAACATTTGATTAAAGCTAAATGGTGGAAAAAACCCAAGAAGTACTTCCATTCAACAACTTAAGATTCAGTCCTTCTGGGGCCAGGTGTGGTGGCTAACGCCTGTAATCCTAACAATTTGGGAAGCCAAGGCAGGCGGAATGCTTGAGCCTAGAAGTTGAAGACCTGCCTGGGCAACATGGTAAAACCCCATCTCTACAAAAAAAAAATACAAAAATTAGCCAGGCATACTGGTATACACCTGTAATCCCAGCTACTCAGGAGGCTGAGGTGGGAGGGTGGATTGAGCCCAGGAGGTCAAGGCTGCAGTGAGCTGTGATGGTGCCAGTGAACTCCAGCCTGAGTAACAGAACAAGACTCTGTTTCAAAGAAAAAAAGAAAAAAGGGTTCAGCTCTTCTGAATTCATCATCTAAATAGAGAATATTCAGGATCTAGTTAAGTCTGTCAGTCCAGAGGCTTGAATAGCTAACATTTGGGATTTTAGGAGTTAGGACAGACAGATGTTGAAAATGGAGACCTCCTAGCACCCCACCGGTCAGTTCTCACCCATTCTCCTTCCAGGGACCAGTCCTTACCATCTGCATATTGCATTTGTTGGTTGACGACATCTCCACCTTCTATTTCTGTCCCTGGAAGTTTTGACAATAACTCTATCTTCACCCTGAGACAAAGCTCTCTTTCTCAGAAGTGTTTCCCCCCCACCCATCTTTCTCTCTTTCTCTCCTCTTCATTTTCCATTTCTAGAGTTATCATTACATTCAAGTAAAAAGGAAGGCATCCTTGAGGAATCTGGGGGGACAGCCGTCCTTTCAGAAGATGCTTCTCAGGTTGGAGATGGCCAAGGTAAAAGGAGATTTGGGACTCACGAAAGTAAAACCTGAGAATGTGTCCATCTCAAAGTGGAGGCCTTACAGCCAACCTGGAAAACAGAGGGCTGTGTCCACCCCACCCTCAATCTTGGCAGCCAGGGGTTCTGGTTCTCTCTCTCATGTCATCACAAAATGCCAAGAGGTATGCGAATGGATAGAATAGACAGAGATCAGAGGAAGAAGGCCCCTGAGCCATCCCCTGGCTGACCAGCACATGTCCTGAAGTCCCTCTGAGCTGGGCCCCTCGTTTCTCTGGTACAGTCCTGCCTTCTGTTGCTGTTGGCAGGCCCACTCCCAGGGCCCGGAAGACCTAACCATTTGCAACCAAGTGACTGCCTTTGGCCAGTAACTCAGAGATTAACCCTTGGGAAAAGGATTAATTTAGAGCCGAGGTAGCTCTAACCTACCCACCATCAACTCTGAGAAGTCCTTCACTATCACCATACCTTCCAAGTGGAATGACCCTCCTCCTCCCACTCTGCATCACAAATTCAAACCAGAGATTTGGCCCACTGAGCTGTGCTATCTGGCCCCAGTGTTTTGGTGTAGTTTGGCTTGGTGGCCAATGTTTAAAAATCAGCACATGTAGGCCAGGCATGGTGGCTCACACATGCAATCCCAACACTCTGGGAGGCTGAGATAGGTGGATCACTTGGGCCCAGGAGTTCAAGACCAGCCTGGGCAGCATGGTGAAACCCCATCTCTGCCAAAAATACAAAAATTAGCTGGATGTGGTGGCGCATGCCTGTAGTCCCAACTGCTCAGTAGGCTGAGGTAGGAGAATCACTTGAGCCTGGCAAGTTGAGGCTGCAGTGAACAGTGATGGTGCCACTGCACTCCAGCCTGGGCGACAGAGTGAGACCCTGTCTCAAAAACATAATAATAAAATTTTTAAAAAAGCAGATGTCATTAAAAAAAAAATCTGTATTTCTGTATTCTCTTGAAAACCACAAGATCTGAAGTCTGGGGTCAAGCTGGGAATTTTCCCATGGGAGGGGTCTGATCTCTCCAGTTGCTGTGTCCTTACTGGGTCCATTCCACTCCTTTACCTGCCCCGCCCTGTATCCATCCAGGTTTGCAGCCCCCAATCAGGGCTGACTCCTGGGCACTCCTTTGCTCCTTTATCCTGCTAACAACCTTGGGATGTATTTAGTGGTGGGATCAAGGTTAGAATACAAGTTGCCTGTCCAGAAATGCCCCTGGTATGAGCCTGAAGCCTTGTGCATCCATCTGGCCAGCTGATTGGAAAAGTAAATTCTTTTGGGTTGTGAGGCCACTTTGGACCCAGTTATTTAAGACATATTACTCTGCCTGTTGGAAGATCCTGTAGGGTGTGGAGGCAGGGGTGAGGTAGAGGGAGTGGGAGGTGGTGTCAGTGTTCCCTTGTCTTTGAAATCTAGAAGTTTCTGTTTAAATAATCCCCCTTAACCACACTTTTTAGTGGTACGTGTTAGGGTACCAGCTTAAAAGCTGAGACAATAATTTAAGATGGTGATGGGACCCATCTGATTGGTTCTTCATCCATCTTTCCCCTTCTTTCCTTTATTCACCATGAATTTACCAGAGACATAAATGTTTCTGGTACTCTTCAAGACCCTGTGTACACAAAGACAAATAGTGCATAGTTCTGTACACCAGAACTACACACTACACTGGGGTAAGTGATATACAGTAATAGACAGTGAGGGTTCTGGAGGGAAAAGCCAAAACTGTGATCTCTGCCTGAGGCATGTAGAACAGTGTGTGCCTTTCAGTTTATTCTTATGCTTGCAACTCAGTTTCAGTAGAATAAGTGGCCTCCATTTTCTATGCAATTATCATTCCAATAATAATTTTTTTTAAAGAAGTTGTCTGTGCAGAGAAATGAATAACTTGTACCAAGCACAAGGGCTTATTTCTAATTCCATGTTATTTCTTTTCACTCCACCATCACCAATGGCATGGACTTCACCTGGACATTCTGAACAGCAGAGCCAAGCAGAAGCCCTACACGCACCCCAGAGAAAATGAAATCCAAGTATAGTATATCCTCGACTAACTCCCTTGGAAACTGGGAATGGTTTTCAGTAAATAAATTTTAGCCTTTCCTCAACATATATGTCATGTACCCATAACTGTTGTAAGCAATATCGGAGGTAGTGGTGCCATTTCTGTGCACTCCTGAGCTCTCACAGGCCTCTCTCCATTTTTTGTTTAAGTACCTACGGCTATTATTTGCAGAAACTATTTGCCCCCTGCATCTCGGCGCTTTGCTCCTCAGAATCCACTGTGCTATATTTCATTAAGCTATTCTGCTAGCCTGTGTGTTTGCAATTTTACCATGTGATTCAAAATTCCTGCAATAGGATCATAAAGTATTTTTTGTTTTTACCCCTCCTCATTTAATTGTTCACTCATTTGTACTCATTATTTCAGAAGTCACTCATTCTCAACCCTTTCTACCTCAAGAGAGCTTCCATAAGAAAATATGTTGATGCCTGAGAGGAGCACACCAGCCCAGAGGAAGGGATCTGGGCCAGCAGCACAGTATCATGTCAATCACTGAGGGAAACAAACATTTTGCTGTGAATTCTAGGCACCCTCTGAATTCTAGACATCATGTCTGTGGCATTTGGCAATCACTGTTTTTTTGTAATTAAACATTTATTTTGAGATTGTTTTTTATAGTTTTACATGTAAGTTTGAGATCCATTTTCCATTTTCCATTTTGAGTTAATGTTGCATAAGGTGTGAGGTTTAGATTGTGGCGGTGGTGGTTTCTCGCCTGTGTTTATTAATTGGTCCTGCACCCTTTTGTTGAAGTGGCTTCTTTCTTTGAATTGCTTTTTCACCTTTGTCAAAAATGACTTAGGCATATTTGTTGGGGCCTATTTCTGGATTCTCTATTCTGTACAATTGATCTGTGTGGCTGTCCTGCCACATGATCTTGACTACTGTGCTATTAGTCTTTTTTTTCTTTAGTATACGCAAGCTTTATTATGTATGACCTTGATTTCACTTACGAAGTTAGACTGGCAATTACACTTAAAATTAACTCATTAAAAAGTGTAGATATCACAGTTTAGATATGTTGTCCAAAACTCCAAAAGTAGTGAAACTGGTAACATACTGCTACTTATCTCTGGACAGATACAACAATAGTATTAGTGGAACTGGTTCCCAGACAACTATGTACCACTTGCTCCCATGCCTTAGGGAAGAGAGGATGTTATAATATAGGCATTACTGATGCAGTCATTTGTGGATAATTCCTCCTTGTTAACACTGCTAAAATTAGGTTCACATGTTTTACTTTGTGTGGGAGCTGATGACTTGTCTTCCTTTTGAGCAAGATCTTTCAAGGTATCAAACCCATTCATTCCAAAATGCATCACGGATGGGAATTTAAGCCTCTTTACAAAGCAAACCACTGGAAATTTATAGTAGTAAGCAGCATTGGTCTGTAACTGATCTCTGATAATACAGCAACATCATTTCTTTGGAACTAATTTTCTTGATCCCACAAGAAGTGACAGGATAAGAAAACTCATAGTTAAATGGCAACAGTCTTGTTACAGGACAGTTAACTCCCAGGTGTATGTTGCCAATTCTAATTTGGGTGTTGTTATCAAAGGGGCTTATTTTAATTCTAGCTAACAACCAATCATCAGAACACGTTGAAATCTTATCTTTATCTACAAAAAAATCCTTCTGGAATTATGATGAGAATTGTATTAAGCCTTATTATGGGTTGAATTTTGTCCCGCACAAAGATATGTTGAATTCCTAACCCATGGTACTATGAACATGACCTTATTTGTAAAAAAAAGAGCTTTGCAAGTGTAATCAAGTTAAGATGAGGTCATTAGGGTAGACCTTTAATTCAGTATGACTGGTGTCCTTCAAAGAAGAGAAGAGACACAGAAACACAGGGAGAATGCCATGTGATGACAGAGACAGAGATTGAAGTGATGCGGATACAAGCCAAGGACTGCTGGGAACATGAGCAGCTAACAGAAAGGCATTAATAGATTCTTCCCTGGACCCCTCAGAGAGAACATGGCCTGCTGACACCCGATTTTTTGACTTCTAGCCTCCAGAACTGTGAGAGAGTAAAATGCTGATGCTTTAAGCTGCTGTTTGTTACATCAGCCCTAGGAAACTAACACAAACCTGTATATCAATTTGGGAAGAATTTATATCTTTACTATGTTACATTTTCCAATCCATAAACACAGCCTGCCTCTCCATTTGTTTAGATCTTCTTTGATTTCTTCAGCTTTCTATGGTTTTCAGCTTACAAATCCTATACATGTTTTGTTAGATTTTTACCAAAATATTTTTCTGTCTTTTCTTTTTGAGCAATTATAAACGGTATTATACTTTTTATTTTGTTGTCCTTGCAGTCATTGCTAATATATAGAAATACAATTGATTGTTGTATTTTTATATCTTAAATACCTTGACCATACTGAACTCACTTATTAGTTCAAGAGTTTTGTTTTGTTTTTAAAGATTCCTTTGAATTTTCTATGTAGACCATTGTCATTTGCACATATGAATGGCTTTATTTCTTCCTTTCTGATCTGTATGCCTTTTACCTTTTTCTTGCCTTATTGCAATGGGTAGAATTTCCAATGTTGAATAAGAGTGGAGGAGGGAGCAGATAACTTTGCCTTGTTCCCAGCCTTGAAAGGATTCAGGTTTTTACTATTAAGTACAATGTTAGCTGGAGGATTTTTGTAGCTGTAGACGCGCTATCAAGTTAAGAAAGTTCTTCTCTGTTCCAGTTTGCCTGAGAGTTTTTATCAAATGAGTGCTGAATCTTGCCAAATGCCTTTTCTGCATCTAGATGCACACAGTAACATGCAGAGACCACATTCATTCCCTGAGAAAGCTCACCCCTCTCCTAGTCTCATCCATTCATTCAACAAATATTTATTGAGTGCCCTAACAGTAAATAAAAGACAATCTCTGCCCTCAAGGGGTTTACCATTTAGGAAGACAGACAACTTGATTGCAATACAATGTGATAATGTCATTAGAAGGATAAGCCCAGAGTGCCACAGACATGCAAAGGTAGGACTGTTAACCCAGAGGAAAGGTGAGGGGGTGGGAAGGCAAAGGCAGAATCAGTGAATGTGCTCCAGAGCAGGTGGCCTCTAAGCTGAGTCTATAAGAGGAGGAGGAGTTAGTGAAGACAAGATCTGGAAGAGGAAGTGCTTTCTGGTGCAGAGATGACAGAGCTTGGCTCTGTTCAAAATGGTTGGTTTATCATTCTGGGTAAAAGTGGGAGAGGCTCAAGGAGTGCATGGGCACTGCACCATGAGCAGGGAGGTGGTGATGCTATCTAGGCAGCCTGTGCTTTGTCCCAAGGGCCCTGGGGAGACACTGAATGTTTTAAGCAAGAGTGTGGCAGAGACTCAATCCTATTTGCACTTTAGAAAGATGGTTGTGGCAGTATTTTAGAGAATGAAATGGCGGAGGACAAAACTAGAGGTACAGGGGCCAGTTAAGAGCCTATTGTCACAACTCAGGTGAGAGAGAGATTGGACTGCCTAAATCAGATAATGGCATTGGGTATGAAGAAGGAAAGGCTGTGAGAGACAGCAGGGAAGTGGCATCGATAGGACTTTGAAAGGCTTATGTAAAGACTGAGGGACGTGTTAGGAGAACAGAGTGGTTACAGATAATTCCCAGATATCTAGTGTAGCAACTGGGTGCATGGTCTTGCCATCCAATAATATTGGGAACCCTGTAAGAGGAGCAGGCCTGCATGAGGAAGTGTGATCTTGGATGTTTGTTTTAGCTCCCTATGGGACAGCCATGTGGGTTATTGATGTCCAGTTGGAAGTTGGACATTAAAATCTAGAGCTCAAAAAAAAGAGAGTCATTAGTGTATTAGCAGTGGTTGAATCCATGAGAGGGATGAGGTCTCCCTAGAAGAATGGGTAGAAGGAGAAGGGAAGAAGGCTGAGGAGTAGCAGACATTATGTAGACGAGGAGCCCAAAAAGACCACAAAAGTATCAGAGGTGGGAAGAGAGGGACTAGAAAGTGATGTTGCTCAACCCACTAACAGAGAAGGGTGGCCTGTAACGTCAAATGCTTTCTCAGGGTATGTTTCCCTAAAATCATCTACGTCCATGGCCCTTTCTGTTTTCCCGCATCTTCTTTCCAACTGCTCAAAAGGCAGCTCCAGGAGTGTATTTTGTCCCCTCAAGTTCAACATGAATAAAGCATATATTAATCTTTTTCTTATCCCCATCTATAAGCCATTTTCCTTCCTGTGAGGGCTGCCTCCATTGTTCCAGGCTCCAGACCACATATGTTGGATCATCTTTGTCTCTTCTCTTATGGCCCCAGGAGCCTTTTCTATTTTTGGTTCCCATGATTTCATTCTTCCGTATATCTCTAAATTCTCCTTCCTCCCCACACACTTACTCATCATTGCCATCATCACTGCCCTTCATCTAAAAGTGTAATGACCTAGATCACACCAACAGCCAACTTATTCTCCCTATCCCTGCTTCTTTGATATTCCAATCCGTTTCCATTTATCTTTCTTAAAGAATGTTTCCAGAGCCACTTTCCAAGCCACATGATTATGCTTTAAGGAGGCACCTCATTGTCCATCACCCCAACCAACATTTTGTCAGCCTGACTAGAAGATATTTTGATAAGTAAATCTGCTTTTAAAGAGAGAAGGATGACCTTACTTGGGGATAGCCAGAAGACTGTGATACAGCTTTCATTTTGAGCAGTAGAGCACGTTTAGATTCTCAAGAAGAATGCATTAACAGGAACAAATGGATGAGGCAATGTAGGCTGTCATGTGTTTCTTTAAAATTAAAGTTACCTTACTTACCTCAAATAATTGGTACCAAATGGTATGGCTCTCCCATGTAGTCTCATTGCTTGTGTATGTCAGCTTTGTGTGGGACTGAATCCAATTTTCTTTTGTATAATCATGGGATCCACTGATTTCTGCAATCAGCAGGTCCTTAAAAGGCTAAATCTGCTATTGAAGATAATTATGTTACAGTCAGGTTCCAAAGACAATTTAGAAAGGAATGCAAATCTGTTGACAGAAAATGGCTCACAAATCAGACATTTTCTTTTTCTTTTACAGACTGGCTGAAAGTTTAAGTTCAGAAGACAGTTTAGAATTCCTTTTAGATGATGAAATGGACTTTGATTTGGTAACCAGATTACATTTCTTGATTTAAATATTGTGTTTGGTAAAAAGTATTGATGATCATTTATTCTTTTGAAATGAAAATATTTTATTCAAAATGTTGCATAAACCTTCCAGAAAGAAATATAATTTTGATACTATTCACCAATTGGATATATAATCTATCTTTGTCATCAGATATTTTATTACAAATAAATATTAAAAGGTAATAATTTAAGATATACTTATATAGGTGTGTTTATATAAATAAATATATATACAAACACATACACACACACACACAATCTTCCTGTAAAAATAGCCACTTTCTGATTGCATTTTATTGGGATTTGAAATGTGTTGGGTAGCTGGACTGTAAAATAAATATGCCTGCAACAAAACAGATCTTTATTGCTGCAAGATTGACTTTGAACTAACTCCACCCTAAATGCAACCACAGAAACTCAAAAGGGACAACAGATACCATCCATTGTTGTGTATCACACACCTTACCCATCTTTTTAAAAAAAATTGTGGCAAAGAAACATATAAAAATGGGAGGCCGAGGCGGGTGGATCACGAGGTCAACAGATCGAGACCATCCTGGTCAACATGGTGAAACCCCGTCTCTACTAAAAATACAAAAAACTAGCTGGGCACGGTGGCGCGTGCCTGTAACCCCAGCTACTCAGGAGGCTGAGGCAGGAGAATTGCCTGAACCCAGGAGGCGGAGGTTGCGGTGAGCCGAGATCGCGCCATTGCACTCCAGCCTGGGTAACAAGAGCGAAACTCCGTCTCAAAAAAAAAAAAAAAAATTTAACATCTTAGCCATTTTAAGCATGCAATACGTAGTGTCAACTATAAGCAACAGATCTCTAGAATGTTCTGATTTTGCAAAGCAGAAACTATACTCACTAAACAACTCCTCTTTTCCCCCTCCCATAGCCCCTGGCAAATACATTCTGTTTCTAAGAGTTTTACTATTTTAGATAACTCACAGAAGTGGAATCACTCAGTATTTGTCTCTTTGTGACTGGCTTATTTCACTTAGCATACTGTACCCAAGGTTCATCCGTGTTCATATGACAGGATCCCTTTCCTTTTTAAGCCTAAATAATATTCCATTGTACATATATATTCCACTGACTTTTGCCATTCACCCACTGATGGACATTCAGGTTGCTTCCATGTCTTGGCTATTGTGAATAATGAAGAACATGGGTGTGTAAATGCCCAAGTCATTTTTAAAAAAATGTTTAAGGTAATGCATTCTTTATCTTAAAAGTTTAGGAAATACAAATTCAAATGATTTTCACTCAGCCTCCTGTTCTCTTTCTTCTATTCCTTCTCCCTTTCCCTTTATCCGGCACTTGTCTCCTCTTCTGCTCTATTCCTTTTTTCTTTTCCTCACCCTCTTCCTTTTTTCTTCCCTTCCCTTCTCTAATACCCTCATCTCCCCACAACACTTCAAATGTGCTCATCCTGAGAGCCAGCTCTCACTTGGAAACAGGCGAGTTTCCCATATAATTCCCTACCTGTGTCCCCCTCTTCCTCAGAACCATTGTTGGAAACAGATGCTTGATGCTGCAGAAAGTCATACTGAGACAAAGGATCTCTTACAAGGCAATCTTTACTTCCTGCAGATAGGGTACTCTCACCAGCAGTCTTGCCACAAGAGAGTAAACTTTCTGCAAGAAGTAAAGACTGCCTTGCTAAGAGATGCTTTGTCTCAGTGCTAATTTTTCTTTACAGTATCAAGCATCTGTTTCCATCAACCGTCTTCCTTTACCCCACTGTATTTTCTAGATAAGTCACTTGTGCATAGGTAGCATAGTTTTAAGTGGATTATATTCTTCATTATTGTTTAATTAGGAGCCAGTGCTTTATTTCAAAGAACCAGAGGAGTTACTTCAAGTCCTCAGAGAGCTGGAAGAGCAGAATCTTACTTTGTTTCAATATTCCCAAGATGTAGATGAGAATCTTGAAGAGGTAAACAAAAAAGAAAAAATTATACAGGATAAAATGTAAGTCATTATAAACAAGTAGATTTATTCCATTAAGTAATTTCTAACCAGAGCCTGGGTCCAACTCATTCACGTGTAGCTCTTCCTTGTGGTCTCTGTGAGTGTAGGCTGGGGCTTTATTAACAGTTTACATTGTGGACTGTAAAAGGTAGATGTCATATTTACACAGAACAGACTGGCTTTAATTTTGTCCCTACTTCCTTTCAATTGTCAACATATTTTCCTAGCTAGTAATAATAAAAGACACTTTGAAAAAAGACTAAAAAGAATTAAAATGGTACCTCTTGCCTTAACTTTTCTCCAGTATAGTTTTTACCCTACCACTTGGCTAGCTGTCATTTCCTTTACTAAATCATGCTGTGGATGATAATGCTAATGAATGCATGAATTTTCCTTTCTTTCTTTCTTTCTTTTTTTTTTGAGAGGGAGTTGCCCAGGCTGGAGTGCAATGGCGTGATCTCAGCTTACTGCAACTTCTGCCTCCTGGGTTCAAGCTATTCTCCTGCCTTAGCCTCCTGAGTAGCTGGGATTACAGGTGTGCACCACCACACCTGGTTAATTTTTTGTATCTTTAGCAGAGATGGGGTTTCCCCATGTTGGCCAGGCTGGTCTTGAACTCCTGACCTTGTGATCCATCTACCTCGGCCTCCCAGAGTGCTGGGATTACAGGCATGAGCCACCGCACCCAGCCCAATAAATGTATTTTTGTTGGCTGTGACTCTCAGAAAAATAATTTTTGAGATTAAATATTATATCGTTTTACAAAGTTCCTATCAATATCTTAGGGTGATTATAGAAGAGATTTCTGTCAGGGGAAAGCAGCTGGATTTGATGCCTCACAAATTTCCTTCCTCATCAAACAACATACAATATTACAAACTTGAAAAAGAGTTGAATTACGGAGAATAGATCTTTATATCTACTCATTACAAAAACGGGTAGAACCCTTTTCAGAACAGTTTTCTGGGCCAAAAGATGGCAATCTTTTTAAACAACAGGTCTAACTACATTTAACTTCAAAACAAACAGAAGGTAGGGGCCTAAAAATCATTATCTCACAGCTACCCATTACCATTTCTGAGACTTTTTCATCCTTGTATCCTTTCAATCCTCGCAGCGTATGGTATCCCTCCACCCATCCCCACAATAAGATTTTCTGGGCCAAGGTGGGTGCAGGTGGGCAGGAAAGGGGGATCTATAGAATCTACCTCCAGAAGATCTTACCAGAATCTCTAGGTGAGGGAGTCAGGAGTCTGTATTTTCCCTCTTGGCTCCCCAGATATTCTGATTATCAGCCATGTTTGAGAAGGCAGGGTTCCTGATGCCTCAGCTCTGCTGCTATTTGGGGGAACTCAAAGGGAACCACAAAAGTAGAAGAGAAAATGCCTTCCGATGGAAGTGAAAAAGCAGCTTTTGTGCTGGATTTTTCTCATTTTAACTTGAAAAATTGCATGTACTTTGGCAATGTTTTCAAATACAGACTTGTATTTGGCTCACTAGATGGATTTTGACACATGATCTAGAAAGTGTTGAAGCCCCTGACTGATGGCTATTTGACTAACCCCAAATTTCAGATGAAGGTCTCTTTCTTCTTTTGCAATAGAAATAGCAACATAGAGTTTCTTTTGGAGCAAGGGAAAATACTTAAAGCTAACTGTGTGAGAGAAGAGGAGAAAGCAGCAGAATTGGAATTAAGGTCCAGACTCTTCAGCTTTGGAGAATTTAATTCAGATGCTCAGGTAAATCACTCTTTGCCTATGGTGATTTCATTTTGGCTCATGATAACAATTTTTATTCCCTGTGTCCTAAGTATAGGTAGGGGAGTTAAAGCAAATCACAAGTCCTAGGTTGATGACGGAAGTGGAAAGCCAGCTTGGAGTTTATCTTGCCAGTATGTAATAGCCAATTTATATAGGCAGAAAACATTCAAATTGGCATTAGGGTTCTCTTAAAATGTTGCTCTACTGCAATCCACGATATTGACCACAGTTTCCCCCTAAATACATTTTTTAGTCAGAGCCTAGACATATGTAGTTCAGTGCATGTTATCTGTCATTTTGGCGGTAATTCACGGAGCGAGGAACTAACAGAGGAAGCAGTGAATCAACACAATTAAAAGTGACTCAACACTGACTAGAAAACTTGCCCACCACTGAGCCTGTGATACATTTCTGCCTCTTCAGGCCTGCATAGACTCAAACAGCTGTGATGTGTGCTAGTACATTTACTTATTGAGAAGTTCATCTCTCAGCTAGATAATAACCCCTCGAAGGCAAGGATTGTCTTATTCTCCTTAGTTCAGTTGAGGGTCCCCTTAAAGTTGGTGCTCAATAAATGTTTGTTGAATGAATGATTAGGTTAGGTTTTAGACCCACAACCGGCTCCATCTAACATTGTTTATCTTGTAAACCTCAAATGAAATACAAAGTCCAAGTTAATATATGAGGCTAACATTGTTCCAGGACCAAACTGAGGGTCAGGCGGCCATTTCTCGTGGCCCAATAACAAGATGCAGATGAACTGGGGAGAAAGACAGTTTTTATTTCTGTAACTGGTTACAGGGAGAAGGCCTGGAAATTATTGCCAGACCAATTCAAAATTTACAAAGTTTTCCAGAGCTTGTATACCTTCTAAGCTATATGTCTATGTATAAGTGTGTATTCATCCAAAGACGTAAGTGATTAACTTCTCATCTATAACTAAGGTCTGAGTCCTGAAGACATTCCTCTGGAGCCTCAGTAAATTTACTTAATTTAAACGGGTCCAGCTGCTGGGGTGATGACCTTTATCTTGTCTCCTGATAAATCAGGGAGGTTTAGGTAGTTCCTTCAGAACCCCCAGTAAACCTGTTTGTGGAGGCCTGGGGAGTTTTTTCACCCCCAATAAAACTTGTTTAATCCTAAATGGGTCATGTTAAGAATTCCTCTATTATTTTGTCACGTTTTAAGGCCCAGGAAAGGCCTAGGCAAAACTCTTGGTGTGCTTTTGTTACATTCTAGCCTTTGTGTAAGGGCACTGGCTTTTAATATTTAACTTAACCACTCAGTGAGTACTGAAACAGCTGTGCTAGAGGTCTGCGTTAGTGAGACCTGGCCTGCCACATCACATTTATAGATATGAACTTGATTTTCAAACAGAGGTAGAACTGGGGAAACTGCATCCAAGAAGGCTATCCTCCCCAACCCACAGGTGAGCAGGGTTACAAAAAGCACAAGCTGTTTGTGACTCCTCCACACACACACATTTCCTAGGGGGTTACAGTGCCCTGAGTTAGTAGGGGATGGGGTTGTGCATTGCTGGAGCGAGAAGTGTGCTGATAGCCACCTTTCAAGTCAGTGCTGTTTTATTCTAACCATATTTTTAAAACTGTGGTACAATATACATGACCAAATTTACCACTTAGCTATTTTAAGCATGTGATTCAATGGCATTAAGTACATTCTCAATGTTGTGAACCATCACCACTATTTCCAGAACTTTTTCATTATCTTTTCAACATAAAAATCTAACATCTTAACCATTTTTAAACGTTTGGGTCAGTAGTGTTAAGTACATTCACGTTGTTTTGCAGTCTCCAGAACCCATCTTGCAAAGCTGAAATTCTGTACCCACTAAAAAATCTCTTCCCTCCTCCCTCCCTCCCCCAGCCCTTGGCAACCACTGTTCTAATTTCTGTCTCTCTGAATTGGACTATTCTAAGTACTTCACAAAAGAAGAATCATACAATATTTGTCCTTTTGTCTGGCTTATTTCATTTAGCATAATGTTTTCAAAATTCATCCATGTTGCAGCCTGTATCAGGATTGCATTATTTTTATGGCTAAATAATATTCCATTGTATGTTTATACCATATACTGTTTATCTGTTCATCTGTTGATGGACACTTGAGTGGTTTCCACACTTCAACCGTTTAAAATAATGCTGAGGCCAACCGACATGCAAAATGCCTGATAAATATCTGTGATATCTCCCCTCCTCCCTGCCCCACCCCAACCAAGCCCCTTCCATCCAAGTTTGGGGCAACGATTAAAATTAAAAGTGGCATTTTTGATACTCTTTTTAACTAAGGCAACCAGATACCTAAAGAAAGAAAGAATTGATGTAAAATTACTTTGTAAAGGGCTATCCATGAAATTTTTATCGCAAGTGTAAATTTGGCATTCATGTATTATTGCACAGTCTGGGGAAATGGGACTAACAATCCATAGTGTCTTCTAGAGATGTGAAATGTAGAAGGTTGGGAAGGGGAGGCGAAGCAGTAAAATTGGGAGGGAAGCGTATTCGTAGGATTTTTTGCTTCTCTACCTCTCTGTTTTCAAATCTCAGAATATACAAAACAGAATCCTTTATGAGTAAATTTAACTGTATCTCATTTTTTAAAAGTTTCTTTTCCAGGTTTATTGAGGTATAATTGATCTATGTGATTGTGATATTCATAAACTGTTACTCTGGAGCTATGAGTATGAAATGAATTTTATTCTTTCAAAACTTCCACACTCTTAGTGATACTTAATCCCCTAAAAATTTTGTCCTTGATCCAATATTTTACTTTTAAAATAAAATTTTAAGTTCTAGTATAAGGTAATGTTGAAAAGTGCACAAATCACAAGTGCATCTCTTAAGGAATTTCCTCAAACACATCTGTGTGCCACCCCTCAGATCAGGGAATAGACCATTATCAGCCCCTATAAACCTCACTCATACTTGCTTCCAGTCTTTACCAGCCCTCTTTCCCACTGTCCTGATGTCTCATGCCATCAATCAGCTTTTCTGTTTTCGAACTTTATTGGAATGGAATCATGTAACATGTCTGGCTTCTTTCTCTCAACATTATGTTTGTGAGATTCATCCAAGTTGTTTAGTGTCGCAGTTGTTAGTTCTTCATTGAACATGAAATGGAACACAAACTGCTCCATTGTTCAATCTGAGGAATATGTTTACCTCTGGTTTTATTTATTTTTTTTGCACAAGGAGCTGATCACTTGCAATGGAGAGAACTGTGTAGTCAGCACACAGCAGAATGTGACATGGATTAGGACAGAAACCTTGAGTTTGAAAGGACTCAATGACATCTAGATATCTGCCCCCCTTCCCCTCTCCAGTTTTCATATAATGATTCCTCCTAAAACACTGCTCTGGTCATATCACTTCCCACTCACTGTTGAAAGGCACCTGAAGTTCTCTGACACCAGTCTTCCAGAATTCCTGTCCATTCACCTGGGCAGACTCCCTAGGCAGCTCCTCCTCTGAAGTACTGCGGGTTGGGCCTGTCATCTGGGGCAGTTCCAGGGATGGGGTTGAAACATCCCTTCCCTGGTGTCAGTAGGCCTATGCCTTGTGCTCCCTTTTCTTTGCCTTTTTGCTTTGTCAGGCCAGGCTCTCAGTCTCTTTTTCATACGTGAATTACCTTCATTAATCTCATTCCCCTCTCCTATCTCCTATCTCTTGTTCTTACCTTGTTATCGTGAGAAAGTTATCACCATTTTCTTTCCTCTGAAGAGGGAACTTAAGAAAAAAAGCGGGGGGGGGGGGGGGCGCAGAGGCATAGAAAAGACATCGTAAGCAGCCACTGCCCTGCTCATCCATCTCTAAAGCCATCTAAGTGTTCAGGAGGTCTCCTTCAAAAACTCCCATCAACTAGCAACCATTCTCATCTTAAAGTTATTTTTCCTCAAAACCAGTGGTGAATATATTTTTAAAGTATTTTTCTCTGCTTCATTTAGTGACTCACGTTGCAGCAATGTTGTTTTCATATGCAATTTACTATATTTCAACCCGATGGGTTACTTTTGTCTCCAAGGGTTTAGAAAAAGAACATGTTACATAAATAGAAAATACAGTAAGTGTTATTTTAGAGAGAGGGGAAAAGGGAGCTTTATGGCCAATAGGACTTTTACCTTTTCTTTTATATTGTTATCTATTTCTCCAAGTTTTCTAAAAGGATCATGTCAATGTAAATAGGAAATATAGTAAGTTGTTATCTTACAGAGGAAAAAAGGGAGCTTTATGCTAAAAAGGACCATCAAAAAGCTTTTAACCTGGGAGGTGGAAGAGAAAAGCTGTTGGAAGTACACTCTTGGTATCAGATCTTGGCTTGTTATTGTGTTGGTGGCTCTGTAAAGCTTTTGTGATTCCAGGAGGGGCTTCCCATGGCTTCAGGAGCCACATCTGTCTTGAGAGTTATTTGTCGCTGGCTTTATGGTGATTCTCATCTTCTTGAGCAGAAGCGGGAAATGGAACAGATGCTACCTGGAGAGCAATTCATGTTGCCCAGCAGTTTGTTGAGCTCTTCTTAATTGCAAACACCAGGTTCACAGTGGAGAAAGAGGATGACAATTTTCTTATGGTCCCAAGACAAGTTACCTAGCACCTCAGGAATCTCCACCAATAGTTAAAACGGTGCAGTGCCGAGGTTCAGAAATCAGCAAGGTTTGGCCTAAGCTTTTGTTTAGACTAGAATACTCCAATGGCTTCTCAACACAAAGAATGAAAATGATACTCCTAAAAAGGCTTTGGTAGGCCAGCCTGGAAACCTATTTGCCTGTAACTCTTTTTCCTGAGAGAATGCATTCAGTGATTTATTCAGCAAACATTTATTCAGTGCAGTTATGTGCAAAGCACTGTTTTAGTTGTAAGTTTAAGCATAAGATGTAGCTCCTGCCCTCCTGGTGCGTAGTCTATAAGGATAAGGCAAATAACTCTCATATAGGATGATAACAGTTCACAATTATAAGAGAGTAATACATGCAAAAAAGGGAAGGCTGGGTTACATATTGTACCTAAAGGAAATGCATCCAAGTGGCAAAAAAAATGATTTAAAATGTTTGTTGCCTCTACTTCAATTCTTTAGGGAGTCAGTTACAGAAAAACATTGAAGCAAAAAATATTCTGCCCATTATAAATACTTTTTATATCTAGACTTCAATATATTTTAAGAAAATAATCCAAGGTATTACTATTGTAATGCTCTGACTATAAATTTTGATATAGGTTAAATATCGCACCTACATTTTCTCAATGGTCTGTTTTATTAAAACTTCTCCTTTAAAAAAGTAAACATTTAGGCTGTGCGCAGTGGCTCATGCCTGTAATTCCAGCACTTTGGGAGGCTGAGGCAGGCGAATCACCTGGGGTCAGTAGTTCGAGACCAGCCTGGCCAACATGGTGAAAGCGGTTTCTACTAAAAATACAAAACTTAGCTAGGTGTGGTGGTACATGTTTGTAATCCCAGCTCCTCGGGAGGCTGAGGCACAAGAATTGCTTAAACTTTGGAGGCGGAGGTTGCAGTGAGATGAGGTTGCACCACTGCATTCCAGCCTGGGTGATAGGGCAACACTCAAAATAATAAAAAATAATTTTTAAAAAATCTAAATAGTAGCATTTACATGGGGTTTTACTGTAATATAGTAAAATGGTATTTTATACTGAATGAGCAATGTGATGTTAACGTTTTCTGCTCTTCTCAATCTCAGGAAATACTGATAGACTCACTTAGCAAAAAGATTAGTCAAGTATACAAAGTCTGCATTGGTGATGCTGAGGATGACGCCCTCAACCCAGTTCAAAAGCTAGTAAAAATAGAGTCTCGCCTGGTGGAACTGTGTGACCTCATGGAATCTATTCCCAAAGAAAATGTGGAGGCAATTGAGAGGATGAAACAGAAAGAACGGCGGCAAAAGTACAGTCAATAAGGATAGCGAATGGCTTAATGAGTAGCTGGTTTTGCTCAGATTACACAAACACATTAGCAAGTCTCTTGAGTAATGCTATTATTATAGGGACACAGTAAAGACGAACGATATCCAGCCCTGCCCTCCTCAGAGAGCTCTTATTTAGTGTGGGAGACACATTCATCAAATATTTTTAGGAAACAAATGTGTCATTACCAATGGCAATGAGCACTGCAAAGGAAGGAACTGGGTGAACAGAGTTCACCAGGGGCAACTGACCTAGTTTGGGATGGACAAACTAGCCTGGAAAAGCAAATCTTTTGTAATTATATGAAATTCATAAATAACTAGTTATATGAAAATTTTTGAATAGCTATAATGGGGAAGGAGTATTGCACTGGCGGTAAAGGACCAAAGGCATAGAATTAGGAGCCCTTCATGGGAAAACCACAAGCTGACTCAACCTACCTGTAGTTTTCCCATGAAGGGCTCCTAATTCCTGATGAAGGAATTGTTTGAAAGTCAGAGCTACACAGTGAGGCTTTTCTGCAGTGTATAACTGCCAACATGTACACAGCATTCACACATTCACTCATTTATTCCTCAAGACAACGTCATGAGGATTATCATCCCTGGAGTCCCACACCATCCCCCACCTCATTGCATAGCTTGGTGTCCTTCAAAGGAGATCCATGCATTGAGTGTGGTATGGCCTGACTTGGGTCTTTCAGAATGCACTCATTTACAAATTTCCATACAAGTTAAATAAGAACGTTTAGGTACCTAACAGTTGTCCCTTGGTATCTGTAGGGGACTGGCTCCAGGACTTCCCAAGGATACCAAAATCTGCAGATGCTTAGGTCTCATATAAGGTGGCATATTTGCATATAACCCATGTACATCCTCCTATATACTTCAAATCATTTCTAGATTACTTACCCCTAATACAATGTAAACACTAGAGTTGTCATACTGTATTTCTCAAAATTGGTATTATTTTTATTGTTGGGGCTTTTCTCTAAATATTTTCAATCTGCAATTGGTTGAATGGCCAGATGTGGAACTGAGTATGGAGGGCCTACTGTCCTGGTTTGAGACAATGATGATTGTAAATATAATGTGACCCCTGGTTTAATGTGGCATGTAGGCAATGTTTACAAGTGGGAAAATGTTCCTGTAATAGCGAAAAACATGTTGAGAGGCAGACTAGCACTCTGGCTACTAGCTTGGGCATTAGACCATGCTGAGTGAGTTCAATTGAACTATTTATGACTTTGTGATCTTAGGCAACATAAGCACTCTAGTCTGTTTCTTTATCTGTAAAATGGGAGTAATCATGGTACTTACAAGGTTGTGAGGATTAAATTAGATGATCCAAGTAAATTACGAGAGCATGCTTAGCACGTAGTAAGCACTCAAATATTAGCCACTAGTATTAGATATGTTGTTATTGCCTACTACTTTGTGGATACATAGGGGATATGGTTACCCACAGTAATAACGATGTCCAGACTATATGATGGTGATCCTGATGGGATCTTACTGATCATCAAGCAAGCTTTAAAAAAAATTACAAGTGAAAGGTTACTCCTTCCCTAAGATGACCTCCTATGACCACACTAATAGCACTTGCATCTGTTTTACAGCAGTAAAGGTATCTGCATTGAAGTGCAATTATAACTCATTTTTAGCAGTGATACATAAATTCCAATTACTTATTCTTCTTAAAAATAGTGTTAGCTGATTTTCCCCATGGTTTGGAGCACCTAACATGGCACCTCATTTTGCAATAAAAATGCTCAGTACATGTTATTTCCATTCCCTAGTATATAACCTTACACTTAGAATATCATTAAATAGGTCCATAAAATAGCTATCACGTATTTAGTGCCTATTGCTTACCACCTTGTACTTGATAAGTTGCACAGATTATCTCATTTAATTTTTCCCTCAAAACAACCCTAAAGAGAGTATGACAAATAGCATTTCTTGTTCATAATTTGAGGATATTATTCAAAAAGATTAACTAGAAGGTATACTTTTGTGGTAGTTCACTGAGCTATGTACTTGTGTACTTTTCTGTGTGTGACACTTCAATTGAAAGGTTTAAAAAGAGGGAAAAGTAGCTGAAAGTTAATTCAAGTAGCTATTATACAAGCTATAAAGTGCTGAAATGTTTGGGAGGCCAAGGAAGGCAAATCACAAGGTCAGGAGTTCAACACCAGCCTGGCCAAGAGGGTGACACCGCATCTCTACTAAAAATACAAAAATTAGTCAGGTGTGGTGGCATGCACCTGTAATCCCAGCTACTTGGGAGGCTGACACAGGATAATTGCTTGAACCCGGGAGGTAGAGGTTACAGTGAGCTGAGATTGTGCCACTGCACTCCAGCACAGAGTGAGATAGTCTCGGAAAGAAAAAAAAAGTTAGACCAAGATCTGGGTATATTTTATGTCTTCCAAAATGATGAAATCTCTTCCCGTTTCAAAATAGTATTTGTTGTCGAGATTTACCTGAATATTCAAAAGCCATTGTTATGAGTCAAGATGAAGTGTCCTTTTCATTTAACTTTAAAGGAGGTCTTCTGTTTACATAGCTCATTATCAAATAGTGATGTCCTCTTTCTACTTAATGTGATTTAGACTTACGAGAATGTTTCACCCTTCTGTGACAGGTTTCGTGATGAGAAAATGAGAGAAAAACAAAGACACCAAGAGGAAAGGCTAAAAGCTGCTCTGGAAAAAGCAGTAGCACAACCAAGGAAAAAGGTTTGTTTTGCTATTAATAGATCCAGCCACATCAATATGTGAGTACCTCTTGGTACAAAAATACCGTATTCATCTAACTTATTCAGGTTGAACTTCAGAAAGATAATCTTTCTTGCTCATAGCTTCAATTAGTCTCTCTCTGCTTCCTTGTTACTTTTAGAATAATTCAAATTAGTGGCTCTACAGTTCTCAGACCTACTTTTTAGTAAAAGCTTCTTTCCTTTTTTTCATAGCCTAGGTTCATTAAAATCAGATAATTTTTTTTTTTTTTTAGTTTTCTTTTTTGGAATAGATTATAACAGCATATGGTTCAAAGTTCAAAAGATACAAGAGCATTCAGTGAAGTCACTCTTCCTCAGTTCTCCTTTCTGGAGGCAACCACTGTTAACAGGTTCATTTGCATCCCTCTGGAAATATACATACACAAGTATGTATTTATGTACATATTCTTTTTCTTACTAATGATAGCTAGGAACTTGGCTTCTTTCACTCAGCAATGTTTTGGAGGTAGTGAACCCAGAGAATCGCATGTAACTGTGGGACTGTAAATAATCCCCACATTGTAAAGATGATGAGATTGACCGTTGGAGTTAAAATCATTTACCCAGAGTCACTTTTGACTTAACAGCAGAATCAGGACCAGAAGCCAAAGTTCTTTATTTTGCAAGACTACCTGTCCAATCAGAAGTTTAGGATTAGGTAGTCACGTAAATGTGGTCCATCACTTCTACACAGGAGTAAGGAGTGCCTTTTGTTTCTATATGCCACTCTTTCCCTCCTCTGGGATAGGGTCTGAAATATATTCCAGAAAGACAAAGCTATTGTGGACACTGACCCTTACCATAGTAATAGCAAACACATAATGAATGCTTACTGCGTGCCTTACAACCAACTTCTTGAGGTAAGAACTTAAAAAAATTTCTGAAGTATGGAAATGGTGAATAGGTGCCATGCCAAAGAAGTGATTACTTCAGAATATTTTATTGAAATAAATACTTCATCTTAAAAAGTGTATTTATCTAGTTCAATTCTTTCCATGAAGACTTCCCTCACCTGTCCTCTCCTTCCAAGAATTAACCATTCATCACCCTTCCACATGCACTATATAGTAAACCCACCAAATTGAAATTATTTTTTAAATATATTCAGCTTTCCTTTTAGACCATGAGTTTTATGACGCTTGTATCCGTAATACCTGGCACATCATGGATACTTGATGTATAGTGAATTAACAGACTAAAAATATGCGTAAAAACTAAAAATGGAAAAAACTGGGGAAAACATGGTTATCTGACAAATCAGCAACACACAAAGACCTCTGATAGAAGCTGACCCAGTTAGGACACTTCATCACTGGTAATTTTCTCAAACAATATTAATAACAAATGTTACCAAAGCTCTCTGAGTTAAAAATTCTGATATGCAAAAGGAATTCAGAGATTCTAGTCCTCCAAGGACATTTTTGTTGTTACAGTGATGGAGAAGACTGCCATTGTTATTTAGCTTCCTTTGGCCTGCAATGCAGGGGACAATCTCACATGAGAATTGTCTTAAAATGTCAATAGTGCCTTTTGAACACAGTGGCAATGTCCCATCAAATCTCATAGAATTATGATAGTTTCCCCACTTACACATTTAATTTATACAAATTCAGCTATAGAAGCAAAACAGAAACAAAAAGTGGGGAAGAGAATCCCAAAAGTAAAAGAAAAATAAGTAATATACTTGAGTATATGCCCCAGAGAGAATGAATAGGTATGAACTAGGGATTTCCCAAAGCCTCTTCTGTTGGTAACACCTCCAGAAGCCAACCAGTGTTCAAGAAGATGGTACATAGTTTTCTGAACTTTTTATTTAACAAGATTTCTAAATGCTAGTCAGGTGCTCAACAGGAGAAAGCTATCTTTTCCAACCATGGAGGAAAAACTGGCTATGGCACTTACTGAGATATAAAATGGTGGCCTTCAACATGGCGCTTTTCTAAGTTGACCACATTTGAACCATATACTATTTGATGACTTCACCTAAGTTTTCCCACTTCCCAATAAAATCTAACTGCTGTTCCTTTGGCATACTTATCAGTGTCCAATTTGCTATTCAACTTTGCCTAGCATGTTAGACATCTGTTAGGTTAGGAGCCCTCCATGCCCCCCCTTTTTTTTTTTTGAGACAGAGTTTCGCTCTTGTAACCCAGGCTGGAGTGCAATGGCATGATCTCGGCTCACTACAACCTCCGCCTCCTGGGTTCAGGCAATTCTCCTGCCTCAGCATCCTGAGTAGCTGGGATTACAGGCACGCGCCACCATGCCCAGCTAATTTTTTGTATTTTTTTTTTAGTAGAGACGGGGTTTCACCATGTTGACCAGGATGGTCTTGATCTCTTGACCTTGTGATCCACCTGCCTCGGCCTCCCAAAGTGCTGGGATTACAGGCTTGAGCCACAGTGCCCAGCCCCAGTTATGAGTCCCTTTTAATTGTGATTAGTTAATTCCTTGTATTATTATTCCTTGTAAAAATCAAGTTAATATTGGTATTTCACAAACGATATTATTCCTTGTAAAAATCAAGTTAATATTGGTATTTCACAAACTTCAAAGGAAAATGACTATGCTCAAAAATATTAAGTATTTTGTTTTTCTTTTCAGTTGGGAAGACGACTTGTGTATCATTCAAAACCTCCATCTGGTAACAAACAGCAGCTACCTTTAGTCAATGAGACAAAAACAAAATCACAAGAGGAGGAATATTTTTTTACTTGAATAAAAGCAGTAACATATTTTATTACCAGAACGTCTCAGGTATATTTTGTAAATTTTGGCTTTCACTAATGGCAATATTCTGCCCCATGTACCAGGCCTAATCAATCTGAGAAAGATAGGCCCTTATTCTAAGGGCTATAGGATTAGAAATGAGTTATTTTCTTTTGTTGAAGCCTTTAAATATTCATAAGTATTATTCTATATAGCTAAACATTTTTATCTATACTTTGAGTTGTCCCAATTGGGGATACACATAAAAGATAGTTTATTGATAAAACTGTATGGTAAATGACCACTGAAGTATAATAATGGCCATTCTCTTACAACATGATTATTTAAATGATATATTTTTCTCAACCCATCTGTAGGGAAGTTCATAGCACAATGTACAACCCTAAAATATCTGAAGGGTTTTGAGGGGCTTAAAACTTAACCTCGAGGTTATGGTATCAGAGCATCTGTGAGATTGGTTTTTATTTCACATTACATTTTGTTCAGAGAACTTTTTTCTCCTTAGTAAACAAACCATATGCCTTCAGCCTAAATGTCGGTTCCCAATTTCCGTTGTGCCTTGTCTGCACAATCATTTTAATTTTTAGATGTTTCAATTTTAGCTACAATATGTGCATTTAGCTTATACTGACACAGAAGTAACATGTAATTTTACTAAGTAAAATAAGACAGTACATTAATACCAAAAACATGTTTAATTTTATACATGTTAAAAGTGGCTCAAAAATAACTTTAAAAGTTGCATTTAAAAGGTCTCAGCTAAGATATAATTTTACAAGAAAAGGTCTGAAATTCACCTTCATAAAAATATCTAAAGCATATAAATAACTATCCTTTATAGAAAAAAAAAAGAGTATCAAGCTTATAAAAAAAAGCAACTTAAATAAAATTCAGTGACTTTTAAAGCATTAGTTTTGTGAGTAATCTTTCCCAATTGGTTCAGCATTTGGGCTTTGCTGGTAAATATCTGAATACAAATAGTTCACAAGTCAAGAACAAACAAATCTTTATTGTCTAGAAATATATATATATAAAAAAAAATCCCAGGGGCTGGGGTCAGGAAAAAAAAAAAATCCCCCACAAAATATGCTATTCTCTCATTTCCCCATCTTCTTCCTCTTCTTCCACACCTCTGATATAAAGGACATTATTACACCTGTAAATAGAAAAAGTCCATTTTGTTGTTTCAACCAGAATCCATGTATGATCTGAATTACTATATTTTTTATTATGAAAATACTGAATGCTATATTTATAATATTCCTGTCTTTCAAAAAATATATATTTGTTTTTAAAAAACGTTTTACATAGATAAGTTGAAAAGCACATGGCACTGATTTTCAACCATATGGTTGTTATAAAATGATATCTTTATAATTTTCCAAGGGAAATAATTATCAGAATTTGGAGCTTTGAAGCTAGTACAAAAATTCTTACAAACAGCCAGACCCAACTAAAATTCAAAACTAAGTGCCTCCAATGAAGGCCACTGAAAAAGGTTATATAGCTAAGAGCCAGAAAATTTAACATCAACACTAGAAAAATCTTTTGGCCAGTTCTAAAGCATTTTAAAACTTATCTTTGACAAGTTTAGCAATTTCAAAGACTTCTGAAGTCCAATTGTAAAGTATTATAAGTTAATAGTGATTTTTTAAAAATAAGTAACTCCAAAATTGAGGCTCTAATATATTTAAAACAGGTATTCCTAATGCTCACCAGTAACTCCTTACATATACCACTGCTGTTTTTTACCTTATTAAAACTTCACCCAGATGTCCAGACAATGCTCCATCTATGTATTCTTCTGTATTTGCAAGCTTTCAATAAAAAGAAATATATTAGTATAATCACACAGGAGGAAAATATTACAATACAGCTAATACTGTGAGAGAACTTATTAACTGATACCTTTCTACACCAACAACTCAAATCTATCTATAATTAATAAACAGAAGATGAGCTTTCTATTACTACTGTAGGACTTTTGGTTTCATATAAACCTTCAGTAAAATTAACATTCATGGATGTAGAACAAATATATAATAAAGCTTGTTTCAACATAAGTTTCTGAATCTCCCAGGTTACGTAATATTTCAGATATCAAAACTGTGTGGAAGCAGTCTCTAATTTATGAATAAATTGTGATTAAAAAGTTTTCTGAAAATTCATTCTAAAGCACCAAATGTTGTTTTCTCAGAGTCAACATTATAAATCATACTGAGGTGTCCAAATGGGTTACAAAAGCTATGGCTAACATGCCAAATACTTTCATATTAGGCAACATCCAAAGCAGGTAATTAAGTAAGAATTTTCTTCTTTTCTTGCCTTTTAAGAAACAGGGTCTCACTCTGTTGCCCAGGCTGGAGTGCAGTAGCACAATCATAGCTGACCAAAACCTCGAACTCCTAGGCTCCTCCCACGTCAACCTCCTGAGTAGCTATGATAGAAAGCATGTGCCACCAAGCCTGGCTACTTCAAAACAATTTTGCTATATTGCCCAAGCTGGTCTTGAACTTCTGCCCTCAAGTGATCCTCCCGCCTTGGCCTCCCAAAGTACTGGGATTATAGGTATGAGCCACCACATCTGGCCAATGAATAATAATTTTTTTAAAATTTTGTACTAATAAACAGGGAAAAAGAAGTTCTTAATAGAAAGTTAAATAGTTAAGTTTCACATTTACAGTTATTTTGTTGAACTCTTATTATTTCTAATTTTATATCAAAATGTTTAGTTTTCCTTCTACACATATAGGTAATAAGCTTTACTTGTAATTAAAAACAAAAATCACAATCAATGCCACCTGGGACTCAGAGACGGAACTAAGAGGAGTGAAGGGAGAGGGATGTTTCCTTCACAACTAAGCATGTGGAAAAGAAAAATAGGGCTTAACAATAAGGATTAAATTAGGATGTAACATAAAGCATGAAAAATATGTTAATGAACACTACTACTGATGTTACTCCCTCTTACAGAAAACAAAAAGTTATCTAATTATCCAGATGATACAGTTTTGTCTGAAATGTATGAGGTTATTGAGACAATTAGTTTGTATGTAACAGCTATAAGAAATAATATTAAGAGCAATTAATTTTCTGTAAAAGGTAATTACAACATTTAACTGGTTTCTAAACAATAATGCTCCAAATACTTTCTATCATGTATTAAATTCAGTCTTCACCATCACTCAACAGGCTCTTATGTCCACCATTCCAGCCTAACTTTCTATCATTCTTCCCTTAACTCAATCTGCTCTGGCCTTCCTGCTATGCCTTGAACATACCCAGCATGCTTCCACCACAGGGCCTTTGTACTTGCCATTCCCTCAAACTGCGATGCTTTTCCCCAGACACTCAACTGAGTTGTACATTAATTCTGGTATCTTCCAGAATTTGTTGCCTCAGAGAGATTGTCCTATATAATATTGCACATACTGTCTACCCCCTTTTTCTTCATGGATGGCATCTATCACACCTGTTATCACATTATATTACCACCTCCCACTATTAAAACATAAACTCTGGAGGGCAGGGACTTTGCTTTGTTCAATGCTATATTCACAGTGCCAGTCACATAATGGGAATCAATAAATATTTGCTAAGTGAACAAATTCAAATGCTGGTATCAATATGGTTGACTACTCAAAGTGGTTGGCTACCCAGACATTTTGTAACTCTTGCAGGCTCACTAGCAAGCTATATTGATTCTAAAACAAATATTAAGTGGTAATTCTTTTATTATTGAGATGTTAATTTCCATAGCATAAAATCCACTCTTTTAAAGTGTATAGTTCAGTGGTTTTTAGTATATTCAAAAAGCTGTGCAACTATCACCACTAATTCCCGAATATTTTCATCACAATTCATTTACGTCCCAGATTTTTCTATGGTCTTGGTAAATGATTCCTGTTTTAGGGAATTTTCCAAACCCAAATTACGCTTTGGGGACCTTAGTGTCCTATGCTTAGGTGGTAAATGCTTCAGGAAAATCACAGCTCTCTGCCTACTTAAGTACTCCTTTTAGTACTCTTCTTTCAAGTATGGAATCCCAGGGTTCATGACTGGATTGACCAACCATCTTGATAGCCTTTAAAAACCTGCCTGGAAACTACTACTATTAAAAACAACAAAAAACCCAAACAACTAATTTTTTAAATGTGCAAAAGACATAAACAGGCATTTCTCCAAAGATAAACAAATGGCCAATAAACACACGAAAAGGTGCTCTTCATTAGTCATTAGGAAAATGCAAATCCAAACCACAGTAAGATACACTTCACACCCATTAGGTTAACTATTTTATAAACACCCATAGAAAATTACAAGGGTTGGTGAGGATGCGGAGAAATTGGAACCCTTGTGTATTGCTGGTAGGTATATAAAAGCCACGTAGCTGCTGTGGAAAATAGTGTGACAGAAAAAAAAAGTTTTTTTGAGACAGGGTCTTATTCTGCCATCCAGGCTAGAGTGCAGTGGTGTGATCATGGCTCACTACAGCTTCAGCCTCCCCAGGCTCAGGTGATCCTCCCACCTCAGCCTCCTGAGTAGCTAGGAATACAGGTGACCACACCACCATGCCTAGCTAATTTTTGTATTTTTTTGGAGAGATGTAGTTTCACTATGTTGCACAGGTTGATTTCAAACTCCTGGGCTCAAGCAGTACACCGCCTCAGCCTCCCCAAGTGCTGGAATTATACGCATGAGCCACCATGCTTGGCCTCCTTAAAAAATTAAACATAGAATTACCAGTAATCCAGTAATTCCACTTCTGGGTATATACCCCAAAGAGCTGAAAACAAGACTTGAACAGATATTTGTACAATCGTCTTCACAGCAGCATTATTTACTACAGTCCAAAGAGGGAAGCAACCCAGCATCCACCAAGAGGCAAATGGAACAGAAGGTGGTATATCCATATAATGAAATATTATTCAATTAAAAAAGGAATGGAATTCTGACACATGCTACAACATGGATGAACCTTGAATAAAACACTACGCTAAGTAAAACAAGCCAGACACAAAAGGATAAATATACGATTCCACTTATATGAGGTATTATGCACAGTTCATAGACACGTAGAATAGTGGTTACCAGGGGTTAGTTAGGTAGAGAAAGGAATGGAAAATTATTGTTTAATGGGCAAAGAATTTCACTTTGGGATGATAAAAAAAGTTCTGGAAATGGATAGTGGTGATGGTTGCAGAACAGTGTGAAGATACTTAATGCCACTGAATTACACATTTAAAAATGGTTAGAATGGTAAAATTTTAATGTATGTTTGACCACAATAAAAAGAAAATTACAAAAAACCCTACCAAAACACATGGCTAAATCATTTACAGAAACTGACATACAGTCAGTTCAATTCCTTTGGCAGATCTGTCTTTCCCTTGAAGGAATGAATTTCTTTAATAGCTTGGTGTTGTACCTTTAGCATTCATTAAAAGACTCAAAAATTTCACTTGAAAACTTTCTTTCAGGGCTAAATGATGGTAAAAGTTTTGTTTTCTCCAGCAAAGTAGCGTGTTTCCCTTATGGTATTATTATGAATTGAACGTCTGAGCTCTTCTTACTTTAACTCCTAGGAATAAAATCTGTGGCTGAATTCCGGTTTAAGCCCATGTCTTGTACCTAGTACATCACGGTATCCTCTCTGGCCTTGACTTTATTTTTGAATTTTGCCATATATTTGTCAACTTAATTGTATGTATTCTTATTAGTCAGACTAAACCTTTGAGGAATAAGGTGAAGCAAAATCAATGCCATGTTATAACCTTTACAGCTTACCTGCATGTTCATGTAGCCATCTACAGATACCAGGTAGCCCTTGTACTCCATCCCCCACTTAAGTTTCACCATCACTGGCTTTCCTGTTAGTCCATTGAGGAAAGGTTTGGGATTAAGGGGTAAACTCTGCACAAAGAACAAAAAAGGATCCAATTAATTCTTTTCCTCCCACCACCAAATCCCTTCTACCAAATCACCAATATTTTCTGGTGTGCAAATGAAGAAAACATAATTTTCACTTTTATTTGTTGAAGATGAGTACCAGGGAAATTTAAATATCCAGTTAGCCAGTTTCACCTTTAACCCATCAAAACAAAATACTCACTATTCACTTAAGATAACACTGACTACCTACATCACTCACTGTTCTGAGCTTGAAAGAAGCAAAGATAAAGCCACTAAAAAAAAAAAAATGCTGGCCAGGCACGTGTCTGTAATTCCAGCACTCTGGAAGGCCAAGGCACGGAAATCACCTGAAGCCAGGAGTTCAAGACCAACCCAGGCAACATAGGGAGACCCCCCCCAATTCCTACCAAAAATAATTAGGTGTGATGGTACACACTTGTAGTCCCAGCTACTAGGGAGGATAAGGTGGGGGAACTGCTTGAACCCAGGAGTTCAAGGCTGCAGTGAGCTATGATCAAGCCACTGCACTCCAGCCTGGGCAAGAGCAACACTTTGTCTCTTAAAAATAAATAAACAAGTAACAGTCCCTGTCAAGAAGCTGGAGATAGGGAGGGGAGCTCCTCACATACAAATAATTATATTGCATACTGCAATGTAGTAAGAGGAGATATGCTAGGCACAAGGGTACCACAGCAATCCACAGAAAAGGAAAGGTTGCCTTAAGTAATATCTCAGTTTTAAAGGATAAGAGTTTATTTCCGGGGGGGGGGCAGATGCTGCTCCAGGCAAGGGTAGCAACTTAAGTAAAAGGAGGGAAGAGAACAACATGATTTTGGGGATATACAAAGAATTCAGCATTGTCAGTCAAAGCCCCTAATATAAGACTGCAGAAGGAAGCAGAGGGCAGATCACACTTGACAGTCTTTAACTGTGGAAGGTAGGGCTAGGTCCTATCTGACTTTACAGCAATCACTTAATGTTTGTTTATTCAACAAACCATTAGCATCTCCAGTGAATTCAGACTTTTTTGGGCCCTAATCTGCTCACTCACCAGTCAAAGAAAAAACAGAACTAAGAAACTTGGCTACTAAACTAAGATAAGCATATTGGGAGTGATCTTGGCATGGTGCTACTCCAATAACCTAATGGATCTCCAGTTTACATTCTCCAATTTATTATCCACCACGGCAACTGTTATTTTTCAAAGTGCACATAAAATTATGTCATATGTCTGCTTAAAATGATTCAATGGCTTCTAATTGAATTAGAAGCCACCATTCTTGCAAGTGGCTGTACCTTTCTGTCAATTTCTCCAACTGACCAAGCTTTCTTTCCGGCTGCAGGTCTTACGCTCCTATTCCCTGTGCTCGGTACACTCCTCCTGCTCTTTAAAGGGTGGTATTTCAGGACACTTAGGTCTCTGGTTAAATTCCACCTCCTAGGGAGGCCATCTCTGACTAAGCCTGTAATGTCTAACGTGCACCCTCACAGCCTCCGGTCTACATGCTTCTTAGCACTTGTTATTTGCAATTGCATATTTGTTGGTTTTTGACTAAGGTCTGTCTTCCCCACCCGACTGAGTTAATCTAGAGCATGGCTGTAATATTACTTTCAAGGAATTAAAGTGAATTTTGGAGAGAAGTGAGAAGTGCACTCTCTTTCAGTTTTACGCCGACCCTGAAGCCCCAACCAAAAATACCCCAGGCTCGGATTCAAACAAAGAGGAGACAGCACGGGCACTCCTAGAAACAGAAAGGCAACGGGAGGAGCACGCGCCTCAGAAACCCCAAGGGCAGCGTGAAAGGAGCTGGCGACCGGGTGCGCGGCGCCTCACGCGGATGAATGAGAAACGCGCGAAGCAACCATCAGGCCCCGCGAGACTGGTTTCCCTCCTCTTTCTCCCCGCTTCTCCCCCGGTTCTCTTTCTCCTTACCATCGTAACCACGGGCGAATGCTGCAGGCTATTCGCTGCCAACCAGGCCGCCGCTCGTCCCTCGTGACTCCAGCCGATCCCGAAGTCCCGAACCGCCGAGCTTCAAGAGAAATGGCCGCCAAACAAGAGTATGACCTTTCACCTCCCACCACGGCCCTTCTGGCCTTTGTGATTGGACGCAAAGAGATGCGTGCTGATTGGAGGAGGTGGCGGGGCAGTATCTCCTAGCAACCAGCAGTGGTGTCGATTTGCGCCTTGCCAGAGGAGCTTGAGCCTTGGGAAACCCGCTCTGAGGGTCGCCGCGAGGCAGCCAAGGACTAGAGGCCCGCCAGTGTTTCTAAATGTGCTGCCCCTCTTCTAGGGACGGTCCGGGAGAGGCTGTGTGCCCTTTAGAATGTGCGGATGTGACTTCTCCCCAGCTTGGCTAATGGGGATTTACTCTGTCCTTTTACACCCGTGAGAATAAGTTCGGAGTCCCAGAGTTCCTTTCTCACTCTTCCAACATGTTCCAGAATTCAGGGGAGTCTCTGCCTCAGGTCCTTTCTGCAGGAGGGTTTTCTTTAATGCAACATCCATTTCAACCCCTTTTAAAGGAATCGGGAGTGTGGGGTAGCCAGACTAGATTAGGGACGGCGAATCTCACCGAAGGGAGTAGGGGACAGAATTTCTTTCAAACGATGTCAGGTTGCGTCTAGTATACAGTGTTATGCCCCCCCGCCAACTTCCCACCTTTCTTTTTCTTTTTCAATAACTTTATTGAAACATGTTTTATAATGCATATTCTTAAGACTCTTCTTCCTGAAAGGAATGAAGAATTAGTTTGAGATTTCTATAAGGGATACCTTTATATCAGTTAGTTGCTAAGTTCAGGGTACTCAACAGCTTCCAATTCAGATCTATAAACAACAAAATAGTTTAGTGAAAACATATACACAGGATTTGGAGGTAGCAGAGAACAATTGTTCTAGAGCCAGACAGACCTGGTTTGAACCCTGACACCCTGGATGTAACATGGGGCAAGTTGACGTGACCACACTGTCATTTCTTAGCACCCTTTACTGCTGCTTTATATGTTCTTGAGGTCTTTCATTAGTGCTAGAATAATGATAGAATGATAGTGATGCCTGTAATTATGACAAGTGGAAACTTGCTATTTCCTCCATTAACTAAAATCTGAAAGCCATAATTGATTAAGTTTGCTCACCTTTCTTTTGCATCTCCAGCAGAGACCCGCATGGCCATCTTATGTGCATTTGAAATTACTTAAGGGCGTAAGCAGTATTTCACGGATTAAAACTTTCGATGTTAATGGTCGTATCTGAATTTCACTAGTTTTTCTCGTAATCCTAGTGAGTTCAACTCACCCGGATCCGAAATGCTAAATGCAGTGTTTGGAGAACTCGCCCTTTGGGAAGTGAGGCTTTTTTGCAGCCCTGAAGAGATGGATTTGGAATTGAGTGTGAAATGTTTGGTATTGAGGCATTGTGGAGCAGTGGGTAAGACTTTGGAGAGGGACTGCATTCGAACTTGCCTCTATCGCCGGTTTTAAGCAGTGTCTGAACCACTGAGGGCCATTGTTTCCTGGGCAGGAATGCAGCTTCAAAAACGGAACCATCTCAGCCTGGCTGGGGCTTGGCCTTGTAAAGGCTCAGTAGACGTTAAATATTATTATTCACATAAATGTTGAACACTGACAAGACAGTGATTTTCAGTGTAGTTTTTACCAAACAGGTTATCAGAAGGTATTCACCCTAAACTTCAGTGGATTTCTCCTTTAGTTTGCCTATTGTTTCATGAATGTTAAGTCTTTGTATAGACTTTGGGTTCCTACTATGTGTCAGGCTCTTTTAACAATTGTGGAAATCTTACCACACCGTCTGATTCGGGGTGACAGCCCTGTTTTAGAGATGAGGAAGCAGGCCCAGCAGGTAACTGCTACTGGTTGAGGGTAGCTGTCTGGGTTCTTGGCGTTTTGAACAAAATGCACAAACAAAGCAAGGCAGCGAAAGCAAAGATTTATTTTAAATAAAAGTACACTCCGGGGGGGAGGTGAACACTGCCTAGTGCAAGCTGCTCAGGAGCATTGGTTACAGAATTTTCTGGGGTTTAAATACCCTCTAAAATGTTCCCACTGGCCTACAACCAGTCTGATTGGTTGCAGGAGGGGACCAATCAGAATGAAGAGTTAGGCCCACGACCAGTCTGACTGGTTGTGGGAGGAGACCAATAAGAGGTACTTTCATTTTTTCAACTGCCAGGCAGAAAAAAGGGGGATTGAAATGGGAGTAGGTCTGATACCCAGTCAGCAGGAATGGGCCTTAGGTTCCCTGCCTCCAGCCCCTATTCTTCTGCCTCCTAACTTGCTCAGGGCCACATACCTGGGTTTCAAAACTGCTTTTTCTACTTCATTAAGCTACCTTTCAAAGACTCAATATGTACTTCAGAAGCCTAACCTTTATCTTTAGCTGTTTTCTCGGTGAAGTAAAACAAAATACTACAATAAACACACTATGTAAAGATAGTGTATTTAAGGTTGGTTTTTCTTTTCATGTTAATTTTTTTTTTTTTTTTTTTTTGAGACAGGGTCCCACTTGTCACCCAGGCTGGAGTGCAGAGGTGTGATCTTAGCTCACTGCAGTCTTGACCTCTTGGGCTCAAGAAATCCTCCCACCTCAGCCTCCCAAATAGCTGGGACCACAGGCATGTGCCACCACGCGCAGCTAATTAAAAAAATTTTGTTTGTAGAGATGGGTCTCGCTATGTTGTCCAGGCTGGTGTCAAACTCCTGGGCTCCAGTGGTGCACCCACCTTGGCCTCCCAAAGTGCTGGGATTACAGGTGTGAACCACCATACTTGGCCCATATTAAATTTTAATCTTAAATACCTTATTAAAATTAAGTGGGCATAAGTCATTGATATTTTTCTAATTATAAATATATGAAATTTTAGAAAATATAGAAAATTATAAACAATAAACCTAAAATCACTAGTAATTGCACCAAAGAAAACAACCATTAACTTTTATTGTAATATATGCACTTTTGTTTTTTTACAAGAGATCTATATATAGTTTGTTTTTTTGTTTGTTTGCTTTTTTTGAAGATGGAGTCTCTCTCTGTCACCCAGGCTGGAGTTAAGTGGTGCGATCTCAGCTCACCGCAACCTCCATCTCCCAGATTCAAGCAATTCTCGTGTCTCACCCTCCCTAGTAGCTGGGACTGTAGGCATGCACCATCACATTCAGCTAATTTTTTGCTATTTTTTTTTAAGTAGCCATGGGTCTTACCACTTTGCCCAGGCTGACCTTGAACTCCTGAGCTCAGGATTTGAGTTGTTTCCACATTTTGGCTACTGTGAATTTTGCTGCTAGAAACATTTGTGTACAAGTATGTAAGTGCCTGTTTTCAATTTCTTTTGTATATACCTCAGAGTGTGGAACTGCTGGGTCACATCATAATTTCACATTAAACTTTTTTTGAGGAACTGCAAAACTTTTCCACAGCAGCTGCACCATTTTATATTCCCATCAGCAATGTATGGAGGTTCCAGTTTTTCCACATTCTCACCAACGATTGTTATTTTCCATTTTTGCTATTGTTTTAATTATAGCCATGGTAGTGGTTAGAAAGCAGTATCTCATGGTTTTGATTTGCATTTTTCTAATGACTAATGATATTGAGAATCTTTTTATTTGCTCGTTGGCCATTTCTATATCTTCTTTGCAGAAATGTCTGTTCAAGTCCTATATACGCTTTTAATGATGTAGTTTTGGAACCTTTGAATGTATTGCCTAATTAAAACTTAAACAGTTTTTAAAATAAAAGTCATTTAACTGTTTTGGATCTTACTTTCTTCCTTTATACACTGTAGAGATTGGGCTAGATTGCAGTTGTCAACCTCGAAATTATTGATATTTTGGGCCAAATAATCCTTTTTTCTTTCTTTTTCTTTTTGTCTTTTCTGTTTTTGTTTTTGTTTTTTTTTTGAGATGGGGGTCTCACTCTCTCAGCTAGGCTAGAAAGCAATGGTTCCATCTCAGCTGACTGCAACCTTCACCTCCTGGGCTCAAGTGATCCTCCCATCTCTGCCCCTGAAGTGGCTGGAACCACAGGTGTTTACGACCATGCCCAGCTAATTGTTTCTATTTTGGGTAGAGACAGGTTTTCGCTATGCTGCTCAGGCTGGTCAACTCCTGAGCTCAAGCAATCTGCTTGCCTCAGCTTCTCAAAGTGCTGGGATTACAGACATGAGTGACCGTGCCCAGCCACAAATAATTCTTATTATGCGACTTGTCCTGTGCATAGTAGGTTGCTTAGTAGCACCCCTGGCCTCTACCTATTAAATGCCAGTAGCCCCAACCCCACCCAGGTTTGACAAGCAGAGGTATCTCCAGACATTGCCAAATGTCTCCTGGGGAGCACAGTTACCCTGAAAACCACTGGAGATCAATGGCCCCACAGGCCCCTGAACCTGGATCAGTTTACAGGTAGTGTTGTGGCTTTGCAAACAATTTTCAAAAACAAACAAAGAAAAATAATTAACATATCGTACATTTATTTTGATAAAGCCTCTAGACTAAGACCTCATGCATCTTTGCTTTTGCTTAGAGTGGAGTCAACTTAAAATACAAATACTGGTGGATCACCATGGGTCAGAAGCTCTGACTGGCATTTATTTTTGTATCTGATTATTAAAATGGAAAACAAATGTTAAATAAATGATATTTTTGTGTTTTGTAAATCAGATTCAATCTGTAGGGGAGAGTAGGTAATAAAAGAAGTCCGTGGATGAAGTAGCTGAAAGTAGATGATCCTCGCTTAAGTAGTCTTTCAACCTTGTTCTGTTTTTTGCCATGGTTCCACAGGGTGGCAGTGGTGAGTTTGGAGTAAGAGTCCTGTTTGCCACAGAAGCACTTCAAAGGTAATCAGTACAAACGGGACTTTGCTGTTTCCAAAACACGAAAGGAAACAAAACAAAACCTCATGGAATTTTCCCCATAGTATCCAGTACAGTCTCCCCCAACCTCCTTCATCCCTTAAATGTCTCCATTGAATCCAATTTTTAAAAATAAAGCTTATTCTACTTCCTCATCTATTATCTTGTTGCCAGAGGTATCTGACTTCCTCTTCTTCAAAACAAACCAAAGACCTAGACATATTAGTTGGATGCTCACCAACCTTTGCTGGTTACTCATGACTAGCAGCCTAAAACAAACTCCTTCATCTCTTTCCATTCTGTCCCACGAACCGCAAAGCTGGCCCTTGGGCCGCCGGCCATGCTTTTTCTCCCAACTACATGTACCTACGCAGAGTATTCTGACCATCTAGAAATCTCACCCCATTTGCTTTGCCTGAAAAATGCCTCCTCATCTAATCTCCATGGGCCAGCTCAAATGGACACTTCATATCTGAAGCTTTCTCTGACTGCCTCAGGTCACTAATTGTTCTGACACATAGGCTCGACACCACCTGTTTTAGCACTAACTATACTCTCTTTTAGAGAAAAGGTATTTTATTCATTAACTCCTTTGTTGCCACTACTAGTCATTCACTAGCACATAATAGGTTCCCTGGTACATAATGGCAAATTTCTGGAATGAATAAATTAATGAATAACTGAATTAAGAGACTTAGACTTTAAAAATTTGCACCAATTCAAACGTTATATATATAAAATATATAATATATATGCGCCAAAAAAACAAGGGGAATCAGGGTGTCCACCCTTCTTACTCAAAAGAATGGAATAAACTAACAGTAGAGTATTGCAAATGGAATTAGTGGCTGGATGTCGTGGCTCACACCTGTAACCCCAGCACTTTGGGAGGCTGAGGCAGGTAGATCACCTGAGGTCAGGAGTTCAAGACCAGCCTGGCCAACATGGTGAAACCCCATCTCTACTAAAAAAACACAAAATTTAGCTGGGGTGGTGGTGGGTACCTGTAATCCCAGATACTCGAGAGGCTGAGTCAGGAGAATTGCTTGAACCCAGGAGGTGGAGGTTGCAATGAGCTAAGATCATGTCACTGCACTCTGGCCTGGGTGACAAGAGCAAGATTCCATGTTTAAAAAAAAAAAAGGAATTATTTGCTTTTATGGAAGCAAGCAGAGCACTGGAGTCTGTAATTTTATCTATTGCCAAATTTACCAAGTGCTTGGTAATCTATGAATGTGTCTTTTGAAATTTTATTAGGTCTAATAATTTCTATTTTGAAATTTGTAATTTGTAATTTGAAATGAAACTAGCAGTTTCCTTTTACTCTGTAATCTAGCTAACCCTCTTATGGAACTGGCCCTTTTATGTCGGATTTCTTCCTGTGGCAAGGGAATCCTGATTGCTTTCAAAACATGTGTTGTCTGCATCATTAGTTTGGCACTTATTGGCTACAACTTTGAGAACTGTCATCTTCATTTGTGTATATACCCCCTCCCACCCCAAATTCACTGTAAGATGTTTGAGAGTGGTGAGCATATTTAGAGGTTTTTGTATTTCAGTGATAATCCAGCTTATTGCCTTATGCATGTATTGTTTACTTACTTTTCTCTCATTTACACTAGTAGAGGACATTGCCCAATATCTTAGTTGAAGTCTCTATAGTGTTACAAATAGACACTTATTTTTCACTCATGCAAAGTCCAAAAAAGGTATTCCTGCTCAGCATGTGGCTCTTCTCCAAGTGGTGATGTGGGACCAAGTCCCCTTTCACCAAGTGGCTTCTAAGGTCACCTTACTCATCTGCATCAAGACAGGAGGGTCAAGTACACAGAGAGAGGATCATTCACAGGAGATTTTTGTGGGCCAGGCCTAATGCGAGGCAAATTAGTCTTCACATTCTATTGGCTAGAACACAGTCACATGACTTCACCTTGTTCCAGGGGAAGCTGGGAACTGTAGTCTGTTAAGGTAGAAAAGGCAAATTGAACAGAGTGGTCTCTGCCACACTTGGAGAAAAATACTAATAATTAGGTTACTTTTTATAATTTTGCTTGCCCACATATGCCATCTATGCCATCTATTTTCACTCATTATTTCACCTTATTAACACTCATCTGTTTCCACTACATACTGATACTGTTATCAAGCTTTATTAGTTTATCACCTTTCTCTAGCCTGGGATATTTATCAACTTAATTCCAATACTAAAATAGCTACTGTTAACATTTTTAAAATATTTTCTCTGCACATAAATTTGTATGTATTTTAATATAATTGTAGTAATATACACTTTGTATCTTATTTTTACTTAACATTATAACATAAACATTTTCTCCTTCTTAGGAATGTTTCAGGTAGGGTCTCCCTCTGTTGCCCAGGCTGGAGTGCAGTGGCAAGATCTTGGCTTACTGCAATTTCTGCCTCCTGAGCTCAAACAACCCTCTCACCTTAGCCTCCCCAGTACCTGGGACCACGGGTGTGTGCCACCACCCCCAGCTAATTTTTTTGTATTTTTGGTAGAGACAGGTTTTGCAGTGTTGTCCAGGATGGTCTGGAACTCCTGAGCTCAAGTGATCCGCCCACCTTGGCCTTTCAAAGTGCTGGGATTACACGTGTGAGCCACCACGTGTGACCCCAGTAGCAACATTTTTCATGGCTGTATAGTATCTATGATCTACTTAGATATTATACCCTTCTTGTTGGGCATTAAGTTGTTTCTTCATTTGTTACTATTGTTGCCTGACTTCAAATTCTGACTCATTTCTTAGCTAAATGACCATGGGCTTTCTGGTTCTGGGTTCCTTATTTGTAAAGTGGGGCTGACTATACTGTCTACCTCCCATGGTTTGGGGGATTAAATTAGTTAATATGTTTAAAGCAGTAAAAGAGTTTCCTTCTTTCTGGAGACTTTCATTCATTCATTTTATTATTATTGAGACGGTCTCGCTCTGTCACCCAGGTTGGAGTGCAGTGGTGTGATTTGCCTCTCTGCAGCTCAATCTCCTGGGCTCAAGCGATCCTCCCACCTCAGCCTCCCAAGTAGCTGGGACTATATTCATGTGCCACCTCACCTAGCTAATATATATTGCAGAGCCTGGGTTTTGCCATGTTGCCCAAGATGTTCATTTATTAATTCCACAAATATTTATTCATTGTCACCCTGTGCTGGTCACTATTCTAGGGACTATGATACAAAAATTATGAAAGGAAGGAACTATCTAGTGGAGAAAACATACCAGAAATCAAAGAAATAATTCCATTACTATGCGCCATAGGGAGATGAACTTTGCCAGGAGCTAGAGAAATGGTTAAGTGGAAATCCAAACTGACTCAAGTCAGGAAGGCCTCATTTGCCTAAATTTGCCTACAGACCAATTTGCCAAATGACAAATGTTCAAAAAACGACCAAATGCCTAAAACATGTTTAGACCATTAACAGCAGAGGTTTCACCATCAGTGGCAAGGATAGAAGCAAAGCTCCAGTTTGTAAAAATAGAGAAGACAGCAAATTGTTTTTAATGGAAAGTCCACCCACAAACAGTAGGAAGTATCCTGAG
Source organism: Callithrix jacchus (assembly GCF_049354715.1). Lineage (NCBI taxonomy): Eukaryota > Metazoa > Chordata > Mammalia > Primates > Cebidae > Callithrix > Callithrix jacchus. Next base: position 98,932,056 of record NC_133510.1, on the reverse strand, counting down.
GTATGAAATACACTTGAAGTTGACATTCAACAGAGCTAACCTGATAACCCCCTGGGGGAAAGCAGCAGCAGCAAAATGACTGCAGTGACACTGCAGTGTAATGAAAATTTCAAAAGAAATCAGTAATTCAACAAATGTCTTTAGTGATTTGGACTTCTTCTGAAAGTCAGAGAAATCCTTTCTGAGGAGATGATATTTAATCTGGGACTCAAATGTGAGAGAAGGCCTAAAAAAACTCTTCTATAATTAATACTTGGACAACTCATATAGTACTTATTACAGACCATCCTTTATTATAGTACTTGGGACATGTACTTGATATCTTAATATGAGTTCTTTAGGTGCAAGGTACATAAAAGTTCACTAATTGTTTACAGATACATGTGAATTGAGTGTGGTGAGACAAACAGGTGTGTCTGTTGGATGACCCCTGAGGCCATCTCTGGGTGGCTTGACAATGGGCTGGCTAGGCTTGGTGGCTCCCTCTTCCCTCTAAAGGGGTTCCAAATGCACACAGTCCTGGACAATTGGCATTCCTAGCACTGGTGTGCAGTTCTCCTGAGCTCAGATGGTTTTCCCTCCTCATGCAAGGCTCTTCTCAGGAGGAGGGAGCAGGCAAGATTTCTGTTCTGGAACACAACCTTTGGAGTTTGTAGACATTCTGAGCTCACACACATGTGCCCCTGAGATGCCAATCCTGCTGCTGACCCTTCTTCTTGTAGATTCCTGACTGCACTGTGTGGCCTGAACCCTTCACACAATTGGGTGACATCCATGGTAGTATTTCACTCTGCCAACATTGAGTGAATGTACAAACAAAATTGAACAAAATGATGATCCAACTCAGCTGTGATCTAGATTATCCCAAAGGCATGCTATAGAATGGAGTTACAGGCGAAAAAGCAATAAAACCTTGTGTATTAGTCTGTTCTCATGCTGCTAATAATGACTTACCCCAAACTGGGTAATTTATAAAGGAGAGAGGTCTCATGAACTCACAGTTCCACATGGCTGGGGAGGCCTCACAATCATGGCAGAAGGTGAATGAGGAACAAAGTCGTGTCTTACATGGTGGCAGGCAAGAGAGTGTGTGCAGGGGAACTTGCCTTTATAAAACCATCAGACCTTGTGAGACTTATTTACTATCACCAGAACAGCACAGGAATTAACCACCCTATGATTCAGTTACCTCCCATCAGGTCTCTCTCCCGACAAATGGGGATTATGGAAGCTACAATTCAAGATGAGATTTGGATGGGGACACAGCCAAACCATATCACTTTGAAACTGCAGTCTTAATGCTTGTTTCTCTTCTTCCAAATAGGGAGGTCAACTGAAGATGCCACCTTTTGTTGAACATGTCACTGCTCTTTCTACTCTCAATTTAGATGTCCATGATACTTTCAGAGAATGAAAGCCTCACTAATGATAACCAGATATGTTGACTTTTTTTGGCCTCCACCTATAATAAATTAATTGCATATGCTTTCTGGCCATTAGAAAAGAAATTAATTAATTACTTTCATGGAAGGAAAGGTAATTTTTTTTTATTTTAAAACTATTTCAAACTTAAAGAAATGCTGCAGATATAGTACAAAAAGTGTTATTATCCTTCCTGAATTATTTGAGAGTAAGTTGCCAACACGATGCTTCATCACATCCAAATACTTTCATGTATATTTCCCACAAACAAGGTGCTGTGGTTTGAATGATGAGGTTCCCACAAAAATTCATGTTGAAACTAATCCCCAATGCAACAGTTTTATGAGATGTGGCCTTCAGAATGTGATTAAGTTCCACCTTCATGAATGGGATTAGCACCCTTGGAAAAGGGCTCAAGGCTGAAGGGAGCACTATCTTGCTTTTCCATCCCTTTTTCCATGTGAGGATACGGCATTCCTCCCCTCCAGAGGATGCAGCAATAGGGTGCCATCTGGAAACAGAGAACAGCCCTTAGCAGACACCAGTCCTGCTGCCATCTTGATCTTGGACTTTCCAGTCTCCAGAACCATGAGAAATAAACTTCTGTTGTTAATAAGTTACCCAGTCTTTGGTATTTTGTTACAGAAACACAAATGGACTAAGACACAAGGACATTTTCCTTTTTAAGCACTACCCAAAATCAAAATTGGGTATATTAACAATAACACACAACAACCTTTTAATCACAGATCTCATTCAAGTTCTGTGTTGTTCCATTAATGTCCTTTATAGCAAAAGTATCCAATTCAGGATCAGTGATTACATTTAGTTATCTTATCTCTTTAGTTCCATTCAACTAGATCTTTTCCTGACTTTCCTTGACTTTCATTACTTTGACACTTTTGAAGATTACAGGCTATTTGTCAGATATCTCCAAAGGATTTATTTGATATTTACTTATGATTACATTCAGTTTATGCATTTTTTGGAAGGGATGTCATCGAAGTAGTGCTGTGTTCTTATTGTTGCATCTTATTAGATAGCCTATATTTCTACTGGCTCCATTACTTGTGGTATTAACCTTGACTTCTTGATTAGGGAACTATCCGCTAGGTTTCTTCATTACAAAGTTATCTCTTAAAATTGTATTATTAAGAAGTATCTTGTGAAGGTACTTTGAGGCTAGGTAGTCATCTCATTCCTCCTCAAACTTTCACCCACTGCATATTAGCATCCACTGTATTTCTGGGCTAAATCAGTTACTTGTGCTGGCTGTTAAATGGTGATTTTCTGACTCCATCATTTCTTCTCCACTCATCAGTTGGCATTCCACTGTAAGAGAAGCTTTCTCCTTTTCCCACTTGTTTATGTCAGTATGGACTCATAGACCCTATCTCATTTAGTGGGTTAATCATGTCATGATTATTTATTTTTATGCCATTTATTTTAAGGACTCATGAATTTCTATTTTATTACCGTAGGGATTCATGAGCCCCACACATTGGGTGCCAGAACATAGGGAATACATGAGCCCCACATTGGGCACCAGAATGTAGGGAGCCAGCCCTACATCACCCATGGGTACCCTGAGTTTGGTGGCAACAAAGGAATAAGAAAAAGACAGATTAAGAGAGACAGTGGGACCAGGGGGCCATCACTTCTTACTAGAGGCAGTGAAGGCCCTGAGCTCTGATCATCCACTCTATTTATTGATTACAGTCACTTTGATCTATAGGGTAGGGGTGGAGTGAATCAGTGAGCCAGAACTGGTGTATCATTCTAAGGACTGGTAACAGTGGTGGTTTGGGAATTTCACAAAACAAGAACGTGGTTATCTTTAGCTTATTATCTATCTACAGCTGGTGGAACATGGACCTGAGCCTACAAGTCTGGCTACATCATAGTGCTATGAAGGGGTTACAGTCCTTGAGCACAATGTTTATGGTAACAAAGCCTAGGTCACCCTGCACTGGAACATGAGGCATGGAGAGGCCTTCCTCCTCAGAGGCCTCCTGCGGCCTTCTGCAGTTTGTTGTTCCTTGTTTATATGTTACTCATAACCAATTTATGTAGGCACTCTGTAAGTCCTTTCTCCTTTGCTATTTCTCCCAACAATTTCTTTACAATCTTACAATTGTATGAATGTGTAATCTGTTACTATTGCTATTTCTGTGCCTTGTCACATATTTGGATGGGGGAGCCCCCATTAAGCTATCTTCTGTGTTCTTTTGACATGTCATCATCATTCTTTGAGTGTTTCCTTATTTTCTGTCCCAATAAGACATTCCCTGTCCCAACACCGAAATCAGTCAATTCTCCAAAAAGACCTGCTTCATTTTAGTGGAGAATGGCATTTAGAAAATGAAAGATTCGTCTAGATAATAGGCATGCTCCTTGGTAAGGGGGTGTTGGTGCTTCCAGGCCCTCTCACTGGACGAAACTAGAGAACGTATGTATGTGTATACACACATACGTACATGCATACACAACCATATCTATACTTGTTTCAATATCTCTGTTGAAAATTCCAGTTCAACACCACATGGCTTATTTTAGTTTTTTCAGTTTCTGTATTTTTAGTCCCTTCCCCAAAAGTTAGAAAACTGTCTCCCTTCATCCTCAATTTTTCTACTTACCTGATTGATCCCCTCCATGTAACCGAACTTCCATCACCACTGCCATCCCCCATCCCACCCAACCCTACAAGACAGCCTGGCTTGACTCTAACAGCCTGAACTGGGCCACCACTCCAGAGTCCTCTGACTTCCCCATTCTCACTTTGCTCAGCCCCACCTTGTACTTTTACACAGAATTATTCAGAAAGGAAGGAGAGATAGAAGCAAACTATAAATCCCCTTTAAGTTGATGTTTATAATAAAAACTAATACAAAAGAAAAAATACACAGGAAAAGAACTTTATTTTTCCTGGACACCTTCCAGTTGTTTCAGCACACCAGTATTCCAAGTAAATAAAAAAATTTTAGTCAAGCTTTATTATGTGATACTATTTTAATGTGAATATTGTGAGGAAGAGCTATTTTTATTCTTTTCCACTTTCCTTTTCTCTTTCCATTTCTATTGTTTTTTATTTTTTTTAGAGGGAGTCTGCTCTGTTGCCAAGGCTGGAGGACAGTGGTGTGATCTCAGCTTACTGCAACCTCCACCTTCTGGGTTCAAGCGATTCTCCTGCCTCAGCCTCCTGAGTGGCTGGGATTACAGGCATGCACCAACACGCCCAGCTAATTTTTGCATTTTTAATAGAGTCAGGGTTTCAGTATGTTGGCTAGGCTGGTCTCGAACTCCTGACCTCAGGCGATCTGCCCTGCTCAGCTTCCCAAAGTGCTAGGATTACAAGCATGAGCCACCAAGCCTGGCCTTCCACTTCTATTCTATCTTTTCTATTTCATGGGTGTCTGAAATAAAAGCAAAGGAATGATGTCACAAATTTATTTAGTAAAATGCACATTACTAGAAAAATCAATTGAGAAATGTGTGACTTAAGGTAAAAAGATCTCTTATCAAAAAAATTATATATTCAATATCTTAAAAGTTAGATGTTCATAACTATGGTGATTAACTTTTAGAAAAAAACCTGTTATTTATCAGCATATTAAAGTCTTACTGAAGTAAAGTAAAAAGGATAGGCTGGTAAATTTAATGCAAATTAAAGCAAAAAGATTAAGATTGAGAGAGGGAGCTTTTATTTATGGAAGGAGACTTAGGACTGAGGAAAGAGCTTATGGAGGGTAATTAGGCTGGAATTATCCTCAGCTATGATTCACAAAGATCCAAATTAATGATGGTTTAAACCAGTTGAATCATACAGTTTGTATATTTGTCCCCCTAAATCTTATGCTGTTGAAATGTAATCCCCAGTGTTGGAGGTAGGGCCTGGTGAGAGGTGTTTGGGTCAGGAGGGCAGATTCTTTATGGCTTGGTGCTGTCCTCATGATATTGAGTGAGTTCCTGTGAGATCTGGTTGTTTAAAAGTGTGCAGCGCCTCCCAGTCCTCTCTCTCTTGCTCCTCCTTCTGCCATATGAGACGCCATTCCCCCTTTGCCTTCTGCCATGGTTGGAAGCTTCCTGTGGCCTCCCCAGAAGTGGATGCCAGCGCTATACTTTCTGTACAGCCTGTAGAACCATGAGCCAATTAAACATCTTTTCTTACAAATTACCCAGCCTCAGGTATTTCTTTGCAACACAAGAACTGCCTAACAAAAAGAAAGTTTATGACCTCTTCTGTAAAGGTGAATAAAGGTGAACAGTTCAATACTGGGATGGTGCTCTGCTCCTTGAAATCTTTAGAGACCTGCCTGCCCCTAGCTTTTGTCTGCCCTCTTAGGCTATGCCCCTCATCTTCCTCATCCAAGACGGAGCTGTAACTACCACATACATAGTCAAAGGGTTAAATGGAGGAAGAAGGGAAAAAAGGACAAGCACCAGCTATCTTTAAAGGAAATTTCCTGGAAGCTGCTGCACAATTCTTTTCCTTATAGCATGTTGACCAGAACCTGGTCACTTGGCCACACTGGCTGCAAGGGAGGCTGGAAAAGGATTCTTGTAGTCCTGGTGGCCCTATGCCTTGCTGAGAATCAGGGTTTTAACACTAGTAGGCTGTTTGGGGTAGGCAACCATTGATCTCTATTGCCAGAGGGTCTACTGGATGTTGTCTATTTTCTTATAGTAAAATGGGTTAAACTGGCCTGGTGCATGGCTCATGCCTGTAATCCCAACACTTTGGGAGGCTGAGCCAGGCAGATCATTTGAGGTCAGGCATTCAATACCAGCCTGGAAAACATGGTGAAACCCTGTCTCTACTAAAAAAAAAAAATAGCTGGCTGAGGTGACAGGTGCCTGTAATCCCAGCTACTCAGGAGGCTGAGGCAGGAGAATCACTTGAACTTGGGAGGCAGAGGTTGCAGTGAGCTGAGATCACACCATTGCACTCCGGCCTGGGCAACAAGAGTGAAATTCCACCTCAAAAAAAAAAAAGTAAAACAATAATTTAAAATAATATTTACAAAGATTCTAATGACATGAAAAATACAAGACATATATATGTAAATAAATACTAATAATATTAAATGAAATATGGACACTTGTATCTATGTGTCTAGAAAAACATACTAAAAAGAAACACCTGAATATTATTAGTTGTTATTTTTTGGTTATAGGATTTGGGATGGTTAAATTTGCTTTATAATTTCTTGGGTTTTCCATTTTAAAAAATTTTGCCATTAGAAACTGTAGCATTGATAACAGGAGATTATTTTTAAACTCAGTTAGCTTTAGATTTTTAACAATGATAAATGCTATGCCTATAACTGTTCATAATTATGTTCCATAGAATGGATTTACAGAATATGATCACCATAACCCTGAAGTCACTTGCATACACACTAATTTAAAAATGTAAATATTCACTCAAAAAGATACTCATCTGGCTGGGCACCGTGGCTCACACCTGTAATCCCAGCACTTTGGGAGGCCAAAGCAGGCAGATCACGAGGTCAGGAGTTTAAGACCAGCCTGGCCGACATGGTGAAACCCCATCTCTACTAAAAATACAAATATTAGCTGGGCATGGTGATGAGTGCCTGTAATCCCAGCTGCTGGGGAGGCTGAGGCAGGAGAATAGCTTCAACCCAGGAGGCAGAGGTTGCAGTGAGCTGAGATTGTGCCACTACACTTCAGCCTAGGTGACAGAGTAAGACTCCATCTCAAAAAAAAAAAAAAAAAAGAATATATTCATCTGAGAGATTAGCCCGTGAATATTTCCTTTAAGAGGTGGTGGAAATATATTCATTATTAAGGTTAACATTGTTAACATTAGATAAGAACAGTCTAAACAAAATCTCGGATTATTACAGTAGCTAGGTACTTGGGTATGACCATGGCAAGAGAGGGCTTCCCCACTACACACACACCAGATGTGTCCAGGGACCATCCCGTGATGGTCAGGCGGTTGTTAACTGTTTCTCTAAAGTAACAATTGGTCACACCTGGCACCAAAGAAAGGCAGTCTCTTAACAGATAGAAAGCACTTGACACTGGTGATCAGCAGCTTCCAGATGAGATCTCAGCACTGGATGAGTAAAGAGAAGTAACGCAAGACCTCGGAAGCCTGCCAAGGTATCAAACCCCAAGTGAAAAGTTGAAACTGCATGCTGGTCTTTCAAATCACCCTCTGGGCCCTCTTCCAAGTGTACTTTCCTTCCTGCTCTAAAGCTTTTTTTTTTTTTTTTTTCTGAGATGGAGTTTTGCTCTTGTTACCCAGGCTGGAGTGCAATGGCGCAATCTCGGCTCACTGCAACCTCCGCCTCCTGGGTTCAGGCAATTCTCCTGCCTCAGCCTCCTGAGTAGCTGGGATTACAGGCACGCGCCACTATGCCCAGCTAGTTTTTTGTATTTTTAGTAGAGACGGGGTTTCACCATGTTGACCAGGATGGTCTCAATCTGTTGACCTCGTGATCCACCCGCCTCGGCCTCCCAAAGTGCTGGGATTACAGGCTTGAGCCACCGCGCCCAGCCTGCCCTAAAGCTTTTAAATAAACCTCCACTCTTGTTCTAAAACTTGCCTCAGTCTCTCCTTCTGCCTTCTGCCCCTCAGTGGAATTGTATCTTCTGAGGAGGCAAGAATTGAGGCTGCAGACCCGGATGGATATGGATTCTTTATCCCCAGCATGACTATATACACAGGTAACATTAACCATTCTGTTATAGTCAAAATCATCCAGCAGAATTTCAGAATCTTGCAAAAGTTGACTATATGTACCATGTGGTCTTTTCCTTAAACCTCCCTCCCCACCGCCTTTTTTATTTTTTTTGAGACAGAGTTTCACTATTGCTGCCCAGGCTGGAGTGCAATGGTATGATCTCAGCTCACTGCAACCTCTGCTCCCGGGTTCAAGTGATTCTCCTGCCTCAGCCTCCTGAGTTGCTGGGATTACAGGCATGCACCACCACACCTAGCTGATTTTGTATTTTCAATTGAGACGAGGTTTCTCCATGTGGTCAGGCTGGTCTAGAACTCCAGATCTCAGGTGATCCACCTGCCTTGGCCTCCCAAAGTGCTGGGATTACAGACGTGAGCCACTGCTCCCAGCCCCCCTGCCTTTTTTTTTTTTTAAGACAGTGTCACACTCTGTGGCCCAGACTAGAGAGCAGTGGTGTGATCACAGCTCACTGCAGCCTCAAGCTCCCGGGCCCAAGTGACTCTCCCATCTCAGTCTTCCAAGTGGCTGGAACTACACCCACCACACACATTTTAAAATGTGTTATAAAGACAGGGGTCTCACTACATTGCCTAGGCTGGTCTTGAACTCCTGGGCTTAAGCATCTCGTCTTAATCTCTCAAAGTTCTGGCATTACAGGCCTGAGCCACTGCACCTCTCTCCTTCTCTCTCCTCCTTCTTCCCTCTCTCCTCCTTCTTCCCTCTCTCCCTCTCTCTCTCCACCCTCTCTCCCTCTCTCTCCACCCTCTCTCCCTCTCCCTCTACACCCCCTCTCCCTCTGTCCTCCCTCTCTACCCTCTCTCCTCCCTTTCTTTCTCAGATTGCACACACACACACTTCAAAGACTTTAAGCACACTTCAGCAGTAAACAAGGAAGCTGGCATTAACTCAAGCCCACACATTCCCTGCTTTCTGAACATTAGAACATCCTGAGCCACAGTCTCTTCTGCATCTGAGAAAGTTTCCAGTATTTACCCATATTTCTGGCTGAGTTAACTCTCTCCTGCTGGGCAAGAAGAAGAAAGTGAGATGAGATGGGGTGAAGAAATGTGTAGAATGTGGCTTTTAAACCAATTATCTTCACCTATCCAAATAGGAACAGGACAGATATCTAGCCTTCCCTGAGTATGTAACTGGGTTTTTTCTTGGATGTTGTGGGTTCTTGGCCTCCAGCCTCTTAAGGAATAAGCCGTGGGGCCACTATAGGTGGACCATATGCTTGTAAAGTGAATATTGGACCCCAAAAGTGTTGCAGAAAAGTGATTTTATTTAGGTGAAGAAAAGAGAAGGAAAGGAGAAGAGAAAGGCTTCCATGAAGAGTGTGGAAGGGGATTCCAGAAGGGAAGATCCCGGAGGGAGCTCCCACCATGTGGGAGGGGATTCCAGAAGCTGGAAATCCGGCACAGGTGATGGAGCACGGACGTTTATCCTGGGAGAAACCCTCACCTTCTCCAAGACCCTGGGCCAATGAAAGGAGTTCCTTAGAACTTCCGCTGGAGTGATTGACTTTTAGTTTTTCCCGCGCCTGTGAAATTCAAATATATACCGTTGAATCTCCCGGATGGAGAGAGATGGGAGGGGGGCATGGCACTGGGAAATTCTTGCCCTTAAAGCTACGCCCCCCTCATGGACCCCCAAAGAGAACACATTCCCTCAAGCAGATGGGCTGAAGTAGGTAGTGAAGATCCTCTTTTTATTTGGACATAACATTTGAAGTAGTTTCAGAGTGAAGAATGAAAGATTGTTTCCCTATTGCTGTTCTAAGCCTCAGTAGCTGCGATTACAGGTGCTACCATGCCTGGCTAATTTTTTTGGTATTTTTAGTAGAGACGGGTTTCACTGTGTTGACCAGGCCATTCTCAAATTCCTGACCTCAGGTGATCCACCTGTCTTGGACTTCCAAAGTGCTAGAATTACAGGCATAAGCCACTGCACCTGGCCAATTTATTATTTATTTTAATTATTATCTGTTTGCCTTCACTAACATATAAGGTCTAGGAGGTCAGGAATTGGCTTTTTAATTCATTGCTGGATATCCATTTGCCGAAACAAATGCCATGTACATCATAAGCAATAATTCTATTTTTAATGAATAAGTAAAACAAAGGAATTGGTAATCCTGCTAGATTATGTGCCAGTCAGATCACCTTAAGGTATTACCGTCAGGCCAGGCCCTACTTGGAGAGGAATATTGACACGCTGACAAGTGGTTTTTAAGTGTATCCTGGGCAGAATGATTGAAGAAACTCTGATTGTTTGGTTTGGGAAAGAGAAGGGAGGTGGGGATAGAAAAGCTTGTCTATCTTAAAATATTCAACCCTCTTAAAACATTAAAAAGCCTTTCATATGAAAAATATTTGGGCTTATAACCTGTGCCAAAGGATGAAAATTGTTGACTTTTGCTCAGCCTAAGAAAGAACTTGATCGCATTTAGAGCTGCACAAAAATTGAATGGGCTTCCCCCCATCGCCTTGCTCTCTCTCTCTCTCTCTCTCCATATATGTGTGTGTGTGTGTGTGTGTGTGTGTGTGTATTTTTTTTCTCCATTTATCTTCCTTGATATATATGAAAGAATTGGCTTTTTAATTCACTGCTGGATATCCACTGCCTAAAAAAAATGCCGTGAATAAGTAAACAAAAGTATTGATAATCCTACTAGATTATGTACCGGTCAGATTACCTTTGAAGTATTTTGGTCAGGCGAGGTCCTACTTAGAGAGGAATATATCCTTGATATATCTTAATATATACATATAGAGGAATAGATATATTGTTTCTTATTCCTCTTGGACCATTTTAAGGAGAAAACACTTATTGGGATATAAAGGTGATATAAGTGTCTGATGAGTAAAAAGATTCTGAAGGTTTCTTTCAAACTTGAGGTCTTATGATTCAGTAAATATAGTAACATAGTTTTTATTTTTATAATTTTCTCACTGGTTCATCACCAGAGAAGAGGCCAATATAGGGACAAAGAAGAATATTATGATCTGATATAAAATAATACACATTTTGAGGACAGTCAAAAGTTTTGCTTACCAGAAATGGTATGACAAAGAAGAATATCATGATCTGATATAAAATAATACACATTTTGAGGACAGTCAAAAGTTTTGCTTACCAGAAATGGTATCTTCCATTCATTTCCCAGAAAGCTAGAAGATTAACCATTCAAAATTAATTGCTTTGGGTTGAAACTGATAGTAAACCTTCTATTTATTCAGGACAATGCTCAATAGAAAAAAATGTAAATTGAGGGTAACATCAAGTAAGAAAACAATCTAATTTTAGAAAAAAAATGAGAGAGACAGAGAGAGAGAGATAAAATATCCTAAATCAATGCAGCTTAGTATTATCGAGATCATGGAATATAAACAAAATATTAAGGAATATATTGATAATCTGGTAAAATCAATAAGTTCCTTCCTTTCTTCCATCTTTTCTCTTACTGTTTCTTCTTTCCCTTTCTATCACTTCTCTCCTCTTTCTTTCCCATTCTTCAGTAAGTATCCATTTATCACTGACTGTATTATAAGCTCTGGGAATATAATGACTAACAAATAGAGACATAATTCCTTCCTACTTGGACCTAGGAGGAGCCAGTTAACAAGAGGAAGAAAAAAAGACTTTAAAGACCAAGAAAGGAAGGGGCAGTAGAAAACCAGTGAACAGAGGGGAAAAGGGCAGCATCATTTGCTTATTTTTTTCTACTTCATCCCACTCCATTCCTTGTATAGTTTTCCTTGCTTGGTGCTATCTTATTTCAACTTCTGCTAAAACCCATGCAATTATCATCCAAGTGTTCTTCTGATAGTATAGCAAGTTCATTCATTTAATTCTTTTCAATGAATTATTTTTAAATATGATCATTTTTCCCCAGGAAGAGAGGAAGATAGTAAACTGACAGTGGAGAAACCTGGAAGACATTGCCTTGACGAAGTCATGAAGGTTAGTGTCATCAGTGATGTCCTGAGGGTATCATGTCACCTGCCAGATTTCTACCCTTTCCCTGGACAGTTAATGATGAGAAGACCACCTCTGAAGTCAAAGGAAATTTTTGTTCATGAGGGACTTTGAGAAGTCTTGGGTTCTCTTGAATGTTACTCGCTTTCCCCTGAAACCCATTCCTCTCCCATCCCTGCCGTCTGCTGGGGATGCTCTCTGATCACTTCGACTTTGATTAAATGGGTTTGGCCTACTGGCTGGGGCCATTTTCATCACCATCATGTTTAACACAAGTAGCTTTTAAATCACTTTCATTTAAATTATGGAGTATTTCAAACTGCAGAAAAATGCCAAAAATAATATGACCGTGTAAAACATACTCCAGCCCTGATTTAAAACGCTGTAACATTTTGCCGTATTTGCTCTGCCCCTTTGCCCCTGACTTATTAAAAAAATATAGATGTCCCACATCCACATCCCGTTTCCAACCTGTTCCTCTGAAAAGAACTACAGGCTGTATACCTGGAGTTGAAATTGACTATACCCATCTTCAGCTTTTCTAGACACTGCTGAATTGTTCTTTAAAGTTGGCTTATATTAATCAGGGTTCTCCAGAGAAACTGAATCAAGAGGATAGATAGAGATATGTAGACATGGGTGTGGATATGTATATAAATGTAAATATGGGTATAAATAAGATTTATTTTATAGAATTGGCTCACATGGGCCGGGCGCGGTGGCTCAAGCCTGTAATCCCAGCACTTTGGGAGGCCGAGGCGGGTGGATCACGAGGTCAAGACATTGACACCATCCTGGTCAATATGGTGAAACCCCGTCTCTACTAAAAATACAAAAAAAAAAAAAAAATTAGCAAGGCACGGTGGCACGTGCCTGTAATCCCAGCTACTCAGGAGGCTGGGGCAGGAGAATTGCCTGAACCCAGGAGACTGAGGTTGCGGTGAGCCAAGATTGCGCCATTACACTCCAGCTTGGGTAACAAGAGCGAAACTCCATCTCAAAAAAAGAATTGGCTCACATGATTGTGAGCTGGTGGGATGGGCCAGCAGGCTGGAGATTCAGGTAAGAGTTGCTGTTGCAGTCTTGAGTCTGAAACCTGCAACGTGGTCCAGCAAATGGGAAACTCAGGCAGAATTTGGATTTTGGAGTCTTGAGTCCAAAATTATTCTTTCTTGAGTCTTTGCTCCTAAGGCCTTCAGCTGATTAGATGAGACCCACCCAGATTATGGAGGATAATTGACTGTACTCAGTATCTGATGATTTAACTGTTAATCACATCTAAAAAAAATACATTCACAACAACATTTAGACTCATATTTGACCAAACAACTGGGCATCTTAGCCTAGCCAAGCCGACACATAAAATTAATTCTAATTGCTGGGTGCAATGGCTCATGCCTGTAATCCCAGCATTTTGGGAGGCAGAGGTGAGTGGATCTCTTGAGGTCAGGAGTTTGAGACCAGCCTGGCTGACATGGCAAAAACTTGCCTCTACTAAAAATACAAAAATTACCCAGGCATATTGGTGGGCACCTATAATCCCAGCTACTCAGGAGGCTGAGGCAGGAGAATCACTTGAACCTGGTAGGCAGAGGTTGCAGTGAGCCAAGTACGTGCCACTGCACTCCAACCTGGGCAACAGAGCAAGACTCTGTCAAAAAAAAAGTTAACTGTCATAGGGTTCTACCAGTTTATACTCCCACCATCACCTTTGAGAGTTCTTGTTGCTTGATATCCTTAACAATCCTTGGAACTTACAAAGGTTTTAATTTTGGTAATCTGCTTAGTGTGAATTGGTATCTTGTTTAACTTTGGATTTTTATATTTTCCTGACTACTAGAAAATGGAGTATTGTTGTGTTTACTTATTGGTCTAGGTTTCCTCTTCAGCTGATTGCCTATTTAAATCTTGTTCATTTTAGATCGGGTTCTTTCACTTTTTCTCATTGACCTATACGACTTGATAATTCTGGATGAAAATGCTTTGCAGATTATTACAACTTTCTTTTCCTAGACTAATGGTTCTCAACATTAGCTGTACATTAGACTCACTTGGGGAGCTCTTAAAACTCCAGGTACTTTGGCTGTACCTTCGACCAATTAAAATCAAAATTTTGGGAGGTATAACCTAGGATCAGTACTTTTCAAAGCTCCCCAGGTGCTGCCTGGGTGCTTCTGAGAAACACTGTTCTGCCGGGTGCAGTGGCTCATGCCTGTAATCCCAGCACTTTGGGAGGCTGAGGTGGGCAGATCACAAGGTCAGGAGTTTGAGACCAGCCTAGCCAACACAGTGAAACACTGTCCCTACTGAAAATATGAAAATTAGCTGGGTGTGGTGGTGCTCACCTGTAAACCCAGCTACTCAGGAGGCTAAGGCAGGAAAATCGCTTGAACCTGGGAGGTGGAGGTTGTAGTGAGCCCAGATCATTGCACCATTGCACTCCAGCCTAGGCGACAGAGTGAAACTCCAAACAAACACACAAACAAACAGCACTGTTCCAGACTAAGGCAGTAGGGTCTCTGCCATACAGAAAATTTTAATTTTAATGTTTCTGATACCTTTATTTTCTTTTATAGTTTCTGCTTTTTGTTTTATTTAAATTTTTCTATATTTGATACTATTAAAATATTTTACTATATCTTCTTCTCCCTATCTCTTTTGTGTATGAAAATTCTTACAGTGTTGTGACAAGGATTTTTCTAAACAGATGACTAAAACTCTTGTTTTGACAGATTGACAACCTCCTTTTTTTCCATTTGTCATTACAGAACCAAGGAAAAGTAATTTTAGTAAAAATTGTGCAAAATACTTATTTTTATGATGTGGCTATAAGTGAGAAGGAACTGTTGGTTATAATCATTGTGTTCCAATTTTAGAGCTTCATTTTCATCTGTATTAATATCAAAACTTTTGAAGGGTGATGGTTTGACTGCTATGCTCTAATTCAGCTTCAGAAAGAGTTATTAATCATATGTCTGGTTCCAGTAGAAGTATTTTAATTACCATTGACTAAACTGGGGAAGAAAAGCTACTGATAAAAACAGAAAGTTAAACTACATCAGTGAAGTGACTAATTATTGCTGGCTCTAACTGTGAACACAAGCGAGATTATTATAAAGTAGGGAGATGGTGGATCTGAAGAAGCCTAGGATGAAGTAGCGCTAGATATATTTCATGCGTGAGCACCGTTGAGTGTGCACTTGCTTCTTTCTTTGTGACTAAAACCAGAAAAAATAAACATATCTGTGATGCTTAATACTGAGTGTGAACTTGGTTGGATTGAAGTATGCAAAGTATTGTTCCTGGGTGTGTCTGTGAGGGTGTTGCTACAGGAGGTTAACTTTTGAGTTATTGGACTGGGAAAGGCAGACCCATCCTCAATCTCAGTAGGCTCCATCTCATCAACTGGCACTGCAGCCAGAATAAAAGCAGGCAGAAAAACATGGAAAGACTAGACTGGCTTAGTCCTCCAGCCTGCATCTTTCTCCCATGCTGGACGCTTCCTGCCAGCGAACATCAAACTCCAAGTTCTTCAGCCTTGGGACTCGGACTGGCTTCCTTGCTCCTCAGCTTGCGGACGGCCTATCGTGGGATCTCACCTTGTGATTGTGTGAGTTAATACCCCTAAAAACTCCCCTTTCTTTATTTGTACATCTATCCTATTAGTTGTGCCTCTCTAGAGACCCCTGACTAATACAGTATCTTTACTGCTCTCTTCAGCGTTGTTAGGAACATGTTGCTTCTTACTGTTTTGTTCTTCTTTCCTTTCCATGCAACCCACGTGACTTCTAAGTTTTCTTATTTTCTGTAAAACAAAATTTGTTTGTCAACATTTCTTTGCTGCTTCTTGTACTTGCCAAGAGTTTTGGTTGTATATAACAGCAACCTAAGTCAAACTAGCTTAAGCCAAAAAAAAAACACCCCTAATTATAGTTTTTGTTTTCATTTATGTGTGTATTCAGGGAAGGAAGCTATTGTTTAGAATCATTTACTAGTGCCTGAAAGAAATCTGGAAGCAAGTCAAGGAAAACAAAATATGATTTACAGGAAAAAAGTAAAGTTGTTTGCTTTCTGAATGGCATTTTACCAGATACGGGTGCTTTTTGGTTTCCCTAGCAGTACTGAACTACTTTCCTTACACAAGGACTCTCAATGGTTTAAAGCTCACAATCTCAGCACTACTGACTTTTTAATGTGGTAAAAATATATATAGTATAAAACTCACCATTTGAATCATTTTAGGTATACAGCTCAGTAACATTAAGTAGTGACATTATTGTGCAACCATCACCACCATCTGCCCTCAGAACTTTTAAACTGTCGACATTTTGGACTGAATAAGTCTTCTTGTTGGAGTGGTGGTAGGGTCTGTCCTATACACTGTAGGGTGTTTAGCAGCATCCTTGGCCTCTACTCATTAGATGCCAATGGCATCTCCACCCTCTCTCACTCCCACCCTGTCCTGAAAATCAAAAATGTCTCTAGACATTGCCAAATGTCCCCTTGGAGGCGAAGTCACCCATAGTTGAGAACCACTGATTTCAAGGGGAAGAATTTCTATTGTAAGTTGTGCCATTTTAACTTTGAAGAAATAACTTCGGAAAAATGCATTATGGGCATTCATTAATACCAGACACAGAACTATTTGTGACTTGACTATGTACCAGATCAATTGTGCTTTCAGTAGTAAACAAATAGAGCATTTAATTGTCAGAACAGTGATAACATAATTACTCTGATTGGCATTGCTGCAGAATAGCTAAGACTAATCAGAAATAGTCTAGATTGGAAATGACAGCTTTACATGCATGACTGAATGTGTATGGCTAAAAAATTGCTGAAGTATAAGGTTAAGAAGTTTATTTTAGTGTTTATCATAATTACTGCATGTTTTATAGAGTGACATCGACTGGCTTGCGGAAAATAGCAATTCTGTGTCATTCTCATACAGAAAGAGTATCTTCTGTGAAGAGTTATTACTTTATTTCATCTTGTTGTACCAATATATGCTGTAGTTATAGTGAACAAGACAATATAGGCAAATATTTGAGGGATATATTAATTGAATGCCAGGTAATGTGAAAACAAAGCCAGATATGATTCTGCATTCAATTCTATCCAATGCCTAAAATGAAGAATCCCGAGTAGTACATCAGCTTTTAAGGCACTCGAGAACATTTTTGCATGCATTGTAGAAATAATGTGACCCATTATTGTCTTAAGAAATGAGGCACTTAATTGTTATTCACAATGTTCCAAAGAGCTGATATTTGTCCTTAGATGTGAGAACCAATTAAGATAGAAAAAGTCAGCTTTATTCTATGCAAAATTACTTCCATTATTTATTTCTAGCAATTATCAGGATATATTAGGTATAGCTGCTACAATATGGAAGATAAAAATTTTAAAATATTAAATTGGTTCCATTGATATTTGCAGAAGTCCCTTGACCAATCCAGGCCTTAGTTTTGCATTAGTCAAATTCAGGGATTGAGAGATAATGTTAGGGATCTTCCCAACTTTAAGATAGTATTATTTTCTTTCTTTCTTTCCTGCCTTCCTTCCTTCTTGCTTCCCTCCCTCCCTCTCTCCTTCCTTTCTCTCTCTTTTTCTCCATTTCTTTCTTTTCCTTCCTTCCTTTCTTGCTCTTTCTCTCTCTTTCTTTCTCCTTTTTTCCTTCCTTTCTCCCTCCCTCCCTCTTTCTTTCTTTCTTTCTTTCCTTCTTTCTTTCTTTTTTTCTTTCCTTTTTCTTGAGACAGAGTCTTGCTCTGTCACCCAGGCTGGAGTGTAGTGGCATAATCTCGGCTCTCGGCAACCTCCACCTCCTGGGTTCGAGTGATTCTTGTGCTTCAGCCTCCCTAGTAGCTGGGATTACAGGCGTCCACCACCATGCCCAGCTAATTTTTGTATTTTTAGTAGAGACATGGTTTCACCACGTTGGCCAGATTGATCTTGATCTCCTGACCTCAAATGATCCACCCTCCTTGGCCTCCCAAAGTGCTGGGATTATAGGCATGAGCCACTGCACCCACCCATGATGGTATTATTTTCTTATAGTTTAAATTAATAACTGGAAAGGATGAAGATTAAAATAAAGAATATCCTTTGATTTGTAACTATGCTTTCAATTATACAAATAGTCAAAGTAAAGGACAGGCCAGCTTTTTAGTTTAAGCAACAATGAAGTCTTTGTGTAGGTAAAGCTCTCAGTAGTTTCCCACATGCGTTGAGGAGGTGAGATGGTGCAATATAATTATTTTTAAAACATACACTGTAAAATGAGGTTTTGAAAGCATGTGAATACTTACATATTGATTTCAAAGTAGAGTGGAGCAAGTAGAAATGTGACAGATTAAGAAGATAAACAAAAACTGGTTCAGCTTTCTGCCTGATTACCTGATTGTAGGTAACAGGCTAGATTATTGAGTAGTACAGAGGATAAAATATGTTGGTATAAAATATTTTACTTCTTATTCCTTTATCCATCATCATATATATTTAATAAAAGGTTTCATCTCCCCATCAGTACATGTTCTGTTTTGGAGAAAAACTAGATTGCTCTTGGATATATAGAAAAATAATATTCATCATGATGATTGCCATTTATGGAGCACTTCCGTGACAATGCTTTATGTTCATTAAGTCATTTCATCCTTATAGCCACTCTGTAAAACGGGTATTATTAGCTAGAATTCCTAAGTAACTTGCTCAAGATCTCACAAAGAATAAATCACAGAGCCAGGATCCGTCTCCTTAGCTTTTCTAACCCAAACTGTAAGAACTTCAGGAAGAAACAAACAACAAAACAAAACAAAAAATAAACACCTTAATTCTTAAAGCTACATATAGTTGACCGCCTCCGTAAGACAGTGAAAAATCCCTATGTTGCAGCCTGAGAGGGAATTATTTTGAGACCTGTGACTGCCAACTTAATTACCCATACACATGACTTCGGGATAGTATCAGATTCACCTGTTGATCTCTGAAGTAAGTTTTGATGAGTGGTCAAAATTAAGATCATTCTGATGGTAGAAGGTCTGCAAGGCTTTATTTCATTCCCTGTCTGAAAGCAGACAGAGTGCCTGCAGAGAATCCTGGGAGTTTAAATTAGAGGAAGACTTTCTTAGCTTCTTACAAACCTCGCCCTCTCTTTTGAATGGTAGTCCTTCAAAGGCATGCTTAAAGAATAGACATTTTCCCACGGTCCCCTGCTGATTCTGAATGAACAGATTCTCAGCCCCCCGCTGAGAATATATTGTGGGGAATATATTGTGTATCCCCATCTCTACCCTTTACTAAGAGCCTTCATAAAAACTTGCTTAGAAGACAAATGGCACTGCAGAACCTCTGACAACTCATTAAGGAAGGATACAGTAGGTTTCTGCCAACGATCGCTACTGTTTTAATGTGACCTAACAGCAGTTTTGTCATGATGGAAGAAGGAAGGGATGCTGCCAAGAATGACTGCCTTTGGTCAAATGCAGCTTAATGTCTCCTTGGACTGTTTATAAAGAGAGAAGTTGTGAAGAAGTCAACATATAGATTATCTATGGTATGTTGCTTTCACACATGCTGCTTCCTCTGCATAGAATGCCTTTCTCTCCCTTCCCTACCTGCCCTTCAAGAGCTGGCCCAAATCACACATTCAATGTGAACCCTTCCCTATCACTCATGGCACCACTTCTTCCTCTGCATTCTGACAACAGTCCTTTCTACCTGTCATAACCATTCACATGTTGCCATATCGTTTGCAGGATTACTTGTCTGTCTTGACTCAACTAGAAGGTCCTCGAACACAGGAACTATACCTTATTCGCCATTGCATTTCTTTCTTTCTTTTCTTTTGAGATGGAGTCTCGCTCTGTCATCCAGACTGGAGTACAGTGGTGTGATCTCGACTCACTGTAACCTCCACCTCCCAGGTTCAAGCAATTCTCCTGCCTTAGCCCCCTGAGTACCTGGGATTACAGGCACGTGCCACCATGCCTAGCTAATTTTTGTATTTTTAGTAGAGATAGGGTTTCCATGTTGGTCAGGCTGGTCTCAAACTCCTGACCTTGTGATCCCCCTGCCTCAAATCCTAAAGTGCTGGGATTACAGATGTGAGCCACCACGCCCAGCCCACCGTTGCATTTCTTGTACCCAGAAGAGCACCTAGCACACAGTAGGTCCTGGATTACTGATTGTTAAATGACTTCTCTATTGTCCCGTGAACTTATTCTTGTTGGTGATTATGATCATGAAAATGCTTGACAAGTCCTAGCTCTGCCAGAGACTTGATATGTAGCCTTTCAAGTTTCTCTATTCTGTAAAAAGGGAATTGCAACGATACCTAACTCATGGAAGGAAATTTCTGTAAATGACTTCAGGTTTTTTTAAAAATAATTATACATATATTCAGGTTTCCTGCTGTTTGTTCTTGAGCCAGTTATGGTAATTTATATTTTCCTCAAAGTCATTCATATCTTGTTTTAATTTATTTTTTAAAATAATAATAAGTGTTCTCCTACTTGTTGATTTCATCCATACATCTGGTTATAGCAGGTTCCTAATTCATATATGTGTGTTTTCCTGCCTTTCTCTTTTCCTTTTTCTAAAGGAAAATATGTCAAAATGTTAATAACAGTTTTCTATGGGTGATAAGATTATAGATTACTTTAACTTCTTTGTATTTTCCAAATATTCAGGAATCAGTATATATTACTCATATGTTCATAAAACAATACTTTATGCTTTGTTTTAAAATGAGGAAACTGAAGCCAGGAGCCTTTCATAGGTGGATCATGGCCTTATATCGGGACCTGCACTGGCCCAGCCACTCTTTAGGTAATAGGGTGAGTCAGCCACCATGACTCTTCCAGTTCTCACTGATCTACAGAAACTGAGCCATTAAACCACTTCACTGTCTCTTGCTCTCATCTTACATAAAGGTGGCGAGGGTTGCTAGAGTAAGGTAACGATCACTGTGAAATTGATTGGGGGTTAATCCACCTTAGATGGTAAGTTAAATTTTTGGCATCTCAGCATATAGTTGGTAATAAAAGACAATTATTATAGTGTTAAAATATAACAGTACATATGTGATAACACATATGGCAATGAGTGAAAACATCTGAGTGTGTAATTGAAAGGTAGATGCTACATATTTGATATTTTAAAATTTCCCATGATTCTGTAGTAGGATTGTTAAAGGAAAAATATTTTTATTGATTGATTGATTGATTGATTGATAGAGTCTGTCTCCATTGCCCAGGCTGGAGTGCAGTGGTACAATCTTGGCTTACTGCAACCTCCAACTCCTGGGCTCAAGCAATCCTCCCACCTCAGCCTCCTAAGTAGCTGAGACTACAGAAGCATGCCCCCACACTCAGCTAATTTTTGTAGGTGTTTTAGAGACCACGTCTCACTTTGTTGTCCAGGCTGGTCTCAAACTCCTGAGTTCAAGTGATCCACTCACCTTGGCCTCCCCAAGTGCTAGGATTACAGGCATGAGGCACCCCGCCCAGCACAAAACTTTTTTTTTTTTTTAACTGTTTGGAAAAAGCTCCTTGTGGTTCCTAACTCATAGCAAATCAGAAAGGACAGACATGCAGTACAATTTGATTCAACACATCTTTTTAGATTACCTACTTTAAATATTTTCTAGACTACATATAGAAATGCTTTATCTTGTTAAAAATATAAGCTACTTTCAAAAAGATCCTCTTTAATAAGATTTTAACCATTAGATAAGGCATCTTACTTATCTTCCTACTCGGAAGTGACTTGCCTGGTGATGACCACATGAATACAATCAGAATTTTGTCTTTTCCTATTAGGATATAAGCTTTATGAGGGCAAAATCTTTTCCTTATTTCATTGTTCTAAGGTTGTTAGCGAACATAGAACACTGCAACAAAATGGGAATATTTAACAAATTTTTAAATTTAATAATAATGGTACTAATAGATGAGTAGTATATGACATTTTTAATATGCCAAACAGTGCATTGTCCCTTAAATGAATTATTGCATTAAACCCTCACAATAAACCTATAGAACACTGTGAACATTTTCATTTTATTAAGGTTTAGAGACATGACAGAATTTGTTCAAGGTTACATAGCTTGATAGTGGGGTGTCCAGGATTCCACCCAGGTCTGTCTGACTTCAGAGACTACTTTGATCTCCAACTTCAGAAAATATTTGTTGGTCAAATAAATGAGTGAACTATCATTTGCAGAAATTTGTAATTAATTCATCACTTTTCCTAGAAAAGAAAAAGATTTCTGAGTTTACGAACATTTCCATAAGAGAAAGAACAAGTACAACTGCCTATGAGATTTATTTTACTCTATTTCAAAGATGCACCATTGTTTTATATACCAATTATGTGTTGATTATAATTATAGATATCATGTATGTATCAACTAAAATTATGGACACCATTGATTACTGGTAATATCCCAAATTTAGAGATATTATAGCGTGTCCCTTAGAATGGTAATAAATGTAATGTGTGAATATATAGGTTTTCTGTATTGCAACGTGAACTTTTTTATCTATAAGTTATGAGGCAGTGCCATGCAGTGGTTAAGCACACAGACTATGGAGCCAGTCAGTGTGCCTGATTTCAAATCCCAGTTGGCTATTTATTAGCTTGTAGTCTTAGGGAAATCAGTCCGTTTCTCTGATTTTAGATACTTCATCTACTAAATGGGGATGACAATTATGTCTTCCTCTGGATCATTCAAGATATACTTCATTAGACCTAGCAAAGCATGTTTAGTTTAATTTATAAAGCCTTTTGCAAAAAATGGATCAGATCCATTGCTTAAAATACTTATCAGCTATCAGAGGATATATTTCTGCTTGCAGTTTGTTTTCAAGATTGTCTTCAGGCTGGGCGTGGTGGCTCACGCCTATAATCCCAGCACTTTGGGAGGCTGAGGCAGGTGGATCACGAGGTCAAGAGATCGAGACCATCCTGGTCAACAAGGTGAAATGCCGTCTCTACTAAAAATACAAAAATTAGCTGGACATGGTGGCGCGTGCCTGTAATCCCAGCTACTCGGGAGGGTGAGGCAGGAGAATTGCTTGAACTCAGAAGGCGGAGGTTGCGGTGAGCCGAGATCGTACCATTGCACTCCAGTCTGGGTAACAACAGCGAAACTCCGTCTCAAAAAAAAAAAAAGATTGTCTTCTAGTTCAAAGATTTTTAACTGTTGTCAGGAAGTCATCTTCAGTACTATGATGCCTTAAACACAGCCATCCTGTCAGGTTATTGACCCTCACTGAGCTTCTGATAAGTTCGAACATGATGTTAAACAGACATGTTTTCATGCACTCACTTCCCACTATAAGCTACATAATTTTGCATAAAGAAAACCTCCCATCCATGACTATAGCCTATAGTTCTCATTCCTTCCATCTAGGCAGGTGCTTGCTCCATATCTCTTTGCAATTGGAAGAAATATATTCACTCACTAATATTTTCTTGCTGTCTTCCTCTGTCTTCTTCCACCTCACCAGTTAGTCTTTGCACAAATAAGCCTCTTAGCTCCATTCATAGAGCAAATGAACAGAATTCATCTTTGTCAGATGAGGCCCATGGCCCAGTGGATCTATTTGGAATATGCCAGACTATTTGTTAACTAGGGTGAGCTATAATGCATTTTTGGAGATGAAAAAAAAATGATGTCTTTTCTTCTCCCAGGAAATGTTTTCTAAAGCTAAGTTTAGGAACTATAAGGTGTGGGTTTTGTATGATTTTGTTGTTGTTTGTAATTCTGATGGCTAAGAAAGAATAAAGATCTTAACAAAGGTTAACTTTTAATAGAGGATGTAAGAATGACCATACTCTTTTTTGTACTCTTCTGTGTTTAAAACGTTCTCCCTGGAAAAAGAATTCTAAATTCCTCCTCCTGCTTGAAAAGGTCAGAAACTTCTTTTCAAAAATACATTTTTATCCTCTTAATGCAATAGTCTCAACTCTGGCCACTCATTAGAATCACCTGAAAACACGTTTTTAAACTCTCATGCCTGAAACCAAATATAAAAATTCAAACGTAATGTTCTTAGGTGAGATTTGGGCATTATTACTGTTTAAAAGTGCCCCCCAGTGATTCTGATTTGCAGCCAATGAAATCCAGTGAACTAACATATTGCCTTATCTAATTATCTCTCCAACCTCTTAGTAAGTTCCTTGAGAAAGGAACTAATGCTAATGTTTCATTTTATTCCTTAGGGAACACTAAACTAGTATTTGTTAATTGAGGCTATGAGGAAAAATGGAAGACATGATCTGGACTTTACAATACAATGCATGCCATTGTAATTCATCAGAGATGTGATTGGATTTGTTTTGTATTATATCTCAGTGCCAAAAATTTATTTTATTATCAGTCTTGAGCTAAATGTTAATGCCTATCTCTGTTACAGAAACTAGAAATTTTACATCCCTGACTGGAATAATGATGTAACAAGCTACAGGACCCTCATCAATCTGCTCAGTGAACAGATGGTTGGCCATATGCCAAGGGAATCTGCTGCCCTCTGGAGGGTACTGTACTGATAGTGATGAAAACAGCATTTCCCAGTGGATGTTCCAAGGCACGTGGGAAGTTATGAAACAAAACCAATGCAACAAAAGCAAAAGGTGTCATGGTCATTTGGAAAATTCATAGCATTTGAAAAATGCCACACATTGTATCTCTCTGTAGGAAAGTCACAATGTAAATTAGCAAAATAGAGACTGAGAAGTTCTATAATAAAGACATTTGTTTCCCAAACTAATTGGTCTACCCCTCCACCCCAAATACACACCTAATTTCTGTTAATATTTGGGAAATGAATATTCTACAAATAATATTTTGTATTCATAATCTACAATTTAATTAAATTTGGTATTTGGAGAAAATGGAGAATAACTTAATGAAGGATTTCTTAAGTAAGCTACCAAAAGGGAAAGATTGATGAATTGAATACATTAAAATGCAGATTCCGCATCCCAATCCATGCCATATGAACTGGAGGGATGCCTTCTGATGTGGCAGTGTGACATGCCATGCTATCGTATTCATGCTTATCTTTCTTCTTAGTGCTTATCCTAATGAAACATTAGAGATGTTAATTCCATTGCATAGCAAATGGGCTTGTGATTTGTGCCTTACAATAGAAGTTGCTGACTTCAGGTACTATTGTATTAGGTTAAATTGTATGTGACACTATTGTATGTGAACAATAGCCTGGGAGTAGTGGCTCACACCTGTAATCTCAGCACTTTGGGAGGCTGAAGGGTGGATCCCTTAATCCTAGGAGTTTGAGATCAGCCTGGGCAACATGGCAAAATCCTGTCTCTACAAAAAATACAAAAATTAGTTAGGCACCATGGCTTGTGCCTGTAGTTCCAGCTACTTGGGAGGTTGAGGTGGGAGGATAGCTTTAGCCTAGTGTAGAGGGGGACAGAGGTTGCAGTGAGCTGAGATTGCACCATTACACTGCAGCCTGGGCAGATTGAACCAGACCTTGTCTCAAAAAAATAAAAATAAAAAAATAGATGTATGAAGGACAGCAAGAGGCTAGGCAAGGCATAATAGACTTCACCCAGAAGTTCAGTCAGTACAGAGTGGAGGCCCCAAGTATGCGACTCGGGCCAGGAAGATGTTAAGTTTGGTGGAAATAAAAAATGTGTAGTCAGGAGGCTTGCGTTTCATTCTTTTGTGTCGCTAATTTTGTAATCCTGGCCAACTACATAAAATCCTCCTCATTTGTAAAAGGAAATCATGCAGGGCTGTCTAATGGTTAGATGAGAAAATGCTTCATACAGCCTCTGACATCGTAGGCACTCAACAAATACAAGTTCAAGGTAAATATAATTTGTGAGCACAGAGATAGCACCAAACTAGACAGTCAAGAGGTCAAGACAGGAGGAAGCAAAAACTGCAGGATACATCTAAAGTGACCAACCATCCAGGCCAAGTTTGCCAGGGATGGTCACAGTTTTAGCATGTAAAGTCTTGCATTTGGGGAAACCAGGTAGTTCAGTCCTGGGAAAACCAGAATAGGAGTGCAAACAACAAGGATTGGACCCCAAGAAAAAACAAAAGGCCAGGATGCAGGACGAAGAAGAATGGTCCTGATATTGACCAATATTTCTCAGGCACCAGATAGCAAAACTGGCTCAGCGAGTGAGTAGAGATAAACCCATAGGTGAAGTCAGTATACACATCTGACTTAACTGAGGAGCCAGGTAGTGCTCTGCTAGACAAATTTTACAAAATTACTATTTTTTTCTTTTTTAAAGATCTGTCACTCAGGCTTGAGTGCAGTGATGCCATCATAGCTCGCTGTGGCCTAAAACTCCTGGGCTCAAGCAATATTCCTGCCTCAGCTTCCCAAATAACTGGAACTGCAGACACACCCCCATGCTGGGCTAATTTAAAATTTTTTTTGTAGAGATGAGGCCTCGCTTTGTTTTCAACTCCTGGCCTCAAGCAGTCCTCCTGCCTTGCCCTCCCAAACTATTGAAATTACAGGTGTGAGCCACTATGTCTGGTCCAAAATTAATTTCGTAAATAACTTTGGTGATGAGCTAAAGTGAAGGAAGAAAGGATGGTTTCTTTCAATACATAATGCTAGGACTACAGTTATCCTTTATACAAAAGGAATTGAATTATCCATCTCATACAATACAGAAAAGTTTATAATTTAGAAACCTAAAGAAGGAAAAAAACTTTAAACATTTTAAGAGAAAATAAAGGAGAAAAGTTTAATAAAACATTTTAAGGCCTGGTGCAGTGACTCACATCTGTTATCTCAGCACTTTGGGAGGCCAAGGTAGGCAGCTCACTTGAGGTCAGGAGTTTGAGACCAACCTGGCCAACACTGCAAAACACCATCTCTACTAAAAATACAAAAATCAGCTGGGCGTGGTGGTAGGTGCTTGTAATCTCAGCTACTCAGGAGGCTGAGGTAGGAGAATCGCTTGAACCTGGGAGGCAAAGGTTGCAGTGAGCCAAGATTGCACCACTGCACTCCAGCCTGGGTGACAGAGTGAGTGAGACTCTGTCTCAAAAAAAAAAAAAAGAAAAAAAATTTAGAATAAGCAATAAAAAGGGAAAGATTCATTAGGTTGATTATCTTTTTTAATTTTTTTTTTTTTTGAGACAGAGTCTTGCTCTGTTGCTGGAGTACAGTGGCGCAATCTTGGCTCACTGCAGCCTCTGCCTCCTGGGTTCCAGTGATTCTCCTGCCTCAGCCTCCTGGGTAGCTAGGATTGCCGGCACACACCACCATACCTGGCTAATTTTTGTATTTTTAGTAGAGACAGGGTTTCACTATGTTGACTAGGCTGGTCTTGAACTCCTGACCTCAGATGATCCACCTGCCTCAGTGTGCTGGGATTACAGGAGTGAGCCACCAAGCCTGGCCAAAGTTGATTACTTTAAAATGAAATGATTCCGTGAACACAGCCAAGCCATAAACTGAAAAACAATATATGCACTATATTAAGTCTATAAAATACTTTTATATCAGCAAGCACTTTTAGAAAAATGCTCACAATCCAGTAAACACAGGATAGGAATAGGCAATTCACACAAGAAACTTCAGTAGTAAAAACATATTTTTTCGGTTTTACTACTTGTCAGAGAAATGCAAATGGGAACCACAATGAGATCACATTTTACATCAAGCAGATTGTGAGAAATTAAAAAGCCTGACAGTACCAAGTGCTGGCGAAAATGTGAAGCTACAGAAATTGTCTTACACTTCTAGTGAGGCTGCAAATTGGTACAACCATCTTAAAGAACAAATGCTCAATAGCTATTGATAGTTTGAAAGTATACACCTGTGCAATACCTCCTTGTTGTGCAGCCTAGAGAAATTCTCAAATGTGTACACAATGGGTCAGGTATAAGAGTGTTTGCTGTAGCATGGTTTATAAGAGCAAGAGCCTGGGAACACTGTGAATGTCCATCAAATAAATTGTAGTATAATTCATTCAATAGAATGCTAACATACAGCAGTTCAAATAAATGACTAAAGTTAGATGGCCAATATAATGAAATCTCAAAAGCACAATATTAAACTAGAAAAAGTAAGTTGCAGAAATATTTGTACCATATGGTATTTCTTTTATCAGCTATAAAATATGTGCAATATTATAAATTTTATTTGTACACAAATATGTAATAAAAATACAAAACAGACACAGAGATAATAAACCAAATATTTGTTACTTCTAAAGAGAAAAAGATGTACATGAAATCAGAAATAGCTCATAAGGCATCAAATGTGTCTATTACGTTTTATGTTTAAAATAACTGGTGTAAGTTAAGCAAAATGTTAAGATTTGCCAGAGTTGGGTGGTAGATACATAACTGTTATTTCATTCTTTAGACTTTTCTATATGC
Organism: Callithrix jacchus; assembly: GCF_049354715.1. Lineage (NCBI taxonomy): Eukaryota > Metazoa > Chordata > Mammalia > Primates > Cebidae > Callithrix > Callithrix jacchus. The sequence goes on along the minus strand of NC_133510.1, from coordinate 98,903,544 downwards.
TTTCAGTATTTTATTTTGAAAAAATAAAAACAATGTTATTAACATTTAAATTCAGATCATTTCAGAATTACTCTAAAATCTTTTAAAAAGCAATACTATGCTTTCAGGAGTTGGCCACTTAACAAAGCCAAATTTAATAGTCTGTTCAAAGAAAGTTAAATTATTACCTTGTCCTTACACATATTTCACTGCCACTTAACCAACACTAGATGTCACTTTACTTCATGCATTTAACTTGAGAGTTTCTGGTTGAAATTAGATAAACTTGGGTATGTTTTATCATTTTCTTTCTCCAGTAGATACAGGGAATTAGGAAAAATGAAAACGTTCTCTGCTATCTATCCATCCAAGAAGACAAAGGACATGTGTATTTGGGTTTATCCTTTTATCCTCGGCGCCTACTGCATCTAATAGGGTTGCCGAAGTATTGTTAACCAAATAGACAAAGGATACAAGACACTTTCGCAGAAGAAATGTTTAAAATCTCCGATGTGTATACAATTCCATTTGGAACAGTTTTTTCTTCAAATGGCAGCGAGCTGTTGAAAGCAGACTTTACAGAGATTTGCAAGGGAAAGGTTATAACTCTTAATTTTAAAGCCCAGTTTGTGGTCAATGGAGAGAAGACACCATTTCAGATCTTTCAACCCAAAGTTGCATCTCAGTTCATTGGAGCATTGGATCTCCAATAAGGACTGACAAATAAGGACTCCTTAAATCAATAATTGAATCTTTTTAGGAGGAGAGAGACCTTTGATAATCATGAAAATTGTGAACTTTCTGGAAATTTTCATATAAACATAAAAATCAGCCAGGTACGGTGGCTCACACCTGTAATCCCAGCACTTTGGGAGGCTATGGCAGGCAGATCACTTGAGGACAGGAATTTGAGAACAGACAGGCCAACACAGTAAAACCCTGTCACTACCAAAAAATATAAAAATTAGCTGGGCTTGGTGGCACATGCTTGTAGTCCCATCTACTCAGGAGGCTGAGGCAGAAGAATTGTTTGAATCTGGGAGGTGGAGGTTGCAGTGAGCTGAGATCACACCACTGCACTCCAGCCTGGGTGACAGAGTAAGACCCTGTCTAAAAAAAAAAAAAATATATATATATATATATATATATAATGGTTACATGCAGCTTTTGCAGATTTGCAGACCTCCTTAAAGCTAATGCAGGAACTCCACATCAGGACCCCTTGACCAGAATGGATCAAAGCACTTGCCCAGGTGCCTTTCCCAAGCTTTCTTAAACTCTGTTTTCACACTTTGCCAATAATCAGAATTTCAGCTGAGGCTGGCACACATCATGTGAACTGAACAATGTGACCATGCAAATGAATGGAATGGAAACTAACTCTGTAAATCCACGTCATTAGCCAAACGTGAGCAATGCCTACCTTGGAAATATTTTGCTTATGAATAACAATCAAAGTGTTTATGTATGCATTTTTTTCTAAGAATAATTAAGAATAGAAGAAAAAGTAATATATTTATTTGCTAAAATATTTATTTGGAAGCTTGTTTTTTCTTGGGGAGCAAACCAAACTCTAGGAGTTGCTCCACATATTGACAATATTTTCTAGTGCCTGAATAATTGTCTACCTGTTTTCGTTTTATACCTTCTAACTGGAAAGAACTAGTTTATATTTTATTACTGATTTTCTTGCATCATAAATATTACAGAATAGCCCAAACTAGGTGAAATTAGTTCATTGTTTAAATACAATTAATGAACTTTCACTACATAGTATAAAGATACTCTAAATCAAATAAGCTTGAAGCTCCTTTATCTTCTTTGCTCCAGAGCCTTTCCTTATTAAAAAGACTTCTTAGGCTGGGCACAATGGCTCACACCTGTAATCCTAGCACTTTGGGAGGCCAAGGCAGGAGGATCTGTTGAGCCCAGGTGTTTGAGATCAGCCTGAGCAACATAGTGAGACCCTGCCCTACAAAAAAGTTTTAGAAAATTAGCCAGGCATGGTAACACTGCCTGTGGTACCAGCTACTTGGGAGGCTGAGGCGGGAGGGTTGCTTGAGCCTGGGAGGTCGAGACTGCAGTGAGCTATGATTGTACCACTGCACTCCAGCCTGGGCTACAGAGTGAGACTGTCTCAAAAAAAAAAAAAAAGACTTCTTTCCAGGGGCCCCCTCTTTCCAGGGACCCTCAATTCTATTAACTACATTATCAAGCTTTCAAAATCAGATGTTGAATGACAACGAGGATTTTTCTTCTTCTTCTTCTTTTTTAATGAGATGGAATTTCGTTTTTGCCCAAAATAGAGGGCAGTGGTGTGATCATGGCTCACTGTAGCCTTGACTTCCTGGGCTCAACTGATCCTCTCCCTTCAGCCTCTGAAGTAGGAACTTCAGGCATGTGTCACTATGCTCAGCTAATTTTTTAAATTTTTTGTATTGATGATGTCTTGCTATGTTGCCAAGGCTGGTCTCAAACTCCTGGGTTTAAGCAATTCTCCTGACTCAGTCCCCCAAAGTGTTGGTGTGAGCCACCGCACCTGGCCAGCATTCTTCTTTATCATGATCACCTTGTTACTGAAAGTACATTATAGGCTATAGTTACAATAGATAAATTGTGGCAATTTTTAAGCAGTATCATTTTACTCACTGGAGATTGTGTTAATGCCATGAGAATGATAAAACCAGCGTTTGTTTTTCTTCTATTATGCAACTTTGCTGTATATGCTAGGCCACGGTAAAGTAAAACAGTAGTATCTTAGAGTCCTGATTTGGTGCAGTGACCATTTATAGACTTAGCTGGTCATAGCATCCATTGTGAAATTACATGCAAAAAATGGATCCTGCTTTCAGAAAGTAGAATCTGGCTGGTTGCTGTGGCTCACGCCTGTAATCCCAGCACTTTGCAAGGCCGAGGTGGGTAGATCACGAGGTCAGAAGTTCCAGACCAGCCTGGCCAAGATGGTGAAACCCTGTCACTACTAAAAACTACAAAAATTAGCCAGGCACAGTGGCAGATGCCTGTAATCTCAGCTATTCAAGAAGCTGAGGAGGAGAGCTGCTTGAACTCCAGCAGCAGAGGTTGCAGTGATCTGAGATCGCTGTCACTGCACTACAGCCTGGGTGACAGAGTGAGGCTGCGTCTCAAAAAGAAAGAGAGAGAGAGAGAGAGAGAGAGAGAGAGAGAGAGAGAGAGAGAGAGAGAGAGAGAAAACAGTATCTAACTTGGGTTCTAATTATTCAACCACCAAAAACTTCCTCTTTCTAGTAGATACAGAAGAACATATACCCTTTATCGGAGTCATAAAGATCTCTCTCTAAGCAACAGGGTTTTTTTAGGCAGTTAAAAACAAAGAGCCTAGGTGCTAACCCTCCTTTGTTTGTAATTGACAAAAATCCTAGGATTTTTTCTTCAAGAAAATTATCATTATATATAAGGTTTTCTTCAGAGAGTTAAAATGTTTATACTGATAATTTTTTTGAAGAAAACATTCTAGGATTTTTGTCCATTACGAAGGAGGGTCAGTACTCAGGCATTTTAACTCTCTGGAGAAAAATTTATATTTTCACAACTACTTAATCATTTATCCAATAAAATCTGTAAGTTTTCAGTTACTGACTTAACTATTTCTCTCTGACTTTAGAACTTGGAATCATCTGACTTCTCTTTCTAAAAACTATTATCACAAGTACTTGATTGAATGACCATCTTTTTCTCTAGAAGATATCATCCTACAAGAGTCATGTCGGGCTTAGTCAATAGACTTGTATTTCTATTTCTATAGCCATGATTCTATCATCTCATTTGATCATCATCAATGTATGATTCTATAATAAAATATTTTGTTTGTATATGTTCATATCATATACCAAATTTAAGTGTTCATTTTACCATAATTTCTTGACACTTTAAAAATTATTAGCATTTTCTAAAGTTTAGAAATTACTCAGCTTGGGGGGAAGTTTGGTGAGAACTCCTGGTGCCGGATTGCATGAGGCTTGGATAATACTGAAAACTGCTCTGTGTCTAAGCTGCTCCTTGGATCAATAGACTTTCTTTCTGGGCCAAATTATATCTCCTTGTCATTGACAGATGAACATCTCAAGGTCTTATAGTCTTTTCTCCTTAGAAAAACACAATAGAAATAAACAGGTGAATCCAAAACAGTATAATTTTAGCAAACAGAAAATACATCACACTCCTTCTGGAGTGTAATGGCATGATCATAGTTCACTGTAACCTTAGCCCACCTCAGCCTCCTGAGTAGCTGGAACTACAGGTTTGTACCACCATGCCTGGCTAATTTTTGTTCTTTTTAGTAGTGATGAGGTCTCGGTATGTCACCCAGGCTGGTCTCCAGCTCCTGAGTTTAAGTGATCCTCCCACTTCTGCTCCTCAAAGTGCTGGGGATTACAGGTGTGAGCCACCAGCCCAGCCCCTTATTCATTTTAAACCTTCGTGCCTGCCTTTGGAGGATGTCTTTCTTGCCCTCTTTAGCATATCCAAACCTTATCATAGTCGCCATCCAGCTTTTTTTTTCTTTTTTCTAGGGCTCCCAGTCTCTAGCATGTTTTATTGCTTTATAGTAGTCTTTCATTGCTTTATGTGCAAATTATTGCATGCCAAATCAGATTGTAAGCTTCTGGAGAACAATCTTGTGCTTTTATTTACCAAGCTTGGTAAACCCTAAATGCATAATCTACTTTACTTGCATTTAATTATCACTAAAGAGTTGATTTCCAATTTACTTTTTCCCCTACCATTTATGCATTTTGTTGGGGGATGTTTACTTATGTGCTGGGAAGTGTAAATAAAGCACAAGATTGTTCTCAAGAGGCTTACAATCTGATACTTATCCACAAACTTTCTTAAAACATTATGTTGTTTTTTTTTTTTTTGGCTCGTCAGCTTTTGTTAGTGTTAGTGTAATTTATGTGTGACCCAAGACAATTCTTCTTCCAATGTGGCTCAGGGAAGCCAAAAGATTGGACATCCCTGGTTTAGACTATTAATAAGCAGTCCTTACTTCTAAAGAAGTTTGGGTCATATTCTTCCCCCCTTTTTTTTTTGGCCTGATCTACTGTAGGTAAAACATTTGTAGATTAGCTGGTTCCCCTTCATTCCTTCTCTTCTGAAATGTGTGGTAAAGTAAAAACGCCTAAAGCAATAATTTGTGGATAAAAAACAGCTGCACATGAAAAATAATTGATGTGGTTTAAAAATTACTCTGAGGTGGAAAGTAAAATGCCTTTTCAACCTACACTCTAAAACGAGTACTAAAGCTAATTCTTTATAAATCATGGAATGGAAGCAAAGAAAGACACATTTTTGGGTAGTCAATTGATTTTAAATAAGAAGAGTTTTAAATTTTGTATAAAAAATTAGAAAAAATTCAGTTCCCTAAAAGGACAAAGCTCTATACCCTTAGCAATGTGAGTTTAATGTTTTCCATAATTATTAATTTGAAAGCTGATCACTTTGCCTTTTTTATAAATTAATCATTTTAAACATCACGCACCAGGGCCTTTCAGGCGATGGGGAGCAAGGGGAGGGAGAGCATTAGGACAAATACCTAATGTATTTGGGGCTTAAAATCTAGATGACGGGTTGATGGGTGCAGCAAACCACTATGGCATATATATACCTATGTAACAAACCTACACATTTGCACATGTATTCCAAGACTTAGAGTAAAATAAAAAAAAAATAATAAGGCCGGCACGGTGGCTCACACCTGTAATCCCAGCACTTTGGGAGGCTGAGGTGGGTGCATCACAAGGTTAAAAGTTTGAGACTGGCCAACATGTTGAAGCCCCATCTCTACTAAAAATACAAAAAATTAACCTGTAATCCCAGCTACTCCAGAGGCTGAGGCAGGAGAATCACTTGAACCCAGGAGGCAGAGGTTGTGGTGAGCAGAGATCATGCCATTGCCCTCCAGCCTGGGCGACAGAGCAAGACTCTGTCTCAAAAATAACAACAACAATAATAATAACAACAACAAATTAAAAAATGCTTTTGTGCTTTTGCTTTTTTTTTTTGCCTCTGCAACTTTTCTGGGAGTGACCCAAATGGCAAACCTTCTCTGCTTATGGTACTTCCCAAGGTGCTGTTGTCACTGTTGTGCTGCCCTAATGCCACTTACACCTGGCCTGCAAGTGTCTTTACCATGCTAGACATTGGGAAGGGACTAGAAGATTCAACAAGATACATCAACATGACACAGTTACTATTTGATTGATTTTTTTTCTTATGTAGATCTGTGTAGAGCCATCCTTTCTAAACTTATGAAAGTGCTTTCGTTTTAGTCACTTATTTCTTCATCTGAAATTCTTCACTCTAGAACAGGGATCCCCAGCTCCTGGTCTGTGACCTTTTAGGAACCAGCCTGCTCAGCAGGAGGTTGAATGGCAGGCCAGCATTACCATGTGAGCTCCGCTTCCTGTCAGATCGGTGGTAGTAATAGATTCTCAAAGGAATTCGAACCCTATTGTGAACTGCACATGCAAGGGAGCTAGGTTGCAGGTTCTTTATGAGAATCTAACTCATGCCTGATGATCTGAGGTGGAACAGTTTCATCCCAACACCATCCCCCCACCAACCCCATCCGTGGAAAAATTGTTTTCCATGAAATGAGTCCCTGGTGCTAGAAAGACTGGGGACTGCTGCCTTAGAAGATGCGCTTGTTAAGAGAATTCTAATTCCTTGGTTTTCTTTATTTAAAAATGTCTGAGTAATATTTTTTAAAGTCCAATACTTTTCTTTAAAAGAAAATTAAGCAGGAAATAGGAAAGAGTTTAGTCATTATTCTTTAAATTGCTGTAACTCGTAGCTAATTCACACAGGAAGCCTAAAAATTAAGCATCATTAAAATGTGATGATTCACTAGCATTTTTCACAGCTTGACTTGAGGCTGTTGTTAATTTCAATACTTCATAGCGGTAACTGAGCATAAAATTTAAAAATATATACATGCCTTTTTAAAATCATAGGCTTATAATGGTTAGCAGTGTCTATAGAAAGATAAAAAAATAGTCTAAGAATGTATTATTTTTTCATAGTCTAATAGTTTACTTTGTTAGGGAATTTACTAGTAAATTGCATAAACATTCTAATTTAAGCTTATGCATGGATTTTGAGAAAAGAAATAGGCTGGGACAGTGAAAGGCAGTGACCTTAACTACACATCTAAAGATTAAAATAGATTTAAAGCAATAACTACAATATATTAAAATTAGACTGGCAGAAAGCCTTTAATTTCAACAATGTATTAAATATATTTTGGACATTTAGAGTAAGGAAATGTAAATGTTTCTCTATGAACATTTTACTAATAAATTTGTAAAAATCAACTGGCAAAATATATTTTCTTAACTCTATGGAAAAAGTATAAAAGAAACAACTTATATAAGTACGTACTATGTGCAAGACACTATACGTAGTATGATTTTGCTCTGTGTCCCCACCCAAATCTCATTTCTAATTCTAATCCCCACATGTCGAGGGAGAAACCTGGTGTGGGAGGTGATTGGATCATAGGGATGAATTCTCCCATGCTGTTCTGGTGGTAGTGAGTTCTCAAGAGATCTGATGGTTTAAAAGTGTGTGGTGGTTCTCCCGGCTCTCTCTCTCGCCTGCTACCCTGAGAAGAAGGTCCTTGCTTCCCCTTTGCCTTCCACCATGATTGTGTGATTCCTGAGGCCTCATGCTTCCTGTTACATCTGTGGAACTATGAGCCAATTAAACTTATTTTCTTCATAAATTACCCAGTCTCAGGTAGTTCTTTATAGCAGTGCAAGAATCAACTAATACAGTCTTCATTACAAATCTCTGAGAGAAATGCTGGTAGTATCCCAGTTTACAGATGAGGAAACTGAGGCACAAAGAAGGTAGATTATTTGCCCAAAGTTGCCCTGCTAGTGAGTGGGATTCTAACCTAGAGTTGAAACACGAGCATCTAGGCTCCTATCCATTTCACCATTCTACTTTTGCAGCACAATCAGTAATATTTTAATTTACTTTGGTTAGAGCAATAAAAATGTCTGGTTAAACTAACAAGTTGTGGTGGGTTAATATTACTGCATTATTACTATCACAGCATGGAATTATCCAAATAAGTTGTATAGAATTTTTTAAAATATGAGTACATTGCCGGACATCATATCCTTAGGCTTCAGGAACTGAAGACACATTGCAATTTACTATAGGCTAATCAGCAAAAAAAATTTTTAAAAAGCTCCACTGCACCTGGTAGGAAAAAGATAAATAATAATTAACTTTTATTAAATGTTTATGATGTGTCAAACATTATTCTGAGGGCTTTAATTAAGGTATTTAATTCTACCACAATCTTCTAAGATATGTGTTATTTTTTTTTTCTTTTTTTTTTGAGACAGAGTCTCACTCTATCACCAGGCTGGAGTGCAGCGGTGCTATCCAGCTCACTGCAACTTCTGTTTTCTGGTCTCAAGCAATTCTCCTGCCTCAGCCTCCCGAGTAGCTGAGACAACAGGCATGCACCACCACACTGGCTAATTTTTTGTACTTTTAGTAGAGATGGGGTTTCACCATGTTGGCCAGGATGGTCTCGATCTCTTGACCTCGTGATCCTCTGGCCTCGGCCTCCCAAAGTGGTGGGATTACAGGCGTGAGCCACAGCGCCCGGCCGATATGTGTTATTATTAATCCCATTTTATGAATGAGGCTAAGTAGGAGTAACATATTCACGCTGCCCTCTCCCTCCTCTATTCTTCATTGCTGGAGATTTCCGAATCTTTGTTGTTTTCTTGTTTTATATTGGTGGGTGATTTTAAAACTTTTAGGTGGCTTTTTCTGGTAAGGAAGGTTGCAACCTTTGGTTTAAGACTGAGTTGAAGGATAATTGCTGCTTCACGACAGAATGCTAAGAAAATGACTTTGAAGGCATTTTGCTTTCTGCCTGCAATGTTACTACTGCATGATCTGGTTTAGTATAATAATGACCAGGAGCTCTAGCATCTAATTTTTCAACTCCTGGCTCTGCCTCCATCTTAGAGGCAGAGGTTCCTGTTCCTGCTGCTGTAACAAAACATTTTAGGTAATTTATAAGCAACAGAAATTTATTCCTCATAGTTCTGGAGGCTGAAAAGTCCACCATTAAGGTAGCAGCCGATTAGATGTCTGGTCCTCTCTCTGCTTCAACAATCACACCGTCTCAAGGCATCCTCCCATGGCAGAAGGGTGTGTGAACAGGGCAAACAGGCTTCCTCTGGCACTAAGGGCACTAATCCCATTCATGAGGTGATGTAATCACCTACTACCTTCTAATACCATCACCTTGGGGGTTAGGTTTCAACATATGAATTTTGGAGGAACACAAACATTCAGGCTATATCAGCCTCTTCTTAGGTGATCTTGTGCAAGTTACTTAACTTCCAAAGACTGCTCTTGCCTGCTTTGTTAGGGTTCCTGGGGTATGGGTAGGAGAAGGTCATGGGGTGGGATAGGAGAAGAGCTGATTGAGAAAGAGAATGAAAGAGGCAGGAGGCTATAAAAGTATCTAAAAATGTTTTCTCCCAACCTCATTTGACATTTTCTCTTACTTACTTGATGTTTTGTTTGTTTAATGATGAAATCTGTTCGACTCCTGTCAGCTTTCTCTTAGTCATATGAGAACTTTCTAGAACTAATGGGCTTGCATGAGAACTGACTCCCAGGCCCACCCATGCTGTTGCAGTGAGATCACTTTTTGTAGCACTCGTTCTCATTCTGCTTGCCATCTTTCCGGATGTGTCACCAATGTTGTCTGTGAACCACACCCACAAAAACAACTCAGAAACAGATTTTTCTTGAACCACATGTGACGTTGGTGAAGTGCAGTATTTTTAAGTAGGCCACATAGCTATCTAATTGATCACTCTTCCTCCATTGCTGACAAATACTTATTGAGACTTATCCTGTGCTTGGCACCAGTGATAGAAAGACAAATATCCCTGGCTATTTCATATTAGCAGCAAGCCTGGTATGCCTTATACACTGCCAGGGTAGATGGTTTTTATTTTTATTTTTTAAGTTAAGTTGCTTTCCAACTCTTGACAGTGTATAACATTTTGTTAGAACCTGTGGTCTCTATTTTTGCCTTCAGTTTAGCTCTTTCACTAGCATCATTATTTGCAAATACACCAGAGCATCTCAACTTTATTCTACCAGGATCATGATTGATTTATATTCCTCTTTTGGCTCCATTCGGTGGTTTTTTCTGCTAGTACAAGCTATTTACATGCACTTACTCTGCACTTTTCACACATTATTGCACACCTTTGTGGTATTACCCCCTGTGAGGTCTATACCTGTGCTAGCCAATACTGAATGAATAAGATATTCCACAAATACGTTCACTGCATATAGGTGTATATCTATCTATCTCTATAAAGTCTCTCCACATTACCTACAATGTATATTATACATATGTAACTTAAAACTCTAGATATGCAGTTGAAAGATGAACTGGCTATAGTCTTTGCCCTTTTTAGTAAATAACTAAAGGCCTGCCTGTCTAAAGAAAGTTTCTTGTTTCTGACCTTGCCTGTACATGGGATGAAAGTTCAAAAAGTTATAATTGGTAATCTTGTGTCACTGTAAGTTTGGCATATATCATTTCTTAGTGAGAAAGCAGAAGCTTTGCTATGATATCCTCTCCCTGTCTGCTTTGAAGAATTTTTTATGGCAGAAACCAAACCATAATGTAAGTTAAACTTGGAACTAAGCCAAACAACTAGGATTCATGGGCATATCAGCATCATTATGATGGTGGTGATCATGATGATTGTTAGTACCTTACCATTCTCATCTCATCACAAGTATTATTATTACTACTAGTGAAAGTTTAATTATATTACTATTATGTTGATTCTTTCACCAAAATGAATTCTTCCCCCTTCCCATTTTTTACCTCATCCTAGTTGTGTTTATAGAAACAGAAGTGACAATTTACTTAATTACATAATACTAAACAAAAGAATATTGTGTCAACACTGATTTGACATAGAATGAGGTTGCCTATTAAAGCTGTATTATCATAACATATCTTCCAGACATGATATTTTTTCTGCTTGCAGCCAAAAGTAGAAATTTTTTGAAACATATTTAGAATTGCTTCTGGAGTTAGGCATTTGTAGATTATCGCTAATTGCTTGAGAGAGACCCCACAGTCCTAATTAGACAGAAAAGTGAAGAGCATAAGTAGGACTACCACATTCAGCGTTGAAGATTGCGCACTGCAGAATCCCAGGACATGCTACTAACACAGTGCTGTGAATGGCATTCCCAACGTTGTTCAACAAAGCAACCTGCATATTTGGAAGTACTGAGAATACTGTAGGAAAAAATAAAGAACATTTTATGGAAGTGTTTGGTAGACCCATGGTCATTTCATTATCTTTGAAGGTAAATTTTATTTTTAAATTTAATTCTTTCTAGAAGCCATGAATATTAAGAAGTATAATACCTTGAGTGAAAAGAGAAAAAAGTTCTCAGTAGGAGATTCCACAATCAATATTCAATTTCACAAAAGCATACCATTGGAAATGAGAAAAGCAAATGTAAAATAAAGGGCAATCAATTAGTATAGACAGTAAACATAGGAGAAAATATTTAAGAAAGGAAATGACTCTAGAAATAGTGCAGATTACATAGCTTGAATTCTCTCAGTACAAAACATCACTGCCAGCTAAAAACCACATACTTTAGCTTTGCACAGTGGCAGTATCGTAGCCAATGAGGTTTATCCAAGGTATAATTATTGCTAATTGAAAACTTTTCCCAATACCCCGCCATGACAACTTGAAATATAGTCGGCGTTGGCAATTTTTGGCAGTCTCTACAGAGACTGAATCATAAAAGAAAAAAAAAGAATAAAATTTTAAAGCATATTGCTTACCTCACAAAGATAATAAAGGATATCACCAGTCCTCCAATATTGTGACTATTCAAAATGTACTAAATATTCTAGCCAGTGTAATTAGAAAAGAAAAACAAATAAAAATTATAAAGATTGGAAAGAAGAAATAAATGATCCCTAAATGTACACAATATGGTTGTTTATATGGAAACATGTAGTTAGGCATAAGAGACTACAAAGTATTAGAACTGGGAATTTAGTAAGGTTGCTGGATATAATATCAATATACAAAAATCAATTACATTCCCATACAGCAAATACTAAGAAATATTACTTTTGAATATGTATAAAATAATCAGGGCCGGGCGCAGTGGCTCACGCCTGTAATCCCAGCATTTTGGGAGGCCGAGGCAGGTGGATCACGAGTTAAAGGGATCGAAACCATCCTGGTCAACAAGGTGAAACCCCGTCTCTACTAAAAATACAAAAAATTAGCTGGGCATGGTGGTGCATGCCTGTAATCCCAGCTACTCAGGAGGCTGAGGCAGGAGAACTGCCTGAACCCAGGAGGCAGAGGTTGCGGTGAGCTGAGGTCGCGCCATTGCACTCCAGCTTGGGTAACAAGAGCGAAACTGTGTCTCAAAAGAAAAAAAATCAAAAATATGTCTAGGAATTAATCTAGTAAATGATTGGAAAGATTTTTAAGAGGAAAATTATGCAACTTTGTTGACATGTCTTAAAGAGGACCTAAATACATGGAGAATATCCCACATTTATAAAAATGTAAACTCAATTCCCTAAAGATGTAAATAATCCTTAAATTAACTATAAATGTAATACAATTCCAATTCAACTCAACCAACAGATCTGAATAGTGAACTAGAATTGAGTTGCTGGTATTTGAAGTGAATCTGGAATTCTTTGGAGAGCCTAGTATAATGAATGCTGCCTTTAATAGAAAAATATTCCCTGTAAATTTTATTATCAAAAGGATGAATACTCAGATACATGTTACAGATAGAAAATCAATGTTATTTACCAAGAACTTGAATATTTCAAGTGATGATTTCTTGGCAAAGGAATTGCTGCGTCAGTTGCAAGATGGCATTTTTCATCCATGACTCAGAAGTCTGGAATACCTGCCCAGAGCCTAATATGGATATAGACTCCTGGCTTCCACATCCAGAGAGAAGAATGTTTTAGCAAGTGCATACTGCCACACATGAGAGCATCCAAAGCATCCAAAGGCATCTGAACTACTATACCTCACCCAGAGGCTACCTGTTAAACTATAACAGGCATGCCACCTGTTCCTTCAGAGGCCAATAAGTGATCTTTGAACAGGGTTGGAGTTAAAAAGTAAACCTATCCTTCACGTTTTTGCATTGTTAAAACAAAAGTTCTTATAACAACGGACTTGATATGACTCTGCGGTCAATGTTTGCTTCTAAGATTGGCTCATTGTTTACATTTTAAAGGAAGAACACATTTGTTATGAAAAAGTTTTTCCGAATAGTCTGATTGCTTTGGAAGCAGCTCTTAAAACTATAACACTATGTAATCGGCCAAACTTTCTGTACTACAGTTACCCTTCCAACTCTATAGCCATGAGTTTTTGGTATTTTTCAGTGAAAAAGAGAGCCAGTTTAAAACATACGATTATATAGATACCTTTTTAAAGAGTTATCTATCACTTTTGTGTTAAAAACGAAGAGTTCCAAAGAATGCCTGTAAAGATTAAAATATTCAACAAGCATTTATCTTCTCAATAGGCATGAAAGCATAATATAAAATATGGAAAAAATCTCAGACTAGTCAGGTGTTTGGTGTTTCCTTTCAACAATTTATTCTGTGTTTCTGACTCACCCTCTTACCCTGCGTTTCCTCTCTTACATCCTCTTCATTGTGGAAAGAGGTGATAGATACAAACCAAAAGCTTCATAGAAAGCATGCATGGCAGTCTGTTTCCTACAATATACACTAAAAGTGTAATTAGTTTTCTGTTTACTTTCCTCTTCTGTTGTTTACTAGTTGCAAACAATGACTATTGGCTGGGCGCAGTGGCTCAAGCCTGTAATTCCAGCACTTTGGGAGGCCGAGGCAGGTGGATCACGAGGTCAAGAGATCGAGACCATCCTGGTCAACATGGTGAAACCCCGTCTCTACTAAAAATACAAAAAATTAGCTGGGCATGGTGGCGCGTGCCTGTAATCCCAGCTACTCAGGAGGCTGAGGCAGGAGAATTGCCTGAACCCAGGAGGCGGAAGTTGTGGTGAGCCGAGATCGCGCCATTGCACTCCAACCTGGGTAACAAGAGTGAAACTCCGTCTCAAAAAAAAAAAAAAATAAATGACTATCATTTGAAAAAGGTGAAAATAGTAAAGCTATAGATGACCTGAACAGATCAGTTAATTTGACCTAGTGGACATATATCAAGTACTTCAACAACAGCTGAATTACACATTCTTTTCAAATTCACATGATGTATACACAGAGATAGGCCATATGCTGGGCCATTAAACATACCTTAACAAATTTAAAAGAATAGAAATTATACAAAATATTATCTCAGAAAAGTTAGCTGGAGAATCCCCAAATATCTGCAAATTAAACAACATGTTTCTAAATAAGCTATGAGCCAAAGGAGAAATCTCAAGAGAAAATTTTAAATATTTTGAATTAAATATAAATAAAAGTACAGCTTACCAAAATTCATAGGACACAGCAAAAGCAGTGCTTAGAGGGAAATTTATAGCATTAAATGCATATACTAGAAATGGAGAAAGGTCTAATTTCCTTAGAAAGTTGGAAATGCCACCTTAGAAAACTGGTAAAAAGGGTGAAATAAAACTGATTAGCGAGCATAGAAAAAAGTTCAATTTTACGTATAATCCAATAAAATAAATACTAATATAAATATCACTTCTCACAAACCGAATTGGGAAACTTCTACTTTTAAAGTATAATTTTCAATGCTGGTATGGGTGGGGTGAAATAGGCACCATACATTAGTGATAGTTGTACAGATGGATGCAGCCTTTTTGGAGAGAAATTTGACAATGTGGTCTCAATGTAACTTCTCTTTGACCTGGCATTTTCATTTTAATGATTATAGGGAATCATTTTTTAAAAAAATCTCAGATTAACAGAATGTTTATTTGACAGAAACAATTATAAAAGTATGAATAATAGCAAAAATCTGAAAATGACACAAGTGTCCAGTAAATGTGGCATTAAGTATAATGAGGTAGATCCACTCACTGGAACAGTATGCGTCAGGCACGAAAACTGATGTTTGTGTAAAATTTCTTTTTTTTTTTTTGAGATGGAGTTTCGCTGTTGTTACCCAGACTGGAGTGCAATGGCACAATCTCAGCTCACTGCAACCTCTGCCTTCTCGGTTCAAGCAATTCTCCTGCCTCAGCCTCCCGAGTAGCTGGGACTACAGGCGCGCATAACCATGCCCAGCTAATTTTTGTATTTTTAGTAGAGACGGGGTTTCACCTTGTTGACCAGGATGGTCTCGATCTCTTGACCTCGTGATCCACCTGCCTCGGCCTCCCAAAGTGCTGGGATTATAGGCATGAGCCACCGCGCCCGGCCTATGTTTGTGTAAAATTTCTAATAATATTAACTGAAGAAAGGCTGAGTGCAGTGGCTCATGCCTGTAATCCCAGCACTTTTGGAGGCTGAGGCGGGTGGATCACCTGAGGTCAGGAGCTTGAGACCAAACTGGCCAACATGGTGAAACCCCTTCTCTATTTAAAAATACAAAAATTTAGCCGGGTGTGGTGGCGGATGCCTGCAATCTCAGCTACTAGGGAGCCTGAGGCAGAAGAATCGCTTGAACCCGGGAGGCGGAAGTTGCAGTGAGCCGAGATTGAGCCACTGCACTCCAACCTGGGCAACAAGAGCGAAACTCTGTCTAAAAAAAAAAAGCGAAGAGAATACGGAACAAAAATTGTATGGCTAGATATAAGATTAGAAGGAGACATACCAAAATGAAAGCTGGTTTTGTTAACGGTGGACGGTGTCCAGGTTCTTGGCGTTTCGAATAAAGAATTGGACAAAACGCACAAACAACAACAAGGAAGGAATGAAGGGTTTTATTGAAAATGAGAGTACAGTCCACAGTGTGGGAAGGGGCCTAAGTATAGAGGCTCAAAGGCCCATTACAGAATTTTGGGGAGTTTAAGTACCTAGAGGATTCCATTTGTTACTTCAGGTACAACCTATGTAAATGAAGAGGATGAAGTGGTTACAAACATGCCCTATGGAGAGGATACTTCCTGTTATAGCTGCAGTGTGAATCAGCCTTATGTTCCCTGCCTCCAGAACCTATTTTCCTGCCTCAGTTTCTTTGGAAGATATTTACTCCTACTAACTGCTTTTCTATATTTCCCAAAGACCCATGAAGAACACAGTGGTTTCACTCGTGGGCTTTGGAGTCTAGTGGTTGGGTTACAATCTCAGCTCTATTATTTACTAGTTGGGTGAGTCTCAAGTCTAATTTGTAAAGC
The DNA here is from genome assembly GCF_049354715.1 of Callithrix jacchus. NCBI lineage: Eukaryota > Metazoa > Chordata > Mammalia > Primates > Cebidae > Callithrix > Callithrix jacchus. The sequence goes on along the minus strand of NC_133510.1, from coordinate 98,887,167 downwards.
AAGGATGACAATTGACAGTCTCTCCCTAGGGCGACCAAGAGGTCTGAAGGTGATCTTGTACGTAGAATGTTTAGCACAGGACCTGCTATACATTAAATCCCCAATAAATGGCTATTTGTTATTGGTTATAATGAGAAAAAAAATTCTATCAAAAGTAAGCACATTAAGACCAGGCATGATAGCATATGCCTGTAATCCCAGCTCTTTGGGAGGCTGAGACAGGCGGATCACCTGAGGTCAGGAGTTCAAGACTAGCCTGGCCAACATGGTGAAACCCCATCTCTACTAAAAATATTTTTAAAAATTAACCAGATATGGTGGCACATGCCTGTAATCCCAGCTACTTGGGAGGCTGAGGCAGGAGGATCACTTGAACTCGGGAGGCAGCAGCTGCAGTGAGCCAAGATTGCACCACCGCACTCTAGCCTGGGTGACAGAGCAAGACTCCATCTCAAAAAAGAAAAAGAAAAGTAGCACATTAGGACAGGCTCACCTAGATTTGCACAGGGAACTTTTCATTTCTCTGTTGGACTCTATTGATGTATTTCTTTGAATGATACACATTTTCAAGATATTTATTTACTAATTGCTGGATATCTGGAGTTCACAAATGGGGCACTTAAACGTCCTTTTATATATCGGAAAAACACTACACACTGAGAAACAGTAAGTATATTTGATTCTCTTTGTGTATTTAAAAGTGCCATACCTAAGACCATACCAGTGAGACTGAGAAAAGAATTTGGAGCTACTGACTTTAGCTACTTATTACCTCAAGTCTGCAGGTTGTGATTTTTTAAATTTCAGAGTAAGAGATAGTAATCTGTACCTCCTTCACCCTTCCTATAGGGTCATTAGTAGACTGGGAACTCCCCTGCCACTTCAGGATTCTTTTCAATGTAAAGTTTAATATTATTTTCAAAGTGTTACTATAACTCTAAAAGATTACATTACCAAAGACAGAGTTCTGTTCATAATAGAAATATCATGCATTCTAACAGGAATTCCTCTTTTTTAAAAAAAAAAAAAAGATTCCTTCTTCTCTGTTTTCAGTAAAACATATTCATTCAAACATTTCTGAAGGAGGACAGATCGTGGGGAAATGATGTACTTTTTCTTTATGATGCAGGAATCTTCAATAGTTATGTTAGAGAGACTTACTACATGCATGAAAAAGTGCTTGGGCTTCAGAGCAATGAATATTTTTGAACTAATTTGGCTTTAAAGTTTTAATTCCTCAAATTTAGTGAGGAATATTTCTGTGAGTAAGTAGCATTTTTAAGTAGAGAAGGTCTAAGGTAGAATGTTTGAGGTGTTATTTTGAAGTGTGCAGAAATGTAAATGGACTTATTTTTATTGTAACCTGAGTGGCTATGGCCTTCCAATTTGCTTAAATTTTTTTTTTCTTTTTCGAGATGGAGTTTCACTCTTGTTGTCTGGGCTGGAGTGCAATGGCGCCATCTTGGCTTACTCCAGTCTCCACCTCCCAGCTTGAGGCTATTCTCCTGCCTCAGCCTCCACAGTAGCTGGGATTACAGGTGCCCCTACCATACTTGGCTAATTCTTTGTATTTTTAGTTGAGATGGGGTTTTGCCATGTTGGCCAGACAGATCTCGAATTCCTGAAGTCAGATGATCCACCTTGCCTCAGCCTCCCAAACCAATTTGCTTAAAATTCATTCACAGGTTTTCAAAATGTATTAACACCCTGAAACCATTAATTTGAGCTCTGAGGTGGTACAGTTTTAATACTGCTTAATGAAGGTTTTCTAATGTTTCTGATAACTGAATGTTTTTTCTGAGATGAGGTCAATTATACTGAATTTAGGATTGAAGCAAATTGTGTCATAGATTTACCCTCTAGATTGCACTGTAATCTTGTACAGTTTGTAATAAAAATATTCAGAAAGGCACTTTTTTTCTTTTTTTTTTTTTTTGAGACGGAGTTTCGCTCTTGTTACCCAGGCTGGAGTGCAATGGCGCGATCTCGGCTCACTGCAACCTCCGCCTCCTGGGTTCAGGCAATTCTCCTGCCTCAGCCTCCCGAGAAGCTGGGATTACAGGCACGCGCCACCATGCCCAGCTCATTTTTTGTATTTTTAGTAGAGACGGGGTTTCACCATGTTGACCAGGATGGTCTCGATCTCTTGACCTCGGGATCCATCCGCCTCGGCCTCCCAAAGGGCTAGGATTACAGGCGTGAGCCACCGCGCCCAGCCTCAGAAAGGCACTTGTATTTGAAATTGCAGCACAGGTTTAGGAACAGAAAGTGTCTGGAGTAATTAGGACCTATAGGCAAAACCAACCCAGAAGCATATCTAGCTTAATTAAGAGCTTGAACATATTCTACTTTATTATATATCTTGAAATCCCACCTATGGACAAAGGGTTTTTTAAATCAAATTGCTGCTTCAGAGGATTGTGAGCTTTTTTTAAGCTTGATTTTCTAATACTTGGGCAATAGTACTTTCTTTAATTTTAAGCTACAGAGCTAGAAAAATTAAGTAGAATCTTTGTACTCTCAGTTGCTTGCTAAAGAGTACTAGGCAAAGAAAAGGCTAAATCTGCCGACTTAACTTAGTCACCAAACCTAACTAGCTGAATAACCTTGACTAGGCTGAGACCTAAAAGTTTTAAATGGACTTTAGTTTTCTCAGAAAAGGTTTGACTAATAACTTCCAAGGTCTTTTCCCATGCCAACGTTTTATCGGGATATTTATGAATTAGGTAACATTACGAATTTGATCGTCTGACTGCTCCTCTAAACTTCAAAGCCAGTTTAACCATCTGCTGGACGTGACTGGTCTGCCATCCTCTCTAAGTCAACCTGTTCCAAATGGAATCAGTCACCTCCCAACCCAAATACATTTCCTGATTTTCCTATTTCTGCAAAACAGATTATTATTATTTTTTATCTAACGAGATTCAGAGCCCTCAACCCAAGTCACTTTTTTTGTCTCCCCCGCATCCCCTCCAACCCCACTCCCCATGGGGTTCAAGTGATTCTCCTGCCTTAGGCAGCCTGAGTAGCTGGAATTAGAGGCATGCACCACCACGCCTGCCTAATTATTGTATTTTTAGTAAAGACGGGGTTTTGCCATGTTGGCCAAGCTGGTTTCAAACTCCTAACGTCAAGTGATCCGCCTGCCTCAGCCACCCTAAGTGCTGGGATTACAGGCATGAGCCACTGCACCGGCCCCCGAAGTCATTTTTAATTTCTTCCCAGTCTTCTGCCAATCCCATGGTCAGTTACATAGTTCTATTAATTTCTTTTTGGTTCTTCTTCAATTCCCCCCAACTTTGTCCATTATACCTAACCTCATTTTGGTGTAGACCCAGGTATTCTCATAAAGTAGCCCTTAGCTCACCTTTCAAGTCTTCTTTTTTTCTCTTTTGAGATGGAGTCTCCCTCAGGCTGAGTGCAATGGCACGATCTCAGCTCACTGTAACTGCTTCCTCTGGGTTCAAGTGATTGTCCTACTTCAGCCTCCTGAGTTGCTGGGATTAGAAGTGCATGCCACCACACCTGGCTATTTTTTTTGTGTGTATATTTTTAATAGAGACAGGGTTTCACCATGTTGGTCAGGCTGGTCTCGAACTCCTGACCTCATGATCCGTCCGCCTTGGCCTCCTAAAGTGCTGGGATTACAGACATGAGCCACTGCGCCCGGCCTCTTTTTCTAGTCTATTATATGTCACTTCTAGATTATGACTTGGAGAACCTCCCAACACAAAGCAGCTCGGCCTGCCAAAGCCTTTATCTGTTTGTCCCTCCTCTACTTTTTCTTCCCCATTCCACGGATCTGTATGAATCCTCTTCTAATAATAGACTCTTCTCATTCTCTTAGAGGCACTCTGTTTATCCACACCAGAGCACTTAGGCTACTACCACTAGCATGGATGGCCCACACTCACCACAATATTCATCCACACCTACCCAATCATTAGGGTCTATCCTCCACGTGGTTCTTTAACTTCCTGAGCCCATGGAGTTTCACCTGTGCTAATAGCCTACTTTATATGCCACTCATGAGGTACTGCCGGGCACCACTTTATCATATCCTGCCTTAAGTTGTTATATTTTGTAAAATAAAAATGTAGTTATAACAATCCTATGGTATTGCTGAAAGTTTAGAGGCCAGAGAAACAGTCATCTCTAACATTTTGATGTATTTCTTTCCAGCGTTTTTCATATGTGTGTTTCCTGTTGTTATAATGAAAGTGGCCCGGCACTGTGACTCATGCCTGTAATCCCAGCACTTTGGGAGGCCAAGGCAGGTGGATTGCTTGAGCCCAGGGGTTCGAGACCAACCTGGGCAACATGACAAAACCTCATCTCTTAAAAAAAAAAAAAAATTAGCTGGGCATGGTGGTGTGCTCTTGTACACCCTGCCACTTGGAAGGCTGAGGGAGGAGGATCATCTGAGCGCAGAGGTTGAGGTTGCAGTGAGCTGAAATTGCACCACTGCATTCCAGCCTGGGCAATAGAGTGAGAACCCGTTGGAAAACAAAACAAAAACCAAAAACAATAATGAAAGCATGTATACAACTTTGCTTCTTAGTTTTCTTTCATGCAATATATGAGAAAAAAGTATAATTGAAGATAATAAAGTGATGGAGGGGGTGCCATAAGAGGATAGAAGGGAAACTAACCCTGTTGGAAGAGGAACCCAAGAAAGAAAGATGTCACAGCAGTTATTATCAGAACTGAATTTCCAAGGACCTGCCAGAGGTAGCCAAAAGGAGGAGAGGGTGTGCAGAAGTTAGAGGCATGAAGCAGTGTTTTCCATCTTGGAAACTGCAGGTTGTTCACTGTGGGTGACAAGGAACTGGGACATTATACATTAAACTGGGACACTGCTTGGGTGCCAAGCTAAGTGACATGCATTCTATCTGCCAATAACGAGAAGCCACTAAATATGTTAATAGGTGCTTGGGCCAAACACATCACTGAAATGGCTAACTTTTGATGACATCTACCGCTCCTATAGTTGTCTACTTGATATCCAACCTTCTCTTTTTTCCAGTAGAATCCTGATTTCGTTAAGGGTGGCACTGTGCCCAGTTAAAATGCTTAGCTCTTCAGACTTCCTTGTGATCTGAGAGGCCATGTAACCCAGTTCTAGACAATTAGATATAAACAGAAGGGTGAGGTTACTGGGAAAGTGTTTTAAGGCTCAGCTGGCATGCATCTTTTATCCTTCTCTCTTTTCTAGAATAAAAACACACGTCCTGGAGGCAGAACAGCCATCTTGTACCCTTGAGGGAGAAAACCAAACAAATCTGGATGACTTCCTTGAGTAGCTGCATTTGTATTGGACTGTCTACCTCCTGACTTCTTGTCCTGTAAGGAAAATCAATCTCAATTTGGTTAAGCTACTGAATTGGATTTCTGTTCATGCAATTGAATGTCATATCTAATATAATACTGTATCCATTTCTTGGAGATTGACATTGAACATTGCATAGTAAAGATTTTAAGAAGCCCTATTGGCCGGGCGCAGTGGCTCAAGCCTGTAATCCCAGCACTTTGGGAGGCCGAGGCGGGTGGATCACGAGGTCAAGAGATGGAGACCATCCTGGTCAACATGGTGAAACCCCGTCTCTACTAAATAAACAAACAAAAAAATTAGCTGGGCATGGTGGCGTGTGCCTGTGGTCCCAGCTACTAGGGAGGCTGAGGCAGGAGAATTGCCTGAACCCAGGAGGCGGAGGTTGCGGTTAGCCGAGATCACGCCATTGCACTCCAGCCTGGGTAACAAGAGCGAAACTCCGTCTCAAAAAAAAAAAAAAAAGAAGCCCTATTTACATTTGTTTAACCTCATATTAAAATTAGTTGACTACCAAATTCTTTTCCCTCAGAATACTTAGTATACTTCACTGAACATGAGTGTTTGGCAGATGTTTGGAAAATGACATTCTTTTTGTGTTGGTCCAGCAGGGAAACAGTTGCGACATTTTACTAAGATATGGAATACAGGAGGAGTAACATGTTAAGGGAGAAAGATAATAAGTTTAGTTTTGGACGTGTTGAATTTGAGATGTCCATAGGCAATTGGATATATACCTTTGAAACTCATGAGTGAGATTTGGGAATGAGCAAGGTAGGTGGTAGATAAACCCATGAACCTTATTAAACTGTGATTGTTCAGGTAGAAAATATCCCACTGAATGTTTTTACCAAGGAAGAAAATTGGTGGTCTGGGTTTAGAATCTTCCTCTTAACTGTTTTGCTGTATATAGCACCTCTCTCAAAAGAGGCAATGGAAAGTATACTGTGCTTACAGTTAGACACACAGAAGTTCAAATTCTGGCTTGTCTGTGTACTTGGCTTTGGGACTTTGGCTCAGTTCTTCAGCTTTTCTGAGCTTGGGTTTCCTCACCATGGATGTGACAACCTAACCTTAGAGAGTCGTTGTGAGAATTGTATTCAATATTGTACCCGGTAAACTATAGGTGCTCATTCAATGCTAAGTTCTTTCTCCTTCCAGCTAGAGAAGATTTGCTGCTTCATACTTTCATGTTTTGTGGAGTGCCTTTGTAGATGTTAAGCTGCATTTAAAATTACGCCAGGGCAACAGAATAGGGGGAAATATTTGCAAACTACTCATCTGACAAGGGATTAATAAGCAGAATATATAAAGCTCAAACAACTCTATAGGGAAAAAATCTAATACTTTGATCAAAAAGTGGGCAGAAGATTCGAATAGACATTCTCAAAAGAAGACATACAAAATGGCAAACAGGTATATGAAAGGGTGCTCAGTGTCAGTGGTCACCAGAGAAATGCAAATCAAGACTACAGTGAGATATCATCTCACCCCAGTTAAAATGGCTTCTATCCAAGAGACAGGCTGTAACAAATGCTGGTGAAGATGCAGAGGAAAGGGAACCCTCGCACTCTGTTTGTGGGAATGTAATTAGTACAACCACTATGAGGAATGGTTTGGAGGTTCCTAAAAAAACTAAAACCAGAGCTACCATACAATCCAGCAATCCAGCTGCTGTGTGTATACCCAAAAGAAAGGAAATCGGTATATCGAAAAGATGTCTGTGCTCACACGTTTGTTGCAGCGCTGTTCACAATGGCCAAGATTTAGAAGCAACCTAAGTGTCCATCAACAGGTGGGTGGATGAAGAAAATGTGGTACATGCACATAATGGAGTGCTGTTCAGCCGTAAAAATTAAGAGATTCAGCCATTAGCAACAACATGGGTGGAGCTGGAGGTCCTTGTGCTAGGTAAAATAAGCCAGCCACAGTTCTCACTTATTGGTAGGATTTCATGTTCTCATTTAAAATGAAATGGAAACAATTGCACCCATGAAGAGAGAGAGTAAAAAGATGGTGACCAGAGGCAGGGAAGGGTTAGCAGGGGTGGGGAGGGACAGGTGCTGAGAGAGGTGGGGATAGTTAATGGGTACAGAAAACATAGTTAAAATGAGTAAGATCTAGTATTTTGTAGCACAGCAGGGTGACCATAGTCAATAATAATTTAATTGTACATTTAAAAATAATGAAAAGCATATAACTGGATTGTTTGCAACACAAAGGACAAATGCCTGAGGGGATCGATACCCCATTTTCCATGATGTGATGATTATACATTGCATGCCTGTGTCAAATCATCTCAGGTACCCCATACATATCTATACCTACTATATACCCATGAAAATTTAAAATTATTTTAAAAAATTAAGCCAGGGCAACGACTTAGCTTCTACCTATTGAATATCTGTATATAATTTAAAGATGGAATTTCAGGGTAGGCCAAAAGAAATTGTGTGTACATGATGAATTTACATTTTACTATTTTACATATTTAACAAAATAAAGTGCTTCTTGTGTGTCTTGCACTTTTCTAAGCACCTCATAAGTATAACTCATTTAATATTCAAAATCTTATGAATTGGGCATTTTATTATTCTCATGGGGCAGATAGGTAAACAATGCATAGAGAGGTTAAGTAACTTGCCCACAGTCACACAACTAATAAGCTGTGGAGCCAGGATTCAAACCTGGGGAGTCAGACCCCATAGTTCATGCTCTTAACCACTACACTACTATATAAAAGATAAAAATTAAGAGGAATCAACGAATAGTGTTTACTGTTCTTTCCTCCTCATCAGACCTTTGCTAATTGTTTCTTTTCTTCTTCCCCCTCCCCTCCTCCTCCTTCTTCTTTTCTTCTTGTCTTCCTCCTTCTCCTTCCTCCTCCTTTCTTCTTCTCTCCTTTCTTTCTTCCTTCCTTCCTCCTTCCCTCCCTCCTTTCTTTCTTTCTTTCTCTTTCTCTCTTTATTTATTTATTTATTTCTTCCTTTCTTTCTTTCCATTGGTTTTTTTGGGGAACAGGTAGTATTTGGTTACATGAGTAAGTTCTTTACTGGTGATTTGTGAGATTTGATGCACATATATCCTAAGCAGTATACATTAAACCCAATCTGTAGTCTTTTAATCTATTTCTTTACTTAAAAAAAAAAAAAAAGCAGGCCTGGCACAGTGGCTCACACCTGTAATCTCAGCACTTTGGGAGACCAAGGCAGGCAGATCCCTTGAGTTTAGGGGTTCAAGGCCTGGACAACATGGTGAATCTCCATCTCTACAAAAAAAATACAAAAATAAGCCAGGTGTGGTAGCACACTCCTGTAATCTCAGCTATTCAGGAGGCTGAGGCAGGAGGATCACCTGAGGCCAGGGAGGTTGAGGCTGCAGTGAACCATGATGGCACCACTGCACTCCAGCCTGGGTGACAGAGTGAGACCCTGTATTAAAAAAAACACAGTAGTAAGTTGTCTCAGAGCATCTTTTCATCAATTTCAGAACTAGCAATAGGTAGAGAAAGTTTTTGCTAAGAGCCATTTAGAGGGAAAAATATTTAAAATATGTGTCAATATCATGCTGTCAATCGATGGTAGCTGTATCTGTAATAACAAGAGAACTGTTCTTGGTTTTGGTTATTGTTTTTTAAAAAAATTTCTTGGCCTTATATAATTAATTTCAACATGAGGGAGCATGGGTGCATTTTTTTTTTTTTCTAACAAAAGTACTGGTTTACCTTCCTGGGAGAGCACGTGTATTTTCAAAGGCTCTCACTCCCTTCCTAAGAATGAGCAGCTGGAGCCAGGAAGTACATGAAATAAGAAAGTCAGTGGCAGGAGGCTTAGGTTAAAACTTAAGGAAATTCCCAAGATGATGTTTTTAAAGGGCATTCAAAGGGCATAGTCCAGGTAGAAAACAAAATCTAGGATTATTTCAATGGAAACAATTCTCCATTTTATCTTCTTTCAATAGTCTTCCAGTTCAAAGAGAAGTAAGATTATAGTTGTGGAAAATTGATAGATAAGCAATTATTTTTTTAAATCTGAAAACCCAGGTCCTATCTTCAGTGTGTATTTATTGTATGATCTAAGTTTGGCACTTAATCTTTCATCTCACTTTCTCTTTGTATAAATGGGCACAACCATTCCTGTTCCCTCCCACACATTGATGCTATGAAGATAAATGAGATCATGTTTATACTTCCATGGAGAAAAAACACTACACTAGGTATACTAAAAATATCACTATTTTCAGAGTAGTTTTTTTCTTAGAAATGTATGATAATGCCAGTTGTACATAGTATTGTTGAAGAGTCAAATTTTCAGTAAAAGTGATCACTTTTTCAGAAAATAGGTAATTAGTTCATTGAGAACTAGAAGTTTCTTTTAAATTTTTTAACCACTTTTCAAAGTTTAAATTTGTTGTCTTCAAATTCATGTTTATTGAATGCTTACTACATGCAATGTATTTAATGGAAATCTTTGCCTCTGGTTAAACAAAATATATTTTACCTTTTATTAATGACTCTGTAAGATACCAATATATGAAAAAAGGATTTTAATTGACTTCAAATATACCAGCCAACATAACATCAGGTTACTGAACTATAAGCCATAGAGCCAAGTTAAGGAAACTATTAGTTCTATTCTATGTTAATCAGACAAATCTGGAGTTAATTCTAGGTGCACAGTGTAAAACAAGCTGGAGTGTATAGGAAGAGTTTTTTAAGATGGTGAAAAGTGTGGGAATCCCATCATATGGATGTTTAAAAGGATAGTTAAATGCTAAAAATTATAGTTTTTAACTATAGTTTAACTATAGTTAGCATAGTTGTATGTTAAAATTAAAACTTGACTTTAAATCACTGAATACCCACCAGAAGAGAGATTGGACTTATTCTGTGTGGTTGCAGATGACTAAACTATAAACACAGATAGAATTTTAAGAAGAGAAACATCCTAGTTAAATAGAGCAGTGCCAAAAATGAGCAGAATTGCCTCCGAGGCTCTTGTTTTTAGAACAGAAACTGGAGGACCTTTGGACGGAGGCTTTGCGGAGAGGGGTTTGATGGAGTCAGAAGTTGGTCTTAAGGGTCCCTCCTGATTCTGAACGTCCTAGCCACGAGGAACCTCACTTACTCTACTAAATTACAGTAGCGTGATGCCTTTAGAGCCTTTTGGTGCTTTGCCTCTGCCCTAGAAGGCCCCAGACTGGTGTGGGTGTTTTGTTTTTGTTTTTGTACATAGGGCTGCTTTTCAGTCTTCCCATCCTCCTTATTACAGGGTTGTCTCAGCTTATCCTGTCTTTAGCAGCAGTCTCCTCCATTCTAACTTGTTACCTGTAATATGCTGTGATCTAGAAAAACGTCATAACCAAACATATTAAAATGTGTGAATAATTTAAGTGAGGTCCTGAAAAGCTCTCCTATGAGTAAAGTGTTTGGTGCGCAGAGGTTTTGCCATTTATTTTATTTTATTTATTTTGAGGCAGGGTCTCACTTTGTTGCCCAGGCTGGAATGCAGTGGTGCCAACACAGCTCACTGTAGCCTCCACCTCCCAGGCTCAAGCGATCCTCCCACCTCAGCATCCCAAGTAGCTGGGACCAGAGGCACATGCCACCACGCCTGACTATGCCATTAATTTTACTTTTTAAAGACCCTTTTAACTTCTGAAGAATATTCTAGATTTAACTTAACAATTTTGTGGTTGCTGGGAACTTATTATTGAAATTCTGTAAGTTTGCTAAACTTCCTACTAATCTGTAATATTGTAAAATATTCTGAATCCATTACTGATGTTTTCAAAAACAAAATCATTGGCAATAATATACTTATTCAAGATTTTTCTTATGTAGGTAACTTTTTCTTGGACAGCTTCTTCAAAATGAAAATATACTTTGTAACTAAACTGGGCTATATAAGGAAATGAGGTTTATTAGAATGCTGACTACATTTCTCTCCTGAGCTTTTTCATATAGATAGTATTGGTGTTGAATGTGCAGATTCCTTTTGAATATGGGAAATCGCCTGATATCACTGGTTGTCTGCTTAGTCCCTTAGTATATAACAATAGTTTTAACATAACTCAGTCAAAAACATGTAATGAACACTTATTGTAGGTGTTCTTGGCTAAGAATAAGGAAGGATATCAGAAAAACAGTAATGTTTTGCATAAACTGAATGTTAAAGACTGTTCTACCATTAGAGAGCCTGCTGTCTTGTAAAGGAAATAAGAGCCAATTAGACAGCAATCAAGGAAATATATTATCAATGCAGGATTCGTGCAGACAGTAAATGCCTTTGAAATTTGTAATGAGATATAGAGTAGTACTGTGATTGCTTTGGCAGCACATATGCTAAAATCAGAACAATGCAGAGAAGATTAGCGTGGCCTCTGCATGAGAATGGCATACAAATTTGTGAAGTGTTCTATATATTTAGAAATATATTCTTGAAAAATGCTAAGACAGTGGGTGTCAAGTGTTCTTAAATGCTTGTGTTAATATGCATAAATGCATATGTTAATTGGTTAAATTTTGTCACTCGACACTGTATACCTATTTCAAAACATCATGTTATACATGATAAATACATACAATTTTATTTGTTAATTAAAAAACAGAAAAGGATTAGTTCTGCCTAAATATGCTAGACCCAGAAGTTAATAATAAATGTGCATCCCTCCCCCTTTGTTTAATTTGCTTTGCCATTAAGTTAATATTTATGCTAAGAACTTTTGGCTGTTATAATTTCCTATCATTTATTTGGTAAAAAGATTAATTGAAGAGGTGTTTAAATGACCCCATTAGGAGATATGAAGAAAGCCTCCACATTGCCAGTATTTGAAAACTCAAAGGGTTTGTTTTCTTTCCTTTTTATTTTTTTGAGATGGACTTTCGCTCGTTGCCCACGCTGGAGTGCAATGGGCAACCTCTGCCTCCTGGGTTCAAGTGATTCTCCTGCCTCAGTCTCCCGAGTAGCTGCGATTACAGGCATGCACCACCACGCCCAGCTACTTTTTTGTATTTTTAGTAGAGACCGGGTTTCTCCATGTTGCCCAGGCTGGTCTCGAACCCCTGACCTCGTGATCTGCCTGCCTCGGCCTCCCCAAGCGCTGGGATTACAGGCATGAGCCACTGCACCCGGCAAAGGGTTTGTTCTCTAAAGCAGATGATGCTGCATCACACCTTCTGCCACTTTCCTGTGTTGGCCAGAACAATTTTAATGTCTCCCAAATGGATTATGCTGACCACAATCTAGATCCCCCTGGGAAATAGAAATTTGTTATATGTTCCTGGCTGGGTGATTGTAAATAATATCTCCATGTATCCCAAAGCTCTGAATTATCCTCATCTGTAACAGACACTACAACTGAATGGTATCTGGAACATAGTTAATTTTATGGAAAATATTCAAAGGAACAAAATGAACACTGCAATAGAAAAGTGCTATCGACTTAGATTTTGCCAATTTCCCTGGATGTGTAAGTAGAATTATATCTTCACAGAACGTGCAAAAATCCCAGACTTGACTATTTAATCTCTCTTCAGAAGCACCAGCTCTGAGCAATCCTATCTGCAATTTGCTGTGTGTGGTTGCTACTAAATTGTTCCCCGTGAGTTCCTAACTCACTGTTTCACTGCACAGCATACTCTTTAAAGGGAGAGCGCTTGGAAGGACCAGAGTTCTCTTTGTCATGCCCCTGCCTCTGGACAAGCGTGTTCTTAAACTGCCCACTGGCTTATCCTGTGACCCTTTTCTTTCAGCACTTTGAGTTAGGGAACACCTCTTACACCAAAGTGGGCACACCCTCCGATCGTGTAGGCAGCAATTGTTTAGCCGAGACATCCCCCACCTCTCAAAAGGCAGCAGAGAAGCAGCTAATGCCGCTTCGCAGTTGTCGCGCTCTCAGTGCGGGTGACCCCGGGCTGGGTTGGGGTGTCCTGTCCCCGGGTAGTGGGACTCCCCGAAAGGGGGCGGCGGGAAGCAGAAGGAGGGCTTGTTTCTCTGGGGGATGTGGGAAGTAGGCGCTAGCTAGCCTGTTTCGTGGTTTTTTAAGCCCCTTGGCATGCCCTGACCTGATCAAGAGGGAGTCAACTGCTCTTAGGAATGTTCCGGGAGAAGGTGGGAGATTGCTTTCCAGGGGAGGCCTGTGGGTGCTGGAGGGCACCAAGGGGGTCGCTGGCGGCGGGGGGTGGGGGGGGTGGGGGATGCAGGGCGCGCGCCGGGAGGGGGGCCAAGGCAGCCGGGGGCCGGGCTGAGGAAGACTGGACCAGCGGGCGGCCGGGGCGCGGGTCAGGGCGCGGGGGACCCCTCCCTGGGAGGCGGCGGCGATCGGGCCGCTCTGGCTGCACCGCCCGGGCTGTCAAGCGCGGGGGGCGGGCGGGAGGAAGGGGTGGAGGTGCGAGGGGAGGAGGGCTGGCACCGGAGCGCCGCGGCGTCGGTGCAATAAAAATGCATCGCATGGAACTGCCCGTGGAGAAGGACGGGACGGAGCCGGGGCGGCCAGAGGAGGTGGGAAAAGCGGAGGAGGACGCCCAGGAGGAGGCGGCGGCGGCGGCGGCCGGGAAGTGAAAGGTCTCGCAAAGTTCAGCTGAGGCTGCGGTCGCCGAGCCCGGAGCTAGCGGCGGACGAGCCCTCAGGGCCGCTCCGCGGGGCAGCTCGGCCAGGCCGGCTATGGTCCCGGGTCTCCCGCCGTCCCCCAGGTGCCCGGGCCCCGCCAGGCCGGTGCGCGAGGGTCACCCCACAGCCCCGCGCGGCCCCGGCCCCCGGCTCCCAGCTGCCGGCGCCCGCTGACCGAGCCCGGCGCGCAGGAGGAGGAAGAAACCAGAGCCCCGGTCCCTCCCGAGGACGGCGGCGCTTCATCCCGCAGCCCAGAGGTCTCGGCTCCCTCCCGCACCCGCCCGGCCTGGCTGCTCCAGGCTCCTCCCGGCCATGGGGACCCGCGCGCGGCTGCTGCTGCTCTGGGGCTGCACGGTGGTGGCCGCAGGTGGGTGGTGACGCGGCCGGGCCCCCACCCCTTCCCTCGCTGCTTCTCTAACCCATCTCGGGACTCGGGGGTGCAGGGGAGCCGGGGCTGCGAGCGCAGAGCGCGGCTCCCGAGGGTGAAATGAGTGGCCATGTTCCGCCTCCTTTCCCCGGGGCTCCGCAGTTTCAAATACTATTGATTTATTTTTGCAACTGGGATACACATGCGCTTGGATAACCAGATATCCCGAGTGCGCCCTGCCAGGGATACCGCGACCGGGGTTTCTTTCTCGGTTTGGCTTGTTAAAAAACTGCCTTTCCACTTGGTGAGGGAACAAAGGACCCAGCTCGCCATCCCCGGCATTTCATGGCCTGAGGAATGATGAGGAGGGGTGGCCCAGCGACCCTGGGTGCGCGTGGGCCGGGGCCGGTCTCTGGTGGAGGGCAATCGCTGGCGTCCCGGACCTCGTGCTAGGTACTAGGGAAGCAGGTAAGGACACCTGGGGCAGGGCTGAGCACCCTCTCCCCGGAGCCGAGGCTGGAACGCAGTGGGGCTCCTGGCTTGGACGGTAGGTGGTGATCACCCTGGGCTTGCACGGAGCTGGCTGGCCGCCCCTGGGGAATTGGTACCCTGGTCGAGGCTCTGCGGGAGGTCGGAGGCGGGTCTGCTCCCCGGCTCGGTAACTGGACAACCGGCGGAGGCGTCGGCAGATGCCCTTTCCCTCTCACTCCCATCCTGGCTTTCTTGGGTTGCCCTAGGCCACTGGCTCCTGGCTCGTCGTTTCCGCATTCGGGAGCCCCTTCTGCTCCTCTCCCTCCCTCTTGCGGGTCACCTGGTTTCCAGTTCGACGTAAGCGCAGCCCTGTAGGTGAAGGGAGAGCTGTGAGGGACTCTGCAGACTCCCAGTCAGTCGTGCGGATCTTGTCTGCTTCAGAAAGGAGAGCTGGGCTAGAGAGACGCGTTGGTGGCTACAAAACCGTGCGGACACACATCTCCTGCCTTCGGCTTCCATTCTGCCCTGAGAGTCGCTGGCACCCAGCAAAATCCAGCCTGCATCCCAAACCAGTCCGAGTCACAGGAGCACCCTTGGTATCATTGAACAGTCACTTGAGGGACTGGGACTCCAAGTATTTTGCCCCACGAATTGTTTATCTGGCTCAAATCTTTTCTGCACTTGTGAGTTTAGGGGCATTTAAAATTATTGGGTATTTTTCCCAGGGTCCTATTAAAGGCCTAAGATTTTACTCTAATTCCTGCACTCTTATAAGATGAACTTTAAGAAACCTTTTCCTTCTCAAACCATATTATGGCAAAAACATGCAAGCCATTGAAAGGTTGTAAATAAACATCCCAAGGCAAGTGTTTCAAGTCAAAAGTACTTGTACAGGCAGTATGTAATTTTCCCTGAAATGTTTTACAGGTGAGTCATAGCACACTGTGTGTTTGTGTGATTCTGGCCACAAGCAACTATTACCAGCTAATCAGAAAAGTGGCAAACGGAACTCAGGCAGAATGCACCCTGTGACATTTAAAAAGTAATGCCTAAGGAAGCCCTTTATTTTTGATTGCAAGGCTACGAGGGGTTGGCCATTGTCAGTGTGTGAAATGTGTGTTTCAGCCTAAGCTGTCATTTGGCCCCCTCCCATCCTTGCTGTGATAACAGTTCAGAGGTACTGCTTCTTAAGAAGCAGAAACATTCAATTAGCCAGAATTTGGGGGTTGATTTCCTTTTCCCTCTTCCCCCCTCTGTTTTAACCTTTAAAACAGATGATTTTTGTTAAGGTATTCATAATTAAAATGACAAACCCAAATCAAAGGATTATAGTATGTAGTCAAAATGTTAATAAGTGTATAATATTTATCATTTTAAGTAATTTTAAAACATTAAAGTCTGTCAGACCTTTGTTTGAGAGGAAGAGTGTGTTTTTTAAAGAAGGTGTTTCAGTTTGCAGATAATATTTAAAGTTGCTGTTAGTGGCTGCCAGACACTTTCCTGTTGAGCAAACAGGTAGCTACTGTATAGCCTGTCACAGGTAGAGACCCTCAAGAGACAGCGTGTAAAATGAGCTTCTCTGCCATTTGGCAGTTCAGAGGGTTTTTTTCTTAGTTATGTTTATGTCATGTTAGAAATTGATAGTGCACATATGAGCTCCAGTGATCTCTAGCTTTTCCTCCCCCTAAATGAGGACCCATTGTATATTTATGAAATATCTCATATTGCTTTTCCTAGGGAATTTATCCCTTCACTGGCTTAAAATTATAAAGAAAATAGAATTCTACATTTTCTTCTAAATGCATTCTCATAAGAAACATGTTAAATCAGTGAAGAACTCACATTGAATTTGAAAGACTAACTTAGATGGTCTTAAAAACATTATGGTTTTTCGCTAGTCGTGACTTCAAAAACTGATCAATGTATTTGAAATATAGAAGACATTGACAAGGCAAAGTACTTGAAAAATTTTAGACCAATAATCTTCACCCTGGTGATTCTGCTTTCCCTCCTCTTGCCGTCTGCCTAACGTGTTTGTTTCTCTGATGTGAATTTTACATCTGAACATAAAAACCAAACACACACACACACACACACACACACGAATGCATTGTGAATGCAGAATAGTGTTCATGCTCAAACATGAACATGGTGGAGCATGGTAGAATTTTCCATTTACTGAAGGTATCAAGCACTTTTGGGGAGATCCTTGATGGCTGTTGCTGGACTAGGTGGCCAAAAGAGCTTTTCAGATGGGTTTGTCTTGCATCATGCATGCTTTCCCTTTCTTAGGACTGAGTGGAGTTGCTGGACGCTGTGAAAAAGCCTGCAACCCTCGGATGGGAAATTTAGCTTTGGGGAGAAAACTCTGGGCAGACACCACCTGCGGTCAGAATGCTACCGAACTGTACTGCTTCTACAGTGAGAACACGGATCTGACTTGTCGGCAGCCCAAATGTGACAAGTGCAATGCTGCCCATCCTCACCTGGCCCACCTGCCATCTGCCATGGCAGACTCATCCTTCAGGTTTCCTCGAACATGGTGGCAGTCTGAAGAGGATGTGCACAGAGAAAAGATCCAGTTAGACCTGGAAGCCGAATTCTACTTCACTCACCTAATTATGGTGTTCAAGTCCCCCAGGCCGGCTGCCATGGTGCTGGACCGCTCCCAGGACTTTGGGAAAACATGGAAGCCTTATAAGTATTTTGCAACTAACTGCTCCGCTACATTTGGCCTGGAAGATGATGTTGTCAAGAAGGGAGCTATTTGTACTTCTAAATACTCCAGTCCTTTTCCATGCACTGGAGGAGAGGTAAGAGCACCTGTTTAACGCTGTAAGTAAGATAGAAAAATGTTACCAGCCCACATTTTTTTTTAAAGCATGAAGCTATACTTGTAGCAACATGAATGAAATTAGAATTTTTCATGAGTTTTATTTGTCATAAATTATTTCTTACCCTTACGTATGAATGTGTAGTTTCAAGCAGATCGTCCACTGGCTGGGTTTAAATCAGTATTCTAAGATGCAGATTTTTCACATTGTAAAAAAGAGCAGACGCAAATCATCACTCTAGAGGCTTCTCATTACTTCAGTTCTCGGGACTACCTACGTGCTTCTGAAGGGGGAAGAGTTACTGAGACAGTCTGTTCCTGGAGCCTACATGGGTATCTTCCTGATACTGTTAATATAAATAGGAAGTAAATAAAAACAAAGCCAAGAAAGAAAAAAAATCTGTTTGTCAGAACGATACTTTTGTATGACAGTAGCAAACAAATGAAAGTACTTTCTTTTAACATACAAAGTTTCTTCTGGGCTCACAGACACATGAATTTCAGCTTAAGGACCCAGGACCATCTTAAACTCATTCTGTAAAACAGCCTCCTTAGCTACTGATCCAATTTCTATGTGGAGTGTTTTCCCTTTAATATTCCCTTCCTCTAAGGGAGAAACAGGTCCTTTTAAGCTTTTCCTTAAGTTTTGGGTTACATTTACAAATCGTGCAGGATTGTTACGCAGATAAACACGTGCCAAGGTAGTTTGCTGCATCCATTCCCTCGTCATCTACATTAGGTATTTCTCCTAATGTTATCCCTCCCCAATACCCTGACTCCCTGCTATCCCTCCTCTAGCCCCCCCACCCCCCGACAGGCCCCAGTGTGTGATGTTCCCCTCCTTGTGTCCATGTGTTCTCATTGTACAACACCCACTTGTGAGTGAGAATCTGTGGTGTTTGGTTTTCCGTTCTTGTGTCAGTTTGCTGAGAATGATGGTTTCTAGCTTCATCCATGTCCCTGCAAAGGACATGAACTCATCCTTTTTTATGGCTGCATAGTATTCTGTGGTATATATGTGCCACATTTTCTTTATCCAGCCTATCATTGATGGGCATTTGGGTTGGTTCCAAGTCTTTGCTATTGTAAACAGTGCCTTGAAAGGTTCCCCCCAACCCCCAGGGGTATGAGAGCTTTCAGAGAAAACTGAATAAAAGCAGATTAAGAGAATATAATACCTTCAATAAGTAGATGAAGAAATACTGATTCAGGAAAAAGAAAAGAGTATAATCAACCTAATTCTGGTGCATGTCATGAATATACAGACTAGATAAGTGACTTTCAACTAGGGGTGATTTTTGGCCTCTCTTCCCTGAGGACATTGGGACATTTGGCAATATGTAGAGACATTTTTGCTGGGGGAGGGACACCACTGGCATCTAAAGGGTGGAGGCCAGGGATGATGTTAACTCTCAGACAATGCTCAAAATAGCATTCCCCAGTCCACCCCCAACCAAAAGTTATCTAGCCCAAAATGTTAATGTACCGAGGTTGAAACAGGCTGCACTGTTAGGCATACATCCAAAACATGGATCACAATGGCTACAGAAACTAGAATAAGCACTCCTCTAGCATCACTTATATAACTATTCTCAGACTTCCCAGATATATAATCAGCATTGTTGACCCCCTCAGGCACTGTATTCATTGCTACTAATTCTGCTTTTGGTGTAGTATGGGGAAGTGCTTGCCAGGGGCCTGGTGAAAGGGTCAGTTTGGGACCGCCTTTCCCCACTCCCACAGATACATGGAGACTTTTGCCAAATTATCCAGTTGCTTCTTCTGTTTGCACCTTGAAGAGACCAGCAAGAATAGTGCTGCTGGCATCAGAACCAAGTAGGACATGGTGCAAGCAGCACAGTGATTGTTTGCCATTCTTCTTCATGGTCCACAAAGTTGGCTGAATATTGTAAGCTCATTTGCAGCCTGTCATGACGGACGTTTTTAAAGATACGAGGACAGGAAAGACAGATAAGTTAGACTCATTGTTTTGTTATGTGGAGAACACTTTGTGTTGAAAACAGATGAATGGCTTGAACTCTCGAATTGCTTTGGAATTGATCCACAGGCTCATAATCAGCTCTCTACATCTCAGTGCTACTGGGCGTTGTGTATCTATGAGGTTGCAAAAATACAGTTTTAGTAACCAGATGGCCGGCATGCTCATTTAGCAAATATCACATTGAATTTATTGCAAATCTACTGCAACAGCCCAACAATTATTTAGAGATGACCATAGTAACATTGAACTAACTATATGGAGGTACAATCTTGTCTTTTTTAAAACCAAACTGTTTATTGTCATCAATGCTTACATCAAATTCCAAGCAGATAGAGACGAACATTTATGTAGGTCATTTCAGTGTACAGATACCTTCTATACCTAGTTTGTAAGTGTTCTTTTTTTTTTTTTTTTCCTGAGACAGAGTTTCGCTCTTGTTACCCAGGCTGGAGTGCAATGGTGCGATCTCGGCTCACCTCAACCTCTGCCTCCTGGGTTCAGGCAATTCTCCTGCCTCAGCCTCCTGAGTAGCTGGGATTACAGGCACACACCACCACCATGCTCAGCTAATTTTTTGTATTTTTAGTAGAGACGGGGTTTCACCATGTTGACCAGGATGGTCTCGATCTCTTGACCTCGTGATCCACCTGCCTCGGCCTCCCAAAGTGCTGGGATTACAAGCTTGAGCCACCTGTAAGTGTTCTTAATTGTAGTTTTTTTTTTTTCCAGCAGGCATATTTTAATGATAAGAAAAGCATCAAGTGTGACTTAGTTCCCTCGAGAGCATTATTTGCAATAAAGTGTAAAGAAGTCATTATAGAACTTCTTTTAAGAGGACAGGTTTGGGAACTAATCCTTCTCTCCTGAGTTAAAGAATAGAAGAGTCTGTCTCTAACTCGAGGACCACAGGAAGCCTTTCCAGAAATGATTATGACCTTCCTCTCCTCTGTCACGTTAGAACAGAAATCAGTGCAGACCCAGAAATTTATTTTGCAGTTTCAACTCCATGTCATCAGTTTCCATCTTTGAAAACTGTGTGCTCAGAAAAAGAAGCTCGTCAATCTACTTTAAAAATAAGAAGTCTCAAATTTCATTTATGGATTGTTTGTAACTTTATAGACCTATATTTTCCTCCATTGTATAGAAGACTTAAGACTCCTCTAGGTATCATCCTATTAATTAGGCTAACATAAATAAATGCCAGACTTAATTTGTTTCCAGCATTCATTCAGAAATACTGCTTTGGGTTTTGAGAGCTTGTAGCTTCACGTCTAAAGAATCAGATACCTCCATCAAGAGAGTAGAAGGCACTAGTCATCCAAAAAAGGACTTTTTTTTTTGAGATGGAATTTCACTCTTGTCGCCCAGGCTAGAGTGCAGTGGTGCAGTCTCCACTTCCCAGTCTCCACTTCTCCTGCCTCAGCCTCCCAAGTAGCTGGGATTATAGGTGCCTGCCACCAGGCCCAGCTAATTTTTTGTATTTTTAAAAGAGATGGGGTTTTGCCATGTTGGGCAGGCTGGTCTCGAACTCCTGACCTCAGTGATCTGCTGGCCTCAGCCTCCCAGAGTGCTGGGATTACAGGTGTAAGCCACCGCGCTCAACCCAAAAAAAGGACTTTAAAAACATGGGCCAAAAAATTCAACCAGAAAGAACACTTTTTAAATAGATATTGAGCCTGCTGTATAGAAACCTCCTAAACTGCCCAGCTCTTTCAAAGAATGGGGTATGGCTGTCCTAAAATGTGCCTCCTTCCCAGGAGATGAGACTGAGGCTGAAAGTAAAGTGATTTGCCCAACAACGTACTCTTAGTTACGTGACAGAGCTAGGACTAAGTCACAAGTCTTCTGACCTTCAGTCTCGTGTTTGTTCCATAAAATCAAGTTCTCTCCCTCTATTAGTGACCCCCAAGAACTGCTGGTGAAGAAGATCTTATATCTCCCTCCTCCCTCAATCTCTTAAAGCCATTTGCTCCTATTCATTTGGATATGACATGAACCTAAAATGGAATTTGCCAAACAGTTTTCTCCTGAGCAGCAATGTCCTCTGAGATGTGGTATACTGAGGATAAAAGATCCCATTGTCAGCTTAGGCTGGGAAACACTGACTGCGTTTAACAAATTGAAACATTTATAAATACACTAATATTCTCATTATGTACCCTGTATCCCCAAATGGGAGGTCTAGGAGGTGACATTCCTGGACTTACTTTGCTATGAAACCCTCTTTTTGCAGAACTCGTTACTCTCTTTCAGGACCCTGATGATCCACAGAGCACGGCGTGGAAAATGTTGGGGTGGAGGTTTAAATGCTCTCAAAGCCCTGGTAAAAGGCACAGACAGGCCTGGGGCTAGGCATCCTTGGATATCAAGACCGTCCATTAGGATCTCAGTCTACTATGCAGTTGGAGCAGGTGATAATAATAACCTTGAGGCTAAAGATGATGTGTTAATTAGTCTTTCTCGGGATGTAAAAGAACCACTCTCAGATTACCTCTGGATACAGAAAACACAAGGAAGTAGGAAGACAGAGCAAACTGTCTTGGGTCCCCAACGGTCAGGACCCATGAAACTGGAATTTCGATGATCACTGTTAGGAAACAGCATCTGTTCCAGTGACCCAAAAGCAACTCTAAAGGGATGTAGTTATTGTCTCCTTAGAAGTGAGCATGACTTGCTCCCTGCTCTATTAACTCTCTATTAAAAGAACTCTATTGAAAATTGGATAGCCACCAACCAAAGCACACAGATATTTTTAAAAAAATTTTCTTCAGGGCATTGCGAAAATGTGCCATTCAAAGGCAGGACTGTAAAGTCAGAGACAGCAGTACAGAGAAGGCAAGAACACAGGGAGTAGCTGGGTCTCAAAGCAATCTTTGAATAGAAAAGGATGGTTAGGCTGGGCTCAGTGGCTCACACCTAGTCCCAGCACTTTGGGAGGCTGAGGCAGGCAGATCACCTGATGTCAGGAGTTCAAGACCAGCCTGGCTAACATGGAGAAACCCCATCTCTACTAAAAATACAAAAAAAAAAACAAAGAGCCAGGTGTGGTGGCACATACCTGTAATCCTAGCTTCTCGGGAAGTTGAGGCACAAGAATTGCTTCAACGTGAGAGGCAGAGGCTGCAGTGAGCCGAGATCACTCCACTGCACTCCAGCCTGAGCAACAGAGTGAGACTCTGTTTCAAAAAAAAGAAAACAAGAAAAGGATTATTAAAGAGGGGAAGGCTTGTGTCACTTCTATTTACCTGTATATCCCTAGCATTGAACACATTGCGTGGATCACAGTAGGCAGTCAGCTAAATCTGTAGCTGAATGTATAAATGAGTCATATGACAAGCAAGGAGAAATGAATAAGCCTTGGGCAGGGGATGAGGATCAGAAAGCTTGGCTAACATGGAGAAGCTGAGCTGGTAGTCATATGAGACTAGTTATAGTGTGGGAAGGGCAACCCACACTATAGTCTCATATGACTAAATTATTTGCCCATTTATTCAAATAATTTTCAAGCTGCTATGTGTCAGATCCCATTCCAGGTGCCATAGACATGGCAGTGAACCCAACACATATAAATCTCTGTACCCATGAAACTCAGATTCTAATGTGGGGATGGGGAGAAAGAGAGCAAATAAGTAAAATCCATGTTATGTTGGAGTGTGGTAAATACTAAGGAGAGAAAACAAAACAGGGCGGGGGTAGGGAACGCTGGCAGGGGAAGGTTTACTATTTTTTAAATTATTTAATTTTATCCAGTTAAAGCAGAAAAAGAAATGGAAAACATAAACAAATGGAAAAATAGAAGTGACATAGTAAGATGAGAGAGTCAAGCTTAACAATTTATTTTTTTCCTGACTTATATTTTAAGTGCAGGGGTACATGTGCAGGACGTGCAGGTTTATTACATTACACAGGTGAATGTGTGCCATAGTGGTTTGCTGCACAGATCATCCTATTGCCCAGGTATTAAGCCCAGCATTCATTAGCTGTTCTTCCTGATGCTCGCCCTCCTCCTGCCCAGGTTTGCTATTTTTAAAACAGATTGAAGGATTTGTGTTTGACAGAAAGGACAGTGATGAGGACTATGGGTTTGTGGCAAGTTTTCATGAGTGAATAAAACCTATAATTAAGGGTCACATTTCTTTCACCTGGTAGATATGGGAAAATGGTGTTGGATATTAATGAACACAACATTCATTGATAAAAACCCCTTTTGCTAGTGTTCCTTAGAATGAGAGCATTGGAAAAGGATTCTAAATGTTGTTAATGGAAAAGAATATGACTCATGAGTAATCTTCAGCCTGGTTTATGTGGCTTGTCTTCAATTAGTCAGCTGAAATCTGTGTTTCTAGCCCAGTACTATTTCCACTATACTATGTTGAAATGCCTCTGCATCAAGTCAAGTAGCATGAAAGATAAAAAAAACTATATACATTCCTGTCATTCGCACTCCTTACAACCTACTGGATGAGAGAGCAAGCATGATAATTTATGGACTGATTCATTAAATTATATGAGATAATGCATGCTTAATCCCCCAGATATGTTGTGTAGATAATACACTTTTCAAGATCCAAGTATTCATTTGTCTCTAGGACATTGAAAGGGCTGAGTTTCAATACCTTGTGATAAAGTCAGTATGGCACAAGTGTGCAGAAAATGATAAATTACTTAATCGGGGTTTTATGGGCTTTACATTTATGATACATTAAGCAATATTTAGAATTTCTTAAAAGATAAAGCAAAATCAGATATGAGTAGGAATACTTTCTTTTCTTTTTTTTTTTTTTTGAGACAGAGTCTTACTCTGTTGCCAGCCTGGAGATCTCTACTACGATCTCAGCTCACTGTAATCTCTGCCTCCCCAGTTCAAGCAATTCCCCTGCCTCAGCCTCCTGAATAGCTGGGACTACAAGTGTGCACCACTACGCCTGGCTACTTGTTAACTGTTTGTCTTCAATGGTGAAATCTGTTCTTGCCTATTTCCATAGTAGCAGTAGTCACAAGTCATGATGGCTGCTAATAGCGATTGAAGCCTTCCCACCTGCCAGGTACTCTCAGTGCACTGCATCCCTCATTCTCACAAGAAGCTCCTTAGACCCCAATATTAACTCTATTTTAGAGACAAAGAAACTGAAACCTAAGAAGCTGAAATAACGCAGTCAAATAATAGCTATAATTATGGAGCTAACCTATTCCAGAGCTGGGATGATTAGTTTGGCTTGAAATTATTTATGTGATTAGGCTTTATTATAACTCCAAATTTTTTTTTTTTTTTTAATATAAAGACGGAATTTCACCATGTTGGTCAGGCTGGTCTTGAACTCCCGGCCTCAGTTGATTCGCCCACCTTGGCCTCCAAAGTACTTGGATTACTTTGGAGTAATCCAAAAATTTTGGATTTGGATTTGCCTGACCCCAAATTTTGTTTTAAAAAAGAGAAAAACTGCCAGGTGAGGTGGCTCACGCCTGTAATCTCAGCACTTTGGGAGGCCAAGGCAGGTGGATTACGAGGTCAGCAGTTCAAGAACAGCCTGGCCAAGATGGTGAAACCTTGTCTCTACTAAAAATACAAATATTAGCCAGGTGTTGTGGTGGGCGCCTGTAATCCCAGCTACTTGGGAGGCTGAGGCAGAAAATTGCTTGAACCCGGGAGGTGGAGGTTGTGGTGAGCCAAAAACAAAAAAAAAAAAGAAGGGAAAAACTAAAACTAAATTTCTCCAGTAATTAGTAGGTATTATATAAAACATATAGTTTAACTGATAATTTGTAATATGGCTGTATGTACTTTGCATAATAAAGTGACTTTTTTTTACATTAGCTAGAAGTGTCTATAACAAGTGAAAACTCTTTGCACTTAGTGTTATCTAAGATAAGCTGTATGGGAATGAACACTATTCTTTAGTACCATTTAGCATACTTTTATTTGATTGGCTTGGTTTTTTGGGGGAAAGGAGTACTTTTTATCTAGTTAGTACCGACTTTAAGTCATTTTTCTTATGAAGTCATTTAATGTATTAGTGTTTCACCTTGCATCATATTCTAAATGTAAGGTGCTAAGTAGGGTAAGTAAATAAAATATGTAGAAAGGTAGTGATAAATGCAAAGAAAAAAAAATAAAGCAAAGATGGGTGCTGGAGGGGAGAAGGGGCTTATGCTGAGATGGAGCTCCCAGAGAAAGCCTCCCTGAGACATTGGAATAAGGACCCAAAGGAGAGTAGATGTGAGTTGTTGACATACCTAGAGAAGAGCAAAGGCCTCAAGGAAGTCTGCTTGGCATCTTCCAGACTGCGAGGAGGCTGGTAACAAAGGTGAGGGGCCAGGTGCAGTGTAGTAGGTGAGATCAGAGTGAATAGGGAGGTGTGGGCATATGGGTCCTCAAAAAGAAGTGCCCAGAATGACCCAAATTTAGACCTAGATCAATTCAATCCTGTTCATCGTTTTTAGCATTCCCTCAAAGGAGCCCCCATTTGAACCATATGTTATTCTGGGCTTACTTATAAAGTCATTTGTTTTTAGTCTGGATGGTATTAGGAGCCATTGGAGGCCAGGTATGGGAATCCTAGCACTTTGGGAGGCTGAGGCAGGCGGATCACCTGAGGTCAGGAGTTTGAGACAACCTGGCCAACGTGGTGAAACCCTGTCTCTACTACAAATACAAAAATTAGCCAGGCGTGGTGGCGGGCGCCTGTAATACCAGCTACTTGGGAGGCCGAGGCATGAGAATCACATGAACCCAGGGGTGGAGGATGAAATGAGCTGAGATTGTACCACTTCACTCCAGCCTGGGCAAAAGAGTGAAACTCGGTCTCAAAAACAAACAAAAAAAGCCATCGGAGATTTTAAGTGGTGAGCTGATATTATCTATTTTTAATAGGATCACTCTGGATTATGTAAGAAAAGACCAAAGAGGGAAGGAAGGGAAGGGAAGAAGCAGGGGGACCATTTAGAATCCTAATGCAATCATTCAGGCTAGACCTGATGGTACATGGCACAGAGGGCAGCGGTGGAACTGGTGAAAAGTGGTTTAATCTGGATCGGTTCTGTTGATAGAGCCAACAGCATCTGCTAACAGGTTGCATATAGAGTGTAAGACAAAGAAGTAAGTGTGTTTTTAGTTTGAGCACCTGGAAGAATGCAATGGCCATTTACTGAGATGGAGAAGATTTGCAGGGGAATGGATTCAGAGAGGAACACCTGGAACTCATTTTCAGACACGTTAAGCATGAGTTGCCTGTTAGACATCCAAATGGAGATACTGAGGAGGCCACTAGAGTTTACAGTTCAGAAGAGAGGGCTGGACCAAATATATGTTTGGAAGTCAGCAGTGTAGAGATGATAGTTAAAGCTGTGAAGCTGGATGAGATTGCCAAGGGGGTGAGGATGGATTTAAAAAGAGAAAGTTCTAAGAACTGAGCCAAGGGGAGGATTAAACGTAGTCCATTGATGCTGTCATTATTGAAAACACTTTTGCAACTAATTCTGGGTGGATTGCTTGAGCCCAGGAGTTCGAGACCAGCCTGGGAAACATGGCAAAACCCCGTGTCTACAAAAAATACAAAAATTAACTGTGTGTGGTAGCGCACACGTGTACTCCTAGCTGCTTGGGAGGCTGAGGTGGGAGGATCACGTGAGCCTAGAAAGGTTGAAGCTGCAGTGAACCATGATCATGCCAGTCTGGGCAACAGAGTGAGACCCTGTCTTGAAAAAAAAGAAAACCAATCTCACTAATTTATGGGTCCAACTTTTGTTCAATTAAGCAACAACATGAATTGATTTATGTTGGGTTACCACGGTCAGAATGGTGGTGAGAGAGAAGTCGGGGAGGCCGAAATCTAAAACGGCAGATGAGAGAGAAGTTGGGAACGGCAAGTTCACATTTTCCAAACATGATTTACAACAAGCAGGGAGGAGGGAAAGCACTAAATGGATAACAAATGGTGATGGAAAAAGGAGAGGGAGCAGTAGCTGGAATGCTATATTGAGGGAGGAAAAAAGCTTTGAAAAGGCTGTGCTGAAAGAGAAATGTTCATTTTAGAGACCTTCAGATTTTGAGGGCCTCATATTCCATTCATGTTGAAATTATCTAACTTTTCACCCTTTTTGACTCTCAAAGTTTCAGCTATAGAGCAATTTTTTTGGAATGCCACTGGACTATCACAGTATTGGAAACCAAGTCAAGATATAGCATTGCACACATTTTTCTGCTTGTTATGAAATTTGATTTGCAGAATTTGATGGACAGTGTCTACCTTGACAATCCCATTTAAGTAAAAGGGTTTACACGTTGACACTTTCATTTGTGTGCAGAATTTAAAAAAATTATTATGAATCTTCTAATTAATATTGAATATATTAATATTTAATTATTCTGTTAAGGAGGACAAGGGAAAACCAACATTTAGAAATCACCATAGAATCCAACAGTTTCTGTGCTGGGCATTTTGCATATACCCAGTTTATCTTTAAGAAACAAATTCCTTTCCTGGTTGGTTTCTCTTGCTAATGAGCAGACAAAAACAAAACAACACCTTCTTTCTTTTTCTTTTTCTTTTTTTTTTTTTTTTGAGATGGAGTTTTGCGCTTGTTACCCAGGCTGGAGTGCAATGGCGTGATCTCGGCTCACCGCAACCTCCGCCTCCTGGGTTCAGGCAATTCTCCTGCCTCAGCCTCCTGAGTAGCTGGGATTACAGGCACATGCCACCATGCCCAGCTAATTTTTTGTATTTTTAATAGAGACAGGGTTTCACCACATTGACCAGGATGGTCTCAATCTCTTGACCTCGTGATCCCCCCGCCTCGGTCTCCCAAAGTGCTGGGATTACAGGCGTGAGCCACCACGCCCGGCCAACACCCTTCTTTCTATATCGGATTTCTCTTCTCTTCCTCCCCTTCCTTCCTCTGGCAGAAGAGCAGACGTCTTCCCAGACCTCTGCTATATTTGCTGATGTTACTGTACACTTCATAATCCCAGTTCCTAAAACAAAAAATAAGTATGAAAAATATTCACATGCTTCCTATGTGACATCATATTCATTCATGCTGACACTGTGTCTTCTGGCTGCTACTGAAAAGGGCTTTTCTGTTTTAAAGTTGAATTGAAGAGAGAAGATGTGATCACCTTCTTACACTGTTTAATCTACATCAAGGACGTTTGTTTCTTTTTATTTCAGTCAATCTGGCCTTTCTCGGGCCCTTGAGATTTTCCACCAGTTTTTTTGTAACAGATGCCTACACTTCTCTCATATTCTGTGTCCCAGTAAATAGGCTCTGACCTCCCCCCACCAACCTCCAAATAAAAAGTAAAGGTAAATGGAGGTCATGTCAAATTGGTGCTGCATCAGGAGAGCCGGGCACCTCACTCTCCAGGAACCTTCATCCTTGCCCTCCACCCTGACACATTCAAAGGGTGCAAAACTCATCCTTTTGTAACCAGAGCTCCCTCTCTGATGATCATCAAAGCTCAGAAGAATGTAAGCCCACTGGGGTAAGAAAGTGTAGTTTGCAGAAGCAAAAACTAGGTGATTAGCAGCCCCTACATCCCACCTTTCTTGCTTCTTATGTGCTCCACTCATTTCCATTTTTCACTCCTGACCGTTTTTCTTTCTAATTTTCACTTCTGTTAAAGCAAACTAAATATGGCCTGAGAAGAACTCTGTACTTCTATATTTGAGTCCTTGTGGACAAACTGTAACCTAATTTAATAGGTAGACAAGATTGAAAGCTGGCCAGGCACGGTGACTCACACCTGTAATCCCCGTACTTTCGGAGGCTGAGGTGGGTGGATCACCTGAGGTCAGAAGTTCAAGACCAGCCTGGCCAAAGTGGTAAAACCCCATCTCTATTAAAAACACAAAAATTAGCCAGGTGTGATGGCTCATGCTTATAATCCCAGCTACTCGGGAGGCTGAGGCAGGAGAATCGTTTGAACCCGGGAGACAGGTTGCAGAGAGCTGAGATTGCACCATTGCACTCCAAGCCTGGGCAACAAGAGTAAAACTCGGTCTCAAACAATAAAAAAGTCAAAAACCTAACTTGGGAGTATGTGCCTGTAACAGCAGCAGAGTCTTCACCAATCCAGTGTCCATACTTCAACCATTCATACACTGCTGAATGTTTGAACTGTGTTCTGATTAGGCAAATGCCAACCTGTAACCAGTCCAGCTGTGCTGTACCTCATTTCCAATTTCTGTACATTATATCCTTTTTTTTTTTGTCTATAAATCTTCTTCCACCACGTGGCTTCGCTGGAGTCTCTGAATCGGCTGTGATTCTGGGGGCTGCCCAATTCAAGAGTCACTCATTGCCCAATTAAACTCCTTTCAATCTAATTCAGCTGAAGTTTTTCTTTTAAGGCGTCTTTCCTCAAAGCATCTAGTTATGTCCCAGTAGACCGCTTATTTTATCTCTGCTCTGGCTATTTGTCTGTAAAAATGGACTTGACACTTAGCCTGCCCCCACGATTTTCTCTCTGGAATCTTCTATCAGTTCTGTCAATTCCACTGCCCCCTTGTCCTTCCATTGCATCCCAATCCTAGCTCAATCTCACCGGTCACCTTGCTCCTTTGACTAGACCGCTGAACTCTGCTGGAAAAAATAACAGTCATACTGAGAGATACCTTTATGTTTTTCCCATCACAATTTTGCCATCAAACTTCCCTGGAAGTCTTTCTCTTCAGCTCTCTTTCATCCCCGCAGAGACTCTTTCAAAGCTCTCATCTCTCTAAGCCTCCTCCGCAAACTTCCTGCTCAGCTAAAGAGCTTGCCTCCTGCTTCACAGAGAAAATAGATATACAAATGGCATTGCTGTCTAACCCAGAGAAGCCCGTCAAAGTGAAAAGCTGAGTTGCTCTCAATTCCTTTTTCTCCTTCAGCCAGCTTTGATCATCCACCAGGTCCTGTCCCATTCTGCTACTAGGGTCTCTTTAGTAGGTATGCCTCTCTCCATCCCTGTAGCTGCTATCCTAGAGCAAAGCACCCGTATTTTCCTTCTGTGTATTTGCTGCATTCTCCTGAATGTTCTGTTCTGTCTCATTTGCTCCCCAATTTATTCTCTATAATGCATTCTGAAGGATCTTTTTCTCTTTTTTTTTTTTTTGAGCTGGAGTCTTGCTCTGTTGCCAAGGCTGGAGTGCAGTGGCGCCATCTTGGCTTACGGCAACCTCTGCCTCCCAGGAGGTTCTTGTAATTTTCCTGCCTCAGCCTCCCGAGTACCTGGGACTACAGGTGCACGCCCCCACACCCGGCTAATTTTTTGTATTTTAGTAGAGACGAGGTTTCACTGTGTTTCCCAGGCTGGCCTCGAACTCCTGAGCTAAGGCAATCCACCCGCCTCTGCCTCCCAAAGTGCTAGGATTACGGGCGTGAGCCACTGCACCCAGCCAAAGTCCACATTCTTGAATGTGACTTGCTAGGCCCTGTCTGAGTGCCCCCGGCCTCCTGTCTCATCCCTGCCCCCTGAGCTGTAGCCTCTAGCTGGATGTGTTGAGCAGCTTGGATTGCTCTCAGATGCCATGTTCTTTCTCATCCTCTGACCCTCCTTGGCTGAGGGCTGGGGAAGGGCTCTCCTTTTCTGATCTCCTCCCCTAGTCCTGCCTCTCATTTAAGTTAATTAAGTCACTCAAATATTTTGGGGGTGGATGGAGAAATGACTAGATAATTCCCAGTCATACTTAAGGAATTAGCTTTAACTTCATCTTGCACCAAGATTCTGGGTTAGCTGCTGCGTACACGTGCGTCACATGTATGCACCCACAGTATCCTACATTCACCTCTGTCATGGCACTTATCACATTCTTTAGTGAGCTCCCTAAGGTAGCCCAGACCATACTTGGAGAAACACTGCCTTAGCATCTCACCTGCTGCCTTACGTATTCAATAGATATTGATCAAGTCAACCAACTCTTGCACTTGTTGTTATTGTTACTGATGACAACTTTGTATTGCTTCTTATGGTTTAAAGCACTTTTATGGCAGAATATGGGATGTGCAGACACAGTAAACAGTGTGTTTGAGAGAAGACTTGCTAAGTGTCTCCTAAGTTAGCCATTTAGGATGCCAGATCCTTGGGCAGGCAATTGATCAGTGTGATTTCTCAACAAGGACGATGTCATGGGTTCCCTCCCTCTGCTAACCCAAACGACAGCCTCTATTCCCAGTCTGTGTAGCCCTGGCACAAAGGGTTCCCGTTTAGATGGAAAGGTATAAATCTATTACCACCTCTTGGAAAACAGTGCAAGGTGTAGCTGAAGGTTCACTTGTGGGGGTTGTTTAGTTTTTCTTCAATATCATGGGAAATGATTGGGAAGGGTGCCTCATGCTCCCGGCTGGGCTCTTTGTCACCATGCTGAGTTGGTTGCAAGGGTGGTTGTTTTGTGATTCTGAAAAACAATCACCTTGTGACACTGTGCACAAGCGTGTGCAGCTATTTGGCTTACTGGGATAAATGGTCACGCTTGTTACTTTCTCTCCACAAGCACTGATCAGCTACATCCAATTCACCTGAGTTTTTGGAGCTGGGAGGAGAAACTAGTTGGGGGAGAAAACTTTTTTTTGGTATGAAACAAAGTATTTTATTCAAATTCCCAAAACAAACTTGAGTTATGCTGGGTTTGAATTGAAGAAAAAAGGCCAAGTTAAAACAGGAAAACAAATAGTTTTCATTTGGTGGGAGTTGACTTCAAAGTATACATGTGTATACATTCTAACCCTTCATCTGTCCCACGTGGCATTTTCCAAGGTTTTAAGAGTCTACCAGGCCAAACCCTTTGCCACTTGCACTGCTTCTGCTTTACTTTCCCCCTTTCTTCTCTCTCGCTTTGCCTTCAGCTTTTTTCTTTGCCTTTGGTTCATCCATATTGGGTATTGCCCATTCTGGTCTAGAAGAGTCTTTGTTTCTCTTAATATCAGTCTCCATTTTCTTGTCATCTTTTACCTCACATTGCATTTTCTCTGGGCATGTTTGGGTTTGGGCACCAGCACGGTTGCTGTCTCTTGAACGCCTTTCATTAAAACATCACCATCTAGTTTGAGAATACTTTTAAGAAGCTGAGCTCCTTTGAGGCATTCTTTTATCTCTTCTCAGTGCGCATCTTTCTTTCCCACTTGCTCCGTAAGCTTTTAGTCATGTTTTACCTGAGAAACGAACACACACGCCACAGGATCTCGCTGACCGGAAGTTTTTACGGTGGTGGGGAGGGAGAAAACTTTCTTTGGTGAGAGAGATTTAAATATTATTTTCCTTGCCAAAATAAACAAAATAAACTTTTTTTGTGAGAAATTTCTGAGCTGTGCCTCTTCCCTATTACCTGCACCTCATTATAGTATATTCCTGTCATTAAGGAGTTCACGGTCTGTTTGGGACTTTTAAATTGCTGTCTCTTCAAGGATGGGTAATAATTGAAAGGTAAGTGCAGCTGTGTAAGGAAAGCCACTCCTGAGAGTGGTAGGGGGTCGGGGTGGGGAAGAAAGGGAGATGGAGGAAGATGAAGCTAGCCCTGGGCGCTCCATGGGGAGTAGTTTGGACTCAATCCTGTGGGTAGTGGAGATCCATCAACAGTTCTTCTGAGTAGAGATAACATAATCAGACCTGTTTAAGAAAGACTACTCAGGGGACAGTGTGAAAGGTTCTTGAGTGAAATGTATGAGATTAAACAGTGATAAATATAAATTCCTTTTTTCACAAATCAGCTGTGCTACACCAGAGAGGTGTGACTTATCAGCCGTTCATGTGAAAAGACCTGAAGGTTTTAGTTGACTGTAGTCAACCGTGTATCATGACTGCCAAAAAAGCCAATGCAATCTTAGGCTACGTTCATGGAAGAATAATCCTCCCAACAAAAGAAGAGAATAGCTCTTCTGTCTTCCCATCTAGGCAAGCACAGCTAGATTATTATGCTCAGGTCAAGATATTCCTATTTAGAGAAAGCTGAGCAGAACTGGTGAGATCAATGAGAAACCTCATTATATAATAAACAATTAACTTGGGATATTTCACTTATGAGAGGATTTATGGATGTTCAGGAATTGCTAGCATTCTTTAGATGTTTGAAGAGGGATTAAATGGGCTCTGATGCTTTCAAAAGGCAAGAGTATGACCAAAGAACTTTCTAAAAAACTAGATATATCCAAAGACCAAATGAACTCCCTTCGGTTTCTCATCCCATGAAATGTTTCTGCAAAGGCTGAATGATCCACAGTGAGAAAGAGTACAGAGAGGATTCATGTCCAGATTCAGAGGCTTAGGTCAAGACCCTTGAATGTCCCATTTAACTCTGAATACAGATTATGACCTAAGAAAAGCTTGAATGTCCCATTTAACTCTGAATACAGATTATGACCTAAGAAATGTCATCCAATGACTCCAAAAGAAGAGGGCTTGTGTTGGACACTGCTCAGCTAGATCAATGAGTCTTCCAGCTAGCTAGGCAGGAGCCCATAATTTTGGTGCAACTCTTTTAGGAATCTTATTTGTTGCTACTGTAAGAGGAGCTGCCATTTTTAGCCTCCGAACATAAGGATGTCTCTTAACTGCCAGAGAAAAGGATGGCAGAGGAAAAAGGAAAGGAGTCCCTGAGTCTTTCTGAGTCTCTGCTTTGTATTAATGGATGACATTTCATTTATATATAGATATATATATTTTTTGAGACGGAGTTTTGCTCTTGTTACCCAGGCTGGAGTGCAATGGCGTGATCTCGGCTCATCGCAACCTCCGCCTAATGGATTCAAGCAATTCTCCTGCCTCAGCCTCCCGAGTAGCTGGGACTACAGGCGCGCACCACCATGCCCAGCTAATTTTTCTTGTATATTTAGTAGAGCCGGGGTTTCACCTTGTTGACCAGGATGGTCTCGATCTCTTGACCTCATGATCCACCCGCCTCGGCCTCCTAAAGTGCTGGGATTATAGGCGTGAGCCACTGTGCCCGGCCATCATTTATATTTATACTAGACACAATATGGCAGTGTGAATGTAGGAGTTGTGCTCTCATCTGTCACCAGGCTCTGGTGGTGCTAGCTCTTGAGTTGGTTCTCCACTTCTGCTATTATCTGTCTAGTTCCATCTCTCTCATTGCACACTCAAATCTTGATACAGGCCTTGGAGTCTTCTTTTGTAAGCTGGATCAATGTGAGAAAGAATAAGACATATATAAATGCATTTTATAAATGGCCAAGTACTATATAAGTGCTATTATTAATAATCATATAATTCTATTACATTATTAGTGAAGTGGACTTTTAGGGCCAGTTCATCCTGTCACTCAGCAAATATGTGGGTGCCCCATGTGTCTAGCACCTTCCCAGGCTCTGAAGATATGGTAGTAAACAAAATAGATATAAAATGCCTTCTAAAGCCCAGACAACTGACCTGCAAATACATCTTTAGAGCACAAACCAGTTGTAAGTTAGGGACTTCCTACTAATTTTGGTCAACTGTCAATGTCTCCAAGACCATTAAGGGCCTGCATTTTGTTGCTTACCAATATTGAATTAGAGAACATCAGTCTTGGGCATTTACTAGCAGACAAAGTGAACACAAGAAGTGTATCTTTTCATTAAAGCAGTAGCCCAGTCATCTCCCTAGACAGGCAAAAACAGTGTGGGAGTTAGATTTAGAGAAACGTGAACAAATCAGAGGTACAAAGAACAATTCATGTCTATTCATTCCATATTTAGTTTGACGTCTTTATTGAGACTTTACAAATTCTTTTTAAACCGTGTTATGAATGTCAAGTACAAGATAAGGAGCTATGTTTTTAAAGATATTTTTAGACAGCAATCTTACGGTGAGATACAAGTATGAGCTTAAAGTAAAATGCCTTATCGAAACTGAAAGAAATGTATCCACCTACGTCTGTGTGGCATTTCAGACCGCGAAGGAATTTCCAAGTGATTCTGTTAAGAGTTTGCTCTACAGTGAACTTAGAATGAGTGAACCAGTGAGATTTCTACTCTCCTGTGACTTGCCTTTATTTTTTTATTAGGGATGGACACTCTTCATAATTTCATATGACAGGTTAATATGCTTTTAAAAGTCTCTCTTAAGGTCCTGTTCAAGTTAGAGAGTTATCATGTGTAAAAGATTCTCAATTTGAAGTAATGTAATCAGAACTCACAGTGGTTTTCCAAGAACTTTATAAAACATGCACCAAGAACAAGTAGAAAGGCACAGCGAGGAGTTCAATGATGTATTGTTTCTGCTTCTTTTTTTAGCTCTCCTTCTTTTTTTTTTTTAAAACAGTCTTGCTTATTGCCCAGGCTGGAGTGTGGTGGTTTGATCTCAGCTCACTGTAACCTCCGCCTCCTGCGTTCAGGTGATTCTCGTGCCTCAGCCTCCTGAGTAGCTGGGATTACAGGCACCTGCCATCACGCCCAGCTAATTTTTATGTTTTTAGTAGAGATGGGGTTTTATCATGTTGGCCAGGCTGTTCTGAAACTGACCTCAGGTGATCTGCTGGCCTCAGCCTCCCAAAATGCTGGGATTACAGGCGTGAGCCCACGCCCAGCCAGCTCTCTTCCTTTAAAAGGCCACTTAATAAAGCAGTTAGCTACTTCTAGATGGCCTGGCAGGTGTTGTGAGTGTAGCCAAGAGGGTCTGTTACTTATAGAGCTGACTCCAAGTGCTGTTATTCTCAAAGCCATTTTAATCTCCCGCTCAGTTTCCAGCCAGCCTCCTGCATCATTTCAGCTGCTTAAGGTACAGTTACATGTTTTACTACTGTGGCTCTCCACAGCCCCTCCTCTGTGACCTCAGCCTTGACTACTACTCTGCCTGTCAGTTTCATTGGCATCTAACCAGAAATATTATTTTCTCATGAACTAAATAGTGCAATGACAGATGTTATGGAAATATTCCAGTCATATCATAACCCTCTAATTCAGATGTGGAAGTCACTCTTTCCTCCCCCTTCTCACCTCCCAGAATAATGACATTGGAACTTCAATCTTGCATTCCGCTTTTACCATGATTAGAAGTGAGTGCTCAAGAGGCTATTTAATAATAGGTCTCATAAGAACGTATTTTTCTCTCTCATGCCCCTGTCTCCACTCAGTTGCATTTCTTCCTGACAGCTGTGTTGAAAGTACTATAGGTCTTTTAAAATCTGAATATTACATTACGGAAAAATCTTTGAAATTTATTTGGATTAAAAAAATAAAATTGGGGCCAGGTGTGGTGGCTCACGCCTGTAATCACAGCACTTTGGGAGGCCAAGGCGGCAGATCATGAAGTCAAGAGATTGAGACCATCTTGGTCAACATGATGAAACCGTCTCTACTAAAACTACAAAAAATTAGCTGGGCGTGGTGGTGGGCACCTATAGTCCCAGCTACTCGGGAGGCTGAGGCAGGAGAAGCGCTAGAATCTGGGAGGCAGAGGTTGCGTGAGCCGAGGTTGCACCACTGCACTCCAGCCTGGCAACAGAGCGAGACTCCATCTCAAAATAAAACTGGAGAAAGAAAGGTTCAGAAATAGAGGCTAGAATTTGCTTGACATCATGGAGAGGAAAATGTCTAGAAAATACTATCGTTAGTAGCATGTGTTTACAAGTTACAGAGAAGTCATTTGCTACTCAGCAAGAGTGGCAAATGGTGTGGAAACTATGTGATACAAGACATGATAGATAATTTACCTGGAGAATAAGAGTTAAGTTGATGGCTGCCCTTAAATATTTGAAGGACCTCCATACAGAAGATAAAATAGACTTGTTTTGTGTAGCTCCAAGGCCAATATTAGGAGTTACAGAGAACAGACTCTAGTTTAACACAGAAGAACTGTTCTATAATTAGACCTTTCTAAAGCTGAAACATGCTGCCTGGTTTCAGGAGGCTGTAGGAGCTAGTAGAGAATGAATGGGTATCAGCCATTGTAGAGGAATGTCTTGCATTGAGAAATTTGAGTTAAATGGCCTCATGTTCTCTTCTGATTATTAAAAATACTTTGAGCTGTTTTCTAACACTATTTTTGATAGGGATCAATTTTCAAGAATTAGGAGACAACTGGAATCTTATGCATTATTAATTTATCCATTTTTGTATCCAGACTTCCTAACTCAGTTTCCGATACAATGCATTTCCTCAATAAGTAAAGTTCGAATTAATAAACAGGTATTTCTTTGTGAAAAGAATTAAGGTCACAGAGGCTTGGGATTTTTATCTTATTTAATTATGGCTTTGTCATTATTTAAAAATAAAAATGACACTGATGAGAGAGACAGTCAGAATTTATATAAGCCGCATTTGCAATTGATTCATGTTACAAATGCCTTTTTCTTATCTATATGTATGGGAAAGAAACAGTTTTCGAAGCCAAAATGAGATTTAGTTTGTTTGCCAATTTCTCTTTTGAGCCCAGAATTTCTGCTGTGAGCTTTCTAGATCTGTAAGCCAAATGACTTAAACATCCTGAAACATTCTGTACTTTCAGCCCTCCTACATAAATCTCTAGTCTGTGAGCAAAAGGAAACATACACTAACTTCATAGAGTTTACGGTTTTCTGTCTCTATATGAATCATATGAATTAGACTCACCTGTCTTTCAGTTGAACTGATGGTACTTCAGTTTGTGTTGGGGAAAGTAGAATAATGTCTGCGTTTTACTTTTAAAGCCAATTGCTGGTCTTTGTTTCTGCGAGCCTTTTCTTCTAACTCAGCTTTTAGTTCTCTTTCTTAATTCCACTTTTGCAACTAGTCCTCGTACTTCAGGCTAAAACTTAATGGGAAAAGATACGTGAGATTCATCTCTACTGAGAAAACCTTTCATGATGGTGGTTAATACTTATCCTCAAAGTCTCCTACAAGTGAAGGACAAAGTGGCCCTATGCTGCCTAATACTGGAGTAACAGCAAATATTTGTCTGTGGCTTAGAGCAAGTTGGAGGTCCCTTTGAAGTCTGTTTGGTGGCCAGGATCTCTCCACCAGGGTAACAGTGTTTAAAGCTTGAAATTTTTTTAAACCTTAATCAGCACATTGGGGTTGCTCCTGATAAAGGCTCTTGAATGAAAAAATTAAAAGCACATTTTAGTCTAAGTTTGCATTTTGGAAATCCCCAGTAGGCACACACATGCTCAACATGAAACTCAATTAGTTTTAACATCAAGCTAATTGCCAACTGTGGTTTTCTGTAGCACCCAGTCAGGGAATGTGTTTATTTTTTAACATATATAATATGAATTATATATATACATACATATTCACACACACATATATGCATTTTTATAAGGAACATTAATTGAGGAGATAAACAGCATAATACAACAATTTTAATGACTTTAACATGAAAAAGTGGCTAAAAGCTTTTGCCACCATGGATAAGTTCACTAGCATTTGGTCTCGTTGCAGTTGAAGAGTCGTCTTACTCTTAAAGAGGGGGATAAAGAAAAAAACTATGTGTTAATAGAAATGTAGATATAGTTAGGTAGACTTAAAGAATTATTCTGGATGTTCACAACTATGTGTTCATGGTTTATCATTTTCCTAGTGTGATCAGGTTTTGTAGGTAAATTAGACAAACTAGGTGACTCTTCTAATGTCTTTTAATACACTTTATATATAAGAATATCTCAGGCCGGGTGCGGTGGCTCATGCCTATAATCCCAGCACTTTGGGAGGCCTAGGTGGGTGGATCACGAGGTCAAGAGATCGAGACCATCCTGGTCAACAAGGTGAAACCCCATCTCTACTGAAAAAAAAAAAAAAATTAGCTGGGCATGGTGGTGCGTGCCTGTAGTCCCAGCTACTTGGGAGGCTGAGGCAGGGGAATTGCTTGAACCCAGGAGGCGGAGGTTGCAGTGAGCCGAGATTGTGCTATTGCACTCCAGCCTGGGTAACAAGAGCGAAACTCCGTCTCAAAAAAAAAAAGAATATCTCTTTTGTCCTGCCTCAGGAAAATTTACTTTTACTATGCACAGAATTTTACATTCTGCATTAAAGTACCTTGACATTGCAGTTAATTGACTGAATAATGGAAGAGTATGCATAGCTTTGTTCTGATCCTGTTGAATGACAGCGGGCCAAAACGAAAGTCTAGGAACTTTTAACACAAGAAGAGAAATATCTACCCAGAGCTGTTATAATTTTCATGTACTTCAGGGGGAAAAAAGGAACTATAGTTTCTGCTATTTATATACTGTGCATACCTCCTAATACAACACATTATATAGGAAGCAATTCTTGCAACTTTCATTTGCTTAAAGGAAAATAAATCTCAAGTATAATTTTCTCCCCATTAAGGAAGAAGGGGAGATGAAGTAAGGAAGGAATAAGAAAGAAAGAATCATTACATTTAAGTATTCAAACGAATCTCCTTAAAATCAGGTCGAGTTTTCCTTCTGACTCACTCCTCACACTCCAGAAGTTCCAACCTCTTAAAACGTATCAATTTGAAATGAGATTTCTGCTCTGCTCCTGAATGATGAACTGCTGCAGGAATGACTGCCCCCCTCTTCCTTCCCCTCTACACACACACAGCTTAAGAAAGAAACCCAAAAAAACTATGATATAATTGTTTTTAGCCATTGGCAACAGGCAGCACAAGACCGTGCTCTGAGAAAGAGGAAACAAACATGACGATCCCTACCATTGTCCCAATTTGCTGATGGGACCTTTCTAAGCCACCACATAGGAGAACCCAGAGTCCAGGAGGCCCACTGAGTTGAAGAGACAGAGATGAGTGCTCAGGGAGGCCAGGGCAGCTAGAATTCGTTGGGTAGAATACTGGGGAGGAGCAAGCTATGTAAGAGAAGTCCAGAAGTCTGAACACAAAGCTCTCCTCAAGTTTTTGGCTGAATACTAAGCTGTGTATGTGTGAGGTAAACTCTTAAAAGAGTGAAGAAGCAACTGTCAGAAAGTAGTAGCTGAACGGTTCTTAGTATACCCTCAAGGCTGGGAGTAGTTCACCTTCTCACCTTGCGGACAGGAAAGACCTCATCATTTACAGGTATCTGGTAGAGTCCTCAGAAAACCTTTGTAATAGGGTTAAATTAGCCCTAAAATAAAGGCAAAACTGGCTTCACCCTAATACAAATTTACAGCAGTTTTCAAAGAGATGAACATGATCTCAAATAAGTTAACTGCATGTTAAAACAATGTCTAATCCTTTGTAGAGGAATATTATCAAGCAACAATAAAAATTCGCAATGTGTAATATTTAATAAAAAAATTACAAGGCATGAGAATATGACTTCTAACCAAAAGAGAAATTGATGAATAAAAACATCCAGAAATGAGACAGCTTGTAGAATTAGCAAACCAGGACATTAGATCATCTATAAATATAGTCCATGTGTTCAAGAGTATGAACATGTGGAAGGGAGAAATGAAAGAGATTTTTTAAAAAATGTAAATGGAACTTCTAAAGATGGAAGATGCAATATCTTAAATAAAAAATATACTACAAGTGGCCTGGCACAGTGGCTCATGCCTGTGGGAGGCCAAGCCAGGGGGATCACATGAAGTCAGGAGTTCCAGACTAGCTTGGCTAACACGGTGAAACCCCATCCCATTAAAATACATAAAACTTAGCCAGGTGTGGTGGTGGTGACAGGTGCCTGTAATTCCAGCTACTCTAGAGGCTCAGGCAGAACAATTACTTGAACCTGGGAGGCAGAGGTTGCAGTGATCCAAGGCAGAGCAAGACTCCATCTCAAAAAAAAAAAAAAAACCCTACTACCAGGGACTGACAGTAGATTAGATAGTACAGAGGAAAAGTGTGTGAACTGGAAGGCATAACAATAGAAACTATAAATTAATGAATCACAGAGAGAAAAGAGGATTAAGCAACAAGAGCATTGGTGAACTGTGAAACAATATTAAGTGGTCTAAAATTCATGTAATTGAAGTCTAAGAAAAGAAGCTGAGGGCAAAAAACATCTTTGTAGGAGTAGCAGGAAAATGTCCAAACTTGGTGAAAGTTATAAATCCACAGATCTAAGAAGCTCAGTAAACCTCAAGTGAAAAAAAAAAACTGTAAAGAATAGCACATCAAACAAGTTGCCATGCTGATTCAACGAAGAAAGGTTAATCTTTCTAATAAATAGTGCTAGAATAATTAGATATTCATATGTGAAGGGACAGAAAAAAGAACCTCAACACTTAGTTCAAGTGTATAGGAAAATTAATTCAAAATGGACTATAGACCTAAATGTAAGAGCTGAAATCTATGCAACTTCTAGGGGAAAATATTTATGACCTTGAGTTTAGGCAAAAGTTTCTTAGGACACAAAAGGCACAAACCATAAAAAGGAAATAATGGTAAACTGAACATCATAGAAATTAAAAACTAGACAGGCACAAAGGCTCACAATTGTAATCTCAGCACTTTGGGAGGCCAAGGGGGGCAGATCACTTGAACCCAGGAGTTTGAGACCAACTTGGGTAACATAGTGAGATCCCATCTCTACAAAAATTTGAAAGTTAGTTAGGTGTGGTGGTACTTGCCTCTAGTCCCAGTTACTTGGGAGCCTGAGGTGGAAGGAACACCTGAGCCCAGGAGGTTGAGGCTGCAGTGAGCTGTGATTGTGCCACTGCTCTCCAGCCAACCCAAATGACAGAGGAAGAGCCTGTCTCCAAAAATAAAACAAAATAAAAAACTATTGCTATTAAGACACTGTTAAGGAAAGTGTTAAAAGGAAGCCATGGACAGAAAATATTTGTAAATCATTACAAACGGAACATACATTTATATATCATAATTCATAAGGAACTCATAACTCAAGAAGAAAACAAGAATTAAAACTGAGCAAAAGATTTGAACAGACACTTTGCCAAAAAAGTTGCATGTCAAATGCATGAAATGATGATCAGCATCATTAGTCAACAGGGAAATACAAATTAAAAACATACGGAAGTGCTGTTCACATTCACTATCAAGGCTAAAATTTAGAAGACTGATAATACTAAGTGTTGGAGAGGAGGTATAGCAACCAAAATGTTTACCATACAATGCTGCCAGAAATGCAAAGTAGTACAACTTTAGAAAACAGTTTGGCAGTTCCTTATAAATATACGCTTACCATACCACCTAGCAATTCCTCCCCTAAGTACCCATGAAAAATGATAACTTATATGTTCATAATGACTTTTATGTGAATGTTCAGAGCACTTTTATTCATGATAGCTAGAATCTGTAAACAACCCAAGTATCCATCAACTGAGGAATGAATAAACAAACTGCCAAAATTCTTCAATCAGTTCTTTCTTGCTTCAATTGGCTTGTCTCATGCTCTTTCCTGAATATTTTATAGCTGTCCCTTATTCTAAGCTCTCAACAGTCTTCTGTTATCCAGTCAAACCCAGAAAGGTTTCTCGCAATCCCCTTTTTTTCTGATAAATTGTATTTGCCATTGTTAATTACATTTTCTTTGCATTCTCACTTCCATGGGCTTCTATGATAATGAATTTTCACTATTTTCCTGCATTACTCATGGTTCCTTTTTTTTATATTATTTTTGGCTCTTCTCCTTTCTGACCTCTAACCATAGATGGCCCCCAAAACTCAGCCTTTAGTTCTGAGTTTTTGTTCGAACATTCATTTCTTTGTCTCTCACATGTAGCTCTTCTTCTTCCGCTCCCCACCCCATCTCTTATTCCCCAAACTGCCTTTACTATGGTTCAGAGTCTTCTCTTTGCCATATTAATTGTCCTGAAGGGAAAGCTCTGGTCATTTCACTCCCCTGATCACTTGCTCAATACCTTCATGTATGATGTAACCAAGCAAAGCTAGCAGTGATGTAATGGTAATAGCACTAAACTTGGACTTCAACAACCTGGGTTCAAGTACTGACTCTGCCACTTACTAGCTAGGTGACCTTGGATAGGTTAATTAACACCTTCTCAGAGTTTCTGTGTCTGAAAGACAAGAATGAATAATACTACATTATAAAATTACTATAAGGATGAAATGAGATAAAAATAAAAAGTTTATAAAATGTAAATCATTATGAAGCATGAATATGAGTTTTCAACAAATATGTGTTAACTTATCTATGACAAGCATTGCCTACATACTGATGAGCAAGCAGACAAGGTCCCCTCCACTCATTGTCTCGCTCAGTCTGGAGAGAAATACTAGCAATTAAACAAATTTAAAAATACACATGGTAAATGTTATTTTAAGTCTGGAAGAAATAATAGGAGCTTGAAGTAACACGTAGAAGGAACAGGGATGATTAAGAGAGCTTCCGGAGTAAAGTTACACCAAAGATGACACCTACATGATTGGCATGAGTTGGCCAAGTAGAGGGTGGGAGTGGAATGGGTGGCAGTGACAGAAGGGTGTGGCAAGTGATCCAGCTGGGGGAATAGCATGGGCAGCAGCTGGGAAGGCAGCAAGTTCATGGAGCTTTCTAGGAAGAGAAAGGGGTTAGGTATGGCTGGAGGGTAAAGCTGGGTACAAAGAGAGGGAGAAAGAGTGGGGAAGGATGGGCAGGGAAAAAGATCATACATGCAATTTCCAGCATAGGTCAAGCAAGCAAAGAGATTGATGATTCAAGACGAAGCAGTTGGGTATTCTTAACTGTGGGCCAAACATGGTGACAGGAAATCAAGGTGATCAGTATTGGGAAGTGACCCATGTAGACAGATAGCCTCCATGAGGCTTGTCCATGAATCCTAGTCACCGAGCTGCATTCCTCAGGAGGGCTCAGTCCCAAAGAAGGGAGGTTGACGAAAACAAGGCAGATCTTCAGCTAAAAATAAATCAATTTTATTTATAAAGAGCAGTGATTTTTCAAGGCATTTTCACATCCCAGACCTTTG
Organism: Callithrix jacchus; assembly: GCF_049354715.1. Taxonomy (NCBI): domain Eukaryota; kingdom Metazoa; phylum Chordata; class Mammalia; order Primates; family Cebidae; genus Callithrix; species Callithrix jacchus. The sequence continues at coordinate 98,842,812 of NC_133510.1, read as the reverse complement.
AAGGAAACCTTCACTGCATCTTTGTGAGCCAGGCAGAAGCAGGTATCACTACTTTTATCAAGGGTACCGTTAATCACATCCATTAATAGAATAAAGGTAGCACAGCTGGTCCCATCCATTATTAGGTTGACAAATGCAGATGGTATCAATCATATATATTTTCTTTCATCCTGTTTTAAATTTAATTTTAATCTAAGAATGGCTAGCTCCAAAACAAGTATAAAATGGGATATAGTGAAAAAAAAATCATTAAATTGGAGGTTAGGATTTGGATTCCAGTCTTAACTCTGTCACCAGCCTATTGACTGACAACCGGCAAATAACTTCAAGTCCTCAGAGCCTCAGTTTCCTCTAACTGGACGAGCCCATTGATTGCTAAGGACGTTTCTGATACTCAGATGTTTGACTTCAAGTCCTGAGGGCAAAAAGAAAAAAGTCTAGGATTCCAAATGTATTGAAGAATTTTTAACATTTATTTTTAGCCCCAGTCTTTATTTTTAATTTGGTTTTCTATCTTGTTTCTCATTCCTCAGTTACAGTTCTGTCATTTCCCTTTCCCTGAAGATATTTTCAGAGCTGCCTTTGCATCACTTTAAAACTGTAAATATGCCCTTGAAACATGCAAAGAGGCTTTTGTGTACTTACAAATGGAGGTTATTATCGTACAAGTAAGTCACTTGAGTGCACTGCATTCCTCAGCTTGCTCCATTGAGAGCTTTATGAGGTTATATTGTCCTATCTCAGAAGATAAGACTTTCCCACTTTAAAGGGTGGGCTATCTGATGAAACAGGGTGCTGAATGCTACAGAGTATAAGCAAAAGGATTTTGGTGCTGCCCAAAAGACAGACACACTTCTCAAGGACAAGTAGGTGCTTCACTTAAAGGGCACGGTCAAGGACAAATGTTCTAAAATTAAACCAACCAGCTGCTCGCCGCAGGCGCCCACATGTCAATTATGTTATCTTCTTCTTGTCCAGCCTTCCCTTTCCATGAAACTAGAACTCCTACTCACTGCAACCCTGGAAACTTCACATACTTTCCAAGCAGCCACCCATCCATGGGAGCAGAAAGCCTGTTTCAGAGCATGTTAGCATCCATGTACTCATCTGTTTCAGAGCGTACTAGGATCCGTGTACTCGTCTGTTTCAGAGAGTACTAGGATCTGTGTACTCGTCTGTTTCAGAGTTACTAGGATATGTGTACTTGTCTGTTTCAGAGCATACTAGGACGTGTACTCATCTGACAGAATGTATGCTCTTTGGGCTTTTCAACTCCGATACTAAAACTTCACCTTAAGCGATGCCAGAAATTGGTTTCAGAAGTCAATTGAGTATAACCATCCTCTTCAAGCAAGGTGACAATACAAAAACTAGTGTGTGAATTACATAAATTTTAGGAACCTAAAAAGCATGACAGATTTAAGTTTTTCCATAACTTGATAAACAATAGAAATGGAGACAAATGTGTCTGTTTCTATGTTTGGGTTTTAGGTATGTTATCAACCTAACAATAGTCAGAACAGTTGTGAATGTGTGCTGACAAGATTTAACTGAATTAATATACTGTTTGTAAATAACTAGTAAACAACCACATAAAGCAAACGATGGCTCTATAATACAACTGGAAATGTTTCTCACTATAGATGCTATTCTAACCATACTTAGATGCAGTAGGGAAGAAATGTGATTATTTATCTTATATAGAAATAGGGCCAGGTATGGTGGCTCATGCCTGTAATCCCAATTCTTTGGGAGGCTGAGCTGGGCAGATCACCTGAGGTCAGAAGTTCAAGACCAGCTGGACCAATATAGTGAAACCCCAGCTCTACTAAAAATACAAAACTTAGCTGGGAGTGGTGGTGCATATCTGTAATCCCAGCTACTCCATAGGCTGAGGCAGGAAAGTCACTTGAACCTGGGAGACAAAGGTTGCAGTGAGCCGAGATGGTGTCACTACACTCCAACCTGGGTGACAAAACGAGACTCCAAATCAAAAAAAAAAAGAAGTGGGTTTTACTTTGGAGGTGATTTGTGTTTTTATTAGATTATATTAGGCAAAAGTTCCAGGGATTTCTCCCTAAATGTAGTCATTCCGGGAGTTGGTGTACGTTTATTACTGAAAATATTCAAATATTCAATGCTTTTTGAGTGCCACATTGAATAATGAATAAATAATAATATGCTGATTAATATTAAATCTATTTTTTTTATAAAGTAAAATTTTGCTAGTTGTGTTGGAGGGGGTGTAAGATTACCATAAAACTAAGGTATTTTGTAAAGTGATAAAATTTATTATGAGGCAACATGTACCTATAATTTTTGCTTATTAATGAAATGTACATTGCAAAAATAAATTTTTATAGTTATTTCATTATTCTTATATTAGAAAATCAAATAAACCTGTATTGAGATAATTCAGATTTACTCATTCAAGAACATTGAGAATTCATAAGACATTGTATTAGCTATTGGGGATATGTAAGAATGCATCAAAACATAGCATAAACATAAAAACAAAATATAAATAGTCCAGGCACAGTGGTTCACACCTGTAATCCCAGAACTTTGGGAGACCAAGGCAGGAAGATCTTTTAAAGCCAGGAGAGTTTGAGACCAACCTGGGCAACATAGTGAGACTAAGTAGCTACAAAAAATAAAAAAAACTTAGCTGGGTGTGGTGGCATACACCTGTAGTCCCAGCTATGCAGGAGGATCACTTGAGCCCAGGGGTTCAAGGCTGTGGTGAGCTATGATCATGCCACTAGACTCAAGCAAGATCTTGTCTCTAAAAAAGAGAAAGAAAACAAAAAATACATGTGTATATATATATATATAGGTGAACATAATAATAGGTATCATAAATGATTTGAAAAGTTATCATGGGAGTTTACTGGTATATTCAGACACCAATTACTAAAACAGAATTATTGAATAAATGTACAAAGTTTAGATGCTTATATTTTCTTTTTCAAATTTTTCAGGAACATATTTTATTTGTTTTTCAGGCCTTTCTATCTACTAAATATAACTATACTTCTAACTTTCTTATAAAATATCCAATATGTTATATGTATATATATTTGAGTACAAAAATGAAGGCTTAGTTTAGGTACAGTTTGATAAACTGTGCTTCATAAAAGTTAAGCTGCCTTGGGTTTTTACATGTCACTTCTCAGCCTGGATGGGTTATAAGGACCAGAGTTACCCTCCCACCTGAAACAACTGAAAAACTGGACAAAATATATGAAACAATTGTTTTAAAGTATTGAACATCAAGTAGATGAGGACAATGATCCCTGAGAGAAGGGAAACAAATGAGGTGAGCCCTACAATTGCCCCAGCTTACTGCCTAGAGAGGGTGTCCAGTCTGTGGTGCAGGGAAGAGGAACCTGTATAGAGCTTGATGGATTTCCTGACTTAAGGACTCAAGAATCTGGGAAAGACCAAGGCAGCTAGAGTTGCAAGGTAGAGTTCCAGAGAGGAGAGCACTATATTAGAAGAGACTTTCACAGATTTGCAGATGGTCCTTCTCAAGTCTCCAGCTGAGAACTTCCACACATGTGTAAGAAAACTACCTGAGGCAAGAGAGAAAAACACTCTGAAGGACAGAGGGAAAAATCCCCAGAGGTCACATGGGACCGAGAACAGACAGACAGTGTGGAAAACCTTGTAGTTCATTGTAAGAGTAATTAGAAGGGTATCACCTCAGTAGAGGGGCATCATTAGCCCTATGCTAGAAAATGCATTGGTCCCACGTAACAAAAAAGTAAAAGCAAGCCTCAAAAGGATCCAGCTATTTCCAAGAAACTGAACTGCATCCCAAGAAAAAGCTTAAGAACATAAAAATATTCAGCACCCAACAAGGTAAAATTCACAAGACTTAGCAGCCAATCAAGACCTGCAAAGAAACAGGGAAATACAACCCATAATAAAAAGAAAAATCCATAGAAACAGACACAGAAATGACACAAATGATAGAATTAGTAGCTGAGTACTTTAAAACAGTTATTGTCACTGTATTTCTTATGTTCAAAAGGTGGAAGAAAGATGGAGTACATTAAGCAGAGGCATGGAAAAGATAGCCAAAAAAACAAAAACAAAAAAAAAGCTCACTAATGCTCTGTTTATTTCTTTTTCTGGCTTTTTCTCTTCCTGTGTTTATATTGGGTCATTTCTATTGCTATGTAGTTGAAGATTCTGATGCCTGAGATGAAAAATATACCAAACAAGATTAGTAGACTAGACACGGTAGAAGAAAAGATTAGTGACATTTAATACACAGCCACAGAAATGACCCAATATAAACACAGGGAGAGAAAAAGCCAGAAAAAGAAATAAACATAACATTCATGAGCTCTGGGACAGCTTCAAGCCATTTGGTATGTGTAGTTGAAATCAACAAAGGAGAGAAAGGAGAGGAGGGGAACAAAAATTTTTAAGAAATAATGGTTGAAATTTTTCTAAATTTATAATAACTATAAATCCATGGATCCAAGAAGTACAACAAAACTTACAAGAAATAAGAAGAAATCTAATCCAAAACACATAATAATCAAATTGTTTAAAAAGCAATGGTAAAAAGAAAACGTTAAAAGCAGCCAGAGGAAAAAAATAGCACATTACGTGCAGAGGAACAAATCTAAGAAATGACAAAAGATTTTTGTCAGAAACAATGTAAGCCTGAAGATAGGGGTGGCAGAAACTTTAAAGTGATGAAAGAAAAAAAGAAGTCAACTTAAAATTTTATACCCAGCAAAAAGTATTTTACAAAAATGAAGATAAAGTCAAAACTTTTTCAGACATAAAGAAGCCAAAAAAAAAAAGTTTTTCACTAGCAGACTTGCATTAAAGGAAATCCTTCTGACAGAAGAAAAATGATACCAGATGCACATCTAGATCTACAAAAAGGAATGAAGATTGTCAAAAAGGAAACATGTATGATTACATGTGAAATGCCTTCTTTTAATTTCTAAAATCTCTTTAAAGGTAATGTGTTGGCTTTTTAAAGCCAAGGTATTAACAGTGTATTGTGGAACTTACACATAGAAGTAATATGCATGACAACGGTGCAAAGGTTGAGGGGAGGAAATGCAAGTATACTATTCTTAGTTTCTTATACTAAATGTGAAGTGGTAAATATCATCAGTCACATTAAATGTAAAAGATGTAAACATCCCCATTGAAGGCATAGATTATAAGACTGGACAATTGACCAGGTGTGATGGCTTATGCCTGTAATCCCAGCACTTTGGGAGGCTGAGGCGGGCGGATCACAAGGTCAAGAGATGGAGACCATCCTGGCCAATATGATGCAATCCTGTCTCTACAAAAATTAGCTGGGCATAGTGGTGCATGCTTGTAATCCCAGCTACTTGAGAGGCTGAGGCAGGAGAATAGCTTGAGCCCGGGAGGCAGAGGTTGTAGTGAACCGAGATCACACCACTGCACTCCAGCCTGGCAACAGAATGAGATTCCATCTCAAAAGAAAAAGAGACTGGACAAAATATTTTAAAAAGATTAGGTATGCTGCCTATAAGAAGCCCACTTGAAATATAAAGACATAGCTAAGTTAAAAGGATAAAAAAAAGATATACCCTACTAACACTTTAAAAGAAAGATTGGGCTGGGTGCTGTGGCTCATGCCTGTAATCCCAGCAGTTTGGGAGGCTGAGGGGGGCCGATCATGAGGTCAGGAGTTTGAGACCAGCCCGGCCAACATGGTGAAACCCTGTCTCTACTAAAAGTACAAAAATTAGCCAGGCGTGGTGGTGTGTGCCTGTAATCCCAGCTACTTGGGAGGCTGAGGAAGGAGAATCACTCAAAACCAGAAGGTAGAAGTTGCAGTGAGCTGAGATCAGGCCAAGCTCGAGTTGCTATATTACTATCAAAGTAGATTTTAGATCAAAGAATATTGCCAGGGATAAAAAGGGACATACACTGATAAAACAGTCACTTCATCAAGTGGATATAATAATCCTACATGTTTATGCACGCAATAATAGGGCTTCGAAATACAGGAAGCAAAACCTGTAGGGAGAAATAAAATCAGCTGATAATTATAACTAGATATTTCAATACTTTTTCAAGGATACAAGGTGCATTACCAAGACAGACCATATACTGAGTCATAAAACAAGGATTGGTAAATGTAAAAGGATTTATATCATACAAAATATGTTCTTTGACCACAGTGAAATTAAGCTAGAAATCAGTAACAGAAAGGTATCTGGAATAAACACAAATAACTGGAATAAACACAATTTTTATTCCAATTATTCAAAGGAGAAATCAAAAGGAAATTAGAAGTATTTTGAAATTGAATGAAAATGAAAACACAGCATATCAAAGTTTGGGAGGATGCAACTAAAGAAGTACTTAGGGAAAAAGAAACATCTCAAATCAGTGATCTTCAAGTCCGACAGAGCTTAAAGGTAAAATAAGCAGTGAATTATTTTTAAAAAGCCAAATCAATGATCTCAGTTTTCCCTTTAAGAAACTAGTAAAAGAAGAGCACATTAAACCCAAAGTAAGCAGAAGAAAGTAAATAATAAAGATAAAAGCAGAAACCAATGAAATGGAAAAGCAGAAAAACAATGGAGAAAATCATTAAAACAAAAAACTGCTTCTTTAAGAACATGAAGATGTCTAGCATTTCAAGAACTCTTAAAGAACAAATGCAGTTATGTTCCTGACGTTGCTATTTTTAGTAAATAAGAAAACTACATCAGAAACCAGAGAAAATATTTGTATTTCTTGGAGTGTTTGCTTGTGCCTGCCTAATCCTTTTTCTTAAGAATATGAAAGATCTTGTGTGCTACAGAAGAGAAGAAATCCATAAAGCATTTTGAAATGTTTTACATATTTTTCCACAGTGTTTATACAGAGATGGGTGTGTTCATGTCGTTCTCATCAAGAGTGCAGAACTTGTGGTAGGAACATCTTGCTATCTGTGTTCTTCTAGACTCTAGTCCCTCTTTGGCTTCTCCTCTTAGAAGGATACTTGGAGAAATAGTTCATTCATTTATTCATTCAACAGTCATTATGAAATGCTACAATGTGCCAGACACTGTGGGACATGCTGGGGAGCACAGCTGTGAACCAGGCAAACGGGATCCCTGCCCTCTGACCACTGAGTCTGATGGGAGATGCAGACAAGTGAATAGACAATGACAATAGACCAGTGTAAGAGTGCCATCATGGAAGAGACAGGTTTCAGGGAAGTCCACAGGACAGCCTTGGAATATTCCTCAAGCTAGCAGCTAAAAAGAATTTTTTAAAAATATAACATTTATTAGGAATTTTTATAATTTAACATAGGCAATAAAATGTTAGGTATGGAGCAATATGTAAGGTATGAATTCAATTCTCAAAGAATTCCTTGAATATTATGTACCTAATATTTACTCCTTATCCTGTTGTCACACTGTATTGAGGCTCTGTTTAAATTAAATTTTCACCTCAGTCAAAGCATAAATAAGACATCTAGAATCCTTTTTTTAAAACTAATTTTTCATCTTCCTTTTTTTTGGAGGAGGAGGGGACAGAGTCTCGCTCTGTCACCCAGGCTTGAGTGCAATGGCGTGATCTCGGCTCACTGCAACCTCCTCCTTCAAGGTTCAAGCGATTCTCCTGCCTCAGCCTCCCAGGTCGCTGGGACTACAGGCACACATCACCACACCTGGCTAATTTTTGTATAGATGGAGTTTCACCATGTTGGCCAGGCTGGTCTCAAACTCCTGACATCGTGATCTACCCACCTCGGCCTCCCAAAGTGCTGGGATTATAGGCATGAGCCACTGCACCTGGCCTAATTTTCCATCTTCTTATTGAGAATTTTTTGAGTATTCTAGAATAGAAAAATCACATAGGTTGTTCAGGACTTTGTAAGGATTTCTCTGTTACACTGGGACACAAAGAAATGGCAGAACCTGAGCCAAAAATCCCTATCCTCAGGCAAAGTTCAAGGGATTCTAGGCTTAGAGAAATAAAGCAAGACCAGGAAAATGTGAAGATTCCAAAGGTTAGGTAGGAAGCGGTCCATGATTCATGCAGAGGGTCAGGTATTTTTTTAATTATGCATTTCCTTTACCCATCGATTTCAGCTTTGGAAATGTATCTTCAGGAAATTATTACAGTAGTCCTCCCTTATCTGCAGTTTCAGTAACCATCAACCAGGGTCCAAACGTAGGTGAGTCCAATAAATATTTAGGGAGGGAAAAAGAGACCATATTTACATAACTTTTATTACAGTCTGTTGTTTAAAATTGTTCTATTTTGTTATTTGTTGTTAATCTGTTACTGTGTCTAATTTATAAATTAAACTTTGTCATAGGTATGTACGTATAGGAGAAACACAGTCTGTATGGGTTCAGTATGATCTGCAGTTGCAGGCATCCCCTGGGGGTCTGGGAAGGCATTCCCCACAGATAAGGGGGGACTACTGTCTATACATCCACATTTTAGCTACCAGGTTGTTCCCTGCAGCGGGCTACACTGAAAAGTTGGAAATAACCTAGTTGCCTAACAATAGCAGCCTGGCTAAATAAATTATGTCATAGCCACACAGTGTAATTCTAAGCAGGTTTTAAAATTATGTAATGGTGTTTCTCAAATTTTGTTGTGTGTTAGAATCACCTGGAAGGCTTGTTGAAACACAGATTGCTGGGCCCCACCTGCAGAGTTTCTGATTCAGTTGATGTTGGATAGCGGCCAAGAATTTGCATTTCTAACAGGTTCCCTAGGGATGTTGTTGGTCTGGGGAACCACTCTCTGAGAACCACTGATGTAGAGATACGTTTGTTGACTTGGAAGAATACCCACCAGGTATATAAAGATGTTTGCGTTGTATTTTATATGTATGCATACATACAGAAGTTTAGGTAGAAAGATATTATCAAGTTGGCATCCATGGTTGCCTCTGGAGGTAGATCACATTGTAGGTACTTATTATCTTCAGTATTTTACATGACAGATTTTTCTGTAATGAGCATAATATTAACCACCAAAACACAATAAAATTTCTTAATTAAAAAATGAGATCATGAAGTCCTGGACAATAGCACGAACAAGCCAGAAATACTGAAGTATGCATGAACCTGGTCAAAAAAGCTCGACCCTTAGCTTTCTAAATATTCCTATATCTTGTTGGGAGTATGTATTCAGAAGCAGTTGCAGACAGAGGATTGGTGATGGGCCTATAGATACATCCCCTTCCTTATGGGAACAAAAAACCCAGAAGAGGCTGATACTATCCTGAGGCTCCTGCATGTTTTCTTACTTCGTTTCAGTCATGCCATGCAGGCTTCTTCTGGGGAAGTTTGAAGAAAAACTGGGTGGGACCCAAAAGGCGACCTGCCAGAAGCTGGGAGCATCTGGATTGGCACACTCTTTGTTTCCTGATGCAGGGTAGATCCATTTCCCAGGGTATCAGATGAAGGCGTCTCCTTTCTGGAAAAAAGATTTCATGGTTTAAATTCCCGTTCACTTTTGTGTCTGTGGCACTCTGCTGTCTCCTTTCCAGCACACAGCCTCGGGTCATGATGTCCCTTCCCTGCCGATATCCGAGTGCCAACTGTGGTGTCATGCACACCAAGCACAGAGCCGCCATTCAGCTCCCACTGTCTGGGCTCGGGAAGCAGAAGAGCTTCAAAGTTCCTACAGACCTTGACAGAAGCTTCCTCTGGCTTTGCCTGTGTGGAATAATTCTTAGGGGGAAGGGGAGATGGAATGGGGTGAGATCAGGAACTAGGGTAAATGTCAAGGGTAAATACGTGGCAGAGACAGGGACCAAACAGTTGCCTCCAATGCTCAGGAAAAGGAAGGGTGGGCAGATAACGAGAAGGACACCAGAGACTTTTCGGTGGAGTGCTGGCTTGGTTAGCCCTGGCTTGGTCAGCGCCGGCTTGGTTAGCCCTTGCGTGCCCTTTTCCATGTCCTTGCATTACTGTGGTTGGTAAATAGGAGGTAGCACATTATAGATACCCTTTAGATCAAGGGTTCTTCCTGTCTGACAGAAATGCCAATGTTTGGAGGTCATATTGAGAATAAGTTCTATATAAAGCCCACAGTGGATTCAATTTTTAAAAAATATTTCAAAATAGAAGATCATGTTCTGGTTTAGGCTGTTGTTAAAAGAAAAAGATGTTACTTCTCTACTGACTTTTGAATATATGACATATCATTTATTGGAAAATTTCGTTTTCTGATAAGCTTCTTTCCATCACTTTGCATGTGGATAAATGGGACAGAATGTGGTTTGAGTTAACCTACAACATTTTATAAGTTTTAAAAGTTCGAAAATAGCTAGAAATACAAATGCCAGTTAATTATGCAGTTATTTCTTACTATTGTCATAATACTGGTGCTATCACATGAAATTCAATATGCAAATGAATTTAGGAAGTTATTTGTAATTCTCACCTATTACAGAAGTGCCAAGAACAGTGTTAAATTAATTCATTTGTTTACCAAAAATTTATTGAATACTTCCTATGCACCAGGCACTGTCCTAGGATACATCCGTGACTGCCTACATAGAGTTTATGTTCTAGACAGGGAAGACAGTAAACCACTAAACCACGACAAATAAAATGTCAGGTGGTGATAAGTACTAAGAACAAAAATCAGGAAGAGCCATTATAAGGACTTTGATTCTTGTTCTGAGGAAAATGGGAGGTCTTCGGGTGAGGGTGATTTAAGCAGGGGAGTGACGTGATCCAACCTCTATAGAGAACCACTCTGGACAATGGGCTACAGAGGCCACATGTCTGCTAGATTATTACCCTCTCCTCTAAAGTTATATGCCATTGAGGACAGGTCTGTACCAGTAGACCCTGGAGATGTGATCCCACAGAGTTGACTCTTTTCTTTTCATACCTTTGGTAGAAAACTCATCTCTAAGGTGATACTTTTATATCCAAAAAGAGAGAGTTCTATTTTTAGGCAATGTAAATCAGATATCACCTCTCTGCCTATAGTGTCCCAATGGCTTTTGCTACAGTCAGCATAACTCTACTGTGACTGTCACAGGGCTCCATTCGTGTCTGTCTCACACCAGCTCTCTGTCCGCCTCTCCAGCCACTCTCTCTCTTTGTTCACTGATCTCCAGTCACACTGACTTTGTTGTTCTTCCTTCAACGAACCAGGCTCGACTCTGCCTCAGAGCCTTTAAGCTTGCTCTTCCCTCTGCCCAGAATGCTCTTTCTGGTAAGATCTTCGTATGGCTGCCTTTATCTCAAAGTCAAGTCTCTGCTGATCACTCAATGTATATTTCTGTGTACATTTCTGCACAGGCAGCACATCTGCTCCTTAGACTAACAGGGCAGCCCTTTCCCAGGTGTGCTCAAGGTCTAAAAACCTCTTGTTATCTTATTACTCGCAGATGACATAAGGCATAAATCAAACAGAGACTACATTAGGCAAACAATTCAGGGTTGGCACACAGTCCTATAAATGCATGGTATTTTCTTTCTTTTTACAGGTTATTTTCAAAGCTTTGTCACCACCATACGATGCAGAGAACCCTTACAGTGCCAAAGTTCAGGAGCAGCTGAAGATCACCAACCTTCGCGTGCAGCTGCTGAAACGACAGTCTTGTCCCTGTCAGAGAAATGACCTGAACGAAGAGCCTCAACATTTTACGCACTATGCAATCTATGATTTCATTGTCAAAGGCAGCTGCTTCTGCAATGGGCATGCTGATCAGTGCATACCTGTTCACGGCTTCAGACCTGTCAAGGTCCCAGGAACATTCCACATGGTAGGTGAAACAAGTCCTCCCCTAAGAAAAACAAGTCATGAGTTACCTTCGCCTTTGAGCATTGGTTGGTATATGCTTAACACAGTGCTGCTGATTTCTTCCTCCGCCCATCACAGCTCCGACACCATGCCCGTCCTGTAAAGTGTCTGTTAACTTGTCTTTTAATCTTCAGTGTTAAGAGTTATAGTCAAGCATGATAACTGTATTCCTTGGAAAACACCCTTGCCAGTTTTTAGGACTGTGACCTTCAGATAGAAAGTGTAAAGTGAGCAGGAGTGAGAGGATGGCATAATCCTACTAGTGGTATTATCACACAGAAACCAGCTTTGACAGTAAATGGGGACCACTGTGGAGTAGATTTTAAAGTGGGAAAATAACCTTGATTTTCTGCCTGGTGTTTTTGCGTCCAGCCAGTAGAATGAATAAAAATTCTCCATGAAGAGGACTGACCCCCTCCTCACCCTAAGGCAGAGTTAAACTCTTCCCTCTAGCTTCATGCATCTCCTGGGCTTTTCTCTGAATTTTTACTTCTCTGCATCCCTCAGGAGACCACAAACTCTCTGAGGATCTGTATGATCTTTGCATCCTCAGGACCAAGTGCATTACCTGGGCCAGAAGTAGGTGCTCAGTAGGTGTTCGGTTGAATGATAGCAACATAGGAACAGGGAGATGTTGAAAATCAGTGTCATTGTTTATCTGTCCTTACCTCACCAACTTCCAGAAAAGATACAGAGTGACTCAGCAGTAAGAACCTTGTTGGGGCACATGCAGAGACCAAGGATGGGGACTGGGCAAGGAGAAAACAAGGATAAGAGCGCTCCAATTCTTTGATTTTACATTTTGCTCTGGTACTTCTGTGCGTACCAAAGCAAAATAATGGAAGAGGCTGCAGAATATTCAGCTGCATTTCCTAAAGGGTAGACGTCCCTATTCTTTGTTCCTTCTCCCAGCCCTAGTATAGGGTAGGCCCCCAGCAGCCAGGATCCAGTTAGCCAGCAGGACAGTTGGTGCTGGCCGGGCTGAGTTGCTGGCGCAGCATCAGGGTAACTACAATGACTAGGAAAGTAGCCAGAAAGTAACCAAAATAGAAACAGTGCTATTTCTTTCTTTCTTCCTTTCTTTTTTAATTGCATTTTAGGTTTTGGGGTACATGTGAAGTTGCATAGGTACACATGTGGCAGTGTGATTTGCTGCCTTCCTCCCCTTCACCTATATCTGGCTTTTCTCCCCATGCTATCAAAACAGTGCTATTTCTTACAGTCCTTAATCCGGGGCTCCCAGAGTTGAAGAAAATTTTGCATTCATTCAACAGATACCTGCTAGTTTCCAGACACTGAAGTATCTTTGAAATCCTACAGTGTTGCTCCAAATAAAGAGTGGTATGATTTAATGTATCTCGGTTAACTGGGTTCAGGTAGGATATCAGTCAGAAAATAACAGACATTAAGAGACATGTCAACCTAGAAAGCATATGTGAGGTAGAGTGCTCATAATATTTTGCCATGATATTTTACTGAATTCGTGAAAGGAGAGTATGCAGGCCTTTTATTTCCTCAACTGTCTCTCATAATCCAAGCCGTACAGGACCACCTCAGAGTAGAGTCCTGAGCAACATGACAGAGGCCCCCATAACATGGTGCAGGGTGGGCCCTCAATGAATATTTGTGGACTGAAGGACCTATGAGACTACCTAAATGGCTCTGATCAACCACACCAAAGTGTCAGAGTTCTCAAGGGCTTTATAAAAACTTCATGTGGCTGGGCCCAGTGGCTCACACCTGTAATCCTAGCACTTTGGGAGGTAAAGGTGGGTGAATCACCTGTGGTCAAGACTTCGAGACCAGCCTGGCCAACATGGTGAAACCCCGTCTCTACTAAAAATTCAAAAATTAACAGGGTGTAGTGGTGGGTGCCTGTAATTCTAGCTACTTGGGAGGCTGAGGCACAAAAGTCACTTGAACCCGAGAGGCGGAGTTTGCAGTGAGCTGAGATCATACCACTGTATTCCATCCTGAGCTACAAAGCAAGACTCTTGTCTCAAAAAAAAATTCACAAGCACGTATTTAAAAGTAGTAATTTTTTTTAAAAAGTAAGTCCTCTAAATATAAACTTTCAGAGTTAACAACATTCTCTCAGGCTAAAGAGAAAAATCCTAGAAGTTTCTCTTCGTTCTGCCAAATTCAACAAGGAACTCCAAGTTAATAGACACTTTTAAGGAAGTCTTAAAATATAACTATTCTATACAATATACTGTCAGCAAGGAAATAATCAGCTTGTAAAGGGTTCAGGATAACTAAGTAAAGGAAATTACACAGTAAGTGTTTTCCATTTCCAAAGGATGTTAGAATGAGACATCTCCATCCTAGAAGACCCTATGGAGTGGAAACCTCATTTTCTTACTAATCTCAGGCTGCTTTGAAATTGGAAATCATTTCCTTTTAAAATAGTAGTAGTTTTCTGACATTCTTCTATCCCTTTTTCAAACTGATTTCAAATTCTGCAGCCGTGGTATCGGGCCCTCGTGCTATGAGTAAGCGTGTGTTTGAGTTGGGCTAAGCTAAGCCAAAACTGTGGATAAAGCCAGGTAGGGGGTAAAAACAGCCTAAGTGGCCAAGACTATGTCAGCTTCCAGGGATCCAGTTCCATGACAATTCTTGCTATCTCTACTCTCTTTAGAAAAAAGAAAAAAGAACCCATAAGCAATTGGACTGATGGTGGCTATGGTTGGAAATGTGAATGGTTCTGGTTTTAGATTTTTCTACCCCTAAGTTTGGATGCATTTGACTTTTATCTATGCTTTTTTCTGAATTAGAAAAGAGCTTGTGTTAAATTTGGAGACGGTTGCCTCTTTTGAGTGTGAGGTTTTAATTCCTATGATTGCTTCACTTGAGCAAGTTGCACATTGAAAGCGTAGTCTTTTGCCTTATTAAGAACATAGGCGTAGATTAATTGACCCACATTTGTGTCTCTGGACACCATTCATTTTATGTATATGGCTGTAGACTACCTGGAATCTGACTGTGCCTGCAGAATGGAAGGTAGCTTCTTAAGAAACACTCTTCTTTTGCAGAGTGTGTACACATCTAAACTTGTAGCACGGTTTTTATTTGCAGCAGTGGAGTGTCGTCCCTGCACCAGCACCATTGGCCTTATCTGGTAACTGGTGAGAAATACACATTCTCAGACCTTACCCCAGACCTACTGAATCCAAAATTCTAGAGATGAGGCCCAAGAATCTACATTTAACAATCCCTCCCAGGTGTCTAACGCTTACTAAAGCTTGAAAACCATTGCTTTACAGACTATAGCAATTCATCTGTGGCTAATATTGTTGCTAAAGTGAGGAATTAGTTAATGAAATATGATTTTATGGGCTAGAATTTTTTTTTTTTTTTTTTAAAGACAGAGTCTTGCTCTGTTGCCTAGGCTGGAGTGCAGTGGCACGATCTCAGCTCACTGCAGCCTCCGCCTCCTGGGTTCAAGCAATTCTCCTGCCTCAGCCTCCTGAGTAGCTGAGATTACAAGTGCATGCCACCATGCCCAGCTAATTTTTGTATTTTTAGTAGAGATGGGGTTTCACCATGTTGGTCAGGCTGGTCTCAAACTCCTGACTTTGTGATCTGCCCGCCTTGGCCTCCCGAAGTGCTAGGATTACAAGAGTGAGCCACCACCCCCAGCTGAGCTAGAATTTTTTATGGCTGATGAAAGCAAATTAGGGAAGTTAATGGAAATGGCACCCTATTTCTTGAACTATATAAGATTTTAAGGTCATTTCCTTTATTTGGGAGAAAAGAATAGAAAAAGATGCAAATTAGTTGCCTTATTTACTGTGATACATTCATCCTGTGTCTTTTTTTTTTTTTTTTTTTTTTTTTTTAATTGAAACTGAGTCTTACTCTGTCACCCAGGCTGGAGTGCAATGGCTTGATTCTAGCTCACTGCAACCTCCCCCTCCTGGGTTTAAGCAATTCTCCTGCCTCAGCCTCCTGAGTAGCTGGGATTACAGGTACGTGCCACCATGTTCAGCTAATTTTTGTATTTTTAGTAGAGACAGGGTTTCACCCTGTTGGCCAGGCTGGTCTCAAACTCCTGACCTCAAGTGACCTGCCAACCTCAGCCTCCCAAAGTGCTGGGGATACAGGCATGAGTCACTGCATCTGGCCCCCTCCTGTGTCTTTTAACACAGCATCGCCTTCCCCATGTTTTCCCTTCTTCCCAGATCCATTCCACATATCCTCACCAGTTTAGTTTTCCTTCATTTGCCCATTTCACTGGAAGGCAGAACGGTACAATGATGAACTCCCTGCTATTGGAGCCAAACCCAGCTAAATTTGACTTACCACAGCATTTACTAAGTTACTTGGTCTCGCTGAACCTCAGTTCTCTAATAAAAGGAGGATAATACCTACCTTTTGTAGTTATGGTAAGGATTTAGAAGTCTGATGCTCAGTGCCCAGGATAGGGTAGACACTACTTACATTGCTGTCATGATTCTATCATGTTATCTCAGCCACCTCTACTTTTCTCCTTCATATACTACTTTGTCAATAATGACAAAAATAAATCAGAGCTTATGTGCTATATGTTTACAAGGCTGAGGGTTTTGTGGCAAGGAAAACTGTATTTTGACTCCAGCCTGCTGGAATCCCAGAAATTATGTAAATTATGTAAAGGGATCTTAAGCTTTTTCTCTTTACAGCTGTAGAGGACTGATTTAGTTGTCTTTTTTTTTTTTTTTTAGCAGCTGGTGATTTTACAGCTGTTGGGTGAATGGTAATCAGGGAATATGGAACATTTCATTATTTTATTCAAATATCCACTGGATAACATGGAAGCCTTAGAGTACTATGAGAAATATTTAATATTTACTGAGCTGTACTTGTTAAAGTCGATTTTTTTTCCTGTAATTTGGAACTTATTTTAAAAGATGGTCGATATTTTGACGGAGGGGTCTTAGTCTGAGGGTAAACAGTGAAACCTGTGGAACCATATAATGGGGTTTGAGGAGAATGTTACTTAGCTACCTAGCTGTGTAAGGCAGGTTTTAGAATCATTCACACAGTCTCATTATAAAAGTTTTTCCTGAGGAATCTGAATATATTCATTCATGTATTTATGTTTACACATATCATATGTCATGTTCTATAAATGAAGGACAGAATTAAAACTATGGTTTTCATCTTCTTTTTAAAATTTACTGTTCTATGAATAAGCCAAAGGCATAATTAGAAAGTGATCTTGTCACCACGCCTGGCTAAGTTTTATATTTTCATCAGCAGCAACCTCTATCATTTAATTTGTCACATTAGGATCTGGAGGGATAGGTAATCCTGTTGCCAGAGGAGGTGCAACATATTCCTAATATTAACAAAATGTAAAGCCTGCCAATTTGATACAATTAGTGTGAGCCTATCCTCAATCCTTATTTCAGTGCTCCTGTGTTAGCATGGCATAGCTCTGCCTTAGCACTAAGTAACCATAAGTGCTATAGAAAGTGCACAGAATGATGATTTTACTTTATTTACTACCTCATATTTCCTAATAGAAGGGCAAGCCAAATTCACGTTCATGGCTGGAAATTATTAGTGTTTTGACTGTGTTTTCTCTCTAGACAGTAAGACATTCTTTCTTTTAATGGCAGAATTGCCCAGGATTACTTTTAGATGATTGGGAAACAAGAAGACTTTGGAACCAGAGGCATTCTAAAATAATCTTGGCACCCATGGAATAATTCCCTGTGGAATTCCTTTCAAGAGTTCTCCCAGAACAATCAGATATTTATTTATAGGCCTCTATTTCACAGAGAGGTGAAAGGATAAAAATACCTGAAAGGTAAAATGTTGATATCGCACCTGACATCTCTAAAAGTGACATAGAAGCCAATGGGAAAGTAAGGTTGATTCTCCAAAATATAGTATTTGTTCATTTAGCTTTTCATGAACATGCTTTCTAGAAAGTGAATGTTTTTCCAGAAAACATATATATTTAGGTCAAAATTGGGGCATTGTAAAAGTATAAAAATGAATCTAACAGGTTTTAAATACCCATTCTATTATAAATTTGAAAATGAACAATTCATATTTGATTTTTTTTTACTATAAAGTACTCCCCAAATATTCAAGGCATATCTCCCTTGGCAAATTTTCTCAAGAATACTTCCTTTTCAGTATAACATTTTGGGGTCCATCTGTGAATAGCCGGGAGCCTGGAGTCAGATCTCTGTGTCTGGAAGGCCTGGTCTTCCAATTTCACTGCTAATAATGGGTTTGTAGGGAGAAGAAAGCTATATAAATAAAAAGAGAAAAACTGAGGTTACCGATAGATATCTGACTTCCTGGTGCACAGATCGTGTCTCCATGGTATTTCATTTGTGTCTTGCCAATTTTGTAACATCTGGAAGCATACTTCAATTTGTCCTAAAACAGTTAAATTCAGTAGAAGATAAACTGTGATTTAGGTCCTTATTCTCTCTTACAAGGGGAATTTTTAGTGACAAAACACATGAGGTTAAAACACACACACACACACACACACACACACTTTATAATAATTCCAGAAGATGGGAAAACGCCACAGCCATTTCAGATGGTAAGGAAAACAAGATCTGTTAATGTTGGCATTCAAAACCTTAATGTAATTGGGGCTACAATTGTATTACATCTTAGCAATGTAAATATTTTAATGGAATAAAATAGTAAATTAGTACACATATAGAGATATAGAAGGGCTATAATATTTGTTAACTCATAAAATATTTTTTTGTAATATGAGATTCTAATTTGTCATCTTTTTAGCTCTTCTCCTAGTCTTGAGGTAGAAAAATAAAATAGAGAAAATTATGGTTTCAAAAACCAAGATAAAATATATTTTAGTTTTAAGATAGCTCACATATTAGAATGGAAAAAATGATTATATTTGTTCTATTAAATATTTTATACATATAGATATTATGCAAGTCATACGAGTAAACACAAATCAAGTGTCTTGCCTTTTAATTTTGCACCTCTAAGGTCATGTATTAGTTTGTTCTTGCATTGTTGCAAAGAAATACCTGAGACTGGATAATTTGTAAGAAAAGAGGTTTAATTGGCCGGGCGCGGTGGCTCACACCTATAATCCCAGCGCTTTGGGAAGCCGAGGCGGGTGGATCACGAGGTCAACAGATCGAGACCATCCTGGTCAACAAGGTGAAACACCGTCTCTACTAAAAATACAAAAAATTAGCTGGACATGGTGGCGCGTGCCTGTAATCCCAGCTACTCAGGAGGCTGAGGCAGGAGAATTGCCTGAACCCAGGAGGCAGAGGTTGCGGCAAGCCGAGATCAGCCCATTGCACTCCAGCCTGGGCAACAAGAGTGAAACTCCGTCTCAAAAAAAAAAAAGAAAAGACATTTAATTGGCTCACAGTTCAGCAGACTGTACAGGAGCATAGCAGCATCTGCTTCTGGAGAGGCCTCAGGAAGCTTCCATCATGGTGGAAGGCAAAGCAGGACCAAG
Source organism: Callithrix jacchus (assembly GCF_049354715.1). NCBI lineage: Eukaryota > Metazoa > Chordata > Mammalia > Primates > Cebidae > Callithrix > Callithrix jacchus. The sequence continues at coordinate 98,823,557 of NC_133510.1, read as the reverse complement.
ACATCAGACATGGCAGGAGCAAGAGCAAAGGTGGGGGAGGTTCTACACACGTTTAAACAACCAGATCACTTGAGAACTCACTCTCCTGAGGACAGTGCCAAGGGGAATGTTGATAAGCCATTCTGAGAAACTGCCCCCATGATCAAATTGCCTCCCACCAGTCCCCACCTCCAACACTGGGGATTACAGTTCAACATGAGATTTGGGTGGGGACACAGATCTGAACCATATCAGGGCAACACTACTAGGCCTGTAACTTAGCTGGCCCAGTCAGCTCTCAGAATTTCTGAAAGGCAGTGATTTCATTTTTTCTCAGACAAGAACCTAGTAGGCATTAAAATTAAAGAGAGCAGAGGATCATAGAATTTTCATAGGCTGAACAGAGGCAAAAAATCCCGTAGCCTATTTGTCTTTTAGTTCACATTTATAGCAATTCAGTTCAACTTAACATACCAGGAATAGAAAGGAACTTCCTCAATGCAATAAAGGTCAGCTATGAAAAGTCCCCTGTTAACATCTTACTTAATGGTGAAAAAACAAATAATTTATCCCGTGATCAGATCAGGAACAAGACAAGGATGTCTGCTCTCACCCCCCCCTTTTTTTTTTCTTTTTTTTGAGACGGAGTTTTGCTCTTGTTACTCAGGCTGGAGTGCAATGGTGCAATCTCGGCTCACTGCAACCTCCGCTTCCTGGGTTCAGGCAATTCTCCTGCCTCAGCCTCCTGAGTAGCTGGGATTACAGGCACACCGTGCCCAGCTAATTTTTTTGTATTTTTAGTAGAGACGGGGTTTCACCATGTTGACCAGGATGGTCTTGATCTCTTGACCTCGTGATCCACCCGCCTCGGCCTCCCAAAGTGCTGGGATTACAGGCGTGAGCCACCGCGCCCGGCCCTGCTCTCACCCCTTCTATCCAATATGGTACTGGAAGTTCCTAATTGCCAGGGCCAATTAGGCTAGAAAAGTAAAGAGCATTCAGATTAGAAAGGAAGAAGTGAGGCTATCTGTATTCACAGATGACGTAATCTTAGATTATAGAAAACTAAGAATTCACCAAAAAACTATTAGAGCTGATAAACAAGTTACAAGATACAAGATCAACATTTTAAAAATCAGTTATATTTTTATATATTGGTAATAGAAAATCCAAAAATGAAATTAAGAAAACAATCTCATTTACAATAGTATCAAAAAAGAATAAAATGCAGGAAGTAAATTTAACCAAATGCAGGGCCTATACACTGAAAACCTTGAAATATCATTAAAATAAATTAAAGAATACCTAAGAGAAAGACATTCTGACTTTATGCATTAGAAGGCTTAATATTGTTAAAATGACAGTACTTACCAAACTGACCTATTGATTTACTGTGATAGCTATCAAAATTCTAGCTGCTCTTTTTGCAAAAATGGACCAGCTGAACCTAAAATTCATGTGGAAAAGCAAAGGACCTCAAATAGCCAAAACAATCTTGAAGAACAACATAGTTGGAGAACTCACACTTTCCAATTTCAAAGTTTACCTAAAATTTATAGTAATCAAAATAGTATGGTACTGGCATAAGGATAGGCATATAGATCAATGCGAGAGAGAGCTCAGAAATAAACCTCTATGTTTGTGGCCAGTTGATTTTCAACAAGAGTGTTAAGATCATTCAGTGGAGAAAGCATAGTCTTCAACAAATAGTAATGGGGTAGCTGAACAGCCATATGCAAAATAATGAATTTGGACCTTCACCTTACTCCATTTACAAAAATTAACTCAAGGGCCGGGTGCGGTGGCTCACGCCTGTAATCCCAGCACTTTGGGAGGCTGAGGCGGGTGGATCACGAGGTCAAGAGATCGAGACCATCCTGGTCAACATGGTGAAACCCTGTCTCTACTAAAAATACAAAAAATTAGCCGGTCATGGTGGCGCGTGCCTGTAATCCCAGCTACTCAGGAGGCTGAGGCAGGAGAATTGCCTGAACCTAGGAGGCGGAAGTTGCAGTAAGCTGAGATCACGCCATTGCACTCCAGCCTGGGTAACAAGAACAAAACTCCATCTCAAAAAGAGAAAAGCAAAAACAAAAATTAACTCAAAATGGATCAAAGCGCTAAATGTAAAGCTAAAATTATAAAACTCTTATAAAGAAACATAGGTGTAGATCCTCATGATCTTGGATTAAGCAGTGGTTTCTTAGATATGATACCAAAAGCACAAGCAACAAAAGAAAACTAATAGGACGTCATCAAAATTAAAAACTTTTGTGCATCAAAGGATATGTCAAGAAAGTGAAAAGACAATGCACAGAGTGGGAGAAAATACTTTCAAATTATTTATTTGAAAAAGTTCTAGTATCCAGAATATATAAAGAACTCTTACAACTCAACAACTAAAAGACAAATAACCCAAGTTAATAATTGGTAAAAGATTTGAATGACATTTCCCCAAAGAAGATTTGCCAATAAACACATGAAAAGACATGCATTATTCGTCCTTAGGGAAATGCAAATCCAAATGACAATGTGATACCACTTTACATTCACGGCTGTGATCAGAAAGACAAATAATAACGAGTGCTGGGGAGGATATGGAAAAGCTGGAACCTTCATGCACTGCTGGTAGAAATGTAAAATGCTACTGTTGCTATAGAAAACAGTCCAGCATTTTCTCAAAAATTTTAATATGGAGTTGCCATATGACCCAGTAATTCTACCCCTTAGTATATACCCAAGTGAATTGAAAGTATGTCTACACAAAATCTTGTAGATGAATGTTCATAGAAGCATTATTCATAGTACCTAAAAAGTGGAAACAACTCAAATGTCCATCAGTTGATGAATGGATAAACAAAATATTGTATATCTATATAACAGACTATTATCCAGCCATAAAAGGAAATGAAATACCGATACACATGATAATTTGGATAAACCATGAAAATGCTGTGCTAAGTGAAATCCAGACACAGAAGCCCACATATTATATTTTTAAAAATATGAAATGCCCAGAATAGGCAAATTCATAAAGACAAAATAGGTTGGTCATTGCAAGATATTGGCAATTAAGAGGGAATGAGAAGTGACTGCTAGCTAGCATGAGATTTTTTTAAGGGGTTGCAAAAATGCTCTGGAATTAGACAGCGGCAATAATTGTACAACATTTTGAATATACTGAAAACCACTGAAATGTACACTAGAATGGTTAAAAATAGTGAATTTTATGTTACATGAATGTTAGTAAGAGAAAAATCAATAGCTAAAAAAGAAAAAAACCCAAACAAAAACTGAAAAACAAACATGGTGGGTCATATAGGAATTTTACCAAATAAATATATTTCAAGACCAGTTATTAAACTGACTGCTTTTGGATGGATGAGCACTGAAGAAAACCAATTCTTTCAATAGCTGTGGCTGTTGTTTCCAGCCATGTACAGATAGTCAGATTTCTGAATGACTGTATTCTGATGAGTTTCTAAACAAGCATAACTTTTTAATAAGCCAGTATTCCACCTTCATTTTTCATGTGATCATATTCAATAATGAAGACTATGTTTTACAAGGTTCACCTAAAGACAAGCAATTTCCTGATATGAAAAGAAGCATCTGAATGAATTCACAACAAAAAACTATGGAAGACAACACGCCCTAGCAACTGGCTTCTTGTACTACAATTGGGCTCATTTATCTTAAACAAGTCAACTTTTGTAATACCCTGTGCACTGTATAGACTACTGAGTGACAGGCAGATGGTGCTGTCAAGAAAGAAGGGAAACAGTGGGAAACATGAACTAGATTGGATTTAAAAAAAAAAAAAATCTTTGTAAGAGAACGCAAAGTAGCCTGTGACAAGAAATTTTTTTCCTTTAAATTAACCAGAAGCTATGTGAACACATTGAGCAAATTAATGTCAATGGGTGAAAAGTATTTAATAATCCACACAGCATTTCTAATAGAATTTACCTGGTCCCCAACTAATTATAACAACTATTCTAAATCCTAGAAGACATTGACTAAAAGCCTTCAACACCTTCCTTCATTCTCAAATGCTGCTTACAAGATGAGTTCTACTCGTTTTTTGCTTTCACACAGTTTTCCAGGTTCTTGCCTAATAGTTGTTAAGAGTTTAAATACTTTACTAGAAGTTATATATCGTTAATTCTATTTTTTGCTGCCTCTTTCTAAAATTATTAAAAATAAATATTAAGAGATTGAAATTGATGTGATCCCCTTTTCCCTCCAAGAGATTCTATTATAAGAAGTTATTTTAGGTGTTTGTGGGAAGTGAAAAAAAAAAAAAAAAAACAAAACTTGATGACATCACTGTTCTAAGATGGAACTTCTAATATTTTAGGAAATCTCTTGGGAGTTCTGTTTCTATTCTGTCATTGATTTGCTTTGTGACCTTGGGAAAATTTAAGTATAAAAAGATAAGTACAAAAGAAAATTATAAAAACAAGACTTGGAGATCAAACGAAGAACAGAGATGGAGTAGGTATATGACGGCGTAGCCCTGCCTTAGTAACTGAGCATAGCGACCTAGTAGCAATTTGGCTTGAAAGAAATTTCAAATTACTTGGCTGTGTATTGAGATAGTTTCATATATAGTATTTATAGAAAAGTCTGCCTATAGACAGGAATTACAGCAAAAATCGAGTAATACTTGATCATCTTTTACTTTTACTCTATATTTGCGGCTGAACAAACTATAGCTGTTATGGAGGAGAAAAGGAGCCAATTTGATATTCTAATGCAATGAAGTCTTAGACATATTGAAATAAATATCTTAAAATCAGAGTGTCTTACTTTATTGCCATTGTATACATGCAAATCTGCAGCCAAGTTAGGCATATAAACCAGCTCAATTCAGTCGTAGATCTAGTCAAGTAAATAGTCCTGTTGGACAAAAATCACTTTTAAAAGGCCAGTAGTCAGAAATAATTTTTAAAACCCATTGGAAACAAAGAATAAGAAACAGTTCTATACAGTGAAGTAATGACAGAAAAAAATCTCATAAGTTGGTAACAGTATGATCTCATCTAAATGTAATTCTTCTTAAGCCTCCTGGGCATTACAATTCTTAGTCCAATGCTATTTGCATTTTTATGGCAGAAATATTTTTTACAGTCCCCAGAGGGAAGATAAAGTATGGGATGATTCTGAAAAGAGGAAACTAGTAGAATTAATCTTGTGAAAACCTACTATACAGAAAATGTTGAAATTCCATTTTTAGAAGTAAATCCTCAAGTCTTTTTGATTAAAAAAAAAAAAAAAAAACTTTAGGTAACATGTGAAGGATAAGAAATTGTAGTGTTAAAGGATAACTTTGTAAAAAGAAAGGTCATGACTCTTATATACATATAAAACAAACCTGAGTCAAAGATGTATTTAACTCATTAATGAATGACAGGCCAGTAAGACATTACAAACAGTTCAAAGGGAAATTCAAAGAATCACACATATATAGACAAATAAAGAATGCTAAAATAGGTCAGGTGCAGTGGCTCATGCCTGTAATCCCAGCACTTTGAGAGGCTGAGGTGTGTGGATCACTTAAGGTCATGAGTTCAAGACCGGCCGGGCGCGGTGGCTCAAGCCTGTAATCCCAGCACTTTGGGAGGCCGAGGCGGGTGGATCACAAGGTCAGGAGATCGAGACCATCCTGGTCAACATGGTGAAACCCCGTCTCTACTAAAAAATATACAAAAAATTAGCTGGGCATGGTGGCGCGTGCCTGTAATCCCAGCTACTCAGGAGGCTGAGGCAGGAGAATTGCCTGAACCCAGAAGGCGGAGGTTGCAGTGAGCCGAGATGGCGCCATTGCACTCCAGCCTGGGTAACAAGCGCGAAACTCCGTCTCAAAAAAAAAAAAAGAGTTCAAGACCAGCCTGGCCAGCATGGCGAAACCCTATCTCTACTAAAAACACAAAAATTAGCTAGGTATGGTGGCACCTGTAATCCCAGCTACTCAGGAGGCTGAGGCAGGAGAATCCCTTGAACCTGGGAGGTGGAGGTTACGATGAGCTGAGATTGTGTCATTGCACTTCAGCCTGGGCAACAAGAGCAAAACTTCGTCTCAAAAAAAAAAAGTAGCCTCTATCCCTGGCCTCACAAAAGATAGATTCGTTTTGTTCTAGGAAGTCATTGTTCCGAAGAGTAAGAGAGACTCCTACGTAATTGCTCAAAAAGCCCAAATTGAAACTGTACTGCTAACTCGCAAAAAAACTACTCTTGAGCCAATTATGTATTTTTAAAACAATGGATTTTTTTTTTTTCTGGAGACAAGAGTCTTGCTCTGTCACCCAGGCTGGAGTACACGGGCACAATCTTGGCTCACTGTAACCTCTGCCTTCCACGTTCAAGCAATTCTTCCACCTCAGCCTTCCAAGTAACTGGGATTACAGCACACGCCACCATGCCTGGCTAATTTTTTTATTTTTGGTAGAGATAGGGTTTCAAATGCAGGTCAGCTGGTCTCAAAATCCTGACTTCAAGTGATCCACCCGCCTTGGCCTCCCAAAGTGCTGGGATTACAGGCATGAGCTACCACCCCTGGCCTAAAACAATGGAAATATTTTAAAACCTTCTTTCACTTGGCTTTTTAAGTGAGGTTTTTGTTTTGTTTTTTGAGACAAGGTCTGGCTCTATGGCCCAGGCTGGAGTGCAGTGGCACAATCTTGCCTCACAACAACCTCTGCCTCCCAGGCTCAAGGGATCCTCACACTTTAGCCTTCCACGTAGCTGGGACTACAGGTGTTCACCAGCACACTGGGGTAATCTTTGTATATTTTGTAGAAAGGTGGTTTTGCCATGTTGCCCAGGCTGGTCTCCAATTCCTGAGCTCAAGCCATCCACCTGCCATGGCCTCCCAAAGTGCTGAGATTACAGTTGTCAACCACTGCCCCCAGCCTAAGTGAGGTTATGTTATCAACACTATTTTGAAACTCAAAAATGTTTTGTGATTTATTTGAAAAGCTTAACTTATGCTTTTCTCTGCCCTTGAGCAGTTTCTGCCTTCCTTCCTGCAGATGGGTGGGTTCAGGGGTTTGTTTTTGCTTTATTTTATTTTTGGCTAATCTAATTTTTACAAAAGTGGCCATGCTGTATATAGAAAGATAAACCACAAAACTTTTTAGGTCTTAGTTCCAGCTGTAATGCTACAAAAAAAGATCTGCTGAATCACAACTTTAAGCAGTCTTGGAATCAGTGCCCCCCATATATGTATAGATGTATACAGATGGGGCCAATCAGTGTATACAGATATGGTCTTATTTGGAAATGTGTGTGTGTGTGTGTGCACACTTGCACTTCTAAATACTCTTCAGCTCCAGATTTCTTTCTTTTTTTTTTTTTTTTGAGGCGGAGTTTCGCTCTTGTTACCCAGGCTGGAGTGCAATGGCACGATCTGGGCTCACCGCAACCTCCGCCTCCTGGGTTCAGGCAATTCTCCTGCCTCAGCCTCCTGAGTAGCTGAGATTACAGGCACGCGCCACCATGCCCAGCTAATTTTTTGCATTTTTAGTAGAGACAGGTTTCACCATGTTGACCAGGATGGTCTCGATGTCTTGATCTCGTGATCCACCCGACTCGGCCTCCCAAAGTGCTGGGATTACAGGCATGAGCCACCGTGCCCGGCCCCAGCTCCAGATTTCTTACAGTAAGTAGTAGCATGTGCCAATGGCATAGATGAACTTGCACTTAGATAAATAATTCAAAGCTTTGGGGGATATGAAATTTTATACATGAAAAAAAGGAAATAAGCCAGCAACCTCTTTTTAAAATTTACCTAAGTCGTTCAGTGATGCGCCGTGTACTTCTTATTCTTCATAACTAAATTTAAACTGACTAAAATTCATCACACTATCTGTTATCATCCTTACCAGATCCTAATATGGATGGTAAATAACATCAAGGAGGTGCTATCCAGAAAGAGCAAATCTTTAATTAGAGTTTATTTACATTCCTACTGTCATCTCTGTTTGTAAATTTATTCAAAGGAGTTCCTAATAAGGACTTGTTGAGGCTTGTGGGGGGGGGGGGGGGCTGGAAATTCCCCTAGAAGGCAACAGAATCTCCAGTGTGCAGATAGAAAGGTTTTACATAGAACAAATGAAGATCAAAAAGTATTCTCTACCCCTCCTTGGCCTGAACTTTATTCCAGGTGTGGGAAATTGGGGCCAGTCTCCTTGTATTGACCTATCCTCAAAGTTGCTTGGCTTCTTTCAGAGGAAGAGGACCAATAATCCATTCAAGCACAGAGCACACAGGAAGTGGCTCACGGTGAGTCCAAACTACACTCTGTCCTGGAGAGCTCTTACTTAAAGGACAAGTTTTGCGAGGACACACCAGTTTTATTTAAGTGTCATCCTGAAGAGACTTGGCCAAAGTGTATTCCTCAGAATCCTACTGCCGAGGGTCTTATAATCCATAGTTTAGGGGTTAAGATGAGGATGCTGGAGTGAGACTGCTAGAGTTCAGGGAGCTTTACCACTTACTGACTTTGTGTTCTTGGACCAATTACTTAAACTCTTTGGGCCTTCATTTTCTCCTTTGTGAAACTGGACAATGATAATTATACCTACTGTATAGGGTTTTCATGTGAATGAATGAATATTTACACAATGCCTAGAACAGTGCCTGGGTATATAGTAAGAGCGACTCAGTGTTAGTTACTATTACTATTGTTATTATTTATCTCACATTCATGACTGACCCACATTCCTTGGGCTGCCAGTAGATCTCCCAGACATGACCACTGTACCTGAGGACATATTTATTATCAACATGCCTTGCCCAGGTATAAGTCTGTATACCCGTTATAGGAAGCAATCTGGACAAAGCTAAATGTGACAAGGAAATGATCTCGTTCCCAATTCAAATGCATAATTATCACTCTGCCTTCTTGGCAGTTTTAAAAATGAGACTAAGCTCACTAACTTAAGTTCTCAAGGCTCCATAATATATATATATTCACTGAATGAAAAAAACTACATATTTATTGTAAACCCATTATATGTCAGTTACCAGGGATTCAAAGACATTTAAGCCACTGTTTCTTCCCTGCAAGGTCTTACAGTCTAGTAGAGAGAAGCGGATACTGTATGATTCCCATGCTGTGCACTAAATGCCGTTTTCTTAGGGAATTTGCATTGGCTTCATTCATGGTTTTTTCAGGTCTGTCCATCAGAGCAAGGTTTTGGCAAATTAGTGAATTAGGCACAGATTGTTTTTGGCTCCTCTCTCCTCTTAAGACATTCCCTTTCCCTCTCCTAAGAAGTCACAGTTCTAGGAATGAAGTCTAGACAGCTTTTTATTTTGCCTCGGTGATGGGAACACAAAGGACATTTTAATACTGAGAAAACAATGTCATGTTAAAGGGCTATCCTTAAATCAAATGTATTTAGCTTTATATAGAATGTAATGTATGTTATGTTACGTGATTATAATCCCTGCTGACATATTTTTGCTAATATAAGTATTTGCCCCTCCTGAGGGTAAGTGCATTTTTGTAAGGAGGTCTTGAACCTAAAACATCATTCTAGAGCTAAAGGAATGAATTTCTACAGAAAGAATTTCAGGTTACAGCCTAGATGGGAGGAATGAAGCCTTAAGTACTGGCCAATTTGTATTCTTTAATCATAATTGTTTTTACCCTATGCCCATCTTTATTGGATTGCCCATGCTTTTTTATGAGTGTGTTTTCTCTAGTGGTCAAGGATAGACCAAAGAATAAACTGTAAAGCTTTTCATTTCTTCTTGCATTTTTGCTACTTATATTATTGGGCAAGGGTTTGAAACACTCAACCTTCAACCTATTTTGCCCCATTCTGACATCAGGTTTCAGGCCCCCTTTTCACCAAACTCAATTATTATGCTTGATATTCACCATACAGCTTCTACTTCGTCTGTTAAATTAAAACATGCAAACCTTTAATGGGAAAAGGGCATATTTTATTCGTTAATGAAAAAACATGTTTTCATCACAATGCTTTCTATTCAAAGGTTGTGTTGTAGCATTTGTTGTGCGTGTTTTTGTCCTTAATAAGAGCAGCAGGTTCTAACAGGCTAGCCCATTATTAGAATTTATTTCTTTTCATGAATAACAAGTTTCTTATTTTAGAAGTTTAATCCTTTTCTCCAAAAGGAACATGTTATCTCTTTAGAAATTAATCAGTTTTTGCCTTTACATTTGGTCTTCAATTGCTGCATAGCGTTGTTTCACTCTCTCAATTATGCGTCATAGCTATAGAGGTTCATGAATTGCTGCAGCTGCTAAGTGGGCATTTTTCTATGGTCCATAGAATAAGCCCTGTTTGTATCCTCTTCTCACATTTTTTTAAAGTTCCCATGATGGTCTGAAAGAATATTCATTTTCAATTGGAATGAAAAGTTGCATGGTAATGAAATGAAATAACGTATATAAATAATAATGGCACAGTAGAACAAGGAAATTACTCAACTTACAAAATTCAAAGATGTCTGCATGCTTTGCTATAAAATAAATCTTTTTTTCAATAACCTTTATTACAGTTTGTAGTAAGACATGATCAACAAGAGACTCAAACAATAGTTGTTCCTTTCTTGAAAAGCAAGTTAGAAACAAATTTTGTCAGACGTTTCTAGAAGAATTTAGTTAACGTAAGTCCCTCAAAAGCATTAACCAGATGGATTTTCTGCTTTTGTAATTCCCTTATAGTCAATGTCGGTGGTAAACATCTGGGTGATAAAATACATCTTTATTTGGGAGGAGAAACTAGAATGACATTTAGTCCAAGAGTACTGTAGTCACAAGCAATGGGAAATATGCAGTAGAGAGAGAAAAAATCTGAAGGCGAGTAAAAAGAATAGTATTTATTTTCATCGAAGTATAATCGATACAGATGAATAAAAGTTCTTCAGAGACTATTAATGTTTATTTACTTTTCCATTTGTGTCACATTGGGTAGTGCCTGCAGGAAAGAGGAAATACTCTCCTAGCTTTTCCTCATTTGATTTTCGGATGATTCCAGAAACGTTCTGCATTGGTGAGATGGCAACAGGACCCAGCTATATGTCATTTACATTTTCTTTGGGAGCTCAAAAAGGATTATGAGTAGTTGCCTGCAATCAAATAGTATTCAGAATACAGAGAAACAGGCCTTGAAATCATAGAACCTTAAGACTAGAAGGAATCTAAAAGTTGTTTAAGCCAATCTTCTATTCAGTGTTTAAATATTCTACAACAGTCTTGATAAACGTCCATCCCAGATGCTTGATGCTGTCAGTGACCAGCTTCCCACAGCCTCCTGCCTGGTCAGTTTCAAACTCAACCACATGATTGCTGGCTACTTTTGACACTGACAGAGAAGAGTATTCTTAGCATAACAGAGAAGTTTATGGAAGTCATAGAATATCCAAAATTCTATTTACCTCTTGGGTCATTAGAAGTTGTGGTTTTGCTGTTAAGGTAAATTACTCAATTTTTAATTAGATAGTAGATACCGCTTTTCTTCAACTAAACTTTAAATACATAATCCCATTTTCCTGCTCCTTATCTACTTCATGTTTGTATACCAAACAAGAGCTATGTTTAACGTGTTACTAAAGTTTCCTTTTTCTGTTTTTTTTTTTCAATGAAGACCTAGTTTTACTTGCACATTTTTCACGAGCATCAAATAGTGGGTGATCTTTCAAGCTTGAACAGCAACGGTTGTATCGCTGAGGAAGGATTTCTTGTTTCAAATTGTCTAGGTAATGATTCACAGCTATTTTTGGTAATTCTCAAAATGACAGCTCCTTGAATTTTTCTGTATGCAGAAAAATTTGCCAGGCTAGCATCTTTCAGACCCTGGGAGGTTCATCCCAATCCTTGGCATGTGGGAGCAAGGGAATGCTCTGAAATCCTCACTGCAGAGGGAATTGACCTGTCCAACATTGTCTTGTAATACATGTGAATGTTCGATGAGGCAACTCTAAATGTCTGTGGCCTCCTGAGGCCTGGGATTTGTGGCAGGATAAACCTATGTGTTGGGTGATATTATGTATAGGCCTTAGGACTTCCAAGACCAAACCTGATAAATTGAACCTAGGATGATGGTTGCACTCCTTTGAAGAGGATTCACAATACTTTGCAGCACCTGTCTTCATACAGGATTCAGTACATGGTTGCTAAAAAGTGGAAAAGAGGGCCAGGTGTAAAGTCTCATGCCTGTAATCTCAAACCCTTGGAAGACTGAGGTGGGAGGATCACTTGAGCCTAGGAGTTGGAGACCAGCCTGGATAATGTAGCAAAACCCTGTCTTTACGAAAACTACAAAAATTAGCTGGGCGTAGTGAATGTGCCTGTTGTCCCAGCTATTCAGGATACTCAGCTCGGAGGACCACTTCAGCCCAGGAATTCAAGGTGTCAGTGACCTGTGATCACACCATTACACTCCAGCCTGGACAACAAAGCAAGAACCTGACCCTAAAAAAAAAAATTAAACATGAGTAAAATTAAAAAATGGAGAGGATGCAAAGACAGTACATAAGAATTAACATGCTGACATAACTGGATAATTAGGAAAAAGAAATTAACTTTTTCAACATCCGAATATTTTCAGAAAATACATGTGGGTGTCACTGGTTATTGGAAGGCATGAGCTGGGGGAAAAGCCAGAGAAGAAACTATACAAGGAGAAAGGGAGGAAAGAATATAACAGGCAAGACAGGAGAGAGGTAGAAAGAATGTTTTAAGAGAAAATAAAGTGTGTTTAATATCCCTTTCACTCAAAACTCTTCAATGGATCTGCATTGCCTATGGGATAAATTTCAGCCTCTTTAAAGGTAATGTTTAGTGTATTCCATGATCTGGATTGAACCTACCTCTCAAACACATACTTCTGGTATTGACTGTCCCTAACTATTTCTTTAGGGTTCTTACATTCTTGTCTTTGCTTCCTAAGGAAAATCCCATGTACCCTTCAGGACACAGACTCAGGGATCACACTTAGAAGTTTTATACAGAGCACAAATTGACCTCGTTTTCTATCATATTTACTTTACACCCCTTAACATTTTCCCTAATGCTCTCCCTAGACAGAACTCCGTGTAATTCCATTAACAGCAGGAACTCTGACTCTAATTCTGTCAGATTATTTATGTGTTTTGAAGGTAAGTTTTACTTGTTTTTTTGATCTGTAGGATTAGACAATTGCAAAACATGTTTCCTACTAGTCTCCATTGCACTACTTCTGTCAGTTACATAAGGATGCCTTCATCTTACTAAAATTCTTCAGCCTTGGAAGAGTTTTTTTGTTTTTTTTTTCTAGATGGAGTTTCGCTGTTGCTACCCAGACTGGAATGCAATGGCATGATCTCGGCTCCACCTTCTGGGTTCAAGCAATTCTCCTGCCTCAGCCTCCCGAGTAGCTGGGACTACAGGCGTGCACCACCATGCCCAGCTAATTTTTGTATTTTTAGTAGAGACAGGGTTTCACCTTGTTGACCAGGATGGTCTCGACCTCTTGACCTCGTGATCCACCCGCCTCGGCCTCCCAAAGTGCTGGGATTATAGGCGTGAGCCACTGCGCCCAGCCAGATTTTTTTTTCTACAGTCATTTTTTTCAAAGACTCCCTTTTCTTCAAAATTAGCGTTTAGTACTACAAGTAAAAGAATCATAAGCTTTTCCTGAGAACCTTTAAAGAAATTTGCCACATAGAAGTTATTTGATTGGCAAGAGTTTATATTGTTTTCATGAGAGAGAACCCTGAATTTAAAAAGGTTTGAAAAAAGTAATATGACTGAGGCACCTTTACTTCATATACTTTATAATAAAAAATGGATAGGAAAAATCAGATATCCAGGAGCTAGGATGAAAAAAGTCTCATTCTTAGAGAGCAGCAAAGTTGAATGCCTGCAGCTCTCAAAATGTAAGTGCAGATTTGTCTTTAGAGCTTCCCTGGATGTGTGAATGGAGATTTGTAGTGAACTCATAACTCCATGGAATTTCGATATATGAACATTTCGTATCAGAGAACTATGAAAAGATGCCCAAGAAGGTATATTATTATAACTGAATTCATACTTGGACATTCCAAGACCAAAACCAGTAAATTGAATCTATAGTATTAGTTGCATTTCCATAAAGAAAATTAATAAAAATTTTTGCAACATCTTTTTTCAAGGAGCCAACGTACTCTATTTTTTTTAATCTATATACTCACTAATCCCTGAGAATTAAAAGAACTATAATTTTCATGAAGCATGAGAACTTTACATGAAAATACACTGAAATGAAATTTAGCAAGATGGCCGCCAACATACTGCTTATGAAATTTTCCAGCTAATTCTTAGGCATCACGTGGTTCATTCTCAAGCAGCCTGTAGTCTTCTAAGCCCTGTGTATAATTCCCGAACTTGGTCATTATGTGAGCATAAGGCTGACAGCAGTCACGTAGCACACTTGGATCCTTGCACGGGCCATTTGCAGAGTGTCTCCACCAGTGCGAGGAAAGTATTAAAAGAAGGTCGTGGATGAGATGACACAAGTTACTTGAGTGTTATCTTAGGTCAAGCAGTAGTACATCAGTGTATTGGTGTGACCGTTTTCAGGTTTGTTAAACTTTACCGTAGGGACTCATTTTGGTTTGGCCACTCTGAGTACATGTCATTTTTAGTAATTTACTTTTTGTCACAGTCAAAATATTTTAGATGCATTGAAATAAACTTTGCTCACAGATTCTCCTTACACCTTGGTTCATTTTGTTTCCTTTTCCTGAAAAGGAAAGTTTCTTCCCTTCTGCCTGTTAGAAATGCCACCCATGTGTCAAGGGCCAGCTCCAATCTCCATCTCTCTCAGAAAGCCCTCCAAAGCTGTCAACCTATGGTGATTTCTGCATCTTTTGAATTCCAGCATTATTTTGCTGCTTAGACATTTATTTATTGTCTTGTTTATCTGTTATTTTCTTCTAGGTAACTCTTTTTTTTCTCTCCAGCTATTATATATTTCATCTTTCTTAAAGACAGAAAACTTTTTAATGCTTTGTGTACCAAACATGGCCTAGCATAGTGACTTTCCCTTGTAGGTACCCATTACATATTTGTTGACTAGTTGATATAGTTTGTTACCTTTATGTTACCCTAACACTGTTTCTCAAGGAAAAATATACAACCTCGTAGATCCATACTCATGGACCCCATTCTAAGCTACTTTGCAGACCTTTCCTTTGTATATTCATGACATCGTGTAAATAAATAATCTTGGTACTGGAATGCATCTTGGTATTGGAATTCATTGCAAGTCTTAGTTATTAGGAGATAGTTTGGATGATTCAAAATATTAATTTTTAGAAGTTAGTGAAATAATACAAAAAATATTGAAATTCCGATATTTCTAAGAATTCTACAGAAGTATTTCTCTCTGTGAGAAATACTATTTTAGTAAACCCTAAGCTACTCTAAACTATGGGGACCAAAAAAAAAAATGCCCAGTCATTAGGACAAAATGTATTCAAAGCCCCAACAATATACACATTTTCACCTTTCAATATTACTTCTAGAAAACGCATTCAAAAGAAATAAAGATGTACACAAATATTTAGCTATGATGATATTCATTATAACATCAAATATAACATACAAATATTTAAAAACCTAAATAACAATTAAATAGGTGGTCAGATAAATTAAGTTTACATCATACAGGGTGCCATTAAAGTGTGTATTATATGAGAATATTTAACAAAATGGAAAGATATTTGCAATATAATATGTGAAAAAGGTTGTAAATATAATTGTGTATTTTAAAGTACTGGAAATATATGCTCCAAATGTTGATATTAATGTCATTTTGCAATGAGATTATGGATTTCTAAACTTTCTAGAATGAAGGTGTATTACTTTTGCATAAAGAATTTAAATATTTAAAGATATTAAAAACTTAACCAGTACATTTGAATTCAAGTGTTGGCTCAGCCAGTAGCTTAGAATTGCTCTATAGGGTCATATACCCTTCAGCCAAGAAACTATATTAATCTTTTGAATTTTTCAAAAGATTGTGCAAAGAATGTTCTTCCTTGGCATCGTTTGTGCTCAACGCTCTCACTTGATGTTGTTTGTAGGTCCATGGGAAGTGCATGTGTAAGCACAACACAGCAGGCAGCCACTGCCAGCACTGTGCCCCATTATTCAACGACCGGCCGTGGGAGGCAGCTGATGGCAAAACGGGGGCTCCCAACGAGTGCAGAAGTAAGTAACAAGTCCACAGTACTCAGAAGTCTTCTTTTTAAAGTCAGCTTATCTGTGGACTCCTGGTTGTCTCTACAAACACAACACAAAGTGACAAACACTAGAACCTACACAAGCATAGCCATATCACTGCCCACTGTGGCTTCAGCCACTGAAAACACTTACTGTTTGTTACATTGCCAATGTGACTGTTTTACCAAGAATATGTTGCCTATTTGTTGAACACTTTGTGAGAGCTAAGGACCCTTTTATAATTGGACATAATAAAAACAGGTGGGTGGCTCACACCTGTAATCCCAGCACTTTGGGAGGCCAAGGCCAATGTGATGAAATCTCATCTTGACTAAATACACACACACACACAAAAATTAGCCAGGCATGGTAGTGTGCACCTGTAATCCTAGGAGGCTGAGGCTTGAGAATCACTTGAAACTGGAAGGTAGAGGTTGCAGTGAGCTGAGATCACGCCACTGTACTCCAGCCTGGGCAACAGGGGAAGACTGTCTCAAAGTGAATGAATGAATAAATGAATAAAAATAAAAGCATGAGTAGACAACAAGAGCATCTGATTCTGTTCTACAATTACTCTTATTGCTAAGATGGTGAATTATAAACATGAAAATAGCTGTCTTGAATTCAGTTCTCAAAACTACCCAATAAAGCAGGTAGTATTAATCCCATTATAGAGATCAGGAAATTGAGGCTCAGTAAGATTAAGTGATTTGCCAAAGTTAGTATATGATAGTGGGGGCTTGATCCCTAGACTCAAGACTCCAGATTAGGTACTTTTCCCCATAATACCACAATGTCTTTCTTTTCACTTTATGATGCTTGAAATGAAAGATTAGATTTGAAATTAATTAAGTTGGTAAGTCAAGAATAAGATTTCCCTACCAGGACTAACTTGAGGTTTGAGGTTGGAGATTAACTAGGAAGGTAAAAATATGGAAACCTGAGCCATTTCTCTTTGCAATTTAAAATGTTCACAGAAATGCACATGCCCATAAGAATGTTAACACTCACAAACCTCTATTTTACAAGGATGTAAAAGCAGGTACTGTGGGTAAAATTGTGAGAAGTCTCTTCCCATGCGTAATCTGGAGTCATATTGATTTGTTTTTGTTTCTAGGAAATGTAAAGGATTTCCTGTAAGAATAAATCTCAAATTATCTTGTAATATACTTTTAAAAGATATGAATCTGGTCAGAATTTCATAACACATCAAGGAAACAATGAAAAACAATAGCACAAACATTTTCAAATATACTTGACCTCCACAAAAATCTGGATTCTTATTCTAAATTACTCATCAAGAGAATCTAAAGAATTTCTCCTGAATTCCTAGGGTGCCTTTCTGGCTCTTTCCATAGAAATCAACTGCCTATCTAAATACATATAGAACACAAAGACATGTCACTTGATGCTACTGACTTATAATCTTAGAAATGCCTTTGAGGAATTACTATATAATAAATACTGCAGGCCTCTTCTGTAGTATAAAGAAAATTGAGGCTTCAATGGGAGTCCGCCTTATACTCACCAGTTCAACCGCTGAAGAATATTATTTCATGAAAGATAAATCAATCTAATTGCTCAGTTACTAAGCACTGTCCACCAGCAGCTTCCTTCCAAGCTCATTAGTAAGCATGAATTCATGCCTGCCCCTGCAATATGAATGGTCATTTTCACATGAGGCCTGACAATTTCAGCTTTTCTTAGCAAAGTCAGGAGACCCATAGGGATGACCCTTGAGAAGTAACAGGAATGGGAATGGTGAAGTGTTACCAAAAAAGAGGGTAAAAACTGCCAGTCACTTCTGTCATCTTTCCATAATAAATATCTACCCCTGTCGGCAAGTTCATCATCATGTCTCTGCCCAACTAGACAAAGCTACCCTTTGTTGATTTTCATGCATCTCCTGAAACTTGTTTTTTTAAATTAAGATCTGTAATGAAAAAAAAAGTAGTAACCTATTGAAGAGAGGCAAAACAGGGCAAATGGGGATGGAGAGGTAAAATTTCTATATTGCTTTGATTTTTATGCTGTTAACTACTCAAAAATTTAAACATTAACAATCAGTTTCTCCTATTTTTATTTCTATTTATTTATTTTGAGACAGACTCTCCCTGTGTCACCCATGCTGGAGTGCAATGGCATGATCTTGGCTCACTGCAACCTCTGCCTCCTGGGTTCAAGTGAACCCTGCCTTAGGCTTCCAAGTAGCTGGGACTACAGGCATGTGCCACCACACCCAGCTAATTTTTTTGTATTTGGTAGAGACAGGGTTTCACCATGTTGGCCAGGCTGGTCTCAAACTCCTGGTCTCAGGTTATCCCACCCACCTCGGCCTCCCAAAGTGCTGGGATTACAGGCGTGAGTCACCACACCCAGCCAGCGTATTCTATTTTTAACTACCTGAATATGAGATAACCCATCACTCTAGTTTTACTTATTAATGTTTCTCTCCACGCTTCTTATTTCCAGCCTGCAAGTGTAATGGGCATGCTGAGACCTGTCACTTCGACGTTCATGTGTGGGAGGCATCAGGGAATCGCAGTGGTGGTGTCTGTGATGACTGTCAGCACAACACGGAAGGACAACATTGCCAGAGGTGCAAGCCAGGCTTCTATCGTGACCTGCGGAGACCCTTCTCAGCTCCAGATGCTTGCAAACGTAAGTAATCTGTGGTTTCCAGAAAATAGGCTGATTTGTATAAAACTGATGAGTCTTCATCTTTTACTCCACTAACTCAAGGGAGGGAGGGTCACTGAGATTCTCAGATAATACACTCACAGATATCAGTTACTTTCTTCATTGATAAGAGGCAAGAATTTTCAACCTGTTGGGTGAAAACAGTATAATACTCACAAAAATAATTTCCTGTCTCTCCATAGAGTAAAATTATTTCCTGTAGCACCACATTTTGGAAAACAAGATGATTAATAAAAAAGAAAAAAAAGTGATGAAGTGGGAGAGCTATTTAAGATCTTTTTTTTTTTTTTGAGACGGAGTTTCGCTCTTATTACCCAGGCTGGAGTGCAATGGCGCGATCTCGGCTCACTGCAACCTTCGCCTCCTGGGTTCAGGCAATTCTCCTGCCTCGGCCTCCTGAATAGCTGGGATTACAGGCACGTGCCACCATGCCCAGCTAATCTGTATTTTTAGTAGAGACGGGTTTTCACCATGTTGACCAGGATGGTCTCGATGTCTTGACCTCGTGATCCACCCGCCTTGGCCTTCCAAAGTGCTGGGATTACAGGCGTGAGCCACCGCGCCCAGCCTTGCTATTTAAGATCTAAAGACTTTATTTGTAAGTAGAAGGTAGACAATAAATGGATTCAAGCTGATAAAACAAAGGGTGGTTACTGCACTTGGGTTATTCTTTTACCTTAACAATGAACTTAAACATGATAAAAGACAAGTTTTGGTTTTATTATGAATGCATTTTGATTGACACTGCTCTAATGTACTCTATTATAACTAATTTATGATATCAAAATAATTTTATACTCTCCCCAAAATACTAAAATCTTGTAGAATGGGTTCTGCTTTTTTGTTGACATAACTCTGAGAAGAGGTTTATTTGGAGGCCGCGCGGTGCCTCATTCCTGTAATCCCAGCACTTTGGGAGGCTAAGGCAAATGGATCGCTTGAGCTTACAAGTTTGAGACCAGCCTGGGCAACAAGGCAAAACCCTGCCTCTACAAAAACTACAAAAATTAGCCAGGTATGGTGGTACATGCCTGTAGTTCAAGCTACTTGGGAGGCTGAGGTGAGAGGATGGCTTGAGCCCAGGAGGTGGAGGTTGCAGTGAGTTGAGATGGTGACACTGCACTCCAGCCTGG
Organism: Callithrix jacchus; assembly: GCF_049354715.1. NCBI lineage: Eukaryota > Metazoa > Chordata > Mammalia > Primates > Cebidae > Callithrix > Callithrix jacchus. The sequence continues at coordinate 98,803,520 of NC_133510.1, read as the reverse complement.
GCAATAGAGCCAGACCTTTCTTAAAAAAAAGGTGGGGGATGGGGAGAGAGAGAGAAAAGGAAATGAAAGGAAAGAAAAAGAGGTTTATTTGAAAAAAGAATAGAATTTGAAGATATCTACCCAATTCATAGTACATTATCTGAAATGTGAATATGAAGAGTGCGTGCAAGGCTTATGTGAATATCAAATGTGGACGAATAGCTCATCTAACCACATTAGTATTTACCCTTCTATCAGCTCAGAAATCATCATATCACAGAAGCCACTCAAGACTATAAATGGAGATTCATGATCATGCCCTTCCTTTCCCTACCAAGGACTCCATGTTCTATCTCAAAAACAGTGACAGGAAGAGAGCAATACAATGGGAAATGAGCATTTGAAACCTTGGGGTTATTTGTGAGTTTTTTAAAGGAAAAACTATATTGCTCTTTAAAAATATTTTTGAACATCAGGGAGAAGATATCAGTGTGGAATTTGAATGGGCTTGCTTGTTACAAGCTTTTTCTCTTAAATAATGGCAGATAAAATATAGTACTGCTCCCTTTCCACAGCAACCTTAAATTTGGATTTATGTCATAATATTTCTCCTAGCATTCTGTTTTACTCCTGCTCCTTGTTTGTACTCAGACTTTCTTTGAAATATTTAGGAGGTTTCAAACAGTTAAAGATTCAGTGCCAATTGCCGGTTGTGTGACCTTATGCTGGCTACTGAAGCTCTTTGGACTTTAGTTTCTTCATATGTCAAATTCCTGCCTGTAGTGTAATGAGAAATATATAAGAAAAAAATGTGTATTTATAAGATAAAAGGGTTAGCACATTGTCTGTCATAGAGTAAGACCTCAAGAAATAAAAAACTAGGCTGGATGGGGTGGCTCACATCTGTAATCCCAGCACTTTGGGAGGATGAGGTGGAAGGATCACTTGAGCCAAGGAGTTTGAGACAGCTGGGCAACGGGAGAAGACCCTGTCTCTACTTACCATATTATATTTAAAAAGATAAATAAATAACAGTGAAAATTAGTATTGTAATAACTGTCATGTCCTATAAGCCAGAAGGTGGAAAATAATATGATAGGGTTTCTACTTTTTATTGATCAAAAATACCTTGTGTTAAAGATAATTACTTCTTTAAAACCTGCAGCTCTTAGGGCCTAAAATGTAGGATCCTAGTCTCCATGTGCTAACAAAATGGTCTGCTTATAATATTGCTTCAACCTAGAACATATTCATTCCTGACACCATTTTGTACAGGATTTGTTTAAATGAACAGATACATGTATATGTATATCCCATAGCCTCAGACCACTTAGTAGTTGGTGCATTCTCATTTTTAGTGAGAATGCACCAACTACTAAGTGGAAAAAAAGAGGAAAGAAAATAATTTGTCATTAACCTGGATAAGTTAACTATCTTGCAGGGCAACAGGTAACATTTTCAAAAAGTTACTGTTGTATAGCATTTCCTTGAAACAGTATGCTATACAGTATACCTAATGTGTTCATGTATTTATTCACCCAGTTACTGTTTATTGAGTACCTACTATGTGCCCGGTACTTAAGATGCATCAGAGAACAAGCTCCTCCAGGAGCTTATACTCTGCTAGAGGAGACAGACAAGAAATCTAAGTAATAAGTGAAATATATAGTCTGTGAGAAGTTCATAGGGGCTAGTATCATCAAAGAAGAAAAAAAATAAAACAAGAGGGATCCAGGGAGCCAAGGGCTTGGGGTGGGAAGAGGAGTGGGAGGGGATAGTATGGGATAGGATGATGAGGGGAGGCCCCAGCACTGCGAAGGCAGGATTTCAGAAAAGATTTGAAGACAGTGAAGAAGTTCACCAAATAGTTAACTGGTGAAAGAACATTCCAAGGAGAGGGAATACCTACAGTGAATGTCTTCAGACAGGAAGGTGCTGCGAAGGAAATAACATGGGGTCAGCATGGCTGCATCAGAATGGGAGTTGGGGGTTGGCAGGAGATGAGACTAGAGAGGTGACCGGGAAGGGGAGAAAAACGAATATGTACTGATGGGCCACTGTAAGCTCACCAGCTTTTACTTGGGAGTAAAATGATGAACCAGTGCAAGGGTTTTCAGCAGAGGAGTGGCATGATCTGACTTCATTTTCAAAGGACAATTCTTGTGTTACACAAAGGCAGCTCCATTCATATTGAACTTGTGCTTTCAGCATTCAGCTTTAGTTGAAGTTAGCAAGCAAACTAGTGATTCTCGAAGTGTGGTTCTTGGACCACCACCATCAGCATCACCTGGAAAATGTATGTGTTAGGCTTGCAAATCCTCAGGCCCTGAGACAGATCAACTGAATCAGAAATTCTGCAGATGGGGCCCAGCAATCTGAGTTTTCACAAGCCCTCTAGCTGATTCTGATGCACAATAAAGTTTGAGAAACAACTGATCTAAAGAAAGCATGCCCACCCCCCCCCACCCCCCACATTTTACATTGGTTAACAAAGCCAGGTTTTAACATTTCGCTAACATTTGGGCCTCTTCTATGTGCTGGTGTAGCAAACAGCTAGTCACTTCCACTATAATAAAGAGTACAATACCAAGGGAAATAGTGCAAGAAAATGTTGAAGGATTGATGGGGGCTAGATTTTAGAGGGCTTTGACTACCAACCTAAAAATGTTGGTATTTATTTTCTAGTGTACGGGGAGCCATCACAATAATTCAATTAGGATAGTGTCATATATTTGCAATATATTTTATTTTATTTTACTTACTTACTTATTTATTTTGAGATGGAGTTTTGTTCTTGTTACCCAGGCTGGAGTGCAGTGGCGCCATCTCGGCTCACCACAACCTCCACCTCCTGGGTTCAGGCAATTCTCCTGCCTCAGCCTCCTGAGTAGCTGGGATTACAGGCACGTGCCACCATGCCCAGCTAATTTTTTTGTATTTTTAGTAGAGACGGGGTTTCACCATGTTGACCAGGATGGTCTCGATCTGTTGACCTCGTGATCCACCTGCCTCGGCCTCCCAAAGTGCTGGGATTACAGGTGTGAGCCACCACGCCTGGCCTGCAATGTATTTTAATGATGTATAGTTCAGATTAATTTCAAAGCATTACATATTCATTGCATTTTACTTTAATGGTTTTTAAATTGTTTGGCTTTGTAAAGTCATAAGATAGAGAAATGTACAAAGAATTAAGACAGATAAAGCCCTTTCCTCGTGCCTAAGTCTGACCAATTAAAAAGAGAAAAAATAAAAGGTTTACTGGCAAAGTTTGAGCCCAAATAAGTAACTTTTTGTTTATTTTGTTTTAGTTTTATTTTTTGTTACTGTTATGTTCAAGCTAGGTTCATACTCTTACTAACTGTAAAAAGGTCACTAGCGCTGGCTTTTTAAATACTAGAACACTCACAGCCTCAGAGTTGTATAAAAAGAGTATGAAAGAGCAGTTAGGGAAAAAAGTGACCTCTTGTTAGTAGTTACTATTACTTAAACAGCTCATCTGGAGACTTGTGCAAAACAGTTTTATAGGTTTTGTTCCCAAACTACCAGATCTGTGAAAAACATAAGCAAATTATGAGACTGCAGCTAAAATTAACAACATACATAACTTATTATTCTTTTCAATTCTTGAAAATGTCTGAACATTCACCAATGGACTTGAGCAATTAGAATATTTTTTAAAGCTTATTCTTTCACTCAACACATTCTTATTCAGTGCTACTATGTGCTAGGTATGCTAGTTCTGGGAATTATAACTGTAAGCAAAAGAGAGACAGTCTTGTGACAAAGCTAAGAAAGTCTAGTGAATTATCTATAATGTATATATGCACATATGTGTGTCTAGGCAACTAGTGGTATCCACATACACCCAAGTATGATCGGTATTGTGTTACAGAGTGTGGAGGGGAACACATCAGAGAGGCAGTTAGCAAGAGTGGAGTGTTCTGAGTTTTGAGAACCTGAGACCTAAAGTTTAATGGAAATTAACAAGGCATAAGTACAGATATTCCCAGCAGAGAGAAAAATCAGTGCCAAAAAAACCCAGAAAGAATGAATATAGCATATTCTTGACAACTGAAGAAAGTTCAGAATGGCCATAGAGACAGGAAAGAGCAAGGAGGTGATGAAGGCAGTGTTAGGATACGGGAAGTAGAGCAGGTGGTTGGCAGGAAGTGCCCGTATCTTGGACATCTCAATCAGGGAGCAAGAGTAACTCTAGGGTTGAACCACCCACATGTAGTTGATCATCAGTGCATGTGCATCATCTACTATAATTGCCTGGTTGATATTTATAGATATATCCAAGTGTATTTATACATAATACCCAAGTACCAGAAGACCAAAGGCGCCAAAGCCATTTCAAGGAAAACTCCATCAAGACCACATTAAGACACTCTTAAAAAACAAAACAAAACAAAACAAAAAACACGCTGAAACATAATAAGATAATTGCAACATAGTCATCTGTAATTGTAACACAATTGTAACAACTTTCTGATCCCCTTATGTTATTATGGATTCACCTACCCGTGGCTACTGAAAAACTTGAAGCGAAAAACTACGACTGCTAAGTCATGTTACTAATCCCAGCACTTTGGGAGGCCGAGGCGGGTGGATCACGAGGTAAAGAGATCGAGACCTTACTGATCAAAATGGTGAAACCCCGTCTCTACTAAAGATACAAAAAATTAGCTGGGCACGGTGGCACGTGCCTGTAATCCCAGCTACTCAGGAGGCTGAGGCAGGAGAATTGCCTGAACCCAGGAGGCGGAGGTTGCAGTGAGCCGAGATTGCTCCATTGCACTCCAGCCTGGGTAACAAGAGTGAAACTGTCTCAAAAAAAACAAAAACAAACAAACAAAAAAACTACGACTGCTAAGTCATATTACTAATCATCACTAGTTAACAAATACTTGGATGGTACTTAATGTGCCAACGTAGGAAAATTATGAAAATAACCGATACCGATTTAGTTCTTTTAGCATAATGTATAGGAGGTGGATGGGCTCATAGGGAAGACCGGCCTTTCTTACCCTCTCCAGATGGCTTCCTGGTCCCTGGGTAGGCTTCCCTAGGAAAGCCCATCTCCATTCACTTTATGATTATTCCAGGATGTGTTTGGGGCAGAGATGCCTATGTCTGCTTCCCTAGCTGAGGTTTCCTTACTGGCACCTGCTTCCAGAATGTTACTCTGGTTCTTTTCTCTTTTTCTGAGCTTGCATTAGATCCCAACATTATTAGCACATCCAGTTGTCCTCTCTATCTACATACTGTCCATAGTATATTGTTTGATTGATACTATGTTTAACAGCATTTTCATTACTCTTTAGTTATATTTTCATATCATTAATTCCCTCCTTAGTAGATGTATCCCTGTCACTTCTTCAGTTATAACTGATAATAAAGGTTATGACAAGTAAGTTAACATACTTAACATTTGTTGAATACCTATAATTAGCAGATTTCATACGAGGTGCTGATAGTGATATTCTTATAGCTAGATGTTTTCCCCCCATTATTCCCCACTTTTATGAGGAAGCTAGTATCAAGAAAACAAGTTGATATTTTAAAAATTTAAACTATTTCAGTATGTGGTTCCACCAACAGCATGTACAAAGTTATTCAAAATAACAAATTTATTATATTTATTTTACTGTGCTTACCAAGGCAGAAAAGCAACCTGCTGCTCAGTGTGTGGTCTGCAGACCAGCCACATTGGCATCATCTGGTTGCTGATTAAGAATGCAGAACCTGTGATCCCACCCCAGAGCTATTGAATAGTATTAAAGGTTGAGAAAAGCCAGGCACGATGGCACACAGCTGACTGTTCAGGCTAATTCTGAAAAGGTTAACTGTAGATTAAGTGCTACTCAGGAGGCTGAGGAGGCAGGATCGCTTGAGTCCCCAAAATTCGAGGCTGCAGTGGGTTAGGATCACACCACTGCACTCCAGGCTGAGCAGCAGAGAAATTTCCCATCTCTTAAAAAATTTTTTTATTAAGATTGAGAGTGCTACTGAATGCTTTTCAATGAGGGTTTAAAGGCATAGTAGCACTTAATCTACAGTTAACCTTTTCAGAATTAGCCTGAACATCCTACTTAACCAAACATCCAAATTAACAAAGGTTTACATCTCTATTTGTGTGCATATAGACTTAGAATATTTTAGAATAAATTATATGGAGGTTTACTGAGGAAAAAATGGAAATCTGAATAAATATGTTTCTGTGGTACAGCATTTTCCAGAGTTTGATCCATAGAGCTCTAATTCCATGAAATGTTAACAGAAATTATGTGAGGGGAAATTTTACTATGGCCTTCAAATTTAGGAAGCAAATTAATCAAAGGTTTCTTCACTTCAAAATGTCTCAGAGCCTAATATGCTAATGTTCATTATAAACCTGTTTCAGAGTTTTGAGGTCTCTTCAGTTTAACCAGAGAATGCTTTTCTTTCAAATCATCTTTTGGGACCTGTGTTCTATGGCGCTCACTGGAAAATGTTATTTCATAGTGGCCAAATGTAATTTAACCATTTAAAATAGTTTAAATTTCCGATCCCTTTCCATATAAATATATGGGGAAAAAAGGAAGATTTTTTTCCATATATTTCTTCCCCATTTCCAAGTGCTAGAGGCTACAAATGCATATCAAAGAAACAATGAACCTTACATTTCTATCAGTGAAGTAATCTTAACCATAATAACTAGGCTTGGGCGATCTAGTCTATTGGACGTTCAGCTATGAACATATGACAGCCCTTTTCTCCTTCTCTCTCTTCTTAGTTTTTATCTTCTCAAAAATTAGAATCAGGCCAGGCACGGTGGCTCCCACCTATAATCCCAGCAGTTTGGGAGGCCAAGGCAGGTGGATCACCTGCGGTCAGGAGTTCCAAGACCAGCCTGGCCAACATGGTGAAACCTCATCTCTACTAAAAATACAAAATTAGCCAGGTGTGGTGATGAGCACCTGTAATCCCAACTACTCAGGAGGCTGAGGCAGGAGAGTTGCTTGAACCCAGGAGGCAGAGATTGCAGTGAGCCGAGATCGTGCCACTGCACTCCAGCCTGGAAGCCTCCAGAGCAAGACTCTGAAAAAAATAAACAAAAAACAAAAAAACAAAAGGAACCATTGAAAACCTGAAGCAACAGCTGAGATATATTTACTAGAAGCACAGAAGTTGTAGCTCAGTTTAGTTCAGAAAACATTTATTGAGTGCTTTCCCCTGTGCTAAGCTCTGGGGTAAACATTAAGTCTGTAAAAATGAAAAATCTTTCCAGAGATCATTTCCATACACTGTGGTGGTAATGCTGATGACAATATCACAGTAATAGCTGACATATATTGAGTGTGTACTATTTTCTGGTCACTATTCAAAGGGATGTGTGTATGTTTTCACTTTTGTAACTTTCACAAAAGCACTTTGATGTAGGTAGCATTATTGCCACCCATTTTACAGGAGGCAAGTGCAATGGAAAAGATACAACAAGTGCCTTAGGGAAAAAGTGTTGGGCTTGATGAAGGCAATTTAGGGAAGATTTCCTTGAAAAGATCCTTCCCATACTTCTTAGATGGCTGTTTGTATTTTTTCCTGTAAAATTGCTGAAACAGTTTGTCCTGCTTTCTAATCTCAGTCGTTTTTAATTAGTTGATCTAGAAAATGAAACAGATGGATGATGTGATGATGTTCTTCCTCACAGCATCTACAGTACATTTAATAAAATACTTACTGGGCATGTTGACTCATTCAACCAATATTGATGGCATTCATCTTTGGGCTTTGTTTGCAGTCAGGTAGCTAGCTTCCTGCCAGGTAAGCCAAAGACTTACTGGTTTCATTAATATTCTAGGAGATTTATTTTCTTCCCACACTCCTGATAGGCACCATGCTACATGTGATGGATCTTATATGTACATTTTTAATTAATGGTTATAAATTCATCAGACCTGAAGAAGCAAGGCTCTGAACCAAACCTTCTAGCCAATAGATTTATTTCTTGTGAGCAATTAAATCATCCCCTTTCTTACTTCCTCTTTATTTCAACCTTAATCAGAGTCTACTGTTGGACCCAGCACAATCAACTACACATTTCCATGCCAAGAAATCACCTCTGAGGATTCCAGGGATGTTGTTTTTTTAAGACTAGTAGAGATCATTGAAACTGAATTTATTTCTACAGCTTAGAAAAGAAAATTTTTTTTAAAGGACAGTGCATTTAAGGTCTGTAAACACAAGGGAAACATTAATCACTCCAGCTGAATCTAGGGCTAGGAACAGAAATGGAGGCTCAAACTGACTGATTGCTAAGGCACAGAAAGAAAAAAGGGAATGTAATTCTCACTGTGTACTGAGGTACTTTGAGCAGTCTCATCTCTCTGTTCTAAAGAGGATAGTCTCTTTTAGAGTAACTCACTTGAAACCTCTAGTCACCTATGTGACTTTGACAACCTATAACATAGGTAGATTTTTATTTTTTTTTAATTTGTATTTATTTATTTATTTTACTTTAGGTGCATACTATATCTGGCATTTCTCCCCATGTGATCCATCCCCAACCCCCCTCTCTCTCCCCACCCCCCACTGTCTCTCCCATACCCCTGTCAATTGTCCCCAGTGTGTGATGCTCCTCTCCCTGAGTCCATGTGTTCTCATTGTTCAACACCCACCTATGAGTGAGAACATACGGTGTTTGGCGTTCTGTTCTTGTGTCAGTTTGCTGAGAATGATGGTTTCCAGATTCATCCAAGTCTCTACAAAGGACAGGAACTCATCATTTTTTATGGCTGTGTAGTATTCCATGGTATATATGTACTACATTTTGTTTGTCCAGTCTATCACTGATGGGCATTTGGGTGGGTTCCAGGTCTTTGCTATTGTACACAGGGCTGCAATGAACATATGTGTACCTGTGTCTTTAAAGTAAAATGATTTATAGTTCTTTGGGTATATACCCAGTAATGGAATTGCTGGGTCAAATGGAATTTTCTATTTGGAAATAGATTTATAGTAAAATGATTTATAGTTCTTTGGGTATATACCCAGTAATGGAATTGCTGGGTCAAATGGAATTTCTGAGAAATTGCCACGCTGTCTTCCACAATGGTTAAACGAATTTACACTCCCACCAACTGTGTAAGAGTGTTCCTATTTCTCCACATCCTCTCCAGCATCTGTTGCCTCCAGTTTTTTTAATGATCACCATTCTAACTGGTGTGAGATGGTATCTCAATGTGGTTTTGATTTGCATTTCTCTAATGACCAGTGATGATGAGCATTTGGTCATATGTTTGTCGGCCTCATATATGTCTTCTTTTGAAAAGTGTCTGTTCATATCCTTTGCCCACTTTTGAATGGGGTTGTTTGGTTTTTTTCTTGTATGTCTTAGTTCTTTGTAGATTCTGGATATTAGCCGTTTGTCATATGGGTAGATTGCAAACATTTTTTCCCATTCTGTTGGTTGCTGATTAGCTCTAATGATGGTTTCTTTTGTTGTACAGAATTTTAATTAGCTCTGAATTTTAATTAGATCCCATTTGTCTATCTTGGCTTTTATTGCCGTTGCTTTTTGGTTTTAGTCATGAAGTCCTTGCCTATGCCTATGTCCTGGATGGTTTTGCCTATGTTTTCTTCTAGTGTTTTTATGGTGTTAGATTTTATGTTTAAATCTTTAATCCATCTGGAGTTAATTTTAGTGTAAGGCGACAGGTAGGGGTCCAGTTTCTGCTTTCTGTACATTGCTAGCCATTTTTCCCAACAAAATTTATTAAGCATGGAGTCCTTTCCCCATTGCTTGTTTCTGCCAGGTTTGTCAAAGATCAGATGGTTGTAGATGTGTGGTGTTTCTTCTGGGGTCTCTATTCTGTTCCATTGTTCTATGTCTCTGTTTTGGTACTGGTACCATGCTGTTTTGATTACTGTAGCCTTGTAGTGTAGTTTGAAGTCTGGCAGTGTGATGCCTCCAACTTTGTTCTTTTTGCTTAGGATTGTCTTGGGTATGCGGGCTCTCTTGTGATTCCATATGAAGTTTAAAGTGGTTTTTTTCCAGTTCTGTGAAGAAGGTCATTGGTAGCTTGATGGGAATAGCATTGAATCTATAGATTACTTTGGGCAGTATAGCCATTTTCATGAAATAAGAGAGGACACAAACAGATGGAAAAACATTACATGCTCATGGTTAAGAAGAACATAGGTAGATTTTTCTATGGCAGGTATATTAAAAAACGTGAGGGCCCGGCACAGTGGCTCATGCCTGTAATCCCAGCACTTTGGGAGGCCGAGGTAGGCAGATCACCTGAGGTCAGGAGTTCAAGACCAGCCTGGGCAACATGGTAAAATCCTGTCTCTTCTAAAAATACAAAAATTAGCCAGCCATGGTGGCAGGTGCCTGTAATCCCAGCTACTTGGGAAGCTGAGGCAAGAGAATTGCTTGAACCCAGGAGGCAGAGGGTTGCGGTGAGCTGAGATCGTATACTGGCTTTTGTGGCAGGGTTCATGATGGGAGGGAACCCTGACCTCATTCATAGCATTTGGCAATTTCTGTGGTTGAAATATTCTCACCATAGCAGTTTCAAACTATCAGGTCATTTTTCATCAGGAAGTCAGGCTCAGACTCTGAGTCAAAAGTAGAATGGTGGGCCGGGCATGGTGGCTCAAGCCTGTAATACCAGCACTTTGGGAGGCCTAGTTGGGTGGATCACGAGGTAAAGAGATTGAGACCATCCTGGTCAACACGGTGAAACCCCATCTCTACTAAAAATACAAAAAATTAGCTGGGCATAGTGGCACGTGCCTGTAATCCCAGCTACTCAGGAGGCTGAGGCAGGAGAATTGCCTGAACCAAGGAGGCGGAGGTTGCAGTGAGCTGAGATTGCGCCATTGCACTCCAGCCTGGGTAACAACAGCCAAACTCCATCTCAAAAAAAAAAAAAAGTAGAATGGTTTGGACAAGGTCTTACCTCCACTTTCACAGCCCCAATTCTCTCACCTCAAGCTGCTCTCTCTCTCACTGGTTCCCAAACCTGGCTGTGAGTCAGAATCACTTGGGCACACTTACTGAAAATATGGAATCGTAGGGCCCTGCCCAGGATACACTGAATCAGAATCTCTAACAGGGCATCCGGACAGAAATCTACATTTCTTTAAAAAGCATCGTTGGTGATTCTGATTCAGGTTTTTGGTCTCCTGGCCAGTATTTGAAAACCACTGTGTATAGCAGTCTTGTCCCTAGCATAAGCTCTCTTAAAAAAAAAATTAATTAGCTGAGCATGATGGCATGTACTCATAGTCCCAGCAATTCAGGAGGCTGAGGCAGGAGGATCACTTGTGCCCAGGAATTTGAGACTGCAGTGAGCCATGATCATGCTACTCCACTACACAGTCTGGGTGGCACAGTGAGACCCCCCAACTAAAAAAAAAAAAAAATCCTCACTTTAGTAGAACACACTGTTTGAAACAGATGTTTCAAGAAGTACCGGTAGAACAGAATGAACTCTTTTTAGGAAACAGCCAGTTAGTTCCTTTACAATAAATTTATTGACTTTTATTCTAATACACATATTTTTAACTATTACATAGTCTTTCTCCATATTTTTTTTTTTTTTTTTGAGACAGAGTCTCAAAGAGTACAGTGGCGCGATCTTGGCTCACTGCAACCTCCACCTCCTGGGTTCAAGCAATTCTCCTGCCTCAGCCTCCCAGGTAGCTGGGACTACAGACGCACGCCACCACACCCAGCTAATTGTTTTTGTATTTTTTAGTAGAGACGGCGTTTCACCATGTTGGCCAGGATGGTCTCGATATCTTGACCTTGTGAACTGTCCACCTCGGCCTCCCAAAGTGCTGGGATTACAGGCTCGAGCCACGGTGCCTGGCCCCTTTCTCCATATTAAAAGAAAAATCAGAAAATGGAAAAGAAAGCAGAATTCATTCCCTGTAAAAGTAAACAATCTCTGGAAAGACTGACATGCCCTTCCTCCCTCCCTGGTGGGCCAAAATAAATGTAGTCAATCCCTTTTAGCATAGAAGGAATAAAAATAAACTTGGTCCCTCTGCCCTAAAACCCAAACCAAGTATTTACCAAGATAGTGTCTGGTGACATGGTTATCTACCCAAATAAACCAGATATCTTTGTAAAGAAAGAGTTATATCATTCAGATCTATTTATTTTTCCTTCTTCCTGGCTTAGGTGAAAACTACTCAGCTGATGGAGATGCAGGTCCTTTGGGTGGGTGACTCAGTCCCTTTCCATTCTTCACACTCTGCTCAAATAGCCCCTTTCCGTGATGCTCTCAGGAAGAGTCTCTGCATTTCTGTTTGTACTGATCTTTGTTGAACAGTTATTTCATTCTACCTCTTGCATAGTGATGCTTTCATTTCAGTCTATCTTTCAAGTACAATTTTTACACTAATTAAATCCAGAACACCTTACCGCAGTTACACATGTAAGAACACCTAAGCACCTTTCATTTGTTTATTCTCATGCCTGTGAACCAGGCCAGTGTTTCTCAAGGGTTGTTAAGGTCTCTTCGGATAGTAACTTGTGGGCTTTTTCTTTCAAATTGGCAAAGTCACATGAGTTCATTTTATACCATATAAACAACATAGACATATTGAAAGCATCTGTGAATGATTCGAGCATAGAATCAATATGAAGTAACTGTTTGTGTATAGCACACTTTAAATAGAACAGTAACTTGGCAGTAATAGTTGGGAAACTTTAATCTCAGCTTTTTTTTTTTCTTCCAAATCCAGGAAGTAAAACCAGAGGGTTAAGAAGTAAGAGAAATAGAGAAAACAGATATGTCATAATGTAATAATCATACTAAGGCAATCTTTAAAAAGATTAAATAACATATATTAAAATTCACCAAAAAAGAAGCTATGATTTTTAAATTATTATTATTTTGAGGCAGAGTCTCGCTCTATCACCCAGGTTGGAGTGCAGTGGCACTAACATGGGTCATTGCAGCCTCAGACTCCTGGGCTCAAGCAATTCTCCTACCTCAGCCTTCCGAGTAGCTGGGATTACAGGCATGCACCATCATGCCCAGCTAATTTTTTATTTTTAGTATAGATGGGGTCTTGTTATATTACCCAGACTGGTCTTGAACTCCTGAACTCAAGTGATCCTCCCACCTTGGCCTCCTAATGTGATGGGATTACAGGCTGGAGCCACTACACCCAGCCAAAACTTTACAAATTGATGAATAATAAAAATCAGTCACATTTGGAAAGATAAGTGGAAGAGGTCATGGTATTTTCTAACATGTCTTCCAAGCAGAAAGTGGAATTTAGTAATTCACTGAATAAATAAATAGTATACCACTCTACTTTTGATGAGGACATGTAATAAATAATTAGAATATATCAAAATCTTCAGAAAGTCTGGGCAAAATTAGAAGGAGCATAAAGAAGAGACTGAGTGTTTATTGAATGGCTGTCATGGACCAAACATCATGCTAGGTGATTTACAATCTTTATGTGCTAGGTAGTATATTTTCTGTTTTACAAATGAAGACACCGAGACTTAAATTGATCACAGTTGTCCCTCTTCCTCCACCTGCAGTATCCTTGAGGGGTTGGTTTCAGGATCCCCAAGGATACCAAAATTTATGGATGCTCAAGTCCCTTATATGAAATGGCTTCGTATTTTCATATAACCTATGCACATCCTTCTGTGTGCTGTAAATCATCTCTAGGTTACTTATAATACCTAATACAATGTAAATGCTATGTAAATAGTTGTTAAGGCCAGGCCTGGTGGCTCACGCCTATAATCCCAGCACTTTGGGAGGCCAAGGTGGGCGGATCACCTGAGGTCAGGTGTTTGAGACCAGCCTGACCAACATGGAGAAACCCTGTCTCGACGAAAAATACAAAATTAGCTGGACATGGTGGCGCATGCCTGTCATCCCAGGTACTCTGGAGGCTGAGGCAGAAGAATTGCTTGAACCTGGGAGGTAGAGGTTGTGGTGAGCCGAGATTATGCCATTGCTCTCCAGCCTGGGCAACAAAATCAAAACTCTGTCTCAAAAAAAAAAAAAAAAAAAATAGTTATTATACTGTAGTGTTTAGTCGTAGTATTTTGTATTACTGTATTGCTATTTTTTATTGGTTTTCTTCTCAAATATTTTTGATCCACAGTGAGTTGATTCTATGGGTGCTGAATCCACAGATGTAGAGAGATGATTGTATATAATTTGCCCATGTTCACATAGCTGGTCAGTGCCAAGGCTGGGATTTGAACTCAGGTTGGTCTGACTGCAAAGATCCAATGACCTACAAAGATCCAAAGAATTCTGTTATACACTGTGACACAGTTAATGAAAACAGAATCAAAAAGCAAAGAAATAAATAATAATACATGTATTTTAAAACCAAAAATAATTTTTAAAGAACCTAGTTAAAAAAAAAAGTAAAAGCCTTTAGTTTTATAAGCTCCTGTTTACTAATAACTAGCCATGTAGTATTTGAATCTAAAGAACCGAATTCTTCCTTTTTTATTTTTATTTTTGAACTGAATTCTTTCTAAGGAATCTTAGTACAGGAAAGATGGAAATGACTGGAGAATATTACAGATCAGCCAACAAAAACCACTGAAAAAAGAGAGATACTAATGAATAAGTGTGAAAGATGATAAATATTGTTGGATTAACCAGGAAACTTCTCAGGGAGACTATAGCAACTTTCTAGAAATACTCAAAAGGTGTAAGGGGGAAGTAGAGGTGTGGCAATAAATAATATACTTTCCTGGAACAAAGAGTTCTAATTAGATATAATTGAGTGAAAGGAATTTCAGATTGATTAATGTGAAAGAAATTTTGCTACCAGTGAAAGGTACTTATAGGTGGAGAACATCCCCTATCAAGTTAGAATAGAGTGCTTGTTTTTTTTGAGACAGGGTTTTTGCTCTGGTTTTTGCCCAGGCTGAATGGAGTGCAGTGGCATGATCACAGCTCACTGCAGCTTTGACCTCTTGGGTTTAAATAATCCTCCCATCTCAACCTATGCGCACATGCCACCACACTTGGTTAATATATATTTTTTATTTTTTTGTGGAGAAGGGCTCTTGCTGTGTTGCCTAGGCTGGTCTTATACTCCCTGGGTTCAAGTGATCCTCCTGCCTCAGCCTCCCAAACTGCTGAGATTACAGGTGTGAGCCACCATGCCTGGAAATAATTTTTATTACCAAAAATAAATAATAAAGCTGGACTGACTGAAGCATTAACTATAGGATCTAGTCTTGCTCTGGGAAGATGTAGAATAATCTGCTTTGTTGTGACCATTTGAGTTTACCATAGATTTGTCGGGGTGGTTTTCTGCTTCTAGTATCCCATATCCAGTATTGCAATCCTGTGGTGTTAAGATACTATTAATAGAAACCTGTAAAGAGTAGTATGAACCTTCTAGAAGTTCATCAAAACATAAAATCATTTCATGGTTGTTGCTTATTAAGAGGCACATTCATTTACTGATGCAACAAAGAAGAGCGAGTTGCTAAATGGGTCAGGCATGGTCCTAGGTTTGAGAGACACAGCGATGTTGATGTGGTTCCTACCTTCTAGCCCTTAACAGCATACTATAGTGATAGCAGTGAGGTGAAAAAGCACAAGATTATTGGAAGCCAAGATTGTCAATTATTAAGAAATATATATATATATATATATATATATTTTTTTTTTTTTTTTGAGACGGAGTTTCGCTCTCGTTACCCAGGCTGGAGTGCAATGGCGCGATCTCGGCTCACTGCAACCTTCGCCTCCTGGGTTCAGGCAATTCTCCTGCCTCAGCCTTCCAAGTAGCTGGGATTACAGGCACGCGCCACCATGCCCAGCTCATTTTTTGTATCTTTAGTAGAGACGGGGTTTCACCATTTTGGCCAGGATAGTCTCGATCTCTTGACCTTGTGATCCACCCGCCTTGGCCTCCCAAAGTGCTGGGATTACAGGCTTGAGCCACCGCGCCCAGCCAAGAAATATTTTTTAAATGACACAAATCATTCCATTTAAAAAACTCAACCTAGATTTATTCATTGCCTCCCCTGTGGCAGGCCTATTCTAGTCACTTTCTATACAACAAAATAGTCTCTATCCCCATGGAAATAGACTCTAAATAAATTTACCCAAGTAAATAGGTAATTGAAAGCTATAATATGTATTATGAAGAAGAAAGTGAGCATGACAGATTATGGCAGGGATGAATTGCATTAGTTCAAAGGCAAGATCAAAGATAGACACAATCAATAGGGTTTGTTTCTTCGAAGGAAAAAGGAGTTAGGGATAACTCCAATTCCTGACTAGGTGCCTGCATGGATTTGGAATACAGAAAGGTGAACAGGTGGAAGGAAAGGATAAAAGAAAGGAAAAGAGAAGAGAGGAGAGGAAAGGGGGACGGAGGGAATGGTGTACCCAAGTTTTTCCATGATAAAATTTGTCTGTATATGCAAAAGTGCTTTCTTCAGTTTTAATTGAAGTAGGAAACCAAAAATATAATAGGGAGGCTGAGGCAGGAGAATCACTTGAACCCAAGAGGTGGAGGTTGCAGTGAGCCCAGATCATGCCACTGCACTCTAGCCTGGGCGACAGAACAAGACTTTGTTTAGAAAAATAAAGACAATGACTTTTGTATTTATTTGCATTATTCATTTAAATGTGTATAGAAGACAGGAAACATACTTAAATACTGTACATTTTTTTAAAGCTTTAGAGGCAGAGCTCATGCATCTACCCCTATTTTGAGTAGGATGTACAAAAACTCAGGAGACATTGAGCTTCAGTAAACGAAAGGCAAATCTTAATTCAGATTGTTTTCTTATTAGACTGATTCAAGCATATTTTTTTTTTTTTGAGACATTCTTGCTCTGTCGCCCAGGCTACCATGCAGTGGCATCATCTCGGCTTACTACGACCTCCGCCTCCCTGGTTCAAACGCTTCTTCTGCCTCATCCTCCCAAGGAGCTGGGATTACAGGTTTGCACTACCATGCCCAGCTAATTTTTGTATTTTGAGTACAGATGGGTTTCGCCATGATGACCAGACTGGTCTTGAACTCCTGATCTCAAGCGATCTGCCCGCCTTGGCCTCCCAAAGTGCTGGGATTATAGGTGTGAGCCATCACACCCGGCCATAATTTTATTTTAAATTAAATATACCTTGAATATTGTAGAACTAGCTACCATTGAACATAATGTATATAATGTACAAGGATCAATAGAAAAATGTTCCCTAGGATAGTAAAGGGGTCCCATATGGCCTTTCACAGAGTAAAGCACATTTACAACTTTTTCTTACATTTTTTTATAGCTTTTCATCCACTAGCAAAAATAGTTGATAGCAGAAGGAAAGAAGAAAACAGTACCAAAAAGAAAAAAAAAGATATCATTTTATCTACTGTTTAATTTCACACTTTATTTATAATGGTTCAAATTGTGTCCTTTCTACTTAAAGCCATGTCTCAAAATCATCTCCCTTAAGTCTCCCTTGGTCGAAGAATTCAGCAGGCAGCTGGGCAGCTTTGGGAATGACTTCGCTATTAAAAATCGCCCTCGGAAATTCTGTAGGGCCTTGGCCTTTTCAGGAGAAAACAATGCTGGGAGCCTGGAGACGCTGCCGAGGGTGTGGCCGCTGGGTCGAGGTGAACGATCTTGACAAGCAGCTTCTTTCCCAGCTAAAGGCCTTGAACTTTGAGTTCTGTTTTTAGAAAAGCTAAATCAAGAGCAAATACTTTTAGGGCACTTTCTCTCAGTATAGCTTTTACTAATAAAATTACAAAAGTTAGAGCCATCAGGTAATATTAAAGGAGGCCAGTTTCTTTTTTTTTTTTAGGAGGCCAGTTTCAACGGGGTAAGATGCTGAGCTCCCCTGATGGTTTCAACAGCGAGCTTGAGATCACAGATTGCTCTCTGAGCGGAAGACAGGCAGATTCCTAGAGTTCTAGTGGAAGGTGGGAATAAAAATGAACCTGCAGCAATTACTTCCTTTGACTCCATCAAAGGCTATAGCAATCCCTTCAGAATAAAGGGAGCCATAATGGTTCCATTATGTTCCTGTTTTGTGCTTGAGCTTATATACTTTTTATATTCGTGCAGGTTGACAGCTGTGACTCTTGTCCTGTATGACATTTCAGGGTACCTCCCTATAAGCAGCTGGACCATAGATCACAGATCCACAAAATGAGAGCTACAGGTTATTATTATTATTATTATTATTATTATTATTTTGAGACAGGGTCTCGCTCTGTCACCCAGGCTGGAGTGCAGTGGCAGGATCTCGGCTCACTGCAGCCTCTGCCTCCCAGGTTCAAGCGATTCTCCTGCCTCAGCCTCCTGAGTATTTAGGATTACAGTCATACACCACCATGCCCAGCTAATTTTTGTATTTTTAGTAGAATCAGACTTTGACCATGTTGCCCAGGCTGGTCTCGAACTCCTGGCCTTAAGTGATCTGCCTGCCTCACCCTCTCAAAGTGTTGGGATTACAGGGATGGGTCACTGCACCTGGCCAATAGGTTAAATTTGTTTATCCAGGGAAAGGAATGTATAATGGGAGAGTAACTTAATTCCATAGAACTTACAGTAGTCAGGAAAAGCAGTGTTCCTCTCTGATACCAAGACAAGGAGGCTATATTGAAAGCCAGTTAGATCATTAGTTTCCTTTAAAAAAAAAAAAAAAGCCATATCTACAATGAGGCAGTTCATTGCTCTCTCCTATGTTCACATGTACCCTAAACTACCTCGGGTATAATGCTTACTGCCCTATCTTTATCTATACATCTCTCTTTTCTCAAGAGATACGACTTTTTGTAGTCATCTTTGTATCTTTGGCCTCTATCATAGTTCATGTTAACCCTAAAGTTCAGTAACCCTTTGGTAAAGTTGCAATGAACAAGTGGTGGGCATTTTTAAATGAATGTGATTCATCTAGATAGTATTTGTTATTTCTTTTAGCATTTGGTGCCACTAGATGCCTGATTCATTGCTAAATATTTACATAGACTATGTCATTTAATCCTCACAAAACATCCCTGTGGCTTCCTTCATTAATGAGAAAACTGATAGCTGAAGAAGTTGATTTCACAAAGTCTTATAAATAATAAGCCTCTTCACTGGAATCTAGTTCTGGTTAGAGTCTAGTCATCAGGTCTGCTTCCCAAGCTTGTGCTCTTACCAACTTTATTATATTGCCTCTATTTTATTTTCTGTCTTCTAAGAAATTTTACAGCAAATTTCCAAACAATTGTATTTACTGTCAGCCTTTGTGATTGATACAAATATTAGTTTTAGAGGCTTATGCATGCACAAGATATTTGAAATGTGTCCATCCATTGTTTCATTGACAGGAGTGTTTCCTGCTAGAAAGTCCTACACAGCAGCATTGTGTCCTCTTCCATAGATGCCTCAGGGGCCCTGCTTCACTTTTAGATGTATTGCTGCAAACATATAACTGTAGATAAAATTTATATCACATTCAGCAGTTATCTAAATTCATTACTTGAAGGGAATCTGTTGTGAAATCTTTTGTAAAGTACTCATTTCCTCTACCTCACCTGTTTCAAAAGTTTTGTGTTGTTACCATAGATTTTCTTTAGTAGGACACTTGGGTAAAGAAGGTACCAGCCAGGCACAGTAGCTCACACCTATAATCGCAGCACTTTGGGAGGCTGAGGTGGGTGGATCGCCTGAGGTCAGGAGTTCAAGACCAGCCTGGCCAACATAGTGAAACCCCATCTCTGCAAAAAAATACAAAAATTAGCTGGGTGTGGT
The DNA here is from genome assembly GCF_049354715.1 of Callithrix jacchus. Taxonomy (NCBI): domain Eukaryota; kingdom Metazoa; phylum Chordata; class Mammalia; order Primates; family Cebidae; genus Callithrix; species Callithrix jacchus. The sequence goes on along the minus strand of NC_133510.1, from coordinate 98,783,788 downwards.
GGTGGCAGGCACCCACAATGCCTGCTACTGAGGAGGCTGAGACAGGAAAATCACTTGAACCCAGGAGGTGAAGGTTGCAATGAGCCAAGATTGTGCCATTGTACTCCAACCTGGGTGACAAGAGTGAAACTTCATCTGGAAAAAAGAAGAAAAAAAAGGTACTCTTCAAAGTCAGCCTCATGCTTTATTAATGAACTCTTGTGAAAATGTCTGGAAATTAAATTGATACTTTTAATAATTTTGTTTTGTCACCATGGTTGTGGGCGAGGGCAGGTTAGGGCAGATGTTTTGGGTGAAAAACGATGACTCCAGTATTCAATGATTGACCACCTAGACAGGCCATACAGCTTCTAAATATACCTGGTCACCGCTCAACATAGTATTTCGGCTCTTAAGGACAGTTGACCACAGCTCTGAACACTAAAAATTATATTGAAAAGAATAATTAATGTCAGCATAATAGTATATGATGGTGGTTCATCTGTTGGGTCTAACAAGAAGAAAACTAGGTAGGGCATGGTGGCTCACACCTGTCATCCCAGAACTCTGGGAAGCCAAGACGGGTGAATCACTTGAGGTCAGGAGGTCAAGACCAGCCTGGCCAACATGGCAAAACCCCGTCTCTACTAAAAATACCACAAGTAGTCAGGCATGGTGGCGCATGCCTGTAATCCCAGCTATTCGGGAAGCTGAGGCACAAGAATAGCTTGAACCCAGAGGTGGAGGTTGGGGTGAGCCAAGATTACGCCACTGCACACTCCAGCCTGAGATACAGAGCAAGACTCTGTCTCAAAAAGAAAAGACAAAGCTGAAGTCAAGAATTTTTATCACTCTGGGCTATAATTTTGATATTTACTGTGAAAAAGTAAGTTCTTGGGTCGCATTTTAGAACCAACAATTAGTAAGGAATATATGTTGGGGAATCAGAACTGAACCAGAACCTGAAGAGATACTTGATCCTTCCAGACAAGAAGAGAAGAAAATATGTTTGCATTTTGGAAGAAAATAAGAAACGTAGATTGTATGTGTCAGATATGGGCTACCATCAAGCTTCAGGAGACAGGTATGCAAGGCAGACCTCGGAGTGAGTCTTGCAAGTTTGCCATGAAAGATGTCAGGGCCTTCTGCCTGGAGCTAGTTCTGCATAGTTTCCAAATGGTATCTTTATCTTGTAATTGTGTGAACAGTCACTGGCAGAAATCTACTAGCGCGTACGACAGAAACACATTCTTCTCTGGCTATTCCTGAAATGTGTGTAGCTTTTAAAATATATGGTAGAAGGGAAAGATCAACTCCTGGAAATGCTTGAATTTTCAATCAGAGGAAAAGATAGAAGTGGTGGAATACCATATATTACCATAGAACGGAGTCTAATAATATCTTTCTTCTGGGTAAATCTCTCCTTTCTGCTTTAAGAACCAAATTAACTTGAGTGATACAGTAACTATAGGTTTTGTCATCTCAAAATTATGTAATTTTCGTACTAGATTATGGGATTTCTTTTCTTCGTGGAGATGGAGTCTGGCTCTGTCGCCCAGGCCAGAGTGCAGTGGTGCAATCTCAGCTCACTGCAGTCTCTGCCTCCTGGGTTCAAGCAATTCTCCTACCTCAGCCTCCCAAGGTGCTGGGACTACAGGCGTACAATGCCATGCCCATCCAATTTTTTGTATTTTAGTAGAGATGAGATTTCACCATGTTGCCCAGGCTGGTCTTGAACTCCTGAGCTCAGGCAATCTGCCCACCTCGGCCTCCCAAAGTGCTAGGATTATAGGCATGAGCCACCACGCCTAGCCAAGTGATTTCATTTTAAGTAATGTCTATACGGTTTTGAACACAGTATTTTGATATATTCATATTGCATATTATATAATCCACATGAATTATCTCTTAATTAGAAACAAACTGTAAATCAATAGTACTTTGATACGTTAAGAGAAAATTGCCTAAAAGTTCTCATAATGAAAACCAAGTGAAGAAAAACTTAGGAAATTTAATGTAGAGGCAGAGATGACGATAACTGTGTGAATATAAAGATATTCTCCTTAGAACCTCAATGTTTTAGAGGCAAAGTCTTTACTTTCTTCTGGTATTAAGCTTTTTTGAACTCTTGGAATAATTCTTCTAAACTTGGAATCTTTTCAAGGGCCAAGACTATTTTATTCAAGTTAGATCCTCAGCAGTTTGCACAGCACTTAGCACATAGCAGGTCTTCATAAAATGTCTGTTGAGTAAGTGAATGAGTAAATAAATGCCGCCCTAAACACACAGGTAATTAGCCTTTCAAACGATGTCTCCTATGGTGGTTTCCTCCATTGCCCTTTGGAAATAGTGCTTACATCATGGCCTTTTAATTCAGTTCAAGGGCCATTTTTGAGCAGCTGTAATCTACCATTTGCTAATGTCTTACATTATCTCTGGTTTAGTCCTCAACAAAGCCTGGCAACATAGAAATGTGGGGCTCAGAAAGGTAAAATACATTTCAACTAGGAGTTAAACTCAAGTCTGCCTCCACTAAGCACTGCAGGGGATAGGTGAGTGAGGCCCATGCTCACCTTCAAAGAGCTTACAGACTGGTCTGATAGACAAAGGAAACACCCAGTTGTCTGTAATGCAAAAGAGAATGTGACCAGAGCATAAGATATGTGTGTTTAAGCACTGGAGGGTTATAAAGAAAGGGTAAATCATACTTAACTGTATTGGAATAAGGAATGACTTCTAAAAGAAGTGGACCTGTCAGCCAGGCACGATGGCTCACACCTGTAATCCCAGCACTTTGGGAGGCCAAGGCGGGTGGATCACGAGGTCAAGAGATCGAGACCATCCTGGTCAACATGGTGAAACTCTGTCTCTACTAAAAATATAAAAAATTAGCTGGGCATTGTGGCATGTGACTGTAATCCCAGCTACTCAGGAGGCTGAGGCAGGAGAATTGCCTGAACCCAGGAGGCGGAGGTTGCGGTGAGCCAAGATCTCACCATTGCACTCCAGCCTGGGTAACAAGCAAAACTCCATCTTAAAAAAAAAAAAAAAAAAAAGAAGTGGACCTGTTGGGCAAGTTGAGTGACTGCCCTGGCTTCGCATTTGGTGAGGTGGGAGGGGGTGGCAGAGGGAAGGGTGCTGAACCCCACTTTTCTTTTCTGAATATGTATGTCAAAAGTTCTGTCTTTAGCAATAAAGATACACATAGAGCTCCTACCTTGAGTGCTTGTTCTAATTAGTGCTTGTTTCCCTTCCTTCCCTATCTCAGTTTCATGAACTAGACACTTGAAAATCTTCCTCAGATGCCCTAATTCAACTGACCATCCAAAGGTTGAATTAGGGCAACTCTTAGGGATGACATTTGATATAGATTTTGAAGGACATGTAGATTTTTGAAAGACAGTTATGGGAAGAAAGATTTCACTGTTGAAATTAATAAAGGTGCAGAAACAAGAAAGATCGAGGGTGTGTCTAGAAATTGTCCCAGTTAATTAGAACAAGGGCTATATTCAAGAGAATAATGAGAGGAAGAACTGGAAAAGTAGGCTACAGCTCTAGCATGAAAGATCTTATATGTGTGGCTAAGGGGTGACCATTAGCCATACATGTGCTTCAAATGCTTCATAAACATTAGAATTATCTGTATTAACATTTGTTGGTCGAGTGAATCAATGAATGAGATTCTAATAAATGAATGAATATGAGCTTCTTCCCAAGAAGACAATTCATACCTTTTGCAGAAGAAGCAACATTTCATGTGCTATTGTAGTGGTTCTCAATGAAAGAGAGCTTATGGGGAGGTGTGTGTGAGGGAGGTTGCACAGATGTTAGAAATGTTCTGCAAACTTCACACATTCATACTGATCTGAGAACTATGGCTCTAATGGTTGTTGGTTAACGAGATGAAAGAGAGATCTACACAGGAGGCCAGTACACCATTAAGGCCTGTATTTCTCCAGCTTCTGTTCTCACAAGTCACCCATAACCTCCTGACTGACAGTGTTGCGGCCTATGGTCTGTCGTATGTGACTTGAGCATTCTGCATTATTTGACACTGTTAACTGCTAGAAACTTTCTTCTCATCCTTTGGCTTCTATTTTTTCTCTCTCTCTTCCTTTTCCTTAATAAGCTTTTTGCAAGTTATTGCTCCACCAACTGCCAGTACCTCTGGAGGTTTCCACTGTGTTCTATCCTTGGTCATCTCACTCTACCCACCATCCTGGGAAGTCTCATCTAGCCCTCCTAATTTCAGCTGCCATTGGGTAACAACTCTCAAAACTCTATTTGTGACCCCAACTTTTCTCCTAAGTATTGGAATATTTCCAGGATATATTTAAGCATCTCAAGCATAATGTGTTTGATCCTAAGCTCATTCTTTTTCCCTTCCTTCCCTATCTCCACCCTCAACATGGGTCTATCTGCCCCGACTTTCTCTAGTCCTCCCTTCTAGATCTTTGTGAATAATGTCACTAATCATTCAGTTTCATGAACTAGACACTTGAAAATCTTCCTCAACTTCTATTTGTCCCTCAACAACTCCTTCTTCCTCTTGCAGATGGTCCCCAACCCCAATCTATTCTAACTTTAAAAATAAGCTTTTCATATCCAGACTTTCCTCCCATTCTCACACCCACTGTCTCAGTCTTTTCCTTGTTGTCTCGCATTTCTTTGATTATGCTGCCACCAGCCTCTCCCCACTGTAGTCTCCAAAGTCAAAATTAAATTGTAACCATGTCATATTTCTGTTTTACAACTTTTTATGATTCATTATGCCCATAGGACAAAATTCAACCTCAGAAGCTAGGCATTCCCACAACCTGGAATCCTAACACCGTCAGACCCGACTCTGCAGCTTTTTGTTCTGCCTCATCTCCTTCAACTGCTTTCCACTCAGTGTACACTCAGGCACACGAAACCTCTCACATTCCCCAAATGGGCCACAGCCTTTCACACAGGATTCCCACCAGGTCAATTCTACAAATACTGACTGGGGGATCTACTATGTACCAGATACTGTTCTGGGGCCCCAAAAACAAAAATAAGAAGATAAAGCGCCTTCTGTCAATGAGTTCAGACAATGCCGCAATATAAAATGCGGTGGAAATGAATGGTACACCCAAAATGGCTAAGATGGTCAACTGCATGCTGTAGGCTTCTTACCACAATTTAAAATGAAAAATTTATTTTAAAAAGATGCACTGGGAAAAATGTCTAAAGACCAAGCTGGAATGAGCAATTGCCTTCCTTGCCCTCCTTTTCTTTCTTTCTTCTTTTTTTTTTTTTTTTTTGAGATGGAGTTTCACTCTGTTGCCCAGGCTAGAGTGCGGTGATGTGATCTCAGCTCGTTGCAACCTCCACCTCCCAGGTTCAAGCTATTCTCCTGCTTCAGCCTCCCTAGCAGCTGGGACCACAGGCATGTGCCATCACACCTCTACTAAAAATTTTTGTATTTTTAGTAGAGATGGGATTTCGCCATGTTGGCCAGGCTGGTCTTGAATTCCTGATCTCAAGTGATTCACCTGCCTTGGCCTCCCAAAGTGCTGGGATTTACAGGTGTGAGCCACCACGCCTGGCCCCTTGCCCTCCTTTTCCACCTGCAAACTCCTCTTTATCTTTTACGGTCTGGCTCAGATGGCTAAATGACGCCTTGTTTGTGGATCCCACCTGATTCCCTCAGTCTGTGTTGCCTTCGCCTTTCCTCTGTGTTCCCACAGCGCTTTATGTATACCTCTTACAGCACATCACATGTATGGAAGTCTTTTATTTACTTCTCTGTTTCTGCCACAAGCCTATAAGTTCCCTGAGGGCTGGTACCATTTCTCACATAAACATACTTCCTATATCTCTATAAAAATTATCAGCCAGATGTAGTGGCTCATGCTTGTAATCCCAACACTTTGGGAGGCCAAGGCAGGAGTATCGCTTGAGCCCAGGAGTTCAAGACTGCCTGAGCAACATAGTGAGACCCTGTCTCTACAAAAAAATTAAAAATTAGCCAGGTGTAGTGGCATGTAGTCCCAGCTACTTGGGAGGTTGAGGTGGGAGGATCACTTGAGCCTGGGAGCGAGGCTGCCGTGAGCCGTGATGAGCCATTGCACTTCAGCCTGGGTAACAGAGTGAAACCCTCTCTAAAGAAAACAAAAGAATTATCTATTGAATTAATTAGTTAATTAATTTACCATTGATCGTGTACCAGACTTCATGCTAACTGCTTTGCATACATAATCTCTCTTTATCCTTATCACTGCATGAGGGTAGATCCTATTTTTTTCATGTTTACAGACAAGAGAACTGAGGTGAGAGCCTGAGTATCTTGCTCAAAGTCATACAGTTAGTCAGTAATGGAGATTTGAAGCTAAACTGGTATTGAAAGGAAAAATGATCAATAGAAGAAATTTCCAAGGGGAAAAAGCAGAGAACAGGGTTGAGAATATTAGCTGAAAAGATGCAACAGGAAGAACTGGCTTCTTCAGTGAGCGACACCATGTTACACACCTTGCAGAAGTAGTTTCATTTAGAATCACGTCACCTGCATGAACTGTCTGTGAGACATAAAGAAACCAAGGTTCAGGAAAGTCGTATTTCTCACCTGAGATCACAGAGGCTGCTGGAGGAAGAGCCGTCAACCGGGGTTTCTCCTGGCATCTTACTTGGTTCTCAGGGAAAAGTGGGAGCATGAAAAAGATTTTGAAGTGGAGAAAAGATTATCCAGAGGACCCTACCAGTGAATTAGAATCAGACTAAGTGGGTAGGTTGAGAAGCTAGGGAATTTCTGAGACAGCCACTGTGAGAAATATATAGGTGTGTGTGTGTGTATATGTAGATAGATAGATAGATAGATAGATAGATAGATAGATAGATAGAAAGATAATTTTTTTTTGAGATGAAGTTTTGCTCTTGTTGCCCAGACTGGAGTTCAGTGGCATGATCTCAGCTCATTGAACCTCCACCTCCCAAGTTCAAGTGATTCTCCTGCCTCAGCCCCCTGAGTAGCTGGGATTACAGGCATGAGCCACCATACCCAGCTAATTTTGTATTTTTAGTAGAGATAGGGTTTCTCCATGTTGGTCAGGCTGGTCTTGAACTCCTGACCTCAGGTGATCTACCCACCTCAGCCTCCCAAAGTGCTGGGATTACAGACATGAGCCATGGCGCCCAGCCATGAAATACTGTTTTTTTTTTTTTTAAATCCAGGTAAAATTGAATAGAGTTGTCAGGCGCTGTGGATTACGCCTGTAATCCCAGCACTTTGGGAGGCTGAGGTGGGCAGATCGCTTGGGTCCAGGAGTACAAGACCAGCCTGGACATGGCAAAACCCTGTCTCTACAGAAAGTACAAAAATTATCTGGGCGTGGTGGCATGCGCTTGTAGTCCCAGCTACCTGAGAGGCTGAAGCAGGAGGATCGCTTGAGCCCAGGGAAGTTGAGGCTACAGTGAGTGGAGATTGCGCCACTGTACCCCAGCCTGGAACAAAAGAAGACCCTGTCTCAAGAAAACAAAAATACAGAGTTGATGGGCATTAGTTTGGAGATCTGACTGAAGTTAGGGTTCATGAATTCGTGATAAACCCAAAAAGCACATTTCACACATACATATATATGAAAACAAGTATGTATATATGTATGTGTACACACACACACACACACACACACACACACACACTTTGTTTAACTATTTTTGCCATCTCAAGAGCAAAGAAACTGCTGCAGGTTGTCAAACTGTGAAAATAAGCAATTCTGGGAGTATAGAGAGGGCTGAGGAGAAGGACTTTTGATTAGTATTAAGGACTTATGGCCAGGCGCCGTTTCTTATATCTGTAACCCCAGCACTTGGGAGGCCAAGGTGAGAGGATGGCTTGAGGCCAGGAGTTTGAGGCCAGCCTGGGCAACATAGCAAGACCCTGCCTCTAAAAAAAAAAAATTTTTTTTTAATCAACCAGGCATGATGGTTCCAGCCTGTAGTCCCACCTACTCAGTAGGCTAAGGCAGGAGGATCGCTTGAGCTCAGGAGGTTGAAGCTGCAGTGAGCCATGGTGATGCCACTGTACTCTGGTCTTTGTGCTAGAGTGAGACCCTCTCTCAAAAAAAAAAAAAAAAAGAAAAGAAAGCCGGGCACAGTGGCTCATGACTGTAATCTCAGCACTTTGGGAGGCCAAGGCAGGCAAATCACCTGAGGTCAGGAGTTCAAGATCGGCCTGACCAACATAGAGAAACCTCGTCTCTACTAAAAATACAAAAAATTAGCTGGGCTTGGTAGCGCACACCTGCAATCCCAGCTACTAGGGAGGCTGAGGCAGGAGAATTGCTTAAACCCGGAAGGCGGAGGTTGCAGTGAGCCGAGATCACGCCATTGCACTCCAGCCTGGTCAACAAGAGTGAAACTCTGTCTCAAAGAAAAGAAAAGTTCCTCAAAAGAGCTATCTGTTCTTATGCTCAAATTCCTCTACTCCCATTCTTCCGATTCCTCTTCTGCTGGGTTCCCCACTCCCTGTGTATTACACTGAAACTCTTCCTGTGAAGTACACCAACAGCCTTCGTGTTGTCCAGTGCAACACACCATCACATGCCCCATCTTCTTTGACCTTTCGACATCGGACACAGCTGATGCTGCCCTCCTCCTTGAAAGGTTTTTTTGGCTTCCAGAACACTATACTCTCACGACATCTTTTCCTTTCTCGTTGAATGCTTCCACTCTGTCTTCTTTGCTGGTTCATCCTCACCCCAACCAAAGGGCATTCGTATTTCATGCCTTCCATGTTAGAATAAATTATGTGTTTATTTTTGCAGCAGACATGCTTTTCTCATTATATCTTGCTTATCTTTTAGTTAGCTTTCATTCTCTGAGCATACACTCACTGGCTAAAGGAGGAGTCTCAGAAATGTGCTGTATGGTAAAGGGAGTCACAGGGGATGGTCAAGCCTAATCTTCACCCGGGTGATCTACAGTCACTCATTGGTCCTTACATGTCCTCTCTGTTGTAGCATGTTCCTGCCACCCAGTAGGATCAGCTATCCTCCCTGCCAACTCAATGACCTTCTGCGACCCCAGCAATGGTGACTGCCCTTGCAAGCCTGGGGTGGCAGGGCCACATTGTGACAGGTGCATGGTGGGATACTGGGGCTTCGGAGACTACGGCTGTCGACCATGTGATTGTGCAGGGAGCTGTGACCCTATCACTGGAGACTGCACCAGCAGGTGAGTGTGCATGGCTCTTGCTCTCAGCTGATATATTTCAGACTCTTTTGAAAATCTGTACTGATTTGGAAAATCTTACATTCTGTTAATGAAGCAAAGATATATTTGCACATCTCTTTTAAAGAATTTTTGTCAGGCCGGGCGCAGTGGCTCACACCGGTATTTACAGCACTTTGGGAGGCTGAGGAAGGTTGATCACTTGAGGTCAGGAGTTCAAGACCAGCCTGGCCAACATGATGAAACCCCATCTCAGCAAAAAATACAAAAAAAAAAAAAAGCTGGGCATGGTGGTGGGTGCCTGTAATGCCTGCAACTCAGGAGGCTGAGGCAGGAAAATCACCTGAACCCAGGAGGCAGAGGTTGCAGTGAGCCAAGGTCGTACCATTGCACTCCAGCCTGGGCAACAAGAGCAAAACTCTGTTAAAAAACAGATACAAACAAACAAAAAATATTGGTCAAATTACAAACTCAAGTAACTTGTTCTTGCAAGATTCTAGAGATCATCTAGTTCATTTTGCAAAATAAATTACTTGTCTTCACAATAGTTCCTTAAAACACTATTTCTGGAAAATGGAAGTAGGGAAGGTAGAAGATAAGGTTTCAGTCTCTATAAATAGATTCATTTCTATACAAATTCTGAAAAATTCCTTAATACGTTCTTTATCACTTTCTATTTTATTAGCAACACAGACATAGACTGGTATCATGAAGTTCCTGACTTCCGTCCCATGCACAATAAGAGCGAACCCCCCTGGGAGTGGGGGGATGAGCAGGGATTTTCTGCACTGCTACACTCAGGTGAGATGGATATAACCCGGTGTCGTATTTTCAGGTCTGATCTTGGGTAACAGTGATAAGTGACAAACAAGGGTACAGCTCTTGGATCTTAGGAGAGGAACTCTAGTTCTGGGTTTCAGGGGATAATAAAAGTAGTGACCCTTCCATAAATATGAAACTGTGTAATACAGCTAAGGGGTATTTTAACACATTTTTGTTTTATGATTATTAGAATAATGTATGTAATTAGTATAGAAAATTTGGAAAATGCAAAACATCATATTAAACAAAAAAGCACCTAAAATCTCATTATTCTACTGGTGATACTTCGTTATGCTTTTCTCTCTCTAAAACACAGTTAAGAGCCTACTGAGTGGGGTGAGTAGAATCTCAGCATTTTGGGAGGCCAAGGGAGAAGGATTGCTGAAGCCTAAGAGTTCAAGACCAACCTGGGCAACATAGCAAGACTTCTCTCTACAAAAATAAAAAGTTAGCCCAGCGTAGTGGCATACACCTATAGTCCCAGCTACTTGAGAGGCTGAGGCGGGAGGATCACTTGAGCGGTCTAAGGCTGCAGTGAGCTGTGATCATGTCATTGTACTCCAGCCTGGGTGACAGAGCAAGACCTTGTCTCAAAAAAAAAAAGTGCCTACTGAATATGTCAGATTTGGAAATGTACAAATGCATTGAAAGGAAAAATATTCTCATAAACATAGCTTACCTTAATAGGTACAAAGCAAAAGCCAGTTGTGAACTCCTTATGTTTATAGCTTTTTTACAGCTAGAAAGCAAAAGTAATTTTACAAATTAAATATAAGCCAAACAATAAAGCCTAAAAATTAAAATTAATAACATTAACTGAAAAAAATTAATTAAAAAGAAAAAAATAACATTAACTGAATATGAAAAAGGATTTTTACCAAAGCCAAAACACTGCTCATCACATAGACATAGCTCTTGGAGTTTACTCAGCATGTGTTCCTACTTCCTCCAACCCAATTTCGCTGTGACATTTTTCTGTTTCTTCTTTTGAAGAGCATGTTGTGCTAGTGGTATGAATTCTCAGTTTCTGTGTTCGCCTTGCCTCTCTTCTTTTCTTGCACAAAAGCAAATGATTGTACTTAGCACTAACTTGCTCCTTAACCCAAACTTTAATGTGGGCATGAAATCTGTGTCAGCACTTGGATATAAAATGCTCACCAAAGGGTTCAAATTAAACTCAGTAAGTTAAATACATTTTATTATGCAACATTACGAATGGTAAAAATGTGATTGCAGTGAGCACCCATGCACACCCCTTCAAAGGGTTAGCAAATCTCTCGCTTTGCCATAATTGTTTCATATTCTCACTTATGTTATAGCATGTTACAGAAGCTTTTGAAGTCCCTGATGTACGCAGCCACAAGCCCAGCTGCCTCCCTTTGTCCACAGAATAACCACGATGGTGAACTTGATGTTGATCATCCACTTTCGTGTTCTTACTATTTTATTACCTATATATTTTTTGAGTATTTCAAAATTCTATGCACTTGAAATCTTATCTACTCTTTTAAAATGTTTTTGCTGGCCAGGCTTGGTGGTGTGCGCCTGTAGTACCAGCTACTCAGGAGGCTGAAGCAGGAAGATGTCTTGAGCCCAGGAGTCTGAGGCTGTGGTGTACCGTAATGGCACGTGTAAATAGCTACTGAACTCTAGGGCAACATAGCAAGAGCCCATCTCTATAATGTAAATAAGCAAAACATTTTTTATCTGATTATATATTTTTTTGAGGTTTATCCATCTCAAAAAAATTCATATAAAAGGAGTTAGATGAATGTTCCATTTTTATTCTCTTGTTTGTTTGCTATTTTGGATCTCTCCATTTTCTAATTTTTCACCATTATAAATAATGCTACCATGAATGTTCTCTTGGATGTGACTTTGTGTACTCGAGAAGGTGTTTCACCAGGCCAGGGGCTGGCCAACCACAGCCCTCAGGCCAAGTCTGCCACCTGTTTTTCTATAGCTTATAGGCTACCTCCTCTAAGAACGTTTTTTCACAGTTTTAAATGCTTACACTTTAAATGGTTATGGAAGTACCTGTCTTTATTCTTGGCCATTTAGGTTTCCTTTTCTGTGAATCTCCTGTCTGTAATTTTCTTACTAATTTGCAGTAGTTCTTTATAAATTTATACATTCATTCAACAGATACGTATTAAGTTCCTCTGTCATGTGGCAGCACTGTAAATATGGTAAGTGAACAAAACAGATGAAATCCCTGCCTCTGTGTCTCTTACATTCTGGTGGAGGAAAACAGCTAATAATCAAATAATATATTTGGTATAATAAAAAAATAATTTAGGGACGGGGATAAGATATGTTTTGGAGGGTCATACTTTTAAATAAGGTGATCAGGTAAGCCCCATGAAAGGTGACATTTGAGGGGAAAAAAAATCTGAAGGAGGTAAGAAGAATAACTGTACAGGTGGCAGCGGAAAGAGAGTTTAGGCAGAAGATACAGCAAGTCTTTAAAGCCCTGAGGGGGATTGGCCTGCTTACTCTAGAAACAGCAAGAAGGCCAGTGTGGCTGGAGCACAATTAACTGGGAAGAGAAGAGGAAGAGGAAATATAAGGGGGCATAGAGGCCACTGTAAGGACTTTGGCTTTCACCTGGAGTCGGACGGAAGCCACTGGAGCATTTCAAGCAGAGGTGTGGCATGGAGAGTAACACGAGTCAGCACGCCTGGATGTTTGCCCTGGTCACATTCGGCGCTGTGGACGTAGGCACACAGAGTTGACTAAGCTAGGTTGAGGTTTTTCCAACCATAATGAAGCAACAGAGGGCAATAAATATTCATGAAATTTAAACTGAGTAAATAGGAATGTGAGGGTGAAATGAAGTAGGGTCCAGGATTATAGGGTTTCAAAGAACTGTTGGAGTTGGAAGCAAGCTAGAAGGATAGGATGTAGAGGTCAAATAATGGGATATTTGAAATAGAGATTGGAAGGCCAGGTGCAGTGGCTCATGTCTGTGATCCCAGCACTTTGGGAGGCCAAGGTCGGTGAATCACAAGGTCAGGAGTTCAAGACCAGCCTGGCCAACATGGTGAAACACCATCTTTACTAAAAATACAAAAAATCAGGCATGAGTGGTGGCAGGCACCTGTAATCCCAGCTACTCAGGAGGCTGAGGCAGAAGAATTGCTTGAACTCGTGAGGCAGAGGTTCATGCCCCTGCACTCCAGCCTGGGTGACATAGTGAGACTCTGTCTCAAAAAAAAAAAAAAAGAAATAGAGATTGGAAGAGTAGCAGTTATCAACAATGGCAATGGCAATGTCTACTATATGGTCCATGAGAATGAGTGGCTTTTTGACTGAGGCCATTATTTGTAATGCTATATGTGAATGGATCTGTATCTTGTCTCTCTATCATGTTTCATGAGCCAGTACCACAATATATTATTACAGTCTGAGTCTTGATATCTGATATGGCAAGTCCCTTCATTTCATTGTTCTTTCTTAAAATTAAATTAGCTATTGGTTCTTTGTCTTTCATGTGAACTTTAGATTAAGTTTATTAAATGCCACAAAAGGCTCTGTTGGGATTTTTATTGCAGTTGCACTGACTTTATAGATCATTTTGAAAAAAGTGAGAGTGTTGTAATATTGAATAGTCCCAAACATGAAGATATCTTTCTAGGGTCCTCTTTAAGGCCTTTCAATAGCATTTGTCACTTTTCTCCAAAATGGTTTTACCTGACTTTGATTAAATTTACTCCTAGATGCCTTTAGATTTTATTGCTATTGGGAAAGTTCTTTACCTGAATTTTTAAATGGTTATTAATGATCTAAAGGAGTACTATTTCTTCTTGGTGTTTTGGTTTTTTGTTTTTTTTTTGTATTTGAGCTTGTATCCAGCAACTTTGCTGAACTTGTTTACTGATTCAAGTATGTATGGATTATCTTGGATTTTCTATGGTAGACCATCATATTATTGACAAATAAGGATACTTTTGTCTCTCTTGTATAGTTCTCATGCCTCATTTTTTTTCTTCCAGTACAGTGGTTTCCCAAATTTGATGGAAATAGTTTGAAATTTTCACCACTATAAAATTTGATACTGATTTTTGATAGGTAGGCTATATCAAGTAAAGGTCATTCTCTTCTATGTCTAATTTTATTATTCAGTTTTGTATTTAGCTGAATGACTTATCTGCATCTTTTGAGAAAATCAGATGGTTTTTATCCTGTAATCTATCAATGTGGTATTTGAAAATAATTTTTTTGCAATATCAAGCTTTTTTCTTTTTTTTTTTTCTTTAAGTTCTGGGATACATGTGCAGAAAGTGCAGGTGCCATGGTGGTTTGCTGCACCTGTCAACCCCTCACCTAGGTTTTAAGCCCTGCATGCATTAGGTTTTTGTTTAATGCTCTCACTCCCCTCAACCCCCGACCCACTGATAGGCCCCAGTGTGTGTTGTTCCCCTCCCTGTGTTCTCATTGTTCAACTCCTACTTATGAGTGAGAACGTGCTGTTTGGTTTTCTGTTCCTGTGTTAGTTTGCTGAGAATGATGGCTTCCAGCTTCATCCATGTCCCTGCAAAGGACATGAACTCATTCTTTTTTATGGCTGCATAGTATTCCATGGTGTATATGTGCCACATTTTCTTCATCCAGTCTATCATTGATGGGCATTTGGGATGGCTCCAAGTCTTTGCTATTGTAAATAGTGCTGCAATAAATACATGTGTGTATATGTCTTTATAGTAGAATGATTTATAAACCTTTGGGTATATACCCAGTAATGGGATTGCCGGGTCAAATGGTATTTCTGGTTCTAGATCTTTGAGGAATCGCCACACTGTCTTCCACAATGGCTGAACTAATTTACATTCCCACCAACAGTGTAAAAGTGTTCCTATTTCTCCACAGCCATTCCAGTATCTGTGTCATAATGGCAATTATTATCAAGCTATTCTTTTAGTCCTAGGATAAGTTCTATTTGCTGTGATTATTTTCATTCATACATTGTTGAATTTGATCTGCTAGGGTTTTTGTCATTTATTTATTTATTTGCTTGCTTAGGATTTTTGTATTGATGTTTGTATTGATGTTTATAATTGATACTGGCCTAAAATTTAACGTATTGCATTGTATATTAGAGTAAGTTAGGAGGTGCCCTTACCCACAATGTTTTTTTCTATTCTCTGCAATTATTTATATAAAAATAAGAGGCTGGGCACGGTAGTCATGCCTGTAATCCCAGTGCTTTGGGAAGCTGAGGCCGGTGGATCACCTGAGGCTGGGAGTTTGAGACCAGCCTGACCAACATGGAGAAGACCCATCTCCACTAAAAATACAGAATTAGCCAGGTGTAGTGGCACATGCCTGTAATCCCAGCTACTTGGGAGGCTGAGGCAGGAGAATCACTTGAACCCAGGAGGTGGAGGTTGCAGTGAGCCAAGATCAAGCCACTGCACTCCAGCCTGGACAGCAAGAGTGAAACTCCATCTCAAAAAAAAAAAAAAAAAAATCATCTGTTACTTGAATTTTTGTTAGAATTTCTGTGTCTGTGAGTACAGGGAAGCATTACTGATTCAATACCTGTAATGATTATTAATTTGTTTTATTTGTGATTTAGTGTTGGTAATCAAAGTTTTCTAGAAAATTGCCAATTATTTTAATTAAAAAAAATTGTATTGTCATAGAATTATACATGGTATTCGCTTATAATTTATTAAACCTTTACTCAATCTGTCCTTAATCTTCTTTTTGTCCCTACGCTTATCTGTGCCTTTTTTCTTATTGTCTTACTCAATCTTACTGATCTTAATTTGCTTTTCTCAAAGATCAACTTTTGGTTAACTTGATCCAATCTATTTAATTTTCTTTATTTCACTAATTTTGCTCTTAGCTTTATTATTTCTTTTCTTATGTTTTCTTTAAGTTTGCTTTTTTTTATTCCTTTTCTAGCTTTGTGAGTCCAGTGATTATTAACTCGTTTACTTTTGTCTTTCTTATTTTTAACAAGTACTCTTAAGGTTATACATTTTCTTGTAAGATCTCTTTAGCTGGATGATCCTATTGGCCTTTATATGTAGTATCTTCATTATCATTGAAGTTCTAACATTTTTGTAATTTCCATTAAGATTTTCTCTTTAACCCATTGAGTTGTCCAGGATATTTAATTGTTCAAACATTAGGGTTTTTAGAATATTTTTTTACCCAGGACTGGGCATGGTGACTCATGCCTATAATCCCAGCACTTTGGGAGGCCAAGGCAGGTAGATCACCTGATGGCAGGAGTTCAAGACCAGCCTGGCCAACATGACAAAACCCCATCTCTACTAAAAAATACAAAAAAAATTAGCTGGGCATGGTGGAACATACCTGTAATCCCAGCTACTCAGGAGGCTGAGGGAGGAGAATCGCTTGAACCTGGAAGGCAGAGGTTCCGGTGAGCCGAGATCAGGTTACTGTACTCCAGTCTGGGTGACAGAGGGAGACCCCATCTCATAAACAAACAAAGAATATTTTTTTTACTGATGATCTCTTATCTAATTTCATTGTATTATAGCTATTCTTTGAAAACCCGGAGGGCAACTTGGATTCATTTCTAGGTCACTTAAGAACTAGCTACAGAATTTGCAGGACTAGATGCTGGATGAAATGCAGAGCCTTTTTAAGAATTTCGTGAAGGTGGCAACACAGCATTAAATCAAGCACAAAGCTCTTCTCAATGCTGTGTGACTGCCCAGGTCTCACACCCATGAAGCCACAAATCCAGGCCATGAATAATAGTTCGGGGTTTTGTGTATGTGGTTGGTTTGTTGTTTTTTCCCAGCCTCCCTTTGTTAGCAAGGAGAGCCTTACCCAATATCTGTCTTTAAAAAAAGTGAGTCTGACCATGATTCCTTTTTTTGTCCTATTAACTCCTTTGTATCTGAACTCCTGACCACTACTGCCTGATTCTGAAAGAAGGCCCCAAAGATGAATGATTTCAGGCCCCATCCTCACATTCATTCATTTCTTTTCTTTAAAAAAAATTTTTTTTAAATTCAGGAAGTATCAACAAACAGAAAACATCCATTCATTTCTAGTTCACAGAGATATATATCTCGTTTTTGACATAGGCTATGTCTTTCTTTCCATCCCTTATCTAATATTGATTGCTACGTGCTTGGAGCCGAGGATGTGCTAAGTATGAATTCACAAAGTTGTGTTGATTGAGAATGTCTGTGATAACTTAACCAACATTTTATTATGAAAATTTTCAGACAGTCAGAAAAAGTTTTAAAAGTTGCAGACTCACATACCTGCCACCTAAATTCTATCCACCCATCAATCCACATTTTAGATCAGAAAGAAATCAGTTTTAAAACATTCTCATAGAGAACTTACGAACCCCTCAAGAATCAAGAACCTCAATCTGAGAAACAAGGTTATTTGTCCATCATCTCTATCATGTTTTTCACTTAACACAGTGTTACGAAAATTTTCCTAATGATTTCATGCTCCATCACAATAGGAGGCAATTGGGAAAGACAAGACAATATGAAGTCATCATATTCATCTTTTCAGCATTTGAAAAAGAAAACAAGTCTTTACTATAAATTTTTTTTGCCTTAATGCTGCATAGTCTGAATTTTATTATTTTAACTTTAATAGCCACTTTAAAAGTGTTCTTCTATTTTTCTAAGCACACAATGGCTTTTTATAATTCTGCAAGTTTACTAAACCAAATCTGTAATAATCCGGTTTTTAGGACTATAGGACATTCACTAAGCCCATCATGCATGTTATTAGGCAGTTGGCAGCATTCCAGCAGCACATAAAGTGTTGGCACTAGAATAGCTCCAGACTCTCATGTCCACAGCAGCTGTGAGGTCTGTGATGTCCCCAGCAAGTCTGTGAAATTCATCTGGATGAGTGCCAGATTGAAGAAGACTATTCAGTTTCCTGCAGTGGGTATAGAATGGTGCTTCTGGGCACCCTTTTTCAACAAGTGTTCTAAGCACTGATAAAAAAAAAAGTTCATTCTCGAATCTATCTACCTACACACTTCCCATAAGTGTTGATAAAAACAACTTTCAACTAGGAGTGTAATACACCTTACCAACAAAACGCCCTTAATTTCTACCACTTCTTACACCAGACGTAAAATTTCACTTCCTGAATAACAAAACTGGCCTTAACTAGTACCACAGAACTGTAAACAATGCTCATTTTTTTAAAATGTCCTAGTAAGTATAACTAAACAAGCTTTTCTTCCCTTCCAGATTTCTTTTAAGAAAACACATCTGGGCTGAAGCCTGATCAACAAATACTAGTGTTTGAGCTCTAAGCATATGAAAAAGTAGTATTGGAAAGCAGCCAAAGAAAGATCATCAAATAATAGACCTATGTATGTTCTTATAGGTTGAAGGATTAAAGAGAAGCGCATTGCGCTGAGAAACAGTGTAGAACAGTATATGTCATTTGGAGTTCCATTAGGTCCATTAGGTCTTATAGCATGGTAGTTACTGTACTCTTCTGCTTTGTGGAATTATCAAAGGCCATAGGCTATTCACTTAGGTTACTACAATTTCTTTTTTTTCTTTTTCTTTGTCTTTTTTTTGTAGGCAGAGTCTCACTTTGCTCCCCAGGCTGGAGTGCAGTGGTGCCATCAGAGTTTACTGCAGCCTCAACCTCCTGGGCTCAAGCGATCCTCCCACCTCAGTGCCACCACTGCTCCCCTCCATGAGTAGCTGGCAATACAGGCACATGCTACCATACTAGACTATTTTTTTTTATTGCACCTAACTCTTTTATTATCCTGACCTGGAGAAAGGATTTAGTACAGTTATGCTCAAAAGAACACTGGGCCCATGTAGCAGGGCCAAGCAACTAGAACATGATTCAGAAATCAGTGAAAGACACACTTGGACAGGACCAAGAGGAGTCTCATTGCCACGAAACAAGGCGGCAGAGGGATTCTAAAACACAGCAGAAAGCACTCCTGCCCCTCCGAGGTCAAGGAGCTTATCCCATATTGGTATGTGGAGTGGCTTATTTTCTGATGACCACATGTGGGACTATTTCAACTGCCACGAGAAACCCCAGAAGGGCTATTGTTTTGTACTTTATACATATGCTATACTTTTGTTTGTTTTTTGAGATGGAGTGCAATGATGCAATCTCGGCTCTCTGCAGTCTCCGCCTCCTGGGTTCAAGCAATTCTTTTGCCTCAGCCTCCCAAGTAGCTGGGATTACAGGCACCTACAACCACGCATAGCTAATTTTTGTATTTTTTAGTAGAGACAGGGTTTCTCCATGTTAGCCAGGCTGGTCTCAAACTCCTGACCTCAGGTGATCCACTTGCTTCTGCCTTCCAAAGTGCTGGGATTATAGGCGTGAGCCACCATGCCCAGCTTTTTCTTTTTTTAATTTATAAAAGTAAATGTAACAACTAAACTAAATTCAGTATTGATTGCCCTTCTAGAGCCAGCTCCTCTGCGGTTAGGGAGGAAACAGTTGTCACATCATCATGCAGGTTACATTCACCTTCTGCTGGAATGACTAGGGCCCCAAGCAGTGGCCTGACTGCAGAAGAGCAGAGGACTGGCTCCTGGGGGCAGACAGGCTCTCTTGCTTCTTCTCCTCATTGGTCATGGCTTAGCAGGGTTCCTCCCCACAAGTCCTTGGTAAACAAAGCACTCACAAAATCCCAAGTCACTACCTTCAACTCTCTCGGATGAGGGGAGCCTTTCCACGACTTAGATTGAGAACCTGTGCCCCAGAAGTGCTATTCTAACTAGTATGTATGAAGGGAGTGGGTGCAGGAGACAAAATGGCTAAAATGAAAATGGGAGCCAGTGGTCGCCATCTGCAGCCACAGCTCAAGATGCCTACAGATGTCATGTGACATGTGATGTGTGAAGGAGGGAGGGGCAGAGAAATGGGATGGGCAGGGAGGGTGCTCCTGGGGACAGTAGCCTGCCCACCGCCCTTCACTTCTTGGCCTTGCCCTGGGCAGCTGTAGCTTCCATGGCTTTAGGCACTGTCTCTTCATTCCCTAGAAACTACCTGTGCCTGATGGGCTTCAAGCTCTTGTCCAATTCATACACAGTGGGGGTAGCAGTCGGCAGGTTCGGCTCCATGATGGCCTCTTTAGAGAGACCCTCCAGATGCTTGACAGTGCCCCAGGCTGTTGTCATGGACTGCAGTCAGCATCCGTTTTCTTTCCTTCATCTGGGGAACTATTTTTTCATTCCAAAAGGGCAGAGCTCTGGCAATAGTGTCCTTCAGACTCTCACAGGAGGGTAGGTGATCTTCTGTGAGGTCTGCATACCTGCGATCCTTACCGATGTTGCTGTAGAAAGGATGGTCGGGCTCCGTCGGAGGTGGTGGGACATCATAGGAGCGCCTCCAGATCTTCACCTGGGCCCCACTGTGCTTTGCAGCAGTTTCTGCTTTATTGAGATCAGTAAGGCCCCCATAGTGCTGCTCACTGAGGTGCCAGGTCCTCACTACAGGCAGCCACAACTGATCAGTGGCATCTAGCACTGTCCAGAAGGTGTGGATCGCTCTCTTCTGCACTGAGGTAATGCAGGTGTCAAATTCATAGCCAGCATGCCAGCTCACCGTGTTTCACCTCCTCGTGGCCCACTGGGCTCAGGTCGGAGGCGTACCAGCCGCTGAAGTAGTTTTCCAGGTTCCACAAGCCCTCGCCATGCTGGATCAACACCATTTTGTAGGCAGCCATGCTGGTGGGCTTGGGAAGCGGCGCCCTCTGGGGTTTGCAGATTCCAGAGTCACAGCCCAATCCACCCTTCCCCCACAGTGCCTGTGTGCTCGCCAATTTTTTAATCTTTGTTATAGAGACAAGGTCTTACTGTGTTCCTAGACTGGTCTTAGACTCCTGGGCTCAAGCAATCCACCACCCATCTCAATATCCCAACGTGCTGGGATTACAGGCATGAGTCACCCCACCCGGTGGCTCACGCCTTTCTCTATATTCCTACCAAATTTCTATCTATGTGAGTAAATCAATGTAAAATGCTTTAAACAGCCTGGTATATAGTCAGTGCTCCTCAGTGTTAGCTGCTGTTACTACCACTCAGTGCCTATGAAATGCAGTACACGAGGGCAGGAGGGGAGGAGAGAGGATGGGGAAAATTATATCTGTTAAATCAGTAAAAGTGAAAATCCTATCCATGCCAGACTCCAGAAATGTAGAGTTG
This sequence comes from Callithrix jacchus, assembly GCF_049354715.1. NCBI lineage: Eukaryota > Metazoa > Chordata > Mammalia > Primates > Cebidae > Callithrix > Callithrix jacchus. The sequence continues at coordinate 98,762,636 of NC_133510.1, read as the reverse complement.
ATAAGATATAACCATTGTCTTCAAAGGACACAGTCTAGAGAGGAAATCGATATATAAATGAGCATGAGAATGCCATGTATCAGTGGTCCCCAACCTTTTGGACACCAGGGAGCGGTTTCTTGGAAGACAGTTTTTTCATGGATGGCAGGGGCAGGGGATGATTTCAGGATGAAGCTGTTTCACCTCAGACCTGCAGGCATAAGATTCTCATAAGGAGCACACAACATAGAGCCCTCACACACACAGTCCCCAGTAGGGTGGACACTTTGATGAGAATCTAATGCTGCTGCTGATCTAACAGGAGGCGGAGCTCAGGCGGTAATGTAGTGATGGGGAGTGGCTCTAAATACAGATGAAACTTGGCTCACTCTCTGGCTGCTCATCTCCTGCTGTGCGACCTGGTTTCTAACAGGCCACAAACCAGTACCAGTCCACGGCCAAGGGGCTGGGGTCCCCAACTATAAATAAACTAATGTACAGGCTGGGAGATCACACCTATAATCTCAGCACTTTGGGAGGCCAAGAGGCCGGTGGATCACCTGAGGTCAGGAGTTCAAGACCAGCCTGACCAATATGGTGAAACTCTGTCTCTACTAAAAATATAAAAATTAGCCAGGTGTGGTGGTGTGTGCCTGTAGTCCCAGGTACTCAGGAGGCTGGGACAGGAGAATTGCTTGAACCCAGGAGATGAAGGTTGCAATGAGCTAAGATCACACCACTGCACTTCAGAAGACAGATAAATACATACATACATAAAATAAACTATGCATAAAGGCATTTTGAAAGTCTTCCACAGGGCCTGGCAAATCTCTCACACATAATAATGGCAATATGTAATTTGAACTATTGGGAGAAAATAGTCTACTTATTCTTCAAAGTCCCTTTCAAATCCTTCTTGAGCCAATACGCTTTTTCCCATCTTCCAGACATATGTGACTCTTCCACTCAAGTATATTGTCCCTCTCCCAGACCACTTACTGCTTTATCACTTTTGATACACTTGAGGTTTCTTCACCTTACTGAATTGTAAACCTTAAGGCAGGAATCGTTATCTTGCTTATCTTTGTGGTGCTGAAGTATAAAGCACTATGCCTTGCATACCAAAGGTGCTCAATAAATACTTTTAAAATGGATAACAAAAAAAATTGGATGACATTACCTTCAAGGGACTGTCCACTCAGTTTAATTTGACTTTTGTTGTGGTAAACATGAACTGCAGAAAGACAATTGTCTTTTCTGCAGGTTTTCCATTTAATTATTATTTTCCATTAGCATGAAATAATAACACTGGACTGTATTTATCATAATATCAATTACAGGCATTGAAATGTATCACTGTTTCTACCTTCTGTATTTCTCTTGGATGAATACTTTATTGAAAGATAACTAATTAAGAAAGACACTCTACTTCTTTTGAATGACTTTCCTGGTTCCTTAGTACCTACAGGTTATGCTGTAAGCATCAGTCAAGGCTTAAGGAATGTGTTGCCTGGATGCACTGGCTGATCTCTTCTTTTTCTTTTCTAATAACTAACATCATTTTTTGTTTACTTTCTATAGGTAAATGTGAATGTAAGGAACAGATATTAAGAAATGCCAAGGCATTCTGTGGAATGAAATATTCATATGGTGAGTCTGAAATCCTTGAATGCTTCTGAGAACCTATTCACAATAAGTTCAGAGAATTTTTAAGAAAATGGGAGGCCTGAATGATGACATTGTGTAGAAATCAGAGCACAAAGCATTAGTCTTACATAATAACACTAAACAGTGTTCTGAATTTGAGCTAGATTTTCCTGATGTAGATGATGGTGGATGTCCCAGGGAGGACAGGATGCTTGTAGAGCAAATGTAGAGTTACGATAGGCAGAGAGCAGAAGGAAGAAGTCATGTTATGAAATCCTTTCTTGTGGATACTTCCTGCCTTATTCATCTAAAAGGGACATCTCTAGCCACTTAGATGACTCATGTGTTGGTTTGTCATGCGGTAATACTGAGCGGAAATCAGTTTAAGGCAGCATTTCACTATAGTTGAGAGCATAGGCTTTGGACTCAGACCTATGTGAGTTTGATTTCTAGCTTATTGGGTAAGAGACTTCACCTCTCCAAACTTGTTTCCTCATCTGTAAAGTAGGATATGCCATCTTCTTCGTGAACTAAGATGTTTGAAAAGCATGCAGCACATTAGCACATATTCAATGCTTAGTAAATTGTAGTGGGGAGAGAGAGGATGTCTATTTGTGAGGCACTAAGACTAGCTGTCTGCCTGGGGCTCTTCCCCACCCTCTCTGTATACTCTAGATACCCATATCTTTCAAATACCAGGAAAATACATCCTGTAGAAAAAGGGAAATTGCACTGCCTAAGTAAAGACTCTCCCTATCTTCAAATGGCTTTATATTTACTATTAAATATATTAAGATGGCCAGGTGTGGTGGCTCATGCCTGTAATCCTAGCACATGGGGAGGCCGAGGCAGGTAGATTACCTGAGGTCAGAAGTTTGAGACCAGCCTGGCTAACATGGTGAAACCCCATTTTCACTAAAAATACAAAAAGTTAGCCGGGTGTGGTGGTGCACACCTGTAATCCCAGCTGTTTGGGAGGCTGAGGCAGGAGAGTTACTTGAAACTGGGAGGCAAAGGTTGCAGTGAGCCAAGATTGCGCCATTGCACTCCAGCTTGGGTAACAAGATTGAAACTTCATCTAAAATAAAAGGTACATGTGTATAGATAGATAGATGATAGATAGATAGATAGATAGATAGATAGATAGATAGATAGATATCATATCTTGCCAACACACTCCTGACCTCAAATGATCTGCCTGCATTGACCTCCCAAAGCGCTGGGATGACAGACGTGAGTCACCACACCCAGCCTGAGACTTTTTATTGGTCCATAATATATATGGCCTGAAATATACACTACAATGAGGAGAAAATTTTAAGTCATGATTTATGAAACCAAGTATTTAGGTTCTTGATACTATTATCTTTAATCTCATAAAAGATTTTTCAAAGTAAAGTGGTAAAAGCCTCACAAATCTTATCTAAAATTACATGCAGACTTTCCTCTCTTTACCTTCCAACTTGACTAAATAATAGAAGAAAACATTTGAAATGTATAGCACTCTATAAAGGAAAGGCAGTTTAGAGAAAATGGCATTGACTCTCAAGAGCAAAGAATGTGATAATTTAGTTCAGTCAGTTTGTTCAGTGAAAATATCAACTAGTTCTCCTTATCACATCAACTTGGAGGCTCTCTGAATTTACACATAACCAATCTTTTAATACAACTGCATTAATTTTTTATTTAAGAAGAATTTGAACGTTCTTAATAATGTAATGAGGCCAGGCGCAGTGACTCACACCTGTAATCTTAGCACTTTGGGAGGCCAAGGCAGGTGGGTCACGAGGTCAGGAGTTCAAGACCAGCCTGGACAGGATGGTGAAACTTCATCTCTACTATAAATACAAAAATTGGTCGGGCACAGTGGCGGGTGCCTGTAATCCCAGCTACTCAGGAGGCTGAGGTAGGAGAATCGCTTGAACCCAGGAAGCAGAGGTTGAAGTGAGCCAAGATCATGCCTCTGCACTGTAGCCTGTGTGACAAAGCAAGACTTAAAACAAGTCAAAATAATAATAATGTAATGAAACATTGTGGCCTTCTTAAATGCAATACTGTTACAGACTTGGAAAAAATTGATTTCCTCCTCCCATTCCCTGGATTAATAAGGAAAAAAACACTTATTTGCTTACTTTTTTAGCAAATTCCTGTTGAGCAATAGAAGTGACAGACAGGGTCCCTGCTCTCTTTGAGTTTACAAGTCTAGTGGAATAATAATAGCAAACATTTACTGAGCATTAGCACATGCCAGGCGCTATGCTACCTGTCCTTCATGCATTTATCTCATCAGGGTTCTAGTTCAAACCTCTATCTCTGCCCAACCAGTTATGCGAACTTGAAAGTTCACTTAATTTCTTTTTTTTTTAAATTGCATTTTAGGTTTTGGGGTACATGTGCAGAACATGCAAGATAGTTGCATAGGTACACACGTGGCAGTGTGTTTTGCTGCCTTCCTCCCCTTCACCCACATTTGGCATTTCTCCCCATGCTATCCCTCCCCAGCTCCCCCCGGCATTTCTCCCCATGCTATCCCTCCCCAGCTCCCCCCGCCACTGCTGTCCCTCCCCTATTCCCAATAGATCCCAGTGTGTAGCTTTTTTTTTTTTTTTTTTGAGAGATAGTGTTTTGCTCTGTTGTCCAGGCTGGAGTGCAGTGGTACGATCTCGACTCACTTAATATCTGCCTGTCAGTTTCAAGCAATTCTCCTGCCTCAGCTTCCCAAGTAGCTGGGACTACAGGCATCTACCATCATGCCCAGATAATTTGCGTGTGTGTATTTTTTTAGGAGAGATGGGATTTCACTATATGTTGGCCAGGCTGATCTCAAACTCCTGACCTCAGGTGATCCACCCACCTCAGCCTCCCAAAGTCCTAGGATTAAAGGCGTCAGCCACGGCCCCTGGCCTTAATTTCTTAAAACTTGCTTTCTCGTGTATAAAAAAAGACAGGATGAGCTTTTAAAGACCCCTTAGAAATCTAAAATGTGATGACTCCATAAAGATAGCTGTCTGACAGCTATAGTCTTAGAGCATGAGACCAGCCGAGATTGGGTGCTCTCACACACTCGTCCATGGAGATGTGGATAAGCCAATAAGAACTTCCCTATGAAAAAAAAAGAAAATTAGCTGGGTGTGGTGGCGGGCGCCTGGATTCCCAGACAGGAGGCTGAGGCAGGAGAATCGCCTGAACCTAGGAGGCGGGAGGTTGCAGTGAGCCGAGATCGTGCCATTGCACTCCAGCTTGGGCAACAGAACGAAACTCAGTCTCAAAAAAAAAAAAAAAAAAAAAAAAAAAAGAGTTGCCTAGTGTTCCTGAGCAGCCCAGTGTTCCTTAGCTTCACTTTCTTCCCAACCCCAATTTATTCCATTACTTAATCCCCAGCCACATCAATTTCATCAATGGGAAGGCATCATAGAATCATGTCATAAGTCACACAGAATACCAGAGATCAATCACCATGCATGGGTGTCCAGCTCTCTGGATGCCAGAGCTTTTTGGTTTCTCCGTGGTGAAGGATATCACAAAAATTATCAGCTATCATTAGTGTTAGTGTATTTTGTGTGTGGTCAAATGTGGCCCAGGGAAGTCAAGAGTTTGGACACCTGTGAAGGGACAGCTTCCCTAACTCCAGTCAGCTTGCATTTTCTGCCAGGAGAAGAATATTAAGTAGTAAATCATATTATTTAACCTGTTTAGAATATGCAAAATATATTCTGGCAGTGGCATTTTGCTCTCTATCATAACATTATACACAGCCACAAAAGAATCATAGAGTCAGAACCTAAATAAAAGCCATGATAATTCCACTTCCCATGTTTCTTCTATTTAGATGTGGTAGCTGAATGTATTTAAGATTATAATTGCAATACGCAGATGGCTGTTAGTCTCTTAGCATAATGATATTGGAGGGAGTCACATTTGAAATTGTCTAACAAGACTATAGTTAATGTAGGTAAATGAGATGATGCCAGTGCAAAAATGAGCCTATATTTTTTTTACTATTTTAATTTTATTTCAATAGTTTTGGGGGAACAGGTGGTTTTTGTTTACATGAGTAAGTTCTCAGAGGTGATTTCTGAGATTCTGATGCACCTACCACCCGAACAGTGTACACCGTATCCAGTATGTAGTTTTTATCCCTCACCCCCCTCACCCTTCCCTCTGAGTCCCCAGAGTCCATTATATCATTCTTAGGTCTTTGCATCTTCATGTCTTAGCTCCCACTTATAAGTGAGAACATGATGAGGTTTGGTTTTCCATCCCTGAGTTACTCTGCTTAGAATAATGGCCTCCAACTCCATCCAAGTTAATGCCTAATGATTTTTAAAGCAAATTTTCACATTCTCCTTTCCGTTATATTCTGAAATGCACACTTAAGTGTCGTTTACATTTCAAACAATAATATAAAATTCGATACATTTTGACTTCTGTGTTGTTAACAGTGCTAAAAATAAAGATTTTATCAGCTCATGATAAAGGCACTCATGTTGAGGTCAATGTGAAGATTAAAAAGGTCTTAAAATCTACCAAATTGAAGATTTTCCGAGGAAAGCGAACGTTATATCCAGAATCGTGGACGGACAGAGGATGCACTTGTCCAATCCTCAATCCTGGTGAGTATCAGACTTTCCTATCTTAGTACCTACCTTGTCTCTGCTGATTTGCTGCTTGTCTTACATCCTCTGAAACACAACATAAACTCAGCAAGAATGTCTCTCCTTTTCACCACCCGACTCCTACGGGAAATCCCAATGAAATACTTTGAACTAACATCGAAAGTGTTTCTCTTCCATGTGCTCTATCAAAGTATAATATTTTAAAATCCCGCAATATAATTCTCTCTATCCTAAAAGATTGGTTCCAGGTGCCAGTTGCATAGAAAGCACTTTCATGAATTTATCTGCCACTCGCTCTTTATCTGAAAGCGAGGTCCTATTGCAGTAGAACCTGTTCCCGAAGGGAGTTCAAATGCACAGTTCCATCTGTGGAAATAATATTGAGTCATTCCGACTATTGCATGAGAAGCATCTGTTTCTCCTGGAGAGAAAACCGCTCTCAAGTTCTCATCATCTTGTTTTTCATGAAATGATTGTTCTGGTGTCCAGTTAGAAACAGCAGATATAAACAAAACAAAAACTGTAAGATGAAAGAGCAACTTGAAATGGAGACAGATTTGATTTGCACCTTTAAATGTGATAGCAGAAGCGAAGACAAACAAGTAAGCACAGGGATTCTTGCCCCAAGCCCACATTTCATCCTGGGTCATAAGCTGCTTATTTCTTTGTCTCCCTCATCAAATTTGAGGATGGGATTTGGGCTTCTGATCACAGTATCTTCAATGCCTACCATTAGTACTCAGATAATGGTAACATAATACTTAGATAGTAGGCTCTAATGAATCATAATTCAAACAATCCTCTGCATCTCCACACTTGTCTGGCTGTCATCTGTGTCTGGTGGACTGACGAAACAGGTGCATTATTTATGTTCTTGATCTAATTTCTTCCCCATATAAACTCACAGTTACATGGATTTTGTACCCAGTCTGGCCAACATAGTGAAACCCCATCTCTACTAAAAATACAAAAATTAACTGAGTGTGGTGGTGGCCACCTGTAGTCCCAGCTACTTGAGAGGCTGAGGCAGGAGAATCATTTGAACCTGGGAGGTAGAGTTTGTAGTGAGCTGAGATCACACCACTGCACTCCAGCCTGGGCGACAGAGCAAGACTCCATCTCAAAAAAAAAAAAGAAAAAAAAGTCTTTTGCAGTCTTTGATCAATAAATTTGAGAGAAACAGATAACTGAGAGAGAAAGACGGAGCATAAACTAGCAATAAAAAATCCCCTCAGTCTAAACAAAGTCAACACTGATACATTATTTTGATTTTGGCCAAGTGTTGACCAATCTCTCACATCCTTTTCTACCCTTTTAATAATGTATTTAAATTAATTCAGATTTTAATAAGGAAAAGGTAAAAAAGAGCATTTTAAATTATAAAAATAAATAAATAGATAGACTGAGCATGGTGGCTCATACCTGCAATCTCGGCACTTCAGCAGGCCAAGGTGGGAGGATAGCTTGAGCCCAGGAGTTCTAGACCAGTCTGGGCAACACAGTGAGACCCAGTATCTACCAAACATTTTTTTAAAAGTTAACTGGGTGTGGTGGCGCATGCCTGTAGTCCCAACTACTTGGGAGGCTGAGGTAGGAGAATCGCTTCAGCCCAGCAGGTCAAGGCTGCAGTGAACCATAACTAAGTCACTGCCCTCCAACCCCAGGCAAACAGAGCAAGACCCTATCTCAAAAGAAATAAAAAATACATAAATAAATAAAATTTCAAAGAACAAATTGAAATCATAAGAATCTTGGGCTTTGAATACAGGAAACTAAAAATAATTCATGTAAGTTCTATTTCCCAGTGATTTGTGCTTAGGGCCTTCTCTTATAAGAGCTTTCCTACTGTCTTGGAAAAAGAAAAAAAAAATAAGTCTGTCCAGTTTAGTGACATTAAAAACAAAAGCTTTGACCTTCTGAGCCCCCTCCAGGAAGTGAACTATACTTCCTAATCAGGTTTCTGCCAAGCTGAGTCAAAGAATCAGCTGAGTTCATCACAATTGAAAACATAAGCGCAATTATTCAAAGAATTCTTGAAAACATGTTTACTTGCTTTGAAGAAAAGACTGGAACTTGCCAAAGCAAAACCAGACACTCTTTCATTTTACTTTGTTTTTCCAATTTTACGAGTTCAATAGCTAAGGCCAAAGAAAGCTGATAAGGAAACTGAAACCTTGCACACCAACCTGCTTCCTTGGCTGCTTTGGAAAAGAAACAACTCTATTGAGCATCCTGCATATTCATTCACTCTTAATTTATGCATACATGTACTCATTCATCAGTCATATTCTTTAGAATACCAAGACTAGCACTAAAGTATTATATTTTCTTTTTCTATGGATACAAAGTAAACTTTGTGTTTTCAGACATGCAGCAAAGTAGTTGCCAAAACCCTAGAGACAGGAAAATAAAATATAAATGCCAATAAAAGATGTAAAAAAAAACCATTGTTTTGCATGTTTATTTTTGGTGTAATTTAACTTGTATTTACACTTTAAATTAATGGTAAATTCCTATTTGTCCTATTTGTAGTTTCAAAGTAAATTCATTAAAAAATACTAGACTTAATCCTAGGATTTCTTTCTATTTTTCTTTGTTTAAAAACAGGATTATTTGCTCCATTGCCCAGGCTAGAGTGGTGATAGACTGGGCATGGTGGCTCACTGCTCACTGCAGCCTTAGCCTCCCAAGCTCAAGCAATCCTCCTGCCTCAGCCTCCCAAGTAGCTAGTAGGACTACAGACATGCCACTACACCCAGCTAATTTTTGTTTGTTTTTTGTAAACAGGGTCTCACTATGTTGCCCAGGCTGGTCCTAAACTCCTGGCCTCAAGCAGTCCTCCCACCTCAGCCTCCCAAAGCACTGGGATTACAGGCAAGAGCCACTGTATCCAACTCTAACCCTGAAGTTTCTTAAAAATTGTTTATTGTATTTTTTAATGAGGACTTTATTATTTTAGACATTATACAGTTTTAAGGCTACCAAATATTGAGATTCTTTTTCATGCAGAAGCTAAGGTTACCTTTTAAATAATTTAAATGCCTTTTCATTCATTTTATATTGTACTCTCCAGTGTTAGAAACCTCTCTGTGTCATTATTTTCCTTTTTCTGAAAACACCGTAATAGCTTTTTTTTTAAGTTTAGGATTAGTTTCATTTAATAATCTTTTAGCAGGGTGCAGTGGCTTACACATGTGATCCTGACACTTTTGGAGGCTGAGGTGGGTGGGTTGCTTGAGCCTAGGAGTTCGAGGCCAGCCTGGGCAACATGGCGAAACTCCATCTCTACAAAAAATACAAAAAATTAGCCAGGTGTGGTGGCATAAGCCTATAGTTCCAGCTACTCAGAAGGCTGAGGGGAAGGATTACCTTAGCCTAGGGAGGTCAAGGCTACAGAGCTGAGATGGTGCCACTGCACATCAGCCTGGGTGACAAAGACCCTGTCAAAAAAAAAAAGGGGGGGGAAAAAAAAAGAAAAAGAAGGGAGGGGAGGGAAGGAGGGATAAAGGGAGGGAAGGAAAGTGTTTGGGGGAAATTTTTAAATTTCATATTTCTATCCCCCAGAGATCATCTCTGTTAATAGCTTAATACAAATCCTTTCCAATCTTCCTCTGTGTGTATATTTTTAACCAAAATGATATCATAGTATATGCTCCATTCTGTAACCTGCATTATTCTGTTAATAAGCTTTACCTTCAATTTCAGTTTATTTTTGTATTATCTAATACTCATGTTATATTTCTGTTTCCCAAATGATCCCAAAATGTCCTCAAGAGCTGATTTGTTCTTGCCAGTATTCAATCCAGGATCACACATTACATCTAGTTCTTCAGTCCCTCAAGTCTCTTTTATTCTAGCACTGTTCCTTTTTTATGACTTGTTGAGGAAACCAGGACAGATGCCCTATCCATTATCTGACCATCAACATTTGTGTGGTTGATTTGTTAATGGTGGTGTTCAGCTTGTTCCTCTACCTCTTCTATCTCCTGTAATCTCTAAAGAAAGGCTTGATTGATTCAAGACAAACATTTTAGATAGAATCCATTTTAGAGATCACTGTGTGCTTCATGTTGACTCATGTAGAATGCACATGGTACCTGGATAACCTCCCGTCACTGTCTCTAAGGTTGACCTTTGGATTACATTGAAGGCAGTCTGATCTCTCCATTGCCAAAATTTTGTTTTACCTTTAGAGATAGAAAAGAATGAGTGTGGCGTTACGTAGCACTATATATACAAGTATCCAGTTTTCCATTAACCGTTCATATTATGACTTTATTGCCAATTGGTAATCCTTTCCAGAATCAATAATTTCATTAGAGTCCAAGGAATGATGTTTTTCTAATTCTCTCTAATTCTCTTCTTTTATTCGCTGGCACTTTTCTGTAAGAGGGCTTTCTCTCCCAAGCTGGGCGATTAAGTTACTATGAAATACAGTTCTTATTGTAAAGACAGGATAAATGCTACATTTTTTCCCCTTTAATTTCCAATTTTCAACATAAGAAGTGGTTGGTTTTAACAGCTACTTCTAAAGATGACAAATTAATTTTTTGCTGGCTTTCTCATTATTTAGTGTCATGTTGGAATTAGCGATTTCTATGGATTTTCTGTGTTTCCATACACACAATTGTTAGTTTCTTGGTGCTCAACTTATCACAACTTTGACAAGTTATAACCCCTTCCTGTGTCCTTTTAAAAACACCCACATTTATCTTTGAAGCTTTCTTGTTGTTGTTTTTTTTTTTTTTTAATTTTGTTTGTTTGTTTTGTTAATCAATGAGAGCTTGTAACGTTGCTCAGGTTGGCCTTGAACTCATGGCCTTGCCTCCTCAAGCACCAGGACAACTGGCCGGAGCCACCGTGGCCCCAGCTTTCTTGTTTTTTAACACAAAATGATGTGCCATGCTCACCTTCCTGCCCTGAACCTGGAATAAGCCATTTTCCAAGAAGCCTTCTTTTGTCTTGCATTAGTGAAACATGTTAAAGACCACAGTATGTTTGTGACGGGTGTTCTTTACTACGGGGATGACATTTTTTTCTGTCACTTCAGCAAAAAACAAGCAATGAATCAATTTAAATTGTAAGTTTAAGTTGATATTTTCAGTTGAATTTTAGCCTCTAGCATTCGCTTAATTTTTAAAAGTACGTCTCTTTTACATTGGAAAGTTTTTATTTTATAAACATAATTGTTTTATCATATAATTTTTAAAAATTTTTTCTAAATACCAAAATCTACATTACTACAAACATTAACTGAGGGAAATTATATTTCTTTTTACTAATCTATAGGTAATGAGACTGTCCTTTATTTCTTGGGTGTATCAGCTAAAATTTGTTATCTAAAGAATGAAAAAACTTTTGAATTACAAAGACGACATGAGATCTAGTCAAGTTTTATCATTCATGTATTTTTTAATATATGACAAATATCCTATTCCAAAAACACATAGGCTTTATATAGGGAATATGTGTTATTTTGTATAATCCATAGCTTCCTTCCAATTTGTTTTCCCAAACGCTTGTTTTACTTTTATAAAAATCCTAGGCTGGGTGCAATGGCTCATGTCTGTAATCCCAGTACTTTGGGAGGCTGAGGCAAGCGGATCACCTGAGTTCAGGAGTTCGAGACCAGCCTGGCCAACATGGTGAAACCCTGTCTCCTAAAAATACAAAAACTAGCCAGGCTTGGTGGTGCATGCCTGCAATCCCAGCTTCTTGGGAGGCTGAGGCATGAGAATTGCTTAACCCAGGAGGCAGAGGTTGCAGTGAGCCAAGATGGCACCACTGCACTCCAGCCTGGGCGACAGAGCAAGACTCCATCAAAAAAAATTAAAAAAGGCAAAAACAAAAAACACGTCCTTAACGTACACTACCATACACGGTGAGTCTCCAAGATATACTGATCTAGAGCAGTACAGTAAGTGTCCTTAGAACCCTTGGTTCTTTGCCACAGAGTGAGGTATAGTACAAAGGAAAAGTTCTAGAATCAGCAAGACCTGAGTTTGAGTACAGGTATGCAAAAGAATACAGAACAAGTTTCTTAGCCTTGCTGAGCCTCAGTTCCTCATTTGCAAAACAAGGAGGAAAAAAATACCTACTTTACCGGGTTATTTTCAAGACTAAATGAGATCATACGTGTAAAGCATATGTGTGCTAAGCATAGTAAAGGCTTACTCAATGGCAGCTATTAATGTCTCTTACTTCTTATTCCAACCTTGAATATATAAAACTGCTAGAGCCGACCAGGCATGGTGGCTCACACCTGTAATCCCAGCACTTTGGGAGGCTGAGGTGGGCAGATGGCTTGAGTCCAGGAGTTCGAGACCAGCCTGGGCAACATGATGAAACCCCATCTTGACAAAAAATATGAAAAAATTAGCTGGGCATGCTGGCGCACACTTGTAGTCCCAACTACTTGGGAGGCTGAGACAGGAGGATTGCCTAAGCCCAGGATGTCAAACTGCAATGAGCCAGGATCATGCCACTATCCTCCAGCCTGGGTGACAGCAAGACCCTGTCTCAAAATAAATACAAAAGAAAACCTGCTGGAGTTGCATCTCTCCCTTCAATAAAGTATGATACTATATAGCCCCTAATTTTGTTCTCTTTTAGGTTTGGAATACCTTGTAGCAGGACATGAGGATGTAAGAACAGGCAAACTAATTGTGAATATGAAAAGCTTTGTTCAGCACTGGAAACCTTCTCTTGGAAGAAAAGTCATGGATATTTTAAAAAGAGAGTGCAAATAGCATTAAGATGGATAACACATAATGGCACTTCCCTTTGTACAAAACACAAACTTTAGAGCAAGAAAACCTCAAAAAGGAAACTGGAATTTTTTAAAGTGCCAAAATGTATAAAAATGTTCAATGCCTGGGTCTCATCTAACTTATCGCTTCTGGGCCCATGTTTAAATACAGTTTTATTTCATAAAGAGAAATGAAAACCCCTACACTGACATATTTTCTATGGGACTGATTCTGAAACTCTTAAGAATATTTTAATAGCAGCATGACATTTAACAGTAATCCATTAAGGGCAGTACCTCTAACAAGGAACTTCCAGCTTCAGCTACCTTATTTACATTTGATGCTACTTAAGGTAATGAATGAGGTTTTAAGGAATCCCCAACCCTGCTATCGGAAAATGTAAAAAAGAACCTTCTTTTGTGTGTTATGCATGAACTTTGGTCTGTAGGTGTTAAATGGAACCTCTCCATGTGTATATAGTGTTTCCTTGTATAAAGCACTTTACTACCTATTACTTGTGTTATGAACGTTTGGAGGCTGCTGTTGACAGAAAAGGGTGTATGAGGAAGCCTGCGGTAGCAGAAGGGCTGGCACGTGTGGACAAAAGTGACCATAGGAAGCAAGCTGAGCTATTTAACTCTGAATACTTGGAGAAACTAGGTGAAGATGTGACCAGCAGGGAGAATATGTATGCATGAAGTCTCAGCTTTGAGCTGGAGGCTAGATTCCAAGATGACAGCCATGAGGAAACTTTGTAAAAAACTAAACAAGAAAAGACTTTAAAATAAGAGAAAGAAATCATAAATGTAGACCTATCCTTGGCTAAAGGGGAAATGGACTTTAAATTTTAAAAAGCTCATTTGCAATGCACTTGAATACACTTCAAAAATTATTGTAGACACAGAATTTGTTATATTTTTGTGCTTAGTATTTAAACCTGAATATTGAAACAGTTTTCTTCCTTGTCTTTCTTAACAGTAATAGCCATTATATTTACCTGTTTTTAAACACAGTGTGATAGTCAACAAATCACAGTTTTTCATTATTACTCATGTTCTGTACCCATGCATAACCACTATACATAGTTTCTTTTGTACTTGAATATACAAAACATGAACACAGTGCCATATGAATCATTTCACATACAGATTTTTTTTCCCTGAAGTCCTGTGGACTTGCAAAAATATATATATATTGCTTTGTTAATTTGTTTTTATATTTCATATATGGAATAAAGGAACATGATCTCCTGCTTTCTGTCTCATTTATTAACTCTGAATGATGCTAAAGATTATCGTCTCATAATGAGGGAACTTAAATCTAATTCATTAAGAAAATAAAACAAGACCCTGGTATTTTCACTCTGTTACTTCAGGATTTTGGAATGAAGTGGAAGCTAACTCAGATGAATTTATTTTCTATAGCCTTGGACACAAACTTTTTTCAGCAGATACCTTGTGATTTTTGTATTACATTAATTTTAACTAATTTAAAAAGCAATCAATGTTCATTGTTGAAAACACAGGAAAAGTATAATGGGAAAAATATTTATACTCCAGCCATCCTGGGATAAGAGCCATTGCTCTGGTGTCTATAATGTAGACTGTTTTCTGTGCATACATATATACATTTTATATAATTGGAATTATACTAAACATAACCTTATAAAATTTGCTTTTTTACCTGTAGAATGTCTCTTAGCTTCTTACCTATCCTATCTTATCCTGGTAGATGGACCAGTATCTAGTATGGTTAACATTTAGAAGCAACTTATAAAACATGTTGGTAAGTATAGCATACCAAGAAAAATATTTTACATACTTCAGATACAGGATTTTCCATTCACTTTGTTTAAAACAACAAATACCCACCTTGAGTAGAAATTTAAAAAAAAAAAAGAAGTTCATAAAACATTAGCTCCCACCCCAAAAACACATTTATAATATATATAGTGTTTTTAAAGTTCTGAAAGAGGGCCGCACAGTGGCTCACACCTGCAATTATAGCACTTTTAGAGGCTGAGATGGGAGGATTCGTAAGGCCAGGAGTTTGAGACCAGCCTGGGCAATGTAGTGAGACCCCCATCTCTTAGAAAAAAAATTAGCCAGGCGTGTGGTACACACCTGTAGTTTCAGCTACTCAGGAGGGTGAGGTAGGAGGATGTCTAGGGCATGAGATTTCAAGGTTACAGTGAATTCAAGGTTACAGTGAGCCATGATCATGTCACTATTCCAACCTGGGTAACTGAATAAGACCCTGTCTCAAATACATAAATAAAAGTTCTGAAAGAGAGACAGATTAGAATAGTATTTGACCCTGTTTGGCAAAGAAGGAGGGAGATTTTTTTTTTTCATATTTTACATACATTTGTATTGCTTGACTTTTTCACTAATCGTGTACTACTTTGTAATTTATTATTATTTTTTTGAGATGGAGTCTCACTCTGTCACCCAGGCTGGAGTGCAGTGGTAAGATCTCAGCTTATTGCAACCTCTGCCTCCTGGGTTCAAGCAATTCTCCTGCCTCAGCCACCTGAGTACTTGGGACTATAGGTGCCACCACCACATGCAGCTAATTTTTGTATTTTTAGTAGAGACAGGGTTGTGTCATGTTGGCCAGGCTGGCCTTGAACTCCTGACCTCAGATATTCCATCTGCCTCAGCCTCCCAAAGTTCTAGGATTACAGGCGTGAGCCACTGTGCCCAGCTTGTAGTTTATTTTTTAAAATAAAATTTAACCAATTGTTTTTAAAGTATGTATTTAAAGTACTAAGGCAACACAGTCAAATAAGACTTCCATTTTAACCTATGTTTTAAAATGAGAACTAAAAGTTTAATTCTGTCTAGTTTACCAAATTGTTGGGTCCCAATGTCTTCCCCGTCCTCTTTGACTAGAATCTGCTTCCTTCATTGCTCTTTCAAGTACCTTTTCTGGCAACATTAAAAAACATAGGTTACTATTAGAACTATTTCTTAAGGTCTTGATTCTCAAATCACTTTCAGCCTTCCAGTGCAGTTTTAAATTTCCTATGAGCGTCATTTGGCTTCCAAGGTGGTTAAAAAAAAAAAAAAAAAGGAAAAGGAAAAGACACTTTGTGTTCCCCATTTTGTAAATGTAAAGAAAATAGAGCTGACCCCCTCTTGACCCCATTCCCATCATCCCATCATTCCAACATCCCAACATCCCATCATCCCATCATCCCATCATCCCAACATCCCAACATCCCAACATCCCATCATCCCAACATCCCATCATCCCAACATCCCATCATCCCAACATCCCATCATCCCATCATCCCATCATCCCAACATCCCAACATCCCAACATCCCATCATCCCAACATCCCATCATCCCAACATCCCAACATCCCAACATCCCATCATCCCATCATCCCATCATCCCAACATCCCAACATCCCAACATCCCATCATCCCAACATCCCATCATCCCATCATCCCATACTGCCTTCCTGCTACATGCACTTTCTCCTCCTTAACGTCTTTCAAAATAACCACCTCGGTACTAAGGCAACACAGTCAAATAAGACTTCCATCTATGGCTTCATAGGAACCTGAACACTTCCTTTGAGAGCCGCTGGGAAAGTCTCTGCCCCTGGACCTTTACTCTGTGTGCCCTGGGCTTTATTAGTCAGCACTGAGTTTCGTAACTGCCACATACCTATCCGTGCGATTTGCCCGAGGTCAACACAGTCCTGCCCTCTTCTTACATCATTTTCCCTGTAGAGGAATGTTGCTAATATTTAGTATTTGATGCAATGGAAATTCTCAATAATAGGATAATCTTTTAATAGTGTCTTCTAAATGAGGTCAAATCTGTGGGGATGTGACCATGAGCCAAACAGCAGTGTCCATCTGGCTATGTTAAACAGAGAGCAAGGACTATTATGGGTAAACATAGTTCTTGGGGACATGTCGGGTTCTTGCAAAACAAATCCTTTTCTAAATGATCTGAGACTTACCAATTCTGAAGGGTGGGGAAAAGAACCTTGAAAATGTCTCGTGCTGGCTGTCCCTCTGCCGCTCCCCTGGAATGCCTGAGAACAAGAATGAGCACCGCCTGGCCTGCTGAGTTTTGTGAGGGGTCCCAGGACTGAATCGCTTTTGTGCTCATTGTTCCAATGATAAGCAGTCCCTGAACCTAACTTTATCAAAGGGCCAACTTCACATCTTATTTCCCACAGTTTGGAAGGAAAATATGAATAACCTCAATTTTGCAAGAGAGATTGGTATGATAAAAATGGAATAGAAGCAAAAGGGTGCACCTCAAACGACTGACACTTTCTTTTTTTAAGTCTCTCAGAGAATGATTTTTCTGAAAATACTTTTTAAAAAATGATGCCCTAGTCCCTGCGTTCCAACACTTTCACCAAAGAAATGTAAACTTGTCTCTACTTTTTGAGGACTGCTGATTGTGTTGGAAACATGCAATTTTTTAGATGACAGATTCCTAAATTTATTATTAGTCAGTTTGTATGTGTGAATAACTAAAAAAGCAGAATGTTAGTCACAAGAAAGAAAGAAATATGCACTGGGCCAAACAGAGATTTCCAGAAGGTGAGATGTGTGTTCCACTAAGAGAGGGTTTTGCCTGGGTGTGGTGGCTCACTCCAGTAATGCCAATACTTGGTGAGGCCAAGGTGGGCAGATAACTTGAGCCCAAGAGTTTGAGACCAGCCTCTGCAAGATAGGAGGACCTCATCTCCACAAAAACTACAAACAATTAGCTGGACGTGGTGGCACACACCTGTAATTCCAGCTACCCAGGAAGCTGAGGAGGGAGGACCACTTGAGCCTGGGAGATCAAGGCTGTGATTGCACCACTGCACTCCAGCCTGGGCTACAGAGTGAGACCCTGTCTCAAAAAAAAAAAAAAAAAAGAAGAAGAAGAGAGTTTTGGTAGATGCTGAATACATTTCTAGTTTCTTAGCATGTCACAGGTAGAGGAACCATGTTCCAAAGTGTGATCATTAGTAATGAATTTATTATTAAATCCAAGAATATCCAAGATTTACTAGAAATGATTAAATCATAGTGTGCCTATGTGACCAGGAGAGAACAGCAGCCAGACAAGGAACCTGTTTCCCAGAAAGAAAAACAACCACTGTTAGCAGATTTTCACAGTATCAGTTAAATAGTCTGCCCAGAAACTCCCTGGATGCCTCCTCAGCTAGGACACTGCCAAAGATTTCAAACTTGGTGAATAAAAATAATCCCAGCACTTTGGGAGGCCAAGGTGGAAGGGTTGCTTGAGCTCAGGAGTTTGAGACCAGCCTGGGCAATACAGTGAGACCATGTCTCTCCAAAAAATAAAAGAATTTAGAACAAAAAAAAAGAATTTGCAGGGCATGGTGGTGTGTGCCTATAGTCCCAGGTACTCAGGAAGCTGAGGCAAAGGATCACTTGAGGTCAGGAGGTCAAGGCTGCAGTGAGCCATGATCTTGCCACCATACTCCAGCCTGGGCAACAGAGCAAGACATTGTCTCAAAAAGAAAAAGATAATATCGATGTATAAATGAGAGCCAGCAGTAATGAAGAGTTTACTACATGTGAGGCACTTTTCTTCGTGCTTTATAGGTGTTATCCCCATTTTATGCTCCTAAGCACCTCTGAGGTGCAGGCTATTATTATTCCCATTTCTCAGATGAAGAAACAGAGGCACAGAGAGTCCAACTAAATTGTTCAAGGACAGTCAGATAATAATTGTGAAGCCTGAATTTGAACCCATGCATTCTAACTCACAGTGTCCATATTTCAGTCCCTAAAAGGTGATGCCAGCTGCGCCATTTGCAATCATGGCTGTTTCTTTGGTTGAGGGAGGAGAACTGCAGTCAGAATTTCTTCTGGGTTTTTCGTCACACTCCAAATTGTAATGTGTTCCGTCATCGCACTCTGCAGCTGCATCTTCTACTCTTTCCTCTGGTTACAGCACCACTAGAGTAATGCTGCCTAATATCATTTATATTAAGAGGAAATGGAAATGGTAAGAGTCCTTTTTTTAAAAAAAAAAATTGTTTTTGAGACAAGGTCTCACTCTGTCACACAGGCTGGAGTGTGGTGGCATGATAACAGCTCACCGCAGCCTCAACCTCCTGGGCTCGAGCAATCCCCTTGCCTCAGCCTCCTGAGTAGCTTGTGGTCCCAGCTGGAGTGCGCCACCACCCCCAGCTGATTTTCTATTAATTATTTGTAGAGATTGGGTTCTGGCCATGTTGCCCAGGCTGGCCTCAAGCGATCCTCCTGCCTCAGACTCCCAAAGTGCTAGGATTACAGGCGTCAGCCACTGCCTGGCAAGTCTCTTCTTTCCCTTTGCCCTTTCCCTCTTGGTATGGTTTTCTGAGGTCCATTTTGGCAGAAGATCCACTTTTGATGTATCAGTAATGATCCTGAATGAGTAACTATGAAATTCAATAGCATTCAAATCAGTCCTGTCAGCTCTGACCTTTGCTATATGGAGAAATTCTGCTTGCAAGATGAATGAGAAGGAATTACACCAGAGAGAGACAAGGAAATAAGAAAAAATAGAGAATGTAGGCACTTTGTCAACCAAGGGGAGGGAGAAAAGAGCAGAAAACAAAAGATAATGATATAAGAGAATCAAGGCAAGCAGCAGCTACAAAAAAGTCAGTTTGCAGGAGGTAGAGGCTGCAGTGAGCTGAGATGACAGCATTGCACTCTAGCTTGGGCAACAGAGCAAAACTCCGTCTCAAATAAAAAAAGGTGGGGGCAGTTTGTTCTAGTAAGAACATGCGAAATGTTTCAAGGTAGAATATATTCAGTTAATCAATTCTTCCACTGTTAGACACCACGATTTATGTAAGGTATTTCTGAATATTTATTACAAAAGTTTTTCATCTAACTCTCTTGCTGTTAGTTGTGTTTGAAGAGCCAGAAAAGCTACAGAAGATATAATACAGAAACCATATAATACAGAAAAGCTACAGAAGAAAGAATACAGAAACCATAGGCAATGGTAACTAGAAAACTAGGGAAACCCATTACTTTTATCATATACTAAAAAAAAATTTTTTTTTGAGATGCAGTCTTGCTCTGTTGCCTAGGCTGGAGTACAGTGATGCGATCTTAGCTTACCGCAACCTCTGCCTCCCAGGCTCAAGTGATTCTCATGCCTCAGCTGAGACTCCCAAGTAGCTGAGACTACAAGCAAGTGCCACTGTACCTAGATAATTTTTGTATTTTTAGTAGAGATGGGGATTCACCATGTTGGCCAGGCTGGTCTCGAACTCCTGGCCTCAAGTGATCCACCAGCCTTGGCCTCCCAAAGTGCTGGGATTACAGGTATGATCCATGTACCTGGCCTGAAACTGAATTTTTAATTTACCCTTTATAGGGTAACTGGTCAACAAAATATTGAATATTGGTAAGCACTGCCAAAAGTTGTTTTCAACATACATGCTCATGACAGTAATGGTTCTCACTTTTGTCTTTATTATGTGCCAGGTTCCATGCCAAACCTCACATGGATGTTCTTTTTGGACCTCACATAATGGCCCTATAAATATTATCAGGCCAAACCTGAGGACCAGAGTGGCCAGATAACTCACCCAAGGTCACAAAGCTGGTAGGAGGCGAAGCTAGGATTTGAACCCTGATTTACCTGCCTTTAGAAGCAGTATTTTTCACTTCCGTACTCCACTGAAGCCTTTAAATCAATGTCTCAAATGCATAAAAACTGGCAGACAGCTTGTTTTCCACGCACAGACCCAGGCCTCTACCTCAGAGAGTCTCTTTCCAAAGGTCTAGGTGGGGCTCGGAGAGGAACATTTTCTTTTTTTTGTTGAAATGGATTTTTGTTCTGTTGCCCAGGCTGGAGTGCAATGGCGCGATCTCGGCTCATTGCAACCTCTGCCCCTCAGGTACAAGTGATTCGCCTGCCTCGGCCTTCCAAGTAACTGGGATTACAGGTGCACACCACCACGCCCAGCTATTTTTTGTATTTTTAGTAGAGATGGGGTTTCACCCTACTGGCCAGGCTGGTCTCCAACTCCAGACCTCAGGTGATCCACCTGCTTTGGCCTCCCAAAGTTCTGGGATTACAGGAGTGAGCCACTATGCCTGGCTGAAGGAAGAGCATTTTCTTTCTTTTTTTTTTTGAGATAGAGTCTCGTTCTGTCCCCAGGCTGGAGTGCAGTGGCGCAATCTCAGCTCACTGCAACCTTCGCCTCCCAGGTTCAGGTAATTCTCCTGCCTCAGCCTCCCGAGTAGCTGGGATTACACCCAGCTAATTTTTGTATTTTTTAGTAGAGACAGCGTTTCACCATGTTGGCCAGGATTGTCTCAATCTCTTGACCTCATGATCCACCCACCTCAGCCTCCCAAAGTGCTGGATTACAGGCGTGAGCCACTGCTCCTGGCCAAAGGAAGAGCATTTTCATAAGCACCAGCAGTAACTCAGACTGAGGTGGTCTGTGGGCGAGACCGAGAAGCACTGCCCTGGACGCTTTTATACAACAGTCTCGACAAACCTGCATGGACAGAAATCTACTTGGCCTTTGTCACAAATGCTATTTTCTAAATAACAGAATCATTAGTCCTATTATGGTTACCCAAAAACTAAGATGGTGGAAAAAGGGAATGGAAAGGACCTCACGTAATAGCCCTGTAAAGTCAGTAAGAGAGATTCCTTATGATCAGTCAGAAAGGAGATTCTTCCAACAGTTACTACGTACCCTTACTTCCTACCCTGGCCTTCACAGACCTGTGAAATAGCTAAATTCATCTTTGCTATCTCTACCCCTCAATCTGCTTTGGACAATGTCTCCCCAGCTGCCGGTCGTCTTCATTACTGCACGGAGTCCACACCAAGATGCTAGACAACACTCTCAACTCCCAACTTTCCCTCCAGCCTCAGTCCGCTTACTTATCAAGATGTTACCCTTGACCAAGAGATTGATAGGTTAATAAGATAAAAGAAACCATTCTAATGCAATACTTTCCCATTTTCCCACTTCCCAATTCTCTCCTAACGAAATACATTCGTGACCCAAAGATGCCAGGCGTGTCTGCAGAAAACTTTTTTTTTTTTGAGACAGAGCCTCACTCTGTCACCCAGACTGGAGTGCTGTGGCGCGATCTCGGCTCTCCGCAACCTCCACCTCCCGGGTTCAAGTGGTTCTCCTGCCTCAGCCTCCTGAGTAGCTGGGATTACAGGCACACGCCACCATGCTTGGCTAAGTTTGTATTTTTAGTAGAGACGGGGTTTCACAATATTGGTCAGGCTGGTCTCAAACTCCTGACCTCGTGATCTGCCTGCATCAGCCTCGCAAAGTGCTGGGGTTACAGGTGTGAGCCACTGCATCTGGCCAGACAACTTTTTTTTTTTTCTTTGAAACAGTCTTACTCTGTCACCCAGTCTGGAGTGCAGTGAAGCAACCTCAGCTCACTGCAACCTCCGCCCCCTGGGTTCAAGCAATTCTCGTACCTCAGCCTCCCAAGTAGCTGGTATTACAGGCACCTGCCACCACGCCTGGCTAATTTTTATATTTTTAGTAGAGACAGAGTTTCACCATGTTGGCCAGGCTGATCTCCACCTCCTGACCTCAGGTGATCCGCCCCGCTTGGCCTCCCAAAGTGTGAGGATTGCAGGCATGAGCCACCGTGCCCAGACTGCAGAAAACTTTTAATGAGTGATTCTAATTGTGGGTATTTCAGGCACTGGTGGCAGCCCAGTGGGGGAGATATTTTTGGTCAGATGCGTCTTTTGACTCCTCATAAATCAGGCTGCCTAGACAGCTTCCTAATTTTCCTTTAGGCAGTGCCAGTCCTGGGAACACACTCCATTGTACACCCTCAGAGGCTTGAGAAGCAAGGAGAAAGGTGGACAGGAAGTAACATCAAGAAAGGAAAACATGGAGGGCGGCTTAACTTACCCTCTCTCAGAAATGTAGATTCAAGCCACAAACAAAATAAGAGAAATCCACACGGACTCCACACTTGTCCTTCCCTTTCCCATGAATGAGAAATAAAATAAAATCCAGGATAGCACTTTTTTTTTTTTGTTACATATGGGGAGAAAAACCAAGGAGACATATACAGCTTGCCCCACAGCAAAAAAGAATTCCTTAACATCAGAAACGCTCTTCTGCACCAACACTCTCTTATACATGGAGACTTGCTGGGCAGTGACCTTCAGTGCCCTAGAGAGCTTTTCATACCAACTGAGAATACACAACTGGATATTTTTATCCACATGTTCTCTGCCTCTCTGATAAAATGTTAAACTAATCAGTTGGAAGCAAAAATACAGTGAATGCATTTTTTCAAATAATATAAGTATACTTAATTTGCATGCCCCCACATTTTGTAGGTTTCACGAAATGCTTCAGAAGAGAAGACTAAGTTTAGGAACAACCTGCCCCTCCAAGTTTCCACTTGCTCCCAGATATTATCCTACCAGAACTGGCTAAAGGCTCTCTGAGAAGTAGTGTTTAAAGCTTCATGTTGGTCAGGCTGGTGACTCATGTCTATATCCCAGCACTTTGGGAGGCTGAGGCAGGAGGATCCCTTGACCTTGGGAGTTCAAAACCAGCCTGGGCAACATGGGGAGATCCCATTTCTACCAAAAATTTAAAAATTAGCCGGGCATGGTGCCACACACCTATGGTCCCAGCTACTTGGGAGGTTGAGGTAACAGGATCGCTTGAGTCCTGGAGATCGTGGCTGCAGTGAACCTTGATCACGAACTTTGGATCCTGCCCATAATCAGCCTGGGCAACAGCGTGAGCCCCCGTCTCAAAAAAATAAAAATAAAAGTTGACTTTTCAGGATTCAATAGCTTTATGAAATGTCTTCTCCTTTTGTAAACACAAAATAACACACATGTTAAAAAAAAAACAATAAATGCCTTACAACATGAAGAGTAATTTGTAATCTTCATAAATGAATAAATAAATTTATAATTTATCAACTTTTTTTGAGACAGGGTCTTGCTCTATCATCTAGACAGGAGCGACATGGTGAGATCATAGCTCACTGCAGCCTTGACCTCCTGTGGCTCAAGTGATCCTCCCACCTCAGCCTCCCAAGTAACTGGGACTACAGACATTCGCTGCCATGCCTGGATCCATTTTTGTTTTTGTTTTTTTTCTTTTTTTTTTTTAGAAGAGACAGATTCTCCCTATGTTGCCTAAACTTAATCTATAAATTTTTGTGGCAATAAATAGATGCTTTTGCTTTCTGACTTTCCCACTGCATAGATAGTTCATTATGTAAATTCCTTACTGAACTGACATGATTTAAAGAAAGATAGGGTTGGGATCAGCATTTTCAGAGGGTGGAACACCATCACAATCATCATCTTAAGTCATCCTCAGAACAATCTTTGAAGTAGGGATTATTATATCATTTCACAGATGAGGACCTCCAGATGAAGGGGAGTAAGGTAACTTGCCCTAGGCCAGACAGCTAGCAAACTAGCAGAGCCAACACCTATAGGTGCTAAGTTAATGGATGAACCTATAGGTGCTAAATTAATGAATGAAGATCTACAATCCGGCCGGGTGCGGTGGCTCAAGCCTGTAATCCCAGCACTTTGGGAGGCCGAGTCGGGTGGATCACGAGGTCAAGAGATCGAGACCATCCTGGTCAACATGGTGAAACCCCGTCTCTACTAAAAACACAAAAAATTAGCTGGGCATGGTGGCGCATTCCTGTAATCCCAGCTACTCAGGAGGTTGAGGCAGGAGAATTGCCTGAACCCAGGAGGCGGAGGTTGCGGTGAGCCGAGATCGTGCCATTGCACTCCAGCCTGTGCAATGGGTAACAAGAGTGAAACTCCGTCTCAGAAAAAAAAAAAAAAAAAGAAGATCTACATGCAACAGCATTATGTCTGCTTGATTCCAAACCCTATGCTCCTGCAACTACATCAGCCACTTTAAAGCTCTGAGCTCCCTTCACAGCATCATTTGTTGGATGGTAGATCTCCATTTGTTAGTTTACACCTATTTCTTCTCAGCCTCCTGTGTGATAGGTCCAGTTCTAGGTTCTGGAGATGTAGCAGCTCACGACACCTAATCCCTACTCTGTATTCTACACTCTCCATTCTAGTGGGGGAGGTCCTTCAGAAGATCATTCTAATAATCCCTGCTCTTTCTCCATTGTACGGCTTCTTTATCGAGCACTCAATGCCCTAAATGGATTCAGAGAAGTATTTTGTTTCCATCACTAAAGGGAAAATTCAATACAAGAGACCCCAACATCTTGATTGTATTGAATACTGTTTTCCCCCCAGCTGACTTGAAAGCAATAAATGACTAAATCCTCCAGAGTAGAAAACTGTTATAACTGGATAATGGCCACAAGGCAGGAGTTTCTGAGTTTTACTTAATGCCCAAGGGGGAAGCCGCAGAATTCTTCCTCCACCACCCTTTACCAAGCTGACAAGGTCCTGCTCTGTGCTGTGCTCATTAATTTTCCTGTTAGCTTTAAAGATTTACAATAACTCCTGTCTGCCCCCCATGTGAGAAAAAGTCAGGGATCCCCGCCTGCCTAAGCCACGGAGTACTGGCTTGCTCTGTCCCCCACAAGCCTGCTGGGGGCTCCTCGACTCCTGTCATGGTAGCTTGGGAAGATTCACTTGCCACTGTGAGAAATAACAGTAACCAGAAAAGAAAAAATAAATAAATTCTAGGCATTCTTTCAAGACTTTGAGAAGTTCCGGCACATTCCAGCTACAAAGGAATTCCAGTCTCTCCACTCATGTCAAAGCTCCAGCCCCATGCATGTGTGCTTTGCACATTTAATAGACCAGAGCCTAGTAATTAACTCTATAAATTCTCTCCCTGGCGTATTTGTCATGAACTACATGCTGTTTCTATAGGAAGGTCAACCTGGGATTTAGTGAGTCTCAGGCTTTGGGCAGTGACAGATTTCAAAGGTTTGAAGCTTCTCAACATTAAGCATTGCTATCCCAGAGCTAGGAGCCAATCATCTGTGGCCTGGAGAGTTTGCTGAAGATTTAATTCCTTAAGCTTAGGAAATTCACATCCATAACTACTTATGGTTGTTGTAAAGAGAAGTCTTCACTCCTTTCGCAGTCCAGAAAGCCAAATGTTTTTGTGTCTTTTCTAGGTCCAAGGGCATCCTCCAAATCACCCCGTTTGAGCCTCTCTTGTAAATCTCAAACTCACCTATAATTCCATTTAAGAAGGCTCACTTTCTGCTTACCTCCTAACTCTTCTTTGCCTATTTTTTTTTTTTTTTTTTGAAACAGAGTCTTACACTGTCACCCGGGCTGGAGTGCAATGGCGCGATCTTGGCTCACTGCAACCTCTGCCTCCTGGATTCAAGCGAATTCTCCTGCCTCAGCGTCCCGAGTAGCTGAGATTACAGACAAACACCACCATACCGGGCTAGTTTTTTGTAATTTTAGTAGAGATGGGGTTTCACTATGTTGGCCAGACTGCTCGCAAATTGCTGACTTCCTGATGCGCCCGCCTCAGCCTCCCAAAGTGCTGGGATTACAGGCATGAGCCACCACATCCGTCATCTATTTCTTCCTCTATAAAGGAAGGAAGGGCCAGACACGGTGGCTTATACCTACAATTTCAGCACTTTGGGAGACTGAGGCAGGAGGCTTGCTTGAACCCAGAAGTTTGAGACCACCCTAGGCAATCTCTAAAAAAAATAAAATAAAAATTAAGCCAGGCATGATGGCTCACACCTGTAATCCCAATACTTTGGGAGGCCAAGGCAGGCAGATCACCTGAGGTCAGGAGTTCAAGATCAGCCTGGCCAACATGGTGAAACCCTGTCTCTACTAAAAATTCAAAAATTAGCCCAGCGTAGTGGCACATGCATATTTAATTCCAGCTACTTGGGAGGCTGAGGCAGAAGAATCACTTGAATCCAGGAGGCAGAGGTTGCAGTGAGCCCAGATCACACCATTGCACTCCAGCCTGGGAAATAGAGCGAGACTCCATCTCAAAGAAAAAAATTAGTCAAGCGTGATGGTGCATGTCTACAGCCCCAGCTACTCTGGAGACTGAGGTAGGAGGATCCCTTGAGCCCAGGAGTCTTTGAGGTTGCAGTGAGCTATGATCATGCCACTGCACTCCAGTCTGGATGACAGAGTGAGACCCTGTCTCTAAAATAATAACAATAATAATGAAGGAAGGGAGAAGAATAAAAAGACCAACAAAAGAGGTTGCTTCAAGTTTTCTTAAGGGCAAGAGAAAAAAAAAAAAAACCATCATTAAGAAGTGTTCCTGAGGCTAGGCACAGTGGCTCACACCTGTAATCCCTGCACTTTGGGAGGTCGAGGCGGGTGGATCACCTGAGGCCAGGGGTTCGAGACCAGCCTGATCAATGTGGTGAAAACCTGTCTTTAAAAAAAATAAATAAATAAAAATATATTTTAAAAAAAGAAGATGACAAAGTGTCTCTGAGGCCAGACATGGTGGCTTACACCTGTAATCTCAGCAGCTTGGGAGGTTGAGGTGGGAGGATCACTTAAAGCCGGGAGTTTGAGACCAGCCTGAGCAATATAGTGAGGCTCTCTTTATTTATTTATTTATTTATTTTTGAGACCTGGTCTCACTCTGTTGCCCAGGCTGGAGTGCAGTGGCACCATCTCGGCTCACTGTGACCTCTGCCTTCCAGGTTCAAGTGATTCTCCTGCCTCAGCCTTTCAAGTAGCTGGGATTACAGGCATGCACCACCACACCCAGCTAATATTTTGTATTTTAGTAGAGACAGGGTATCACCATGTTGGCCAGCCTGACCACAAACTCCTGACCTCAAGTGATCTGCCTGCCTCGGCCTCCCAAAATGTTGGGATTACAGGTGTGTAATACCATGCCCAGTCAAGACTCTGTCTTAAATAAATAAGCAAGCTGGGTGGTGGCATGCACCTGTAGTCCCAGCTACTGGGGAGGCTGAGGTGGGAGGATGGCATGAGGCCCGGTGCTTGAAGCTGCAATGAGCAGTGACAGCATCACTGCACTTCAGCCTGGGCAACAGAGGGAGACTCCAGGAGGAGGAGGAGAAAGGGCAGGAGGAGGAAGAAGGGAAGGGGAAAGAGAAGAAAGAAAAAGAAAAAAGGGTGGGAGGAGGTGGGAGGAGAAGGAGGAGGAGGAGGAGGAGGAGGGAAAAGGAGAAGGCGGAGGACAGAACAGAAGAAGAGAGATGAAAGAAGTAGTGTCCCTGAGCATCTTAAACTGGTGCAAACTGAGGCTACTGTTCCTAGGAGTCCAGAGTGCTGACCTTGCTAACATGGCAGGGATCATCACTACTCTCTACAAAGAGAAGCCATTCCTTTCTGGCACCACAGATTTAGCACTTAATTCCTTCCATATTCAATGCAAGTGTCCTCATGCCAATAGTTTGGAATGGAAAAACTAAGGGGTGGAAGAGGAGAAAAGACTAATACAATTCAAACACCAGCCAAGAGAGGTCTGACTGGGGAGATAAGGCAAGAAAGCACTCATGTAGTACCCTGGGAGAAACGCTGTCAGTAAGTTACAAGTCAGTGCTGAGGAAGCCCCAAATGAGGCTGTGGAAGGCATTCTAGAGAAGGCGATCTGAACTAGGTCTAGCATCAGCGTCCCAGGTTTGAATCTCACTAGGTAAGGGGGACAGAGTTCCCTGTTGTGGTTTATAACAACGGTGAAACAGACACCCAGACTCCCCTGCTATCCAAATCCTGTTGTCACTGAGGTCTGCTTTATATGAGTTATCTTCACAATTTGATGGTAACCTCTGAGGCAGGTGCTATTATTATTATTCCCATTATACACATGAGGAGTGGAAGCTCAAGAAGTAGGCTGTCATATCACTGTTAGTAAGTGACCCGTCCAAAGTGCAAGCCCAGGTACGCGCCCCAGAGTCAGTGCCCTCAGTCATCACACTGAAACACCTCTTCCTGAGTGCACGCTTCCTCGGTCCGCAGAGGCAGCTAATGGCCCTGGCTCCCCCTGGATCTCTCTCTTCCCTCTGGATCATTTGCTGGAATGCTTTGGGAATTGAGGCCTGAGACAATGCACTGGGTTAGGAGCTGTAGGTCACTCCCTACAGCAGCAGTTCCCAACCTTTTTGGCAACAGGGACTGGTTTCATAGAAGATAATTTTTCCACAGACACAGGGCAGGGGTGTGTGTGGGGCAGTGGGTTGGTGTTGGTTTTGGGATGATTCAAGTGCATCACATTTCTTGTGCATGTTATTTCTATTACTATTGCATTGTAATATGTGATGGAATAATTATATAACGCACTGTAATGTAGACTCAGTGGGCGCTCTGAGCTTGTTTTCCTGCAACTAGATGGTTCCATCTGGAGGTGATGGATACTGTGACAGATCATCAGGCATTAGATCCTCATAAGGAGCAGGCAACCTGGATCCCTCACATGCGCAGTTCACAGCAGGGTTCACACTCCTATGAGAATCTAACACACCACTGATCTAACAGGAGGCGGAGCTCAGGCATTAATGCAAGCGATTGGGAGTGGCCTTAAATACAGAAGCAGTTTAGCCTGCTTGCTGCCACTTACTTCCCGCTGTGTGGTCTGGTTCCTAATGAGGGTTGGGGCCGCCTGCCCTAAAGCTAGTCACCATCAGCAACAGAAGTTTATCATCCCCATTCTCTTCTTTCTTCCTGCTAAGGCTGAGAAAGGTGAGTGCCCTTCAATCTTAAAAAAAAAAAAATTCACTGACTGTAGGAAATGCTGTCACCATGGTCCTGTTACCTGATAGTAAGCCCTATAGAAGAGGTCTGGGTGGATCTGTGGTACTCCAGTTGCCTGAAAAGGAAACCAAGGATTAGGAGAACAGCCAGAAGGTAACAATGTGCAATTATATAATTGCTGTTGTGTATAGTCTCTTCTCTTCCTTCATACTGCGCTAGCTCTTTGAGGGAGAGGTCCCATTTGCTTTGTTCACATTGCACCCAGGCATAGCACATTCCTGGCATATGATAGGTGCTCAAACAATTGGTTAAATGAATAATTAGATGATGCCTTCAGATTACAAAAGAATGGCCAACTATTCTTTATGCACTAATTTAACAAACATTTACCGAAAAGCTCCTAAAAAAAAAAAAAAAAAAAACCACAGCGGGGCCGGCCGGGCGCGGTGGCTCACGCCTGTAATCCCAGCACTTTGGGAGGCCAAGGCGGGTGCATCACAAGGTCAACAGATCGAGACCATCCTGGTTAACATGGTGAAACCCCGTCTCTACTAAAAATACAAAAAAAAAATTAGCTGGGCATGGTGGCTCGTGCCTGTAATCCCAGATACTTGGGAGGCTGAGGCAGGAGAATTGCCTGAACCCAGGAGGTGGAGGTTGCGGTGAGCTGAGAATGCACTATTGCACTCCAGCCTGAGTAACAAGAGCGAAACTCCGTCTCAGAAAAACACAAAACCACAGCATAATGGAGCAGTTATGAACATGAAGTTTATAGCCATATTACTTGGGTTCAAACACTGGCTCTGTCACTTACCAATTGTGTGATGCTGGGCTAGCCAACTAAGCTTTCCATATTTTAGCATCCCAGTCTCTAAGTGGAGAAGATACTAGCACCTATCTCACAGGGTTGTCGTGAAGATGAAGAGGATGAATACAGGTAAAGTATTTAGAACAGTGCTGACACATAATCCATAGTAGATGTTTGCTACAGTGATGATAATGACATGCCAGGCTGGTCAGGACACTGGGGACACAAGGGTAAAGAAGTCAGATAAGTCCCTACATGCATATAACTTAGATTCTAGTAAGAGAAACAAACAATCAACCTACAAACAAAATTTCAAAGAGTTGTAAACACTGAGAAGGAAATGATGCTTCCTTGCTGTTGAGAAACCCACACTGAAATGGAGTTTATCACACAGTGTTTATTAAAGAGCGTCAATGTCAGTGGAGAGGAGGAGGAGGCACTGGAAGTGGGCAGAGAGAGGTGAGCTGCAAAGCATGCCCTGTGATGGGCCCAGCCAACCCCAGGAGGAACGCAGAAGTAGAATGACCCTTCAGGGTCATCTCAAGTTGACCTGAGGCAGACAGGCCTTCAGATATCCCACTGGATGCCGACCATCCTAGGATTGGGGCATGGCATTGGGAAAGCTCTCTGCAGCTGAAGCAATTCCTGCAGGGGCTGAGAGCTGGAGACTGTCTGCCACCGGTCCTCCCAGCAGCTGGGGCAGCTAGACCTCCACTGCAGGAGTATCGGCCACACACACAGTGTTCAATAAATATTACCTCTTTGAGGAGGTAATATTTAAGCTGATAACCATATGGTGAGAAGTAGACTGCTAGGTAGGCAGGCAGGCAGGTGGGCAGGTGGGCGGGCAGGCAGGCAGGCAGGCAGGCGGGCAGGCAGGCAGGTGGGCAGGCAGGCAGGCGGGCGGGCAGGCGGGCAGGTGGGCAGGCAGGCGGGCAGGCAGGTAGGCAGGCAGGCGGGCAGGTGGGCAGGCAGGCAGGCAGGCGGGCAGGTGGGCAGGCAGGCAAGCAGGCAGGCAGGCGGGCAGACAGGTGGGCAGGCAGCCGGCAGGCCGGCAGGTGGACAGACGGGCGGACGGATGGACGGATAAATGATAGACAGAAAGGAGAAATAAACAGATTGGAGAAAACAGTCTTCCTAAAGGGAATAACAAGTGTGATGTCCCCAGGTCAGGACAAGCTGGCAGCATTTGAAGTGCAGGCAACAAAAAGACCAATAAGGCCAGAGTGTGGCATAAAATGATGTCTGAAGAGGCCAGCAAGGGCCAGAACATGAGAAACTTGCAGGAGTTCAGATTTATTCTGGAAAATGATGAGTAGCAGTGGGAGGGAAGTTGCAGGATCTGATTTACTCTTTTAAAAGATCCCGCTAGCTGAAGGGATTGAAGAACGAACCAAAGTGAAAGCAGAAAGAACAACTAAAAGGTTACCGAAGTTTTCCAAACAAGAGGGACATGTGGCTGAAGACAGAGAAAAGTGGCCGTGTTGATATGCAGTGCTCTGCAGGAGCACCCGTAGGGCTTGCTGATGGATTAAATGTGGGAAGTGAAGGAAAGGGGAATCAAGGCTGACTCCTAGTTTTTTGGCGTGGATTACTCAAAGGATGACGGCACAAGAGCAGATTTGGGGATGAACATAGAGTTCCATGATGGATTCTTTTGGTTTGAGATGCATGTTAGCCAGTGAGTGGAGATGCCAAGTAGCCAGATATACAAGTCGAGAGCACAAGAGAAGGTCAAAGGCTGAACATCTGTACTTGGGAGTCATAAGTAAACCGATGATATGTTGATTTGCTGTCGCCACATGATCATTCTCAGCACTCAGTGGTATAAAACCATTGACTTTTCCTACCATTTGCAGATTGGCTGGAGTTCACGTGAGGCATCTCTGCTTCTGTCTGTGGGTCAGGTGTACAGCTCTGCTCTGTCTCTCATCCCCCTGGGACCAACAGGCCAGTTAGGTAATGGCTCAAAAGGAAGCACCGGATGCCTTAGGAAAGATCTGGGGGCTGGGTACGGTGGCTCACGCCCGCAATCCCAGCACTTTGGGAGGCTGAGAGGAAGAGGATCATTTGAGCCCAAGAATTTGACACCAGCCTGGGCAACGTGGTGAAACCCTGTCTCTACCAAAAAATACAAAAATTAGCCAGGCCTGGTGGTAGCGCATGCCTGTAGCCACAGCTACTTGAGAGCCTGAGATGGGAGGACTGATTGAGCCTGAGAGGTTGAGGCTGTAGGGAGCGGGAATTGTGCCAATGCACTCCAGTCTGGGTGACAGAGTGAGACCCCGTCTCAAAAAAAAGGAAAAATTATGATAAATAAAAGATGGGGGCTCATGATACACCTTTACTTCTGTCAGTGTATTATTACCCAAAGCAAGTTACACATCCAAGTCCCAAGGGCAGGAGAAGTATATTCTGCCTGAGATGACACCCTGGATGCAGGAAGTGGGAGAGGATATAAAATTGGGATTCATAATGTAGTCCGCTACAGATGTGACCAGGATAAGAATGTAGGCCAAGAACAGGGCCTTGGACAAATCCCTACGGTACCTCAGCATTTGCTGCTCAACTACAAGAGAAAAAGCAAACAAGGATTTACAAAGAGCAGCAAGTGCCATTGGAGAATAATTAAGAGAACATGAGAGAAATAAAAGAAAGTGATATTTCAGGAAGGATATGTCAAATGTTGCTGAGAAGTGAAATCACGTGTGAGCAGAGAAATGGCTACCGTAACTAGCAGCCTGATTGACCAATCCAGATTTCCTATGGCAAGAAAAGAGGACAGTTCAGAGGTTTTCATCTTATCCTGGGTTCTCAGATAGCAAGAAAGCAAATTCTGTTTGGACAATAAAAAAAGACCACCCTGTCCAGAAAAGGAGGATTAGGAAGGTGAGCAGTTGATGATGATAAGGTTGGAAAGCTTGTTGAAGGCCACACTGTCAAAGCTCTTGAACACCTGGCTAAGGAGTGGGAACTTGGTCCAGTGGGCAAAACGGAATCATCCAAACCTCTCTGAGCAGTGTTGTCTATCAAGTTTTGTTTCAGGAAGAAAAATCCAAATGCCATACAAGATGGCTTTGAGAGAGAATAAAGTGGTGGCCAAAAAGCCAATTATCCCGGTTGTGTTGGCCTGGCCTCTTGCCCAGACCTTAACCTCTCCAGAGGGCTTGGGGTCCTTTTACACTAAGGTACTGGTACTTGGCAGTTGTTGACATCTTTCTTTATTTTTTAGACAGAGTCTCACTCTGTCACCCAGGCTGGAGTGCAGTGGTGTGATCTCGGCTCACTGCAGCCTCTGCCTCCCAGGTTCAAGTGATTCTCCTGCCCCAGGCTCCCAAGTATCTAGGATTATAGGCATGTACCACCACATCCAGTTAATTTTTGTATTTTTGGTAGAGATGGGGTTTTACCATATTTGCCAGGCTGGTCTCGAACTCCTGGTCTCAAGAGATCCACCTGTCTCAGCCTCCCAAAATGCTAGGATTACAGGTGTGAGCCACCACGCCTGGCCAGTTGTTGGCATCTTTCTTGCCTGCTTCCTCCTTGACTGACTGACCTGATTTATGAGAACTTTCTAATCATAATCTGGGTCCTGACCCTCTGTTCCACTTTCCATCCCAGCACTCACTCATTCAGGCAAAGCAGAGGTGTCTCCTTCCCTCTTGTGTTCATGTACGAAACATCTCCACCCATGGGCTGCAGGTGGTCACAAGGGAACTGGAGCCTGGCTTGTTGGACCAGGCTCACAATTCCAGGCTGCTGCTCAGACCTGTCCCCCTGAGTTCCTGCTGCTCTCCTTCCCCAGGTCTCATTCTTGCCCACCCTCCCAGACTCCTCACAGCCTGCTAAACGCCCATGGAGTTTAGCAGGGTGACAGCATCTGACATGGCTGGCATAGGCTCCGTTCTTCCTCCTGCCTCTCCTCAGGTATGGTGTTGGAGAAATTTTCCACCTTCTGCAAATGCTGGTCCTATCTAAAGTCTCACTTGGCCCCTCTAGTGACTCTTATCAGAAAGTTGGGGTGGGGAGAGCATGTGAGCAAGCCCTGATCCTGAGAAGCAGTCACTACCTCCACTATGTGATGCCATCTGCCCCATTTTGCAAGAAGCCTAAAAGAAAAATATGCCAACAAGTGTCTCACATAATGAAATATCACTATTAGTATTACATAGTAACTTGGCTTGGAAATTTTTCCCTGCATTCTCATGCCTGGGAATCCAACAGATCTATAGCAGGATGAACAGGTGTTGTTTCTAGAACATAAGGATTACGTGAAATGAACCAGAATTAACATTGAGAAGTCATTATTGCAATTGTGCTAGGAATTTTCCTCCTTGATTTTATAGGGCCAGGAGATTCTTCTGTAGCACATACATCTTCAGTTGCTATGTGTGGCATTTTCCTGTTGTCCACCAGCCAAATATTCTTTAGCTGGCTAGTTCCAGTGGGAAATGGAGAAAAGCATAAAAATGGAAATGAGGAAGTCATGACATCAGTGTTCAAATCACAAAAAGCAACACGGAAACAAATATTCTACTTTCACCTGGTTTGTGCTGTTAACAATGGATTGGATTTGGCAAAAGCAGGAACTGCTCTTTTGTGTCACAGCCATTAAGTAATAATTTGCTTTCCTCAATGTGGTGCCTCCTTTGCCAAGAGGGCTCATTGGGAAGTCTTTTCCTGTATAAAGGGACATGTGCACTCTCCGGATTCCATCACTGGGTTCTAGTTGCACTCCTTGCTACTGAATCCTTTTTGTGATCCCTGCTTCTGAGAGCAGCCATGCTACCTGCCTGGTGACAGAGCCACTCTGAGCTTCCTGTTCTCACGCTGCATTGCATTACATTACATTACATTACATTAATTACATTACATTACATTACATTACATTACATTACATTACTCAGGTCCTGAAACAGATTCTGCTCTCTGACTATTCCATTATTGGATTCATTTCAGAATTTGTGATGACCAGACTGGATTACTGTGCCCAACAGGGACTAGTGTCTTTAGTCTCAGGCTCCATGCTGCTCCCTTACATCATGGCGCCTCACCCCCATCCCCCAACTGCAAAGCTTCATGCGCTCTGATGTCCCTTGTTTTCCTGGCAGTTAGTCACCAACATATCATAGTCATTTTTTGCCATTGTGAATAGTGCTGCCATTAATATTCTCATGCATGTGTCCTTATGATAGAATGATTTATAGTCCCATAAAGGGATTGCTGCGGTGAATGGTAGTTCTGTTTTTAGCTTTCTGAGGAATCGCCACACTGCTTTCCATTGCAGCACTATTCAGAATAGCGAAGACATGGGATCATCCTAAATGCCCATCAATGACACATTGGATAAAGGAACTGTGGTACATATACAACATGGAATACTATACAGCCACAAAATAAAAGAACCAGATCATGTCTTTTGTGGGAACATGGATGGAATTGAAGGCCATTATCCTTAGCAAACTAACACAGGAACAGAAAACCAAATACCACATGTTCTCATTTAAAAGTGGGAGCTAAATGATGAGAACCCATGAACTCAAAGAAGGGAACAGCAGACACTGGGGTCTCTTTGAGGGTGGAGGATGGGAGGAGAGAGAGAAGCAGAAACTAACTATTGGGTACTAGACTTTGTACCTGGGTGATGAAATAATCTGTGCAACAAACCTTGTGACACAAGTTTACCTATGTAACAAACCTGCATATGTACCCCTGAACCTAAAACAGAAAATTTTTCTTAAAAAAAGAGTTCTTAGAGGTACTCTGCAATACCTTTGTCAAAGGATAGTTCATAGCCATTTCTCCACTGAGTCTCCATACTGCTGGCATAGGTTATATATTTCATAGTTATTTCTAGAAAGCCTTTTTTGGACTAAACTTGTATAAGTCCCTGAAACATTAGTAGAGGAGCTAGCCAAAGGAGCATACCATTGTCATGCTCGAAGCTACCACCTAGACTCTGTCCTTTGGGTCCCTGAGGTGGGACATGGGCCAACTGACTCTTATGGCCTCATGTCCTTGAATGTGTTATTGGCCCTTCCTAAATGACTCTTATCCTACTATCGCCTCCAGATGAAACAAGGATGCATTAGTAACACTAGCCCTTAGTCTCTCTCAGTTCCCCGGGTGGACCATTCCCTCAAGCCCTACCATGCCCTGGGTTATATTTGCAAAGGAATGGAATCCATGACTATAGCCTGTGTAAGAGTCAAGTCACTCAAATATTTATGAAGCAACTTTTAATGCCCAGTACCAAGGAGTTCCTGGCACTCAGCTATCATCACTAGTCTCAACAGGAATCCCTGGAAGGGTGATTACCTCCATGCTTTTCACAGCCCCCTTGACCTCCAATAACTGTGGTGCAATAGTGGGTGATTGTAGACCACAGAATAGAGCAAATCTAGGCCACAGATGACCCCGAGGCAGACACCGTGCAGCTGACTCTTTCATCCTTCTTCCATCCGTCAAAAGGTTCAGAGTAAACAATGCCTTTATGTTATGGCCATTACTCTGTGATTTCCTTCTCTGCTCCATTACCTCATGTCTGTTGCTTTGACTGTAAACACAGACCAAATGCCAAGAAAGAGAGTAAAGTCATCAGGAAACCCAGCTCCAGTGCCAGACCCACCTTTTGCCCTTGGACTGCTGCTGTGTTTGTTTAAGGACGGCAGGAAAAGGGCACACACATGGCTGAGTGCTCATTTGCTTCCTGCTCTGTTAGGTATTAAA
Source organism: Callithrix jacchus (assembly GCF_049354715.1). Taxonomy (NCBI): domain Eukaryota; kingdom Metazoa; phylum Chordata; class Mammalia; order Primates; family Cebidae; genus Callithrix; species Callithrix jacchus. Next base: position 98,725,452 of record NC_133510.1, on the reverse strand, counting down.
CCTCAGAAACTAGGGCAAGTCTCAGTCTCCCTCACTATAGCCAACTGACTAGAACATTAACCTCCAGCTTAACATCTGATATGGTTTAGGTGTGTCCCAAGCCAAATCTCATCTTGAATTGTAGCTCCCATAATTGCCCCATGTTGTGATAGGGACCTGCTGGGAGATCATTGAATCATGGGGGTGGTTTCCCCCATACCATTCTCATGGCAGTGAATAAGTCTCACAAGATCTGATGGTTTTGCAAAGGGACACCCCTTTTGCTTGGTTCTCGTTCTCTGCTTGCCTGCTGCCATGTAAGAGGTGCCTTTCACCTTCTGCCATGATGTGAGGCCTCCCCAGCCATGTGGAATGGTAAGTCTATTAAACTCTTTTATAAATTACCCAGTTTCAGGTGTTTTTATAGGAGCGTGGAAACAGACTAATACAACGCTCAATGAGCGTTTGCTCCTCTCCTCTTCTCTTCTTTTTTATCTCCTCCCAAGTTCCTGTGAGCTAAACACCATAATGTAATAAGCAGGGAGTATATGTTGCAGAGATTTCTCGTTTATGGTTCTCATAGAAAAAATACTGTTGGCCGGGCATAGTGGCTCACACCTGTAATCCCAGCACTTTAGGAGGCCAAGGCAGGTGGATCACAAGGTCAAAAGCCTGACCAATATGGTGAAACGCTGTCTGTACTAACAATACAAAAATTAGCTGGGTGTGGTGGTGTGTGCCCATAATCCCAGCTACTCAGGAGGCTAAGGCAGAAGAATCACTTGAACCCAGGAGGTGGAGGTTGCAGTGAGCCAAGATTGCACCAGTGCACTCCAGTCTGGGAGACAGAGTGAGATTCTGTCTCAAAAAAAAAAAAAAGAAAAAATATTGTTGGTTATCTTAACCTGCATGTAACTTATAATAAAAAAGATTCCTGTCAAATCATTCTCCCTTAATAAATTCCCTTTGCCATTATAAACTAAGACATGACCTTAAAGAATTATTACCCAGACAATACAACATTTGTGTGTTTTTTAATTAGCGTACTGCTTTTGTTCATGTACGTTCCTGTGGTCACACACCACTTTCCACTCAAACCTGAAAAAAATACTACATGAGATGAAAAATTTTTTTTACCTATGTGTCCATATTTGTGCTCCCTTAAAAAAATTGTTTTTAAGCCTCTTAGCAAGGAGTTTTGAGGTTATCTCAGGACAATAGCTAATTTATGAAGTCCTAGACAATTGTAACAACAGTAAGTCTTTGTGCAAACTTTTGGCATAGTAGTGGTTTGGGGCTAAAAAAAGAGAGAGAGAGAGAAGGTGTCAGATCCCGCAGAGACCACTGTCATTTTGGTGCCGTCTAATCCCCATTATGAAGTGATTTTTATCAAACTGGGAAGTGATCATCTGACGGCATAAACGACAGTGGAGAAACAAATTCAATACATCAGAGAGGTTACTCCATGTCATCGGCATGCTCAAACAAGAGACAGGGAACACTGGCTCTCATCAATCCTTCGTTTCCGGCCAAAGGTCTCTCAGGGCTGTTGGCTGCCGCATCAGATGTCTGGGATTGTGAAAGCAAAGAAAGTTTCTGGAGCTGAGGGGGAACTTCTGATTTACCATAAAAAGGAGGTTTGAACTGGGTAACATGCTCAGTATTCTACATAATTACCTGATAATTATGCAATTATCTAATAATTATTATCTCCATTTTAAATATGACGCAACAAAGACCACGGAGAGTTGAGAAACTTGCTCACATCAGGCTGCAAGGAAATGATGGATTTAGAATGGCAATCTTCGCACTACACCCGCGTCACAGAGGGGCTGTGGACCCTCAGCAGTGATTCCATTTCAGTCCCCCAGGTTACCCAGTCTGCGCACGATGTACTAATCTGGTGACTCACAGCATGGCACTTAAGAAGTTGAGAGTTGCTTAGTGATTCCGGAAGTTTTACTGAGCAGCTACTAGGGGACAGGCACTGGTCCAGGGGCTGGAGAAACAGCAGTGAACGAAAAAAGCTTCTGTCCTTGCTGAGTTTACATTCTACTCAAGGGTAATACATAAAGAAGTACATAACAATGTCAGGTGGTGATGAGTACTATGAACATAGATAAGGAAGGGCAGGAATCAGTGGCTTATGCCTGTAATACCAGCACTTTGGGAGGCCAACGTGGGAGGATCATTTGAGGCCAGAAGTTCGAGACCAGCCTGGGCAACATAGCAAGACTCTGTCTCTACAAAAAATAGAAATAAAAAATAGTTGGGTGGGATGATGTACATCCATGATCCTAGTCACTCGAAAGGCTGAAGACAGAGCAACAGGAGGATCATTTGGGTGCAGGAGGCGGAGGCTGCAGTAAGCCAAGATTGTACCACTGCGCTTCAGCCTGGGCTACAGAGCGAGACCGTCTCTAAAAAATAAATAAACAAATAAAAATTTAAATATAAAATTTAAAGGATACATTTGAGCAAAGACTGAAGGAAAAGAGGGGTGGGGAAGAAAGTAGTCCATGTGATATTTGGGAAAGAGCATTTGAGGCAGAAGGAACATGAAAGGAAGGGCCTAAGCAGGAAGCTCAGACAGTTACGGAAAAGTTCTTAAGATACAGCGCCGGGCTGCAGCAGAGCGAGCAAAGAGGGAGTTGAAAGATACGAGGGCCATGGGCTGGCAGGGATAAAGGGATCAGGAAGGGCCCTGTGCCTTCTAAGAACAATTGGGATTTTAGTCTGGAGTCTTTGGAAGGTTTTCAGTAGAGAAGCGGCATGCTCTGATTTACATTTTTAGTGACTCACTCAGTTGCCAGTTGACTTAGCTGTCACTAGTTAGCAAGGCCCCAAACCACAAACAGAATGAGAGGTAAGATGATAGTGCAAAAAGCACAGATCTGTTTCCAAAGCTCAGGCTTCCTCAGCTACTGGCTCTATTAACCTGGCACTAGTCACGGTAACTGCTCTGAGCCTCAGTTTCCTCAGCTGCAAAAGGAGAATAAAATACCTCCTCTAGAGTTATTGATTCAATATTTATAAAACACGTGAAATGTAGCAGCACTAGAAAAGATAAAAATAAAAAAGCAGCTATTGCGTGATCAGCTGTTGAGCTACTTTATCATCATTCAAAATAATACAGGCAAAAATTAGCCAGGCATGGTGCTGCACATCTGTAACCCCAGCTACTCGGGAGGCTGGAACCCAGAAGACAAAGATTGCAGTGAGCCAAGATCACACCACTGCACTCCAGTCTGGGTGACAGAAGGAGACTGCCTTAAAAAAATAAATAAATAAATAATAAATAAAAACAATACAGGCAAGACCTAGATGGAATAATATTTCTTCTCTGCCACTAGAATTATTACAAGAAAAAAGTTAACAGAGGGGGGAAAAAATGAAAGATGTGCTCTTTCTGGCTCTTAAAAAACAACCCAGAAAATTATATCCTGGGAAAATTTTTAGTATATACAAATAAATGTAAAGCTAGTGGCCGGGCATAGCGGCTCATACCTGTAATCCCAGCACTTTGGGAGGCCAAGGCGGGCAGATCACAAGATCAGGAGCTCGAGACCAGCCTGGCCAATATGATGAAACCCTGTTTCTACCCAGCTATTTGGGAGGCTGAGGCAGGAGAATCGCTTGAATCCAGGAGGCAGAGGTTGCAGTGAGCTGAGATCATGCCTTTGCACTCCAGCCTGGATGACTGAGTGAAACTCCATCTCAGAAAAAAAAAAAAGTAAAGCAAGTAATGAATCTCAGTTCATTATACATAGTTTCAATAATGAGTATTTATCCAATCTTATTTTATCTTGTTTTCCTGGAATATTTTAAAGCAAATACCAGATATATTATCATTTCAACTATAAATCCTTCAGTCTGTATCCCTAACAGAAGAGTTTTTGTTAACATAACTCCAATACAATGACTGTGTTGAACCAAACTAGCAATCATTTCTTAGTATCATCTAGTTAGTACATAGTCCATGTGCAAATTTCTCAACTGTCTCGAAAGTGTCCTTTTACAATTATTTTATCAAATCAAGATCTAAACTAGGCCCATCAACTGCAGTTAGCTGATAGGGCTCTCAAGTTTCTCTTTTTTTAATTAATTAATTTATTTATTATTTTTATTATTTTTCGAGACGGAGTTTTTTTGCTCTTGCCACCCAGGCTGGGGTGCAGTGGCGCCATCTCAGCTCACTGCAACCTCCACCTCCCAGGTTCAAGTGATTCTCCTGCCTCAGCCTCCCTAGTTGCTAAGATTATAGGCACATGCCACCATACCTGGCTAATCTTTGTATTTTTAGTAGAGACAGGTTTCACCACATTGGCCAGGCTGCTCTCAAACTCCTGGCCTCAGGTGATCAAGCTGTCTTGGCCTCCCAAAGTGCTGGGATTACAGGCATGAGCCATCAGGCCCGGCCTCAAGTCTCCTTTTATCTACAATAGTCTCTTCTTCTCCCACTTCCCCTGCTCCTCCCCCACCCCACTTCCTCTCCCTCTTCTCTCGTCCTTTCCCATCACCTCTCCCGTCTTTTGCTTTGAAAAAACTGTCCTCACCATATGCAAAGACATCAGATACCATACTGGCAACATGCTCTAGTGCTTCAGAGAGGAGTAAGAGGAATGTTTTTTTTTTGTTTTCAAGAGAGGCGATGAATACTATCAACTCCTGTAGAGAAAATACCATTTACTATGGTGAGATGGCTGAGAGCCAACCTAGACTTTTTAACATGGATATAAAGGGCTGTCATGGAAACAGACCATGTGATCTGAGGCTTCTCTTCCAGTCCTTGAATTCTCTGGAATCTATCATGAGATAGGCATTTAGAAGATTACCATGGGAAAATGACCAAAAGAATTTCCTCTTTTCTGTTAAGGAGCAACCAGAAATTGTTTCCTTGTTGGTAAGAAATGACAGGAGTGTTTCCTTCCTGCCTGGAAGAAAGGGAATAGGCTGGTTGTCACTATAGATGGCCAATGCTGTCCTTAGCACTGATGGCCTAATTCGGTTGGTTTAGCTAAATCCAACTCTGGAGTCATAGCTACAGCTAGTCGGCCTTCATTAATTCTGTCAGGTAATTCCTAGGACAAGACTCAAAAGAATTAAAGGGATACTGATAAATTCTGAAAGAGGAGAAGAGGTTTTTTGAGATGAGAGAAAAGAGGCTGGGTGCGGTGGCTCACGCCTATAATCCCAGCACTTTGGGAGGCCGAGGTAGGCAGATCATGAAGTCAGAAGTTTGAGACCAGTCTGGTCACTATATTGATAGTGAAACCCCGTCTCGAGTAAACATACAAAAGATTAGCTGGGCTTGGTGGTGTGTACCTATAATCCCAGCTACTTGGGAGGCCGAGGTAGGAGAATCGTGTGAACCCTGGAGGTGGAGGTTGCAGTGAGCCGAGATCCTACCACTGCACTCCAGCCCTGGTGACAGTGTGAGACTCCATCCCAAAAATATATATATATTCAAGATGAGAGAAAAGAAAACCAGGTGAAGATAGCTCCTTTTGATTCCATACCATGGTATAAGTAGGTTTTGCCAAAGGATCACTCATAGAAATAACTGCTGAGGTGCTAAACTTTCAAGATCTTCTCCAAGAAGTGACGTCTGAAAGCAAGTCAAAAAGTCACATTTAGATATTGGTTCCCATGCAGTTAAATAAAGTGTACTTACTGAATTACTTTATTTAACTCTGAAGTACAAAATCCCTTTGCAGACCTTAATAAAAGACCAAATGAGAGATGAAGTATTTGTATTCATTGTAAATTATTTTGGTCTTGGGGATCCTTTTGAAATGCCCATGTGAGTCAGCAAATAGTGGGAGGTGGAAAAAAAGAGTGCAGTCTCCCACTCATAGCTAATTCTGGCTCTGTAATCAGAGAAACACAAGAGGCAGCCAAGTATGGACTGGCAGCTCCAACTGGCTTGTTTTGTTATTTTGTCTTTTACTCAGTAGTCAACCTTCCTTTGGCACTCATTGGAGTGTGACCTAGCACTGGGCCTACTGTGTTCTGAGTATAGTAATTCTTCATCAAAACATCAAGCCAGGAGTCTGGTTGAGAGGGAGGGCCTATCACATGGCTGAAAATGATTTGGAACAGGCAAGCCCAATATGGGGGCTTAGCCTGGGAGGGTTCTTGGCTTCACCCAGGAAAGAACTCTGAAAGAAAAATAAATCCTGGGGCCCCAAAATCACTAAGCTAAAGGGAAAAGTCAAGCTGGAAACTGCTTAGGTCAAGCCTGCCTCCCATTCTATTCCACAACACCCTTCTGTTTAATGAGACAAATGCATATCTGAGTGCCTCCTTTGGAGAGGCTAATCAGAAACTCAAAATAATGCAACCATTTGTCTTTTTTTTTTTTTTAATTCTTATGCTTCACTTCCAGCTAACATTTATCTCTTATCTACCTATGACCTGGAAGCTCCTCCCCTGTTCCAGTTGCCCTGCCTTTGCTTAGAGTTGTCCCACCTTTCTGGACCAAACCAATGTTCATCTTACATATGTTGATTGATGTCTCATGTCTCCCTAAAATGTATAAAACAAAACTGCTCTGACCAGCTTGGGCACATGTTATCAGGACCTCCTGAGGCTGTGTCACCTATTTATTGGCAAAATTAACTAAGATCTCTTTTAGATATTTGGGGTTCACAGAATTCAAGGGTGAGTGGTGGTGTTAGAAAGCAAGGCTGCTCCATGGGCTGTGTGCCCAGATGAGCAGCTCAGAGGCAGTTCTGTACTCGTGTCTATACCTACTTTTAATTATATGCAAATTAAAGTGCAGTTTATGCATAAATTTTTAGGATGATAGTGGTAGCTTCTGGTATGTCAGGGTTGTTGCCATGGCAATGGAAAACTGACATGGTACACTAGTGGGTGTGTCTTATGGAAAGCTGCTTCCACCAGGATCTGTTTTGTTATTGTTGTTGTTGTTGTTTTGTTTTGTTTTGTTTTTGAGATGGAGTTTCAATCTCATTGCTCAGGCTAGGGTGCAATGGCACAATCTCAACTCACCACAACCTCCACCTTCTGGGTTCAAGTGATTCTCCTGCCTCAGCTTCCCAAGTAGCTGGGATTACAGGCATGCCTCACCACACCTGGCTAATTTTGTATTTTTAGTAGAGACGAGGTTTCTCCATGTTGGTCAGGCTGGTCTCAAACTCTTGACCTCAGGTGATCCACCTGCCTCAGCCTCCCAAAGTGCTGGGATTACAGGTGTGAGCCACCACACCCGGCGGGACCTGTTTTAGCTAGTCCTTGGTTTGGTCCGGTGTCCAAGCCCTGCCTCCAGAGTCAAGTTCGCCTCCTGCCTCACTCTCCACTCAGAGATTAGATACTCTTTAATCTTAAAGAGGCTGCAGAAGGGTGGAGGTCCATCTTCTGTAACTGCTTCCTACTGAGTTTATGAGCAGTAGGCCCTGCCTAGCACTGGAGGAGTAAAAATCTCTGGATACCTGACCTAAGGGGCCCAAAGGCAGGATGCTTTTACTCTCCAGATCAGCAGACCAGATGGATTGGAACTAACCACTCCTCAATTTGGTCCAGTGTCCAGTGACCCAACTCCTTTGGAGTTGAGTCCTACCTCCTTCCTCAAAAAGAAGGCACAAATCTCATTATATGGGAAGGAAGCAAGAAGCATCTGCAGATAAAGGGAATGGAAGTGGACCACAGCTCTCCACTCAAAACCACTTCACTTTATCGCCTGTGTTTGTCCTACCTCTGGGAATGTTTCTGACAGTAAAGCACAGGCTAGAGTGAGTAGCACATGCTCTATGAGGGTTGCCGCTTTGAGTTCAGTGCCAGGAATTTCTGTGTGTGTGTGTGTGTGTGTGTGTCTGTGTATGAATATATATGTATATATATATAATATATAACAAACATATATATAACATATATATATATATATATATATAGAGAGAGAGAGAGAGAGAGAGACGGAGTCTCACTGTGTCGCCAGACTGGAGTGCAGTGGCGTGATCTCAGCTCACTGCAACCTCTGACTCCCTGGTTCAAGTGATTCTCCTGCCTCAGCCTCCTGAATAGCTGGGATTACAGGTATGTGCCACCATGCCCAACTAATTTTTGTATTTTTAGTAGAGGCAGGGTTTTACCATGTTGGCCAGGATGGTCTCGATCTCCTGACCTCATGATCCACCCACCTCGGCCTCCCAAAGTGCTGGGATTACAGGTGTGAGCCACCGTGCCTGGCCCTATATATATATCTTTTAAATAGCTATTCATATCTTTTAAGATCCAGAATTTATCAAAGGAGCAGAATTTTTAAATTTTTCCATTTAAAATTACACTAGGAGGAATTTTGGTTACATTTGACCAAGACTCTAGTTTATAATAAGTTGCTTTTAAAGAAAAAAAAAAAGAAAAGCCAGCCACGGATAAAGCCTGTTCCTTGGAAGAAGGCATAATGTACTAATCCCATTTCTTCAAACTAAAATCAGGAGACAGGTTTCAATTCAATACAAGGAAGAACTTTTTAACACTTTTATCTGCATAAAACATGTCACTCCCAGAAGATGCATGACAATGGAAATAGTTAAGCTTGGATGACTTCTTTTTGGTTTTGTGTGTTTGAGACAGGGGCTCACTCTGTCACCCAGGCTGGAATGCAGTGGCATGATCATGGTTTGTTGAAACCTCGACTTCCCTGGGCCCAGATGATCATCCCACCTCAGCCTCCTGAGTGGCTGGGACCACAAGCACATAACACCATGCCAGCTAATTTTTGTAATTTCTGTAGAGACAAGGTTTCACCATGTTGCCCAGGCTGGTCTTGAACTCCTGAGTTCAAGTAAGCTGCCCACCTTGGCCTCTCAAAGTGCTGGGATTACAGGCATGGACCACCGTATCCTGCAAGATTGGATGACTTCTTATTAGGGAAACACACTATGTCTGAAGATCCTTAGCATCAAGAATTTTGGGCAGGGGCAGTTGCTCACTCCTGTAATCCCAGAACTTTGGGGGACTGAGGTGGGCGGATAATGAGGTCAGAAGTTCAAGACCAGCCTAGCCAAGATGATAAAAAATACATCTCTGCTAAAAATACAAAAATTAGCTGGGTGTGGTGGCAAGTACCTGTAATCCCAGCTACTTGGGAGGCTAAGGCAGGAGAATTGCTTGAACTGGAGGGCGGGGGTTGCAGTGAGCCGAGATCACGCCACCGCACTCCAGCCTGGGTGACAGAGTGAGACTGTCTCAAACAAAAAAAAAAAAAAAAAGAATTTTGAGGCCTCCACCCCCTCCAGCATAGTATTTGCACTCTTAGAATCTGTTTAGAACCAGTACACCACAATAACTGTATACTTAAAAATAATTAAAATTGTAAGTTTTGTCATATTTTACCACAATAAAAAACATGATGACAGCCGGGTATGGTGGCTCACCCCTGTAATCCCAGCACTTTGGGAGGCCGAGGCGGGGATCACCTGAGGTCAGGAGTTTGAGACCAGCCTGACCAATATGGTAAAACCCTGTCCCAACTAAAAATACAAAACTTAGCCTGGCTGTGGTGGCGCGTCTTTAGTCCCAGCTACTCAGAAGGATGAGGCGGGAGAATCACTTGAACTCAGGAGGCAGAGATTGCAGTGAGCCAAGATGGCACCACTGCACTCCAGCCTAGGTGACAGAGGGAGACCCTGTCTCAAATAAGCAAACAAACAAATAAATAAATAACAAAATATGAATTTAGTGATGCTTTTTAAATAAATTTGTATTTTATTTATTATAATAGCATTTGCAGATAGGAAAATCATGTTTGCTATTCTTTTGATGCATTTACTGACTTACGGAATGCCTAATATGTAGCAGGCACTGAGATAGCACTGAAGACTCAAAGGTAAAACCAATGTGGCGCCTGACCTCACAGAGCACAGATATATGCAAGACTTGCTATTTATTGAGTCTGCAGACATTGCTCACAGGTGATTGAGGCACCCTGTCTCTGATTCCTCAGAATCAGCAATCACTTCCTTCTTTAACCATCAAACTTCTGCTGAATACATTATAAACAAAAACACAGGTCAGGAATAATACTTGGTTACCAGTGATGTGAAAACCCACAATGCTCTTCACAATAAAAGTAATTGATAGATGTTGACTTGTCACTCTAGGTCGGGACTTTTATGTCTATTGTTCAAAAAGAAAAAAGAAAAGCAGGCTTTTTTCAAAGTTCTTACGATGGAATTTTTAGGAATCTCTAAAGCAAGACTATGAACTAATCATTTAAAATAAAGAGGCTGGCAGGGCGCGGTGGCTCACGCCTGTAATCCCAGCACTTTGGGAGGCCGAGGCGGGTGGATCACGAGGTCAAAAGATCGAGACCATCCTGGTCAACATGGTGAAACCCTGTCTCTACTAAAAATACAAAAAATTAGCTGGGCACGGTGGCGTGTGCCTGTAATCCCAGCTACTCAGGAGGCTGAGGCAGGAGAATTGCCTGAACCCAGGAAGCGGAGGTTGCGGTGAGCCGAGATCGCGCCATTGCACTCCAGCCTGAGTAACAAGAGTGAAACTCCGCCTCAAAATAAAAAATAAATAAATAAAGAGGCTTTGCTTTAATATCGCACTCAATTTTGCTCTTGTAAAAGAATAGTCTGATAGTTAACAATTTACTTGATACGCTGGGTGCCTGCCAAGGTACTTGCCAGTTTTATTCTAAAATATGTCCTGCCAGGGGGACAAATGAGAGAGATTCCTCCATTTTGCATCAGTGTTTCATACCTGTGCTCTTAGCAAAGGAGTAGGGGGCGGGGGGGGGGGGAAGAAGGAGGGTCTTTTACATTCAGCTGTATGTACTATTTGACATGGGGAGAGCCCATGAATAATCACTCTTTTTTCCACTCGGCCTCCCAGCTAGCAGGTTGCAATTATTTCCTACCTGGAGCGCTGCAGGGGGTGGGGCAAGTGGAGACATTACCAGACATTTGCATTTAAAGAATTAATAAAAATTTCTCATCTGCCTGAAAGCCCCATGAGGTTTATAACCTTGACACTTTGCAGCCCCCTGCACTGGTTTCTCTCCTGGCATGGCCCAGTGAAGCACCATAAATCTGTATTTTAAAGTATGTAATTAGTAATGTGCTACCGGACCGCATACTGGAGCTATGCAGTTCCCTTGACCACAGAACTTCACAAAAGGGAAACCAACAATACAAAACAATAAAAGGCATTCCCTGGGTGCCACGAACCTTGAGGTCACCCATATTAATGGCAGCTACTCCATGTGAACATTTCTTACTTCAAGCAAACAATCTGTTGAGGACAAAAAGGTTGGAACTGCTTTTCTTTGGGTTGGCATAAAAGAACTGTTTAATTATTCTTACCTAGAAATGGACATTACTGGGACTTCTGGGTGATGATTTTCAGGGTTTAGTTTGCACACCTAACTGGATGCTCTAAGACCCATCCTTACAGCAGTACCTGAGCCCAATCAGCTTTTAGGATTCTGCACCTTTCTAGCAACACAGAAAAAGGAGATTAGGGCTGTTACCAAGACCTCTAGACTCCCGAGAATGGGTCCTGCTGGAGGAAGGTGGGAGGCTCTACCATCAACAACCCGCAGGTGGAGGGAGGAAGTGGGAGCACTGGAAAAGGAGTACCAGTGGAAAATTCAATAATGTTTCCTAGGCCAGGCTCACGTCTGTAACCCCTGCACTTTGGGAGGCCGAGGTGGGTAGATCACTCAAGGTCAGAAGTTCGAGACCAGCCTATCCAACATGGTGAAATCCTGTGTCTACTAAAAATACAAAAATCATCCAGGCGTGGTAGCAGGCGTCGGTAATCGCAACTGTTCGGGAGACTGAGGCAGGAGAATCGCTTGAACCTGAGAGGCAGAGGTTGCAGTGAGCTGAGATTGGGCCACTACACTCCAGCCTGGTCAACAGAGTGAGACTCCATCTCAAAAAAAAAAAAAATATATATATATATATATATATTTCCTGAGCTCAAGGAGAGAGAAGGAAGCTGGCCCTGGCTTGCCACTGAATAAACCAATTAGGGCTCCACAGGCTTGATTCTCTTGCGTAACCTTAAAAAAGGAATTTCTTGGAATGTAAACGGAATCCCAAACTAGTGAGGCCACTCAGGGATTTAGTAGAGACTCAAGCGCCCTCTAGAGGCGATGCTTCAGTGTCTGGTCATCCAGTTGCATGAGGAGGTCTGAGGAGGGGTAGATAGTAGAGGGTAGGTGATGGGTTGGGGTAGTTACCAAACACACAAACAAGAGAAGGTCCCTAAGACACAGTACCACTGGGAAATAAGAGCATTTCCCAAGAGCAGCAGTGTGTTCTCTTCCTGGTTGTCACCCTTAAGGGAAACTGAAATTAGTCTTTGCTGCGTAGTTAACATTTGGGGATAGAGTGGGGAAGAAGAGCAGTCTTGCTTTGTTTTTTAAGACAGGGTCTCGCTCTGTCACTCAGGCTAGAGTGCAGTGGCACAATCACAACTCACTGACCACAGTGACTACATCTGTTGGTCCTAATAGCATTGCCTGGCCTCATCCCTGGATATCTCATCTTTCTGATAAACCCTGACTCACAAGATTCCAATTATCCTCCTGATGTCTGCTTTAACTTGGGAGGACGGATTTATTTCAGCTGTTTGATTTTAGTTGGAAGAAAATAGTTTCCAGGCTGGGTATGGTGGCTCACTCTTGCAATCCCAGCACTTTGGGTGGTCGAGATGGGTGGATCACCTAAGGCCAGGAGTTTGAGACCAGCCTGGTCAACATGGTAAAACCCCCGTCTCTACTAAAAGTACAAAAATTAGCCAGGTGTGCTGGTGGGTGCCTGTAATCCCAGCTACTCGGGAGGCTGAGGCAGGAGAATCGCTTGAACCCGGGAGGTGGAGGTTGCAGTGAGCTGAGATCATGCTACTGACTCCAGCTGGGAGACAGAGACTCTGTCAAAAAAAAAAAAAGAATTGTGTGTGTGTGTGTGTGCATCTAAAAAAAAGAAAGAAAGAAAGAAAGAAAGAAAGAAAGAAAGAAAGAAAGAAAGAAAGAAAGAAAAAGAAAATAGTTTCCAAAGGATTTTTACCACCAGGAAAATTATCCTAGGTGACAAGAGATAACTTTCTCAGTGGGCTGGTTCTTTATCCCTTTTGAAGAAAATTCCCCCTTCTCCCACAGTCTAGCACAAGCACAAAATAGCTTTTAGAGCTTCTGGCTAGGCTCAATGAAGAACAGCTTTTAATTATTTCTTGCCCACTACCAATGGATTACTCCCAAGATACTACCCCTTCTAAACTAAGAATTTTTAATAATTAATTATATTCACGCAGCTGCATTTATGGACCTGCGTGAGTACTGTAAGTGACGAAGGAGGAATACAGTCATGCAATCTATTCCCGGGGTCATGGCTTAATGACTAACACACCTGAGAATGCTTTATCAAATGTTTGCATAAGCCATTGTGTTTTCACGTATCAGCAGGAGATTTTCACTATGCCAGCTGATTAGCATTCATTAAACTGACTAAAGTGTCTACTCTGCTTCTCAGACCTACTCCAACCAGCCTCAATTCTCAACATTTACTTAATTCCTTCTTGCCTGATTTGGTATTAATTCCCAATGTATCTCTCATCAGCCTACCACTTTTCTAAGGTCTTTGTCTGCTTCCACCCTCCAGACACCTGCCCAAATGGCAAGAGTGAGAACACCAAGCCTACAGCTGTAGGTGGATTGCTATGAAGGCAGCAATGGGGCAATCATTTAAGGGGGACTCCAAGTCATTTCATTCCACAGATACATTTGCAATATTCACAAAATCGGCTTGGGGCGGTGGCTCATGCCTGTAATCCTAGCACTTTAGGAGGCTGAGGCAGGTGGATCACTTGAGGTCAGAAGTTTGAGACCAACCTGACCAACATGGTGAAACCCCGTTTCCACTAAAAATACAAAATTAGCTGGGCATGGTGGTGCATGCCTGTAATCCCAGCTACTCAGGAGGCTGAGACAGGAGAATCGCTTGAACCCGGGGAGCAGAGGTTGCAGTGAACCAAGATTACACCATTGCACTCCAGCCTGGGCAACAAGGACAAAACCCTGTCTCAAAAAGAAAAAAGACTTCACAAAATTACATACACACAGCCACTGATAAAGCTTCATTTATTGGACAAGCCAAAACTATCTTTCACATTGTTTTAAAAAGAAGACTTTTTGTCAGGAAATTTCTCTCTCATGTAAAAACAAAAGGAATTGTAGACTTGAAAATAACAATGTTGACGACTGGGCGCGGTGGTTCACACCTGCAGTCCCAGCACTTTGGGGGGTCACTTGAGCTCAGGAGTTGGAAATCAGCCTGATCAATATGGTGAAACCCTGTCTCTACATAAAATACAAAAAGTAGCCGGGGCATGGTGGCACATGCCTGTGGTCCCAGCTGCTTGGGGGACTGAAGTGAGAGAATCCCTTGAGCCCAGGAGGCAGAGGTTGCGGTGAACCAAGATAGCGCTTGGGCAACAAGGGAAGACCCTGTCTCAAAAAAAGAAAAAACAAAAAAGGAAGGAAGAAAGAAAAAAATAATAACAATTTTTAAATTTCACCAGTTAAAATTGAAGTAACTATAACTCTGGGCCCTGTAATCTTAGATTTAGGGATTTATCCTAAGGAAATAATCAAGATGCATTCAAAGATTTATGTTCAATGGTGTTCTACTGAATATTACTATAAAAAGTTGAACCCAATCTGAATATCCAACAATAGAAATTTTGTTTACTAAATTGTGGTATGTTCATTTGATTAAGCTTCAAAATCATGTAAGCAAATAATATTTAAAGAAATTATAAAATGGGCCGGGCACAGTGGTTCACACATGTAATCCCAGCACTTTGGAAGGCCGAGTCAGACGAGGTCAGGAGATCAAGACCATCCTGGCTAACTCGGTGAAACCCTGTCTACTAAAACAAAAAGTTAGCTGGGCATGGTGGTACGTGCCTGTAGTCCCAGCTACATGGGAGGCTGAGGCAGGAGAATCACTTGAACCCAGGAGGCGGAAGGTGCGGTGAGCCAAGATTGCACCACTGTACTCCAGCCTGAGTGACAGAGTGAGACACTGTCTCAAAAAAAAAAAAAAGAAAATTATACATTTTATATTTTAATCAAATATTGACATATAGTGGGAGGAAAAGCAGATAGTAAAACACATGAGTTTATACTGATTTTTTGATATCAAAATATTCTGATAATTATCAGAAATAATTATCTGATGCAATTTCAGGGTTTTCAAATTTTCTATAATAAGCATTATTTTAAATACATACATATACACACATATATTTTGATTTTAAAAGGGTGAAAAAAACGGTAGATGTAGTTGTTAAAACACTGAAAAATGACTTCATGATGAAAGTATGCTTTTGTTCCTAAGTCAATTTGAAATCACTATAAATGTAAGTTTTGACATTTTAAAATTTTGACTCCTCAGTGCCTACAAATTATTTATTATTCATACCACTGACTTGGCTATCACAAAATGTTTAAGCCATGTTATTTGCATAAACACATGCATAATATCCTTCTGTTGTTTTTATCCCATCTGCTTTACTTATTGCTTTAGGAACATGAGAATAAAAAAAAAAGAAAGACATTATGACACTCAGTACTAAGCAAATGATAATATGCATGCTAAGTGGCCTACTCATAATAATAATGTTTCTTTTGTAGGAAAAGATACATTTTGTGACACTTATTCATAACCAGTAAAATGAGCGTTGCTATGTCCTGATAAAACACATAGTTCCCAAGATCCTATTTTATCTGTGTTTATATTAACTGACATCACCATATATATTCTTGTTTTCTTTTTTGAGACATTGTTTTCCTCTTGTTGTCCAGACTGGAGTGCAATAGTGCCATCTCAGCTCATTGCAACTTTCACCTCCCTCCTGCCTCAGCCTCCCAAGTAGCTGGGATTACAGGCATGTACCACCACGCCCAGCTAATTTTGTATCTTTAGGAGATGGGGTTTTGCCATGTTGGTCAGGATGACCTCCATCTCTTGACCTCATGATCTGCCAGCCTCGGCCTCCCAAAGTGCTGGGATTACAGGCATGAGCCACCACACCTGGCCTGAGTTAGAGCTTTTTATGCATAACTCCTCAAAGTTCTTAGTTTTTTAGAAACAGCAAAAGAGGAATAGAAATTTTCAAACAGAGAGTTGAAAGCTTTGATTGTGGGAATCCTTTTTTGGTTTGTCTGGTTTTTTTTTTTTTTTGAGGCGGAGTTTCGCTCTTGTTACCCAGGCTGGAGTGCAATGGCACAATCTCACAACTGCAACCTCTGCCTCCAGATTCAAGTGATCCTCCTGTCTCAGTCTCCTGAGTAGCTGGGATTATAGGCCCCCACCACCAAGTCCAGCTAATTTTTGTATTTTTTTGTAGAGACGAGGGTTTCACTATGTTGGCCACGCTGATCTCAAACTCCTGACCTCAAGCGATCCACCCTCCTCAGCTTCCAAAAGAGTTGGGATTACAGGCATGAGCCACTGCATCCAGCTGACTGTGGGAATTCTTAATAGCCCATCTCTTCATGGGAGTTTTGCCTTTAAAAACACAGATAAATCACAGAAGAAAAGCATTGTCCATCTAATTATTCCAAAGGGGGTGGGGCAGAGGAAGGAAAGGGAAAGCTTTTACACAGCAGCTTGGCTTTGAGCCTTCATGTGTTTTTTGTCTGAAAAGGATCTCACTGTTGTTGGGACATAAAAACAGGACTAGTTGGAACACACCCAGGAAACAGTATTCCTCTGACAAGGTATTTAAAAGATTAGTGCCAGATATTGAAAGGTGGGTGTGAGGGTGAAGGTTGAGCTCAGTTAGTTTATCGTGGGTCTTTAAATTAAGCCATCAAATAATAATATTTTTCTCCAGTCATCTAAGCAACACAGGACAAAAAGAGCAGGGAAGTTTAAAAGAGCTACTCATGAGAACAAAATAAGAGCTGTGAGTCAACTATGTACACACTGCAAATGTATTTCATCCACATTAACACAACAGTACACCCACCTGGTGGTAAAGCCTGCCAACCTTGAGCCTGTGAGCCTGTTAGAAGTAGTAGTTAGGCCGGGCTTGGTGGCTCACGCCCGTAATCCAAGCACTTTGGAGACCAAGGCGGGAGGATCACCTGAGGTTGTGAGTTCAAGACCAGCCTGACCAACATGGTGAAAAGCCGTCTTTAAAAAAAAAAGTAGTAGTTAAAGGAACCGGCCAGACGTGGTGGCTCATACCTGTAATCCCAGCACTTTGGGAGGCTGAGGCGGGTGGATAACAAGGTCAGAAGTTCAAGACCAGCCTCATGGTGAAACCCCGTCTCTACTAAAAATACAAAAATTAACCAGGCGTGGTGGTGAGTGCCGGTAATCCCAGTTACTCGGAAGTTGAAGCAGGAGAATTGCTTGAACCCAGGAGGCGGAGGTTGCAGTGAGCCAAGATTTCGAATTACACTCCAGCCTGGGCAACAGAGCAAGACTCCGACTCAAAAAAAAAAAAAAAGAAAAAGAAAAAAAGAGCCAAAGAAGTTGACTGTGTGCTTTAAAATGTCCCTAAAGTGCACTGTTCTCCCAGGTGAAGAGGGAGCACCTGAATTTTGGACTAGTCCATCTCATAAAGCTACTGTATAAACTCCTAACTTGGAATCTCTTATTGTATCAATGCTATCGTAACTGGAAAGGGTTTCCCAGATAAAAAGCAAACATGGTTCAAGGTTGAAGCCTTATTAGCATTTTCAAAGGGCTCTGAAAAGCCTCTGCTCTCTCTCCCCTGCCAAGTAAATTTTGTTCTGCTGAGCTTTGGCATGGGGGGCATTATTGTCACAGCTGTCTCGGGGGCGCTGCCTTGAATATATTTTGAAAATAACACACAAACAAGGAACTTGATGTTGGCTTTACCAAAAGAGCCATTATCAGACAACCACACCTGCTACTGCAAAGTCCCAACCTGGCAGTATAAACATCACTTTGTGCTTCTTTAAAATTATAGAACCAAAAGATGACATTAGGTAAATGAATAAATAATTAGGCAAATAAATAGTTAAACAAAGTAAACACAGATGACTTCGCTAAAAGGACTAAGGAAAACAGAGAAGATACTTGAAAGATGTATTATTTTTTAATATCAACAATTGATGTAAAGTTTTTCAAAAACAACTGTAATCCATTCTTTCCAATTGCTTCATTTAGTAAATTTTCTTCTTCAGAAATTATTTTGTTTTGATTATCTTGCTCTTTA
The DNA here is from genome assembly GCF_049354715.1 of Callithrix jacchus. NCBI lineage: Eukaryota > Metazoa > Chordata > Mammalia > Primates > Cebidae > Callithrix > Callithrix jacchus. Next base: position 98,707,236 of record NC_133510.1, on the reverse strand, counting down.
GAAAACAATGGACTGTCACGAATATGAAAGAATTTCACTATTCTTCTTAATTTTATATTAATTATAAATTTAAAAGGTGATTAGGGAAATTGACAAGAGTGCCTGCAATGCCTTGAATGACGGGCAAAATGTGCATATGTTATGCAACATGCTGAAATTTTCTTTACAAGTATACTGCCTTTAGGATATTTATGTTTAACCAGAATTGCAGGTTGGAACCTGCATCTAATTTGCATTTAATGAAATGCAAGTTTTGTTTTGTTTCCTTTTGTTTTGGAGATGGAGTTTCATTCTTGTTGCCCAGGATGGAGTGCAGTGGTGCGATCTTGGCTCACTGCAATCTCCACCTCCCAGGTTCAAGCGATTCTCCTGCCTCAGTCTCCATAGTGACTGGAATTACAGACATGTGCCACCATGCCCAGCTAATTTTGTATTTTTTAGTAGAGATGGGGTTTCTCCACATTATTCAGGCTGGTCTCAAACTCCTGACCTCAGGTGAACCACCTGCCTCAGCCTCCCAAAGTGCTGGTATTACAGGTGTGAGCTACAGCCATGGTGGAAATGCAAGTTATTTATTGCATTCTTACTAGTTAAAAGTGGCTCTGAGATCATTTAACATCTAAATGTAAAGAGGTCATTTAACCTCTTTACAATGACTTCAGGTTAAAAACAAAAGCAAAGGAACGTAATCTTTATTTATTACTTCCAACTGGCATCTTCAGAATCAAGGGAAACAGTACCACGTCAGTACCATGTCAGCTTTGCTACAGGATTTTGAAAAGATGACTTTCCCAATCATCACTCCTTTTTCTAGAAACAGATTAGTGACTAAAATAAATAACACTCCCAGTGGACTGTGATCATCCACATTTAGATACTTCTCACTGGAAGATATAGTTGCATTAAGATACTGGTTTGAACAACTTAACAGAATCTAAAGTAACAGTGACTTAAATAAGAGTTAAAAACTTATTTCTCAAGCCGGGCACAGTGGCTCATGCCTGTAATCCCAGCACTTTGGGAGGCTGAGGAAGGAAGATTGCTTGAGCCCACGAGTTCAAGACCAGCCTGGGCAACATGGTGAGACAGTGTCTCTACACAAAATTTAAAAAATCAGCCAGACATGGTGGCACATGCCTGTAGTCCCAGCTACTTGAAGGCTGAGGTGGAAGGATCACTTAAGCCCAGGAAGGCTGAGGCTACAGTGAGCTGTGACCCCACCAACTGCACTCCAGCCTGGGCAACAGCGTGAAATCCTGTCAAAAAAAAAAACAAAAAACACCTTATTTTTTCTTCACATAAACATCTGAGCTACTAAGTGATCTGGAGTGTAGGGTGGCTCTCTTTCCAGGCATCTAGGGAACCAGAGTTCATGTATGTTATTGTCCCACCACGGCAGAAGTAAACCAACCATAGTTAGCAGGCTGGACACTGGTTTTGGTAAATGAAATTTTATTGGAATATGGCCACACCCATTTGTAGAAGTCTTGTCAATGGCTGCTTTGGAGCTACAGGGGCAGAACTGAGTCATTGGGAGAGAGACCCTATGACCTGCATGGTAAAATATTTCCTATCTGGCTCTAAGAAAAGATTTGCTTGGCATGGTAGCTCACACTATAATCCCAGCATGTTAGGAGACTGAGGAGTTCCAGATCAGCCTGGGCAACATGACAAAACCCCACCTCTACAAAAAATAAAAAATTAGATGGGGCCAGGCACAGTGACTCACACCTGTAATTCAGCACTTTGGGAGGCCGAGGCTAGTGGATTACCTGAGGTCAGGAGTTTGAGACCAGCCTAGCCAACATGGCAAACCCCCATCTCTACCAAAAATACAAAAATTAGCTTTGCGTCATGGTGCATGCCTGTAGTCCCAGCTAGTCGGTCGGGAGGCTGAGGCAGGAGAATTACTTGAACCCGGAGGTTGCAGTGAGCCGAGATCATGCCACTACACTTTATCCTGGATGACAGAGTGAGACTGTCTCAAAAAAAAAAAAAAGTTAGGTGGGCACACTGGCACTTGCCTGTAGTCCCAACTACTCAGAAGGCTGAGGTGGGTAGATCACCTGAGCCCAGGAGGTTGAGGCTTGCCGTGAGCCACAATCACATCACTGCATTCCAGCCTGAGTGACACAGAGAGACCCTGTCTCAAAGGAAAAAATGTTTGCCAACCCCTGCAAAGAAAATGTACTAAAATGAAGCTCTCAATCACACAGTCAACTGGCTCACCACCACCTCACAGTTCATATGAAAAGGTAAAAAGGGTACCCATCATCTCCTTCCACTTCCCATTCACCAGAACTTAGTCTCATGGCCTATATACCTACACAGAAAGCTGAAAAATATAAGTTCTAGCTTGGTAGCCACGTGCCCAACTAAAAATTGGAGGTTCTATTACCAAAAAGAAGACAGAGAGCTGGGTGTAGAGGCTCACATCTGTAATCCCAACACTTTGGGAGGCCGAGGCCAACAGATCACTGGAAGCCAGGAGTTCAAGATCAGCCTGGGCAACATGGTAAAACCCTGTCTCTACTAAAAATACAAAACGTAGGCAGGCATGATGGCACATGCCTGTAGTCCCAGCTACTTGAGAGGCTGAGACATGAGAATCCCTTGAACCCGGGAGGCAGAACTTGCAATGAGCCAAGATCACACCAGCCTAGGCAACACAGCAAGATTGTCTCAAAAAAAAAAAAAAAAAAGAGAAAGAGAGAGATTGAGAGAATGGGTCTAAGAGACCAATTAGCAGCTTCTATAGACCACCTTTCTGGCCACCCAAGAATCCATGCATACCCTTCTGAGACATAAGAACACATTCATCTCCTTCCCAAGGAAACCAATCCAAAGTCCCATTCAGTTGCTGCATCCATCTAAGAGTCCAAGACCTCTCCATCAGGTATAGATGTGGCTCCTCTTGGAGCAGTAACTCATCCACTAGACATCCACTATCCACTTCTGTGACAAAGACAGGATAACCACAGCTAAAACTCCAAGTCAGACAAGGGAAGAATGGGAAATACCCAGTTGTCACTGGTCCTTAGCAACTGTCAAATCCTAATGAGCAGAAGCTGCAAAGATTCCCTGCCCTGGCAGAGTAAGTTCCTTGGTTGATCCACCTGATCACCCCCAATTCTGTTGTCTGGGAGGATCTTTTGTGTCCATTATTCTCTATAGCAGCATCTGGGTCAGTATTGGAAATGACATCCTTCTTATTTTATCTTATTTATTTTTATTTTTTTGAAACAGAGTCTTGCTCTGTCACCCAGGCTGGAGTACAGTGGCACCATCTCAGCTTACTGCAACCTCCACCTCCTGGGTTCAAGTGATTCTCCAGCCTCAGCCTCCCAAGTAGCTGGGACTACAGGCACACACCACCACACTGGCTAATTTTTGTATTTTCAGTAGAGACGGAGTTTCACCATGTTGGCCAGGCTGGTCTCGAACCCCTGACCTCATGATCCGCCTGCCTCAGCCTCTCAGAATGGGATTACAGACGTGAGCCACTGTGCCTGGCCTAATTTTCGTATTTTTAGTAGAGACAGGGTTTCACTATGCTCACCAGGCTGGTCTCGAACTTCTGACCTCAAGTGATTCACCTGTTTGGCACCTAAAGTGCTGAGATTACAGGCATGAGCCACTGCGCCTGGGGGACTTCCTCACTTTTAAAGTCAGTTTGAATTGCACATCACATCAGTTGCATCAACATCAAGCTTTTATTAAGTAACTACCACCAGGCACCATGGCTCGAGCCTATAATCCCAGCACTTTGGGAAGCTGAGGTGGGCAGAATTGCTTGAGCTCAGGCATTTGAGACTAGCCTGGGCAATATGACAAAACACTGTCTCTATAAAAAATATAAAAATTAGCCAGGTGTGGTGGTGCCAGCCTGTGGTCCCAGCTATTCCAGAGGCTGAAGTGGGAGGATGGCTTGAGCCCAGGAGGGTGAGGCTGCAGTGAGTCAAGATCACATCACTGCACTCCAGCGTGGAAAACAGAACGAGATCCTGTCTCAAAATAAATAAATAAATAAAAATAAAGTAACTACTGTGTCAGGGACAATATTAGGCACAGAGGATATAAAAATGAAGAAGACAGCCAATTGGCTCAACATGGAGTTTGTATTCTAAAGACAGACATGAATGCCTAAAGAAATAATTATGATGTATGCTATAATCAAGACGGGTGTAATGTGAGCCTAAGAGAAGTACTCCTTCTGCCTGTCTGGGACACTGAATCTGTTAACCATAGCAGATTCCTCAAGGGCAGAGAATCAAATCACCTTCTTCTCATTCCCAATATTTGGCATAATTCCTTGCACACAGCTATTCAATAATATTTAATTAATTTAGTGTGTTCATCAAAAGGATCATTTTTACTAAGTTCTCTAATGTGCTTATTGATTTTTTAGAGGTTAAAATTGAGTCCAAATGTATTTCACTGTGCATTTCATTAATAGTTCCACCAAGTCTGCCAGAAGTCTCCAGCCCTGTTCAGTATATATATGTGTATGTATTTGGTGTACCTCCAAAATACGTTGAAGATACCTTAAAATATAAAATACAGATACAGTTTCAACTGAAAATCACTAATCAACGTGAAAAGACAAAATTCAAGTAAAAAGAGAAAAGGGAAGAAATAGGAAGGAGGAGGAGACATTCCAAAACATCCTGGAAAATCTGAAAACAAATGATGCCAGTTTGCTTTGTAAAGATAAAAATGCTTAATTACAAAGCTGGGAGTTAGAGGCAAATTAAGAACAAAATTACTGATCATCTGTGCTTACAAATGTCCTTTTCACTGCTCTCGACACACCCAACAGAAAATAGCTTATGCCCAGTGGATTCATCCATCATATCATCAGTACATCTTGAAATCAACAGGCATTCATAAGGAGATACATAGGCCACAGTTCCTTAATTCCAGTTGTTTCCTTAGATCCTATATTCCTAATGTTTGGGGACAGAGTGAAGCAGCAACTCTATTCCCTGAGCTAAAACCTCCCAGCAGGTCACAATACATTTTTTTTAAAAGATTTGGATGGAGAATCTTGTCAGACAAGGCTCCACCTGCCTAGATTAAGGAAACCACTCTCACCTCTGACATTCTCACCTTCCAAAAAATTACCAAATTATATGAAAATCTGTTCTAAAGTTTCAATAACTATGATTTATATTTTCAAGAAGGAAGCTATTTTTAAGATTGCATACATTTTTCTTAAGGACTACATTGCTGTTAATTATGACTCTTGGATTGCAAATGAGACAAACACAACTTAAATGAGCTAAAGTGAAAAAGTAAATGAATGTCTTAGAAATTCAAGTACAGCTGTATCCAGAGGCCAGACCATTATTGGCACTTCTCATCTTCTGCTTTCACTCTGCTCCCGTATGTTAGTTTTCTCTTAATATAAGGCAGACTCTTAGGATAATTACTATGTGTGGTTGCATGCTGCATCCTAATGTAGCAACTTCTGCAGAGGAATCTTTTACCATCATTCATCTATCAGTTCAGCAAAGTCTCTGATTGGCCCTGCTTGGATCAATTGCCAACACTTGAACCAATCCCGGTGTCAGGACAAAGAAGTTACCATGGATGATCAAGCCTGGATTATGTGCTATTACTATGGTGAAATAAGTGAGGCCTGGGACTCGTAGCCCATCAGAATCACAGGACACAGAGGAGAGGCAGTTCCAGAAAAGAAAGGATGCTGAATAAAAACCAAAACCAAAGGCCCACTACACAGGAAAGCACAGAGTCATGATTCCTGGGGTAAATCATATTTCCCCAAAAAATGTTTAGGCAAAAAATGTTTAAAAGGCCTGTGACAATGAGTGTTTTTCCAATTGGAGTGGGTTGAGGCATGAGTTGAAGAAACAGTGGCCTTCTGCCCTAGAATGAGTAACTTTGTGCCAATGGGAATTTGTGTTGTGTGAACCTTACACTAGCCTACCCCATAGATCAATGCTTCTTTTTTGTTGTTCCCTCAGTTAGCATGTTTAGCTCCTGAATAGTCTATCATCTGTAAGAAAGGAGAGGTGGGCCCTAAAAGACATGCAGCTCTTTTCAACAGCACTTTTTGAAATCCTGGGAAGATGGGAGCTATGGCACATGCTCCAGTGAGCCTGTTAAGATTACTCATGATGACTCTAGGCTATGTTTGGAACTCTTTCTAAACCGAATAAACAGATGGCCAGCAGTGACTAACCTTGAAAGTAGTTTGAAAAATGCTGAGAATCAATTACCACTCTCCAAGTTAAGGGTCCTTCAAAAACGACTGGACAATATTTATTAGGAAACATGTTCCTTCTGGAATAAATTCAGCTCAAGGAGAACAGATGTGCTGTAATATTCTGAGACATGAATTCAACGTGATGTGAAAAAGAATTACTGGCTTTACATCCCTATCACAGAAGTCTTGAGGCATAGTTAATTGATGATGATTGCTTCAGGAATATTCTGAGCCAAGACTCCACCAAAAAAGAAAAGTATTTTTCTCATTAACTTCCTAATATCACATATTATTCACAAGAAATTCACAGGAATGGGCATGCCGTATCTTGGAAAAAAAACCAATTTAGGAATATGGTTGGGCCAGAAACAGCAAAATGGGTGGGAAAGGCAAGTTTCAGAGTTTTGAATCCTAGAAACCATGCCAATAAGATTTTCTGGAGGCCAAAAAGGACAGTGAATCTGCCAGTCCAGCTGTGAGAACACAGCTGTGAGATTTCAGAAGGAAATGATGAAGTAGAAGGCAAGCTCATAAAATGGACACATCACCAAGCTGGGAGCAGTATGAACACACCGCAGGACAGAAATCAGCACTGAAAATACTGATTCAAAATGATTCTGGCAACTTAGAGACTTGAATCTAAGAGGGAAGAAAAAGAGAATAAATTTCAACAAGCCTAGTCACAAACTGGTATCAAATAAAAATATACAGGACCATTATGGGGTTGTTAGCAGAAGTTGAGCAGCAAAGGAACACCACAGACTACACTCTAAATAATAGGTTGTAAGAGGTAGAGATTACCTTGTCTAACTAATTCACTTTACAGGTGAAAAAAAGAAAGCCTTGCCCAGTTATTTCTTGCTATTGAACAAATCACTCCAAGAAATACTGCCTTAAATAATTTGAATGATTTAAATGATTTGTTCACAATTCTTCAACTTGCACAGGGCTTGGCAAGACGAGCTTGTCACTGCTCCACATGGCGGCAGGTGGGATGGCGTAACTATGACTAGACAATCTACTTCCAAGATGGCCTCATTCTAGCCAGGCCAGTGGCTGCTAGCTGTCGGTTGGAAGATCGGCTGAGGCTGTTGGCCAGGGACTTTGTTCTCCACCACATGGCTTCTCCATGTGGCTAGGTTGGGCTCGTGGAGAGACCATGTGGAGGACAACTGCTCACAGCATGGCGGTCTTAGGATGGATATATTACATGGCAGCTGGCTTCCCAAGAAAGCTGCTAGGTCTTCTTAAGGCTTAAGCCTTCCTCTGTGTTCTATTGGTTAAAGCAAGCGTCACGGCCAGCCCAGATTCAAGTGAAGACTACAGAGAGATACGAATATCAGGAGATGTGGCTCAATCTGCTGCAGAGGGGATATGATTTGTGCAAAGTTAATTATATGCTACGTCAATTACAGGAAAATTTCATGACAAAAATTTTTTTCTTTGAAAAAAAAGAAAAAGTTGGCAGAAATTGTAAAAATAATCCTATTACAAGGAACATGATCAAATCTCAGCTTCACAATGTAAAAGAAACCTGGAAATCTTGGAGATAAGGTAGAAGAGAGCAATAATTATGACTGAAAGACAGGAAAAGAATACAGGATTTTTTTTTTTTTTTTTTTTTTTTGTGACACAAGACTCTCTCATCCAGGCTGGAGTGCAGTAGTGCAATCTTGGCTCGCTGCAACCTCCGCCTTCCTGGTTCAAGTGATCCTCCCGCCTCAGCCTCCTGCGTAGATGGGACCACAGCCCCACGCTACCTCAACTGGATAATTTTTTGTATTTTTAGTAGAGATGGGGTCTCACAATGGGCTGGTCTCAAACTCCTGAGCTCAGGCAATCTGCCCACGTCGGCCTCACAAAGTGCTAGGATTACAGGCATGAGCCACTGTACCCGGCTGAAAAATTTTTTTAAAATAAAATTGTATAGCCTGGCATGGTGGTGCATGCCTGTAGTCCCAGCTACTTAGGAGGCTGAGGTGGGAGGATCACTTGATCCTGGGAGTTGGAGGCTGCAGCGAGCCGAGATCATGCCACTGCACTCCAGCCTGGGCAACAGAGCAAGGCCCTGTCCCGCTCTTCAATAAAAAGAGAAGAAATAATAAAACAAAATTGTATAGCCTGGAGAGTGACTTAATAATTAAGCAAATTAATAATTAAGTCACTGGAAAGTAACTTAATAATGATCCTCAAAGCCTGTAGATGAACATTCACCACCAATTCCTATTCTCCAAGAAGAACAGAAAAGGAGGGTGCCTACTGAAATTGATTATGTAAGATTTAGGTTGAAAGAATTCCCTGGAAAAAAGGATGGATCAAAATTGAGAAGAATATAAAACTTTCTTTCTAAAACTCCTTAAGAGGCTGGGTGTGGTGGCTCACACCTATAATACCAGCACTTTGGGAGGCTGAGGCAGGTGGATCACATGAGGTCAGGAGTTCCAGACCAGCCTGGCCAACATGGTGAAATCCTGTCTCTACTAAAAATATAAAAATTGGCCGGGCACGGTGGTGGCCTATAATCTCAGCTACTTGGGAGGCTGAGGCAGGAAAACTGCTGGAACCTGGGAGGTAGAGGTGGCAGTGAGCCAAGATCGTGTCATTGCACTCCAGCCCAGGCTGACAACAGTGCGACTTGGTCAAAAAAAAAAAATTGGAGGACTTATTTATCTGGGATGATTGAATAGTAAGGGATTATGAGCATGGGCTCTGGGGTTGGACTGGCTGCAAGTTTCTTAACCCTGAATACTGAGTTATTTTTTATCTGTAAAATGGGGATAAAAATGATTGTCTTGTAAAATCATTACAAAATTAAACCCTTGGTATGTCAGTGTCTATTATACTCATTTTGATTTCATAAAAAAAAATTTTTTTTTCTGAGGCCTGGTGCAGTGGCTCATGCCTATAATCCCAGCAGTTTGGGAGGCCGAGGTGGGCAGATCACTTGAGGTCAGGAGTTCAAGACCAGCCTGGCCAACACAGTGAAACCTCGTCTCCACTAAAAATACAAAAATTAGCCAGGCGTGGTGGCATGTGCCTGTAGTCCCAGCTACTCAGGAGGCTTAGGCAGGAGAATCCCGTAAATCCAGAAGGTGGAGGATGCAGTGAGCCAAGATGGCACCACTACACTTCAACTTGGATGAAACAGTGATACTCGGTCTCAAAAAATAAAAAATAAAACAAATTTCTTTTTTGAGCTGTTCTATTTGTAAGGATTGACTTTTTCATAAAGATCTTCCTCTAGGAAGACTGACTTTGGTTTTATCTTAGAATTCTTCAAAAAAGAGAAATTTTGCTCTTTGTTTTTGAATTTAATTTTTCTCATATTATGTTATTTTTAATGTTTGTGGGTACATAGTAGCTGTATATACTTATGGAGTACCTGAGGTATTTGGATACAGGCATGCAATGCATTAACTATCACATCAGGGTAAATGGGTAAATGGGCTATCTATCACCCCAAGCATTTATCCTTTGTGTTACAAACAATCCAATTATACTCTTTTTGTGTTTGTTTTGTTTTGGTTTGGTTTTGGTTTTTTGAGATAGAGTTTCACTCTTGTCGCCCAGGCTGGAGTGCAATGGTGCGATCTCGGCTCACCACAACTTCTACCTCCTAGGTTCAAGCAATTCCCCTGCCTCAGCCTCCCAAGTAGCTGGGATTACAGGCATGTGCCACCATGCCCAGCTAATTTTGTGTTTTTAGTAGAGATGAGGTTTCTCCATGATGGTCAGGCTGGTCTCAAGTTCCCAACCCCAGATGATATGCCTGCCTCGGTCTCCCAAAGTGCTGGAATTATGGATTGAGTCACCGCACCCAGCCTCTTGTTATTTTTAAATGCACAATTAACTTATTTTTGCCTTTGTTTTTAATAGGCTAAAACATATTCTATTTTGTAATTGCCATATGGATCAATTGGACCCTTATAAAAGCTTAGATAAATTATGAGATGTTAGTGATCTTGTTTTTCTCACATTTTGAAATGTTTTGCTCTTTCATTATCCTAGGAATTCATTTACCATTTCTGATCAGTTTTTCTCAACTATGATTTTTTTAAAAACTAAAATAAGAAGAAAATGGAAGAATTGTGGAATTGCTTAGAAGGATGATAAAATAGTGAAATAAATTATCACTAGTACATCAATTTCTAATTGTACCAACCAAAGTATTAAATTGTCTTTCAAGGAGGTATAAAAGATAAATGAAAAACTATCTGCATTTTTTTTTCACCTTTTGTTAAACATAGTTGAGAGAAGTTCCAGAGATGGGAGAAATCAGCAAGAGGGAAGCAGCACCTCATGTGGTACACAAATATGACAGCGACAGAAACACGGTGAATAAATAACTAAGGTTTAGGAAACATTCCCCTTGATAATCTTGAAATCCCTCAGTGAAATTAAATGCACAAAAAAGGCTTGTAGTTTATTATTCCCCCAACCCTGGCTGTGCTAGACTCACAGTATGTTTTTAAGAAAGACTTGATCGACCATTTGAAAGAAATGTATTCAAATCAGTCCTTAATGTCAATACAGTAGAACAGAGAGAGACACGAATCTTACAGTCTGATTAACCTGGGTTCTCATTCCTGCTCTGCACTTACGAGATGTTTGACCTTAAGCAACTTCCCCCTCTGAGCCTCAGTTTTATCATTTGTAATAAAACCCAATAATATTATTAGCCTCGGCCGGGTGCAGTGGTTCACAGCTATAATCCCATCACTTTGAGAGGCCGTGCTGGGCCAATCACCTGAGGTCAGGAGTTCGAGACAGCCTGGCCAACATGGTGAAACCCCATCTCTACTAAAAATACAAAAATTACCAGGGTGTGGTGGCTGGCACTTGTAAACCCAGCTACGTAGCATACTGAGGCATGAGAATTGCTTGAACTCAGGAGATGGAGTTTGCAGTGAGCCATGATGGCACCACTGCACTCCAGCCCGGGTGACAGAGTGAGACTCTGTCTCAAAAAAAAAAAAGTATCAGCCTCATAAGACTGAGAAGATACTTAAATGACATGATGCGGGTTAAATACTTAATATAGAGCTCAATAAGTGCTAACCTCTATTATTCATATTAGTATCATTTTTTTCTAGTTAACAGGTATTTTTCATCAGCATAGCATTCAAATACGAAACCAAATGTCAACAGCATTAACAAAATAGTCTCACATGATTAGTCTTCCTAGAGCAGAAGCTAAGTTTTTTATTTAATGTTATGACTTTTGATGATGTTACATTTGTCAGGGGGATGAATTATAAACTCGGCATGGCTTTTCCCTTAATAAGCTGGGAAAGAGAATTCCTTAGGAATCATTGAATGACACTGAATTTGATCTCATAAAAGCAAAAGTGAAGAATAAAATTTTCTTTATCATGTGTAAAGGGATTAGCGCTCATACCACAGAAAAACAACCCCAAATTTAAAACTTTCTCAGGATCAACTGGATATAATGTATATACAACAGAAATGTAATAATATTCTTTTCAACTAGTATCAGATCCGTTTCCCAAGCTTCGTTTTTATTAAGCATTTTGCTCATGCTTAATAAAAACAAAGCGAGAGAGATCCAAGATGGTTGATTACTAGCAGCTCAGGATTGTAGCTCCCAGTGAAAGCGCAGAGAACCAGAGGATGCCACACTTTCAGACAAATTTTTGTTGCTCACAGACCAGGAGATTCCCAGAAGAGGAGCCCCACAGGTCACCAGTGCGACTCTTGTGGCCGGCACAGCGGTTTTGCCAGCACCCCAGCGCAGCTGTTCTCAGTGCAAAGTAAACGGGACTGGGTCCCCTTTTGGTCAACATTTGGAGCTCCGGGAAGGCAGAGTTGCTTATTCAGCTGATTGAAAAAGGGACTCAAGAAGGAAGCCAGACTGGAGATTCCTGGGCAGAAAAGCACCATGAATCTTAACGCTGCTGTTTTAGCCAGCGGCGCAGTGGGTTGTTCAGATTCCGGCACTGGGAATCAACAAGTTGGACGTCCACTCAGAGACCTAATTTGAAAGTCGGTAATTACAAAGATGACAGGTGGATAAATTTACAATGATGGAAAGAAACCAGTGTAAAAAGGCTGAGAATACCCAAAATCAGAATGCCTCTCCCTCTACAGAGGATCACAGTTCTTCATCAACAAGGGAACAAGGCCTGATGAAGAACGAGTGCATTCCATTAACAGAATTAGGCTTCAGAAGGTGGATAATAAGAAACTTCTCTGAGTTAAAAGAACATGTTGCAGCCCAATGTAAAGAAACTAGGAATCTTGAAAAAAGGTTTGACGAAATCCTGACGAGAATAGACAATTTAGAGAGGAATATAAATGAATTAATGGAACTAAAGAATACAATATGAGAACTCCACGAAGTATGCACAGGTATTAACAGTCGAATTGATCAAGCAGAAGAAAGGATATCAGAGGTCGAAGACCAACTTAATGAAATGAAACAAGAAGACAAGATTAGAGAAGAAAGAGTAAAAAGGAATAAGCAAAGTCTCCAAGAAATCTGAGATGATGTGAAAAGACCTAATTTACGTTTGATAGGTGTACCTGAATGTCATGAAGAGAATGAATCCAAGCTGGAAAATATTCTTCAGGATATTATTCAGAAAAACTTTTCTAACCTAGTAAGGCAGGACAATAATCAACTCCAGATAATACAGAGAACACCACAAAGATATTCCTCAAGTAGAGCAACCCCAAGACACATAATCGTTAGATTCAGGGGTTGAAATAAAGGAGAAAACTTTAAGGGCAGCTAGAGAGAAAGGTCAGATTACCCATAAAGGGAAGCCTATCAGACTCACAGCAGATCTCTCAGCAGAAACCCTACAAACTAGAAGAGAGTGGGAGTCAATATTCAATATCCTCAAAGAAAAGAATTTCAACCCAGAATCTCATATCCAGCCAAACTAAGCTTCAAAATTGAAGGAAAAATAAAATTTTTCGCGAACAAGCAAGCACTCAGAGATTTTATTACCACCAGGCCTGCTTTACAAGAGCTTCTGAAAGAAGCACTATACATAGAAAGGAACAACCAGTATCAGTCATCCCAAAAACTTACCAGAAGGTAAAGAGTATCTCCATAATGAAGAATCTATATCAACTAATGGGCAAAATAGCCAGAGAGCATTAAATGAGAATATTAAACTCACAAATATCAACATTAATCCTAAATGTAAATGGATTAAATGCCCCAATCAAAGACACAGACAGGCAAATTGAATAAAAAGTCAAAACCCATCGGTACGCTGTATCCAGATCCATCTCATAAGCAAGGACACACAAGAACTCAAAGGGTTGGTGGAAGACTTACCAATCAAATGGAGAGAAAAAAGAAAAACAGGAGTTGTAACTTTCGTCTCTGACAAAATAGACTTTAATAGTAACAAAGACTAAAAGAAACAAAGAAGGACACTACATAATGGTAAAAGGATCAATGCAACAATAGGAGTCAATGATCATAGATATATATGCACCCAATATAGGAACACCCAGATACATAAGACAAGTCCTTAATGGTTTATAAAGAAACTTGGACTCCCGCACAATAATAGCAGGAGACTGACACCACATTGTTAATATTCGACAGATTGGCGAGATAGAAAATTAACAGGGACATCTATGATTTGAACTCAGACCTGGAACAAGTAAACTCAGTGAATATTTATAGAATTCTTCACCCCAGGTCCACAGAACATATATTTTTCTCAGTATCACTTTACACCTATTTTGAAAGTGATCACATAATTGGAAGTAAATCACTCTTCAGCATTTGCATAGCATTTCACAAACTTAAATGAAATATTGGTTTGCTGTTTGCTTGTTATTTTCTTCCCTTATTCCTTCCTGTCTCTGCTGTAAAGCACAATTATCGGCATAAAGGAGGTTTTTGATACCTATTTCTAGATTGCATTCCAGCCTGGGCAATAGAGCAAGACTCCTGTTCTCTCTCCCCCTTTCGCTTTCTCTTTCTAAAACAAACAAACAAACAAAAGCTTGGGAAACAATACCACGTCTTGTCAAGACATCTGCTAAGTGAGAATAACAATATTAATAATTATAATGATAGCTAGCATTTAATAAACCATAAGGATTTCATATTTTCTCATCGAATTATCATACTGATACATATTACATATATTTTGAAGAGAGGGAAAAAAAGACACATAATGTCTGAGAAACTGATCTCAAAAATAAGAAGGGTGCATGAGGTTGGAATAACCACTCAGATGTGTCTTCAATGAAGGAATAGTTGTCCCAGATGCTAGTTCTGTTGGTAGATAGCCTTACCCTGCGTTAGCAACTCGATTAGCCTTCAGCAGTCACATATTCACTTCCCAGATTGACTCAGAAGCAGAGAGCAACCTTGCCCAAAGTCACACCCTTTCCAAGGTGGCCCATATCCAATGACTGGACAATGAAGGAATAGAAAGACTTGGCCATCTAAGGCCAACTTAGGACAATCCCAAAGGGCCATGCTAGCCTCGGCGCTTCTTGTGGGATTGGCCGAGACTGTGGTTGGTGTGTATCACAGCTGGATTTATCCCTCCACTTCTCTCCCCCACACCCCTTCCACAAGTTAGGATCCCAAGGGTACTCCTTAATAAACATCCTGCATGTTAAGTTCTGAGTCTACGGCTGGGGAGCCCAATCTGCAAGAATGTAAGTACACTACCAATAAAAGGTTATCTGTACTCACGCAAAATACATCATATTGCACGGGGCACAGTGGCTTATGCCTGTAATCCCAGCACTTTGGAAGGCTGAGGCAGACAAATCACCTGAGGTCAGGAGTTCAAGACCAGCCTGGCCAACATAATGAAACCCCATCTCTACATAAATACAAAAATTAGCTGGGCATGATGGCAGGTGTCTGTAATCCCAGCTATTCGGGAGGTTGAGGTGAGAGAATCGCTTGAACCCGGGAGGTGGAAGCTGCAGTGAGCCAAGATCACACCACTGTACTCCAGCCTGGCGACAGAGCAAGACTGTCTCAAAAGAAAAAAAATACAACACATTGTTAATAATTTATGGTACTAAATTTAGTCATCATGAAATAGTGAGTCTCAAACAAGCTACATTATTCTTAGCCTTATTCTGCACACTTCTACAGCCTGCAGATTGGAGGAAAGATGGCCATGGAATATCTGTGCTTTTGACGCATCAAGTAGTGCTGGTTCCAGCATAGAGCTGTAGGTGAGTATTGATAAACAAAATTTGTCAGCCTAAAGATGATAACTGATATTCTTAATCAAGATACAATCAAAATATAGAAAAGTAGTATCTTCCCCTGGAATAAAGGACAAATGCAAGAATGCACTGTGGGGGGTGGGGTGATTTTAATTAGAGAAATTGTAAAAATAAAAATGGAGGCCAGGTGCAGTGGCTCATGCCTATACTCTCAGCACTTTGGGAGGCTGAAGCAGGAGGATCACTTGAGCCCAGGAATTTGAGACCAGCCTGGTCAACATGGTGAAACCCCATCTCTACAAAAAATTAGCCTGGTGTGGTGGCACATGCCTGTAGTCCCAGCTACTCAGGAGGCTGAGGTAGGAAGATCACTTGAACCTGGGAGGTTGAGGCTGCTGTAAGCCAAGTTAAGATTGCACCACTGCACTCCAGCCCAGAGGACAAAGTGAGACCCTGTCTCAATTATGTTAAAAAAAAAAGGAAAGATATGACCCTTTCTTTTTTTTTTTTTTTGAAACAGTCTCACTCCATCACCAGGCGCCAGGCTGGAGTGCAGTGGCATGACCTCAGCTCACTGCAACCTCTGCCTCCCGGGTTCAAGAAATTCTTCTGCCTCAGCCTCCCGAGTAGCTGGGACTACAGGTGCACGCCACCATGCCCAACTAATTTTTTTGTGATTTTAGTAGAGACAGGGTTTCACCATGTTGGCCAGGATAGTCTCGATCTCTTGACCTCGTGATACGCCCGCCTCGGCTCCCAAAGTGCTGGGATTACAGGCGTGAGCCACTGCGCCCAGCCATGACCCTTTCTTTACCTCAACTTCCATTTAATTCCCCAAAGGAAATAATTGTTGTACATTGTTTCCAGACCTTTTTTCCATGAGTATTTGTGTATATGCTTGAACATAAATTTTTGATAAAAATGAAATTTACTGTATGTATAGCTCGGCAACCCGCATCATGGAAGGCAATCTGCTTTACTCAAAGCATACTAATTCACATCTAAAATACAACTTTACAGTAACATCTAGACTGGTGACCAAACATCTGGGCATCCTAACCAAGTTGACACATAAAATTAACCATCACAAGTCTCGCCCTGGTCAATTTGACACTCATAGCCATCTCTTTAAACCCTACTTCATCTCCAAATAAAGATAGCAACAAGACTTTAATTCTGCCTAACATGATACAACCATCCTGTATTCAACTGAAATTGTACTAACTCTCTCCCCAGGAGAGGATGCAAATCTGTTAGGTGATGTGCACTCTTCTTGAAACAACGTAACTTAAATTCTGCAATGCAAAGCCAACACATCCTATGCTATACAACAAGCGGATAAGAGGGGAGGAAAACAAAGATAGTTGTGTGTATATGTTTGCATATATATGGATATACACACACAAACATATATATATACACATATAAATATATTCATAACAAAGTAAGGAAGAAATACTCATGACACAGTTCTTATTTCTGTAACTGGTCACATGGTCAGAGCCGGTATTTATAACTACCTTCTTCCATTACTTGTTCAGTATTTCCTGTGCCTTCAGCAAGCACCTCAGCAGGCTATGGCTCTTCAGCTAGTGGAGTGACTCAAACGTTCATTCCTAAAGGGTCTAGATCATTAGGAGTCCTGCCTGGATTGAGCTGTTGTAGTTTCCCACTGACCTTAATCGTAGGACATGGTGATACCAAGACACCCTAAGAGATCTCCTATTCCACACATACTCCTCCTTACCTCTACTGTCATCCATTTTCCCTTTGGTAGTGAGGATCAGTCACTCCAGCCAGTGCAGCAACTCCTTTGCCTTTTGATTCAGAGGTCTGAGGAGTCCTCAGTGGCCAGCTAGCAGTCTTAACTTCCAGTTCAATGAAATCATTATTGTGTCTCTTGGTGGAAGCATTTATCCTTTGAAACTAGGATTTCTAGGCCAGCAGAGCAGAAGTTCCTGGAGACAGGAATAAAAAATGCCAGTGGATTATTAGAGGTAATAGTGAGTGGTGCCACTCCCATTTTCACCCCTTGATACCTGGCCTCATGAAGCCAGGCTATGGGAGAACAGCATCATATATTGGACACTGCTTCAGAGGACGCATAGCCTCCTCCAGAACCTTGTCCCAGCCCAACCAAGTACTTCCACCTGGCTGGTGCTGTAACTGAGTCTTCAAAAGGCCATTCATACTACCAAGCTGAGTGCTTCAGAATGTTGGAGAACATGGTAGAATTCTTTGAGCATGGGCCCATTGTCACACTTCGTTTGATATGAAGTGAGTTCTTTGGTCAGAAGCAATGTTGTATAAACTACTATGATGATGGGGTGAATAGGCATTCTGTAAGTCCACAGATGGTAGTTTTGGCTGAAGCATTGCATACAGGGAAGGCAAATCCATATCCCAAGTAAGTGTCTATTCCAGTAGAGCAAAATGCTGCCTCTTCCATGATGGAAGCAGTCCAAGGTAATCAACCTACCACCAGGTGGCTGGCTGATCACCCCAGGAAATGGTGCCATATCAGGGACTCAGTGTTGGCCTCACTGCTATCAGATTGAGCACTCAGCAGTGGCCGTAGCTGTCAGCCTTGACAAGTGGAAGTCTATGCTGCTGGGACCATGCTTACCTCCAGGCTTGCCATGAAGGCCCTATTTTCATGCACCCATGGGTGATGACGGGGCGGCTGAAGAAAGAGGCTCACTTGTATCCACAGACCAGGGCATCTTACCTGCTTGATCATTTAAATACTCCTCTGCTGACTGGGCATGGGGTCTCACACCTATAATCCCAGCATTTTGGGAGGCTGAGGCAGGTAGGTTGCTTGAGCACCTGAGTTCAAGACCAGCCTGGGTAACACAGCAAAACGTCATCTCTACAAAAAACTACAAAATTTAGCCAGGCGTGGTGGCATGCACCTGTAGTCCCGGTTACTCAGGAGGCTGAAGTGAAGGGATTGCCTGAGTCCAGCCTCAATGATCCCATGTTCCTACTTTACCTAAATCTGCAGTGAGCCCTGATCGTGCCACTATACTCTAGCCTGGGCAACAGAGTGAAACCCTGTCTTAAAACTTAATTAATTAAAAATCTCTGCTGAGGACATCCTTCGATGAACACTCACATGGGACACAAATATCTTCACAGTTCTCATTCATTCAGAGAGGTCTATCCAAATATGCCTTCCATTTTTACTTTTTTTTTTTTTTCATTTTTATGCCTCCTTTTCACCAGTTTTCTGATCGCGTTCCTTCCAAGTCCATGACCGTTCGGCCAACCATTGGACATAGCTCACGAATCAGTATATAATTGCATGTTGTCCATTTCTCCTTGTGAGCAAAGTGAACACCCTGGTGCACTGTTTGAAGTTCTCCCCACTTGGAAGATTTTCCTTCACCACTGTCCTTCATCAACGTCCCAAGAAGGAGTTGAAATGCTGTCCCATCCCTTCTGGATAGCGCCCACACACTACACAGAACCATGCAGAAACCAGGTCTGAGTTTTCTCTTGCTCTGTCAACTGATCATAGGGAACTCCCCATGAAGCCATCAGTGCAGGCCTGAGAGAGAATTTAGTTCAGTAGAAGTGAGGGCCCTTTAACATTCCTACTATATATTTAGTTCATTCATTTTAACAACTGAATTACATAGCATTGTATCCTTGCACCATAATACAACTTTCCCATTATAATAAATTTTCAGCTTATCTCCAATTTCTTGTTTTTAAAATGTTCCAGTGAACACCTTTATATACATATCCTTATGTATCTGTGAGAATTCCATAAAACTGTGTACTAAAATAAAAAACAAGATTTCTACTAATGTGGTGACTAGATGGGCCACCCAGAACAAATAAATATACATCAGGATACTCAAAGGACCATTTTTGATACCTATTAAAAAAGGTTTCCAAGCTGGGTGCAGTGGCTCATGCCTGTAATCCCAGCACTTTGGGAGGCCAAGGTGGGCAGATCACTTGAGGTCAGGAATTCGAGACCAGCCTGGCCAACATGGTGAAACTATCATCTCTACTAAAAATACAAAAAATGGCCGGGCATTGTGACATATACCTGTAATCCCAGCTACTTGGGACACTGAGACATAAGAATCACTTGAACCCAGGAGGCAGAGGTTGCAGTGAACTGAGATGGCACCACTGCATTTCAGCTTTGCAACAGAGTGAAACTCTATCTCAAAAACAAAAAGTTTTCCCTGACTACTCAGAAAAGAAAGCAGTTGAAACTTGAGAGAGAGAGAGAGAGAGAGACTGTGTGTGTGTGTGTGTGTGTGTGTGTGTGTGTGTGTGTATCTACATATTTTATCACTTATGTATATTGTTGAGCTAAAATCTAAACCAGTATAGGAGCAATTGTTTTTACCCACAATTTTGAGATGGCTTAGTAAATTATTGGAACCAAGTGACTTTTGGGTATTCAACAGCTAGAATATAGTTCAAATTGTTCAAAATTATTTTGTTAGCTATAAGTACAGGTCTACAAATTATCTAGCAAATCAGTTAGCTATCCAGTATTCTTTTTTTTTTTACTCATTTGTATTATAGGAGATGGTTTAATCTTGGCAATAATTGTTTAAAGAATATATTTCAAATTCAACAGAAATCTTATTCTTGAACTTTTGTCTAATGATATATCTTTTCTAACTTTGCCAAACTAATAATCTTAAAATCTACACTTAAGTCAAAGAAACTCATTTCATCCCAGCCAACAGCATCATTTTTCCAGCTTCTTTCTTTGCTCTCTGTTACTCAGGCTGGAGTGCAGAGACGTGATCATAGCTCACTGTAACCTCAAACTCCTGGGCTCAAGCAATTATCCTGCCTCAACCTTTCAAGTAGCTGGGACTACAAGGGTGTACCACCACGCCCAGATAAGATTTTCTGTTTTGGTTCAATTTTTTGTAGAGACAGGGTCTGACCCAGGCTGGCCTCAAGCAATCCTCCTACCTCAGACTCCCAAAGCACTAGGATTACAGACATGAGCTACAGTGCCCAGCCTCCAGTTTCTTTTATGAAGGACTTCTAAGTTTTATATTTTAGTGGTTGGTTATATTTCACTTGACTGAGCTGAGACTAGCTGTTTCATACATGGGCAGCTAAAAGTGTTTACCATTATTTACAGTTCACTGAATTAGTAGAGATTTCCTCTTCACACAGCAAAAATTCAGGCAAAGTGCCCTAAATCTTTGTCAATTTCAAAAGAAACCAACTCCTACCCAGAAGAGATCTCTTCTTTGATAGGTCTTCTACAAGCAGGGGTTAATTGTGACTTACAATACCTTACAAGTGAGTGATCTTGTGAAAAATGGCCTTACATTTTTCAAAAATAGCTTAAATTCCATCATCTGACATTTTATTTGGGGTCTATAAACCCTTTAAGTCTTCCAAAGAATCTCTTAAAATACAAATTCCTGGAAGAATTAACCCCTTAAGTCAAGAGAGCAGCTATTATCTTCGTTAAACAAGTTAGAGATGAAATGCAAGATTTGAGCAAGAAGAAAATAGCAGGAAGGAAGAGGGCATACAGCCAAAAACTTTTTTCTTTTTTTTGAGACGGAGTCTTGCTGTGTTGCCACAGGTGCATACCACCATGCCTGGCTAATTTTTGTATTTTTAGTAGAGACAGGGTTTCACCATGCTGGCCAGGCTGGTCTTGAACTCCTGCCTGCCTCAGCCTCTCAGGTGATCTGCCTGCCTCAGCCTCCCAAAGTGCTGAGATTACAGGCATGAGCCACCGCACCCAGCCCACTTTTCTGGTCAATTTTATAATTTCACCTATAATCTACTCTTGTAGGATTTCAGGTAAATCAGAAAAATAAACCCCTACTACAAGTTAGGCTTGGATATTAATTTTTCCTCTAAATACTTCAAAATATTGACTTGATAACTCTAGATATCATTTTTTTTTTGAGATGGAGTCTCACCATGTTGCCCAGGCTGGAGTGCAATGGCATGATCTCAGCTCACTGCGACCTCCACTTCCCAGATTCAAGTGATTTTCCTGCCTCAGTCTCTGGAGTAGCTAAGACTACAGGCACCTGCCACCACGCCCGGCTAATTTTCATATTTTTTTGTAGAGATGGGATTTCACCATGTTAGCCAGGCTGGTCTCAAACTCCTGGCCTCACGTGATACACACACCTCAGCCTCCCAAAGTGCTGGGATTACAGATGTGAGCCATGGCACCCGGTCCTAACTTTCATCCTTAACAAGTTCTTGCTTTTTCTTCAGTTTTACTCCCCATAAGTATATCCTTAAATAATACAGTTTAGTTTTGCCCACTTTTGAACTTTAATAAATGGAATCATACCTTATGTACTACACTGTTATTTCTTTTGCTTCATGTTGCTGCTTGCAGCTCTAGTTTTTCATTTCTGTATAATTTTCCATTTCATTTTTATTTATTTATTTTTTTGAGATAGGGTCTTGCTCCATCACCCAGACTGGAGTGTAGTAGCGTGATCATAGCTCACCGTAGTCTCAAACTCCTGGGATCAATGACCCTCCCACCTCAGCCTCCCAAAGTGCTAGGATTACAGGCATGAGCTACCATACCCAGCCTCCCCATTTTATAAACACCACAATTTATTCCTCCCTTGTACAGCTAATGGATATTTATGATGTTTCCATTTTGGAGCTACAATGAAAAATGCTGTTATAAATATTGTAAAACACAAACTGTAATAAACATAAGCACACAGCATATACTTAGGAGCAGAATTATTGTGTCATAGGATAAGCTTATCTGGAACTTCATTTGTTAATGCAA
The DNA here is from genome assembly GCF_049354715.1 of Callithrix jacchus. Taxonomy (NCBI): domain Eukaryota; kingdom Metazoa; phylum Chordata; class Mammalia; order Primates; family Cebidae; genus Callithrix; species Callithrix jacchus. The sequence goes on along the minus strand of NC_133510.1, from coordinate 98,685,043 downwards.
ACTAATTTCCAAAGTGGTTGTGCCAATGTCCACTGCACTAGAAGTGTATGAGAGCTCCTACTGCTTCCTATCCTGGCCAAACTTTGATATTGTCAGACTTCCCAGTTTTTGCAAATCTAGTGAGTATATAAAAGTATCTGAACTTTCGTGATTTTTTTTTTTTTTTTTGAGACAGAGTTTCACTCTTGTCCCCCAGGTTGGAGTGCAGTGGCGCAATCTTGGCTCACTGCAATCTCCACCTCCCAGGTTCAAGTGATTCTCCTGCCTCAGTCTCCCGAGTAGCTGGAATAACAGGCGCTCACCACAATGCCTGGCTAATTATCATATTTTTTAGTAGAGATGAGGTTTCACCATGTTGGCCAGGCTGGTCATGAATTCCTGACCTTAGGTGATCCACCCATCTCAACTTCCCGAAGTGCTGGGATTACAGGCATGAGCCACTGCTCCCAGCACTGTGATCTGTTTGTTTGTTTTGGAGATAGAGTCTCATTCTGTCATCCAGGCTGGAGTGCAGTGATGTGAACACAGCTTACTATAGCCTCAACCTCCCAGGATCAAGTGATCCTCCCACCTCAGTCTCTTGAATAGCTAGGAGTAGAGTTGTGTGCACCACCATGCCTGGCTTTTTGTTTTGTTTTGTAGAGATGAGGTCTCACTACGTTGCCCAGACTGGAATCAAACTCCTCAGCTCAAGCGATTCTTCGGCCTCAACCTCCCAAAGTGCTGGGATTACAGGAGTAAGCCACTATACCTGGCTGTGACTTGTTTAATAAATCATTTCATAAGATTGAAGTACTCTCTTATATTATCTCCTAAAAGCTTTATAGGCCAGGCATGGTGGCTCATGCCTATAATCTCAACACTTTTGGAGATTGAGGTGGGCAGATCACTTGAAGCCAGCCTGGCCAACATGGTGAAACCTTGTGATACGGTTTGGCTGTGTCCCCACCCAAATCTGGGAGGGACCCAGTGGGAGGTAATTGAATCCTGGAGGCAAGTCTTTCTCGTACTGTTCTCATGACAGTGAATATGTCTCACAAGATCTGATGGTTCTATAAGGGGGAGTTTCCCTGCACAAGCTCTCTTTTTGCCTGCTGCCATCCATATAAGACGTGACTTGCTTCTCCTTGCCTTCCACCATGATTGTGAGGCCTCCCCAGCCACATGGAACTGTAAGTCTATTAAACCTTTTTATTTTATAAATTGCCCAGTCTTGGGTATGTGTTTATTGACAGCATGAAAACAAACTAATATACCTTGTCTCTACCAAAAAATACAAAAATTATCTGGGCATGTTGGCCCATGGCCAACAGCTAGCCATAATAATGATATAAAATGTTTGTTAACACTGCCAAATAGCATTTTGTTCCCATTTTAAAGTGATCGTAGTCCCAGCTACTCAAGAGACAGATGCATGAGAACTGCTTGAATTCAGGAGGTGGAGGTTGCAGTGAGCTGAGATTGCACCACTGCACTCTAGCCTGGACAACAGAGTGAGACTCTGTCCCCCCTCCCAAAAAAAATGCTTTATAGTTTTGACTTTCACATACCGGGAATTAATTTTTGTCTATGGTATAAGGTTGAAGTCAGTTCAGTGTTTCCCCATATAGATACCCAGTTGTTACAGCACCACTTATTGTGAAAAGAACAAGAAAAGATTCTTCAAAGTCATTTTTTCTTTTATTTAAGGCAGACATAGGAAATCACTGGCCCTTGATTCAATTATTTGCAGCTCATAGCAAAGGTAAAAAGAAGAAGTTCCATTTATTCCAATAGCCACTAAAACCCAGAAGGATTATTTTTTACATTGTTAGTCATAATAATCTAAAAAGAGGCTAAACTTAGATTTTTCTATCAAAAACTGAGATCCACACTTGAGCCCAACAATTTAAGACCAGACTGGGCAACATAGTGAGACCTTTGTTCTACAAAAAGTTTTTAAACATTTAGCCAGGTGTGCCTGTAGTCCCCACTACTCGAGAGGCTAAGGTGGGAGAATCCCTTATTTCTAGAAATTTGAGGCTACAGTGAGCCACAATCATACCACTATACTTTAGCCTTTGTGACAGAGTAAGACCCCAACTCAAAAACAATAACAACCAAAAAAAAAAAAAAAACCTCAATCCAGCAATTTTTATGCATAGTCTTAAAAATTGGCCAGGCATGGTGACTCATGCCTGTAATCCCAGCACTTTTTTTTTTTTGAGTTGGAGTCTCACTCTGTCATCCAGGCTGGAGATGGAGTTTCACCATGTTGCCCAGGTTGGTCTCAAACTCCAGGGCTCAGGAGATCTACCTACCTCGGCCTCCCAAAGTGCTGGCCGGGTGAGGTGGCACTTTGGGAGTCCAAGGCAGGTGGATCACTTGAGGCCAGGGGTTTGACACCAGCCTAGCCATCATGGCGAAATTCCATCTCTATTAAAAATACAAAAATTAGCCAAGCATGGTTACCCATGCCTATAATCTCAGTTACTCAGGAGGCTGAGGCAGGAGAATCACTTGAACTTGGGAGGCAGAGGTTGCAGTGAGCCAAGATCGCGCCACTGAACTCCAGCCTGGGTGACAGAGTGAAACTCCATCTCAGAAAAAAGAAAGAAAGAAAATTATACGCTTAATACTAAAAATGGAAAAATAGATAAAAATATTTCTGGACTTATCACTTTAAACCTACTCAAATTCAACAAATACTTAAGAAGTAAAATATTTTGTAACACTTATTGTACACCTAAGGTTATATTAATAGTTGTTTGATTCTGTACTTATTTTTACATTCTTTGCAAATAAATTGAATTTGACTCCCAGGGTTTTGGCAGGTTGAGGGTATATCTTGCTCGCATAGACTTCATCCTATTATGGTATCTTCCTACTATCTGAATCTCCTCTACAAATGGCCAATGGCTCCACAAGTGAAGAGCTCAATGTTTAGCCAAAATTTGCCTTATCCTTATTACTTCCACTCACTGAACATAGTCTACTTGGAAGGCCCATCCTAAAGCAGCCCAATCCTTCTTCCTTTTCTGGACTCCTCTAGTCTTGCCTTTTTCAGACTCAAAAATTCCAAGATCCTTTCATTCTTCTTTGATGTCCTAATTTCATGGCCCCTCACTATTCTAGCTCTTCTGAAGGAATGGGTTGATGTTATGAGTCATAATGTTAACCAGCAGAAGGCAGAATAAACTATCAACTTCCTTATTTCCATTGTAATACCTTCATTAATATACTTGCCCTTTTGAAAGCCACTTTCCATTGCTGTATTGTTTGCAATCAACAGCTAGCCATAATAACGATACAAAATTTTTGTTAACACTGCCAAATAGCATTTTGTTTCCATGTTTAAAGTGGTTGAGTTTAATCTTTAATGTCTCCCTCAAAAAATAACCTCAATTATGTTGCTTATGTACTTAGAGATTATTACAAATATATTAAAACATACACACACACACACACACACACACACACACACACACACACGTATTTGAAAGGAAATAGAAGAACTTCTAATAAAGTATGTATCTAAGAGAGTTATTTGTTGTTTGTTCAGCCTCCCAAGTAGCTGGGATTACAGACGCTCGCCACCATGCCTAGCTAATTTTCATATTTTTTAGTAGAAACGGGGTTTCACCATCTTGGCCAGGGCTGGTCTTGAACTCCTGGACCTCAGGTGACCCACCTGCCTCGGCCTCCCAAAGTGCTGGGATTACAGGCATGGACCACTGGTGCCCAGCACTAAGAAAGTTTTATTTTGTTTCATTTTATTATTATTAATATTTGTTTGAGATGGAGTTTCGCTCTTGTTGCCCAGGCTGGAGTTCAAAGGCATGATCTAGGCTCACCACAACCTCTGCCTCCCAGGTTCAAGCAATTCTCCTTTGCCTGCCTCCTGGTTAGTTGGGATTACAGACACCTGACACCACACCCAGCTAATTTTTTTGTATTTTTAGTAAAGATGGGGGTTTCTCCATGTTGGTCAGGCTGGTCTCAAACTCCCGACCTCAGGTGATCTGCCCACCTTGGCCTCCCAAATTGCTGGGATTACAGGCATAAGCCATCATGCCCAGCTGGAAAAGAGCTTTATACTGTTTAACACCCAGAGTTAGAGATACTTTGGTCACTTTATTTTCTTCATTATTCTTTTTTCATAAGTAGAATGAGAAAAATTTCATGTCTCTGCTTATTCACAGTTCTCAGCATGTGATGGGAAAACACCTTTGCCCCTGGATTTTTTCCCTAGTATGGACAGTCATTATTTTGAAGTCATTCCTCTATTTAAATGATAGGGAATTTTTGTTTTCTTTTTGAAGATTATGACTAACAATCCAAAACACTCAACTATGCCTAGTAAAATCCCATTATCTCATTTCCTAAGAGGTACTGGTGAGTCCCGCCCCGCCAGCAGCCAGGATCCACAGGAACTCTGTTTTAAAGCAGTTCCACACAGATGCCTTCTTCTCCCCTGTGTTCGCTATGGCAGGGAATCCCACAATGAGCCATGATGATCGTGCATTTTTCATTAAATGTGACCTGTTTCCAGGCTGGTATCTCTGCTCCACATTCAACTAACCCTTTGGCCAAATGCACACCCACATACTTTGATCATTCTTTTGCCCTAAAACTGCACCCAGAGCCTCTGGTCTGCACAAAGGATTAATGAGGGGTGGCAGGGCAGGGCGGGGCAATGTATGTGCAGATCAAAAGCCAATCTAGCCACTGCACATCCCCATCTGATGCTTGTTCAGTCCACAAAATGTATGGGACAACTATCAGCCAAGTGGAGTATATGTTTACTCTAAATCTTAAAACTTTTGGCCAGGCATGGTGGCTCATGCCTGTAATCCTAGCACTTTGATAGGTTGAGGAGAGTGGATCACTTGGTCTCAGGAGTTCGACACCAGCCTGGCCAACATGGTGAAACCCTGTCTCTACTAAAAATACAAAATACAAAAATTAGCCAGGCGTGGTGGCATGCACACGTGATCCCGGTTACTCAGGAGGCTGAAGCAGGACAATCACTTGAACCCAGAAGACAGAGGTTACAGTGAGCAGAAATCACATCACTGCACTCCAGCCTGGACAACAGAGTGCGACTCTGGCTCAAAAAAAAAAAAAAAATCTTAAAACTGTTACATTTACAGATGGGAAGGCGGGGCAAAAAAACAAATATTGAAAACATTTTCTTTTCTTAGATATTCACCATTTGATAATCTCTAATGGCTTCTAATATTAAACTCTTAAAGAAAGTCTTTTCCTTAGGATGTTCTGTCATAATCAAGAGTCTAAGAAATATGACTTTTTTTTTTCATGGGTAGAAGAAAAACAAGGAAAATACAATTTTAAACCTAAAGAAAAACTCATGTACGCTTTCCTTTACCCAGAACTACTTTTTCCTCTTTTTCTTGCATCACCTCTAGGAAACACACACACACACATACACCATGAAGAAAATCAATTCTGGAAAATGAAACTTAATATTATTTTTAAATGTTTTTAGGTGTTTGTGTATTTTGATTTTGAGACAGAATCTGGCTCCTCCACCCAGGCTGGAGTGCAGTGGCACAATCACAGTTCACCGCAGCCTAGCTCTCCCAGGCTCAAGTGATCCTCCCTCCTCAGCCTCCAGAGTAGCTGGGAGCACAGGTGCCCACTGCCACACCTGGCTAATTTTGGATTTTTTGTAGAGGCAGGGTTTCACTATATTGCCCAGGCTGGTCTTGAGCTCCTGACCTCAAGCAATTCACCTGCCTCAGCCTCCCAAAATGAAGGGATTGCAGGAGTGAGCCACTGCACCCAGCAGGAAAATGTATTTTTTAAAAATAGGTATTGGTGACTGGGTGCAGTGGCTCACGCCTGTAATCCCAGCATTTTAGGAGGCAGAGGTGGCCAGATCACTCGAGGTCAGAAGAAGTTCAAGACCAGCCTGGTCAAGATGGCAAAATCCCTGTCCCTACTAAAACTACAAAAATTAGCCAGGCATGGTGGTGCATGCCTGTAATCCCAGCTACTCAGGAGGCTGAGGCAGGAGAATCACTTGAACCCCGGGAGGCAGAGGTTGCAGTGAGCTGAGATCATGCCAGTGCACTCCATCCAGACTGGGAGACAAAGCGAGACTCCATCTAAAAACAAAAACAAAAAACAAAAGTAGGTATTGGTATGAATATATCTTGAATTATTAAAAAGTACTGGTATAACGAGGATACTAAAGACTGATGACCAGTCATTATTCTCTCATAAAATCTCCCAAGTTCAATTATGCAAATCCTCAAATTTTTATTTTATATATGGAGTTAAATGGTCATGAAGATGACTAAAGAAGCCTCTTCTACCTTTGCTGAAGGAGGTGAGTTCAGAGAATGCATATAGAGAGAATTGCTCTCCATAAGCAAAGGTGTAACATTTCTCCCAATCCCTGTGCTGTACACCAGGACAATTTGTCACCCAGGCTGGAAGGAACCAGCACCTTCTAATATGCTGCCATAGAACCCACGGAGTTCTCTGGACCAAACATTGAGAACTCACTATTCTGACCTCCAAATTGTGACCATTTCTGCAAATGTCCTGTTGGTGACCTTGATGAGTTACATCATGGTCACAACATCATGTGCATCAATAGCTACGATTGCTTCTGATTGCCTCTCTCAACTATTTGAAAACAGAACTGAGTTTCCTCTCCATCTCCTTACCACATATACTTAGTAATAAAACCTAAAAATTGGCTGGGTTTGGTGGCTCACGCCTGGAATCTCACACTTTGGGAGGTTGAGGCGGGCGGATCACCTGAGGTCGGGAGTTTGAAACCAGCCTGACCAACATGGAGAAACCCCATCTCTACTAAAAATACAAAATTAGCCAGGCATGGTGGTGCATGCCTGGAATTCCAGCTACTCGGGAGGTTATGGCAGGAGAATCACTTGAACCTGGGAGGCAGAGGTTGCGGTGAGGCGAGCTGAGATCAATCACGTCATTGCACTCCAGCCTGGGCAACAAGGGCAAGACTCCGTCTCAAAAAAGAAAGAGAGAAAAACCTAAAAATGGATTCATAAATGTGACAGAGATGAGAATAAAACTACTTTGTAATTCTTGATTCCTATGCCTTTCCATTAAGCATGGGTTAACACTGACAGAGCTTTGTACAAAAGCAATTTCAATTATAATGCATCTCCACAACATTGGCTGAAAGATATAGTTCAAATAATGCTACCAAAAAAAAAAAGAGTAAAAGGACAAATGCAAATCCTTTAAGGCTTTCTGGTCCTAACCCAGAAGAAATCCAGTGCAGCTTCAGTTCACTGTGAATCTAATCTTTTTTTTTTTTTGAGACAAGTTTTGCTCTTGTTGCCGAAAGAGTGCAATGGCATGATCTCTGCTCACTGCAACCTCTGCCTTCTGGGCTCAAGTGATTCTCCTGCTTCAACCTCCCAAGTAGCTGGATTACAGACATGCACCACCACACCTGGCTAATTTTTTGTATTTTTAGTAGAGATGGGGTTTCACCACGTTGGCAAAGCTGGTCTTGAACATCTGATCTCAGGTGATCCATCTGCCTCGACCTCCCAAAGTGCTTGGATTACAGGTGTGAGCCACCGCACACAGCTCTAATCTCTTACAAAAAACAAACATATACCTACACCAAAGAGTTTTCAATGTTTGTCTTTTCCTTAGCAGTCAGTCATTGGTTGTTCACATTTTGAATAGTTTTCATTATTGTTTTTCATGTTTTTAATGTAAATGGATACCTTTGAAGATTAGTGAATACAGATGGGATGCAGAGTAAATGTTTGCCTTTTTCAGTTAACAGAGCAGAAGAGACCACTGCTTTGCTGAAAACTATTATCCCAGAGCACCCCCTTATGGTAAAATGGACTAAGGAAGTAATTCCATGGGAAAAAATTGGAAAGTATTTCAATCTAAGGAGACAGACGCTGCTTTTCTACTCTTAAGAACCTTTCACCATTTTTTTTTTTTTTTAAAGAAACAGGCCCAGGCTGGAGTGCAGTGGTGTGAAAATAGTTCACTGCAGCCTCGAATTCCTGGACTTAAGGGATCCTCCTGCCTCAGCCTCCTGAGTAGCTGGAATTACAGGTGCAACCCACAATGCCTGGCTAACTTTTGCAGGGGTGGGTAGGGGGGGCCGGGAAGGCCTAGGGTAAAGATGGGAGACGAGAAGTCTCACCTTGTTGCTCAGGCTGGTCCCGAACTCCTGGCCTCAAGCAATCCTTCTACCTAGGCCTCCCAAATGACTGAGATTACAGGCATGAGCCACTGTGCCTGGCCTGAACCCTCTACTCTGGATTCACTCAATCATGGCAAACCTAAACTAGCCTAGTTGTTAAACTCCTGATGAGCTTAATTCCCAGATGGATTTCTTCTGCCACCAGCTGGACTTGAAGTATTTTGTGATGTGTAATTTTTCTTTAAGCCATTCATACCCGCTAACCCTTAACTCCTCTTGGATGCCCCTTCATAGGCAGCTCATGTTATAAACACTGTATGAACTGCTATTCACCAGTAACAGTAAGCTGTTATTCCCTAAACAGGATCACTGATTGCTATTGTTCAGATCATGAATGGCCACAGCTGTAAACATGGGTCTCTGGAGGATTTTTGCAGCAGCTGGAAAGAAATGAGATAATAATTCTGATCCAAGCAGGCAAACGTCTATAATTTAGCATGTCAGGAAATTCACACGTAACTTCTTTTTCCTGTTACATTTTAACACATTGTTTAGACTTTTCAAGTGTTCTGTATGTCTTGAGAATAAATCCCTATGTTCTTGTCTTAAATATTAGAAAAAGGCATCACATTTAAGCATGCTTGGACAGCAACTAATATGACAAATCTTGGCTTACTAGCATCTTTAAATGCTAATCAAGAGAATAATATTAGATATTGAGTTTCCCTATTTCTTTGAGAAAAGCATCCTAATTATCAATCTACAGTTGCCTTATATTGAAGGCACAGTATCGATCCCACCATAGCATGGTTCCTAAAGGGTCAGCCCTAACTAAGGAAGCCTGAGCCCTACAGAGTTAAATGTTGTCTGCATGTTGAATATAGAACCAACACCAGCAGCGATGACTTGAAAATAGGCTCACAGGTTCAAGACCAGATACCAGGACACAGGGGGCCAGGGCAGCAGGGACTGTCATAGACAAAAGGCCCAAACCAAATGTCCAAACTAGGCCAGGTACAGTGGCTCATGCCTGTAATCCCAGCACTTTGGAAGGCCAAGGCAGGTGGATCACTTGAGGTCAGGAGTTCAAGACAAGCCTGACCAACATGGCAAAACCCCATCTCTACTAAAAATACAAAAATTAGCCAGACATGGTGGCCCATGCCTGTAATCCCAGCTACCTGGGAGGCTGAAGCAGGAGAATTGCTTGAACCTGGGAGGCAGAGGTTGCAGTGAGCCGAGATTGTACCACTGCACTCCAGTCTGGGCAACACAAGAAGACTCCATCTCAAAAAAAAAAATTTAAAAAGGAAGTCCAAACTGGCTGTTCCCGACTTTAAGAGTGAGCCAGTTGCTGCCAGGATTTGGGTCCTCATAAGCAGAACTGGAGCAGCGTACCTTCCCCAAAGCATCTAGGAGCAAGAACATTCTGAAAGGTAAGTCCAAGTTCTTAAAGAGTTCTAAGAATTCAATTGGGTAATCAAGATCAGTGCAAGTCCAAACAGCAGGAAACACGATCTAGAGCAAGAAAAGGAACCAGGGTGGACCCTGGGCAATGTATGTGAATGGATCTTGCCTTTTTTTTTTTTTTCTCCTGGTTGTTGAGTTGGGCTGGTTACAAGGTACAGAGTTAGGGTGAGAAAGAAAAAGACAGAGACTAAAAGATTGAGAAACTTTTATTTCCTTATAATCTCCTTTCCCCACCTGCATACACATAGACACACTACCAAGCACAGTGCCTTGCACATAGAAGATACTTAATAAAGAGTTATTAAATGTTATCTTATTTGAGACAGAGTCTCACTCTGTCACGCAGGCTGGAGTGCAGTGGTGCCATCTTGGCTCACTGTAGCCTCTGCCCCTTGGACTTAAAAGATCCTCCCACCTCAGTCTCCCAAGTAACTGGGACCACAGGCATAAGCCACCACACTCAGCTACTTTTTTGTATTATTAGTAGAGATGGGGTTTTGCCATGTTGCCCAGGCTGGTCTCCAACTCAAGCAATCAGCCCACCTCAGCCTCCCAAAGTCCTGGAATTACAGGAGTGAGCCACTGTCTCTGGCCAAATTTTTAAAAATAACTTAAAAGTCCGTATCACTGGCCACATGCAGTGGCTCATGCCTGTAATCCTAGTGCTTTGTGGGAGCAAAGGCGGGTAAATCACTTAAGCTCAGGTGTTCAAGACCAGCCTGGCCAACATGGTGAAACCTCATAGCTATTAAAAATACAAAAATTCTCTGGGAGTGGTGGTGCACACTTATAATCCTTGAACCCAGGAGGTGGAGTCTGCAGTGAGCTGAGAAAGCACCACTGCACTCCAGCCTAGGTGACAGAGCAAGACTGTCTCGGGAAAAAAAAAAAAAAGTCAGTATCCCCTAGAGTTCCATCGCTGACTTTCTTGTCACTGTGTGATCTCTTACCTTCACTTGCATTTGTCAAGTCCCTCTCTTACACTAATGACTCAAAATCTCTATCTTCAATTCTAACCTCTTTCCTATTAGGTTCATCTGGATAACCCAGAGGTAACCAGATTTACCATCTTCCAAACAGAATTCATCACCTTCAGTTGTGATTTCCTCCTCCAGACCCTCCTCAAGTATTTGTGAATCACTCATTCATCCAGTTAGAAATCTGGAAGTCAGGCCAGGCACGGTAGCTCACACCTCTAATTCCAGCACGTTGGGAGGCCAAGGTGAGTGGATCACCTGAGGTCAGCAGCTGTAGACCAGCCTGGCCAGTATCACAAAATGCTGTCTCTAAAAAACACAAAAATTAGCTGGGTATGGTGGTGTGTGCCTGTAATCCCAGCTACTCTGGAGGCTGAGACAGGAGAATCACTTGAACCTGGGAAGTGGAGGTTGCAGTGAGCTGAGATCACTCAGCTGCACTCCAGCCTAAGAAACAGCATGAAACTCTGTCCCAAACTTGTAAAAGTAAATATTGGACCCAAGAAAAAGAAACTGTTTCCCCTCCCCCCCAAAAAAGAAAGAAAGAAATCTGGAAGTCATCTTGAACTCTTTTCTTTTACTCACCCCACCAAATAGTCACCGGATGCCGTCATTCTGAGTCCCTGTCTCTCAGAATCAACTCATCTTTATCCCCACTGCCACTATCTTAATTCAGGTCCTGATTTCCTCCCTGGATTACTGTGATAACATTTCAATATTGCTGTTTCTAGCTTCCAGCCCTCATCCCCATCCCAGTCATAATCTGCATCACCTGGGGACTTCTCCAAAAGGCAAATATTTATGTTGTTTTCTCACTTAAAATCCTTCACTAGCTCCCCATCAGTTACAAGAAAAAAAATCTCAGTGCTGTAGCATGGCATAAAATCCTAGCCTGGCCTTTGTCTCCATTCATGCATCTATCCAACAAATATTTCTTCTTGTATAAACATTATATTACATACATATTTATACAAGAGCACCTTTTGTACTCCAGAAACTGTGCTGATCACTGGGGATAAAATGCTGAATCAAGTCAGGGTATGGTGACTCATGCCTATAATCCCAACACTTTGGGAGGGAAGCTGAGGTGGGTGGATCACCTGAGGTCAGGAGTTTGAGACCAGCCTGACCAATATGGTGAAACCTGTCTCTACTAAAAATACAAAAATTATATCCAGGCATGGTGGTGCATGCCTGTAATCCCAGCTACCTGGGAGGCTGAGGCAGGAGAATCACTTGAACCCAGGAGGTGGAGGTTGCAGTCAGCAGAGATTGTACCATTGCACTCCAGCCACCAGCCTGCACAACAGAGCGAGTCTCCATCTCAAAAAAAAAAAGTGCAGAACCAAATAGACCTGGTCTTTGCCTTCATAGTTCTCATAGACTACTATGACCTGGAAAGAACAGAAAGTCAGTCCTGGAAAGGAATGGAAAGCTGTCTTAGGGGGCTTTACACCTCAGTTCAGAGCTGGAGGGTGAGTGGGTGGCATGTTAGCCAAAGAAAGAAGGGGAATATTCCAAGCAGAGAGAATGGCAAACGCAAAGGCTCAGAAAAGAAGTGATCTTGATGTGAGGAGAAATAATTAAGACCGGAGATGTAGACAAGGCTAAAATCACACAGGCCTGTAACTCAGCTAAAGGTGTTTGGAGTTAGTCCTGAAGGTCATTCAGTGGGTGTAAATGAGGGAATAACTTAATCAGATTTGTGTTTTAGAAAGTCATTCTAGGCCAGGTGCAGTGGCTCACACCTGTAATCCCAGCATTTTGGGAGGCTGAGGTGGACAGATCACGAGGTCAGGAGTTCAAGACCAGCCTGACTAATATTGTGAAACCCTGTCTCTACTAAAAATAAAAAAAATTAGCCAGGTGTGGTGGCGGGCACCTGTAATTCCAGCTACTTGGGAGGCTGAGGCAGGAGAATCTCTTGAACTCAGGAGGCGGAGGTTGCAGTGAGCTGAGACCGATACTGCACTCCAGCCTGGCAGACAGAGCAAGACTCTGTCTCAAAAAAAAAAAAAAAAAAAGACTTAAAGGTATTGGGAGAAAAAAAAAAGCACACACACACAAACACACATGGAAGTCACTCTAGCTGTTCCATGGAGAATGGCTTGTGGATGAGAAGCAAGACTGAAAGCCTGCAGAACAGATAGATATTTAAAGGTAGAACCAAGAAGACCTGGTAACAGACTGGATGGAGGAGGGAGGAAGAAAGAGGGAGGAAGGGAGAGGGGCAGCTTGAATGGCATCTCGGTTTCTGGCTTCAACAACTCAGGATTCGGCACTACCATTCTTCAAGATGGGAGCGGAGGAGGCGGAAGTTATTTGGGGCATGGAGGAGAGATGATGAATTCAATTTTGGACATACTAGTTTTAGGTTTGGGGCATCTATGAAGCCATCCAAATGAAGATGTCAAGTGTTTTGTTTGTTTGTTTGTTTTGAGACAGAGTTTCGCTCTTGTTACCCAGGCTGGAGTGCAATGGCGCGATCTCGGCTCACTGCAACCTCCGCCTCCTGGGTTCAGGCAATTCTCCTGCCTCAGCCTCCTGAGTAGCTGGGATTACAGGCACACGCCACCATGCCCAGCTAATTTTTTGTATTTTTAGTAGAGATGGGGTTTCACCATGTTGACCAGGATGGTCTCGATCTCTTGACCTCATGATCCACCCGCCTCTGCCTCCCAAAGTGCTGGGATTACAGGCTTGAGCCACCGTGCCTGGCCAAGTGTTTTATACAAAGTTCTAATGTTAAAAAAAAAACAAACTAGAGATAATAAATTTGAAAGTCATAGTCTTAACTACTCCAGAGGCTGAGGTGAGCCCAGGAGTCAAGGCCAGCTTGGGCAACAGAGCAAAACTCTGTCTCTTTTGCAGTGGGTGGGGAGTCAGCTATGTTTTTATTTTATTTTATTTATTTATTTTGAGACAAGGTTGCCCTCTATTGCCCAGGCTGGGGTACAGTGACGCGATCTCAGCTCACTGCAACCTTCACCTCCTGGGTTCAAGAGATTCTCGTGCCTCAGCCTGTAGCTGGAACCACAGATGTGTGTCACCACCCTGCTAATTTTTGTATTTTTAGTAGAGAAAGGGTGTCACCGTTGGCCAGACTGGTCTTGAATTCCTTTACTCAAGCAATCTGCCCACTTTGGCCTCCCAAATTGCTGAGGTTACAGGCATGAGCCACTGTGCCCAACCTAAGAGTCAGCTACTATTTATTTGAATGAGAATCTCAAAAAGAGTACAAAGAATGAAATAAAGACAAAGATCAATGCAAGGTTAACGCTGGGCAGAGAAAAGAGAAACAAAGTAAAACTGATTTAGACTGGAGACAGGGATTTGGAAATCAGCGTAGAGATGGGAATGGAAGCAGTCAGGTAAGCGAGAGCCTCAGCAAGAGTGCACAGAAAAGCAAAGAGAGGAGCTAGCACACAGCCCTAAGCTACAGAAAGAACTCAGACGTAGGAAGGAGAGAAGCCCTCAAAAGAAACTGAAGGGCCAGGCGTGGTGGCTCATGTCTGTAATCCCAGCACTTTGGGAGGCCGACGCAGGTCGATCACCTGAGGTCAAGAGTTCATGACCAGCCTGACCAAAATGAAGAAACCCCCTCTCTACTAAAAATACAAAATTAGCCAGGCATGGGGGTGCATGCCTATAACCCCAGCTACTCAGGAAGCTGAGGCAGGAGAATCGCTTGAGAGCAGGAGGCAGAGGTTGTGGTGAGCCAAGATCGGGCCATTATACTCCAGCCTGGGCAGCAAGTGTGAAACTCCATCTTGGAAAAAAAAAAAAGAAAGAAAGAAAGTAAAAAAGAAACTGAAGCCACGGCAGTGGCTCACGCTTTTGCTCTCAGCACTTCAGGAGGCCAAGGCAGGAGGATCCATTGAGCCTAGGAGGTCAAGACCAGTCTGGGCAACATAGGGAGACCCTGTCTTTAAAAAAAAAAAAAAAAAAATTAAGTAGCAGGCATGGTGGTGTGCACCTAATCCTAGCTACTTGGGAGGCTGAGGCAGGAGGCTCACTTGAGCCAGGAGGTTAAGGCTGCAGTGAGCCATCATTACTCCACTGCACTCCAGCCTGAGTGACAGAGTGAGACCCTGTCTCAAAGAAAAAAAAAGAAAGACTGAGAAGTGAATGAAAATACAGAAAGAAACCAAAAGAACTTTATCTCTAAACATTCCTACACTGTATTGATTCCAACCACACAGAGCTGCTTGTGGTTCCTTGGCTATTTCACTCCTCCACTGTGCTTTTGACAAGGTATTCCCTCAATCTAACAAACACAAATACCTACTCTTTCCCCCATCACATTTCTTTCTCTCTCTCTTTTTTTTTTTGAGATAGAGTCTCGTCCTGTTGCCCAGGCTGGAGTACAGTGGCATGATCTCGGCTCACAACAACCTTCACCCCCGGGCTTCAAGCAATTCCCCTGCCTCAGCCTTCCAAATAGCTGGGATCACAGGCATGCACCACCATGCCCAGCTAACTTTTATATTTTTAGTAGAGACAGGGTCTCACCATGTTAGCCAGGCTGGTCTCAAACTCCTGACCTCAAGTGATCCACCCTCTTCAGCCTCCCAAAGTGCTAGGATTACAGGTGTGAGCCACCACATCCAGCCTCCCTCCAGAAATTTAAAGACATTTCTGCAATGACCTGTGTTGTCCATCAAAGTAGCCACTAGCTGCATGTCACTAGTGCATACTTCAAATATGGCTAGTGCAACTGAGGAACTGGATTTTTAAATTTGAATGAATTTAAATTTAGATAGCCACATATGGCTAGTGGTTACTCTACTGGACAACACAATAGCCTGCACAAATGTTCATTCCTTTCTGATGCTGCCCCTCCCACTTCTCTCTCTCCAGGTAATCAGTGCATTCCTGGGTCCCTATAGCACTTGATTGAAGAATCTATCAGAATTCATCAAATCATATGCAGTAATTTATTTGCTGGAGATTATACTAAAAATAAAACTCTTAGGCTTTTTGTGAAGATTAAAATAAATGCTTAGCCCTCAGCTGGAACTTTAATATTAGTTTCCTTCTCTTCCTCCCACCTACAGTCCCACCACTCAGAACATGTGGAACACTCACTCCATTGCTTTACCTAAAACGTACATCATGACTTCAAATTATTCTTACTGCTTATTATTCCAAAGAGACTGCGTTTTGTCCTGCAAAATCAATCCAGTGGGTTGGTCTATTTATAACTTAATCCTAGGTCTTTCTTTAGAGAAATTTTAGTCCCAGGAGACTCAAGGTCTCTTGAAGCCACGTTTAAACAATGATGAATCTTCCTTCATTCAAATGTAGCCCCTCATCTGCCCCACACTTGGCAATGAAGCTGACGTTTTGCATCCAAATAAATGCCAGGGCCCCAGATAACTGAACAGCAGATTAATTTCAATAATCTGGTCCCTCTATCCACAATGACAGCTCCTTATTTCGGAATTTCCTATAAACTACCAGCTAAATCCACTAGAGGTCACTTTCCTGCCACACGCAATGAATGGGAATTTTGGAGCTCCACTTCCTGAAAAGGCTATGAATTAACAGAGTGTTGGTGTTGATGTTCTAGGAAAATCTGAGCACCCGTTGGAGAGAATTACAGAGTCCCATGCCATGGCACACAGCACTTCCAGATTTCTGACATATGAAGCTGAAAGTGCTTATGAAAATTATGAAAAACTGAGAGGAAATCAGATTATTGTATCTCAAAAGCCACATTTACTACTGATGCCTTCATATTAGATAAGATCTCAGAACTCCAGAAGTATGCTAGTGCAGGCAGGAATCCTAATTTGGAGACAGTCATTTGTGGGTATCAGAAGGTCTGTGAGCCTCTAAAACTAGGTGCATTTTTGTTAGGATAGAAAGATCCTCAAAAAGGTTTAAAAGATGAGAAGGTCTGTGAACCTGAAAAACTTTGTGCATTTTGGTGAGGACAGAAAGATCCTCAAAAAGATTTAAAAGATGAGAGAGAATCCTGATTTGGGGCCATCTGACTCAGGGCCACCATTGGAAGAGTACTTTTTTTAAAAAAAAACTCTTTTCTGACATGGAAGAAAATTCAAGGAAATATCTGGACTGGGAAATCCCCTCCAACTCTAAGACAATCTCATTAGTCGGATATAGATCAAGGTACTGGTGTTTAAGTCCCTATTTTTTTGTTGTTGTTTTTGGAAAGAGCCCGAATGGCAGAACTGAAAGGCTAGCAAAGCCTCAGCGTTCACCACCAAGCTAAAAGGAACGGATTAATGATCATTGTCAGTAGTTAAGGCAGAAAACAAAAGGAAGATAAATGAGAATGCCTCACCAGGACCTGAAACCCCAGGCACTTGGGACAAATGGGGATCATTGACATAGAAAAAGGGGTGAGACCCCCAGTGCGATGCAGATTTGTTTGAGGCTGGGTGACCAGCCCTCCCCTCCCCCGCAGCCCAGTGCTAGCTCACAGTCCCTCAGCCTTCCGATGGCAGTCGGCTTCTAGGGACTTAAACTGACCAAAATGGAAAGCTTAGGGTGAGCAGAGCTGCCATCACTGCGAAGCCCGACAGCTGAGAACAGTCAACTGAGTGGACAGGGAAGGCTGAAAGGAAAGAGAATTGAGGGAACTGCAATGTATTCTATTCCATTAGGGATGGAAGGTTTGGGCTTTAATGTGCACTGAAGCTATTTGGGAGAAATTTGGAGTTTAGGATGATTTGGAGAATAAAGGCCTTCGTTTTTGACTGTTATTTCAGATCTTTCCCACCTATCAATTAAATCTGACTTATTAACAATATCTAGCAAAAATTCTGTCCATTTGAGGATGGTGTGAGGTGCCTTGTACCTAGCTGTTCTCCCTAACCTTTTGGGAAAAGGACCAGATCCTTTGTCTTGGCGCTGGGCCCCCTCAGGACTTGCAAGGCTTTTTTTTTTTTTTTTTTTAATGAGATGAAGTCTTGCTCTGTCACCCAGGCTGGAGTGCAATGGCGCGATCTTGGTTCACTGCAACCTCTGCCTCCTGGGTTCAAGTGATTCTCCTGCCTCAGCCTCCTGAGTAGCTGGGATTACAGGCGTGGCTAAGTTTTGTATTTTCAGTAGAGACAGGGTTTCACCATGTTAGTCAGGCTGGTCTTGAGCTCCTGACCTCATGATCTGCCCACCTTGGCCTCCCAATGTGCTGAAATTACAGGTGTGGGCCACTGCACCTGGCTGCGGGCTTGTAAGGCTTAAGGAAAGAATTGTGTTTTCTATTATGTCTTAAAAGCTGGCAAACTGTAAATCCTAGAGGGAAATCATTTTCAGGAAACTAGAGACATAGTCCAGCCTCGGAGTAGCTTGCCATCCATACAGTCTAAAGGTACTATCAATTTCTTTTTAAATCGAAGGATCAAACGGGCATCACTGTCTGTAAGGACTTGGTGAAAAATGAACCCAATTGATACTTCTTTTCAAGCAAGTAGCATCTAACAAACGACACAGGCAAACAGGAACAAAATCAAGAGACTTACTTACAAAACTGATTCCAGCTCCAAAACTAGTTCTGTGACCTTCTGAGGTCTCTTACCTTTACCACAAATACTCCATGTGATCTGGCATGCAGCAAATTACAGTGAAAAGAGCAGGATTAGCTGGGCACCATGGCTCACGCCTGTAATCCCAGCACTTTGGGAAGCTGAGGCAGGAGGATCATAAGGTCAAGAGATCGTGACCATCCTGGCCAATATGGTGAAACCCCGTCTCTACTGAAAAATACAAAAATTAGCTGGGTGTGGTGGCACATGCCTGTAGTTCCAGCTACTCAGAAGGCTGAGGCAGGAGAATTGCTTGAACCTGGGAGGCAGAGGTTGCAGTGAGCCAAAATTGTGCCACTGCACTCCAGCCTCATGCCTGGTGACAGAGCAAGACTCTGTCTCAAAAGAAAAGAAAAGAAAAGAAAAGAACAGGATTTAAAGCCAAGGCACTTATGCTATGTGAATTTTTAGTTCTCATGCCAATGTAGCTACTTTCTAGCCGAGTGATTTTAAAGCATTGTCTAACTTCAGATTCCTCATCTGTAAAATGGGGATGATAAAATCTTTGTGGCTGGGTGCGATGGCTCATACCTGTGGTCACAGCACTTTGGGAGGCTGAGGCGGGGGGATGACAAGGTTAGGAGTCTGAGAACAGTCTGGCCAACAAGGTGAAACCCCTGTCTCTATTTAAAAAAAAAAATACAAAAAATTAGCCAAGTGTAGTGGTGTGCACCTGTAATCCCAGCTACTCAGGAGTGTGAGGCAGGAGAATCGTGTGAACCAGGGAGGTGCAGTGAGCTATCATGCCATTGCACTCCAATCTGGACAACAGTGTGAGACTCTGTCTCAGAAGAAAAAAAAAGAAATCTACCTTGTAAGAATTAGAGACATTGTAGGTGCCCAATGAATGGTGTGTGTGCATGTGTATATGTGTGAATTACCCCAGCCTCCCTCTGAGATGAGAGAGTGAGATAAAATACAATGTATTAGCCCAGGCACAGTGGCTCATGTATGTAATCACAGCACTTTAGCTGGCTGAGGCAGGAGGATCAGTTGAGCCATGACTGCACCACTGAGCTCCAGCCTGAGCAGCAGAGCAAGACCCTATATTAAAAAAAAAAAAAAGTACTATGCAAAAAGCACTTTAAAAAAATAAGTACTATATAAGAAGAGTAATAAATTCATAATAATATAAAGCACACAGATTCACTTTGGCTATCACACACAACAAAAAATGGCTAAGTCTTATTTCAGATCTATTGAAATTTTTTTTTTTTTCCAGACAGAATCTTATGCTATTGCCAGGCTGGAGTACAGTGGTGCAATCTTTGCTCACTGCAACCTCCATCTCCCAGGTTCAAGCGATTCTCATGCCCAGCATACCAAGTAGCTGGGATTACAGGCATGTGCCACCACGCTCAGCTAATTTTTGTATTTTTTAGTAGAAATGTGGTTTCACCACATTGGCCAGGATGATTTCAGTCTCCTGTCCTAGTGATCTGCCCTCCTCAGCCTCTCAAAGTGCTGGAATTACAGGCATAAGCCACCACACCCAGACAAAATGATTCTTTTAACCACTTGCAGGACCAATAAGAAGTGACCAGAAGATTAATTTCCACTTAACAAAGGGAAAGTTGAAGATGGCAGAATAGGAACAGCTCTGGAGTGCTGTTCCCAGTGAGAACGCAGAGGGTAAGTGATCACTGCATTTCCAAATGAGTTTTTACTGCCCATAGATCAGGAGATTCCTGGGCAGAAAAGTACCATGAGTCTCTAGCATGGCTGTTTCAGTGGGCACAGTGGGTCTTTGCACAAAAACTCACACAAATCTGGATGGCCATTTCAACTGGCGCCTGGAACACCTGGGAGACACGGTTGCCCATTCAACTGAAAAACAGGGGGTTGAAACAGGGAGCCAGGGGATCTGGCTCAGCAGGTCCCACCCACAAAGACCAGCAATGTGAAATGCTCTGGATTGAGTTTCACAGCAAGTACAGCTGGACCCAGGACAGTTCAGCTCTGTGGGGGAAAGGGCATTTGCCACTACCTAGGCAGTCCACCACTACCTAGGCAGTCCGCCATTACTGAGGCAGTCTGCCAGTACAGAGACAGTCCACCATTACGGAGGTGGACCAACATTACCAAGGCAGTTCTAACTATGCCTCTACAAACAAAACTGCAAGAAAGTTCACATAGCAGTTGGGCAGATCCCATAGCAGCTCAGCATCGCCTCTGCTGGCAGACTGTGACTAGGCTACCTCCTCGCTGGGCAGGGCATCTCTGAAAAAAGGCAGCAGCACATCAGGAACTTATAAATAAAGCCCCACCTTCCCAGGACAGAGTGCCTGGGGAAAAAAGGCAGCTATGAGTTCCACTGCAGCAGACTTAAACGTACTTGCCCAGCAGCTCTGAATGGGAACAACAGAGCTCACATCTCAGTACTTGAGCTCCTATAAGGGACAGACTGTCTCCTCAAGCAGCTCCCCGACCCCCATACAACCAAAGAGACACCTCATAAAGGAGAGCTCAGGCTGACATCTGGCGAGTATCCTTCTGGGATAAAGATAACAGAAGAAGAAATTGGCAGCAACCCGTACTGTTCCACAGCCACTGCAGGTGATCCCCAGGCAAGCAGGGTCTAGAGTGGACCTCCAGCAGGCCTACAGCAGAGAGGCCATACTGTTAAAAGGAAAACTAAAAAACAGAAAGAAATAACTTCATCATCAACAAAAAGGACATCCACTCAGAGACCCCATCTGAAAGTCACCAACCAAAAAGACACAGGTAGATAAATCCACAAAGATGGCAAGAAACCAGTGCATAAAGGATGAAAACACCTAAGACCAGAATGCTTCTCTTCCTCCAAGGGATCACAACTCCTCACAGCAAGGGAACAAGGCTGGGTGTAGAATAAGTCTGATGAATTGACAGAAATAGGCTTCAGAAGGTGGGTAATCAGAAACTTCAATGAGCTAAAAGAACATGTTCTAACCCAATGCAAAGAAACTAAGAGCCTTGGAAAAAAGGTTTGATGAAATGCTAATGAGAATAAACAGCTGAGAGAAGAATATAAATGACCTGATGAAAAACACAATACAAGAACTTCGTGAAGGATGCAGAAGTTTCAATAGCCAAATTGACAAAGCAGAAGAAAAAATATCAGATATTGAAGATCAACTCAATGAAATAAAATGGGAAGGCAAGATTAGAGAAAAAAGTAAAAAGAAATGAATGAAGCATTCAAGAAATATGGGATTATGTGAAAAGACCCAATCTACGTTTGATAGGTGTACCTGAATGTGATAGAGAGAATGAATCCAAGCCGGAAAACACTCTTTAGGATATTATCCAGGAGAACTTCCCCAATCTAGCAAGGCAGGCCGATATTCAAGTCCAGGAAATACAGAGAACACCACAAAGATATTCCTCAAGAAGAACAACCCCAAAGCACATAATTGTGAGATTCATCAGTGTTGAAATGAAGGAAAAATGCTAAGGGCAGCCAGAGAGAAAGATTGGGTTACCCACAAAGGGAAGCCCATCAGACTCAGAGCAAATCTCTCGGCAGAAACCTTACAAGCCAGAAGAGTGGGGGCCAATATTCAACATCCTTAAAGAAAAGAACTTTCAATCTAGAATTTCATATCCAGCCAAACAAAGCTTCATAAGCAAAGAAGAAATAAAATAATAAACAAAAAACAATTGCTCAGAGATTTCATCACCACCAGGCCAGCCTTACAAGAGCTCCTGAAAGAAGCACTAAACATAGAAAGGAACAACTAGTACCAGCCATTCCAAAAACATACCAAATGGTAAAGAGCATCGGCACAATGAAGAAACTGTGTCAACTAATGGGCAAAACAATGAGCTAGCATCAAAATGGCAGGATCAAATTCCCACATAACAATATTAACCTTAAATGTAAATGCACTAAATGCCCCAATCAAAAGACACAGACTGGTAAATTGGATAAAAAGTCAAAACCCATCAGTGTGCTGTATCCAGGAAATCCATCCCATGTGCAAGGATACACATAGGCTCAAAATAAAGGGATGGAGGAAGATTTACCAAGCAAATGGAGAGCAAAAAAAAGTAGGAGTAGCAATCCTAGTCTCTGATAAAACAGACTTTAAACCAACAAAGATCAAAAGAGACAAAGAAGGGTATTACATAATGGTAAAAGGATCAATGCAACAAGAAGATCTAACGATCCTAAATATACACATAGTCAATACAGGAGCACCGAGATACATAAAGCAAGTTCTTAATGACCTACAAAGAGACTTAGACTCCCACACAATAATAGTGGGAGACTTTAACACTCCACTGTCAGTATTAGACAGATCAATGAGACAGAAAATTAACAAGGATATCCAGGACTTGAACTCAGATCTGGACCAAGCAAACCTGATAGACATTTACAGAACTCCCCACTCCAAATCCACAGAATATACATTCTTCTCAGCACCACATCACACCTACTCTAAGACTGACCACATAATTGGAAGTAAATCACTCTCAGCAAATGCAAAAGAATGGAAATCATAACAAACAGTCTCTCAAACCACAGTGCAATCAAGTTAGAACTTGGGATTAAGAAACCAATTCAGAACCACACCACTTCATGGAAACGGAACAACTGGCTCTCGAATGTGGACTAGATAAACAATGAAATGAAGGCAGAAATAAAGATATACTTCGAAACCTACGAGAACGAAGACACAACATACCAGAATCTCTGAGACACATTTAAAGCAGTGTCTAGAGGAAAATTTATAGCAATAAATGCCCAAATGAGAAGCAAGGAAAGATCTAAAATTGGCACCCTATCATCAAAATTGACAGAGCTAGAGGAGCTAGATCAAAAAACTCAAAAGCTAGCAGAAGACAAGAAATAACTAAGATCAGAGCAGAACTGAAGGAGATAGAGACCAAAAAAAAAAAGAAAAACCCTTAAAAAAAAAAAATCAATAAATCCAGGAGCTGGTTTTTCTTTAAAAGATCAACAAAATAGACCACTAGCCAGATTAATAAAAAAGAAAAGATAGGGCCAGGCACGGTGGCTCAAGCCTGTAATCCCAGCACTTTGGGAGGCCGAGGCAGGTGGATCACGAGCTCAAGAGATCAAGACCATCCTGGTCAACATGGTGAAACCCTGTCTCTACTAAAAATACAAAAAATTAGCTGGGCATGGTGGTGCATGCCTGTAATCTCAGCTACTCAGGAGGCTGAAGCAGGAGAATTGCCTGAACCCAGGAGGCGGAGGTTGCAGTGAGCCGAGATCGCACCATGCACTCCAGCCTGGGTAACAAGAGCAAAACTCCATCTCAAAAAAAAAAAAAAAAAAGAAAAAGAAAAAGAAAAAAAAGACAGAATAATAAAATAGATTTAATAAAAAACAATAAAGGGAATATCACCACAGATTCCACAGAAATACAAACCACAATCAGAGATTACTACAAACAACATATGCACATAAACCAGGAAACCTGGAAGAAATGGATATATTCCTGGACATTTGCATCCTCCCAAGCCTAAACCAGGAAGAAGTTGAAATCCTGAATAGATCAATAACAAGGGCTGAAGTTGAGGTAGCAATTAATAGCCTACCAACCAAAAAAAGCCCAGGTCCAGATGGGTTCACAGCCGAATTCTACCAGACATACAAAGAGGAGCTGCTACCACTCCTTCTGAAACTACTCCAAACAATCCCAAAAGAGGGAATCCTTCCCAAATCATTTTCTGAGACCAACATCATCCTGATACCAAAACCTGGAAGAAACTCAACAAGAAAAGAAAACTTCAGGCCAATATCCATGATGAACATAGATGCAAAAATCTTCAATAAAATACTGGCAAACCGATTGCAACAGCACATCAAAAAGCTTATCCATCATGATCAAGTAGGATTCATCCCGGGAATGCAAGGCTGGTTCACATATACGAGTCTGTTAACATGATTTATCACATAAACAGAAACAAAGACAAAAACCACGTGATTATTTCAATAGATGCAGAGAAGGCCTTTGACAAAATTCAACAGCCCTTTATTCTAAAAACTCTCAATAAACTAGGTATCGACAGAACATATCTCAAAATAACAAAAGCTACTTATTACAGACCCACAGCCAATATAATACTGAGTGGGCAAAAACTGGAAGCATTCCCTTTGTAATCTGGCACTAGACAAGGAGGCCCCCTCTCACCACTCCTATTCAATATAGTATTGGAAGTTCTAGTCAGAGCAATCAGGCAGAAAAAGAAACAAAAGTTATTCAATTAGGAAAGGAGGAAGTCAAATTGTCTCTATTTGCAGATGACATGATTGTATATTTAGAACACCCAATCATCTCAGCCCAAAATCTCCTCAAGCTGATAGGCAACTTCAGCAAAGTCTCAGGATACAAAATCAATGTGCAGAAACCACAAGCATTCCTATACACCAATAACAGACTTTTTTTGGTTGTTGTTTTTTTTTTTTTTTTTTTTTTACACAATAATTTATTTATTGAGAGCCTCCTCTCCGCCCTTGCAGTCTCTAGGTCACTTTTTCCGCTTGTAGATTTTGCGCGCAAGCCCCAGAAAGATAGCTGGGGGCAGGGGCGCTGCGTACTGTTCAATCAGAGCCATAATGTGGTTGTAACTGTCTTCCTCATACTTCGAGAACACAGCTGGCAGATCCAGCTCCTCATATAATGCCTTCACTCTGGCCACCTTCTCAGCCTCCTTCTGCCCGTAATTTTCCTTCAGGATCTGGCGCTGTTCCGGAGTGGACCGTTGCAGACACTGGACCACGAGCCAGCTGCATTTGTTGTCCTGGATGTCAGTGCCAACTTTGCCAGTCACACTGGGGTCCCCAAAGAGGTCAAGGTAATCATCCTGAATCTGAAAGAACTCTCCCATCTCCAGCAGGATCTTCTTGGCATTGGCATGCTCCTTCTCGCCATCAATTCCTGCCATGTACATGGCTGCAGCTACAGGAAGGTAGAAGGAGTAGAAAGCCGTCTTGTACTTGACAATGGATTTGTACCTCTTTTCAGTGAATCTATCGAGATCCACATTGTCCTGAGGGGCTGTGATGAGGTCCAGGGTCTGCCCAATCTCAGTCTGATAGGAACTCTGCAGGAAGAGCTCGATCAGGTTCAGGTAATAGGGCTGCTCCCGGCAGTAGAGCTTCAGCAGGCGGTAGACACACGCTTCCAGAAGGACAGCGTCATTGATGGCATCCAGACCCACACCTGGCTTCTGATACCAGCAGATCTGTCCCCGGCGGGTGAGGGATGAATCCATGATGTCATCTGTCACCAGGAAGAAAGCTTGCAGCAGTTCCACACACCAGCCCACAGTCAGGGCCCGCTGGAGACTATCAGCATCCTGTTTCCTTGGCTCCGCCAGCTCCCGGAACGCTACTAGCACCGTCAGACCCCGGTGATACTTGCCTCCAATGGCGTTGTACTCCAGGACCTCCTTGAGCCGGGCAATAGCATCTCCTGTCTCTGGGTGCCCCATCTCATCCTCAGTCAGCACCCTAACGATCTGGGAGAAGTGCTGAACGAAATCCTGCTTTTCTTGGGCATAAACATCTGATTTCTGGTCTCCATTCATTCTGTTCCTGGTTGCGGGTTCCTGCTCGGTCTGTTTTCTTTTTTTGAAACAAAGTTTCACTCTTGTTACCCAGGCTGGAGTGCAATGGTGCCATCTCGACTCACCGCAACCTCTGCCTCCTGGGTTCAGGCAATTCTCCTACCTCAGCCTCCGGAGTAGCTGGGATTACAGGCACACACCACCACACCCAGCTAATTTAATTTTTTTTTTTTTTGTATTTTTAGTAGAGATGGGGTTTCATGATGTTGACCAGGATGGTCTCGATCTCTTGACCTTGTGATCCACTTGCCTCGGCCTCTCAAAGTGCTGGAACTACAGGCTTGAGCCACGATGCCCGGCCAACAGACTTAAAGAGAGCCAAATCAAGAATGAACTGCCATTCACAATTGCTACAAGAGAATAAAATACATAGGAATACAACTAACAAAGGATATAAAGGACCTCTTCAAGAACTACAAACCACTGCTTGAGGAAATAAGAGAGGACACGAACAGACGGAAAAAACATTCCATGCTCATGGTTAGGATGAATCAATATTGTGAAAATGGCCATACTGCACAAAGTAATTTACAGATTTAACACTATCCCCATCAAGCTACCTGTGACCCTCTTCACAGAACTGGAAAAAAACCACCTTAAACTTCTTATGGAACCAAAAGAGAGCCCAGATAGCCAAGTCAATTCTAAGCAAAAAGAATAAAGCTGGAGGCATCATGTTACCTGACTTTAAACTATACTACAAGGTTACAGTAATCAAAAGAGCATGGTACTGGTACCAAAACAGAGATATAGACCAACGGAACAGAACAGAGGCCTCAGAGGCAATGCCACACATCTATAACCATCTGATCTTTGACAAACCTGACAAAAACAAGAAATGGGGAAAGGATTCCCTGTTTAATAAATGATGTTGGAAAAACTGGCTAGCCATGTGCAGAAAGCAGAAACTGGACCCCTTCCTGACACCTTACACTAAAATAACTCCAGATGGGCTAAAGACTTAAACATAAGATCTAACGCCATAAAAACCCTAGAAGAAAACCTAGGCAAAACCATTTAGGACATAGGCATAGGCAAGGACTTCATGACTAAAACACCAGAAGGATTGGCAACAAAAGCCAAAATAGACAAATGGGACCTAGTTAAATTCCAGAGCTTCTGCACAGTAAAAGAAACAATTGTTAGAGTGAACCGGCAACCAAGAGAAGGGGAAAAAATTTTTGCAATCTACCCATCCGACAAAGGGCCAATATCCAGAATCTACAAAGAACTAAAACAAATTTACAAGAAAAAAACAAACAAACCCATTGAAAAGTCGGCAAAGCATATGAACACTTTCAAAAGAAGACATATATGAGGCCAACAAACACATGAAAAAATGCTCATCATCACTGGTCATTAGAGAAATGCAAATCAAAACCACGTTGAGATACCATCTCACCCTGGGAGGATGTGGAGAAACAGGAACACTTTTACACTGCTGGTGTGAGTGTAAATTAGTTCAACCATTGTGGAAGACTGGCGATTCCTCAAGGACCTAGAGATAGAAATTTCATTTGACCCAGCAATCCCACTACTTGGTATATACCCAAAGGATTATAAATTGTTCTATTATAAAGAAACATGAACATGTATGTTCATTGCAGCACTGTTTACAATAGCAAAAACCTGGAACCAACCCAAATGCCCATCAATGATAGACTGTACAGGGAAAATGTGGCACATATACACCATGGAATATTATGCAGCCATAAAAAATGATGAATTCATGTCTTTTGTAGGGACATTAATGAATCTGGAAACCATCATTCTCAGCAAACTGACACAAGAACAGAAAATCAAACACTGCATGTTCTCACTCATAGGTGGGTGTTGAACAATGAAAACACATGGATACAGGGAGGGGAGCATCACGCACTGGGGTCTGTTTTGGGGGAATAGGGGAGAGAGAGCATGGGGTAGGGAGGTTGGGGAGGGATAACATGGGGAGAAATGCCAGATATAGATGACAGGGGGATGGAGACAGCAAACCACATTGCCATGTATATACATATGCAACAATCCTACATGTTCTGCACATGTACCCCAGAACCTAAAGTGCAATAAAATATATTAAAAAGAAAAAAAATGGGAAAGCTACCAACAGTGATTCTAAAACAGAAGGGCTGCTTCAGGAACCTGTGTTTCTTGTTACAAGGGTAGGACAGTCGACTGGGATAGAAGATGGGAGAGAAATGAGAAGGGCTCAAAACATCCAGATCAGCTACTGACCTGGACTTTATAAGGCCTCTTTCAATCCTAGAATCAGTTTTCCTCCTTTTGGAAGTTATTTCTACTTCAAAATGTTTCACCACTTTTGGCTGGGCATGGTGGCTCATACCTGTAATTCTAACACTTTGGGAGGCCGAGGCAGGAGAATCATTTGAGCTCAAGATTTCAAAACTAGCCTGGGCAATATAGTAAGACCCCTTCTCATAAAAAAAAAAAAAAAAAAAAAAAAAAAAACTACACTCTTAACCTATTTACATTCAACTTCTCAATAAGCATGTTTCCTAACTTCCTATACTAGCTGCCTTAACTAAAGAAAAAAACAATTACATTTCCTGCTTATTTGCAATTATTCCTAAAACTACTAAGTCACAGGTACAGAAAACTAGCTCCATGAGACAGTGGCTTCAATAGCAAAACTTAAATTCATTATGTAAAAAAGAGTATTGCAGCATTTTTCAGATTATTTGGTTAAAACAAAAAACAGACCTTTACGAATATATTTTAATTTAATTATCTAATTCATAGTCTTAATGAAATATTAATACTTTCACAAAAATTTTAAGGAAAAGCAAAAACATTTCTTGTCAGAGTATCTCAAGTCCTATTTATATACATTTTTGAAAGTTAAAATAAGCTAGAAGCCACCACATTTTGTGTGTGGCATAGCTGAAGTACCCTCAGGGCAGAAAACCTCCCAGGTCTGTGTGTGTACATGCTAGGACCCTGAAACAAAATGGAAATATACATGGCAACCTCTGCAGTCAGACTTCCTGGATTCAAATCCCGGCATCGCCACCTCCTAGCTGCTACATAACTGAAATCAGTCACTTGATCTATGTCCCAATGTTTCATCTCTAAATGGGAATAATAGGGTGTGCTTCACGGGCTTACTCTGAGAACTAAGGGCTCCTTCTCCTTCCTCACCAATATCCAAGGTCCTGGACTCAGTCCAACTCCACAACCCAGCCCTACAGAATCCCTCCCCTGGATGCTGAGAGTGATTATTTGGAGATGGAGCTTCTTCCTACAAGCACTTCCTTCAATATTTTTTTTACTTTTTTGAGACAGAGTCTCACTCTGTCACCCAGGCTGGAGTGCAGTGGCACAATGTTGACTCACTACAACTCCCACCTCCTGAGTTCAAGCAATTTTCCTACCTCAGCCTCCTGAGTAGCTGGAACTACAGGCACGTGCCACCATGCCCAGCTAATTTTTGTATTTTTAGTAGAGATGGGGGTTTTGCCATGTTTGCCAGACTGGTCTCAAACTCCTGACCTCAAGTGATCCACCCGCCTCGGCCTCCCAAAATGCTGGGATTACAGGGGTGAGCCACCACACCCAGCCCTCAACATTTTTAAACTATACAGATTATATACAGCGTCACAAATATAATTTCCCATTTGTCCACATACTAGGTATATGACAAATGAAACTTTAATCTGGATAGTCAAGAAATTGGCCAGGCACATTGGGAGGTCAGCATTTTGGGAGGCCAAAGAGGGAGGATCACTTGAGGCCAGGAGTTTGGGAACAGCCTCAGCAATACAGTGAGAATCTACCTCTACAAAGAGTGTAAAAATTAGTGGGTCACAATGGTGTGCGCCTATAGTCCCAGCTACTCGGGGGGCTGAGGCAGGAGGATCACTTAAGCCTAGGAGTCAGAGGCTGTGGTTGTGCCACTGCACTCCAGCCTGGGTGATGGAGCAAGACTCTGTCTCTCTGCTGCGGTGGCTCACATCTGTAATCCCAGCACTTTGGAGGCAGGTGGATCACGAGTTCAAGAGATCGAGACCATCCTGGTCAACATGGTGAAACCCCGTCTCTACTAAAAGTACAAAAAATTAGCTGGGCATGGTGGCACGTGCCTGTAATCCCAGCTACTCGGGAGGCTGAGGCAGGAGAATTGCCTGAACCCAGGAGGCAGAGGTTGCCGTGAGCTGAGATCACACCATTGCACTCCAGCCTGGGTAACAAAGCGAAACTCCGTCTCAAAAAAAAAAAAAAAAAAAAAATATATATATATATATATATATGAACATTAACCAGGCATGGTGGTGCATGCCTATAGTCCCAGCTATCCAGGAGGCTGAGGCAGGAGAATTGCTTGAACCTGGGAGACAGAAGTTGCAATGAGTCGAGAGCACACCACTGCACTCCAGCCTGGGCATCAGAGTGATACTCCATCTCAAAAAAAAAAAAAAAAAAGTATGTTGATCTGCTTTACTATAATTACCATTTTACTATCTAAATGTATCTCATAATACCATGTTTTAAACCTTAAATATCAAGTTGAATGTTGAAGAATAAATAAACCTCAAATATACACAATAAAATTTATTTTTTTTAAAAAAGACCAGGTACAGTGTCTCATGCCTATAATCCCAGCTTTGGAAGGCTAAGGCAGGAAGATCACTTGAGGCCAGGAGTTTGAAAGCAGCCTAGGCAACATAGTGAGATCCCTTTCTCTAAAAAAAAAAAAAAAAATTGTAATTAGCTGGTTATATATAGTGGCATATGCCTGTAGTTTCAACTACTTGGGAAGCTTCGGCAGGAGCATTGCTTAAGCTCAGGAAGTCAAGACTGCAGTGAGCTGTGATCTATGATCACACCAGTACATTCCAGCCCAGGTAACGGAGCAAGAGTGTCCCTTAAAAAAAAAAAAAAAAAAAAAAGTAAGTGATATGCCATTTTTTTGTTTAATTGAGATGAAGACTCACTCTATTGCCCAGGCTGGAGTGCAATGGTGCAATACAGACTCATTGCAACCTCTGCCTCCCAGGTTCAAGCGATTCTCCTGCCTCAGCCTCCCTAGTAGCTGAAATTACTGGCGCACACCACCACGCCTGGCTAATTTTTGTATTTTTAGTAGAGTGTTAGCCAGGCTGGTCTCGACCTCCTGACCTTGTGATCTGTTTACCTCAACCTCTCAAAGTGCTGGGATTTCAGGCATGAGCCACATAGTGTTTTTTCTAACGAAACTTAAAATCCAGTGAAGCTTAAACAAGTAACTGAAAGAATACAAAATCAGTGTACTACTGGGCAGCTCTAATAATGAAAATATTTCCTAAAATTGAAGCACACTTTACTTATAGAAATCATCCCCTAATTGCATTTTTTTTTTTTTTTTTTTTGGAAACACAGTTTTGCTCTTGTTGCCCAGGCTGGAGTGCAATGGTGCAATCTTGGCTCACCACAACCTCTACCTCCTGGGTTCAATCAATTCTCCTGCTTCAGCCTCCTGAGTAGCTGGGATTACAGGCATCCACCACCATGCCCAGCTAATTTTGTGTTTTTAGTAGAGATGGGGTTTCTCCATGTTGGTCAGGCTGGTCTTGAACTCCCGACCTCAGGTGATCTGCCCGCCTTGGCCTCCCAAAGTCCTGGGATTACAGGAGTGAACCATCGCTCCCAGCCACCCCCTAATTACTTCTAGGTGCCCTCTCCAGAAACAAGAATTTAATATTTTTTAGGAGATGTGAATGAATCACGAGTTCTTTCCTGTTAGAAATCTATTCTGACTGCGATTCAAGACTAAACAATAGATCATTGTTTCATAAGCACATGTAGTGTAAAAGTAATGAAACCATCAAAGTGAATTTATTTCAAGTCTTTTATATTCGACCCCACCTTTACAGTATGAAAAGCAATTTGTACTTCTGGTATTAAACTCAGTAGTGGGAATATTGTAGGTTTTCACCATATGGAGATGGTGTTACCTTCCAGAAAATACTCAAACTTCTTCATATATCTTAACATGTGTGTTAAATACTTCAGAAGAATAATGCTTTCCAGAATATATATATAAACATGGTTCTACCCCATAGCAAAATATGTGTGTATGTGTGCTTATTAGTTACTTCTCGAGGTTATGATATGCTTTGTCTTTAGATTACTTAATGTAATCTTTAGTTCTTTTCCTTAAAACAAAAATAAGCTTTGTTTAGAAGTCCCTTGGACAGCTGGCTGGGTTGGCTCACACCTGTACTCCCAGCACTTGGGAGGCTGGAGAGGGAGGATCGCTTGAGGCAGTAGTTCAAGATCAGCCAGGGCAATATAGCAAGACCCCATTCTACAAAAATTAAAGACAAAATAGCAGGGCATGGTGGGGCTCCCATGCAGTCCCAACCACTCGAGGCGAGGTGGGAAGATCTCTTGAGCCCAGAAGTGTGAGGCTGCAGTGAGCTGTGATGGTACCACTGCACTCCAGCCTGGGTGACAAAGCAAAACCCTAAATCTGGAAAAACAAAAAAATTCTTGGTTGGTGATGTTTCCTCAGAAACCAAATCCACTTCTGACCCTAAGCTGTGTAAGACACATGAAGGGAGACATGGAGAAAGCTGTTTGTTCAATGCAGCCTTAGAGGGCAAACATAGAACCAGAGAGTAAATGTCACAATGAAGCAAATTTCGGTTTGCCCTAATGGAGAAATTTCTCATAACAGGAGGAGGTTACTGAGTCACTACATCCTGGAGGAAACAGCTCTGCTTTGGTATCAGAAAGCTACATAACCCACCATGGCTCAGTCATTTCACCCCAACTTCATCTGTCTCAGCTGCAAAATTCAGACTAAAGCTTCTGTTTTGAGTGCCAGTGCTTACCAGGACATTTCTTGTATCTCTGAGTGTACAGAAGAAATTGGTATGTGACCATCAATGCATTTCACATCAAATAAAAATAGAGTAAATGAGGATACAGCTCAGATCAGGAAGAGGAAGTAAAACCTTGTTTACAAACCAGTTGATCCCCACCTGCATCCAAATAATGAGTAGTGTCGAGAACACATACATTTCTGTTTTTTTTTCTTTTTTAATTATTATTCTTATTTAGAGACAGAGTCTCACTGTGTCACCCAGGCTGGTGTGCAATGGTGCAATCTTAGCTCACTGAAGCCTTGTTTTCCAATCTCAAGTAATCCTCTCATCTCAGCCTCTCAAGTAGCTGGGACTACAGACATGCCATCACGTTCAGTTTTTTGTTGCTGTTGTTTATTTTTATGTTTAGTAGAGAAAACATTTTACTATATTGCCCAGGCTAGTCTTGAACTTCTAAACTCAAACAATCCTCCTGCCTGGGCCTCCAAAGTGCTGAGACTACAGGCATGAGCTACCGTGCCCAGTGAGAGCGCATACATTTTTCTCTTTCTTCTTTCAGCCCTTTCTCAGCTGTTTTTCTGCTCATTCTCCAAGGTCATGACTTAACTGCAAGTGAATAAATTGTGGCAGAAGAGACTCTATAAATTAGGATAGAAGAGCATCTCAATCAATTTGGACACCTTAAAATGTAAGGTCAAATGAGCTTGGCATGGTAGCCACCAAACAGGACATAAGCCGCCGGGTGCTGTGGCTCACACCTGTAATCCCAGCACTTTGGGAGGCCAAGGCTGGTGGATCACAAGGTCAGGAGTTTGAGACCAGCCTGGCCAACGCAGTGAAATCCCTCTCTACTAAAAGTACAAAAATTAGTCGGGCATGGTGGTGTGCACCTGTAGTCTCAGCTACTTGGGAGGCTGAGGCAGGAGAATCGCTTGAACTCAGGAGATGCCACTGTACTCCAGCTTGGGCGACAAAGCGAGACTTCATCCAAACTATACAATTTCTGCTTGATAAATTCAACACACTATTCTTAGTCCGTCATGTTTCAATACATTATTTTCACAAGCAGATAAATTGCCTAGAAGTTGTAATAACTCTTCCTCAAAAACTTTCATGGCAACTGTAAGGTATACTGTAAAAGAACAATGGCTGGTCATGAGAAGACTTGTTTTCTAATTCCAGATCTGATGCTTGCTGTGTGGCTTCAGACAAGTCACTGCATACCTTTAATTTCCTTAGCAGCTATATAATGCTAAGTATGAAGAAAGAGGATTTATATGAAAATCCTTTGAGAGGCAGAAATTGCTCTGCAATGAAAATCATTACTAAAGCATAAGTCCTCCTTTCCTCATTCCATTTATATTAGAATAATGCCCTTAATATATTTTTGAGATAACTTGTAATCATCAACTTCCCTCCATTGATTCATTCATGAAATGACTAAAGGCATTTTGGTAGATAATAAAAGACAAGTGTCGGACCAGGCATGGTGGCTCATGCCTGTAATCCCAGCACTTTGGGAGGCCAAGGCCAGCGGATCAAGAGGTCAGGAGTTTGAGACCAGCCTGGCCAACATGGTGAACTCCCATCTCTACTAAAAATACAAAAATTAGCTGGGTGTGGTGACATGTGACTGTAATCCCAGCTACTCAAGGGGCTGAGGCCAGAGAATTGCTTGAATTGGGACCTGGGAGGCCGAGGTTGCAGTGAGCCAAGATTGTGCCACTCCACTCCAGTCTGGGCTAGAGTGAGACTCCGTCTCAAAAAAAAAAAAGAAAAAGAAAAGAAAAAGGACAAGTGTCAATAACCTGTTACAGGAATAAAGCCAAATGGCTCTGAAAAAAAAAAAAAAAAAAAGGTACCTTAAATGATCAATTCAAAGACTACACATTTGCTGTTTGCAAGACAGATACCATGTCTTTATGGGTTTTCAGATCCAGCAGTTAAAAAGCAAAGTAGTGGCATAACATATTCAAGAGGTTTAATATTATATTCATGAAGGCTGACAATCATGAAAACCATTTATCATTGTATTTGAACCACCAATTTCAGATGAAATCTAAGCCACTGAATTCCTAATTGTAACTGACATGCCAACAAATATTGTAAGGAGCTATTTTGTAGCTAGATCACACTATTATTACACATTTGCTCAAGAAAACAAAGTATTTATGTCACTAAAGTATGTCACTAAGTCCTGCCTTATCGCTACGGTGGCTTCAATAAGATCTGCTCTGCCAAAAATTGAACAATTTAAAATATATAGTTTAATTTGAAATCTAAACTGTCATCTGTCAAATTCTGATGACTATACTTTTTGATGTAGTGCATGTGGTTAGAGCATTCTCTGAATAAATCCAAGATTGCATTGCCATTCTTACAGGAACCGGTTAACTTGAAAAGGACAAAAAAAAAAAAAAAAATTCAGTGGCATATCACAACTTGCTTTTTAGCCACCTTCTCTGATTTTGGTGAAAGTGATTCAAAGGTGACCAGATAATTGTACATGGACAGTCTGAGTAGGAAAATTACTTAAAATGGCATCTTTCCAAATGTACAGTACTTCCCAAAACTACAGATAAATGGAATAAAACAAACGCTACTTAATCTAAATGTAAACAACAAAGCATGCTGTGATCCAGTTGGAAAAAAAGCTTTTTCTTTTCCATTGCAAAATCTAACACTTCCCAGAGCAGATTCTGTTCTGGTGTGTGAATTTGAGCCAGGTAATTAAACCTTGAGCATATTTCCTCAACTGTAAAATGGGGATAACAATATCAGTCTCGTTAGGGTTGCTGTGGAAATTACAGTAAGCAGTGAATGAAAGCTAACTATGAAGTAAAGGCCGTAATAATTGTAGTAGGAGCAGCAGCAGCAGCCACAATTCTCATTCTGTCCTGATGCATTGAGAATGATGTATGTTCTGACAGCAAAAATGAAGAGAATGTTTCAAGAAGAAAAGCATGATCAATGGTGGCGAATAGTGGAATAAAATCAGTGGCTTTTGAATTTGACAAGAAAGGAATTGTTGGTGGCATTACTTCAAGAGAACATTTACAAAGCAGTAAGCAGGGAAGCCTCAATGTAGGCAGCTAAGGAAGAAACAAACGTAAAGAAAATAGGGACAGCAGGTAAAAGCTGGGGGTTTTCAACATTTTGTACTCACTATTAACTATTGTAGAGTCACGATTTTAAAATATTAGAGAAAGGCTGGGCGTGGTGGCTCATGCCTATAATCACAGCACTATGGGAGGCCAAGGTGGGCAGATCACTTGAGGTCAGGAGTTGGAGACCAGCCTGGCCAACGTGGTGAAACCCCGTCTCTACTAAAAATACAAAAAATGAGGCCAGGCACAGTGGCTCATGCCCATAATCCTAGCACTTTGGAGGCTGAGATGGGCAGATCGCTTGAGATCAGAAGTTCAAAACCAGCTTGGCCATCTCAACACGGTGAAACCCCATCTCTACTATAAATACAAAAAATTAGCTGGGCATGGTGGTGTGCCCCTGTAATCCCAGCTACTCAGGAGGCTGAGGAAGGAGAACTGCTTGAACCTGGGAGGCAGAGGTTGCAGTGAACTGAGATCATGCCACTGCACTCCAGATGTAGTGTATGTGACAGAACAAGACTCCATCTCAAAAAAAAAAAAAAAAAAAAAAAAAAGGGCCAGACATGGTGGCACTCTCCTGCAGTCACAGCTACTTGGGAGGCTGAGGCAGGAGAAACGGCTGAACCCAGGAGGCAGAGGCTACAGTGAGCTGAGATTGCACCACTGCACTCCTGCCTGGGTTATAGAGAGATTCCGTCTTTAAAAAAAGCGGGGGGGCCGGGCGCGGTGGCTCAAGCCTGTAATCCCAGCACTTTGGGAGGCCGAGGCGGGTGGATCACGAGGTCAGCAGATCGGGACCATCCTGGTCAACATGGTGAAACCCCATCTCTACTAAAAAAAATACAAAAAATTAGCTGGGCATGGTGGTGCGTGCCTGTAATCACAGCTACTCGGGAGGCTGAGGCAGGAGAATTGCCTGAACCCAAGAGGCGGAGGTTGCGGTGAGCCGAGATTGCGCCATTGCACTCCAGCCTGGGTAACAAGAGCGAAACTCCGTCTCAAAAAAAAAAAAAAAAGGGGGGGGGGAGAGAAAGAAAGAGAAACATATGTTTCTGGGCTTCTTATTAAAATTCTCGCTAACAGAAACTTACAGGATTGAGAAAAATACAACTTATTGCCATGGCTGTCAGTCATAAACAAGAAAAATGTTCCATTTGTGGTTGACAACATGTAAAACTATTGAGGATGTATTTTACTATCGTGATTTCTACAGAGCACACTGATACTTAATACAAACTAGTAAGTGAAATGGGCAGCGGGAGGCAAGCCACATCTCTAAGTAGATTGGAGATTGAAAGAGAATGCATTTTTAGTGACTGATGAAACACGGTATGCCCATTGGATTACTGCTATATCACCGAACTCTGCTGATACAGTTTTCTCATTGATGACGTAAGGAAGAAGAGAAATAATGTGGTTGAGACTGGAAGGAATCAGCCACACAATTTCTTTCAAGATATGGATATATATGTATGCTTGAAAACAGAAGGTAAGGGGCAGCGAACAGGAAGAGAACACAGATAGAGAAGAGAAAGGGGATCTGCTTGAAGGTGATGTCTGCAGGTGGGACGGGGAGAAGAGGAAGGGGAAGAGTTTAGCAACAAAGTATCTCATGTTTTAAGACAGCCATTAGTCTTAATTCAGTAACAGTAGCACCTCTATTTATCAAGTACATATTATCACATTAAAATGGTGTCAAATATCTGTCTTACACATTGTAACAGGCAGTGCTTAAAAGGTAATCACATCTTTAAGAGTCTTTTATGGTCTGAGCATACTTCACAGTTTTTGTTTTTGTTTTTTGAGACTGCAGAGTCTCGTTCAGTTGCCCAGGCTGGAGTGCAGTGGTGTGATCTCAGCTCACTGCAACCTCCAACTCCTGGGTTCAATCAATTTTCCTGCCTCAGCCTCCCAGTAGCTGAGATTATAGGAGCTCACCACCATGCCTGGCTAATTTTTTTGAATTTTTAGTAGAGATAGGGTTTCACCATGTTGGCCAGGCTGATCTCCAACCCTGAACCTCAGATGATTTGCCTGCCTTGGCCTCCCAAAGTGCTGGGATTATAGTTGCATGCGG
Source organism: Callithrix jacchus (assembly GCF_049354715.1). Classification (NCBI taxonomy): domain Eukaryota; kingdom Metazoa; phylum Chordata; class Mammalia; order Primates; family Cebidae; genus Callithrix; species Callithrix jacchus. The sequence goes on along the minus strand of NC_133510.1, from coordinate 98,647,281 downwards.
CATAATTCACATTTGATTTTTACTGGTGTCAGTATAAATTGTAAATTAAGTAGTAACATCAATTATTCACCTTTTTGACTTAAAAATATACCTCAAATTCATGGAGCATTCATAGTTTACAAAAGCTTTCACAGAATCCTCACAACGTTGTGAATCTGCAGTCAGTTGAGTCTCCCAGGCTGAATTGCAGTGGTGCATCTCAGCTCACTGCAACCTCCACCTTCAGGTTCAAGCAATTCTCCCATGCCGGCCTCCTGAGTAACAGGGATTCCAAGCATAAACCACCAAGCCCAGCTAATTTTTGTATTTTTAGTAGAGACAGGGTTTCACTATGTTGGTCAGGCTGGTCTCAAAATCCTAGTATCAAGTAATCTGCCTGCCTTGGCCTCCCAAAGTGCTGGGATTACAGGCCTAAGCCACTGTGACTGGCCTATAATTTTTATATTAAGATAAAGAAATTGAGAATCATGAAGGTTAAATGACATGTGTGAGGTTATACAGCTAGGAAATAGGAGAGCCATATGCAAATCCACTATTTTGAAATATCCTCTCATTCTTCCTCTCTCCATTCCTCCAGCAAGAAATTCTATTTTTCCCCATTTCAGCTAGCACCCCTGATAAAGACAAAAACACTAAGATATCAGCAAGACATAAAAATCAGGGTATTCCCACTAGTCAGAAAATTGACTTAGATTTTAGCCTGTAAAAAAAACCTCGTTGATTCAAGACTAAAATGTAAATCATCTCTGATGGCACCGTATCCACAGACTTAGCAAAGACAACCAGAATCCAGGAGATGAATCTGCATTCATGTGTTAAGTCTCCACCCTGCTCTACCCTGTGTAATACATCTATCAACATGCCAAGTTATCTTTGAAATCTTTAAAGACATATATATGATATTCTTAACATATATATTCAATTATATATATAATTTGTCAGTATTTTATTTTAAATTTTGATACCATTTTTGTCAAGTAAATTGGTATATAACTTACTTTTCTAGTAGCTGTATTTGGCCTTTTAAATTAGACCAGGTGTGGTGCCTCATGCCTGTAATCCCAACACTTTGGGAGGCTGAGGCAGGTGGATCACCTGAGGTCAGGAGTTCAAGACCAGCTTGGCCAACATGGCAAAGCCCCATCTCTACTAAAAAATACAAAAATTAGCTGGGTGTGGTGGCTGGGGCCTCTAATCCCAGGTACTCAGGAGGCTGAGGCAGGGAGAATTACTCGAACATGGGAGACAGAGGTTGCAATGAGCCTTAGATCATGCCGTTGCACTCCAGCCTGGGCGACAGAGCAAGACTCCAACTCAAAACTAAAACTAAAAATTAATTAAATGTACACCAAATTTTTTCATGTGAATTAGGAAGCCTTTTTACTTTATTATCTGTATTTATTTGTGTAGTTTAGAAATGTCCATGCTTTGGCCTATGGAAGATCTTTTCTGACACTCTTTGATTCTTCTTTGTGATTTATATATTGATGTCCTCTCACATTCATGGCTCTGAGCTTTTCACTTATGATTTCTTTTGTTGTTGTTGTTGAACTTTTATTAGATTCAGGGGTGCATGTACAGGTTTGTTACCAGTGTATATTGCCTGATACTGAGGTTTGGGGTACAAATGATCTCATCACCCAGGGACTGAGCATAATTCCCAACAATTAAGTTTTCAGTCCTTGGCCCCCTCACATCCTCCCCCATCTAGTAGTCCCCATGTCTACTGTTGTCTTTATTTATGTATTTGTTTATTTATTTATTTATTTTTGAGACTGTGTCTCCCTCTGTCACCCAGGCTGGAGTGCAGTGGCATGATCTCAGCTTACTGCAACCTCTGCCTCCTGGGTTCAAGCAATTCTTCCACTTCAGCCTCCTGAGTAGCTGGGATTATAAATGAACACCACCACAGCCAGAGTAGTTTTTGTATTTTTAGTGGAGACAGGGTTTCACCATTTTGGTCAAGCTGGTCTTGAACTCCTGACCTCAGGTGATCCACTCACCTCAGTCTCCCAAAGCACTGGGATTACAGGTATAAGCCACCATGCCCGGCCTTACTGTTCCCATCTTTATGTGAATGAGTGCCTGGTATTTAGCCCCATTTATATGTAAGAATATGCAGTATTCTATTTTGTTCTTGAATTAATTCACTTAGGATAAAAATAATTTGAAGAAAGAAAAATATGCACATTCAAATTCAACCCTGGCTCTAACATTTTTAATAAGTTGTTCTTATATAAATGATCATTGTAGAGGACTGTAATCCTAAATGCATCTGTTGAACCTTAAAACACAGTTAGATAATATAATTAGGCTAATAGAATATGCTCAACAAATACTTGTGTCTGGGCACAGGCATAGTGGCTCATGCCTGTAGTCTCAGCACTTCAGGAGGCCAAAGTGGGAGGACTGCTTGAGGCTAGGACTTTGAGACCAGCTTGAACAACATTGGGAGATCCCATTTCTACAAAAAAATTAAACATTTAGCTGAGTGTGGTGGTACATGTTTGTATGCCCAGCCACTTAGAAGGCTGAGGCAGAAGGATCATTTGAGTGCAGGAGCTCAAGGCTGCAGTGAGCTATGATCATGCCACTGCACTCCAGCCTAGGTATCAGAGTGAGATCCTGTCTCTTTTAAAAAAGGGAAAGAAATGAAATAGGAAATACAGCAATGCCAAGTCATGTGGGCCCTTGTAGGCCACTGTAAAGGCTTTGAGATAAGAAGCTTTTAGAGGATTTGAAGGGGAGGAGTGACAGGAAAATGCCTACTGTGTTGCAAACAGAATGTTGATAGATGGTTTCCAAGGCCAAGAGAGGGAGAGCATCATCGCACCTCTGATGAGCATGGAACATCATCATACCTCTTACCTGGATTACTGTGATAGCTTCCTAAAAAAACTTAGGCAAGCACAAAGCACAGTGGCATGCACCTATAGTCCCAGCTACTTGGGAGGCTGAGATACTACTACTACTGTGATAACTTCTTATCACAGTAATCCAGACAAGAGGTATGGTGCCTTGGACCAAGCTGGAAGTGATGAGAATTAATTGAGTTTGGGTGTATTCTGAAAGTAAAGCTAACAGGATTTGCTGATTAGTTGAATATAAAGTGTGTGAAAAGGAAAAGCTGGGATTTTTGACCTGAGGATGGAGATGCCATTTACTGAGATGGGGAAGACCCTAGGAGGAACAAATTTAGGTGGAAATACTAATGACTGTTGGTTAAATATATGTAACAGTTTAGTAGAGCTACCATAACAAAGTCCCACAGACTGGGTGGTGTAAACGATAGAAATTTATTTTCTCATAGTTCTGGAAGCTGGAAGTCCAAGACAGAGGTATCAGCAAGTTTGGTTTCTCCTGGGGCCACTCTCCTTGGCTTTCAGATGGCCACCTTCTCACTGTATTCTCATGTGGCCTTTCTTCCTCTGTGCTCACAAGCCCCTGGTGTCCCTCTTAGCATATCCAAACTTCCTCCTCTTAGAAGGACTCCAGTCAGACTGGATTAGGGTCTACCCTAAGGGTCTCATTTTAACTTACTCGCCTTTTTAAAAGACCCTATCATGTTCTCACTCATAGGCAGGTGTTGAACAATGAGAACACATGGACACAAAGAGGGGAACATCACACAGGGGTATGTTGGGAGGCAGGGGCCAAGGGAGGGACAGTGGAAGGCGAGGAGGTTAGGGAGGGATAACACTGGGAGAAATGGCTGATACAGGTGACGGGGGGATGGAGACAGCAAACCACCATGGCATGTGTGTACCTGTGCAACAATCCTGTAAGATCTGCACATGTACCCCAGGACTTAAAGTACAATAAAAAAAAATCTAAAAATGAAAAAAAAAATCTCATCTCCAAATATTTCTAAATATCACATCCTGAAGTACTGGGAGTTTGGGCTCTATGTATGAATTTTGAGGGGACAAAATTCAGCTCATAATATTAAGTATGGAATGTGAAGTTTGAGGAACTGATTAGATATCCAAGTGGAATTGTAGAGCAAGCTTTTGAGTAGATGAATCTGGAGTTCCTGGGAGATGTCCAGGCTGAAAGTATTAGTGTTTCAGTGATCGATGCATAGATGGTATTTAAGATCCTAAGACTGAAAGAGGTCATCAGTGATCTCATTGATCACTGTGAGTGGCGATAGTGAAGAGAAAAAATAATTTAATAAACACTGTAAGAATCTCTAAATGTCATAACATCTATTAAACACCAAACTTTGTTATGACAGTTAGACATTCTTACAACGAGGAACAATTTTGCAGTGGCTAGTATTTGAGGAACGTAGCCAAGAAGACCCAGAAGAAGAGAAAGGAGGAAAATCAGGAGAGTATGGTATGCTGGAAACCAAGGGAAGAAAGTATTTCCGAGAGGAGATAATGATGTGTCAAAACATTTTTCACATTGTGGATTTACAATGTGAAAGTCATTACTGACCTCAAGAGGAATAGTTTTGATGGCATTTTTGTGATGAGAGAGGATTCAAGAGAGAATGGAAGGACAGGGAAGCAGATAATGTAGAAATTAATTGGAAGGGATGGTGGGGCCAAGCGAGGGGTGTGGGGGGGGGTGTGTATAAATATTTGTTTGCTACTGGCAATGAGTCAGTAGAGATGAAATATTTGATAACATAGAATAAAAAAGGAAATTACTCAACTAACATCTTTGAATAAGTTAAAAATGTGGAATCTAGCATAAAGTGGGAGAACTGGTCTTTAAAAGAAATATAACCAAAAGTGGTATCCTGTAATCCCAGCACTTTGGGAGGCTGAGGTGTTCGGATGACCTGAGGTCAGGAGTTAAAGACCAGCCTGGCCCACATGGTGAAACTCTCTATTAAAACTATAAAAATTGGGCCGGGCGCAGTGGCTCAAACCTGTAATCCCAGCACTTTGGGAGGCCGAGGCAGGTGGATCACGAGGTCAAGAGATCGAGACCATCCTGGTCAACATGGTGAAACCCTGTCTCTACTAAAAATACAAAAAATTAGCTGGGCATGGTGGCACATGCCTGTAATCCCAGCTACTCAGTAGGCTGAGGCAGGAGAATTGCCTGAACCCAGGAGGCGGAGGTTGCGGTGAGCCAAGATCCCGCCATTGCACTCCAGCTGGGTAACAAGAGCGAAACTCCATCTCAAAAATAAATAAATAAATAAATAAAATAAAACAATAAAAATTAGACTGGACAGGGAAAATGTGCACATATACACCATGGAATATTATGCAGCAATAAAAAACAATGAGTTCATGTCCTTGTAGGGACATGGATGAACCTGGAGAACATCATTCTCAGCAAACTGACACAAGAACAGAAAATGAAATACCACATGTTCTCACTCATAGGCAGGTGTTGAACAATGAGAACACATGGACGCAGCGAGGGGAGCACTACACACTGGGGTCTGTTGGGGGGAATAGGGGAGGGACAGCGGGGGGTGGGGAGTTGGGGAGAGATAGCATGGGGAGAAATGCCAGATACAGGTGAAGGGGAGGAAGGCAGCAAATCACACTGCCACGTGTGTACCTATGCAACTATCTTGCATGTTCTTCACATGTACCCCAAAACCTAAAATGCAATAAAAATAAATAAAAACTATAAAAATTAGCCAGGCATGCTTGTGGGTGCCTGTAATCCTAGCTACTCCAGAGACTGAGGCAGGAGAATCACTTGAACCCAGGAGGCAGAGGTTGCAATGAGCCAAGATTGTGCCACTACACTCCAGCCTGGGTGACAGAGCAAGCCTGTCTCACAACAACAACAAAAAACAACTAACTAGGTGTGGTAACAGGTACCTGTGGTCCCAGCTACTTGGGGCGCTGAGATGGGAGGATCACTTGAGCCCTGAAGATGGAGGTTGCAGTGAACTGAGATTGAGCCACTGTACTCCAGCCTGGGTGAGAGTAAGACCCTCTCAAACAAAACAAAGAAAAAGCAGCAGCAGCATGGACAGTTAATGCATAGTTAACAGCAGGACGGAAGGCTGAGTAGAAGGGCAGAGAAGCGAATAGTGAGTATATGTGGAGATAGACGCTCTCTTGCTTCAATTTAAGTGAAGAAAGGCTATCACCTGAGTGTGAGGCTGAGCGAAGAACTGTTAAAATGTTGAGAGACTTGAAAGTATGAAATAGTCATCTAAAAATGGAAGAATACATGAATTAGAGGTATACAGGAAGATTTCCAGACAGCATGATGGATTCACTCAAAGTGGGATCACTCATCACATCACCGTTGTTTCTCTCTAACCTCATCAGCCTGCTTGGATCAAGCTTTGGTGTGGGTGGCAGAGTTGGATTTAATGAGGATAGAGGTTTTGTCAAGAGAAAGGCACAGGGAGTTGATGTATGTGTGAGAGTCATGGTAATGATGGATCATAGAATTTAAACACACCTATCACTCTCATAACATTTTCCATACTGTGCTAAAATTATTGTCTTTCCCACTGTTCCCAAAGTGGAAGCTGTGTCTCTGGTCCATTAATCCACCATTCACAAACCAGGGATAAATGTACAAAATCCATCCCACAGATGTGTTTTATTTGACCCATACAGCAATGGGAAAAAAATGTGAGCAAATATTTAAAAAGTATTAAGTTTGATATCAACAAATTCATTTACATGAGCTTTTTCAGGGCCTTTCTACTTATACAATGTATACACAGTCACACCCAGACTGATTCACTCATTTAAATCACTTGCCTGTAGCCGAGTGTGGTGGCACATGCCTGCAGTACCAGCTACTCAGGAGGCTGAGGAGGGAGGATCACTTGAGCCTGGGGGTTCAAGGCTGCAGTGAGCTATGATTGTGCCACAGCACTCTAGCCTGGGTGACAGAGTAAGACCCTGTCTCTAAAAAAATAAAATCAATCTTCTGCTTGGCACAGAACAAAAATTCAGATGGTTGGTTTTGCCAGAGAAGGGGTTAAAAAAAAAAGTCTGGAGAATAAGGTGAGCCACAGATTTGTAGCTTTTCCTAGGGTTGGCCCTGTGAGGGAACATATATTTTGACATGTGTAAATGCATACAATTCCACCTCAGATAACTTTCTAAGGAGGCTGCTCTTTTCCCTAAGCACAGAATTGATCACAGAGTAATTCCTCCCAGAGAACTGTTAAGTTGTTAGGTTTTCAGTAGATATTTAAAATGTTTAACTTTGAGGCGGGTGGATCACTTGAGGCCAGGGGTTCAAGAGCAGCCTGGCCAACATGGCAAAACCTCATCTCTACTAAAAATACAAAAGTTAGCCAGGGGTGGTGGGGTGTACCTGTAGTCCCAGCTACTTGGTAAGCTGAGGCAGAAGAATCACTTGAACCCAGGAGGTGGAGGTTGCAGTGAGCCGAGATCATGCCACTGCACCCCAGCCTGGATAACAGAGTGAGACTGTCTCAAAAAATAAAAATAAAATGTTTAGCTTCTTGATCATAGGTAGTCTCATATTAAAAGTTTTGGACCTCATTCAGATCCCTCTATTTTCCCAAAGACACGGTGAGTGCCCCACTCCTGATCTGGCCTCCCACAGGCAGAATACTACCCATACACCTTTCTCACCCTTCCCTCTCCCTCCCAATCACAATTTAACCACGTGCTTCCACCTTTCTTCAGGACAGGATAAACTTACCTAACTCATTCATTTGTATTAAGGTATTAGCACTAATAAGAGCTTACCAAATTATCTCCTCCCAGGTTTGCATTTTACCTTGGGACCTAACATAGTTAAGTAATATGGGCACTTTTGATCCCCAAAACTGGGCCAAGGACATTTGGCCTCTCCTGGCATCCCCATCACACCAACATAACAAAGGCCTACTATGCTTCTCTTGCAGAAATAAGTCTAATCTTAATTACATGAAGGTTGATATTTAACAAAACAATGGGGGAAAATTATTCACTATGAGGCTAGTCAGAATGATAATTGTCTTGCACAGTTTAGTGACTAATGATAATCTTAAGACCACATTTTTGTCTTTTTTTTTTTTGAGATGAAGTTTCACTCTTGTTACCCAGGCTGAAGTGCAATGGCGCGATCTCGGCTTACCGCAACCTCCACCTCCTGGGTTCAAGCAGTTCTCCTGCCTCAGCCTCCTGAGTAGCTGGGATTACAGACGTGTGCCACCATGCCCAGCTAAATTTTTGTATTTTTAGTAGAGACGGGGTTTCACCATGTTGACCAGGATGGTCATGATCTCTTGACCTCGTAATCCACTCGCCTCGGCCTCCCAAAGTGCTGGGATTATAGGAGTAAACCACCGTGCCTGGCCCTGTCTTAAATTTAATACAATGCTATGGGCATAAGCAAATAAATGTTTAAGTCATTCTTTAATACTACCACTGATTTTTAAGAAGAGATTATTTCATAGGCGTTTAATGGTGAATTTATATAAATTTCCTTCTGTGATCATTCCTGTGGCATTTGGGGGTTTTCATCCAAATAGACAAAATAAAACTTTATACTTGTGAAAAAGATCCCATTACATGTCACTTTTTAAAGCTTTTTATTTCCCCTACAAACTTGGTTTATCCTTCATTATTTTTCTAAAGATTAGGAGCCACATATTTAGGACATTTTAAAACATCCAAGGACCAGGCACAGTGGCTCATACCTGTAATCCCAGTACTTTGGGAGGCCAAGGCAGGTGAATCGCCTGAGGTCAGGAGTTTGAGACCAGCCTGGCCAACATGGTGAAACCCCATCTCTACTAAAAATGCAAAAATTAGCCAGATGTGGTGGCAGGTACCTGTAGTCTCAAATGCTCAGAAAGGTGAGACAGGAGAATCGCTTGAACCTTGGAGGCAAAGGCTGCAGTGAGCTGAGATTGTGGCTCTGCACTCCAGCCTAGGAGATAAGAGACTCTATCTCAAAAAAATCCGAGAAATTCATATCAACTATTCATTATGCTTAATTCTTTAAACACCAATTTCAAAACCAAAAGTAAAATAAAATAGATAGGGAATATCTACTTGATACATAACTTCCCTTCCCCTGAAGAGTCTCTCTCAGAAATGTGGTTTCCAAGGCTGGGTGCAGTGGCTCATGCCTGTAATCCCAACACTTTGTGAGGCCAAGGCGGGTGGACCATTTGAGCTCAAAAGTCCAAGACCACCCAGGGCAATATAGTAAAACTCCATCTCTACAAAAAAATACAAAAATTATCTGGGTGTAGTGGTATGTACATGTAGTCCCAGCTACTTGGGGGGCACAGATGGGAGGATTGCTGGAGCCTGGGAGGTCAAGGCTGCAGTGAACTAAGATCATGTCATGGCATTGCTGGGTGACAGAAAAAAAAAAATGTGGTTTTTCTAGGAGTCAATTACTGGTTAGCTAAGAAAAGGGAGGCTTACAGATACTGTTTACCGATGACTAAATCAATGATTGCTACCACGATGTACCTTGGCCTAAAAAGAAGCAACCTTAAGATTTCAGAGAAAAGGAGGTTGATCATCCCAGCTCGTACACATGAAGAATTGTTAGCTCTTTTTATTGTATGTATACATCCTGAATAGACAGTTTGTGGTTTCCTTTAAATGATGCAATATCACACTCCATTGACGGCTGCCTGCTATGTAACTTTCTTGCCTTTTACAACCCAGGAGACTCACTGCAGGATTTCAATTTCCAAATGATTTCGCAAGATGTAAATAATCATGCAAACAACTATAGTTAGCCACTTACACTTTCCTCATTCTACTACTTAAAAAAAAATGGGTCTGAAAACATGTATAAAATATAAAAGTAAAACTTGGGTACTCCAATAATCTCTCCCTCATGAAAAATTTCTAGTATCTTTTTGGCATGGTTTCCTAAAACTTTAAGAGTTGAAATTTCCACCTCTAGTGCCATTCCTTTTCTCTTTCTCCTTCTGCCTTTCCAGATCCTTTTTCTCCCTAATATGAGACAGAGAAACTAAAATATTGCCATGTTTCTCAGAGTAATAGAATTAATTCTAACCTTTATAGCATGTGTCCTTAAATTGACTTTTACTTTAGTACAGAAGAAAAACTTGATTTAAGGGAACACCACTTATCTATTCTGAGTGAGGTTCTGTATTAATTGCTATAGAGGTTGTAAATATGAACAAAAGTCTGTTCTCGCCTTCAATGGGCTTTACAGGGTGATAGTGACTCTAAGGGAGATAATAATTATAAATGCACTGACTTTTCTTCTTACAGTTTAGGCAGTTTCCACAGGCAAAACCTCATTTGATCCTTAAAACATTCTTGTGAGGAAGACAGGACAGATACTATTTTCCAAACTCTACAAATGAGATAGAAATTTTAAAAATCCTGAAAAGATTGCAAATAACTAGACAGACAAATTGTTATAACTAAATAAATGTGTTCTAATCGTGTTTGTGTGTGTGTGTGTGTGTGTGTGTGTGTGTGTGTGTGTGTTCTGCTCTCACCACCTACCATCGCTTATCCTTGGAAACAAAGTACCTTGGCTTAGCAAAATATCTATCCTACTGATCTGTCATAATGTTTAAAATGTCATTTTAGAAATTCCATACTCTAGGTGTCTACAGGAGGTTCCATTAGAACAGTCTTAGAGAGAAATGAAAAAAATTCTAAACACTAATAATATATAAGTAGATAACTTTACTACGTAACTGAGCCCCTTAGAGCTCAGCTGGGGACAAGTATGGTGGCTCTTGCTTGTAAACCCAGCACTTTGGGAGGCCGAGGCACAAGGATTGCTTGAGGCCAGGAGTTTGAGACCAGCCTGGGTAATGTAGGGAGATTCCCACCCCTGCCAAACCCCCTCCCGTAACACACACATCTCTACAGAAAATGAATTAGCCAGAAGTCATGTCACATGCCTGTGGTTCTAGTTACACAAGCAGCTGAGGCAGGAGGATTGCTTGAGCGTGAGGGGTCAAGGCTGCAGTGAGCCCTGATCACACCACTTCACTCCAGTCTAACGACAGAGAGAGAGAGAGAGAGAGAGAGAGAGAGAGAGAGAGAGAGAGAGAGAGAGAGAGAGAGAGAGATTACAATAAAGTCCTGGACACAGCAGCCTGAGGATCCCTGTAAAACTGAGTACAGGGTGACGGTGGAGTGGATGTTTAATAGGAGAGAGAAACTGACTCTCTTCACAATTTTGCTTCCATTAATAACTAAACCATTTCAGTTTCCAGTAGGCCTATGTTGGAAACTCATCTCCAAGGTACAAGTTTCCCTGGCACACCACCAATTACATAATGGTCTTTTAAAAACAAGTCAACTTTGGCACCATCTACTCAGCTGGCATTTACCTTCCTTACCTGGTACCACCCTCATTCTTAGAATTAAAGAAAAAAGGCCGGGCGCGGTGACTCACGCCTGTAATCCCAACACTTTGGGAGGCCGAGGCGGGTTGATCTCGAGGTCAAGAGATGGAGACCATCCTGACCAACATAGTGAAACCCCGTCTCTACTAAAATACAAAAATTAGCTGGGTGTGATGGCGCGCACCTGTAGTCCCAGCTACTCGGGAGGCGGAGGCAGAATTGCTTGAACCCGGGAGGTTGCGGTGAGCCGAGATCGTGCCACTGCACTCCAAACTGGCGTCTAGCAACAGAGCAAGACTCTGTCTCAAAAAAAGCGGGGAGAGGGAGAGGGAGGAGGAGGGGGAAGGGGAGGGAGAGGGAGGAGGAGGGGGAAGGGGAGGGGGAGGAGGAGGAGGAAAGAAAAAAGGTGAATCCTAACGTCCCTTCTACTCACTTTCCTCTCTATTCAGTTACTAAGGCCACATCTTACATCTGCTGTTATTTTTTCCATACTACTCTCTCAACTCGTTTCTTTCATATTTGCGAGAAATTTAAGGTCGTTTGGGTTCCTCTCATTTAAAAAGTTCAACAGAAGTGTGTGGCAACACCTTAATCAAAGCTTAGGGCTAAGCTCTTTAGCGTTTCTTTACCCACTTCCTCCGCTCAATCCTTCATCTCCTAACCATTGAAATGAAGGCTACGAATATCTCCAGTTTTAGCACGGTGCCGGGCATGTAGGTGTTCAAACAAATGTTAAATGAATCTTACTAGAGAACAGCATTGTCTGTAAAACTGAAATTTCTTAAAAGTCGATTCCTAAAATTTAAAAAGCTCCTAAGTTTTTTAGTCTGCAATTACAATTCCCGAAGTCTTCTATTCATGAAAGACTGTACTACGAAATTCTAAAAATCGACATAAAGCGTAAAAAGCCACTCAGAGCTTCATGAAATTTACCATGTTCTGTCTTCTAATTCGTTCATAATCTTCTCTCAGGATACAAGGAGCAAAACTAGTTTGTGTTGTACCTTAGAATTGAGTAGTTACACACTCATTAGGTTTCAGAATCGTTAAAATTTTATCTTGTTTAGGAAACTGCTTACCTTGGAAGGGCAAATTGCCATTTCTCGCCATCTGGGCGCCAGGGACGCAAGGGAAGCCTCCCTAAACATCACTTCCACGCCCCCCATATTATGCTAAGGAACTTCTAGTTGACTCCTTAGGCATTTCAGCAGTGGTTTTGGCCGGTACTAGGAACTGAGGAGAGGTATAGAAAGGGAGCAAATGCACAGTCCCGGCCCCAAAGAGGTTACAATGCAAATAGACGCAGGCTCGGAACTCAGAACAAAAGCGGTGACTGCATAATAAGGCACTGCCGGGGGTGGGGGATGGGGAGCTGTACGCCGGTTGTTACTTCAGGAAAGCAGTTTCCAGGAGCTGAGAGTTTAAGCCAGACCTGAAAGAGGTTGATTTGTAATGATTTTCAGGAGGCCACTGGAGGCAGCGGCCAGGGTTTCCACTTAGGAGATCAACGTCTCCCGTGGTGGAAAAGTGGGAGGTCATACAGGGACTGGCTTCTAAGTGTCCAAAGGTCGACCTGGGGAAAGACTGATTTTGAGGTTTTACTAGGTAAGTTTGGGGGCATCATTGATGAAGGTGGGCAGGGAAGGAGGCTTTTTTTTCTTTTTAATGTTAGAGTAAAAACTTAGATTCGATGAGATGGGTGAAACACAAATAGGAAATTTTAAGGGGAAGAATGATTATGATTGTTATGTAAAAATAAACTTGCAATAGAGAGGTTCTGGAGCTCAGGAAATGAGCTAGAGCATGCTGTAATTAAGGCCTAGGTAGTGAGGATCAGGAATAAAATGGTAGCTGAGGAAATTTCAAAGTTGAATAAGCAGTAATAAGTATAAAAAAAAGCTAAACTACAAACATCTTCTCCTTAATTACTAACACTAGAAACGAGAATTTCTTGTCTCTTTTCTGCCCACTCCGCACCTCTTCCTAGCTTACATCATTGTATTCAAGGCACTTTATTAAGGCACTGTTCAGCACTCTCCACCTTATCCCTTACACAGCTTGCCTTTGCTTTTCTTCCCACTTCACTCGTTCTCTTCATTTATTCACATCATTGTAGTCCTTAAAAGATCCCTCCCAATTACTAGATCAGAGGGAGGCAAACTAAGACTCTTCGTATCTCCCAAATGACCTTCCAGGATGGCTTTATGGCATTATAATAGGAACGCAAGACTTTTTATTTTTCTTTTATTAATATTTTGCTTTCAAGGAATTACAGGAAAAACCCCGTTGCATGCCAGAAATACTTAAAGTTTAAATATTTCATCTTAAGAGGTGACTTCATGTAATGCTTTTAATGCATTTTAGAAATTCAGGTGGTGGGCAAAAGTACAAGACAGGAGTTAGATGTTTTGAGTGAGAGGAGTACACTGGGGCCATTATTGAATAAGAATTATTATGCACTGAAATATATAGGGAAAAAATTGAAATGAGTATTAAACTATGCAAATTTATCCCTTATCTTTAATCTTTATTTGCATGACTACATTTTAAGCAGTTGTAACCTTCATGTACATATTTGGTATTTTTTCAAATCTGAATTGATTAGACACTATTCCTATTTCGTTATCTATTTTATTAACATAAGAACTTCCTGTGTTACTATGTCAGATCTTTGCTATTTTGTTATCTATTTTGTTAATAAGAACTTCCTGTGTTACTATGTCAGATTTTTTTTTTTTAATGGAGTTTTGCTCTTATTGCCCAGGCTGGAGTGCAATGGCGCCATCTCGGCTTACTGCAACCTCTGCCTCCCGGGTTCAAGCGATTCTCCTGCCTCAGCCTCCAGAGGAGTTGGAATTACAGACTCCCACCACCACGCCCAGCTAATGTTTCATATTTTTAGTAGAGACCGGGTTTCATTACGTTGGCCAGGTTGGTCTCAAACTCGTGACCTCAGGCGATCCACCCGCCTCCGTCTCCCAAAGTGCTGGGATTACAGGCGTCAGCCACCACGCCCGGCCTCGAGTCAGATCTTAATTAGTCATTTCCTTTTAGTTAGAATCCCACCCCACTCCTCCCCGCCTTCAGTTTTTCAGTGTTTGGATAATATGCTGTGAATACTTTTGAGCACCCATTTCTTTATTCAGCTCATACCACTGAAAGATACTGCTCATAATAAAATTGTTGATGAAAAGATAGGAACCATTTTATAGTTTGTCTTACATATTGCAAAATTTTGCACTGTATTGATGTATTATTAACTTTGCATCTTTGTCTTCTTTTTAAGCTCTCCTTGGAGAGTTTTTACATTTTCAGTATACTCCACAGGGTGGCCAAAGTAGAACTGGCGCATCATTGAGTATAGGGTTCAGCTAAAAACAACAATCTGGCTCACAGTTGAGCACAAAGAATCCAATAAATATTAATGGATTAACTTTCAGGTACCTCAGTCTTGGCTTGCCTGGAAGATTTCTCCTCCTTAATCTATTTATTCTCTTTCTTTTTGGCATCCACTTCATTATTTAAATGGGCAATTTCGGGTTAAGCAGTTCTGGATAGCAGTTACTTTCCTGTGCCCGTTCTGGAACCTCTCTCGCCTTTTTGCTGTGCAAGGAAGCCCAAATCTCAGCCATCATCGTCACTAAAGTTACACCAAGGGTCTTCTTAAGAAGGACCGTTTTCTGTAAGAATTTCTATGCAAGTGAACTGGGGAAGGCTTTAAAGATACCGGAAGTGGCACACGTTTCTCCCAAACAATTCAACGCTGTGTAAATCACAGAAATTCCGGGAAGGACTAACGACGTCCGTGGATTATTTTGAGGCTCCTGGGCACACAGGGCACACTGGGTTTACCGTCCCCGGCCCCGACGGCCACCACAGGTGTGAAGCCCGCTCGGGTAGGCAGCGCTTGCTGTCCCCGCAGAGCCGGCGAGGGGGCGGGGCCTGCCTCACGTCACCGCTGTCGTAGCCGCCGGACCGGGTCTCCGCGGCCGCCGAACGGGGGTACTGGGGGCCAGGGTGAGCGCCAAGATGGCCGCCCCGGCTCGGGATGGTAAGTGTGCTCGAGGGCGCGCGGCCGCGGCGATTGGCGGAGTGGGGCCCCCTGCGGGAGCGGAAGTGCGACGGCGGCCCCCGGGGCCGGGAGCCACCTAGCGGCTTGTTCCCGCCGCGCGGGGCGCTGGGGGGTCCTGAGGGAGGGGGAGACGGGGGCTGAGGGCGCGCAGAGGGGAGCCAGTCGAGGAGAGCGCGGCGGCGGCGGGTCCTGCGATTTTTGAATTGACACCCCTGGGAAGTTTCGGTGGGTTCTGCGGCGCTCCGGCCAGCGGCCGTCTCACGAGTGCCCGGAGATGCTGCGGCCAGGGGCAGCGGGCTGGGGAGAAGGGGCGCGGACGGCGGCTTGGGGGACGCGGAGTGGTTGGCGCGGGGCTGGCGCGGGCTGGGCGCTGTGTGGAGCACGCACTGCCCGGGTGCAGCCGCATCCTCCCCGCCGCTGGGATTATAGCGAGGTGATGCTCTAAGCCCCAGGGCGCTTCGGGAGGGCGGTTCTGGCGCTGGGTTTAGAAGAAATGCGCTTCCCCGCGACTTGCCCGCCTCTTCTCCATGGATTGGTCCCGGCGCTGCCGGCACCTGCTGCAGCTTAAGATCCCAGTGCTTGAAAATCAGCTTCCTAACACCATTCCCGATAGCCTTCGATGAGAAAGAAATGCCATGTGACTGAGTTCATCATGTGGGATAAGAAACCTGTCAGTGTGGGCGGAGGGGAACTTGTTAATATGTTAAATTTTAAAAGTAGGTAAGACACAATCCCCTGCCCCCGGAAAAAAAGAAAGTGAAACATAGTAATTGTTTAATATGCAAGTTTGAGCTGTTGAAAGAAAGTGAAACATAGTAATTGTTTCAAATGCAAGTTTCAGCTGGTGTTAAATTCTACTGATAGCTGGATAATTTCTTAGAGTTTTGATATTAGAAGCAAAACCATTTAGGAACTCTTGGGAAATTCACTTTTTCCCTCAGACCAACCCCCAAATCCTCCACTACACCTTTTAAATCTTAATTTTTGTATCTGGAAAAGAAACGGGGATTGTGAAATTAGCATGGAAATAAGACCTTCAGGTCCTGCTCTTGAATTCCTTATTATCTGTTAAGTAGCTGCCTGTGGGGGTGAAAGTGACTTTTGGGGCCTGGAATTCCATTTTGAGTTGTGTTCAAAACGAGCTTTTGGTGTAAACAAGGAAAAAGAATGGGCTGTTCACTGTGGTGAAGTTCGGAAAGCCAAATAGGAGTTAAGCACATGTCTATTTCATAATCTCAGTGAGATTCAATATTCAGTTACCTTGAAAGAGATGAAAGTTTGTATTCTTGGAACCCTAATCATTTTGTCCTTAATTCAGCATTTCGGGATATTTGAAAGAGCTTTTAAACGTTTTGGCACATGCAAGTTTTCTCTCTCCATTCTAGGGTTTTTAGTACTAGCCATTAGTTTTGCATATGTTCGATATCTAATTTTTTGGTCCAGTATTTATCACTGCGGACTATCCAAATTCAAATGTGGAGATATTCTAATATCGAAAAATTAGTCCGGTGCATACAGTTTAGAAAGTTGAAATGTTTTGACTACTTTGTATATCAGTCTTGCTTTTCTTCCCAAATGTTAATTGTTTGAGATTTTTTAGCTCAAAATGTTTAAGTGATAAGTGAACCCACAGTTAGTATAATATACAATGGTACACCTTTTGGAATACTTAAAATGGAAAATCTGTTGAAGATTTCGGTTAGATATTTGAAAGAAATTTTCCACCTAGTTGCCTTTCTCCTTTTTCTACAGACTTATCTTTTCTGTACTAAAAAGAAAGAAAGAGTCATACACTCAACCAAATTTCTCCTCTACACATTTGAATCTTACTATTACAGCCTTTTGGTTGGGCATAAGATAATTTTCTGCTCCTTGGGTTGTTTGAAGGCAGAGTCTGTGTTTTATTTATCTTTAGTACCTTACTGCTTAACATGGGGGGAAAACCTCTGTGAAAGTTTGCTGAATTGGGGTTTTGAATGGTAGAGGTACAAAAGTTTGTCTTCTTGGTAGCCCAAAAAAGAAAAAAAAAAAACCGTGCTTTGAAGTTTTCTGTCCTTCCTGCAGTGTTAAGACAGAACAAACGTGGGTGCCAGATTCTAATGGAGTTGTCTGGTCCAGGGAGATTAGTGAGAGGCTGGGGCATGGGCTCAGGAGTATCAAGACAGGAAATAAATCATGTGCCTGAATAATTCTCTGAATTCAGTAATGGGGAACAGTTTTGCTATTAGACCCAGCCTAAATAGGTGACAAATAATTGAAATATATGAGGATTCTACAAATAATGGCTTTCTGGCTAAAAGATCATTGTAAAAGGTGTAATTGATATTCACAGCGATTTTAGGCACCACAGCAAACTTTATTAGGAAGAATTCATTTTTAATGGAGTTTTACACGTCATAGGAAAAAGCTATTTTGTAGTCTAATGATATACTTGTTAGGCTAGATCATAGATGTGCTAGAATGACAGAATCTAGGCATTTTATACATGGAATATTTGAATTCAGTTTTTGAGACCCACGGTAGGATGCTCAGTATTTTTCTGTTTCTCCCATTGTTATGAAGTTAGCTGCAGTAGATTGATGTGTAAATATGTTGATGTCTCACTAATGATAACTGTTTTGGAACAAAATTACTTGTTAAGTAGGGATGGGGTGAGAAATTCAAATAACCTGGAGGCAGAAATTGCTTTCAGGAGCTTTATCTTACAACGTGTTCAACTAGATTCAATCTCTGCTGCAGGAGAGGCATGTTAGAGACATGAGGAAGGCCCAAGGGAAAAGGGTGTCCTTTATTGTTTAATGAGTTTCAAGCAAGATGGGGGTAATTATAGATTCTAGATCTCTAAAGGAAGAAAGAATAACCAGGGCCTTCCTAGGGATAAAGGAAAGGAAATACATCATGATTGACATGGAGAGGTGCCAAAGCACATAATGGACATAATAGCAAACCTAAGAGAAGTAGGGAGGGTTTCAGAGCCCATTGTGTTCATTCGTTGAGTAATTTGTTCATTCAAAAATATTGAACCCCTTTCTGTGTACCAAGCACTATGCTTGACCCTTGGCGTTTTACAAACATTTCTTAAGAGGATAGAATACTATGGTGGTTCTGTGAAGTAAATGGAAAATGGAAAACTGCTTATAAGAGTGGGTAAGATTTACCCTAATTACTACAAACTATGGGTAAAGTTGTTTTCATTCTTATTGAAATGCATTGTGGTGGTTAGTAATTCCTAAGGCCTCCTTCCTATCGAAATTACCATTTCCTCCTATCTTTTATTATGGAAAATAACAAATCATACAACTTTTAATAGCCTGTAGGGGATATGTTTAGTTTATTTGTTACTGTTTAAAGAAAAATGTTTGTTACAGAAGTTATCTTCATTAAAATAAATAGTCAACATATTCTCCCTCTAGGAGATTTCAAGATTTTTTTTTAAATGAGATGCTTGCTGTGACACTTTTATTTTAAAATTTATTCTATTTTATGCCCAGTGGTACTTATATTTCTTCTTTCTTTAATAGAAGTAGAATGTATATGTGTTTGTGTAAAATATGCATGCCCATTTCTTATGAAAATAGTTTATATCCCGATTATGAAGAGTTTTAAAAATTAAACATTCACAGTAAGATTTGTTAAAAACATCTTAACAAAAGATGTTTGAAAAGTGGTTCATCATATATGAGAGTAGAAAAATATATGTTGTTCCAAATTTTAAGGCTTTTATGTGCCATGTTAAGAAGTTTAGATTTAACTTGTGGTCTTTCAAGACTTTAAACAATCTTAATGTTTATAAAATTGTGGATATTTTAGAAATAGCTTAATATTTATAAAATTGTGATTATAAGACACTAAGATACAAAATGTAAATACTGTATGATTATTTGACTAAGAATGAGCTGTGGAGGGGAAGCTTCTTCATAGTGAATGAATGTTATCTCTGTGTCTATTCAGATTTTAACATATAGATTCTTCTTTATTTTCTCATACTACACAGCTGTATACATTAATTCTTTTTAGAAATGCATTTTAGCCATTTCCCTCATTCTATCACTTTATTAAATAGTAGTTTAATTTGGCTGGGTTTTTTTCGTTTGTTTTTTGCTTTGCTTTTTTGTTTGTTTTTTGAGACAGAGTTTTGCTCATGTTGCCCAGGCACTCACCGCAACCTCCACCTCCCAGGTTCAAGCGATTCTCCTGCCTCAGCCTCCCGAGTAGCTGGGATTACAGGTATGCAACATCACACTCAGCTAATTTTTTGCATTTTTAGTAGAGACGGGGTTTCTCCATGTTGGTCAGGCTGGTCTTGAACTCCCTACCTCAGATAATCTGCCTTCCGTGGCCTTCCAAAGTGCTGGGATTACAGGTGTGAACTATTGCACCCCACCTTATTAAAATATTTTTTAAAGAAGGAATCCGAAAATTGAGCTACTAATTATACCAATTACATCTATATTACATTATTCATACCATTGACCTTTGGTACCTGATACCCTCTTGTAAGAACCTCCAGGGCCTATAGCTGTATAGTCCCTTTCCATGCTTTCTTTCAATGTGTCTTAATAAACTGAGGTAGAAAGGGAGTGGCTGGCTGAAAAGTTTATTATGTCAAAGAAAATTAAAATTTACAGTAGAATGTTCATTTTTTAAGCAAAAAAATTTAGCTACCCTTCTGATTTTTCAGTGATTCTTGTAGCTTTCAAGTAGCTGGGGACTACAGGCATGTACTGCCACATATGGATTTTTAAAAATTATTTTAATAGTGATGAGATCTCACTATATTGCTGGGGGGAAAAATCCCTCTTTTTAAACTAGTGACAAGGTCTTGCTATGTTGCCCAGTTTGGAACTTACTGTTTCTTTTCTTTTCTTTCTTTTTCTTTTTTTTTTCTTTTTCTTTCTTTCTTTTCTGTTTCTTTTCTTTTCTTTCTTTCTTTTTCTTTTCTTTCTTTCTTTCTTTCTTTCTTTCTTTCTTTCTTTCTTTCTTTTCTTTTCTTTTCTTTTCTTTTCTTTTTTTTGGCAGTGTCTGTCTGTCACCCAGGCTGGAATACAGTGGCATGATTCTGCTCACTGCAGCTTCTGCCTCCCAAGTTCAAGCAATTCTCCTGCCTCAGCCTCCAGAGTAGCTGGGACTACAGGCATGCACCACCATGCCCAGCTAATTTTTGTATTTTAGTAGAGACAGGGTTTCACCATATTGGCCAGGCTGGTCTCCACCCACCTCAGCCTCCCAAAGTGCTGGGATTATAGTTGTGGACCACCGTGCCCAGCAGGACTTACTGTTTTCAACCTCTGCTTTTTTTTGTTTGTTTGTTTTTTGAGACAGAGTCTTGCTCTGTCACCAAGGCCAGAGTAGAGGGCCACGATCTCGGCCCACTGCAACCTCCACCTCCCAGGTTCAAGCAATTCTCCTGCCTCAGCCTCCTGAGTAGCTGGGATTACAGGTGCATGCCACCATGCCCAACTAATGTATTTTTAGTAGAGATGGGATTTTACCATATTGGTCAAGCTAGTCTTGAACTCCTGACCTTGTGATTCGCCCACCTCAGCCTCCCAGTAGCTGAGAATACAGGTGCCCACCACCATGGCTGGCTAATATTTATATTTTTAGGAGAGACAGGGTTTCCACCATGTTGGCTGGGCTTATCTCAAACTCCTCAGGTGATCCACCCACCTCAGCCTCCCAAAGTGCTGGGATTATGGGCATGAGCTACTGTGCCTGGCCTGTTTTCAATCTTGGATTCAAATATCATAAAGAGAATGACCTGCAGTTAATGCTAATTGGTTGCTCCAAGAATTTGGTAGCCTGAAACAGTGTGGCTATATATCTATAGTCTTCTTAAAGCCCTGAGAGAAGTTTTAGGTGAAAAGATGATGTTTGGGATATCGTCTTTTCTTGACCATAGGAGCCTACCCAACAATTAGGTGGCAGGGTAAGGAAGTGTGCACACATAAATAACACAAGGATTCACATTTGGCAAGTGGCATAATGTTGGCACAATCCAAAGTACTTTAAGAAATTAGAGAAGGCTGGGCATAGTGGCTCATTTCTATAATGCTAGCATTTTGGAAGACCAAGGCAGGATGATCACTTGAGGCCAGGAGTTTGAGACCAGCATGGGCAAAATGGTGAAATCCCATCTTTACAAAAAATATAAAAGTTAGCCAGGCATGGTGGCATCTGTCAGTAATCCCAGCTACTTGGGAGACTGAGGTGGGAGGATCATTTGAGCCTCCAACAACAGAGATTGCAATAAGCTGAGATCACACCACTGTCGTCCAGCCTGGGTGACAGAGTAAGACCCTGTGTCCAAAAAAAAAGTTAGAGGAGAAGGTATTATTATTATTATTTTTTTAAGATGAAGTTTCACTCTTGTTGCTCAGCCTGGAGTGCAATGGCCCAATCCTGGCTCACTACAATCTCTGCCTTGCAAGTGATTCTCATGCCTCAGTCTCCCAAGTAGCTGGGATTACAGGTGTGCACCACCATGCATGCCCAGCTGGTTTTGTATTTTTAGTAGAGATGGGGTTTCACCATGTTGGTCAGGCCGGTCTCAAAGTCCTGACCTCAGGTGATCCACCTGCCTCAGCCTACCAAAGTGCTGGGATTACAGGCGTTAGCCACTGTGCCCAGCTGAGAAGATATTATTTTCAACCAAAAAGACTTTATGAAGGAGTTGGACCTTGGAGAATGAAGATGAGTTCTGGAAATTAGCTGGGGCTATTTGGCTGGCATGAAGGGTATTAAGGCGAAGAGAGGTTAGAATCTGTGGAGAACTGCGAAAGCAAGACTAACAAATATATATGTTTTTATTGAAATATATACACAACTGCTATTATGAAATTAGTTGCAATCACATTTTTTAAATGAAACAGGAAATATCAGCATACATTATTCTTTTTTGTTTTTTGAAAACAGGGTCTTGCTCTGTTGCGAGGCTGCTGTGCAGTGGCACCATCATGGCTCGCTGCAGCCTCAACCTTCCCAGGCTCAGGTGATCCTCCCACCTCAGCCTCCTGAGTAGCTGGGTTTATAGACACATGCAACTATGCCAGGTAATTTTTGCATATTTTGTTTCACCATGTTGTCCAGGCTGGTCTTGAACTCCTGAGCTCAAGCAGTCTGCCCACCTTGGCCTTCCAAAGTGCTGGGATTTTGTATTCTGAGCATGAGCCACTGTGCCCAGCCAGAATTCATTATTCTTTTTTAAAAAAAAAACAACAGAGTTTCACTCTGTCGCCCAGGCTAGAGTGCAGTGGTGTGATCTCAACTCAATTAAACCTCCGCCTCCCAGGTTCAAGCAATTCTGCCTCAGCCTCCCAAGCAGCTGGGATTACAGGCATCTATCACTAACGCCTGGCTAATTTCTTGTGTTGTTAGTAGAGATGGGATTTCACCATGTTAGCCAGGCTGGTCTTGAACTCCTGACCTCAAGTGATCCACCTGTCTTGGTCCCCCAGAGTTCTGGGATTACAGGCGTGAGCCACCATGCCCGGCCCAGAATACATTATTCCTTTAAAGATTGTTTGTGAGGCTTTTGTTTCAGAGTGTGTGTTACTATTTACCAGTGTGTGAGGTAAAAATTTTTCAGTCTCAAAGTTCAAAAGCTGCTGCATTATTGGACTACAGGGCACCAATGGAGGATTTTTTTTTTTTTTTTTTTTTGAAACAGAGTTTCATTCTGGTTATCCAGGCTGGAGTGCAATGGTGTAATCTCGGCTTACCGCAACCTCCTCCTCCCGGGTTCAAGTGATTCTCCTTCCTCAGCCTCCCAAGTAGGTGGGATTACAGGCATGTGCCACCAACCCTGGCTAATTTTGTTTTTTGTTTTTTAGTTTTTAGTAGAGATGGGGTTTCTCCATGTTGGTCAGGCTGCTCTCGAACTCCTGACCTCAGGTGATTCACCTGCCGCGGCCTCCCAAAGTATTGGGATTACAGGGTTGAGCCACCACACCCAGCCCATTGGAGGATTTTAAGTAATAAGCGTTAAAGGCTCACACAGGCTGAGGGGAGCTGGGAATGGGTTGATATTGTGCCCATTAGGCACAGAGTTTGTTTTGCAAGATGGAGTTATGGAATGTGTAGTTGTGCAACAAAGTAAATGTAACCCACTACACTGTGCACTTAGAAATGGTTAAGATACATTTTGTTATGTGTATTTTACTACAATTTTAAAAAGATAATTTTTTTTTTTTTTTGAGATGGAGTTTTTTGCTCTTGTTTCCCAGTCTGGAGTGCAATGGCATGATCTCGGCTCACCACAACCTCTGCCTCCTGGGTTCAAGCAATTCTCCTGCCTCAGCCTCCCGAGTAGCTGGGATTACAGGCACACACCACCATGCCCAGCTAATTTTTTGTATTTTTAGTAGAGACGGGATTTCACCATGTTGACCAGGATGGTCTCAATCTCTTGACCTTGTGATCCACCCACCTCGGCCTCCCAAAGTGCTGGGATTATAGGCCTGAGCCACCGCGCCTGGCAAAACAAATTTTTTTAACTGCTATTTCTGTATGGTGAGATGGGGGAAATGTTTTTGTTCTCTTTCCCAATTTTTCTGTAATGAATATGTTTTGCTTGCTTTCTTTTCTTTTTTTTTTTGATTAGTGTTTTGCTTTCATAATAAGGAAGTTAAAATTATATATATAATCAAAAAAGGAGTTAAAGGCTCAAAGCAAACTTGAAGGTTATTTGGTGGGATAGTATGGAGGAGAGAGTCCAGATGATGGGAGACAAGTTTGGAGGCTACCAAATTATTGTTTTCCAGGAACAATGTAATAAAATCTGTGAGATAGCTGTGGAAATGAAAAGTCATAAGACTTAGGGAACAATAACCCTAAGTAAACAGGAGTGGAAAAGATGGGAGGGAAGAGTAAAGAAACCCCTTAAGATTTTAGCATAGGTCCTAGAATGATAATATAGTATCCGTCAGAGGAAAAGCTAATTCTGAGAAGGTAAGATATATAGGTAAGCTGACTTTGGGTTGTGCCTGAGACTGGCTGAGAAAGGTTAGGGCTAAGGATAAAGCCTGGGTGGTCAGCTGTCTAGAACTGATGATCAAACCCCTGCTGGAACCTCTGTAGGATGAGTTCATTATCAGAAGAGGTTTGAAGATCTATAAAAATAGAACAGGAAGGTATTATGCTACGTGCTAAACCCTGGGTTGTATGTTACAAAGGGCTATAATTTGAGTAAATAGAAATTAATTTTGGGGGCTGGGTATAGTGGCTCATGCCTGTAATCCTAGCACTCTGGGAGGCCGAGGCAGGCAGATCACCTGAGGTCTGGACTTAGAGACCAGCTTGGCCAATAGGGTGAAACCTCATCTGTACTAAAAATGCAAAAAAAAAAAAAAAAAGGGCCAGGCATGGTGGCTCACATCTTTGGGAGGCCAAGGCAAGTGGATCACCTAAGGTCAGGCGTTTGAGACCAGCCTGACCAACATGGAGAAACCCTGCCTCTAAAAAAAAAAAGACCAGGTGTGGTAGTGCATGCCTGTAATCCCAGCTACTTGGGAGACTGTGGCAGGAGAATTGCTGGAGGTGGAGGTTGCAATGATCCCAGCCTGGGCAACAAGAGCAAAACTCCATCTCAAAAAAAAGGAAAAGAAAAAAATTAATTTGAGAGAGCCCTCACTGTGGTGAATATAAGCAGTTTATACTGTTGCACTGTAACAAGTTAAATATGTTACCTGTGATCTTATTTGATTTTGGAGTTTGGTATAAACCATTGATTACAAATCCCTTATAAGATCATCTGTTTTATTTCTCTTCTAATCCTTTTTGCTTTTTGTTTAATAAATGCTTTAATGATATACTAATTCTACATAAAATTCGCTTTCAATAAATCAAGTACAATTATTTAACTTTAGAGATTTGCTGGTGGGAATTTTTAAAATGCCTGCTCAGTCGTAGGTATGAAAAGTATTAAGAGCTTGAATGGCTTTCTTTGAACAAATTAAGTTTTTTATTGTCTTTGCACTGAAGAATGATAAAAAGCTTTTAGAATATTTGTAAGTGTATCTGTCTAAGATGAAAATAGTATACTTGGTTTTTAAAAAGCCGTTTTATTGACAATTCACACTGAAAAAATGAAGTTTTTTTTAAGCCATTTGATAGCTACTAATTTGAATTTCAAGTGTGCATTTAAAACATTTTTTTAATGCATAAGAATGACAGCACAGATAGTTTTAATTCTTATAGATTTCATTCTAAGCATCCTATTTGTATGGTGCTATTATATTGGTACAGGTAATATTTTATCAGAATCCGCATCAGGGATATAAAAATGTTTCATTAGGTAATACCTCTTTAGAATGAATACACTGCCTGAATTCATATGTGCAGTCTGCTGGTGATAGAGTTAATGCATAGCTTCACAGCAGTAGGTTAGCAAATGAAAAGAGGTGCTCTGAACCCAGTGGAGGAAAAAGGAAGTGTCAAGGAAATACTCCCATCCTCCTTCCTTCTCTCCAAGCTCTTAGATCTTTGTGTGATGAGGCCCCTTTGGGGATACCCTAGTGACTGTCTGTGCTTCAGCTCCAGGCTGGAGCACAAACTGGAGATCTCTGGTGACGGCGGCTGGCTCTCAGCTTCTGATTTCTACTCTGCCCCTGCCTCTGTTATTCACCCGCTACTGGTTTCTTTCATAGATAGGGTAAATGGGCCCCCTGCCCTAAAATATTAATCTCATGATCTGCCATTCCACTATTCTGGTTTCACTTATTTCAATTTTTAAAAAAGATTTTATCTTTAAGAGACCCCCTTTTAAAATGCAAATACCCCTGGGAGAGGTCAGACCTTAGTCCTTAGCTAACATCTTGATTATCTATTAGCACCTTAGTTGGGCTTAGTACACATTTGTCTGAGAAGATGGAACCCCTGGCTAACAGTGATCAACTAGAAGGAAACTAGCATTTATAGTAATAATTTATTATTATTTTATTACAATTGGCAGCTAAGATGTACTGAGGGCCATATTATTAAGTGCAGGAATTGTTCTAACTAATTCCCTCAACAACCCTATTGGTATTATCACCACTGTTACTTTACAGATAAGAAAACTGAGATATGTAGCACATAATTATGGTCACATAGCAAATCCTGTCAAGTGTTAAACTCAGGGATTTAGATTCCAGGGGTGCTCTCTAACCATTCTACTGTAATACCTCTCCTACCATAATGTCTCTCAGATAGATGACGTCTAATCAAGATTTCACCCTTTTCACAGTTTTGTGTCAAGTAGAATCATGTGTTCAATTATAGATGCCACTTCCTGTTGAAGGCCAAGTACTTTGCTCTCAACTAAATAGATTTTTTTTAGCAACAGCTTCAATGAAATGGGCACTTTTTTTATATTCAAGGAAATGCATTTGCAGAGTAGAGAAAGGAGTAAAGAGGCTAGTGTATAACTTAACACATACATAACACTATCTGAGCTGTTTTTATTTAAAATTTATTTTGTTATTTTTATAGTTTTGAAAGTATGGATGAATAAAGAAAGCACAGTAATTTGCAGTCCCATTACCCAGAGATAACCTCAGAATAAATGTATACTCACCAGGGTTTTTTCTATGGAGCCTTTTCTGAATGTTGTGTAAGGTGTTAACTCATTGTACCTGTTTAAAATTTTGGAACGAAATGATCTTTTTTGAGAGTAAATGCTGGCATTCTCTGTAAGGATATTCTTGTTTGTTTGTTTGTTTCTTTGTTTTGAGACAGAGTCTTGCTCTGTTGCCCGGCCGGAGGGCAGTGGCATGATCTTGGCTCACTGCAGCCTCCACCTCCCAGGTTCAAGAGATTCTCCTGCCTCAGCTTCCCAAGTAGCTGGGACTACAGGCGAGTGCCACCATGCCCAGCTAAGTTTTGTATTTTTAGTAAAGACAGGGTTTCACCATGTTGGCCAGGATGGTCAATCTCTTGACCTCATGATCTGCCCACCTCAGCCTCCCAAAGTGCTGGGATTACAGGCGTGAGCCACTGCACCTGGCCTAAGGATGCTGAACTAATAACTGTTTTCTATAATTTGCCAGTAACATGTATAACTGAATAAAAGGTAATACAGAGCCCTAGATTCTTCCCTTAGCCTCCAATTTGAATCAGTTCTCTCAGCCAGTGTTTGTTAAGCACTAATTCTACTCTGCCCACTTCTTCAAAACTGCTACAGCTTTAATTGCCTTAAAATTTCTGGACACATAGTCCTATCTTAATCACTTGTCCCTTCTCCAGAGCTCTTCGTAATTCAGATCCCTCTGTAACCCACAGATCTGATCATATCATTCTCCTCTACAGATTTCTTCAGTAGCTCTATGTTGCTCATAGGCCCTAGAAGCAAGCTTGGGGATGATTGGGGAAAGTCATTCTCTGAGTCCCCGGTACCAGGTACCAGCGAGTAGTTCTAGAAGGGGAGTTGCTGATGTATGCAGACCTCAAGTGGCCACATGCCCTTGGCCTTGCTGACTACGTGTTAATGGAGGAGGGCCACAGCAAGGGCTCCCTAAAGTAACTGGTTGTCTAGGTCTAGATGCAGACCACAATGTCTCTGTGTGCTAATGTGCTACTGTGTGTTGAGAGTAGACTTGGTGGCAGTCAGGACAGAAGCAGAGAGACCATCTGGGGCCTTACTGCAGTAAGGCTTGACTTGATTGTAGATTGGATCAGATTGGTGGCAGTAGAGGTACTAAGTAGTCAGATTCTCAATCTATTCTGAAGATGGAGCCAACCATTTTTCTTGAAGGATTGATTTAGAGAGAGTCAAGGATTATTCCAAGGTTTCTTGCCTCAGTATAGAAAGATATGGGATAATTGAATATATTAATCACTGATATCTCAATTTTGCCATTAGCAACTATTATCAAATCCCAGGTGTTCTAATAAAATACCATATTCAACCAAATTTTAAATCTCTGGAAATTTTGAGAGAGAAGTAAATTTAAAATGTGCACTTGAAACATGTAAAGATGGCAGCTGGGCATGGTGGTTAATACCTGTAATCCTAGCACTTTGGAAGGCTTAGGTGGGTGGATTGCTTGAGGCCAGGAGTTCAAGACCAGCCTGGGCAACATGGTGAAACTCCGTCTCTACTAAAAATATAAAAATTAGCTGGGTGTGGTGGCACATTGCCTGTGGTCTCAGATACCCAGGATGCTGAGATGGGAGAATCGCTTGAACCTTGGAGGTAGAGGTTGCAGTCACCTGAGATTACACCACTGCAGTCCAGCCTAGGTGAAAGAGCAAGATCCTGTCAGAAAGAAAGAGAGGTGGGGTGGGAGGGGAGGTGGGGGAGGGAGATATGAGAGTTGGGATACCTGAAAATTAAGAAACGATGACTAGATTTTACAAAAAGAGGTAGGAAGGAACCAAAAATCAACTGCTTTTGCAGTTTCCTTAAGGCCCTAGAGGTGGTACTTGCAGGTACCATTGAAATTTAGTTTCAACTGCCCTAACAATTTAACGCCTTGGTCAGGATACATAGAATGTTTTTAGTGTTTTGTAACTAGGTCTCCACTCAAACCCTGAAATTTGTCTTCAATTTGTATTAAATCAATGAAAAAAAAAAGTGTTTTGTAATCACTACTTTTAAATAAGGTTTCTGTTCATTAAATGTAAATAACTTACAGCAGAAGTGTTCCTGACTTTGATAAAGGAACAATTTCTGGGTCAAAAAATCATATGAGCTTTTTTTAAAATAAGCTTATAATTTCAGATAGGTTTAGGCCTGCCAGAATGTGATAAAAGGTTACTGCTACCCACTTCGTATTCTTCCTTTTTTTCCTCTTTATTTCCTTTTGTATGTTCCTGAGAATATTCAAATACAAAAGCACATTCTCCATTTCTGTCTTTCTCTTTCCCTAAAGCCAACTATCATGTCCAGTCTCAGAGTATGGTATAGAGCCATGAATTAAAGGTAATTATTGATTGACTAAATGGAAAAAACCAAGTTTAATGGTAATTAAATAGAACATCTAATATGATTTATTTGAATAGGGTATTAAGATTTATTCACCATAGCTACAGTTAAAACTACCATTTATTGAACATTTACCATGTGTCAGATAAATATTGTCTCTCAATTCTTCAGCAGTTCAATTGAAATTGGTATGATTTTCTCTCTTTTACACATGGTTTAGAGAAGTTAAAACCTTTGCTCAAAACCATACATTTAACAGTGTGTGGCAAAGGTAGAATTCAAATCTACATTTTTCTGCCTTAAGACTCACTGTTTCATCTTTGATTATGCTTTATTAACTCTGCATGGGGTTCAGAATGTTTATAAATATTAGTGAGATATATTTGGGTCTTGACAACCCCAGTCTTTAAGAAAAAGGGTTGGACGCAGTGGTTCATGACTGTAATCCCAGTGCTTTGGGAGGCTGAGGCAGGTGGATGACCCAAGCCGAGGAGTTTGAGACCAGCCTGGGCAACATGACAAAACCCTGTCTCTATTAAAAATACAAAAACAAATTAGCCAAGTATGGTGGCACACGCCTGTAATCCCAGCTACTTGGGAAGCTGAGGCACAACAATCATTTGAGCCTGGGAGGCAGAGGTTGCAGTAAGCTGAGATGGTGCCACTGCACTCCAGCCTGGGTGACAGAGCAAGAATTTGTCTCAAAAAAAAAAAAAAAAAAAAGTCGTTTTGGAAATTGCCCTCAGACTACTGGGTAAAAAGGATAGATCTTAAGCTATTCCAGTGGAAAGTGATTACTACCCATTTTTCACCACTAGATGGTGGCAGAAAATTAAAAACAAAAGTTGTTAAAGGAGACTCAGAGAAAGTGAAATGTCAGCCTGGGGCAGTGGTTCACGCCTGTAATCCCAGCACTTTGGGAAGCCAAGGCTGGCGGATCACAAGGTCAGGAGTTCGAGACCAGCCTGACCAACATGGTGAAACCCCATCTCTACTAAAAATACAGAAAAAGTAGCTGAGCATGGTAATGGGCACCTATAATCTCAGCTACTCAGGAGGCTGAGGCAGGAGAATCACTTGAACCTGGGAGGCGGAGGTTGCAATGAGCCGAGATCGTGCATTGCACTCTAGTCTGGGCAATAGAGCGAGACTCCATCTCAAATAAAATAAAATTGAATCAAATTAAAAATTAAAAGAGAGAAAGTGAAATGTCTGTGCTTTCAGAGCAAGGTGGATGTGAGATTAGGGACATCTAGAGCAAGGGAAAAGTAAGAACTGCCAATGGTGTTATGATAAGCAACCTAGAAATCAGGAACAGAGGATATAAATCTTTATTATACTTGGGAAAACACCTCATGAAAAATATTTGCATCTTGTTTTTATTAACACTTGACATTGTTCTGTTTAGTTTTCAGATGCTTCAAATGTGGTGAACACAGACTTGTTCGGATTATGCGTTTCTCAGCTAGGCTAAATAAATGCTAACAATGGATACGTGCAAACATGTTGGGCAGTTGCAGCTTGCTCAAGACCACTCCATCCTCGACCCTCAGAAATGGCACTGCATGGACTGCAACACGACCGAGTCCATTTGGGCTTGCCTTAGCTGCTCCCATGTTGCCTGCGGAAGATACATTGAAGAGCATGCACTCAAGCACTTTCAGGAAAGCAGTCATCCTGTTGCACTGGAGGTGAATGAGATGTATGTTTTTTGTTACCTTTGTGATGATTATGTTCTTAATGATAATGCAACTGGAGACCTGAAGTTATTGCGAAGTACATTAAGTGCAATCAAAAGTCAAAATTATCACTGCACAACTCACAGTGGACGGGTTTTACGGTCCATGGGTACAGGTGATGATTCTTATTTCCTACACGATGATGCCCAATCTCTGCTTCAAAATGAAGATCAAATGTATGCTGCTCTTTGGCACAGGAGAAGGATCCTAATGGGTAAAATCTTTCGAACATGGCTTGAACAATCACCCATTGGAAGAAAAAGGCAAGAAGAACAATTTCAGGAAAAAATAGTAGTAAAAAGAGAAGTAAAGAAAAGACAGCAAGAATTAGAGTATCAGGTTAAAGCAGAATTTGAAAGTATGCCTCCAAGAAAGAGTGTACGTTTACAAGGGCTTGCTCAGTCAACCGTAATAGAAATAGTTCCTCTTGAGGGGCCAGCACAGAATCCAGCATCACCAGCAAAAGAGAAAGTAGTCTCTACCTCAGAAGATGAAAGATCTGAAAAAGCCAGTGACTCCTTAGTTAAACGAAGGCCAATAGTGACTCCTGGTGTAACAGGATTGAGAAATTTGGGAAACACTTGCTATATGAATTCTGTTCTTCAGGTGTTGAGTCATTTACTTATTTTTCGGCAATGTTTTTTAAAGCTTGATCTGAATCAATGGCTGGCTGTGACTACTAGTGAGAAGACAAGATCTTATAAGCATCCACCAGTCACTGATACAGTAGTATATCAAATGGATGAATGTCAAGAAAAAGATGCAGGTTTTGTTCGCTCTAGACATTCAAGTTTGTCATCAGGACTCAGTGGTGGAGCATCAAAAGGTAGAAAGATGGAACTTATTCAGCCAAGGGAGCCAACTTCACAGTACATTTCTCTTTGTCATGAATTGCATACTTTGTTCCAAGTCATGTGGTCTGGAAAGTGGGCCTTGGTCTCACCATTTGCTATGCTACACTCGGTGTGGAGACTCATTCCTGCCTTTCGGGGTTATGCCCAACAAGATGCTCAAGAATTTCTTTGTGAACTTTTAGATAAAATACAACATGAATTAGAGACAACTGGTACCAGTTTACCGGCTCTTATCCCCACTTCTCAAAGGAAACTTATCAAACAAGTTCTGAATGTTGTAAATAACATTTTTCATGGACAACTTCTTAGTCAGGTATGGATTTTTTTAAATCTTATTTTTATCATGGGGAGTTTATAGAGTGAAGCCCATAATAGGACATATTCTATGTACATCTAGTATGTTGAGCTGGTACCATTTTCAGGTCAAAATAGATTGTTTTTATAAATATGTGTAAAGAAATCTGCTCACACATTTACAATTCCTTCTTTTATGAATCATTGGAAGTAATTTTATATCCATGGTATCAAAAGCTTTTGGAGGGAGGGAGAAATGAGGAAATGGAGCACTCTAGGTTAGTAATATTACATTCATTGTCTGAGGGATTGAGAAGAGGAGGATTTAATCCCAGAAGGAACAGATTTGAAGATACTGCTATACTGGGGATGAAAATAGTGCACATGACTGGGCACAGTGGCTCATGCCTGTAATCCCAGCACTTTGGGAGGCAAAGGTGGGTGGATCACCTGTGGTCAGGAGTTCCATACCTGCCTGACCAACATGGTGAAACCCCATCTCTACTAAAAATACAAAAATTAGCTGAGTGTGGTGGCAGACGCCTATAATCTCAGCTACTTGGGAGGCTAAGTCAGGAGAATTGCTTGAACCCAGGAGGTGGAGGTTTGCAGTGAGCCGAGATCACGCCACCACACTCCAGCCTGGATGACAAAGCAAGACTCCTTCTCAAAAAAAAAAAAAAGAAAGAAAGAAAATGGTGCACACTTGACCGATTTCAGGTACCAAGGAGTAGCCCTGGAGGACTTCCTATAAAGCCAAAGCGTCATGGTCTGAGAGCTTTAACAAGTAAGTAGGGAAATTTTAAAGTAAACAATTGTAATTTCATCTAGAATAATCTTAAATGATTTTCCTTTATTTTAATTACTGCTCAAAAGTTTCCTTTGTCATGAAAAGGTAGACTACAAAACCACAATCGTCTATGTAAAAGTTCTGTATACTCAGTGGACTTATTGATGAACTATGAATAGACATAAGGCTCTCAACTTTCTTATAACACAGATTTAAACAAAATTTTTATAGGTCATTTCCTTCCCCCTGCACACCTACCTCTGTTTTTCAGTTCAACTTTTTTTTTTTTTTTTTTTTTGAGGCAGAGTCTTGCTCTGTCTCTCAAGCTGGAGGTGCAGTGGTGCGATCTTGGCTCACTGCTACCTCCGCATTCCAGGTCAAGCAATTCTCCTGCCTCAGCCTCTCAAGGAACTGAAATTATAGACACCCGCCACCTCGCCCAGCTTATTTTTGAATTTTTAGTAGAGATGGGGTTTCACCATCTTGTTCAGGCTGGTCTTGAACTCCTGACCTTGTGAGCCACCATGCCACCACACCCGGCTTCAGTTCAACTTTCACTGTGATAAGGTCATCTTTTGTTTTTATAGCATACTTTCCTAGATTGTTGTTTAAGTATTTCAGATGCATTTCTCCTTAAGGAATATCTATGAAGTTTATTTTTCAGTGTTTCAAAATGCAGACTTTACTCTGTGTCAGTGAGCAAGTAAGAGTTGTACTTGTGTTATATGCAATTTTACTTCTCTATCTTTCTCCGTCATTTCCTTTTCATGCAAAAGTTTTTAAATACGCTATTATAGAGTGCAATATATAGCTGCAGGAAACCTATATAAGAAATCTATGTAGAAAAAGTGAAAAATCATTCTCTAATCCTGTAACCCCACAATCCATGGGTAAAACTGTTAATATTTTGGTATATTTTTTTCTAGTCTCTTTTCTCCTGCACATAGATACATATTTTCCCATAATTGCTCGTTTTGCACTTACCTGCTTTTCCCGTTTAATGTTGTGATGATTTTCCAGTCATTAAAAATATTTCATCATTCTTTTCAAAACATTTCAATGTTCATCACTTTTTTCTTTTTGTATATTTCTGTTGTTTAACATCATGTTTATACCATAACTTAGTTAACCTTCCTCTATTGTTGACTGTTTTTAATTTTTTCCATTTTTATGATGTCAATTAATTTTTCCAATTTCCTTATGACAGAGTCCTGGACACTGACTTTGTCAGAGTAAGACATCTGTTACTTGGTGACAAAGTTCTTTCCAGAAAGTGTTTTTCTTTTTTAAATATATTTCCAGTAATATGAGAGTGGCTATGTGCTTTTTTTCCCTTTTATAAATAAATTTTGAAATTAATACAAATTATTATACCATTTTTTTTGCTTTTCTTTAATACACTCTTAGGGAACGGGTTCTCAGGAGATTTAAGACAGTTGGTTGCTGGAATGTGTTTTCCTTTTATTTTTTTATGGAGATGAGGTCTCACTGTGTTGCCCAGGCTGGTCTCGAACTCCTGGCTCAAGCAGTCCTCCGCTTTGGCCTCTCAAAGGGCTGAGATTTGAGATAACAGGCATGAGCCACTACACCCAGCCTGGAATGGCTTTTTGTGTGTTTTTTCTTTTGTCTTTTTTTTTTTTAATTCAAGAAAATTCTCACAATGTCAGGCCCTGGCACTACTGAGTCCCTAGATTATAAACGCCAGGAGTATTCTTTGTGTCAATTTGTTAAATCTAAAATCTGTATTAGATCTGGCTTCTTTATTTCATTGCCTATGCCGGGACTATAGCTTGTATGAAAGAGGTTCTTTATAATATTTCATATCATGTGTGACTTGCTAGTTCATGGAGTCTGTCTTCAATTATGTGCAGTGTCTGTTGGCATTCAATTCTGCTGAATGTCTCACTGAAGTTACTATTCAGGTCCTTTCCAGTTGCTACATTGCCTATGTAAGTTGTTAAAACAGCTCCATGTTTTTCATTTTCTGTGTTAGGAAGGGGATTTTAATGGGATGTTTAAGAGTATAACATCATTTATGTCATATATCATGTCTTTTGAAATAATCAGTTGTCAGGGCCTAACTGCGTAATGAAAAGACAGTATTGCCGAGCATAGTGGCTCACACCTGTAATCCCTGCACTTTGGGAAGCCAAGGCGGATGGGTCACCTGAAGTCAGGAATTCAAGACCAGCCTGGCCAACATGGTGAAACCCTGTCTGTACTAAAAATACAAAAAAATTAGCCAAGTGTGGTGGCAGGCATCTATAATCCTATCTACTGGGGAGGCTGAGGCAGGAGAATTGCTTGAACCTAAGGGGCCAGAGGTCGAAGTGAGCCAAGATCACGCCATTGCACTCCAGCCTGGGTGACAGACTGAAGCTCCGTCTCAAAAAATAAATAAGTAAAAGGAAAAGAAAAGATAGTATTTTACTTCTAATATGGTTAAGATTGGATTGGACTAAGAGGTTATAGCATTTGGAATTAGGGGGGATAAAATCATCAAAAGATGAAGGAGAGGCCGGGTATAGTGGCTCATACCTGTAACCCTAGCACTTTGGGAGGCTGAGGTGGGCGGATCACCTAAAGTCAGGAATTTGAGACCATCCTGGCCAACATGGCAAAACCTTGTCTTTACTAAAAGTAGAAAAATTAGCTGGGTATGGTAGCTGGTACCTGCAGTCCAGCTACTCAGGTGGCTGAGGCAGGAGAATCACTTGAACCTAGGAGACAGAGGTTGCAGTGACCCGAGATTGTGCCATTGCACCCTAATACAGGGGACGGAGCAAGACTCTACCTCAGAAAAAAAAGATGGAGAAACAGTGAGGAACCTCAAGACTAATGACATAAATACATTAAATTTAATGCATGTGAATAAACATCATATGTATATATCTATATATACATATACATAATACGTTTCTATTCAGTATGTCTACAATTTGGATTTTTACCTAAATGTAATGCCCTTAGAGCTTTTTGAATGTCCAGTAGTTAAAGCACCTAATTCATGATGGGACTAATGACAGTCTTTTGGAAGGAAAAATTATAATGAAAGATTTCCTGACAAGAATGTAAAGCAGATTATTCAGAATTCTAATGGTGCATTTTCATGAGAAAAGCTTATTTACTGGCAGTGACCTCTAGTGAAAAGAGTTAATGTTTTGATGGAAAGATTATAATCTTAGGAATGAATATTCTTATTTGCAGGTTACATGTCTTGCATGTGACAACAAATCAAATACCATAGAACCTTTCTGGGACTTGTCATTGGAGTTTCCAGAACGATATCAATGCAGTGGAAAAGATACTGCTTCCCAGCCATGTCTGGTTACTGAAATGTTGGCCAAATTTACAGAAACTGAAGCTTTAGAAGGAAAAATCTACGTATGTGACCAGTGTAACTGTGAGTAAAGATGGTGTGTTCTCTGTGCTCTCCAAGGAATAATAAAGAGAAATGCAGATGAGAGGAAGCTGAAATTCTTCAGCAGTTATGAAAATGAACTTTATTTCATTGAAATAAACAGATTTTCACTTTATAATTGGCATTTATGAACTATGCGTTTGTTTTGCCGTATTGTTGGAATTCAAATTGTTTCTGATCCTGTAGACAATTTTGGAGGGAGAAGATCATAAGAAGTTTAAATGTGATATGCAGAGCAAAATAAAGTAGCAAAGAGGAATAATGAAAGCATGTCATGTAGGGTGAAGGAAACACTCTATGAGCTTTTTTTTGCTATATATCAAAATGATATGTATATAAATGTGTGTGTCTATATACATAAAATAGGAAATAATATATGCTAGACTGCTGTTGTAGAGATTGGCTTCATCAAAGCAAAGATTTATCCAAAACCACACGCTGTCTCTTCTGTGTTAGTTATTCCCAGTGTCTACAGATAGAGGTAAGATACTTTTAAGGTGCTCACATTTCTAGCGGAGGAAGCAGATAGATGGGATCTGCTATGATAAGTGCTCTAATAGAAGACAGCACAGGAAGCTGACGCTGGGGGCAAAATAGCCACTTAAGAGAAGCATCTTCCCCCAAGGTAACAGTGTGTAAAACCGCATCAGATCTGCAGGGCTGGCTAGGCGCAGTGGCTCCCACCTGTAATCCTAACACTTTGGGAGGCCAAGGCGGGTAGATGGCTTGAGGTCAGGAGTTCAAGACCAGCCTGGTCAACATAGCAAAACCCCATCCCTACTAAAAATACACAAATTAGCCAGGTGTGGTGGAGTGCATCTGTAATCCCAGCTACTTGGGAGGCTGAGGCAGAATTGCTTGAACCCAGGAGGCAGAGGTTGCAGTGAGCGGAGATGGCTCCACTGTACTCCGGCTTCAGTGACAGAACAAGACTCTGTCTCCAAAAAAAAAAAAAAAAATCTGATGTGTCTTTATCTCCTCTTTTGATGTATACATAGCAGGAGTTAAGCTCTGAGGATGCAAAGGCATAAGAATGATCTAGTGTGGGCCTGGCACAGTGGTTCATGCCTGTAATCCCAGCACTTTGGGAGGCCAAGGTAGGCAGATCACAAGGTTAGGGGTTCAAGACCAGCCTGGCCAACATGGAGAAACCCCGTCTCTACTAAAAATAGAAAAATTATCTGAGTGTGGTGGTGCATGCCTGTAATCCCAGCTACTCAAGAGGTTTGAGGCAGGAGAATTGCTTGAACACATGAGGTGGAGGTTGCAGTGAGCTGAGATTGTGTCACTGCACTCTAGCCTGGGTGAAAGAGAAAGACTCCATCTCAAAAAAAAAAAGGATGATCCAGTGGACTTTAGAGACTCAGGGGAGAGAGTAGAAGGGGAAGGAAGGCCGAGCACGGTGGCTCAAGCCTGTAATCCCAGCACTTTGGGAGGCCGAGGCGGGTGGATCACGAGGTCAGCAGATCGGGACCATCCTGGTCAACATGGTGAAACCCTGTCTTTACTAAAAATACAAAAAATTAGCTGGGCATGTTGTCACATGCCTGTAATCCCAGCAACTCAGGAGGCTGAGGCAGGAGAATTGCCTGAAACCAGGAGGCGGAGGTTGCGGTGAGCCGAGATTGCGCCATTGCCCTCTAGCCTGGGTAACAAGAGCAAAACTCCGTCTCAAAAAAAAACAAAAAAGAAGAAGGGGAAGAAAGGATAAAACATCACACATTGACTACAGTGTACACTGCTTGGGTGATGGGTGCACCAAAATCTCAGAAATTATCACTAAAGAACTTGCGCATGTAACCAAACACCACCTGTTGACCAAAAACTTATTGAAATTAAAGAATAAGATCTACTTACATAGCATCTTAGTATTGATATTATATATAGCATACACATGTAGTACAGTATACTATATAGAAGCTACACTATAGTTTATCCTATACTATGTGTGGTGTGTATATATATATATATTTATATGTGTGTGTATTCTCCCTTTTTTCCTTATCTCAGAAATAGATTCTAGGGCTTCAGAGAGTAAACTTTTAAGATAATGTAAAAAAAAAAAAAAAACCAGGATATTCCCACATTGAAGAAATGTTATATAAATTGATGGTTTCCTAGAATAACTTTAACAGTTTTTTCTGAGTGCTATCTAATGTGAGCTCATAAAATTTATAAGTTTTATTTAAATAAACCTTTGTCAAAGCTTTTATGATAAAGTATTATTTTTTCTTGGATATAAATGTGAAGAGTCCT
This sequence comes from Callithrix jacchus, assembly GCF_049354715.1. Taxonomy (NCBI): domain Eukaryota; kingdom Metazoa; phylum Chordata; class Mammalia; order Primates; family Cebidae; genus Callithrix; species Callithrix jacchus. The sequence continues at coordinate 98,608,686 of NC_133510.1, read as the reverse complement.
AAATGCTTTCATCACCAAATTTGGGGGTAATGTTGTGAATGCAGAATATGGTTTTATAGCAAATTTCTATGTGTTTACTAAGGCTACCAAATACAGGCCTAAAAAAGCTGCTTTAACACAGCAAGGCAAAGGTTTACAATTAGACACCAGGGAGTTGACATCCCCTATCTGGCCACGATTGGACCAGATGTGCTGGGAGACACAGAGGCAATTCCAGGAGCTTCAGCAGCAGCCAGATACCTGGATTACAGGGTTAGACACCTGGAGGAAAGGCTGCTGATGGCCAGTGAAGGTGGCTTAGAGCTCAGCTTCATGGTGGACTGAGCCTAGTTCCCACATGAGAAGCAGCTGCTGCCATGGCTGGAGTCAGAGCTGGTGTACAAGTTGAAGGATAGCTCCTGGACATCAGGAACAAACTGTAGCCTATGGTCCAGCTGCAGGACAGTCCATAGGTGGACCTCTAGAGAAGGGACAAGAAGAATCCTGAGTTCCAGCTGTCTAAGATCCGGTGCAAAAAGAGCAAAAGCAAAATGCTTGAGTGAGGGAGGCCTCAGATGCAGAGCTGGTGAAGGCCTGCTTTCCTAGGCCATTGGCCAGAGCTGGGGTGGTCCCCAGGAAAAGTGGAAGGGTGTTCTAGGCAGTCAAGACCTTCCTCTGGGGTCCTGACTAGCCTCAGAAAATGAACTGACCACACATTTTTTTTTCTTATTTCTTTTTTAAATCTTTTGACCACAAACGTTTAAATTAAGAGTTTGGGAAATGTATATTAAAACGTTTAGGAAATGTTTTAACTTTTCCTATTAATTGGTATAGCTAGTTCCATTTAAAAATATTATGGCTGGACGTGGTGGCTCACGCCTGTAATCCCACCACTTTGAGGTCAAGGCGGCAGATCGCAAGGTCAGGAGTTCAAGACCAGCCTGGCCAACATAATGAAACCCGTCTCCACTAAAATTACAAAAATTAGCCGGGCATGGTGGTGCATGCCTGTAGTCCTGAGGCTGAGGCAGGAGAATTGCTTGAATTTGGGAGGCAGAGTTTGTGGTAAGCCAAGATCATGCCACTGCACTCCAGCCTGGGCAACAGAGCAAGACTCTGTCTCTAAATAAATAAATAAAGCAGTATACTTTCTTCTATTACATTATGTGCAAGATGATGATTAAATGATGTGCTTGTTTACAGAGCTAGCTAACCTGACTAGCTCTTAAGTTTTTTGTTTAATTGCGGATCATGAGTTTCTCAAGGGCAAAGCTTATGTCTGTATGTCTAGTACAATACAATGCCTGGAACACAGTAGGTACTTCTCCTTTCTGACTTAATTAAAATGAAGATTTACTCAGCTTTTCCCTGCATCTTTGAATTAAAGTTGATTTTTATCCTTTGATGTTACAGCAAAGCATAGAAGGTTTTCCTCCAAACCAGTTGTACTCACAGAAGCCCAAAAACAACTCATGATATGCCACCTACCTCAGGTTCTCAGGCTGCACCTCAAACGATTCAGGTCTGTATTAACACCAGTTGCAACGTGATTATTCCTTGTGCTTATGCTTCAAAACTTAAAGAATGCTCCTACTACTTTAATCATTCTTTTTGGCAAATGAATTAACTTTAGTACCATATGCTTGGCTAGTAAATGACTTACATTTACTTATTTATTTATTTAGAGATGGAGTCTCGCTTTGTTACCCAGGGCGGAGACGGGGTTTCACCATGTTGCCCAGGTTGGTCTCAAACTCCTACGCTCAAGCACTCCACCCACCTTGGCCTCCCAAACCGCTGGCTGGGTGTGGTAGCTCATGCCTATAATCCCAGCACTTTGGGAGGCCAAGGCGGGCGGATCACCTGAGGTCAGGAGTTCAAGACTAGCCTAGCCAACATGGTAAAACACCGTCTCTACTAAAAATACTAAAATGTAGCTGAGCATGGTGGTGCGTATTTGTAATCCTAGCTATTTGGGAGGCTGAGGCAGGAAAATTGCTTGAACCCAGGGGTTGGTGGTTGCAGGGAGCAGAGATCTCCAGCCTGGGCAACAGAATGAGACTCCATCTCAAAAATAAATAAATAAAAAACAAACATAAAAATGAAAATACAAGAATTAACCATGCATGGTGGCACGTGCCTGTAATTCCAGCTGCTTGGGAGGCTGAGGCAGGAGATTCACTTGAACCTGGGAGGCAGAGGTTGCAAGTGAGCCAAGATCATGCCATTGCATTCCAGCCTGAGTGACAGAGTGAGACTCTGTCTCAAAAAAAAAAAAAAAAAAAGATAAAAAAGTGTTGAGATTACAGGTGTAAGTCACTGCACCCAGCAGAACATTTCTAATGCCTTAGATGTCCCCTGTGTGCCTGTCAGTCTTACTCCTTTCCCCTCCCCTCAGAAGCAAAGCATTATGAATTTTGGGTGTAGTATTATCTTATTGTTCTTCATCATGTTATTGTATTTCTTTTTTTTCGGGTTTTGCCATGTTGCCCAGGCTAATCTGGAAACTCCTGAGCTCAGGCAATCTGCCTGCCTCAGCCTCCCAGTGTGCTGGGATTATAGCCATGAGCCACTGCACCTGGCTGAGAGATACTGGAAAAAACAAACTCAGTTTCTCCTACCATAATCCTACAACCGAGAATACGAATGTGGCTTCTGCTTACCAAAATGTGTAGGAGATTTCTCCCCACCAAGCAAGCAGTCAGTTCTGCAGTGGACACCAGCTGGGTGTCCTCCAATTCAGTTCTGACACTGTCTACCTAAAAAAGCTGGAGTGCAGACAGTGTCATTCAATCCTACAAATTGAGAGCTCAGTCCCACAGGACTGATCCCCACTTCAGACACCAGTCATATCTCCAGATTTGTGGAAGTTCCGACCAACCTGTTGGCTGTAAATTTAATGGGATTCCCACCAGACACTCCCCTGGTTTGATTAATTTGCTTGAGGGGCCCATGGAACTCGGGAAAACCTTTATGTTTACCCATTTATTACAAAGGAGAGTTTCAAGGATACATATGAACAGCCACATGGAAGAGACCTGTAGGGAATGGTTTGTGGGAAGGGGTGTGTAGGTTCCACATCCTCCCTGGGGGTGCCACCTTCCAGGAACCTCAACATGTTTAGCTATCTGGAAGCTCCAGAACCCCCTCCTTTTTGGTTTTTATGGAGGCTTCAGTACACAGGCATGATTGATTACATCATTCACCCCCATTCCCTCTGGGGGTGGAGGGCAGTGTTGGGGAGGAAGCTGAAAGTACCAACCCTCTCTAGTCATTCCCAGGTCTAGCCCACATCCTAAAGCTACATAGGGGTTGCCAGCTACTCGTCATCTCATTAGCATACAAAAGACACTCTTATCACTCCAGGGATTCCAAGAATTTTAGGAGATATATCTCAGGAAACTGGGAGGAAAACCAAATATGTATTTTACAACTACACAGAGATTGGAATATGACTTACAGTCCAGCAGATAACATAATTTGCATGGTTCACCTTTAGTTCCATATCATTTTACACTGTACCAAGCATTTTCACATGTATTTTTTTCATCATAAAATTATGTTCCTCTCTCTCCCTTCTCTACCTGCTGTTACTTGTCTGAAGCTCATGTTTTAGTACTTTACTACTGTATTTTAATCTGTCTGCCTTGTCTCTGTACCATACTACCCCAAACTGGACTATAATCTCTTGAACTACCACGTTACAGTATTTACCCCTGATAGCACCAACTCATTATGCGTATTGATAAACACACTGGTGGTCATGCTGAGATCCAGTCAGGGGAAATATGACCAACAGACTGAGAAAATGACAGGATAAGGGCATTCTTTGAGTTCTGTCACTAATGGGCAGTTGTGCTGATGTACACACAGCAAGGGGACACAGTTCCTATTTTTTTCCTCTGAAAATCTCTGAAGTGTTGTGAGGAATTAGAAGTGCGCTGTTTTGTTTTCCTCCATACCTGGCCGAGAAGGATCCAGACTGTGTCTCCCATCTGGGTAACCCTCTTCACACCATGGCAAGACAATAAGGAATTAAAAACCCTTTGGTGGGCTGGGCACAGTGGCTTGCAACTGTAATCTCAGCACTTCGGAAGGCCAAGGTAGGCGGATCACTTGAGGTCAGAAGTTCAAGACCAGCATGGCCAACATGGTAAAGCCCTATCTCTTAAAAATACAAAAATTAGCTGGGTGTGGTGGCACACACCTGTAGTCCCAGCCACTTGGCAGGCTGAGGCAGGAGAATGGCTTGAACCTGAGAGGCAGAGGTTGCAGTAAGCCAAGATTTCGCCAGTGCACTCCGGCCTGGGTAACAGAGCAAGCAAGACTGTCTCAAAACAAAACGAAACAAAACCCAACTCTTTCATGGCCTTGACTTTTTGTTAGAGGGTAAATGCCATAAGGCAATACTTTTCCAAAAGTTAGTATTTTTTTCCTACTATTATCTAAAGAAAAGAAGGCAAAATACGCCAAAATTCCTCCACGTATAGCCAACTTCAGCAATGAAAGAATTTTATATATGATTTGTATTCCATGCTGCCTGGGGTCATCTGTTACAACTGTCTAGACCTAGTACATGGCTATTTTCCCTTAATTGTGTTGATAATTTGACTCTGGTTTGTTCACAGGTGGTCAGGACGCAGTAACAGAGAGAAGATTGGTGTTCATGTTGTCTTTGAGGAAATCTTAAACATGGAGCCCTATTGCTGCAGGGAGACCCTGAAATCCCTCAGACCGGAATGCTTTATCTATGACTTATCTGCGGTGGTGATGCACCATGGGAAAGGATTTGGCTCAGGGCACTACACTGCCTACTGCTATAATTCTGAAGGAGGTATGGATAAGAAAAAGTTTTTATCTTGGAAGCTGGAGTTCAGCCTTTAATGATTTCTAAATTGACTACTAAATCATAAAGCTACTGGACCACTTATTTTCTTAGGGAGAATACCTCTGGAGGTATTAAAAAATCAGAGTTTATGCATCAAATATATTCTCGTTTTGTAGTACTTTTGACTAAGGGCTGGAGGGACATAGTAACGAGGATAGTCTTGTTGCTAACTAAAAGTGAGTGTTGAAGACACACTTTGAAGAGCAGATCCTATGGCTTACCTCAGTTAATTTTGTTAAAGAAATAGGGCACCTAATGAACTGGGGGATCACAGATACTTGGAACAAACACTGCGTTCAAGTTTAACATACAAAACTCACTTTTATTTTCTGCCTTCTAGGATAGTTATAGCAAAAGTGATTAGATTGAGATTTCATTTTTTTCCCCCTGCCCTCCCCAACCTTTTTCTGTCACCAGGCTGTAGTACAATGGTGTGACCTCGGTTCACTGCAACCTCTGCCTCCTGGGTTCAAGTGATTCTCCTTCCTTCACCTCCTCAGTAGCTGGGACTACACCCTCGTGCCACAACTAATTTTTTGTATTTTTAGTAGAGATGGTCTTTCATTGTGATAGCCAGGTTTATCTTGACCTCCTGACCTCGTGATATGCCCACCTCAACCTTCCAAAATGCTGGGAATATAGGTGTGAGCCACCATTCCCAGCCTTACCTCCCCGTTTGATACTTACTGTTGAACAAAGGATGAACCTCCATCTCCCACCTTCAACCCCACACACCCCAAACAGAAAAAGAGAAGTGAGGATAAGAAGCCCAGCTAATCCACCAAGGCAACTCAACATTAAGCTGCCAAGTTAGTTGTATACTATTTGCTTTTTTTTTTTTTTTTTTTTTTTGAGACAGTCTTACTCTGTCACCCAGGCTAGAGTGCAGCAGCGTGATCTTGGCTCACCGCAACTTCCGCTTCCAGAGTAGCTGGGATTGTAGGTGTGTACCACCACACCTGAATTTTTGTATTTTTAGTAGAGACACAGTTTTACCATGTTGGCCAGGCTGGTCTCAAACTCCTGACCTCAGGTGATTTGCCCATGTCAGCCTCCCAAAGTGCTGGGATTATAGGTGTGAGCCACCATGCCCGGCCAGATTTTGGAATGAGGGATGATCAGCCTGTATTATTAGTGGCAAAAGCATTAACTGGTAGGTTTACACAAGGAATAGTGTCAGGTACTCTAATCAGTCAGATGCTTGCTGTAAACTTCAAGCTAATTCTAAAATAAAGGTAGATAATTCCAGGGTAATACTGCCCAGTTTATATTTCTCATTAAATAAAAGAAAAATAAATTGGCTAGAAAATTATTTTCCCTTGAGAAAAAGTTTAATTTTCACTCAAACTTAGTGCCTTTCATACTAGAATTTCCTAAAGTCCCTATATAAACATATTTCTGTGCTTTGCTCTAGGGTTCTGGGTACACTGCAATGATTCCAAGCTAAGCATGTGCACTATGGATGAAGTATGCAAGGCCCAAGCTTATATCTTGTTTTATACCCAACGAGTTGCTGAGAATGGACATTCTAAACTTTTGCCTCCAGAGCTCCTGTCCGGGAGCCAACATCCCAATGAAGAAGCTGATACTTCTTCTAATGAAATCCTTAGCTGATCCAAAGACATTGGGGCTTTCTGTGATTTATATATATTCTTTTAAAAAGGGCTGTTGTACCATTTTAAGCTTATTTTTTTCTTATGAATCAGTGCACACTACATTTATACATTTTGTAACTAACTACAACAAAACTTTTTTTCCCCCAAAGTATAAATATGTGTATATCAACTGAAGGTAACTATATTTTTTTCAAATACTTGGAGTTTTAAACTTTTGGTGTTTACCTCAGACTGATGTTAACTCTTTCATATTTTTATGTCTTAATGGACTCAGATTATGAATTTGTGCAGTCTTCTACCAACGAAGTTCAGATGGCATCATTTTGTATACACTTATCTTTTTCAGCTATTTTGTATACAAATTAATAGATGGAAAATTAGACTCTACTTCGGTCACTAATAGTCTTTCTTTCAGGCCATTTGTATATTGAAATTCCCTTGCCCCTTGGAGTTACTGAAGTGACATATCAAGGTATCACCTAAATATTCATCAGTCACACTCATTGGTATTTCTGAGGCTTTGTGTGTTAATAGGCCTTGTAATAGACATGATTTTGGTTAATGTAACCCCAAAATTGTTTTAGTAATTGCTCTTTACTTGGCATAGTCAAACTATACATGAAAATGGCAGCTTTACAAATAGTATATTTAAGTGAACTTTGGAACTATGGACATGAAAAAAAATGATGGCTGGGATTTATGATTTTGGTCTGGCAGCAAACAGTTGTGCAGTAGTCTAATAAAGCAATCATAAAATGTCTGAATTCAGCAAACCAGCATATGATGTTATTCAAATAGTTTACCTTGGGCATGAGTTCATTTTGTAATGTCTGATGACATTAAAACTTCATATATATTTTTTAGTTCAAAGGAGTAAGAGTCTTAAAGAGAAGTAATTATAGGGCAGAAAAGGTAACTTAAAAATTGGCTACTGGACTATATGTCTAGCATCTCATTCTCCTAAATAACTAAAGCTTGATTACTTACTCTTGTTAGGATTATGTGTCTCTTCAACACTGGCCCCGAGAATTTAAAAAGGAATTAAAAGCTATCTAAACTTGCATTAAAAAAATACAGTGTGAGTCACTCTTTAAAGTACTGTTGCTGCTAACTTATCTTATTCGGAGAGGGTAGAATTAATGAATCTCTGTAGACCAGCTATATAATATCTAAGCTCAGTGGTAACCACAGGAAGATCATTTATTTATTTATTTTTTGAGATGGAGTCCCGCTGTCGCACAGTGGTACAAACTCAGCTAGCTGCAACCTCCGCCTCCTGGGCTCAAGTGATTCTCCTGCCTCAGCCTCCTGAGTAATTAAGATTACAGGCACCCGCCACCATGACAGGCTAATTTTTTGTATTTTTAGTAGAGGCAAGCTTTCACTATGTTGGCTAGGCTGGTCTGGAAATCCTGACTTCACGATCTGCCTGCCTCAGCCTCCCAAAGTGCTGGGATTACAGGCATGAGCCACTGCGCCTGGCCTATCCTTTTTTTAAAGTGGGTTTATTTGCAGGTTGAAGTCTTAGTGAAAGATACTATCTTGTAGAATGCTGTTCACCACTAGTTCATCTTTAAGTACAGACTTGAAAGAGATCTCTACCAGTAAATTTTTCTTAAGTTTCACAAAATAAGTTGTTAGCTGATAGTGAAGTGCAATGAGACTTTATCACTGAACAGACAAATCATTTGTGCCAAAAATAACTGGCTATGTTCAAAATTGTTCGTAATACCTATACAAATTGTTACCTCAACTGTTACACATTTAATACCTCATTAAAAATTTATGTGGTCAAGTTACTGGAGTCTAGCCTTTTCTAATTTCAAGGACTATTTAAAAAATGTCATTTTTACATTTTAGCATGTAATTTTAATGGAATTCTTAAAAAGTCATCAACTATGTTATTTGTAATGGTATAGTTGCTTGTACTTATTTCAATACAAAAATATATAAGAAAGTGACTTAACCCTTTACTTTGTAATCCATTAAAACTAACACCCATGGGGGGGGCCTGAAGGAGGGGGATGTTATTGGGCCACATGGGAAATCTGTAGTACTTTCCATTCAATTTTAGTATGAACCTAAACTGGCTGTAAAAACATCTCAAAATACCAATGATAAAATTAAAACCTAAACAATAAACAGAAACTTAAGATTTCTTACTATGTATATTAAGCTCAACATGGACATCTACATTCTGCTAAGTTGATCTAACAAAAAACAACATGTTTTGGTTGTAAAATAATTTACTAAAGGCACTATTGTTAAACATCAAACTAATAATCTGTTGCCAATAAGGTACATCATTGTAACATAACAAAATTTTAAGAGATACATGGCTAATATGCAAACAATACAATTTTAAGTGACAGCTTTCCTATTTACAAGATCATGTCCCTTCCAGCCATTACAAGGGCATACAGTGATGCCATTGCTCCCAACAGTTACCTGGGAAGGGGGCTTGGAGCTCATAATTGGTTTGAGATCACGGCTGCCAAGATCTTTAAAAGCTCCAAAAGTCTCTTCACTCATAAAGGCCAATTCTAAAATTCCTGGGTTTAGAAATCAAGATACTTATACTTCCACATCAAAAAGATACGGACTCAACCCCAAAGGAGCTAGCTGGAGGGCCCAGCCCTGACAGTATGTCCAGGCATGAACTGGTGAGCTCTGCTGCTAGCCACAGCATCACAGAAAATGGAGAAATTAGTAAAATGTGGCTATTGAACATTAGCACCATAATAAACAGCTCATACAGCTAAAAACTAGTTTGTTTCCCCACAAGATAACATTCATTTATAGCTCTAATGCTGAAAGAGCAGCTTTTTAATGTAACACATGATCTAGGTACAGAAGTCATAGGTTTCTCTTCCTATGATAAAAACTTTCAACAAAACACAAACTAAACAGCATCCCAGAGGCAATAAAATCTCATTGTACTGAAACATACACAAATTAAGGCTACCTTGGTATATAAACAATTTAGAAATTATGATGGAACATTCCCATAAAATTATTTACATATAAGAATTCAAGCAACTGCTTAAAGAATCAGTAGTGGGCCTCAGTTCAAACAAGTTAATATTATCATCGTTACATTCAACTTAATACACTTAGCCGCTAAAAGGAAAGTAACTGTAACCTCGCTTCCTGAAATACCACTAGTAATGTGAAGAATACAAACCTGTCAAAGGGCAAGGTACTAAGGCATTTGCCTCATGAATGAAAAAGCCAAATAATTTCAATTTAATTTTTCTAACTAGAACAAGATCCAAACATGGAAAGTTTTTTTTCTTCTTTGCTTTCATGGCTTTAATGCTCTTTTAGTTTTCTGAGCAAGCTGAATACATTCCCTGATAAGTACTGTCACTGGACAAAGGATCTAAACATTGAGATTTTTACTAAATCAAGGTTTCGAGTTGGCACAATGTTCCTACTAAGTCATGTTTCAGTTAGTACATCTTTCCAATGTCAGGGGAAAAAAAGACAAGGACTAATCCGTCCTATAGAGAATGGCGAAATATTCCTAAAGCTGTATATTTATTAAGAAAAGATGATTGTCCCTCTTTATGCATGTGTAGATCTTGTTTTAGCCACTATGCCAGAAGAGTCTCTGTGTAGAGGCCTACATTTCAGATAAATCTCTCTGCATTTCTCTACGTTAAGTTTAGATATCTATCCTGTCCAGAATTATAACCACAGACATTGAGATGTAGCTCTCCGATCTGAAAATGTCTTTATTTTTTAGAAAATGGATTCCAGGAAGGTTAAAAAGCAACACCAGAGGGTATGGGTGCAGAACTGGATGTAGTCATTCAAAGCATTCAAGTAAGAATATGGCAATATAAATATTCAAAAAGTATCTCTTAGGTGTTCAAAACAAAACGTATAAGTCATTCCTAACTAATTTGAGCTTTATAGCATTTTCCTAGACAGGAAGGGGAAAACAGTTAACATTTAAAAGTCCTGAAAGCGTTTTCCTTGGTTAATCACATTAGACGGTTTACCTTTGATCAATTTCCTTCTTTTTTTTTTTTTAAACATGGATGAAAGTATTACATGAGTCCACTGTTAAAACAGATATGTTGCAAATTAATTCTGGTATAATGTTTTCCAACAAAGCTTAGAAAATAAAGGTGTTGAGGTGGCTTTGGACTAAGTTTAATAGTCATCTCCTCTGCTGACAACTTCTTTGCATGTTGGACGCAACAGTATGGTATGTTCAAATTGGGCTGTATATGATCCTTTAATGTCACATAATGGTGGATATGGATCTACAATGCCCAAGTCACATAGATTCTTCAGAGCCATCAAGTATTTACTTTCTCCCAAGCGATCCAGCCATCTGCGGCAGAAGGCAAGGGTGCCAAAGTTTTCATTGATGACATTTAACAAGTGTTTTGTTCTTGGAAGCCTAAGAGGAGAAAATCCAAGATTAACTATTGGCTAGAGAATTACAAATTCATTTCCCTCATTAAGAAAAGCCCAAACCTTAGCTGTGTCTTTGTAGTTGAAGTCCAAAAATATTTGTTGTTGCTCTTTCAATAATCAAAAGCCAGAATGTAGAATAGCCCATACCTAATTATAGATGGCAGCTGAATAGGAAACCAGCTGGTGGCCATCTCATTGTGTTTACGTGTCTGTGCATGTGTGTTACATTCCCAGTACAGACTTAGCTACATGGTATTATCATGGAAATTTCCTTTTGTGTGTAGGAAGCTCTACAACTTGCATATAAAAGATGTAAATCCAGACTTCAATCATCTTCTCCAAATGTTAAAAAAATTCAATATAAACTGAAAGACATTGTAAATGGAAGTTTACCAAAGGGAAAATATTAAGAAAAAAACCTAGGAATGCTAACAAAATAATCTCTGACATTTATGATTATCAGAAACCAGACTTGAAGAGAACAGGTGTGTGTGTGTGTGTGTAGTTTTTACTCTCAGTTAAAATGTTTAACAAGCTAATTTTTTTCTTATTGTTGGGCTATAGAACTTTACATTCATGAATATACGTTTTAAAAATGTATGTCACATTGTTTTAAAATGCTGTTAACTCAGAAGAGATGCTTGTTAGCCACATAAAATTAATCGTCTCTCACCTTATTGGCACATGTCCAACATCAAAATTTTTCATGTAATGTGAACATTCCATATCATCATGAACAACACCTTTTCCTGTACTACCAAAGGTTTCAATTGCATATACTTCTCCTTCCTTAAAAATAAGTAAGGGTCAAGGGGAGAGAAGAAAAATTCAGAATGAACCGTAATTACCATCTCTCTCTCTCTCTCTCTTCTTTTTTGAGATGGAGTCTAGCGCTGTTGCCCAGGACAGAGTGCAGTGGTGTGATCTGAGCTCACTGCAACCTCCACTTCCTGTGTTCAAGTGATTCTCTAGCCTCAGCCTCCCGAGTAGGTGGGACTACAGGCACGTGCCACCATGCTCAGCTAATTTTTTGTATTTTTAGTAGAGACGGGGTTTAACCATGTTGGCCAGGCTGGCCTTGAACTCCTGATGTCAGGTGATCTGCCCACCTTGGCCTCCCAAAGTGCTGGGATTAATAGGCCTAAGTCACCAAGCCTGCCCAACAATCACCATCTCTTGAAGTCCCTACCTGATGTAAGTAGCAAGATGAAATAGCCTCTGGCAGTCCTTATCTAGCCTTGCCCTGCTTTATCTCCTTAGCACTTTTTGGTCTTTCTGCCTCCCTCTATGAATTTTGTTCACATCTCTACCCGTAGAACCTACTAAAAAGAAACTGGCACCTGGGAATGCTCAAAAAATACTCATTAAATGTTGAATAAATAATCCTTTCACAAACCCAATTTTCACAACTGATTTAGGGCTGACTATACACAATTTCCACATTATTCAAATGGCCCAGTTCCTGGCAGGGTGAATATGGATGATAAGCTAATTCTGGTCAGTATAACTATACACTTAACTATCATGACCTTTTGCTTGGAAGGGAAAATGTCCTCCATGGGAGCAAAAAGTGCCACGCATACCTCCATTCTTGTTGCCTCTCCTCCTTTCACAATCGGCACGGTTTTCCCAGCGTGTATTCTATATTGCCCAATTGAATGTCCATTTAGATTACGGATTGGTTTCACTGTTATTAAAAAAATAGGGAAATAGAAGTTATTCGGGATCTCAAGAAGCAAAAACAGATCTCTTATATTTTGGTACAGAGTTCAAGCATTTATTCAAAAACCAGATATGGCTCTACTAAATAACCTTACATTAAGGTAGTTAAATATAAACTGGCATCTAGTGGAATATAAAATGTAGTTAGTTGCAGTGTTATTAATACTAGAAATAGGCTGGGTGCTGTGGCTCATGCCTGTAATATCAGCACTTTGGAAGGCTGAGGCAGGCAGATCACCTGAGAGTTTGAGAACAGCCTGGCCAACATGGCGAAACCCTGTCTCTACTAAAAATATAAAACTAGCTGGGTGTAGTGGTGGGTACCTATAAATTCCAGCTACTCAGGAGGCTGAGGCAGGAGAATCACTTGAACCAGGGAAATGGAGGTTGCAGTGAGCCAAGATCATGACACTGTACTCCAGCCTGGGCAACAGAGTGACAATCCATCTCAAAAACAAAACAAAACAAAAATACTAGGAGGATGGAAGAAAGAATTACAGGATTAAGGGCGTAAGGGAGGTCATCTAAGGGGTACTGTTAACAAAAAAAAAAATGCCGTGTACACAAATAATTAGAAACATAAAAAATACATATTTGTATTGTTATGGACCAAAAAATAATGTGAAAGATACTGTTAAGATGACAGTATTATAAAACTTTATATCAACATTTCAAATGTTCAAAAAGAAAATCTATGTGCCTGAGACACAATAATTAAGAAAGAAAATCTAAACAACCCCACTGTCTGGACAGCAATGACAGAAATACAGATTGTGGCACATTCATACAATGGAATAATATTCAACAATAAAAATAAAAAGCTAGGAATACATTTAACAACTGGAATCAAACTGCTAGAAGTTTTATTTTCCAGTTAAAACAACTGGAATAAGACAAAATGAGCAGAAAAAGGCAAAATTACATGCATACTATACAATTCCATATTTATAATAGTTCAAAATTAAGCATAATAAAACTACTGTTTAGAGATGCATCATCGGGTAGCAAAGACATAAAGAAAAGCAAATGCAAATCCTTCCATACTTACAGTGCTGATAAGCTAAATACATTTTAAAATTCAGACATCATCACCAGTTCTCTAAGACTTGGCAAATTGACCCCACAAGCCAAGATAGTGGCTCACTAAAGGCAGGCTGCTGTAAATGGAAAGCAGTGTATTGGTGCTATGGTTTGAATGTATCCCCCAAAGTTCATGTATTGGGAACCTCATCCCCAATGTGATGGTGTTGGGAGGTGGGACCTAATGGGAGGAGTTTGGGCCATGGAGGCACCACTCTCTATTATCTCAGGAGTGGGTTCTTTATAAAGAACGAGTTACCACCTTTTTTTTTTTTTGAGACTGAGTCTCGCTCTGTTGCCCATGCTGGACTGCAGCAGTGCGATCTCAGCTCACTGCAACCTCTGCCTCCTGGGTTCAAGCAATTCTCCTACCTCAGCCTCCTGAGTAGCTGGGACTACAGTAGAGATTGGGTTTCACTCTGTTATCCAGGATGGTCTCAATTTCCTGACCTCATGATCTGCCCACCTCAGCCTCCCAAAGGGTTGGGATTACAGGCATGAGCCACCACGCCCAGCCTGAGCTTGATCACTTCTTGCTCTCTCTCTCACACTTTTCATTGCTCTTCTGCCTAATGCCATGGGATGATGCAGCAAGAAGACCCTCACCAGATGCCGGTCCCTCAATCTTCCCAGCCTGCAGAACTGTGAGAAATCAATTTCTGTTCTTTATAAATTACCTAGTCTCAGGTATTCTGCTGTAGCAGCACAAAACGGACTAAGAAAATGAGACTGAATGTCTTCTGGAATGCTGGTGATATTCTATTTCTTGATGAGTGAAGTTACACAGCTTTTGCAATTGAGAAGTTGAGTTTTTATGCCTTGTATATTTTGTTACTACTTCAAATTTTAAAAAAGGGCTTAAAATGGCCATGTGCGGTGGCTGCAGTGAACTGGGTGGCACCACTGTACTCCAGCCTGGGTGACAGAGGGAGGCCAATCTCAAAAACAAGGCAGGGGGAGGGGCTTAAAAAATCTAGGCCTGTCTTGGAACAGTATACTGCTATGTTCAGGCAAAAACAAAAAACAAAAAACTAGGTTTATAGTGCTAGAATCCTCAGTATGAGCTACCTTTCTTCTAGAGAGGAATTAAGTCGTCTGAAGCAATGAACAAGTATGTTACAAACTTAGTGGGGTAGCAAGAAAACTCAATTCGCTCTTCACAAAAACCTTCTTATATAAATGTGTGAAAGTTGTCAGACTTAAAATGGAGGCGGTAATGTTAAGAAAACTCTGACAAACAGAGCTAGGGAAAGCCATGAAGAGAGAGTTCTCGTGTTTGTATGCCTGATAGTGAAGATGACTACCAAAACCATAATCTTGCACAAAGACCACTGCAACCTTCCACAAAAAAAATACTTCTGGGGAAAAAAACCAAAAAACTTCTTCAAGGACATCTGCCCAACAACTACTCACCCAACCTCGGACTGGCGTCACTCTTAGTATCAGTCTTTGGAGCCAAGGACAATTATGTCACCCTCATTTTTGTCTTTAAAAACCTCTGCCTTCTTTACCTCCCTGAATATGCACAAGTTTCCTATGGCATTCCCACTGCAATGCTCTAGTTCCAAACAAACATAATTTTCTTTTAGAGAGCCTCTCTCTGTTTGTTATTTAGGTTGACAAATAACTAGCTTATTGTAAAATTCAAATCTTGCAAACTGACCCTTACAAGCCAATCATTTTTTAAGAAAGTTTCTCAGCCATACCAACCTAACATGTTAGTTATACAGAAGAATGAAGGTACACGGGAATTCATTTTTTACTTATGCAGATTGTAAGAGCACAGGCTAATTCTGGGGCCAGTAATTTGTAACAATCACTTTTTAATTCTACGGCTTCCTGATGAAAGGAGATTAAGGCACTCCTTTGATGGCCCAGTTGTGCTATGTGCTTTTTTTATTTGTTTCTGAATGTTCAACAGAGTTCATTTCTTCATCTTCCTAGTATCATGATTTTTTCATATCCTCTCCGCTTAAACTATTAAAATGGATTTTGCCTCAAACTAAGAACCCTGATCAATACAATAACAGGCATCAAAAGAGGGGCAATGAAATAATGGAACCTAAATGTTACATTTGCTTAGTGGAAGAGGTAAGAGGATAGATACGAAAAATACCAATGTTGCGGCCAGGCGCTGTGGCTCACGCCTGTAATCCCAGCACTTTGGGAGGCTGAGGCAGACGGAGCACCTGAGGTTGGGAGTTCAAGACCAGCATGACCAACAAGG
The DNA here is from genome assembly GCF_049354715.1 of Callithrix jacchus. Lineage (NCBI taxonomy): Eukaryota > Metazoa > Chordata > Mammalia > Primates > Cebidae > Callithrix > Callithrix jacchus. The sequence continues at coordinate 98,592,743 of NC_133510.1, read as the reverse complement.
AGAAACCCAGTCTCTAATAAAAATACAAAATTAGCCGGGTGTGGTGGCACATGCCTGTAATCCCAGCTACTCGGGAGCCTGAGGTAGGAGAATCGCTTGAACCCAGGAGGCAGAGGTTGCAGCGAGCTGAAATCATGCCACTGCCCTCCAGCCTGGGCAACAAGAGCAAAACTCCGTCTTAAAAAAAAAAAAAAAAAAAAAAAATCCCAATGTTGCAGGCTGGAATTATTATGTAGTGACTATAAACATCAAGTCAAATTGTCACCTACTATACCTTGAAAGGCAGACCACATACCAAACAAGTTGTAGAATTAGGAGAAAATGAAAGGAAAAAGAGAGGACACTGGCATATGTGTTGGCTGGTGTCAGAATTTACAAAAATTTCAGCAAATTCTCAAAAAAGAGAAATAACTCATTCTAGAAGTAGTCTTCAAGCAGACTACTACAGTTTATACTCCAAGTTGACCTAAGAGTCACGAATTTGGAACTAATAGATTCTGTTCATTCTAGCAGTGAACCTAGAAATCAGAAGGACCATGTTCCAGACCCATAAATTCCTCAAATTAACTTGGCATTTATGCTCTTAATCTCAGCTTCCTTTGGGGTAAGAATCTTTCTTCTGGGGAGCTCATAAAGTGTTAATAGAAGCAGCAAGTCCTAAAACTGGTTATAAGCTATTTAAAGAACTAGACAAAACATTTTCCAAAGAAAAGCAAACTGGAAATCGGATATTCTAAATTCTAGCCTTTAAAAATCTTTTGGCTCTCCTATGGCTTTGACTAGGACACAAAGAAAAGTATGTTCACCCTTAAACATAGTAAATTTAAGCCATGTCTTAATGTAGAAATGAATTCTAAAAATTTCACATAACAGTAAGTAAAAGCCAAAAGTAGAATATGTGAGTCATGGAAGAATATCTAGTGCTAGGATTTTTATTCTCTTCCACACATGCTTTAACACTGAGAGGAGCCACTGGGGAAAGGCTGAGTATGTAGAGAAAAGGGGTAATAAGATGGTATCTCAAAGGAGGTGGGAGGATTTACACTGAAAAGATCCTTAAAGCAGTGTTTGAATTAACAATTTAAAAAATAAAAAAAAGAAAATGCTACATAAAAGAATATTTCTTCCTTGAAGAAGAGAGAAAAAGACATAAGAATAGGGAGAAGGTGGGGTTTTCTTTATGCAACATGGCAAAAAAGTTAAACAGTGTTAGGCTTGTATTTTTCTTATCAGGTAAGTAATTTCCTGAGATATGAAGAACAATTTGAGAAGAACCTGAATAAGCATTGTATTTGTGGCACTAATCCCAGAACTGAGGTGAGAAGGGGAAAGAATAACAAATAATTGTTGAATACTTAATAAATTCCAGCACCATCATATAATTTACATTTCTCAAAATAAACTAGATGCCATTAATCCTATTACAGTCAACAAACTTGGGTATTCAGGTTATAGGATTTATCTAAGACTCCAAGTAAAAACTGCCTGAACCTAAAGTATGTTTTCTTCACTACGCCACACCTCCTACCTAAGTGAGTAACATCAAGAGTATTCTGAGCTGGGCATAGTGGCTCATGCCTGTAACCCCAACACTTTAGGAGGCCAAGGTGGGCAGATCATCTCAGGTCAGGAGTTCAAGATCAGCCTGACCAACATGGGAAAAAAAAAATCCAAAAATTAGCCGGGCATAGTGACACACACCTGTAATCCCAACTACTCTGGGAGGCTGAGCTTGTAGTGAGCCAAAAATGCACCACTGCATTCCAGTCTGGGCAACAGAGTGAGACTCTGTCTCAACAAATAAATAAACAAACAAACTGCTTTGCACTTGTGTTCACAGGATTAGAGATCTTTAAGAGACTATCTGAAAATCAAAGTAATAAGGAAGTTAAAGATACAGATGAGAGAGAAGAATTAAAGCTGCTGACAGAGTCTAGGCAGGAGGAAGGGAAATGAAACCATGAAGAACATTGAAATGTCAGAATATCTTGATATAAAAAAGCATATATATTAGAAATAAAGAGAAATAGAAATAAAAAAGTAAGGAAATGAAACAGCTGCAAAGAAAGACTAGCTATTGTTTAAGAGTATAAGACTGGGTTGGGAGCAGTGGTTAATGCCTGTAATCCCAGCACTTTGGGAGGTCAAGGCAGGCGGACGATCACCTGAACCTGGACTGCAAGTTGAGATCAGCCTGGGCAATATGGTGAAACCCGTCTCTATTTTTAAAGAAATAAAAAAATTAGCCAGGAGTGATACTGCACATCTGTAGTCCCAGCCACTCCGGAGGCTGAGAGGTGGAGTGCTTGAGCAAGGGGGTTGAGCTGTGACCATGCCACTGTACTCCTGCCTGGACAACAGAGGAAGACTGTCTTTTTTTCAGATGAAGTCTCACTCAGTCACCCAGGCTGCAGTGCAATAGCACAATCTCATCTCACTACAACCTCTGCCTCCCAGGTTCAAGTGATTCTACTGCCTCAGCCTCCCAAGTAGCTGGGATTACAGTTGTGTGCCATCACGACCAGCTAGGTTTTTTTGTATTTAGTAGAGATGGGGTTTCACCATGTTGGTCAGGCTGGTCTTGAACTCCTGACCTCAGATGACCCACCTGCCTCGGCTTCCCAAAGTGCTGGGATTATAGGCATGAACCACCATGCCCAGCAGACTCTGTCTTAAAAAGAAAGGACTGGACACCTGTAGTCCCAGATACCTGGGAGGGCTAAGGTAGGAAGATTGCTTAAGCCTGGGAGGTTGAAGCTACAGTTAGCCATGACTGCACCACTGAGCTCCAGCCTGGATGACAGAGTGAGATGCTGTCTTTAAAAAACAAACAAACCAAAAAACAACATCAAAAAATCACAATGAGGAGTCATCAATGGCAAGAGTCCTGGCTTCTCTCAGTCTTGATTTGACTAGTCACAGAAAATCTGCTCCAAATCTTGGCTGCCCTAGGATAATTCCTCAGGTATTTATCACTAACAGAGTGGCTTGGCAATAGTTTCCAGTTAGTTATAGCAGTACTCCTACCATGCTCTAAGCAGGTCATTTCCCCATTTTCTTTCCTTGTATTTCCAAGATATAAACATGAAGCAGCTAACCCAAAGAAAGCACTCAGCAATAGTTTGTAAAACTCAATTGCAAAATAAGATACATTTTAAAAGAACATACCTTGATATGTCTTCCCATCTATTTCAACTTCATAGGACTCCATAACTTCTTGGATGGCCTCACCAACATCACATAGACGAACATCAATTCCAGCACACTAAAAAAAGAATAATGCATGCTTGATTATTCAAGTGAAAAATTTTCATAGCAACTTTTTTTTTATAACATAAAAATAAGGGAGAATCAGAAAAACTGCTTTGTGCATTATAACTTCCTGTTTAAAATACTTTGCAGAGGATTAAGGGAGGATGGTGAAGTACTAAGCACCAGGAATCTGTCTCCCTACATAGACAACAACTGCACTGACAAAATCTGTCTGATGTAACTACTTGGGAACTCTGGAGTCTACTGAAGCCTTGCAATTTCCAGGGGAATAATGGGATGGTCAAATGTGTTTAATTTCCATCCATTTTAGCTCTCAGCACAGTAGCAGTGCCACTACCCACCCTTCCATAAGCTCATGGTTGGCTTGTGTTCCTGGAACAACATGTACACAGCTTGGGGGTATCTGGGTAGGCAAAACAGACTTTGTCCTAAATGCTAGCGATCCCTGGTTGCTGCTCCTGGTCACAAGGTGCAGATATAGAAGTGGCCACTGTTGTTGCATCTGCCCTCGTAGTTGCAAACCTCAGTCCCTACCCCTCTGGCCGAAGTGACTTATAGGGTATTTCCAAGTGGTGAGCACTCTTTCCCCTCCACTCCCTCACACTTGGCCTGGCCTCCAGCCCACACTCATTTTTCTTTTTCTCTCCCTTTGGGGGTCAGATATTAAAGACCAGGTCATTCAAAAACAACTGCATGTACAAGAAAATTTTAAAGTGAGTACATACGCCCAGGGAAAGACCTGAGAAAACCTAAAGTGTACACCTCAGGTGGATCCTTGGCAGAGACTGCCGACAAGAATCAAAAACAAAACAAAACAAAACAAAAAAATCTAAAGTAATTGCTGGGGAAGGGGGAATATCTGATTTCCAGAATTACCATATTACATTCAAACATGCAGTGTTCAACAAAAAGAAGGCCTACAAGGAAATAAGAACACCCATTCAAAGGAAAATAATAAATCGACAGAAACTATCCCTGAAAAAAAAAACCCTGATGGCAGATCTACTACTAGACAAACACTTCAAAACAATTCTTCTAAAGATGCTTAAGAAATTAAAGGAAAACAATGAAAGAGTAAAAAAAAAAAAAAAAATATATGAACAAAATGAAAATATCAACAAAGAAATAGAAAACCTAAAACAAAAAAAAAATTTCTGTAGTTGAAAAGTACAATAACTAAAATGAAAAATTCACAAGAAGAATTCAAAAGTATTTGAGAAGGCAAAAAAACCCAGCAAACTTGAAGGTAAGCACAAGGGAAATTATCAAGTCTAAGATTAAAAAAAAAGATTAAAGTGAACAGAACCTCAGGGACCTGTATATCAAAAGTAGACCTATATATGCATTACGGAAACTTTCAGAAGGAGAAGGGAAGCAGAATATTTGAAAAAATAATGGCTGAAAACTCCCCAAATTTGATGAAATACAAGAATATGTATATAAACATATAAGAAGTTCAAAGAACTCCAAAAAAGATGAACTCAAAAAAAATTCTCCAGACAAAACTCCCTTAAAGTTGGCATTAAACAAGGATGCCCTCTCTTACCACTCCTATTCAATATGGTATTGGAAGTTCTAGTCAGAGCAATCAGGCAGGAAACAGAAATAAAGGGTATTCAATTAGGAAAGGAGGAAGTCAAATGTCTCTATTTGCAGACGACATGATTGTATATTTAGAAGACCCCACTGTCTCAGCCCAAAATCTCCTTAAACTGATAAGCAACTTCGCCAAAGTCTCAAGATACAAAATCAATGTGCAGAAATCACAAGCATTCCTATACACCAATAATAGACTAAAAGAGAGCCAAATCAAGAGCAAACTACCATTCACAATTGCTACAAAGAGAATAAAATACCTAGGAATACAACTAACAAAGGATGTAAAGGACCTCTTCAAGGACAACTACAAACCATTGCTCGAGGAAATAAGAGAGGACACCAACAGATGGAAAAACATTCCATGCTCATGGTTAGGAAGAATCAATATCGTGAAAATGGCCATACTGCCCAAAGTAATTTATAGATTCAATGCTATCTCCATCAAGCTACCAATGACCTTCTTCACAGAACTGGAAAAAACCACCTTAAACTTCATATGGAACCAAAGAGGGCCCGCATAGCCAAGACAATCCTAAGCAAAAAGAACAAAGCTGGAGGCATCAAGCTACCTGACTTCAAACTATACTACAAGTCTACAGGAATCAAAAGAGCATGGTACTGGTACCAAAACAGAGATATAAACCAATGGAACAGAACAGAGGCCTCAGAAGTAATGCCACATATCTACAACCATCTGATCTTTTACAAACCTGACAAAAACAAGAAATGGGGAAAGGATTCCCTGTTTAATAAATGGTGTTGGGAAAACTGGCTAGCCATGTGCAGAAAGCTGAAACTGGACCCCTTCCTTATATCTTACACTAAAATTAACTCTAGATACATTAAAGACTTAAACATAAGACCTAACATCATAAAAACCCTAGAAGAAAACCTAGGCAAAACCATTCAGGACATAGTCATAGGCAAGGACTTCATGACCAAAACACCAAATGCATTGGCAACAAAAGCCAAAATAGATAAATGGGATCTAATTAAACTCCACAGCTTCTGCACAGAAAAAGAAAGAATCATTAGAGTAAACCAGCAACCAACAGATTGGGAAAAAAAATTTACAATCTACCTATCTGACAAAGGGCTAATATCCAGAATCTACAGAACAAAAACAGATTTACAAGAAACAAACAAACAAACCCATTCAAAAGTGGGCAAAGGATATGAACAGACACTTTTCAAAAGAAGACATATATGAGGCCAACAAACATATGAAAAAATGCTCACCACCACTGGTCATTAGTGAAATGCAAATCAAAACCACACTGAGATACCACCTCACGCCAGTCAGAATGACGCTCATTAAAAAATCTGGAGACAACAGATGCTGCAGAGGATGTGAAAAAATAGGAAGGAACACTTTTACACTGTTGGTGGGAGTGTAAATTAGTTCAACCATGTGGAAGACAGTGTGGCGATTCCTCAAGGATCTAGAAATAGAAATTCCATTTGACCTAGCAATTTTCATTACTGGGTATATACCCAAAGAACTATAAATCATTCTACTATAAAGACACATGCACACGAATGTTCATTGCAGCCCTGTGTATAATAGCAAAGACCCAAATGCCCATCGATGATAGACTGGACAACAAAAATGTGGCACATATACATCAAGGAATACTATGTAGCCATAAAAAACAATGAGTTCGAGTCCTTTGTAGGGACATGGATGAATCTGGAAACTATCATCTTGGCTAACTGACACAAGAACAGAAAATCAAACACTGCATGTTCTCACTCATAGGCAGGTGTTGAAGAATGAGAACACATGGACACAGGGAGGGGAGCATCACACACTGGGGTCTGTTGGGGTGGCTAGGAGAGAAACAGCAGAGGGTGGGAAGGTTGGGGAGGAATAACATGGGGAGAAATGCCAGATATAGGTGACGGGGATGGAGGCGGCAAACCACCTTGCCATGTATGTACCTATGCAACAATCATGTATGATCTACACATGTACCCCAGAACCTAAAGTAGAAAAAAAAACTTTCTAAAGGACAAAGAGGAAAACATGAAAGCAACAAGAAAGAAGTGATTCACTATATACAAGGAATGCTCAATTAGACTTAAGCACCTTTCCCACTTGAAACTTCAGAGGCTAGAAGGCAACAGTGCAACATATTTAAAGTGCTAACTAAAAGAAAGTTGTCACCCATGAATCTTATCTGGGAAAACTGTCCTTCAAAAGTGAGAAAGAAATCAGGCTGGGTGTGGTGGCTCATGTCTGTGATCCCAGCACATTGGAAGGCCGAGGTGGGAATCACTTGAACCCAGGAATTCAAGACCAGCCTGGCCAACAAAGTGAGACCCCCATCTCTTCAAAAAAGTTTTAAAAATTCGCAAAGCATTGTGGCACATGCCTATAGTTTCAGCTACTTGGGGAACAGAGGTGGGAGGATGTCAAGGTGGCTCATGCCTGTAATCCCATCACTTTGGGAGGCCGAAGCGGGTGAATCATGAGGTCAGGAGTTCAAGACCATCCTGGCTAACACGGTGAAACCCTGTCTCTACTAAAAATACAAAAATTAGCCGGGTGTGGTGGCATGTGCCTGTAATCCCAGCTACTCGAGAGGTTGAGGCAGGAGAATCACTTCAACCCGGGAGGTGGAGGTTGCAATGAGCCAAGATCACTCCATTACACTCCAGCCTGGGTGATAGACCAAGACTCGGTCTCCAAAAAAAGGAAATGCTCTGCAAAGAATACTATATAGTAACTTGAAGCCACATGAATTTTTTTTTAAAAGTAAATAAATGGGCAGTGGAAACAACTAGTACTATTATAACAATGGTCTGCAAACACTATTTGTTTTTCACATGACTTACTTTTATTCTAAGAGCTAGTATTATGTATAACTTTGGTTTCTAACTCCATATTCTATTTTGTACATAATTCAAGAGACTTATGTATTTAAAAGAATTGTTAGGCCAGGCATAGTGGCTCATGCCTGTAATCTCAACGCCAAGGTGGCAGGATGGTTTGTGACCAGGAGTTCCAGATCACCCTGGGCAAGATAGTAAGACTCCGTATCTATAAAAAAATTTTAAATTTTATTTTACTTTAAAAATTAGCTGGATGTAGTGGTATATGCCTGTGGTCCTGGCTACTTGGAAGCTAAGGCAGGAGGACTGCTTGAGCCCAGGAGGTCAAGGCTGCAGAGAACCGTGTTCATATCACTGTACTCCAGCCTGGGTAACAAATGAGACCCTATCTCAAAAAAAAAAAAAAAAGAAAAAAAAAACCCGAAACCTAACAAAGGAAAACCTTGAACCTGATGGCTTTCAGTGGTTAACTCTACCAAACATTTAAAGAACTAATACCAATCCTCAAACTTTTCTAAAAACCTGAAGAGAATACTTTCTAAGTGTTTATATATGAAACCAGCACTACTCTGATATCAAAGTCAGACAAAGACACCATAAGAAAACTACAATATTCTTATGAACAATGATGCAAAATCCTTCACAAAATATTAGCAAGCCTGGCCGGCATGGTGGCTCACCTATAATCCTAGTGCTCTGAGAGGCCAAGGTAGGTGGATCACGAGGAGATTGAGCCCACCCCAGCTAATAGGGTTAAACTGTTTTTACTAAAATCACAAAAAAATTAGCTGGGTGTGGCGGCCCATTCCTGTAATCCCAGCTACTTGGGAGACTGAGGCAGGAGAATCACTTGAACCCGGGAGGCAGAGGATGCAGTGAGCTGAGATTGCACCACTGCACTCCAGCCTGGGTGACAGAGCAAGACTCTTGTTTCAAAAAAAAAAAAAAGCATATCAAATTCAATTACACATTAAAAGAAATACACACCACGACTTAGTGGGATTTATTCATGAAATTCACAGATGGTTCAACATATGAAAAACAGATTAACAGAATGAAGAAAAATAACCACATGACCATCTGAATAGATGCAAAAAAAGCATCTGACAAAATTCAACATCCTTTCATGATGAAAAGAATCAACAAACTAAGAACAGAAGTAAAACACCTCAATATAATACTAAAAGCCATCTATGAAAAACCTATAGCTAACATCATACTCAATGATGAAAGATTGAAAGCTTTCCTCTAAGATCACAAACAAAGCAAGGAAGACTACCCACTTCTGCCGGTTTTACTCAACATAGGTCAGAACAATCAGGCAAGAAAAAAGCAAAAAGGCATCTAAATTGGGAAGGAAGTAAAACCATCTTTGTTCACAGACTACATGATCTTACCTGTGGAAAACCCTAAAGATTCCACACAAAAGTGTCAGAATAAATGAATTCAACCAAGAACAGGATACAAAATCAAATGTAAAAATCAGTTGCATTTCTACATACTAACAATGGGCATTCTGCAAAGGAAATTACAAAAATAATTCCATTAACAATAGCTCAAAAAAAAAAAATTAGGAATTAACCAAGAAAGTGAAAGGCGTACAATGAAAACTACAAAACGTTGTTGAACTAAATTAAAGACATAAATGGTAACACATCCAATATGGTCTGTGTCTTCGTCCAAATCTCATCTCAAATTGTAATCGCCATGTGTCAAGGGAGGGAGATGACAGGATCATGAGGATGGTTCCCCCATGTTGGTCTCATAATAGAAGTTCTTACAAGCCCTGATAGTTTTATAAGCAACTGACGTTTCCTCTCTTGCAGTTCTCTCTCCTGCTGCCATGTGAAGAAGGTCCTTGTTTCCTCTTTGCCTTTCACCTCGATTCTGTTTCCTAAGGCCTCCCCAGCCATGTGGAACTGTAAATAACTACACTTCTTTCCTTCATGAATTACTCAGTCTCAGGTATTTCTTTATAGCAGTATGAAAATGGACTAATACAACATCTCATGTCTATGGATTAGAAGACTTATTGTTAAAATACCAATACCATCTGAAGCCATTTACACATTCAACACAATCCCTATCAAAATCCATTTGGTGGTTTTTGCAAAAAAAAAAAATCCTAAATTTATATGGAATCCCAAGACATCCTAGATAGCCAAACAATTTTGAAAAAGAACAAAGATGGAGAATTTACACTTTTCAATTTCAAAACTTACTATATAGCTATAGTAATCAAAACAGTATGGACATCAGGCACAGTGGTTAATGCCTATAATCCCAGCACTCTGGGAGGCTGAGGCGGGAGGACTGCTTGAGATCAGGAGTTCAAGGCCAACCTGGGCAACACAGTGAGACTTGTTTTTATAAAAAATAAAATTGCTGGGTATGGTGGCACGAGCCTGTAGTCCCAACTACTCAGGAGGATGAGGTAGGAGAATTGCTTAGGCCCAGGAGGTACAAGCTGCAGTGAGTCAAGATCATGCCACTGTGATCCAGCCTGGATAACAGAGCAAGACCCTGTCTAAAAACCAAAACCAAACCAAACCAAAAAAAAAAAACAAAACCCAGTGTGGTACTAGCATAAAGACAGACATGTAAACCCATAAAACAAAATGAAGAGCTCAGAAATAAACCCTCATTTACAAAGACAAATGATTCCTTTTTTTTTTTTTGGACAGGGTCTTGCTTTGTCACCCAGGATGGAATACAGTGGCGTAATCTTGGCTCACTGTAACCTCAATCACCCTGGGCTCACATGATCCTCCTACCAGAGCCTCCTGAGTAGCTGGGAACACAAGGGTGCACCATTACACCTGGCTAATTCGTTTAAATTTTTGTAGAGATGGGGTCTTGCTATCTTGCGCAGGCTGGTCTTTAACTCCGGAGCTAGTGATTCTCCTACCTAGGCCTCCAAAAGTGCTGAGATTACATGCATGAGCCACTGTGCCTGGCCCAGATGAGCTTTAACAAGGGTGTCAAGACCATTCAGTAGCAAAAGAACAGTCTTAACAAATGGTGCTGGGAAAACTGGACAAGTGCACACAAAACATATGGACCTTCACTTAACACCATATAAAAAATTAACTCAAAATGGAGCAAAGACCTAAGTTTAAGACCTGAAACTATAAATACCTTAAAAGGAAACAGCATAAAAGTTTTGACATTAGATTTAGCAATGATTTATTGGATATGACACCAAAGGCACAGGCAACAAAAGGAAAAATAGACAAACTGGATGTTATAAAAATTAAAACATTTTATCCTTCAAAACACAGTATCTGGAGTAAAAAGGCAACCCACAAAATGACAAAAAAAATTTTTCAAATAATATATCTGATACAGGATTAATATCCAGAATCTATACAGAATTCCTAAAACTCAACAACAAATGACTCAATTCAAAAATAGGCAACGAGCTGGGTACAGTGGCTCATGCCTGTAATCCCAGCACTGTGGGAGGCCGAGGTGAGGGGATGGCTTGAGCCCAGGAATTCAAGACCTACCTGGGTAACATAGCAAGACCCCCAATCTCTACTTTTTTTTTAATTAAAAAAAAAAAATGAAAATGGGCAAAAAAACTTGAATGGACATTTCTCCAAAGATATAAAACACTACCCAGAAAATAGCATTAGTGAAGAAATGGAAAAATTAGAACCCTTCCTTTTGTACTGTAAAATAAGTACTATACTTTTGAATGTAAAATGGTAGAGCCATCGTGGAAAGCAGTATAGAAGATACTCAAAAAGTTTTTTAAAAATGTAATTACCAGCTGATTCAACAAATCCACTTCTGAATATACCCAAAAGAACTGAAAATAGATCTTGAAGAGATATTTGTACACCCATATTCATAGCAGCAGTATTCACAATAGCTAACTCACGGGAGCAATCCAAGTGTCCATCAATGGATGAATGGATAAGCAAAAATGTGGTATATAAAAATGTGTTGTAGCGTAAGTCAGAATTTACTTCCTTTATTCTGACATATGCTACAACATAGGTGAACCTTGAGTACACTGTGCTAAGTGAAATAACCAGTCACAAAATCACAAATACTACATATTTAAAATCATATACAGTAGAATGGTGGTTACCAGGGTAGGGGTAGAAGAGGAAATTGGGAGTTATTGTTTAATGAGTACTGAGTTTTCAGTTTTACAACATAAAAAGAGTAAACAGAGATGAATGATAATGATGGTTGCACAATATTTTAAGTTTACTTAATACCAATGAACAACATACTGAAAAATGGCTGGGTGTGGGTGGCTCAAACCTATAATCTCAGCACTTTGAGAGGTTGAAGCAGGCAGATCACAAGGTCAGGAGTTCAAGACCAGCCTGGCCAATATGGTGAAATCCCGTCTCTACTACAAATACAAAAATTAGTCAGACATGGCGGCAGGCAGTTGCAGTCCCAGCTACTCAGGAGGCTGAGGTAGGAGAATTGCTTGAACCCAGGAGGCGGAGGTTGCCGTGAGCCAAGACTATACCACTGCGCTCCAGCCTGGGCAAAGACAGACTCCATCTCAAAAAAAAAAAGTTCACATGGTAAATTTTATGTAATGTCTATTTTAATTGTACCCCCCTCCAAAAAATAAAATTACATGGAGAAAAGCTGGGCTGTACCAGGGCTTGGTGGAAAAAGAGGAATGAATAAGTCTGAATCAGGTGAGCACAGATGATTTTGGTGGGAGTGAAAATACTCTATATGATACTATAATGGTAGATGCATGTCATTATATATTTCAAACCCCTTAGAATGCATAATACTGAGAATGAACCCTAATGTAAACTACAAACTTTGAACAACTGTGATGTGGTCAATATTGGTCCAAATGATTTTAACAAATATACCCATGTGGTAGGGATGTTGACAATAGAAGAAGTTGGGGAGGGGAGAGTATATGGGAAATTTCTGCACTTTCTGTTCAATTTTGCTGCGAACTTAAAATTGTTCTAAAAAAATCCACACACACACACAAAAATAATCATTGCCGACTGACAGGCAAATATAGATCCAAATTCTGTTGTAATAAATTTTAACAGGGGAAAAACAAAACAAAACACCTTTGGCACACTATAATACAATTACTCGCTTAAAATGATAGAGCAATGGATCAGTTTTATTCATCTTAATTACTCAAAGACTTTAAACAGGCCTTAAAAGTACTTAAATGCTGTGTTTAAAAGACCTTAAAGTGCTCAAAATACGTGAATGAAATGGTGCTTAGAGATCACATACCTTTATTCCAGTGTTAGTAGCATCTTTTACAGCTTTTAATAATGCATCATATTTGGGATTAAAAGTGACGGTAAAAGCACAATCAATAATCCTACCTGAAAGAGAAAATACCTCTTTTAATTTTAGTTATCAGCTAGTCAATTTATCTACTTTATAGCATTTATTCTATTGATCTTGCAAGTTTAACAGAAAAACAGAATGAAGGCTCAAATAAAGGCTGTATTCCAAATACCCAGAGATTATTCATAATCAAAGAGACAAAAAGTAGAAATATACAAATAATTCAGAATAAAAAGGAATAACTACAGAGTTAGTATATATTACTCCAAGACAGCATCCATTCAGTGCTCACCCTGGCAGTTATACAAACATATAAACAGAAACAAAATGAATGCAAGAAAAGACTAAGGAAATGAGGAATAGCAACACAGGGCAGAGAAAGTATACAGGGCTCTGAACATAGTACTTTCCAATGTAGTGAAACCTTAGCTAAGTATTTCATCTAAGCTTGCTTTCTCGCTTGTAAGTGAGGTAACGAGGTGCTTACCTGATCGGGTTTTGGAGAAATTTGGAAAGTAAACATGTATATAAAGGCTGATAAACTTAAATATACCATATAAATGTTATTATTTGAATAAAAGAGGTATGAAACAATGACCTGAATGAAGAAAGGGAAGATGATGTCTTTCACGCCTTGATACAAAGGGTAATAAACCTCAACTACCCAACATTTCATTCCACTTTAGTAGTATGCTTTGAAGTAAATCTCACAACTGCTTCTCTCTCCTTATAACTACACTACGTTTTTCTTTAAAATCTGCCTCAACACACCTTTACCAATGAAGTGAGGAAGCAAGAACAAAATTCGGGAGTTCAGTATTTATTTATCACTCCATTTAACAGAAACAAAAACTAGAGTTTTCAGGAGGAGGCTGGGGTAGTTATTTTCTGTAAGAATTTACCACTTATATGTGTTCCAAAGTCTATTTTACAGATGTCATCATACTGTAATACTGTTGTATCACCAGCATTGGGAGTATAATGGGCAGCACAATTATTGAGAGAACATCCAGTAGGAAATGCCAGGCCTGCATTTAATCCATTCTCTTTTATTAGCTTGCGTGAACAGTCTTCCAACTTTTCACTAAAACAAACAAAAAAAAAGGGAATTTGTTTAATTTTGTATTCTTACTCTTGTATATTAATACCATATAGCTCATCACATCCCAAAAGTTAATGAAAAATCTTAAATACTTTCTGGGAATGATCTGAGCACTTTCTGAATATAAATAAATAGTTCTCTGATGCTATGAAAACAGTTCATCTTTAGAAGACAAGAAATTTGATTCCACCAGAAACTCAGAAAAAACACAATCCACTTTTAACTAAATTTACTAGAAAATAAGAGTCTAATTTAGACCAATTTAAATGCTGACCTTATTTGTTCATGTTGAATATTTTTTAAATTGTAGGAATCAGAGAATTACATGTTACACTAATCATTTCTCAAAAGGAAAAACTAGAGAAATAATTACTTTGTCTTACTGCATTATCATCATGTTCTGTATTTAAGCAACTGCTCCAGTAATTTTGTATTTCTTAGTATGAATTATTAGATAGCAAAATAAAAGATTTCCGGATGGAAAATAAGAATCAGTAATGACTACATGTGCACAAAACAGAGTGGCTGGAGTGCCAGTGGGTACTCCTCTCCATGGTTTTCTCATAGTGGCACTAAAATAATGTAGAAGACATTTCTATAACCTTTACTTAAAGATTTAGCAAAGTGGTAAGGAAAGCCAAACATTACAATTGGTGAGTTAGTACTTATAAAATTTTTTTTAAATCATGTTCTTACAAAAAAGTATTCCTTTTACCAGATTTCTATCATTGTCATCCCAGGCTTGATCCAGCTCATTACGTATTTTCTAACTTGTCGATGTGCTTCTGCAGCTTCTCGAAAATCATTCCAAATCTCTTCACTAGCCTGATCTAATGCTTTCTTTTCTTCACTTGTAGTTCTCCAAGCAGCTGTTCGCCTTTAGAGTGGGTATAGCGTACTATTAGTCATTAAGACAGCGGAACAAGCATAAAAGCTGAGGGAGATAAAACTATACTAAGTAATGAGACAGTTCAAATAAAACTACATTACATACTCAGTTTATGTCAACAAAGTTTCTGAAATACAAAAAGTCAAACACTTGCAACCAACCCAAATAAATGAAGTTAAAACCTTTTTAAGACTCATAAGGGACGAAAAATATCCTGTGATATTTCATTCATAGTCAGAGGAACTAATACCCTGACAACACAAAAAGATAACAAAAGAGTCAGAACAGTCTGAAAAGAGTCCTAGAATCAGAGTAGGTAGGAAAAAGTCATCCTTCCACTTGAGGTCATAAATGCTTTAGACTTCAAAGGAGCTGTGCCAACAGGATAAATACTAATCCAAGAAACTGACCTGAAAATCTGCATATACTTCCTCAAAACACATATTATATGCTTCTGTAGGGTTTTTCTAATTGTTTTTATATATAAGAGGTGTTCTTCCTTGAGAGACATGGCTCACATTTTAAAACTGCCAGTGCTAACAAATTTCTTTTTGTTTTAAAAGATAGGGTCTCAGCTGGGGGCAGTGGCTCAGGCCTGTAATCCCAGTACTTTGGGAGGCTGAGGCAAGTGGATCACCTGAGGTCAGGAGTTTGAGACCAGCCTGGCCAACATGGTGAAACCCCATCTCTAATAAAAATACAAATATTAGCCGGGCATGGTGGCAAGCACCTGTAGTCCCAGCTACTCTGGAGGCTGAGGCAGGAGAATCGCTGGAACCTGGGGGGTGGAGGCTGCAGTGAGCTGACATCGCATCACTTCACTCCAGCCTGGGCCTAAGACTGAAACTCTGTCTTGGGGCGGGGGAGAGAAGAGACAAAGAGACAGGGTCTCACTCTGTCACCCAGGCAGATGCAGTGATGGGATCATACCTCACTGCATCCTCAAACTCCTAGGTTCTTTCTGCCTCAGCTTCTCAAGCAGCTGGGAATAAACAGGTGCATACCACCACACTTAGCTAACTTAAAAAAAAATTTTTTTTTTCAAGAGATGAGGTCTTGCTATATTGTCCAGGCTAATCTTGAACTCCTGGCCTTAAGTGATACTCCTGCCTCAGCCTCCCAAGTGGCTGAGAGTATAGGCATTAGCCACCCCACCTGACAGATTTTTGTTATTTTTTTTTTTTTTGAGATGGAATCTCGCTCTGTCATCCAGGATGGAGTGCAGTGGCACAATCCTGGCATTCTGCAACCTCTGCCTCCTGGGTTCAAGCGATTCTCCTGTCTCAGCCTCCTGAGTAGCTGAGATTACAGGCGTGCTAGTGCACGCCTGGTTAATTTTTGTATTTTTAGTAGATACAGGGTTTCACCATGCTGGCCAAGCTGATCTTGAACTCCTGACCTCGGGGATCCACCTGCCTTGGCCTCTCAAAGTGTTGGGATTATAGGCATGAGCCACTGAGAATTTTTTATTCAGTATCTAGGAATGAGATCCATGACTCCCTGTAAGTAGGAAAAACATTAACTGCTTTAACATGATTTTTTTTTAATCTGTTACAATTTTCTCACATTCTTAAATACTGAATACACAGTTTGCAACATAGTGATCACTGAGTATAAATTACACAAGTATAAAAGTGATACCTTCCTGGAATTACTCCTATTTGCCTCCCCTGCTGTCTGTTTTGTAAATAAAATGTTATTGCAACAAGTGCCCGCTCATTTATGTATTGTCTATAGCTGTTTTTTCTCTTTTTTTTTGTTAAAAAAAAAAAAGAAGGGGAATGCGAGGGCAGCCACCAGGCCAGACCTGTTCTACAGCTATTTTCATGCTACAATGGCAAAGCTAAGTAACACTCAAGGCCTAAATTATTTACTATATGCCCTTTGAAGAAAAAGTTCATTCAACTCTGCCCTAAACTAAAGACCCTGGCCAGGGTGGGAGGATCACTTGAGGCTCATAGTTCAAGACTAAATCTGGGCAACACAGGAAGACTCTTTCTCTACCAAAAAAAAAAAAAAAAAATTAGCTGGGCATGGCCAGGCATAGTGGCTCATGCCTGTAATCCTAGCTACTTTGGGAGGCCAAGGAGGGGCAGATCATGAGGTCAAGAGTTCAAGACCAGCCTGGCCAAGATGGTGAAACCCCATCTCTACTAAAAATACAAAAATTAGCTGGGCATGGTGGTACGTGCTTGTAGTCATAGCTACTTGGTAAGCTGAGGTAGGAGGATCACTTAAACCTGGGAGGCGGAGGTTGCAGTGAGCCAAGATCATGCCACTGCACTCCAGCCTGGGCAACAGAGTGAGACTCTGTCTCAAAAAAATAAATAAATAAAATTAAAAATAAAAATAAATAATACAGTAAAAAGAAATGGGATTAAAGAACTCCTTTGCTCAAAGTCTTGAATTCAAATTGAAAGTTATTAAAAACATGAGAAACTTAATGTCAGGGTCTATTAATTCCAGACCCCCTAAAAACAAAGAATATTGTTTTCTCACATTTGATCTTATTTTGCTCAGTCAGTTAAACAAAAGTATAGAAATTAAAGCCAGGCAGAGTGGCTTATTCCAATAATCCCAACAGTTAGGGAGGCCAAAGTGGGAGAATTGCGTGAGGCCAACAGTTCGAGACAATCCAGGGTGACACAGTGAAGCCCTGTCTCTACCAAAAATAAATAAATATATGTATGTATATGTGTATATGTATATGTATATACATGATACTCATACTCCAGGTGCAGTGGCTCATGCCTATAATCCCAGCCATTTGGAAGGCTGAGGCAGGAGGACTGTTTGAGCCCAGAAGTTCAAGATCAGCCTACGTAACATAGAAAGACTCCATCTCTATAAAAAGAAAAAAAAACTTTGGCCAGGCAAGTTGGCACAAGCCTGTAGTCCCACCTATTCAGGAGATGGGTGGGAGAACCCAGAGATCAAGGCTAAACTGAGTTATGATCTCTCCATTGCATTCCAGTCTGGGTGACAGAAAATTAGCCAGGTGTGACAGTACACACCTGTAGTCCCAGCTACCTGGGAGGCTGAGGCATAAGAACTGCTTGAGCCTGTAAGGCAGAGGTTGTAGTGAGCCCAGATTGCACCACTGCACTCCAGTCTGGGCAACAGAATGAGACCCGTCTCAAAAAAAAAAAACCAGTAATAATTAAAATGTATGCATATATGACATAAAGTCCTTCCTCTAAAAACTGGTACTTAACGGGTAAGAAATAAAGCACATATTAAGTCTGCCTATAATATGGAACTATAGTTGATTCCCAGTTGATAGAGAAAACTCTTGTTACAGAATAGTATCACCTAATAAATGTAGAAGAAATAAAAGAATTAGAAATCTACCATTTTGCAGTTTCCAATGAAATAACCCATAAAAGCAAGGATCATCAGTGAAAAGTTAAGAAAAAGATATTCCTTTCTTCTCAAGTTTGCATAAACTAAATAAACAGAAAGGAAGAAAAGAAAGACAGACAGATAGATGTTCCAAATGATACCAAAGGAGCCCCACAGATTACTTGGAAACTGCAAAAAGAAGAAAGTACCTTTAAAGGAAAAAATTTTTTAAAAGTTGGCTGTCACATTAATCAAGAGGTCAAACATGATAAGACAGTAGGATAGCCTGATGTTACATCTAACATAACAGAATATGGTAAAATATGAAGGTCACAATCACTTATTTTATATCTCTCTCAAAAATGTTTAATCTAAATCTAATCTAAGTCCATTAATACCTAATTCCAGTTTACAGAAAACACAGACGTAGAGAAAAAACTTTAACACCCCACAAAGGAACAATCGGAGAAATTCCAGAACATGAGACTTTCTACAACTGCCTGGTTTCCTCAAAGAGATGGGACACTGAAGAGAAAGAGAAATAGGTGAGGACTCTAACCATATGCAATGGAAACCTCAAGTGGATCCTGGTTTTACAAAGCAAACAAATATTACTACAACTATTAAAAATTAGTTTCAAAGCTACTTGAAAGGATAAGGTGGGAGGATCACCTGAGCCCAGGAATTCTAAACCAGCCTGGGCAATACATCGACACCCCATCTTTAAAGAAAAAAAGGTTTCAAGCTCTGTGTTAGAAGGGTGTTCACAATAGTTATCTGGATATACTCAAAACAACTTCCCACAAATTAATAATTACAAGAGGAAAAAAATCCTATCAGTGCACTGGAGAAACTGGCTACTAATTTAAACAAACGATAAAAATTAAACACCACCAATAAGGAGCAAATTGACATTGTATGTCTCCAGATATAACACCCTGAAGAGGATACTGCATATATATTATCTAGTACCCCAGCCAAAAATGTACAGTCTGGCTCAGAAAAAAATACTATGCCAGGTGTGATGGCACACATCTGTAATCCCAACACTTTGGGAGGCCAATGCAGGAGGACTGCTCAAGTTCAGAAGTTCCAGGCTACAGTAGACTATGATCATGCCACTGTATTCCAGCCCAGCTAACAGAGTGAGACCTTATCTCAAAACAAAACGAAAAAAGAAAAAATAAAATTATATGTATACAGACTCACTGATTTAACATTTTTCACATTTGCCTTATATCTGTCTTCCAAGGAGAAAATGGAATGTTATTGGTATATGACAATATGCGTACTTGTTAAATTCCATTGAGACAGAGAAGAATAAAACAAATGTGGCAAAACAAAGGAAATCTAGGTGAAAGGTATGTGGAAATTCTTTGTACTATGCTTGTAGCTTTTCTGGAAGTATGAAATTATTTCAAAAGAAGTTTTTTAAAATACACTTAACCTAGAAAAGTTTCACAGGTGAGTTATTTGTGATAATTCATTGAATTTCCAATAAAAGTTTATTAATAAAATAAAGATATAAACTATACAAAATCTGTAAGAATACTGAATCTGATCTATTTGCAAACAGTCAAAACCAGTTATATGAATGTAAAAAGTATTGAGATTTATTAAAAAGCAAACACGGCCGGGTGCGGTGGCTTAAGCCTGTAATCCCAGCACTTTGGGAGGCCGAGGCGGGTGGATCACGAGGTCAACAGATCGAGACCATCCTGGTCAACATGGTGAAACCCCGTTTCTACTAAAAATTACAAAAAATTAGCTGGGCACGGTGGTGCATGCCTGTAACCCCAGCTACTCAGGAGGCTGAGGCAGAAGAATTGCCTGAACCCAGGAGGCGGAGGTTGCGGTGAGCCGAGATCGCGCCATTGCACTCCAGCCTGGGTAACAAGAGCGAAACTCCGTCTCAAAAAAAAAAAAAAAAAAGCAGAAAACACATCACACTATCTTATGCTTATTCTGTATTTCTCCCAGATAATATACAATACTGCAATATTTAGGAAAATTATTTTGAGAAGTATTATAAATTGTAATTAATATCTTCCCTCATTATTTCAAAAACAGAAGTTATTCTACTTAATTTCAATAGAAGCTGAGACTAAGGAAAATGAAGTTTTTTAGGTTTACAAAATCTCATTTTTTTCATGTATTAAATACCACTTCAAGTGTTCCACAATATTCACATTACTAAAAGTATTAACAATCTGTTAACTAGTATAAGAACTCAATGGCTTTCCTTCACTCTAGCAATAAGTATAAAGAAACAGAAATGAGATTAAAATAATTCATTCAGATCACTAACAAAAACCATGAAACACTTAAGAGTAAATTTAACTAAAAAGGGCTAGGACCTAACTGAAAAAAAAAAAAAAAAATTGAATACGTGAAAAAAAAAAAAAAGCACCAAAAACATCCCATGACATTGGATAAGACAAGGTGATAAAAATGTTAATTTTCAGAAACTAACACATAAATATAAACGCAATTCTGATAAGAATTTTAACAAGGACATTTGTGTCTGTATGTGTATGTGTGTGTGTAAGGCTACATGACTGAGGGTAGCTAAGAAAAGCGTTAAAAAGAATTGTTTGGGATATCAAATCAAAATAGTGTTAGCATAAGAACAAACACACAGATCAGTGGAGCAGAGTAAATAATACAGAAACTGACTCCATTACATACATTGGAATATAGCATGTGGCAAATATGGTCATTCAATTCAGTAGGAGGGATTAATTAATAAACAACAAACTAGCCAGGCACGGTGGCTCACGCCTATAATCCCAGCACTTGGGGAGGCCGAGGCAGATGGATCACTTGAGGTCAGGAGTTCCCAGACCAGTCTGACCAACATGGTAAAACCTCATCTCTACTAAAAATACAAAAATTAGCCGGGTATGATGGTACACGCCTGTAATCCCAGCAATTCAGGAGGCTGAGGCAGGAGAAACTCTTGAACCCGGGAGGCAGAGTTTCTGCAGTGAGTCAAGATGGTGCCATTGCACTCCAGCCAGGGAAACAAGAGCAAAATTCTATCTCGGAAAAAAAACGATGTAATAAAACACAAAATAGATATTCAAGAAAATCTGAGAGATTACTGAGAATTCAGAAATATTAAATATGGACACATAATGCATTTAAAATCTTAAGACACCGGGTGTGGTGGCCACACCTGTAATCCCAACACTTTGAGAAACTGAGGCGGGCAGATCACAAGGTCAGGAGATTGAGACTATACTGGCCAACATGGTGAAACCTCATCTCCACAAAAATTGGCTGGGCGTGGTGGCGTGTGCCTGTAATCCCAGCTACTCTGGAGACTGAGGCAGAAGAATCGCTCAAATCAGGGAGTCACAGGTTGCAGTGAGCCGAGATCACACCACTGCACTGCAGCCTGGCAAGAGAGCAAGACTCCATCTCAAAAAGAAAAAAAAATTTTTTTTAATTTTAAAAATTAAAAAAATAAAACAGGGAAGAGCAAAGGATATCATAAACAAAGCCTACAAACAAAAGTTGCCCAAAATTACTAGTAGTTTTAAGAATCAGAAATTATTAATCTATTCTTTGATTAATCAATCTCACACCTAAAAAATTATTTCAGAATATAACTACCAGTATATGAGAGAGAAAGAGAGAGAGAGAGAAATACACTATCTATCTAGCTACCTATTTACCTAAAGAGGTTTACTACAGAATGCTTTACAGTGGCAAAAATTATTGCAGACAAAGCAAATGGCCATCAGCTAGAGAATGGTGGAATAAAGTGTGGTACTCTCACACCATGGAATATTATGAAGCCATTCAAGATAATAATAGAAGTATTCTAATTGACTTGGAGGAACTTCCATTAGTTAGCACTGAATGCGAAAAGGAAGGCAGAGAACATATGCCTATGATTCCATTTCTGTAAAACAATGATCAAACATTCCCTTACATAAACAGACAGATGTATACATATATGAGCATAGAAAAAATATGGAAGGCTACCTGCTAGGTGGTTAACATGGGTCTGGAAGGAAGGAAAAGAAGAGGGAACAAGCAAAAAAAAAAAAAAAAAAAAAAAAAATTAAGAGATTATATTTAAAAATAAATGTGATCACATCATATGTACTATAAGAATTTATTAATGTAAAATTATCTGTATCTGCGACATTTTAAAAATAGGTGTTTTAAGATAGGGGCAATTGATGATTTCAAATTCAAAGAAAAGAAGCCCATGCCATAAAATGCCAGAGTTTTACAGACTTATCCCCTAAGAACATTCATAATTGGAAACGAGGGAGCAGGTGACAATGTTAATAGTATGTTCTTTTTTCTTTTTTATGTTTAAAGAAAAATAATGGTGTCTTTACAGGCCAACAAGTAAGAGCTACAGTAGAAGCTTTCTTAACCAATGACTGCAACCACTGTATTAAGCAAAACTCTTAACTCCCTCTGCAAAACATACTGATCACTGTCCATGGTATTATAAATATTGTGGCTGAGAGGTTCCTATTCTGAATAACTGCAACTAGCTTGCTTTATGTTCATTATGTATCTACTCTTCTAAGTGTTTTTCATACATCATTCTTCACAATCTTGCAGAGTGCCCATTTTATGGAAATGAAAGCACAGATGTGATAATTACTTGCCCAAGTCACAAAGCTAGTAAGTGTTAGAACTGGGATTCAAATGCAGATAGTTTGGTTCCAGCTTCCATGCTCTCAGTATGTCTACATAATGCCACTTCTGCTAACCATCTGAAATGTATCCTTACAGAACACCTTGAAGAATCAGGTGAATCTGTTCTCAAGACTGTTTAAGTCATCTGTACTTGTTATGGCAATTATGTGATTTAATAATGTTACATCAAAAAAACTTGCCATGAAAATTAACTATCCTGATAAATCTCAATAAGGTTAAGTCATCAAAAAATACTTCTGTCAAATTAAGTGTAGTTAAGAACTATCAAAAGGTTTCAGGGAAAAAAACTAAAGATATAGCAGGCATCAACCCTTACATCACTCAGAAACCCAAAATGGAACTGTAGATAATGCATTATGAATACATATGTTGGGGGGGGGCAGGCAAGTGCTAATATGTATCCAAATATGAAGAGAGGTGAAAACGAATTTGTTTATGTTAACCTTTATCTACAAGAATTTTTATTTTGTGATCCTCAGTTTAAGATAATTTTTAAATTAACCAACCTGTTATTGGTCCCAATCATTTTGGGTAAGAGGGCTTCTACTGCATCTTCTTCACAAGAAATTTACAAGCATTTATAAAGTAGTGGAGCAAAGCTCTGAGAAATGTCAAATCTGCTTTATTGCTGAGCTACAATTGCCAAAAGTTAAACTGGAAGTGATTTGATGATCCTTACCCATCTTGTGTGGGTGGGTATTCGCATTCTTGTCCTTTGGGAAATACACCATTAGGATACAGGTCACATATTGGAACTGAGGGAGGGTCTGTTTGAACTTTTGCTGTGAGATACAAATAAAGCATTAACTTCTATAGTTATAAATAAAATTAAGCAGTTATTAGAGTTTTCTCAGTTCCTAATGGTTGCTATATGTTCTGATTTTAAGTAACCTCCTCCTTGCTATCACAGTTAAAAACAGAAGACACTTCAACACGCTGGCGACCTCCTCACTGATTTATTGCTGCTTGGGAAAAGAAATTTTTAACTCCTCAGAATGCCACTACGTATTTAAACAGTATATGCCTTCACAAAAAGCACACTTCCAATTTTTTCATCTTCATTCACTATAGAGATGGAATAGCATAGAGACATTGGCTTTCACAAATACAAACCAAAGTAATAAGTCGTCCTATAGCAATAAAATAAAAATATAAACCTAATATATATTAATAAAATAAGCAAAACTACTATTTCAAGGGCATAATAGGCATAAAGTTAAGAGCACAAATAATCAATTCTGGTCTTCTGAAATCTTGATTTTTGTCAAAGTATTTTATTACCCCGACTTTATCTCATCTAAAAATCTGATAAAGATGCCTTTTATATTGTGTATAAATTACATGATAAGGGACTCAAAAAGTTCATTAGAGAAAAAACAGAATTTGTAATCAGAATATCAAAGTTAATATCTAGTCTTTACCACTTACTAGCTGTGACTTGAACAAATGACTAAATGGTACCAAGCCTCAGTTTCCTCATCTACAAAATGAACGATCAGATGAAATCTTGGATAATCTTTGAAATTATAATGTACTACATCCAAGTTATATAAAACTATGAATTATCTATAATAATCTGTACTATAGTTATCATTAACTATCATTTATGATTTTTCCACTGTATAGATGAGGAAAATGAAGACAGTGAACTGCCCATGACTGTATTATTTGGCTTGTTCCAGAAATGATTCAAGAAGTCTACCAGGATATAAAAAATAAACAAGTCAGACATTTGAAGTAAACTAGTAAAAACCAAAACAAGAACAACAACATAAAATAGTGCTTGAAATAAGGCCAACATAAACCACACATTTAGCTCTAAGCCCTTTAGTAGCCGACATTAAAAAAAAAAAAAAGTTATTTACACAGGTCACAATGTTTCTGAGATAAAGTAGACTGATACTCAGAAAAACACAATTATCCTTGATAGTAAGCAGAAAAAAAAGAAGTAGCTCTAGAGAATGCTCATAAAGAAATATAATAAACAGTACATTCAACAACATCCTCAGAGGAAGCACAACACAGGTTAATGGCATCATACTTAAACATCTGTCAGAAGAATTCTATCAAGGGCAAATATAAAACAGTCCTCTAACAACACTCCTCCCTGCTGGTCTGCCTTCATAAGGGAGCAATTGTAGAGTACTTGGAGAAACAGGTATGGCTTTTTTTTTTTTAGAAATCGATGTCTCTTAAGTTATTCTCAGGTAATACTATTTCTCATAGCCAAACTGTTAATGATTTTTTTTTTTTTAAGTGGAAAGAATAGGACATTATAGCCCCTAGAAGATTCCTGGAATGCAAGTATTGTGTGCTCATCAATACAGACTCATGTGCCCACAGGCTACAAGAAGAGTGGATATCCTCATCTAAGAGTAGAAGGATCTACTAAGGAGGGATGTCTGAACACAAAGAAAGCTATCCTACCTCCACTTAGAAAACCGGTGAATGACTACCAAACTCCCAAAATTCTGATTCATAAAATTTTAGCCTGAAAAATTTTAAAGGAAGGCATAATCAGACATTCAGTGGTCTCCAACAGCCTAAATGGCATCTAAGATTAAAACTTACACGTTGTGATTCTCAACCCTACCTTTCCTCCTCAGTACAATGAAATCTCCCCTTAGTCTCACTAATATATTTTCAGGTCCCTGATGATGTTTGGTTGTGCCATTTATAGAAACTCAAAACAAGTAGGACATTTTATACAAATCTGATAATATAAAAGTTATTATCAATAATAAAGTCTGACCATATGCACACATTTTAAATAATGGGACTTCTCTTTAAATATTCATGAAGAATCTCATAATTTAAAAGCTGGAAGGTAAATTACAAACAACGTTTACCCTACCACCACAGTGGCACCACTTTAGCCATTCCTGACAGAATTATTTTTTAAATTATGCAAGTTTTGAATCATAAAATTTTTAGAAACTCATCCCTAATTTGCAGTAAAATGCAACCAATTCACATTGACATCCCTAAGCTAACAGCTAAAGAATATACAGGATTGTTAAGCCAAAGTTATTTTCTAAATAATTATTAGTTTCACTAAAATCTGCTTCTATTAAGCCTAAGTTTATTTCCCTGACATATATCAGGACCTTAAGCAACTTCAAATCTGTGGGTGAATAACCACTTCTTTTTTTTTTTTTTGAGACAGAGTCTCACTCTGTCACCCAGGCTGGACTGCAGTGACATGACCTCAACCACTCAACCTCTGCCTCCTGTGTTCCAGTGATTCTCCTGCCTCAGCCTCCCAAGTAGCTGGGATAACAGGTGTGAGCCAGCATGCCTGGCTAACTATTGTATTTTTTAGTAGAAACAGGATTTCACCATGTTGGCCAGGTTGGTCTTGAACTCCTGACCTCCAGTGATCCAACCGCTTTGGCCTTCCAAAGTGCTGGGATTACAGGCATAAGCCACCACACCCGGCCAAATAACCACTTTTAATATACCAAGTAAGATTAACTTAAGACACTAACGTCCTCTCTTCTTCTTCTTCTTTTTCTTCTTCTTTCCAGTTGCTCCATCTCCATCACCATCTCCATCTAAGAAAAGAAATTTCAAATACATGTTCATTTAAAACTCGTAAGCAGAGGGACAAAGCAAGTAGAAAGAGACAAATATTTGGTCTATTCAATAAATGAATAAATGTTAGTTTATCTCATCTTGTTTACATTTATTCTTTCACTGAAACAAGAAATAGGAAGCAGCTGCCAGGTGTGGTGGCACGTGCCTACAGCCCCAACTACTTGGGAAGCTGAGGTGGGAGGATCACTTAAGCCCAGGAGTTGGAATCCAGATTGGGCAACACAGTGAGACTCCATCTCTAAAAAATTTAGAAACAGGAAGCAGCAGTTTAGCAAAGTGGAAGGTAACAGGATCTAAGACTTCCATGGGTTAAACCATATGAAAATGCCAATACTTGACCTTTTTTTTTTTTTTTTTTTGAGATGTAGTTTCACTCTTGTTGCCCACGCTGGAATGCAATGGCGTGATCTCAGCTCACTGTAACCTCTGCCTCCCAGGTTCCAATGATTCTTGTGTCTCAGCCTCCCAAGCATCTAGGATTACAGGTGCATGCCACCATGCCCAGCTAATTTCGTATTTTTTAGTAGAGATGGGGTTTCACTATGTTGATCAGGATGGCCTCAAAACTCTGACCTCAAGTGATTTGCTGGCCTTGGCCAACCAAAGTCCAGGGATTACAGGTGTGAGCCACTATACCCAGCCTCAAAAATCGCCATTTCTTATGTTCATCTTATGAAATTATCAGAAACCTAGCAGGCAAAAGAGAACAGTAGAAATACAAATATTAGGCTAGGCACAGTGGTTCACACCTGTTAATCCGAGCACTTTGGGAGGCCGAGCCAGGTAGATCACTTGAGCCAGGAGTTTGAGACCAGTCTGGACAATATGGTGAAAACCTATTTTGTACTTTACTAAAAGTACAAAATATTAGCCAGGGGTGGTGGGTGTGCACCTGTAATCCCAGCTACTCGGAAAGCTGAGGTGTGGGAGGATCACCTGAACCGGGGAAGGCAAGGCTGCAGTGAGCTGAGATTGAGCCACTGCACACCAGCCCGGGTGACAGAAGGATGACCCTGTATCCAAACAACAGCAACAACAAACCCAAAATACAAATATTGCTGACTTATAATGGATTTTTAGATTCAAGAGCCTAATCGAAAGCACATGAAAAATTATAATGTAATTCACATATCTTCCACTATAACATTAATAGTAACCTTCACTCCATTAAATGTTTGTTGGGTTATTTAGTGCCAGGCAATAGGGACAGAAAAATAAGATAGTTTCTGTTCTAGAAAAACAACAGTTTTTTCCAGGCTACAATTGGTTATGTGTCTTGAAGTATTTGTTTTAGGTTGTAACTACTGTATGTGCCTAGTGCTACATACTAGTGTAGTGCTACATACAACAGTCACAACCTAAAACAAATACTTCAAGATACACAACCAACTTTAAACATATGCTAAAAATCTTTTCATCTGTGTGATCTTGGGCAAGTTATTTAGCCTCTCTCTACCCTAGTTTCTTCATCTTTAAAATGGAACAAAAATGTCCTTCCTTGATACTTTCATCCTTTTGAAGCTAATTACCTTATTCAATATGCAATGTCTGTATTCGGTAGAGAGTAACGGCCAAAATTTATTAAACTAACTTTGTGCCAGTATGGCAGCAGAGCTGGGATCGGAATATTTAACTACTGATGTTTATGGTTCCAAACATTATACCAGATTGTAATTTGTGTTTTTACATGTCTGGTTTGCATTGCATCCCAGCATATTCTTCATAGGCAGAAATAGTTGTTTTTTGTTTGGTTGTTTTTCTGTAACAGGGTCTCGCTCTATTGCCCAAGCTGAAGTGCAGTGGCAGGATCACAGCTCACTGCAGCCTCAATCTCCTAGATTCAGGAAATCCTCCCACCTCACCCTCCTGAATAGCTGAAATTACAGGCATGCACCACTACACCCAGCTAACATTTTCAATCTTTTGCAGAGACAAGGTCTCACTAAGTTGCCCAGACTGGTCTTGAACCGCGTCTCACCCTCCCAAGTGCTAGGATTACAGGCATGAACAACCGGGCCCCACCAACAGAAGCTGTTTATGTTTATTTGTATTAATACTAGGCCCAAATCAATTGATATCTGTTGAATGACAACTGGAAATCCACATTAAAAAAAAAACACCTCAAGCTTTCAAACTTTGCCTTGCATCATCTAGAAAAATTAATTCTTTTTCTTTTTATTTTTTATTTTTAAAGATGGGGTTTCACCATGATAGCCAGACTGGTCTTGAACTCCTGACCTCAGATAATCCACCCACCTCGGCCTCCCAAAGTGCTAGGATTACAGGCGTGAGCCACCGCGACCAGCCTAGAAAAATTAATTCTAAATGAGCCGTAGACCTAAACATAACAGCTAAAAATACATAAAACTTCTTAGAGAGAGTCCAGAATATCTTTGTGATCTTAGAGACAGCAATGACTTAATGTTTTATACAGGATACAAAAAGCACTACCCATAAATTTTAAAAATAGATTGGACGTCACCAAAATTAAAGCTGTCGTCAGCCGGGCGTGGTGGCTCACGCCTGTAATCCCAGCACTTTGGGAGGCCAAAGCGGGCAGATCACAAGGTCAGAAGCTGGAGACCAACCTGACCAACATGGTGAAACCCCGTCTCTACTAAAACACAAATATTATCTGGGCGTGGTAGCACACGTCTGTAATTCCAGCTACTCAGGAGGCTGAGGCAGGAGAATTGCTTGAAACCGGTAGGCGAAGGTTGCAGTGAGCCAAGATCATGCCTCTGCACTCCAGCCTGGGTGACAGAGTGAGACTCCATCTCAAAAAAAAAAAAATTAAAACTGTCTTGTAAGCAATACTATTAACCAAGTAAATAGCCATCACATAGAAATATCTATAAAACATATTATCTGATAAAGAACTTGCATCCAGAATATACAATGAACTATTACAACTTAATAGGATGACAAATAACCCAATAAAACATGGACATGTGAACACTTTACCAAAGATAAAGGAAAATGCAAATACAAGCATTAAAATATCCTCAGTATCATTAGGGAAGTGCAAAGTAAAACTACAATTACAAAACACTACATACCTATGTCAAAGACTAAAATTTTAAAACCGACAAATACCAAGTCCTTACAAGGATATGAACAACTGGAAACTCTCAACCGTTACTGAGAGGAATGCAAAATAGCACAGCTACTTTGGAAACAGACGACTTCTTATGAGTTTCTACACACACTTACCATATGACAGGCAACCTACTCCTATTTACCCAAGAAAAAGAAAACATATCTACACATAGACCCATATGCAAATGTTCCCAGTAACTTCATTCACAATAGACCCCAAATATTGTTCGATGTAAAAGGGTAAACATATTAGGAATACGACTCAGCAATAAAAAGAAATGTGTTATTGATATATGTGCAACAAGTGGATGACTGTCGAAAGTACTATGCTAAGTAAAACAAGCCAAACACAAACAGCTGCATACTAAATAACTGCATTTACAGGATACTCTAGAAAAGGCCAAAATATAGGGTCAGAAAACCTATCAGGATTGCCAGGGGTTAGGTATGGTGCAAGATAACTGACTACAAGGGACACAGAACTTTTTTGTGGAGATGGAAATGTTAAATGGAAATAGTCTGTATCTTAGGTGGTAGTAGTTACACAATTGCATACCTTATCAAATCTCACCAAACTATACACTTAAAAAGGGTGACTACTGAGGCCAGGTATGGTGGCTCACGCCTGTAATCCCAGCACTTTGCGGGGATGAGGCAGGCAGATCACTTGAGGCCAGGAGGTCAAGACCAGCCTGGCTCTCATGGTGAAACCCCGTTCCTACTAAAAATACAAAAAATAGCCAGGAGTGGCAGTGGGCACCTGTAATCCCAGCTACTCGGGAGGCTGAAGCAGGAGAACTGCTGAAACCCTGGAGGCAGAGGTTGCAGTGAGCTGAGATCGTGCCACTGTACTGCAGCCTAGGCAACAGAGTGAGACTCTGCCTCAAAGGCTGCGGGGGGGGCGGAGGGAGAGGTGACTATTATTTTAGGGAAATTGTATGTTGGATATACATATACACACATATGTATGTTGTGTATATATATACACATACATGATATAGGTATGTATATATATATATATATATCCAACATTAAAAATTAATGAGTCTGACTCAAAATGTATTGAATGAATTACCTCCAGCACACTGTTAGATGCCCACAGGATCAACTTTTTATATGAATACCCCAGTTTCCAATTCAGCACATCTAATATTAAACTTAGTACCCTCTTCTTTGCCTGCAAAACTCTCCCTCAATAACTGGCTCTTTCCCAACTTCATTATTTCAGTCAACAGCACCAACATTCTGTCACACAAGTTCAAACTCCCAGAGTCCACTAATGCCTTACTCCTGCTCCCAAGAATCCAAGTCTCCAACTCTTTTGAATTCTGCTTCCACACTACTGTTCACTGGATCCTTTCTTTCCATTCCTATTTATGACTATCAGTTTACATCTTCATTACCATATGCCTAGTCTATTTCTAAGAGGACTCGAAAATGATCCCCTCGCCTTTCCTGTGCACTTCTCTAAACAACCCTGTATGTAGATAAAACCTAAATTATTCTTTCATAACATTCCTTTTTGTGTTGTTTAAGAGACAGGGTCTTACTATGTTACCCAGGTTGGAGGGCAGTGGCTAGTCACAGGTGTTTTCATAGCATACTGAAGCCCCTCTGGACTCAAAGATCCTCCTGCCCCAGCCTCCCAAGTAGCTGGGATTACAGGCACCAGTCACCATGCTTGGCTCATAACATTTCTTAAAAATCCTCAAAGACTCCATAATTCAATACCTCGCATGGCAAGCTTGTATTATCCCCATGCTTCAAATACTTTCTCAGCATTACCCCAACCCAAAATGGTGGTTTCTTCTGTTTGCTTTTACTCAAGTTCTATTCCTTCCAATGAGCCTTCCTTCAGCATTCAGCCCACAATTGTATCACCAAATTTCAATAAATTTTATTACAGGTACCCAAATACCTTTTCACCTCTTGGTTTTGTCTCTCTACCACATAGTTTTCTTTTTTATTTTTTCTTATTTTTTGAGACAGATCTTCACTCTCATTGCTCAGGCTGGAGTGCAATGGTGCAATCTCATCACTGCAACCTCCACCTCGCGGGTTCAAGTGATTCTCCTGCCTGAGCCTCCCAAGTACCTGGGGTTACACGCGCCCACCACCATGCCCAGCTAATTTTTTGTATTTTTTAGTAGAGATGGGGTTTTACCATGTTGGCCAGGCTGGTCTTGAACTCCTGACCTCAGGTGATCCATCCGTCTCGACCTCCCAAAGTGCTGGCATTACAGGTATAAGCCATCACACCCGGACTAGTGTTCCATTAGGAGAAAGATCTTGAAACACTAGCTTTCCACTCCCTCAAAGACCTCTTTTTTTTTTTTTTTTTTGAGATGGAGTTTCGCTCTTGTTACCCAGGCTGGAGTGCAATGGCGCAATCTCGGCTCACCGCAACCTCCGCCTCCTGGGTTCACAGGCAATTCTCCTACCTCAGCCTCACGAGTAGCTGGGATTACAGGCACGCGCAACCATGCCCAGCTAATTTTTTGTATTTTTAGTAGAGACGGGGTTTCACCATGTTGACCAGGATGGTCTTGATCTGTTGACCTCGTGATCCATCCGCCTCGGCCTCCCAAAGTGCTGGGATTACAGGCTTGAGCCACTGCGCCCGGCCGAAGACCTCTTGTAACAACAGATACGTAGTATTGACTGGCCCTGATTACTGAAATAAAAAACTACAAATATTCCTAAAATCTTCTTTAATACATTGAAGATTTCCAACCTGACAGGCAACTTTGTAGAGGTGTAACAGAACAAGATACACTTCAAGATCAGCATTGTGATTTCTTGGGGGGAGGGGGGTAGAAATTGGGTATCACTATGTTGCCCAGTTTGGTCTGGATTATAGGCATAAAGCCACCACACCTGGCCAGTATTTTTTAAGTAGCCCGACAAGCCCAGGAAGCATTATGATATTGGACATATAGTGGCTCTATAGCAACCTATCATATTGCCTTGAATTTTACAAAACATTTTCTTAAGAGCTAAAAATATGTTCATAATCTAAAGCATAAGCCAACGTAGAATGGAAAAGATTTAAGAGAAAAGCTAATAATTTCCTTGAATTTTGGCACTTTTTTCCACCAAATGTTCACTATAAGCTCCTTGAAGGCAGAGAACCTAACATTCTAAAGGAAAACAATTACTCTACATTACTCTAACATAACAATTAAAGTACAGCCCCAACTAATGGTTAAAGGCATAACCCAAGGCTGGTGGTACTTGAGGTAGAGCAGTTGTTCATGGTAGCAGGCAACTACAAACAAAAAGAATGGGAAAGCCCCATTTTTCCTCTGCCAAAAGAGGCTGGGGAATAGTAAGTTTTCTTGCCTGTCTCTTCCTCCACTGTTTTACTGATAATATCAATTAGCAGTTGCTGTCTAAAAAAAAAAAAAATCTTATTGTACCCAAACACCCACAAGGAGCTAGGGTCAAGGAATTTATAGTAAAATTTAGTGCACTCCTATATGATCCTTCGAGAATGAAAAGAGGTAGTTTTGGAACAGAGAGTAAAAGGAACAGGCCGGAGATGGTTGCTCAAGCCTGTAATACCAGCAATCTGGGAGGCTGAGGAGGGCAGATGACTTGAGATTAGGAGTTCGAAACCAACCTGGCCAACATGGTGAATCTCTGTTTCTATTAAAGATACAAAAAAATTAGCTAGGCATGTGGTAGGCACCTGTAATCCCAGCTACTTGGGAGGCTGAGGCAGGAGAATCGCTTGAGCCCAGGAGACAGAGGTGGCAGTGAGCCAAGATCACACCACTGCACTCCAGCCTGTGTGTTAGAGTAAGACTTGGTCTCAAAAAAAAAAGAGAGTAAAAGGAACAACCTTGCAATCAAGCACTAGATTTGAAATTCTGGCTCCATTCTACGCATACCAGCTGTGTCACTTTGGGTAAATCACATAACTACCACTTCCCTACCTATAAAATGAGATGGCTAGGTAAAGCCATGAGGGGCTGGGTAAAGTCAAAACCAATAGGAAAAGACAGTCCATTACTAAAAAACAAAATTCTTTAGTATCTAAGCACAAGTAGATTACTTTGCTTGGTTTTTTGAGGTTTAAATGTGAATACATGTGAAAGTATTAGTTAAATAAACAACCTCTCAATCTTAATACTCACTACTTTGCCTGCTACCAAGTATATTTTTAAAACTTGAGATGTGTACTATCTGAACAGCTAATGAACATACTGAACTTTTTCAAGACTAGCTAATAAATGCCTTTTCCTTTTTAATCTGTGACACTGAGGCTCTAACAAGCAAAATGTCAGAAAAAAAAGACTATATGGGTAAATAAATTTTGATTAAGGACCGTCACATTTTCTAGCTTTTCTAATGACAAAGATCAAATTAACCATTTACCTTCATCATCTTCATCTCTTTCTTTATCCTCCAATGCTTGTCTTTCCAACTGTCTTGCTGCTTCATCCACTGAGGCTCCTGATTCTTTATCAGGTTCCTGTTGCCCTGCTGATCAAAATAAAATAGCAGAAATTAAATCTAATACAGACATTTTCCCACTAGAATATGCTCTAATGATCTTGGAAAACTTACAAATCCTTTCCTCAGGAAACAAAAACAGAAACATTATTATCAACACAACAAAATTTGTTTAATGACAGAAGAATCTTCCATACTACACAGTACTGCCCATTCATTAATTTACTCAATGAAATATCCATTACACACACTAGCAGCTAAAAGATAAACAAAAGTGTAAACTGGTCTCTATCCTCAAGTAGTTTAACTTTTAATAGTAGTCAGCAACTAGACTCAACAACTTCTTAAAATTACCAGATAGGTAATAAATGCTGAAGGCCTTAGGAAGAATCATGTGCCACACCCCAGGGCAGCCTGGTTTCATGAAGATATGATGGGCTGGGTAAAGTCAAAATAAATAGGCAAAGATAGACCATTACTAAAAAAGCAAAATGCTCGAACATCTAAGCACAAAACCAGGCCCCTGCTCTGGAAGTGATTATAGCCTACCTATAGGAGCAATATGTTACATGTATTAATAGTATCAGGTAGCATGATATGAAGTGACATTCTGGCTACTGGAGAGAATTCATATTAAGAAATACAACTATTAAAACTTCATTAGGATCAGTCAGCTGAACACCTTACAAGACAAACAGCAGTGTTTCGATTTCACTCGAAATCCAGGAACAGCCACCAGAGTATTTCCTGGGATTAAATTTTGCTCTGGAAGAGTTCCAGCAACTCTACAACTCTCCTTCCATTCCCATCTAATCAAAATTTCAGAAAGATGAATATTAGCTCTCTTCGACCTCTCTCAATTCCATCTTAATCGCTTTTGACTTCTCCGTTTTTCTGTTTCTCTGGCGATTTTAATTAGAAACAAGTAAAAATAATTTTTCTCAAGGTGAAGGAGCTTGGGCAGCAAAACCACAGACTTCTCAAAACACGTAGGTTCCCAGCTCACAATATCCAACTTTCGGCAGTTCTCCTTGCCTTACCAGTGGATTCAAAGGTTAAGGCCTGAGAAGTTCCGTTCTGAGCCACAGAATATCCTATCTGCACTACCTGCGAGTGGCATTATAATTCAGGTCTAAAGGCTCTAAAGCTCGGCGATGCTGTGGGATTAGGCGGGTGAAAATTCGTATCACCACCACAAATTCTGTAATTAATGACGTGAGCGCGCGGGCACACACACGTACACACACCCCAAAACTGCAGGCTGCAACAACCCCAACGTGAACCGGGATGTTGGGGGGTGATGTGCTCTCCATCACATCTGACCACCCCACCCCCACCCTCAAAGAAAATATGTCCTAGCTTGCTCCAGCAAACCAGCAAAGACGCGGCAGTATGGGTCAGAATCGGATTTTTGAGACGGCGGCCAAACCGCGCAGAAGATGGTAAGGCTGTGCTCTATGCACGAGCTCAAGATCGTGCCACGATGTGCGTGGGAGCTGAGTTCTAGTAACACAGGGGCTCCGGCCCAGCGACCCCAGAGGTGCCACACACCAACCTCAGGCACTCTTTTCTCCCCCACAAGCACTCTGGTCCCATAGGAGAAAATGACGCCTCGTCTCGGGACTAGGAATCTATAGCCCGGCTTTGCCAACCTGTCGGGCCTAAGTACTAGTCTAGTCTGGAGCTCCCGAGCCCCGGTCCCGGCCCCCTTCGCCCGGCCTGAGTCAAACCGTTCAGCCGTTCCTGGCGGACACTGGGAAAACATAAAACTCCCTTTACCTGCACCAGCCCCTTTGCTCTTCTTCTTCTTCCGTCTTTTTTTCTTGGCTGCTTCCTCAGCCGTAGAGGTAGCTCCCTCTTCCCTATCGTCTGGATCCAGGTCGCCATTCAGGTGGCTCCCGGAGGCCTCTGCCTCCTCCACACCCGCCATGTTGCCCGAGAGAGCGCGAGGGAATGAGACAGAGTGGCGAGGGCCCGCTCCTTCTTCACCCGCCTACACCAGCCACGCCGGAAGCTGCTCTCGATGGTAGGAACTCAGGGAATGCTGGGACGGCGGAGGACTCGGCTGAGGGTGTTGGATTGAAGCCCCGCCTGACTGCAGTCGGCTGGGGCCAGACCCGAGTGCTGCTTCGTCTCGTGCCTCAGACATTTCTGGTGGAAATCCGCCCGCGCAGGGTGAAGTCTAAAGGGGAGCTTGAGCTCTAGAGTCAGCTAGAGATGCCTGTAGAGAGGGGCAATCCGCGAGAGCAAGGGGCGTCTCTGCTGGAACGGAAATGTTTTATATTTGCGTTTCTATAAATCGCACAGGCAGCGGGGAAACGGGCTAAGAAATATATATGTTCACTTGTACACATTTCTACTGTCATGACTCCACATATCTTTTAAATCTAAAAGATTTAATCAAATCTGCGTTAGTATTCACAATCACAGCTCTCCGCGAGGCTGTCTAGGCCCTGGAGAGAATTTTGGAAGCTGGAGTTCCGTGTTATTTTAACTACTCAACCCCGGACAGTTCAAGATGGGATCCCCTCACACTCCGCTCACTTTCCAACTCAGGACAAGAATGACAGGTTCTGACACACGGGGACACGGTCTCTCTCATTAATGCAAAAGATCACACTCCGTTTTCTCTATTTTCGGTCACCGTTCTTTTGGATTTAGGACGTTTCACCAGAAACTAATTAAATTTTGCCCGTTTCTTTACCTCTTATGTTTTGAGCCTCAGGTTCATACCGCAGTTTGAGATTTGGTTTCTAGAGTAAGTGGATTGTGATTGGCTGCCTGCACCAACTCCAATTTCTCCTGAATATGGCTTTGTCCACCTAGAAAGTTTAGGTGTTATCACTAGTTTTAAACTAGGCACCAAGCTTCATGGCCATCAAAATGTCTTTAAGGGCCTTCTTGCCAGTGGATTTATAGTGAACCTCACACAGGCTCTGACCGCAGCTGCATAAATATACATCCTCTGTCTTAAAGATTCAGGCAGCACTTATTCAACAGTACTAAAAACTGCTTCTGTTATTCCTTTACATATCTTTATTTATCTCTCTAAACCTACCCCGATTTAGGTTTTAAATTGTTTTCCCTAGTTGATGGCTAGCAATAAAAAAGTTGGTAAAGCAAACATAATACCAAAAAAATAGAGGTAGCTTCCATGTGTCCAGGTCCTTTAAAATGCCCAGCAAGATCCAGCCATGTGTCCAGTGTCTCAGCAAGATCCAGACACTTCTCCAGTGTCTCCACTCTCTCATTATTATATCTCCAGCTCTCAGAGCTCTTTCTGACCTTGGAGCATGTCAAACTCACTGTTACTTTTGTCTGACCTGCTTTTGCTTGGCTGACATAGTCACTCATTCACTCATTCATCCATGTGTTTAATGCCTAGTATAAACCTAGATTTGGCAACATTTAGAGAGTAAAAACAAAGATGTTTGTTTGTTTTGAGATGGAGTCTCACTCTATCACCCAGGTTGGAGTGCAGTGGCACAATTTCAGCTCCCCGCAACCTCTGCTTCCCAGGTTCAAGCAATTCTCCTGCCTCAGTCTCCCAAGTAGCTAGGACTACAGGCACATGCCACCACACCCAGCTAATTTTTGTATTTTTTTGGTAGAGACAAGGTTTCACCATATTGGTCAGGCTGGTCTCAAATTCCTGACCTCAAGTGATCCACCTGCCTCCCTTAAGTATTTATTTTTACTTTTTATTTTTTCTGAGATGCAGTCTTGCTCTGTTGCCCAGGCTGATCTCAGTTTACTGCAACCTACACCTCCCAGATTCAAACAATTCCCCCGCCTCAGCCTCCCAAGTAGCTGGGACTACAGGCACACATCACCACGCCCAGCTAAATTTTGTATTTTTAGTAGAGATGGGGTTTCACCATGTTGGTCTCGAACTCCTGACTCAGGTGATCCACCCGCCTCAGCCTCCCAAAGTCCTGGGATTATAGGCTTGAGCCACTGTGCCCAGGTCCCTTAAGTATTTTAATGGTGAGGAGACAGCTAAACTGATGAGATTTGCAATTAATGTGATTAGATTTTGAAAATATCACCATGGCTGCAGTGTACAGAGTAGAGCTGAGGGTGGCCAGAATGAAAGCAGGGAGATCAGCTTAGAGGCTATTAAAGTCAATAGATTACAGTGGCTTGAAAGGGAGTGATGATGCATGTGACCAAAAAATAAATAAATTTAAGAGATACGTGGGAGATAAAATAGGCAAGACTTGGTGATTTGAGGAAGAAGAAGATATCAAGGAAGTCCCATAGTTGTATGCTGGTGAAATTGGATTGACTGGTGATGTAATGTAAAGAACAGTGATAGAAAAACCATGTCAGATTTGAAAGGGAAGATTATGAGCTAGATGTGAGACATGCTGAGTCTGAGGTGTCTTGGGGCATTAAAGTGGAGATGTGAAGAAAGCGAATAACTGTAAGGAACTGGAGATCAAAAGAATAGTTGGAGAAGATATAAAAATGTGAGTCATCAGCTAATAGATGAGAATTGGAACTTTGACACAGATAAGATTGTCCAGCAAGGGGATCTGGATGCGAGAGTCTATACCTGTACTGCACAAAATGATGACCACCTACCACATTGCTACTGAGCACTTAAAATGCTGCTAGTCCAAATTGAGTCATGCCATAGTTTAGAATACACACTGAATTACAAAAACTTAATACAAAAATATTAAAGTCTCTCAATAATGTTATATTTCTTATTGAAATGATAATTTTTATATACAGTTAAATAAAAACATCAATAAGATTGATTGTTGATGTTTCTTTTTACTTTTAAAAATGTGGCTACATTATGTCTAAACATCCTGCTAAAAAATATAAAATAAAATATGGCTACTAGAAAATTTAAAATTACGTGAGTGACTATTGGACAATGTAAATTGCCAACCTAAAAAAAAAGACACTAGAGGCTAGGCTTGGTTTCTCACACCTGTAATCCCAGCACTCTAGGGGGCTGAAGCAGGAAGATCACTTGAGGCCGGGAATCAGAGACCAGTCTGGCTGCCAAGCAAGATCCCCACTCTACAGGGAATTTAAAAATTAATTGGGCCTGGTGGAGTGTGCCTGTAGTCCCAGCTACTCGAGGCCCAGGTGGAAGGATCGCTTGACCCTGAGGAAGTCAAGGCTGCCATGAACTAGGATCACACTGCTACGGAAGGGCTGGGCTCCCAGCTAAACCCCATCCTTAAGCCCGGAACCACGGCTCTAAGTGAAAACAGCTGACCCCATTTTTCTGCCCAAACGTTTCATTTTTGGCCTGCCCTACCCCTATCCTGTTCCCATAAAGACTTCAGCTAGCAAAGCAACACAAGCGGCTGAGCGTTGGAAACACAAGCGTCTAAGTGGCAAGCAGAGAAACAACTGAGTGTCGGAGAATACGGATAGATGCGGCTAACTTCAGACGTGCAGTTTCAGAGAGGGGCCCAGCCAGAGATAGGTGGGCTTCAGGGAAAGATCACCTTTCCATCCCCTTTTCAGCCTCCCTTCCCGCTGAGAGCCGTCCACCGCTCAATAAAGTCTTCTGCATTCATCACCTTTCAAACCGTTCGTGTGACCTGATTCTTCCTGGACGCCAGACAAGAACCAGGAAGCCCCTGAGAGTACAGGGGCTGCCACCCTGACCCTCCACTGAGCTGGCTGACACTTGACCATCCCTGGACGGAAGAGCGGAAAGAGCATTGGTTGTAATATTCTTGGACGCTGCTGCGGGGCTCATATAGAGCCTGCTCCCGACAGAGAGGAGCAACTGGCCGGTTCCAGCGGTGGCTCACCCCGGTTCCCGCACTCGCTCCCACCCTTGAGCAGTGTCCAGCGGTGGGCTGTGTGAAACCAGCCACTCCAGTTCCCATCCTCTAAGGGAGTCAAGGGAACTATCCCGTCTCATCACCACTGCACTCCAGCCTCGATGACAGAATGAGACCTTGTCTCGAAAAAAAAAAAAGAGAGAAAATTATCTTTAAACATGTTGGGTTTACTTGGGAATAGATAGAAGGATTATAATCCAGAATGCATGTAATGGCAAGTCTCCAGTGCGCTCAGTGAGGAAAGGGGAGCTTTTATTAACAAAAAAGACATTTACATAAACTGCTTGGAAACAGATCATTGTTTCCAGAGGCTTAAAGCCAGAGTTGTCAGTTCATTGGTGGTGATGCCTTACTGGATAAGTGTTCTGAGAACGTCTTACCTGAATTCTCACAGTCCTAAAAAAATGTCTAGTGTTAAACCTTATCAAATCAGGAGATGCTTGAAAGACACAAAAGAGCTTTTTGAATGTCCTTGGCAACAATCCTTAGACATGTAAGCATAGGCCTCCTCTCCTTTCAACCTTCCTGGCCCCACTTTGTCTGTGTCTGACAAAAGTGATTTCATTTTGGTGTCTGCAAACTTGACAAAGTTTAGAGGAAGAAGTATGGAAGTTGTCAAAATCAAAATGGAGTCACTAGTGTTTTAAAAAAAAAATACTCAGGCACGGGCCGGGCATGGTGGTTCACGCCTGTAATTCCAGCACTTTGGGAGGCTGAGGTGGGCAGATCATGAGGTCAAGAGATCGAGACCATGGTGAAACCCCTGTCTCTACTAAAATATACAAAAATTAGCTGGGCGTGGTGGCATGCGCCTGTGGTCCCAGCTACTCGGGAGGCTGAGGCAGGAGAATTGCTTGAACCCGGGAGGCAGAGGTTGCAGTGAGCTGAGATCCCGCCACTGCACTCCAGTCTGGCACCTGGCAACAGGGCAAGACTCTGTCTCAAAAAAAAAAAAGTCAGGCAGAAAGAGCTGGGTTCTCACATTTGTGCGCCTAATAAGAAAAACTATCACTCTGCAAAACCCAAAATGTCACGTGAGGGCCATCCCAACTGTACACAAAAAATACTTCTACAAGGACATCTACCCAGCAACTGCCTGTCTGACTTTGGACTGACGTAACTTTTGTTATTGATCTTTGTAGCCAAGGATAATTATCTCAAAACAGTTATCCTTCTCATTTTTCCTTTAAACATCTTTATTTATTTATTTATTTTAGACAGAATTTTGCTCTGTCACCCAGGCTGAAGTGCAGTGGCATGATCTCAACTCATTGCAACCTCCACCTCCCAGCTTTAAGTGATTCTTCTGCCTCAGCTTCCTGAGTAGCTGGGACAACAGGCACGTGCCACTACACCTGGCTAATTATATATATATATATATATATATATATATATATATTTTTTTTTTTTTTTTTTTTTTTAGTCGAGATAGGGTTTTACCATATTGGCCAGGCTGGTCCTGAACTCCTGACCCTGTGATCCACCCACTTCGGCCTTCCGAAGTGCTGGGATTACAGATGTGAGCCACCATACCCAGCCATCTTTATCTTTTTTTTAACCTCCCTAGATATGCACATAATTTACTACATATCTCTTTCTTCTACAGAGCCTCTCTCTCTTTTATTTAGGTTGATAGAAAAAAAGTGAACCTGCGACTAAGACTTGGGGAACATTTAATGAATGAATTGGGGCAGATGAATTTTCAAAGACTGACGTGGTGACCAGAGAGGAAGGAAGAGATCAGGAGGCATTCATTATTCCAGAAGTCAAGGGAAGACCTCGTAAGAAGAAAGGCATGATCAACTGTGTTGAGAGCAGCTAGGAGGTCACAGAAGAGGACTGATGTACACAGTAATTTGGATACCATCGGTGACCTTAGCAAGAGCTATTTAATAGAGCGATGGAAACCAGACTAAAGAGCATTAAGGAATTAGTTGGGTGGTGGGTAAATAGAGAAATTCCTATCCTTCAAGTCTCAGTTTAGGTGTCTCTTTTTCAGAGAATCCTTCCATAATTTTCTAAATCAGCTCCTCCTCTCACAACTTTTCCTAGAATTCCTTACTCTTTTTCATGTTACTTATCACAGTGCATAATGAATTTACTTATGTAGTTATTTGTTTTATGGCTGTCTCCCCAGGAGCCCTGCATATTACATTTTCCCTTTCTTTTCTTTTCTTTTTCTTTTTTTTTTTTTTTTTTTTGAGACAGGGTCTTGCTCTGCCACCCAGGATAGAGTGTAGTGGTACAATCACAGTTCACTGCAGCCTCGACCTTCTAGGCTCAAGTGATTCCTACCTCAGCTTCCTGAGTACCGGGACTACAGCTGTATGCCACCATGACCCGCTAATTTTTTTTTTTCCTTCTTGTATTTGACATGATGTTTCAACGCATTGCCCAGGCTGGTATCAAATGCCTGAACTCAAGCAATGTGCCCACCTTGACCTCCAAGTACTGCGATTACAAGCATGAGCCACTGTACCTGGCCCCTGCATATTTTCTACTCTATCACCTAAACCTGCCTCAAACCTAAGGCATAGTAAGAGCTCAGTAAATACGATATAAATAGCATTTAAGCACCCAGCATATTACATTCATTAGCTCATTTAATCCATTATTGAGTCGAGGAAATTACAGAAAGAGTTTAGGCAACTTGCCCCAGGTCATACAGTAAGTGGAATAGTGGAGTTAGAATCCAAAGCCAGGTTATCAGATACCAAAAGTTTAATAATTCTGAATTCCACCTTCCCAATTGAGATTTCAAATCAATTCAGTACACATTTATTGATTGCAGACTGGCAGTAATCATGCTTGATGAAAAACGCAAAACTGAATAGGACAGAAATCCATACCCTCAAGAAAGTTTAGAATTCAATGAGACCTCTGCCTCCCAGGTTCAAGCAATTCTCATGTCTCAGCCTCCCAAGTAGCTGAGATTACAGACGTGAGCCTTCGTGCCTGGTCAACTGAGGAGTTTTTCAAGGGATCTAAAAGATCTTCAGACTCAGGACAAGGATGTGGCTGATCAGTCTCGGGATGAATCTCAGACCTTTCGGGGGTTGACAGAGGAGGATCGCTTGAGCTTAGGAGTTCCAAACCCCGCTTGGCAACATAGCAAGACCTCATCTCTACTAAAAAAGAAGAAGAAGAAGAAGAAGTAGAAATAATAATAATACTGGCATAGTGGTGGGTGCCTGTAGTCCCAGCTACTAGGGAGGCTGAGCCAGGGGAATGGTTTAAGCTTAGGAGATAGAGGTTGCAGTGAGCTCTGATCGGTGCCTGTGCACTCCAGCCTAGGTGACCCTGTCTCAAAAATAAAATAAATAAAACAAAAAGCCAAATATATTTAAAGAACTGCCTTCCGAGCATATGATAGTTTCTATTTTTGAAGTTAAACTCATTTTACATTATTATTATAAAACAACAGTGAGGCCAGATATTGTTTTTCAGTGCCTTGACAAATTTTTTAAAAGGCAACAACACTGTGTTAGTTCCCAAACCCACTTTTTAAACATTTATGAATAGTGACATCTCTAAGTCTGATGGTCTCTATTCTAAAGAAGGAATTGGAGATGGGAGAGCTTAGTGTTATGGGA
Organism: Callithrix jacchus; assembly: GCF_049354715.1. Taxonomy (NCBI): domain Eukaryota; kingdom Metazoa; phylum Chordata; class Mammalia; order Primates; family Cebidae; genus Callithrix; species Callithrix jacchus. Next base: position 98,549,141 of record NC_133510.1, on the reverse strand, counting down.
GAAATGCCAAGTTATTGCTGATAACAATATTGATGGGAACTTATACAAAGGCAGTGGTCGTTGGTGGGCCTAACGAGAGAGGCTGGATCACAAATTTTTTTTTTTTTCTGAAACAGAGTCTCACTCTGTCACCCAGACTGGAGTACAGTGGTGGGATCTCAGCTCACTGCAACCTCCACCTCCAAGGTTCAAGTGGTTCTCCTGCCTCAGCCTCCTGAGTAGCTGGGATTACAGGTGCCTACCACCATGCCTAGCTAATTTTTGTATTTTCAGTAGAGACAGGATTTCACCATGTTGGCTAGCTGGTCTCGAATTCCTCACTTCAAGTGATCCATTTGCCTCGGCTTCCCAAAGTGCTGGGATTACAGGTGTGAGCCAGTGCACCCGGCCTCCACAGAAACATTTTTAAAATAGTATTAAGTGAATTTTACTGTGCACTGAGCACAGAGAGAGAGGAGTTGAGAATGAGACCCAGGTTTCTGGCTTGGGTTCCTGGGTAGAGAGGAGTACCACTCCCTGAGACAGAGAATGAAGGGGGAGGGGGAGGTTTTGGAAGAAGTGGAATGGCAGATAAGCTTTGGGCATTCTAAATTTGAGACGCCTGCAGGGCACGCAGGCAAAGATATCTGGTAGTCAGTTAGAAACATGGATCTAGCGATATAGACAAGAGAGTAATTAGGCCTTCCGTGTGGCAGAAGACTATGACCGAGATCATTCAGGGAGAAGAGAAAGGGACCAAAAAACAAAACACAACCCACAAGGACACTAACGTTTTGGAGATTTTGTTTGTTTGTGGGGACAGTGGGAAATTCCGTTAAGGGCACTCCAAAGGAATAGTAAGACAAGAAGGGGAAAATGCTGCAGAGAATAATCACATGAAGGTAAGGAAAGAAATGTTTCATGAAACAGTGGACAGCTATATCAACTGTTGTAGAAAGATCAAGTAGTACAAAGTTTCAGGATAGACCGTTGACTTCGGATAGAGCAATTCTGTTAGGGGCATCGAAACAGGCTATGGAAGAGAGATTGCGATGCACTTTCCTGGACACCAACTCAAGGGACAAAGTGTGAAAGTTGTCAGAATCATAATGGAGTCACTTGTGTTAAAAACCCCAACAAGGCTGGGGATAGTGGCACACACTTGCAATCCCAGCACTTTGGGAGGCCAAGGCGGGGGCATATTATGTGAGTCTAGAAGTTCAAGACCAGCCCAGGCAGCATGGTGACACCCTATTTCTACAAAACATAGAAAAAATAGCCGGCGTGGTGGTGCATGCCTGTAGTCCCAGCTCCTTGGGAGGCTGAGGCAGGACAATCCTCCTCAGCCTCCTGAGTAGCTTATAGGCACGCACCACCATGCCTGGCTAATTATTTGTATTTTTAGTAGAGACGGGGTTTCACCATATTTTCCAGGCTGGTCTCATACTCCTGAGTTTAGGCAATCCACCCACCTCTGCCTCCCAAAGTGCTAGGATTACAGACGTGAGCCACCGAACCTGGCCAATAATCACAATAGTTAATGAGCCTCAGTCTACTATGTGTCCCAGTCCTCATGTTGTTGCTACTGCCTGTCCTCCATTAGCTCTGGTTTACTCCAGTGTTCCTCGCCAATCACAGTCATGTGTTTTTCACAACCTGCTTAGTAAAATGTGTCCTTTTTTTTTTTGAGACCAAGCCTCATACTGTCGCCCAGGCCGGAGCAGTGATGCGATCTTGGCTCACTGCTACCTCTGTCTCCCGGGTTCAAGTAATTCTCTGCCTCAGCCTCCCAAGCAGCTGGGATTACAGGCACCCGCCACCACCCCTGGCTAATTTTTTTATTTTTAGTAGAGACGACGTGTCACCATCTTGGCTAGGCTGATCTTGAACTTCTGACCTCATGATCCACCCACCTCGGTCTCCCAAAGTGCTGGGATTACAGCCATGCATCACCAGGCCCGGTCTAAAATGTGTCCCTTTTTATTGTTTGTCTTTTTCATCATAACTATGCTAGTGGGTATGAAATGCTTAGTAAAAAGTGTCCCTTTGGTTAGTGCTTTGCAAACTTGAGTGTTCCTCAGAGTCCTCCAGAGGGCTTGCCTACACATAGACTCCGGGTGCCACCTGCAGAGATTTTAACATTAGGTCTGGGTAAGGCCTGAGGATTTGCATCTCTAACAAGATCCCAGGTGATGCTGACACTGCTGATCCAGGGACCACATTTTGAGTGTCACTGCTTTAATGACCCTGCCATCATCAGTGCCACCCATCCTCACAGACACCAGTTCCTTTCTTAACTAATCTTTTTTTTGTTTGTGTTTTGTTTTTTCCACTATGAAGTGTTCTCAACCAGGGGCGATTTTGACCCCCAGGGTACCATTGGCAATATCAGGAGACATTTTTTGTTGTCACAGCTGGGTGAGAGGTTATGTTATGGCATCTGGCAAAGTAAAAGTCAGGGTTGCTGCTAAACATTCTACAATGCACAAGGTAGCTTTTTGCCACAGAGAATTATCTGGTCCAAATGGCAGTAGTGCTGAGGTTGAGAAACTGTATTAATATGCCATCATTGCTTTGGTTGCCAATAGCATTCAGTTCTGATTGTATCTATGTCAAGTGAATAGCATATGAAATAAAGATGAAGATAAAGGAACATTGGCGTTCCTCTCGCCTCAAAGTTTTTATACTTCAGTGAAAATAAAACGTCTGGCTGGACACAGTGGCTCATGCTTGGAATCCCAGTGTTTGGGAGGCCGAGGTGGGAGGATTGTCTGAGGCTAGGAATTTGAGATCAGCCTAGGCAACATAATGAGACCTCATTTTTTTTTTTTTTTTTTTGAGACAGGGTCTCACTCTGTCACCCAGGCTGGAGTGCAGTGGCACAATCACAACTCACTGAAGCCTTGAGGACCTCCCAGGCTCAACTGATCCTCTGCCTCAGCCTCATGAGTAGCTGGGAATACAGGTGTGCACCACCATGCCTGGCTAATTTTTGTATTTTTTTTTTTGGAGACAGGGTCTCACTGTGTTGCCCAGGCTGGTCTTGAACTCCTGGGCTCAAGCAATCCACCTACCTCAGCCTCCCAAAATGCTGAGATTATAGGTGTGAGCCTTGGCACCCGGTTGAGACCTCATGTCCATTAAAAAAGAAGAAAACAGCTGAACTTCAAAACCATCAAGTACTTCGAAATATCATCTATGAAGATGATCATTTTTCTTCAGATTTTCAATTGCTCTTTCTCAGGTCTCATGGCAGAATGGGGGAATTTGCTAAAGCCGAGCCCTTGGACACTGGGCCCATCAATTTCTTTGGTCAGGTAATAATATTTCTCTTCTCATCAAATTATAATTTGGTTTTTAAAAAACAATTCACTTTTGACCAGTGTTTTCCCCTACATTTTACTCAACATTTTGTTTTATTTTTGTTGAACCTGAATGAAAAACATGGGAAAAGATCGCCTGTGAAGAACAGTTTTCCCACCCAAAGGCACCTCAAGAGCTAAGTATAGGTAAAACATTTGGAATTGCTCTTTAATTGTTGGTGTTACTTTACATCTTCAGAGGCTTGTAAGATCCTCAGGACCATTGGTTTTCCATTCCCTCGTCCCCCGAAAAACTATACCAAGGAGTTGCCATTTCAGATTTGACCATGCAGTTGTTCAGAGAGCTTTCTTTAAGTCAGGCCACTGGTTAATTTCAACATAATTGGTCATATTAACCAGTCATACTGGTTTCCCAGCTATTTTGCAATAAACCCAGCTTAGCTTGTGCCTTAGGGAGTTCACACTAATGTTTTTCTCCTGCTTTCTGCACAGCTTCCTCCCTATTACCTTTAACTCTTCTCTTAAATATTATCTTTGCAGGAAGACTCTATTTTAGATTTCTTTTTCTTGAGACAGAGTCTTGTTCTGTCGCTCTAACTACAGTGCTGTGGCATAATCTCAGCTCACTGTAACCTCTGCCCCCTGGGTTCAAGCAATTATTCTGCCTCAGCCTCCCAGTAGCTGGGATTACAGGTGCACACCACCATGTCTGTCTACTTTTTTATATTTTTAGTAGAGATGGGGTTTCACCACATTGGCCAGGCTGGTCACAAACTCCTGACCTCAAATGATTTACCCACCTTGGCCTCCCAAAGTGCAGGGATTATAGGTGTGAGCCACTGCACCCAGTGTCTATTTTAAATCTCTGTCCTGCTCCATCGTGGCACTTCCATCTCTCTTCCCAACTTAATTTTTCTGTTGCACTTATCACTTCGTAGCACTCTAAATGATATATCTATTTATCTGTTTACCCTCTCTCTTCTTATGAGGGTATGAGTTCCTCAAGGGCAGGATATATTTTTTTAATGTGCTTGATCACTTCTCTATCCCCCATCCCCCAAAACAGTGCTTGGCATATAGAATGCACTTAATAAATATTTTTGATTAACCACCACAGAATTCTGTCAAGCCCATGAAAAATGAATGAAATAATGAGTCATTCCACATTTTTTTAACCCTCTAGTTACTATTAGGTTGTTGCAAAAGTAATTGTGGTTTTGGACCCTGAATTTTAAATCATTATAACTAGGCTCAAACACATCTTTATTAATCAAAATAGGAGCCATTACAATTAAAACATTTTTGTCAATGATAAATAAATTACTTTATTCCATTAGTGTAAACATCCATGCTTTGGAATTTGATGAACTCTTTTTTTTTTTTTTTTTTTTTATGAATTCTTGGAAAGCGTTTTCTGCATCTTGCTGGTTGTGAAAGCATTTTTTCTGCAAAAAGTTGTCGAGATGCTTGAAGAAGTCGGTTGGCCTGAGGTCAGGTGAATATGGCAGATTCATTCAACTTTTGAATCGTTGATTGTGCAACATGTGGTCGGGTGCTGTCGTGAAGAAGAATTGGGCCCTTTCTGTTGACCAGTGCTGACTGCAGGCACTACAGTTTTCTGTGCATCTCATCGATTTGCTGAGACTACTTCGCAGATGTAACTGTTTCGCCAGGATTCAGAAAGCTGCAGTGGGTCAACTGGCAGCAGACCACCAAACAGTGACCATGACCTTTTCTTGGTGCAAATTTGGCTTTGGGGAGTGCTTTGGAGCTTCCTCTTGGTCTCGCCACTGAGCTGGTCATCGATGGTTGCCATATACAATCCACTTTTCAGTGCACATCACAATCCGATCTAGAAATGGTTTGTTGTTGTTATTGTGTAGAATAAAAGAAGGCGATACTTCAAAAGGATGATTTTTAAATTTTCACTCAGCTCATGGGACACCTACTTATCGAACTTTTTTACCTTTCCAATCTGCTTCAAATGCCAAACAACTGTAGTATTGTAGACATTGAATTCTTTGGCAATTTCTCGTGTACTTGTGAGAGGACCAGCTTCAATGATTGTTCTCAATCGGTTGTTGTCAACTTCCAATGCCGGCCACTACGTTCCTCATCTTCAAGGCTCTCATCTCCTTTGCGAAACTTCTTGAATCCTCACTGCACTATATATTCGTTAGAGTTCCTGGGCTAAATGCATTGTTGATATCAGGAGCTGTCTCTGCTGCTTTATGACCCATTTTGAACACAAATACTAAAATCACTCAAATTTGCTTTTTGTGTAACCTAATTTCCATAGTCTAAAATACACATAAAATAAACAGCAAGTAATAAGTCATTAGTGAAAAAGCATAAAGTAAGAAATACCGATTAAAATGATGTATAACATAACCACATTTATTTAAGAATGTATTCCAATTTTTTTTTTTTTTTTTTGAGACAGAGTATCACTCTTGTTGCCCAGGCTAGAGTGCAATGGCACGATCTGGGCTCACCACAACCTCTGCCTTCCAGGTTCAAGTGATTCTCCTGCCTCAGTCTCCCGAGCATGTGCCATCATGCCTGGCCAATTTTTGTATTTTTAGTAGAGACGGTTTCTCCATGTTAGTCAGGCTGGTCTCGAACTCCTGACCTCAGATGATCAGCCTGCGTCAGCCTCCCAAAGTGCTGGGATTACAGGCGTGAGCCACATCACACCTGGCCTGTATTCCAATTTCAAATGGCAAATTCCAACAAAACAAAACCCCAATTAAATTTTGCACTCACTCATACAATTTCTTTACTTGTGAAGGGAAAATTCAAACACTCAAACCTGTCTTAGAACATATATCACAAATGTATATAAGATTAAATATTGTCAATTGTGTCAGTGAATTATCCAGCAGGGGCGATTTTGCCCCACAGGGACGTTTGGCAATGTCTGCAGACATTTTTAGTAGTCACAACTGCTGGTTGCTATTGTCATCATAGGTAGAGATCAGGGACGCTGCTACACATCCTACAGTGCACAGGACAGCACCCCATGACAGAGAATTATGTGGTCAAAATGTCAGTAGTGCCAAGTGGACAAACGCTGCTTTACACCCACCTGTATTTGGGTTTTTTGGAACCTGCCATACCTTTCCTCAAAATCACTGCAAGGATGGGCATGGTGGCTTGCATCTGTATTCCCAGTGCTTCGAGAAGCTAGGCAGGAGGATTGCTTGAGATCAGCCTGAGTGATCCCATCACTATTAAAAAAATTAAAAACAAAAACTACTGCATTTTGTTTCTGTTTTTATGTTTTTTTTTTTTAGACGGAGTCTGCCTTTTTTGCCCAGGTCAGACTGAAGTGGTGTGATCTCAGCTCATGATAACCTCTGCCTTCCAGGTTCAAGCAATTCTCCTGCCTTAACCTCCTGAGTAGCTGGGATTACAGGTGACCCCACCATGCTGGGCTAATTTTTATATTTTTAGTAAAGACAGGGTTTCGCCATGTTGGCCAGGCTGGTCTCTAACTCCTGACCTCAGGTGATCCACTCCTCTGGGCTTTCCAGAGTGCAAGGATTACAGGCATGAGCCACCTCGCCTGCCCTGCTTCTGTTTTTAAAACTCCACTATCTCATTTCCCACTTTCTTTTTCTTGTTCTTTTTTTTTTTTTTTTTTTTTTTTTTTTGAGATGGAGCCACACTCTGTCATCCAGCTGCAATGCAATGGCACGATCTTGGCTCACTGCAACCTCTGCCTCCTGGGTTCAAGAGATTCTCTTGCCTCAGGCTCTCGAATAGCTGGGATTACAGGCACTTGCCACCACACCCAGCTAATTTTTGTATTTTTAGTAGAGACAGGGTTTTGTCATGTTTACCAGGCTGGTCAAGAACTCCTGACCTCAAGTGATCTGCCCAAGTTGGCCTCCCAAAGTGCTGAGATTACAGGCGTGAGCTGCTGTGCCCAGCCCCCATTTTCTTTTTAAAAAAACAATTCAGCATAACTTGATCATTTTGCATTTGCATTGCTTGGCTTATCATTGGCCCTCCATCAATGCAGTCAGTTTATCATATGAGCAGTAAGGAGGTCTGTGTATCCTAGAGCTCCAGGGGCTTGCTGGCTGCCCACATTTCTCATTTGATGCCCTCCTTAGGCCTTGAGCATTGCTTCTGCCTGCTTTGCTTGGAGACACCCCATTTCTCGCACTGACTGTCCTGTCGTTGCCATTGCACTGAGAAAAAAATCCACACCTCTTACCTTGACCTGCAAGCCCTTCTGAGATTTCCTCTCATTGCCCGCCTTCTGACTTCCTTGCAGGCAGTTTTCCCTTTCACTCCCTACTCCCCAACTGTTCTGGCCTCTCTGTTTTCGTTTTTTTTTTTTTTTTTAAACCAACCAAGCCCATTGCTGCCTCAGATTGATGTTTTGTTGTTGTTGTTCTTCTTCTTCTTTTTCTTTCTCTCCTCCTCCTCCTCCTCCTCCCCCTCCTCCTCCTCCTCCTCCTCCTCCTCCTCCTCCTCCTCCTCCTCCTCCTCCTCCTTCTCCTCCTCCTCCTCGACAGGGTCTCACTATGTTGCCCAAGTTGGTCTCAAACTCCTGGGCTCTAATGATCCTCCTGCCTCAGCCTCCCAAAGTGCTGGGATTACAGGTGTGAGCCACCGTGCCCAGCCTGCTCCACGTTCTTTACGCTTGCTGGTGCACTCTGCTTTAGATGTTTTCCACCATTTTATGGTTGGCTCCTCATCATCATCTTCATTTGGGTCTCAGCTCAAATGTGGCCTCCGCAGAGAGGACATCCTTGACTCCCAGTCCAAAGAAGCCAGACATTCATATCCCCATCACTCTATTACAGCGGCCTGTCTTATTTTCATCATGGCAGTTATCACTCGCTGTAATTTTTTATTTCCTTTTCTTTTCTTCTCTCTCTCTCCCCCTCCATGTTTTTCTTCCTGTCTTTCCCTAACTGGTCCATGTAGTCAGAGATCTGCCCCCTTCACTCTGTCTCCCCAGCACCTAGAACTGTGCCTGATGAATATTTGTGGAATGAACGAATCATTCTTCTACATGTGCTATGCCTAGAGAAGTGAGACTACTTTAAGACTGGGCCAGTACCAAGACCTTCGTTGATGATTATCTCTTGTTAAGATTGTTAAGTCTGCTTTTGAACTGGATAGTCCATTATTTGAGTACTTTAACTAAAAAATAAACCAGCATATAAATATTATTTCTAAAAATGCACATTAAATTTCTTAACCTTAAAACCCTCTGAAGGAGGTATACGTATTGGCCCCATTTTACAGATGATAAAAGTGAGGCAACTGGCTAGACACAGTGGCTTATGCCTGGAATTTCCAGTACTTTGGGAAGACAAAGAGGGAGGACTGCTTGAGCCCAGGAGTTTAAGACCAGCCTGGGCAACACAGTGAGACTTTGTCTCTACCAAAAATAAAAATAAAAAATAAAAAACAAATTATCCAGGCATAATGGTGCCCACCTGTGGTCCAAGCTACTTGAGAGGATCACTTGAGTCTGGGAGGTCGAGGCTGCAGTAATTCAAGATCATCACTGCTCTCCAGCCAGGGTGACAGTGAGACCCTGTCTCAAAAAAAAAAGACAGAAGCAATTAATAAATGGTATGTGTTACTTTTATTATTGTAAAAAGCACAGCCTTGATCATTGTATTTGAGTAGCAGTTACACATGCATATTTATAGGATGTTACAAAGAGTATACCATAAAATATATATAACACAATAAATGCCACATGGTGTTAGTATTAGCATTTGGTGAAATGGTGTTCATGAGGGCAACTTTCAAAGCTATAAAGAGACATCCAGGCTGGATGCAGTGGCTCTTGCCTGTAATCCCAGCACTTTAGGAGGTTGAGGTGGATAGATCAGATGTGGCCAGGAGTCCAAGACCAGCTTGGCCAACATGAGAAAACCTTGTCTGTATTAAAAATATAAAAATTGGCCGGGCGCGGTGGCTCAAGCCTGTAATCCCAGCACTTTGGGAGGCCAAGGCGGGTGGATCACAAGGTCAAGAGATCGAGACCATCCTGGTCAACATGGTGAAACCCCGTCTCTACTAAAAATACAAAAAATTAGCTGGGCATGGTGGTGCGTGCCTGTAATCCCAGCTACTCAGGAGGCTGAGGCAGGAGAATTGCCTGAACCCAGGAGGCAGAGGTTGCGGTGAGCCAAGATTGCGCCATTGCACTCCAGCCTGGGTAACGAGTGAAACTCCGTCTCAAAAAAAAAAAAAAAAAAAAACGTACAAAAATTAGCCTGTAATCCTAGCCACTCAGGTGGCTGAAGCACAAGAATCACTTGAACCCAGGAGGCGGAGGTTGCAATGAGCCATGATCATGCCACTGCACACCAGCCTGCACAACAGAGCTAGACACTGTCTCAAAAAAATAAATAAATAAAAATAAAGAGAAAGACAGTAAGAATTTTTTATCTATAAATTTTTCATCTCTATAAACATTTTTAAAACTTAGCCAGGTGTGGTGGCATGCACCTGTAGTCCCAACCACTCTGGAGGCTGAGGTGGGAGGATCACTTGAGTCTCAGTCTGAGGTTACAGTGAGCTATGATTGCATCACTGAACTTTAGCTTGGGCAGCAGAGCAAGACCCTGTCTCCAAAAAAAATAAAAAGTACAAATAAATAAATATTTCTTAAATGGGATTTCTGTCTTTTAAATGTTAGCATGAACATCTACATTTAGAATTCCTTTTTTTTTTTTTTTACAGATGAGGTCTTGCTATGTTGCCCAGGCTGAACTTAAACTCCTGGGCTCAAGCAACCCTCCTGCCTCAGCCTCCTGAATAATTGGGACTACAGGCACATGCCAGTGCACCCAGCTGTCATTTAGAATTCTTATGCCACCTCAAATACTTTTTGATCTTTAAATATTTTCTCTTTTAGGGCCAGGCAGAGTGGCTTACGCCTGTAATCCCAGCACTTTGGCAGGCCGAGGTGGGCGAATCACCTGAGGTCAGGAGTTCAAGACCAGCCTGACCAACATGGAGAAACCCCGTCTCAACTAAAAATACGAAAAGTTAGCCAGGCACATTGGCGCATTCCTGTAATCCCAGCTACTCAGGAGACTGAGGCAGGAGAATCACTTGAACCCAGGAGGCAGAGGTTGCAGTGAGCTGAGATCGTGCCTTTGCACTCCAGCCTAGGCAACAAGAGTGAAACTCCATCACAAAAAAAAAAAAAAATCTCATTTCTTTTACATTAAACACTTAGTTGAAACACCAGTGTTATTTTTCAAAATATGCTAATGGCATCATTTAGATGAAAAAGACAAGTAGCTCTTTAGTGGTGTGCACCAATTTATAAAAATTTTATTCAGGTGAAACTCCACCAAATGTCAATATATTTCACCACATTGGGGGCTTGTGAAAGAAAACACTTTGAACTAGTGATGCTTGGGGCAGCTGCCTTACTTGGAATTCTTTGAATAACTGGTTTGGAGAACATTTCAGGGGAAAGTTCATTTAAAGTTCTCTTGTTCATGCCTCGGGCAGTACAGTGAAATCAGTTTTGGTTTCTTGTGCAATAGATATTTGTTGAATGAATGAATGATGACAATCGTCAGATTATGGCTTTTAAGCTCCAGAAAAGAGAAGGACTGACCAGGTGTGGTGGCACATGCCTATAATCCCAGCACATTGGGAGGCCAAGGCAGGCAGATCACTTGAGGTCAGGAGTTTGAGACCAGTCTGGCCAATATGGTGAAACCCCATCTCTACTAAAAATACAAAAATTATCTGGGCATGGTGGCTCATGCCCGTAGTCCCAGCTACTTGGGAGACTGAGGCAGGAGAAGCGCTTGAGCCTGGGAGGTGGAGGTTGCAATGAGCTAACACTGCGCCACTGCACGCCAGCTTGGGTGACAGAGCTAGATTCCATCTCAAAAAAAAAAAAAAAAAAAATTGAGGACTGTGGTGTCCTCTCCTTGTAATCCATGTAGTGCAGTGCCCCCTATCTTGATGACTGCTATTGTTTAGATGCTTGTGTCTCCAAATTTCATGTTAAAATTTAATCTCCAGTATCAGAGATGGGGCCTAATGAGAGGTGTTTGGGTCATAGGGGCAGATCCTTCATGAATAGATTAATGCCCTCCCTCGGGAGTGAATGTGTACTGAATTAGTTCTCATGAGAGCTGGCTGTTAAAAACTGCCTGACACCTCCCCACCCTCTCTTACTTCCTCTCTCATCATGTGATTTCTGCACACACAGGCTTCCCTTTGTCTTCTGCCAGGAGAGGAAGCAGCCTTAGGTTCTCACCAGACGCAAGTGCCCAATTTTAAACTTTCCAGCCATCAGAATCATGAGCAAATAAACCTTTATTCTTTAAAAATTACCCAGCCTCAGGTATTCCTTTATAGCAACACAAAATGAACTAAGATAATTACCTTCCTAGATTTTTATTTATTTATTGAGACAGAGACACTCTGTCACCCAGGCTTGAGTGCAGTAGTGTTAGCTCACTGCAACCTCCGCCTCCTGGGTTCAAGCAATTCTCCTGCCTCAGCCTCCCATGTAGCTGGGATTACAGGTGCCTGCCATCATGCCTGGATAATTTTTGTGTTTTTGTATAGACAGGGTTTTGCCATGTTGGCCAGGCTGGTCTCGAACTCCTGACCTCAAGTGATCTGCCCTCCTCAACCTCTCTAAGTGCGGGGATTACAGGTGTGAGCCACCATGCCTGGTACCTTCCTAGATATTATTGTACCAACTATCTAGAGGCTCGGAGATACCTTTGATGCTGTTCAGTAAAACATATGCTTGGGATGTAAATGCTCTGTATTCACCTCACGACTCTTGTCTTGAAGGAGAATTGTATCAGAGCAAGGCTTGAATTCACTAAACTCAGCTATCTGCTCCTAAATGATTCATTCTTCTTAATACATTTTTTTCTGCCAACACTTGAAAATATGAGACCATTCTACTATTTGTTGAGCAAATATGTGCTAGAGAGACAACACTGAAAAAGATAAAGTCTCTGCTTCATGGAGACTTCATTCGAGAAAGGGAAACAAAGTAAATATAGGATAACAAATAGGGATATGTGCAGTGAAATAAAGCAGGATTAAGGAAATGGGACTGATGCTTTTTTATATACCATGTTCGAAATGGCCTTATTCCTACAGTAATATTTGAACAAAACTTGGTGGATAGGAGGACATATGGGATATGTAGGAAAGACATATCCTTGGTATTTTTGAAGAAAGCAAGGGGGCCAGTGTGGCTGAAGCATAATGTATTGAGAGAGGATAGTAGGATACATAAAAAAAAATCTGAAAAAACAAGAAAAAATCAGAGGAAGGGGAGAGGGTCAGATTATAAAAGATCTCGAAGGCTGCTGTTTTTTTGTGTGTGTGTGGTTTTCTTTTTCTTTTTTGAGATGGAGTCTCGCTCTGCTGCCGAGGCTGGAGTGCAGTGGCACAATCTCGGCTCACTGCAACCTCCCCACCCCAGTTCAAGCAATTCTCATGCCTCAGCCTCCTGAGTAGCTGGGACTACAGGCGCACGCCACCACACCCAGCTAATTTTTGTATTTTTAGTAGAGACAGGGTTTCACCATATTGGCCAGGATGGTCTCAATCTCTTCACCGTGTGATCTGCTTGCCTTGGCCTCCCAAAGTACAGAGATTACAGGCATGAACCAACATGCCCGGCCAGGCCACTGTGATACAAGCTTTTACACTAAGTGAGATTAGAGTCTGAGCAGAGAGGGGCATGACTTGATCTGAGTAAAGACCTGGCTCCTGTGTTGAGATTCCATTGTAAAGAGTGGAGGAATGGTCAGAATTAAGATAAGATATGAGGCTATCTATAGTGATGATCCTTGAGGGATGATGGTAGGTCAGCCAATAGTGAAAGAAGGTAATGAGGTTGCATTTCAGAAATAGTTTACTGATTTGACTATGGGACGGATATAGGTACAAAGAAAGACAAGAGTCAAAGAAAACTCCAGAGCTTTTGGCCTGAGCCATTGGAAGAATGGAGATTTCATTTATTGAAATAAATAAGAACTAAAGGAAAACTCATTTTGGTAGAAAAGCCAAGAGTTCAGTTTTGAATATGTTGGATTAGTTAAATAGGAGATGCCTATAAGACACATTATATAGGAAGTAGACTATTTAAGTCTGGAGAGCAGATGAGACGTCAAAGTTGGAAATACACATTTGTGAGTTGTCAAGGTCAAGATGGTTTTTAAAACCAGTGAATTGGCTGGGTGCAGTGGTTCATGCCTATAATTCCAGCACTTTGGGAGGTCAAGGCAGGTGGATGGCTTGAGGCCAGGAGTCCAAGACCAGTCTGGCCAACATGGTGAAACCCTGTCTACTAAAAATACAAAATTAGCCAGGCATGGTGGCATATATCTGTAATCCCTGCTAGTTGCGAGGCCGAGGCAGGAGAATCACTTGACCCTGAGAGGCGAAGGTAGCAGTGAGCCAAGATCGTGCCACGGCACTCAAGCCTGGATGACAGAGTGAGACTCCGTCTCACACACACAAACACACACACACACACACACACACACACACAGAAGCCAGCGAATTGGAGAAGATTATCCAAAAAGAAAACACAGGGAAAAGTTGACCCATGGGTGAAAACAGCAAAGAGCTGGAGAAGGAATAACCAGTGAGGGAAGAAAACCAAGAGAAAGTGATGTCCAGGAAACCACATGAGAAATAATTTCAATTGTGTCAAATGTTGTATGGGGATTGTGTTATGAGTTGGGGCTGAAAAGCGACCATTGGACTATAAAGGACTCTGGTGACCTTAAAAGAGTTTTATCTGTGAAGTGGTAGAAAAGAATACAGTGGGTTGAATAGAGAATAAAAGCTACTTTCAGAGTTTTCTCGTATACCACTTCACACCCAGTAGGATGGCTACTATTTTAAAACAAAACAAAACAACAAGTATTGGTGAGGATATGGGGATATTGGAACCCTTGACCATTGCTGGTGGGAATTTAAAATGGTGCAGCTGGTGTGGAAAATGATATGGCAGTCCCTCAAAAAATTAAACATGGAGGTGTGGAGCAGTAGCTGACGCCTGTAATCCCAGCACTTTGGAAGACTGAGGCATGCATCACTTGAGGTCAGGAGATCGAGACCAGCCTGGACAACATGGCAAAACCCTGTCTCTATTAAAAATACAAAAATTAGCCAGGTGTGGTGGTGGACATCCATAATCCCAGCTACTCGGGAGACTGAAGCATGAGAATCGCTTGAACCTGGGAAGCAGAGGTTGCAGTGAGCCAAGATCGTGCCACTGCACTCCAGCCTGGGCAACAGAGTGAGACACTATCCAAAAAGAAAAAAAAAAATTAAACATAGAATTACCATATGACCTAACAATTTCACTTCTAGGTACAAACTCAAAAGCAGTGAAAGCAAAGACTCAAACAGCTGTTGTACACTCATGTTTGCAGCAGCGTTATTCACAATAGCCAAAACGTGGAAACAACCCAGGGACCACTGACAGTTCAATAAATAAACAAAATGTGGTATATCCATACAATGCATTATTATTCACTTTGAAAAAAGAATGAAATTTTGCAATATGCTACAACATAGATGAACCTTGAAGACATGCTAAGCAAAATAAGCCAGTCACAAATGGACAAATATCATATGATTCCTCTTATATGAAGTCCATAGAGTAGTTAAATCCATAGAGACAGGAAGTCGAATGGTGATTGCCAGAGGCTGGAGGAAATGGGGAATGGAGTCAGTATTTAATGGATGCAGAGTTTACATTTTGCAAGACGAAAAAGTTCTGGCAGTGGATGACAGTGATAGTTGTTCAACAGTATGGACAGACTTAATGCTATAGAACTGTCTATTTCAAAGGGTTAACATGAGCCAGACACGCTGGCTCACACCTGTAATCCCAGCACTTTGGGAGGCTGAGTCAGGTGGGTCACTTGGGGTCGGGTGTTCAAGGCCAGTCTGACCTACATGGAGAAACCCTGTCTCTACTAAAAATATAAAATTAGCCACCTGTAGTCCCAGCTACTCAGGAGGCTGAGACAGGAGAATGGCTTGAACCTGGGAGGCGGAGGTTGCAGTGAGCTGACATCATGCCATTGCACTCCAGCCTGGGCAACAAGAGCGAAACTCCATTTCAAAAATAAATTAGTAAATAAAATATAAAAATTTTAAAAATGGTTGATATGGTAAACTTACTGTTGTGTATATTTGACCACACATCTTTTTTTAAACAAGGAGTTTTTAAAAAAAGAGAGCAAATGGCCTGGCCAACATAGTGAAACACCATCTCTACCAGAAGTACAAAAATTAGCTGGGTGTGGTGCAACGTGCCTGTAATTCCAGTTACTCGGGAGGCTGAGGCATGAGAATCACTTGAATCCAGGAGGTGGAGGTTGCTGTGAGCTGCGATTGTGCCACTGCACTCTAGCTTGAGCAATAGAGCAAGACTCTGTCTCCAAAAAAAAAAAAAGTTCCTAAAAGGTTATGGAGGAAGGAACTGAAGAAATTTGTAGGAGGAGATTGCTAGTAACATATCTAAGGGAGGGTCGGCTGGATCTCACCTCCCTTTAGCCTCTACTTTTCAGATTCAGACCCTGTGCATCTAAGGGCCCAGAGATGGCTCTTGTCAAAGACAAAGGTAATCAGGACCTGGGATATGAACTCGAGCCAACCAAAATATCTGTGGGACTGTGAGGGGCCTGTGGGTGCCAAGTCATGAATTAATTTCTAATTGTTTTGAAAAAGTCTCTCAGGAGGCATAGTACTTACAAAGCACTGGGTCAATAGCACAGTCTCTCTCCTGGGGTTGACCAGATCTTCATCACAATTACCTCAGTAGTAGAGTTAAGCATTCAGAATTCAGAGGGCTAGAACTCTCAGGATGGCAGTGGCCATGGAGCTGTAGCTCTGTTACCTTTTATAGAAATTTCACATTTCTATAAAATTTCTAGTATGAAGTACTAGTATAGCTACTGCACAGCTCTTTATCTCTCTAGACGTGTTAATACCATTGCCCTGTCACAGCCTTAACATAACGACGGGAGGGACCAACTTAAATGCTATTTCTACTTTACAGGAATGCAGCCCATGCTTTTAAAAACTAAAATCTTTAAAAATATTTTTTTTTTGAGACAAGGTAGTGCTCTGTCACCCAGGCTAGAGTACAGTGGCATGATCATAGCTCACTGTGACCTAGAACTCATGGGCTCAAGCAATCCTCCCACCTTAGCTTCCCCAGTAGCTGAGACTACAGGCACACACCACCATGCCCAGCTAATTAAAAACTTTTTTTTGTAGAGATGGGGTCTTGCTATATTGTCCAGGTTGGTCTTGAACTCTTAGGCTCTAGCAATCTTCCCACTTCAGCCTCCCAAAGTGTGGAATTACAGGTACGAGCTGCCACATCCAGCCCCATTTTTTAAAGAGAAACCTGGAATGTAGATGTTTACAGCATAGTCCTAGACCTCAAATGCTGGAAGTAAATCCAATTTTAAAAAATATTGTGTATACTTTACTAGACAGGCCAAACAAAATATATCTCAGGTGCCAGGTGCAGTACTTTGGGAGGCTGAGGCGGGAAGACTGCTTGAGCCCAGGAGCTCAAGATCAGCCAGTGCAATGCAGTGAGACCCTGTCTCTATTAAAAAAAAATTAGCTGGGCATCCTGGCCTGTGCATTTAGTCCCAGCTACTCAAGAGGCAGAGGTGGGAGGATCACTTGAGCACAGGAGTTTGAGACTATAATGAATCATGATCTCACTACTGCACTCCAGCCTGGGTGACAGAGCCAGATCCTGTTTCAAATACATCCAAATATATATATATATATATATAATCTCAGGGCTGGGTCCTGCCCTGGGGTTCCCTGTTGCTAACCCCTGGTCTAGAGCTACCCAGTTTATAGGATAGACAGAAACCTCTCCACTCTCACAAGACCCTAGTGTTTAGGCTGGTATTTTTCTAAATTCCTTTGACAATCTGACTCCATTTTTCATAGATAACTACTTCTTTTCTCTTGCGACTTTCAGGATCTTTTATTTGTCCTTGGCCTTTGGGAGTTAGATTATTGAATTCCTTGGTAGGCTTCTGTGGGTTAAATCTACTAGGGGTTCTATAACCTTCTTACACTTGGATACTGATATCTTTCTTGAGGGTTAGGAAGTTCTCCATTATTATCCTTTGAATAAATTTCCTTTTTCTCAGCCTGACCAACATGGAGAAACCCCATCTCTAATAAAGATACAAAATTAGCTGGGAGTGGTGGCACCTGCCTGTAATCCCAGCTACTCGGGAGGCTGGGGTAGGAGAATCACTTGAACCTGGGAGGCAGAGGTTGCAGTGAGCCAAGATCACACCATTGCACTCCAGCCTGGGCAACAAGAGCAAAACTTCATCTCAAAATAAATAAATAAATGATTTTCTATTTCTTTTAGACACTAACTCTTAGATTTGCCATTTTGAAGCTATTTTCTAGATTGTGTAGGTGTGCTTTGTTCTTTCTCAATCCTTTTTCTTTTTTCCTTATGGCTGTATATTTTCAAATAGCCTGTGTTCAAGCTCACGAATTCTTTCTTCTGCTTGATCAATTCTGCTATTAAGAGACTGATCCATTCTTCAGTATGTCAATTACATGTTTCTTTTGAGACAGGGTCTGTCTATGTGTCCCAGGCTAGTCTTGAACTCCTCGACTAAAAATTCTCCCACTTCAGCTTCCCGAAGTGCTGAATTACAGGCATAAGCCAGCATACCCAGCAAATCAATTGCGTTTTTCAACTCCAGAATTTCTGCTTGATTATTTTAAATTATTTCAATTTATTTGTTAAATTTATCTGATAGGACTCTAAATTCCTTCTCTTTGTTATCTTGAATTTCATTGAATTTTGTCAAAACAGCTATTTTTTTTTCATTTAAATTCTATTTTATTGATGTATTTTTTTTTAAAACAGAGTCTCACACTATCACCCAGGCTGGTATACAATAGTATAATCACAACTTACTGCAGTCTTAAACTCTGAGCTCAAGCAATGTACCCCTCCCCCCAAGTATCTGGAACCACATGTATGCCACCACACCTGGATAATTTTTTTTTTTAGACGGAGTCTTGCTCTGTTGCCCAGGCTGTAGTGCAATGTCATGATCTCAGCTCACCACAACCTCTGCCTCCCATGTTCAAGTGATCCTGCCTCAGCCTCCCAAGTAGCTGGGATTACAGGTGCCCACCACCATGCCTGGCTAATTTTTTTTTTTTTTTTTTTTGTATTTTTAGCAGAGATGGGGTTTTACCATGTTGGTTAGGCTGTTCTGGAACTCCTGACCTCAGGTAATCCACCTGCCTCACGCTCCCAAAACGCTGGGATTACAGGTGTGAACCACTGCGCCTGGTCAATTTTTTTTTTTTTTTTTGTAGAGACAGGGTCTCACTATATTGCCCAGGCTGATCTCAAACTCCTGGACTTAAGTGATCCTCTCACCTTGGCCTCCCAAAGTGCTGAAATTTCAAGTGTGAGCCACCACACCAGGCAAAAACAGCTATTTTGAATTCTCTCTCTGAAAGGTCACATATCTCTTTCTCTCTGGAATTGGTCCCCGGTGCCTTCTTTAGTTTGTGTAGTGAGGTCAGGTTTTCCTGGATGGCCTTGATACTTATGGATGTTTGTTGTCTGGGCATTGAAGAGTTAGGTATTTATTTCAGTCTTTTTACCCATCTTCCTTCTTGGGAATGCTTTCCAGGTATTCAAAGGGACTTGGGTGTTGTGATCTAAGGTTTTGGTCACCGCAGCCATATCTGCATTAGAGGGTACTCCATGCCCAGTAACACTGTAGCTCTTGCAGACTTGTAGAGGTACCTTGATGATTTTGGATAAGATCTGGAAGAATTATCCGGGTTACTAGGCAGAGACTCTTGTTCTCTTGCCTTACTTTCTCCCAAAGAAATGGAGTCTCTCTCTGGGAGCTTCCTAGAGCTGGGGGAGGGGTAACACAATCATTCCTGTGGCACCACCACTGAGACTGTGCTGGGTCAGACCTGAGGTCAGCACAGCACTAGGTCTTGACTAAGACCCACTGTAACCACCACCTGGCTATTACTTATGTTCACTCAAGGCCATGGGGCTCTATAATCAGCAGGCAGCGAAGCCAGCTAAGTTTGTGCCCTTCTTTTCAGAGCAGTAAGTTTCCCTGGCCCCCAGGTGGCTCCAGAAATGCCATCTAGTAGCCAGTGCCTGGAGTTGGAAACCTTAGAAGTCTACCTGGTGCTCAGGTCTACTGCAGCTGAGCTGGCACCAAAACCACAAAACAAAGTACTTCCCACTCTAACCTCCTCTTTCTGTGGGCAAAAGAGTCTGTCTCTGTGGCCACCACTGTAACAGGCTGTGGGGAGTAGTGCCAGATTATCACTAGGTATTTGCTTAAGGCCCAAAGGCTCTTCAGTCAGCTTATAATGAATTCTGCCAGGCCTGGGACTCACTCTTCAAGGCAGTGGGCTTTCCTCTGCCCACAGCAGGTTCAGAAATGCTGTCTAAGAGCTGAGGCCTAGAATCTAGGTCCCTGAGAGTCCAGTTGGTGCTCTACCCTGCTGTGGCCAAGCTGGTACCTAAGCTGCAACACAAAGTTCCCTTTCCCCTTCCCTCTGCTTTTCTCAAGTAGAAAGAGTCTGTTCTCATAGCCACCATAGCTGGGAATGTGCTGGGTCACAGCTGAAGCCAGCATTTCTCAGAATCCCACCCAAGGCCCATCGTGTGTACTATCTGGCTACTGCTATTGATTATTCAGGAACCAAGGGCTCTTTAGTCAGCAGGTGATGAATTCTGCCAGGAATGGGTCCTTCCCTTCAAGGCAGCAGATTCTCTTCTGGCCCAGGATGTGCCTAGAAATGTCACTCAGTAGCTAGGGCCTGGAATGGGGCCCTTGTGACCCTGTCTGGTGCCCTGTCCTACTGTGGCTGAGATGGTATCCAAGTTGCATAGTAAAGTCCTCTTTACTCTTCTCTTTCCTCTCAGGTGGAGGAAGGGAGTCTCTCCTGGAGCTGCAAGCTGTGCTGCCTGGGTTTAGGGTCGGGGTAGTACAAGCACTTCCCTGGCTCCCCTGGCTGTCATCTCACTAGATCTAGTGCCCCCCACAAGTCCACTGGCTCCGAGCCCAGCACAGCACTAGGGTTTGCCTAGGAGTTGCAGTCCTTGTGGCCTAGACTACATTTCAAATTTATTTTGTACCCCAGAGCACTTTAGCCTGTAGTAGTGAGGCTTGCCAGAATTCAAATTCCACCTGCTGGGATGAACAATTCCTCTCTGGCTAGGGCTGGTCAAAATGCTCCCTCCATGGGTGTTGGCTGAATTTTGACCGATGTTGTATTCAGCTATGACAGGGCAGCACTGGCTTCCAAGGCAGTGTCCCACAGTCATTGCACTCTCCCTCCCCCAAACAGACAGCTTCTCCGCACCACATGGCCACTGCTGGGGATGGGGTGGGGGCAGCATTGGTGATCTGACTATTTTTCTGATACTCTTCAGTGTCTCTTTTAGTGATATGAAGTTAAAAAAAACAGGTACTGTGATAGTTCACCTGATTTTTTATTCTTATGAAGGCACTTTTTAATTTAGATAGTTGTTAAATTTGGTGTTCTTGTGGGGAAGGCAATTAGTGAAGATTTCTATTTGGGCATCTTTCTTCACCTCCTAGCCAAGTTAGCTTTTTGGTAGACATTTGCTTAGTGTTTTTACCACCAGGGATACATGTATATCATTTGAGATCATTCCACACAATTGTGTCTACTTTTTTTGTTGAGATGGAATCTCATTCTGTTGCCCACCCTGAAGTGCAGTGGCATAATCTTGGCTCACTGCAACCTCTGCTTCCCAGGTTTGAGTGGTTCTCCCGCCTTAGCCTCCAGAGCAGCTAGGATTACAGGCACATGCCATCATGCCCGGTTAATTTTTGTAGTTTTAGTAGAGATGGGGTTTTCTCATGTTGGCCAAGCTGGTCTCAAACTCCTGACCTCAAGTGATCCACCCACCTCAGTCTCCCAAAGTGCCTGGATGACAGGCATGAACCACCACACCCAGCTGTAATCATGTATACTTTTTATATAACATTAAAATGTTCTCAAATTACTAAAACCAATTTTTAAAATAATTTTTATGACTACCTATTGCATGGGTGTGGTATTATTTACTTAGTTATATCCCTATGCACTATAAGGTTCTTTTAAATTTTTTCTCATATCAAAATATAATGTTACAGTAAGCAATTTTGTGCATAGATGCTATAAATCCTTTTTTAATATTTTAAGATGAATTCCTAGAAGTTGGATTAGTAAGTTAAAGAATATAAAACATCTTTAAAGCTCACATTTTGTTTTACAGTAATGAAAAGAAAACAAAGTTAAAAGAACTAAAGAAAGCAAGACTAACTACAGTAGCTGCATCTATGAAAGAAGATGAATTCCACTCGCCAAGCATCTCACAACCTTCTAGTGTGTCCAAGCTTCCTTCAAAACTTAGATTCTCCAAAAGATGCCTGCAAAATAACCTATTTGAAAAATACAAACTCATTGCTCTTGAAATACTATGTAAACTTGGGGAGATGTTGCAGCAATATGCTGAGCTTGACATTACTTTCCCTGAGGGAATTGTAAATCTCATAAATTACAGTTGGAAAGATCTTACTGAAGATGCTTATATGTGTGCATCCAAAAATTCAATGTGGATGCAAGACCATGCCTTGCAAGGAGGATGCAGTTCCATGACCATAGTTAACTTAGTAGAACACAAAATGAGCAGGGGTTCAACAGAAGAATGTCATAAGCAAAATCATTTAGTTAAAGCGAAAGAAGGCCACCATGTTGCATCAACTAAACCTATGGAAAAAATATATGTAAGTAGCAGTTACTGGTTAGATTTATAAATAATGCTTCAAGATGAATGAATAAAAGCAGCAAGTAAGTGAGCTATTGATGAAACATTATTTTAGTGCTATTTGGCTTGTGTTGATGACTTTAATAAGTCACTAGTGAATGTTAGAAGAAAGATACTAGAATTCACAGTGCTTTCAGTTAAATGAAGCATCAATTAGGGTTTTATTAGATTCCATTTGATATGAAGTTTCTGCCTCAGGGTATCCTTTAGCTTCTTTTACAGTAGTATGGTCCAACAGAAACACAATGCTGGCTGCATATATGATTTTTTTGGGGGGGCAGGGTCTTGCTCTGTTGCCCAGGCTGGAGTGAAGTGACCTGATCACAGCTTACTGCAGCCTCAACCCCCGGGGCTCAAGTGATCTTCCTACCTCAGCCTCCTAAGTAGCTGCAACCGCAAGTGTCACCGCACCTGGCTAATTTTTGTATTTTAAGTAGAGACATGATTTCACCATGTTGCCCAGGTTGGTCAAACTCCTGGACTCAAGCAATCCTCCTACTTCAGCCTCCTAAAGTGCTGGGATTATAGGCATGCACCACCATGCCTGGTTTCTACATAAATTTTAAATTAAGCTTTTTAATTTTAAAATAACTGTAGATCTATATGAAGTTGTAAGTAGCACAGAGAAAACAAATGTACATTTGACCCATTTTCTCTATATGGTAAAATCATATCTCACAAAACTGTAGTGTAACATCACAATCAGGACACTGACACTGGTACAGTCAAGATTCAAGACACTTCCACCCACCGCCACAGGGATCCCTCATGGTATCCTTCTACAGCCTGACCCACTTCCTTCCTTCCCCAACCTTCCCTTTAACCTCGGCAACCACCAATGTGTTCTCCCTTTCTGTATTTCTATCATTTCAAGAATTTTGTGTAAAAGGAATCATATAACATGTAACTTTTGATGATTACCTTTTTCAGTCAGTTTCATTCTCTGCAGACTCATCCAGACTGTTGTTTGTATTAGTAGTTTGTTCCTTTTTGTTGTTAAGTAGTGTTCCATGGTAAGGATGTACCACAGTTTAACTGCTCACCTTTGGAAAGCCATTTGGGTTTTTTGTTGTTATGTTTTGTTTCAATATTTGGCTATTATGAAAGTTGCTAAAACATTCAGGTAGAGGTTTCTCTTTTCTCCTCCTCCTCCTTCTTTTGTAG
The DNA here is from genome assembly GCF_049354715.1 of Callithrix jacchus. Classification (NCBI taxonomy): domain Eukaryota; kingdom Metazoa; phylum Chordata; class Mammalia; order Primates; family Cebidae; genus Callithrix; species Callithrix jacchus. Next base: position 98,525,774 of record NC_133510.1, on the reverse strand, counting down.
AGATGGGGTCTTGCTATGTTGCCCAGGCTAGTCTCAAACTCCTGGGCTCAAGTGATCCTCTTCTCTTGGCCTCCCAAAGTATTGGGATTATTATAGGCATGAGCCACTGAGCCCAGACTCATTTCTTATCAAAATGTGCTCTAAAAAGGGTTGACGTTTTGACACATGCTACAACACAGATAAACTGTGAAGACATTATTCTAAATGAAATAAGCCAGATACAAAAAGAGAAATATTACACTAAGGACTCCACTTACCTAATTCCACTGATAGAATGGTGGTTTACCACCGCATATTCTCACTCATAGGTGGGTGATGAAAAATGAGAACACATGGACACAGAAAGGGGAGTACTAAACAGTGGGGTCTATTGGGGGGAAAAGGGGAGGGCCAGTGGGAGGGGGAGGTGGGGAGGGATAGCCTGGGGAGAAATGCCAAATGTGGGTGAAGAGGAGAAGAAAAGCAAAGCACACTGCCATGTGTGTACCTACGCAACTGTCTTGCATGCTCTGCTCATGTACCCCAAAACCTATAATCCAATAAAAAATTAAAAAAAAAAAAAAAAAGAATGGTGGTTTACAGGGGCTGGGGAAGGGGTAATAAGGAGTTAGTGTTAAATGGGCACAGAGGTTCAATTGGGCAAAATGAAAAAGTTCTGGCAATGGTGGTGGTGTTTGTACCACATACATGAACTTAATGCTACAGAACTGTACACCTAAAAATAATTGAAATGGGGCCTGGCGTGGTGGCTCAAGCCTGTAATCCAAGCACTTTGGGAGGCTGAGGCGGGTGGATCACGAGGTCAAGAGATCAAGACCGGGGCCAGGCGCGGTGGCTCACGCCTGTAATCCCAGCACTTTGGGAGGCCGGGGCAGGTGAATCACGAGGTCAAGAGATCGAGACCATCCTGGTCAACGTGGGGAAACCCCATCTCTATTAAAAATACAAAAAATTAGCTGGGCATGGTGGCGCGTGCCTGTAATCCCAGCTACTCAGGAGGCTGAGCGGGGAGAATTGCCTGAACCCAGGAGGCGGAGGTTGAGATGAGCCGAGATCACGCCATTGCACTCCAGCCTGGGTAACAAGAGTGAAACTCCGTCTCAAAAAAAAAAAAAAAAGGCCGGGCACGGTGGCTCAAGTCTGTAATCCCAGCACTTTGGGAGGCCGAGGCGGGTGGATCACGAGGTCCACAGATCAAGACCATCCTGGTCAACATGGTGAAACCCCGTCTCTACTAAAAATACAAAAAAAAAATTAGCTGGGCGTGGTGGCATGTGCCTGTAGTCCCAGCCACTCAGGAGGCTGAGGCAGGAGAATTGCTTGAACCTGAGAGGCGGAGTTTGCAGTGAGCTGAGATAGCGCCTCTGCACTCCAGCCTGGAGACAGAGCTAGACTTTGTCTCAAAAATAATAATAATAATAATAATAATTGAAAAGGTAAATTTTGTTACAAATATTTACCCACAATAAATAATACTGTCTGTGTATGGTGGCTCACACCTGTAATTCCAGTACTTTGGGAGACCAAAGGAGGAAGATTACGTGAGCCCAGGAATTCAAGATCCACCTAGGCAACAGAGCAAGACCCTATCTCAAAAACAATTTTTTTGAAAGAAACATTTTCCTTGGCCCCTGGAAGTATTGCACACCCTACACTCTGTGCCTAATGGAGAAGTCAGCCCTGTTGTCTTCTTCCCTTGCCTCTAATACCTGTTCTTCTCTCTCAAAATGTTGTTCTATCCTCTTCACCTGATCTTGGACTCCAGGTATTTGCTTGTTGTTGTTATTTGTTGTTTTGCGACAGAGTCTTGCTCTGTCACCCAGGATGGAGTGCAGTGGCGTGATCTGGGCTCACTGCAGCCTCTGCCTCCTGGGTTCAATCGATTCTCCTACCTCAGCCTACCAAGTAGCTGGGATTGCAGGTGCCTGTCACCACACCTGACTAATTTTTGTAATTTTTTTTTAAGTAGTGACGGGATTTCACCATGTTGGCCAGGCTGGTCTTGAACTCCTGAGCTCAAGTGATCCACCTGCCTCGGCCTCCCAGAGTACTGGGATTATAGGAGTGAGCCACTGCACATGGCTGCCTCTAGGTTTTTTACAGTTAAAATGAAGTTTACTATTTTTTTCTCCAAAAATCGATGCCATTCTAAGATGCTAGAAACATTTGCAAATACCAAATCCAGGAATATAAATAAAGGCTTAGTGGTCTCAAATCTTTGCTGATGCTAACTTCAGAAAGCTTCATAGTTTCCAGGAAAAATGAGTAACTGAAGCAGCTCTGTGTAATTAAAGAAGGATGAGGAAACTCATCTGAGATTAGCACTATGCACTGAAGAGCCCTGGGAGACCTGGCTTTTCTCCCAGGAATGAAACTTTATATTCAGGACTTGAAGATTAGCTTCTATCATGTTGAATATATACAAGCAAAGTTAGATGTAGCAAAAAGAACTGACATTTTAAGTAATAAAATTATTTCGAGCTATTGTCTAATTTAGTCATCCTAATATCACTGTGGGATAATAGAATTCCCCCCCCCCCCTTTTTTTTTGAGACCGAGTCTTGCCCTGTTGTCCAAGCTGTAGTGCCGTGGTGCAAACTTGGCTCACTGCAAACTTTGCCTCCCAAGTTCAAGTGATCCTCATGCCTCAGCCTCCCAAGTAGCTGGGATTACAGGCATGAGCCACTGTGCTTGATTCGTTTTTTAAATAATCGATTAATTAATTAATTTATTTAGGGAGGTTGGAGTGCAGTGGCATGATCTTGGCTCACTGCAGCCTCAAACTCCTGGCCTCAAGTGATCCTCCCACTTCAGCCTCCCAAGGAGCTGGGACCACAGATATGTGCCACCATGTCTGGTTAATTTTTAAATTTTTAATAGAAACAGAGTCTTGCCATGTCACCTAGGCTGGATTTCCATTTTACTGAGAAAAAAAACTGAGATTCCAAGGGATTGAATAACTTTCCCAAAGTCCTATGATTGCTGCTAGAGCCATGACCCCAACCCTGGTCTCCTAACTCCTGGGATAATGTGCTTTCTGTAACTCTATCCCTAATTCCCATTCTACTTGCATGTAATGAAAATGATATTATCAATAATAAATGGTAGTTGTCGTTTTCCCTACAACAATCCCTCTGAGATAGGGAAGTAACCCCATCAGCAGCCAAGCCTTTGCTTTCAGGAGTCCTGGGCTCACATCCTGGCTCTGGCACTTGCTAGTGATAAAACGTTGAACATGTGACTTAGCCTTTCTTTGTCCCAGTGTCATTATCTGCAACATGATGCTATAAATGATACTTCCTCCAGGGTTGTTATGAAAATCAATTACCACTAAGGCATTTGGAAAAGTATCTGAACATAGTGGATATTACATGTATTTATTGTTACTATTATCCCCATTGTCTCATATAACCCTCATTGTTACCCTTGGTTAAATAGGTATTAATATGGATTTCTGATGGGTCATGAGGCCCAATACATTTGCTTTAACAACACAATTCCAGCAATACTTTTTTTACTTTATAAGAACAAGCAGACCAGGCATGGAGGCTCACACCTGTAATCCCAACACTTTGGGAGGTTGAGGAGGGTTGATTGCTTGAGGTCAGGAGTTTGAAACCAGCCTGGGCAATATGGTGAAACCTTGTGTCTACAAAAAATACAAAAATTAGCTGGGTGTGGTGGTGTGCACCTGTAGTCCCAGCTACTTAGGAGGTTGAGGCAAGAGGATCACCTGAGTCCAGGAAATTGAGGCTACAGTGAGCTATAATTGTGCCACTGCACTCCAGCCTGGGTGACAGAGAGAGACTCTGTCTCAAAAAATAAAAATAAAAACAATAAAACATTTTTACTATCACAGAAAGTTTTAGGAGATAACACTTTTGTAAGACAGTTAGGTCCACCATCAAATAACTAGTAAATAAATTAAGCTTAAAAATTAAGACTCACATTTACTAGAATGGCTATAACTGAAAAGATAGGTAATAATAAGTGTTAGACAAGGTATGGAGAAATTGGGGCCCTTATACATTGCTGATAGGAAAGTAAAATAGTGCTGCTGTTTTGGATAACAGTTTGGCAGTTCCTCAGAAAATTAAACATAGAGGCCGGGCACGGTGGCTCACGCCTGTAATCCCAGCTCTTTGGGAGGCTGAGGCAGGTGGATCACCTGAGGTCAGGAGTTCAAGACCACACTGGCCAACATGGTGAAACCCCATTTCTAAAAAAAAATTAAAATTAAATTAAACAGAGAGAGCATATGCTCTAGTGATTCTGCTTCTAGGTTCATATCCAAGAACGCTAAAAACATGTCCCCATGAAATGTTTTTTTTTTCTTTTTTTTGAGATGGAGTGTCATTCTTGTTGCCCAGGCTGGAGTGCAATGAATAGTGTGATCTTGGCTCACTGCAACATCCACCTCCCGGGTTCAAGCGATTCTCCTGCCTCAGCCTCCCAAGTAGCTGGGATTACAGGCATGTACCACCACGCTAATTTTTGTATTTTTAGTAGAGACAGGGTTTCTCTATGTTGGTCAGGCTGGTCTTGCACTCCTGATCCCAGGTGATCAGCCTGCCTTAGCCTTCCAAAGTGCTGGGATTATAGGCATGAGCCACCATGCAGCATCATTCATGGTAACCAAAATGTGGAAATAACCAAAATATCTGTGAATTCAAAATGGTTAAACAAAACGTGGTATACCCATACAATAGAATATTATTTGGTCATAAAAGGAAATTAATGAGGCCAGGCACAGTGGCTCACACCTATAATTCCTGCACTTTGGGAGGCCAAGATTGGTTGAGACCAGGAATTCAGGACTAACCTGGGAAACATGGTAAGACCCAGTCTCTAAAAATACCAAAAAGCTTGGTATGGTGGCATTGCTTGTAGTCTCAGATTCTCAGGAGGCTGAAGGGGGAGGATCAATTGAGCCCAGGAGTTTGAGGCTCCAATGAGCCATGATCATGCAACTGTACTCCAGCGTTGATCACAAAGTGAGACCCTTTCTCAAAAAAAGAAAAGGAGTGAATGAAATACTGATATATGCTATAACATAGATGAACACTGAAAACATTATGCAAAGTGGAGGAAGCTAGTCACAAAAGGGCACATATTGTATGATTGCATTTCCATGAAATTTCCAAAAAAGGCAAATCCATAGAAACAGAATGTGGATTAGTGGTTGCCAGGATTGGAGTGAGGGAGCATTGAGGAGTTCCTGCTAATAGGTATGGGGTTTCTTCTGAGGGTAATGGAAATATTCTGGAATTAGACAGTGGTGATAGTTACACAACTTTGTGAATGTACTAAAAATCTCTGAACTGTACACTTTAAAAGGGTGACCGGCAGGCAGGCACAGTAGCTCATGCCTGCAAATTCAATACTTTGGGAAGCAGAGGTGGGAGGACTGCTTGAGTCCAAAAGTTTGAGACCAGTCCAGGCAACACAGTGAGACCCTGTCTCTATAAAGAAATCAATAAAAATCAATAAGTAATGAATTCTGTGGCTCACACATATAATCCCAGCAGTTTGTGGAGGCCAAGGTGGGAGGATCACTTGAGCCAGGAGATTGAGACCAGCCTGGGCAACATACTGAGACCCCTGTATTTATTTCAAAAATATTTTTTTAATTAAAAAAAGGGTGTCTGGGGGAGTTCTGTAATCCTTAAAATAAATAAATAAAATGGTGAGGTTACAGTATGTGAATTATAACCTAATTTTTAAAGTATGAGAAAAAAAGAAAAATAAACAAAAGCCTATGAAAAGAAAATAAACTGTAGTATTCCAATTCAAACAGACAGCATTTATAATAAAAAATTTTTTAGCCAAGAGACAGAATTCATAATCTCTAAAACCCTAGGCTCTGGAGGTGTTTCGTAATCTGTAGCGAGCTATATAAGGGGGTGGCTGTTGCTTACACCAAGAACCTTAGTGATTCTCGCAGAGTTTGAATGGAATATGGGCTTTAAGACTCCAAACCCTAGGCTAAATATACTCCATTCTTTTGCTTCCCTTTGTCCAGTATGTGTGATTAAAACAGCTGGTAGTGGTTTAGCTTTCTGTAAAAGAGTTGTGAGGGAGAGAAGAGAAAAACAGCTTTCCTGGTGGAATAGTCTTACCCTGCCTGTTGAGTTTCTGTGGCCAGCTCTGCCCCAGCAACAATACTGTGACTGTGAGTTGGGAGAGAAGTTTATTTTTGTTCTCGTGATCTCTCAGGACCTGGCTTCTTGGCATTCTATCAGTGGCTAAAAACAGGTTCAGCAGCACATAAAAAGTCCCAGGAACAGGAAATTAAGATGTTTTTGTTGGTGTGTTTAATTGGTTGGTTGGTGCTTTCTTAAATCGCTAATGTAGTGTTTTCCACTTACAGATCCGTGCTATTTTTTTCTCTCTCTCTGTCTCTCTCTATTTTGTTTGTTTGTTTGAGACACAGTCTCACTCTGTTGCCCAGGTTGGAATGCAGTGGCACCATCTTGGCACACTGCAACCTCCAACTCCCAGGTTCAAGCTTCGAAAATAGCTGGGATTACAGGCACCCGCCACCATGCCTGGATAACTTGTATTTTTGTAAAGATGGGGTTTCACCATGTTGTCCAAGCTGGTCTCAAACTCCTGGCCTCAATTAATCTGCCTGCCTCGCAAAGTGCTGGGATTACAGGTGTGAGCAACCACACCCGGCCAATTGGTCACTTTCTTCTTGGCAATGATAAACTTGGTAGTTATGAGCACAAGGGGGCTAAAGAAGCACTGAATATTGTGTCTGGGTATATTTTTAATTTTTATAACAGCCAATATGGAGGGCATGTGGGTAGAACCACATTATTGGAGCTAGAAAGACTCTGAAAGGTTTTAAATCTCAGCTCTACCACCAACCAGCTCTGTGAATCTGGGGAAATCTAAATCTTGATTTCCTCATCTGTATCATCTGTACAGTGAGGATGACTAAGGGTAGAATGTTGTTGGGAGAATTAAATGATATCCTGCATATAAAGTGTTTAGTGCCCAAAATATAGTTAGTGTTTAATAAAGGTAAGTCATGGTTATTGTAAAAATTCTTTTTCCTTTTTCTTTTCCTTTTTTTTTTTTTTTTTTGAGAGAGGGTCTTTCTCTGTCACCCAGGCTGGAGTGCAGTGGCATGATCATGGCTCACTGCAACCTCTACTTCTCAGCTTCAAGCGATCCTCCCAGCTCAAGCTCCCAAGTAGCTGGGACTACAGGTGCATGCCATCATACCCGGCTAATTTTTGTAGAGAGGGGTCTCACCATGTTGCTCAGGCTGGTCTCAAACTCCTGAGCTCAAGTGATCTACCTGCCTCAGCCTCCCAAAGTGCTGGGATTATAGGCGTGAGCCACTACACCCAGGTGGCTATTGTAAAAATTCTTGTCTGCAGTCTTATTTCACTTTATCATTTCAATTTTCTTGTATTATTTCTTTGGATTACATCCAAAAGAATCTGGACTTACAGACCTCCTAATTCATTTCTAAACTTTAAGAAGTTAAGAAGTTTCAAATGTGTCTCCTTTTTTCTTTTATACAGTTTATAAAATATTTTTTCTCCACCGGATGAATTTATTTCACTTCATAGATTTAATAAAGTTTCTTGTTTTCGATTTATATTTTAGCACAAAATAATGACACAGAAGGGCATTGTGTCCTGGAAGCCTTTCTGTGTTTGTGTGTGTGCGTGCTTTTACTGTTATCCAATTGCTAAAAGAAGGAATAAAAATAAAACACAAAACCTTTATGAATAGCCTCATGTAGAAGGGCAGTTCTTAGAACAAAAGCATAAACAAAGCAGCGTTTTAATAAATCAAGAAATTATGCAGCAAGTTTTCAGTTTAGAAGGCAGATTCATTTCCAGAGCAAATAATACACATATTTCATGCATTATTGTTAATATTTGTGGAAAACTTTGCTGATGCCTTAAGAATATTAAAGTACTGGCAATTGGACTTTCTGTTGATGATGCTCTTTTTCTCTCTTTGTTCATGTTCCTCCTTTATTCCTAGCTCTTGTCAACCACAACCATGGTTCCCAAACCTCCCAGGAGAGCAGTTTACCTGTTGCCATCCACTTTTCACTGTCATCCAAGATCTGTTTAGAAAATAGTAAGATCCCACTGGGCGTGGTGACTCACACCTGTAATCCCAGCATTTTGGGAGACCAAGGCCGGTGAATCACGAGGTCAAGCGATCAAGACCAGCCTGGCCAACATGGTGAAACTCCTTCTCTACTAAAAATACAAGCCTGTGGTGGTGGGTGCCTGTAGTCCCAGCTACTTGGGAAGCTGAAGCAGGAGAATTGCTTGAACCAGAGAGGCGAAGGTTGCAGTGAGCTAAGATGGCACCACTGTACTCTGGCCTGGCTACAGAGTGAGACTCCGTCTCAAAAGAACAGAAAATAGTAAGATCCTTTACCCACCCAAATCAGGCACCATCGTTATGTGTAACCAGAGTGAGAGTCACCTTCCTTCCCTGAATTTGGAATCTTCCCCCAGCCATCCTCTTGTAACCTCAATCAGAGACAGACATTCAAGCTCATGAATTCCAAGTCATATTTTTCAAAGGCATCACCCTCTGACCCAGCCCTCCCTAATTTCTCCACTGTATACCCTAGGAATATTTTCTTCAAGGTCTTCAGAAGCCAGGACCATGGCTTTGGTGACAATGACATTCGTGTGCTTGGAAGAGTGGCTTGGGCCCTTCTATCACAAAAACAACCCACTGTGGATTGGAACCAAGGTTTCCATGTTACAAGGCAAAAATATTTCTTATATTTTTAAAATGTTATAAAGGAGACTTCCTAGGGAAGATTATGGTTGCACAAATCTAGAAAGAATATTGTCTATCCCTGAATGAGGTTACAAAGGAAATAATATATGAACTGTTAGAAAAAGGGAACCTTGTCCTCCCTTGGAGCTCAGGCAAAAGATAGCTAACTGCTGCGTGGCTCAGGGCATGAGTGGGAGGTTGGGCTGACTGCTGCGGGTCTCATGGACTTGCTTTTTATGACTTTTTCATCATAGATCTAACACCTGAAGAACTGTTGAAAGGTTCTTGCTTTTAGAGAATGTGCTTAGTTGTCAAGTGTTCCTTCCATACTTCCCCATCCCTGACATATACTTCTGGACTTGATGTAATGAGGGATGAGAATTTAGGACTGGAACCATCTCACTGGGGCGGGCCAGATATTGAGGAAATAGATCCAGGTGCATATAGTAAGAACAAGCCCTGCAGATATGGCAAGATAGCATGTAGGAGTGAAGTAAACCAGAAATTATCTAGAGGACCCAGCATGAAAATGCCTGGGAACTTAAATAGGTGGTCCAGGGACAGGAAGTCTCTCAGCAACCAGTCAAGTGGCAAGCAGGTGCTTGGCCCACCAGGTAGTCTGTGGGCAATAAGGCAGGCCTTGGTCACTGAAGAGCAGGACTTAATCCCAGGCTGGGAGGCTGGGAACAATGAGGTCATTATCCAGTCCCAAGGAAACCAGGATGGAGCTTATTCAATCTTCCAGTCTAAGTCTAGGATGGTTCTCATGATCCATGGGAGTAAACCTGAACGAGCCTAGATTATGTTATTCAGGATTCTCCTGGTGGTAAGTAATAAGAACTCAACTCACATTAGCTTAAGCGACAAGATTATTATTTGTTTGTGTCCTGTGGGATGGATTAAAGATTAAAAGAAGAACTGCAAGTACAGGGCCCAGGGCAGGATGTGGGGATTCAAGACTGCAGGAGGGTCTCTTCTCTGTCCATCTCCACATGGCTGCGCTCTGCAGACAGGCTCTCTCCACATGTTGAAGAGATGGCCACTGCCATCCCCAGATTTGGGTGCCCCCTTCTTAAAAGGAAAGTGATTGTTTTCTCCCAAAGTTATGTGTCAACCCCAGCTAATGACTGATTATGATTCACTTTATTTGAATTAAGTACCCACTCTAGGTTGGGTGCAGTGGCTCCTGCCTGTAATCTCAGCACTTTGAGAGGCCCATGTGGGTTAATCACTTGAGGCCAGGAGTTTGAGACCAGCCTGGGCAACATGGTAAAACCCTGTCTCTACAAAAAGATACCAAAATTAGCCAGTGTGGTGGCATGTGCCTGCAGTCCCGGCTACTTGGGAGGCTGAGGTGGGAGGATTACCTGAGCTTGGGGAGGTCAAGCTTGTGGTGAGCTGTGATCATGCCACTGCCCTCCAGCCTGGGTGACAAAGCACAGTCCTGTCTCAAAACAACAGCAACAACAACAAACATAAGTACCCACTGTATGGGCTGATCGTGGTTGCCTGGAAGATGGGTGATAGGTAGTATTAGTAAAACCTAATACTAATGGGCCATTGGCTCATGGGTGCAAGGGACTGTAATTATTAGCTCAAGGTAAGCCACATGGAATGGGGTGTGATAATGCCCCAAACGAAGGGAAGTCAAATAGTTCCATAGTTTTGGGAGTGAAGATAAAGCCTGTTCTTTTTTTTTTTTTTTTGAGACAAGGTCTCACTTTGTTGCCCAGGCTGGAGTGTAGTGGCACGTGAACACAGCTCAAGCAGTTCTCCTGCCTCCTTCCGCAAGTAGCTGGGTAGCTGGAACTACAGGAGTACACCATCACACCTGTTTAATTTTTCTACGTTTCGTAAAGACGGGGTTTCACCATCTTGGTCAGGGTGGTCTCAAATTCCTGAGCTTCAGGGATCCGTCTACTTTGGCCCCCCAAAGTGCTGAGATTACAGGTGTGAGCCACCACACCCAGCCAAAGCCTGTTCTTAATCTAGGGCTGAGATCTCCTATTTCCTCTAGGAAAATAGAGGTAAGAAAAAACTAGGAGCCACTATGCCCTGTATTTCCACAGTGCTGGGATTACAAGTGTGAGCAACCATGCCAGGCCCCAGAGATGTTGAGTACTCAGGCTGGTTAATGCAAGAGTTAAAAACAGAACCCAAGCTTCACCTGGAGCTGTGGCTAAAATGAAGAGATTACGGCAAAAGCAAAGAACCCAGACACAGAATACTGGTTACCCTTTCTAATTACAACTTATGTTTTCCCCGCACATAAGGCAAAAATTCCAGAAGGAGATACACCAAAATGTTAACTGTGTGGTAGGATTCATGGCCCTTTTCCTCTCTTTCATTTCATTATCTTCCAAATTTTCTTCTATATGTAACTTAATGGACTAGATTAGATGGGATGAAATAAAGAAATAGCAGGTTTTCCTCTTCTAAATTCCTGAAAGTTGTCTGTGGATCTTTCCATATGTTCGCTCTAAGGGAGGATTTTTACAAGCGAAGAACGTGAGAGCTGAGCGGGCTTTATATATCTTGCTTAGTTCTGCTGTTTTACAGATGAGAAAACTGAAGCCGAGTTTGTTTGTTTTTGTTTTTGTTTTTTGCAACAGGGTCTCCCTTTGTCACCCAGGCTAGAGTGCAGTGGCATGATCTTGGCTCACTGCAGCTTCTGCCTCCCGCATATGATCCTCCCACCTCAGCCTCCCAAGTAGCTGGGACTACAGGTGTGTGCCATCATGCCTGGCTAATTTTTGTATTTTTATAGAGACAGGGTTTCACCATGTTGGTCAGGCTGGTCTTGAACTCCTGAGCTCAGGTGATCCACCTGCCTCAGCCTCCCATAGTGCTGGGATTACAGGCATGAGCCACCATGCCTGGCCTCACAGATGTTGAGTACTCAGGCTGGTTAATGAAGGGACAAAAACAGAACCCAAGTCTATTGACTGCTGAGAAAGTGTTCTCTCTGGTAGATGGGAATCTGTCTTAAACTGGGAGATGCTGAAGAGTCTTATCTGTAGGTCCACACAGTATGTAGGGATTCTTGAAAGGCCTCAAATACTTGAGACACCATCGGAGCATTTTGTTTTTGTTTTAAGAGATGGGATCTCACTCTGTTGTCCAGGCTGGTCTTGAAGTCCTGGGCTCAAGCAATCTGCCCGCCTTGGCCTCCTAAAGTGCTAGGATTACAGGCATGAGCCACTGGGGTCAGCCCACCATCACAGAGATTTAATTACTTCTGGTTAAAGCTTCAATCCCATTTCAGTGCAAGTCCCCTTGAGAGAGGTTATTCTTAGGCTGATGATTTGTGTACTTTGATATGAATGGATTTTGGTTCCTTTTACAAGTAGACTGATGGCTGGGCAGGATTTACTCAGTGAGTGCTGAACTGGTATACATTTTAAAATATCCTTTTTGTGTTTGTTTATTTACTTATTTTTATTCTTTTTGTATTTAATATGTGTGTCTTCTTTTTTAAGGTTGGATCTTTCAACATCCTTACTCACAATGGGAAATTTTGAAGTGGAAGACAGTCCTCAGCATTGCTGTGAAGAGACTACAAGTAGCCATAATTCAAATATAGGAAGCCCCCCACGGTCTTTATAATCATAGACTTATAAAGCATATAGTTTGATGGGCAAGAAGAAATGCAGAGCATGTGGCCCCCCCAGACTGTTACCTTATCACAATACCTGCCGATTGTATCTGTAATATGAAAACATATATAGACACCTGCACACACAAACTCCTCTCTTCCTGGTAACTCATGATTCACTACATGGCACATGAACTTATCGGTCCATCAGACTTGGCAGGTGACTGGTACAGGATTATATGTGAAAATAGTGGGGCATAAAAACAAAAAGAAAATAGAGAGGAGGAAAGGGAGAAAAGAGGAAGTCGGGGAGGGAAAAGGCAGCTGTAGGCAAAGCACCATTCTAAGAAAACATAAATCCAGTCCCTATATTTAAGGAACTCATCACCTAGAGTGGTAAACTAGGCATCTCAGCAAGCCAACAGTCAACAGAGGACACATCAAACAGTTAGGAGGTGTTAGTCTCAATAGAAGCATTGGCAAAATATCTAGTCTGTAGACAGCAGACAGCAGACCTGATGCTTTACATATGTCACTGACACTTCTCACAAAAATTCCATGAGAGAGGTACGATAATCAATAATCTCCCCTCTACCGATGGTACCGATGTACCATAAAGTGTGGCAATTTGTTCATGGTAATACAGGTAGAAAAAGGGAGAGCCAGGGGTAAAACCCAGCTCTGTGTGACTCTTAAGTCCATTTATTTATCTTCTTTATTTATTATGATTACTTTTAGATACAGACTCCTGCTCTGTTGCCCAGACTAGAGTGCAATGGCACAGCATGGCTTACTGCAACCTAGCACTACTGTGCTCTATTCATCCTCCTGCCTCAGCCTCCCAGGTAGCTGGGACTACAGGTGTGTGCCATTACACCCAGTTAGTTTTTAAAATTTTTTATAGAGATAGGGTCGTGCTATGCTGCCCAGGCTGGTCTCAAACTTCTGGGCTGAAGCGATCTTCCTGCCCTGGCCTCCCAGAGTGTTGGGATTGTAGGTGTAGGATACTTTGTCCCGCCCATTTTTCACCACGGATTGTTTCTACTCCAGTTCGTCACCTACTGTCTGGTGTGAAAATCACCACTTATTGCTTTTGAGGGTGTATTTTAAATGAATACATGCTTAGTATTTACATTTTTCAAAAATTTAGAAAAGTGTAAGAAAGAAATTGAAATCACACAGTATTTTCACCAAGAGAATACCATTTCAACACTTGGCGTATTTTCTTCCAAACTTTTCTTCAATATACATACACACCCACTCCACATACATATAGTGAATATACACTATGTATTTGTGTGTGTACATATATAATACAATATAAACTATTTTTTGAATACCATTTTTGTCCTGCTTTTTTTTTCCTTTCACTTGATCATTAGCATTTTCCTGTGATATTAAGTTCTTCAGAAACAAGATTTTGAAGAGCTGCTTTGAATTTCATTGCATGGATGGTCTATGAGTTTTTGAATCATTCTCTTATTATTGAATGTTTATGTTTGTACAACTGTCTTACATTTTTGTTTCTTTGGGTCCTTCCTAAAGCTAGATTCCTCAAAGTGAAATTTCGTTAAAGAATATGAACATTTTTAAGGCTCTAGAGATGTACTGCAAAATTGCTTTAAAAAAAATCCCTCTAACCTTTCATAGCAAAGTATGAGAGATCCCATTGCAGCAATTTTTTTTTTAAGAAATGGGGTCTTAATAAAAAAAAAAGATACAAAAAAAAAAAGAAAAAAGAAATGGGGTCTTGCTATGTTGCCCACGGGTCTTGAACTCCTGGCCTTAAGCATCCTCCTGCCTCAGCCTCCCAAAGTGCTGAGGTGACAGGCAAGAGCCACCGCGTGCCGCTCTGTCACAGCATTCTTAGCACTGAACAGAATTAATATGCTTGTTCAACTTTGCAAAATTGATAGGCAAAAAGTACTCTTTTTTTTTTGAGACGGAGTTTCGCTCTTGTTACCCAGGCTGGAGTACAATGGCGCGATCTCGGCTCACCGCAACCTCCGCCTCCTGGGTTCAGGCGATTCTCCTGCCTCAGCCTCCTGAGTAGCTGTGATTACAGGCACGCACCGCCGTGCTCAGCTAATTTTTTGTATTTTTAGTAGAGATGGGGTTTCACCATGTCGACCAAGATGGTCTCGATCTCTTGACATCGTGATCCACCCGCCTCGGCCTCCCAAAGTCCTGGGATTACAGGCGTGAGCCACTGCACCCGGCCTGGCAAAAAGTATTCTTTAAGTGTCTATTTCTTTAATAATTAGAGAGATTTAACTTGGTATTTATTGATCTTTTAAGAAACTTCTGTCTGGGCACAGTGGCTCATGCCTGTAAATCCCAGCACTTTAGGAGTAGGGAGCATATTTTCATGGAAAGAAAACCAAACTTGCAGGGAGTGTACGGGAAGTGTATGTGTTTTCTGCTTAATTTTTCTATGAACCGAAAACTGTTGTGAATAATGAAGCCTTTTTTTTATTTGAAAGAATATAAAATCCCAATGGAGGTCAGAACACTCAGGTTCCTTAGTCAATGGGTGTGGGATCTTGTGGAAGTTACCTGGACTCCCTGAACCTCAATGTCTTCAGTCACTTAGGGAAAATAACATCTCTGTTTACTACTTCAGCTTAAAAGCTGAAATCAACACAATATATATAAAAATGTTTTGTAGACACTAAAGGACTAAATGAGTAAAGGGTATTTTTAAATAATAACTTATTACCATCTGAGGTTTCTCCATGTTGGTCAGGCTGGTCTTGAACTCCTGACCTCAAGTGATCCACCCCCTCTGCCTCCCAAAGTTCTGAGAGTACAGGCATGAGCCACTGTGCCTGGCCCAGGGGTGCTTTCTTGAAACAAGTGGGTTTAAAACCAAGAAGAGATGGTTTGACAGAGATGATGGGGGAGGAGAATTTCGCTGGCACACAGCAGCAGGAATGAGTAAGAGGCCATTATACATGACCCATAATAATAAACTCTGCCATGGCAGTGGTTTTTTAACAATGAGAATTACTGAACTTACTAGAATTCATTCCCAAGGGATCTGTTGTATGTAGACTCCAAGCTTTAAAAACAAAACACACATGTAATTTTATGTGTATTATGAAACATTTCTGTAAGAAAAGCAGCAAAATCTCAACATCCCCAGGTTACTGGCATTAGAAATACCGTGGAGAGTAACTGAATGCTTGCTGGGTGAATTGCAATTTTAGGCAAATAAGAACTTTCAGCCTAGTTACCCTACCAAATTTCTGTTTGCTCAACATGGAGCATTATAAAACTTTACTATTAAGTCAGGCCCAGGCAAGTTAAGGGCAGGAAAAAAGACAGAAGCTTCTCTAACCCCAGGGGCAGGTCTACCCTGGGATAGACTCTGTGGATTTATCACAAGAAGATTGGTCTGACAAACATAGTGAAACTATCCCAGACCAGTTCCCAAGGTAGTTCTGAAATCAGAGCTCATTCCGCAGGTAGGGTCTATGTGGACCTTTTTGTCTGGTCCTTAATCAGATCTCTGGTCTGTAATTGATGACTATCTAATTCTCTGATTTCAGTCATATTCACTGTTCCAGCATGCTGGTGCAAAACAAGGGAATTCTGGGCTTGCTTCTAACCCTGATCCTATTTTTTAGCTGTGTGACCAAGGGTATAAGAGTCAATATGGCGTAAAGGTTTAGAACCCAGGCTCTGGAGTCCATGTGACTCTCATTTGCCAATCATGGGATTTGAGACATTTAGGTTCTCAAAGCTTTACTTTCCTCATGTAAAGTAGAAATCCTAATAGAATCTACCTCATAGGGTTATTGAAAGCATTAAATGAAATCATAAGCTGAATACGTTAGCACAATCTCTGGAGTATAGCAAATATTTGATAAGCAATAACTATTATGTTGTGATTATTGTTCCCTTTTCTGTATTTAGGTCCCTCATCCATAAAATGGGATTAGATATTCTCTAAGCATCCTCCAGCTCTTACACTCAATGAATGCCCCTACCGTATTGAATTTAGCTTACGATTAGATTAGAGGTGATCTGAGATTGCCTTTGAGATGTAGTTTGAGATTTGAGATATAGTTCCCTTTTGAGATGTAGTTCCTTTCTTTTATTTTTTTGAGGCTAAGTCTTGCTCTGTTACCCAAGCTGGAGTACAGTGGTGTGATCTCAGCTCATTGCAGCCTCTGCCTCCCACGTTCAAGCAATTCTGCTGCCTTAGCCTCCCGAGTAGCTGGGACTACAGGCACGTACCACCACACCTGGCTAATTTTTACATTTTTAGTAGAGATGGGGTTTCATCATATTGACCAGGCTGGTCTCGAACTCCTGACCTTGTGATCTGCCCTCCTCAGCCTCCCAAAGTGCTAGGATTACAGGCATAAGCCACTGCGCCTAGCCATAGTTACCTTTTATTCCAGTCTCTGTCTTAGAGGTCTAGAACAATTGGGTAACTTGTGAGTTAGAGAATGACTGTTGCGTAAGATCCGATAATGACTTTCCCTGGGAATGACCAGCTCCCTGAAACTTCCAAGAAACCATTTTGTGCAAGTATTAGAGTTCCTTTGACAAACAAATAAACTTAGTGATAATTGTCACCTGTTGGAGAATTCAGGGGTCAACTTCTGGCCCTCAGGCAAGAGGAGGGCAGGACAACAGCCACCGCTAACCTTGAGAAAAGGCAGAGAAAGGCCATCTTTGTTGGCATGCCAGGCTGATTGGACTTGACACATGACTAAAAGACTCTTTGTCTAGGGCATGTTAAAGGGATTAGAAAAGGAAGCACTGCTTTTAAAAAGGTAATGGAGAACGTTCCCAAATTACAGCTGCCTACTCAATGTGTTTGATTCATGTGGCATTTATAGAATGTGAGAGATTTTGCCTGGGAATTTTTTTTGCACAAGGGCTTTTGTATCTGAATTTTTGGCCTTGTTAGTAAGGAGGGGAAGTGTGCCTTTTTTCTCCCAATGATTATAGGTATTCACACTTTAGAGTACTTAGCTTTCTTTTAAGAATAATCCAAAAGGTCCATTTGTAGAAAGTCAGAAAAATAGAATCCCGTATAGGCATTGAATGAAAGCGCTGAGGTGTGGGCTTGGAAAGTGGTCATTAGGCTTGGGCTTATAAATACATGTTGTTAGGCTGACATTCTGCCAGCTTTTGGGGCTTTTCAATGGAGTGGCATGTGTGTGTTCTTCGGTGGGGAAGAGTGGCAATCTGTAAGTGCTTTGCTTTTGTCACATTCAAAAATTCTGCCCACTCACCTCATTTTTGGCAGTGGGATACATTTTCATGAGAATATAGGAAAGAAAGGAAGGAGAGTCAGGAGGAGGAAAGCAAGAGAAGAGACAAAAGGGAAGGGAGAGAGGACAGATGTTTTAGCCAAGCGTTTCCATTTTCCAGCTACTGAGTGAGTGGCAGATCTGGCCCTTAGCCCTCCTGGTTCCAGTTCCTTCCCCCAAAATGGTGTGGCTATTATACCTCTCCCTCCGTTCTTAATCAGCTATATTATTTCCAAGTACTTATTAATTCTTTAAAAAGCTTCCTTTCAGCATAGCTCTTCCCATCCCCAAGCCCCACACCCATCCAATAAATGTGCCACACGTACACACACAGAAAACACGGAGACCAATTCTCCTAAGCACTCCAAAGCCTCCTTGACCTATGCCAGCTCAATTTTAGGAAATTTCAAGTGTACCTTAAAAATGAAAGCTACTGGGGATTCCCAGTGGAATCTGCGCTGATTCCGAAGGAACTCTCCAAGGGTGGCTTCAGACATTTGATTTCACGCTGTTGCTGAGATCTAGTTATTTGAGTTTTACTCTATGTCCACATTGGAAAAGCACAAACTGCTGACTTCTTTGACAAGACGGCTCCCACGTCTCCTAACTTCTTCTGACTAGAGTCCTGGTACTTCCAGCTCTTCTCAAGGGTTGGTTTTGATCTGCCCAGTTACATCCCCACATTGTCTTTTTTTTTTTTTTTTTTTTTTTGAGATGGAGTCTCTCCCTCTGTCACCCAGGCTGGAGGGCAGTGGTGTAATCTTGGCTCACTGCAATCTCTGCCTCCCCGGTTCCAGTGAGTCTCCTGCCTCAGCCTCCCAAGTAGCTGGGATTACTGGTATGCACCACCATGCTTGGCTAATTTTTGTATTTTTAGGTGAGACAGGGTTTCACCATGTTGGCCAGGCTGATCTTGAACTCCTGGCCCTAACTCATCTGCCTGCCTTAGCCTCCCAAAATGTTGGGATTACAGGTGTGAGCACTACACCCAGACCTCACATCCATTTCAAGGAGTGAGAAACCCAGCAGCCTGCCTTTGGTTGCTGGGGCCAAGGAGTAGAGGCAAGTCAGCCAGTCCATGCAGATATCAAACAGGCGGTGCTGGTGTCCAAGAGAGGTAAGCATGTTTCTCCAGTATATGACCTCTGCTTTGCCAGCTTGACTCTTGGAGCCTTCTTTTTTAAAGTTTTATTATTACTATTATTTTTAGAGATGGAGCCTTGCCGTGCTGCTTAGGCTGGTCTTCAACTCCTGACCTCAAGCAGACCTCCTGCCTCTTCCTCCCAGAGTGTTGGGATTACAGGGGTGAGCCACTGTACCTGGCCAAGGCTTCTAATGGAATGTTGCCAATAGCTACTGCTTGGCATGCTTGGATACATGAGTGTGTGTGTGTGTGTGTGTTGGGATTGAAAAGCTGGGCTGGGCAAGAACCAGGAATGTCTGCTTCGTTAGATTTATTCTCAGATACAGAGCCCTGGAGGTCTAGTAATGAGTTCGAAATTGTAGTATGCATGACATTGAATCCTGGCTTCGCCACATAGCCACGTGGCTGTGTAACTCAGGCACTTCTTTTGTAATGAGTCTTGCCCGTGGGAGATACCTAATGAATATTTGTGAATGATACATGAATATTCTAAGAGGCTACTTTCATATCGGGGTCTCAGTGTAAAACCTGGAAGTCACAGTATTTTTTCCTTTACCACGTTATTATTAACAAATGTGTATGTTCCTCACTAAATTGTAACCATTACAACTAGGATTTGTAGAGTGCATACTGAAGGCTATGCTCAGAGGTTTGTATTCATTAATCAGAGAATTCTTACATTTCTGACAGGTATTAGCAACCCCATTTTACAGACTGTGGGAAGTAAAAGTTCCTCTTCAAAGTTTCTTTTCTTGTTAAAGAATAAATCATAAGTATGCTAATAACTCTTTGTTAAGCCCTATCCTATGTAGCTGTTAGACATGCTATGCTTACAGGCGTGTAGTACATTCTATGTCCTTGTACTTGAACCAAGATATCGGTGCTGGACGTGCTCACAGGCATGTCCCAGCTCACACCCTATGCCCCTTCCTTAATCAGACTTCTCCATCGCTTTTACCTGTTAAGAAAAGTTTTAAATTATTAGCCAATCAGGTTTTCATTTGGATTGTGAGGCCTAGCTCCATGCAACCGAGATCAGACACAGCAGTAAGGACAACCCCAAATGCATAAGGGATAAATATGTCTGCTTTTCCTTTGTTCGTTGTACTCTCATGGCAAGATGGCTAGCAAGGGTACGCTGCCTATAGGAAGTAAAAATTGCTTTGCTGAGAGATCCTTTGTCTCATTGCTAATTTTTCTTTACGGCACCAAGCATCTGTTTCCAACATGGATGAAGAAACCAAGACTCAGAGGAGATTAGAAGTCTGTCTCATTCCTACAGTGCCAAGTGGCAGAGTCAGGATCCACACTTCATTCTTCGTTTGTTTGTTTGTTTGAAACAGAGTCTTGCTCCGTTGCCCAGGCTGGAGTGCAGCGGCATGATCTTGGCTCATTGAAACCTCTGCCTCCCAAAGTTCAAGCAATTCTTCTGCCCCAGCCTCCTGAGTAGCTAGGATTACAGGTGCCTGCCACCACACCCAGGTAATTTTTTTTTTTTTTTTTTGGCATTTTTAGTAGAGATAGGGTTTTGCCATGTTGGCCAGGCTGGTCTCAAACTTCTGGCTTCAAGTGATCCACTTGCCTCAGCTTCCCAAATGCTGGGATTACAGGTATGAGTCACCACGCCCAGCCTCACATTTACTTCTTAATCAGAGCCTGTGCTGCACTGCACTGCACCTGTGAGCACAGGGACGATTCCTTATATTTCCTACAGCCTCTGGTACAGTGCTGCACACACAGGAGGTGCTCAATAACTGTTTAAAAATAGGAAGCACTCAACCAGTGCTTGGCTAGGGACTCAGGTGAGTCTATTTTGAAATCCAGCTCTTCTGACTTAAAGGAAGCTTATTACATCCATGTAAAGGTGAGGGTGCCGGGGCCTCAGGCAGAGACCCTGGCCCTCCTGCAGACCTTGATAAGACCAAGAAACAAACCGTGTTTTGAATTCCCTTCTTGTGAACAGGAAAACAGAAGCAGCTAAGCTTAAAAAAAAAAAAAAAAAAAAAGAGGGCATCAACAAATAACTTACCCTGCACCACTATGAGGACCCGGAAGGCGTGGAGAACAGGGATCAGCAGTCCTCGCAGTTTCTGGCTGGAGCTGCTGGAGAAGAGGCCTCAGATGCCAATTGTCAGAAATGCTGACCCCAACATGAAAAAGTGTATTGTGCTCTGGTGGACGGCTCCCCTCTGACCTAATATCCTCGTGAAAATCCCAAGCAGGAAGGAGGATGAAGCTGGCAGTTCATGATGGAAGGGGCTGATAGCTGGGGGGTTCAATTTCAGCAGAAAAAATCCAGGAAGGAATGGGGAAGGAGGTCTCAGACCTTGCATTTTTTAGTCCCTTTTTCCCAATGGTCCACATCCTCACGCTCTCGGGGCAGGAGAAATCAACCCAGAAAAGAAGTTGGGGCAAGTTTCTCACTTTACAACCTTTCTTTTTTGTTTTTTTGATACAGGATCCCCCTCTGTTTCCTAGGCTGGTGCAGTGGCACGATCTTGGCTCACTGCAGCCTCAACCTCCCAGGCTCAAGCCATCCTCCTGCCTCAGCTTCCCAAAGTGCTGGGATTAAAGGCATGAGCCAACATTCCTTCTTCTTAAGGGAAGCTCTGGTTGTATTGTATATGTTTTTGCATGTTTTTGTTTGTTTTTCTATTCTAATTTTTAAAAAATATTACATTAAAATAGTGACAGCTCTCACTATATTGCTCAGGCTGGTCTCAAACTGCTGGCCTCAAGTGATCCTTCTGCCTCTGCCTCCCTCAATGTTGGGATTACAGGTGTAAGCCACTGCACCCAGCCATGTAGCTGGTATCTGTGTTAAGTGCCTGAGGGCTCAAGTGGCTCTGAGAAAATGAGTTGTCCTTGGTTTGTTTTCCTGGTTAGAGAGAATGCCATGGGGATTTAGCAACTAGAGAATCTAGCTAAGAAAGAAGAGAACTTTCATAATCAGCTCCTACAAATCCAAAATGAAAAAGGCCTCAAGAGTCCACCACAGACGGTTTTGGAGAGGTCGGTACAGGTAGGTTTTGTGAAATCGTTCGCATATCCGTAATCGTCCTCAGCCCCTCTGCCCCTACCTATTCACAAATGTCGCCAGGACACCTGATCCTCCTGTTCTATGCCTAAATGAGCTCATTGGGAAATACTAGGTCGCAATGCACAGCTTGGTTTCCAGCACTCTGTCCATTAACAGGACCAGTCTAACCAGACTCCCTTGTTATTATTCACAGATTGGCTTCAAAGAATTTAGGATTAAAATGAATATGCAGAAAAGAACATGCTGCTGAAAGTCGTGAAGTCTGTGTGCTGGTTTGGCACTACGTTTTCACGCTCAGTGACTATGGGAATGGGAGGCACCCTCTGTGGCCCTTCCATTGTCTTATCTGTAAATTACTGATTTTTTTTTTTTTTGAGACAGAGTCTCGCTGTCGCCCAGGCTGGAGTGCAATGGTGCAATCTCAACTCACAGCAACCTCTGCCTCCCAGGTTCAAGCCTTTCTCCTATCTCAGCCTCCTGAGTATTTGGGATTACAGGCATGCACCACCACACCCAGCTAATTTTATGTTTTTAGTAGAGATGTGGTTTCATCATGTTGGCCAGGCTGGTCTCGAACTCTTAACCTCAAGTGAACTGACCACCTTTGTCACCCAAAGTGCTGGGATTACAGGCATGAGCCACCTCTCCTGGCCTGTAAATTGCTGATTAAAAAATAAAACAGGCTGGGCATGATGGTTCATGCCTGTAATCCCAGTGTTTGGGAGGCCAAGGCAGGTGGATTGCCTGAGGTCAGTAGTTCAAGACCAGCCCAGCCAACACGGTGAAACCCCATCTCTACTAAAAATACCAAAAAAATTAGCTGGGTGTGGTAGCATAGGCCTGTAATCCCAGCTACTTGGGAGGCTGAGGCAGGAGAATTGCTTGAACCAGGGAGGTGGAGGTTGCAGTGAGCTGAGATCACACCAATGCACTCCAACCTGGGTGACAGAGCGAGACTCCGTCTCAAAACAAAACAAAACAAAACAGTGTGCATGACAGCTAATATCTTTCTCTATAAGAATTACTATTGTTAATGATATCAATTTTTTATCCTGGATTTTATCTATCCTTCTGGGCATCTAGCTGTCCGTCTAAGCTATTCTGACCTCCCTTGGGGTGGCATGTGCACCAACATACTCAGTGACTTGCCAAATCCAGTTATCCTTGGAACCTTTACACCTTTTGGATGTGGCAGCATTTCTTTTCCTAAGAGGTATATGGGATTCCAGACAAACTAGAACTCTGGGGCAAGGTAAGGGGTGGGGGTGGGTGAGGGGTGGTAGGGGGTCAGGGGTGGGGCAGAAGAGCTAACTCGTGACAAAAAGGAAGAATTTCTTTCTAATTCTTATTCTAATTGGGAAAGCAGGTAAGGAAAAGGAAATGTAGCACATGTCCAAGGCTGTTCCTTGTACAGACTTGCAAATTAGCTTAGGCTGGAAGACTGCGGATCTCAATCCAGTTACACCACCTGTATGGGGATCTGTGGCTCTCTAGAGCAGAGGGACCTGCACGAAGGCAAGACCCCAGGAAAAGATAGGCTGGGAGCAGAAACAGGGAGGCTGTCATTTCAGTGAGCCAGCTATCAGCTGGGCCTCCCTCCCGCTTAAGAACTAGATAACACTGGCAGGATTCCCATTCCCTGCTCTAGGGAAGGTCTCACATCCTCCTCGAGAATTTTGTGCTAGGTGTGGTGCTCATGCCCATAATCTCAGCACTTTGGGAGACTGAGATGGAAGGTCTGCTTGAGCCCAAGAGCTCGAGACCAGCCTGGGCAAAATAGTGAGATGCCATCTCTACAAAAAAATTTAAAAGTTTAGCTGGGCATGGTGGTGCATACCTGTAGTATTAGCTACAAATAAAAATAAAAGTATCTATACAAGATATTTACATCTATTGATTCAACAAAGCAGTAGCTACTCAGGAGACTAAGGTGGGAGGATTGCTTGAGCCCAGGAGTTAGGGGTTGCAGTAAGCTGTCAACTGCACCATTGTGCTCCACTCTGGGTGACACAGAAAGACCCTCTCTCAAGTAAAACTAAATAGATAGATAGATAGATAGATGATAGATATAGATAGATAGGTGATAGATATAGATAGATAGGTGATAGATAGATATAGATAGATGACAGATAGATATCGATAGATAATGATACATGATAGATAGATATAGATAGATAGGTGATAGATATAGATAGATGACAGATAGATATAGATAATGATACATGATAGATAGATATAGATGATAGATAGATATATATAGATGGATGACATAGATAGATAGATAGATGATAGATAGATAGATATAGATGATAGATATAGACAGATAACAGAGAGAGAGATAGATAGATAGATGATAGATATATATAGATGGATGACATAGATAGATGATAGATAGATATAGATAGATGATAGATATAGACAGATGACAGAGAGAGATAGATAGATGATAGATGATAGATATAGATAGATAGATAGAAGACAGATAGATGATAGATCATGATAGATGATAGATATAGATGATAGATAGATAATGATAGATGATAGATATAGATAGATAGATGATAGATAGATAATGATAGATGATAGATATAGATAGATAGATGATAGATAGATGACAGATAGATAGATAGATGATAGATAGATAGATAGATGATAGATTTCTGCAAAGTTCTTAGGGATTGTGATCTCTCGGTCTCCTCTGGCTTTGACATCCCGCCTCCTTGGATTCTGTTTCTCTCCTCTGTGCCTCGTATCTGTAAGTTTATTTTGGCTCCCCTTTGATTTCAACCAATTGGGGAATTTGCTCCTTCTCTTAATTTCACACGTAAAAATCGTTCACTCAAGGCCTGTGAGGGTAACCGAATATCTTGATGGTTTGGGTCACAGGGCCTTTACACTACAGTAATACAGGTCACTTCCTTGGAGTGTAAAATGTACTGAAGTGTTCATTTGTCTTACAACGTTGCCCAATATTTCATGTTTTCCTCTCCTGGGTCCTCTTTTTTCCTCTTCTTTTCTGTTTTTTTCCCCCTCTCATGCCAACCCTCCTCTCCAAACGTTTCCATTTTCCTATGGAAGATATATTCAACTCATTATAGCTGTACACCCAAATCAGCTAACTTTTACTTGGTGAACAATTTGGAATAGCCATCCTGGGGTGGGGGCAGCAGTGAGAAATGAAGGAAGAGGGAGGGGTGAGTTACTTTTCCATCTCACTCTGCCCCCAGCCATAACATTCCCATGCTTTATTCATGTGCTTACATATTTCTTCTTTCTTTCCTCCCTGTAATAAATATTTACAGAGCATCTATTACATTCTAGACACTTATATTCCAGAGCTTACATTTTAGTAAAGGGAGGCTGAGTAAATAAACCATATCCCATATCAGGTGGAGAAAAGTTCTGTAAAGAAAAATAAAGCTGGTAAGAGGGACTAGAGGATCGTGGGAATGGGGAGATGCTATTTTGGGAGGGATGTCCAAGGGAAGCCTGTTTGATATGGGGACATTTGAGCAGAACCTGTGGAAGTGACAGACATGCTGTGATAGGCAAAGTGTCCAGGCAGAAGGAAATGTCAGAGCAAAGCCTTCAGGTAAGAGCATGCTTGACATAGCCAAACAAAACCATGACCTCTAGAATCCTGGCTCCTGGAAAATATCACACAAATATCAACCTGTTGACAATACAAAGGTGAGTTTATTAATACCAAGGGGAGGGAGAGCACTACCTTGCTGCGGTCTTGGTATTGGTAGCTTCTGGTGAGGTGGGGAGGACAACCTAAGTATCTACCAGCTAAGAAATTGTTGGGTAAGCTATAAGGTACTGTTGTCATGGATGCCAATCTCTGTCCACACATCCAGAGGAACAGGAAAAACAACTTTTTTTTTTCTTTATTGAGACAGGGTCTCACTCTGTTGCCCAGGCTGGAGTGCAGGCCACAGTACACACGGCTAAATTTTGTATTTTTTGTAGAGATGGGGTTTCAGGGTTTCCACTATGTTACCCAGGCTGATCGCAAACTCCTGAGCTCAAATGATCTTCCTGCCTCCCAAAGTGGTGGTATTACAGGTGTGAGCCACTATGCCTGGCAAAAAGCAACTTAAAAAAAAAAAAGGCCAGGCAAAGTGGCTCAAACCTGGAATCCCAGCACTTTGGGAGGCAAAGGCAGCAGATCACCTGAGGTCAGGAGTTCAAGACCAGCCTGACCAACAGGGAGAAACCCTGTCTCTACTAAAAATACAAAATTGACCAGCGTGGTGGCACATGCCTGTAATCCCAGCTACTCAGGAGACTGAGGCAGGAGAATCACTTGAACCCGGGGGGCGGAGGTTGCGGTGAGCCAAGATCGCGCCATTGCACTCCAGGCTGGGAAACAAAAGCAAAACTCTGTCTCAAAAAAAAAAAAAAATTCTGTCACTCAATTTAATTTCTAGGTAAGGCCATACCATTGGGTAGCAGAAACTAGCAGCCCTGGAATCCTTTCTCTACGAGCCCATTTCAGCTCCAGGGGGCTGATGAAATGACAAGGCACTGGTGGTTGGGGTATTGACATCTGATACTCAGGCACCTTCACTCCAAATGGTCTGCAGTGATTGGTCCCTGAAGCTTAGGACTGTGTCCCCTGGACCCCAGCTGCCTGGGGCAAGCTCTCTCTCAGCTGCTTCCACGTCCTTCTTGGCACAGAGAAACACTTTGTTTGCTCCGGTCCTGAGCAGAACATGGGGAAACAGAGACTGCCTCGGGCACAACCATCTGTTCTCCTTCTCTTGAGTTATTTTGGGCCTGAGGTCACGTCCAGGATTTCCGATCTAGGGCCTCTATTGAGTTCCTCCGGTTCTACAACTTGGCCTCAGGAGGACAGCACAGGGCTGTTTCTCAGGGAGCCCCTCACACCTGGATCTCATCCTCCCATGCTGCTTCTCATCCCCTCTTCCTGTGTGGTGGAAAAACCTGCTCCTGACATTACATATTCTTCCATATCCCCTTTGCTATGTGTCTAGATCTTAACTGCTCAAACTCAAAAGCCAGGGATTTGACACTTCTGTTCTCATAACCCTTTCCGGAAGCCTTAGGTGACGTCCAAGATCTTAGTTGAGGAGGAGAAGGTCATGGGAAAAGGGAAAGACTCGGAAGGAGAGAACATTGCAAATTTCTCCCACTACATTACATAACATGCCCACCAATTCCAAGTGTTAATACTTGGAATATACACATATATGTATATAAACATACATATGTATCTCCAAAATAAATGTGTTGTTTTATGAATATGTTACAATAAAGAATATGTAACAGTCTATACATGGTGTTTATAGTCAGCTAACAAGGAGTATATGGGTTTCGTTGCATTTACAATCAGAAAAACCGAAATATTATTTTAAAAATTCATATTATACATTGTACCTACCCCATAGTATGATTGTGAGCTCTAAACCAGACAAATTACCATGGAAGTTTTAGTGTGTTCTAAGATAGGTAGGTAGGTAGACAGGGTAAAATAGAGATAGATACCTTTTGGAGATGATAGATATGTTTATAACATAGATTGTGGTGATGGCTTTATGGGTATGTACTTATCTCTAAATTCATCAAGTTGTAGACATTATATAACCACAGCTTTTTGTATGTTGCTTATACCTCAATAAAGTAGTTTTTTAAAAAAATACATAATAGGTAGATGATAGACAATAGATGATAGGGAGACAACCAAGTGCAGGTGGCAGAGGCCGCTGGGATCTTCAAGACTACCTGCACCAGGTGTTAATCTACTGTATGTGTTTTGCAGGGTTGACATGATGAATCATCATAAACTGGGTGGCTTAAAACAACAGAAATAGGCCGGGCACGGTGGCTCACACCTGTAATCCCAACACTTTGGGAGGCTGAGGTAGGTGGATCACCTGAGGTTGGGGGTTCAAGACCAGCCTGACCAATATAGAGAAACTCCAGCTCCACTAAAAATACAAAATTAGCAGGGTGCATGCCTGTAATCCAAACTGCTCAGGAGGCTGAGGCAGTAGAATCACTTGAACCCAGGAGGTAAAGGTCGTGATGAGCTGAGATGGCTCCACTGCACTCCAGCCTGGGCAACAAGAGCAAAACTCCATCTCAAAAAAAAAACAAAAACCCAGAAATAAATTCTCTTACAATTCAGGAGGCTAGAAGTGAGAAATCAAGGTGTGGACAGGGTTGGTTTCTTCTGGAGGCTTTTAGAGAGAGACTCTCCCATGCCTCTCTCCTAGCTTCTGAGCAGTCCTTGACGTCCCTTCGATTGTAGAGGCCTCACTCCCGTCTTGCTTCTCTCTTCATTCACATTGCCACTTCCTCTGTGTGATCTCTGCTCCTGTCATATCTTAAGCATTCCAGTCATTGGATTTAGGACTCACCCTAAATCCAGGGTGATTTCATCTCAAGATCCTGAACCAACTACATCTGCAAGGGCCCTATTTTCTTTTCTTTTTAACTTTATTTTTAGAGATGGGGTCTCACCATGTTGCCCAGGCTGGTCTCAAACTCCTGGGCTCAGGAAATCCTCTGATCTCAGTCTCCCAAAGTGCTAGGACTACAGGCATGAGCCACCGCACCTGGCCCTATTTTCAAATACGATCAGGTTCTGAGGTTTAGGATGGACATGCATGGGGGGACAAGTATTCAATTCACTGTAATTACTATTTCTCTGTATTTACATTTCCTTAGGATATTACTACTTATCCCAATACCTCTGCGTAATCCTCTTCCATGCGCTCACTTTGTTTTTTTTTTTGGACAGGTCACAAAGGATACGGACACCAAAGAACATGCGCTCACTTCAATTTAGTTGATGATTCATATTTAAAGCTTCATAGATGATAAATGTAAAACAAAGACATCTCGAGCATATAAATGCAGCAAATGAAAAAAAGCATAAAATGTGGGTTCAGAAAAACATGGTCTGGCCCTTGGAGCTTTAGGAAGAGATTGACATTATAATTTATTCATATGACAGCCTCTCAGTGAACTAAGCACCTTGAGGATAAATTCATCCTCCAGATTTGCTGAATTTGAATTTTTTTTTTCTTTTTAGATGGATTTTTGTTCTTGTTGCCCAGGCTGGAGTGCAATGGTGTGATCTTGGCTCACCACAACCTACACCTCACAGGTACAAGCGATTCTCCTGCCTCAGCCTCCCAAGTAACTGGGACTACAGGCATTCACCATCATGCCCAGCTAATTTTGTATTTTTAGTAGAGACAGGGTTACTCCATGTTGGTCAAGCTGGTTTTGAACTCCTGACCTCAGGTGATCCACCTGCCTTAGTCTTTCAAAGTGCTGGGATTACAGGTATGAGCCACTGCACCTGGCCAGGAATTTGAATTTTTGGAATGAGCCCCAGTCACATATTTTCCCAATCCCTATATTTTGACTTAAGTCTTTAAGATGAAGAAAGTTGAGAATCCGGTCATCCAGAGAGCAAAAACCTTTTTTTTTAAACCGGTTCATAAATATGCTTTTGTGTGCTTTTACCACGTTCAGCATTTCACATGTGCTGACCATGCTCCTGCTGAAGCCCCTTCTCACTGCTTCCCTTCCCTGATGGTGTTTATGAGCCAAGTCACCTGTCAAAATGCATCAGCAGCCTGCCAGCAAACAGTACAGGTCAGCAAAAAGCTAAAGGAAATAAAAGACTAACGCCTGATTCTGAAGATGCAAATATATATAGAGAGAGATTAACAGGGTCCCAAAGTACCTGGGTGAGGTGAGCTACATGTGAACACCTGTCCTTGGTGTGGAAGAGCCTTTCCCAGCTTTGATGTTGAGATGAAAAGAAGGTGACAGAATCTGGAAGCATTTCAAAAGTTGAGAAAGCATTGACTTTCACAAAGTCTTTTCATCTCCCAGCCCTAGTTGTTAAACAGTTTCGAAAGACAGATTCGCAAACATGATGTAATTTTATGGCATTTTAGTTGAACTTACTCTGTGACGCTATAGACAAGATGGAAAAGTAATCATTGCTTTCACGAAGAAAGGGATTTCACTTGGTATTCCAGGGGTTGCTAAAGTTAGGTTCTTTTGACACTGTTTCTGGTGTGCTTGATTCATATTTCCCCCTTGTTAATTGCTGATATATATCACTTTAAGTTAGAGAGCACTTTCACAGGTTATCTAATTTTCCCGAGGACGCTATGATTAGGTATAATTCCCAGAGGAGAACACTGAGGCTCAGAGAAGATGGATACCTTTTCCAAAGCTCAGAGATGAGCACTGAAGTCACTTTTTGACTTTAATTCCAACACTCTTTTACCTTTCCAATACTAAACATGTTGAGAGAAAGAGAAGCCTGGAGCCGAGTACATACCACATGAGCAATAATAAGAGATTCCTTGATCAGATGCAGTGGCTCACACCTGTAATCCTAGCACCTTGGGAGGCTGAGGCTGCAGGATCACTTAAGGCTGGGTGTTTTAGACCAGCCTGGGCAACATAGTGAGTTTTTTAAAAAATAGCTAGGCATGATGGCACTCACCTGTATTCCCAGCTTCTTGGGAGGCTGTGGTAGGAGGACCAGTTGAGCCCAGGAGTTCAAGGATGATGCATTGAGCCATGTTCATGCCACTTTACTTTAGGCTGGGCAACAGAGCAAGACTCTGTTTAAAAAAAAAGAAAAAGAGAGAGAGAGATTCCTCTGATAGTAAAAATAATGTGATTATGAGCTTGGGCTTTGGGGTTAGACAACTTGCTCATGTATCTGGCTCTTGGCTAGAGCAACAGGATAGCTGGGCCATGTGCTTCCAGAGTCTAGCAGGCTAGCTCAGGCTTTCTCACATGGTGGCTGGGTTCCAAAAGCAGCAAGAGAGAAGATGAAGTCCAGTGCATGAGCATTTTTCAAGCCTTCTCTAGCATCATGTCTGCTAATGCCCCATCAGTTAAAACAAGTCATATGGCCATACCTAGATCGGAAGGGGAGAAATAAGACTCCTGCTTTTCTTGGGGAAAGCAGTAAAATATTGCAGTCATTTTTGGCAATCAACCAGAAGGCAAACATTTGAATCTAAATTATTCTCTGTCTACTGCCCTGCCTTTTCCCACCTCTAATACTATTAGAGGGATGGATGAATCACGCACAGGGGAATTTGAGAAGTATAAATACATATAAGATAGATGAATATTAGTGTGTTTACCAAGGATGTTGATGAAAACTTGTAAGGATTGGTTATTTTCTCTTTCCTGGATATTCTTATAGTCTCACTTGGAATTCTGTGACATCGTCTGATCCTTTTCGACATCCCATACTGGTGCAATCTGGATTGATCTCCTTCTATCTCAAGTCTCAGATCTGTCACCTACAGCTACTCAAAGTTCAGATACTATGAAGTCTGTATTTATATTGCTTTCGTGATTTTCATTCCTGTTTGGTGTTTATACGACCCCACACATTGACAACCTTCTACAGGTGTGACTTCTTCATGAGCTGGCTACAGAAACTGATTTTTATGACAATGGTGGAAGTAAGTTAATGAACTTCCCTGGTTATAGGCTAAGTGTTGTTTTAAATACTTTTTCCTTTTAAAACTTGATGATACCTCTTTTCTCCACAGTCTGGTGTTTTGCAGCTGTAAAATTTAGGGTTAACAGCTCTTCACTTCTGTCTCACCCACGGATTTTTTGTTAGGTATTTCATGTTGATTTCCATATGAATGATACTGCCTGATCATAGTTTGTGTCTAAATGGCACATGGTGACCTGGAAAGTTTCAGGAGACGTAGGCTGCTCTGGCCCCTTTTGAACCTCGTCTATGATCTTCCCCTTGTTTATGAGCCTTCCTTCTCTCACTCTCTCTCTCTCTTTTTTTTTTTTTTTTTTTGACACAGAGTCTCACTACTCTGTTACCCAGGCTGGAGCACAGTGGCACAATCTCGGCTCACTGCAAACTCCGCTACCTGGGTTCAAGTGATTCCCCTGTTTCAGCCTCCCAAGTAGCTGGGATTACAGGTGTGTGCTACCACACCTGGCTAATTTTTGTATTTTTAGTAGAGACAGGTTTTGCCATGTTGGCCAGGCTGGTCTGGAACTCCTGACCTCAAGTGATCCTTCCACCTCAATCTCCCAAAGTGCTGGGATTACATGTGTGAGCCACCGTGCCTGGCCCTTCTTTCTCTTTTTATGACCATTGCACACATTGTGCCCTGTGCCTGAAAGCTCTTGTCCCCTACTCTCTGCATGACTGGTTTCTTCTTATCTTTCAGGTCCCAGTTTAAATATCACCTTCTTGGAGAAGCCTTTTCTTCTTTGTGTTTTAAACAACTTATTGAAACATAATTTACATTCCATTAAATTCACTCATTTAAAGCATACAACTCAATGGCTTTTAGTATGTTTACAGAGTTTTGCAGCCATCATTGTCATCTAATTTTAGAACATTTTTATTATCCTGAAAAGAAAACCTGTACCAATTAGCAGCCACTCATCATTCCCTATTCCACCTCCAACCTTAGACAGCCACTAACCTACCTTCTGCCTCTAGAAATGTGCTTCTTCTGAACATTTCATACAAATAGAATCATACACAACAAAAGGTCTTTTGTGACTGGCTTCTTTCACTTAGCAAAACACTTTCAAGGTGTATGCAGGGCGCAGTGGCTCATGCCTGTAATCCCAGCACTTTGGGTGGCCGAGGCGGGTGGATCACCTGAGGTTGGGAGTTCACTCTCATTCTCTCTCCTGCCACCTTGTAAAGAAGGTGCCTTGCTACCCCCTCACCTTCCACCATGACTGTAAGTTTCCTGAGGCCTTCCCAGTCATGCAGAGCTATGAATCCATTAAACCTCTTTCCTTTACAAATTACCCAGTCTTGGGTATTTCCTTATAGCAATGTGAGAATGGACTAATACAGGCACCTTAGTAACAGGACCATTCCTGATGTACTTATGGGCTTAGACTACTCAGAATCTTCTGTTATAAATGGGGAGGGACCCAGTGAGGGGTGAAGAACTGAATGAACAGGAATTTGTTAGAAAGGAAGGTCTAGAGAATGGATGCTGAGCAGGCAACCAATTGTGGAGCAGCTGGAAGTTGATTCAGGTCAGCAGCAACCTCTAAGAATCTGACCTGTGGGAGGGGCCTGGCAGCAGGATTTCCATAGCCACAGGGATGTTCCATGGAGAGAGTCAGGGAAAGGCACCTAGACCAGGAACTGGCAGCCTTTTTCTGTTAAAGGCCAGATAGAAAATATTTTAGACAATCTCTGTTGCAGCTACTCAACTCTCCCATTATAGCTTGAAAGCAGCCACAGCCAACACAAATGGACATAAATATAAAACTTTATTTATAAAAACAAGCAATGAGCCAAACTGGAAAGTTGTAGTTTGCCTATTCCTGGCCTAGACCATAAAATAACATCACACATTTATCCTCTTGGAAAAGCAGCTCACAACCCATGTTCTCATGCAGTTGGATTGGCATTTTCATTCTTGTGTATATCCTTACACAAGGATACTGGTTGATTCTCCTCCAAGCTTAAAGAATCAGTTCATAGATAACATTTACTGAGCACCTGCTCTTTTTTTTATTTGCATCTACATTCTTTATCTAATTGTTCTCTTGCTTTCAACAATTTGACTGTAATGTGTATACATGTAGATTTTTTTGTGTTTATCCTACTTGGAGTTCATTGAACCCTTGGATGTATAGATTAATGTTTTGTTTTGTTTTAGTCAAATCAGGGATGTTTTGGGCAATTATTTAAATATTTTTTCTGCCCATTTCTCTTCTCTCCTTCTGGTACTCCTATTACATGTATGTTGAACAAAGGCGTGAGGCCAGTTTTCCAAGGGATTTTTATTGGCTCCATAAATCAAGTTTGATTCCTCAAAGGAAAGGACACCATTCCAGTCAAGGCCTTGGTGAAATAACCAGTTTCTCCAATCATGTCCTGTTACAAATGAAAACAGATTCTTATTGCACTTATGCAAATAATATGTTACCATAACTTAACAATCACAAATAGTTTCCAAATTCTGGAGAAATCAGGTAGAAAGAAACAAATATGCTCCAAATTTTGTTCATAGAAGTATACTAAATTGTTAAAAGCTGTCAATAGTTCAAAATAAAAGTTTCAAGAATCTGAAAAACAAAACAAAGGATCAGCAATGTTTAAAGCAAAAGTTTAAAAGATTACTTTAGTCTTCTATCAGTTTAGTGTATGCATTTAACTCCCATTCTGCTTCATATTAATGAACATTTCAGCTCTCCATGAGAGTCCTGAAAGCTTTTTTCCCGTCTATTGTACTGTCACAATCTCCAAAGCTATCAGAAACCTACATTCAGGAACATCTGTTAGAGTTCTATAGCTGATTAAAGAACCACCTCTAAAGAAAGCCAAAACAAGACAACAGTTGTCCATGGATAAAAGTTTTAGGGTAGCCAGAGTCAAAGACACAATTGATAAGGAAATTTTGTTACCTCTGTGACACACAATAATTTAATATAACAATTATAATTATTACTGATAATGTACACTAAGTTATATCAGAATTATAGGAGTTTCTCATAACTTTGGAATACATACTAATAACATATTTATACAAATACAGTCCAAAGAAAACAATCAAACACCATTTCACATTTCAATGCTTCCTATATAATTTTTGTACCAAATAAGTCAAATTATATCATTTTTGAACTTCAGAGAATCTAATATCTAAAGGATTAATTAGGTCAGAAAAGGACATAATTTATAATTTGATTTTGGAAAGTTCATCAAATATAAAAGGTTTAAAACACTTCATGTCACAAAATAGGATCACAGGTCACTGTAAAATAAGTAATTCAGTTAACCAAAGTGATAACACAAGATTTTTTTAAAAAGGTGAAAACCTTCATTCTTTGAGACAGGAGACTTAATTTTCCAAACAATAAGCCCTAACAAAAACAGCATGAAGCCAATTAAATTTGTTTTCTAAAATTTTATAAACAATTTATAAAATTTTAATCCTTGACCATAAGATATAGTATTTGGCAGGGAAAAGAATGAAATTGCTTGAACAATAAATGCAAACAAATACGTATACTGGTAATTCTTAAGATATCTCTAATATTACTTTACCAATAATTTTAAAGCTAGCTTATTTATTAAAGATTTTACTTAAGTTACATAAACTTGAAAAAGCATTTGACTAGTGTTTTCTTTTTTAGTATCTGACTTAAGCGCTTTTATTTTATTTTTTAAGCAGATTAATTAGAGCTCTTTTACATATTTTTAGGAGTGAAACATTGTGTACACAACACATAAATATATAGACATATTAAGCATGCCAGTATGATTCATAAAAACCTTTTATTTTCCTATGTTAGACTTTTAGATTCTTGATAACTTGTTTCATAACCCTGGGTAGTTGTCAGTTAAGTAGCCTTAAATTTGTATATTAAAGGAAGCAACTCAGGTGAAAGTCAAATAGCAAATTTCACATTTTATGGTGCAGAGACAAAAAGTTTGGTATGCCAGAGGGAAATTAAAATGTATTCAATTGCCAATTAAACAAATTATAGAAAATATAAAGGCCTTTTAAAATTATACACACACACACACACACACAGACACACACACACACACACACACACACACAAAGATCCTATAGCTTTGTGCTCGCTTCGGCAGCACACATACTAAAATTGGAACGATACAGAGAAGATTGGCATGGCCCCTGCGCAAGGATGACACGCAAATTCGTGAAGCGTTCCATATTTAAAAAAAAAAAAAGATCCCATAGCTTTTACTTCAGAACTTTTTGCCATGAGATAAATACAAATTCACCCACATAGAAAAACATTTTGTTGGATCTAAACAGTGGCATTTATCTTAATAGAAAAATAACAGCAGATTTAGAGAAGGCAGAAAAGAAAAAATAGAGAAAAAGAGGACTTAGGAACACTATAGTTTGCAGGTCAACCTTAGGAGGAACTGAGTTGAGGCCTAGGGTTTTGTGTGGTGGTTCAATACGTGCCACCTGTGAACAGGATTCCACAGTGTGTTACCACTGAATTGTTTCCATCCTCTTATGTTTCTCAGTTTCTCTCTCTAGAGGTCTATGAACACTGAAAGGATCCAAACGCTGGGTGATCAGCCCTTACGTGCATTTCTTGAATAAGCCATTTTTATAATTCATTTTTGTTGGGGATTTCCCTGCAGGGCCACTGCACATTGAGCTTGAGCTGGGGGGGGGGGGTCAACCTCTCAGACACTCCCACGAGGCCCCTGGTCACCCAGGGGCACCTTTCAACTGTGAGGAGCAAATGCCTTTTCTCTTTGAAGCTCAGAAAACTCAGTCTCTCATTAACATATGAAAACAATAGTTCAGTTCCTTACACAAATGCACACAGACAAACCAAATTAAGATTAAATTTGTGAGAAAATGCAATGGAGAAGGCCCTTTAGAATGCATCTCTGAGCTAGAATTAGGACCCTTAAACAACAACTTCCTAGGAGGGAAAAGAAAACTAAACAACCAAGACCACTTACTGTAAACTGGTCAACCACCTGTAACTTTGTAGCTCTCGTCTGCCATTGTACATGCCAAGGTCAAATCCTCTCCCAGTGCAAAGTCATCTCTGGTACCCCAAAGCCACAGAGGTCAGGTCATGCAACCCAGGAGAACAGAGCGTTAGACCCAAAAAGCATCTGCCCATGACTCTCGAAACTCCACAAAGAAGACAGAACGCTCTA
The DNA here is from genome assembly GCF_049354715.1 of Callithrix jacchus. Classification (NCBI taxonomy): domain Eukaryota; kingdom Metazoa; phylum Chordata; class Mammalia; order Primates; family Cebidae; genus Callithrix; species Callithrix jacchus. Next base: position 98,489,255 of record NC_133510.1, on the reverse strand, counting down.
AAACGGGGTTAGTAGCACCTTTGTTCTGAATTCTTTAAAAGGGGTTCAAGTCATTAGAGGCCTTATCTAGATTATTTGGTACCTCAGATGGCAAAGGGGGAAGGAGGTATAGGGTGGAAGAAAAATAAATGAAAGGACAAGTTGTTGTTGTTTTAAGACAGAAAGCAAACACAGAAACCAAACACATGGTTTTTGGCTCCTTCTTGTGTGCAGCTGCAAGGAATTTTAGTCAAATTAGAGAGGCCTTGTTACCCATAATTTGGAATTCTCACTCAGATTTGAGCAGAATGAAGTACTGATACGTGTTACAACATAGATTAATCTTGAATGCATTATGCTGCATGAAAGCACAGTCACAAAAGAGCACATATTGTATGATTTCATTTGCTTGAAATATCTAGAGTAGGCAAATCTATACAGAAAGGAAGTAGATCCGTGGCTGCCAAGAGGCCAAGGAGAGGGAGCGATGTGGAGTCACTGCTAGTGGACTCACGGTTTCTTTTTGGGGTGATGAAAAATGTTCTAAAACTGATTTCCATGACTGTTGCACAACTCGGTAAATATTCTAGAAACCACTGAACTGTATACTTTAAATGGTGACTAGTATGATGTGAGAACTATATTTCGATAAAGCTATTATATTAAAAAGGGAGGTTTTTTTTTTTTTTTGAGATGGAGTTTCTCTTGTTAACCAAAGCTGGAGTACAATGGCGCGATCTCGGCTCACCGCAACCTCCGCCTCCTGGGTCCAGGCAATTCTCCTGCCTCAGCCTCCTGAATAGCTGGGATTACAGGCACGCGCCACCGTGCCCAGCTAATTTTTTGTATTTTTGCTAGAGACGGGGTTTCACCATGTTGACCAGGATGGTCTCAATCTCTTGATCTCGTGATCCACCCGCCTCGGCCTCCCAAAGTGCTGGGATTACAGGCGTGAGCCACGGCACCCGGCCCGGGAAGTATTTTTTTTAATGTGATTGTTCGTGCTTGTAATTCCAGCACTTTGGGAGGCTGAGGTGGGCGGATCACCTGAGGTCTGGAGTTCAAGACCAGCCTGGCCAACATCATGAAACCCCGTCTCTACTAAAAACACAAAATTAGTGGCCGTGATGGTGCATGCCTGTAATCCTAGCTACCCGGGAGGCTGAGGCAGGAGAATCAACTGAACCCGGGAAGTGGAGGTTGCAGTGAGCTCAGATCACATCACTGCACTCCAGTCTGGGCAACAAGAGTGAAACATTGACTCAATACATAAATAAACAGCATTTCAAAAATAAAAAAGAGAGACACAGCTTAATAAATTAATATAGCGGCCAGGCGCGGTGGCTCAAGCCTATAATCCCAGCACTTTGGGAGGCTGAGGCGGGTGGATCACGAGGTCAAGAGATCGAGACCATCCTGGTCAACATGGTGAAACCCCATCTCTACTAAAAATTCAAAAAATTAGCTGGGTATGGTGACGGGTGCCTGTAATCCCAGCTACTCAGGAGGCTGAGGCAGGAGAATTGCCTGAACTCAGGAGGCGGAGGTTGCTGTGAGCGGAGATCACACCATTGCACTCCAGCCTGCCTAACATGAGCGAAACTCCGTCTCAATAAATAAATAATAAAAAATAAATTAATTAATATATTATTTGCCGTCCTGGATTGCATAAAGTAGGTGTCATTATGTCCCTTTCACCTAATAAGAAAATTGGACCTACACTTGGTATTTCTTGTTCACTCCAACTTTATGAAATTTAAAAGAATAAATAAAAGCTATACATGAAAAAACTAATAGGTAGTGGTTGATGCAAGAGTTGAGCAACATGATTCCTGAATCTCCTTTATGACTAATCTACAGACAGAGAGTTAGAAATCAGCAACATCAAAATGGAAATAAAAATATCACAAATCTTCACTTTCTAGGCAGAAGCCAGAATGTTCAGTGCCCTGATCAGACTTTAATATTTCCCAACAGTACGTTTACATTGGGAAATTGTTCCCCTTATTTGACACATAAAATTAAATGCCCATGATAAGAATTAGATCCGTGAAACAAACAGGAGATGACAAAATTCTCCCGACTTGCCCCTCTGGGGTGGTTGCCTTCCTCATCCTTCCCCTGTCTTCTTTGATAATAGCATCTAAGCAGATAAATGCAACACCATCTGCTGATGGTATTTTGGGAACTTCACACAAGTCCAAAACACTAAGCCTCACCGCTAAGTCCTGCTCCTGTGTAATGTTATCCTGGGCCTCACGGCCCATTTCTTGGCAGAGGGTCATGTCTACTTTCAGCAGAACTGAGGACTCTGAAAGAGATGAGGCAAAACAAAAAGAAAGCTGCCTTTAAAGGGATTTCAGTAGTTCACTGTTATGATCTTTGAAACAAATCCTCCTTGTGGGCATCTGCCCTGCCACCAAAGGGGGTCTTGGTGAGAAGGCTCAGCAGCCCATGCAGGTAGGAAAAGGGACAAAAGAGGGGCGTGGAGTGAGACCCCTGTTGCCGGGGTTCAGTGGACAGGGAAACACCGTGTGTGTGGACAGAGAGACAGCAGCTGTAGCCAAAGCTGCTACCAAAATGCACGGTGGACGGTAGGGTCTTTCCTGAGGCTTCTGGCAGGAATGAGAACAGCTGAAGGCTAGACCCAGGGTGAGTGAAAGGGTATGCTGTTCGAGAAAGGAATGTGCTCCAGGTGGCCAAGACTTGGCACTGCTGGTTCTGCTTTTTTTTTTTTTTTTTTCCACTGGCTAGGTCGCTTTGCTCCTCCAGCCCAGCTGGCAGGCTCCTTGTTAAGCCCAAAGCACTCCTTTTATACTGTGAACTATTCTCATCCTGGTAGAGGGTGAGCCCATCAAACTTTACATTAGTAAAAGGTTACAGGTAGTTTATTAGCTAACCTCCTTTGGCCTCTGTTTTCTCAGCTATGAAATGGGCCTCATAATACCTATAAATGGAATTGTGAGAACTTAATCATAAAAGCCAACACTTTTACAGAACTTACAAGGTGCCTGGCTCTGTCTGAAGTGTTTTACATATATTAACTCACCTTGTTCTCACAACTGCCTGTGAGGTAGGTGCTATTGTTATCACCCCTTTTAAAGCAGGGAAACTGAGCCACAGAGAGGTTGAGAAATATGTCCAAGCCAAGCTGAGCATGGCGGCTTATGCCTCTAATCCCAGCACTTTGGGAGGCTGAGGCTGGGGAATCACTTGAGGCTGGGGGATCACTTGAGCCCAGGAGTTCAAGACCAGCCTGGACAATACAGTAAGACCTCATCTCTATAAAAAATAAACAAAATTATCCAGGAGTGGTGGTGTGTGCCTGTATCCCAGATACTCAGGAGGCTGAGGCAGGAGGATCACCTGAGCTTGGGAAGTAAAGGCCACAGTGAGCCATGATCACTCCACTGCACTCCAGCGTGGGCAGCAGATCAAGATGCTATCTCTAAAGGGAAAAAAAAAGAAAAATATATGTCCAAACCTACAGAAATAACACATAGACAAGTCATTCAAAATCATACCAGTCTGGCTCTACAGAGTTTGGAACCATTAAGCAAACACTACCTACTTAAAGCATGTAGTTAAGGTTCTCATACAGCACTCCAAGACTAGCAGGAGAAAGCAATACATGTTGTCTATCAGAATAATTATTACCTCAAGACAGAAAATGGATGTAGAGAGAACTGCAATCCGGGCATCCCTGGAGTGCCGGAACAGAGTCCTGAATCTAATAATTATTCAACATATATTGGCTTAGCTGAATCCATTTTGTCAATGCAATTCAACAGACTTTCCTTAAGCTTCTTCTCTGTGCCACGTGCTCTGCCAAAAGGAGAGAAAGCTCAACGATAATTTGGACAAGGACTCATAGTGTGATGCTACTGATCTTGAAACTAATAAAATGCTTGGCTGTATTCACAGAACGAGAGAGTATAGGGGAGATAACATCAACACTTCCCTCTTATTCACCACCCAAATCCCATCCATCCAAATCCTAAATGGTTCTTGAATCCATACATGTGTCTCCATCTTTCTCACCTGTGCTCTCATCTAAGCTGCCATCTTCCCTGGACCACTGAGCTAGTCATGACCTCTTAACTGCCCTCACAGTATTTACTGTGGTCCCTCCCAGTCCATTTGATCAGGCAGGCTCCTTGCTTAGTTATTAAAACCCTTCTATTATTTTTTGCTCTTTTTTTCTTTTTATAAACATTATTATTATTGAAATAGAGACGAGGTCTTACTTTGTTGCCAGGCTGGTCTTGAACTCCTGGCTTCAAGTGATCTTCCCACCTTGGCCTCCCAAAGTGCTGAGATTATAGGCATGAGCCATTGCACTCATCCTGCTATTTTGCCCTTAAGATAAAATGTATGCTATAGTTAAGGATTCCTGACTACCTGACCACTGCCTGCCAATCACTCCCATCTAATTTATACCACTCCTGACTCTAGTCATATGACTTCCTTTCAGTCCTTTGAATGCACTATGCCTACTTCCTCTCCCAAGGCCTTTTACACATATGGGTACATCCATTCTGAACACAGCTGTGGGTAAAATGTCCACCCCTGATTCAATCAGCCACAGCCAAGGTAGCAGGCCCAGGTGGTACGATTAATTGTGGCTGGCAGGATGCATTCCTATGACCCTATAGATGCAAGGGGAGGCAGAAGGCATGTCTCAGAGAAGGGACATCTTAATCAGCTGAGCAGGTATGTGTCAACCTTCCTTTCAGAAAGATATTCAGGCAGAGAGAGTGACTATCCTCCAGGAACGTGATAGGAGATGATTCCTATGCTCGTAAAGGCTGTATCTTGGTGACTTACATTCAGCCAAATCAATGAGTGCATTAATTTTTCTTGTTCTAAATGGGTCACATTTCTGTATTTTCTGTAGACAAAATGTAGCAATGATGTTCAATCAGGACAGAGATCTGGTGATCAGCAGAAGGAAACATAATAAGGGAATAAGCATGGCCTTCAAAGGGAAAACTTGATGATCCAGTGGAAATTTGGGTATTATTTTACAATTTATCATTCTTATGGTTATTTTTTATGTTGCAACAATAATTTACTTTGAGTATCTAAAATATACTATTATGGGGCCAGGCACGGTAGCTCCTGCCTGTAATCCCAGTATTTTGGGAGGCCGAGGCAGGTGGATCACCTGAGATCAGGAGTTCAAGACCAGCCTAGTCAATATGGTGACGCTCCATCTCTACTAAAAGTACAAAAATTAGCTGGGCATGGTGGTGCCCACCTGTAATCCCAGCTACTTGGGAGGCTGAGGCAGGAGAATCGCTTGAACCTGGGAGGTGGAGGTTGCAGTGAGCTGAGATTGTGCCACTGCATTCCAGCATGGGTGTCAGAGCAAGACTCCATCTCAAAAAAACAATAAAATAAAATATACTATTATGGGAAAACAAGATTGAGAGGAACTGAATTACTCAGTTTGCTCTCTATGAATTTTTTTAATTGTACAAAGTTATTACAAGTACAAATCTGTTACATGTATTTGATACATAGTGGTCAAGTCACGGTATTTGGGGTGTCCATCGCCCAAGTTAAAAACAGTTTTGGGGTTGTTTTTTCTTTCTTTGTAGAGATGAATTTTCAGTATGTTGCCCAGGCTGGTCTCAAACTCCCAGGCTCAAACAATCCTCTCGCCTCAGTCTCCCAAAGTGCTGTGATTACAGGTGTAAGCCACCATGCCGCGCCAAAGTACAAAACATTTTTTTAAGTATAGTCATTCTACTGTACTGTCAAACAATTTCTGTATTCCTTCTGTCTTACCGTGTGTTTTTACCCTTTAACCCCCTTCTCTTCATCCTCCCCTTACCCCTGCCTCACCGCACCCAGTCTCTGTTCTCTATTTCCCACTCTTTACTCCAAGTGATTACATTGTTTTTAGCTCCCACATATAAGTGAGGACATGCGATATTTGTCTTTTTCTGCCTGGCTTATTTCACTTCAGATAATAACCAGTTCCTGGATGTGATACATATTTATTTCAGTTCTTCATTTCACTTTGGCAAACTACACGTGGCCCTTTCTTAATGGATTCATATTTGCTAAACAGCAGTTGCTTTGAACAGCAATTAAAAAAATTGTTATTAGGAAAGCATTTCATGCCTACTATAAGAACATTTCTAAAATAGGTGAGTATAGTGCTCAAAGTGAAAGTCTCCTCCCCCTCAGTTTCACTCTGCAGAAATTAACCCTGTTCATAGCTTGGTGTATATTCTTTAAGATCAAAGATTCCAAATTGAGATAATACAAGAGTGAGTCTGCCAAGTAGGAACTGCAGTGAACTGGAAGTGTCCCACCTAAGAGGGACACCGCCTACTCAGGGACAGAAGATTGTTGCCACATGGGAATATGGGCCTGGGGTTACTACATTTTACGTTTTTTTCCAGTTAGAAATTCAGATTCGTATGTGAAATATCCTGGTATTGAGCTGTTGACAATTAATACAAACTTTGACAGGATGAATTCAAACACTTCAGAACTGCCGGTCTGAAAGCCCTGCACTAGATCTTCTCACTTGTATATGGTTACTTCAAGTGTGTGCACGTGTGTGTGCGTGTGCATGTGTGTGCGTGTGCATGTGTGCGCGTGCGCGCGTGTGTGCATGTGTGCGCGTGTGCATGTGTGTGCGTGTGCGTGTGTGTGCGCGTGTGCATGTGTGCGTGTGCGTGCGTGTGCGTGTGTGTGCGTGTGCGTGTGTGCACGTGTGTGCGTGTGTGTGCGTGTGTGTGCGTGCGCATGTGTGTGCGTGTGCATGTGTGTGTGCGTGTGCATGTGTGTGCGTGTGCATGTGTGTGCGTGTGTGTGTGCGCGCATGCACAGTTGCATGTGTATGTGCACAAAATGGGCTGCACTGGTCCAGGGTCACTGTACACAGATGTGCAGGTGCCTCACTGCACAACCAACCTTCAGGGCACCATTTCTAGAGAGCTGTGCTAACCAATATGGCAGCCACTAGCCATCCATGGTTATTGAAGCTCTGAAATATGCTGTAAGGATGAAATACACACCAGATGTCAAAGACTAAGTCCAAACAGAGAATATAAACTTTCAAATTAATAATTTCTATATTAGTGCATGTTGAAATGCTAATACTTGGAGATACTTGGTTATAAAAAAATGTTATTCATTTCACCTGCTTTTTATTCTAACATGTCTACTAGAAAATTTAAAATTAGGCCAGACATGATGGCTCACACCTGCAATTCCAGGGCTTTGGAAAGCCAAGGTGAGAGAAGCACTTGAGCGTGGTAGTTTGAGATCAGCCTGAGAAACACAGCAAGACCCCATCTCTACAAAATCTTTGAAATGAGCTTGGCATGGTGGTGTGCACCTGTAGTCCCAGCTACTTGGGAGGGTGAAGTGGGAGGATCACTTAGGCCAGGAGTTCGAGGCTGTAGTGTGCTATGATTGTGCCACTGCGCTCCAGCCTGGGCAACAGAGCGAGAGGACTGAATTACTCAGTTTGCTGTCTATAAATTTTTTTATTTGTACAAGTTTATTATATGTACAAATTTGTTACATGTATATAATACATAGTAGTCAAGTCAGGGTATTTGGGGTATCCATCATCTGAGTAAAAAACAGTTTTGGGGTTTCTTATTTCTTTCTTTTTTTTTAGAGATGAGTTTTTGGTATGTTGCCTGAGAGGTATGTTGCCTCTTAAAAAATTAAGAAAGAAAATTAAAAATTACTCACTTGGTTTACATTTGTGGCTTGCATTGTATTTTTACTGGACAACACCATTATAGGCTATTGGATAGGGAATAACCTCTAGGTCTCTGTTCTATACAACTTACCAAATCATCTGTGGTAGCCACATGCGCTGCACAGATTATTTAGATGGTAACTTTTAAAGAAGTACTATTTAACTCTGGAGGCTCAGGGAAGTGGAGTAGGTAAAGAAGCTATACCAGGCAAGATTTTATATGTAAATTTCCTGACATTTTAAATTCAGAATTTCTTCACCCATTATCTAAAAAACAACCAGGATCACCACTGAAGTACTTAGTTCAGATTACCTCAGCTAGTAGGCTTCAGAAAGCAAGGGAATGTAAACTATGACCAAACCAAGAGTCTTTGCCTGCTTAGAGCAGCTGACTTCAGACGCTTTATTTACCAGAAGCCTTTTAAATATGCTCTATAAAATTGCAGATGTTCAAAGTTGTTCGTTTATTGTTTCTTTCCCATTCTTGTCTTTTGTAAAATCTCTCCAACTTTAATGGGTTTCACAGGAAGATTAAGGCTTGTAAAACATCTAAGCGCTTGGCAGCCATTGACTTTTCTCAACAGCAAGGGAGTCAGATGTTGTCAACCATATTTTACAAGTGAAACTGACTATGTCTCAGGGGCTACAATTAGGGCTCAGAAGTACCTGTAGGTCGACCTAGCATTTTTTTTTTTTCAATCTAAAACGGACCTGATCTTCTTTACAAGACATGACTACATTACTTGCAAAATACTCTTTCCTTTTCTTTTTTCCCTCTGCAAGTCATAACAACATAGGAAATTGCAGCCCCAAACCCAAAACTCAAAAATGTAATAGAATTAAGTCAAGAGACTACAGCTGTCTGTGAATGTCAGCCCCAAATTTGTCCACACATCATGCAAATACATGATTTTCATCTGAATTATGAGAATGAGGATTCTATGCAGGAAATGACCCTCCTTTCTGTTACCCCCAGGTGAATAGGTTCGTCACTGTGAAGATTCTGGAAGTTTTGCCATCACCTTGGTCTACAAATGACATTCCAAAGGCTGAAGCTGTCTTTGGCACCTGTAAAACGCAAGCCTTTCCCTACATACCTACCCAAGGGGGTAGAAATCACCTGGTAATTTCTACAATAAGGACGCTAGAATCTTTCCTAGTTAGAAATCTTACAGTGGCTGTTATGAACCTTACTTGTGAAATAAATAACTTTTAGTTAGTTTAGAAAGAGGAGAGGTTAGAAGGTAAAAATTGGGAAAAAATGAATACCTAGTTTCTTCTAAGGCTGTGATTCCTAAGCTTTTAGAGAAAGGTGGCCAGGCACGGTGGCTCATGCCTGTAATCCCAGCACTTTCAAAGGCTGAGGTGGGTGGATTAGTAGAGTCCAGGAGTTTTGGACCAGACTGGGCAACATGGCAAAACCCCATCTCTACAAAAAATACAATAATTGATTGGACGCAGTGGCTCACACCTGTAATCCCAAAACTTTAGGAGGCCAAGGTGGATGGATCACCTGAGGTCAGGAGTTCGAGACCAACCTGGCCAACATGGTGAAATCCTGTCTCTGCTAAAAATACCAAAAAAAAATTTAGCCTGGTGTGGTGGCACATGCCTGTAGTCCCAGCTACTCAGGAGACTGAGGCAGGAGAATCTCATAGAATCCAGGAGGTGGAGGTTGCAGCAAGCCGAGATCACACCACTGCATTCCAGCCTGGGCAACAGACTGAGACTCTGTCTCAAAAAGAAAAAAAAATACAAAAATTACCAAGCATGTTGGTATGCCTATAGTTCCAGCTACTTGGGAGGCTGAAGTGAGAGGATCACCTGAGCCTGGGGAGGTCGAGGCTGCAGTGAGTTGTGATAGGACCACTGCACTCCAGCCTGGGCAACAGAGTGAGGCCCTGTCTCAAAACCAAAACAAAACAAAACAAGAAAACCCAGGAACTTAATAAACATTAGCTAGTAATATTTTTTAAAAAGAGAGAATTAATTTCTTCTGTGCCACTTGGTTGAATTGTTTGCATTTATGTAATCTATTATCTCTTAAAAATAGAAACAGCATAGGACTTATATATTGTTTTATAAGTCTGATGAAATTAAGTCAATTTAAAGTTACTCTTTTAAGGCATTAGTTACATTCCAAAAAAACATGCAGATGTTAGAGCATTGTTAAAATTGTGGCCCAAAATAATTTCTCCAAATAATCATTTTTCACTCACTAAATTTCTGTTGAGAAATTCTAGGCTAAAACCTTTGTTTGTCAAGAGCTGAGACAATAAACATGAGTATCACTACTTTCATGTAGATATGTAATGAGTTAACTTGATTGATTTTTATGAAACTTTTGAAACAGGCTGGAGTGCAGTGGCATGATCTAGGCTCACTGCAACCTTCACCTCCTGAATTCAGGCGATTCTCCTGTCTCAGCCTTCCGAGTGGCTGGAATCACAAGCACAAGCCACCATGCCTAGCTAAATTTTTTTTTGTATTTTTAGTAGAGACGAGGTTTCACCATGTTACCTAGGCTGGTCTTGAACTCCTGACCTTGGGTGATCTGCCAGCACTGGCCTTCTACAGGCATGAGCCACCATGCCTGGCCAAACTTTTGAAACTTTTACAAATGTTGAGTGCATTGATGTGAATGTAACACAAATTCCAGAAAGAATAGGAACACATATGAGATTTTTGTTTTTAGGGACAGACATCAAAGCTGTGCCACTCTTCAGAATTACTATGGTTATTTGGAATATACTAAAGTTATATAGTTTTTGCCATGATTAGTGTCTTTCTGTCAAGCTCTCTTGCTTCTGGGTTTTCATGAACGATGTTGTCTGAAAAGAGCTTACACACTCTCTCAGTCATTCCCCAATATCAATTCCATCTCCAGAGAAGCCAGAGAGTTATCAAGACCTATAAAATGAAGTGTAAGCAACTGCAATTCACAACACAGAACACGGACATAAGCGTGAACTATTTTGAAATTGCAGGCAAAGGAGGGATTTAGTTTCCATGTTACCCTGGAGGTGGTATTCTCTTCCGGTGTAAGCTGGATTTGTTTTAGAGAGCCAAACAGCCAACCTATTGAACACAGGCAGGCCCATTTATATATTCACTGGAAGGAGCATTGGCTGACTTCTGTTTGTTTTGATATTTTTTTTATTTCACCTTTCCCCACTAACCACTGTAACCATTTTTAAGTATATAGTTCAATAGTATTAGGTACATTCATATTGTCATGCAATCATCACTATCAATCTCTAGAACTTTTTCCTCTTGCAAAACTGAAACTCTGTGCCCATTCATTAACTCAAACTCTCCATTTCCCCCTTCCTCCAGCCTCTAGCCATCATGATTCTACTTTTATTTATTTATTTGAAGCAGAGTCTCACTCACTCTGTTGCCCAGGCTAGAGTATAGTAGCACAATCTCAGCTCATTGCAGCCTCTCCTTCCTGAGCTCAAGCAAGCCTCCCACCTGCCTCAGCCTCCCAAGTAGCTGGGACTGCAGGTACACACCACCACACCGGCTAATTTCTTCTTTTTTTGTATTATTTTTAGAGGTCTCACTATGTTGCCTAGGCTGGTCTCGATCCACCCACCTCAGCCTCCCAAAGTGTTGGCATTACAGGCATGGGGCACCATGCCTGGCCTTTATTTCATTTTTCACTGGGCTTTTTTGAGTTGAATTCCTATCCCTTATTTGATCTTTACTATACTTTCCCAACACCCTTCTCGACTTCATGATTGGCTTAATTTACAAACGTATCGGGTAGAGTGAGGGGTCTGTGAAAGGTAATGAACTTGGAAAGCTGCTTGCCTTTCACATTGGGCTGCGAAGAAAGCAGGTTGAAAGAAATGTTTGGGCTAGGCGCAGTGGCTCCCTCCTGTAATCCCAACACTCTGGGAGGCCAAGGCAGGCAGATCACCTGAGGTCAGGAGTTCCAGACCAGCCTGGCCAACATGGTGAAACCTTATCTCTACTAAAAATACAAAAATTAGCTGGGCTTGGTGGCACTTGCCTGTAATCCCAGCTACTCATGAGGCTGAGTTAGAAGAATCACTTGAACATGGCAGGCAGAGGTTGCAGTGAGCTGAGATCAACTATTTCACTGCAGCCTGGGTGACGAAGCGAGACTCCGTCTCAAAAAAAAAAAAAACAAGAAATGTTTGGCATGAAAAATTGCTTCCTAAGTGTCAGACATCTACCTGTGAATTATGTGTACAACTCCAAAAGTAGAAAGCTCAGTGGCTACTCATTATAATTGTTGGTGTTTTGGTATGCTGGAGCCAGCCCATCAGACGTTCATGTGAAGGCTCAAACTATGGGGAGAAAATTAAACAAACAAAAAATCTACCTTCAAAGTGTCATGCCTTAACATTCTCCTTTGGAAATACTATACAAAGATAATATAAAATATCTAAAAACAGCCCATACTTCAAAAAGATTTGAAAAAAGAATACATTTTCACAGTTGAGAAGTTGATTCTTGCTATGCAAACTTGAACATTTATTTTTGAGGAATGGGACACCTGAGAAAATCACAGATTGTAGGAGTTGTTTATGGAAGTTATGAAAACAGACTCTGATAATTATTTCATACCATTTGTGAATGTGAGAGATAAATGCATCAATATTCGTTATGAAAATAGCATAAGAAGGATTTCCATGCATGTAGAGAGGTGTCTGCATTCTGAGTCTTTGCAAAATGGTAAATTTCATGGCCGAAAAGGGTAGAAATTATGGCACTCGAACCTTCAGAACCGCAGTCCTTTGATAATTACAATGTTGTTTTCTGATTTGGTTTCTCTGCTAATATTACCTATAACATTTTCACACTTGTGAGTTCCTTACACATTTCACAAATATCTTTTCTCATTTCAAATGTAATGTATTCAATATAAAAAATTAATTATACATTTTTGAGTCTATATAAATACAGATAAGAATATTTTCTCTTTGACTCAATATGGAATCATACAGTACATGCTGCCTTGACATCTGCTTTTTTCTCCACACTTAACATTCTATGAACATCAAAAGGCCTTTGTGATACTACTTTCCTTAAAGCTAAAGACCATATATATGAAAAGGAAGCGAATTCCTCACACTGAGAAACTGTGACTATAAGCGTATTTCATCAATTTATAAACATTATAAAGAGTATCATTTCTGGTTTGTTTTTTTTTTTTGAGATGGATTCTTGCACTGTCACTCGGGCTGGAGTGCAATGGTACGATCTTGATTCACTACAACCTCTGCCTCCCAGGTTCAAGTGATTCTCCTTGCCTCAGCCTCCCAAGTAGCTGGGATTACAGGGGCCCACCACCGTGTCCAGCTAATATTTTTTTGTATTTTTAGTAGAGATGGGTTTCACTATGTTGGGCAGGCTGGTCTCGAACTCCTGACCTCATGATCCACCCTGCTTGGACTCCCAAAGTGCTGGGATTACAGGCGTGAGCCACCGTGCCTAGCCGAAAAGAGTATCATTTCTAAACATTGGTTTATATTAAATATCTTTTAAAAAATGATCACCAGTTTAACAGGGCCAAGTTCTTTTGACAACTTAAGAGTTGAAAACTGGCCATGCACAGAGGCTCATGCCTGTGATTTCAACACTTTTAGAGGCAGAGGTGGGAGGATCACTTGAGCTCAGGAGTTCAAGATTAGCCTGGGCAATGTAGTGAGACCACGTCTCTACCAAAAATAAAAAAATTAGCTGGGCACAGTGGCATGTGGCTGTAGTCCCAGCCACTTGGGGAGCTGAGGTATGAGAAGATTGCTTGAAGACGGGAGGTCGAGGTTGCCGTGAGCCATGATTGCACCACTGCCCTCTAGCCTGGGTGGCACAATGAGACCCTGTCTCAAAGAAAAAGAAGAAAACACAGGCATAAATCTTTATAATCTTGGATTTGGCAATGGCTTCTTAGACACAGTACCAATAGCACAAGTGAGGGAAGATAAAATAGATCAATTAGACTTACTTTTAAAACATTTGTCTTGCAAACAATATAATTAAGAAAGTGAAAAGACAATCCAAAGAATGGGAGAAATTATTTGTAAATCATATGTCTACTGAGGGACTTGTATCAAGAATATATAAAGAACTCTTACAACCCAACAATGAAAAGATAACCCAATTTTTTCAAGTGGGAAAAAGATCTGAATAGATATTCTCCCGAAGACAAATAAGGAGCCAATAAGCCTATGAAAAGATAATCAACAGGGCCGGCGTGGTGGCTCACACCTGTAATCCCAGCACTTTGGAAGGCTGAAGCAGGCAGATCACGAGGTCAGGAGCTCTTGATCTCTACTAACACTACTAAATTAGCTGGGCGTGGTGGCATGTGCCTGTAGTCCTAGCTACTCAGGAGGCTGAGGCAGGAGAAGAGCTTGAACTCGGGAGTTGGAGGTTGCAGTGAGCTGAGATCATACCACTGTACTCCAGCTTGGGCAACAGAGTGAGACTCCATCTCAAATAAATAAATAAATAAATAAACAAACAAACAAATAAATAAAATACAGAAAGATTTTAACATATTTCACAAAAGACGATATGACCAATAAGCACACAAAAAAAGGTTTGTGTTCAGCGTGAGAGAAATGCAAATTACAACCACAATGAGATATCACCTACTACCTCAATTAGAATGGCTGTAAGTAAAAGACTAGCAATACAGAGTATTGACAAAGATGTGAAACAGCTGGCACTCTCATGTGCTACTGGTGGGAACAGAACATGATATGGCAATAGGAGAACATTCCGGCACTTTATAAACTTAAATTACACCTACTAGCAATTCCATGTTGCTAGTTGACCCAGCAATTCCACTCCTACCTATTTATTTACTCAAGCTGGACACTTATTTTCACAGACTTCTATGTGAAGGTTGATAGCAGCTTGATTCATAATCCCCTTAACTGGAAACAACACAAATATCCATCAGCTGGTAAATGGATACACAAAATACATGCATACAATGGAATATCATGCACCAATAAAAAGGAATGAACCACTACACAAAAATAGATACATGTCAAAAAAGATGCTGAACAAAAGAAGCCAGACATGAATGAGTATGTATGGTATGATTCCAGTTATCTGAAACTCTAGGAAGGACCCTGGGGCCAAAGCGGAGGTTCCTGCAAAGGGGAAGGAGGAAAGTTTGGAGGCTGATGGAAGGGTTCTAAATCTTAATCATGTGCTGTTTACTCTTAAGGGGTCAATATTTTACTAAATGATACACTGTATCATTTTTTATTTTGTTATATTTAGAGATGGGGTCTCACTCTGTCACCCAGGCAGGAATGCAGTGGTGCCATCATAGCTCACCGCAGACTCAAACTCCCGGGCTCAAGCTATCCTCCTGCCTCGGCCTCCCAAAGTGCTGGGATTACAGGCATGAGCCACCGTGCCTGGCCTGAATGACACACTTTAAAAGGTGTGGTCATTGGGCCTGGCACGGTGGCTCATGCCTATAATCCCAGCACTTTGGGAGGCTGAGGTGGGCGGATCGCGAGGTCGAGAGATCGAGACCATTCTGGCCAACACGGTGAAACCCTGTCTCTGCTAAAAATACAAAAAATTAGTTGGGCGTTGTGGCACCTGCCTGTAGTCCCATCTACTTGGGAGGCTGAGGCATGAGAATCGTTTGAACTCAGGAGATGGAGGTTGCAGTGAGCCAAGATTGTGCCATTGCACTACAGCCTGGTGACAGTGCAAGACTCCGTCAAAAGAAAAGGGGGAGTGTGGTCATTTATGTGTAAATTATACCTCCAAAAAGTTAATAAACTGAAAACACTTCAGGAAAGTGCGGACTCAGTGAAGGGCCAAGTAGAAGAGATCCGTAGACTAGACACACTTCGAGCATCAAATGTGACAACTGAAGCTGGGTGTGGTGACTCACACATGTTATTTCAGCACTTTGGGAGGCCAAGGCGGGCAGATCACTCTAGCTCAGGAGTTCAAGACCAGCCTGGTAATATAGTGAGACTGCCACCAGGAAAAAAAAAAAATTAGGTGGGTGTGGTGGCCAGCATGTGTGCTTCCAATTACTTGGGAGGCTGAGGTGGGCAAACCGCTTGAGCCCAGGCAGTGGAAGTTGGAGTGAGCCAAGACTGTGCCACTCCACTCCAGCCTGGGGAACTGAGACCCTGCTTCCCCCCCACCCTGAAAAAAAAAGGTGAAAAATAAAATTTTTTGTATATGTGAAGAGACATGAACTAGAGAGTACTGAGCGATGTTGCCAAATCATCTGATAATGAGTTCTTGTTTGTTGAAGTGGTACAGACAAAAAAAGTGCAGTTGTTTTCTGTTATTTTATGCATGCTTCTTTTTATAAGTGCTACCTCTTTATCTTTCTGCCTCAGTCTGTTAATTACACAAACTCAAAAACAAAAAGCAAAATGCCTACAGGGCCTGTGAACCTGTGGACAGAGATAGTCATATTTCAGGAATTTGGGGGGTTCATATATTAATTTTTTGGACCTAATATGTGCAATTACTAATCATTTTGGGGGGAAAACTTCTTTCTCCTTTTGCCTTTATATTATTTAAAGATTTATTTCTCACAGACAGTGGTCATGCCTGCAAAATAGCACATCTTGTTAACTCCATTTATTGTCTCTCTTTGATAGCAAATTCTGTTTTTTAGCAATGCAGGGGGAATTTTCTGTCAATTTCACTTTATTAAATACAGAAAATTACAAGAAAGCCTCTCAATGGTTTACTTTGGTTATAATGAACCAATTCAGTAAACATGTAACAGGGAGAGGCTTTAAAAAGCACAGTGCCAGTGTGCAGGTTTTTGACGTTAAAGATATTTTTGCGCATAGAAAATGTAATCGCTTTGGTTTTAAAAGAAAAATTCATTTTATTAGCAACCCATTAAACGTCCACTCTTCACTAAGTTTTAAGGCCATTAAAAATCTATTAGGTTGGGTGCGTTGGCTCACACCTGTAATCCCAGCACTTTAGGAGGCTGAGGTGCGCAGATCATGAGGTCAGGAGATCAAGACTATTCTGGCCAACATGGTGCAACCCTGTCTCTACTAAAAATACAAAAATTAACTGGGTTTAGTGGTGCACACCCCTAATCCCAGCTACTTGGGAGGCTGAGGCAGGAGAATTACTTGAACATGGAAGGTGGCCATTTCAGTGAGCCGAGATTTCACCACAGCACTCCAGCCTGGCAGCAGAGCAAGACTCCGTCTCCAAAAAAAAAAGAAAATTATCTATTCTATCTGTAAACTCTACTAAGACAACAGTTGTCTTTACCTTTTCCTTGATAAATGTTTGCTTAACTCAAATTGAGCCGATTACACTTTCTATAAAAATTAGATTCATACGGTTTAATGAATAACAACCCTTCATATGTATATATATGATATATATATATGATATCATATAGATAATATGTCATATTATATATATATATTTGTATTTGTGGTGTGTGTGTGTATGTGTGTGTGTGTAGAAGATGGGGTCTCACTGTGTTGCCCAGGCTGGTCTCCAACCAAAGTTTTTTTTGGAAACAGAGTCTCACTCTGTTGCCTAGGGCTGTAGTGCAGTGGGGCAATCTCAGCTCACTGCAACCTCTGCCTCCCAGGTTCAAGTGATTCTCCTGCCTCAGCCTCCTGAGTAGCTGGGATTACCTGCCACCAGGCTTGGCTAGTATTTGTATTTTTAGTGGAGACAGGGTTTCACCATGTTGGCCAGCTGGTCTTGACCTCAGGTGACCAGTCCGCCTCTGCCTCCCAAAGTGCTGGGATTTCAGGCATGAGCCACCACACCCAACCTGGCCTCCAGCTCTTGGGCTCAAGCAATCCTCTCACTTCAGCCTCTCAAAATGCTGGGGTTACAGGTGTGAGCCACTGCACCTGGCCCCCTTCATATATTGTAAAGTGCATTTATAATTTGAATATATTTTGTTCCCCTTTAAGTTCTTCCCCTTTAAATACTTATAATCCTAACAAGCAAAACATTCTCAAGTTCTTAACTTGTATAAAGCAAACAAATTAAATTTGGAGGAATCTCAAGTTCACTTAAATATTCCAGTTACATATATATTTTTAATTGAATCAAACTATCTTAAACTTTTAAACTTAATAATCACAAATCTAAAATCAGTTTACTCAAATTTAAGTTGAAAGCCCAAAGGAAATCTCTCACATTCTCTAACTTACTGAAATCTGTTTAATATTTCAAACATAATAAATATACAAGATTATCTCATAACTCAAAACTTATTCATATAAAGTTTTAATATTGTGGGATTAATTTATCTCTCTACTTAAATTTTAAACTTTTCTGAAGTTTATTTACTCACCAGATTTTGGAGGCTGAGACTCAGGATCTAATATACAAATTTTTTATTGATTTTTATCAATGCCACAATGGGTTCTCTGAGTCTTCTTTGAATTCATTGTGATAAAGAAGTTCAAGTCCCTGCCCTTCAGATGTAGTTGCTTTTTCCAGAACTCAAGATAAAATCTCGACTTTTATTGCCCAATTTCTGTAGACCAAATTCCTCAAAACTCTCCCTCTTATCCACTTCAATAATCTCTTCATGGGTCATCGAATCCTGTGATCTCTTCATATTCTGCCTGATTTCTGCACACTTCCCTCTGGCTCTGCTGTAACATGCCAGAATTATGCAAATTACACTTGGATAATGAGTTAAGTATACAGTCATACCTAATTCTATATGTAAGTACATAAATGTCCATATAACTATGTGAATACATAAAAATGAATATATATAAGACTATATATAAAATGAATATATCTATATTCATTAAAACTATATATAAAATCAATATATATAAGACTAAATGTGTCCTTTCTAGTCACATTAGCTAAATAACTATACACCCAATATGTTGTGAAAAGATCACACATACTACTCATTATAACAATATACCTTAAAATCTAATGTCTTCATGATGTACTTCTTTTTTTTTTTTTTTTTGCAGTGTAAGGATGTAGGCTTTTTAAAATTTTTTATTATTTTATTTTATTTTTTAAATTGCATTTTAGGTTTTGGGGTACATGTGAAGAACATGCAAGATTGTTGCATAGGTACACACATGGCAGTGTGATTTGCTGCCTTCCTCCCCATCACCTATATCTGGCATTTCTCCCCATGCTATCTCTCCCCAACTCCCCACCCCGTGCTGTCCCTCCCCTAGTTCCCCCTGACAGATGCTCCCCTCCCTGTATCCATGTGTTCTCACTGTTCAACACCCACCTATGAGTGAGAACATGCAATGTTTGATTTTCTGTTCTTGTGTCAGTTTGCTGAGAATGATGGTTTCCAGGTTCATCCATGTCCCTACAAAGGACACGAACTTATCATTTTTTATGGCTGCATAGTATTCCATGGTGTATATGTGCACATTTTCCCTGTCCAGTCTATCATCGATGGGCATTTGGGTTGGTCCCAGGTCTTTGCTATTGTAAACAGTGCTGCAATGAACATTCGTGTGCATGTGTCCTTATAGTAGCATGATTTATAATCCTTTGGATATATACCCAGTAATGGGATTGCTGGGTCAAATGGAATTTCTATTTCTAGGTCTGCCACAATGGTTGAACTAATTTACACTCCCACCAGCAGTGTAAAAGTGTTCCTATTTCTCCACATCCTCTCCAGCATCTGTTGTCTCCAGATTTTAATACAGGGGAGAATTTAACCATTCTCTCCATCCAGCCTCATTCCCTTGCTGATGAGGAGTTGTGATCCCTTGTAGGAGGAGAGGCATTCTGGTTTTGGGTGTTTTCATCCTTTCTGCACCGGTTTCTTCCCATATTTGTGGATTTATCCACCTGTCATCTTTGTAGTTGTTGACTTTCAGATTGGGTCTCTGAGTGGACGTCCAGTTTGTTGATGATGAAGCTACTTCTTTCTGTTTCTTATTTTTCCTTCTAACAGTCAGGCCCCTCTGCTGTAGGACTGCTGAGGTCCACTCCAGGCCCTGCTTGCCTGGGGATCACCTGCAGTGGCTGCAGAACAGTAAGGGTTGCTGCCAGTTTCTTCTTCCGCTATCTTTGTCCAAGAAGGATACCCCCCAGATGTCAGTCTGAGCTCTCCTTTATGAGGTGACTCTTTGGATATGTGAGGTTCAGGGAGCTGCTTGAGGAGACAGTCTGTCCTTTATAGGAGCTCAAGTGCTGAGCTGTGAGCTCCATTGTTCATTCAGAGCTGCTGGGCAGGTACATTTAAGTCTGCTGCAACAGAACTCATAAACGCCTTTTTTTTCCCCCAGGTGTTCTGTCCCAGGGAATTAGGGCTTTATTTATAAGTTTCTGTCATGCTGCTGTGTTTTTTCAGGGCTGCCCTGCCCAGCAAGGAGACAGCCTACTCAGTCTGCCTGCAGAGGCTTTGCTGAGCTGCTGTGGGCTCCGCCCAGCTGCTGTGTGAACTTCCCTGCAGTCCTGTTTATATGGGTATAGTTAGAACTGCCTTGGCAATGGCCGCCCACCTCTGTAATGGCAGACTCTCTCTGTAATGGTGGGCTGCCTCAGCAATGGCGGACTACCTCCATAGTGGTGGACTGCTTGGGTAATGGCGGATGCCCCTCCCCCACAGAGCTGGACCGTCCAGGGTTCAGCTGTGCTTGCTGTGAAACTCTCAATCCAGAGCATTTCAGATTGCTGTTTTTTTGTGGGGGTGGGACCAGCCGAGCCTGATCACCTGGCTTCCTGCCTCAGACCCCCCCTTTTTTTTTCAGTTGAATGGGTGGCTCTGTCTCCCAGGTGTTCCAGTCGCCTGTTGAAAAGGCGCCAGGATCTGTGTGATTTCCCGTGCAGCGACCCACTGTGCTGGCTGAAACAGCCACACTGAGATTAGTGGTGCTTTTTTGCCCAGGAATCTCCTGGCCTGGCTCCCTGTTTCAGTCCTCCTTTTTATCAGTTGAATGGGAAACTCTGTCTCCCAGGAGCTCCAATCACCAGCTAAAATGGTGCCCGGACCCGTGTATTTTGTGTGGAGACATGCAGTGCCGGCCAAAACAGCCGCGCTGGCGACCCGTGGGGCTTCTCTGCCTGGGAATCTCCTGGTCTGTGAGCAACAAAAATCTGACTGGAAATGCAGCGTCCACTCCCTCTGCACTTTTGCTGGGAGCTGCAATCCTGAGCTGCTCCTAATCGGCCATCTTGGATCCGCTATCTTCATGATGTACTTCTTAGAAACTTCTGCTAAATAGAAAGTCAACATCACAAATATTAAATTTCCTACTTATGCTCTGGTAACATTCTACTTCCATCTAACACAGCCTCTGTGCTGTATGTTAATTGTTAACCAACCAGTTCTTCACTGACTGAGCTCCTTGGTGGAGGGAAATGGCTTTTTCTTCCCCCTTTTTATTGTAGTCAGATATACATAACATGAAATTTACCATCTTAACCATTTTTTTTTTTTTGAGATGGAGTTTCGCTCTCGCTGCCCAGGCTGAAGTGCAATGGTGCAATCTGGGCTCACTGCAACCTCTGCCTTCCAGGTTCAAGGGATTCTCCTGCCTCAGCCTCCTAAGTAGCTGGGATTACAGGCATGCACCACCATACCTAGCTAATTTTTTTTGTATTTTTTAGTAGAGATGGGGTTTCACCATGCTGGCTATGCTGGTCTCGAACTCCTGACCTCAGGTGATCTGCCTGCGTTGGCCTCCCAAAGTGCTGGGATTACAGGCATGGGCCACTGTGCCTGGCCTCTGTTTCTTTCTTTTTTTTTTTACTTCCTCTAAAATTGCAGAATAAGCTTCTGTTTCTTTATGTGTAAAAAGGACGATAATAATACCTACTTCACAAGGTTGTGTAAGGATCAAATGAGACAAACTTGTCACGTTTTTGCCACTGTGTTGACCAATCTGTAACTCCTCAACACAAGATCGTTAATGTTATATTCCGCCTCTAAGTGATGGATACATGCTGTTTTATTATGTCTAAGAAACATAGTGAGATTCTCTATATCTGTGGGTATATGGAGAGGCTTGTTAATTTCCCTAACTTTTAAAAAATGTTTACTTCGGGCCGGGCATGGTAGCTCACACCTGTAATCCCAGAACTTTGGGAGGCCGAGGTGGGTGGATCACAAGGTCAGGAGATTGAGACCATCCTGGTTAACACGGTGAAACCCCGTCCCCACTAAGAATACAAATAAATTAGCCAGACATGGTGGCACATGCCTGTAGTCCCAGCTACTCGGGAGGCTGAAGCAGGAGAATCACTTGAACATGGGACACAGAGGCTGTGGTGAGCTTAGATCGTGCCACTGTACTCCAGCCTGGGCGACAGAGCCAGACTTCGTCTCAGAAAAAAAATTACTTCTATTTTAACTAGCCCAACAGACCCAATTCATGGAGGGCTGAGCCAATTTCTTTTTAGCACGTGGTCTATGGGTCCTCCTCATGGTAACTTTGTCTTTCCATTCCCTTCCAATAAAGTCAGCACCTTCCACCATGATGCACATTTAAAGTTGTGAATACAATCTTCAAAATGCCAGTTTATTGAATAAAGCTGAGAAGAGCAGTAAACAAACCAAAAATACTTTCATCCAAACTTTAAAATTTGTATTTTTTACCAACTCAGTAACTGTTTTCACATGAGAAGTCAGTGCACAGGAAAGGGCTGGTTGTGTGGTAGTATTTAGATGTCTTGAAATGCTGAGGGCAATGAACAGACACACAAGCGCTTTAAGGTTTAGCTACAGATCAATTCACAAACCTACGAAGTCCCTCTGGAGTCACACTTTCTAGTTCCAATTGCTCCTTTTAGACACAAGCAAGTTGCTGCATTTTTTGTAATGATTCACAGTCATCATTTATGGTACTGAAATACAGCAGCAAGTGTAAACATCCCTTCATTTCCAGAACCATCCATCCCAGCACTGAAGTATGCAACACGCTTCTAAGAATAAGGACAGAATTATTTTTAAAGCCCATTTGCTACTGATAAAAATATGAATAGAGAAAAATAGTGTCTCTGCAACACCGTGCAGGTTTTTTGAGAGGGCTAGAGTGATACCCAGTCAAAGAACTTACTTCGAGCACCATCTACGTAAATCCTATTTGACAAAAGAAATAAAATCACTTATAGTGTGAGGCAACACAGAAGCAGGGTATCAGAGACTTTTACTTACTATCATGTTCTATAAAATAACAATTTACAAGTGAACTAGTATTAATATATCCCTTTCCCTAACTTTTAATGCTTTGTTTCTAATTTTTGCAGAAAGTGCACGTTTCAAATCATAATATTTGTGGTGACATTGGTAAATATTTGTTTTACTTTTAGAGATGGTCTCACTCTCACCCAGGCCAGAGTGTAGTGGCACAATCATAGCTCACTGCCTGCTCAAACTCCTGGGCTCAAGAGATCCTCCCACCTCAGCCTCCCAAGTAGCTGGGACTACAGGCATGCACCACCAAGCCTGGCTAATTTTTTTATTTTTTGTAGAGACAGGGTCTTGCTATGTTATCCAGGCTGGTCTTAAACTTTTGATCTTAAGTGATCTTCCCACCTCAGCCTCCCAAAGTGCTGTGATTATAGGCATGAACCACCATGCCTAGCCAACATTAAAAAAATAGTTTCCACATATAGCATTGAGTGAATATTTTTCATTGAATACCTGGAGTCATTTCCATCTTCATCCTTCCTCATAGAACCCTGGGTTTATTTAGTGTCTGCCCATTCCCTCAAATACCCAGGTGACTCAAGGGCAGTTGACCCCAGCCAAAGCTCCAGGGATGAGCCCTGCTTGATTTAAGGCAATTGAGAATTTTCATGTATCTGGCAAGTCATTGGTTGGTGGGGTTGGGGGTGAGCATGTGACACAGACGTAGTGAATCCCAGGCTTTTGGTTTGGGGTCAGAAGCCACTCTCCTCTGTAATGGTTGTTCTGCATAGGCCTGAGACCTGGAGCTCGTTGGCCATCTGTCACCTGCCTGCAGAAGAAGCTGACACAGAAGATGAGAGGGATGGATATGGAGCCCCTGGGTATTGTCATCCCCAAAGCCCTGCCTTTACATTCCCAGTCATGGGAGCCCATAAGTGTCCTCACTAAGCCAGTTTGAGTTGCATTATTTGCAGCCAAAGAAAGGCATCCTTACTGATATAACACGTGATACAATAGGCCTTATAGGTTTGCACCTTTAGTATCCTTTTATAGTCTCCATGGTAAGGTATTAGCAAGGTAAGATATTACATCCTATGATATAACTAAAAGTCTCTTAATCCTTTTTTTCAGTAATTTATTTAGTTGTTTTTTACCTTTAGGATTCTAAACATACATTTTTAAAAGAACTTTTAAGGCTGAGAACAGTGGTTCATTCCTGTAATCCTAGCACTTTGGGAGGCTGAGGTGGGCAGATCACGAGGTCAGGAGTTCAAGACCACCCTGGTCAACATGGTGAAACACCATCTCTACTAAAATACAAAACTTAGCTGGGCATGGTGGCACATGCCTATACTCTCAGCTACTCAGGAGGCTGAGGTAGGAGAATCGCCTGAACCTGGGAGGCAGAGTTTCAGTGAGCTAAGATGGTGCCATGACTTAAGGTCAGGAGTTCGAGACCAGCCAGCCAACATGGCAAAACCCTGTCTCTTCTAAACATACAAAAATTAGCTGGCATGGTGGCAGACGTCTGTAATCCTAGCACTCTGGGAGGCCCAGGCGGTGGATCACCTGAGGTCAGGAGTTCTAGACCAGCCTGGCCAACATGGCAAACCCTGTCTCTACCTACTAAACATACAAAAATTAGCCTGGTGTGGTGTCAAGTGCCTGTAGTCCCAGCTACTTGAGAAACTGAGGCAGGAAAATCGCTTGAACCTGGGAGGCAGAGGTTGCAGTGAGCTGAGATTGTGCCACTGCACTCCAGCCTGGGCAACAGAGTGAGACTCTGTCTCAAAAAAAAAAAAAAAAAATAGCTTTCTCTGTATTTTCGGAATTTTGGATCCTGAGCTCATCTTGAGTGGGAAGATTTTTCCTTTCTC
Organism: Callithrix jacchus; assembly: GCF_049354715.1. Classification (NCBI taxonomy): domain Eukaryota; kingdom Metazoa; phylum Chordata; class Mammalia; order Primates; family Cebidae; genus Callithrix; species Callithrix jacchus. Next base: position 98,464,555 of record NC_133510.1, on the reverse strand, counting down.
TTTCTTTCTCTCGGTGGGTGTGGGTGTGGGTGTGTATGTGCAGATGAGCATCTCTTCCCATTTAGTGGTTGAACTAAGTCTAATACTGGTGGTTTTATTGCCCTTCATGAATATTAGGACTATTGTAGATCCCATCTCCAGGCCAGCAAGCAGTTTAGCTTAGTTCTGGTTGGGCAGCCGTGGCTGTGTTCTCTCACCTGCCTGGTCAAGAAGCATCCTGTGAGCCGTGGCCAAGTAGACAGCAGCTGTTCTAGCCTCATGTGGAGTGGTAGAAGCCCTACCCTAGTTCTTGGATTCAAGAAGCAAAACAGGCAATATCCCCTGGCCCTGCTCTTCAGCCTGCAGAGGGACATTTTATTTTAGTCTGTTTTCCCACAAGGGCTAAATTCACATGTGCTTTTGCTGCTTCTAGACCTAGAGCCAAGCAAGCTTGTGGCTTCAGCCCCACTAGTTTGTTGATTGGGCCTCCATGCACAGGGTGCTCATCTTGGTGTTGAGTGCAGCTTTGTCCCTTAGATTGCTTCCTTTTCTCTTTTACCTCTCATTATGATGTGTTTGAGGCAGGAGAGAGAAGATTTGCTCAAAGCAAGAACTTAAAATGCCTTTTTGAGCAGAAGTAGAGGGTTGTAGCTTTAAGCTTGACTTTTACTAATTTCACAGACACAGAAGAAACAGGGATGTTCAGAATGCCACTCCAGGGCCCTGATGTTGCCACGCTGTTTACCTGCCATGGGTAGAAATGGAGGAGTCAGTGGTCATTAGAAACGAGAAGAGTGTCACTGAAAACTGGAAGTTCGAGAAGCCTGTTCTTATAGGGTGGAGATCAGAGCTTTAATTCAAATGTATCTGATTTATTTGATATAAATCCCTGCCTCTGGCTCTCAGCTCTGCAGCCACCCAGCCATTGGAGAAAGTGCTGTTGATTCTCTTGCTACTTCTTATGGCCTACCCATGTTTTATACAAAACCATACACTCTGAAAGTTCTTTTTCTTTTCTTTCTTTTTTTTTTTTTAGTCATTGTGCTTTTCAGGATATAAAATAGCTAACTCTGGAAATAGCATTAATACATTTCGGGAAGGGGCAAGTGGAGGACTCATTTTACCTGATGTTAAGGTTTTTATGAAGTGATAGTAACAAAAATATTGTAGTATTGGCACCAGGCTAGTTAAATAGACCAATGGAACAGAAATAGAAAGACCTGACCAACCCAGGCACATAGGGAAACATTATACACAACAGAGATGGAATTACAAACCAGTGAGGAATGGATTATTCAATCAATGGTGCTGGGACAACTGATTATCTTAGATTTCTACTTTCCATAATGAACTCCAGGTAAAGAGCTAACCATGAAAAGCCAAATAATAAAACATTTAGAAGAAAACAGCAGGAGAATTTTTTTTAATCACTTTCAGGTAGAAAATAAATGCTTTTTGTGAGGGGATGGAGTTTCGCTCTTGTCACCCAGGCTGGAGTGCAGTGGTGCAATCTCGGCTCACTGCAACCTCCACCTCCTGGGTTCAAGTGATTCTCCTGCCTCAGCCTCCCAAGTAGCTGGGATTACAGGCACACACCACCACACCCAGCTAATTTTTGTATTTTTAGTAGAAACAGGGTTTCACCATGTTGACCAGGCTGGTCTCAAACTCCTGACCTCAGGTGATTCACCCACCTCAGCCTCCCAAAGTGCTGGGATTATATGTGTAAGCCACTGTGCCTGGCTGAAAATAAATTCTTAAACCAAATGCACACCAAAAAAACACAAACATAAGAAACAGGATTAACTAGTTTAACTATATTAAAATAAAAATCTTTTGTATAAAAAAGGATACCATAAGCAGAAGGAAAAGACAAGCCACAGATGGAGACAAAGTTAGCAAAACATGATTGGCAAATAGACCCTTTGCTGAACAATATGGCAATATCTAGTAAAGTTGAAGATACGAATAATCCAGAGAAATTCTATGCCATAGGAAATGTGCAAAACTTTCACTGCAGCAGTTTGTTGCAGTAAAAATAGGAAATTATGTAAATGTCCATCAACAAGAGGATGTATCAGTTGTTTGTTGTGGACAACTGCCATTGGCTCTTATGCAACATCTGCACCTCCCTCCTAAGTTTGTGGATTCCCCTACCTGCTGAGTCAGAGTCCCCTCCCACAATAGAACCCCAAAATACCCGATTCTCTCTCGCACTTTTGTTTTTTTTTGAGACAGAGCCTAGCTGTGTTGCCCAGGCTGGAGTACAGTGGCACAATCTTGGCTCACTGCAACCTCTACCTCCCAGGTTCAAGCAATTCTCCTGCCTCAGCCTCCCAAGTAGCTGGGATGACAGGCATGCACCACCATGCCCAGCTAATTTCTTTGTATGTTTAATAGAGACGGGGTTTCACCATTGTGGCCAGGCTGGTCTCGAACTCCCAACCTCAAGTGATCCAGCCACCTCAGCCTCCCAAAGTGCTGGGATTACAGGCATGAGCCACCACACCCAGTCCCAGATTCTTGATTTCCCAGTTTCTCCTGCAGCTAGGACCCAGGCATACGACTCAGACTTCACAGATCAGATGTGCCTGCCCCAGACTGTCATACGGCTGCAGGGGCTGCCTGGGAGGAAGGGCAGCGGCTCCGCTTGGCTTCTAGTAGCTGTAATGGCCGTGGTTCTGGCAGCAGTGTTCTAAGTCAGGAGGACTAACAATGCATGTCATAGGTCTACCCAGCAGCCATGGCTGTGGTGTTGCTATCAGACACATTCTACAGCGTAATTAAGGATATTTTCCCTGGCAGTGGAGACTCTGAACCCGAGTCTTCCACCCTTGCAAAGGTCTTCCAAGTTCCTTAGTACATTCCTTTTAGCTCGCTTAAATTAACCAGTTTGTTTCTGTTGCTTGCAAATAAAAATCCTAGTCCTAACAGATTATGGGTTATTACACATTTATATGACATACACGAGAATGACATACACCAAAATTAGGGTAAAACATTGAGTGAAATCAGGCAGGAGTCTTTGGGGCTTTCAGCTGTGTCTGAAATTGTAACAATGGAAAAATTATAAACATGCATAGCAAATGGAATAAAAAATTAAGATTTGATAAAGCTGGGTGGTGTGCATGAGGGTGTTATATTATTCTTTATATTTTTATGAATATATGAACTACTTCATTATATGCGCACACCCACACACATATGTAAACTTTTACCATAACTCAAAATGTACTATTCTGAGCATTTCAAAGAAACAATATTCTACTGATATTATATGTTTGTCTTTCCATGAGAGAAGATCCATTTCTAAGCTAGCCTGCATCTAAATTCACTAATAAACATCATGCTGAAAAAGAAAAAAAATAAATTGAAAATAGGTCTGGTGGGGCATTAAGGCAAATGGTGAAAGAATATATTGTACTTGCATGCATGGGTTTTCTTATGCCAAGTGGGTACTGCAAATTACCATCATTTCATAGAAATGTGTTTCTACTAAGGAAAGACATCAAGACATTTCAAAAAGCATGATTTCAACAAACATAGCTGGTCATTTATCACACTAAGTTGCTTAGTGTATTTGTTTGCTTCAGCTATTTTAACAAACTACCAGAGCCCACGGCACTTAAATGACAGAAATTAATTTTCTCACAGTTCTGGAAGCTGGAAGTCCGTGATCAAGGTCTATAGCATTAGTGCCTGATGAAGGCTCTTTTCCCGGCTTGTTGATGGCCATCTTACTGCTGTGTCCTCATGTGGCAGGCAGCAAATCCAGCTCCCTGGTGTCCTCTTCTTAGAAGGACACTAATCTTATCAGATGAGGATCTCACCGTCACAACATAATTTTACCTTGATTACCTCCATAAAGGCCCTATCTCCAAATACATTGAGGTTTGGAACATCAATATAAAAATTTTGGGGGGACACATTGAGTCTGCAGCACTCAGTTAAGGGTAAAGTAACTGAAAACACCCAGCACTTTAGAAGGCCAAGGCAAGCAGATCACTTGAGGTCAGGAGTTCAAGACCACCCTGGCCAATATGGTGAAACCGTCTCTCCTAAAAATAGTAAAGTTAGCCTGGCGTGGTGGCACATACCTGTAATCCCAGCTACTTGGGAGGCTGAGGCAGGAGAATCGCTTGAACTTAGGAGGTGGGAGTTGCAGTGAGCCAAGATCACTCCACTGCACTCCAGCCTGGGTGACAAGAGCAAGAATCTGTCTCAAAAATAAATAAATAAATAAATAATATTGAAATCAACAGTGAATATTTTAATGATACTAAAATGTACTCCTGGCCAGGCACAGTAGCTCATGCCTGTAATCCCAGCACTTCGGAAGGCCAAGGTGGGAGGATTGCTTGAGGTAAAATATGAGCCCAGCCTGGGCAACATAGCAAGACCCCCATCTCTGCATTAAAAAATAAAAATAAATAAAAGGTACTCTTCTAGCTACCTAGAAATGCCAGTCTTAAATAACCTAATTAAAATATTATATTTTTAAACACATTTCAGCATCTCATAAAATTCTTTAAACTAATTAAAATTCATGAGATTTTGGTTTTATATGCTTCACAATGCCCCTGGAAGTTTTGTGGAAACACAAACTTACCCCTACATGATAGACATTAATACTGAGGCACAAAGAAGTGAGAAGATATTTACAATCACATTAAGAGTAAGTGATAGGCCGGGCACGGTGGCTCACACTTGTAATCCCAGCACTCTGGGAGGCCGAGCGGGGAGCAGATCACTTGAGGTCAGGAGTTCGAGACCAGCCTGGGCAACATGTGAAGCCCCATCTCTACAAAACTACAAAAATTAACTGGGCATGATGGCGGGTGCTTGTAATCTCAGCTACTTGGGAGGCTGAGGTGGGAGAATCGCTTGAACCCAGGTGGAAGAGGTTATAGTGAGCCCAGATCGTGCCATGGCACTCTAGCCTGGGCAATAGAGCAAAAACTCTGCCTCAAAAATAAAAAAAATAAAAAAAAAAGAGTAAGTGACAGATTATGAATCCAAATTTAGCTTTCTGATTTTTACTCTGGCTGTTGGGAATTCTGTCTGTCCAGAATTAAATGTCAATGCTTTACTAAAGCAATCACTTGTAATCCAGGGATGTCCTTTCTGTCCTTTCATTTCTTTAATGTGATTTCCAACCATTATATTTCTAGGGTTTCTCTTCCCATGGAAAGCAAGGATACTTGGCTTGCTTCCCAGTTGGTTTGTCCTGTGATCCTAAGGAGAACATTGTGAAGGGGACATAGGGGACACGTGCCCATGTAGCTCTCACAGCATCCCGGAAGTGACAGACCTGGAGTATGATCACCTTATAAGCAGCCAGCTGTACTCGGGGCCAGGACATCATAATCTATGTCTTCTCGTCCATGAAAGAGGACAAGATTATCAAAGAAGTGGCCAAAGTGCATAGGGAGCTGAATAGATCTAGAAGCATGCCTTGGCTTCAGGTGACTATCCTTTGTATGAAAACAAATTGTGGAAAAGTGTTTACTTGTATGTTTAATCTTGGCACAGTCCCTTAGCCACACAGGGGATTGTGGAAGGAATATTTTCCCCACTCTTTTTTGTTTGTTGGTTTTCCATTTTTTTTTTTTTTTGCCTTTTTTTCTTTTACATTTTGTTTTTAATTTTTCTGCTGGTTTCTTAACATACTTGTTTTTACTGAGGTATGACATTCATACAATAACGATCACAAATCTTAAGGCTATATAGCATAATGAATGTTTATGTATATACACATCTGTGTAATCACCACCCAGATCAAATATAGAATTCTTCCAGGCTTGAAAAACCTCTCCTACTCCTTCTCGTTGAATAACCTACCCACATGCCCACCTCCAGGAAACCACTATCCTGCCTTCTACCACCATGAATGATTTTTGTCTGTTCTAGATCTTCATAGACTCACACAGTGTGAACTTGTTGATACACAGTTCATTTTAATGCTTCTTCTGCCAGAGAATGGGAATATTAAACACCAGTCTCGTGCCAATATTCCCCCATTCTGTGTCCATAGCAGACATTACTAATACATCATACTTTTTTTTTTTTTTTTCTTAACAAAGTTTTGCTCTGTTGCCCAGGTTAGAGTGCTGTGGCATGATCTCAGCTAACTGCAGCCTCCACTTTCTGGGTTCAAGTGATTCTCATGCCTTTCAGCCTCCCAAGTAACTGGCATGAACAACCACATCTAGCTAAAATTTTTTGTATTTTTAATTGGGTTTCACCATGCTAGCCAGGCTGGTCTCAAACTTCTAACCTCGAGTGATTCTGACCTCAGGTGATCTGCCAGCCTTAGCCTCCCAAAGTACTGGGATTACAGCCATGAGCCACCGCGCCTGGCCCATCATTCTTTTCAACTGAGCCTAGACTGGGCCCTAAACTATTTTTTGCTGATTGCACACCAAATAGCCACCACCAACTGATCTCAGATGCCACTTATGAAACTAAGTTTGGAATATATCACTGCGACTTTTATTTCCTGATGTCCCTTCTTTCCATTCCCACTGCTTCTGCCTATTTCAGGCCTTCATCACCTCTCAACCTAATTTTCTCCAATGCTCTAACTAATTTCCTGCTTCTAGTTTTGATCCCTCTCATCTTTCTTACCCATTGCAAGATGTTCTTTTTAACATCTGAACATGACTGCATCATTCTTCCGCTTAAAAGTCCATGTCACACTAAGGAACTTGGACTTCCCTTTGGGCCAAGTCCAAGTTCCTCAGCGTGACATGGTGGGCCCACTCCCACTGGGGCTCTCCCTTCCCTGCCTGTAGATGGCAAATATTGCTTTCATATCTTTAAAGGCGTCAGACTCTCAGATAAACTTTCCTTGATCAGACAAGAGAAGGCCTCAGAGAAAGCTTTCTTCTGCCTTCGTCAATGCAGATTCTCTACAGATGCAAATCTCCCCCACAAAAGACAGCTCTGCAGGGTGACTTCTATTTGTTGACTCACTGAACAGCCATCTCAAATATGCCAAAGAAGTATATTTTGGGGTGAAATATTTTTATTTCCTTCAGTCCTCACTTTGAAACTTGAAAAAGTTTCACATCTGAAAAGCCAAGTTGATGGCTTTGCAGAGATTTGGGTGATAGGCTGCAGAGATAAAGATAGGCAACGGAGTGGAAAAAAACAAATTGGGATAAGCAAAAATGGGCAAATTTAAATATATCATTCTGGATCTTCTTGAATCAGTCTCTTAGTCCTAAGAATAAATCAGTTCAGTTAAACAGCTGTGTCCCTTTCTAGGCGGAGGCATTGCAGATGGGCTCGGCCTCCAGAGATGACGCAGGCAAACAAACAGATCTTTAATGAGAGGCACAAAATGTAAATTTTGACCAAGGACATATTATTTTGTACAGCAGGGCTGATAGCAACCTTGCAAGGAGGTCATGTGTCATTTTGTAACTCTGAAAGCTGAAGAAGGAGAATCTGGACAGTATTGGCTGAGTCCCCTAAATTTCCAAAAAGTTGATCATTTTTTAGATCAAAAAGAAGAAGGGAATGATCCCGTGACTAGAGAAACGAAAGAGAATACAAATAAGAATGAAGACGGTTATAAAACACAAACAACTTAGCCAAGAACTCTGATGTCCTCCAAAAGAGTTGTGTGGCTGGATCAGGGCCTTAGCTATCTCTTCCTTCTCTTTCATTCCATCTAACCAGGGAACCACAAGGCCTGCACGGTAGTGAAGTGACTGAGCTATACCTGGAAGGTGAACAGCAGTAGATACTCTGGTGGAAGGATCAGTGTGTAGACAGAGCTCTTTCAAGGATAGCCTGAGCCACAGAGAGTGTGTGGCGGGTTCTGGGAGTACAGGGAGGACAGCCTTGCCTTCCCAGCCTGCTTTAAAGTTGGCTTTCTCTGCCCATTAGGCTGAAAGCTTCTTGATGGGTAAGACTGTGTCATGTTCACCATTGTAGCCCCAGTCCCTATCCCTGGGCCCAGCTCATGATAAACATTGAGAACATATTTTCTGAATGAATCAATGAATGAGTGAATGGTCTCTCTGTCTGGTGGCCATGGGCACTGCTAATTCTTTCTTGGTCTCATTGAAGGTGTTTCTAGGACGTTGGGCTTTGTAAGCTGCTGAACTAGGTTTCATCTGCAGATACAGAGAAGCTGAGCAGATGGGAGGGTAGAACCACAAGTAAGACGGGTCAGACTTCTCACTGGGACAACAAGGTCTATCCCACAGGCTATGATACCTTCAAATATAGAGAGGGTCTTACTTATGTACCCGTTTCTTTTTTACCTTTTTTTTTTTTTGAGTTGGAGTCTTTCTCTGTCGTCCAGGCTGGAGTGCAGTGGTGCAATCTTGGCTCACTGCAACCTCTGGCTCCCAGGTTTAAGCAATTCCCCTCCCTCAGCCTCCCCAATAGCTGGGATTGCAGGCACCCACTACCATGTCCAACTAATTTTTGTATTTTTAGTAGAGACAGGGTTTCACCATGTTGGCCAGGCTGATCTGAAACTTCTGGCCTCAAGTGATTTGCCTGCCTCAGCCTCTCAAAGTGCTAGGATTAAGGCATAAGCTACCACACCCAGCATCATTAAAGGATCTTAAACAGATAAGTAACATGAAGAAACTTTTTTGTATGTTAGAAAGATCATTTTGGAAGAATGGTATGGAAACGGTCCAAGTGACAGACCTTAACAGGTCTTAACAACATTTAACCAGGAGGGAAATGATCAGGCAGCAACAGTGGGTGGGAATGGAAAAGGATGCTGGGTGTGAGTGACAGTTAGAAGTAAGACTCTATAAGATCTGATATGTCAGTGAGGGTTAAGAATTTAAGGTGTCTCCAGCTTCTCACCTGGGCACTTAGAATAGTAGCACTATTTTTTGAGATAGAGAATTCAGGAGGAGGAGGATAAGAAATGTCTTGTTATCTATTACTGCACAACAAGGCACCCCAGGCTGGGTGTAGTGGCTCATACCTGTAATCCCAGCACTTTGGGAGGCTGAGGTGGGAGGATTGTTTGAGCCCAGGAGTTCAAGATTAGCTTGAGCAACATAGCGAGACCCTGTCTCTACAAAAAAAATTAAATTAAATTAAAAACTTGGAAGTTTAAAACAACCTAAATTTACTCATGACCCTACTCAGGTCTTGACAGCGATGGCCTCTTTCATGCAGCACTGGCCAGGACAGTTAGAGTACAACTGAAAAATAGCCTCCTTCATTGGGCTGGCAGGCAGTGCCACTGTCATTGGGAGCTGAGTTATGACTGTTAGCCAGTGGCCCCCATTCTCCTCATGAGGGCCTCTCCACATAGCTGCTCAGGCTTCCCCACAACATGGCGTCTGTTTGAAAAAGGAAACTCCAAGAGGTGAAGATGGAAACTATACATATCTTAACGTCTGACCTCAAAAGTTACACAGTCTGTTACTTTCCAAAGCCTGTCACAGGCCAGCCCAGATTCAAGAGGAGTAGAAATAGACCTCCATCTCTTGATGTGTAGAGTGGCAAAGAATATACAGCCATCTTCAATCCACCATAAGAACAATCGAAGAAAAAGATGAAAATTTCAGGTGGGACATGTTGAGTTTGAGGTGCCTGAGTGACATCAGTGTGGAGATGTCAAGAAGCAGACAAGTCAGTGCACAGGTCTGGTGCTCAGAGGAGAGCACTAGCTTTGATAGACTTTTGGTCACTCGGTAGACATAAAGAGTAGTTAGACAAGATGTGAGCTTTTAGTACAGTAGATATTTAGAGGTCACATAGAGAAAAAGTTGTGTGTGAGATGAAGACTAGAAAGCAAGACCTAGACAAACAGAAAGAAGACAGAAGACAGAGTGATCACAGAAACTCAGCAGAGAGTTGGAGGAGATACTGTTCAATAATTTCAAATGCTATAAAGAAGTCAAGTAGACCAGGTGCAATGGCTCACACCTTAATCCCAGCACTTTGGAAGGCCAAGGCAGGTAGATCACTTGAGCCCAGGAGTTCAAGACTAGCCTGGGCAACATGGCGAAACCCCATTTGTGTAAAAAATACAAAAATTAGCCAGGCATGGTGACGCATGCCTATGGTACTAGCTACTCAGGAGGCTGAGATAGGAGGATCACCTGAGCCCCAGTAAGTCAAGGCTATAGTGAGCCATCATTGTACCACTGCACTCCAGCCTAGGCAACAGATTGAGACCCTATCTAAATAAATAAATAAGTCAAGTAATATTAGAAACAAGAAAATGTCCACTGGTCTTAGTCCACAGAGGTCTTTGGTGAGCTTATGAAGGCATTTCTAATGGAGGAATGAGGATAGAGTTTAAAATTTTTCATTCAAGGATGCAAATATTGCTGAATGAAGCAGATTTGTTGCCTAGAATTTAATATCTTCACAACTTCTTTTCTTTTAGAGTATTTTGAGTTCCTTTTGGCTGCTCAAATATAACATTGTATCTGCATCTAAATTCACAGGCAGCAATTGTCCTCTTCTGGTTCGAAGGCACAATGTCATCCCAGGAGTTTTTTGGTATGTGCTTTGGGATACAATGACTCTTGTAACTGGGCTGTTGTGCACGATGCTTGCATGACTTGGGGATTATTCACAGAGTCAACAGAAGGCTGCCAAAATAGCTCAGCTTAAACCACAACCCTCCGATAACCCTTGACTTCCGGTCTTCTTATAACTGCAGATCTTATAACTGTTGCATTATCCTTACTGTTACTCTAATGAAGTTGAAAATTGAATACTCTCTTAAAACTGAGATGACCGAATTACTCACCTCATGAGTTCATATGAAAATTAAGTGCTAAAATTTACTTCTTACCTTCGTGAAGCTTATAACCTAGTTGAGATACAGCTACATAAAAATCTATAGTGTAGGGCCAAGTGCAGTGGCTCAAGCCTGTAATCCCAGCACTTTGAGAGGCTGAGGCAGGCGTATCACGAGCTCAGGAGTTCATGACCACCCTGGCCAGTATGGTGAAACCCCGTCTTTACTAAAAATACAAAAATTAATAGGGCGTGGTGGCACGTCCCTGTAGTCCCAGCTACTCGGGAGGGTGAGGCAGAAGAATCGCTTGAACTCGGGAGGCAGAGGTTGCAGTGAGCCGAGATCTCACCCCTGCAGTCCAGCCTGGGCAACGGAGTGAGACTCCATCTCAAAAAAACAAAATCCATAGTGTAAGACCTAGTAGAAATACTACCATAAGTGAGACAGCCTACTGTGGAGAGAAAAAGCATGAACTTTGAAAACAAACAGACTTGAGTCCAAACCTTGGTTCTACTATTTGCTTGCTCTATGACCTTCAGTAAATTACAAACTTCTCTGAGCTTCTATCCTCCCTTTCAAAAGGGGGAAATAATAACCAACTCATAAAATTATTATAAAAATTCAGTGAGATATTGTGCACAAAGTGCTTGTTTTAATTCCTGGCACATCAAAGGCAGTAAATATTAATTCCCTTCCACCAGTTTTTCAGTTCAACAAATGTTTATTGACTGTCTGCTCTGTGCCAAACACAAGTACTGAATATTGAAGATACATTCACTCACTCAATCAGTCAATAAAATAAGCCACAGTTCCTTCTGCCAAAGAGCTCCTAGTCCAGTGGGGTGAGCCACGGCCTGAGGCTCCCTGAGAAGTGTCATATATGCATAGCCACTTGGGTTTCCTCACAACATGGTGCTTGCTTGAAGAAGGAATGGTTGTGACCACGCACGGTGGCTCATGCCAGTAATCCCAGCACTTTGGAAGGCCGGTGGTGGGGAGGATTGTTTGAATCCAAGAGTTCAAGACCAACCTAGGCAACATAGTGAGACCCTGTCTCTACAAAATTTTAAAAAATTAGCTGGGCTTGGTAGTATATTCCTGTAGCCCCAGCTACTCAGAAGGTTGAGGCAAGAGGATCACTTGAGCCTGGGAGGTCAAGGCCGCAAGGAGCTGTGATTACACCACTGCACTCCAGCCTCAAGTTATGTGGTATGCTCTTGCTCATACTATTGGTTAAAGCCAACTGTATACTAGGCCCTAAGCATAGGTGGGATTTTGACAGAGAGATGAGAAGGAAGAGAAAGAGGTTCCAGGCAGAGGACATGTTGTAAGTAAAGGTAAGGTTTGGAGCACAAGGATCCAGGTGACGTGGTTTTTAGTCTAGGACCCTCCCCTTTAACCAGCTGTATTGGTTTGGGTTCATGTCATCTGGAAAAATAGAAGACTGGGTTAGATCCGTGGTTCTCAATCCTGGCTGATGCTTAGGGAACATGAAAAAGAAAAACTGACTTCTGGGCTTCACCCTCGAACAATTAAATCAGAATGTCTGTGGGTGAGACCCAGCATCAGTATTCTCTTTATTACTATATGGTTTACATACAATGTAATGTGTTCATTTCAAGTGTATATTTTAAGCACCAATGAGTTGTGACAAAGGTTTGTGCCCATGTAATCACTTCCACAGTCAAGATAGAAAACATTGCCATCATCTCAGAAAGCTTCCTTTAGCCCATTAGCTGCCAGTCCTTCCAATGTCATCCCCAGGCCACCACTGATCACTATAGATTAGTTTTTTCTGTCACTATAGATTAGTTTTGCCCCTTCTAGAATTTCATCTAAAATGTTCAGACAATGAGTATTATTTCATCTGGCTACCTCGAGGTATCAGTGTTTGTTTTAAAAGTTTCTCTGGGCGATTTTAATGAGAAGCAATGACTGATGATCCCTCAGGACCCTTCCAGCTAAAAAGATGCCATGATTTCACCTGTTAGTGTAGAGATATTTTATGAACGTTGCATTTTGGGAATAATATGTATGATAGTATCAGTGTAATAATGATGACAATGGTAATACCAACATTTATTGATCTTCAATTATAGGCACTGTGCTGTTATTCATGTGTATTTTCTTATCTAAATTGCCAAAGCAATCCAGAGAGTAGGTACTAATTTTATCTCTGATCATAGAGGAACAAACTGAGACATAGGTCAGCTCATCTAAGGTCAAAGAGCTCACATGTGGTGAGATCAGAATTCAAATCCAGATTTTTTCACTATGAACAGAGACTGCTTTTAATCCAAATTCTGCAAGAGTTCCTACAAGGTGAAGTCTCAGCCCCCACTTCTTCGGACATGCCTATAAGAAGTGTAAAGTGATCTCAGATGAATGCTTTCAGCTTGTTGATGAATTCCAGCTGGGGAGAAGACATAATTCAAATGTACATTTAGCAATAAGGCACGGAGCCTCTTACTGCAATATGCAAAGGAAGCCAGCTTGTTTCAAGTGTCAAGGGACAGTTTAGACAAGAGAAAGGGACTCGGTACAAATGAGATGGGACAGAGGCTGCATCCCGTGCGTGTCTTCTAAGATATATACAAAATAGGGAAAGCAGGATGAACTCATCCACTGATTTCACCATAGTAATGCAAATTACTCCTGAAATTTCAATACACATGCACACACACAGACACATCTATTTTCATTTTTCAAAATATTCATCACTGTCACTATGAACAATGAACAAGTGGTCTTATTTTGTGGAAGAGGAGTCTTCCCACAGTACCCGACAGGTGACCAAATACCACCTTGCTCCTTCAAGCCTATGTGATTCTGAGAGTCTTGACAGACGTGCTTGGTTGTGCTACCTATAAATTCCCTGGTAGCTTTAAAAAAAGCATCAGCACAATGAAAATATATATCTTCCTTAAGTTTCACTCACCCATGACATGCAAATCAAAGGTTTGTCAGCTGAGGTTGTCCCAGCTCCCTGTAAGAGAATATTAACAATTAATCCTAATCACCTGAAACAAACAGGTTCCTATTCAAATACTGGCTGGCTGTATCCGGCTGTCAAGCCAGGAGCGAGGCTAAGGCCTCAGCCTGCCTAGCTGTCTGCCCGCTGGGTGACAGTGTTGATCCATCTGAAATAAATGTGCTTTGTCCCTGAGCCAGAAAACACCAGGTCCCTAAAAGGAAAGACTGCAGCCAGATGGTGTTCTGAGGACCTTGGGAAATGCTTTGCCTTCCTTCCCAGAGAGAAGCAGAATGGTTCTGCGTTTTCTTTTGTCTTTCAAAGGAAGATAGGAGGTGAAGAATTGTTCTGATGTTACCATATTGGGCTAGGTTTCTTTGGGTGAAGTGCTACAGGGAATGATGTGATTACCCATAATAAATTGACTTGTATTTTCTTGATAATTTAATGAGGGCAAAGAGCTTGCAATGAGCGTGGTAAAATCTCAGTTGAAAATTCATTTCATCTATTTATTCAGATGCATGGGGATGGAAGGATTCCTTTAACTAAGGTGTTCCTTTTTATGCATATGTACAGCCAGGGCTCTGGGGAGGGACAAGATTGTCTCTGTGGAATGTTATTTCCAAATTGCCGGCTCACATATTTACATTATTCTATCTGTTCTGAAGTGATCCTAGACTTCAAGAGGAACGAGTGACTGCTCAGATACAAATACTATTCAGATACAAATACAGAAACAGGCCAGGCACGGTGGCTCATGCCTGTAATCCCAGCACCTTGGGGGGCCAAGGTGGGCTGGTCACTTGAGGCCAGGTGTTTGGGACCACCCTGGCCAAATGGTGAAACCCTGTCTCCACTAAAAATACAAAAATTGCCGGGCATGGTGGTGTGTGCCTGTAATCCCAGCTACTCAGGAGGCTGAAGCAGGAGAATCACTTGAACCCAGGAGGTGGATTGCAGTGAACTGAGATCACACCACTGCATCCAGCCTGGGTGACAGAGCGAGACTCTGTCTCAGAAAAAAAAAAATACAGGAACAAATACTGTAGTTACAATTCCAGGTGACCAGTGGAAATGGTGGAAGTGTGTAGTGACACTGAAATAGAGAGAGAATGATGGAACCAGCCATGTCTCTCCTTTAAAGGGACAAGACAGAAAATAAGCTGAGTGCTTCAGGAGGCTCTAAAAGGCTTGGTTTGGGCCATTTTTTATTCTCCTCCACTATACCTCTGCAAAAATGTAGTGAAGAGAAGAATGACTCAAAATATTGTGACTCTTCATCACAACGTTTTATGAGCAATGAAGTCATGTTAATTTTTTTTTTTTAAGAAAGACAGAGTCTCACTCTGTCACCTAGAGTGGAGTGCAGTGAGACAATCAGCTCACTGCAGCCTCAATTCCTGGGCTCAAGGGGTCCTCCTGCCTCAGCCTCCTAAGTAGCTAAGACTGCAGGCACATATCATCACACATGCCTAATTTTATTTTTTGTAGATTCAGGGTCTCACTATGTTGCCCAGACTAGTATCAAACTCCTGGACTCAAGTGATCGATCCTCCTGCCTCACCTTCCCAAAAGGTGGGATTACAGGCATGAGGCACTGCACCGAGCCAAAGTCACGTTTATGAGACTCTGTTCCAAATTCTTATAATCAGGTAGAAAGACTAAAATAGAATGATCAATTTAAGAAAGTATATCACAAAACTTTTAGTTCTTAGTGCATGAGCTGCCAAAGCAAAGACCGCAAAACTTTTAGTACTTAAATAGTTTCTTGGCTGGGCCTAGTAGCTTGGGCCTGTAATCTCAGCACTTTTGGAGGCCTAGACAGGAGGATTGCTTGAGGCCAGGAGTTTAAGACCAGTCTGGGCAACAGAGTGAGACCCCATCAAAAAAAATTATTTTTAAGTTTCTTTTTTCCCCTTTGCTTATTTAATATTATGTGGTTCAAACTATTTGAGCCAACTTAGCACATTTATATTTTATTACATGTGACATAATAAAGATTTCGGGTTTTTTAATAACAAGGGTTTTTGATATTTCAATTACACTACTGCAGTCGTATTTTCTAAGGGAGCTCTCCTTGAGTTCTGAGAACCTCAAAGGAGACTGAGAAATACAGACAGGTGGGCTGTGGATTGGGCTTTCACTCCCTGAGACTCATCCAGACGTTGAGCACCACGGAGCCAAGGACCATCAAAGCCAGAGGGTGAAGCTGTTGAGCTGCGAGTGACCTCCCTCTCTCCTCTTTGGACACTTCAAAGCCTTTTCTAACTTTAGCTCCTGAACGCCCAGGCAACATGGGCCCACTTAGGGCAAACTGCAACCACACATTTTTTTTTTTTTTTTTTGAGACAGTCTGGCTCTATCGCAAGGCTGGAGTGCAGTGGTGTGATCCTGGCTCACTGCAACTTCTGTTTTCCGGTTTCAAGCAATTCTCCTGCCTTAGTATCCCGAGTAGCTGGGACTACAGGCACGCTACACCACGCCCGGCTAATTTTTTGTACTTTTAGTAGAGACGGGGTTTCACCATGTTGGCCACGATGGTCTCAATCTCTTGACCTCGTGATCCGCCCACCTCAGCCTCCCAAAGTGCTGGGATTACAGGCATGAGCCACCGTGCCTGGCCACACTTTTTTTTTTTTTTTTTTGAGAGTGAGTCTTGCTCTGTGGTGGCCCAGGCTGGAGTGCAGTGGCACAGTCTCAGTTCACTGCAACCTCTGCTTCCCAGGTTCAAGTGATTCTCCTACCTCAGCCTCTGGAGTAGCTGGGATTACAGAACCACACCACCACACCTGGCTAATTTTTGTATTTTTAGTAGAGGCAGGGTTTCACCATGTTGGCCAGGCTGGTCTTGAACTCCTGACCTCAGGTGATCTACCCACCACAGCCTCCCAAAGTGCTGGGATTACAGGCATGAGCACCGTGCCTTTTATATCCTATTCAGTGTATATTAAGGAATTTTATCAGAGTTTTGGTAGCCTCTACCCAGCAGGGGTCAACCATATAATAGCAGAGAGGGTAAAAGGATTTATGAGAGGAGGCCTTGGGCAGCAGAGATTGAACTTTCTGGGAATCGCCAGAGGAGAGCAGTTTCTCCTGGAAAGCAAACCCAACCTGGACATCTTCCCGAGGACCTGCCTTCATCACCAGCGACTCACAGTGAAAGCAACACTAAAAAAAAGAACAGGGTAGAAGTATGTGTGCCCACAGCAGCTCTGGGAACACCCGTATCTGTCTGTCTCCTCTGCAGAGGTGTGCACACATCCACTCGTCTTCCTATTTCTTTTCTTTTCTTTTTTTTTTTTTTTGAGACAGTCTTGCTGTGTCACCCAGGCTGGAGTGCAGTGGCACAATCTTAGCTCACTGCAACCTCTACCTCCGGGGTTCAAGCGATTCTCCTGCCTCGGCCTACCGAGTGGCTGGGATTACAGGTGCCCACCAGTATGCCTGGCTAATTTTGCTATTTTTAGTAGAGATAGAGTTTCACCACATTGGCCAGGCTGGTCTCGAACTCCTGACTTCAAGTGATCCACCTGCCTCGGCCTCCCAGGGTGCTGGGATTACAGGTGTGAGCCGCCACACCCATGCCACATCTTCCAATTTATTTTACTTTCTTACTGTTCCAATCCTGAAGGTCTTCCAGAGGCTTATATGACTGCTTTGTGAGAAGTCAGCACCACAGATTATTTGCAGGGAGGGTCCTCTGGTATACCTTGATTTTTGAAAATGCAGAAAAGCATAAAGAAAGAAATTAAAAGCATTCACAATTCTGCTACCCAGAACTAAGCACTGCTAATGGTTCGGTGTATAGGCATACTTCATTTTACTGTGCTTTGCAAATACTGCGTTTTGCAAATACTGAGTTTTTTACAAATAGAAGATTTTTGACAACCCTATGTCCTGCAAGACTATCAGCACCATTTTCCAACAGCATGAACTCACCCCATGCCTCTGGGTCACATTTTAGTAATTGTAGCAACATTTCAAACACTTTTTTTTATATATACAGGGTCTCCCTCTCGTTGCCCAGGCTGGAATGCAGTGGCATGATCTTGACTCACTACAGCCTCCATTTCCCAAACTCCTACCTCAGTCTCTTGAGTGGCTGGGTGTACAGGTGCACACCCCAACACCTGGCTAATTTTTTGTATTTTTAGTAGCTATGGGGTCTCACCATGTTGCCCAAGCTGGTCTTGAACTCCCAGGCTCAAGTGACCCTCCCACTTCAGCCTCCTAAAGTGTTAGGATTATAGTTGTGAGCCACAGAGCCTGGCCTCAAACTTTTCATTGTTACTATATTTCTTATGGTGATCTGTGATCAGTGATCTTTGAAGTTACTATTATAACTGTTTCCAGGCACCATGAACCAAGCCCATATAAAATGGCTTAATTTTGATCAATGTTGTGTGTACTTTGACCGCTCCGCCGACTGGCTGTTTTCCTAGTCTCTTTCCCTCTCCTCTAGCCTCCCTATTCCCTGAGACACAACAGTATTGAAATTAGGCCAATTAATAACCGTACAATGGCCTTTAAGTGTCCAAGTGAAAGGAAGAGTTGCCCATCTCTCATTTAACATCAAAAGCTAACAATGATTAAGCTGAGTGAGAAGAACATGTTGAAAGCTGACATAGGCCAAAAGCAAGGCTGCCTTGCACCAATCAGCTTAGCCAAATTTGTTTGCTAAGCTACTCCAGTGAACACACAAATGATAAGAAAGAAAAACAGCTTTATTACTGTTAGGGAGAATGTTTTAGTCGTCTGGATAAAATCAGCCACAACATTCCCTTAAGCCAAAGCCTAATCCAGAGCAAAGCCCCAACTCTCTTCAATTGTATGAAGGCTAAGAGATATGAGGAAGGTGCAGGAGAAAAAGTTGAAGCTGGCAGATGTTGGTTCCTGCGGTTCAAGGAAAGAAGTGGTCTCCATAACATAAATGTGCAAGGTAAATCAGCAAGTCCTAAATGGAGAAGCTGCATTAAGTTCTCTAGCTCTAACTAAGATCATTGGTGAAGGTGGCTACACTGAGTAACAGATTTTTAATGTAGATAAAAAAGCCTTATATTTATGTGTGTGTGTGTGTGTGTGTGTGTGTGTGTGTGTATTATTAAATTATTAAGAAAGGAAAAGAATAAAGAATGGCTACTCCATAGATAGAGCAGCCCCAGGGGCTGCTGGTTGCCCATTTTTATGATTTTTTAAAAATTATATGCTAAACAAGGGGTAGATTATTCATGCCTCCCCTTTTTAGATCATATCGGGCAACTTCCTGATGTTGTCATGGCATTTGTAAACTGTCATGGTGCGGGAGGGAATGTAGCAGTGAGGACGACCAGAGGTCACTCTTGTGGCCATCTTGGTTTTGGCGGATTTTGACTGGCTTCTTTACTGGAACTGTTTAATCAGCAAAGTCTTTATGGCCTGTATCTTGTGCCTACCTTCTATCTCATCCTGTGACTTAGAATGCCTAACCATCCGGGAGTGCCACCCAGTAGGTTTCAGCCTTATTTTACTTAGCCTCTGTGCAAGATGGAGTCACTCTGGCTCTCTCTGACATCCCCCCACACCCCCCACCCCCGCCTACTCTTTTATAAGAGAACCCTTAATCCTAAGGGTAATGAAGATTCATCTTCTGCAACTTCTTCAGGCTGAATAGGGGCAATGATATTCCTACCTAACTACTGGGTCTCTTGCATTCAGGATAGAGAGGAGCTCAGTCAAAAAGCAATAGTATGTTGAGGGCCATTCATAACTTTGAGTTCTGACCAAATCTGGTATCTGGAAGATTAATAAGTGTTCAATTTAGGAAAACGTTGAGTAAGCTTATTCTGCATTCCTCCACAAAGAGTACAGCAGCAATATATTTCACAAGAGTAAAGCAAAATAAGTAAAATTATCCCAAGTAAACTAAATAAGAAGGCTTTCCATGAACTGGGCAACTGCTGGGACCATGCTGATGTGGGGTTGCTAGTTGATATCAATATGTGCCCAGAATTAGAATATTGACCCAGATTTATTATGTTGCCCACCCCTCTCGTTTCTTCTAAGCTGCAGTCAGAGATCACTGATTGGTTCGGAGGAATAAGCAAGGTTAGCTTAAATTGCAGGGGGAAAAATCCTCAAAAACAACCAATGAGACTAGAATCTAATAACAGGTGTACCATAGTTCTTGAAACACAAATTTTTTTTCTCTCTACTGTCTCTCATTTTTACTAAAGACAAATCATGGTAAGACTGATTTGCTTTATTATACTTGGCCTGATTATTTGTACAATCTACAGCAAGAATAATTTTTTTTCATATAGGTTTTTAAATTGGCTTTGATGGAACTCTGCTCCATAAGGAATCTCAGATAACACCTTTTTAAAGATGAGCCCAGCTATGGGTTTGTATCCTCAAACATCTAAGAGTTGAACAAATTCCTCTCCTCTTGAGGTCCCAAGATGACTTTGGGCTTCTGGGCCTGTTAGAAAGTGACATTCTTTACTTACCATAAGTCAGGAATCCTGTACAGAAACAGCCTTATATTGGAAGAAGATGCCAGCTAGGACTTTTGTAGCTGTAAAGAAGTCAATGCTTGGCTTCTAAGCTTCGAAAGACAAGCTGACTCTATTGTTAAGGGCTAATGCTTCTGGTGACTTTAAGTTGAAGCCAGTGCTCACTTATAATTCCAAAAATTCTAGGGCCCTTAAGAAGTATGCTAAATCTACTCTACCTGCATTCTATATAGAACAACAAAGTCCTGATGACAGCACATCTGTTTCTACCATGGTTTACTAAATATTTTAAATCCACAATTGAGAGCTACTGCTCAGAAAATAAAATATTCCTTTCAAAATATTGGCTGGGCATGGTGGCTCATGCCTATAATCCCAGCACTTGGGAAGCCGAGGCAGGTGGATCACTTGAGGTCAGGAGTTTGAGAGCAGACTGGCCAACATGGTGAAACCCCATCTTTACTAAAAATACAAAAATTAGCTGGGTATGGTGGTGTGCACCTGTAGTCCAAACTACTTGGGAGGCTGAGGCATGAGAATCACTTAAACCCAGGAAGTGGAGGTTGCAGTGAGCTGAGATCATGCCACTGCACTCCAGTCTGGGCAACAGAGTGAGCCTTTGTCAAAAAAAATTACTACTCATTGGCAATGCACCTAATCACCTAAGATCTTTGATGAGAATGACAAGAAGATTAATGTTTTCATGCCTGCTTATAGAACATGCATTCTGTAGCCCATGGATCAAGGAGTAATTTTGACTTTCAAGTCATGTTTTTTTTTTAAAGACAGAGCCTCACTCTGTCACCTAGACTGGAGTGCAGTGGTGCACATGGCTTACTGCAACCTCAAAGTCCTGCGCTCAAGCAATCTTCCTGCCTTAGCCTCCAGAGTAGCTAAGACTACAGGCATTGACCATCATGCCCAGCTAATTAAAAAAAATTTTTTTTGTAGAGATGAGGTCTCACTATGTTGGTCAGGCTGGTCTTGAACTCCTGGCCTCAAGTGATCCTCCCACCTTAGCCTCCCAAAGCACTGGGATTACAGGCATGAGCCACCACGCCTGGCCTCAGATCTTATTATTTAAAAAATATGTGTTGTAAGGCTATAGGTGCCATAGATAGTGATTCTTCTGATGGATCTGAGCAAAGTACATTGGAAACCTCTGGAAAGAATTACTATTCTAGATGCTATCAAGAATATTTGTGACTCATGGGAGGAAGCCAAAATATCATCGTTGACAAGTAAGGAGTTTGGAAGTTGATTCTAATTCTCAGGGTAACTTTGAGAGGTTCAAGACTTTAGTGGAGAAAGTAACTGCAGTTGTGTTGGAAATAGCAAAAGATCTTGAATTAGAAGTGGAGCCTAAAGATGTGCATTGCTGCAATCTCATAAAACTTGAACTGATGAGGAGTTGCTTCTTATAAATCAGCAAACAAAGTGGTTTGTTGAGATGGACTCTACTTCTGTGAAGATGCTGTGAACATTGTTGAAATTACAACAAAGGATTGGACTTTTATATAACCTTAGTTGATAAAGCAGCAGCAAGACTGGAGAGGATTGACTCCAATCTTTTTTTTTTTTTTTTTTTTACACAGAGTCTCACTCTGTTGCCCAGGCTGGAGTGCAATGGCACGATATCGGCTCATCACAACCTCCCCCTCCTGGGATCAAGCAACTCTCAAGTCTCAGCCTCCTGAGTAGCTGGGACTATAGTTGTGTGCCACCACACCTGGCTAATTTTTGTATTGTTAGTAGAGATAGGTTTCTACTAAACCTGTTTTTTTTTTTTTAAGTTTCACCATGTTGTCCAGGCTGGTCTTGAACTCCTATCTCAGGTGGTCTGCCCGCCTCGGCCTCCCAAAACACTGGGATTACAGGCATGAGCCCCTGGGCCCAGCCAATTGACTCCAATTTTGAAAGAAGTTCTACTATAGGGAAAATGCTATCAAACAGCATTGTAAGCCACAGAAAAATCTTTCATGAAACGAAGAGTCAATAGAAGCAGTAAACTTCATTGTTGTCTTATTTTTAAAAATTGCTAGTCATAGCCTTCAGCAACCACCACCCTGATTAGTCAGCAGCCATCAACATCAAGGCAAGACCCTCCACCGGCAAAGAGACTATGACTCACGGAAGGCTCAGGTGATCCTTAGCACTTTTTAGCAGTAAAGTATTTTTAAATTAAAGTATATACCTTTTATAGACAATGCTATTGCACACTTTATAGCCTATAGTACAGTATTATCATAAGTTGTTTTTTTTTTTGAGATGGAGTCTTGCACTGTCACCCAGGCTGGAATGCAGTGGCATAATCTTGGCTCGCTGCAACCTCTACCTCCTGGGTTCAAGCAATTATCTTGCCTCAGCCTCCCAAGTAGCTGGGATTATAAGCACCCACCACCACACCCAGCTAATTTTTAAATTTTTAGTAGAGATGGGGTTTCACTATGTTGGCTAGGCTGTTCTCAAACTCCTGACCTCGTGATCTGCCTGCCTTGGCATCCCAAAGCGCTGGGATTACAGGCATGAGCCACCGCACCCGGCCCATAACTTATATGTTCACTGGAAAACCAAAAAAAATCTGTTACTCATTTAATTGTGATACTTGCTTCGTTGCAGTGGTCTAGAACCAAACCAGCAGTATCTCTGGGGTGTGCTGTATATCCTTACAATGTTTATACACACACGACAAATTAGGATTTTGGAGTACATAGAACAATATAAGCATTTCCCTGTATCACTAAGTATTGTTACTATATTCTTTTATAGTAGCATCATTTGTGTGAACAGCATAATATTCCATTATATGGATATGTCGTGATTTATTATTTAATACATCATGTGTTGCTGGATATTAAATTACTTATTTATTATTATTATTATTTTGAGACGGAGTTTCGCTCTTGTTACCCAGCCTGGAGTGCAATGGCATGATCTCGGCTCACCGCAACCTCCGCCTCCTGGGTTCAGGCAATTCTCCTGCCTCAGCCTCCCGAGTAGCTGGGATTACAGGCACGCACCACCATGCCCAGCTAATTTTTTGTATTATTAGTAGAGACGGGGTTTCACCATGTTGACCAGGATGGTCTCGATCTCTTGACCTCGTGATCCACCCGCCTCAGCCTCCCAAAGTGTATTATTTTTTTTAAAGATAGAGTCTTGCCAGGCAAGGTGGCTCATGCCTGTAATCCCAGCACTTTGGGAGGCTGAGGAGGGCAGATCACAAAGTCAAGAGATTGAGACCATCCTGGCCAACAGGATGGTGAAACCCTGTCTCTACTAAAAATACAAAAATTAGCTGGGTATGGTGGCCCTAAGCTTCAGTCTCCCCTTGACCTTATGACCTGAATTCAGGACCTTATGATCCTAATATCTTTCTTCTCCTTAGTGCCAGATTCAGAAAACACTGATTTTGCTTCTCTGTCTCCACCACAGAGTTTTGGAGCCTAGGAAGGAAGTCTCTTTCCTGGCCAATATGACCATATACACACTCTCTAGGTCCAATGGCCTTTTCTATTTATGGTTAAGGAGTGGCCAGGCCCAGTGGCTCATGCCTGTAATCCCAGCACTTTGGGAGGCTGAGGCAGGTGGATCATAATGTCAGGAGTTCGAGACCAGCCTGGGCAATATGGTGAAACCCCCTCTCTACTAAAAATAAAAAAATTAGCTGGGCATGGTGGTGGGTGCCTGTATTCCCAGCTACTTGGGAGGCTGAGGCAGGAGAATCCCTTGAACCTGGGAAGTGGAGGTTGTAGTGAGCCAAGATCACACCATTGCGCTCCAGCCTGGGCAATAGAGTGAAAGAACTCCATCTCAAAAAAAAAAAAGTTGAACTCAGCATCACATCATAAAAACACCATAGACCTTTGGTGTCTTTAAAGATGGGATACTGGCTGGGTGCGGTGGCTCACGCCTTGTAATCCCAACACTTTGGGAGGCCGAGGTGGGAGGATCACAAGGTCAAGAGATCAAAACCATCCTGGCCCACATGGTGAAACCCCATCTCTACTAAAAATACAAAAATTAGCTGGGCATGGTGGCACATGCCTGTAGTCCCAGCTACTCAGGAGGCTAAGGCAGGAGAATTGTTTGAACCCAGGAGGCGGAGGTTGCAGTGAGCCGAGATCACACCATTGCACTCCAGCCTGGCAACAGAGTGAGACTCCATCTCTAAATAAATAAATAAATAAATAATTTAAAAAGGGATACTACTGGCAGGGCGTGGTGGCTCATGCCTGTAATCCCAGCACTTTGGGAGGCTGAGGCAGGCAGATCACCTAAGGTCAGGAGTTTGAGACTAGCCTGGTCAACAATGGTGAAACCTCATCTCTACTAAAAATACAAAAAATTTGCTGGACATGGTAGCACATGCCTGTAATCCCAGCTACTCAGGAGGCTGTGGCAGGAAAATCACTTGAACCCAGAAGGCAGAGGTTGCAGTGAGTCAAGATCATACTACTGCACAGTGAGACTCCATCTCAAAAAAAAGAGAGAGAAAGAAAGAGTGGGTGGGGATACTACTTAGGATAGATGCAGAAAAGAGTTGGTTGAAGAAATTGAAGTGCATGTGAGGTAAGAAAAAAACAAGCCCAGGAGTTTGAGGCTGTAGTGAGCTGTGATTGCATCCCTGCATTCCAGCCTGAGTGACAGAGCAAGACTCTTGTCTATTAAAACAAAAAGGTAAGAAAATAGTCTTTTGGGGGATGCCATCTTATCCAGGTTACCAGCATTGTTTTAATCTCATAAGATCCTCAGTGCTGACTTGGATCACATTTGAGTAGACACTCTGCCCTTCTTATTTTTGTTGCATCCTTTACTCCTTTACAGTAAGTACAAAATCAGTATTTGTCCAGTTGCTTTGTGATGAAGAGTGAATTTAATAAAACAGCTATCCCTAACTTTTTTTCAAAAGTGAGCATGGAGTTTTTATTTCCTATTTGAGAGGCTGCTGTTTAATCTACAGAAGTAAAACTAAGACTATAATTTAAGATCAGATGAAGATATTTGTTGGATATATTTCAGCAACTGTTATTATCAATCAAAGGGAATGAGCCACATTGTCATAGGGATGACGTGTTTATAGAGGATGGTAAACACAGTTCTAAATGTTTCTGATGAAACACTGAATTAGAGCTTCGGGCCGACGCAGCTGGCAGACCCCAGTCACTGCTGCTTTCAAAAGGGCCAGTTTGCCTTTTTATCAGCTTCCCCCAAGCTGGCTGTAACTAAGCGCTTGTGCTTAGAAACAACGTTCTTTATTTAGCGTCCAACTGCCTAGGTTTTAGAAAAAAATACCCTTAGTTCAAAGTCTTGGGCTGGGCACAGTGGCTCATGCCTGTAATCCCAACACTTTGGGAGGCTGAGGTAGGCGGATTACCTGAGGTCAGGAGTTTGAGACCAGCCTGGTCAACAAGGCGAAACCCCGTATCTACTAAAAATACAAAAATTAGCCAGGCATGGTGGCATGTGCTTGTAATCCCACCTACTTGGGAGCCTGAGACTGAAGAATTGCTTGAACCCAGGAGGCAGAGAGGTTGCAGTGAGTGGAGATGGTGCCACTGCACTCCAGCCTGGGCAACAGAGTGAAACTGTCTCAACAACAACAACAAAAAGTCTTTGCTGGACAGTACATTTCTCTCCTTACTAATAAAGAGCTCTTTCCTTCCTAAAACCTCACAGTTTTCTCCTTCAGAGTTGGATTTAACTTGAATTTAGTATAATGGCTAAAAATAATTTACATCAAATAACCTGTTTTAATTTATAAAGCATTCTATCTATCTCATCTTGTATACATGTGTATTACATTTATAACAATTTTGTGAGATCAGCCAAGCAAGGGTCATTTATCTCTTCCCGACTGGGGAGGTCGAGTCCGAGTAGTGAATTGGCTTACCCAATATTATACAGCTAATCAGTCCTGAGGTTGGGGCTGACAACTCTCAAACCAATCCTCTTTCTAAATGTTTGTGCACTTCAAAAAATAATAATAATAAGGAATGGATAGACCTGGTGCAGTGGTTCACACCTGTAATCCCAGTGCTTTAGGGGGCTAAAGTGGGAGAATCACTTGAGCCTAGGAGTTCAAGCCCAGCAACATAGCAAGATTCCATTTCTACGAAAAATAATAGTAATGACAAGGAGCAGGAATGTAAAGTGATACAGCCCCTATGGAAAACAATATGGCATTTCCTCAATTATCATATCATCCAACAATTCCACTTGTCGCTATATACCCAAAAGAAGTGAAAGCAGAGACCCAAACAGAAATTATTTCATAGCAGCATCATTCACACAGCCAAGAGGTGGAAACAACCCGTGTCCATCAACAGATGAAAGGAGAAACAAATGTGGTGAAGTATTATTCAGTTTTAAAAGGGAATGACACTGATACATTCAACAACATGGATAAACCTAGAAGACAATGGTAAGTGAAATCAGACAGACACAAAAGGACAAATATTGTATGATTCCACTTATATAAGGTACACAGAATAGTCACATACATAGAGACAAAAAACAGAACAGTGGTTACCAGGGATAGGGAAGGGAGCATGGGGAGTTATTAAATAGTAACTCAGGGAGTTTAGAGCGATGATAAAGTTCTGAAGGTGAATGGCAGTGATGGTTATACAACAATGTGAATGTACTTAATGCCACTGAACTGTACGGTTAAAAATGGTGAACATAGTAATTTTTTGGTACACATATTCTATTCCAATATAGAAATATTTCAAAAACAACAGAAAAGAGACGTAGTGTAGGAAAAGCAGCAAACCTTGAGCCTAGTCCTGGTCAGCCTCTGTCTTGTGGGTGATCATAGATACTTCCTTCACCTTTCTGGTTCTTAGTTTCTTTATCTATAAATCAAAGGGGCCTGGATTAGATGATCTCTAGGTATCCCTCTAATTCTAACAGTCAATCAGAAAAATGTCTTTTCTGAGGACAGAGCCTCAGCCATATCAGGGAATTGCTACTGAGCTCCAGTTGCTGGTTGAACAGTTTGGAAAAAACACATTTCTTGGTCAGGCACTGTGGCTCACACCTAGAATCCCAGCACTTTGGGAGGCCAAAGTGGGCAGATCACCTGAGGTCAGGAGTTCAAGATCAGCCTGGACAACATGGTGTCTCTACGAAAAATACAAATAGTAGCCAGGTATAGTGGCAGGCACCAGTAGGCCCAGCTGCTCAGGAGGCTGAGGCAGGAGAATTGTTTCAACTCAGGAGGCAGAGGTTGCATTGAGCTGAATTGTACCACTGCACTCTAGCCTGGGCCACAGAGTGAGACTCCATCTCAAAAAAAAAAAAAGAAAAGACACATTTCTTAGGCAAGTGATGGAGAAAAACTGACGCAATTATTTCCAGAAATAATATTCCAGAAATAATTGCTAGAGTGCTAGATTTGCCAGACTTATTAAAGCACAGCCCTGTAGGAAGAAATTCAGGCAAAATACCTAGGTGCTTTCTGGTTGAAAAAAAACTTAGTTATATAGCCTTTATATAGAACTAGGTTTTTTTTTCCTCACTCCACATTCCTTAGGCACCAATTAGAGTCTAGAGAAGCTACAGAATAAAGTCGATGAAGTTAATTATGTCAAGCTTGGTGGGTAAAAACCAATCTCTTATACAAATACAGTTTATAACTTTAAACAAACAGTATCTTAACAAATGCAGTTTCCAATGACAAATGTTTTTGGTCTCATGGATACAAGTCAACCATCATTGGAACCATTACAACAAATCTTTCTATATCATCAGAAAGCTCTTTGCCCTTCTTAGCAAACAATCTGAGAAAGACACCTTGATACTGACAAGCTACAGAATAAGTATACACTTCATGGTCGCTTATATGTAAACATTTATCATCCCTTTTCTTAAATCTGTCCAAGATGTATTGGCTTGTTGGGTATTTGTCATGATTAATGCTCAGGTCTCCTTTAAACTGCTGTTGCTTGCTTCAATCATAATTTGTAGCCAGTGTTGAATTAAAGAACACAGGGCTTAGAATTCTGTCTCCTCCAAAAACCAGAAAGAGGAAGGATGAACTGCAAATAGGAAAACTAGTTCTTTTCATCTGGCTCATGAAGGGGCCAAGATATTTAAGAGACCATTGCTGGTTGAGGAATGCCCCTCCTGGCTGTCCATGTGCCGCAATGCTCTACCTGCCATGAGTCTTCTTCAAACTGTCCAGAGTTTCCTGCAAATTGGTGATCAGTTCTTTATGCTAGTGACACCCAATTCACCACCACCAGTGCAGACATCACCCTGTGCCTTGGACCCATACATCCAAATGCATACTGGACTGTTCCACTTGGAGGTGTTCCAATAAGTGGAGTCAACATATCTGAATAAACATTAATTTGGGAATGATCATTGGTCTAATAAAAATAAAGATAAGGAAAAACAGGGATAGTAAGAAAGAGGGGTAGCAGAAATGGGTGGCCCCAAGGTGTTCCTTAGAAGGTTCCAGGCCTTATTTTTATCCTGTAAATATATGTTTTATTTCTCTCTTTTCTTTTTCTTCCATTCTTCTTCCTTTTTTCCCTACCTCCTTCCCCTCTCTCCCTCCCTTCCTTCCTTTTTCATGAATATAACCACAAGAGTTCAAAATCATAAATTCTTGTAAGATCTTAAAGGGAAAAACCAACCTACCTTCCTTCCCTCCTTCCTTTTTCCTTTTTTCCTTCTTTCCTTCCTTTCTCATGAATATATCCACAAATCATTAGAGTTCAAAATCATAAATCCTCATAAGATCTTAAAGGGAAAATGATTCCAGGAGGGTCTCTACATATATAGAGAGAAGGTTATTGAGATGGAGATGAATGTTGTATTTGATGAGAGCTTTACTAAAGGCTCTCTCTCTCTCTCTGTGTATATATATTTATATATATAAATATATAATTTATACATATTTTTATATATAAATATATAATATATATATATTTTTAAATATATAAATATATATATTTTTTGAGACTGCATCTCACTCTGTTGCCTAGGCTGGAGTGCAGTGGTGTGATCTCGGCTTACTGCAACCTCCATCTCTCAGGTTCAAATGATTCTCCTGGCTCAGCCTCCCAAATAGCTGGGATTACAGGTGCACACCACCACACCTGGCTAACTTTTGTATTTTTAGTAGAGATTGGGTTTCGCCATGTTGGCCATGCTGGTCCTGAACTCTTGACCTCAGGTGATCCACCCACCTAGGCCTCCCAAAGTGCTGGGATTATAGGTGTGAGTCACTGTGCCCAGCCAAAGGGTTATATTTTTAAAAGTCCTCTTCATGAATCTTGAAAACATTGTACAAAGTGAAAACAGCTAGACACAAAAGGCCACATGTTGTATGATTTCATGCATATGAAATGTTCAGAAAAGGCAAATCTATAGGGACTGAAACTAGATTAGTGTTTTCCAGACACTGAAGTGAGGGGAAATTGCAAAGTGACTCAGTGGATATGGGGTTTATTTTAGGGGGATGAGAATGTTCTGGAAGTAGGTAGTAGTAATAGTTGTACAAAAAGCTGGGCATTTGTGTTAGAATACTAACAAGTCTACTTGTTAGTATACTAAAAACCATTGAATTTTAGTTTTAAAAAGGTTGGAAAAAAGGACCTCTTCCCCAATGCTCCCTAAAAAAAATAGCAAGAAGCATGTGGTCAGAGATGAAGTTTAAGAGTGTCATACGTATTATTTTTGCTGTAGAGGAAGTGAATTGATTTGCATAGAGCTATACAAATAGCACACAAACTAGAAATCTGTTTGGTTCAGCCAGCAAATGTTTCTGAATCAATTATTCTGTATCAAAGCTCAAAAGCTTCCTTCCTTTTTGAATTTCTAAATGTATCTTCTAATTATAAATACACTGAATAACAAGGAAAAGATAGTGACCAAAAAAAATCGACATTCTTCCTCCTAGAGTTATCCTCCACTCCATTTAATAGGCATGCAGGCCTGTGTTTTGTTTCTTAATCAACTAAAGATCTTTGGTTGCAAGCAACAGAAACCAAGTCTGATTAACCTAAGTGGGGTGGTGGTTTAAAGGAGTTAGGACAATTCATAGAGTCAAAGACAGACTTCATCAGCTCATTGGTGAAACTCTGGGAGAGGTGGGAGCCAGGGTAGCCCCAGTAATCTCAGCAGCAGATATTCTGCACCTTCTTTCTAGGACACTGTTGCCAGATGGCATCAGCTTTTAGTGTGATCTATCATGGAAAGTTTATGCTTCAGATACAGCTCATAAGAGATAAAGTTTGATTGGCCTCACTTGACTCATATGTCCAATCACATGCAAAATCATGTGTTTAGCCATGAGCTCTAGTTTTGAAAAGTCTTCATAGGTGCATATCCAAATTCCATAGTGTAACATGAATAGACAGGCATAGCTGTTGAGAAATCAATGACTTTGAAAGTTTGTTTCCGTTAGGTTGAATCAAATGTAACTGCTTATTTTTCATGGTAGAGACCGCAATTACTTTTGTGCCAACCTAATATAACGCTGCTGGTTAGGAAGGCTGGGTGACCCTTCCATTAGGATTTTTATAGGGGAAAGTATTGAGAATGAAGTTGATTGCTCTTTATTCTTCTAAGTAAATTACCTTTTCACCGCTTTTCCCTGCATGATAGAGAGTGCATGGAAAAGTGCTGATTTCCCTCCCCAACACAGAGAGGATGGCTAGAAAAATCAAGAAAATGAAGCTTAGGACAGGGAGAAGTAGCACAAACAGAATATGCTTGAAAGCTAAACAGCAGCTTCACTCTTAACACCTTATCCAGTAAGAGTCTCACAAGATGGACCACAGAAACATAAATACTTATTATCTATTTTTATGGGCCCCTAGTTCTCCTCCAAAATACAAAATAAACACTGCAGGGAGTTTAAGAAAAGAATTAATTTGAGCTGGGCATGGTGGCTTACACCCACAATCCCAGCACTTTGGGAGGCCTAGGCAGTCAGATCACTTAAGGTCAGGAGTTTGAGACCAGCCTGGCCAACATGGTGAAACCCCATCTCTACTAAAAATACAAAAATCAGCCACGCATGGTGGCACACACCTATAATCCTAGCTCCTTGGGAGGCTGAGGCAGGAGAATCACTTGAACCTGGGAGGTGGAGGTTGCAGTGAGCCGAGATTGTGGCACTGCACAAGCCTGGGCAAGAGAGTAAGACTCCATCTCAAAAAAAAAAAAAGAATCGATCTGAAGAAAACCAACTAATAATTAGACAATTACAAATGACTGAATTTTTTATTCTGTTTTCTTTCTAAGTCTTGTACCTCCTCTAATGTGGCTTTGAATTCTTTAAAGTTCATGCTAAGTATGTGAGTCTGGTACCATGGAGACCAGTACAAATATCCAGAAGCAGCTGGTTTAAGCATGTCTGGTTTGAATCTGAGGAATTAGAATGCAGGTTCTCCTTGGCAAGGAGGCCTATCCTAGAAAGCTGCATTTAGAGGTTTTTCTGTGACTGTATGGCAAGTCAAGAGGAATGTGGTTGTCAAAACAAGTTTAAGAATTTAGGGATCAAACTTACCAATGAGAAACAGATTTTATCATGCTGAGCTTTGGGGAGTGGTCACACTGTTAACGGGGGCTGGTTGGTCACAGACAGAAGGGAAATGAAAGTCCTCTCTTAATGTGGATATACTTAGTAGCTTCCCTCACCAAATCCCACCAGCCAGATGTGATATTCCAGCAGCCAGTCACCCTGGAGTCTCATTTCCAGTTTCTGTTCTTAGAGGCATGTTTGAACAGGAGCTTACATGTATTCTACCTGCAGCTCTAAGAAAAAGCTTTCCTTAGACTGAGGGAAAAACCAGTACCTACCAAGGAGGTATGAAAATCTGATTGAGATTGATGTCAAGATAGTTTTTTTTGTTTTTGTTTTTTGAGACAGACTCTCGCTCTGTCACCCAGGCTGGAGTACAGCAGCATGATCTTGGGTTGCTGCAACCTCTGCCCCACAGGTTCAAGCGATTCCCCTGCTTCAGCCTCCCAAGTAGCTGGGATTACAGGCGTGCACCACCATGTCCAGCTAATTTTTATATTTTAGTAGAGATGGGGTTTCGCCATGTTGGCCAGGTTGGTCTCGAAGTTCTGACCTCAGGTGATCTGCCCACCTTGGCCTCCCAAAGTGCTGTAATTACAAGCGTTAGCCACTGCACCTGGCTATAATAGTTATTTTAAAATCAGGAATTCCGGTATGCTACATCCAGACCCATTTCACATGCAAGGATACACAAAGACTCAAAACAAAGGGATGGAGAAAGATTTACCAACCAAATGGAGAGCAAAAATAAATAAATAAATAAAAAGCAGGAGTTGCAATTCTCACATCTGATAAAATAGATTTTTAAGCAACAAAGATATAGTGGTAAAAGGATCAATGCAACAATAAGAGCTAACGATCCTAACACCCAGATACATAAGACCTATAAAGAGACTTAGACTTCCTAGACTCCCACACAATAATAGTGGGAGACTTCAACATCAATATTAGATAGATCAACAAGACAGAAAATTAATAAGGATATCCAAGACTTGAACTCAGATCCGGAACAAGTAAACTTAGTAAACATTTATAGAGCTCTGACTTTAAATACACAAAATATACATTCTTGTCAGTACCACATCACACCTACTCATAGGTTTAAATGAAATATTGATCAGCCATTATTAAGCACAATTATTGGCATAAAAGAGGTTTTCAATACCATTTTTAGAATAAAGCAACATTCCTGTTCTCTCTCCCTCTTTTTCTTCCTCTTCAAAAAAAAAAAAAGGAATTCCCAATCCTTTCTGGGACAGCTGTAATGGTTCTTTACTTTGAAAGTTAACCTAGTTTAGTTGCCATGTTTCATTTTTTTTAAATTTTTGTATATTTGGGGGGGGGCACAAGTACATATTTCTTACATCCTATATTGCATCATGGTGTAGTCTGGGCTTCCAGTAACTCCCAAAAATACTAAAATCTGAAGATGCTCAAGTCTCTCATACAAAATGGCATAGTAATTGCATATGCCTACGCACATTCTCCCAAATACTTTAAATAATCTCTAGATTATTTATAATACCTAATATAATGTAAATGTCATATAGTTATACTGCATCTTTATTTGTGTTATTGTTTATTATTGATTGCTCTTTTTTTCCAAATATTTTCCATCTGCAGTTGGTTGAATCCATGAATGTGGAATCTTGGATACTAAGTGCTAATAGTATTTTGAGGGAATGGGCGTCACACTCACACATGGAGCTCAGTCTTTAAGACTTTGACTAGGCTGGGCACAGTGGCTCACGTCTGTAATCCCAGCACTTTGGGAGGCCAAGTCGTTGGGGGAGGGGATCACCTGTGGTCTGGAGTTCGAGACCAGCCTGACTAACATGGTGAAACCCTGTCTCTACTAAAAATACAAAAATTAGCCAGGCATAGTGGTGGGTGCCTGTAATCCTAGCAACTCAGGAGGCTGAGGCAGGAGAATAGTTTGAACTTGGGAGGCAGAGGTTGCAGTGAGCCAAGATCTTGCCATTGCACTCCAGCCAGGGTGACAGAGCAAGACTCCAACTCAAAAACAAAAAAAAACTTTGACTAGTGATTGACTAGTGATGGTGGTGGTAAACATAGTGAGGATGGTGTGGGAGTGAGGGTGTGTGTGTGTGTGTGTGTGTGTGTGTGTGTGTGTAGAAATGGAGGGTTAAATGGGTCCATTAGCTATGTTGAGCCCCTGGTTTATTTTTTAAAACAGGATATTGCACAGGTAGGTAGGGTGGGGAGTTGTCTCCTGTTTGTTTCTATGTAAACGAGACTTTTAGCATCCTTGGGAGAGACTGTTTTGGAGGTCTCTACTCTCTTTACTAAGACATGCACCTTTCCAGTCCCTACTTGATTGAAAGAGTTGCTCTCTGGAAGCTTCTTGGGAAGTTTCATTGTATTTCATTGAGGTCGAGTGGTGAGCACTTCAGATGGTTATAGAATCTGTTTGCTTTCATTTACTCATTAGGTCAATATTTAGTCACCACAGGCTAATATATTTTGTTTGAGAGAGCAAATCAGGGAGTGTTTACTTGGTTTGAGTTGTTTGGAAAAGTCTTTTAATTCCACTCAATTCAATTCCTGGAACAATGGTATAACTGGTGGGGTTTAAACATTTAGCCTCTCACCGCAGTCAACTAGAGGAAGTAGACCAGACTGGATCCCCCAACCAGATAAAAAGAAAACCTTTTCAGTTTACACAGTGCTTTTGCAATAGGATTCTCACATTAACCTGATGAGTAAAAAGGGATTTAAACATTGAGGATGGTGGCATGGGAGAGCGAGTCCAAATAAATGAGCTGGATAGTTTTAATATGTAAGGGAACAACACACAGAAATAAATTGCCCACTTGATTAACTTCTTTTTGTTTTTGAGATGGAGTGTCACTCTGTCACCCAGGCTGGAGTGGAGTGCAGTGGCACAATCTCTGCCTCTTGGGTTCTAAGAGATTCTCCTGCCTCAGCCTCCGGAGTAGCTGGGATTACAGGCACCCACCACCATCCCAGGCTAATTTTTTTATTTTTTTAGTAGAGATGGGGTTTCACCATTTTAGCCTCGAACTCCTGGCCTCAAGTAATCCGCCCACATTGGCCTCCCAAAGTGCTGGGATTACAGGTGTCAGCTGCCACGCCCAGCCTTGATTAATTTCTTTTAGGGGTCCTGTGATTAAACTAAATGTGAACTAGGGAATTGTTATCTTGCCGGAAGTGGTAATTAGGATTCCCAGGCATGTATGTGAGCATGTCTGTGAATGTCTGTTTAGTACAAAGGTCATTCAATAAGTGCATGTTGAATTAAATATTCTTTTTATTTGTTACCATACATTATTAATAAAATATTGTAAAATCATAATAGCTCTTTTGGCTTTTCTAAACCATTCAGGTATTCTCTATAGAATAGCTTACTCTATTTTCAAAATCTGTTCATTCCTAAGATATCTTAGAATATGTAATAAATCAAAAAGAAACATAGGCCAGGTCTGGTGGCTTATGCCTGTAATCCTGGCATTTTTGGAGACTGTGGTAGGCAAATCGCTTGAGCCCAGAAGCTTGAGACCAGCCTGGGCAATATGGCGAAATGACATCTCTACAGAAAAATACAAAAAGTAGCTGGGCCTAGTAGTAAATGCCTGTGGTCCCAGTTACTTGTGAGGCTGAGGTGCGAGGATCACTGGAGCCCAGAGAGGTTGAGGCTGCAGTAAACTGAGATTGTGCCGCTGCACTCCAGCCTGGGTGACAGAGTGAGACAAGAAAGAAAAGAAAGGAAGGAAGGAAGGGAGGGAGGGAGGGCAGGCAGGCAAGAGAGAGAAGGGAAGGAAGGAAGGAAAAGAAAGGAGGGAAGAAAAAGAAAGGAAGGAAGGAAAGAAAAAGAAAGAAAGAAAGGAAGAGGGAAGGAGGGAAGGCGAGAAGGAAGGAAAATGTAAATCTTAAAAAAAGAAAGAATAAGCAGGAGCCAGACAGTAGGGTAAAAACCAGACTAAATAAATATGACTTACATCCTGCTCTAAAATGTGGCTTACAAGGGTGAAAGTGCTCAAGACTGGACATAGTTACTCCAGTGAAGACATCTTTGCTTTGGTTGCTGTAGGAACCCAGCAGGAGCACCATGTAGTTTATTCACCAGTAGATGAACTCCTCAAACAGAACACTCACAACCCACTTAATGTGTGTTCTCATATCTGCAACCAAAACAGAGGGAACAAAAAGCTCTCCACTGATACGTTCAATGATAACATATAAGCACTTCCTTCTTACGGCAACGCTGAGGTTGTGTAAGGTGGTGACCATCATAAGCTATGAGGAATTCAGTGGCCCAAAAACTGAACCCAAAGACAGAAGCACTACTAAAAATCTGGCAGTGACTTTCATTACAATGAAACTGCAGCCAATATTGTTGCCAGCATTTGATGTGTATTAATCTCACTTTATTATTGCAAACCTATAAGCCAAGTATCTGTAAAATGGGAGTATCACACCTCACAGGTGGCTGTGGCTGGTGGGACCTGGTGTGCTGGAAGAACTACAGTGTTCATTCCAACAGTATTGGAATAACAGAACAAGTCATGGAATCAGAAAGGAACCATGTATTGACCTTAATAATTAATGACTTACTATTATGCTTACTCTTCCCCGTAACCTGTCAGTGCCTTTGTGAAACTGGAATAATTGTTCTCAAAAAGTGAGGGAACTGAAGCTATGCGAGGCGACCACAGAGATCAAGTGGTAGAAGACCAGATACTTTAACCCAGTTAAATCTAGTGTTCTCTCTGCTGTGTCTCAGCAAAGTCCAACAGATTGTCTCATCTTGCAGCACCCTAAGAGCTGAAACGGCAGGAGACCTGGCTCTGGAGATCAGAAAGGGTCTAGCAAATTTTTTTAACCCAGTATAATTTGATGTCTGCCCGGAACACCACTGTCTGACTTTTAGATGTCATGTCTAAGTTTGCTTGTTTGCTTATTTTTATCATCTTTGCGAGATTTGTGCAGTTGATCAGGCACTTCTTAAAACCCCTTCCTCCTCTGGCTTCTGTGTCGCATGTCCTAATTCTATCCCACTGACCACTGGGTTTTATACCGTAAGGTTAGCCTGGATGATAGCTAACATTTATGGAGTGCTTCTTATGTGGCAGGCACTGTCCCAATCCCTTTATCTGTATTAACATGTATTAATTTATTTAATCAACCAACAACCTATGAATCAGATAGCGTTATTGTACTGTTTGAAATAGATAAGAAAACTCAGCAACAAAAGAAAAATAAATTGGACTTCAGCAAAATTAAAAACATTTGTGCATCAAAGAATACTATCAAGATAGAGGAAAGAACCTACAGAATAGGAGAAAATATTTGCAAATATCTGATAAGAGATTAATAACCTGTATATGTAAAGAACTACAACTCAACAATAAAAATAAACAACTGAATTCAAAAATGGGCAAAGGGCCTAAATAGACATTTCTCCAAAAAAGATATACAAATGGCCCCATCTTTCTTGACATTATGGCAGCGTTTGACATGTTAATCATGGCCTCTTTATAACAACGTTATTCAGCCGCTAGGACACTGCTTCTTCTGTCACCAACTGCTCCTTTTCAGTCTCCTTTGCAAGTTTCTTTTTATCTCCTAACCTCTGAAATGTAGATTCCCCAAGGATGTCAGAATTCTGACTCAGTACTCCAACCTATGTTCATGACTTTGGTCTTACTATTATTTTGAGACAAAGTCTTGCTCTGTCGCTCAGACTAGAGTGGGGTGGCGTGATCTCAGCTCACTGCAATCTCCAACTCCTGAGTTCAAGCAATTCTCCTGCATCAGCCTCCCAAGTAGCTGGGATTACAGGCATGCACCACCACACTTGGCTAATTTTTGTATTTTTAGTAAAGATGGGGTTTCATCAGGGCCGGACACGGTGGCTCACACCTGTAATCCCAGCACCGTGGGAGGCCGAGGTGGGTGGATCACGACGTCAATAGATCGAGACCATCCTGGTCAATGTGGTGAAACCCGTCTCTATTAAAAATACAAAAAATTAGCTGAGCATGGTGGCGCATGCCTGTAATCCCAGCTACTCAGGAGGCTGAGGCAGTAGAATTGCCTGAACCCAGGAGGCAGAGGTTGCGATGAGCCGGGATCGCGCCATTGCACTCCACTCTGGGTAATAAGAGCGAGGCTCCATCTCAAAAAAAAAAAAAAAGAAAAGAAAAGAGATGGGGTTTCACCATGTTGGCCAGGCTGATCTCGAACTCCTGACATCAAATAATTCACCCACTTCAGCCTCCCAAAGTGCTGGGATTATAGGCATGAGCCACCGCACTCAGCCGGTCTTATTATTTAGAGCCAGGATCTCGCTCTGTCACCCAGGCTGGAATGCAGGGGCAAGATCATAGCTCACTGCAGCCTCCAGCGTTTGACTTTAAGCAATCCTCCTGCGGCAAGCTATGTTCATGACTTTAAACACCATTCAACATGCAGACATTTACCATTCTGGATCTTTCTCTCAAACTTGGACTCTTATGCCAAACTACCTATTCAACATTTCCACCCGATGAGTAATAGCTATTTCATACTGAACCTATCTAAAACCAGCGGCCTGTCTCATCTCAGAAAGGACCTCTGTTCTTCCAGATGCTTAGACCAAACACCTCAGAATCATTTAGACTTCCCCATTCTCAGACTGCATTCATTACATCAGCAAACCCTGTTGGCCTTATCTTCATCATATATCCAGAATTCGACCCTCCTAACAACCTTCATCACCAACCATCCTCCCTCACATAGATCACTGCAATAGCCAACCTGTCTCCTTTCTCCCCATCCCTGTCAGACTTCCATGAAAAAGAATGCCTTTTTTTTTTTTTTTTTTTTTAAGGCAGAATTTCCCTCTTGTTGCCCAGGCTGGAGTGCCATGGCACCATCTCAGCTCACCACAACCTCTGTCTCCCAGGTTCAAGTGATTCTCCTGCCTCAGACTCCCGAGTAGCTGGGATTACAGGCATGTGCCACCACACTCAGCTACTTTTCTATTTTTAGTAGAGACAGGATTTCTCCATGTTGGTCAGGCTGGTCTCCAACTCCCGACCTCAGGTTATCCGTGCGCCTTGGCCTCCCAAAGTGCTGCGATTACAGGCATGAGCCGTCGAGCTTGGCCAAAAGAATGCTTTTTAAACTTAATAATGTCTTTAAATCTAAGTCAAATCATGTCAACTCCACTGCTTACAACCCTTCAATGGCTTCCTATCTCATTCAGAGTAAAACCATATTCCATTCATTACAAGGTGCTCCTTGACCTTGCTAGCCTCGTTCTCACTGGGCTTCAGCCACTACCTCTCACTATTTTTGGGAATCTCTTCTGTCTGTATTTGTGGGGCTGGTCCCTCACTCCCTTCATGCCTGACCACCTTATATAAGAAAGTATTCCCCATTCCCTCATAGCCCTATATTTAGCTTTATCTTCTGTACAGCATTTACGATCACCTGTGTCTCAATATATATTTATTGTCTAACTTTCCCCTCCAGTATTCAATGATGGCAGAAATTTTGTTCCCTGCTCTGTCCTCAGCACTAAACAGTGTTTCTGGCATGCAGCAAACTCTGAGTGGTCATTATGGCTTTGGTTAATTTTTATTTAATTTTTTTGAGATAGGGTCTCACGCTGCTGCTCAGACTGGAGTGCAGTGGCATGATCATGGCTCACTGCAGTCTTGACCTGCTGGGCTCAGGTGATCTTCCCATCTCAGTCTCCCAGGTACCTGGGGCTTACAGGCATGTGCCATCACACCTAATTTTTTGTGTGTGTTTTTTGTAGAGACAGGGTTTTGCCATGTTGTCAAGGCTAGTCTTGAATTTTTGGGCTCAAGTGATTTGCCTGCCTTGGCCTACCAAAGTGCTGGGATTACAGGTGTGAGCCACCATGCCAGGCTGGTTTTGGTTAATCTTGAAAAGGCAGAGTGTGTATATGTGTGTGCACAAATTCTAGGGCCTTTAATGAATGTAGACTTTGTGGTAGAAATCCTTCAAAACATGAGGCCCATGGTGAGTATCAGGGGTTCTTGGTTGTTAAAGTGCTGAGAACCTCTGGGTTAGAGTATTCCAGGTTTTGATGTTCTACTAAAATTCAAACTCAATAAAACATCATTAAGAAAAAATTTAGAATATTGTTACTGGATGTAGTCATACAGGAGAATCGCTTGAACCTGGGAGGAGGAGGTTTCAGTGAGCCAACATAAAGCCACTGCACTCCAGCCTGGGCGACAGAGTGAGACTCTGTAAGAAAAGGTGGCAGGGGAAGGAGACCCCAGTTTAGAAAAAAAAAAAAAAAATGTAGCTAGTCCCAGCACAGAACTTAATACTGCTGAGGTCAAAGTATACCCTTGTATTTTCAAGTAGTGTTGAGACGTGTAGAAACCTAAGTCTTTTTCTAGCCTAACATTTCTCTGTATTAGGACTAAGCTATTCCTGCCAGAACTGAACACTACATAGTGCTACCCCAATTCCTCTAGGCCCCAGGTTAGGCCTGTGAGGTGATAGCTTGAATATACACAGAATGGAAAGCTTTCTTCTTATGTGTGAATATAAGACCCAAATAAGAATGAAACATTATCAACATATTGAAAACGATTTTCTTTTTTGAGATAGGGTCTCACTATAGTCACCTAGGCTGGAGTGCAGTGGCACAATCATGACTCACTAAAGACTCAACCTCCTGGGCTGAAGCAATCCTTCCAATCCTTCCACCTCAGCCTCCCAAGTAGCTGAGACTACAGGTGTGTGTCACCATGCCATGATAGTTCTTTATTTTTCACAGAGAGGGGGTTTCACAGTGTTGCCCAGGCTGGTCTCGAACTCCTGTGCTCAAGTGATCATCCCATCTTGGCTTCCCTAAGTGCTGAAATTAAAGGCATGAGCCACTGCCCCTGGTCTATATCAAGTCTTTAAATTGCATATTTCCCTCCCAAGTATTTCAAATTCATTTTGGGGAAAAACTGGCTAAAAACCACCCTTATGTCACTGTTTAGAAATAATCATTAAGTTTTTCAGATCTTGTAAAATATTTACATATGTATTTTGTTTTGTAATCTTGTCATTGGCTATCATGATCCATATATCATAGCGTGGTCTTCTAAGTTCAAGCAAGATAAACGGCTTCATGGCTCATAGCCAGGCATGGGTGCTAAAGAACAGAGACAAAGCATTATTGATCAAGGAGCCACAGAGGACTCCATTACAGCCAACACTGGCTTCACAGATGGTTCTAGACATGAAATAAGAAATAGAT
Source organism: Callithrix jacchus (assembly GCF_049354715.1). Classification (NCBI taxonomy): domain Eukaryota; kingdom Metazoa; phylum Chordata; class Mammalia; order Primates; family Cebidae; genus Callithrix; species Callithrix jacchus. Next base: position 98,423,572 of record NC_133510.1, on the reverse strand, counting down.
TATTTTGTTTCAGAAATGAAGATAAACCAGAAACTTGTATACCCACAAAGAAAACTTTGTAATTAGACATCCCTTCATAATGAAAGATTATGCTACCTAAGGAGAAGGGAATAACATGTAATCACAGGGAGCTATTGTTCCCTCATAATGTGTACATGTTACCTTTCAAGTATTGTGCTGGACTGCTTGAAAATACAAGGGTGTACTTTCACTTCTGCAGTATTACGTTCTGTGCTGGAATTAGCTACATTTTTTTTTTTTTTTAAAGTAAGGTCTCCTTCCCCTGCCACCTTTGCTTAGAGTCTCACTCTGTTACCCAGGCTGGAGTGCAATGGCTTGATCTCAGCTCTCTGCAACCTCCTTCTCCCAGGTTCAAGCGATTCTCCTGTCTCAAGTCTCCCAAGTAGCTGGGATTACAGGCATGTGCAACCGCGCCTGGCTAATTTTTGTATTTTTGTAGAGATGGAGTTTCACCACGTTGGCCAGGCTAATCTTGAACTCCCGACCTCAAGTGATCTGCCTGCTTTGGCCTCCCAAGTCCCTCTTATTCGTTCTGTCCAATCTCTAACAGTTGAATATTCTCAGGTTATTTACTGTGTCTAAAAATAAGCTCTTTCTTGTATCTCTCTTGAACAGGACAAACGTGGCTTTCCATAGTAGAGGAGCATCTTTTTATTAGTATTAAGAAATAGAGGAACAGTTTTAAAAATGGAAGAGGCTTTCAGAGGTCTAGTCCCATTTACAAATCATAATTAATGTTGTTTGTTGTTTTTACAGAAGAAACTGTGGCCCAATATGGCTAAGTGATTTGCCTGAGTTTTCGAGAAATAGTTTTTAATCCAGAATTCAAGTCTAACGACTTCCAAATTCAAGGGCTCTTTGCCTGGCATGGTGGCTTGCACCTGTAATCCTGGCTGTTCATGAGGCTGAGGCAGGAGGATCACTTGAGCCTAAGAGTTTGAGACCATCCTGGGCAACATAGGCCCTGTCTCTTTTTAGAAAAAATTAAAAAACTTAAATTAAAAATATTCAAGTCTTCTGTACTGTCTCCTAGAGGTTAGATGTAAAATGAAATGTATGCATAGGCAGTTTATTATAATGATGAAGAGCAGATGTTGGTATCTCTTAGGATCTAGTTATCTGATTAGGATACTGGTTCTGCCACTTTGTGTATGACTGAGTGAGAAAACTACTGAACCTGTTTTCTTATCTTTAAATAGTATCTCCTAAGAATATACTTCTAGGAACTTACGTGGATACCATGAATATTTTCTCATAAAGACACATTTGGAGATCTTCCACATAAAAGGGGCTATTTTTAATGACCAGATTCTGAAAACGTTCATTAACTTTTACGGATGTACATTTGGGGAAAATTACTATTTGCCAACTTTATTTTCAATGGCTATAGCACATCTGCTAAAAGATCTTCAAAAGCAAATTGTGAAGACAGGGAATGACTACCATATGGGATATTTCCTACCCAATGACTTCAGAATCCAGTAGTTACACATATTCTATCTTATCTCATACTTTTAATTAGAAAATTCCAGACAAGGGTCAAGTTTCGAATAGCCTTTATGGATATTTATCCCTTGCCTTAAATCTTTTCTGAAAAGAAATGGCTTATTATTTAAAAGTCCAGTTCAAGGGAGGCCACTTTCTCTTCAGCATTTAGCATACAGATCCATTTTGGAGTTCCCATGGTTGTTCCTAAGAGTATAGATAAGCCTAGAAATGTTCAAATCAATAACTCATTAATTCAACCAACTCATCAAAGTATGCTTCATCAGATGTTAATGATCTTCTAGGTGTCGGTGTCTCCTCTGTCAAGGAGGTTATATAAGTCAATAAATAGAACATGCCTAGAATGTATTCAGTGGCTAACAATCACTGGGAATGGCAAAAATGAAACTTAAAATTTATCCTACTGTTTTCACTGTGATAAATTATATGAGGCACTTAAATGAACAAACAAAACTTGGACTAATGAATCAAAGGCTTTCCCAGACAACTTTCCACTTACCTCTCACTATAGACAACTGCCATCTTTTGCTATATTAGCAAATTCTGAAAAATACTATAATGGAAGAAAAACAGAGATGAAAGCAAAGGAAAAGGATTATTACCTTTTGGTACTAATCCATGTTGCAAACAGAATAAAAAAAGTTACACACACAAAAAGATATAAGGAAGTACAGATTTTATTAGAGACTTCTTAGGCTTAAAAGGAACAACAATAATACACATATGTCTAAATCTATATTTGGGTTCTTGTAAAATCCTTTAAAATAGTTGACAAAAATTCCATATGATCAAATGCAGAAAATAAAGTACTGTCTTAAAGAAGAAAAACATTATAGATACTTGCACACACTCATGTTTATAGCAGCATTATTCACAATAGCCAAGAGATGGAGGCAACCCAAATGCCCACCAACAGATGAATAGATAAAAATATGTGGTAAATACATACAATGGAACACTATTCAGCCTTAAAATGGAAGGAAATCCTAGCACATTCTACAATATGGGTGAACCTTGAGGACATTATGTTAACTGAAATATGTCAGCTACAAAAAGAAAAATACTGCATGATTCCATTTACATGAGGTATCTAAAGTAGTGAAATTCACAGAAACAATTAGAATGATGGTTGCCAGGGCTGTGGGGAAGGGGAAAATATGAGTTGATTAATGGGTATAGAATCTCAGAATTGCAAGATGAAAAAGTTCTGGAGATCTGTTTCACAATGTAACTGTTTTTAATCTCACTGAACTAGACCCATAAAAATGGTTAAGATGGCAAAATCTGTATGTGCTTTTAAAAATCACAATTTAAAAGATGCAAAAAAAGAGAGTACTTTGGCTATCCCCCAAAAGGCTCTAATCTCAAGTCTTCAGGTAGGGTAGGAAATGTACTACCCTAATATATAAAACGCAATTGATCAAAAAGTAAAAATGAAAATACCTCTGAAAGAATATTCTCAAATGATATTTGTTTTTTAAAAAAATCACAGTTTAACACTCAAGTGTCTGGATTGAATGTAGAGTTCAAAAACTTACTATGTAAACAAGCCATGACTTTTTAACTCTTCACGAATTCTTATTTTCAGTGTTTACAATGGATAATGTTAAAAAAAAAAAAAAAGGTGGAAAGGCTCCCAAAATACTGAGAACATATATCTAAATCAAGGATGGGTTCACTCATTTCAAGCTATGTAAGGAAGTCTATGGGATGGAGCATGTCTGTGATGGATCTAGCACAGAACTAACTCCACGGCTGAGTTCTTCAGAGTGAGCGTCTGTAGGCTCACAGTCCTATTTTAAGAACAACCTATTGACTCAATTTGCTGGTGTTATAAGCTTGGTGAAACAGTACAATTTTGAGTTCCTTTCACTTGGAGTTTCTGATTAGTCTGCGGTTATTTCAAACATGGTCTAAACCTACTGCAGAACATAGTATTATTAAAAGTATACATTTTCACTGTGCATCATAACTTTTGGATTTGGGGTCCTTTCATACTTTTTCAGAAATACTGTCTCCTAAATTGAACAGAAAAACATGTATGTGACTATAGTGATGCAACGGTTCTGATATGAGACCATGTGATGGATCAACTAGGTCAGAATATTTTTAAAATCCAGAGTGGCAAGGAATTAAAACAGAGAAACTTACTAAAAATCTTTTATAAAATACTGATGTAAAATGTGAGGTATTAACCCATTTCTACTGTTATCATTCTAGCTTGTTTTCATTCACCATAGCAGAACTTCTAAAAGTGAGCTCTAAAATGTGGCAAATTCAATAACAAATTAAGGAAAAAGTCATTAGTCTCCAGAAAAAAGAATTTAAAATCATTTGGCATTGAAGCCAGATGGCAAAGACCAAATGCCCTTCAGAAATTATGAACACTTATTCACTTACATGAGACTGATATAACAGTGTCAAGAAGAAAAGCACTGAAGAAAGCAGCAACCATTAAATCTGAAGGAGAGTTTAATTTGGAGGGAGAAGTTGATTTTGGGTTTTTTTTTAGGGCTAAATTGCTTCAGCTACAAATATAGAACTGATCAAAAACAAGAATAAATTAATAACCGTATGGAATTTCTATTGTGACAAATTACTATAATGCCAAAGGCGGGGAAGACTTTGTCACCAAATGTCAACCCTCTAATTTTAGAAGGATTAACCATCCAATTCTTGCAAAAGCATAGGCACACATACAAAAAACTGTGAATCTTAGTGAATACAGGATGTCTGGTAAGCCTCAGGTTATCTTCAGTCTTCATACTCTTGATGTTCCAGGAATGATGCGCGAGTTTAGGTTGGTTCTAGGATAGGCCCAGGGGCCTGGTTTAATCTGGGATCCCTGGGACCATACCTAGAACAAACCCAAACAAAACCAAACTCCTTGGGAGTGCTTTCAGTTCAAGTCGACTTCTGGGCTTTTCACCTATACGGACCTCCAGGACTGTACCGGGACCATACGCCAACCTTTAGGGATGGGAGTGACATTTCTGGAGCCTTCTGTACGTTGTCAGCTGCTAGTACGTGCCTGAGTAAGCATTATTTAAGCCATAATATAAACAGAAGGTAACAGATTGGTGCAATAAAAGTGCAGAAAAATACTTTGATTTAGAAATGAAGTGAATTTCCTTGAGAATTTACTTAAGGAGGGGGAAAAAGGATATGCTTTGTTTAGGATATTATAAAAGTAAACTTATAAAAGACATGCTTTAGTTTTAAAAAAATTCTTCAATAATATTCATTTGTAGGTAGTTAACCTTTAGGAAATGATATAAAACTAAAAAACATAGAGCCTAAAATAGTAAAAGTATCCCTTACCTTAAGAAAATCTTACAATATAAATAGGAGAGGAAATACATATATCCATAACCATATCTCACAGAATATACTCATTTTAAAGGATAATGTAGTCAAAAGAATATGCAGCTTAAATACTGTACTACTACAATAATACATTGCTAAATGAAGTTCAATACATACAGATAAAACTAATTTCACTGCTGACAAGCTAAAATATATTAAAATATATAATATTAAAAAATACTATATGCAGTTTAATTTATCCCACATTTTATTTTCATTTATTTATTTTTGAGACAGGGTCTTGATCTGTTGCCCAGATCAAGACTAGAGGGCAGTGGTGCAATCATGGCTCATTGCAGCTGTGGCCTCCTGGGCTCAAGTGATCCTCCTGCCTCAGCCTCCTGAGCAGCTGGGACTACAGGCATGTGCCACCATATCCAGCTAATTTTTAATTTTTTTGTAGAGACTAAGTCTTGCTGTTTTTCTGCCTAAGCTGGTCTTGAACTCCTGGCCTCAAGAGATCCTCCTGCCTTAGCCTCCCAAAGTGCTAGGATTATAGGTGTGAGCCACTATGTCCCAGCTTATCACACATTTTAGACTATCTATAAAATCAATTCCTCCTCATTCATGCTAACCTTTTACATGTGTGAATCCTTGAATCAATTCATCCTCTTTTTGGTTTATAGCAATTACCCTGAATAGAATCACTTTCCTTTCAAAACTACACTCAGACGTTTTCTTCTTTTGTCACTAACCTGGCTTTGGCATCATGACTATCTCTTCTATAATGGCAGTCTCAACTTAAGAAACTGATTTGGACCACCCATCTTTTATGATTATTACACCAAAGCTCCCTTCCATTAGCATGGATAACTGAACACTGACTACGAAGCATGGTCATAAAATAAACAGACTGACTTGCCAATTACTTTGTAATAAAAGCATGAGTCAATATACAGTTACTAAAACACAATCACGATGTTGCTAAAAATAAGTTGTTTGATGCTAGGATATTCTATTTCTACACAGATTTGACTTTTACTTACAAATATTATAACATGCAAATTTTGTTTATTTTTCATTCAAGAAAGAAAAATAATCCTGTTTATGTGATATTAAATTACAGTTTAAATATACCAAGTACAGAATGACAATAGGAATTTAGTCATTCAAATATCTGCCAATATCATTAGATCTAACACTGATAACCTTTGGTAAGCTTTTAATGTACATTTACTATAGCTGAATAAAAATAAAGATCCTGTTTTTAAAAGTAGCATAATCAAAAACTAAATTCTTTGTGGTATAATTGTCTATAGTCTATAAATCTTATTACCTCTCAGGTCTCTGACATTAATAATGAATGTTTTCTTATTTTCCAGGGCTTAATCTATTTCATGTCTTGAAAATGAAGATACATTTCTCTCTTAAAAAAAAAAGTCAAAGAAATTCTTAATGGCATGTAGTCTCCAATTCAAATAGAAAATACTATCAAAAAATGCTAACTTGAGCGGATCAGTTTTGTTTTGTTTTGTTGTGTTTTGTTTGAAATGGAGTGTCGCTCTGTCACCAGGCTGGAGTGCAGTGGTGCAGTCTCAGGTCACTACAACCTCTGCCTCCCAGGTTCAAGCGATTTTCCTGCCTCAGCTTCCTGAGTAGCTGGGATTATAGGAGTGTGCCACCATGCCTGGCTAATTTTTTATATTTTTAGTAGAGACAGCGTTTCGCCATGTTGGCCAGGATGGTCTCAATCTCCTGACCTCGTGACCTGCCTCCCTCAGCCTTCCAAAATGCTGGGATTATAGGTGTGAGCCACAGCACCCAGCCTGAGTGGACCAGTTTTAATTAGAGCCAAATAATTACAGTATAGAACTAATTTTCGAGAAAGTAAAGTATGTAAACAAAATGGTTTCTTTTGTACAATAACAACTTTTCTATTTTGAGAGAAGGTATCTAATTCAGTAACTTCACTTATTTTAACGATAGCAATGAAACAGGGAGTAAAGTAATAAATGTCACAAAATCCATGCATTTAAGCATAATCCACTTCTTCAAGTCTTCACTTTGAGTTTATTTACTCTTACTTTATATGTAAGTCTAATGAACGTAGTCATCGGGTCTCCAAAATGAAAGCAGATCAGAAAGCACATTATGAAGGAGGAGAAGGGCTACTACTACAGGCACACTTAAGCAAGCAGTAATAGAAATGGAAGAATCAGAACGACTATTAAAAAACAAAGACATGAAAACTAAAATGAGTACATCACAATGGGGCCATTTAGTACAGGGACAAACAGCTCTCAATGTCTGATTAGTCTATGAGAAATTAATAAGTAACGTTAATGCTGATCATTTTGATACCAAACAAATTAAAATACATTCATATATTATTTAAGAAGACAGTAATGCATATCAATTTTACAAAGATTTTCTTCAGAGATTATTCCAAATGATTTTAGTGCTGAAAGAGGTTCCAACTCTGCAGGAAACTGGGATATCTAGAGTGACTCCCTCCCCAAATATTCAAGTTAGCCAGTTCTTATAGCCATCTGTAGTCTCATATCAATAATTCTAAAACATACGTCTTGATGAACAGAGTTGAAGTTATATTTGCAGTACCATAAGTTTTAAATCTGTGTACTGTACTAAGAACAATGAATGAGAACAATATATTTCGCATTTTCCTGAAATATACACAATTATTTATTCAAAAATGATAGCCTAATTTTTCTTATAGTTGAATTCATTAATGAAGTCCTAGAAACATCATTATTGAAAACTGAATTAGAACTTCAAATCTATGGCAATCACATATAAGTATTTGTTTTAGCAAGTTTTTAATAAGAAACTAAGCAGCAAACACAAGAATGCTAAACAGCCAAATGGGTATCACAAACTCCATGCACTTTACTGACAGAACAGCCCCTTAGCTCTCTTTCAGTCTACTTACTCTTATCTTAGACACAATTCTAGCAAGCTTGGCAATCTGGTTTCTCAGTCCACAGCAGATTAGAAGCAGCAAATTAGGGGCCTATTGCAGGAGGCAGGCACACAAGACAGCGGCAAAAGTGACAGCTGATTATAAGGGAAGATAGAGAAACTGTGAAAAACAGGCATAACTCAAAAAAGCACAGCAATGTGAGGTCATATTGCAAAGGGGTATCTGACATATATCTCAGTAGCCCCTGAGGGTGAGTTTCTATTTATCACCCCATGATAGAAACTGATATTCCTAAAGATGACAGAAAAAGTTAAATCATATTCTACATACTCTAGACAATGTAGAGATGTACTACATTTAGTTATTAAATCATTAAAATGGATTTGTTTTAGTTAGCTGAAAAGTTAACTTAGGCAAATTAATCACCTGTCTATGATAAATGACAGATAAATGAATTGTTACTGGACTTTAAAAAATATTTTCTCTTCTAAAATATTTGTAGCTTTATTTTCTAATTAAGTGTGAACTGCATAGCCATTTTCTTGTGAGTAGAATTGGAAAAAATAAATCAATCTTTATGCTTTGTCTGGTTGTCATTCCTAGCATAATATCTACTTTAGTTCAAACAATAATTTAGCTGACCTATAACATACCCTTATATAGTATTTAGTTCGTTTCTTTGGTTTGGGTATAGAAACAATATGCTATGATTAAACCAAATCAGTTGAACTTTTACTCCCATGTGGTTTCTCATAATTTGTCAAAAATATTTCATATTTTATATTACTGATGGGAAGTGAAGTCACTGGAGTGAAATGACCTGTAGGGTCCCCTTCTGGGGTTCACACTCCGATGACTTACAATTTTGTGGAATGTATCAGAACTTAATTTTTTTTATGCTTTAACACTAAAAGCTTTATATCTTTTCTTATGTAAATCAGAATATTACTTTTTTTCTTTTTAAGAAAATTGTTTTTTGTTTTTTGGTTTTTTTTTTTGAGATGGAGTTTCGCTCTTGTTACCCGGGCTGGAGTGCAATAGCGCAATCTCGGCTCACTGCAACCTCCGCCTCCTGGGTTCAGGCAATTCTCCTGCCTCAGCCTCCTGAGTAGCTGGGATTACAGGCATGCACCACCATGCCCAGCTAATTTTTTTTTTTTTTTTGTATTTTTAGTAGAGATGGGGTTTCATCATGTTGACCAGGATGGTCTCGATCTCTTGAACTCATGATCCACCCGCCTCGGCCTCCCAAAGTGCTGGGATTACAGGTGTTAGCCACCGCGCCTAGCCTGAAAATTGAGTTTTAAATGGACTTTCCTACCTGTAGGTAGACAAAGAGTAAAAATCCTGTCTTCAAGACTGACCTAAACAGACTCTCACATGCATTCTTCCATTAAGTACTAGGTTTGTCCAAGTAAAACAAACTACAGAAATGTCTGTATTAAAAGTTGTTGGGATGCTACTCCTAACAAGAATCATACTGTTAAAATCATTGTAAAATGTGGAGAGCACAATTGTAGTTTTCCCTGAATGTTCCCTCCCGCTCCCCCACCAGAGGGCTTCTTCTGTATAGAGGGTGGTAGCTTTTTTAAAATTATTTTTATTTATTTATTTTTTTTGAGACAGTCTCGCTCTGTTGCCCAGGATGGAGTACAGTGGCACAATCTCGGCTCACTACAACCTCTGCCTCCTAGGCCTAGGTTCAAGCGATTCTCCTGCCTCAACCTCCCAAGTAGCTGGGATTATAGGTGCCTGCCACCACGCTCGGCTAATGTTTTATATTTTTAGTAGAGATGGGGTTTCATCATGTTGCCCAGGCTAGTTTCGAACTCCCGAGCTCAGGCAATCTGCCCGCCTCGGCCTCCCAAAGTGCTGGGATTACAGATATGAGCCACTGCACCCGGCCAGGGTGGCAGCTTTGAAATCTAGTCAAAAGCCTGCTAAGGGAAGTCAAATATTCTTTTTTTTTTTTTTTTTTGAGATGGAGTTTCACTCTTGTTGCCCAGGCTGGAGTGTAATGGCACAATCTTGGATCACCACAACCTCCGCTTCCCAGGTTCAAGCCATTCTCCTGCCTCAGCCTCCCGAGTAGCTGAGATTACAGGCATGCACCACCATGCTTGGCTAATTTTATATTTTTAGTAGGGACGGGGTTTCTCCATGTTAGTCAGGCTGGTCTCCAACTCCTGACCTCAGGTGTTCTGCCCACTTTGGCCTCCCAAAGTGTTGGGATTACAGGTGTGAGCTACCACGCCTGGCTGTAAAATATTCTTAGAAAAATAACAGATAAGAATACCTACTTATATTACATTGGCCTGTTTTTCAGTATTTCCTATGGTATTCGTAGCAAGAAGAGCAAAGTCCTAGAGAGAGGTTCCTAGAATTTACTGGGCATAAACATTACCTATAGCTCATTCCAAAATGACCAACTAAGAATCTCTGGGAGTATAGTTTAAAATTTGCATTTAAAGAATAAGACTTATTTATTGTGATATATAATACAACCCACTAATATAACTGAGAAACACTGACTTCAAATATTATAAGAGAAAATTAGTCAGGGAATTTCTGCAGAGAAGATAATACTTTATCTTCAAAATATTTTAAATACTTTAAAAGATGAAAACTACACGAAAGAACAAATATTCAAATAAAGCTACAAAATCTTTATGCCATAATTTCAACAAGTAGAGTTTTAACTGGATTATGTAACAAGTAGTGAATGAAACAGATCAGAAAGAAAGACTGAAAATTCTTGATTAAAATTCTTTAGTCTTTCTAAATTAAAAAGTATCACCTTAGAGAGCACTGAATAAAACTGATAAAATATTATGAAGATATTTCCCCTAAATTGGTATAATAAAAATAACATACAATAAAAGAATTAAAAATTATTAAACTCTAATTCTTCCTGTGTAAGGTTATAGGTTAGGAGAGAGATTACCAAGTTTTTCCATAATTGCTTCTTCTAAGTCCAAATAAAAATAAAGTCGGCAAACTAAATAAGCAATTTAAATAAGAAAGTAAACCCTAAGTATTATTGAAGAATATAACAATTATAACACGTAAAGATTTTTAAAACTGAAATTTAGCTATTTCTAAGTGGAAAAGCAAGGCCCAACCTAAGGTATTGCTCCTAAAAGGTTAATTATAGGTAAGTTCCAGGATTTTGGCAAAAGGCAAAATCACTTATAGTACAATAATCTCTACTATTTATATAAAGTAGAACCAAGGTTTTTTCTCAGGTTAAAAAGTAAATTTCCTTGGATTACTGAAATAAAAAAATCCTCTTCGGTATAAGTAAATTTACTTAGTAAAAGTGGTAAGTTACAGGAATTTAAATGTGTTTCTTTACAATCTAGACTCATCATGCAATTTCCTTTCTAGGACAGCAACATAAATTGAGTTATTCCTACATTTCCCCCAAATAATGCCTATAAAACTATGTTATTGCATAGGAGCTACAGGTTTTGAAACTGTATATGCTGAAAATAATTACTCTTTGAAAATGCAATCACAACACAAAACAGATTGGCCAATTTGAAAAGCAGTCTCTGTTAAGAGGTAGTTTGTAAATGAAGTACTAAGGAGACAAGGATGTTTTCCAGGAGGCTGATGGGATGGTTCCTGAATCTCATTAAGGTGGACAGGGGTAGAAAACAGCAGCATTGTGACCTGTTTGTGTAAATGGCACCCAATTATCCAAGGTAAAGTAATACAAGGAACTTTTTTCTGCTTGCTAAATTGGGGATGGGAGCTTGGACTACGGGAATTCCACTTTGACATCATCAGTTTCAATCATAAAAAGAAAGGTGAAAGTGTACTTCTAAAAATGGTACAATGTTTTTCTTTTAAAGATCACTAGGACATCTTAAAATTCACTACTAAATACATGAATAAGGAAACATAAGCAATGTCATATAGCCCATGCACCTCTGAAACTACTTTTAGTACCAAACCCCAGCACACATCAATTGTATGAATTTTCTTTTTTATTCAGAACCCGGATCTTTGTTTTAAGACTGGTATAAACAAAAATAAAATACAAAGAACTTGTTATTAACATAATAGCTGCAGTTATTAACTGCAAGAATACAGTAAAAAGGAGTCATACTAAATGTTAATGTTCTTGCAACAGAATTTTCCCAATCACCTTATGGTAGCAAATTCTGGCAAGAAATAATTCATTTCTTATTAAAAATACTTAAAGAATTTCCAAGATTGATCAGTTGTGCCACAAATAAAACAGCAGTTTATTCAAAAGAGCCCTTACCTTTCTCTTATTTTCCTAAAAGATCTGCCATTTATAGGTAACTACTAATTTCAGATCAGTTATTCAAATCAGGGTACTTCCTGTAAATCCACATCTTAGCTTTATATACAGTATACACTTATATTCCCTTTCCAGTCTTGACGCTAAACACTTTTGTAAAAGGAACAATCTAAAATCACTTCATGTAAATCTTGGTTCTTACTTTTCTTCTGTCTCATTTTTATTTTCTTCTATTATTTGTTCTTCCTCCTCATCGCCAAAAGTCTGTTCCTGCATGGTGGTAAAGGAGAGAGATCTAGCAGCCACTTCTGCAGCAAGGCCGGCAGTGAAGGTAAAATCTGTGGACAGTTGTAGCCATGCCAGCCTCTGTTTAATGGAGGGCTGTAATGAGTCCTTGGGAGTTAGAGGGGCAGCAGCCAGACCACTTCCATCTGCTTGAGGTTCATCTTCGCTCTCACATTGGTAACACATTATTTCTTCTGCTCCTTGGGGGAAGACTTCATTTGCAGAATTATCTTTATTTTTACCTTCTAAAGGGTTTTCACATAAATATTCAGTCCTACTTATTTCATTGTCTGCTGTGGTGGATTTACTATTTTCTTCTTCAGTATCATTTTTACTGACTTTTCCCATATCTGAATTCATTGATGGTTCTGAATTACTTATGGGTTCCACTGGGTCTACAGGAGACAAGGATTTCAACATGGCTTCAAATAAAAAAAAAAAAAGAAAAAAAAATAACTAAGGACCTAGCAATGATTTAAACTTTTAATTCAAACTCTCAGCTTTTTTCTTAAAAAGAACAATAAACAAATAAAAGCTAAATAAAACTTTCTAGTAAAATCAATAAAAATTTATAAATCCAGGACACTTGAGAAAATGCCTAAGAAATGAACTGAGATAGGGATTTGATAAAGGTTTTTAAGACACCTCATATATTACCTTATTTAAAATATTAAAGCAGTGGTTCTCAAAGTATGGTCCCTGAATGAACATTATCAGTTATCACTTAGAAATTTGTTAAAAATGCAAATTCTTGGGCCTGATCCCAACCTCCTGAATTGGAAACTCTGGGAGTAGGGACCAGCTATGTTTTACAAGTCCTCATCTTGATTCTGATACACACTAAAGTGAGAACTATTGTATTAAGGAATGAGCAGCATGGTTTTCACTGATAATATGTCGGATAAAAGGCCGAAAGCAATCTAGATAATAATGTCTTCAACATGTATACATATATATTTACAAGTTAAAACAGCATGGGAAAAATGCAACATACAATTTAACTTACTTGCCAACCACCTAACAAGACCCTAATGAAAGTAAAGCCTTAACTTGTACACATTTTGTAGTACTACAGAAAAATACAAATGAAATAAAGTCTGCATTCAAGATCAACTATTGTACAAAATATAATACATAAATATAATATATATTCATACGGTAGAAGTTGTCCTTGCAAGGAAAATGTAGTTTTATTTAGCCCCTCTTGATGTTAGTAGGCAGTGGGTTGCTTGCTAGGCAGTCGCTCATCCCAGCATGAGGGGTTAGTACAATACAATCTAGTATGAAGCATGACGGAAGGAAAAAAAGTGTTTCTTGAAGAGCTGGCGTGTATTTAAAAACATATTTTTGTAAAACGTGTCCACTTCCAAGAACCATCCCTAAGCTGCAGTAACTCCACTAGAGAAGCAGCAACAACAGAAAAAAAATGGCCACAGCAGGTTCCAGTGCAGACTTTCCCCCTCTAATTCCATTCGGGCTTTACCCCTGTAGGCAGAGATGAGAACAACTCTGGAAGATGTACTGAAATTTTTCATGGGAAAAGCATTCTATGGCATCAGCAGCTTTTTAATTATTTTCACAAACTAAAACAGCATTATTACCCTTTCCGGTGTAAACTATATCAAAAGCACATACCTGAAAAAGACACACATTTCTCTCATTGATAAATCTTTGCCCATAATGTCAATAGCATAATTTTAAAGCTATATGAAGAAAACAAACACTAAACAATAAAAAAGGATATAAGTTTATATACAATGCTATGTTCAGTCTATGTACATTCTTAGTTTATAAATCTGTTAACTCTTAAAGAATGCAACATATATTAGAAGCTAATTGATATTCATGATTATTACTAATGAAATGGGGGGGTATAATCTGTGTAATGAGAGGATTAATTGACAAGTGTGTTAGAATGCAAGCCTTGAGGCAGGTAGGAGGCTTTATGTTTTGTCTCTTGATCTATATGCTAGGGATACCGCAGTAAACAGTGCCTGACATATAGCAAGTATTCAGTAACTACTTGTTGAATGAATAATTTGCTGAATGAATGCTGTGGGATAATAAGGCCCCTATTCAAGAAGACTGTAATTTCATTACACATTACAGAGATAAAAAACAAAACAAAACAAAACCTTGAACATATAGAAAACAGCAGTGCCTAAAATGTATCTCTGATTAACTAGTGCCTAAAATTAATCTCTGACGTATGTAGGCCTAGTATATGAATGAACAGAATGCAGGAAATCAATCTGTTAATCATTTCCCTTCTCTGCTATATGCTTTGCTGCTCAAGACTTTTTTCATATTGCATCACAATGGCCCTCTAGTGTAAGGGTCTATAGTGGTAGGAGAGGTGGCAGAGCTGGAGCACTCAGAGAAGGATTCATGGAGGAGGATAGACTAGTAGACAATCTTGGTGGAGAAGGCAGAATTCTTGGTAAAGGGGTAAGCATGAATTTTTTTTTTTTTTTTTTTGAGACAGAGTCTTACTCTGTCACCCAAGCTGGAGTACAGTGGCATGATCTCGGCTCACTACAGCCTCCGCCTCCTGGGTTCAAGTGATTCTCCTGCCTCAGCCTCCTTAGTAGCTGGAATTACAGGTGCGCACCACCATGCCCAGCTAATTTTTGTATTTTTAATAGAGACAGGGTTTCGTCATGTTGGCCAGACTGGTCTCAAACTACTGACCTCAAGTGATTGACCTGCCTCAGCCTCCTAAAGTGTTGAGATTATAGGTGTGAGCTACTGCGCTTGGCCAGCATAAATTTTTTTCATGCATAAAAATCACAGTTTTGTGAACTGTAGTTTAATTGTATAAGCATAAGTAGAGGAATCTATTATAGTTAAAAATAGTAGAAAATATACTTGGATAGATGGATTCTTATGATGAAGAAACTTGAAAACAGGAAAAGGAGTTTAGATTTAATACAATAAGAAAGGGGGAACCACTACAGGTTTTAAGATAGAGAGCCAACATTTTTCTCCAATGTTGAAGAAAAATCTGGGAAGAGTTTGCAAGACAGCTTAGAAGAAAAAGGTACTGAAAATGAAAGTCAGCTAAGAGGCTATTTTAATGTATGAGCATAATCTAATGAGGACCTGGGCTATAAAGGGGGCCAGCAGGAAGAAAGAGGAATGATAAAACTAAGGTATCTGGAGAGGGGAGAATGTAGGGCTCCTGAGAGAAAAAAAAAAGAGAACTGGAGGAACTTTGCAGAAGTATAGGTAATCTATGTACTTCTAGTGAGGAAGGAAAAGGAAGGCGGTTGATTTTGAGGGTCCACACAGATAATCTAAAACGGAAAGTCACACTCTACCTACTCAGAAATCCACAGGCATTAATTAGCTAGGTTGATATTGTCAAGTATTAAGCTTCCCCTGATTCCTTCCCCTGTCTCCCATGAAGTTTGACTTAAGAAAAGAAGGGTGAGAAACAGAAAGGAATGTAAGGCGTTTGTATCACCAGCTATCCTACTTTGCTAAAATCAGGGCATGGGGAGTATGCCCACAGTCACCCCCATCCCCTCCCTTCCTGAAGTGCCCAAATAACGCTAATGATGTGGTTCACTGGTCCACCTTTTAATTCTTTTTTTTTTTCCTGAGACGAAGTCTCGCTCTGTTGCCCAGGCTAGAGTGCAGTGGTGTGATCTCAACTCACTGCAACATCCGCCTCCCGGGTTCAAGTGATTTTCCTGCCTCAGCCTCCCGTGTAGCTGGGACTACAGGTGCATGCCACCATGCTTGGCTAATTTTTGTATTTTTAGTGGAGACAATGTGGTGGAGATACCACCACATTGGCCAGGCTGGTGAACTACTGACCTCAAGTGATCCACCGGCCTCAGCTTCTCAAAGTGCTGGTATTACAGGCGTGTGCCACTGTGCCTCAGCCATTTTTTTCAACAGTGAACATGGTTATTAATTTTGTGCTTCACTGAGGTATTTTTTAATATTTTAACATATGGAGAACAGAATTAAGAATCTCAAATTCACTAAATTTGAAAATAACATTTAAAATATCCCAAATTATTCAAGTCACTGCCCATTTAAAAACAAAAAATTAAATAACTGATAAAAAAAGTGTGACTTCATATTTCCAATGTTGTTACATTCCTAATCTTTCATTAATCAAATTGATTTCACATCTAGAAGAAAAAGTGCTATGCATACTGGTGACCCTTATAAAACCCCAAGAATTACCTAAGAATTCTTCAGCTACAATAACAGTCATAGTTCAAGAAAAAAAGACTCCCCTACATTGAAATAACCTGTTACTCTAAAGTCAATGCTTACCGTGATCACTAAACAGAAGCTGCTTCCACTTCTGCCTTTCTGCCTCTGAAGCTTTAAACCCCAGCACAGATTTTAATTCTTGGAGCACCCTCTTGGATTCTTCATGCTCACGCTTCTGTCTCTCTTTGTCTTCTTGAGACAAGTAATAAAAGTCATCCTTTCTGAAATCACTATCAATATCTATATCATCTACGTAAGCTTCTAATTCCTGAAAATGATTACAAGAAAAAGCACTTTACTTGAAGCAGACAGTTTTCTAGTAAGCATTCATTTACTTGCACTCACTTATCTCTGAGATTTAAAAAAAAGGACTCGCATTTGGCACAGGTCATTAAAGCAGAGCTAGGAAAAAAAAAAAGGCAAGCATACCTATAGATAAATTGAAATCTTAAAAACAAAAACAAAAAACCTAACAGAAAAGCACTGTGGATAAAAAAGTTTAACAACTTCAATAGTTATTTTTCTAATTTGATGCCATACTATACACTTACTTAGTGTTACAGCCATTAGCTATATCAAAACCAATCAAAATTAGAAGGTCTGGCAGTTTGGAGAGGTAGTCAGGCATGTTTGCTTTCTTGTGGTTCTTTCTGATTTCCCAGAAAGTATGAACACTCTTCCTAGGATTAGGGAATACCCCACCTTATGGTTCTCCCTATCTCTAAGAGGGTAGGATACTCGCTTACCCAGCCTCTCTTACAGTATAGGCGCAGGTAAATGACCTGAGATCCTCTAATCAGACATGCCTGCATCAGACGGATTTAGAAGTTTGTGATACAAAAAGCAGGCACCTTGAAAAATCCATTCTGGCAGGATGTTGGGAGGTATGTTTCTTGAGGTAGCACTTCTGGAGGTAATTTTTACTACTCAGCATTAATGGAGCAAAAGGTAATGTCTCCACCTATTAATTTAGCAATGATATTTCCATTGTAACAGTTCTTTTGAGTGATTTGGCTATTTACCCTAGCCTCATTCAAGCCTGCTTATCTGGCCCTCTGAAATATTCTGTAAGCTACCTAAAAGCTTAAATAAAGTATCTGTCTGTTAAACTAACTAGGGTTGGTTTCGACTTGCAATTAAGAATACTGAATAGTAATTTGTTATGCAATATACATGAAAAAAAAATACTGAATAAGTAATGACCTAAGGAAAGAGGTTTTCCTCAGAATGAACTAAAGTTATCTTTGTTAATATCTAATGATCTAGTGATCATTAAAAAATTGCTTTTAAAAGTGAGGTATATCATAGTATATGCAGTCACGTGCACAGGATTTTTACATATGCACACATACTGGTAATTGCTACTCAGATCAAGATAAAAACATCTCCAGCATCCCAAAAGGTAGCTTTGCCAATGTACTAATTTTCAATGTGTTCAATCACTTTTAAAAGTCATTCAGATATAGACAAGTAGACATAAATAACGAATAATAAAATTAGCTATAATAAATAACATGTCTGCTGGCAGATTCAATGAATTCAGAGTTAAGCAGTAAAAACTAGTGGTCTGATATAAATTCAATACATTATATTTTGAAGCTCATTAGAAACAGAAAAACAGTCATTTTCACCCTTACCTGCTCCTCAGGGATTGGATCTTTGTCTGCAATGTGTAGAGTAGGAGTAGGTTGCATCAAAGGTGCTGCTGAACAATGTGGGTTTTCACATACTATTTCAGGCTTGCCTTAAAAAAGGGGAGCGAGTGGGAATAAAGATAAGAAACAGGCCACACAGACATGAGTGAACATCTAATTAAAAATATCTTTGGGGCCGGGCGTGGTGGCTCACACTTGTAATCCCAGCACTTTGGAAGGTTGAGTCGGGAGGATTGCTTGAGGCCAGGAGTTCTAGACCAGCCTGGAAACAAAGACAGACCCAAAAACGAAAAAAGAAATCAGCTGGGCATGATGGTGCATGCCTGTAGTCCCAGCTATTTGGGAGGCTGAGATGGGAGGATTGCTTGAGCTGGAGAGGACAAGGCTACAGTGAGCAGTGATCATGCCACTGTGCTCCAGCCTGGGCAACAGAGCTATACCCTGTCTCCCCCAACCAAAAAAATCCTTGGTGCCTTGTCAATTTCATAGTCCAACTTGTTCTAATAACTTTTTATTTATAAAAAAAATTAAAGATACTAAAATGAACAACAATAAATTAGATTTACAACTTAAAGTTTTTAAACTCTTGGAAGAGAGAGAACCTGGCCTTCTCTCTTCACCTGACCACAGTATCTGGTATACACCAGGTACTCTATAAATACCTGTTGAACAAAATATTATTATTCATAGCATAGGAACAGTCTTAAGACCAAGGTACTACAGTATCTGGTATACACCAGGTATTCTATAAATACTTGTCAAACAAAACATTATCATTCATAGCATAGGAACAGTCTTAAGACAGACCATCACTCTTCTTCACAAAATACAAACTTCAATCTTACCCTGAGGCTATTTTAACTTTCAGAAGCTGGAATTGGAAATGAGTTCACAAGTAAACATCTTTAAAAGACCACCCCAGTGAGTTTAACTTTGATTGATTCTTAAAATTTGTGTTTGGTATTTAATGACAGGGTTACTTAGTCTCGTATCCAGTTGGCTACCATTCATCATTATCTTTCTACTTGAAAAAAAAAAGAAGTATGGTTTAAACTTCCTGATTTTTACTTTTCAAAAGTAACAATAGTTAAATGGTGGGAAAAAAAAAGAAGAAATATTTGGGAAATGTTATAAAAAGATGACTAGTCAGTTTGTAGGCAAGATGTCAGAATGATAAATTAATAGAAATAAATAGATAATAAATTAATAGAAAGCACTAATGAGAGACAGACTAGTATGGTGGCTAAGAGCTGTAGAGTTAGTCACAACTGGTTTAAATCCTAGCTCCTGGTGCTTTCTAGCTTAAATTATAGTTATCTGTAGAATAGTGGTGAAAATAATAGTACTATTTTGTAAGATTAAAAAATACATTAAAAATGCTTAAAACAATGCCTGCTACAGTTACGTGCTCAAAAACTGCCATTATTGCTTAACTAGAAGAACACAGATTTCATTACATCAATGCTGACACCATACATTGAGCTCTTTGAATGAAAAGAAAAGAAAAACAAATCCATAAGACTACTGTTAATAGCAGTAAGCAGGTACATTAAACAGAGTGCTGGTAATCCAGCTCTCAAACAAAACAAAACACCAATTGGCAGCACTTCTTGATTTCCAGTTCCCATGGTGTAAATACACCCACTGTGATCAATTTTAAGCTACCAACGATATTAAACTGACTCACAAATTTCTGAATATTTAACAATCTCTGGAGAGCCAGCTCCAGCAGGTAACTCATTTAACAAAAATCTAACGAGAGGCCAGGTGTGGTGGCTCAAGCCTGTAATCCCAGCACCTTGGGAGGCCAAGATAGGCTGATCACTTGAGGTTAGGAGCTGGTGACCAGCCTGGCCAACATGGCGAAAACCTGTCTCTACCAAAAAACACAAAAACTAGCTGGGCGTGGTGGTGCACAGCTGTAATTCCAGCTATTGGAGAGGCTGAGGCAGGAGGCTCATTTGAACCCAGAAAGGGGAGCTTGCAGTAAGCTGAAATCACACCAATGCACTCCACACTCCAGCCTGTGCAACACAGAGAGACGCTTTCTCAAAAAAAAAAAAAAAAGCCTAAAAAATTTTTTTAAACCCACCAGATTTTTCACTACATGCTTCCAGCAATAGTTTTACAAACAGCACAGTTATAAAGTGAAAAAAGCTCCCCGATGACCTTATCCCTCAATTCTTTCTGAAAGCAGGGGCCTGCCAAATCTGCCCCATTGTTCTTGTAAATAAATTTTATACTAGAACACAGCCATACTCAGTTAAGTATAGTCTGAGTGCTTTCATACTCCAACAGCATAGTAAAGTAGTTGTAACAGACACCATACAGCCTGCAAAGCAGAAAATCTTTAGAAAAAAAAAAAATTGCAGACCCTTGCCCTGGGGCAATGTTTCTAAAATTTCTCAAACTTTAACATGGATACAAATGACCAGATCTTATTAAAATACAGGTAGATATAAAGTCAGGGGTCCATTTGTAACAAGCTCTCATGTGATGCTTATATGCTAGTCTGGGGACAACTCTGGGTAACAAGGCCCTAGAGGTAATAAATGTAAAGAGTTTTAAAATAACTTGACACAAACACATACAAATGTGCATACACATATATTTTTGAGACAGGGTCTCACTGTGTCACCCACGCTGGACTGCAGTTGTGCAATCATGGCTCACTGCAGACTCGACCTCCTGAGCTCAAACAATCCTTCCATCTCAGCCTCCTGAGTGGCTGGGACTACAGACATAAGCCAATGTGCTCAGTTAATTTTTTTTTTGTACAGATGGGGTTTTGCCATGTTGCCCCGGCTGGTCTCAAACTCCTGGGCTCAAGTGATCCTCCCTCCTTGGCCTCCCAAAGTGCTGAGATTATAGGCATGAACCACCGTACCTGGCCTGTGATATTTTTAATAATGGAAAACTTATTAACTGGAGATTTTTTTTCTATGGCAATCTCAAGTAATGCCAAATTATTCTCAATAATTTCCTAAGCTTACACATATATAGATATATATGTGTATATATATGTATGTGTGTGTATATACATATATATTTATATAAAATCTATATAAGCTGAGTGCGGTGGCTCACACCAATAATCCCAGCACTTTGGGAGGCCAAGGTGGACGGATCATGAGGTCAAGAGATTGAAACCAACCAAGCCAACATGGTGAAATCCCGTCTCTATTAAAAATGCAAAAATTAGTGGGGCGTGGTGGTGTGCGCCTGTAGTCCCAGCTACTTGGGAGGCTGAGGCAGGAGTATCACTTGAACCCGGGAGGCAGAGTTTGTAGTGAGCAGAAATTGTACCACTACATTCCAGCCTGGCAACAGAGTGACATTCTGTCTCAAAAAAAAAAAAAAAAATTCAACATAAAATATGAAATGATTCATGAATCTGCATGTCATCCTTACATAAAGGACATGTTAATTTTCTCTGTGTCATTCTAATTTTAATACATGTGCTGTCAAACCAAGCACCCTAATCTTGATTTCTAAATGCCATTCTCCATTAAAAGGTTTTACAAGGCATTCCTCCCTCCACCTCCAATTCCTTGCAACTACTCATCTGTTTTCTGTTCCTTTGCCAACTTCAGCGTGCCTCATAAGTGGAATAACATAGTATGTAGTGGTTTGAATCTGACATCTTTCACTTGGCATAATGTAGCAGAGATTCATTCATCGTTTTGGATGCAATGGTAGTTCACTTTCTTTTGTTGCTGAGTAGTATTTCATTGTATGGATGGATGTAACAGTTTAGTCACATCCCAATGTCTAGCTGCTTCTAGTTTTTAGTTTATGAACAAAATATTGATGTGTGGGCTTTTGTGTGAACACTAAATTTTTATATTTCTTGGTTAAATACATAGGAATGATACTACTGGGTCATATGGTATATGTATTCATAATGGTTAAAATTTTGAGGAAGAAAGCATATTTATAGAACCTCAGAGTACTTCTTTACAAAATATTTATCATGAAAGACTTTAAGGAAGAGGCAAAGGAGAATAAAGAGCATGACAACTGAATATCATGCACAGTCTAGGTCTAGACATATTAAAAATATTGGGACTATCAGGGAAATTTCAATGGGTTCTGTGGATAAAATGACAATACTATGGTTGGTGTTCATTTTCTGATTTTGATGGTGTACTGTGGGTATATAGAAGAACGTTCCTGTTTTACAAAAATGCATACAGAAATATTTACTGGTAATGGGGCTTCAAGTCTACAACTTACTCTCAAATGGGTAAGAGTAACATCACCATCGAAAAAGTATACACACATACAGACACACACATAGAAAGATAAGGGAATTGTGGCTGAATGTCAACAACTAGGGAATATGGATGAAGGATACTTTCAACTATTGTAACTTTTCTGTAAGTTTGAAATGATTTCAAAATAAGACCTTTTTTAAAAAAAGATAATGGCTAAAGTACCTGCCTCTTAAAATATTCAAATGAACATTTTTAATTTAAACCTGTGTAGTCATAGCCACTGTGAATGTTTTAGTGAGAAAAGTTCATGAACTATTTGTGTCTTAATACACATCATTATCTATGAGCAAAAGCCACACATACAGAAAATAATTAGAAAATAGCTTATCTTAATTACCTACCCAGTGAGGTGGAGACAGTTTTCAGAGTAATGGTTCACAATAATGGATAAATGATAGACTAAGATTCAACATCTCAGAGTGTGGTAAAGAATGGGTAAATGGGATGCATCTTTCTTTCTTTTTTTTTGAGAGACAGTGTCTCACTCTGTTGCCTAGGCTGGAGTGCAGCAGTGGCCCAATCATAGCTCACTGCAGCCTCAAACTCTTGAGCAGGAGGGCAATCAGCTACTCCGGGCCTCGCCAGGATACATCTTTTAACAACCAAAGGTCTTCTGAGTATTTCTATTTGTAGAATAGAATAAACTTCTGATGTCATATCAGAAAGTTTAATGTGCATAAGTATTTGCAAATATTAGAATTTCTTGGTAGATTTATCCTTTGGAGAAAAAATTATTTACAGTTTACATTTGGGATATTAAGAAAAACTACGGGTAGTATATCAGTAATTCACATGTTAATATTTCCTTAGGAGAAAGTGAATACTTTTACTATCTAATGATTTGTTCAAGCTTGTTTAAGACATTGAAGAAATTATTGCAAATTTAGCTGTAAACGAAAAAAAAAAAAAACAGGATGGTAAAGCACTAATTACCTTTAGCAGCAATGCAAATTCTATGCCTAAGTCTGAGTAACATCATAATAAAGATCCAAGAGATAAATATGGTACTGGTTTGCAGCACAATTTCAAAATTTGATATGCCCAACACGAAAAATGAAATTAGTGAGGTAAAAACAAGCATAAAATCTGAGTCAATAAAAGCAGTTTGATGGAAAATCTCAAGAATATTTTTTTTACTAGTAGCACAAAGCAATCTGATATATTGTCATTAAATAATGACACAATGTATTTAGATTTTAGTACTAAATATGCAGTGTCACTAATTATACCATTTGTATATTATTTTTGAATGACTGAAGTAAGAATTTTATTTTAAAAGAAAAACTCAAGTTCCTAGCCCCAGATTATCAAACTCATTCTTTTATTATCCTAACTAAAAAGAGTTTTTTTAGTTCTAATAATAGAAAAATACTATCAAAATTTATTCTCTCATTTCAGCTTTTTTAAAAAAGAGATATGATTCACTGAACTTTCAAATCATATTCATTTTTTATTTACAGAATGAGAGCCAATAATTGTATTCAGTGTCACTTTGTACATATAAATTCAACACACAAAAAAAGTAAACTAAGAAATTTTGAAGCTAATTTCATCATGAAGACAAGAAATCCACCTAATAAAATCCTACCAGAGTGGAATAAGCATGTCTGATAAGCATATGCCAAAGAAATTTCTCACAGGTACCTTTTTTATCTGTATTTCTTCGTAGCAGTTTGTCGACCTGAGAAATGGCCTCTTCCCAGCAATTGTTGCTTGCTTGAACATGGGGCTGAATCAACTTTAATTTCTGTTCTAGGATGTGATAAGCCTCTGACACTAGTTCCTGCGTTTCTTTAGTACAAACAAGCTTTTCAAGTTCATCTTCAAGAATTATTACCCTGAGTCACAAAGAAAAACAGAAACGGATTTCTATAATATGAAATAAAAAGTTTACAATTTATAAGGCTTATTTTAAAATACATTTAAATCCTAGCACTTTGGAAGGCCAAGATGGATGGCTTGAGCTTGGGAGTTCAAAATCAGCTTGGGCAACATGGTGGAACCCTGTCCCTACCAAAAATACAAAAAATTTGCCAGGTGTGGTAACATGTGCTTGAGGCTGAGGTGGGAGGATTGATTGAGTCTGGGAGGTAGTGGTTGCAGTGAGCTGTGATAGCACCACTGCACTCCAGCTTGGGGGACAGAGTGAAACCCTATCTCAATTAAAAAAAAAAAAAAGCTTATAAGATGAAAAACATTCTGGAGTTAGACAGTGGTAATGGCTGCACAACAATGTGTATATACTTAATGCCACTGAACTGTACATTTAAAAATGATGAAATGATAAATTTTGTTATATATACCACAATTTTTTTAAAAGCTTATAAGAATATGATACATTTATTCAACAAAAATTTCTTGCATATATACTAGGCATTTGAGCTTAAAAATAATTTAAGCCCATCTTCTATTTATAAGAAATAACAAGTGATATTACACATATATGTAAATAAAATATATGGACCCCTCACTCCCTACTCCACCCACCCCCTACTGAGCCTGCCAACAATGGCCTAGAGTGCAACTCTTTGGCGTCCTCCCCGCTTGGGTGTGGCTCGAGCTGGTGATATTAAAGACTGGAGACACCACAGACCCACCACCTGGAGCAGCTTGGAGGCAGGGAATAATAGCTCTTCAGGTCTGCAATAAAAAATGGCCTCCAATAAAACTACATTGCACAAAATGGGAAAGAAACAGAATGGAAAGGTAAAAAAGCTGAAGAGCTAGAGCCTGAAGAATTTGTGGTGGAAAATGTACTAGATTGATGTGTAGGGAATGAGAAAATTGAATATTTCCTGAAGTGGAAGGGATTTACAGATGCTGACAATACTTGGGAACCTGAAGAAAATTTAGATTGTCCAGAGTTAATTGAAGCATTTCTTAGTTCTCAAAAAGCTGGTAAAGAAAAAGATGGTATAAAAAGAAAATCTTTATCTGACAATGAATCTGATGACAGCAAATCAAAGAAGAAAAGAGATGCTGCTGACAGATCAAGAGGATTTGCTAGAGGTCTTGATCCTGAAAGAATAATTGGTGCCACAGATGGCAGTGAAGAATTGACGTTTGTCATCTAATGGGATGATTCAGATGAGGCGGACTTGGTGCTGGCAAAAGAGGCAAATATGAAGTGTCCTCAAATTATAATTGCTTTTTTTTTTATTAAGAAAGACTAACTTGGCATTTTTGTCCAGAAGATGAAGCTCAATTATTGTTAACACTGTGTGTCTGTGTGTGTGTGTGTACACACATACACATATATGGATGCATGTGTGTGTGTGTGTGTGTGTGTGTGTGTGTGTGTATATAAAAATTTGTGGTTGGGCGTGGTGGTGCACACCTGTAATCTCAGCACTTTGGGAGGCCGAGGCAGGTGGATAGCTTGAGGTCAGTAGTTCGAGATCAGCCTGGCCCAAATGGTGAAATCCTGTCTCTACAAAAATATAAAAATTAGCTGGGTGTGGTGGCATGTGCCTGCAATCCCAGCTACTCAGGAGGCTGAGGCAGGAGAACTGCTTGAACCTGGGAGACAGAGGTTGCAGGGAGCCAAGATTGCGCCACTGCACTCCAGCCTGGGCAACAGAGAGAGTGTAAGACTCCGTCTCAAACGAAAGGGGGGTGGTTTCTTGGATTTTTTACTTACTACTGTGACAAAATAACTACATTCTAATGAAAATCAAGTTTGATATGTTCATTTTGAAAAGAGTGTTGGAAGAGTTGTTGTTGTTGTTGTTTTTTTTTTTGGCATCAATACCACTGGTTACTTTGAATACATAAAACCTTTCTGTAGTTGCTTCCTTTATCAGAAAAGAAAAAGAATACAATATCATAAATAATTAGAACTATAATTTTGTTTCCATTTTATAGATAAGGAATTAGGCCCAGAAAGTTGGGCAAACTTGCCTAGAGTCACAAAGCTGGTAAGATGTAAAACTGGGCTCAATATAGGCATAAAAGGATAATACCACAGAGAGACAGAGAGTGTTATGAGAATTAAGAAGAAGGGAAAATTACTACCAACTATAAAGACAGATGGGGAACAACTAAGGAAGAGGTATTTTTGAGGTAGCATTGAAGGATGGATTAAATTTGAGCCTATATACAAAAGGCGAGAAAGTGTTGGGATTATAGGCGTGAGCCACCTTGCCCGGCCCCTTTTGACCCATTCTTATCTGACAGAATTAATTGCTGCCTTCCTCATTCCGCTTCTTGCCTTATATCCCAGGGTCAAGTACATTAACTACAATCTTAGCTCTTTAAATTCCTATGACCTTCCTGATTACCAACACAACATGAACCCAACCATTCATTTGATCCAGTCATGCATGATGACTAACTATTGGAGAAAAATTTCACTGGAGATGACTGTATTTAATTAAATGCCTTGATCCCATTTTTAAACTTGAAAACTTCCATGTAGAAATATGTGAAAATAGTATTTTCAACTAATAAAGGTATATCAAAGTAGATCATAAACATTTAGAAATGAAGGTAGATTATCAACAATTTCATGCAAGGTAGGAAATGAACAAAATAAACTCTATGCTCTATACTTTGCTCTTCAACTGGGACCACAAAGCTTGCCCTAGGCTACAAAAAAATTTCTAGATCTGCTATAATTTATTTAGAAAAAATAGCCATATGTTACTCTTCTACTATACATAACAATGCCTCTTGTAACACACTGTTCCAATATTGGAAGAATATTTCTATTAGACTGCAGGTTCCAGTTTAAGAGCCCTACCTTAAGAAAGTTAAAAGAAACTAATTCTTCATAACCATCTCCATTTCAGCTCTCAAAGAAAATGAACAATACCTTCTTTTAGCCTACCTTTCCAAGTTTTCTGTTGAACTCAGGAAAAGTAAAAACAAAATAATGTCCTCAAGTTATAGTACTTATAAATTATTGGGTTTTGCTATATTTGTAGCTATAAACTCTTCATGATCATGTCTCAATTTTCTTTCTTTTTCTAGCTAGGACACAAGCCAACCACCACAATGGTACACAAATGAAGGCTGTTAATTACCAAGACCTTTCTTTGTATAATTTCTAAACTTACTCATTCAGTAATGCTTTCAGATGGAGCTGCAAGCTGCGTACTGCTGTGTGAACATTATTCAATTCTCTTGACTTCTGTTGAGTTTTGGATAAATACTGTGGTACTGACTGGTGCTGAGTTTCAAAGTACCGATAGAACTCATAGCTGCGCTTAAGCTCTTCCAAACAGGCAGAATGAGCATGAGGTAGACCTTGAGTCACATCAGATAAGATATGATGAGGCAGGAGTGCTGGAGTAAGTAAGGGCCCAGGAGGTGAATTGACTGTAGAAAGTAATAGAGTTAATCGTCTGAAGAACTCTGAACTCTGTGCCACCCAGAGTTGGAACAAAACCTAAAAGAAAGAAAAAAGAAAAAAGAAAGGACTAGATCAATAACAAAGATTGGTCAATGTTCAAAACTATAAAATTTGTACTTTATCCTTAATAGTAAATATAACTGAGCTTGAACTACCTTAAGATTAGCCAAGAAAATGATATCAAATATAGCATGTGGGAATTTATGATTCCAGTACAGCAGGTAACACCAATATATAACTTAGTACAGTTCTGCTCCAGATGGGAAGTATTGATGGAATGAGATACATTATTAGAAGTGAATCTTCACTCATTATTTAAAAAAAAAATTTCACATAGGAGAAGACAGTTGGACTAGTGGAGAAGATATATATACATATATATATCTCTCTTCAAAGAAATGGATCAAAAGCTTGGGTTTCAAAATAAGACTATTACCTTGCCTTATGAATTAGCTAAGAAATTAATATAAAAATCAGTCCAGGGCCAGGCATGGTGGCTCACACCTGTAATCTCAGCACTTTGGGAGGCAAAGGCAAGTGAATCACTTGGGATCAGGAGTTCGAGACCAGCCTGGCCAACATGGTGAAACTGCGTCTCCACTAAAAATACAAAAAGTAGCCAGACAAGATGGTGTGTGCCTGCAGTCTCAGCTACTCAGGAGGCTGAGGCAGGAAAATCATTTGAACTTGGGAGGTAGACATTACAGTGAGCTGAGATGGTACTACTGCACTCCAGCCTGGGTGACAAAGCAAGACTCCATCTAAAAAAAAAGTCAGTTAAATACTCCAGAATTTAATGTCCGACATGAGAAACTGCAAAACCTATATTTTAATTAATTAATTTATTTTTGTGATAGAGTCTTGCTCTGTTGCCCAGGCTAGAGTGCAATGGCACTATCATAGCTTACTGCAATGTCAAACTCCTGGGCTCAAGTGATCCTCCTGCCTCAGCCCCCTGAGTAGCTAGAACCATAGGCATGTATCATCTTACTCAGCTAATTTTTAAGTTTTAGAGATGGGATCTCAGTATGTTGCCCAGGATAAAGTCCTTTTAAATACAGTCTAAGTATGTTCATAGGCCCATTCCTGAGATACATGCTGAATTCTGGTAGCAAAGGATTTCTCCAGATATAGTTCTATTCAAGATGAGGACAATATCTCTGAAACAAATGCATGACAAACAATGTAGTCTGAAACAAGAGATAGCGGGCAATAAAAAGAGGATGAAACCACTTTAATTTAGATTCCAATTATTCACAACCATGAAAATAGACATAATTTAGATGGTTTTATTAAATAAATTTTAAAATTATGCCAATAATGAATTAAGACAATTTCATGTAAATCTGTTTTACCATTAACTTTTTTTTTTTTAAGTAAGGCCAAAGTTCCTAGTTGCTACATAAGGGATTCTTGAATACGAATAGGTTTACTTGCAAGTCTTCTAATCTAACTATTAAATTTTATGATTACAATGATTTTCTTTATCCTTTATTCATTCATTCAGAAATAATTTCTCGAGCACCCACAATGTGCCAGGCACTGTTCTAGGTGCAGATATATAGCAGTGAGCAAAAATAAAGAGAGTCCCCACTCTGATGGAGCTTATATTCAAGTATAGGGGCATAGATAATAATCTACAAGTAAAAGATCGAATTTCCCTTTTCCAGTATTGATGGTCCAGGAAGAAAAAGAAAGATAGTGTCTCTTGGTTGATGGGAAAAATAGAGCAAAGAAGGAGAACAGCAAGGAGTGTGTTTGTGTGTGTGTGTGTGTGTATGTGTGTGTGTGTGTATACACATATGAGAGAGGGGGAGAAAGAGAGAAGAAGAGAGGAGAAAGGGGTGGCCAGGGAGGACTCTATAAGTGTCATCTAAAGCAAGTGAGCCATGAGACCATCAAGGAAGAAAGTTCTAAGGAGCAGGAAGTCAAGTGCAAAGTACTGTGGTAGGAGGACACAGGGCACATCTGTGGAACAGCAAGAAGATCAGTACGGGTGGGGCCAGATAAGCAACGGGGAGCAACTGAAGGGTTCTGAGCAGAAGGGTGACATAACCTGATTTATGCATGAACAGACCCATAATGGCTGCTGTGTTGAGAGATTATAGGAAAGTGAGAGTAGAAGTGGAGAAACCAGTAAGGAAGTTACTGCCATAATCCGGGTAAGCATTAATGAGACCACAGTGGCTAGTGGTGGAAGCTGAGCAGCAGATGGACTTTGGATACATTGTGAAAGTAGAACCAACACAATCTCTTGACTGATTGGTATTTAGAGAAAAAAAAAAAACAAAACAGCTAACAAGGATGATTCCAGCATGTTGGGTCAAGATAACTGAAAGCATCAAGTTGGTACAGCTTACTGCAACTTTTAAAAAGACTTATTTAGGCCAGGTGCAGTGGTTCCCACCTGTAATCCCAGCACTTTAGGAGGCTAAGGTGGGAGAATTGCTTGAGACTAGGAGATGGGAGACTAGTCTGGGAAACACAGTGAGAGCCCCATCTCTACAAAATATTTGCTTAAAAATTAGCCAGGATGGTGGCACTTATATGAGGTCTCAGCAACTTGGGAGGCTAAGGAGGGAGGACTGTTTGAGCCCAGGAGTTTAGGGTTACAGTGAGCCATGATTGCACCACAGTACATACCAGCTGCGTGACTGAGCAAGACCCTGTCTCTAAAGACTAATTTATTATCCAATCACCATCCCATTAACCACTTAAACCAGAACTCAGAAATGTGTATTTTTTTTCCTGTTTTTTTTTTTTTTTTTTTGAGATAGAGTCTCGCTCTGTCACCAGGCACCAGGCTGGAGTGCAGTGGCACCATCTCGGATCACTGCAACCCCCGCCTCCCAGGTTCAAGCAATTCTTCTGCCTCAGCCTCCCAGGTAGCTGGGACTACAGGCACACGCCACCAGGCCCAGCTAATTTTTTTTTTTGTATTTTTAGTAGAGACGGGGTTTCACCATGTTGGCCAGGATGGTCTCCATCTCTCTCTCTTTTTTTTTTTTGAGACGGAGTTTCGCTCTTGTTACCCAGGCTGGGGTGCAATGGCGCGATCTCGGCTCACCGCAATCTCCACCTCCTGGGTTCAGGCAATTCTCCTGCCGGAGCCTCCCGAGCAGCTGGGATTACAGGCATGTGCCACCATGCCCAGCTAATTTTTTGTATCTTTAGTAGAGACGGGGTTTCACCATGTTGACCAGGATGGTCTCGATCTCTTGACCTCGTGATCCACTCGCCTCGGCCTCCCAAAGTGTTGGGATTACAGGCTTGAGCCTCCTTTTTGTTCTTTAGATAAGGGAAGCTGCTCTGGATAAAGAGATAGCCATAGCCTATAGGCAAACAGAAAATTTTGATTTAAAGTATTTTACAATGTATGCATTTATTTTTCTAAATCAGGAAATACATGACTTTATAAATTTAAAAAACTAGTTAAAAAGGAAAAAAGAGGGATAAGGACTCCATGCTAGGGACTGATTAAGTATCCCTAACCTCAAAATTTGAATTGAATTCCCAAATGCTCCAAAATTTGAAACTTTTTGAGCAACAACAAATGCTCACTGGAGCATTTCAAATTTCAAATTTTTGGATTAGGGATGCTCAACCTCAATGCGTAATGCAAATATTCCAGAATCTGAAACACTTCTAGTCTCAAGCATTTTGGATAAGGAATATCTAACCTGTATTTTATTCATGTCTCCTCAGGCTACAATTCGGAGGTTGCTTTTCTTTCCAAAGGTGCAATACGTGCCTCAGGAAATATTTCAGATTTTGGAATATTTGCATTACACATTAAGGTTGAGCATTCCAAACTGAAAATTTGAAATTTGAAATGTTCCAGTGAGCATTTCCTTTGACTGTCAACAATAAAAAATAAATCCAAAATGTATTTCTTTAGAGGGAACAATGAAGATAATATAGGAAAACAAAAAGCCCTGAAGCTCTGATGTATTTATAAAGCTGTAAAAATGTCTTTCACTTTTAAAAATTTGACTTACAAAATCCATTTTGAAATTCCTTATCTGAGTAACTATATAGTGGCAACTACAGAAGGGGGCAATACACAGTTTTTGAACATTACTGGGGTTTTCGACAGTTGGAAAAGTCTATAGAGCTCCTCAAGATAAGGCTCTTTTCAGAGCCTCATAAACGTGGTAACTGCAACACAATTATTGAGTTTGGTTACAGGTTAGTTACATGTAAAAATAAAAGAAATATAAAAATACCATTATAGTTTGATTTGTAAAACACTGGGAGTGAGCAAAAAGAATCTAGCTATAACCATCATTGTTAGAAGGTAGGGTAGGGAGACATCAATAGAGAACAAGTCTCACATTTCAGAGCAGGTTATATCAAATATAATTTTAAAAATCAACCAATATTTATTAATTGCTTATTCTACACCAGGTGTTGAACTGACAAACATCTAGTCCTTTGGAGGCAAGCATTGCAATTAACCGATTTTAATAAACACAGAAACAATGGTTTGCCCAGGACCACATCAGAAGTCAAATGATGGCACTAGAGTGAAACCTGGAAAATCTGACTCCACAGGGTCCACAACTTCTCTTTGCTGCTTATACTTAAGCTAGAGTACAATTCAGGCTTTAATACACTTTTAAAACCAGTATATCAACAGCGGAAAGAAACAAAAAAATTTCCAAGGCATCTTGATGAATTAACAAAAAGTAATTTACAAGGAAATGAAATACTGTAATTGTTTCTCCAAGTCCTTTTTAAAGAACAACTATCACCATTTGGGAGTTCCCATTATATGACAAGCCCTATTCTATTTAATATGTCTTCTCATTTAATCTAACACCTTATAAGGCAGGATGGTAACTCCTTTTCACAGGTAAGATAAGTTCAAAGGATAACTTATTCAAGGGCAAATGACTTGTCAGTCAGGGCTAAAATATACACAAAGGTGTGCTCAATTTTCCACATTGAGAATCTCTTAAATTGTACTTTGAAAAAAATCTTTATTTTCCTTAAAGAATAAAGCATGATCAGGATATTGAATGTGAAAGGGAGTGAAATTATCCATAGTCTGACCACCGCAAAGAGTAGCTATTAATATCTTGGTATTCTCTCTCTCTCTCTCTTTTTCTTTTTTTTTTGAGACGGAGTTTCACTCTTGTTACCCAGGCTGGAGTGCAATGGTGCGATCTCGGCTCACCGCAACCTCCGCCTCCTGGGTTCAGGCAATTCTCCTGCCTCAGCCTCCTGAGTAGCTGGGATTACAGGCATGCGCCACCGTACCCAGCTAATTTTTTGTATTTTTAGTAGAGATGGGGTTTCACCATGTTGACCAGGATGCTCTCGATCTCTTGACCTCGTAATCCACCCACCTCGGCCTCCCAAAGTGCTGGGATAACAAGCTTGAGCCACCGTGCCCGGCCTCTCCAAATTTTTATAGAATTTTCACAAGCAAGCTGTAGCTGCTACCCAATGGTTTACCATGTGGCTTTAGCATGACTCATGCAGCATTCTTCTATTGTTGAACTTTCAGGCAGTGTTTCATTGTGCACTATTATAAACACAAAGTGAATAAGCAACTTGGTATATAAAGCTTGACTATGTTTAGAATAATTCCCTGCAGTTTGCAGAAGGGAAATGACAAATTCAAAGGATAAATCATTAAAAGGCTCTTTACATGTCAAATTGCATTCTGAAACAAATAACTTGAGAGAACTGAGGAAAGTACTGCAGCAGCCTAAGGAAGAAATGATGGTGGCTGGGACTAGGGTGGTGAGGCAGGGATACAGAAAAAAGTGGAAAGGTTTAAAATACATTTTCAAGGTAGAAGTGACATAAGAACCTGCTGATAGACTGGATGTGAGTGGGCAAAAAGAGGGATAAGAAAGATGGTGCCCAGGTTTCTAGTTTAAGCTGGAAACCATTTATTGAGATGGGTTAGAATGAGAGTAGGAGTAAGTCAAAGCACATTTTAAATAACAAAAAAGAAAACAAACAAGATAATCAAAACTTTTATGTTGATTTAGAAAATGTAAAATATATGGAAGTCAATACAGTTTCAAAACAAAATGGATCTTGATAAATGCTATCAACAATATGTGCACTATACCCTTTCATGGTATCAAGGGAAGTTTTAAAGACTAAAAACAAAGAAACGTCTAAGGAGAGCTTACTAAATACTAAAAAGGAACTTCAGACACTTGGATCAATGTCTTAAAAAAATACTACTGGAGGCTAGGCATGGTGGCTCATGCCTGTCATCCCAACAATTTGGGAGGCTGATGGGCAAATCGTTTGACCTCAGGAGTTTGAGACTAGTCTAGGCAACATGGCAAAACCCTGTCTCTACAAAAAATACAAAAATTAGCTGGGTGTGATGGCATGTGCCTGTAATCCCAGCTACTTCGGAGGCTGAGGTAGGAGGATCACAGAGCCCAGGGAGGCTGAGGCTGCAGTGAACTATGATTGAGGCATGGTACTCCAGCCTGGGTGACGGAGTGAGATCCTATCTCAAAAAAAAAAAGAAAGAAAAAAGAAAAAGAGAAAGAAAAACAAACAAAAAAACACCTACTGGAAGCACTTCATACAATGCTTTTATAATTAGCTTTAACTTTTTTCTGTGCTATTATTTTTCATCAATATTTTTCTAATATTAACTCTAAAACAGTTCATTACATGTATATAACACAAATCATTACAAATTCCATATTATTGAACTTTCAATTTGGTTCCAGTGTTGGCTGCTATAGTATTGTCATGAACATACTTTGGGTATATTTTTGGTTATTTTCTGAGAGAAATCTGTAAGGGCAAAATAAAACACCAGAATAAAGCAATTTTGCTTACACACTTGCATGAAGATTGGTATTCGCCGCTAAAATGAACCAGTTTATACTTTCACCACTGGTGTGTGAGGTCTCCCTGAATCTTCAATGATCATGAAATTAACAACTTTCAATATCCTTGGCAAAATGGTCAGCTTATTATTTTTATTTGTGTTCTTTCATTACTAAGATGAAACATTTTATCATATTTATTGGCCATTTGTATTTCTTCTTTTTCTTTTTAGGCTAGTCAAATGAAGCAGCGGGAGTGAAGAAGGAACAAAGAAGTCTATTAACTGGTTGTGATCAATTTGTTGTAAAATACAACCTCCCTGGGACTAGCCTGCGTTTCTGTTTTTTGTGAATTGTTAGTTCATGCACCTGACTTATCTTCTACAGGTCTCAGATACCTTATAGAGTGCTCTGTATACATAAATAATTAAAACCCTTTGTTATAAATCATTGTGGCTGGGCACGGTGTCTCATGCCTGTAATTCCAGCACTTTGGGAGGGTGAGGCGGGCAGATCACCCGAGGTCAGGAGTTCGAAACCATCCTGGCCAACATGGTGAAACCCCATCTCTATTAAAAATACAAAAAATTAGCCAGGCATGGTGGTAGGTGCCTGTAATCCCAGCTACTCAGGAGGCTGAGGCAGGAGAATCTCCTGAACCCAGGAAGCGGAGGTTGCAGTGAGCCGAGATCACGCCATTGCATTCTAGCCTGGGTGACAGAGTGAGACTCAGTCTCAAAAAAAAACAAACAAACAAGTAAATAAATCATTGCAATTTTTTTTTAGCTTGTTTGCATGTAAAGTATTTATTATTTGAAGTCAAAAGTTTAATTTCTTTTTTTTTTTGAGATGGAGTATTGTTCTTGTCACCCATGCTGGAATACAATGGTGTGGTCTCAGCTCACTGCAACCTCTGCCTCCCGGGTTCTCCTGCCTCAACCTCCCAAGTAGTTGGGATTACAGGTGTCTGCCACCACACCCAGCTAATGTTTTGTATTTTTGTTAGAGATGGGGTTTCACCATGTTGGCCAGGCTGGTCTGTCTCAAATTCCTGACCCCAGATGATCCACCTGCCTTGGCTTCCCAAAGTGCTGGGATAACAGGTGTGAGTCACCAGGCCGGCCCAAAAGTTTAATTTTTATGTAGCTAAATGTAATCTTTCGTGTGGCTTTTAATGTATGAAAAAAAATCTTAAGAATTTCAGAGATATCCATGTTTGTTGCAACAAATGGCTAGTTATAAAATCACTCATATTGGTCTCCAATTAAAGTAAATTAACTTATCTCCAAACTCTAAGGATTTCTTATATATTAAGCATTTTAAGTATTTGGACATCAAAATATATGGATCTCCTCTTCCGATATTTATGATGCTCTTGGCTCTTAAAGACAGTGTTATAACCATCACCAGGGCATTTATGATGATGGTGTGCAGCAAACAATGAGGGGAACAAGTGCAGCATTCATATTTAGAAAGCACAGACACAATCCAAGTGCATATCTTTTCTTCAGCCCTTCCCTTCCACAATGGATTACCTTCAATGCAGGCAGGCTGAAGCCATCTGTAAAGTTATGCGCTTCCTCTTCTGAAATCTGCTCCTCACTAAGTCCAAGTCCCAGTTCCTTAAAAGGCACCACACAGATGTAGTTGGTTACATTGTCACTCTCAGAGTTCAGGGGGTAGGTTAAATTAGGTTAAGGCAATCAACAAAGCCTTTTCATGAAAGCATAAAAGATACAGTGAAATTGTCCTAGATCACATTTATTATTCTGTATTCTGAAATTTTGCATGAGGAGATTTATGGCAGTTTTTAAATAAAAATTAATTTTAAATATCCAATATATTAACATAACACCTCAGATATCTTAGAGAGAATACTTGTGAATACAATTTTTAATGCCTAAAATATTAAAAGTTTAACTCTTCAAAGTGTTAAAGTGGTATTTATTTGTTTATTTATCTGAGATGGAGTCTTGCTTTGTCACCCAGGCTGGAGTGCAGTGGCACCAGTGGCTCACTGCAACCTCTGCCTCTCACGTTCAAGCAATTCTCATGTCTCAGCCTCCTGAGTAGCTGGGATTACAGGCATGTGCCACCACACCCAGCTAATTTTTATATTTTTTGTAGAGATGGTGTTTTGCCATGTTGGCCAGGCTGGTCTCGAACTCCTGGCCTCAAGTGATAAACCAGCCTTGGTCTCCCATAGTGCTGGGATTACAGGCATGAGTCATTGAGCCTGGCCCTGTTATTTTTGACACCTGCCTTTTGAAGGTGTATTGTGCACTTTATTATGTCACAGTTCAGGGCCCTCACTATGCTATAGCAAATACTCTTTTCTTCTCAGTCTGCATACTGCAGGACATCATTAGTTGAATGTTCTTTGAAATACACTGACTGATATAAGTCGCACTAGGCCTGTTCTGTAGACTGCTGTTAGGTTTCCTCTGCCCTCCTCCTTACAAACACTTCAAAATCAACAATGATTTTTCCCTTTAATTGTTTTTCTAAATAATTACATCCATATAATTCTTGATGGTGAACCGTCCTTGCATTTCTAGCATATTCCTATTTGGTTATACTACAATAATCTTTTGATACAAACCAATATTAAATTTATAAATATTCTATTTAAATACTTTGTATCCCCATTTGTGAGACTGGTCTGTATTCTTTGTATTATTAAATACAAAGAATATTAAACTGGTTTTTATTCTTTGTAATATAACATGATTTGGTATTGAGATTATAGTATTTTTATAAGTAAAATGATACAGAGAAACTTTCTAGTTTTTTCTATAGTCTGAAATTTTTTAAAACTTTAAAACCATCTGGAACTGGTAGCTAAAAAATTTTACATTCACTTTGTTTTTGAATAGGTAATATATTCACACAATTCAAAAATCACAAGGTATTAAGGGCTACAGCAAAAACGACTTTCTGCCTCTATTCCTTAACCATGTAGTTCCACTTTTCCAAATGGAAAGGCAACTCCTGTTACCAGTACCTTCTAAGATTTTTTATACATACATACATAAAAGCAAATTCAAATATAAATGTGTATCTGGAGATATGTAGGTATATATACATGCATGTAAACAAACATACACATTTATCACTGTATAAATACACAGTCCCTTTTATGCACAACTTGAAGGATACAATAAATACCGATCCATGCACTTTGCAGCTTTTTTTCACTTAATATAATTTGGAGATCCACAGTAGAACATTAAGAACTATACTATTGTTTTTAAAAAGTTTCATATTTTCCATTGTCTACATATAAACCAGGTGTCTTCTTAAAATTGAGTATTC
The DNA here is from genome assembly GCF_049354715.1 of Callithrix jacchus. Taxonomy (NCBI): domain Eukaryota; kingdom Metazoa; phylum Chordata; class Mammalia; order Primates; family Cebidae; genus Callithrix; species Callithrix jacchus. The sequence continues at coordinate 98,385,592 of NC_133510.1, read as the reverse complement.
TTTATCCTATGTCCAAGCTCCTCAAGTTTTAAAATTCTTCCTATGTCAATTTTGCAGATTTTTATTTTGATAAGAAATGAAGCTGGGCTCAGTGGCTCATGCCTATAATAATCCCAGTACTGCAGGGGGCTGAAGTAAGAGGATCCTTTGAGCCCAGGAGTTTGAGACCAATCTGGGAAAAATGGGGAAATCCTGTCTCTACGAAATGCAAAACAATTAGCCAGGTATGGTAGCATGTGCCTTGGTCCCAGCGAATCGGGAGGCTAAGGCAGGAGGATTGCATGAGGCTACAGTGAGCTGTGATCATGCCACCACACTCCTCTGTGGGTGACAGAGCAAGAAAGACCCTGTCTCAAGAGAAACAAAAAGAACCATTTTTTTTGCCTAAATTTTCTTTCTTTTTTTTTTGAGACAGTCTCACTCTGTCGCCAGGCGCCAGGCTGGAGTACAGAGGCATAATCTCGACTCACTGCAACCTCTGCCTCCCGGGTTCAAGCAATTCTCCTGCCTCAGCCTCCCAAGTAGCTGGGACTACAGGCATGTGCCACCACGCCCAGCTAATTTTTGCATTTTTAGTACAGACGGGGTTTCACCATGTTGGCCAGGATGATCTCGATCTCTTGACCTCATGATCTGCCCGCCTTGGCCTCGCAAAGTGCTGGGATTACAGGCTTGAGCCACCAAGCCCGGCTGTTGCCTACATTTTCAAAGTTGCTGCTGTGGAGTTGCACACTAACCCTTACAGTTATTTTAATGTCTTCCACATCCATGGTTACCACTGTGTTCTCATTATTAATCTTGTATATTGCTGCTCTTTACTTTGATCAGGCAAACAAGGGTTCAAAGCTTTACATATCTTTTTTTTTTAGACGTAGTTTTGCTCTTGTTGCCCAGGCTGGAGTGCAATGGCGGGATCTTGGTTCACCGCAACCTCTGCTTCCCGCGTTCAAGTGATTCTCCTGCCTCAGCCTCCCAAGTAGCTGGGATTACAGGCATATGCCACCACACCTGGCTAATTTTTTTGTATTTTTAGTAGAGATGGGGTTTTTCCATGTTGGTCAGACTGGTGTCAAACTCACGACCTCAGGTGATTTGCCTGCCTCAGCCTCCCAAAGTGCTGGGATTACAGGTGTGAGCCACTGTGCCCAGACAGGTTTACATATCCTACTGGTCTTCTCAAAATAATTGGTGGATTCTTTTTTAGTTTAATTTATTAAAGTTTCTTGTATGGATAATATGATCTGGTCCCAGGCTACCTCTGAGTCTCATTTCATACTCTAACCTCCAACTTACTGTGCTCAACTCATGACGGCCTTCTTTCTACATTCCAATCATGCTGAATTCATCCCTGACACAAGATCTTTATACTTACTGGTCTATCTAACTGGCATACTCTTCCCCCAGCTCTTTCTCATCATGCAAACCTCAGTTTAAATGCCAGCTCCTCAGTGAGGGCTTCCCTTACCATCTAATAAAAAGCAGCACTCCACCAGTCATTCTCTATCCTATTCCCCCAGTTTTTTTCTTTATAGTAACTATTTTATCTGAAAAATCCCATCTGTCCATTTATTATTTTATTTATCTATTTATTTATTTATTTTACTTATTTATTTATTTTTGAGATAGGCTCTCACTCTGATGCCCAGGCTGGAGTACAGTGGCACAAACACAGCTTACTGCAGCCTTGCAAGGAATACTGCTGCCTCACCCATTCAAGTAGCTGGGAGTGCAGGTATGTGCATGTGTGCCACCACTAATGCACTAATTTAAAATAATTTTTGGAGGTGGGGTTAGAGACAGGGTCTCACTATGTTGTCCAGGCTGGTCTCAAACTCCTGGGCTCAAGTAATCCTCCTGCCTCAGCTTCTGAAAGTGCTAGCGTTACAGGCATAAGCCACCACACCCAGACCATGTTTTATTGATTATTTTATCTACTACAAGGTAAGCTCCATGAGAATAAGAATCTTGTCTATCTTGTTCACTGCTAGGTCCCCAGTTTCCAGAAAAATGACTGGCACAAAGAACTCATATAATCTGTAGTCTTTAATAGGCTAGCCCTCTCACTCCCTAACCCACATTGAACTACAAGCTCCGTAAGGCAGGGATCATGTCTATTATGTTTATCACTGTATGTCTAGTGAATAGCATAATGCCTGGCAGTCTGTGCTCAATAAATATTGACTGAATGACCAACAGTTCACATGCCACACTGTCATATCTCTATTTCTTTCCATATGTTTTTGCTTCCTTTTACCTAGAATGCAGACTCTTACCATCCTCATGGCCAACTCCTATTCACCCTGAAGCTCGACTTAGGTGTCACCTCCCTGAAAGCCTTCTCTGACCCCATAAGCCGGGTATGTTGCCCTGCTATGTTGGAAGGCACCCATGGCATTTATATCACATTATGAATACTAATTTCTTTATTGATCACATTCAAAAGTCTTTAGAAGTAGGTAGTACATGTTTTTACTCAGTTTTCCTAGCACCTGGAAGAATGATTGACCTATAGCAGGCCAGCATTTAGGCAATGGGGGGACAAAATGAGCAAGTTCTTGCTAAAAATTAAAATGCTTTCTCTCCATTATATATGTGTGTGTGTGTGTGTGTGTGTGTGTGTGTGTGTGTCTCCATTTTATATATATGTGTGTGTAGATACATATAAATATTCTTCATATGTGATATTTCCATATACATATATAGAAAGAGAGAAAGAGAGAGAGAGAGAGAAATGGTTTTAAGTCCTAAGTCCTACAGTCAAGACACAACTTCATCTGTTAATAGTTGTATTATATCACACAAGTCACTTAACCTCTATTTTGGCTTTCTCATAAAATGGAGATAAGAAAATCTAGCTATAAAGGGACATAGAAGGATACGATAGAATATAAAGCACCCTGTAAACCTTAAGTATTATATTTATCAGTGCTGCGATACCCAGCATCCTGAAGTGGCAAAGTTGTCTTTTTGCCTTCTATTTAGTCAGAATTTAACTTATCTACATGTCTTTACTAACATAAAGCTCTTATATGCCTTTATTTTCTGGCTAATAGAACAAATTTCCTATTTTAATAAGTTTAAGCGACAGACTTATTGTCTTGTAGTCTCTGAGTGCTTACTATAAATGCTAGATGCTATCTGATCACTTTACATGGATTAACTCATTTGATCCTAACAAAAATCCAATAAGGAAGATATGTTATTACTGCCATCTTGAACATGAGTAAAGCAAGGTACAGAGAGGTTAAGAAACGTGCTTAAGGTTACTAATAACTCCACTGATAGCCAGTGTTTGAACTTAGCCATTCTGCTCCTAAAACCTGTTTGTTTGTTTTTTTTGAATAGGGAAGGATTTCTAGTTGCCAGTTTATTAACATGACACGATGCAAATCTGCCAGGTTACGAAATTTTAAAAAAATGTCAGACCTAGCAAAGCCAGGCTCTTTTGACTTCATTCTTTGGATGACTAAAGGAAGAGACTTCAAGTTTTTTCCTTGTTTTTAAAACAGCCACACAAGAGCAGAATTGCTTCCTGTCTGTTACTGTCATTCCCCCAGGAATGCATTTCCAATTTTAACATAGAAGTGATGATAGAAATTAGCTTCAAAATAGCCAATCTCGCTTCACAGTAAACTTTCACAGGATACAACTATAGTATCTATAATACCAGGACTCCAGAAACACTGCTTATTTTCATATATAAACAGAAAAGGATATTTTTTCAGCATATATAGGGTAGCTAGCCTTGCTGCTTGGAAGTTGGCTCTTACAGTTCGGTAGACAGCTTTCCGAAGACCGATGAGATGCTGATTTGGATGCTGTCCAGCTTTATTAAATGGGCAAGCAGCACTGACCCTGTCAAGCAAACTTGAAAAGTAAAATGTGATACAACTGTACAGGTGTCCTAAAGTTTTTGTTTCCTAAATCCACAATTCTATTAAACGTAGAAAACAAATTCCTCTTTCATGATTTTCACTAGAAAATGATTATGTCAACTCAGGTCTCATAAAACAGTCATTTCTGTGAATATATATATAGGGAAACAGCCACTAAAAAAAAAGGACAAAGAAGAAATTAAAATCTCAAAGAGCAAAGGCTTCCTCTGATGTGGGGAAACAATGGATTCTGGCTGAGATATAACAGAAATGTAGAAATATTTATTATGAATTCACATCCTTTTTATAGACACTCCGCTTGCTAAAATATATTAGAGAGGAGCTATTTTATATTCAGTTTTCAAAACCTACATACATAGGAAATATAAAGACCTTAATTATCCACACTTTCAAATTCTTAATATACATTCACATATGTTCATTACATATGTTACTGATCATATTTTGGTCATTTGTACAGAAAAAATACTGTATAGAAATACATTCTGTATGTTCATAAAAGAAGGGCAAAATTATTTACCCACCTGCTGCCACTGGCACTTACCTACTCAAAATGAAGTAGGAGACGTGGAAAGATAACAGGACCAGTGGCCAACAGGGGAATGCAAGTAGAAAGGCAAAGTAAGTGTTACTACATAGTAGCATAGCTACTTTCAAAGCTGTTCAAGAGGAAGCACATTTGATGACACTTCCCGTTTAAGAGTAATGGGGAGTATCTAATTTGTAAAAATGACATACAGTGTATTACATTTCATAGCTTATAGTATGCATGAGTAAATACCTGGTTATCAGATAATTTTTTTCACCTTAGCAGTAATCTTTCCCAACAGTAAAACAAAATATTGGCATTTGTAAATTCCTTATACTATAACCACAAAGCTATAAAACAAGATACTCAACTCAAAACTTTAAAAATATTGAACCACACTAAAATGTATTCAGGCATTAAAAATCTATAAAAAGCATAGGATGATGACTGACAGGCTTATGTTAAGACAAGGGAATGAAGGCAAAAAAGGTTTCAATTATTTGCTAGAGAAAACAATTTGAGGCAGAAACAAAAAAAGCATTCATGATTCCAATATATGGCACTACTGCTTGTGCTCCATTTTACTAAATCAGTTTTAAAACCTAGTTTTGAAAATGTCTAAAAAATTATGATTCAAGATTTATTATTCCTCATTTTTCAACCCAATATCCAGTTAGATAGAGACAAAGGAAGTACAATTTCTTCCAAAATGTTTTCTCCCTGTCCATCATCTGAATGGGTAGAAGGCATAATCTGGAGGTAAATCATGTCTAACTGGCCCACTTTACCTCTTCATGCGAATTCCATGGGTATAGGTAAAGTTGGAAAATGACACAAAGCACAGAATCCTCTATACATGCCTAACCATTAGTTGAACACAAAGCCACTTTTGTTTAACCAGTTAGTCCTCTCAATAAAATAAAAAGGAACTATTATGTATTTTAAGTGTCATTTTTAAAACTTGACATTCAAACAACTTAAAATGTGCTATCCTTTAAGTCAATAAGAAGTAGACTTAATCTAATGGAAGGACAAAAATTGACAGATGCTAAGGACTTTTACACTTTTTTTTTTTGAGACCAAGTCTGTTGCCCAGCCTAGACAGAATCTGTTGTCTCTAGTTCTGTTGTTCAGGCTGGAGTGCAGGGGAGCAATCTCAGCTCACTGCAGCCTTAACCTCCTGGGTTCAAGCAATCCTCATGCCTCAGCCTCCTGAGTAGCTGGGACTACAGGTGCATGCCACCACATCTGGCTAATTTTTTATTATTTGTAGAGATGGGGCCTCACTAGGTTGCGTTGGCTACTCTTGAACTCCTGGGCTCAAGTGATCCATTTGTCTCGACCTCCCAAAGTGCTGGGATTATAGGTATGTGCCATTGTACCTGGCAGACTTTTATACTTTGAGAAGAAAGATAAATTATAAAAATCTGTCTTATGTCTTGGAATTGTGTGTAGACCACAAAAGAGTAAAGAACAAGATAACTACTGGGATTCTTCCATTTCTCTGTTCCATGATTTTCTAGAAACAGCGTTTAACTCAAGATTGTGCAGTATCCTAGAGCAGAAGAGTGAAGGATGTGATGACTACCAGAGGTTCTTCACTCCCTCTTTTCATGATTTTCTAGATACAACTAATTAAGAGCTATGAATGTTCTTTACCATATACTTACTTTATCCAACCTATAGATTGCAAAAGTTATATAGGTTATATAAATTATTAAATATGCTAGCATACAATTGCCATCTGTTAGTGTTTGGCAGGTGTCCAGTGTACTGAAAGCAGGCTTTAGAATCAGATGGAATGGAAATGAATATTTACCATGTATAATTCTATGCCTTTAGTTGTATGCAAAAGCGACTAGCATTGTATATGGAACATAGTTGGTACTCAATAAATGTAACCTTCCCTTTAATAATAGATTAAGTAGCCAGTATATCCTACACTTAATATACTTACAGCTAGGTTGGTGAATATTGAATTTCCTGTAAGAATGGGAAACATCACTGTTTGCATGATATTCGGAGAGTACCAGTGCTATAATATCTGCTAATATTTACCTAAACAGTTATTAGTACATGTCAGGAGTTTTCAAAATGAATTTATAGCAGATATGTTTATCATAAAAAAGGCATTTGAAAGGGAGTAAAGGGAGCAAGCATTTACCGGGTAACTATTGCATGTTAGGTTCAGTATTAGACACTCTATATATATTATCTCATATAATCACATGGTAACATGCAGAAATACTCATGACTCCAAAGTACTTTAGTTTCTCAAAGTAGATAAGCAGAATCATACTACATATTAAATCTAGCACATAATATATTTATTCCTTCACTTAGCAGTTAATTGACTTTAGTAAATACTAAGGAGAAAAGCATTTCTTTCCGATAAATGCAACAGAGAAATGAAAATAGGTAATAAATATTCTCCTTTATGGAGTAGAAAATAATCATTTAAGAAATAAAATAAAAAATGAACTCACAGTGTAAATCCTCTGGAAATCACTTCGGTTTCTTGAATGAGACGTAAAGCTTTTCTCACGAGGTTAGTAAAAGCTCGGCTGTTTGTGGCCATATCTTCCAAATGAACACTGTGTTTTTTTAGGGTCATTTGTAGTTTGGCTGTCCTCCATAGTCTCAAAGCTCTTATGACCAAATACACAAATAGAATCACTCCCCATACCAGCCAGGAAGACATAATCCACCAGGTGGGAAGCATAACAAGCAAGCTAATGAAGGCAAATAGCATTGAGACATCCCTGGGAACAAGAAAGGAAGAAAATGATAGTCATCAGATTAGAGAAAGAAAGGTGAGTTACTTTAAATCATAAAAGCAAAATTTAAATTTAGGTTTACTGAAGAGATAAAATGCTAGTCTCTTTGTAAAGCATAACTTAAAAAAATACAACATTTAAGAAGGTGATGTGAAAGATTCTTAAAATTCCTCGCAACTAGACAATAGTGCTTAGGTATTAACATCTAAGCTGATAAGTTTAAGTAAGAACATTAGAAACAGGTGTCTTCTGGAATGAGGTAAAGCTGATTTCACAAAAGAAACTCAGAGAACTTCTCTATAGGTGGTAATTGAATGCTGGGCAGCACCAACAAAAGGCCTAACTATACTGTCTCCAGACTAGAAATACCACCTATCGTCTGCAGGATAAAATCAAACTTCATTAGCTCAGTTTACATGATCCTTCAGAAGTTGGCCCAGATCACGACTTGACTCAGATCGGCATCCCGGCCCTCAACTCCAAGCACTGTAAACCAAAACATCTCTTCCTTCTCTTTCCTTTTTGCCTGGTGTCATCTTATATTTAATGCCAAAACCCAATCCTTCAAATCTTCCTCTGACACCAAGTCTTCAGTGAAGATTTTACCCAAAGCTTGAAACAATTGCTTCTAATTCTAGCCAACCCCTCTTCTGTGACCCCAAAGCAATTGTTACATTTCTCTTTATAAAATAAAAATGATAATAAATACAAAAATAGGTGTCTTCTGAAACCACTTTTTAAAAAGATTTAAAAGATATGGAATCCTTAACCTAAAAAGCAAATTAGAGATTTTAAAATCCAATTTTATAGATCTAAAAGTAAAAATACTGTTTCAGAGCTATAAATCCCTTTTTCCTAAAATCAAACTTTATTTGTATAGAACCACATACTATTATCAATAATATGTACACCTTTTTCCAATTAGAAATTATATATACTTGATGAGTAATTGTTTGAATAAAGTCCTCAAATTTTAAATGATCATCATTATTAATTTGGAATATACATACTTACCACAGACCATGATATGGACAAGCTTTGTACTTTTATACTGCTGTAATTGAAATAAAAATATGTACACATTTTTAAATTCATGTCAATTACAAATCTAACAGACTAAAATACATCTTTAAAGCAATGAATGCTTTGGTGAAAATGTGTCTATATAAGAAAGAGGGGGCCAGGCACAGTGGCTCACACCTGTAATCTCAGCACTTTGAGGGGCAGATGTGGGAGGATCACTTGAGCCCAGGAGTTCAAGACCAGCCTGGGCAACACACTGGGACCCCGTTTCTGAAAAAAAATTCAAAATTAGCCAGGTATGGTGGCAGGCACCTGTAGTCCCAACTACTCAGGAGGCTGAGGCGGGAGGATCACTTGAGCAGGCTGCAGTGAGTTGAGATCATGCCACTGCAGTCTAGCTGGGTGACAAAGCAAGACCTTGTCTCAGAAGAAAAAAAAAAAAAAAAGAAAAGAAAGAAGGGAAGATAAGGGGGATTTGTCTGAAAATAGCTGAAAAACATCTTTGGAAAGAGTTACAGTCATACTGCAAAGAAAATCACATGCAAGAATGTTTCTTATTAAATATTTAGATTACAGGCTCATGCCTGTAATCCCAGCACTTTGGGAGGCTGAGGCAGGCAGGTCACTTAAGTACAGGAGTTCAAGATCAGCCTGGGCAACATGGCAAAACTCTGTCTCTACAAAAAATATAAAAATTAGCCAGGTGTGGTGACATGCTCCTATAGTCTCAGGTATTTGGGAGGCGAGGGCAGGAGGATCACTTGAATCTAGGAGGCCGAGGCTGCAGTGAGCTGAGATTATACCTCTGTACTCCAGCCTAAGCAACAGAGTGAGACCCTGTCTCAAAAAATAAGTAAATAAATAAACATCTGCCCTAATTTCCTTTAGAATCCTTTACTTTTTAAATGATATGGGTAATACCATAAAGCAAAATCTCATCATATATTTTTATATATTAATAGTAAACTCTAAAGTCATTTATAGGTCTCATAGTTGCTTGGTTATATTTGTGGTTAAAGGAAATAGTAAAGCAGTAAATTCATAAAAATAAAATAAAATAAAAACCTATGGTTCCTTCTATCAGCTTCTTAAATTCTCATATTTTTGAAGAATAAGATGCTTTACTTCTGCATGATCATATCTAAGTGACTGCAGAATGAAGCATTTGTCAGCATGACAGGGAAGGCATAAATCCAGAACCTTAAGGCCAATGAATGTTACTGCCTATATAACTTGAATAGTTTGAGCAGTGATCTAGTGCATTTCTTGACTCATTCCTCCCTTCTATGTCAAATTTAATAAAGTACTTTAACAGAAAGAAGACATCAATAATTCTTTATATATAATCCCTTTTTGTTATACATTCTTTTGTTAAAAAAATAGATTATTGGGACTTCTGCTCTAGATCCAAATAGTTCAAGAGGTTGAGAAGTTCTAGGATGGTATGAATCATTAAATCATGTTCGTTATGATCTTTTCTCAGCCAACACAGTCAGAATCAACTGTCTAATTCCATGTCCCATCCTATTCTTGGTGTCTACAATGTGGTTATGATAAAACCTATTCATTATAAAGAAACATAAAGAATAATAGGTTTGCATGCGCACTTATGCATAGGTGTATGGGTAAAAGAAATTCTTTTTTTTTTGCTTAGAGACAGGTTCTCGCTCTGTTGCTCAGGTTGGAGTGCAGTGGTGTGACCATGGCTCACTGCACCCTCCAGCTGCTGGGCTCAAGTGATCCTCTTACATCAGCCTCCCTGGTAGCTAGGACTACAGGCATATGCTACCATATCCGAACTCATTTTTTAAGGTTTTGTAGAGATGGAGTTTTGCTATGTTGCCCAGACCGGTCTCAAACTATTGGACTTAAGCAATCCTACCGCCTTGGCCTCCCAAAGTGTTGGGATTATAGGCATGAGCCACTGCATCTGGCAGAGTAACTTTTCAGCATTTGTTATGCCCATTTGCTAGGTCGCTGAGCACAGAACTAACTTCAATGAGTTGGAAGTATATAATAACCAAATTGAATTTTTTCCTAGCTTCACTTTAAAAGCATTTACTTTAGAAAGGCACTTTTTTCCCCCATATCATTACTTTAATTCTACTGCTAAATGTATGGAATGTTTATGCCTCTACAATGGAGAGCATGACGATGGGTTTCCTCTGCTAATACTCCATATGTAAGCAGTCAAAGAATAGGTATTTTTTGGACAGTACCAAATATTAGGGGTTGCCAGAGAGCAAAGCGTTGGAAGATGTCCATTTTCCTGTTGTTGAGATTGTCCTGCAGACAGGATACCGGGATCAAGCAGCTCAATCAGCTCCACATCCTCTTGTAACAGGACTTCCTGTTGCAGGATGGTATGCAATGAGTCGAGTCGGAATCCAATATCCTTGCCATTAAAATACCAGAAAAGAGGTATTAATACATATATAATATTGTATTAAATGCTAAGCTCCTAATGTACTAATAAAATTTAGTGGTGTTTATTTTCAGAAGATATTTCAAGAAGAAACAACAGTCGAATCTACCTTCAGTATGATAGATGGATTTTATTTTCTTTGGACATGTGAAACAATAAAGATTGAGGTAGACATTATTGAGCCATCAGATGTAAAATCTAAATTTTTAATACCAAGATGTAAAGTAATTACAGATTAACAAACTTGTCTAGTTAAGCCTAATTAATTAAATTGCTAGGGTACAACATGAAAATATAATCCTATAACATAAAAAATGCTGTTCCTGAAACTGTAACAATATAGCCAATATTTAAGAATTTTATTAGCAGGATCAAGGCCTCCTAAAAATAGATATTCGGATATTTAAAAATACATTATTAAGGAATGTAATATAAAATTACACTAATATTTGCATAGCACTTTATAGTTTACAAAATGCCTTCACATATACCAGCTCATTTATTCCTCCCTCTCTGCCTTCTGTTCATCTAGCAAGGAATATCTTCTATAAGCCAGGTACCATGCTTGACACTGAAGACACTAAATGAACAAGATATATAAGTCTCTGTCCCTAATGTCCCAAAAAGTAAACAGTTGCAATGTAACATGCAAAGGCGTGTGATGAAATACACCCAGAGTACTATGAAAATGGCATAAAGGGACCAAGCCTGTAATAAAGTCAGAGAAAGTAAAAGAGGTGAAGCCTGAGCTAAGTTTTAAAGGATGAACAAGAACTGACCAGACAAAGGAGTTCGAGAAGTGGGATGATACAGGATAAAAGCCTTTCTAATTTGAGGAAGTGTGAGTTGTCTGATATTAGATGATATTATTAATAGATTGTGTGCAGAGTATACATAGTAGAGAGGTGAGAGATGAGGTAGCACTGTTAGGGCAGACAGGTGAATTCTCATAGTAACCCTGTGATGTACCTTATCATTCTCCTCTCCATTATATATGGGAGAATGCCAAAGCCCAAAGAGATTAAGAATTTTGATTTCAAATCCTAAGCATTTGGTAGCTGTGTTTCCTTGTATATAGTCTGCCTCAAAAAAAATTTTTTAATTTTATTTTGTATTAAATTTAAACAAATAGAGGCTGGGTGCAGTGGCTCATGCCTGTAGTCCCAGCACTTTGAAAGGCCAAGGTGCGTGGATCACCTGAGGTCAGGAGTTCAAGACCAGCCTGGCCAATATGGTGAAACCCCATCTCCACTAAAACACAAAAATTAGCCAGGCGTGGTGGTGGTGGTAGTGGCATATGCCTACAATCCAAGCTACTTGGGAAGCTGAGGCAGGAGAATCTCTTGAACCCAGGAGGTAGAAGCTGCAGTGAGCCGAGATTTTGCCACTGCACTACAGCCTGCGTGACAGAGCAAGGCTTCATCTCAAAAACAAAAAAATTAGTACTAGAGTGATCCTATTATATGATCAAAATAAACAGAACAATGGACAAGCCCATTTGCAATTAAAGTAAGTCCCATTAGGTCTAGAGTGTGAAGACAACAGGTTTGCTCTTCTTAGTTAATTTAATCATTCCCACAGCACACATTCCGGCCCTAGCTGATCATAATGAGGACTTCAGTAAGAATGTGGTGAACCATAAATCAAACTGAGCCCATGACCGCTTGATCAGGGTTATATGCCACTTGTAGAGAAGATTTTCAATATTAGGTGCATTTAGATAGATTTTATTTATCTTCAGTCCAAAAAGAGACCATCTTCTCAATGGAATGTTGATCCTTCTTTTAGCCTGATGTGGCTTTTTTAAAAACAACCACTGACACACTCTGCATGTACCTCTGCAGCACTTTTATGTTGCATATTTGAACAACTGTCTCTTCTCTCTTCCTACAGTTCTGACTCTAACATTAGGAACCACTTAACTACTTGACATGCCACCCCACTTGCATAAAGCCAGGGCAACACAACTCACTTTATACTATTGTTCAGAGGGGAGAAAAAGGAGGGCAGGGAGATCAGGCACGGTAGCTTTTCAAGTAATCTCTGAAACCGATCTTACTACTTGGTTCCCCAATTAGACACAACCCATATTCAATGCAAGTATTAAAACTCAAACTTTTGCTACAAAAGCTTTAAACCATACCTTTTATGAGACTTCTATGTACCTATATAAGGTAAGTTTAATGAAGCCTAACTAGATGAAGGCTAAGGCTTACAGAGAGCGGAAAAGCCATTAGTATTCAATGGGAGCACTTTCTCTTCACAGAGATTCTGCTTAATCAGTTACTCAGTTTCTTCAACACCATGCCCTGGTATCAGACTCATGTGTAAAACTGGGGTAACACCTCCCCAAAACCAACCTGCTTAGAGGAAGTATTAAAATCATTAAGAATATCTGATTCAAGAATGTGACAAACCAGCCAGGTGCTGTGGTTCACCCCTAAGTGCTTAGGGGTTGCCAGGAAACAAGTGCTCAAATCCAATCCCAGCACTTTGGGAAGCTAAGGCAGACAGATATTTGAGGCCAGGACTTCGATACCAGCATGGCCAACATAGTGAAACCCCACGTCTACTAAAAATACAAAAATTAGCCAGGTGTGGTGACGTGTACCCGTAGTTCTAGCTACTTGTGAGGATGAAGCACAAGAATTGCTTGAGCCCGGGAGGTGGAGGTTGCAGTGAGCCAAGATGGTGCTACTGCACTCCAGTCTGGGCAATAGAGAAAAAAGAAAAAAAAAGAATGTGACCAATGAACAACCTACAATCATCTATGCATTCAAATAAACTGGAAAGGTACCAAAACACTCCAAATAACTAAAACAGTGTTATCTTAGTGATTAGATTGCCTCATACAGAGGAAAAATTTGAACTATATTCTGATTATTATAGCTGTTTAAATTGAATCAGATTAATGAATTAAGTTTCTTAAGGAAAAAATATTACTCTTTGATTTTAAAAATATGAACTGCAGTAAACATGTTAACTGTGTTACAATGTAACAATCAAACTACTAGAAAAATTGACACCTCAAATTAAGAAACATGTCATGACAGTTCTATTTGGACTGGGAGGTCCAGATCCAGGTCTCAAACAAATGAAGAAATTGAAAAGGTATTAATTGTGATCAACTAGCAGGTATCACCTGCATAGCTGGAAGTTCTATGCTCCTAGGAGGTATACTATGTAAACTTTGGCACATTTTCAACAAGTCTGAGTGCCAAGCTTTGTATCCTTGAGTGCCTAGCTTTATATCCTTGCTCCACAACTTAAGCACATTAATAAGCTCTCTGTGCCAGTTTCCTCTTCTGCAAAATGGTGATAATAACAGTACCGACATTATAGGGTTGTAATGAGGATTAATTAAGTCAGTATCTGTAAAATATCAAGAAGAGTGTTGGGCACATAGCACTGTGTGTTAGCTGTTACTGTTGTTACTAACTATGCAATAATTAATAAAGAAAAGCACATGTTGGATATAATACAATACAAAAACTTACAGAACACAACATAATTAATGCTAGATTGATGCAGAAAATAAGAGATACAATAGGCTGAAGTTTTAGGAGAGCTTTGAGAAAAAGCTAGGAGTGCTTATTGAAAAGATTCCAATGGATCAAGAACAAAAACAGAAAGAATTCCATCACAGTATAAGAGCACAAACATAGACATACAGAAAAAGTATGGAATAAAGGAAAATGAAGACTGGGTTCACTGATACAAAGCTGGAAAGATAGGTTAGGGCCAAATTATGCAGACTCTAGTGCTGAGGTGATGAATTTGGACTTGATTTGATTGATAAGATCTTTCTAGGATCTAAATAGGGATGTGGCATGAGAAAGTGCTTAGGAAATCCTTTCTGCCTGGAAGGAATGAAAGGGTATGAGAAGGCAGATAAAAAATTAAGAGATTTTGATTTCTTTTTCCTTAGAGATGAAGAAGGGAACTTATTCATGTGTCTGTATTCTTTAAAGATCTTACATACTTTGTAATATCACAGTGCTATTGATATAAGGATCAAATGAGATAACGTGTGAAAGCACTTTATAGGCTAAAAAGCACTTAAAAAGTGCTATTACCACTACCATCACCATTGCTATAAAGGAGTTTTTTTAATTCTTAAGAAAAGTACTATAAAAATGAACAATAGTAAAATGTTTGGATATCACAGAGCAATTGCTCATATTCTTATAAAACAAAAAAAGAGCCTGCTTCAATATCTGTATAGCTAACAACATTTTAAATATGTCATAATCAAGGGGAAAAAGTCAAGCAATCTCACACCAAAAGCCAACTTGGCAATTTCTTGTTCCATTACTAGTAAACTATTCCTTAGGTATGTATTCTTATAGTTCTCCATAATACAGGCAGAAAAGGGATGCATACAGAAGCTGGCACTTTACAGCGAAACATCACATGAAACATGTGGTCAGTGACACAGAACCAAGAATGAAAGACCAGGCCTAGGCAGACTATGACTTAATCACAGAAAAATGTATACGGATCCATATACCTTACCACAGTCCTAGTATCACTGAAGAATTAGATGGCTCCACCTGGATAAAAATGACATTCTATGTAGATGATAAGACAGTTCATTGACCTTCTCAATACACCTTCAACAAAGATGAAACCCTGAACAAAGAACTTGACAATTTGGATTGCTAAAAAAGTAATTTTAGTCAGTCAAAAAATAATAATTATTGAGCTAGAGAGGTGGTATGCTATAGCAGAAAGAGCAGATGCTTTGGAACCAAGAGACCTGGGTTCAGATTCTGGCTCTCTCACTTTCTAGCTCTATCACTTTCTAGCTGAACATTTTTAAACAATTCACTCAGTAAGTTATTAAAGCAAACTGAATTATCTGAACCCTGGTTTTCTCACTTGTGGAGTACACTAAATCTTACAGTTGTTTAGATTACCAAATCAAAATGTGAAAGCACTTTGTAAACAATCTCTTTACAAATGTTAATTTACAAGAATGATAATTCCTAAGGTAACAGGCCAGCAGAGATCCTGAAACCTACTTACTCGTAACTACATTACTCCTTCTGGGAGCCATGAGAACCACATAACTTGAATTTTTAAATTATACTCCCTGAATTTTGTATTGTTAGGATGTCAGAAGGTTGAAGTATTCTCCCTCTGGAGTTCTGTTAACAGCAGAAAGCAGAAAAACCAAAGCCTCAAAAAAATCACAAAGACCCTTGAGGTTAACTGTTTCGAGTCTTTGGAAAATTCTGTGATTTAACAGATTGAATTGATTCCACTAATGACATATCCCTTTACCTATGGAGAGGAATACCTGTCAATGAAGGAAGAGGGCAGTAGTAAATTAGCGATCTAACAAAGTTTAAATAACTATCAGAATATTCTATTCTGAGCGGCTAACAACCTCTTATAAAACTATCAACAATGCCAGTAAGCCCAAATTAAAAGACCCTGAGCAGAATCTCTAATATAAATCAATTACTGCCCAAATTGATAGTAAAGCAAATTCTGATTGACCAATTCTTTCACTAATAACCAAGAACCCTGAAAAGTGACAAAAAGAAGTGACCACTTACCAACTTGTGAAGTAAGTCATCTTTCTTATTGCACTGAGAAAAAAAAATCCAACTTTTGATGGTTTCAGCCACTTTTAACAGGATGCCTTGCTGAAGGAGATGAATGACATTGTATAGGATTATTAAAGCATACACAAACAGCAGAAATACTTCAAATTACTTACCTCCAATCAATCAGAATTTTTATCAGAAAAGGGAGAAAAAACTTGTCCAAGTTATATATTGTGTCAATATGTCTCAGCCTCCTTATTAGCTCCCAAATTTTGTTGCATATCAGAATCACCTGGAGATTTTAGTTAGAAACATATTCTTGGGCCCCCAAACTAAAATTCTGATTCAATAGATTTGGAATGAGGCCCGAAAATCCAATTTCTAAGGAGCAGGCAGAAGTCTTCCTGATGCAGCCCATTTATTCTGGAGACTATGAACTATCTATGTCAACATGACGATAATATTTATTTCAGAATGAAAAACCATAGGGTGGTTACAACTTCGGAAATATTAAGACCATTTCATTCCACAACTCTAAGTCAAAAAGATACTTGGATCATTTTAGAAAGACTGTAACATATTGAAATAAAACTTTACTATTGAATCAACCAAAAATTCAATTTACCTTAATAGCCCATTCCTTGAGCATGCCAGTAAGTGGAGTTTATATTCATTGAGAGATTAATATATCCCAGGTACTGCAAAGGGTCATGGGAAAAAAGATAAATACATGTAACTGATGTTTTTCAAGAACTTAGTATAGAAGAAGAGACAATATAAAGAATTACAAATCAATGTAAAGTCTGAAAAAGTGTAAGAGGAAGTCAGAGAGGAGAAAACACTGGGGTTGAGCCCTAACAGATGAGTAGAAATTCAACAAAGAAGAAAAGAATGGGCCGAGTGCAGTGGATCACACCTGTAATCCCAGCACTTTGGGAGGCCAAGGCAGGTGAATCACCTGAGGTTGTGAGTTCGAAACCAGCCTGACCAACCTGGAGAAATCCTGTCTCAATTATAAATTAAAAATTAGCCAGGGGTGGTGGCTCATGCCTATAATCCCAGCTACTCAGGAGGCTAAGGCAGGAGAATCGCTTGAATTCAGGAGGTGGAGGTTGTGGTGAGCCGAGATCACCATTGCACTTCAGCCTGAGCAACAAGAGCAAAACAGCGTCTCAAAAAAAAAAAAAGAAGGCAAGAACACTTCAGTCAAGGGAAGAGGATGAAGGAAAGAGTCATGAAAGCACATGGCATGGGATGGCGGCATAGTCCAGGACAGTTAGGACCCAAGAGAAGATGGAATTAGTAAGGAAGTTAAAATGGTACACGGAGATAGGTTTTAAAGGATCTTAGTTTTATATACCATAATTATATGAACATTATTCTGTACATTGTGAGGAGTTACCAAAGATTTTTATGCAAGAAAGCGAAACAATACAGAAAAATAACTGGCAATAGTGCGGAGGCTATACTGGCAGGTAATGATTGTAGACAAGAAGCATGATTAAGAGGATATTTAAGACTGGGCACCATGGCTCACCCCTGTAATCCCGCACTTTGAGAGGCTGAGGCAGATGGATCACGGGGTCAGAAGTTTGAGCCCAGCCTTGCCAACAGAGTGAAAAGCTGTCTCTACTAAAAATACAAAAAATTAGCCAGGCATGGTGGCGGGCACCTGTAATCCCAGCTACTAGGGAGGCTGAGGCAGCAGAATCTCTTGAACTGGGGAGGCAGAGGTTGCAGTGAGCCAACATTGTGCCATTCAGCCCAGGTGACAGTGTGAGGCTCTGTCTGAAAAAAAGAAGACGATGTTTAATAACCCAGCTAAATAACAATAAAGGCCTTTAAATTAGGTAGTGAGTACAAAAAGGATCATGAATCAGATTTAAGAGACATAGAAGCTGACTTGATGTATCACTTGATGACCAAAGCTATGCCATGCAATTGGAAATGGTACAGCAACTGAGAGGGTAGTGATTCGGGACTATTAAAAAGAACATTTTTTGTTTGTTTTGAGGGTATCTGAGGTAAGTCCTATTTTAGACAAGTTGAATCTGAGCTCTGTGGGGCACATGCAGATGAAAATGTCTAACAAGCATCTGGAACTCAGCAAAGCCTGGAGAATGGACATCAGTGGCAAGAAAGTATATGAGATTACCAGGGAAGATACCAAGCCAGTAAGAAGCCAGTTGCTAAAACTCTATGGAATGAATTTAAGAATAATCACAGGAAAAGACACCAGAAAAAGAGACAGAATGAGTATTTATGTTAAGAATACCAGGGCAGACTACTTAACAACTACTAACAATCATATGCAAAAATAAAGTTAAAAAAGAGAGGGCAATTAATGCTAAGGATGGTTTCATTAAGAACTCATAGAAAAATGGCTTTTCAAAGGAAATAATTGATATGTCATTCCTTGAACAGAATTTTGGGAGCAATTCTAAACATATATTCCCTGACAATGAGCTAAACAATACCACAACTTTCTAAAATTTAGCTGTCCTCAAATTTAGAAAAAAATTGGCCAGGCACAGTGGCTCATGCCTGTAATCCCAGCACTCTGGGAAGCTGAAGCAGATGGATCACTTGAGGTCAGGAGTTCAAGACCATCCTGGCCAACATGGTAAAACCTCATCTCTACTAAAAATAGAAAAAAGATAAGGGCTTGGTGGCCTGTGCCTGTAATCCCAGCAACTTAGGAGGCTGAGGCAGGATAATCACTTGAACCCAGGAGGTGGAGACTGCAGTGAGCTGAGATCGTGCTATTGCACTCAAGCCTGGGCAACAGAGTGAGACTCCATCTCAACAAAAAAAAAAAAAAAAGGAAAAAAATTCTTTTTAGAAAAATACAGATCCTACAGTTTAAAAGATTGTCTTAGAAATGTGCAATAGGGTTGGGTGCAGTGGCTCACACCTATAATCCCAGCACTTTGAAGGGCTAAGAGAAGAGGATTGCTTGAAGCCAGGAGATTGAGACCAACCTGGGGAACACAGTGAGTGGCAATTTTTAAATCTCTACAAAAAAGAAAATTAGCTGGGCATGGTGGCACATGTTCGTGGTCCCAGGTACTTGGGAGGTGGAGGCGGGAGGATCACTTGAGCCCAAGAAGTGAAGGCTGCAGTGAATTGTGATCCACGACTGCACTCCATCCTGGGTGACAGAGGAAGACCCTGTCTCTAATAAATAAATATACAAACAAACAAATAAACAGGCCAGGTGAGGTGGCTCACACCTGTAATTCCAGAACTTTGGGAGGCCAAGGCAGGTGGATCAAAAGGTCAAGAGATTGAGACCATCCTGGCCAACATGGTGAAACCCCATCTCTACTAAAAAATATAAAAATTAGCTGGGCATGGTGGTACGCACCTGTAGTCCCAGATACTCAGGAGGTTGAGTTATGAGAATCTCTTGAACCCAAGAGGCAGAGATTGCAGTGAGCCAAGATTGTGCCACTGCACTCCAGCCTGGTGACAGAGTGAGACTCTGTCTCAAATAAATAAATAAATAAATGTGTAATATGAAGACAAAACAAACTTTCGAGACATAAGATAATTTTTTTGAGATGGGGTCTTGCTATGTTGCCCAGCTGGTCTTCAACACCTGGGCTCAAGTGGTCCTCCTGCCTTGGCCTCCAAAAGTGCTGGGATTACAGACATGAGCCATTGCGCCTGGCCTGTTAATTTTTTAAAACATCCTCTGACAATGTTTTGTTGTTGTTGTTGTTTTTTAATGGTGTGACTATATTTTTATCATTCTTCAATTTCTAAGGGGATTCAATTTTAAACTCTCACTTGATTTATTTATAAAGTAGTGATATTTCTATATACAAAAATACTTGTCATAAATGACAATAATACCTATAAAACCCAAGTTTGTATCAAAACAAAACAAAATCTTAGAGGTTAATGACCATCTGCTGTTCTAAGACTACCCCATAGCCATTCTTTGTTTTGTGTTGCCAGGTAACCTCGAATCCAGGCTTATTAAATAGCCAAGCCTATTATATGTATCTAATAGGTTTTGCTTTCAAACCCTTTCCCAGGAACATTCATACTTAAAAGTGGTACAGGGAAGAAATGGTATAAATGGAGGACTAGGAAAACTGATTCTGATCCATGTGATTTCTAACTCTAACTCTTACCTCCTGGGTGTTAGTCAAAAAAATCTCAAGTGTTTACTTAGCTGTTGTAAATAGGCAGGCTTGGTTACCTCACATATTAGGTATTTTTATAAGAAGATTGGGGAAAGGCTCCTTCTGCCAATCCATGCTTCCCTGCCTATCACAGTGGAGTAAATGACTAATTGAAAGCTTTAAATGTTCTCAATAGTGATACAACACTGATTAAACTAGAATGCTCAAGGAATGAGGAAATCTGGTTTATATTTTTTCTATTAAATTATAATTTTTTTAGTTAAAATTAAAATGTACTAGAAATGCACACAGAGGTTAAGAACATAAACTCTGGACATAAACTGCAGGTTCTAATCCCAGCTCTACCTTTTATAAGCTAAGTAACCTACAGTAATTTATAATCCTCCTGTGCTTCAGCTGTCTCATCTAAAAATAGAGTAAATTTTTTTCTTTTTTTGTTTTTTTTTTTTGAGACAGAATTTCGCTCTTGTTGCCCAGGCTGGAATGTAATGGCATGATCTCAGCTCACTGCCATCTCCGCCTCCCAGGTTCAAGTGATTCTCCCACCTGAGCCTCCAAGTAGCTGGGATTACAGGCACCTGCCACCACGCCCAGCTAATTTTTGTACTTTTAGTAGTGACGGGGTTTCACCATGTTGGCCAGACTGGTCTCTAACTCTTGACCTCAGGCAATCCACCTGCCTCGGCCTCTCAAAGTATTGGGATTACAGGCGTGAGCTACTGCGCCTGGCCTGTAAATTTCTTATTTTAGTAAACATGGCTTGCAGAACATAAATATATCTAGAAAATGCATTTTATAGAACATAACTAATGGAGATTTTTCTAGTATCTCAGCCTGACAATGCTGGACATCGACTATGAGATAGTTACTGTATAAAAGCACCTAATTCTATAGATAAAAAAGCACCAGAAGTTATATTCACTCCATTATGTACCCCTGAAACTATGTTTAAGAAATATCAATTTGCTTTCTTGTAATTCATGCTGTTTTTAAAAAAAATGATTTAAAGAGAAAAAATCCAGTTAGAGGATTCCTATTAGTTGTGCTCTCATTAAAGTTTTAGTGTATTTTTCCAGTTTCACTTGGATAGCATCAATGTTTAAACAAATAATATATTTTAATTCTTTACCAAATTAAATTTCCTCACTGGATATAAATCACCTACAAAATATTCCAAAGCAGTAAAGATTCATGTTTATCTAAACAGAAAGTGTTGTACTATTGATGAAATAAATAGTCTTAGGCAGTATAAGGAAGGACATGGAAGTGCTTAAGAAGTATCTGAATAGCCAATAAGGGAAAGTGGAAGAGATTCAGCCGTAAAGAATGAGCACGCTTTCTTACTTTTGGCAGGACTCTTGTAGGAGGCTTTTGTTGTCCCTCTGTTGTGCATTTTTCTGTTTTTGGTGACAAGGAAGAACATATTTCAAAGTCCGTATGTCCCAGATCTTGCAAGTATTGGTAAAGTGGAGAATTCTGAAAAAGACATAAAACAAAGCAAATTTCAAGATCATTACTATTTCAAAAGTTTCAGAGGCCAAACTCAATATGACTTCACTATTGTGACTATTACATCCAAATTCTTTAAAGCTTCTTCTATAAGAACTGAATTACCTGTTACAATACAATGCCATTTAACACAAACAAATCAACAAACAATTCAACAGAGGAATCCCAAAAAAGAAAAGCTCAAAATAAAACACACAGATTTTTTTTTAGTGAGTACCAGCAAGAAAAGATGAATTTAAAAATATAAATAGATTGTGAAGTAATTTCATTGCCCAAATTTTTATAGTCTTAGACTGCTTCAAAATAGCCAGTGTTATAGTTTATAAGACAATGTAATTACTCACAGCCAAGAAGAATCAAACAATGATTACATTGTATGAATTATAATTTTATAATCTCATCATATGCCTTAATGCATTCAAGCACAAATATGTATTCTCTACCATATGCTCAGCAGAGTGAACAAACTTAAAACTCTTCAAGAAAGTTACCTTAGATAAGCTATATCTCACATACAAGCATATGGCAAATAGGACAGAGTATGGCTAACAAAAGCATTAGAACACAGACAGTAAGAATACAATCTGCTGGGCACAGTGGCTCACACCTATTATCTCCGCACTTTGGGAGGCTGAATGGAATGGATCATCTGAGGTCAGGAGTTTGAGACTAACACGGTGAAACCCTGCCTCTACTAAAAATACAAAAATTAGCCAGGTGTGGTGGCATGTGCCTGTAATCCCAGCTACTTGGGAGGCTGAGGCAGGAGAATTGCTTGAATCCAGGAGACGGAGGTTGTAGTGAGCCGAGATTGCACCACTGCCCTCCAGCCTAGGCGACAAGAGCAAAACTCCAGCTAAAAAAAAAAAAAAATAAAATACAGTCTAAGGTTCAAATCCCAACTATGCCTCTTACTAGTTTAATAACCAGGCAATTTATAATCCTTATGTGCATCAGCTGTCTCATCAAAAAATAGCAGTAACAGCAATTAGTTCATAGAGTTCTTATGAAAACTAAATTAATATAAAGCACCTGGAACAGTCCTTGGCACATAGTAACCATTCCATTTATACTTTTAACTATATATAAGCTGTGTGGAAAGAGCACAGAGTTTTGGAACAGACAAAAAAAAAAGTCACCCCAAGCCTTTCAGACAGAAATGTCAGTGTCACTACTGGATGAAAATCTACTGGACAACTATCTCTGGATAAACAGCATGCTTTAATTTAACTTTCAACCTTCTCTAAAGCATACAGATGGTGACATTTAAAAAAATAAATCTTAATTCCATTCAAAGAAATATTTAAATCTCCAAAATGACTGTTTATTAGTTTTTAGAGATAAAACAACAGGAAAAAATAAAAAGGAGCAACCCAGTTAAAGTACTACGAGGCAAAATCTTAACTTACTATTTTACTTTCATCTTCTCAGTTAACAACAAACAATAAAAGGTATTATTATCAGCATTAACATTATTATTTTTATTCCACTTCCACAGATGAGAAAACAGGTTCACTCAGCTAGAGAAAGCAGGATTTTACTATACTACCTAAAATAAGAAAGAGCCCCTTCCATATCTGGTGAGGAAGACACCAAAAAGTTACTTATAGTTCAGTACAAATACACCAAGCAAGTTAACAATGTCAGGGAAGTATTTGGATACTATGGAAACAGGAGAGACAGCTAAGATAGAGCCAGACATTTAGGGAATATATTCTTGCATTCAGAAGAATAAGGAAGAGTGGAAATCTGCTGGACTAGTAGCAATTTATGGGATATCAATTTGAGAGAACAGGAATTGAGTCAAATGCCTTTCTTTTAAGCTACGTTTAATTTCTTTTTTTAAGAAAAATATTCGTGAGGCTTAAAAAAAAAGAAAAATATTTTTTTAAAAAAGTAATATAAGGAGGAATATGTTTCTTAACCCTCTGTCAGATTTAAAACTTCTGGCAGCACAAATAGTTAATCTCGATATCACCCATAACGTATATTCAAATACAGCCTTGAATTACTGAATCTGTATTTACAAACTGAACTGTGAACTCCACTCTGCTCTTGCCCCAGTGGGGGTAAAAGAATAAGAATGCCAGTTCATTTGTTTGGGCCGACCTTACATACTTAAAAAAAAAAACAACAAAAACCCTTGTTTTTAAGGCAGTAGAACCCTTTCTTCACATGAACTCCCATGGGGAAGAACAATAAATAAGATGGATCAAAGGGAAGTTTTTCTAACTCTGGGTGAGCAGCCTTTTTCAGTAAAAGGCAGGATAGTAAATATTTTAGACTCTGCAGGCCATATGGTCTCTGTCACAACTAATCAAGTCTGCTGCTGTAGTGAGAAAGCAGACACAGCCAATGCATAAACTAATGAGTATGGCTATGTCCCAATAAAACTTTACTTATGGACACTAAAATTTGAACTTCATATAATTTTCATATGTAACAAAACATTCTTTTGATATTGTCCCTAGCCGTTTAAAAACATTTTAAAAACCTGCCATATATGGGGTGCAAATCTGGCCCGATAATCTTAATTTCTTGACTCCTGTTCTTTTTCTTTGTTTCCTTTTTCTGAGATAGGGTCTCACTGTTTTGTCCAGGCTGGCCTAGAATTCCTGGGCTCAAGCTATCCTCCAGCGTCAGCCTCTTGAGTAGCTGGGACTACAGGTGCCAGCCACTGTGCCTTCCTCTTCTAATAAAAGTTTCAATCAAAACCAGGAGACACACTCTTGACTGCTAACTGTTCTCTGGGAAGAGACTTAGAGAGTTGGGATGAGTACAAACGTTTCATTCAAATTATAATGCCCTTTTCCACTGTACACATAACTGATACTCTTCTCATCACTGACCCACAAACTTTTTATTCAAATTATAATGCCCTTTTTTTACTGTACACATAACCGCTACTCTTCTCATCACTGACCCCAACATCCCTTCCTTTTCCACTTTTCCACTGAATCCTGCTTCTGGATTCAATGTGTTGCAATTTATTGTTTTGGGTAAAGTATACAGAAAAATCAAGCCTTACACAAATAATATAATTGGAAAGAAAGAAATATTTTAACAGTCTTTTCTGATCATTGTAAGTATCAAAGAAGAATAGCCATACCAAAACAACAAGCAATAATTTCAAATAGCTAAGTGGTAATGTAGAATATGCAACCATCTGATGAGCTTTTTGTACTCTGTATATACACATGAGAATGAGAGTAAAAAAAGGCAAAGGATGTCTTAGTATTAGAACTTGACCACTCAACATAAAAGATCATTTATTTTGACTTTTTTTTCTCTTACAGCAAGGGGAGGCTCCCTATTGCAACTGTTGTAACTACTGTATTTAGAGTTTTGGGATATTAAACTAATACACTAATAAATACAGGGAAATTTTTATTTTTCATAAAGCGAGCATTAGATGGTAGCTTTACAAAAGGGTGTTTTTGTGTGGAGGGTAAGGCAGAGTAGGTAGTTGTCTCTATTATGACTTTTCCTTGGTTCAAGCAAAATAAAACCGCAAATGTTTTATTTAAGTTGTTTTTTGGAAGAGAAATAATTAACACTGGACTCAAACTATAATTTTGAAGTATCAGAGAATGTTACTGATGCCAAAAGAAATACAAGAAACCTCAGACATAGCATGTGGGTGCTCCTCAGGACATCTTTGTGGTTCACTATTCCTGTAAGTTTTAGCTGTCAGAAAACACATACCATAACACCAGAAAGAATTTTGCTAAATGAAAAGTAGCCAAGAGCCTTTGGTTGCACTAAAATTGTTCTTGTGGCTGAACATTTTTGCAATAAAAGTAAACAAAAATAGACAGGAAAACCCCAAATTTTTGCTGAAGAAAGCTCTTCAAGAAAATGTCTCATCCAAGTCCTACACTACAGGCACTTCTTGCCAGTCCTACTCCCTGTGGGCCCCACATAAAGATAACAGATCTGGCTGGGTGCGGTGGCTCATGCCTGTAATTCCAGCACTTTGGGAGGCTGAGGCGGGTGGATCACCTGAGGTCAGAAGTTCGAGACCTGCCTGGCCAACATGGTGAAACCTTGTCTCTACTAAAAAAAACAAAAATTAGCCGGGTGTGGTGGTACATGTCTGTAATCCCAGCTACTTGGGAGGCTGAGGCAAGAGAATTGCTTGAACCTGGGAGGTAGAGGTTGCAGTGAGCTGAGATCGCACTATTGCACACCAACCTGGGTGACAGGGCCAGATCCTCTCTCAAAAAAGAAAAAAAAGGAGGCAAGAAGGTTGTGAAAAACTAAAGAGACATAACACCCAAATGTAACATATGGACCTTGTCTTGGATCCTGCTTGGAACAACCATGAGAAGGCATTTCTTGTTGTTACCCAAGCTGGGTACAGTGGTGTGCATGGCTCACTGCAGCCTCAAACTGCTGGGCTTGAGGGATCCTCCCACCTCAGCCTCCTGTGTAGCTAGTACTACAGGTATGTGCTACCACATCCGGATAATTGTTTTTTTGTTTTGTTTTGTTTTGTTTTTTAAGAGACAGAGTCTCACTATGTTCCCCAGGCTGGTCTCCAACCCCTGGGCTCAGGTGATCCTCCTGCCTCAGCCTGCCAAACAATGGGATTATGGGTGGTAAGCCACTGTGACTGGCCAGGGTTATCTTGGAAAAGAAAAAAAGGAGTTCTTAGTCTGCTTTGTGTTACTATAATAGAATACTGATACTGCCTGTTTTATGAAGAAGCTTACTTAGCTCACAGTTCTGCAGGCTGGGAAGTTCAAGAGCATGACACTGGCTTCTGGCAAGGGCTCTGCTGCCTAGATATAATATGGTAGAAGGTCAAAAGGGGAGTAGATATGTGCAAGGGGTGCAAGCACTAAGAATGTCCATGCTTTATAACAACCTGCTCTTTCAGGAACTAATTAATTCCCAAGAGAACTAATTCAGTTTTAAGAGAGCAATAACGCACTCACTATTGTGATAATGGCACCAAGCCATCCATGAAGGCGGAGCCTTGTGACCTAAATGCCTCATATTAGGTCCTGCCTCTCAAAGGTTCCACCTCCCAACATCTTTGCATGGGCAATTAAATTTCAACATGAGTTTTGGCAGAGACAAACCACACCCAAATCACAGCAAGTACTTGTCTGTTAGAGATACATATTGATTGATACATTTACAGGTGAAATTAGATAATGTATGGTATTTGCTTCCTTTTTATTTATTTATTTATTTATAACAGGCAAAATGGGAGTCACATGGTATTTGCTTAAAAATACACCAAGAGAAACGATCCAAGATGGCCGATCGCTAACATCCCGGGATTGCAGCTCTCAGGGAAGGCGCGGAGAACTAGAGGACGCCACACTTTCAGACAAATTCTGGTCGCTCACAGAGCAGGAGATCCCCCAGTGGTGGAAACACACGGGTGGCCAGCGCGACTCTCGTGGCCGGTGCAGCGGTTCCGCCGGCACCTTGGCGCGGCAGCTCTCGGAGCAAAGTAAACAGGTTCGGAGGACCTGCACGGGTCCCCAGCAGGACACCAGAGCCCGGCAGCGGCTGTGACGGCACCTCGGCGCGGGAGCGCTCTGCGCAGAGTAAACAGGACCGGTTTCCCTTCTGACCGAGGTTTGGAGCCCCAGGAAGGCAGAGTCGCCTACTACGGTCACAAGAAGGAAGCCCGACAGGAGAATCCTGGGCAGAAAAGCACGATCAGTTTTAAGGCCGCTGCTCTGGCCCTGGGAACTAACAACCTGGATGTCCACTCAAGAGACCTAATCTGAAAGTTGGTAATTTCAAAGACGACAGGAGGATAAATTTACAATGACGGGAAGAAACCAGCGTAA
Organism: Callithrix jacchus; assembly: GCF_049354715.1. NCBI lineage: Eukaryota > Metazoa > Chordata > Mammalia > Primates > Cebidae > Callithrix > Callithrix jacchus. Next base: position 98,357,911 of record NC_133510.1, on the reverse strand, counting down.
AAAAGCTGAGAATACTCAAAATCAGAACGCCTCTCCCTCTAAAGATGATCACAGTTCCACATCAACAATGGAACAAGGCTTGATGGAGAACGAGCGCCTCCTGATGACAGAATCACTCTTCAAGGAATGGATAATAAGAAACTTCGGTGAGTTAAAAGACCATGTTGTAGCCCAACGTAAAGAAACTAGGAACTTTGAAAAAAGGTTTGATGAAATCCTATTGAGAATAGACAACTTAGAGCGGAGTATGAGTGAATTAATGGAACTAAAGAATACAATACAGGAACTCCGAGAAGTTTGCACAGGTTTAAACACTCGAATTGTTCAAGCAGAAGAAGGGATATCAGAGGTCAGAGTCCAACTTAATGAAATAAAACGAGAAGAAAAGATTAGAGAAAAAAGGATAAAAAGGAATGAGCAAAGTCTCCAAGAAATATGGGACTATGTGAAAAGACCAAATTGACGTTTGATAGGTGTACCTGAATGCGTCGGAGAGAATGAATCCAAGCTGGAAAACACTCTTCAGGATATTATTCAGGAAAATTTTCCTAAACTAGCAAAGCAGGTCAAAATTCAACCCCAGGTAATACAGAGAACACCACAAAGATATTCCTCAAGAAGAGCAACCCCAAGGCACATAATCGTTAGATTCACCAGGGTTGAAATGAAGGAGAAAATACTAAGGGCAGCCAGAGAGAAAGGTCATGTTACCCACAAAGGCAAGCTTATCAGACTTACAGCAGATCTCTCAGCAGAAACTCTACAAGCCAGAAGAGAGTGGGGGCCAATATTCAACATTCTCAAAGAACAGAACCTTCAGCCCAGAATTTCATATCCAGCCAAACTAAGCTTCACAACTGAAGGAAAAATAAAATCTTTTATCAACAAGCAAGAACTCAGAGATTTTATTACCACCAGGCCTGCTTTACAAGACCTTCTGAAAGAAGCATTACACACAGAAAGAAACAACCAATATTAGCCTTTCTAAAAATACACCAAAAAGTAAAGAGCACCAACATAAAGAAGAATTTACACCAACGAATGGATAAAACAGCCAGTCAACATCAAATGGCAGCAACCCTAAATTTAAATTGACTAAATCCCCCAATCAAAAGACACAGCCAAAACCCAATGGCATTTTACACCCAGACCTGTTTCACATGCAAGGATACACAAAGACTCAAAACAAAGGGATGGAGAAAGATTTACCAACCAAATGGAGAGCAAAAATAAATAATAAATAAATAAAAAGCAGGAGTTGCAATTCTCGTATCAGATAAAATAGATTTTAAAGCAACAAAGATATAGTGGTAAAAGGATCAATGCAACAACAAGAGCTAATGATCCTAACACCCAGATACAAGACTTAGATTCAATGAGACAGAAAATTAATAAGGATATCAAGGACTCGAACTCAGATCCGGAACAAGTAAACTTAATAAATATTCATAGAGCTCTCCACTTCAAATACACAAAATATACATTCTTGTCAATACCACATCACACCTACCCATAAGTTTAAATGAAACATTGATTGGCCATTATTAATACTCAATTTTTTTCAAAATAAAGCAATATTTCCATTTACTCTCCCTCTTTCTCTTCCTCTTTCTTCCTCTCCTTTACTTATTTTTTTTTCTTTCCTTCTCTCAAAAAAAAAGAAATCAACTTGTAAACCTCTAGATCCAGGTCGGCAATGTCTCTCTCGTTGCTTGATTTCCTTCCTTCCCTTCCCTCCCTCCCTCCCTCCCCGCTCCCTCCCTTCCTTCCTTCCTTCCTTCATCCCTTCCTTCCTCCCTACCATCCTTCTTCCCTCCCTCCCCGCGTCCTCCCTTCCTTCCTTCCTCCCTACCGTCCTTCTTCCCTCCCTTCTTGCCTTCCTCCCCCACAAAAAAAAAAAAAAAAAAAAAAAAAAATACACCAAGAAAAAAGATGGGGAAGGGGGAGAAGAATAGATGAGACAGTTTGGTAAAATGTTAACAGCTGCTGAAGCTGAGCGATGAGTAAATGAAGCTTTTTTCTATTTTATTCTTTCTTTTTTTTTTTTGAGATGGTGTCTCACTCTGTTACCCAGGTTGGAGTACAGTGGCACTATCTCTGCTCACAGAAACCTCCAAGCATCCTCCCACCTCAGTTTCCCAAGTAGCTGGGACCACAGGCACGCACTACCACCCCCAGCTCATTTTTTGTATTTTTGGTAGAGACGGGGTTTTGCCAAGTTGCCCAGGCTGGTCTGGAACTCCTGAGCTCAAGTGATCTGCCCGCCTCAACCTTCCCAAGTGCTGGGATTACAGGCATAAGCCACCAGGCCTGGCCATGGAGTTTTCATTGTAGTATTCTCTCCTTTAAAATATATGTTTAAGGTCTATAATAAAAGCCTTTTAAAAATCAGATGCTGGGTTTTCCTAGAATCTGGTATAAAAGGCTTAAGAAAATACCATAGAACAAAAATGTAAACTTGAAAAAATTCAACTTATTATTATAATCTGTGGAAAAGATCATTTTATTGGGGGTATGTGTGTGTATGTGTGTGAGACGGAGTTTCGCTCCTGTCGCCTAGGCTAAAGTGCAATGACACCATCTTGGCTCACTGCAACTACCTGCCACCTCCCAGGTTCAAGCAATTCTCCTGCCTCAGCCTACCAAGTAGCTGGGACTACTGGAGCCAGCCACCATGCCCAGCGGATTTTTGTATTTTTAGTAGAGACAAGGTTTCACCACATTGGCCAGGCTGGTCTCAAACACCCAACCTTAGGTGATCCACCTGCCCAGCCTCCCAAAGTGCTGGGATTACAGGCGTAAGCCACTACACCTGGCCGTTTTCATTAGATTTTAAAACATTCCACAAGTAGTTCCAACTACTGAGGATGCCTGCTTAAGGCCAGGAGTTTGAGGCTGCAGGGCCTACAGTCGCATCTGTGAACAGCCACTGCACTCCAGCCTAGACAACATAGCAAGATCCTGTCTCTACAAAGCAAATCAAAACAAACAAAATAAAAACCAGAAGAAATCTGTTAGGAGTCTTACAGCTTTCCATCTAATAGTCTCTCAGGTGATTTTATTTATTTATTTATTTAGAGATGGGGTCTCACTGGCCGGGCACGGTGGCTCAAGCCTGTAATCCTAGCACTTTGGGAGGCCGAGGCTGGCGGATCACGAGGTCAAGAGATTGAGACCATCCTGGCCAACATGGTGAAACCCCATCTCTACTAAAAATACAAAAAAAATTAGCTGGGCGTGGTGGCGTGTGCCTGTAGTCCCAGCTACACGGGAGGCTGAGGCAGGAGAATTGCTTGAACCTGGGAGGCAGAGGTTGCAGTGAGCTGAGATCGCACCACTGTACTCCAGCCTGGCGCCTGGCGACAAAGCGAGACTCTGTCTCAAAAAAAAAAAAAAAAAAGAGATGTGGTCTCACTGTGTTGCCTAGGCTGATTTTGATCACCTCAAGCAATCCTCCCACCTTGGCCTCCCAAAGTGCTGGGATTACAGGTGTGAGCTACCATATCCAGATCAAACTTCAATCTAATAGTAATGGTACTTTTAATGTCTACTGAAAGAGAATATGACAAAAAGAAAATGTTATAGTAAGATCTAAAATAGATTTATGAGTTAATCACATGTGTATCAACTAGTTTAACTTGTACACATGGTATTTTATGTATTTATAAAAAATTCAATGATAAGCAAGTATTTGGAATTGCAAACTTCTGCAACAATGTCTAGGCTTTTTAATATTCTCGCTGAGGACAAAAAATATCCAAGTATCCTCTAGCAACATGATTTGAAATTGCTAGTCTCAGGGGCAGCACAAATAAGTGTCTACTTGCCTGTCAATTTAAATTATTCACATTGTCTTTCCACAAGCTAATATAACGTTCATGGAAATAAACTATTCACAATTGTGTAATTTTTTTGAGTCATATTTTCAAATCACCATTAAACAAGATGGTTAAAAACAAAAAGCATTGGATGTCAAGTGGAGAAAAGAAAAAACAAAAAGCAGACACAAAAAAACTACTATGTTCTTATAAGTAGTGGTTCTCAGTCAAAGTAGATCATCACTGCACAATACCCCCTCCCCACATTTGGCAATTTCTGGAGACATTTTTCACTGTTAAAACTGAGGGGTGTGCTAGGCAGGGTAGCTCACACCTGTACTCCCAGGACTTTGGAAGGCCAAGGTAGGAGGATCGCTTGAGACTAAGAGTTTGAGACTATCCTAGGCAATATAGCGAGACCTTGTCTCTACTAAAAATAAAAAAATTAGCCAGAAATGGTGGAGTGCACCTGTGGTCTCAGCTACTTGGGAGGCTGAAAGTGAAGGATCGCTTGAGCTCTGGAGGTCAAGGCTACAGTAAGCCATCCAAGACTGTCTCAAAACAAAGAAAACGTGTCGGCTGGGTGTAGAGGCTCACACCTGTAATCCCAGTACTTTGGGAAACCAAACTGGGTGGATCACTTGAGATCAGGAGTTTGAAACTAGCCTGGCCAATGTGGTGAAACCTTGTCTCTACTAAAAAAAAAAAAAAAAAAATACAATTACCCAGGCTTGGTGGTGCACACCTGTAGTCCCAACTACTTGGAAGGCCTGAGGCAGGAGAATCGCTGGAAACTGGGAGGCAGAAGCTGCAGCTAAGATAGCACCACTGCACTCCAGCCTGAGCAACAGAGCAAGACTCTGTCTCAAAAAAAAAAAAAAAACCCCTGTGGGGTTGATATGAGAATGCTACTGGCATCTAGTGCATAGAGGTCAGGATTGCACAGGACAACCTTTACAAAGAGTTATCTGGCCCAAAATGTCAATAGTTCGAAGGCCGATAACCTGTTTTTGAGTATAAGGAATCAAAGATTTGAAAAATCACAAAAAAATATGTAGCCTAGTAGGTGCTTTCTTTATTTTATTTTTATTTTGGGATGATGACTGATTTGAAAAACAATGACCAAAATGGAAACTTAGTTGTTTTTCCGTGACTTGCAATGCTCAACAGCCTGTTGCAAAAACTCAACAGGCTTTCTAAGACTGAAATGAGTTACCTTCAAAATAACTGCATAGAATTTATGCACTGAAATTTTAATCAGCTACTAATACAATATAAAACTAAAATAATTATAGTGCTTGGTTACACTTAAATATTGTGATGATCAATATGAACCTCTAAATAGACTGAGAAATGTTATTATAGTATTTAAAATATCTGAAGAAAATAATTTCCTACATAACATCATGTTTCACTTTAGTAGGGCCTTAAATTTTAAAAACTTTAAGAATAGCTGAGCTAAACTGTTGGGAGATTATTTCTACATGAGTTTCACGCTCATCTAACTGAACTTCAGTCTTCCAATAAAACAATTTCCTTATTTAAAAAGTTCTATTGGGGGGTCAACATAAGAAAAGTAGTGCAAATCTAATTATCTGGGCCACAGATACTAACTAGGAAAGTTAGATATCTCAACTAGTCTCCTCCATGAATGGCACCTTACGGAATGGATTCTTTGGGATACTGACACACGATTAATATAAATACTACAGGTCCACAATCAAGCACCTCCAATTGGCTAAGAACAGTCAGCGATTGTCTATCTTGCAACTCAGTAGTCATTGTTGCAATGTTTCTGTTTTGCTTCTGTGTCATCTATTCTTTTTTCTTTTCTTCTTCTTCTTTTTCTTTTTTGAGAGTCTCCCTCTGTTGGTCAGGCTGGCCTGCAACAACACAATCTCAGCTCACTGCAACCTCCACCTCCTGAGTTCAAGTGATTCTTCTGCCTTAGCTTCCCGAGTGGCTGGGAGTACAGGCATACACCACTACATCTGGCTAATTTTTGTATTTTTATTAGAGATGAGGTTTCACCATGTTGACCAGGCTGGTTTCAAACTCCTGACCTCAAGTGATCTGCTGTCCTTGGCCTCCCAAAGTGCTGGGATTACAGGTGTGAGCTACCACACCAGGCTCTATGTCACTTATTCTACCTGTCTGAACCCTCCAAGTTCTTCATACTAACCCTAATACATCTTTGAGATTCTTTCCTTCCCTTTATAAGAAGAGAAGATCTCAGAGCCATACAGCCTTTCAGAAAAGCGATTTGTAGTCTGTAATAGTTACTAGTCAAATTCTGATTCTGGTCTCTCACACTATCTGTCCTGTCTTGCAGATACCAATGACTGAGTGCTAACAGAATTCCAGTGTAAAGATCAACTGGCTAGAAAAGGGACAATCATCATTTATTCCTTTATCACTAAATATTTATCACCAAATATTTATTGAGCACTTACTCTGTGTCAGGCACTAGAGTTACTTTAGTAGTTCTCTGCCATTAACTACTCTCTGGGGATATGCAAGAAAAATTAACTTATTTCACCTGTAAAAGGACACTAAACCCAACTGCTCAACCTCACAGGTTTTTTTTGTTTGTTTGTTTGTTTGTTTTTTAACTGCCTTGCTACTTTTATACTAAAAATTTAAACAATAAAAAAAGATATAAAATAAGAAATAACTTTGTTTTTCCTACCCTAGTCCCCTAGTCTCTCACCCAAAAGGTAATATATATTTAGCTCATGAATCCTTCCCCCAAAATTTAGTATACCCTTATATATGTATGAATAGCATTCAAAATTTCTATACAAATGGAAATACACTATATACTTTCCTCTGCACTTGGCTTCACTGAATGTATTTAAGAGACTTTTCCATATTAGGACATATATTGTATCTTTTTTCCTTTCAGTGTCCTTATAGCATTTCAATTCTATGAATCTATCAAGATTTATTTATATAGTTTCCTATTGTTGGATAAATTGGACTACAAGAAGTATAGAAAAATGAAAATATTTAATAAATGTGTTTAAGCATTAAAATCAAAACAACTTGGTTACTGATTGAAAATGGTTGGCAATGGAGGGTCCAAGATGAAGATTTCTGATTTGAACAATTAGGTGGTGCTATTTAACGAAATATGAAACAGTGGCACAGCAACTAACCTGAGGAAGAAGGCGATGTATTAGAAGTGCCTATGAGATAGTCAAACATGAATGGCTTAGCCCTAAAATGTCTGGAGGTCAGGAAAGTAGCCTAGTGAATGAATAGATTCAAGTTTTTAGCATATAAATATGGTGGCAAACTCATATGACATACCAGTATAAAAACATATGTAGTCTGTAAGATCAACTAGAGATAATAGTATGAGAAGACATAAGGGCCCTAACAGAATTACTGTACGTATATATTTTAGAAAACAGTAGGGCCAAGCCTGAAAAACAATACAGTAATACTAAAAACTGTTAACGTTTGCTGAGTTGCATATTTAGTAGGCATTGACTTAAGCATGTTTTATAGTACCTCATTTAATTCTAACAACTTTATAAAGAGGTATTTTTATTATTACTCTCATCTTACAGATGAGGAAACTGAATCATAAGAGGTTATAACTTGCTCAAAGTCACCCATCAGAACATAAATCCAGTTGGTTTGATTCCAAAGCCTATACTTGTAAACTATAATGTAAAATTGTCTCTGAGAAAAATGGAGATTTAAAAGAAACAACTTTTCTCAAGTTCACCATATATATATCATGTTGTGTTCTATAAGGCCCAAAATGGTGATCACTGCAAGGTTTAAATTTTAATTCAATCATATTTTGTTTCTTTTCAAGCTAACTTCATCTTAAATTGTCCCCTTTCATTGGTGGCTTTAAGTTTCACAGAAGCCAAAGAATCTGGGAACATACCAATACAGACTTTTTTCTCGTGAGAATATTTTGGAGAATGCTCATATAGAACTGGTGTTATTATGATCTACAGGGTCCATGACTTTTATTCATCCTTCAGAGAACACTCTATATTTATTAGCCTAAGGCTAATAAAAAGTAGAAAATGGAAAGAAGTCAAGAAATTTTAAGGTATAAACTCAAAGAAGAGAAATAATCACGAGGCAATGGATAGCCAATTTAGAAATTTAGTTTCAAAGGGAAATAGAGTCATGGCAGACACCAATATGAAAAAGATCATGAAAACAAAACAAGATAATATTCTAGTGCTGTGCTTTCCCCAGGCTATGGGGGCTATAAGTGGTGAGTGTTTAAAAATGGCCCTTGATCTTCTCCCACTGCCCATTTCTGAGGTTACAGCAAACTTAACCTCTGGTTTGGTGATGTCAGTGGAGGCTGATAATTCTGCTTGATACTACCCAGATGCACAATTTTCTCACAGGAGGATGGTCAGTGTAGTTCCTCTCTGGTTGGTTGATTTCTTTCCCATCCATCTCCCCACAAACAACAGCAGTACTAAACATTTACTGAGTGCCCAGACAGTGCCAGGCATTAATCTAAGTATTTTTTTTTAATGTACAAGCTTGTCTCATCTTTGCAATAACCTTATGAGGCATGGTTCATTTCAGATATGAGGAAACTAAGGCACAGAGAGACCAAGGGAACTTGTCCAAGGTCACAAGGACAGATAGTAAATAACAGAAGAGGGATTTTTCTGAGTCAAAAAAATGTGATAGATGCAGTGCTGTTATCTACCCCTTCATACTGCAAATCATCCTGAGTAAACAAGTTCATTAATGTGGTCTAATGTAGCACTGTGTATAGTTGTTTTATTTAATTAGAAACTGAACTTGTAATTTTAAATCTATTTAGCAGATTTAGAAAACTCAAAATAGGTTAGCATTATTCTGATAATATCTACAGTTATTCCTAGTTGTCTTATTTTTGCTTCAGTTCTATATTTGAGCTGAACTATATCCGAGCTATAGTTCAGAACTATATTCAGAACTATATTTGAGCTATAGTTCATAAGTAAGAATTCAGCAAGAGCTGGGCACTATGGTGCTATGGCACATGCCTATAAGCCCAGCACTTTGAGGGGGCCAAGGTAGACGATCACTTGAGGTCAGGAGTTCGAGACCAGCCTGGCCAACTTGGTGAAACCTCGTCTCTACTAAAAATACAAAAATTAGCTGGGCGTGGTGGCGGGTGACTGTAATCCCAGTTTACTTGGGAGGCTAAGCCAGGAGAATCACCTGAACCAAGGAGGCAGAGGTTGTAGTGAATCAAGATTGTGCCACTGTACTCCAGCCTAGGTGAGAGAGAGAGAGAGAGAGAGAGAGAAAGAAAGAAAACGAAAGAAAGATAAGACAGGCAGAAAGAAAAAACTAAAGAAAGGAAGGAATTCAATAAGAGCATTTGCCTCAGGTTATACAAGGCTAGAAACTGCAAAGATTCTTGGGGACTACAAAAACAATCATACTCTATTCTTAAATATTACTTTCAAAACTAGTTTAATGGGATTTAAAAATAACTCACTGAAAATGGATAGAAAATTCAGCTAACATGATGTAACAGCTTTTTAATTTACAATAAGCCCAAATAAACTAGTAAGAAGAATATTTTTTTTAATTGTAAAAATGGGTAAAGGATATAAAGAAGCAGTTCAAAGAAAAAAATACAAGCATGTCAATATAAATGAAAAATGTTAAACTTCACCTCTGAAGAAATACATGTTGAAACAAAGATACAATTTTTATCTATTAGCTGGCAATAACTAAGAAGTCTGAGAATACTTAGTTTTGGCAATGGCGTAGGGATACAGATACATCATAGACTATTAGTGGTAGTATATGTATAAAAATATAAATGCAAATTATCCATTGACCTAGAAATTTTACCACTAAGCTTCCAGTCTATAAATATAATTATAAAAGTATGCCAAATATACACAAAAGAATACTACTTAGACATTTAAGAATCCCATTTGTTTTTTTTTAAACCCACAAAATTGAATTATACAATATATTTATGCATGTCACACATACATATACATACATATATAGATGAATGTAATTGTGCTGAAAATAATCTGAAAGAAAATATACCAAAGTTGGCCAGGCACACTGGCTCACGCCTGTAATCCCAGCAATTTGGGAGGCTGAGGCTGAAGGATCACTTGAGCCTAGCAGTTTGAGACCAGCCTGGACAATATGGCAAAACCCTGTGTCTACTAAAAATACAAAAAATATTAGCCAGGTGTGGTGGCACACGCCTGTAGTCCCAGCTACTCAGGAGGCTGAGGTGGGAGAATCACTTGATCCTGGGAGGCAGAGGTTGCAATGAGCCAAGATTGCCCCACTGCACTCCAGCCTCAATGACACAGCAAGACACAGTCTCAAAAAAATCAAAAAATTAATAAAAATTTTTAAAAAATTAAAAAATATATGAAAGTGATTATAGTGGTACTTCTGGAGAGAAAGGTGGACTTGCAGAGGAAAAGCAGGATTAAGGGAGAGCTGATCCTTTCCCTGTATTATGTGATTTTTTTTCATAATGAAAACATATTCATGTGTTATCTGTGTGGAAAAATGTACCCAGCATAAGTTAAGTTCTGCTAAAAAAAAATAAAAATAAAAAGGAAAGAAAGAAAAGAAGAAAAGGAGGTACCCAATTACATGTTAGTTTAGTAAATGAGTAGAATGAGCCAATACACTTTTCCATACAAAAACTCACGATGGGATGGACCTGGTGGCTCACCTCTATAATCCCAGCACTTTGGGAGGCCAAGGCATGCAGATCACTTGAGCCAAGGAGTTTGAGACCAGTCTGAGCAACATGACAAAACCCCATCTCTAAAAATACTACAAAAATTAGTTGAGCTGGCCCGGCGCAGTGGCTCAAGCCTGTAATCCCAGCACTTTGGGAGGCCGAGGCGGGTGGATCACGAGGTCAAGAGATCGAGACCATCCTGGTCAACATGGTGAAACCCCGTGTCTACTAAAAATACAAAAAATTAGCTGGGCATGGTGGCGCGTGCCTGTAATCCCAGCTACTCAGGAGGCTGAGGAAGGAGAATTGCCTGAACCCAGGAGGCGGAGGTTGCGGTGAACCGAGATCCCGCCATTGCACTCCAGCCTGGGTAACAAGAGCGAAACTCCGTCTCAAAAAAAAAAAAATTAGTCGAGAATGATGGTACACACCTGTGCGCTCAGCTACTCAGGAGGCTGAGGCTTGAGACTGGGAGGTTGAGGCTGCAGTGAACCAAGATTGTGCCACTGCACTCCAGCCTTGGCAACTGTCTCAACAAAACAAAAAATAAAAAAGAACAAAACCCCAAGCCAAACCAACCCCAAAACTAATGCCCTACTTCAGCTTCAACTATTACACATATCTTTATTTAAAATGTCAATACTATATCTAAACCACACTAACAGGTTTGGCAAAATGCTAACTATTGTCAGATGTCAGATGTTATTTGGGCTATACAGTCTAAAACACAAAAATCAATGAGAAAACATATCCAAAATTGTATAATGTTTGAGAAGTAACTTTGTTAACACAGATTTCCCACCTATCTGAATCTGTGCTTATTCTGGCTCAAAGGATCAAAAAGCCTTTGCTTTCCATTCTCAAGTTACAGAATTCACCAAGTTATAGGTAACTTCTTCAAGTTTGGACCAATTTTTAATATCTCTGAAAAAAAGTATTCTCTATATACTCCATGTAAATTACATATTTTTAAAAGTTTCTGGCTGGGTGCAGTGGCTCATGCCTGTAATCCCAGCACTTTGGGAGGCTGAGGCAGGCGGATCACCTACGGTCAGCCTGACCAATATGGTGTAACCCCATCTCTAGTAAAAATACGAAAATTAGCTGAGCATGGCAGGCATTTGTAGGAAAATACCTGCCTGAAAATTATTATGTGTTATTTTAAAGCATTTAAATAATCTTTTATCTTTGAATATAGCTTAAAGCTAGAGGTCTAAATATGACTATCACATATAGAATAACAATATATCTTTCTTTTGAAAATACCACTGAAAGGATAAACTGTTGTAAATTGCTATGGTTTCCATGTTTTTCCAGGCTAGCTGCAGAATATCACAAAATAAACTGATGAGTAAAACTGTAACAAACTATAAAAGGCAGTGATTTTCTCAATTTTTAATGAAGAATCTATTTAAAAGGCTAAATCTCTGTCAAAATTAACAAAACCCCACAATGGAAAATAAAATTCCCCATAATTATACTGCCAATTCAGTAAATTTCCATAGACTTTTCACTTACCTTTAATTCAGTACACAATTACAAAGTATAATCTGAAATTAACTACTGCATGCCTTTATCTCCCTTAAACCTTAGATAATATCATAGGATATTAAAGATGTAAAATAATAGGAAATGCTTTTTGGAGCTTACACATTTCAACATAATTTCTAAATCACTACACCAAAAGCCCCAAATTCAAGCATTAATTAAGTAATCAGCAAAGCAAAATCTAATCACAGAATTTAAAGAGATTAAGCTAAAAGGGTCCAATAAAATTGGACTAATTAAACTACTCACAGATAGCATGCTTCTAATTTCTCCGGTTGACCTAGATGAAAAATTTACTGCCTCTTGTCCATCTTCTTTTTTGATCCATACATTTCTTTCTTTGATGATTCCCACTTGTTTCTCCATAAGAACCACAATACAAAATGGCCACTGAATTGGAGGGCGTGCCTCTGTCGTTACTAAGCATTTTTCTATCAGAAGCAGCGCCTTGAAAAAAATCTGAACATTATTTCTTCAGTGCTGTTATTACTCAGCAACTACAGATGAAGGTAATAGGAAGAGTGGAGTTTTAAAAACGTCTTCAAAGGATGTTTTTAGTATTAGTGTTTATTTAAAAGTTTTTAAATAAACCAAGAAAAAGTAAGACACATATATTAAGTTTGATTGCAGGCTTCTAATATTTTCCACTGAAATCCTATCCAATTAATCTTATATGAGATATAGTAAATAGCAAACATTTTTAAAAAGGATAACTTAAGATCTTCCTATACAACAGTACAAATGTACTTAAGCACAATACTATCTAAGTCCAAAATCTAAATAAAAATCAAACATACCTATCAAAAGAAAGACTATGAGAGGCAATGGGAGAAAACTGACTTACACAGCTTTATATTCTACTGACTAAAAATCAAGAACAGCAATGGATTGTCTTAACTAAGTGGAGAGAAGCCAGTAATGGTAGATTGATATCTCCCTGGTTCTGATGCTACTTTTAGTATTATTTGACATCTAGCTAATTAACTGGTACATATTGGTCACTTAACTGAATGCAGAGCAGAAGCAAGGGGAGGAAGCAAAACATTTTCAACTGCTTTAAACCAAAGGCCAGGCCAGGCACGGTGGCTCAAGCCTGTAATCTCAGCACTTTGGGAGGGTGAGGTGGGTGGATCACGAGGTCAGGAGTTCAAGACTAGACTGGCCAACATGGTGAAACCCCTGTCTCTGTTTAAAAAAAACAAAAAAAAAAACAAAAACAAAGGCCAGAAGATCAAACACAATTGTCAAAATGTTGGATGTGAGGAGAGTATGCAATAAACTTTAATATAATGTTTGGACATTATGAGATAACACGAAACTTCATGTCTTTTGCTTCTTATCCCAAAATTAAAAAAAAAAAAAAAAGGAGAGATAACTGGACACAATGGCTCACGTAGGATGAGGTGACAGGGGAGATAGCTTGAGCCTGTGAGTTCAAGACAGCAGTGAGCTATGATTGCGCCACTATACTCCAGCCTGGATGACAGAGTGAGACTGTCTCAAAGAAAAAAGGAAAAGAAAAAGAAGGAAAGAGTCTGCAAGGACAGGGCAAGATATATACAGAAGTCGAAAATCCAGGCGGAGCATGGTGGCTTACGCCTGTAATCTCAGCACTTAGGGAGGCCGAGGTGGGCAGATTACCTGAGGTTAAGAGTTTGAGACCAGCCTGGCCAACATGGTAAAACCCCATCTCTATTAAAAATACAAAAAAAAAAATAAATAAATAAATAACCGGGCATGGTGCTACACCTGTGGCCCCAGCTGCTTGGGAGGTTGAGGCAGGAGAATCGCTTGAACATGGGCAGCAGAAGTTGCAGGGAGCTGAGATCATGATGCCACTGCACTCCAGCCTGGGTGACAGAGATTCCATCTCATAAAAAAAAAAATCAATTTTAATAAAGGTCTTAATGAGATACAAGGTTAAAAGTTGTGGATTAATCAGCAAAAACCTCAACAATAAGATACAGGAGGCTATACACTGTCAACTACATAAATTATAATGCAGATTTTAAAATAAAGGACGTTCTCAAATATATTATTTCAAATAAAAAGTAATGGGGACACTGATTTGCTGTAGTGGGAACAATAACAACAGGAAGTCTCAATGGATACTTGAGCAATTTTTTGAGCAATACTCAAAAAATCCAGAGGCAATGAAGTTAGTACCCTTTTTTTTTGCTTTGAGACAGTCTCGCTCTGTCGCCCAGGCTAGAATGCAGTGGCACAATCTCAGCTCACTGAAACCTCTGTCTCCTGGGTTCAAGCAATTCTCTTACCTCAGCCTCAGAGTAGCTGGGATTACAGGTGCCCGTCATTATACCCAGCTAATTTTTACACTTTTAGTAGAAATGGGGTTTCACCATGTTGGCCAGGCTGGTCTCGAACTCCTGACCTCAGGTGACCCGCCTGCCTTGGCCTCCCAAAGTGCTGGGATTACGGGTGTGAGCCACCATGCCAGGCCCAAGTTAATATACTCGCTAACACTTTCTAACACTGTGCCCCTGTTGAGTACACTGAGCTTTGGGCCTTTTCTCTAAAATCTTAAGGCATGATTTGCTTCTAGGAACTCAGAGAACACCTAGTACAGAATCAGGGAAAACTAAAATTGAGTCAGGATTTCTAATATGAAAAGATACTGGAAATAAGTAGATTCTCTTCCTGTATTTCTTAATTAATGAAAGCCTCTAAGGGCCTACTCTCATTTACTCAACCTACTAGATAGTTTGCAAATCCCCTAGAATGGATTTAAGAAAAATTTCATACCAAAGGATAATATGGTATAAAGGATGATCCTGGGAAACAAAAGCTCTAGAGAAATTAAGTGATTTATTCAGAATTTCATTGCTAATTTATGTCAGTCAGTCTCTTGACTCCTAATCTAGTCCTCTTTCCACAATGCTTTTAAAAAAATGAAAACCTTTAATATAGCTGTATATAAAATACCAAGGTAACTACAAAAAATAATGTAGGCACAGCATGTTTCATAGCTTGAGACAAAGGGACTTACATTTTAATAAACGTAATTAAAAATACATAAAAGAGAGACAAACTTCCTACTCTTCTTGAATGTTTAGATGTACAAGACAAAAAAATCTAAAACTAAACTGGAGCCCCAAGGATCTGTGAAGAAGCCAAAACAGAAGAAATCACACAACATAAGCAGAAAAAAAAGCAAACTTGGTCCCCAAGAATAATTTTTATAAAATCATATTAAATATGTAATTTCTTCTTCTTGCATATCTTGGTTATAAACTGGAGTTGGTGTTTTGTTTTTGTCTTTGTTTTGAGACAGGGTCTTACCTCATTGCCCAGACTAGAGTGGAATGCTGCAAACACAGCTCACTGCAGCCTCAACCTCCTGGGCTCAAGCAATCCTCCCACCTCCATCCCCCAAGCAGCTGGGACTGCAGGTACATGGCACCAGCCAATTTTTAAATTTTCTGTAGATATGGGGTCTCACTATGATGCCCGGGCTTGTCTTGAACTCCTGAGCTCAGGTGATCTTCTAATCGCAGCCTCCTAAATTGTTGGGATTACAAGTGTGAATAACCACATCTGGCTAGACTTGGTCTTAATGGTCAATCTTTGATGTCAATAGAGTTGTGATTTAATAACACTATTAATAAGTACTCCTTCTATTATAGATAGCGGTAGCATGAATTTTGATATGGTTTTAATCTCAGCTACTACTTGGAATTCAATTATTTTACATAATACAACTTTAGGGCTTTATGTTTGACAAACTGATGTTCCTCAGAGATGTATAATAACTTTTAAAAATAAAAAGAAAGGGGAATCTCTCGAGGAAGAGAGAAATTTTTTAAAACTTTCTTTTAAATGTGAAAGGTTTTGTGAGTCATTTCCTTTCATTTAACTGATTAGGTGCTACGGGGAAAAAAGCAAAAGCTGAACATACTTCCAACAATGGGTTAACATTTAATAATTTACACAGAAGTATAAAAGACATAGGAGAAATCGTGACAAAATGGGCAAAAATTATCTTTCTTAGCTAGGAACAAACAAAAAAGAAGAATGAATTTAAACCAACACCAAAAACAGTAAAGAGTTCACTCAGAGAATAAGGTTATCAAGGCAAGAGATTTGAGTAAAAGATCCCTTGAATACAACATTGTCCCTATTAGAAGAAAGTTACAAAAGAATGGTTTAAATGTACTTCAAATGATGCAAAGAGATATAAAAATTAGTCTTTCAGACTTTTCAGATTTTAAAAGTCTTATTTCCAGGCACTCTAGGAATAGCAGGGTTTAAGACAGAATAAATGACCTGAAGTTTCTGTAATTAAAAGTTAAGGCCAGGTGCTGCCATTCATGTCTGTAATCCCAGAACTTTGGGAGGCCAAGGCAGGAGGATCACTTGAGCCTGGGCAACATGTCAAAACCCACTCTCTGCAAAAAAATACAAAAAAGTGGCTGGGCATGGTGGCTCACACCTGTAATCCCAGTACTTTTGGAGGCTGAGGTGAGAGGATCACCCGAGGTTAGGAGTTCAAGACCAGCCTAGCCCAAATGGTGAAAACCCATCTCTACTAAAATACAAAAATTAGCCAGGTAGTGGTGGTGTATGCCTATAATCCCAGCTACTCAGGAGGATGAGGCAGGAGAATTGCTTGTAACTTGGGAGGTGGAGGTTGCTGTGACCTGAGATCATGCCACTGCACTATAGTCTGGGTGACAAAAGCGAAACTGCATCTCAAAAAAAAAAATTAGTCGGGTGTGATGGCACATGCCTGTAGTCCCAGCTACTTGGGAGGCTGAGATGGGGTAATTACTTGAGTCTGGGAAGTCAAGGCTGCAGTGAGCAGTGATCATTCCATTGGAGGCCAGCCTGGCGACAGATTAAGAATCTGTCTAAAACACAGCTCCGCAAGCAACATCAGAACTTCACCACCTTTCTAAGGTAACTGGAGAATTCTTACTCTCAAAACACTAATGAATGATGACAATAACAGAGTAAAACAACAATCTTGGTATTTCACATTTATTTTGCTAATATTCATGTTAGACGTAGTATCCATCATTTTCTAAACTTTGTTCTGCTGCTTTCAGCCTAAGAGGTCCAAGACTGAGGTTATACTATCCTCAATTCAGCATCTTAGAGAAGAATGATGGTAGAAGATTTTGATTTAAATAAATGGTCTTATAGAAGGAGGAGTCAGGCTCAAATATAATAGAATTAACCTTGAAAGTCTATAGGGAATCTAGCTCTGATAAAATGAAGGTGGTCAGATTCTAGTAGAAATGGGAATTGGACCTGGGCACATCACTCTTCCTTTCCTCCCTTGCTTAGTCCTTCTCTTATATCATCTTTCAGTGCACATTTACTCTTCTCAGACTAAGAGGACTCCATGTGACCACTGGAAGGAGAAATACAAATGACTCAAAATATAAGAGAATATGGTAAAATTTACAAATAATCCAAGAAATAGAAATTAAAACAAGATACCTCAAAGAGTTTTAAGGAAAGGGATGTCGTTAGGATACTCAGCAAAAATCTGCATGATTTAGGTAAATCTCAAGACACAAATGAGTCTGATTTCTGACTCTGAAGATCATTAAAATAACAGTATTACAAAAAAATATAATGAAAAAATCACGGTTAAATTATTTTATGGGAAGTGATGTTAGGCTCTATGATATATCGATATGGTAAACTTGCTTGTTTAGTCTGTATTCTATAATCCTTCTCCAGTGTATCTCTTGTATTACAGAGGCAGGAAAGCTACATCTGAAATTTCCCAAATTATCTGGCAGCTAGGCTTCTAGATATAAATTAGATTTTCCCCAAGCAGGTGTACTGCATGAGAGATTTGGAAGGTGGAAAAGAAGCAGAAATCCACTTCTTGTGCCTTTGGCTTTTGTTTCATTTGTTTGTTTGTTTGTTTTTAAGTAAAGGCAAGGTCTCAAACTGTCACCAAGGCAGAGTGAGGTGGCCTCATCATAGCTCATTACAGCCTTGAACTCCTAGGTTTAAGCAATCCTCCTGCCTCAGCCTCCTGAGTAGTCAGGGCTACAGGTACATGCCACCATGCCCAGCTAATTCTTTAAAATTATATTTTGTAGAAACAAGGTCTCACTATGTTGCCCAGGCTTGTCTGAAACTGCTGGCCTCAAGTAATCCTCCCACTCCTGGCCTTGTTCTTTCGCTTGTCCATTTGTTCTCTCATTCCTTCTCTTCCCTCCCTCCTTCTCTTTCTCTTTTTTGGCTATGAAACAAAGCTGTGGAGGCAAAACGTTTCTATAACAGTATTCTAATATTGACTCTCCAGGTTCTTGGTAACACAGCTGCAGTTGTGGTAGAAACAATAGAGAGACTTCAAGTTCCAATACCAATGTATCACTTTGTTAGGTTACTGAGGGGCAGATGTGGTGATGGCTTCTAATTCCTGGATTGTAACTATAATCATTATCACGTGTTCTTGCCTTCATGCACACAGCAACTTTGATAGAGCTTGATACTATAAGCCTTCCAGCGATAACCTAATCACTAATTCCCTCTGTTAAATTTTTTTGTGGTTATGGTACATAGACAAGTTTCTGTTTTCTTCAGTGGTACTGGTCTACAGCCTGTTAGGAACCAGGACCACACAGCACTGGTACGGGTCCCTGGCCTCTTAGGAACACAGCCCACCACCGGCAGGCAGGTGGGCCTGTGGATGAGTGAGCATTACTATCTGAGCTCGCCTCCTGTTAGATCAGTGGCAGATTAGATTCTTATAGGAGCAGAAACCCTATTGTGAACTGTGTGAGGGATCTAGGTTGCGTGCTCCTTATGAGAATCTAATACCTGATGATCTGAGGCGGAACAGTTTCATCCTGAAACCATCCCCCATCCGTGGCAAACCTGTCTTCCATGAAACCAGTCCTGTTGCCAAAAACCAGTAGCTGTGCATTAGGATGCATAGCTGACACAGTACTTAGTATCTAGAAGTAGGGCTGACATAGCAAAACCTGTAATATGTTCCACCGGCCGAGTAATCAAGTGGTAGATGGCAAGAAAACATTGTGCCAATAAACTTTTATTTCTGCAAAAGAAGGCCTTTCTCAGTCAGTGGCCTGAGATCTAAGTTGAATGAAAGTGGTAATAGTAGAGGAGGGGGTTACAGTTCTTATAGGTGGTAAAGCCCAATGGCTGCCCCAGGCCTTTCCCGAGAAGAATCCCCCAACAA
The DNA here is from genome assembly GCF_049354715.1 of Callithrix jacchus. Classification (NCBI taxonomy): domain Eukaryota; kingdom Metazoa; phylum Chordata; class Mammalia; order Primates; family Cebidae; genus Callithrix; species Callithrix jacchus. The sequence continues at coordinate 98,338,644 of NC_133510.1, read as the reverse complement.
GAGTAACAATTTAGCTGGATGTGGTGGCACATGCCTGTAGTCTCAGCTACTAAGGAGGCTGAGGTGGGAGGATCACCTGAGCCAGGAGTTGGAGGCTGCAGTGAGTTATGATGGTAACACTGCATTCCAGCCTAGGCAACAGAACAAGACCCTGCCTCAAAAAAGAAAAAAAAGTTGTGGCTTTAGATACAGAAATGCAATCACTAACAAATGGTAGTCCTACAGGGAAAGAATTCAGACAACAAACACCTAAACCTCTCTGGCACCCTTTCCTCCATCCTCTGATCTGCAGATCCTTCCCACTGGCTGAACCTAAATGGAACCCAGAGTACAAGGGAAAACAGGTGGATCCAGTCTATGATGATCAGGGTGGAATCATGGGTCTGAGGGACACATGGAGAAAAAATAATCACCAATAACATCAATCCTTCAACTATACACTTGGGTATTAATTAAGAACTAAAAATGGAACTTACACAACTGTGAGACAAACTACATTTCAAAACTTATATGATACAACTGAAGCAGTACTCAGGGAAATTTATAGCCTTACAAGTTATTTGGGGCATTTAGGTTTTTAACTCAAGAAGCTAAAGAAAACAGGAAAAAAAAAACCCAGCAAAACAAACACAAATAAATGAATGGAAATAGATAAAAGTAGAAATTAAAAAAAAAATTAAAACCACAAACAAATTCAATAGAACTGATCAAACAAAACCAGCAACTAGTTCTTTGAAAAGTCTATCTATCTGGGGCCAGGCACAGTGGCTCATGCTGTAATCCCAGCACTTTGGGAGGTGGAGGTAAAAATGGAACTTATACAAGTTAACAAATCACCTGAGGTCAGGAGTTCAAGACCAGCTCAGCCAACATGGTGAAAACTCATCTCTACTAAAAATACAAAAATTAGCTAGGTATGGTGATGGGTGCCTGTAATTCCAGCTACTTGGGAGGCTGAATCGGGAGAATTGCTTGAACCCGGGAGGGGAGGTTGCAGCGAGCCAAGATCATGCCATTGCACTCCAGCCTGGGCGACAAGAGTGAAACTCTGTTTCAAAAAGAAGAAAAATCTATCTGGTAAGCAGATACTCCAGCACATCTACAAAAAACAAAAAGAAAAACAGCAACAATAAGATCTAATTTGTGCTATAAATGAAACTAAAAATTAAAAGACTACTAAGAATATATCAATAATTTTGAAAACGTAGATAAAAAGCAATTTGCTGGAAAAATTTAATAAAAGGTAACATTTACTGAGTGTTTACAATGTGTCAGGTACTCATCTAAGTAATTCACTTATATTAAACCATGTAATACTCAAAACTACCTTATGAGATAGAGACGTTATTTCTATTTAATATGGAGAAAACTGAAGCTCAGACAAGTTAAGTAACCTGCTCAAAGTCACATTAACTAAAATAGCTGACTTAGGATTTCTTAGGCTGTCCAGCTTCAGAGCCCATATCTTTAACTATATTACACTGCCTTTCCAAATAAAAAAGTTACCGAAATAGAAAATTGTAACTGAGCAATAACCGTAGAAGAAATTGAACTGATAGACAACATTCTTTTCCCCAGGTAAGGCCAATTTAGCTATATTCTGAAGAAGTAGATAATTCTCATTTTGTAAAATCAGGCCTAGAGCGCAGAACGAGATGCGAAGCTGCCTGACTCATGTAGAAGGCAAGCAATAAATGTTCACAGATTGGAAGATTCAATATTGTAAAGATGTTAAGTTTCCCCAAATTAATTTATAGCTTTAAAGCTATTTCAATCAAAGTCTCAGTAGTTTTTTTGTTTTGTTTTGTTTTGAACTAAAACTGACAGGCTGATTCTAAAACTTATATGAAAATATAATGGTCCAAGAATATCCAAAGGTAATCTTGGAGAAAAATACAGCTGAAGCGTCTTATGCTATCAGATAGTAAAACCCATTTTTTAAATTATAGTAATTAAAATAATGTGATATTAACACAAGAAGAGACAAAATGATCAATGGCAAAGAAGAAAGGGTCTAGAAAGAGAGCCACATATAAAAGGTACCCTGATTTATGACAAAGGCAACACTACAGTTCGGTGGGGAAAAAAATGATGCAGTAAATGGTGCCAGGTCAACCGGACATCCATATGGAAAAAAAAAAAATGTTGATCTTCACTTGTTACCATACAAAAATCAGTAGCAGATGGATGACAGATCTAAATGTGAAAAGGTCAAATAAAGCTTTTAAAGAATTATAATAAAGAGCTTCTGTTCATTGAAGGACACAATTAAGAGAGTATAGAGGCCACATACAGCCAAAGATAAGATATATGAGGTATATACAGTTGTCTCTGTATTCACGGAGAATTGGTCACAGGTCTAGGGCAAATACCCAATCCATGGATGCTCAAGTCCCTTATATAAAATGGCATAGTATTTGTGTATAACATACACATATTCTCCCACATACTTTAAATCATCTTTAGATTATTTGTAATACCTAATATAATGTGAACACTATGTAAATACTTGTTATCCTGTATAGTTTTTTATTTGTATCATTTTTTGAATATTTTTGAGTATTCATTTATTTAGAGATACGGTCTCACTCTGTCACCCAGGCTGGAATACAGTGGTTTAATCATAGCTCACTGCAACCTCAAATTCCTGGGCTCAAACAATCTTCTGCCTCAGTCTCTGGAGTAGCTGGCATTACAGGCATGCATCACCACTCCTGGTTAATTTTTTTTTTTTTAATATGCAGGGTCTCACTAATGTTGACCAGGTTGTTCTCAAACTCCTGGCTTCAAGCAATACTCCCACCTTGGCCTCCCAAAGTGCTGGGATTATAGGCATGAACCACCTTGCTGAGCCTGAGTATTTACTTTTTTTTTTTTTTTTTTTTTTTTAAATGGAATCTCATTCTGCCACCCAAAGCAACCTCTGCCTCCCCGATTCAAGCGATTCTCATGCCTCAGCCTCTGGAGTAGCTGGGACTACAGGTGCACGCCACCACTCCTGGCTAGTTTTTACTTTTTTTAGTAGAGATGGGGTTTTGACATGTTGGCCAGGCTAGTCTCGAACTCCTGGCCTCAAGTGATCCACCTGGCTCAGCTGGGATTACAGGTGTGAGCCACAGTTGGTGAATCTGCAGCTGTGGAAACTCAGCTAAGGAGGGCCAACTGCATATCTAGCAAAGGACTTGTATCCAGTATATGTAAAGAATTCCTTCAAATCAGTAAGAAAAAGAGACAACCCAGTAGAAAAATATGCAAGAAATTTGACATGGCTTCACAAAGTGGATATACAATTGGCCAATTAACACATTAAAAATCTTAACTTCTTTATCAAGGAAATACAAATTAAAACCTCAAGGAGATACCAGAATATAACCACTAAAATGATAAAAAGAAAAAAGACTCAAATTAGCAAGTGTTGGTGAGGATGTGGGGCAATGGGACCTCTCACACATCCCTGGCTGGAGTATAAATTGGTATAACCACTTTGGAATAAAGTTTGGCAATATCTATGGAAATATCTATGTATTTCCTATGACCCAGCAATTCCATTCCTACAGATATATCCACCAGAAATATGTTTAACCAAACACATACAAAAAGGTTCACAATAGCACTACTTTAAAATTGGGAACTACTCAATAACCATCAATAGAAGAATAAAGTTAAAAATGATCATATATTCACATGGAATACTATACAGAAATAAAAATTGTCATGTAACAATATGGACGGATCTCATAAATAAAGCAGAGAGAAAAAAAATCAGAAATAAGAGAGCAATACATGGAAATTCACAGTATCTAAACAATAAAAATAGACAAAATTAATCTAGGTTATTATGCCTAAATAGTGGTCATTTTATGGTAAGGAGTAGTGACGGCAAAGGTCCAGGAGGGAGCATCTGGTATGCTGGTGATGTTGTTTCTTTTTTCATTTTTTAAGGGCAGGGCCTGGCTCTGTCATTGAGGCTAGAGTGCAGCGGTGCGATAATGGCTCACTGCAGCCTTTACCTCCCCAGACTCAAGCGATTCTCCCACCTAAGCCTCCGGAGTAGCTGGGACTACAGGCATGTGCTTGCTACCACGCCCAGCTAATTTTTGTATTTTTTGTAGAGATAGGATATCACCATATTGTCCAGGCTGGTCTCAAACTCCTGGGTTCAAGGGATCCATATGCCTCAGCCTCCCTAAGTACTAAGATTACAGGTGTGAGCCATCATGCCCTGCCTGTCCTGTTTCTTGATCTGGGTGCTGGTTACATGGGTGTGCTCAACATGTGAAAATATAAAGGTATGTACACTTGTGATCTGTGCCCAGTCCTTATGCAAACTGTACTGCAATAAAAAGTGTGTATAACAAAAAGCAAATAAACAACAAACTGGAAATTTTTCTACAGGCATGACAAAGGCTTTATAATATATGAAAAACCCATGCAAGTCAATTTTTCAAAAGCTGGCATCTAAGAAGAAAACAGGCAACACATGAAGAGAAATGTTCAAGCAAAGAAATAAAAATGGCTAATGTATAAATGAACAAAATGTAAATTAAAACAATAGAATGTTATTTTCACCTATCAAATTAGCAAAGATTAAAGAAAGCTGTTAAGGCTGTTGCTGAGGATTTGGTGAAACCAATACTCTTATTCTTAATGGAAACCTGAATTGGTATAACCTTTCTGCATAAGTCTTAATGGTTCATGTTCTTTGACGCACTAGTTCTACTTCTACAAACTATTCTGAGGAAAATCGGAGTTAGAGTTAAAGAAACACGTATCAGTGTTGACTACAATGGTATTTTGAAAAAAGTAAAGGTTATAATAAGATATACATGAGAGGATAGTATAATATTACTGTTTTCAAAGAATGATGAATGGGAAAACATTCATGATAAAGTCAAGTGAAAAATATACACAAAATTCTATGTGGTATACCTTTTGTGTTAAAAAAAGTCACACAAACATTGTGTCTTAATATAGAGGCTAAAAAAATTACACACACATAAACACATCTGCATAGAAATAAAGTCTATAAGAACGCAAACCATACTGTTAATAGTGGCCATCTTTGGGTGTTGGGATAATGGATGATTTTAATTTGGGGGCTTATTTTCTACAATAAAATGTTTCTTAAGCATATATTACTATTATATCCAGAAATAAAAAATAATGGGTTAAAAAAAAATACGTCCATTAGTTACGCTTACTCTAGAAATCTATTTCTCTCTCCTTCAACAACCACATTTAATCTATAAACATTGCCTCGATTTTAGCTTAGAAATGTCTGTCCAAGCCATTGTTCCATTACTTATTTTCTCGTTTCCAAAATTCAGGCCCTTGTCTTCCCTAATGAATGCCACATATCTAGAATCTTCGTTTCGGTAAAATGGCCACATTTTCCACTGCTTCTACATTTTCGCCACATCAAGCCACTTTACACGGCCACCCTCCTCCACACCCCGCCCCTAAAAATGCACACCAGGTACTTTCACATTTCCTAAGCTTGGCATACTCAGTTCTATTTCCCCGTAATGTATTTTCTCCTGTCGGTTTTTCTAATCCAATTCATAGATTCACTTCGGATATTGAGTACTGGGTGTAGCCTCTGGGTGGCCGCAAGAGCAGAAATTAATCCTTCAATGACAGTTTGTATATATTTCAACATTTAACATTGTGTCCTGTCTGTGCCCCGCTTTCTAACTGTATGGGACGAGACACCTCATTTTTAAATTTTCTTAAAATCTAGTTGGATGAATGAAAGTAAAGCATACATATGCAATACATGTATGTACAGGGGTGTGAGTTTTGACCTGTGTGTCTGATAGAAAAATGGCAGAAACACTCGCCCGATTTTTTTCATTCAAGATGGCAGAGAACGTCTTAAAATAGTCCCACACAAAAGCATTCACATCTAGAGTCTCGAGTCAGAAGAACCGGCTACACCTAGCGCAACAGCAAAGGACAAAAGAATCGAATCTAGATGCTGAGTTGCCCCGGCCCTAACCATCCACGGTAGGTCCCCCATATAGACTTTAAACCGTGTTAGAAAACCGGCACCTGCTGCCTTAATTCCGAGGGCCACACCTTGACGGTGAACAGTGACCTGAAGCACTTCTGGATACTGACCCCAAAAAAATCGTGGATGGAAAAGGAGGAGGCTAAGTTGTATCTAAAACGCACGATTCGGCCCCGCCCCAGCCGGGCGCAGTACCCCCGAGGCGCATCCATTCCAGGGTAGGAAGAGACACGGCTCCAGCCTGGGCCTGGTAACCCGGCACCGTCTGGGAATTCTGGGCTGGCCTGAGATAGAGGCCGGCCACGGCCAGGGCGCCTCAGGCTACACCTGTCAGGCGATGGTGGGCACTAGGCCCCAAAATCGCTGGGGTTCGGTGGTCGGGGCCAACGGGAGCACGTCATCCAATCCTTCGCTCCGGGAACGCCTTGCCTCCTCGCTTTCCGTCTCAACCTTCTCAAACAAAGGCAATCCACACCCACCGCCATTTTTCCCTTACCTCAAAAACCACCTCTTCGTCAAACTCCGGTGTCATCCTTCTCCGCCATGCCACCCGCCTCAGCACGATGGGAAATGAAGGCGGGAGAACAGGCGGCACGGATGCTCCAGCTTCTGCCCGACCCGTGGGTCTAGAAAACTACAATTCCCAACATGCCTCGCCGTTCACGCCCCCTTTTTGAGTTCGCTTATTGGAGCAGACAGTGAGCGTGTGAGTGGGAGAGGCAGGAGCGAGCTGAAGCGCGAGCCCTCCAATTGGAGGAGGCCAGGGCTTTTGTCTGCCTTTTACGGCTGCGACTAGCAGGGGGCGCCCCGAGCAAGGCTGATTTTTGGAGTTCGAATAGGGCACGCGCCAGCGGAGCCGCGGAGAGCACTGCTCGTGCCCGCGTCTGGCCTTCCGCCTGTAGCTCGGCTGGGCGGCGCTCGTGCTCGCCCGCCCGCCCGCCCCCGGCGGCTCGCGCCCGGGAGCGCCTCAGGGTCCCTGAAGCCTGCCGCATCCTTTGTGCGGCGCGCAGGCTGCGCCACTGGGCGGCGGGAGGGAATGTGGGCGCTGCGGGGGCTTTTCTCTTCTGCTCGAACTGTGGGAACAATGGACTGAAAGGGGAACATGGATTGAGGGGCGCGAGCGGGGAAGCGAGTCGCACCCGGGAATCATGACTTCTGCCGCCGGTAAGTGACGGCGCTCGCGCTGCCACTGGAAAGTTTGGCGCGCGCTGCTAGGCTTGGGCTCGCGAGCAACTTTCTCCGCCGGGTAGACGAGTTGTGTGCCCCGTACCTTCGCCGAGCTCCTCTGCAAGTGCGGAGCTAATGGGGTTCGCTGCGGGATTTCTCGTGTCTTCCTGCCCAAAGGGGCTGTTGGAAACCCGGGATCTCTCGGGACCTGAGAGTCTCTCCCAAGAGAGACTCTGCTGGGGGCTCAGCACCAGGTGAAACGCGTTGTGTAAAGGGCGTTCTCTCATCTCTCCAGCAATGCGAGGACTTCACCTTTGCGTGTGAAAATAGAGTCCCATGTTAAGAAATTAGTTATTCTAGGCAAAGGCAGTGTTCTCAGAGTGTTCATCTTGGCCATTAAGTGAGCCACTTTCAACCTGCTGGTAAACCTTTACCCAGATTAAAGAGGTGTAGATGTTGTTCTGTCCTGGTGGTTTTACCTCTATTACCTGAGAAGCAGAGGAGTTGAGATTGTTGATAGTATTTTTTTTTCCTCCTCTGCACCAAATTAAGGATTTTTTGTTTGTTTGTTTCTACCTGATTAGGGTAAACAAAGCCTTATTTGCCTCCCATAGTTCTTTCCCCTTTATCCAAATGACAAAACCTCTATCTTTGTGTGGATTTTCAGCAATTCTAGACGTTGTGTTTCTGAACATTCTTAAGGAACAACTTATATTTTACAAAATAATTACCAAAGTGGTGTTAAATTCACTTTATAAGTACATAGGTTAATTTTTAAACCAGAACTTATGTATTAAGTAGAGTGTTATGGATTCTTTTACGTTTTTGTCCACGTTGAAACAAGCTTTCATTAGAAATTTTACAGTGAAATAGTTTAAAGCTTCCTCTCAAAGTTACTTCTAGAATCAGCACTTAAGTATCCGATTAAATTTTCATTGCTTTTCTTGGCATTTGTTTAAAATTCCTGCAACTTGAAACTGTCAAACAGCACTCAAATGTTCTGATTTGTCTTATTTCTAAAGCCTAGAGATATTGTAGTGTTGCATTGCTACCTGTGATCAGATTACAAATAACTAAACAAGGAGTTAGCCAATAGGAAAAGAAAGCAAGAAGTAGGTGTTGTGTGGGTCTTTCCTTTTTGATGTTATATGCACTTACATGAGATATCTTTATAAACTCTCTTTTCTTTACCAAAAGGAGGCTTTATACTTACATAAGGTAAATTATTTCCATTCTAAATTTCTATGCCTTACCTTCGTTCAAGAAAATGATTTAAATTAAAAGTGGATGGAAATTTTAAAATCCTTCGAGCCAGTTTTAATTCTTTCCTTTTTGGAGGTGTCAAATGTATTTAAAGTAACCACATTTTATATGTACTGGTTTCAATTCCAGTCCTAACAGTTTATAAGGAACAGGCACAGAAGCATATAATTTGACATTTATGTAAACCCAGTTTCTAGAGCCCAGACGGAAGTTCATGATTCTTTCATTTGAATTATCCTAACATAATGCGAGCTATTTTTGTATTTTATCAACTTTACAATTAAATAAATCCACAGAGATTTTTGTGGTGTTTAAAGTGGGACACTTCCTGTGCCTAGCTGAGTTGGTTGGTTTTTAGCATGGCTGGCTGAGAAGCATTAACTACTTTTTTGCTCATCCATCTGTTGGATTTATCATAATTCTTTCTGGTGTCTAGATGGAGAATATGGAAGAGAACTGGGGTTTTATTTCCACTCATTCTTATAAAATTATGTATACATAGTTCTTACAAGCTGATTATGGTGCTTTTTTTGGGAACAGTAGTCAAATTCATTAAAACTTTGTAGGAAGGTTATTTGAAGTTAGGGAAGGGGATTTTTGTTTTTCAGTGTAATCTGTGGTATTTGGAAGGGTTGATTTAATTTAAGAAAATGAGAGGAATGATGTAGAACATCTAGGTTATATGTATCCTGTATACATATAACAAGCTTGCTTTGTTCTTCTGCATCTGTAAAAGAATCTGCCCTTAGTGGAGATTTTAGAATTATTTTAAGCTGTATATCAAAAAGGAGAGGCTGGGCACTGTGGTTCATGCCTGTAATCCTAGCACTTTGGGAGGCTGACGTGGGCAAGTCAGGGGTTCGAGACCAGCTGGCCAACATGGCAAAACCCTGGCTCTACTAAAAATACAAAAATTAGCTGGGTGTGGTGGCATGCGCCTGTAGTCCCAGCTACTCGGGAGACTGAGAGGAAAATCGTTTGAGCCCGTGAGGCGGAGGTTGTGGTGAGCGGAGATCGCACCACTGCACTCCAGTCTGGGTGACAGAGCAGGACTCCGTCTCAAAAAAAAAAAAAAAAAGAAAAAGAAAAAGGCTGGGTGTGGTGACTCACACTTGTGTTTCCAGCACTTTAGGAGGCCAAGGCGGGTGGATCATGAGGTCAAGAGATTGAGGCCTTCCTGGCCAACATGGTGAAACCTCATCTCTACTAAAAATACAAAAATTAGCTGGGCTTGGTGGCACATGCCTGCAGTCCCAGCTACTCAGGAGGCTGAGGCAGGAGAATCACTTGAACCCAGGAGGCGGAGGTTACAGTCGGCTGATACCTCGACACTGCACTCCAACCTGGTGACAGAGTGACACTCCATCTCAGGAAAAAAAAAAGAGAAGAAAAAAGAAGAGAGAATTATAGATGTGTCTTTTTGAACATGTGCAGGTCACTGTCTCATTGTCTGTGCTTTGCATTTTGGCTGGTCCAGTAGCCAGAGAGTGTACACATGAACCACAGCCATCTGTGTGTAACAGATGACGAGTATGTTTGTAATAGTAAAATGGTACTAGTGCTTTACTTTCTTACCTTATATTTCCCTGGAGCCAAACAGCTGTGTAAATAAAAGATTTGCTGCTTTGCTCTAAGAAGCGTTGGGTCTGACTGTTGATACATTATTAAGATCCAAAGGTGCTAGATTCGTTGCCAAACATCATGCACTTATTTCAAGTTTGACATTGGAGCAGACCATAATATAATTGCTTATTATTTTTTGAGTTGTGTTTCTTCCAAAATAGAGCCATGAAAAAAAAAAATAATGAAAGATTTCAAATATTGCTATACCATGACTTAGTTGAACACTTGTTCTTATTAATAATTAAGGAATTATTCAATAATCCTATTGAAGTTGATTCCTGCTAACTTTCCAAAATATTATTCTACATTAAAATAGATGTAAATTTTTTTGTATGTGATTATTTTTAAAGAAGGAATTTTTCTGTTTTGGAGACATATTTAAAAGTATGTTTGCTAGCGTGGTGGCTCACACCTGTAATCCCAGTACTTTGGGAGGCCGAGGCGGGTGGATCACGAGATCAGGAGTTCGAGACCAGCCTGGCCAAGATGGTGAAACACCATCTCTACTGAAAATACAAAAAATAGCGGGGCATGGTGGCAGGCGACTGTAATCCCAGCTACTTGGGAGGCTGAGGCAGGAGAACTGCTTGAACCTGGGAAGCTGAGGTTGCGGTGAGCTGGGCTCATGCCTTTGCACTCCAGCCTGGGCGATAAAGTGAGAGAGACTTCGTCTCAGAAGAAAAAAGAAAAAAGACAAACAAAAAATACGAGTATGTGTATGTGGCATTATTCCCAGGCCCTGTTTTTAGCACTGGAATACATCAGTGAATGAGACATAGTGCTTGTCCTTCTGGGGCTTGCGTCCTGTGCTAAAGAGAGACAAAGGTGCAATGAAAAAACATCAATGCAGGATAACAAGACCACAGCACATCAAGGTTCTCCTGAGATGAGTATCTCAGAAGTTATCATTCTCAGATTCCTATTGGCTTTAAAGGCCTGTTCGACTCCCCCATTTATAAGAAAGGAAAGTGAGGCAGCCAGGTCTGCACAAGGCCCACAATTAGGTTAGCCAGCTCCCTGAGTTATGTCTTTGACTTCCTCCAATACACAGTTAACTAACAGTGGTAAGCCCAAGTTTGTGGTTATTAATTGAATTCAGTGAATATGCATTGAGGGCTTTATATACGTAATAGTGCTTTGCTATATTTATTGGGAATCAACTCCAGTTCATATGTAGTTAATTGAATTTCTATGACACTAGAACAGGAATTTTTATCTCTTGGGAGCAGATTTGTATACAAAACACATTTTTTAAAAAGAGTAAAACTGGTACCAGAGATTTTTAAAAAATGATATTTAAATGACCCTGAAGCTTCTGACAAGATTCTAAGATTCAGAAAGTAAGAGATTAATTTGATGAGATGAAGTTTTTTTCCCACTGTGGTAAAATGACATGTAAAATAAATTTACCATCTTACTCATTTTTAAGTATGTAGTTCAGAGGTGTTAAGTATGTTCACGTTGTACAGCCAACCTCAAGAACTTTTCATTTTACAAAGCTAATATTTATTTTTCATAGAGATGAGGTCTCACTGTGTTGCCCAGGCTGGTCTCCAATTCCTGAGCTCAAGCAGTCCTCTCATCTTGGCCTCCCAAGGTGCTGGGATTACAGGCATGAGCCACTGTGTCAGGCTGCCAAAACTAATTTAAAAAAATTCTTTTAAAAATCCCAGAGGTAGGATGTTTTGAGATTGGTTACAGAAATGAAATCAACTTGACAGTCTGTCAGTTTTTATTGAGTAAGATGGGCAGTCGGGAAGAGGCCTAAGGCATTCATCCTTTCTCTTAAGACTTGACTTAATAAATGGAGGGTTAATTTGATAGACGTTTACAGCAAGCTTTATCACCTCTAGGCTTTGAAGGGTTTTACAGTTATTTTCTGCCTAAAAAACTGATACAAAACTAACTATGCTTATCTAACAGATAACTGAAATTATGTAGTATAGGAATTTGTATTATTTTGAAAATATTTTTTTAATTGATGATGACATTACACCTAGAAATTGAGTGAGAAAACGTGTATCATCATATAATTTTTACCGCACACATAGAAGGAGAGATTTAGGGCATTCTTCCTTGGTGGGTAAAAGGAAGTAGAGCACCCTACTCTTTCTTTTTGAAAAAAACTCAGTTCCATGTAATAGCTTCCCAAGTTCATGACTGATTTCCTTTGTTCAAAAGGAAGTCATCACCAAATGAAATATTAGAGCCCCTGTATTTTCAAGTAATTAAACAATGTCCAGCAGTCCTTTGCAGCAGATATTTTGAAAAGTTTTTTCAGCAAATTAAGTTTTTATTAAGTTTTTATTTTATCCTGTCAAAGGAACAAATATAAACATAAAAGATAAAATATTTTTTATCTCACATCTCCTTGGGTAAATATGGTCTATAACATGACAGTGGAGATGGAAGAACGTAAAGGAACTTACAGATATACAGGCTTTATTTATCTTTTCATTTTATAGGTCTTTTGTATGAAGCTTTTACTAGGTTCCTATAGTACAGGAGCAGATCTGTACTGATACAGCATGTATAATAGGTATTAAATGTCTAGGAATAAATACTACACTAGAAATTGTGGTTATTTTTTTAAATATATCAGAACAGTGGTTATTAATGAAGGATAAACAACATAATCACCTATGGAACTTAAAAGATATACAGATGTTCAGGATCTATCCCCAGAAACTCAGATTAATTTACTTTTGGGTAGGGCCTAGAGATGTGACTTTTAAAAAAATACAGCTCCGTGAAGGAATATAATGAAAATTCCAATCAATAACTCTTGCAGAAAAAAACTAGCTTTATTTTGAGCCTTAAATAATACCAAAGAATTAATTTTCAGTTTTTAAGTTGGAAACTTTCCGATCTCTGTCTTCCTTTTTTAAGATTGTTTTGGGGTTCTATTGAGGTAGACAGATCATTGATAAAAGGCGTTTATGCAACTCTATTATATTATCCTTGAGGTAGAAGACTGCTACTGCTTGTTCATATGAGAAGTTTAAAGAGTTGTATCCCACATCTAACTTAGGCAAATTCAACTCTCAGCACTTGGCAGATGAACTGAAGAACTACTATATGGGTCCCAGACTGAAGTCAGTTACTTCATTTAGTGTCAATGAAAGATATGGTAGTGAGTTCCAAAGTTGGAGAAAAACACTGTATTGGATTTATTTAAAACTGTACAATAGACCCGAAGCTGTATATGGAATTGAAGGATAATTTAAATAATTTTCAGGAGTAATATTGATACTATATGATGTAACATACTCTGCTTAGTAAAATGCAAATTCATATTGTTAAAAGTAAAAAATGTTACCAAATGTAATCATGTATTATCTTGTCCTTTGGTTACTTTGACATCAAATTATTATTTTTTTCCTTTCTAGAGATTAAGAAGCCACCAGTGGCCCCCAAGCCCAGGTTTGTTGTGGCAAATAATAAGCCAGCTCCACCTCCTATTGCACCTAAACCTGACATTGTGCTTTCTAGTACTCCACAGTCAACAAGGAAAATGAAACCAGCAATAGCCCCAAAACCAAAAGTCCTGAAGAGCTCGCCTGTTCGAGACATTGGACAGTCGCCATCAAGGAAAATCATGGTGAACCTGGAAGGGCATAAACAGGAATTAACTGAAAGCATTGACACTTTAAATTGTAAATATGAAGGTGATCAGAGCAGCGATTATATTTTACCAATGTGTTCCTGCAGTTCTGAATGTATCCATAAGCTTGGCCATAAAGAGAATGTGTGTGTAAAGCAGCTTGTTTTAGAGCCCCTGGAAATGAATGAAAATTTAGAAAACAGTAAAATTGATGAGTCTTTGACCATAAAAACTAGGAGTAAATGTGATTCCTGTGGTGAAAAGGCCAAGAACCATGGTGGGGTCATTTTAAAGGCAAGCATCATAGAAGAGAAGCTCAAAGATGCCTTAATACACCGAATGCCACCTTTTATTTCCTCACAGAAGCACAGGCCCATAGACAACCCAGAAATGAATGGTGACTGTAATTCAAACGAACAATTCAGACTTGAATTTGCAGATTTGTCACCTTCCCCATCCAGCTTTGAAAAAGTTCCTGATCATCACAGTTGCCACTTACAGCTTCCTAGTGATGAATTTGAAAATTTTGAAACTTCCCAGGATGATAGTGAAAAAAGCAATAATTGCTTTCAGTCGTCTGAACTAGGGGCTCTGGAAAATGGGAAAAGGAGTACTTTTATATCTTCAGATGGAGTTAGTAAGACATCAGAAGTCAAAGAACTTGGTCCCTTAGAAATTCATTTAGTACCATATATCCCCAAATTTCCAACTCCCAAGCCCAGAAAGACACGAACTGCTCGTCTATTACGCCAAAAGTACGTAGATACTCCTAGTGAAAGCACTGAGGAACCAGGGAATTCAGACAGTAGCTCTTCCTGTCTTACTGAAAATAGTTTGAAAATCAGTAAAATCAGTGTTCTTCATCAGAATGTTTTGTGTAAGCAGGAACAGGTAAATAAAGTGAAACTAGGAAATAGAAGTGAATTGAATGTGGAATCTAACAGTGACACACAGGACTTAGTGAATTCACAAAAAGCCATGTGTCATGAAACATCTTCCTTTGAAAAAATAGTACCTTCTTTTGATACAGACTCTAATTTGAGTTCTGATAGCACAACTGTAGATGGTTCTAGTACGTCACTTGCTGTGGACAAAGGGACCAGTTTTATAAGATGTAGTACTCTATCTATGAGCCTGCCTAAGCAGCTCAAATTAACTTGCAATGAACAGTTGCAATCTGGGAGAAACCTGGGAGTTTCTGCCCCTCAAATGCAAAAGGAATCTGTTATAAAAGAGGAAAGTTCCCTACGAATTATCCCCAAAAAACCTCAGAGACACAGCTTGCCCGCTACAGGAGTGCTTAAAAAGGCTGCCTCCGAGGAGCTTGTGGAAAAAAGTTCTTATCCTTCCATTGAAGAAAAAAGTTCAGAGAAGGTTCTAGAAAGAAATCACCTTCAGCATTTGTGTGCCCAAAACCGTGGTGTGTCATCCTCCTTTGATATGCCTAAGCGGGCTTCAGAAAAACCAGTGTGGAAATTGCCTCATCCTATTTTACCCTTTTCAGGGAACCCAGAATCCTTAAAGTCTGTCACCATATCCTCAAACAGTGAGCCTTCAACAGCCCTAACCAAGCCCAGAGCAAAATCGTTATCTGCCGTGGATGTGGAAAAGTGCACTAAGCCTTGCAAAGACTCTACAAAGAAAAACTCTTTTAAAAAGTTGCTCAACATGAAACTGTCCATTTGCTTCATGAAGAGTGACTTTCAGAAATTTTGGTTCAAAAGTAGCCAACTCGGAGACACCACCACAGGCCCCCTCTCTGGTGGGGAGCAGAAGGGGATTGAAAGTGATTGGCACGGCTTGTTGGTAGGCGAGGAGAAGAGAAGTAAACCCACAAAGGCGTATTCTACAGATAACTATATCCTGGAATCTCAAAAGAAGAGGAAGAAGTCTCGAGGCCAGACCAGTGCGGCTAATGGCCTGAGAGCTGAGTCTTTGGATGACCAGATGCTCTCCCGGGAGTCATCATCTCAGGCACCTTGCAAATCTGTTACAAGCCTCTGTGCACCAGAGTATGAAAATATACGCCATTATGAGGAAATACCAGAGTATGAGAACTTGCCGTTTATTATGGCTATAGGGAAAACTCCAGAGTTGGAATGGCAGAATGCCAGCAGCATGGAGGACACTGATGCAAATGTATATGAGGTAGAAGAGCCCTATGAAGCTCCAGATGGTCAGCTGCAACTTGGACTCAGACATCAGCATTCCAGGTAACAGGTGCCAGACAGACACTTTTGCATGCATTATTGCAATTAACCTTCAACAGCCTGGTTGGTTAGGAATGCATGGGTGAAAAACACATGGTAAGGGAATTGTTTAGAAAATGTATATTAAATTATTCTCAAGTGCAGCCTTCTTTTAGCATACAGTTGGAATGGGTATTTGCAATACATGCCTGAAGTAGTTAATTTATTTTAGTAGCCAATTCAAAGAATTTGAACCAGTGGCAACGTAGGTGCTACAAGAAAGGCATGGAACAGAGAGGTCCTGGGCCTCTAGGCACAAGCTCAAAAGTCACAGCAGGAAACATGGGGCAGGAAATTAGCCAATTTAGTGACATTTATTTGCTAGGTGTAAGAAATCTGAAGTTACTGAAATGCAGGCATTTACGTATGGTGCCTTTGTCAGGTGAAACTTCCAAATTTTTAGAAGTTGCCACTCTTTGAAGATTGGTTATTTTACCTGTTGATGGCTAATTGCTGACCTCAAGTGGATATAGGAAAAATGTAGGAAACACATAACTATTCTTTCTTACTTTCTAAAAAATTTAATTTTTAAAATCTATTTTTATTTTTTGATGGGGTCTCGCTCTGTCACCCAGGCTGGAGTGCAGTGATGTGATCATAGCTCATTGCAGTCTCAACCTCCCAGGCTTAAGCAGTCTTCCTATCTTAGCCTCCTTGAGTAGCTGGAACTACAGATGCATGCCACCACACCTGGCCAATTTTTGTGTTTTTTGTAGAGACGGGGTTTTGCCATCATGCCCAGGCTGGGCACGATGCTCCTGCCTTTGCTTCCCAAAGTGTTGGGATTACAGGTGTGAATCACTGCACTTGGCCTATTTCTCACTTTCATATGTGCTCTTCCTACCTGTGGATTACCTACTCCATCCCTCTTATTAAAATCTTGTCCATCCTTGATGATCCAACTCCTCAGGAGTTTTTGGTTTCACAAAGCTCATATAATTACCTGGTCAGAAGTGTTTACTTCCTATTCTGACCATCCGGTTATGCTGTGATATGCTTTAATTATTGGCATGTCTAATGCTCTCTATTTTGCTTTAAGCTCCATGAAGAATTCTACTCATCTTTTTGTCCTGAATAAAGCCAAGCAAGAGACCAAGTAGATAATAAGTAGATGTTGATTGGGTCTAAGAGAGAATGAATGAAAATAGGTAAAGGAAGCAATCACTGCAGCTGCTTCCTTCTCTCTCCATAGTCACATAGGCAGCTTGTCCGTTGTATTTCCAGTGTTTGTTTGTGTTTAACAAAAAAGCACACAGATCTTTTTGGAAATCTTTAGATTATTCTTAGGCCACTGACTTCAGGTCTTTGAAATTCAGGTCGTAAAATGTGACTTTTGTAGAAAATAGCTGGCACATAGTGGGGTGTATTAGTCCGTTCTCATGCTGCTAATAAAAACATACCCAAGACTGGTTAATTTATAAAGGAAAGAAGTTTAATTGACTCACAGTTCAGCATGGCCGGGGCAGAGGCAGGGCTCAGGAAACTTACAATCATGGCAGAAGGGGAAGCAAACACGTCCTTCTTCACATGGGGGCAGCAAGGAGAAGTGCAGAGCTAAGGGCGAAAAGCCCCTTATAGAACCATTAGATCTCGTGAGAACTCACTATCATGAGAAAAGCAACTTGGGGGAAATTGCTCCCATGATCCAATTACCTCCCACCAGGTCCCTCCCATGACACGTGGAGATTGTAGGGACTACAGTTCAAGATGAGATTTGGGTGGGGACACAGCCAAACTATATCACAGGGGCTCCAGAGAAAAGCATTGTTGAGTGAATTGAATAAGTAAAATCGTCCCGCAAGTCAGTGTACTAGTAAATTATTTAAAGTTCCTGGCTGGGTGCGGTGACTCACGCCTGTAATCCCAGCACTTTGGGAGGCCAGGGCCAGCGGATCACAAGGTCAAGAGATGGAGACCATCCTGGCCAACATGGTGAAACCACGTCTCTACTAAAAATACAAAAATTAGCTGGGCCTGATGGCACATGCCTATAGTCCCAGCTGCTCGAGAGGCTGAGTCAGGAGAATCACTTGAATCCAGGAGGCAGAGGTTGCAGTGACTGGAGATCTCACCACTGTACTTCAGCCTGGTGACAGAGCAAGACTCCATCTCAAAAAAAAAGTTTCTTTAACTGTGAGATATTCTCATAGTATTTTTCTTTACTTATAGTCTTCTCTGCCCTTCCTCCTTTTGCCTAAAAAAGGCTACTTTCCTCTTTTGCTTAATTTTTCTCACAGCCGACTACATTCTGTTTTCATATATCTGCTTCCTGAACGTTAGTACCTAGGCAGAATTCTGTTCCTTGGCATAAATATTTCTTTCTCTTTTTTCTTTTCTTTCTTTTTCTCTTTGGAGACAGGGTCTCACTCTGTCTCCCAGGCTGGAGTACAGAGGTACAGTCAAGGCTTACTGCAGCCTGGAACTCCTGGGCTCAAGTGATACCCCATGCTTCAGCCTCCCAAGTAGCTGGGACCATGGGTGTATACCACCACACCCAGCTAATTTTTAATTTTAATTTTTTGTAGAGATGGGATCTCCCTGTGTTTCCCAGGTTGGTGTTGAACTCCTGGGATCAAATCATCCTCCCAACTAAGCCTCCCAAAGTGCTGGGATTACAAGCACGAGCCATTACTCCTGGTTCTTGACATAAATATTTCAAATTATCTGTTTTAAGGATTGCTCTTTGTGGAACCATTTTATTGGTACTATCTTTTTTTTTTTTTTTTTAACATGCTCTTGCATATTGTTTGTGTGTGTAGTAAGTTTAGTTGGCTTCTTCACAATATACTACTATCCTTGCCTAAGATAAATTTTCTTCTTTTTTTAATCACTTTCTTTGTGAATGAGTACAATTTTGTCTTGAAATTGGAGGTTTGGCCATTGGGGTGTGTTTTCTATTAGCCATCAAGTTTAAATCCTAAGAGTTTACCATTATCTCTGCCAATTCTGGAACTTGTTTTTTATCTGGTATGCTTCTTAGGTCATTAAGGCCCTGCTGCTCAATGTGACGAAGCTGGTGAGAAGGGGTTAATGTACACAGCCAGCCAGTGTTGCTGGACAGCATTCATAAGGAGATTTCTTTCTGGAGGCCACAGGAAACCAAGGGCGGCTTTGGACAGGTTACAGGCTGTCAAGTAGGGCAGCCTGGTGAAGGCTCGGTGAGCTCTGCTTTTGAATTTCGCTTTCCAAGGAGACTTTTGTTTAGGCCTGGAGTAGGGAGCCTGCAACAGGCTTGAGACTACTAAAATGTGCCAGCAGAATCAAAAGCCCTGAGTCATAGGGTCAGAATCACAGTAGTGCCTGGGAGGTTGTTCCTCTTGTAAACAACATTGAATAGAGGAGAAGGGACATTCAAGCCTTCCTGAGGAGGACACCTTGACACTCTGAGATAAAATAAATGAACAGCAAGACATACATTTCAGGCGAGCTGAGAGGATCCTGTTTGGTAGTCTGTTGAAAATACAGACCTGTGCCTTAGAATAATTAAATCAAAATCCAGTACGCTGGCTGGGGTTCTAAAATGGTAAGAAAAAATGCACATGAACTCTGCTTAGGATTTTTCTGCTGGGATCATCAGAAGGGTGTCTTAGTTTTTCAACCTTCAGGGAAGAAAGTCTGGGTCAGGGCTCTAATTCACTGAATCATGAATTTTACAGAGTCTATACATGTGACCAACCAAATTCTGGTTAGTAAACAGACTTTTGAGAAGCTTGGATATAGTCCACATGGTTGCTTTCTTTAGAATATAGATGTTTCATAAATCTAGTGCTTACCATTTACATTTTTTTTTGAGACAGGGTCTTAATCAGTTGCCCAGGCTGGAGTGTAGTGGCGCCATCCCTGCTCACTGCATCCTTGACCTCCTGGGGTTAAGTGATCCTCCCATGGAACCACAGGCATGTGCCACCATGCCCATCTAATTTTTGTATTTTGTAGAGATGGGTTTTCACCTTGGCACACAGGCTGGTCTCAAACTCCTGAGCTCAAGAGATCCTGTTTCAGCCTCCCAAAGTTTTGGAATTATAGGCATTAGCCACCATGCCTGGTGAACATTTACAAATTTATAACAACATGTTTACAATTTATCAGGAAGTAATTGTAGGCAGTTCCCAATTCCTAATAGGATTGTATTGGAAAAGTTCATGATAATTTGGAGCTCAGAGTGTATTTCCTAAAGAAACAGTTTTGAAATGGTGGTGAAGTCCCCAGTTTAGCCCCCAGGTTATATTAATCATTACTGTCCTAGCTTCCCCTCCACTCCTCTCTCTAACCTAGCCCAAGGGAGGTGAATTTTCTCTCTGGCTGTGTTTGTGTGTGTGCGTGCACGTGCGCATGTGTGCCCCTGTGATGGTGGTAGCCAGGGTGAGGTTAAGCACCTGGGATCTCAGAGGAGGAAATCTACAAGGTCTGAGGCCCCAGGGTTTGTGGAAGGGATGAGATGACTAAGGAAGAATGAGGAAACTAGAGGCTGGGTGAGCTGTGAGGAAGACTGAAAGTCATCAGGAGTGATAAGAAGGGTGGGGTAGAGGCTAGGAATTCATAGGCAGTGAGTTTCTTTACCTCTTTCTCTCTCTCTTTTTTTGAGACGGAGTCTCGCTCTGTCACCTAGGCTGGATGCAGTGGCTCAATCTTGGCTCACTGCAACCTCCGCTTCCTGGGTTCAAGCTATTCTCCTGCCTCAGCCTCCCCAGTAGTTCAGACTGCAGGCATGTGCCACCACGCCCGGCTAAAAAAATTTTTTTTTTTTGTATTTTTTAGTAGAGACCGGGTTTCACCGTCTTAGCCTAGAATAGTCTCAATCTCCTGAGCTCATGATCTACCCGCCTTGGCCTCCCCAAGTGCTGGGATTACAGGTGTGAGCCACCATGCCCAGCCCCACTCCTTTTCTCTTTATTCCAATCCCTTCTCTCTTTCCCTCCCCATTTTCCTTTGTAACTGCATCATTCAGCTAATTGAGTTTCTGATGCCTGGCAAAGTGAGTAGAAGAAACTGGAAGAGGAGACTGTATGAGGGTGTGAGGAGTGGCCCTGGGAAACCCCAGAGGAGAAAGGACGAATAGCCAAACCTGAAGATGAAGGAGACTGGAAGGAAAGTTCCCATGGCTGAAGAAACCGTAACTTTAGTTGTTCCAGATAGGTCATCGTTTAGTCTGTTGGTAGTGCGATTGTGAGCCACTCTGGTTTCTGACATTTTGGGGGTATAGTTATGAGACCTCTTCCTTGAAATGTTTCAGATATAATAAACATAAAACAGCCAGCCAGCAAGCAAAGAATCTTTCTATCTCATTAATATTCAGGTGATGGGTACCCATTTACTATTATTTTTAGCTAAAAAGTTTGATGTTCAGAGAGAAGTTTCTAAAATTTGAGCCTTTGAGCCTTTAATAAGGGCTATAGACAAATCAGTGAAATGACAGTGTCCAAATGTTGGAATTTTCCTTTGAAATTGAGGCAGATTTCTTGAATCTATAAAGAAAACTTTCCCTGGAAACATTCCAAGTTTTTCCTGTGTTGTTTCAGTTTGTTCTTATTATAAACACTTCAAAGAAAAAGTATGATAATTGGGTTTTCCTAGGTAACCTAGCCAACCCTCGATTTATTTATTCCACAGATATTGACCATATGTCAAGCATTGTACTTTCAAAGGTGAAAAGGGAAGTACACCCTACTCCCAAGGAACTTCTGCCCAGTGAGGTGACAGAAATTTATAGTGCATGGTTTTACTAATTAGTTGTCTTTGTCTGCGTTGTGCCCTTAATGGGCTACTGAAGAAAGCATCCCCCACATGGCAACACTTGAACCAAGGCTTTAAATGGGCATAATTAGATGTGGTGTTTAGGAGGTTGTTTTTTAATGTTGGTGAGAGCAGTTTTAGTGGTGGTGTTGGAGGAGTCAGATTGCAAACTTGAGGACAGAGAAGAGAGGAAGTGGAATCAGAAATGTGGATTATTGTCCCTTGAAACTTTGCCCAGAGGTCCCTATCATTTGACAGGTTTGGATTTATCTTTTGGTCTTCTTCAAGCACCAGA
Source organism: Callithrix jacchus (assembly GCF_049354715.1). NCBI lineage: Eukaryota > Metazoa > Chordata > Mammalia > Primates > Cebidae > Callithrix > Callithrix jacchus. Next base: position 98,316,700 of record NC_133510.1, on the reverse strand, counting down.
ATTCAAAATAAATTGAACTTCAAAAGAATTTCTTTTAAATGAATCAAAGTATTCCCTCATCTCTGGTGAAGGGAAGTACTAAGTTTTTGTTAGTTTCTCCTCATTTTAAATTTGAGACCAGGCTTGAAGAGCTGCTAAATGACATTAGAAGTCCTGTTATGGGATTTTCATTGTAAATCATGAGACCTCGTCTAGAAGACCTCTCTCTTTGGTTTCATTTACTACCTCATGGTATTGTTGGATTTCAGTGTACGTGTTAGAGTATACATTAACAGCCCAGGAACATTTCCATGTTGTCGTAGCACAGATAAGATTATGCACAGTTAGAGGGTGGGGGTTGGGACTGATAGTCAACAGCAGCCCTTTCCTGTAAGTTATTTTCAGAGGCAGCTCAGGAAATATAAAAAATCTGTATGCCTCCTTAACTTAGTGTTTCTTGTGTTAGAATTGAAGCCACACAGTTCTGGCAAATCTGTTTGTTTGCAATTGCAGCAGAAGCATTGGGTTTTCTTTCTTGGAAATCAAGCTCTTCTCGTTTCCTTTTAATAAGAAATTAGGGGCCAGGTATGGTGGATCATGCCTGTAATCTCAGCACTTTCGGAGGCTGAGGCAAGAGGATTGCTTGAAGCCAGGAGTTCGAGACCAGCCTGGGGAACATGGTGAGACCCTCTCTCTATGACCAAAAAAAAAAAGAAAATTAATTTTTTTTTAAAAAAGGAATTATTTGGAATAAGTATTATGAAGAGTATCAATTAAGTATTAGTAATTAAATTGCAATATTTTGTTCAGCTGTATTACTTTGGTCTCATTTCCTGCCAAAGCAGATAAATATTTTATCATGTATATGCTTTTTTTTTTTTTTTGAAGATGGAGTCTCAGTCTGTCACTCAGGCTGGTATGCAGTGGTGCATTCAGCTCATTGTAACCTCCGCCTCCTAGGCTCAAGAGATTCTCCTGCCTCAGCCCCCTGAGTAGCTAGGATTACAAGCACTGCCATTACACCCAGCTAATTTTTTGTACTTTTAGTAGAGACGGGGTTTCACCATGTTGGTCAGGTCAGTCTTGAACTCCTGACCTCAACTGATCAGCCCGCTTCAGCCTCCCAAAGTGTTGGGATTACAGGTGTGAGCCACTGAGGCCAGCCCATATATATGCTTTTGTGTGGTAGAATGTCACTATACACTTTTAGAGGCATATTTTTGTCAGAGAGAGAAGAAAAAAGTATGGGCTACAAAAATGTATGGAAGAAGAAGAAGAAGATGTGTGTGTGTGTGTGTGTGTGTGTGTGTGTGTGTATGTGTGTGTGTATGTTTGTATATTCTGTCCAGCTTAGTAAAACATTGTTTTGAGATAGCTGAAATTTGTACACTTCGGGAGAATAAAAGGTTGCATTATTATTTTTAGAGCTAACTAGTTTTCCATTGCCATGTTTTCATCAAGTTCTTGAATAATAAAGACCTAAAAATCTTAAATTTAGTCAAGGATATGATTATTTTGTTATTATAAAATTTGAATTAGTTATGTCAGTGGGACAGACATTGCTTTGTAAATGAATTTCTGACCTAGGTTCTAGTGAAATGTCCCCAGTGTAAATCTTTTGGGAATGGCAGAGTGGGGATGGTGACAAGGAGGGCCCACTACATTCTCCTAAGCATTTGTATTTCTTGTGGCAACCTGATCTTTAAAGGTAATCAGGCAATCAGACAGTCATCCTTCAGTCTGTGAATGGCTGAAACCTAGTAGTAGGGTATTTGGAAATCAGAATACATTTTTGCAGTCATCTTAACTGAGTGGGAGTCACTTTCCCAGCCCACCCTCAAGAACATATTTAGCTTCTAATCAAAGAAAAATGTGATAGAAAGTAATAGGAAATGAGAGTGACAGTAATAAAACAGTAGTGAAGTTAAATAAGTGGCTTTTGTGACTTGAATCATGTTGCCTTTAAGAAAGGAAAGGTTAGTGTGTTGAGGAGGGAAATAGCAAGGGAGAAGGAACAGGATGAAGAGGTGGAGATGAACTTTATCTCCCCCATCTTCCAGGTGGTTCAGGGGAATTCCGGATCTGGGCTTGTGTCTTTATGGAAGGGAATGAGTATGTTCATGTTTCACATATTCATAAGTAATGCCTGTGCTTGCATATTACCTTTGATAGCTTTTTGTGTTCTTCTAGACATTTTTAAAAAATTAATCATCTGTTCCTGGAATTGCATAGATAAATTTGGTCTTTAGGAAAAGCCTTTTTGGATTTTTTTTTTAAAAGCAGACTAGACATATTTATATCAGCCTATTTATTTTAATACTTCCTTAAAACTATGTTAAGTACAAAGAACAGTTCGTGTTATAGCACATTTGGGTGTAGGTAGCTACAAAGAAGTACTGGCCTTTTTTTTAAGGCTGAGTGTCTTAAGTTCAGGAATGGAACTGCCTAGTTACTTCTGGGTGGTATGGAAAAACTACTTTGGTGGTTTAGTCTGCTTCTGGTAGTTGTGTTTGTGAATCTCTGGAGGGAAAAAAACTGTATTTGTAAGTAGTTCTGACAGCAGGCAGAGATAATCTATCATTGGAGCAATAAAAATAGGAGGGCCAAATAGACTATCAGTGGAGTAAATATGATGATTAGATTTCTGGGAAGAACAGCTATCTTCTTTCAGTTTTCTTTCCCTGGTTTCTCAGCCCTTCTTGTTTTCCTTTATTATACCTTTTGGTTCCATATAAGCATGAATTGGAATAAGGTTGCTATGTTACCCTTTTATATGCAAAGAAATTGAGTTACGGTGGTTAAGTGATTTCACGAAAAATGAATAGTGATGGAAATGCGATGGATGAGTGGTTCTGAACCCTCATCTTCAAGGGTCTGTTTACAAGACTCTCCCATTTGTCAAAGTATTTTGGTTTCTGATGCAGGAAAGGTGAAATAATAAACACTGAACAAAGAAAACCCGTTTCCCTCTAATGTTTCCATGAAAATAAAAAGAAACAAACACATTTAGGCTTTTTATGTTTGAAATGGCCTAACTGCTTGTTCTTTTAGCTCCTGTGGGTTCAGTCGAAAACTTCATGTTTTACTTAGATCATTTATTTTTTTGAAGTCACTTTTTCTTGATAGCATTTATAACAGTTGACATACTTTGGCATATGTTAGTATCATATGAAACATTACAAATTGAAGAGTAGATCTGATTTTTGATAAACTTAGAATAGCCTGTTTGGTTTTGTTTTATATCTAAAAAGTGGTTCTGATTTTCACTTGTTTGACAACTATAATTTTAAGTCAATAAGAAAGCTGACAAAATGTATAAAGAAGGAATAATTTGTAGCCCCGCCTCTTCTTTCTTTTGATTCTTAGCTGTATCGCACAGTCCCAAGAAGAGAGAGATTTCAGTGTAAAAGTATAGCTTTTTGTAATCCCAGCACTTTGAGAGGCCGAGGCAGGCAGATCACTTGAGATCAGGAGTTTGAGACTAGCCTGGCCGACGTGGTGAAACTCCATCTCTACTAAAAATACAAAAATTAGCTGGGCATTGTGGCACATGCTTGTAGTCCCAGCAGGAGAATTGCTTGAACACCGGAAGCAGAGACTGTAGTGAGTTGAGATTGAGCCACTGCACTCCAGCCTGGGCAACAGAGCAAGACTCTGTCTCAAAAAAAAAAGGTAGCTTTTTCACTACTTAATTTTTTTTTCCATAGCTCCACTAAAAACATGCAGATAAAGCACAGCCCATCTCTACTGCCCTTCTTACTGGGAAGGAAGGCAGGGATAGATGATGAAATTATTTAGAAGTCCAGATATGATTTCACTTGATAGCAAAAGTTTCTGAAATCTTAGTCTTTTAGAAGTTCGGGGGTAAGAAAAATAAAGATTTCTTTCTTTTTTTTTTTTTTTGATAATCAAGTGGTTTGAAAAAATTTAGAAATTAAATGTCTTTTAATTATTTTAGGTTAAATATAGTCATAAAATGATTCAAGTTTAGAAGTAAAGGAATCATTACAAATCATGCAGTCCAGTCTCTTCATGCAGTAATGCAACCAAAGCCCAGCAAGACTTGTTGACTTTCCCCACACCACGGAAATGGGAAATTCCAAAACCAGTGTTCCAGCCCAGGGCTTCTAATGCTGGGGTGGAAGCATTATAGAGAAAGTGAGCAAAATTTAAAAGACGAAAGTGATTGTAGTTGTTCAGGACAAAGGTTCAGGTTTACTTGTATCATTGCCCTTTTTCTCCTTTTGCAATAGTATTATTACCGTGATCAGGAAGGAGGCCATGCACACAGCTGCATATGAATACAGAATTATGTGGCTATTTTTAAAATCGTGATTTCAGCAAGGTGAATATTCAAACTAGGCAGAAACATTCAGCAAACAAATAATCTGATGCTACTAATACATGTTAACAAAACTTTTTTCCCCCAAACTGACTCCCCATCAATCCAGCTTTTTTTCCACCTCACCAAAAGTCTGTAAACCAGGCAATAGGAAGGATTATAAGTGCTGTTCACATAAATAGTATGAATTTTAGGCTTAATAGTAATTGCTTGGATTTACTCAGTATTTCTGATATGTCAGCATAATGCTAGGAGCTCTTGCATGTAACATTTAGTTCCTTTTATCCTTTAAGATAGATATTATTATCATATATTTTTTTTACAGTTGAGGAGACTAAGAATGAGGTTAAATTTCTTGCCCAAGAGCACAGAGCTACTGTGTAGGTAAACTGAAGTATGGAACCAAGTTTTCTGATCCTGAGACATACCGATTTTTTTTTTTTGGTGTGGGGCGGGGCGGGGGTGGTGGGGTGAGTTTCACCCATTCTGCCCAGATGGAAGTGTGACATGCTGTCACCTCACTGCAACCTCCACCTCCCAGGTTCAAGCGATTCTCCTGCCTCAGCCTCCCAAGTGGCTGGGATTACAGGGGCCTGCCATCACACCCAGCTAATTTTTTGTATTTTCAGTAGAGATGTGCCTTCACTATGTTGGCCAGGCTGGTCTCAAACTCCAGACCTCAGGTAATCCACCCACCTCAGCCTCTAAAAGTGCTCAGATTACAAGGGTGAGCCACTGTGCCCAGCCAGACATACTGATTTTTAATCAGAACATGTTTATGTTGTTCTTTGCTATGAGCCATGGTTTCACTATTATTTTTTATTATTAATATTTGTAGGGGTCTGTGAACATTCTACCCAGGGGACCACAATGGACAAAATATTTCTGTCACTAATTTTTTCACTATCTAGAGGGAAAACACAGAGACACCTGCAGTGATATGAATAGAAATTAATGAGCATTTTCAGAGACCCCAGATTTTTCATGCAAGAAGAGCTTATTGAATAGAAAGCTTTTATGGTTAGGTAATAGGTGTTTCAAAGGTTGGAAACTGAATTACGTCATATTTGCATTTAGTCCAGTAGCTGGTGGCTGATATTCAAAGCAAGTTAAATATAGTTCTTGTCATTTACTAGTTGCATGTGAACATTAATGGCATGGAAAGGATTATGCATGTCTCATATTTCCCCACTGATTTACATGAGAGCCCCATTTTTAATCTGTTATCCCTGTTCCTCATTTTGTTCTCTCTGTCAAGTGCATTTTGACCTCTAAAGCACTTTTATTTAATAATCATCCCCAAACTAAATATTTTGTAGGGCTAAAATACTTTTTATAATATGATAATCCCTTATTAACTTAAGAAAAAAATAGATTTAAATGAATGGTAGGGGTATATTTCCCCCAAAAGAGCTAGGTGATATGTTCCCTCTAATTAGTTCAAGATTTCTTAGAGGAGGAAGGCTTTCTGGAGCCTTTGGGGGGGGGTTGTTTGTTTTTATTTTAATTTAATTTTGTTTTATATATTTATTTTGAGATGGAGTTTCGCTCTTGTTACCCAGGCTGGAGTGCAATGGCACGATCTCGGCTCACTGCAACCTCTGCCTCTTGGGTTCAAGCAATTCTCCTGCCTCAGCCTCCCTAGTAGCTGGGACTACAGGCGTCCACCACCATGCCCAGCTAATTTTTGTATTTTTAGTAGAGACAGGGTTTCACCATGTTGACCAGGATAGTCTCGATCTCTTGACCTCGTGAGCCACCCGCCTCGGCCTCCCAAAGTGCTGGGATGCTGGGATTACAGGCATGAGCCACCGCGCCTGGCCTGTTTTTTTTTTTTTTTTTTTTGAGACGGAGTTTCGCTTCTGTTACCTAGGCTGGAGTGCAATGGCGCGATCTCGGCTCACCGCAACCTCTGCCCCCTGGGTTCAGGCAATTCTCCTGCCTCAGCCTCCTGAGTAGCTGGATTACAGGCACGCGCCACCATGCCCAGCTAATTTTTTGAAATTTTTAGGAGAGACGGGGTTTCACCATGTTGACCAGGATGGTCTCGACCTCTTGACCTCGTGATCCACCCGCCTCAGCCTCCCAAAGTGCTGGGATTACAGGCTTGAGCCACCGCGCCCGGCCCTGTTTTTGTTTTTTAGAGACAGAGTCTTGCTCTGTTGCCCAGGCTGTAGTGCAGTGGCATGATCTCGGCTCATTGCAACCTCTACCTCCCAGGTTGAAGCGATTCTTCTGCCTCAGCCTCCTGAGTAGCTAGTGTTATAGGCGCACAACACTATACCCTGCTGATTTTTATATTTTTATTAGAGATGGAGTTTTACCATGTAGGCTAGGCTAGTCTCGAACTCTTGACATCAAGTGATCCTCCCGCCTCAGCCTCCCAAAGTTCTGGGATTACAGGCATGAGCCACTGCACTCGGCCTTAATGTTTTGAATTGTGAGAGGGTGGGACTTGGACACTGGATGAGGGAGCATGTTCAGTCTGGCTGTAGGTTGAGAGACATTCTTAGGCAAAGCACCGCTGGCATTTTACTGGAGCTACTGACACAGGTTATAGTCACTGACTCTGTCTCCCAAAAGGCTTGTTGAATTTGCTTCCAATTCCAAGGTAAAACGGATTGAGATGCCTCTTTGTGACTTTTTAATTTGTCATCTGGCTGGGTATGGTGGCTTATGTCTGTAATCCCAGCACTTTGGGAGGCCAAGGCAGGAGGATCGCTTGGATTGAGGCAGGAGTTTGAGGCCAGACTGGGCAATATAGTGAGACCTTGTCTCTATAAAAATTAAAAAAATTAGCCAGGCATGGCAGCATGTACCTATAGTCCCAGCTACTTGGGAGGCTGAGCTGGGAAAATCACCTGAGTCTGGGAGACAGACGTTGCAGTGAGTTGAGATCAAACCATTGCACTTCAGGCTGGGTGACAGAGCAAGACCCTGGAAAGAAAGCAAGAGAGATACAGAGAGAGAGAGAGAGAGAGAGAGAGAGAGAGAGAGAGAGAGAGAGAGAGAGAGAAAATTGGCATGTTTATTAATGCTGTCTGTGCTGGACTGAACTTGGTTTGTCTTGTTTTAAGTGAATAAATGTTATAGTCATAGTATAGAAAGCATGTTTAAATTCCTTCTAGGCCAGATGTGGTCACTCTTGCCTTAATCCCAACACTTTGGGAGGCCATGGTGGGAGAATCACTTGAGTCCAGGAGTTCAAGACCAGCCCGGACAACATAGCGAGACCCTGTTTCTAAATAGATAAATAATAACTTCCTTCTATGCACAACCTACTGTTACGGTGCTAATTATGTAACAGGCTTCTGTAAAACCAAACTGATTTTTAAAACTCTACTTGGCTGTTAAAGGTAGATTTTTAAAAAATGAATAGATTTTTTAAAAAGATTTTAAAGATTTTACAAAATGAATAGATTTTTTTTTAAGGTAGATTTAAATTTTCTTTTTTCTTTTTTTTTTTTTTTAAGACAGTCTTGTTGTATCATCCAGGCTGGAAGGCAGCACCGTGATCTCACCTCACTGCAACCTCTGCCTCCTGGGTTCAAGTAATTATGCTGCTTCAGCCTCCCAAGTAGCTGATTACAGATGTGCCACCACCATACCTGCCTAATTTTTGTATTTTTAGTAGAAACAGAGTTTTGCCATGTTGGCCAGGCTGGTCTCGAACTCCCGATCTCAGGTGGTCCACCTGCCTCAGCCTCCCAGAGTGTTGGGATTACAGGTGGGAGCCACTGTGCTCCCCACTTTGAAACTGTATTCTACTTTTTTTCTCTCAAATTAATTTAAATTAAAATCTACCCACAGATAGCTACATAGTTGGCCTGGTTGTCAGGATGTTTCATTATCAAAGGGCATATAAGTATAGGCTTTCAGTTTTTAGTCTACAGATATAGATACATGTCCATTTCACTGCCTTGGCATCACTCGTTTCCTGCCTTTACCTGTGCTTTATGCTAAAACAAAACAGAGGATGGACAAGGGACAATGGTGTGATGCTGCTCTGAAGCTTTTGTTATAGAACCTGGCAAAGTCCTGTGGCTTCAATCTGCCAGTATTCTTTGGCTCTGGTGCCCTAAGATTCCTACCTAATGACAGTTGACTTCAGAGGTCTCTGATTCTCATGTAAACATAGTGACATTTTACCTGCTAGAGGGGATGTTTTCAGGTGCTTCAGAGAGAGTTGGATTATTAGATTTTTTTTCATAGAATTTATATGACATTTAAAATATAGAATTTATGGCAAAATATAGATTTTACTTTTATAGAAGTCAGTAAACTTCATGTCCCCTCAGGTAAATCAGCAAAAAGTAAATTACCTCCAATTATGTCCTTATCTGAGGCTGCTCTCAGCATTTGGAAGTGGAAGCAAAAAAACAGCACAGAAATTAAGGACAGTTCCTACCCATAAGGAATTTGCAATCTGGTTTATTACTGTTTTTAACTGAAAAAAAAAATTTTTTTTGAGATGGCGTCTTGCTCTGTTACCCAGGCTGGAGTGCAGTGGCTCGATCTCAGCTCACTGCAATCTCCACCTCCCAGGTTTAAGCAGTTCTCTGCCTTAGCCTCCTGAGTAGCTGGAATTACAGGCGCATGCCACCATGCTCAGCTAATTTGTTTTTGTATTTTTTTGTAGAGATGGAGTTTCACCATCTTGGCCAGGCTGCTCTTGAACTCCTGACCTCATGATCCACCCATCTCAGCCTCTGGGATTACAGGCGTGAGCCACCGCGCCCAGCCAATTGAAATTTTTATCGATATGACTGTAGATTCATGTGTAGCAAAGAAACAACAGAGAGAGAAATTACTATACTTCAGCTAGTTTCCCTTAATGGCAACATTTTGTAAAACTATAGTAAAGAATCACAACTAGTATATTAACATTGATAGAATCCACACTCATCTTTAGATTTCCCCAGTTTTACTTGTGCTCACGTGTGTATTTAATTCTATATAATTTTATTACATGTGTAAGTTTGCATCTCCTTCACTGTTCCATCACCACCAGCATCCCTTTTGTGCTTTTATACCCACACCCACCCCCCTGCCACCTCAGCCCCTCAATCCCTGGCAACCACTAGTCTATTTCAGATTTTTTTGTTGTTTAAAAATGTTGCATAAAATGGAATCACAGCCAGGCACAGTGGCTTATGCCTGTAACCCCAGCACTTTGGGAGGCCAAGGAGGGAACACCGTTTGAACCCAGGAGTTTAAAAATGAATCTGGGCAACTTGGCAAGACCCTATCTCTATAAAAAAATTGAAAACATGTGATAGTACGTGCCTGTAGTCCTAGCTACTTGGGAGTCTGAGGCAGGAAGATCATTTGAGCCCAGGAGGTCAAAGATTCAGTGAGCTATAATCATGCCACTGCATTCTAGCTTGGGTGACAGAGTAAGACCCTGTCTCTAGAAAAATAAAAATCGAATATAAAATAATAAAGTATAAAATAAAATAATGAAAATACAGAGTCATATAGCATGTAGCCTTTAGGGATTGGCATTTTAAAAAAATTCAGCATGGTCTGGGTGCGGTGGCTCATGCCTATAATCCCAGCGCTTTGGGAGGCCAAGGCAGGCGGATCACCTGAGGTCAGGAGTTCGAGACCAGCCTAGCCAACATAATGAAACCCTGTCTCTACTAAAAATACAAAAATTACCTGGGTGTGGTAGCGCACGCCTATAGTCCCAGCTACTTGGGAGGCTGAGGCAGAAGACTTGCTTGAACCCATGAAGTGGAGGTTGCAGTGAGCTGAGATCACACCACTGCACTCTAGCCTGGGCAATAGAGCAAGACATCATCTCAAAAAAAAAAAAAATACCACAGTTAACCACTCATGGTGGCAGGTGCCTATAATCCCAGCTACTCAGGAGGCTGATGCAGGAGAACTGCTTGAACCCAGGAGGCAGAGGTTGCAGTGAGCTGAGATCACACCATTGCACTCCAGCTGTGGCAACAAAAGCAAAACTCCATCTCAAAAAAAAAAAAAAAAAAAATTCAGCATGATTTTCTGTAGAGCCATCCAAGTTGTTGTGTAGCCAATAGCTCTTTCTTTTTTAAATGCTAAGTGTTGCTAAGTCTTAATAGTATTTCAGTTAAAGGACATCTGGGCCATTTTTACTGTTTGGCTTTTACAAATAAATCTGTCATGAACATTCATATTCAGGTTTTTGTGTGAATATATTTTCATTTCTCTGGAATAAATGCCGAAAAATGCAGTTGTGGGTTGTGTGGTAATTGCATGTTTAGTTTTATAAGAAGCTGCCAAACTGTTTTCCAGAGTAGCTATACCATTTTGCTTTTCTACCAGTGATATATAAGTGATCCAGTGTCTGCACACCTCGTCAGCACTTGGTGGTTGTCACTGTTTTTTTTTGTTTGTTTGTTTATTTTGAGGCAGAGTCTTGCTCTGTCACCATGCTGGAGTAGCGCAATCTCAGCTCACTGCAACCTCTGCCTCCCAGGTTCAAGCAATTCTCCTGTCTTAGCCTCCTGAGTAGCTAGGATTACAGGTGCATGCCACCACACCCAGCCAAACTTTTTGTATTTTTAGTAGTGACAGGGTTTCACCATGTTGGCCAGGATGGTCTTGATCTCTTGACCTCGTGATCCACCCACCTCAGCCTCCCAAAGTGCTGGGATTACAGGTATAAGCTACTGCGCCCAGCCAATTGTCAACTGTTTTTTATTTTAGCAATGCTGACAGGTGTGTAGTAATATCACATTATGGCAGTCTGCCTTCCCAGTTCAATCATCTTATTGCCCATCTACTCAAAATTGACCACATTCTACGTACCAAAATACGCTTTTGTCTCATAGCTTTTTCCCCACTACCTAAAAAACCCATTTGCTAGACAGAATTTTTCATCTTTTTAGACCTAATTCAGGTGCTACCGTTTTTGGAAATGCTCCCCTTCCAGTGTTGGAAAGGTAATGAAGTACACTCCCCTCCCAATCTACCCCACTCTCCATCCACTGATCTCGTTCTTCCTTTTAACACTTCCTATTCTTGTCAGTATATTATGTACTTGTTTGCTTATGTCTCTCTCCAACTAGAATACAGCCAGCATGGGTGGGGGAAATAAATTTTGTTACATTGCCTTGTCCTCAGTGCCCAGAAGTGGGTGACACATAATAGGTGCTTAGTAAATATTTATTGAAAGAATGAACGAGGAAGTGAATTTTTATACATTGTGCCTCCTCTCCCTTCTCTAGCATATTACCTGGCATATCCTGTTTATGGTGTAATAAAAATAGCTAACATTTGCTATATTGATTTTAACTACGTATCAAACAGTACAGTGGACCCCTTTCCTTGTTCTTCTACTATTTTCAGCACCAACTCCTTATTCTTTTTTTTTTTTTGAGACGGAGTTTCACTCTTATTACCCAGGCTGTAGTGCAATGGCGCGATCTTGGCTCACCACAACCTCCGCCTCCTGGGTTCAAGCAATTCTCCTGCCTCAGCCTCCCGAGTAGCTGGGACTACAGGGCGCGCACCACCATGCCCAGCTAATTTTGTATTTTTAGTAGAGACGGGGTTTCACCATGTTGACCAGGATGGTCTCCATCTCTTGACCTCGTGATCCACCCACCTCGGCCTCCCAAAGTGCTGGGATTATAGGCGTGAGCCACCGCACCCGGCCTCCAAGTCCTTTTTCTATCATAACATTTTGTTAACGTCTCTCTGCTTCTCTCGCAAAAAATACATGTACAGTCTGCCCTTTGTATTCATCGGTTGCACACTCATGGATTCACCCAACTACATATTGAAAAAAATTGGGAATAAAATGGATGGTTGCATTTGTATGGAACATGTACAGACTTTTTGTTTTCATCATTAATCCCTAAATAATGTTTGCATAGCATTTATATTAGGTGGTTTTAAGTAGTCTAACAATGATCGAAAATATACAAGAGGAGCTGGGCACAGTGGCTTATGCCTGTAATCCCAGCACTTTGGGAGGCCGAGGCGGGTGGATCACCCGAGGTCAGGAGTTTGAGACCAGCTTGGCCAAAATGGTGAAACCCCGTTTCTACTAAAAATACAAAAAAAAATTCGCATGTAATTCCAGCTACTCGGGAGGCTGAGGCAAGAGAATTGGTTACACCTGAGACATGAAGGTTGTAGTGAACCATGACTACGCTAGCCTGGGCAACAAGAATGAAACTCTGTCTCAAAATCATAATTAATAAAGTATACAGGAGGATATATGTGGTTTATATATGGAAGTACCATACCATTTTATATAAGGGTCTTAAGCATCCATGGAGTTTGGTCTCTGTGGGGGGTCCTGAAACGAATCCCCCCAGATACCAAGGGACAACTATGTAAGAATAAATATTGTGAGAGATTACAACACCTTTGTGTCCTTGGCCCCAGCAGATACCTGGCACAAAGTAAGTAGTCACATCTGAGCAAACAGTGGTCAGGTTAAACATTGCTTTTGCTTGTGTGAAGTCAGAATCCAGCTGCATTTTGAGTAAACCAGTGTCCCACTGACCAGGCTTCCAGAATGTACAGGAAACATCTGTTAATTTTGGAAAGCAGTTACACTGGTGTGGAGAATTACTGCTCTTTGCTAAAACAAAGCTCCCTTGGAGAAGAGAAATTGAATTAAAAGACCTCACATGCATCTGTCTTTATTAGAGAGTGAGTGTCCTTTCGTATTGTGGGATGGTTATGCAAGAAGCATTCTATTTCTCTAACTCCACCAGTCCTCCCACCAAACCTGCAGAAAGAAGGCATGGAGTCTAAATTCCCATGCCAATCAAAAGCAATTTTTGACAGTTTCTTGATTAGTATAGGTCTTAACATATGTAAAGGTACTATTCAGAAAATACAAAGAAGATGTGTCGCTTTAAAAAATCTAGTTTGATGTAACTGTAAATGAAAGAACTATCCCTGTAGTCTTATGTGTAATAAGACTGAAAGTGAAAAAATCTAGGCAGTCTATAGGTAGCTTTGGAGTTAGCAGACATTTACTAAAATGTTCTGGTGAAGGATCTAGTGACACTTTTATGTACTTTTTAATTTTTAACTTTTTTTATTTAATATAGAGACAGAATTTCACTATGTTGCCCAGGCTGGTCTCAAATTCCTGGCCTCAAGCAATCCTCCTGCTTTGGCCTCCCAAAGTGCAGGGATTACTAGTGTAAGCCACCATTCCATCCCTAAAATTTTTACATATATTGGGAGATATGAGGATGATTTGGCTGTAGAAAAGCATGTTTTCTCTTATAGGATGAATAATCCATATAATTACTTCAGGATTTCCACATATATTTGTTGACCAAAATATAGTATTTTAGACCATGCTCTCTTGTTTCCATGCCACACAGGGGTATGGTCTAAATAAAATAAAGTGTTTTCTGAGCCCTGGTATGGACTGATTGGGTGTCTACATGGAAAAGATGTAAGAGTATTACCTAAGAGCTATAAAATCTTTTAGAAAAAATCTAATTTAAGAAAACATCTTGGCCGGGCATGGTGGCTCATGTCTGTAATCCCAGCACTTTGGGAAGCTAAAGCAGGCAGATCACCTGAAGTCAGGAGTTCAAAACTAGCCTGGCCAACATGACAAAACCCCATCTCTACTAAAAATCTAAAAATTAGCCAGGCATAATGGTGGGCATCTGTCATCCCGGCTACTCGGGAGGCTGAGGCAGGAGAATTGCTTGAAACCAGGAGGCAGAGGTTGCAGTGAGCCAAGATCACGCCACTGCACTCCAGCCTGGGCGACAGAGCAAGACTATCTCAAGAAAAAAAGACATCTTATCTTTTTATTCTTACTGTACAACAGATAAAATCCTATGTCGTAGCTTTTAAGAAGGCAGGTGAAATGCTTAAGGATTTGTAAAGACAAACTGAAAATTGTTTAATATATTACATCTTTTCTCTTAATGTATTAAATACTATTTCTAGTTAACAGGCACTTACTGCACATTCACTGTGTGTGGAGCACCATATTTGAATATAAAAGGACTTTTACAATGAAAATTAGTACTATCAGGTGAAGAATATTAAAGATCTGCAAGGTGAAAGTTTTCTATGACTGTTAAGGAAATCCATTTGGTCTTTTAAAAATACTCTATGAAATCTCTCTGTAGGGCAAAACTTAAATACTGTAAAATAAGCAAATATATTAGCTAGGTTAGGAGTTTTTTCAATGGTAAAATTAGTTTAGGTATGCCTTTATACCCAGTGGTTACTTGATTAACTGTTGATGCTTCCCCTTTTCTTGAATGTGACCTTACTAGATTCTGTTTTTTTGCTTTGAGACAGGGTCTCACTCTGTGAACCCAAGTTAGAGTGCAGTGGCAAGCTCACAGCTCACTGTAGCCTCAACCTCCCAGGCTCAGGTGATCCTCCCACCTCATTTTCCCAAGTAGCTGGGACTACAGGCCCATGCCACCACACCCAGCTAATTTTTGTATTTTTTTGTAGAGATGGAGTTTCACCATGTTGCCCAGGCTGGTCTCAAACTGTGGGCTCAAGCAGTCCTCCCTCATTGGCCTCCCAAAGTGCTGGGATTACAGGCATGAGCCACTGCACCCAGCTGGATTGACTCTTGATAGCAGTGATTCTAAGCATTTTTAATTCTTATTGAACCCTCACAGTGTTAAGGATCAAAAGTATTTTGTTGTGTGCTCTTTTGTTCTCTACAAGTTAATGTCCTCTCTGCCTGGTCTTTGAAATCTTGCCCTCACTAAGTATCTGTACTGGCTATGCAGCGAATATGCTGTGGATGGGTTCTGTTAAAGTAAAATCTGTTACTGTGAACACAGGTGTTGGAGTGCATAGAAGCTTCCGTGTTGCTATACTTTCCTGATGCCCAGGGTGAAAATATTCTTTGTTCACTGGTTTACCTTACAAAGTACAGGGAATTTATTACTTTCAGAGCAGGGAGTAGTCTAGGGAATTAGAGAATTCATTTAGAGACTGTCTACAGGAAGTAGACCAAAAACTATTGCTATAATCCACATGTCAACATGGTCAGATTTTTTTTTCTTTCTTTGCATTTTGTGGGAAGACCAGATGAGGATAGCTTTCTCTAATTCATCCTCTCTGCCTGCTTTGCCTTTGGCCTTTCCTTACCAAGTATTAAAAAAAAAAAAATTATTTTTAAGGAATACTTAAAATAATTGAGATTATTAAACTTGGAGAAAAGAGAATGGGGATTTTCTTTATATATATATATTTGTTTAATTATAAAAGTTATATAAAATTGTTTATTAAAAAAACGTTAAGGCCAGGTGTGGTTCCAGCATGTAGAGAGGCTGAGGTGGGTGGCTTACCTGAGGTCAGGAGTTTGAGACCAGCCTGGCCAACATGGTGAAACCCGGTCTCTACTAAAAATATAAAAAATTAGCCGGGCGTTGTGGCAGGCGCCTGTAATCCGCTACTTGGGAGAATCACTTGAACCTGAGAGGCGAAAGTTACAGTGAGCCAAGATCGTGCCATTGCACTTACAGCAGCCTGGGTGACAAAAGTGAAACTCTGTCTCAAAAAAAAAAAAAAGTTAAATGTGCATAAAGTGAAAAGTAAAATGCTCCCTCCTTTTCTTTTCTTTATCCACCTCCTTTCCACTGGAGAGATAAGGTTTTGGGGGTTTTGATTTTTCATGTGGAAAGTTTTAGAAGAAATGGAAAGTTTAGGAGTAAACTCTGTCCCTATGAGGCTATTGTTATCTTTGAGGTACACGAGAAAGACAAAGGCTGACAGCTCTGTTTTCCCGAGGGCGGGAACCTTGTCTTCCTTCTTCTGTGTCTATGGTAACATGACACACACACACACACACACACACACACACACATGCGCGCACACACACGGATGGTGCTTTGTCCATCTGCCTCTTATTTCTCTCCTTTACCTTGGTTTACTAACTGTTTTCTGGTTTCTTTATTTTATCTTTCCTCTTCTCCCCATTTTTTTGTGCCTTCAGCTAATAGCTCAGAGCAAGTGATGACCGTTTTGAAATTGCATTCTACTAGGCTCTTTCTAGTTCAGCGCAGTATGAAAATCTGCTTTTAAAGCCGGGTACAGTGACTCACGCCTGTAATCCCAGCACTTTGGGAGGCTTTGGTGGGCAGATCACCTGAGGTCATGAGTTTGAGATCAGCCTGACCAATATGGTGAAACCACCCCGTCTTGAAAAAAAGAAAAAGAAAATCTGTGTTTAGAAAAGATATAGGATTCTTTGCTTAATATTGCAAAATGAAGTTTACATGACCAGAGAAAACAATTTTATTGCATGCATGAGGCATGCTTATCAGTGTCATTCATAGGCCTTCTTGGCCTTTGTCGCATTAATGTGATTATTGGTAAGCAAAGAGGGACAAAGCCAGCTTTTCAAAACATACTTGAAAAAGTATGTTGAAATCTAGTGGAATACCTATGAATTGGTCATTATATATGTCTACATTGTTTTAGAAATAAGAGAGAATATTGAGGTATGCGTGAAACTATAATTATAGTGAGCTTCAGGATATTACTGTACAAGTAGTAAGCTACTGAATATAAGCAGTGAAATTAAATATGGAAAACAAGCTGTAGGAGTAACCTGCTGCAAAACTGTGGCTCACATGACCTCAGTGTAGGAGTTCTTGACTCAGACCTTAAGCTGGTGATGAGCTGTTTCACATGATTGATAATGCAGAAGCTTCTCTCTGAAGTCTTTATTTTTGTGGGGGCATGGAGTCTCCCTGTTGCCAGGCCGAAGTGCAGTGGTACGACCTTGTGCAAACTCCGCCTCCCAGGTTCAAGTGATTCTCCTGCCTCAACCTCCTGAGCAGTTGGGATTACAGGTACACGCCGCCACACCCAGATAATTTTTGTATTTTTAGTGGAGGCAGGGTTTCACCGTATTGACCAGGCTAGTCTCAAACTCCTGACCTCGTGATCCGCCCACCTCGGCTTCCCAAAGTGCTGGGATTACAGGCGTGAGCCACCCCTCCCAGCCTGAAGTCACTTTTTATACAGTTCTAGACTTTTAAGTATATGCAGCAATGGTTTGTTTTTAATATTATATATATATATAACACTTTAAATATGTATATGTGGAGAGAGAGTGAGTGAGCTAACAAGCTTTCTGTGTACCAGGCATTATTGTTAGTTCGTTGCTTGTATTAATTTGTTGAATACTCACAAAATTATGTCAGGTAGGCAGTATTATGACTTTCATTTTATGGAGGAAAAGCTAAGGCACAGAGAGGTTAAAAACTGAGTCAATTTCACCTAGTTAGTATATGGCAGAGCTCAGTTGCAAACATAGGCAGTTTTGCTCCAGAGGAAATATACTGCTTCTTTTGGGTAGTCTACTGTACTAAGGATCAGCAAACTTTTTCCATAAAGGGTCAGATGATAAATAGACTTTGCAGGCCATAAGTCTCTGTTGCAACTCTTCAGATTTGCCAATGTTGTGCAAAAACAGTGACAAATAGTACAAAACAAATGACCGTGGCTGTGTTCCAAAAAAACTTCATTGTGGACACTAAAATCGGTTTCATGTGTCACAAAATATTGTTCTTTATTTTTATTTTCATGATTTAAGAATGTAAGAACTAGGCTGGGTGCAGTGGTTCACGCCTGTAATCCTAGCAGTTTGGGAGGCTAAGGCAGGCAGGATCACCTAAAATCAGGAGTTCAAGACCAGACTGGCTAACATAGTGAAACCCCGTCTCTACTACTTGGAATGCTGAGGCATGAGAATCACTTGAACCCAGGAGGCAGAGGTTGCAGTGAGCTGAGATCGTGCCACTGCACTCTAGCCTGGGTGATAGAGCAAGACTCCATCTCAAAAAAAAAAAAAAAAGAATATAAGAATCATTCTTAGCTCATGGACCTTATAAAAGCAGGCAGCAGGTTAGATTTGCCTAATCATACCATACCATATATGTATGAGATATTAGGATGGAATCCATTCACTTAATGCATTCATGCAAGAAAGGTATACTAAATTCTGGGATTTCTAGGGGAAACAAGAACAACTTTCAGTTCTTCTTGCCATTTTGCTTACTGGGTGAATTACGATGTTCTCCCCTTTCTCATGCCTGCTTTTTAAAGCTGTCTTTATTTCCTTTCCATTGTTTATGAGAGATATGTTCACATTATCTCACTTAATCTTCATCGCTGGTGGTATATTATCAATTTTTTTTTCTTGAGAAGGAGTCTTGCTCTGTCACCCAGGCTGGAATGCAATGGCATGATCTCAGCTCACTGCAACCTCTGCCTTTTGGGTTCAAGCAGTTCTCCTGCCTCAGCCTTCTGAGTAGCTGAGATTACAGGCACATGCCACATACCCAGCTAATTTTTGTATTTTTAGTAGAGATGAGGGTTTTACCACGTTGGTCAGGCTCGTCTCAAAGTCCTGACCTTGTGATCCACCCGCCTTGGCCTCCCAAAGTGCTGGGATTATGGGCATGAGACACTGTGCCTGGCCTATTATCTCAATTTTATAGTATAGGAAAATGTAAACTTAACCCAATTAACTAGCCAGTTACACACAGCTGTGAGTGGTGGAGTCTACCATCAAATGCAGGTCTCTTAGGCTGAAAAAGCATTTTTTTTTCTTCTCGCTGCCCTTCCTTCCCTCCTAGAGATGTATGAAACTGTGATAACTGTCATCCTGTCAGAAGTGAATCTGTTTATTTCACTTGAATGCATGTTTATTTTCGCTTCCCTTCAATTTTCCCTGACTCTAGTTTTTGAAGATGTAATCTAAGTTTGATAGAAAAGCGGTGATTTTTTTTTTGGTTTCCCCATCAAAGAAGCTAAAAATAAACACACAACTAGTTAGCAATGTCAGTGCTATAAGAACTCACTGATGTGTGGGATTAAGCGTGAAGGAAGGGGCCAGGTGCAGTGGCTCACACCTGTTATTCCAGCACTTTGGGAGGCAAAGGCAAGCAGATCACTTGAGGTGAGGAGTTCAAGACCAGCCTGGCCAACGTGATGAAACCCTGTCTCTACCAAAATACAAAAATTAGCTGGGCATGGTGGCTGGTGCCTGTAATCCCAGCTACTCGGGAGGCTGAGGCAAGTGAATTGCTTGAACCTGGGAGGCAGAGGTTGCAGTGAGCCGAGATCACACCACTGTAGTCCAGCCTGGTGACAGAGTGAGACTCCATCTAAAAAAAAAAATGGTTGTGTGTGGTGGCTCATACCTGTAATCTTAGCACTTTGGGAGGCCAAGGTGGGCAGATCACTTGAGATCAGGAGTTCGAGACCAGCTTGGCCAACATGGTGAAACCCCATCTCCACTAAAAACATAAAAAAAATTAGTTGGGTATAGTGGTGGACACCTGTAATCCCAGCTGCTTGGGAGGCTGAGGCATGAGAATTGCTTGAACCTGGGAGGCAGAGGTTGCAGTGAGCCGAGATCATGCCACTGCACTCCAACCGGGGGGACAGAGCGAGTCTCCATCCCACCCCCAAAAAAAAGAGTGCAGAAAGAAATCCATGTCCTTTCCTGACACCCTCTACAGCTTCCCCAGGGTGCTCTTCCAGAAAGAAGTGAGTTCCTTACGGTTTGGGGGGTTATTGATGATTTATAACTGGTTTAAGAGTAGACTTTGAAGACAGATCATTTGTGCGGATAGAACCTGAAGAAGAAAAATGGCAAATAGACTTACTCATGTATAGTTTTAAATAAGGAATTGGACAGATTTATTCATGAGCAGTGACTAACCTCCCCGCTATGGCTCCTCATGGGTTCCCAAGAAGCCTACGATCCTTTTTCCCCATATTAGTGGGAAATCCCAGTTATGGTTGTCCTTCCTATTGGAAATTGAAAATAGGTTTAGATAAAGTAACATCTGGGAATGAAAGCAGATGTCCTTTGGTTTTAACTATTGGTTTCCTTGTAATTCCCCTACTCTTTTATTATAGTGGGGTCTGTATATAATGTAACATTTAACATTCTGTAACATGGAATATGCCACATTTCTGGAACATGTAAGGTAATGCCTTTAACTTAAAAATTGCTTGAGTGTGTCATGGCAGAGTCCAGATGTATATGCAAAATATACTTAGGTAAACACAAAGCTGACTTTATATACTCCTCAATGTAATTTCTCAGGATAATTTTATTAAAATCTGCCAATATACCTGCTTTGTACCTCAGGATCCTAGAAAATGGCACCTTTTCTGGAGGTTGGTTTGTTGTTGTTTTGTTGTGTTGTTGTTGTCATTGTTTGAGACAGGTTCTTGCTATTACCCAGCCTGAGTGCAGTGGCACAATCACTGCCTGCTCTCTGCAGCTTCAACCTCATGGGTTCAAGCCATCCTCCCACCTCAGCCTCCCAGGTAGCTGGGACCACAGGTGTACACCCCCATACTTGGCTGATTTTTTATGTTTGGTAGAGACAGGATCTCCCCTCTGTTTCCTGGGCTGATCTCAGACTCCTGGGCTCAAAGGATCCTCCTGCTGAGAGCCACCTCACTTGGCTGTGGAGGTTGTTTTAATTACCTCCTCTTCACCCCATTAATGAGGGAGGGATTTCTGCTTAGGGTTACAGGGATGGCTGAATACCCAATGCTCTTGACACTGAATACCTGTTGATCTCGACACTGGACAGGTAAGATCAACAGCAGAGTTTCAGTCACATGTAATTCCAGCCTAGAGGAGGAGGGCACAACATGCCACACCTGACCACCCAGGCCTGTACTCAGGAATGACTAGGGGCTGCAGGAGGCAGGCTTTTTAGTATCAGGAGGGTGGGGCCATCCTTGGTTCCCATGAGAGGATGTGATTGGCTTGTTTGAATAACTGCTGGCTGGCAGGGAACTAACACCCACTTCTCAGGGCTAAGCAGACACTGTGCCTGGTCCTTGTGATAAAGAGGGTGGCCAGGGGACTTTATCAGCAGAAGCAGAGTGGGAAGGGCAGTGTGTACTGAGACCATTTGGAGCCCTCTGATTTTCCTTAGATGTCAAGGCAGAACCTAATATTGGGCCTTAATTTTCAGCCTTGCACCACAGTGGTTTTGTTCTCTGACTCACAATCAAGAGCATGGCATGGGCAGGCAGAGTGGTCATATTTTCCAAAAGGCTCACCACCTTTTCAGTGGCTGTTAGTATTATGATGATAAGACCTTAGAGGAAGCAAAGGGGCATGTACAGCTGACACTAGGACAAAGATGTCACCCTGTTAGAGAAGGTAGTCAAAGGGTGAGCTTTTTTCTCTCCTAACTCACTAACCAGTCTTGCCTCCCCGTGCATGCCTGGCCCCCCTCCTAGGTCCTTTATTTACCCTCATGTTACAACGTGGCAAAATCAAGGGGAGAGCACTTATTTTTCTGGCTCTGTAGCCCCTGGTTTCTGTGCACTGCCTAGTGCTTTTAGCATGCACTAACTTTTATTTATTTATTTTTATTTTATTTATTTATTTATTTATTTATTTTTGAGACAAAGTCTCGCTCTTGTCACCCAGGCTAGAGTGTAGTGGCACGATCTCAGCTCACTGCAACCTCCGCCTCCTGGGTTCAAGCGATTCTCCTGCCTCAGCCTCCCAAATAGCTATGGCTGCAGGCACCCCACAATACACCTGGCTAGGTTTTGTACTTTTAGTAGACGCAGGGTTTCATCATGTTGGCCAGGCTGGTGTCGAACTCCTGACCTCAGGTGATATGCCCACCTCGGCCTCCCAGTGTTGGGATTACAGGTGTGAGCCATCATACCCAGCCAAGTTGTCTGTTTTTAGAAAGTGGTTCTTTCCTTCATCTTAAATGACTGTGATTATCTCAATCCCTGCCTTTATCTGTTTAAGAAAGTCTCAGTAGGAAAATAAAGAGAAGCAGTCAACAGAATTTGTAGTTTGACTATTATAACTAATTCATTATTATCTTCATCTGCCTCCTAAGATAGAAAATAAAACATAGTAGCCCCCGATAAGTGTTTACTGAAATAAATGGCATCACCATTTGTATATATTCTAAGTATTACATAAGTATTTGTAAAAATATATGTGTAGGCTGGGCAAGGTGGCTCATGCCTGTAATCCCAGCATTTTGGGAGGCCAACATCAGCATATCACCTGAGGTCAGGAGTGTAATATGTGTAAATGTGTGTATGTAAATATGAAGTATTCTCTCGTAGCCATCCCAACTTCATTATTTATTTCTAATGGCCTTTATTTTTTCTGGCATCAAGTAGGTACAAACAGTCTATTACATAATGAGGACATGAAGGAAAGAAATGATACTAAGTCAACTCTAACTTTGTCTTCAAACTTTTTAGTTTTCAGTAAGAGAAACACCATCTTTGGTGCAGTGATGGAAGTGGATTGGGGACTTGCCATATAAATATATATATATATGTGACAGAATCTCACTCGCGTTCAGGCTGGAGTGAAGTGGTGCAGTCTCGGCTCATTGTATCTTCCGCCTCTTGAGTTCAAACGATTCTCCTGCCTCAGCCTCCTGAGCAGCTGGGACTACAGGCTTGCGCTACCAGATCCAGCTAATTTTTTGTATTTTTAGTAGAGATGGGGGTTTCACTGTGTTAGCCGGGATGGTCTCGATCTCTTGACCTTGTGATCCGCCCACCTCGGCCTCCCAAAGTGCTGGGATTACAGGCCTGTGCCACCGTGCCCAGCCGGAACTTGCTATATTTTATCAGAGGCAACCCCAAGCTTAGTAGAATACTTTTCTATTTCTATTAAAAAGAAACTTGTCCACATTTCATAAAGTGTATCCCAATTCTAAGAAAGCAAAATTGAGGGTAATTAAATGTTGCAGATTTATTTTACATAGTGCTTGTTTCAGGAGACATTTTTGTAACAATTTATTCCTTTGTAGCTAGATCAAGATTCCTTCTAGCTAGGCTTGACCTGGATGCCTCCCAGCTAAGCTAGATGACCAAGAGTGTCTGTTGAACTGTTTTCAGCCTGGGCTCCTCCAGTGTCATTAAGATAGGACCAGGAACCCTGAAGCACATGATCACCTTTGCTTGTAGGTCAGGAAGCTCTCCCACAACCAGATGGAGAACTATGGGGGATGGATTCTACTATTATGTTGTTGTTCTCTGTGGCATAGTCAACAAGTTGTGTGGTTCTTCTGTTGTCCCTGTGGGCTGTTGAACAATCCCTCTTACTGACCTCTTTTTTTTTTTTTTTTTTTTTAAGCCATCAACTGGCTAGTCAGATCTCCCCTTCCTACTTATTTAGAGATTTAGCGTTAAGGTTCTCCCAAATAAACCTCTGCCTCTGCCAGCAGTTGGAGAAAGCCATAATTTATATATCTTAGCAACCTAAGAAATGTTAAAAGAGGTTTTTTAGGCCAGGCGCGGTGGCTCAAGCCTGTAATCCCAGCACTTTGGGAGGCCAAGGTGGGTGGATCACGAGGTCAAGAGATCGAGACCATCCTGGTCAACATGGTGAAACCCTGTCTCTACTAAAAATACAAAAAAGTAGCTGGGCATGGTGGCACATGCCTGTAATCCCAGCTACTCAGGAGGCTGAGGCAGGAGAATTGCCTGAACCCAGGAGGCGGAGGTTGCAGTGAGCCGAGATGGCGCCATTGCACTCCAGCCTGGGTAATAAGAGCGAAAAAACTCCGTCTCAAAAAAAAAAAAGAGGTTTTTTTTTGGAAATGGTAGTCCTGAAAATGCTTACATAGACCTCCAAGTCTAGGGGTAGGGGGAGAAAGGAAAGAACAGAAGAAAATATCTTTAATCTCATCATCCTGTGAAGAAAATAAACTTTCCCTAAAGAGTTTGTACATATATAAAAATATGTGTGTGGCTGGGCGCAGTGGCTCATGCCTGTAACCCCAGCACTTTGGGAGTCTGAAGTGGGTGGATCACGAGGTCAGGAATTCAAGACCAGCCTGACCAACATGGTGAAACCCCATCTCTACTAAAAATACAAAAAAAAAAATAATTCCAGCTACTCGGGAGGCTGAGGCAGGAGAATTGTTTGAACCTGGGAGGTGGAGGTTGCAGTGAGCCAAGATCTTACCACTGTGCTCCAGCCTGGGCGACAAAGAGAGACTGTGTGTATATGTGTAATGCGTGTATATGTGTAAATACATATATGCTTTGAACCACCTTTTATAAAGCTTTTCAGACTCTGTCAGAGGGGTGGTCAACTTTAACAATTTTTTTAAATGTACTAAAGGGCAAATAATAAAATCTTTCATCAGGAGTGGTGGCTCATACCTAGTACTTTGGGAGGCTGAGGCAGGCAGATCACTTGAGCCCCGGAGTTTGAGACCAGCCTGGGCAACATGGCAAAACCCCATCTCTACAAAAGAAGAAAAACAAAAATTAGCCAGGTGTGGTGGCATCAACTTATAGTCCCAAGTCCCTTAGGCTTGGGAGCCCAAGGCAGGAGGATCTTGGAGGAGGTCTGGGAGATGGAAGTTACAGTGAGCTATGATTACACCACTACACTCCAACCTGGGTGTGCACTGCAACCTGGGTGACAGAGCAAGACCCTGTCTCAAAAAAAAAAAAAAAGTCTTACTCTCAGGACTTTAAGTCCCAGAGACAACTGTATTTCAACTGTATTTATTGGTTTCTTCTGAATGTTTTCTGGGGCAGCCTGGTGTGTGCCAGCATGTTTGTGTGTGTGTGTGTGTGTGTGCACGCACACACACTTTTTATATGTTTTTGTATATATATATTCTTATTTTTGCTTCTGTATACAAATAGGAGCACACTGTGTTCCTTGATTTCTTTTTAACCTAACAATATTTCCTGGAGAGTGATCTGTGCCATTGTGCATACATCTACCTCTTTTTTTTTTTTTTGAGATGGGGTCTCACTCTGTCACCCAGGCTGGAGTGTAGTGGCACAATCCCAGTTCACAGCACCTTCAACCTCCTGGGTTCTAGTGATCCTCTTACCTTAGCCTCCCAAGTAGCTGAGACTGTGGTATGTGCCACCATGCTTGGCTAATTTTTTAATTTTTGGTAGAGACGGAGTTTTACCATGTTGCCCAGGCTGGTCTTGAACTCCTGCGTGCAAGTCTACCTGCCTTGGCCTCCGAAAGTGCTGGGATTTATAGGCATGAGCCACTTTGCCCGGCCTACCTCATTTTTTAAATAGCTGTTTAGTTTAAAACCTAGGGATTAAGAAAAAATAAATTAAATAACTGTTTAGTAATTCATTATATGAATGTCATCCCAATTATCTTTTATTAATGGCTATTGAAGGAAGATCCCTTTAAAACTGCTTCTTTATAGTAAATCTTAATGACTTTAAAACCAATTACATATAAAAGTTGCAAGTGTATATGTAGGTACTCTTCTATTTTAAGGAATTTTGCATTCTCTTTTTTTGAGACGGAGTCTCACTCTATCACCCAGGCTGGAGTGCAGTGGTGCAGTCTCGGCTCACTGCATCCTCCACCTCCCAGGTTCTTGCAATTCTCCTGCCTCAGCTTCCCCAGTAACTGGAACTACAGATGCATGCCGCCACGCCCGGCTAATTTTTTTGTATTTTAGTAGAGATAGGGTTTCACCATGTTGCCCAGGCTGGTCTTGAACTCCTGAGCTCAGAAGTCCCCCTGCCTCAGTCCCCCTCCCAAAGTGCTGGGATTACAGGTGTGACCCAGCACGCCCGGCCTCTATTTGTTTTTTAAACCATTTTCAGAGTTGTCTTGTGAGGACTGTATTTTAAATAGCAGCCTCAAGGTACTGATTTTGATTTTGGTCTTATTTATTTATTTATTTTTGAGACAGGCAGCAATCCTCCTGCCTCAGCCTCCCAAAGTGCTGAGATTACAGACATGAGTCACCACCCCTGGCCATGATTATGTCTAAGAATCCTAGTAATTCCTGGGGGAAGGTGATAGTAATGGTATTTGCAAAGATGGAGGTTGCTTCTGGAAAATGAAGCTGGCCTGTTTTTTAAAAATATCCATCATTTGAAGGCTCTTATTTTACCCTAAAAGAGTCACCAGAACCAATTTTAAACAGTTTCTGGTTTATATTTCAGGGAAGCTGGATATTTTTGTGGGATTTCTTTGAAGCCATAGAACCCTACTTGCTAGTTTGAAAGGCTCAGTTGTTAAAACCTCTAAAACTTAAGAAGGAAAAAAATAAGACACTGATCATGTACATTTTGTAGGTTTCTTCATTTATTCATTTTTTTTGTATCTTTCTTCCTGTGTTTTAAGTATCAAACTCCTGTTGTACTATCCCTTTAAGTATTTTAGCTATTTTATTTATTTTTATTTTGTGAATATCAAGGAGTTTAACTCAAAAAGTTTGTATACTACATATATACAATATAGGACTTTTAAAACTGAAATCGAGATAATAAAATCATGAGTTTTTTAAATTAAAATTTGTCCTAACCTTTAATCAAGCAACCTCTTGAAAGAAGATTAAAAATTAATATATTTGAGCCGGGCACAGTGACTCATGTCTGTAATCCCAGCACTTTGGGAGGCTGAGGTGGGCGGTTCACCTGAGGTCAGGAGTTTGAGACCAGCCTGACCATATAGAGAAACCGTGTCTCTACTAAAAATACAAAATTAGCTGGGCATGGTGGCACATGCCTGTAATCCCAGCTACTCAGAAAGCTGAGGCAGGAGAATCGCTTGAACTCAGTAGGTGGAGGTTGTGATGAGTCAAGATTATACCATTGCACTCCAAACTGGGCAACAAAAGTGAAACTCTGTTTCAAAAAACAACAACAACAACAACAATATATTTGATATCTTTATGATGCGAGGACATAAAATATTGATATATGTCCTTTTTCGGGGGGAAAGATTTCTGCCATTATACTTCAATAAGAACATCAGCATCCATAGCCTTACATATTACTGAAGCATTGATGTTTCTTTTTCGTGAAAGCAGTTAGTAATGGAGAAAGACCTACCAGATAATCTGGTTTACCTACTTTACCTACCAGCACTCAGGAGTCACACTGATTGAACTTGATATTTTTTCAGTCCTGTTACCTAGCTCTGCACATACTTAAAATAATTGTGCACAGACTTTTGTTTGGAAAACCTAAAAACATGACGTGAATACATGACGCTTGCTTTAATGGAGGATGCAGATGGCCAAGTATGCCCATTTCACAAGTTGTGGCAGGTTTCTAAACTTTCAGGGGTAGATCTCAAGAACGTCACCCAAGTGGCCGAGTGCGTTGGCTTATGCCTGTAATCCCAACGCTTAGGGAGGCTGAGGCAGGTAGATCACCTGAAGTCAGGAGTTCAAGACCTGTCTGGTCAACATGGTGAAACCCCCGTCTCTACCAGAAAAAAAAAAAAAAAAAAAAATCACCAGAGTAAGGGATGGAGAAAATTCTAGAAGTACTGTGTAACTGAAAAGACTTGAAGAGTAAGAAAGATTTTTT
Source organism: Callithrix jacchus (assembly GCF_049354715.1). Classification (NCBI taxonomy): domain Eukaryota; kingdom Metazoa; phylum Chordata; class Mammalia; order Primates; family Cebidae; genus Callithrix; species Callithrix jacchus. The sequence goes on along the minus strand of NC_133510.1, from coordinate 98,289,063 downwards.
TAAATAGTTCTTTTGGACATGGTGGCTCATGCTGTCATTCCAGCACTTTGGGTGGCCAAAGCAGGAGGTTCACTTGAGGCCAAGAGTTAGAAAACAGCCTGGGCAACATAGGGAGACCTTGTCTCAGCAAATAAATAAACAAATAAATAAATAAATAGTTATTTTTACATTGATTTGATTAATGGTTTTACTGTGACACTGGAATCTGCAGTGTTATAAGGGAACTGAAGTAACAAGGGGGAAATGTTTCCTGGTAAAACAAAACAAAAATAATTTTCTAGTGAAAATTATGAACCAATTTTATAGTTAGTGTGTTATTAAATAACTTGTTTAAAATTTATTTTGCTGGCCAGGCACGGTGGCTCACGCCTGTAATTCCAGCACTTTGGGAAGCTGAGGCAGGTGGATCATCTGAGGTCAGGAGTTCAAGACCAGCCTGGCCAACATGGTGAAACCCCATCTCTACTAAAAATACAAAAATTAGCCAGGCATGATGGTACATGCCTGCAATTCCAGCTGCTTGGGAGGCTGAGGCAGGAGAATCACTTGAACCCGGGAGGCGGAGGTTGCAGTGTGCAAAAATCGCACCACTACATTCCAGGCTGGGCAATGAGTGAAACTTCATCTCAGAAAAAACAAAATTTATTTTGCTAATTTTTCCATGTAATATTCATTCTTCAAGCCCATAATGGTAGTTTTTTTTCCCCTCTCATTCTGTGGTAAATGTGAAATGTGCCAAAGAAACATATAATCACCAAATTACAATGAGACAGCATTTGAAAAAAAATTATCACAACATCCTGAGAACAAGCAGGTTCTGTTCAGTTTGGGTCAGGAGTAGAAAGAAGAGGAAGAGAAATATCACAGAAGTTGAGATTTACATGTGGTGACTTGGAAATGAGAAAGAAACTTCTGAAGGTGAGGGAATTGAACTTTCAAGGTTTGGAGGAATTACATGAAATGTTCCTTGGTTAAGGAGCTCAGAATAAAATCACAGGCAAGAGAAGAAAAAAAATAGCTGGAATTTGTCAACAACAGAGAAGACTTAGTGTTTTGAAGCTTCAGTTTACACTCCTTCTCCTTTCCTTCTCTTGGCCATCCTATCCCTTATTCCTTCTCCTTGCTAGAAATTTTAGTTTAATGGGGGTTTGCAAGGATGCTTTTGTGGCAAACTCTGGCAATTGCTATGCTGGCTCATCATTGTATAGGTTTTCTGTTCTTAAAAACTCTTAGAGGAGATAGGTTTAGTATTTTTATTTTTATTTACTTATTTATTTGTTTATTTTTTGAGATGGAGTTTCACTCTTGTTGCCCAGGCTGGAGTACAATGGCGCGATCTCGGCTCACCGCAATCTCCGTCCCCTAGGTTCAAATGATTCTCCTGCTTCAGCCTCCCAAATAGCTGGGATTACAGGCATGTGCCACCATGCCCTGCTAATTTTGTATTTTTAGTAGAGATGAGGTTTCTCCATGTTGGTCAGGCTGTTCTCAAACTTTGGACCTCAGGTGATCCGCCCGCCTCGGTCTCCCAAAGTGCTGGGATTACAGGTATGAGCCACCAGACCTGGCCAAATTTAGTATTTAAAAAAGATAATTCTGCTGGGTGTGGTGGCTCACACCTGTAATCTCAGCACTTTGGGAGGCCGAGGTGGGCGGATCACCTGAGGTCCAAAGTTTGAGAACAGCCTGACCAACATGGAGAAACCTCATCTCTACTAAAAATACAAAATTAGCAGGGCATGGTGGCACATACCAGTAATCCCAGCTACTTGGGAGGCTGAGGCAGGAGAATCATTTGAACTAGGGAAGTGGAAGTTGCAGTGAGCTGAGATGATGCCACCGTACTCCAGCCTGGTGACAGAGCAAGACTCCATCTCAAAAAATAATAATAAAAAAGATAATTCCTTCTAAAAGAGAAGGACTTCTCTTTAGATGTGACTTCTTATCTGAAAGAAAAATATGATATCCTTCCAGTGGAGAATGTGCTGTAAATATAGAGAAACTAGCATATTAAAAAAAAAATGACTTTTAAAAAGTGATGGCATCCTGTAGTCTTCACTTCAAATGTATAGATGTTTGCATGTGGAATTGAAGGAACAGTTACCCATCAGTAGTAATTTATGTCTGGATTTACTTGTTTGTCTTAATTCCAGTGCACTGGAAACAAACTGATTTTTTGAAATGGTGGCTTGTTTTAGAAGCACATCTGACTTACAGTGCCTGGGGAAGTAGAGCCCACTCTTTGTTCTGGTTGCTGTTGCAGCCTGCTTTCCTTTTCCTTCAGATATCAAATTATGAACTAACTAGGCAGGAAGACGTGGAGGAAGCCCTATGTCCTGTTCCTTTACCCCACAAAGCAGACAGTGTTAGGCTGTTATCATTCGGACAGTGGGAAGGAAATAAATAGAAGAAGAACTCCAAACTATACAATTGGCATCACTAAGGAATTCTTGTTTCATTATCAGAAATCTAAAATTGGCTGCACATGATGGCTCACACCTGTAATCCCAGCACTTTGGGGAGGCTGAGGTCGGAGAATCTCTTGAGCCCAGCAGTTTGAGATCAGCCTGGGCAACATAGCAAGACTCTTCTCTGTTTTTTCAAAAAAATAAAAATAGAAATCTAAAATTATCTAGGTAGATTCAAAGGCTGCCAACAAGTGTGTGGGAAAATAGTGTAATCATTTTAGAAATGAACATGTAAAATGTAGATCCTAGATTTTGCTGCTAAACCCATTTTCTTTCCCTTAAAATCTGTTCTCTTATTATAATACTTGTTTAAGTTTATGTCACCCTCATTCTGCTGGTGACTTGGACTTGACACCTTGACATCTTCCATAAGTTTTTCTTCCTGTACCCTAAGTCCTGATGATTTTTCCTTTTTTCTTTCTTTTTTTTTTTTTTTTAAAGACAGTCTCACTCTGTTACCCAGGCTTGAGCGCAATGACATGGTCTTGGCTTGCTGCAACTTCCACCTCCCTGGTTCAAGCAATTCTCCTGACTCAGCCCCCTGAGTACCGCAGCCTCTGCCTACTGGGTTCAAGTGATTCTCCTGCCTTAGTCTTCCAAGTAGTTGGGATTACAGGCTCATGCCACCACACCCAGCTGAATTTTATATTTTTAGTACAGACAGGGTTTCGCTCTGTTGGCTGGGCTTGTCTTGAACTCCTTAGTTCAAGTCTTCTACCTACCTTGTCCTTCCAAAGTGCTGGGATTACAGGCCACCCCACTCAGCCCCGAGTTTTCTTCCTCTTACATCCATCCCTTTTTCTCAGTTCAATGTAGCTAATTCAATGTAGCCACCCTGGTTCAGGCCACCTGTACCATTGAAATTCAACACCTGTTGCTTTCTGCTATCATTTTCATTTATTTGGTGAAAAATTCTTGAGGGCCCATTGTGTTTCTGGCTCTATGCTGGGGATTCAGCTAGAAAACACAGTTTCAATTTCCTTGTCTTTGGAAATTTAGATTTTAATGAGGGAAACAAGTCTATCACCAAGTACAGTGTGGGGAGCTGGATTCAGAAGAGACACCAAAATCTCTCCTTGTTTCATGGCATTGTGTTTTGATCCAAGTAGTTTTGATATTTAAAGCTGCTTTTTCTTGTTTTCAAATGTTCACTTTTGTGCTTTAATCTCTCTTCTATCCTGAATGGATGTGGCAATAACTAGTTACTATGTTCTTTTATTTTACTAAAACCTAAGATTTACAGAAGTTTCCAGACAAGCCATACAAAATGGTCACACGCTTTTTTTGAAACAGGTAATCTACACTTGACAGAAAAGTCAGTGTTATTAGTGAGGGCTGTGATGTTTGTTTAATGTTCCCATTTTGGTTTAAACAATCAAGCTTGTCCATCTACAGCATCTAAATAAGGTTAGACTTGGCTAGAGAGCATATTCTAAATAACTGGTTAGCTGCTTTTAACCAGTGATACAATTAGATCACTGTAAAAGGGGGAAAAGGAGCCCATAAAATTAAAACTAACTACCCCTCAAAAAAATAAAGAAAAACACCCACACCCCTGCAGCTAACCTGACAACCACCTTCATTCACAGTGCTTTATACTTAAACCAGGATGGGGGGAATGAGTAAAAGCAGGGAGGGTCCACTGCTTTTAAACATTTTGCAACAATCCAGATTGTTGTCTCTGCTCATGCTTTATGACAGTGAATCTGGATGAGACATAGATTTGCCAATGTGCATTTAATCACCAAAGGACTGAAGATGTCTGGGCTTTTTTATTCGATAATGTTTCTAAGACTGTGTCCATTAAATGCAAACAGAAAGGAAGAAGTCTTGGCAGAACAGGAGAGGTGATGTACACTTGATGATCTGATCAGTTTATATATTATTCATGGCATATAGCCTAGTCCATGCTCTAGCTGTTTCTGTGGCTTGGGCTTCGTTGGTCTTCCACTGCTCCACTACATCATTTGCTAATGGATCATCTGGTTTAGGAGCACTTAACAAAGCCTGGATGGATAGCAGAACTGTGCGGATCTGCAGTGCTGTTGACCACTTATCTTTCAAAATATCTAAACATATTCTTCCCAACTTGTCTACATTAGGATGATAAATTTTGGTCATCAGCCATGCTTTAGGGGCTGCCGTTGGGTATTCTTCTGGAAGGAATAGTTGAAGTTTAAAAGCCCCTCCCTCAGAGGGGGAATCCTGAGGGCCAGCAATGACCACATGAAAATAACGAGTGTTGCTCTCATCTGGTTCTGCTTTGATGCCAGGAACTGGTTCTGCCAGCAAACGCTGGGTTTCCTTGATGATCCTTTGGGACAGCCCAGCCATCTTGTCAGAACCCAAGTTCAGCCTCTGGTCTTGTTTCCCTACTATGTTCTTAATAATAGCCTTCCAGATGATGTTGACCAAGAAACACCTTTCAGCTCTCTTTCCAGATAAAATAAATCTAATTTCTTCACAGGTGCACAGCCCTATTACTAAGTATCTGAATCTATTCAGGATCTAAAACAGTACCCAGATGGGCTGGTCCAAAAAGCCTTTTAGAGCAGAGTTTTTCACACATAGACTGAGATTTTTGTTGCACCACAGATCCTGATGCAGTAGGTTTGTTGAGGCCTGAGCGTGTTTATTTCTGAGGAGCTTCCAGGTGATGCTGGTAACACTTGGAAATTGAACATGTGTTGTGTTAACAGGGTTTTAGAAGATGTAAAGAGATAAGGAATTAAGATTAAAAAGAAGTGGGGGTACATTTACTTCTAGCTATATGGGTATAGATCCTGTAGTCTGTCCATCCTGTTAACTCTCATTTGCTCTCGTTAGTCTCAGTCAGCAGTTAACTACCCAGCGGAGTTGGCTCTTATCCCTGCACCCAGAGACAGTGAATCCTGCCAGTGATCTGACCAGAAAGTGTCTACCCTCTATCCACCCCTTAGCCCCAGGGAGTGAGTCTCCTACATGTCTTGGTGAGCTATGATAAGGTGTGCACTCACGTAACGAGGCTGTGATATGACTCCCAGAGGCCCCTGGACACTGAGTAATGGGAAACCCTGCCTTGGCAATGAGAGGTGTTCCTTTTGGCACTCTGCCTCTAGCCAACTGGTTTGTGTAACAGTTGGGCTCCAGGAATGGCTTCTGAGGCAAGTCTGTATCCTACTGTGTGTATTCAGGAACTGGCAGAACATTTATCTTTAGCTTTTAAGATTCCCGTTAGAGATTCTCGTAACTTGTAACCTTGACGGTTGAGCGACCTGCCTGTGACCTGCTGAAAGAGCCTGCCAGAGTGGAATGCAACTGTCTCCTTATTCTGCTTGAGTGTTTTTCCTGGTGATTGTCTATGGATCTTTTACTGGCTCCACCCATGTGCTTCTATTCTGCAGATATTATTGTAGAATGAAGACAGAAAAGCAGTTGCTACAGGCAATTGGCTCTTGAGTCTTTACAGCCAATACTAGAAGGAATTCTTTTCATCTCTTCCTAGGGAACTTTCCTATGGAATTCCCCCTACAGATTGGTTTGCAACAATGACTTTTAGATTCATGAGACCTATCTTAAAACAAACAGAGAAACCTTGATGATATCAGGCTGGTGAGGAGGAGTTGATAAATGGCCTGGTTCTGTGGTTTTCCAAGTTCAGCCTGTATCAGAATCACCTGGAAAGCATTAAACATGCTTGCTTTTTATTTGCTAGGCCTTGTGCCCCAGGTAGTTGTAATTGTTGGGCAAATTGCTGGGTCCTGTGCCCCTTGTAGTTCTAATTCAGTGGATCTTGAGCGTAGTCTGAGAATTTGTAACATTTCCTCTTTCTCCCCATCTCTTGTGAACGGAGCAGTGATAACCAGAGAGCAGTCTACATGTTCACAATTGCACCTGCACTGTTGATAGTAGTCACCATCATTATCCCCTAGTCCTCATAGATTTGTTACTTGTTTTTTATTATTGTTTTAAACACCAAGGTCCGAGGAAACAGCAACTCTTCTGGTATCCCTATGCAGCCCTTCATGGTAAACCAGCCCACTTTCTGTAAGGCTTCTTAGTTTATTCTAGGAGTAGAGACCTGATCTTCTATGGGAGGGATATGTAAAGGCATAGGATGGGAGCAACTGGGAAACTTACTTCTCACCCACCTTCTGATTAAAAATTCAAAAAATCAATTTGAGTTTATGGCAACTGAGACAGGGTAAAGGAAGGAAAAGTTGGCTGATCTGGGTCTTTTCATTCCTCTAAATCTCTTAGCTATACCTTGTTTGCATTATGAAGATAAGATGTTGATTTGTTTTGCTAGCACTCCTTATTATTGAAGGTGACTAATACCTGCTTTCTATTGAATGCAGTTCAGGAGCATCCCAGGAGGAACAAAATGATCTTGGTCTTGGTGACCTTCCCTCTGATGAGGAGGAAATCATCAACAGTTCTGATGAAGATGACGTCAGCTCTGAGTCAAGTAAAGGAGAGCCTGACCCACTGGAAGATAAACAGGTATATTTTGGTATTTGATTTCTTCCATTTTGTGTGTGTTGACCGCTCCCTAGCTTGGGAATGATATTTGTCCTCATGATAGGTACAAATACCCTTGTGAGTTTTCTTGAAACTTATAAAAAAACACTTTCCAAATTTAAATTTAATTCCTGCTGTAATGTGGCACCTAAAATATTCTTATGTTTCCAAGTATATATCACCTAGAGATTACTTAGTGATTTTTGAGAAATTTTATTGTTTTTAGACAGAGTCTCACTCTGTTACCCAGGGTGGAGTACAATGACGTGATCTCAACTCACTGCAGTCTTCACCTCCTGGGTTCAAGCCATCCTCCTGCCTCAGTATCCTGAGTAGCTTGCATTACAGACTCCTGCCACCACACCCAGCTAATTTTTGTATTTTTAGTAGAGACAGGGTTTCACTATGTTGGCCAGGCTGCTCTCAAACTCCTGACCTCAAGTGATCCACCTGCCTCAGCCTCCCAAAGTGCTGGGATTACAGGTGTGAGACATAGGGCCCAGCAAAGAAATTATTTTTCCTGATGTCCACTGATTTTCTTTTTGATAACAAAACCCCTCTTGGGATTGTTCCCTGTACTGCTAAAATAAAGGAATTGTGTGTATTTTAGACTCAAATCATTTTGGGAAAGAATAAAGATGGCTGTTCATAGTACATCATCATTTGCTTTGAAATAATCCAGTGTGTGTATGTGTTTGGGGGGAGCACAGCATACATAAAGATTGGCCATGTGTTCATAGTTGTTTAAGATGTGTGATGAGGGGGTTCATTATAATGTCACTTTAGTTTGCATGAATATATTTTATCTATTTCATTTGAAACCAAGTTTTAAAAGATGTTATTAAAGGGAAAAAGTTAGCTGGGTGCAGTGGCTCACTGTGAAAAATTTGAGGAAGAGCATTGAAATTGTCTTCTTAAGGGCCATAATTAAATCAGTCTGGACTCTCTTTGGAAAGCGGCTCCAAGTGTTTTCTTTTCCTAGCAGATACTCTTTTTGATTGTTTTGGTCTAGTTGTTTCTTTTGCGTGAACCTTTTCCAATTTCTTTCCATACTTCTTGGAGCACTGACCGAAATTGGTTTCCAAATTCTATCAGGGATCTCACTGATACATCGTATAAAGGAAGGATTAATCTTTAACCTGGCGGTGTTATGTCTCTTTCCAACACTTCCTGTGATAACACTGCCTGGTTGACTCATTCATTCTGTGGTCAGTGGAGACTCCCACAGTTCCTTCCTCTGCGTTTGTGCCTGCCTTTCCATTCCTTTCCTGTATTTATATTATTGTTTTATGTTATTAGTTGTGCTACATTGCAGTAGCCCTGTTAAATATTTATCTTTTTTAAAAAATATAGGACTATTTCTTTAATCATGGACATTGTTTTTAGTGAAACAGAGTACATTTTTTTCATCATCTCAAGCATTTACCGAGCCTGTATGTAATTGTGTTACAGACATTCCCATTATACTCTTAGTTGTTTTTAAATGTACAATAAATTATTGACTATAATAATAACTCTGTTGTGCTATCAAATACTAGATATTATTCTATCTGTGTTTTTGTACCCATTAAATATTCCCAGTACCTTCCACCCCCAATCATGGACATTTAACATTTTTTACCTGATGCCACTAGTACTAATAATTTCCCTCTAGAATTATCCGCCACACTAATGAACTTTCTCTGTCTCTTCATCTGAGACAGCAATAACATTAATAGACTAACTTTCTCTTAATTAATTTGTTTTCGTAGTGGTAAGAACACAGTCTTTGGAGTCAGATTGCCTGGATTCCCACCACTTACCAGCTCTGTGATCTTGAACAGCATACTTAATTTTACTTGGTCTTAGTTTACCCATCTGTAAAAAGAGGAGAAAAAAAGTAGACACTTGACCTTGTTTTCTAAGATTGTTATGATGATTAAATGATTATACACTGTTTAGAACAGGGCTTGGCACAAAAAGTGAATGCTTAATAGATTTTTAGCTATTACTGACTTTTTAAATTTGTATTTTATTTATTTATTCATTTTTGAGACTGAGTTCCCGTCTTATCTCCCAGGCTGGAGGGCAATGGCACGATCTTGACTCACCACAACCTCTACTTCCCAGGTTCAAGTGAATCTCCTGCCTTAGCCTCCCTAGTAGCTGGGATTACAGGCATGTGCCACCAGGCCCGGCTTATTTTGTATTTTTAGTAGATACAAGGTTTCTCCATGTTGGTCAGGGCTGGTCTTGAACTCCTGACCTCAGGTGATCTGCCTACCTCAGCCTCCCAAAGTGCTGGAATTACAGTCATGAGCCACCGCGCCCTGCTGCCATTATTGATTTTTATGAAAATAAACAAATAAAATCTTAAACATCTCAAATTAAGCTTTTTGTATTTTTACCAAGAAATATATTGTTTCTGGTTTGGCTTTTCTTATGTTTTATGAGTAATCATGAAACTTGTTTACATGTAAGGTAGTATTTTGTTTTAATGGGGACATTTGAAATTTGGCATCCTGAGACCTGTGTTTTAGTCTTAGCTTTTTCACTTGCTAGCTGTATGACCTTGGTTGAGTAGTTTTTTAAAGTCAGTTTGTTTACACCAGTATCACTTCACAATTGATTTCAGGTGACTTTTAAAAACGTGTAATACAAAAAATCAAAATGTTTATTTAAAGAAACCAGGGTGTCAACAAATAGTGCTGGGGTTACTGGATATCCACCTGCAAGAGGATGACATTGAACTCCTTCCTTTCAACATACACAAAAACTAGCTGAAAATAGATTATAGATCTAAATGTAAGAACTCAGGCTGGGTGCAGTGGTTGGGCTGAACATGATCACTTGAGGTCAGGAGTTCAAGACAAGCCTGGCCAACATGGTGAAACCCTGTCTCTACTAAAAATACAAAAATTAGCCGGGTATGGTGGTACATGCCTGTAATCCCACTCAGGAGGCTTAGGCAGGAGAACCACTTGAACCTGGGATGCAGAGGTTTCAGTGGGCCAAGATTGCACCACTGTATTCCAGCCTGGGCAACAGAGCGAGACTCCATCTTAAAAAAAAAAAAAAAAAGAACTCAAATAGTAAAAAGATAAATAACCCAGGCATAAGGATCTGAATAGACTGAAGAAGATATATAGGGGCCAATAAGCTTGTAAAAAGGTGTTCAACATAAGCCATTAGGGAAATGCAAAGCCAAACTTCAGTGAGGTACCACTGCACAGCCACTAGGATGGCCATAATCAATAAGATGTATAGTAACGAGTGCTGGTCAGGATGTGGAAAAATGGGATCCTTATAGGATGTAAAATGGTGCAGCCACTTTGGAAAACAGTCTAGCAACCCTCAAAAAATTAAATATAGTGTTACCATATGACCTAGCAATGCTACTCTTAGGTATGTACCCAAGAGATGTGAAAACATATGTCCACACAAAAACTTGTAGAGAAATGTTCATAGCAGCATTATTCATAATAGTCAAAAAAGTAGAAAGAGCCAGGTGTGGTGGCTCATGCCTATAATCCCAGAACCTTGGGAGGCCAAGGTGGGTGGATCATTTGAGGTCAGGAATTCCAGACCAACCTGGCCAACATTGTGAAACCCTGTCTCTACTAAAAGTAAAAAAATTAGCCAGGTGTGGTGGTGCACATCTGTAGTAATTCCAGCTACTCGGGAGGCTGAAGCAGGAGAATTGCTTGAACTCAGGAGGCAGAGGGTGCAGCAAGCCAAGATCATGCCACTGTACTCCAGCGTGGCCGACAGAGTGAGACTGTGACTCAAAAAAAAAGTGGAAAGAACCCCAATATAATCAGATGATGAGTGGATAAATTAAGTGATATATTCCTACAGTGGAATACTATTCGGCCATAAAAAAGAAACGAGGAGTGATTAATAATGGGTATGGAGGTTTTGTTTTTGTTTTTAAATTGTTTTATTTGTTTATTTATTTATTTATTTTTGAGACGGAGTCTCACTCTCTCACCCAGGCTGGAGTGCAGTGGTAAAATCAAGGCTCACTGCAGCCTCAACCTCCTTGGCTCAGGTGATCTCCCACTTCTGCCTCCATAGTAGCTGGGATTACAGGTATACACAACCATGCCTGGCTAATTTTTTTTTTTTAAGACGTGGTCTTGCCATGTTTCCAAGGCTGACATTCAACTCCTGGCTTTAAGCAATCCTCCTGCCTTGGCCTCCCGAAGTGTTGGGATTATAGACATGGGTCACTGCACCTGGCCTGAATTGTATACTTTAAAAGGGTAAAAACATATTTTGTGGTATATGAATTACAGCTCAACCAATCAGTTATAAATCTTGCTGAAGGAAAAATAATAGGACTAATGGAAGATTTGTACAGAGTAATGTATATCATATAGTCCTATTCATTACCCGAGGATGGGTCACAAATTTGGCTTTCTAGGAACTCAGGAAAAGTCAGTGATATCAGGCTGAGTGTGGTGGCTCACGTCTATAATCCCAGCACTTTGGGAGGCCAAGGTGGGAGGATAGCTTGAGACCAGCCTGGCTAACATAGTGAGACCTTATCTCTACAAAAAATAAACAATTTTAGCCAGGCGCAGTGGCTCATACCTGTAATCCCAGCACTTTGGGAGGCCGAGGCAGGTGGATCACCTAAGGTCAAGAGTTTGACACCAGCCTGGCCAATACAGTGAAACCCTGTCTCTACTAAAAACACAAAAAATTAGCAGGAGAATCAAGCGATTCTCCTGCCTCAGCCTCCTAAGGAGTGGAGAATATAGGAGGCACCTGTATTGTCAGCTACTTTGGAGGCTGAGGCAGAAGAATCGCTTGAACCCAGGAGGCAGAGGTTGCAGTAAGCCGAGATCACGCCATTGCACTCTAGCCTGGGCAACAAGAGTGAAACTCTGTCTCAAAAATAAAATTAAAATTAAATAACAAGATTAGCCAGGCATGGTGGAGCAAGCCTTTAGTCCCAGGTACTTGGAAGGCTGAGGTGAGAGGATCGTTTGGCCCCAGGAAGTTGAGCTTACAGTGAACCATGTTCATGCCACTGCGCTCCAGCCTGAGCAACAGAGCAAGACCCTATCTTTAAAAAGGAAAAGAAAAGAAAGAAAAAGCTGGGTGCGGTAGCTCATGCCTATAATCCCAGCACTTTGGGAGGCCGAGGCAGGTGGATCACCTGAGGTCGGGAGTTTGAGACCAGCCTGACCAAGATGAAGAAACGCCATCTCTACTAAAAATACAAAATTAACCGGGCATGCCTGTAATCCCGCCTACTTGGAAGGCTGAGGCAGGAGAATCATTTGAACCCGGGAGGTGGAGGTTGTGGTGAGCCGAGATCCACTCCAGCCTGGATGACAAGAGCAAAACTCTGTCTCAAAAAAAAAAGAAAGAAAGAAAAAGAAGAAACAAAACAGGTATGGTGGCTCACACCTGTAATCTCAGGACTTTGGGAGGCAGAGGTAAACAGATCTCTTGAGCCCAGGAGTTGGAGACTAACCTGGGCAACATGGCAAAACCCCATGTCTACAAAAAAACACACAGAAAAAATTAGCCAGGTGTGGTGGTTCTTGCCTGTACTCCCAGCTACTCAGGAGGCTAAGGTGGAAGGATTGCTTGAACCTAGGAGGTGGAGGCTGTAGTGAGTGGAGATCACACTTCTGCACTCCAGCCTGGGCAACAGGGAGACCTCATCTCAGGAAAAAAAAATTGGTATAGATCTGACATGGGTATTGTTTTTCTTCATTTTCCATGAGGAAAAGGAGTTTTATACAAGTTAAGTAACTTGCCTTGGAATCCCCCAAGTTGGGGTTTTTAATTCAATCTGTGTCTACTAACAACTTGGTACAACCACGGAAGCTGAATGATGTCAGTGGAACATGTTGGGGTGAAGTAACTAGCCATGCTAATCTCTCCTGTCCCCTTTTCTAATTTTTTTCTTTTATATTTTTGATCTTTCCTTTCAGGGCTTAAATGTTTTTTAAAAAAGTAAGATGAGGTTGGGCGCAGTGGCTCACGCCTGTAATCCTAGCACTTTGGGAGGCCGAGGTGGGTAGATACCTGAGGTCAGGAGTTCAAGATCAGCCTGACCATCATGGTGAAACCCCATCTTTAAAAAAAAGAGTAAGATATATTTATTCTGCTTCTTTGTGGTTAGAATTTTCACCCTTTTCACCTTCCTTATATATTGACTTCCTTGTTTTTTAAAAAAATATTCTTTGTAAAATAGCTCATATGATATATACTCTCATAAAGAAAGGGTGAAAACCTAGGAGAGCATTGTTTAGATATTAATCAGGCTGGGCGTGGTGGCTCATGCCTGTAATCCCAGCACTTTGGGAGGCCGAGGCAGGCAGATCACCTGAGGTCGGGAGTTCGAGACCAGCCTGACCAACATGGAGAAACACCATCTCTACTAAAAAAAAATACAAAATTAGCCAAGCGTGGTGGCGCTTGCCTTTAATCCCAGCTACTTGGGAGGCTGGGGCAGGAGAAGTGCTTGAACCTGGGCGGTGGAGGTTACGGTGAGCCGAGATCGTGACACTGCACTCCAGCCTGGGCAACAAGAGGGAAACTCCATATTGGAAAACAAAAAAACCAAAAAACTTTAGATATTAATCATGGTGTCACCTTATTTTTGAAATAACTTAATGATAAAGAGATGTTTCTCAGGCAAGTCTGGATGTTAACATTTTTTGTTTTCTATTAGAACTCTAGAGTAGGATAGAAGAGGCCTTTTAATAATTCTATCAAAAAACAATGGATAGGCAAGGCACAGTGGCTCCTACCTGTAATCCCAGCACCTTGGGAGGCTGAGATGGGTGGATCATTTGAGGTCAGGTGTTCGAGACCAGCCTGGCCAACATGGTGAAACCTCATCTCTATTAAAAATACAATAATTAGCCAGGTGCAGTGACATATGCCTGTAGTCCCAGCTACTCGGGAGACTGAGGCAGGAGAATTGCTTGAACATGGAGGCGGAGGTTGCAGTGAGTCAAGTTCCCGCCACTGCACTCCAGCCTGGGCGGTTGATCAAGACTGTCTCAAAAAAAAAAAAAGTAATGGATAAATTTCACTGAATGTCACTTGCAGTGAACAAATATGAAATGATGAGAGCACAATTAAGAATTTACAAAGCTGGGCTAGTATTAAGAGATAGAAACATAAAACTAGGCTGGGCGCGGTGGCTCACGCCTATAATCCTAGCACTTTGGGAGGCCGAGGTGGGTGGATCACCTGAGGTCAGGAGTTCAAGACCAGCCTGGCCATCATGGTGAAACCCCATCTTAAAAAAAAAAAAAAAGAAACATAAAACTAGATTTCAGATCAAAGATTCTGTTTTGGAATTTGTTTGACTTATTTTATGACCTTGACAAAGTAATTTCATTTGTTTATGGCTCATCTTTCAACTTCCACAGCAGTGTACTTTTGGGAGATGCTGTTACTTAACACAGAACTGCTTTGAAATGCAATATAATTTAAGTGAGGATTTTCGTTAGGTGAAAATTTGAGATGCCATGGGGTGTGTGTTTTTCTATCATTGTTTGACTTGGGTCAGAATCAGTCATTGTTCTTACAAGTTGGAGATAATATAGAGCTTTATATATATATTTTAAATTTATATTTGACTTTCTGTCTACTTTGAAATGATGGTGATTCATTGAATTACTTCTAATAATTTTTATACCTCTTTATTTAGTTCTGTAGCTATCCTGGTTTAGAAGGTAATATGGATAATGGAATATACAGACTCCTAGAACCTTAGAATTGGTAAAGACCTTAATCATCTAGTCCAACCTTCTACTCTTATGTGATGAAAGCTTTTAGTTCACTTCAGTTTGCATTTTCATGTTATGCAGCACATCTTCAAAAGCAATGTGCTGTGTCATAGATTCTGAGAAGATGGCAGCCACCCTTGTACACATTTGCTTATTCATGAATATTAATTGCACAGTGGACCAAGCAGCATGCTATGTGCGGAAGGGTACAGGGTGAATTAGATCAGAGACTAGAGGGAATTCAGACATTTCAGCAAGTAAACACAGTGTCCTGGGTTAAGTCCTATAAACATTACATGAACAAGAAAGTTATCTCGTCCTTTGATAGTGGGAGGGAAAGAATATCAAGGCAGCCTTCATTAAAAAAAAGTTGTGGAGTATTGTCTTAAAGGATGATTGGAATATGAGAGGCAGAACTCTTCAGGGAGGAGAAGTGATGGCGAAAGAAATCAAGGCAGAGGGAAAGGTATATGCACAAAGGGACACACAGAAGGACAGGCACGACTGGCATTGCAGCGTGGTGGGGTAGAGAGTACACAATGTGGAGGAGGAGAGAGGGGGCTGGTGAAGGTGAGTGGACACATTGTGAAATGCCTAATACACTTGGCAAAGGAAACTTGGATCTTCTTTACCCATCTGTGATAGGGAGCTGCTAACATTTAGCCTGAGAACGAACCTGATTATATTTGCATTTTAGAAATATTCTAATGGCAGTGTACAAAAGGGTTTGCAGTGAGGTAAACACAGACCCAAGGAGACCTCTTAGTTGCTGTAGTAGTGAAGGCAAGATGTGAGGAGGCAACATCAAAGGAGAGGAAAGGATCGTTTAAGCTTTTAAGAAATCTTCAGGACACGTTGACAGGACTTGACTCAGTTGTAATAATGAAAGGTGACTGTAGGGACGAAAAAGAAGAGTCCAGGTTTCTAGTATTGATGGGTTGATATCTGCAGTAGCTAGTATGGGAGTAGTTGATGGACTGATGGACTGTATTTAAACAGTGATTTGGAGTCATCAAATGCATTATTCTTTATGAAGCCTTTTCTGATTGACATACCTCTGCCTGATTATGGTCTTTCCTTCAAGGTGGCACCACTTTTCGTAGTTGTGCTTATATATAGTTATTTGTATGTTTGGTTTGTTTCCCTTGTTCACTTCTTGAAGGCTGGGCTCCCTCTTCCCTCCCTCCCTCCCTCCCTTCTTTCCTTCATTCCTTCTTTTTAGGTACGAGTTTCACACTTACCAAGGCTGGAAAGTACAGTGGCATGATCTTGACTCACTGCAACCTCTGCCTCTCGGGTTTAAGTGATTCTCGTGACTTAGCCTCCCAAGTACCTGGGATTACATGCGTGCACCACCACACCCAGCTAATTTTTGTGTTTTCAGTAGAGATAGGGTTTCACCATGTTGGCCAGGCTGGTCTTGAACTCCTGGTCTCAAGTGATCCCCCTGTCTCAGCCTCCCAAAGTGCTGGGATTACAGGTGTGAGCCACCACACCGGGCCAAGGGGGGCTATTCTTATTTATCATAGTTCCCTGCAGTCTTAAACTGCTGGGCTCATGTGATCCTCCCACCTCAGCCTCTCAAGTGATTAAGGAACTACAGGCACGTGCCACCATGCCTGGCTGTTTTTGGTGGTGGTTGTTGTATTTTTGAGGTCTCACTATGTAGCCCATGCTGGCCTTGAATTCCTGGCGTCAAGTGATCCTCCTGCCTCCCAAAATGCTAGGTGGGGTTACAGGTGTGAGCCATGGTGCCCTGTGTAATTCCGTCTTCTAACACCTACTTTTACTGCTCCATTTGAGACCTACACAAACAGAATTTCTAAGACAGTACCTGGGAATCTGAAATTTAAAATCTGCCTGGTGATTCTAATGATCACTACTGTTTTCAAATTTATATGTAGAGCAATGAATGGGCTGACAGTAGAACTGTTTTACTAATTTGCTATCAAATTATGAAAAGGCAGTTACTGACTTCAGATTTTAAAATGAAAGAGTCTGACTTCTTTCTCTTGAAAATGATCTCAGAATAACAAGGAGAATATAAATTCTGTGCTCAGTGACATTAGCAGACAGCAGAAAACCCTGTCAACTTAATGGTAAAAAAATGAGGTGAACTTAATATAAGTAGGGAGTTTATTTGGTCCAAATTTGAGGACTGCAAGCCTGGAGCATAGATTCAACACTCCTCTTAGCAGCAGTTACAGATGGGGGTTTTGTTTTGTTTTGTGTTTTGTTTTGTTTTGTTTTGTTTTTGAGACAAGAGTCTCACTCTGTTGCCCAGGCTGGAGTGTAATGATGCAATCTCAGCTCACTGCAACCTCTGCCTCCTGGATTCTAGTGATTTCTCCTGCCTTAGCCTCCCCAGTAACTGGTATACAGGCACTTGCCACCATGCCCAGCCAATTTTTGTATTTTTAGTGGAGACTGGGTTTTACCATGTTGGCCAGGCTGGTCTCAAAATTCCTGAACTTAAGTGATCAATCTGCCTTGTCCTTCCAAAGTACTGGGATTACAGCTGTGAGACACCTGGCCCAGCCACAAGTGGGTTTTTTTTGTTTTTGTTTTTGAGGTGGAGTTTCACTCTGTCACCCAGGTTGAAGTGCGGTGGTACAATCTTGGCTCACTGCAACCTCCGTCTCCTGGGTTCGGGCACTTCTCCTGTGTCAGCCTCCTGAGTAGCTAGGATTACAGGTGTGGGCCACATGCCTAGCTAATTTTTGTGTTTTGGGTAGAGACGGGGTTTCACCTTGTTGATCAGGCTGGTCTTGAACCCCTGACCTCAAGTTATGCTCCAGTCTTGGCCAAAAGTGCTGAGATTACAGGCGTGAGCCACCATGCCTGGCCACAAGTGGGTTTTTTTGTATTTTTGCTTTTGTTTTTGTTTTTTTTTGAGACAGAGTTTCATTCTTGTCACCCAGGCTGGAGTGCAATGGTGCAGTCTCGGCTTACTGCAGCCTCCGCCTCCCAGGTTCAAGCAATTCTTCTGCTTCAGCCTCCTGAAGTAGCTGGGATTACAGGAACTCACCACCATGGTCAGCTAATTTTATATTTTTAGTAGAGATGGGATTTCACCGTTGGCCAGGCTGGTCTTGAACTCTTGACCTCAGGTGATCCACCTGCTTCAGCCTCACAAAGTGCTGGGATTACAGGCGTGAGCCACCTTGTCCGGTCCACAAGTGGGGTTTTGTGTTTGCTTTTGAGAGGAGTCTCGCTCTTGTTGCCCAGGCTGGAGTGTAATGGTGGGATCTCGGCTTATTGCAACCTCTGCCTCCTGGGTTCAAGTGATTCTCCTGCCTCAGCCTCCCAAGTAGCTGGGATTACAGGCATGCGTGACCACGCCCAGCTAATTTTGTATTTTTAGTAGAGATGGGGTTTCTCCATGTTGGTCAGGCTTGTCTCAAACTTCCTACCTCAGGTGATCCACCTGCCTCCGCCTCCCAAAGTGCTGGGATTACAGGCGTGAGCCACAGCACCTGCCCTCAAGTGGGTTTTTTAAAGGAAAAGAAGAGACAATTCCTAAGCTATTTATTAATAATTTATGTTAAAATAGCATAGGCTGTTTGATTGGCTTTACATTGTTCTTTGTATCACAAATTCCAGGAATGTGGAGACTATTCGTGGAGGCAGCCGGTCAAGAATAAAAATGCCTCTAAACAGTTGCATCTGGGCATAGGGGTTAGGGCATTGCTGAAATCTCATACTCGTGTTTCTCTGGCCCTGATAAGTTTTGCCTACGTCACATAACTGAGATTGCTCTAAGTTATTTTTCATTTCTCACACTGATCACAGTAGATGAGTAAGGGCTACCATGCCCACCAACAATATATAAAGGTTCCAGTTGCTCCACATCCTCACCAACACTTGGTATTTTCTGATTCTTTTTCTATGTGACATTTGGATAGCACTGGTTGTTTTTATTATAGCCATTGTGTGGGTGTGAAGTATATCAATGTGGTTTTAATTTTCATTTCCCTAATAACTAATTAGGTTGAACAACTTTTTATGTACTTATTGGCCATTATATCTTCTTTGGTGAAATGTTTTTCACATATTCACATCTTTTCTCTTAAAAATTTTTTTTAATTAACAGAAATGAGATCTTGCTTTGTTGCCCAGGCTGGTCTTGAACTTCTCTGCTGAAATAAATGATCCTCCCACCTCAGCCTCCCAAAGTGCTAGGGTTACAAGTGTGAGCCACTGCACTCTGCCCTTTTGTTTGAGTTGTATTGAGTTATCAGAGTTTTATGGGGTTTTTTAAGAGACAGGTTCTCTCTCTGTCATCCAAACTCGAGTGCAATGTTGCAATCATAGCTCACTACAGCCTCAAACTCCTGGGATCGAGTGATCCTCTCACTTCCACCTCCCAGGTATCCGGGACTACAGGTATGTGTCATCATGCCTGGGTAATTGTTTTTTATTTTCTTTATTTTGTAAAGACGGTCTCACTATGCTGCTGAAGCTGGAGTGCAGTGGCGTGATCATGGTTTATCACAGCCTCAACCTCCTGGGTTCAGTGATCCTCTTACCTCAGCCTCCTGAGTAACTGGGACTACAGGTGTGCACCACCATGCCCAGATAATTTTTGTATTGTTTGTAGAAATGGGGTTTTGCCCTATTGTTCAGGTCTCAAACTCCTGTGTTCAAGTGATCTGCCCGCCTTGGCCTCCCAAAATACTGAGATTACCGGCATGAGCCACCACTCCCAGCCTTATCACAGTTCTTAATGTATTCTGGCTACTAGCTCTTTCTCAGAATAATGATTTGCAAATATTTTCTCCAGTCTATGGCTTTTCTTTTTATCTTCTTAATGATGTCTTTTGAAGCATAAACAATTTATGACATTTCATTTATCAGTTTTTTTCTTTTATCAATTATGCTTTTGGTGTTATATCTATTAACTCTGCCTAATTCAAGGTCATGAGGATTTTTAAAAAATGGTTTATTCTAGAAGTTTTAGAGTTTTTGCATTTTTAGTTATTTTTTATATGGAGTAGCTTCTTCTCCACAATCCTGTGTAATGCAGGTCCTGGTAGAGCAAGGTCCTGAGAAGGAGAGAAAAAACTAGGTACAGAGTAGAGACCTAACAATAGGAGAGTGATAAAAAGAGGAGAGGAAACAAGAGTAGATGCCAAAAATACATTAACACCTACTTGAAATGTTTGTGTAGAGCTGGTACACATTTTAGCAGACACTAGTAATCACACACTTCCATACGTATAGTGTGCCTGCGTTTCTTTAAAGGTACTGATGAGCTCCCCTCTTGTCCTTTAAGGAACGTTGCATTATTTGGAAATGAAGGAGTCAGAGCTTCAGTTCCCTAAATGGTTTCAGTTTCTGTTTTTCTCATTTTTAGTGCATTTTGTAATTTTAATTTTGTTTATTATTAGTTTCTTTTTTTTTTACTAGCGACACGGTCTCGCTATGTTGCCCAAACTGGTCTCAAATTCTGGGCTCAAGCAGGCCTCTCACCTTGGCCTCTCAAAGTGCTGGGATTACAGACATGAGCCACCATGCCAAGCTCATCCCTAATTTAAAATTTATACATTGTATTTTATAGCCATTAAACTTTCTATCTGCAGATTATATGGAGAATCCCATTGTGATAGAAAAATTTGGACTTGTTAAAGTCCTGCCTCGGCCTCCCAAAGTGCTGGGATTATAGGCATGAGCCACCACGCCCGGCCAAAAGAAGACTACTTTTAGAGAGAAGTTGCTACCATCATTTTTTTCCTGCGGCATTTCATTAATGAATGACTACTGGATTGTCAGTCATTTTTTATTTATTTTATTTTATTTATTTTTATTTATTTATTTTTTTTGAGAGACAGTCTTGCTCTGTCGCCCAAGCTGAAGTGTGGTGGGGCAATCTCGGCTCACTGCATCCTCCACCTCCCATGTTCAAGTGATTCTCCTGCCTCAGCCTCCTGAGTGGCTGGGATTACAGGCATGCACCACTATGCCCAGCTAATTTTGTATCTTTATTAGAGACAGGGTTTCACCATATTGGCCAGGCTGGTCTCAAACTCCTGACCTCATGATCTGCCTGCCTCAGCCTCCCAAAGTGCTGGGATTACAGGCATGAACCACTGTGCCTGGCCTGTCATGGTCATTTTTAATGCTTATCATGTCATTGCCTTGTTCAGCTGCACCCTGGTCAGTACAAAATAACTGTGTCCTGGTGTTGCCAGTGCTACCGAGAATGCAAAGAAATTCAAGTCATGGCACAAAAAAAAAAAAAAAAAAGAATGCACAGAAACCCATTTCTAAAACCAGGTCTGATGTTCTTCAAAGAAACATCCAAGCATTTTCCTTTTCATGTCAGTAGTCACCATTTTCATCTTAGGTGTAATACCTAAATTTATACTTGCTTGTTCCTTACTCTTTTTGCTCTGTGGAACTGTCATGTTCTGATTTTGAACTAGAACACAAATGGAGAGAAGCTACTTCCCTGGAACTAAATCCAGCTCTCAATATTTTATTGAAAACAATAGCAACAAATTTACCTAAATATCAAGACTTTTTTTGAGTCATCTTTATTATTATTTTGTTAAACATGCACATATTTTTTGTTCCAGATATAGCATTTAATTTTTATACAAAGCAGTCCGTAATGAAAGAATTTCATGGTCAGGCGTGGTGGCTCATGCCTGTAGTCTCAGCACTTTGGGAGGCAAAGGTGGGTAGATCACGAGGTCAGGAGATTGAGACCATCCTGGCTAACACAGTGAAACCCCCTCTCTACTAAAAATATAAAAAATTTGCCAGATGTGGTGGCATGCACCTGTATTCCCAGCTACTTGGTAGGCTAAGGCAGGAAAATTGCTTAAACCCGGGAGGTAGAGATTGCAGTGAGCTGAGATCGTGCCACTGTACTCCAGCCTGGGCAACAGAGCAAGACTCTGTCTCAAAAATAAAAATAAAAATTTCATTTCAGCTCCTTAGAATAAAACTGCCTTGACTCTATGAGCACATATCTAAAAGGGATTTTAAGGAAATTTGGAGAGCCTGTGGCTGTAATGTTGTCTTGTATTTGGTATAGATTGAAGAGCCCTGTTCAGACTATACGTAAGTTGTGAGTTCAAATAGCTTTACTTCTGGTGAAGTTCTCGTCTGCATTCCTGTTGGATATTCACTAGTTCTTAAATTATTCGTATGCACCCAAAGGACTCTCTTCCACTATCTATCTGTAAGGAGCTATTTCCCCTGCAGCCTTTTTGGTTTGTGACTTCCGTTTTGAACCTTTGATGGTTGTGTTCTAAAGCTACTCAGGGCAGTTCATCAATCCAGCTAATGAAGGTGAAGATTACTGATTGCTCTTAGCTACTCCTGTGACATGGGTTATCACTCATCAATTTTCCACGTTTGCCATTTGAAGTGTAATATAGTATGAACTGTGTGCTAGTAGAAAACTTGTAAGTGTCAGAGTTAAAATTTGTGTCTGACTAGCTCATAGCTGATCTT
This sequence comes from Callithrix jacchus, assembly GCF_049354715.1. Classification (NCBI taxonomy): domain Eukaryota; kingdom Metazoa; phylum Chordata; class Mammalia; order Primates; family Cebidae; genus Callithrix; species Callithrix jacchus. The sequence continues at coordinate 98,266,886 of NC_133510.1, read as the reverse complement.
CATTATTCTTTCATGAGTTCATGCTTTTTAAATGTACTCTTATCCACAGGATGAAGATAATGGAATGAAAAGTAAAGTTCATCATATTGCCAAGGAGATCATGAGCTCAGAGAAAGTGTAGGTATCTAGTTTACAATTCAGAGGACTGTTTTTCCCCCAACTGGCACATTTAAAACTGTTTTTCATTGCTGTTTTTTACAGGTTTGTGGATGTGTTAAAACTTCTGCATATTGTAAGTATCTACTGATATTTTCTTGAAGTCTGACAATTTCCTTTTGTGCTTTCCCTACCCCTGGAAGTTTTCAGCATTACTAACTTAATGATAGACATTTTCTAAAATGTATGTATTTCATGTATATGTAGATACGATGATTTCTGAAAGAGTCTTAGTAGCTATGTGTTCAGTCTTCAAACTTTGTGTCTTTATAACAGTGTTTAAGGTGATAATATATTTTCTTAGGTATTTGCTGAAGATACTTGCTGTTAGAGTTTTGCATTAGCAATACATGAAGAATATCATTATCATTGTTCAAAAGTGTTTTTCTCTAGTCTGAATAAGCTCCCAGAAACAGACTTGAAAATAGACTTTTTTTTTTTTTGAGTGACGGGGGTGGGGTCTTGCTGTGTTGCCCAGGCTGGAGTGCAGTGGCTATTCACAGGTGCAATCTGCTACTGATCAGCATGGGAGTTTTGACCTGTTCCTTTTCCAACCTGGGCCTATTTAACCCTCCTTAGGCAACCTGGTGGTCCCCTACTCCTAGGAGGTCACCATATTGATGCCGAACTTAGTACAGACACCGATTGGCATAGCGCACTACAGCCCAGAACTCTTGGGCTCATGCAATCCTCCAGCCTTAGCCTCCTGAGTAGCTGGGACTACAGACACGTGTCATCGTGCCCAGTAGAAATAGACATTTTTACAGCTAACTTTAAGTTCCATTTTCAGTTTTTTGAAATGGTCAATTTGTTTTGTTTTGTTTTTGAGGCAGGGTCTCATTCTGTTGCCCAGGCTGGAGTGCAGTAGCACAATTACAGCTTACTGTAGCCTTTCAACCTCCCAGGCTTAGAGAATCCTTCCACCTCAACCTCCTGAGTAGCTGGGAGTACAGGCACTCACCACCATGCCTAGCTAATTTTTTATTTTTTCTAGAGTTGGGGTTTCGACGTGTTACCTAGGCTGATCTCAAATTCATGGGCTCAAGCGATCAGCCCACCTTAGCCTCCCAAAGTGCTGGGATTACAAGCCTGAGCCACTGCAGCCAGCCTGTAATTGTCAACTTGAACAGACTTGTTAGGAAAAACTTATGACATGTGTCTGAGTGCCTATTCATTTTTCTCATGCACTTCTTTGTACTTGCAAGTTTTAACAAGTTTTATTATGCATTGACAGTTAAAGAAGTGCTTTTAGTGTTACTTTAGTTCAATTATATTTAGGCAAGATATTAAGACTTAAGCAAAGAAAGGGGTCAAACAAAAGGAAAAGGTAGATCAAACAATGAAAAAGGGAGCTCTGGTGACAATTTACTTATGTGGCATAATTATTAACATCATAAATTAGGCTTAATTGTGGAGAAATGAAAGGTTCACTGAATATGCATCCATTTATGTCTTGGCAAACAGTATCATTGTCAGCTTTTCTTTGAATGGATACATATGAACATGAAAAGTGAGTTACACTTATGGATGATTCATATTCACTAAATGATTACCTGTGCTCTGTACTTGGTCCAACAGAAACCGAGGGGCCTGGCCTGGCATGGTGGCTCACAACTGTAATCCCAGCACTTTGGGAGGCCAAAGAGGGTAGATCACATGAGGTCAGGAGTTTGAAACCAGCTTGGCCAACATGACGAAACCCCATCTCCACTAAAATACAAAAATTAGCCGGGTGTTGTGGTATGCCTGTAGTCCCAGCTACTCAGGAGGCTGAGGCAGGAGAATCACTTGAACCTGTGAGGCAGAGGTTGCAGTGAGATGAGATGGTGCTGCTGCACTCCAGTCTGGGTGACAGAGCAAGACTCTGTCTCAAAAAAAAAAAGAAAAAACATAGGGGCCTGAAAAAAATCCCCAGCTTTGGAAATTCTGTTTTTTGTTTTTTTTTTTTAATATAATTAAGTACAAGTAATTTTTGATTATTTATTTGCTCTCTGATGGAAACTAGACTTAGTAAATATCTCTATAAAAGTATTCTATAAATGTACAAATCGTGTGCATTTAAAAATATTTGGAAGGGGGTTTTAGACAAAGATGGACTGGTTACATCGCCTTAGTAATGAAGCATCTTTGTTTCACTAATTTCTTTAGGTGGAGACATACATCCCCTTGAAAATTTGAGAGACTCAATAAAATCTGTAGAGCCAGAGGCAAGGCTACGCTGGGCATTCAAATGTCTTACTACTAAATAGAAGAGATTTATTGCATTGTAAATGGAATGGAAGACCTTCTCAGTTCTCATGTTTTTTTTTCCATGTTAAAATTAATTCCTTCTGTTTTACTGAATACAACCTGTCTTTTGAGTCTCGTGAACCATTTTTGGCGTTTCTTCTTTAGTTATAAAGAATCTTCCTGTAGCTTCTGTTGACATGACTACCAAATCTTCACTCTGGAGCAGCTTAGTTCATGTGAGAACTGCCCTTCGCTGAATGAAGTTCATTGTTCAGAGCACCTTTGTTTTGCTGCTGAGGTGTTTTTCCTACCTTGGTTTGGTATTTCCTTCTCTTTAGATGCCTCTGTTTCAGAGCTGTCTTTCCAAGCCTTCAGGGACTTGTGGATCCCTTTTTTGGCAACAACAGGAGAGAGGGAGGGAAGGTGACTTGTAGATCTTAAATGATGTTCATCTGATCATTTAACTTAACCAAATCTCCTTTAATTAAATAAATAGTCTTCTATTAAGTGCTCTCTATGTTCCTTGCAGCATGCTATGTTACATCAGTTGTCTATTTTAATCCTCATAACTCTATCCAATAGATGTTATTATTCTTTTTTTCAATGAAGGAAGTAAGCAAACTGTCAGAAATAACCCACTACTTAATAATAGCAGAACCAGACTTTGAAGTCTGGTCTGTCTGAGCCCTTGTACTTAGTGGTTCTTTAGAAATTGATTTAAAATTATTACTTGAAATCTCTACCATGCTGTATAGGATATAGTGTCTCTTTGGATGTATTAGCTTGCTTTCAGAATTCTTTTAGTTGCCCTGGAAACCAGAGAAACTGGTTTTTCATCTTCTAAAGATAAAAATGAAGCTAGATCTTGGTCACTTAAACATATTATCATGATTACTTGTTAGTTAAAGGAGATTGGAAGCTAAACATGCAAGATTGCTTTCAGTTATTTTCTACAGTTTTGCATTGATGATTATGCACCACTGATGAATATGTACTGTATCACCAGGTCTCCATATAAAGAGGGAAGAATAATTTCATTGACAAAAATTTTCATTTTAAAAACAAAGTCAAATGGTTAATGTGGGTCTTTCCCACCTCTACTTTTACTTCATAGTTTCACACTCATTTCTGCATATTTATCATGGCACTTTGACCTCAACAGCTGCTTTGCTTTTGTTTAAAGTGAAGTGATTCCTGGTATCCTTCATGAGGTCAGGGAACCTTGTAGGGCTCCATATCTGTCCATATGTTCATCTGGTCTTTGTAATTCACTGTGTCATGATTGTAGTTAAGTAATGGCCTGAGGTCAGGTGGCTCGGTCAGGACAGCTGGTAATTAAGTCGCATACTCCTCGTTGGTGTGGGAGATAAAAAGCCTGACCCCATGAAGAAGGCCATCTGTTTTGTGCTTCATTGCCTCAGATGCTTATACTTGATTTTATTTGCATTGATTTTTTGCTTAGGTCTTCCCTAAGTGATTCGAGCTGGCAAGTCTGGTATGTTAATATCTCAAAAGAATTAAAGATCAACTTAAAGTTGATCTGATTCTTACTTGTAGGTTTGGGGGAATTAGTAAGAATAATATTATCATATGCTTCATAATTCAGAGTCCTATTTTTAGCTCTACAAATTCCACATTAAACAAGCATTAGGTTATTATGACCAGAAACTACAGTGTAGGTGGTTCAATTTGGCATGCAGAGTCTTTGGTAGGTTTTATTATAAGGATGAAGTCTAGGTACTGAATGCCAATAAACTCTATAGCTAACGAACATTTTTACAGTCTTAACTCCTCCCCTCCCACTTTAATATCTTAATTACCCAGCTTTTCCAGTGTGAAAAGTTAAACTCTGGAACTAACTTTTGAAGGGCTAATCCTGCTGTCTTGCATCCTCACTGATTTTTGTCAAGGAGGTATTGGTGAATTTAGATTGTTCTGCTTCAAAATAGCTTTGCCTCTGGCTTTTAAGTGTCATCACACTTTCCCAAATTATCCTGGTTGTTAACATTTAGAAAAATAACCAGACATATGTTGTAATCATCCTCTTTATAAAAAAAGGATGTCACCTCCTCCCAGTGGCACCAGTTTTGGCAATGGTAGAGGTTCATGAAGAGCTGAGAAGTTAAAGATTCTGTGTGTGGTTCCTGTGTGAATTAGTTACATCTGGCACTGGGGCCATAGCACACAGCTGTCAGGGAATGGTGGCCCAAGAGGTGAGGGAATGAGACTGCAGCCCGAGCTGCTGCATGTGGTTATGGAGGCCATAATTAGGAATGGAGCCCAATTATTCAATGACACTTTTTTTTATAGTGACGGGGTCTCCATGTTAGTCAGGCTGGTCTCAAACTCCTGACCTCAGGTGATCCACCCACCTCTGCCTCCCAAAGTGCTGGGATTACAGGTGTGAGTCGTCCTGCCCAGTCAGTGACACTTGCTAAAGCACAGTGCAGAAGGCTTTATTCAGGACTATCACAATAGGCATGGGGGCCTGGTGCAGTGGCTCACGCCTGTAATCCCAGGCATGGGCGGCCAAGGCAGGCAGTTCACTTGAGGTCAGGAGTTCAAGACCAGTCTGGCCAACATGATGAAACCCCGTCTCTACTAAAAATCCAAAAATTAGCCGGGCATGGTGGCATACACCTGTAATCCCAGCTACTTGGGAGGCTGAGGCAGGAGAATCACTTGAACCCAGGAGACAAGGGTTGTAGTGAGCCGAGATCGCACCACATTCCAGCCTGGGCGACAGAGCAAGACTCCATCTCAAAAACAAAAAACAATAGGCATAGGAACCACTGCAGTGGGATTTTGCAGTACTGGAGAGAGATCAGGCTCACCTCCAAATATATTATGGGCAAGTGGGAATTTATAGCCAAAGAGGAGCGAAGTGGGAGTTAGTGGATGGAAAATTACTAAGAAGAAACTTCAGGAGTAAGGGAGATTCTGGCTAAACCAACTTAACAGGATTCTTGCAGAAGACAGACCAGCCAGGGCCATCATACATCGCCTGGGCAATGGTAGAGGATGAGGAACCCAAACAATATCAAGGGTAGGAGGTTCTTGCTAAAACTGGATTTTATAAGAAAGTGCACAGATGGACCTAAGAAAAGATTCAGGAACCTGACTAGTACAGAATATTTGTCGAGTACTTTCTTTAAATATGTAATTCTCTAGCTGTACACAATGGCTTGCACCTGTAATCCCAGCACTTTGGGTGGCTGAGACAGGCAGATCACTTAAGGCCAGGAGTTTGAAACCAGTCTAGCCAACATGGTGAAACCCTGTCTCTGCTAAAAATACAAAAAATTAGCCAAATGCATACACCTGTAATCCCAGCTACTGGGAAGGCCAAGGCAAGAGAATGGCTTGAACCCAGGAATAGGAGCTCGCAGTGAACTGAGATCTCACCACTACACTCTAGCCTGGACGTGACAGAGTGAGCAAGACTCTGTCTCAAAAAAAAAAAAAGATAAAAAATTCTGGGCATGGTGGCTGACGCCTGTAATCCCAGCATTTTGGGAGGCTGAGGCAGGTAGATCACCTGAGGTCAGGAGTTCGAGACCAGGCTGGTCAACATGGTGAAACCCCCATCTCTACTAAAAATACAAAAATTAGCCAGGCATGGTGGTGGGTGCCTGTAATCCCAGCTACTCAGAAAGCTGAGGCAGGAGAATTGTTTGAACCCGGGAAGCAGAGGTTGCAGTGAGCCGAGATTGCGCCACTGCACTCCAACCAGGGCAACAGGAACGAAACTCCATCTCAAAAAAAAAAAAAAGTAGGTCCGGCGTAGTGGCAAGCGCCTATAATCGCAGCACTTTGGGAGGCCAAAGCAGGAGGATCACCTGAGGTCGGGAGTTTGAGACCAACCTGATCAACATGGAGAAACCTTGCCTCTACTAAAAATACAAAATTAGCCAGGCATGGTGGCACATGCCTGTAATTCCAGCTACTTGGGAGGCTGAGGAAGGAGAATTGCTTGAACCTGGGAGGTGGAGGTTGCAGTAAGCCGAGATCATGCCATTGCACTCCAGCCTAGGCAACGAGACCAAAACTCTGTCTCAAAAAAAAAAAAAAGAACCCTCTAGGTTTCATGGATATGTACTCTAAATTCTTATACTGTTTATTAAGTGTACTTTTGCTATTTTAATTATTAAATTTCTATTTTATTCTGACATACTACTTATAATTTAAAAGACAACATCGTGGGCCATCAGTTCATTCTGAGCTGCCTAAAAACATACAGTAGTACTGGGAAAAGCAAAGTTTTGCCTGGTGTGTGACAAGGGCATCCATTTAGACACAGCCGTCCCACTGGTCAGCTCAGTTTGAATTTGGATGCTCTCTGTTAAATGTGTCTTAAATAAACAAGTTTCCTTTTTGGCAATGGTGGCAGACATATGGAATGCAGGGTCTGGTAAAAGCTGTGTCAAACTGGGTCCTTAAGTTACTTAGCAGCTAACATCTACTGTCACTGTCATGGCGGAGGAAATACCTTCCAACTGGGAAACAAGAGTTATCCTGCTGCCAGGAGACAAATATAGTCATCACTTACTCCACCAGAAGAAAGGGGAGTGGTTATCGCTTTGCTGAGCAGGGGTCTCTTGCATCCAAATTATATTAATCACTATATTGGTCAAAACAAAAGCAAAAAGATATTACAGAGAATGTTTTAACTGTTCTGCTTTGAATACATTATTCATGACGTGTAAATGTATTCTGTAGCCTTCCCTAATAGCAGACAATCTAATGATTTTCAAGTGTTAAGTGGCTCTATTTTTTCTTAGTAGATGTGAGTGCTGATTGAAGCAAGCTGTTGGGAGGTGAAATTTGGCTGATATCCGTTTGGTTTCTGGAGATGTTCTGTGTGGCTTTCTGGATTGGAGCTTATAATACTATGAGAATTAAATATTCTTATTTTATATGATACTAATTAGCTATACAAGTTAGTCCTTTAGTTACTGGTGTGAGTAGTTGGCTCCTTTGGGCTAATGTGACTGTTGGATCAGTAAACTTAGTGGCAGATACTGAGTCCTAAGTGAAGGGTTTTTTAGCATTGATAAGCATAAGAGGATTGGACTTCTTTAAAATTGCCATAGTTTAGGAAAATAATCCTTTCATATACTTGTTATCTGTGAGTTTTTTTTGTTGCCCAGAGTATTAAAAAAAACCCTCATGGTTAATATATATATGTATGTTAGGGGCAGGTGTTGAAAGGATCATTGGAAAGAACAGCGTCTTTTTTTGCTGATTTCATTTACAAATGTAAATCCCTGAAAGGATTTCAGTAAATCCCTGAAAGGAAAGTGGTTGGAAATAAAGGTAAAGGAAGATAAGGCCTATTAGTCATTTACCCACTTTTGCTTTCAGATTTTAATTAAAACCGCTGTTTCTGAGAAGGAACAAATCTTGGTTTTTGAATACTCAGGACTGTGGAACAGATTTCATTCTGTTTTACTTGTATCTTGAGGTCCACCCTTAGGGGACAATGAAATCTAGGCAAATACTTATCTCCTACCCTACCCTTTCCCTCTGGAGTGATAGGGTGTGGTGATAGTGACCTGTGTTAAAACATGGTATAGATAGTCTAGAGAATAGTAGATGAAAAATAATATGTGAAGGGAAAGATTCTTATTTGTGAAAAGTGTAAACCCTGGTGAATTTATTGAGAGGTTGGCTAGAGGGAGGGGAGAATTTCAGGTCCAGAGTTAAAATGTTTCGTTGATTCTGTGTGGCAAACGCATTGCAAAAAAAGTTTTATATGCAGTATCTAATTTAAGCCTCATAACTATTATACTTATTTAGCAGATGAGGAAAATCAGGTTGGCCCAAGGAAACACAGTAAATAAGGAGCAAGGGCTTGTATCCTAGGATTCTGATTAGCAAGCATGTGCCTGCCAGGCACGGTGGCTCATGCCTATAATCACAGCACTTTGGGAGGCCCTGGTGGGAGGATTGCTTGAGCTCAGGAGTTTGAGACCAGCCTGGGCAACATGGTGAAACCTCATCTCTACAAAACTACAAAAATGAGCCTGACATGGTGGCACGTGCCTGTAATCCCAGTTATTCAGGAAGTTGCAGTGAGCCAAGATTGGGCCACTGTGCTCCATTTTGGACAACAGAGGGAGACCCACAACACGTGCCTCTCTCCACATGCCTCACTTAGGATGCTCCACTTGTTGGGAAATAATGACTGAAAGTGGACGGTGGGACTCTTAAATCCAGAATAAAATTAGCTAAGATTTCCTGGGGACTTTTAAAATAAGTGAATTGTGTTTATATTGATTGTACTGGAATAATTCTAAAGACTATTTAGAATTACATTACTGTTTCCAGACACCCGCTTAGTATAATTGCTAAGTAAAGATATCAAACTAAAAGGTTTAAGAGAAATATCATATAGTATGTTTGAAAATCAGATAATCATCTCAGCCACTATTTTTTATTTTTATTTCCTATCTAGGTGAGTGGGGTAGGTGGAAGGGGGTACTTTGGATTTGTAATTCCTCATGGGAAATACAGCTGTGCAATCTGTATCATTTTAGGGAAGAGAGGGACTGAGGATAAAAGCTTGTTATCAAGTTACATGCGTGTGTATTGTTTTTCCTGCTCTGGACTGTAATAGGATTTCCGGGATGCAGTAGCTCATGCTTCCAGGCAACTTGGGAAACCAGTGATTGAGGACCGGATTCTAAATCAGATCCTATACTACTTGCCTCAGCTGTATGAGCTCAACCGGGATCTTCTGAAGGAACTGGAGGAAAGAATGTTGCACTGGTAAAAATAGACTGTTTTCAGATTTTCCTGGTGTTTCCAATTTTAGATGAAGCCATAGGGCCTCACATGTGACAGAGATATATATTGAGTTGTTTCAATATCTTATCTTTGCAGTTACCCATAGATTGATTTTGTTTTGTTTTGTTTTGTTTTTGAGATGGAGTCTCAGTCTGTTGCCCAGGCTAGAGTGTAGTGGCACGATCTCAGCTTACTGCAACCTTGACCTCCCAGGTTCCAGCATTTCTCCTGCCTCAACCTCCCAAGTAGCTGGGATTACAGGTGCCTGCCACCATGCTCAGCTAATTTTTTGTATTTTTAGTAGAGATGGGGTTTCATTATGTTGGCCAGGCTAGTCTCGAACTCCTGACCTCAGATGATCTGCCTGCCTTGGCCTCCCAAAATACTGGGATTACAACCTTGAGCCACCATGCCTCACCAGATTGATTATTTTCAATGGGCCAAAATTCACAACCTTGGCACACCAAGCTCAATACTATTATTTTAAACAAATCTTTGGTAACGCTGACTCAAAAGCAAGATGCAGCCAATTTAAATGTCCATAGGTGAACTTCTGCAATCAAGATTTTTGAGATTGAATGTGGACAGATACTGCATTCACATTGGAAGTTTATGAATATTTCATTTACCTTCTGGAACTACAGGTCATGAAACTCTTTTTCCAGTTAAAGAGGCCATTCACTGAAATAATTTGGAAAGGCAATTTATTTATTTATTTATTTGAGACCGTGTTTTGCTCTTGTTGCTCAGGCTGGAGTACAGTGGTGCAATCTTGGCTCACTCCAACCTCTGCCTCAAGCAATTCTCCTGTCTTGGCCTCCCCAGTAGTACGGATTACAGGCACATGCCACTATGCCTGGCTAATTTTTATATTTTTAGTAGAGATGGGGTTTTATCATATTGGTCAGGCTGGTCTCAAACTCCTGACCTCAGGTGATTCACCTGCCTCAGCCTCCCAAAGAAAGGCAAATTTATATACGTATGATGTCCTTGTAGAAGCTATAAATTTCAAAACAGGAAAAGAATACTGAAAGGTTAGTATTGGAAGCTACTTACACTAGGCTGAAGAAAATAAGTATGCAGAGGCTTTGGTGACTTCTGTGGAAATAATGTAGAAAGATTGGTCTAGGAGGATTGAATTTATTGTTGAAGACCATAGGGAACACAGCATGATTACAATAAGAAAATAGTATCACCTACCTTCATGATAAAATTTCTCTAAGCTTTCTTTGTATATAAACCAGAAAGATACCCTCTGCTTGTTTTGGAAGTATCTTGCCTCTATATGTTGGAAAAATATGGCAGATAAGCAATTAATACTTAGCAGTAGCCTAAGTGTAAAATAACACAGAATTAAGGACTGAGGAATGACTAAAATATAGTCTTTAAAGGTCATGATAGGCCAGGCGGTGGTGGCTCACACCTATAATCTCAGCATTTTGGGAGGCTGAGGTGGGTGGATCACTGAGGTCAGGAGTTCGAGACCAACCTGGTCAATACAGCAAAACCTGGTCTCTACTAAACATACAAAAATTAGCCAGAGATGGTGGTGGGTGCCTGTAATCCCAGTTACTCGGGAGGCTGAACTGGGAGGCAAAGGCTTCAGTGAGCCAAGATTGCACCACTGCACTCTAGCCGGGATGACAGAGCGAGACTCCATCTCAGGAAAAGGAAAAAAAGAAGTAAAATGTAATTACCAAGCATATTCCTGTATATACTTTGTCATTTTCTTCTTAAAAAAAAATTATCTTAAAAATTAATCTGAATTGGCTTAAAAAGATGTATGTATTTGTGGAAGCAAGTGTGATAAGGAGGCTTAAATATATTTTTTGCTTGTACTAAAAGTTTCCAAAAGTTTATAACTGGATGTTCTGTGTTAACATATTAAGCATTCCTGGAAAACAAACTAAATTGATGAAAGGAACACCTAAAACTACAATTATGGGTAAAGCACTTATTACTGACAAAATTTTTGTAATCCTTGGATGAGATCTCTCCTCCCCTTCCCTTCATGGAGTCTCGCTCTGTCACCCAGGCTGGAATGCAGTGGCGCAATGTCAGCTCACTGCAACCTCCACCTCCCGGGTTCAAACGATTCTCATGCCTCAGCCTTTCAATTAGCTGGGATTACAGGTGCCTGCCACCACACCCGGTTGATTTTTGTACTTTTAGTAGAGATGGGGTTCACCATGTTGGCCAGGCTGAACTCCAACTCCTGACCTCAGCTGATTCACTAGCCTCAGCCTCCCAAAGTACTGGGGTTACAAACGTGAGCCACCACACCTGGCCTTTTCTTTTCTAAAAAAATTACTGTCTGGGCATGGGGGCTCATGCCTGTAATCCCAGCTCTTTGGGAGGCTGAGACGGGTGAATCATGAGGTCAGCAGTTTAAGATCAGCTTGGCTAATATGGCGAAACCCTATCTCTACTAAAAATATAAAAATCAACCAGGTGTGGTGGTTCCTGCCTGTAGTCCCAGCTACTCAGGAGGCTGAAGCAGGAGAATCACTTGAACTTGGGAGGCAGAGGTTGTAGTGAGCCGAGATCATGCCACTGGTCTCCAGCCTGGGTGACAGAGCAAGACTCCATCTCAAAAAAAAAATCCTTTTTTTTTTCTTGTTTTAAATTAAAAAAAAAAAAAGGTGGGGGAGCTTATTTGCTTCAGATCCTTTCCTTCTTCTTCTTTTTGAGACAGAGTTTCACTCTCTTGTTTAGGCCAAGAGTTCAGTGGTGTGACCACGGCTTACTGAAGCCTTGACTTCCCAGGGCTCAAGTGATCCTTCCACCTCAGCCACCCAAGTGGCTGGGACTGCAGACATGCCCCACCATGCCCAGCTAATTTTTTGTAGAGACAGGTTGCCTTATATTTCCCTGGCTGGTCTTCAGCTCCTGGGCTCAAGTGATTCTTTCTCTTCGGCCTCCCAAAGTGTTAGGATTATAGGTATGAACCACTGCACGCAGCCTAATTTTCTATTTATTAAAATAGTTTTCTCATAGGGTTCAAGTCAATACATATTCTTTGGTTTAGTTGATTCTGAAATAACATTTTCCATTGGCTTTTCTTTTCTTTTTTCTTTATATTATTATTATTCTTTTAAAGACGGGGTTTCACCATGTTGGTCAGGCTGGTCTTGAACTCCCGACCTCAGGTGATCCGCCCGCCTTGGCCTCCAAAGTGCTTGGATTATAGGCGTGAGCCCTACACCCGGCCTCCATTGGCTTTTAAAAACAATTGATGAAATATTTTATTTTCACATTCAACAAGGTTTGTATGTCTACTGTGTGCTAGTTTGTGCTCTAAGTATGTAGGGGTTATCCCAGTGCACAAAACAGACTTCTTGCTTTCATGGAGCAGACATTTAATAGGGGAAGGACCAGAGAAACAGATATGGAAACTATCAGAAGCAGTTTCTGAGTTGCAGAGACTGAAAATAGGATGCTGTGGTAGCGAATGAAGCTTGGGTGGTCAAGGAAGGCCCTCTGTGAAGGCAGTGTATTTACATTGACATCTGAAAAAAAAGGAGGAGCCAGCCAGAGTTCTATATTTCCAGGCATGTGGAAGCATTAGTGGAAGTCTGCATAGTGCAGATGAACTCCATGTGTCCAAAGAAGATCAAGAAGGCCAGTGTGGTGGGAGAGAAATGGGGAAGAGGAAGAGAAGTGTGACAGGAGTCAGAAAGGGTAGGCCTTTGTATGCCAGGTAAGGAGTTTGTTTTTCTTCTTTTTCTCTTTTTTTGAGACAGTCTCACTCTGTCGCCCAGGCTGGAGTGCAGTGGTGCAATCTCGACTCATTGCAACCTCCACCTACTGGGTTCAAGTGATTCTCCTGCCTCAGCTTCCTGAGTAGCTGGGATTACAGGCGCTTGCCATTACACCCTGCTAATTTTTGTGTTTTTAGTAGAGATGGGCTTTCACTATGTTGGCCAGGCTGGTCTGCAACTTCTGACCTCAAGTGATCTGTGTGCCTCAGCCTCCCAAAGTACTGGGATTATAGGCATGAGCCACCTCCCCGGCCAAGATTTTTTTTTCTTAAATGGAATCTCGCTCTGTTACCCAGGCTGGAATGCAGTGGTGTGATCTTAGCTCACTGCAACCTCTACTTCCTGGATTCAGGCAATTCTCTTGCCTCAGCCTCGCAAGTAGCTGGTACTACAGATGTGAGTCACCTTGCCAGGCTATTTTTGTATTTTCAGTAGAGAGTCGGTTTTACCACGTTGACCAGGCTAGTCTTAAACTCCTAATCTCAGGTGATCCACCTGCCTCAGCCTCCCAAAGTGCTGGGATTACAGGTGTGAGCTGCTACGCCTGGCCCAGGAGTTTGTTTTCATCCTATATGTAATGTAGGGCCACTGTAAGTCACATGGTATGACAAATTTTTTTTTTTTTTTTTTAAGACGGGGGTCTCACCATGTTGGTCAGGCTCGTCTTGAACTCCCGACCTCAGGTGATCCGCCTACCTTGGCCTCCAAAGTGCTTGGATTACTGGCGTGAGCCACCACGCCCAACCGACAAATATTTTTTTAAACTCTCTCGTTGTGCTGAAGAATGGTTTGGAGAGAGCAAGAATGGAAGCAGGGAGACCAGTGAGAGTCTAGGCAGTGATGGTGGCAGTGGACATGGTGAAGAGTAGGCATTTTGAGATATGTCTTATAAGAAGAGAAAAAAAAAGATAAGTTGATGCCTTCGATTTGGATTCTGCTTATCATTGGATATGTTAATCACTCTCTCTTTATATTTGTGTATATCTCTTCTCTATTCGTAGGACTGAACAACAAAGAATTGCTGATATCTTTGTAAAAAAGGGACCATATCTAAAAATGTATTCCACCTACATCAAAGAATTTGATAAGAATATAGCCTTGTTGGATGAACAGTGCAAGAAAAATCCAGGTTTTGCTGCTGTTGTTAGAGAATTTGAGGTATTTGCTACCATCTAATGTTGAACACTTCTCTTTGTTTTTGTTGTGAAGCTTTAATAATAAGTTACAGTCATTGAAAACAAAGCTTTCAAACAAAAAGATGTTAAAATATAATCCCTTCAAAATCAAAGAAGGAATTGAACAATTTAAATGGTGAGAACTCAAGAAGTATACATGACTTAATTTTGAAAATCTGTTATTGCACATGGGAATATTTTGACTTGGAAAGAATTTTTTTAAGGGAGGATGGGAAGGAGGTGGGGAAAGAGGAGCTTAAGAATTTTTTTTTTTTTTTTGAGACAGAGTCTTGCTCTGTGGCCCCAGCTGGAGTACAATGGCGCAATCTCGGCTCATTGCAACCTCCGTCTCCAAGGTTCAAGCAATTCTTCTGCCTTGGCCTCCTGAATAGCTAGGATTACAGGCATGCACCACCACACCTGGCTAACTTGTTGTATTTTCAGTAGAGTTGGGGTTTCACCATGTTGGCCAGTCTGGTCTTGAATTTCTGACCTCAGGTGGTCCACCCTCCTTGGCCTCCAAAGTGATGAGCCACTCCACCAGAAAGAATATTCTGATTGGACTTTTAAACTATGGTAAAATACATATAGCATAAATTTACCATTTTAACCATTTTTAAGTGTACAGTTCAGTAGTGTTAAGTACATTGACATTCTTGTGCAACCAGATCTCTAGAACTTTTCATCTTGCAAAACTGAAACTGTAGGCATTAAACATTAACTCTCCATTCTCTCTTCCCTCCCAGCCCTTGGCAACCACCCTACTTTCTGACTCAATGAATTTGATTACTCTAAGGAATATTTCTTAACTTTAATTTAACTTTTTTCTTTTATCCTAACAACTAACTTACAATGATGGATGGCAAATAGAATTTATGTTTCCCTTCAGATGAATAAATAACATGAGTTTGGTGCCAAAGTTAAGAAAAAGTGATAACCTGTTTAGAGCATGTGTCAGCCAAAGCTTTTACTTTTGACTCAGAGTTGTGAGGGTGGAACCCTGATTTAATTGGGGATAAAATCACAAATCCATTCTATCAATTTGGAATGAAATTTGGGTACTATGTTTTAGTATTTATTTCTCTGTTTTGAAACTTAAAAAAGATCACTGAATTCCAGCCACACAAAACTAGAAATGAAAAGTTTTTTGTTTTTGTTTCTTTGTTTTTGTTTTTGGTTTTGGTTTTTTTTTGAGATGGAGTCTGGCTCTGTCACCCATGTTGGAGTGCAGTGGCACGATCTCGGCTCACTGCAACCTCCACCTCCTGGGTTCAAGCGATTCATCTGCCTCAGCCTCCCCAGTAGCTGTGATTACAGGCACTCACCACCATGCCCAGCTAATTTTTGTATTTTTAGTAGAGACAAGATTTCACTTTGTTGGGCAGACTGGTCTCAAACTCCTGACCTCTTGATCCACCTGCCTCGGCCTCCCAAAGTGCTGGGATTATAAGCGTAAGCCACCACATCCAGCCAAAATGAAAAGTTTTAAAAACATTATGATATCGCTGATTTCTGATTTGGGCAATAGATAAATAATTAAACTTTAAAGTCACCTGTAATCTTCTTTTCCTCTCCTCTGTTGTCTTTATGCTATCAGAAAACAAAGTATGATATAATTGTGGCAACTGATGATTGACCCAGGTTTTGGTAACAGTCTAGTGAGTTATTGTATTACCTTATTAACAAAAGAAGAAAAAAGAAACAGGGAACCATGCCGGGTGTGGTGGCTCACACCCATAATCCCAGTACTTTGGGAGGCTAAGGCATAGGAATCACTTGAGGTCATGAGTTTGAGACCAGCCTGACCAACATGGAGAAACCCCGGTTCTACTAAAAATACAAAATTATCCAGGCTTGGTGGCACATGCCTGTAATCCCAGCTATGAGGAGGCTGAGGCAGGAGAACCACTGAAACCCAGAAGGCGGAGGTTGCAGTGAGCCGAGATCATACCATTGCACTCCAGCCTAGGAACAAGAGCAAATCTCTGTCTCCAAAAAGAAAAGAAAACAGGAAGTCATAAGGCCAGGATAATTAGCAATCTGGATTAATGATGCTTAAATGAAAGATACTTTTTTAACATGCATGATCATTATAATTTAATAATCACTTTGTGTACCAGACAGTGGTTAGAAAATGATAAAAGTCTGAGCAAATCTGAAAAAACTTCCCCACCAACTTGGGGTATGTTAGAAGCGTGACTTTTTTTGTAGTTCTTAGGATGCAGGGACATTTTTACTTGGCCTTTTTGATGCCACCTCACAGTAAACTCTTAGGTTGGAGAATGAGGGTGAGGCTCAGGAATGTGCTGACATAGATGTCGGTTGTACATTCTAAGGAAGAGAGGTTTCAAGGGATAACCAAATGTCTTTATAGTCAAGCCAAAATGTGGTTCCACAATCAGATGCTCCTATAAAAACTGTGATTTGGGGGCTTTTTATAAGGCCATGCATCTGCAAAAGATATTTACATTCTTCAGGCTTCTTAAAGAAGGGATACTTAGCAAGGCTGCTTTTCAGGTTATCTTTACTTTCTACAGTTCTCCCCACCACCACCATTATTTTCACTATATTGACTGCAAGGCTCTGATTATTATTTGAATCCAATTCCTGGCAGTTGTATTTCCACTGCCTTATTTTGGGGGCCATGCAGTTCCTTCTTGGTCCATTGGGATTTGTTTGTATTTATTAGTACAAGTGGGAGCTGCTGGGTAGGGTGGGCTCTAACTAGCTTAGGACACAGACCGTGGCTACCATGCTCTTTAAGAGGGCTGTGAACAAGTTTTCCCTAGGAGCAAGTGATTTCAGGGACTGCCTACAGGAAAGGGTGGGGCTTGGTGGTGAATCTGGCTGGGATTTACTCTCAGTGTATGTAACAGCTGTACCTTAAAATGAAAGGGAGCCTCTCCAAATCACTTTCTAGATTGCTTGGTGTTGAAAGTTTAGCTTCCCGAGCGCTTGAATCTGGGTCCCTTGCTTCTTAGAAAACACTTGTGCTTATTTTGGATGCCTTCTCCTTTCAGATGAGCCCTCGCTGTGCTAATCTGGCCCTCAAGCACTACCTGCTCAAGCCGGTTCAGAGGATCCCCCAGTACAGGCTGTTGCTGACAGGTGGGCTTCTCCAGCATTTTGCCAAGATATTTACATTCTTCAGGCTTCTTAAAGAAGGGATACTTAGCAAGGCTGCTTTTCAGGTTATCTTTACTTTCTACAGTTCTCCCCGCCACCACCATTATTTTCACTATATTGACTGCAAGGCTCTGATTATTTGAATCCAATTCCTGGCAGTTGTATTTCCACTGCCTTATTTTGGGGGCCATGCATTTCCTTCTTGGTCCATTGGGATTTGTTTGTATTTATCAGTACAAGTGGGAGCTGCTGGGTAGGGTGGGCTCTAACTAGCTTAGGACACAGACCGTGGCTGCCATGCTCTTTAAGAGGGCTGTGAACAAGTTTTCCCTAGGAGCAACCATCCAGTTGGTTTACCCATCATCCAACTCTTCTTGCCTTTATGAAACTTTGCCTTACCTGAGCCAGGCGTGGTGGCTCACCCCTATAATCCTAGCACTTTGGGAGGCTGAGGTGAGTGGATCACCTGAGGTCAGGAGTTCAAGACCAGCCTGGCCATCATGGTAAAACCCCATCTTTAAAAAAAAAAAAGAAATTCTGCCTTTCCTAAGAGTGCCTCTCTTTGTATATCACCCCAGTCACCACATTGCCTGTTATGTGGATTTGTAGATTATTTGTGTACTTCACATATTTATTGCCTGAATGGAACTGCTTTTGGTTCTTTGATCATCCATCCATGTGTGCATTTTCACCTCTGGGCATTCATACATGTAGTTACTTTTTATTCAGAACATCTTTCAGCATCCCAAGCCCATACCCCCACATCATTTTATCTAATATTATTAATTCCAAGAAGGTACTTTCCCCAACCACTCAAGAATGGAGTTTAGAAGGTCACTCCCACATATTTATGTAGCACTATCATGGCCCTAGTTACTTGTCTAAGAAGGTTGTTATAAGGTTTGATTAATGAGATAAATGTGGACCATCCTTAGGATAGTACCGTAGCTGAGTGCTGTGGTCATGCCTAGAGTCCCAGCTACTGGAGAGGCTGAGGGAGGAGGATCTCTGAGCCCCAGGAGTTTGAGACTAACTTGGGCAACATAGTAAGACCCGAGACCCCTATCTTACACAACAACAAAAAACAAAAAACACCAAGAATAATGCTTTAATTACAACAAGTTCTACCTAAGTATTAACTTATACTATTATTAGTAATAGTAGCATTCTTATCCTTATCCTGATTATTTCCTTGTCATGATTATAGTCTATCCTCTTCTAGATTGTAAGTTTCAAGATTATAGAGCTATGTCTGTCTACTAAGGAAAAAAGAAGGAAAGAAAAAAGCAAAAGCACTGTTTGAGTGAAGGAACATACTGTAATCAGGCCTTTATATTCACTGGCTCTTTAAATCCTCACCATAGCCATGCAAATGTCACAATTTTATCTTCACTGATGAGATTACAGGCTTATGGAGATTAAGTGGTTTGGCATCACGAAAAGGCTGGTATAGTCTCAGTACTAAACATAATTATCCAATACCCACTACTAGATTCTCTGGAATATTTGCTGAACTGTATTAGATGTACAGTGACTTAATATGCATATATAATATTAAAATGTATATCAAAATGGACAAGGACATCAAAATGTGGCCACGACCCTAAAGTCAATGTGTTGTAATTTTCTATAAGTAAATTTGGAGGTCCTTGGTTTCTGTTATTCCCCTTAAGAAATTGTTGTCTGCTTTTCTCCTTAACTTTACTCTCTTAAGCCACAAGCTGTATTGGAGGTAATATGTGAATCTTGAAAAACGAGGATTTCTTCATTTCCCTTTAGGCAAAGGATTCAGCACTTCAAAGCTTGCCTACTGACAGGCAAACTGCTCATGAGGGAGACCTACCTCCTAGCCCTAGGACAGGCTGTAGTGCAGTGGCACAATCTTGGTTCAGTGCAACCGTCTCTTGGGTTCAAGCTATTCTCCTGCCTTAGCAGAACAGCCAGGATTACAGGTGTGCACCACCATGCTCAGATAATTTTTATATTTTTAGTAGATAAAGGATTTCGCCATGTTGGCCAGGCTGGTGTTGAACTGCTGACCTTAAGTGATCTGCCCAATCAGCCTTCCAAAGTGCTGGGATTATAGGTGTGAGCCACCACAACCAGCCCTAATTTAGATTTCTAACTATGAATCAGACACTAGACTTCTCCCTGAATGACATAAAGCCAACTGAATAGTTTAAGGATATCCTGTCCATCTGTACTTTCTTTCCTCTGCTTTTGGCAAAGATTTAGAATACACAGGACAACGGGGAAGTACTGATACATGTGTTGTGTTTTTGTTAGATAAGTTCAATGCTCTATCATAAACCAGTTATTGAATCCACAGCTATCAAATGAAGTACTGTTTTCAGTGGCAAAAGACAACTATGGTTTCAAATGGGAGGAGAATGGATTATGAATCTGAAAATTTAATGCAAAGAATAATTTTTACATATTTTATTTCACACACTATAACTGTTCTAAATAGTAAAAAGTCTACATATGCTGAATTTAGGTTTCATGCTATGTTTTTGATTGAGAAAGGATGAAATGACAAAAGCAGGTTTAAAAAATTCTCTTTAATAAAATAGATTTTAACTAGGTGCAGTTAAAATCTAGTTATGCCTATAGCCCAGCAACTCAGGAGGCTCATGGGAGAATTGCTGGAGCCCAGGAGTTCGAGGCTGTAGTGAGCCATGGTCATGCTACTGCACGTCAGCCTGGGTGATAGTGAGAACTCCATCTCTTTAAAAATTTGTTTTATAATACCAATATTATGTGAGCTTGGAGTTATTTTTAGTTTTGAGCTACCTCTTATTTAATTTTAGATTGGAAAATCTTTAACTATTTTAATTAATTAATTTTTTCCCCAGCTTTCCCCCACCACCCCCCCCCCTTTTTTTTTTTTTTTTGAGATGAAATCTTGCTCTGTTGCCCAGGCTGGAGTGCAGTGGCTCAATCTTGGTTCACTGCAACCTCTGCCTCCCAGGTCCAAGCAGTTCTCCTGTCTCAGCCTCCTGAGTAGCTGGAATTATAGGCATGAGTCACCACGCCCAGCTAATTTTTATATTTTTAGTAGAGACCAGGTTTCACCATGTTGGTCAGGCTGGTCTCAAACTCCTGATCATGTGATCTGCCTGCCTCAACCTCCCAAAGTGCTGGAGTTACAGATGTGAGCCACCATACCTGGCCAAGTTTTATATTTTTAGTAGAAACAGGATTTTGTTATGTTGGCCAGCCTGGTCTCCAATTGTTGACCTCAGATGATCTGCCCACCTCATTAGTTAATTGCACAATACTTTATATATAGTAGGTCCTTAATACTGGTGGATTTGTGAAGGGGAAAAAGTGATGAATGACTTGTTCAAGGCCACAAAATCAGGACTAAAATTAAAGAACATAGACTTCGTATTCTTCATCCTATGCCCTTTCTTCCATTGATTAAAATTCATTCCTTCCTCTAAGCCTGACCTGAAGTAAGTCGGAAGTCCATTCTTTTTGTAGCCATCTCTGATTCCTTCAGTTCTTCAACTCCTTGAAGTCAGGAAGTGTGTCTTATATCTATAATTTGGTGCCCTCCAAAATATTTGTGTCAGTTTTAGACGTGTTGAAGCTGTTCAGGAAATAATTTTGGGGCTGGGCACAGTGGCTCACACCTGTAATCCCAGCACTTTGAGAGGTCAAGGCTGGCAGATCACCTGAGGTTGGGAGTCCGAGACTAACCTGACCAACATGGAGAAACGCCATCTCTGCTAAAAATACAAAATTAGCCAGGCATGGTGGCACATGTCTGTAATCCCAACTACTCAGGAGGCTGAGGCGGGAGAATCAGGAGGCGGAGGTTGCAGTGAGCCAAGAACATGCCACTGCACCCCAGCCTGGGCAATAAGAATGAAAATCTCAATTGGTTTTAAGCTAGGTTTAAAACATCTCATTAGCCAAAATGTTTTTAGTCCAAAGAATGACATCGAGACATTTTAGAGATCTAAGATATATTAGAGATGATATCTTCTCCTAAAAACAAAGGCAAAAGCAGAAAGGTGAACTGTCCTCCCAAGGCAAGAGTGTGGGCACTGAGATTTTCTTAATTCTTTTTTAATTTTATGTAGAGACAGGGTTTCCCCATGTTGCCCAGACTAGGCTCGAACTCCTGGGATCAAGTGATCCTCCTGCCTTGGCCTCCCAAAGTGCTGGCATCACAGGCCTGATGTGTCCAGCCTGAGATTTTTTAAAGTTGGATTTTAAGTCTTAAATTTGCATCTTTCAAGCATGTTAATTACTTTGGATAATAAAACTCAAATGATTTAATCCTCCAACAACCTTGTGAGGTAAGTACTTTTATTTCCATTTTGGAGTTTGGATTGATTCCAAATGCACAGAATATGCAAGAGCAGGCAGGAGTGGTACTTCATGCATTTGAGGCAACTCCTGGAAACTTTGCTCTATTAAGTTTCAGGTTGAGAAGGGGAAGCATTCCTGCCTGACTCAATGTAAGTAGGTTTGTGCCTCCCACCAAGATATTGATAATAAGATGGTTTCTTTTGGAATCGTTTTAGAAAAGATCAGTGGAAATCCCCAGATAGAGCAGTCTATCAGTGCTATTCAAATAACCAGGCTATTGTCTTGTTTTTCAAGTTTTTCAAAGAAGTGTTTTCTTTTCTGGCCTGACTTTGGGTTTCTACAGGGTATTCTATTTAGGTGATCTCTTCCATCATTGCAGTAAAAAACTTACACCTTTATTCTTGTTAGTATTTTTTTAAGATCAATTCAAAACCGGATCTAAAAGAATGCATATGGTTATATAACAAAATCAGTGATTTATATAATTTAAGCCTAAATATTTGTAAATTTTGGCTGGGCATGGTGGCTCGCACTTGTAATCACAGCACTTTGGGAAGCTGAGGTGGGCAGATCGCTTGAGCCTCGGGGACCAAGACCAGCCTGGCCAACATGGCAAAAACCCGTCTCTACAAAAAATATAAAAATTAGCTGGGCGTGGTGGCATTCACCTGTAATCCCAGCTATTCAGGAGACAGAGGCAGGAGAATCACTTGAACCCAGGTGGTAAAGGTTGCAGTGAGCCGAGATTGCACCACTGCACTTGTTAAAATGTATGCCCTGAATGAAGATAACCCCTCTAAAAAGGCTTTGTTTGAGCAACATAGCTGTTTATTCACCTGGGTGCAGGTGGGCTGAGGCCGAAAAAGGGCATCAGCAAAGGGCAGTGGGATAGGAGTTGGTTTTATAGGTTTGAGATGGGCAGTAGAAAGTTACAGAAGTTACAGTTTAGGGCGGTTTTTTGCAAGCTGGGAGGGGGTCACAGGGTGTGGAGTCCAATGGCCTTATCAATTCGGGCGGGAATAAGGAACAATAGAGAATGTGTTAAAGTTAAGTAGGCACAGAGGTTGATCATTTCTTTCTCTTTGCATAGTCTTCTAGTTACTTTAGATTTTCCAGGAACTCATCTGGAGTATCCCTGCAGGTCACAGAGGTTAACATGCCGTCCATGGCACTGTCAATCAGCCCAAAAGACCTTACAGCACTCCAGCCTGGGCAACAGAGCAGGACTCTATCTCAAAAAAAAAAAAAAAAAGAAAGAATAAAGAAAAAAACTTGTAAATTTTGCTTTTGCATTGGCTACTCAAGGCCAGTTTATCAGGCCAGGTTCTATTTGAAGTTGGAAAGAATGGGAAGAAAACACACTGCTATCAGAGCAGTCTCAACTTACATTATTGCTTATCTCCTTCTTTCTCATCTCTTCAGGGTAGAGATTGTCTTTATTATCCTATTCCAGTGTCAGGCATAGATCCTGGAACACACAGGGACTCAGTCAACTGAAAGCTATAGTCAGGGAAAGGGAAAGTTGCTCTTTTTTATAAGTTTGAGAATCCCCATGCAGTAGCATCAATGAATGTTGGATGGACAGATGGATGGACGGATGGATGGATGGATGGATGGATGGATGGATGGATGGATGGATGGTTGGATGGATGTTTAAGAGTAAAAGCATTCTTTCAGTTATTCAGTCACAAAACTGTGGAAAGGACTGAAAGCCTTCCCTTTTCTCTTTCCTCCCTGTAGGATTTGCCAGTAAATTTTCCTCCACCTCTAGTTCCTGCTCCTTTTCTTTGTTATGCTCCATTCCAGGGCTTACTAAAGTCACGCTATTTTATAGCAATTTCTTGCTACTGGTCATGCTACTTCTTATCATCCCTCCATGTGGCCTCACACAGTTATTGCCTAATTTCTCTTCTAAGGACACATTTTCATTCTGTTTATTAGAAAAGTTGAAACCCCACTTATTCATAGTATAAAGACAACAGTTTATAACCCAGAATTATCTGAAGCTTTTTTTGCTTTGCTCTAGTAGGTATAGTAGGTTTCTCTCTATCTTTTGAAAGCTGTCTTTCAAAGCCAGATTCTCTCCTCTATTAATCACTCCTCCAACAAATATTTATAGAAGTTAGCCCTGAGCGGAACACTCACTGGCAGACAACACAGTGGTGGCCCCTGCCCTGATGGGACCTACAGTCTTCCTCTTTGAGGTTGTGCCCAATCACTCAGGCTCCCACTGAGCCTTCTCCTTCTCAATTCCTAAAAATTATGTTGATCTTTCCCTTTGTTTTGTGACTGAATCTTTTAGTTGTTTAATTATTCCATGGATCTGAGCTTTATCTTCTCAACTAGATTGTAAACCCCTTAAAGTCAGAGGCAGGGCTGGGCATGGTGGTTCATGCCTATAATCCCAGCACCGAGTTGGGAGGATCGCTTGAGCCCAGGAGTTTAGAGCCACCCTGTCAACATAATGAGACCCTGTCTCTGCAAAAGAAAAATTTAAAAATTAGCTGGGTGTGGTGATATAGGAAGGTCATCCCAGCTACTGGGGAAGCTGAGGCAGATGACCACGTGAGCCTAGGAGTTAAAGGCTGCAGTGAGCCATGATCGTGCCTGCTGTACTTTAGCCTGGGCCACAGAGCAAGACCCTATCTCAAAAAAATAAAGAAAGTTGGGGCAGACTTCAGTACAAGTAGCAGTCACAAAAGATATTCATTCAGTTTGAGAAAGTATATTCTGGCGATGTGTTATTTTTGTAAGGGCCACTTTTTATCTTTGAAGGGATCTTTTGTGCCTATAAAAATTTAAGGATTATGAAAAAATAAAGTCGCTTTTCTCTTTTTCCATCCAGAGATGGCTATCACAGATCCTTTTAGTTTTTTTTCCCTCTACCTGTGCTATATGTTGTATAACTTTTTTTTCAGTAAAAAGCCTTTCATTTGTGGAAGGTTATTACATTGGTGTTGAAACAGGTTGAATCAGTAAGGATCCTGGTAGAGAAAATATAATGAAAAATATAATTTAAAAATTCCTCTGAAAAGTCTTTTTCACTTCTACATTTACAAAAAAAACAATCCTTTGAACTTTGATTAAACGTGGATCAGCTGGTTTCTTTGATCTTGTTCAAAATATTTATGTTATATGAAAGGCTACTTTAGCAACATATAATACTACTTTTTCTCGTAGTCTTTGCCTTTAGTCTAGGATGATATTAACTCCCTCTAGGTTTTAGAAATCCAGGACTTCTCATGTTGATAGAAAATGAGATATTTGAAACATCTGTTAGAGTGTTCTGAAGCTATAAATTTGAGCTATGCACAGGCTAACAAGCACATGTAAAAAAGATCAGAATTAAATTAACAGATGACTCTTTTTAAAAACCCTTATGGAAACCTTCTGTTTAGTAAGTATTTATTTTAAAACCTGGGGTTAATTGTACATGTCAAAGTTATTTTAACACTTTCTCTAAGGCAGAACTTGATTTAAAAAAAAGTAGGGCTGTCCTGGACTCCAAGCAAGGAATATAGTTATCTAGTTTCTGATGAATCCAAAGGTCTCTGATATAAGGCAGTTCCATTGATGTAAATTAGGAAGATAACACTATTCAGAATTCTGAATTCATGTTATATAATTTGCTCAGCTCTTGTTCTGTTGAAATGTGTGTATTTATTTATATTTGAGACCGAGTCTCACTCTGTCACCCTGGCTGGAGCATAGTGGTGTGATCTCAGCTCACTACAACCTCCACCTTCTGGGTTCAAGCAATTCTCCCGCCTCCGCCTTCCAAGTAGCTGGTATTACAGGCTCCCCCTGGCCATACCCCACCACTCCCCCTATCCCTGCCTGGTTAGTGTGTGTGCATGTGCATGCGATCTCAGCTCACTGCAGCCTCTGCCTCCTGGATTCAAGCAATTCTCCTGCCTCAGCCTTCTGAGTAGCTGGGATCACAGGCATGCACCACCACACCCTGCTAATTTTTTTGTATTTTTAGTGGAGACAGGGTTTCATCATATTGGCTAGGGTGGTCTCGAACTCCTGACCTTGTGATCCAGGCACCTTGGCCAACCAAAGTGCTGGGATTACAGGTCTGAGCCACCATGCCTGGCCTAATTGTTATATTTTTAGCAGAGATGGGATTTCGCTATGTTGGCTAGGCTGGTCTCAAACTCCTGACCTCAAGTGACCCACCTGCCTCAGCCTCCCAAAGTACTGGGATTACAGGCATGAGCCACTGTGCCTGGCCTCTTTTCTTTTTTTTTTTTTTTTTCCCAAAAGGAACCATTGTTACTTTTTATAATTGCCTCTTATGCTTTCTTGTCAGATGCCTTTGAAGCAGGTGTTTTCTGGGCTGGAGCTTTTTGACCCTTCAGAGCTTTTAGGGTACTGCCTTCTGACCTATGGCTTTCTGAGCTGGAGCCTTCTTGCTCTCAGCGGTCATCTTTTTTGCTAGAACTTTAGCAGCAGCTGTAGAAGCAGCAGCACTCTTAGCAGCAGGTGCTTTTTTGGGAGAAACTTTCAGGAGAGCTGCCTTTCGAAGCTTCTTAACTTCATTCTTGATGAGTCTGTTCCTCATTTTCTTTGCCTTCACAACTTGAAAATGATAAAAATCTGTCATCTTGGTTTTCCTTTCTCTGGCTTCGATCTTCTTGGCTCATCGTGTGGCTGCCCATTTTGTATTGATGTCTGCCTTCTGCCAGGCTTGTTGGACATATTTCTGGCCGGCACCTTGTGGAAACTTGAGGATGAAATCAGTGAGCTTCATGCACTTGAAAGGCATGGCCTGTCTCCTCACTTGACTGCAAGGTCCACCAACCAAAGCCTTATTCTGATCAATAGTATCTATGATCACCACGATGAATTTTTATTTGTTTGTTTGAGACCGAGTCTCACTCTGTCACCAGGCTGGAGTGCAGTGGTGCAATCTCTGCTCATTGCAACCTCCGACTTCCTGGTTCAAGCAATTCTTCTGCCTCAGCCTCTCGAGTAGCTGGGATTACAGGCACATGCCACCACACCCAGCTAATTTTTGTATTTTTAGTAGAGACGGGGTTTCACCATGTTGGCCAGGATGGTCTTGATCTCCTGACCTCATGATCCACCCGCCTCCGCCTCCCAAAGTGCTCGTATTATAGGCATGAGCCACCGCGCCCGGCCACGATGAATTTTCTAGCATGAGGTTCAAAGGAGACATAGGCTATCCAACCAACCTCCAAAAAGCGCCTGAACACCATGTTGACGGTGTTTGGCAAGAAGGAATTTATTTTTAATTGTAGTTTTGAACAAGGTATTTTGAGAGATGATATTGAATAAATTGTATCTAGGTATTCACAAAATACAAATATTGATTGATTGATTGATTGATTGAGACATGGTCTTGCTCTGTTGCCCAGGTTGGAGTGTGGTGGCAGGATCAAGGCTTATTGCAACTTCAACCTTCCAGACTCAAGAGATCCTCCCACTTCAGCCTCCCAAGTAGCTGTGGCTACAGGCATGCACCAGCACACCTGGCTAATTTTTTCTATTTTTTGTAGAGATAGGATCTCACTGTGTTGCCCAGGCTGGTCTTAAATTCCTTGGTTCAGGGGATCCTTCCGCCTCAGCCTTCTAAAGTATGGGAATTATAGACATGAGCCGTTGCACCCAGCTGTCCATGAAATGTTTTAATGCTATGGAAAGTGTTTAGGGTATGTAACGTAAGAACATTTCATCATTGCTTCTTGGCTTTTTGGCTAAGATCAAGTGTGGCACATTTCATCTGCCTGTTCTATTAGCTTGGAGCTTTTAAATGTAATCTTAGTTTCTCTGTAGAACAGGGGTTCTTAATTTTTTTTGGTGCCTAGATTCCTCTGGCAATCTGATACGGCGTATGAGTCCTTCTCAGAATAATTTTTTTTAAGTGCTGAAAAAACTTCATAAGATTAAAGGGGAAACCAATTGGGCTGAAATACAATTATTAAAAAAAATATTTTGTTTTGCTATACCACAATCACAGTAATAAGATATTTTTAAATCATAACATAGTAATTAATGAATGTATTTCTTTAGTACTACACTAAATCAGATCTGGTGGCAGATGTAATAACTACCATGATTTTGAAGTAGGAGGGAGAGGAATGCTGAGAGTGGTAAGATGTCTGCCACAAATGTAATATGCTATAAAAATATCTGTGGTGATAAAGTCACAAATATCACTAATACTGTTGTGGTTTGCACCTGCATTTATGATGGAAGGAAAAACTATATTTCAACCAGAAGTTAGTGAAAATCGGGTTTGTTTGATTGCATGTCTTTTAGCCATCCAAGTTTGTAGATACTCCGAATTCTACCCATAGACATTGCTACAAATCCATTCTTTTTCCAATTCTAAGTGCAGATCTGACCCAGATTTATTACAAGTAGCCGAATGCCTCTGTTGCTGGGACTTGTCTTGGCAGAGGTATAGCAAGCAGAATCTGTTGCTAAAGTTCCTCTCACAATTTTTGTCAGAATCGTGGGCTCTCATCAGGACCTCTTTCAGTTGGAGAAAATACTGAAGTTTAGTCAAATTTGAACTGTGGTGCTTATATTTGCTTTATTCTTCACTTGGCTGTTGGATAATAAAATGTGGTTATTTCCCTAAACCTAATTTTGTTTTGTTGATAGGGTAGTACAGACCAAATATGGGTAAGAGCTTCTTTTAAGTGTGGCTTGACTGTGCCAAGACATTTCCATACACATAGGATTCCTGCTTGATAAAGTGGCAGCTTTAACAACTAGAAAATGTATCCACTAAGAAAAGCAGCGTCAGGCCAGGTGCAGTGGCTAACACCTGTAATCCCAGCTCTTTGGGAGGCTGAGGCACAAGGATCATTTGAGCTGAGGAGTTTGAGACCAGCCTGGGCAACTAAAAAAAAAAAAAAAATTAGCTTTGCATGGTGGCATACACCTGTCGTTTCAGGTACTCAGGAGGCTGAGGCAGGAGGACCATTTGAACCCAGGAGGTCAAGGTTGATTGAGGCTGCAGTGAGCCACAGCACTCCAGACTGGGCAACAGAGGGAAACCCTGACTCAAATAAAAAAAGAAAGAAAGAAAGGAAAGAAAATGAAAGAGAGAGAGAGAGAAATGAAAGAAAGAGAGAAAGAAATAGAAAAGAAAGAAAAAGAAAAGCAGCCTCAGACAAGTCAAGTCAAAATAATGTATATTGACTTTTGCAGTTTGCCTCTCCTTAGGACATTCTGGATATGCCTAGCTGGACTATCGCACTAAAAAGGAACCTGTGGAGATAGGTTCTATCATGGGATCTGTGTCAAAATTTTACCATACGATGAGCCTGGAGTTGGGTTTGGTGGTTTGTGAGTTCTGTGGGGATGCCACCTCATGACCAGGGTTGTGTCCAAGGCTAGGATAGACCAGGGCTTCCTTACAAAATTCTTGCACAAGGATGCCTGCCTGTGGTTCAAATCCACCCTGCACTTTGCTTGCCATGTTTTGTGTCCTGGTGAGAAGGTGCATTGGCTCAGTGAAGAGACCTTTTCTGATTTACAGAAAGGCAACCTGAGATCCCAGAAAGATCATGTTGTTTCTCTTTTTTTTCTTTTTGACACAAAGTCTTGCTCTGTCACACAGGCTAGAGTGCAGTGGTTCGATCTTGCCTCACCGCATCCTCCACTTCCCAGGTTCAAGTGATTCTCGTACCTTAGAAGCTCCCAAGTAGCTGGGACTGCAGGCACGCACCACCACACCCAGCTAATTGTTGTATTTTTATTAGAGACGAGGTTTCACCATGTGGACCAGGCTGGTCTCGAATTCCTAACCTCGAGTGATCTCCCCACCTTGGCCTCCCAAAGTGCTGGGATTACAGGCATGAGCCAGTGTACCCCACCGGACATACATTTTCTAATTTAGGCAAGCACCACATCTATAAGAGTCCGCCCTAGGCCATGTGCATATTCAAAGACTAGAATAGAATGAGTGTTTGAGAAGCAGAAGAACTGGAGCCAAAGGCAGAGCACTTTCTTTTTTTTTTGAGACAGAGTCTCATTCTGTTGCCCAGGTTGGAGTGCAATGGCACGATCTTGACTTACTGCAACCTCCGCCTCCCAGGTTCAGTAATTCTTACACCTCAGCCTCCGGAATAGCTGGAATTACAGGTATGCGCCACCACACTCAGCTAATTTTTTAATTTTTAGTAAAGACAGGGTTTCACCATGTTGGCCAGGCTGGTCTCAAACTCCTGACCTCAGGTGATCGCCTGCTTCAGCCTTCCAAAGTGCTGGGATTACAGGCCTGAGCCAGCGCCCCTGGCATATTAGATCTTGTTTTAGGTGCTGGGGCTATAATTGATTAAATCACGCTTTCTGTCCTCAGGAAGGCCACAGTTTTAGCATTTGTGCATAAAATGATACCTTATACTATAGTAACATTTGCTTAGCTTCTAATATATTCATGATATTACATATTCTCATTAAGATTAACTTAGAATTTTGGAGTTTTATCATTACCTCTCAAAATGGTTTTGTTTATAGAAATAAATAGTAAACATTGTTAAATAATATCCTGGGAGACAAATGCCAGTCAATGCTATTCTTTTTTTTTGGGGGGAGGAAGGGAGGAAGGCAGGAAGGGAGGGAAGGAGGAAGAGAGGAAGGCAGGAAGGGAGGGAAGGAGGAAGGGAGGAAGGCAGGAAGGGAGGGAAGGAGGAAGGGAGGAAGGCAGGAAGGGAGGGAAGGAGGAAGGGAGGAAGGCAGGAAGGGAGGGAAGGAGGAAGGGAGGAAGGCAGGAAGGGAGGGAAGGAGGAAGGGAGGAAGGAAGGAAGGAAGGAAGGAAGGGAGGGAGGGAGGGAGGGAGGGAGGGAGGGAGGAAGGGAGGAATGGGGGAGGGAAGGGAAGGAGGGAGGGAGGGAGGGAAGGGAAGGAAGGAAATCAAGCAATGAGAGAGACATTGCCGACCTGGATCTAGAGGTTTACAAGTTGATTTATTTTTTATTTTTTATTAATTTTTTTTTTTTTTTGAGAGAAGGAAAGAAAAAAAATGAGTAAAGGAAAGGGAGAGAGTACATCTCCGGCCGCCGCGCCGCCTGGCTCTCGTATTCCTTGTTCTCGGCAGGCTGTGGGGCCTTCGCACCGTGGCCGTTAGTCATGTCTGATTCTGGAAGTTACAGTCAGTCTGGGGGTGAGCAGCAAAGTTATTCTTCCTTTGGAAATCAAGGCAACCAAGGCTATGGACAAACACCACAAAGCTATTCTGGCTATGGGCAAACAACTGATTCCTCTTATGGACCGAACTACAGTGGTTACTCCAGTTATGGACAAAGTCAGTCAGGTTATTCACAGTCCTATGGTGGTTATGAGAATCAAAAGCAGAGCTCGTATGGCCAGCAGTCATATAATAACCAGGGACAGCAGCAAAACATGGAATCATCAGGAAGCCAAGGTGGAAGAGCACCTTCCTATGACCAGTCAGACTATGGTCAACAAGATTCATATGACCAGCAGTCAGGCTATGATCAACATCAAGGCTCATATGATGAGCAGTCAAATTATGATCAGCAGCATGATTCCTATAATCAAAACCAGCAGTCCTATCATTCACAAAGGGAAAATTACAGCCACCACACACAAGATGACCGTCGTGATGTGAGTAGGTATGGAGAAGATAATAGAGGATATGGCGGGTCACAGGGAGGAGGTAGAGGGCATGGGGGATATGACAAGGATGGAAGAGGTCCTATGACAGGATCAAGTGGTGGTGACCGCGGTGGCTTCAAAAATTTTGGTGGTCACAGGGATTATGGACCCAGAAGAGATGCTGATTCAGAGTCTGATAATTCGGATAACAACACAATCTTTGTGCAAGGACTTGGGGAAGGTGTCTCTACAGATCAGGTTGGAGAGTTCTTTAAACAAATAGGAATTATCAAGACAAATAAGAAGACTGGAAAACCAATGATAAACCTTTATACAGACAAGGACACAGGGAAGCCAAAGGGGGAGGCAACAGTGTCATTCGATGACCCTCCTTCAGCTAAGGCAGCCATTGACTGGTTTGATGGAAAAGAATTCCATGGCAACATCATTAAAGTATCCTTTGCCACTAGAAGACCTGAATTCATGAAAGGAGGTGGAAGTGGAGGTGGGCGGCGAGGACGTGGAGGATATAGAGGTCGTGGAGGTTTTCAGGGGAGAGGCGGAGACCCCAAAAGTGGGGATTGGGTTTGTCCTAATCCGTCATGTGGAAATATGAACTTTGCTCGAAGGAATTCCTGCAATCAGTGCAATGAGCCTAGACCAGAGGACTCTCGTCCTTCAGGAGGAGATTTCCGGGGGAGAGGCTACGGGGGAGAGAGGGGCTACAGAGGTCGTGGGGGCAGAGGTGGAGACCGAGGCGGCTATGGTGGAGACAGAAGTGGGGGAGGCTATGGTGGAGACAGAAGCAGTGGTGGTGGCTACAGCGGAGATAGAACTGGGGGGGCTGTGGTGAAGACAGAAGTGGGGGTGGCTATGGTGGGGACAGAGGTGGAGGCTATGGTGGGGACAGAGGAGGCGGCTATGGAGGAGATCGAGGAGGTTATGGAGGAGATCGAGGAGGTTATGGAGGAGACAGAAGCCGGGGGGGCTATGGAGGAGACCGTGGTGGTGGCAGTGGCTACGGTGGAGACCGAAATGGAGGCTATGGAGGAGACAGGAGTGGTGGCGGCTGTGGAGGAGACCGAGGTGGGGGCTATGGAGGAGACAGAGGTGGCTATGGAGGCAAAATGGGAGGAAGAAACGACTACAGAAATGATCAGCACAACCGACCATACTGATGACTGTTTTGAATGTTCCTTTGTCTCTGACATGATCCATAGTGAAATTGCCAGAGTTTTGCCTGCTACTTTCCTCGTGGCCTCTTCTTGGGTAGTGAAATTAAGTGACATTTGGATTTTTATTTGGGTGGGAGGGGTGGGACAGTTTTTCTTTTAGAAGTGTCCGTTGAGATTTCCCCTTTTAGTTTCCAACCTTCTCCCCAACCCTTGGAGCTAAATGCGTTGTAAAATATTGCCAAAATGAAAAGTGTTTTGTAATACTGCAATAAAGACTGCTTGTTTTTGTGGAAAAAAAAAGGAGAGGGAGAAAGAGGAAGAGAAAGAAGGAGGGTGAATGGAAATATTGCTTTATTCTGAAAAAAAAATGGGTATTAATAATGGCCAATCAATGTTTCATTTAAACCTATGAGTAGGTGTGATGTGGTATTGACAAGAATGTATATTTTGTGTATTTGAAGTGGAGAGCTCTATAAATATTTATTAAGTTTACTTGTTCCGGATCTGAGTTTGAGTCCTTGATATCCTTATTAATTTTCTGTCTCATTGAATCTAAGTCTCTATGTATCTGGGTGTTAGGATCGTTAGCTCTTGTTGTATTGATCCTTTGACCACTCTATCTTTGTTGCTTTAAAATCTGTTTTATCCGATACGAGAATTGCAACTCATGCTTTTTGTTTATTTATTTATTTATTTTTGCTCTCCATTTGGTTGGTAAATCTTTCTCCATCCCTTTGTTTTGAGTCTTTGTGTATCCTTGCATGTGAAACAGGTCTGGATGTTAACATGCCGTTGGGTTTTGGCTGTGTCTTTTGATTGGGGGATTCAGTCGATTTAAATTTAGGGTTACTGCCATTTGATGTTAACTGGCTGTTTTATCCATTCATTGATGTAAATTCTTTTTTATGTTGGTGCTCTTTATTTTTGGTATATTTTTAGAAAGGCTAATACTGGTTGTTTCTTTCTGTGTGTAATGCTTCTTTACAAGAAACTCTTGTAAAGCAGGCCTGGTGGTAATAAAATCTCTGAGTACTTGCTTGTTCGTAAAAGATTTAATTTTTCCTTCAGTTGTGAAGCTTAGTTTGGCTGGATATGAAATTCTGGGCTGAAGGTTCTGTTCTTTGAGGATGTTGAATATTGGCCCCCACTCTCTTCTGGCTTGTAGAGTTTCTGCTGAGAGATCTGCTGTAAGTCTGATAGGCTTGCCTTTGTGGGTAACCTGACCTTTCTCTCTGGCTGCCCTTTGTATTTTCTCCTTCGTTTCAACCCTGGTGAATCTAACGATTATGTGCCTTGGGGTTGCTCTTCTTGAGGAATATCTTTTGGTGTTCTCTGTATTACCTGGGGTTGAATATTGACCTGCTTTGCTAGTTCAGGAAAATTTTCCTGAATAATATCCTGAAGGGTATTTTCCAGCTTGGATTCATTCTCTCCATCGCATTCAGGTACACCTATCAAACGTAAATTTGGTCTTTTCACATAGTCCCACATTTCTTGTAGACTTTGCTCATTCCTTTTTATCCTTTGTTCTCTAATCTTGTCTTGTTTTATTTCATTAAGTTGGACTTTGACCTCTGATATCCTTTCTTCTGCTTGAACAATTCGAGTGTTTAAACCTGTGCATACTTCTTGGAGTTCCTGTATTGTATTCTTCAGTTCTATTAATTCACTTATATTCCTCTCTAAGTTGTCTATTCTCAATAGGATTTCATCAAACCTTTTTTCAAAGTTCTTAGTTTCTTTACGTTGGGCTACAACATGTTCTTTTAACTCACAGAAGTTTCTTATTATCCATTCCTTGAAGGGTGATTCTGTTACTGGGATGCGCTCGTTCTCCATCAAGCCTTGTTCCATTGTTGATGTGGAACTGTGATCATCTTTAGAGGGAGAGGCGTTCTGATTTTGAGTATTCTCCGCCTTTTTACGCTGGTTTCTTCCCATCATTGTAAATTTATCCTCCTGTCGTCTTTGAAATTACCAGCTTTCAGATTAGGTCTCTTGAGTGGACGTCCAAGTTGTTAGTTCCCAGGGCCAGAACAGCAGCATTAAGATTGATGGTGCTTTTCTGCCCAGGATTCTCCTGTCTGGCTTCCTTCTTGTGTCCGAAATAGGCGACTCTGCCTTCCCGGGGCTCCAAACCTCCGTCAGAAGGGGAACCAGTCTCGTTTACTCTGTGCCGAGGTGCCGTCACAGCCACTGCACCGGCCTCAGGAGTCGTGCTGGGGGCCCGTGTGGGTCCTCCAAACCTCGGTCCAAAGGGAAGCCAGCCCTGTTTGCTCTGCTCCAAGAGCTGCTGCGCCGAGGTGCCTGCGAAACCGCTGCGCCGGCCACAAGAGTCATGCTGGTGACCCGTGTGACTCCTGCACTGGGGATCTTCTGCTCCGTGAGCGACCTGAATTTGTCTGAAAGTGTTGCGTCCTCTAGTTCTCTGCGCTTTAACTGAGAGCTGCAATCCCCAGATGTTAGCGATCGGCCATCTTGGATCCTCCTCCCAGTCAATACTATTCTAAGGCATCAACAAGTAAAGATCCACAATACCATGGCAAGAATAGAGCTATTGATTTATTATAAAAGGAATTATTCTTCATGGACTAAGGAAGTAACTTGAAATAGACATTGTTTATAAGAATATTATGTATGACAAAGTAGGAAACACAATACAATAAAAAAATAAAAGGTTGGGTTTTTTTGTTTTCTTTTGAGACGGAGTTTCACTCTTGTTGCCCAGTCTGGAGTGCAGTGGCACAATCTTGGCTCACCGCAACCTCTGCCTCCCAGGTTCAAGCAATTCTCTTGCCTCAGCCTCCTCAGTAGCTGGGATTACAGGCATGCGCCACCATGCCCAGCTAATTTTGTATTTTTAATAGAATTCAGGGTTTCTCCATGTTGGTCAGGCAGCTCTCAAGGTTGTTTATTAAATAACCTGTTAATAATTGAAAAATAGGGCCGGGCGCGGTGGCTCAAGCCTGTAATCCCAGCACTTTGGGAGGCCGAGGCGGGTGGATCACGAGGTCAAGAGATCGAGACCATCCTGGTCAACATGGTGAAACCACGCCTCTACTAAAAATACAAAAAATTAGCTGGGCACGGTGGCGCGTGCCTGTAATCCCAGCTACTCAGGAGGCTGAGGCAGGAGAATTGCCTGAACCCAGGAGGCGGAGGTTGCGTGCAGTGAGCCGAGATGGCGCCATTGCACTCCAGCCTGAGAAACAAGTGCGAAACTCCATCTCAAAAAAAATAAAAAAATGATTGAAAAATAATCAGCCTGGCCAACATGGTACAGCCTTGTTTCTTCTAAAAGTACAAAAATTTGCTGGGTGTGGTAACACACGTAGCTACTCCCAGCTACTCGGGAGACTGAGGCAGGAGAATCCCTTGAACACAGGAGGCAGACGTTGCAGTGAGCCAAGATCATGCCACTGCATTCCAGCCTGGATGACAGGAGAGACTCCATCTCAAAAATAATATTAATAATTTCAAAAACAAATCAAGATTTCTATATTAATACATATAATGCAAATAAAATCAGAACTAAATATGAAGAATTCTAAAAATGGCTATTTATTAAAACTCTAAAATGAGGATAGGAAAGATAGTTTTGTAGGCCCAGAAAAATAAAGCAATTAAAAAGGAATGTGTGTGTGTGTGTGTGTATACACATATGGTTTTTTTTTTTTTTTTTTTTGAGGCAGAGTCTCCCTCTGTTGCCCAGGCTGAAATGCAGTGGCACCATCTCAGGTCACTGCAACCTCCGCCTCTTGGGTTCAAATGATTCTCCTGCCTCAGCCTCCCACATAGATGCAATTACAGGCATGTGCCATCACACCTAGCTAATTTTTGTATTTTTAGTTACGACAGGGTTTCATCATGTTGGCCAGGCTGGTCTCAAGTTCCTGACCTCAAGTGATCTGCCCACCTCGGCTTCCCAAAGTGCTGGGCAGGGGTGAGCCACCACACCTGGCATATGAAAGAAAATATTGACACATTTTATTTTATTTTTTTGAGCATCTTTACACACTTATAATAAAATTAAGATATTATAAAAGTTTAAAATGTAGTCAAAGTAAAAAGGCAAGCAGCACATCGGAAAATATACCTGTGGGAATTTTTTTGGAAATTTTTATTTCAGTACAAATACTAAAAATATACATCTAGACTAAAAATATAAGCAAATATAATAACTTAGTAAAAAAGAGCACATAATAAATAGTGATGTGTCATGTCCTTCGAATGACAAATATCAAATAAAACAGGCTATCAGTTCTCTCTACCAGCAATAAAAAAACTGCAACACCCAAAACTGGCATTTACTAAAACTGGTATTCTTGTATATTTATGTATATCCCTTTAGGAAGTATTTTTTATGTTATATATCAAGCACTCAAAAAAAATTTAAAAAAAAATTTTTTTTTGAGGTGGGAGTCTCACTCCGTCACCCAGGTTGGAGTACAGTGGTACAATCTTGGCTCACTGTAACATCCACCTCCTGGGTCCAAGCAATTCTCCTGCCTCAGCCTCCTGAGTAGCTGGGACTACAGGCGCGTACCACCATGCCAGGCTAATTTTGTATTTTTAGTAGAGACAGGGTTTTGCCATGTTGGCCAGGCTGGTCTTGAACTCCTGACTAAAGGTGATCCACCTACCTCAGCCTCCCAAAGTGCTGGGATTACAGACATGAGCTACCTCACCCAGCCAAAATTTTTTTTCTATAGCACAAATCATGAAGTGAAAAAAAAAAATTCATTATCCCTGATCCCAAGGACATAATCTGAAATATGGAAGAAGGCAATGCTTTATTTTTTGTTTTCATTTTTGATTTTTTGACACGGAGTCTTGCTCTGTCACCCAGGCTGGAGTGCAGTGTCATAATCTTAGCACACTGTAACCTCCGGCTCCTGGTTCAGTGATTCTCCTGCCTCCATCTCCCTAGTAGCTGGGATTATAGGTGTGCGCCACCAACCCCAGCTAATTTTTGTATTTTTAGTAGGGACAGGGTTTTGCCGTGTTGGCCAGGCTGGTCTCAAACTCCTGACCTCAGGCGATCTGCCCACCTCGGCCTCCCAAAGTGCTGAGATTTACAGGGGTGAGCCACCACGCCAGCCGACAGTGGTGATCAGTGTTACTTATAAATCCAAAACCATTAGCTTTACGAAAGTAAAGAAAGACAGTATTTATAATTATGCCTGGACAGCAGGTATAAGACAAGATCATTATGGGCAAATGAGGATATATTGCCTTCCTACTTATAATAGCCAAAACGAATTAAATGCACTAAAGGCTAATAGAATACCCAAGCACTGTATGATAACCCAAGGATGGTTATTAAATCAAGCATTTATAAAAACAAGGAAATAGTTTAGTAATCATTTTTCTCAACGAGGTCTTCATGATTTTAGTTTTCCTCATTATTTAGTTTTTCAAAATTTTAATTTCATTTTCTCACAAAATACGTTTTATGATGTTTTAGAATGAGAATCATTATAGTTTTTCAATCTGGTTTAGCCTAGTTATTTTATGTATGAGGATATTAACACAAAAAAATGCTACGGGGCATGGCCAAAGGCCCATGCCTTGGCTAGACATGGCTGGACCGGGCAGAGTAAGTATTTCTATCTTTTATCATCATCATCATCATCATCATCATCATCTAAAGACATAGAGATGGGATCTCACTATCTGCCCAGGCTGTATCCTCCCACCTCGGCCTCCCATAGTGCTGGGATTACAGGCATGAGCCATCACGCCTGGCCCAAGAATTTCTGTCTTCTAATTCCAGAGCAAGGGCTTTTGACCACTTCACCAAGCTGCCTTGAAATGTCAGTGTGTTTTGTAACTTGACACTTGATCCTTGTTGGTATTTAAAATGCTCAGTACTTTATTTCACAAGTCAGGCTAATTTTAGGTTACTTCTTTAAAAATCTGAAACTTTATAAAACTTTACAAAGGCGTATTGACTAGAACTACATATTTATGGAGGAAAGAAGAAATCTGAAGAATACAAAGCAAGACATGTCCTCAAATTCAAAACACTTGGCTTTGGAATGTCATCCCTCCTATACACTCATTTCCTCTGTGCTTTGCTGCCAAACATTTCTCAGTGCACACTGCAAGAGTCTGACTGGTTGTTGAATGCAAAAAGTCCCAGATTCCCACAGATGACTAATTTTTAGTAATGTTTAACAGTACTTCCGACTGGTTTCTGCTCTAAATTGGTTATTTATTGATTAGGTAATCAATGAGTGGTGGTAAGGCTCCCTGGGAACCCTTATATAGAAAACTTAAATCTTCAACAAGATATAGTACATTTTGGGTCATCATCCCTTCTCTGGTTTTTTTTTTTTTGGAGACAGAGCGAGACTCTGTCACTCAGACTAGAGTATAGTGGCATGATCTCGGCTCACTGCAATGTCTGCCTCCTGGGTTCAAGCAATTCTGCCTCACTATTCTGAGTAGCTGGGATTACAGGCACCTGCCACTATGCCTGGCTAATTTTTATACTTTTAGTAGAGACGGGGTTTCACCATGTTGGCCAGGCTAGTCTCGAATTCCTGACCTCCAGTGATCTGCACACCCCAGCCTTCCAAAGTAGTAGGATTATAGGCATGAGCCACTGCGCCCGGCCTTGAGCATTCTATATGAGAACAAAATTAACTTGTACTGGCACCATGGCTCACACCTATAATCCCAGTACTTTGGGAGCCCAAGGTAAGAGGATCACTTGATTTCAGGAGTTCAAGACCAGCCTGGGAAACATAGACCTCTTATCTATAAAAAAGTAAAAACTTAGCCCAGCATGGTAGTACAGGCCTGTAGTCCTAGCTACCTGGGAGGCTGAGGTGTGGGACAACTGCTTGAGCCTGGGAGATTGAAGGTATAATGAGCATTGATCACACCACTGCACACTCCAGCCTAGGCAAGAGAGAGAGACCCTCCTTCAAAAAAGAAAAAGGTAACTTGCATATTTCTAGAAGTTGCACATAGTGTGTTCTTGTGTTCCACTTAAATTGTGTATTACTCAGGTTGGGTGATGGTGATGCAGTTAATTAACTTTTATTAATCAGTGATGCCACCTGGTGGCCAAAGAGTATATTTTGTAGTGTACCTACACACTGAACCGATGTTCGTGGGTTTTTTTCCTTGGATAAAAATAACCTCAGTGGCATTTGAGGCAGTTTTATTAGTGAAGTTTGTTGTTGTTGTTTGTTTATTTGTTTTTTGAGACAGAGTTTTGCTCTTGTTGCCCAGGCTGGAGTGCAACGGGACGATCTTGGCTCACTGCAACCTCCGCCTCCTGGGTTCAAGCGATTCTCTTGCCTCAGCCTCCCGAGCAGCTAAGATTCCAGACCAGGCGTGGTGGCTCACACCTATAATCCCAGCACTTTGGGAGGCCAGGGCGGGTGGATCACGAGGTCAAGAGATCGAGACCATCCTGGTCAACAAGGTGAAACTCCGTCTCTACTAAAAAAATACAAAAATTAGCTGGGCATGGGGTACGCCCCTGTAGTCCCACCTACTCGGGAGGCTGAGGCAGGAGAATTGCTTGAACCCAGGAGGCGGAGGTTGCGGTGAGCTGAGATCGTGCCATTGCACTCTAGTCTGGGTAACAACAGCGAAACTCCGTCTCAAAAAAAAAAAAAGATTACAGACATGTGCCACCATGCCCAGCTTATTTTGTATTTTTAGTAGAGAAGGGATTTCTCCATGTTGGTCGGGCTGATCTCGAACTCCTGACCTCACATGACCCACCTGCCTTGGCATCCCAAAGTGCTGGTATTACAGGTGTGAGCCACCACGCCTGGCCTGAAATTTTGAATAATGCTCAGTTTGTTTTGGCATGAACAGAAAAGTCATAGAATACTACCAGTTTAACATGGGCAAACTGAAATGACTGTTCCCCTCATTGTTCTTAGGAAAGTTTCTGCTGAATACCAGGTCCTATGTGATAGGTAATGGATGATTTCCTATGACCAATATAGGCGTGTCTGTCTGGTTTACTTTCCTGGGTTTCACCTGGGTTATAACAGTCACTGCGGCAGCCAGTGGTTTCATTGTTCCTCCATCTGACTCAGAGGGTGATCAGTCACATTCTCATGCTGCAGTTAAGGCCCCAGGTGATTCTTAACTGTTTAAGGAGATACTAGTCCTACTCTTTACCAAGGTAAAAGTACTTAAAAAGATACACTGCAACAAGATGCCCTAAAAACATGGATGGATGGATAGATGGATGGAAGGAATTTTGGAAGTTGGAGAGTTGAATTTTGGAGAGCATTAAGATGTTTTTAAAAACTGCCAAGGAGGGTAAACATAACTCCATTACTTCCTTCATTCATAGCATGATGCTGCAACGTGTTAGTGGTGGGTTTTCTGCTCAGTGTACTTAAATTGTGTTCATAAAAGTTCATGTTGAGTACAAGCAAGGAAAATGCAACTTAGAAGCTTATCAAGCTCAGCACAGTGATTCTGAGGTCAGGATTTCCTAATATGGACATCCTCTGGGGAGCCCTTTTGGTTTAGAGAAACGTCTGTTTTCAAGGATCTACTTCTGTATTAAAGAACAGAAATTTAGGACAAAATAGAAACTCACCGTGGGTCTGATATTTAGGTAAATCTGCATTCCTTTCTCTTCAGCTAACTAACAGCTTAAGGAAAATCACTTGATTAATGAGGTAGCTTAGGATTTGAGAACATCTAATAGGGAGAGTAAGTTTGTCTCCCTAACCCTGTCAGCTGTCAGTACAAATGTTAGATGTTGGTACTCACCAAACACAGCTTATGTAACATATCGAATGCATTCTGAATGGTGTCAGAGTGAGAATAAGTTTATTTTCATCTCCGGATGAGGCTAAGTGTAATGTATAATTTTGTCATTTTGGATTTTTTTTCAATTTTTAATTTTTAAAAATTGTAATTTTGTCAATTTGGTTTTTTTTTTATTTTTAATTCTTTTATGTATGTGCCTGCTTCATTTTTCCTTTATATTTTGAGGGGGATACTCTCTGCATTCAAATTAAGATCTAAATTGCTAGTGATGGTCTCTGGCAAGATAGAACCTTTGCCATGGTGCAGGGAAGCTTAATATGGTTATACATGACATCTCATCATGGCTTGTTGCCAGTGCTGGATATTTATAATGTCCATATCTGGACTCACACAGGCTCTTAGATCACTGTCTCAAAGACTTAGAGTTTCAGCAGTCAGGCATGTCTTTGTGTCATCTGTTACGTTTGAAGATCTGGCACTGACATCCATGTTTTCTTTTGTTCCTTTGAGCATGAGTTCATAAATCCATGAGGTGAAGTTCTATCTATTCCATAATATTACTAACTAGCAGTTGGGCCCGATAAAGATGTATTTAGTCTCTGAATATACCACCTTTCCTCCTTTCATTTTCTCAATTCCCACTGGCATTAGAATTGGTTTCAGCCCTTATTGCCTTTTACCTCAACTAAAATACAGTCCTATCGGCCGGGCGAGGTGGCTCACGCCTATAATCCCAGCATTTTGGGAGGCCAAGGTGGGTGGATCACGACGTCAAGAGATTGAGACCATCCTGGTCAACATGGTGAAACCCCGTCTCTACTAAAAATACAAAAATTAGCTGGGCTTGGTGGCACACACCTGTAGTCCCAGCTACCCGAGAGGCTGAGGCAGGAGAATTGCTTGAACCCAGGAGGCAGAGGTTGCGGTGAGCCAAGATCGCACCATTGCACTCCAGCCTGGGTAACGAGCGAAACTCCGTCTCAAAAAAATAAAATACAGTCCTATCTAAAAAATAGTATATTCTTGGCCAGGTGCAGTGGCTCACTTGCCTGTAATACCTGCACTTTGGGAGGCTAAGGCAGGGGGATTGCTTGAGGCCAGAATTAAAAAAAAAAAAAGCAGACGTGGGGGCACACATCAGTAGTCATAGCTACTTGGGAGGCAAAGACAGAAGGATTGCTTGAGTCCAGGAATTTGAGTCTGTAGTGAGCTATGATTGCACTACTGTGCTCTAGCCTGGGCGACAGGGGTGAGACTCTGTCTTGAATGAATAAGTGAATTGTTTTTATTCAGTAAGCATTTATTGTGTACCCTGTGCAAAGCCCCTGGCTAAGTGCTGTGTGAGGGAGAAAGATGTATCCGACGACCTGTTCACAAGGAGCTTTGAGTCTAATGAAAAAGAAAATGATTAAAGCATAAAGTGAGACTGCTGTGTCATGTGTTATTCAGAGGGAGAAAATGTTTCTTTCAAATGGAAATTTTGTAAGAGAAGGGGGATTTAAGAAGAGCCTTGAAGAAAATGAGTAGAATTTGCATATGCAGAGACAGAAAGGGATGGTGCAAAAGGGACTATTAGAGACAAAAAATGTGAAGCCAGGGGACACTTGGGGAGTGTTTAAGGGATTGCACAGAATCAAATGTCAGAAGAAAGGGCCCATTTTAGGTGGTGGCAAGAGAGAAAATTGATACAGACCATGTAGTGGGGGGCTTTAAATTACAGGAAGGAATTTGTATTAATTTGACATGTAATGGGAGTCCATCTAGCAT
The DNA here is from genome assembly GCF_049354715.1 of Callithrix jacchus. Taxonomy (NCBI): domain Eukaryota; kingdom Metazoa; phylum Chordata; class Mammalia; order Primates; family Cebidae; genus Callithrix; species Callithrix jacchus. The sequence goes on along the minus strand of NC_133510.1, from coordinate 98,224,025 downwards.
TTCTCCGCAGAGAAGGAAGTTTTGCCTTGAAATTCCATGACTTTCCTTGGTGTTAAAGATTTGTTAAATATAGGTTCCTCTAATACCTCAGGGTTCTTTTTTTCTGTATTATCAGAACTACTATATGCCATATTACTTATTTACAGACTATCTTCATCTAAACCGTGGTTTCTCAACTTCAGGTCTATTGATAATTGGGGTCAGATAATTTTTTTGTTGCAGGGTGTCATTATAAGATATTTAGCAACATCTCTGACTCTGTGTGTGTGTGTGTGTGTGTTTAGTAAAGACACGGTTTCACCATGTTGGCCCTGCTGGTCTTGAACTCCTGACTTCGAGTAATCTACCTCCATCGCTAGGTTTACAGGCATGAGCCACCTTGTCCAGTCTGCATTTCTGACTTCTAACCACTAGCTACCAGTAGCACCCCCTTTTCCCCAGTTGTGATAACTACAACTGTCTCCAGACATTGCCAAATATACCCTGGGAGGAAAATTTGTCCTCATTTGAAAACCACCTGTTTAAATACATGTATTGAGTTCCCTTGGTGTCCTGAGCATTGTTAGACCCTTAGATTAATAAATCCAGGAGTCTTTTAGAGATTAAATTAATGACTTAGAATTTTATACTAGACATATGTCTGATCTCAAGATTAAGGTTCTTCCTATGTGCTGGGATAAAAGCTGAACTGGGCATTAGGAGACCTGAATTCTCATGCTGGCTCAGCCACCAAGAGGTTGTGTGATTTGGGTGAGATCCTTTGCTCAGTAATCTGATTCCTCATCTCTGAAATAACCAGTGTTTCCTCCAAGGCTCTTTCTAGCTCTGATTCTGTCTTGATTTCAAATTGACCTTAGGACTTTATTTTTTCACATTTTTAGAAAGTTAGCATAAGTTGGACTAGCATATATATTAACCAGCAAGACTAATGGAGTATTGAAAAAGAAAGATATGTGTTTGGGGCTCATTGGTTTATTGTACTCCAATACTTTTTTTTCTTCTTTTCTAGATTATTTGAAGAATCTCATAGAATATGCTGGAGATTACAGAGATACTCAAGGTAAATAACTTCTGTGGTTGCAGAAATTTTTATATTATGTTTATTTAGGTAGGGCTAGAAAGTAAATATATATGGATAACAAAATCCATTACAAACTCTATTCACAAGACTTGAAGGCTGGGCACAGTGGCTCACACCTGTAATCCCAGGACTCTGGGAGGCCAAGGTGGGTGGATCACCTGAGGTCAGGAGTTTGAGACCAGTCTGGTCAACATGGTGAAACCCCTTCTCTATTAAAAAAAAATATATATACAAAACTTAGCCAGACATGAGAGTACATGTTTGTAATCCCACCTTCTTGGGAGTCTGGGGCAGGAGAATCACTTGAACCCGGAAGGCGGAGGTTGCAGTGAGCCAAGATTGCTCCACTGCACTCAAGCCTGGGCGACAGAACAAGACTCATTCTCAAAAAAAAAATGAAAACAAAAGACTTGAGGCCTTTCTGAAAACTCCATTTTGAGCAGATTAACATAGAACCAGATAAGTAGTAAAGTAGTGCTAGGGATAGGTGAGACAGGGAAGACCCAAGGCCAGTCCTGCATGGGAACCAGCCTCTTGCAAGTGTGGACCCAGCATGACTGAGGTCAGGAAGCTTTGCCCTCTTATACTCAGTTACTCTGTGTCTGTGCCATATCCAGTTTCCCTAGGCGTCCATTTCTTTGCCTTTTGAAAGCAGTAATTGAACTAGAAGATCTGCAAGGTCCTCAAGCTTCAAAATCATGAGTCCATGAAGTGAGCAAACTACAAAGCAGGGATGAAGTCTAAAAAAGCATATTACTCTGGGACTCTTTAACAATAGGATATTAGCCTTCCCTCACCCCAGTAGTAATTAAGGGAAACAGTCCATTACAGCATGAGGGACTCATTGCTAGCAGAATAACCGGAGTTCCTGTCTGTCTGTGTCTCTCTCCCTCCCTCACAGATCCACACACATACACACAGATTAATTCTGTTTGAGTCTTTCTGTTTATCCCCAACACCTCATTCAAATACCACAGGTATCCCCCTGTTTCTTTTTTTTTTTTTGAGACAGAGTCTCACTCTGTCACCCTCACCCAGGCTGGAGTGTAATAGTGTGATCTTGGCTCACTGCAACCTCTGTTTCCTGGGTTCAAGTGATTCTCCTGCTTCAGCCCCCTAAGTAGCTGGGATTACAGATATGGACCACCATGCCTGGCTAATTTTTGTATTTTTAGTAGAGATGGAATTTTATCATGTTGGCCCTGCTGGTCTCAAACTCTTGACCTCAAGTGATCTGCCCACCTCGGCCTCCCAAAGTGCTGGTATTACAGGCGTGAGCCACCATGCCCAGCAACCCCTGGTGCTAACTGCAGAAACATATTAAACAAGTCTATTAATTTTATGAATTTTGATAACCCTTTTTTTAAATTTTTTGAGACGGAGTCTCAGTTTGTCACCCAGGCTGGAGTGCGATGGCCTGAATGAACACAGCTCACTGCAGCCTCAACCTCCTGGGCTCAAGTGGTTCTCCTGCCTCAGCCCCCCAGGTTTGGATTACAGGTGCACAACATCACACGCTGCTAACTTTTGTACTTTTCCTAGAGACAGGATTTTACTATCTTGCCCAGGCTGGTCTCAAACCTCTGAGCTCAAACGATCCACCTGCCTGGGCCTCCCAAAGTGCTGGGATTACAGGCATGAGCCACCACACCCAGACTGATCACATTCTTACATATCCTTTACATTTGCAGAGTAAAACATGAACGTTTTTAACCCATTTTATAGAGATTCTTATTTATTCTCTTAATCATTTTACTTCTCTAACATCTTCTGTTTGCATACGTTACACTTTTAAAGGCTTTTTTTTTTTTTAAAGGAAAAGTATGTGGTTGGGGATCTGACAAATTTCCTGTCCCAGTGAACATATCAAGTTGATAAAAAAGTTTTTAATACCCATCCAATAAAGAACAAAGCAAATGGCTTCAGAGTAAGGGTGCAATGAGCAGGACAGAATCATTTGGATGACAGAGAAAAGTGAGGTTAAAGAGGCAGGGAAGCTTTGCAGGAATAAGTAGGACTGGAGATGAGTAGGAGAGTGGGTGGGAGGAAAAGTGAGCAAGCGTTCCAGACAGCAGCTCCTCTCGTGAGGATACAAATAGTATACGGAACTTATGGAATAGAAAGAAAACATCTGTCGTGGGTGCTGGGCTTCTGCCTTCAATGAAAGTCAGTTATTAGCTCCACATAAAACAAATTCAGGGTCAGAGATTAAGGAGCTTATTTAAAGAAAATTACACACTACAGCAAAGACATAGATGAGATAAGCAGTGAACAGTGAGGTCTACTGTATGGCCAGAGGCACAGCAATCAAACGGGTAGCAGTGGCCGGGTGCAGTGGCTCATGCCTGTAATCCCAGAACTTTGGGAGGCCGAAGCAGGCAGATCACTTGAGGTCAGGTATTCAAGACCAGACTGGCAATGTGGCGAAACACTGTTGCTACTAAAAATACAAAAATCCATGGGGTGAGAGTGGTGCATGCCTGTAATCCCAGCTACTCAGTGGCTGAGACATGAGAATCGCTTGAACCTGGGAGATGGAGGTTGCGGTGCGCCGAGATCCTGGCACTGCACTCCAGCCTGGGAGACAGAGTAAGTCTCTTGTCTCAAAACAAAACAAAAAAACTGTGATATACAGTTGGAGTCTCTACATAAGGAAAAACCTGCTTTCCTTTAATAATAGTGATGATAATACATGTTGAAAGAATACAGAAACCTCAAGGGTTGGTACCAGGAAGACAATCCTTTGGTAGATTACAGTAAGTGGACCAAAACACCTCAACCCCTTTTCAGAAATTGATATTTTATTTTTTTCTTTTGAGATAGGGTCTCATTTTGCCACCCAGGCTGGAGCAGTTGTGTGATCTGGGCTCACTGCAGCCTTGACCTCCCAGGCTCAAGTGATTCTCCCACCTCAGCCCCCTAGGTAGCTGGGACTACAGACATGAACCACAATGCCCAGCTAATTTTTGGATTTTTTGTGCAAACAGGGTTTTGCCATATTGCTCAGGCTGGTCTCGTACTCCTGAGCTCAAATGATCAGCCCACCTCAGCCTTCCAAAGTGCTAGGATTACAGGCGTGAGCCATGGCACCCAGCCAATACTTTTTTTTAATAGTTCTTTTGTTGATGACCACTGTCACTGCCACAACATCCTCAGGAGGGCATGCTTTCCTCTCTAACACTCTACCAGTTTTTTTTCGGTGGGAATGCTACTGTCATATTGTACGGAGTAACTTTTGTTTGGGTTTCTAATGAGTATTGCAGGGAGTCTGGCATCCCTGCCTCCTACCCACTAAAAGCCAGTGGATCTTCCCAGTCATTGTGACAACCAAAAATTGTCTTTATACATGTTCACATGTCCCTAAGGGAGCACTATGGTCTTGAGTTGAGAATAACTGCAGCCCCAAAGCTGACAAAATGCAGACTTTTTCCTTTAGACCTAGTTACAAAGATGATAAGACTGGAGTATGGAAAAATACTTTGCTAAAGGCAAAGGGTTAATACAAATAATGAAACACAGATAGGCCCGTGAAGCTAATAATCCAACTCACAAAATGACACTTGTAAATTTCTGAGATCTAGGATCCTTTCATGTGGCATTTCCCCAATTTCTAATCATGCCTCTTGGAATCAGACTAAGAGGAGGAGACTGAGACCTGATCTTAAATATTCATTTTTCATAGTTCTTGGTTCCATCAAGATCCTTTTCCCTCGTGATCCTGTTCTCCCAGGACAGGTTATACTGGGATACTTCTTCACTTCCAGGTGAAATCCCATTCTATCCTTGTAAACTTTTATGGGATGATCGAATCACAGCACAAAACAGCCCTGGCATTCATACTGTTGATAAACATGGTCTACAGTGTTTCTTTAGAGGCTTCTTTTGGTTATTTTTTTCCTATAATTTTTGCCAGATTTTTGGGTTTTTGTTTTGTTTTAGTTTGGTTTGGTTTTGCCTTCATTGAACCCTATATTTTTGCCTATTCACAGTCAACTAAGCTCCTCCAGAGGTTGGTTGCTATAAACTAGCTATCTTGTCCCCTGGAATTGCTTAATGTTGCAAATTATTTGTTTCAATTGTAATTACTAAATGCACCTTCTGTTCCTACCTATTTCAGATGCCCTTGCTGTTGTTATAGAAGTAGCCAACCATGCCAATGACACCATGAAGCAAGGAGTAAGTATCTTGTTATCAGTGACTGGTGTGGTCTTGAACCTGAAAGCCCAGGCCTTCATATGCTTTACATTGTCTTTCTGTAGGACAACTTTCAGAAACTTATGCAAATTCAATACAGCTTAAATGGACACCACGAAATTGTGCAGCCTGGTCGGGTAAGCATTTTAGATTGCTTTTTGCAAACTTGATACAATGCATTTAAGTACCATCTGTATCTGTTTGTCATTTCAGTTATAAAAATAGGTTGTTTTTGTTATTCTTCATTGATTCAGTCCTGATCACTTTATCAGTTCAAAACATTCATGATGTAAGTCACTGTGACAATTCAATTAGGAATAAGCCCATTCATGAAGTAAGTCCAATTCAATTAGGAGAATGGCAAGGAGCCCCACAGAGTATCTGATTTAATGGGATCGCTTTATTGTGTAATGCCAGCTGACCTCACACAGTTTTGAAGACAATTTCATTTAAAATCTTTAATGTAAGAGAGGATTATGAAGGGAGGGAGGAAATTGGTATTCTGATGCTCCTCATATAGTACAAAAGTACCCTAGGGAATGAATTCAGGAAAATTGTAAAAATGCAGTTGTCAAGATGTTGGATATGCTTCAGGATCAAGTACACATTCAGTCAATTCCATGTCCCTCCATACAGCATCCCCGGGGCCAATATTGGATTTATGCAACCCTGCTTGCTTGTCCGATTCCTAAATGACTTAAGGGTTTAAAATTAACTATGATTGTAAAAAATCTCAAGGGGACTATGTCTCCCCAGGCTGTCATGAAAAAAATTCTTGGGGAAGAAAGTTGAAAAGGAAATTATATTGTCGTTGTGTTATGTAGGACTAAATGGGTATTTGTTTGGATGAATCAGGTTTTTCTCAAAGAAGGAATTCTGATGAAGCTGTCTCGGAAAGTAATGCAACCCCGAATGTTTTTCCTGGTAAGAGGACTTGTGTAGTTCTGATGTGTTTGAGGTAGGGATAGTTGCTTAAGGAAAGGAGATGTTTATTCGTGGTAGGTAAGCTTAGCACATTCAGACGTCAGCCTTGGTGGCTTCTTTAACTGGCCATGCTGCTTATTGCATTTCAAGTATGGAAAATAAAAGCTGTTATAATGCATAACCAGAAAATTATTTCCTTTGGGAATTTATTTCATTTCTAACTTGGAAAAATTGTTATAATCATTTATTTAGGCAGACTGTAATACCTTAGTGGGATTTAGAATTCAAAAAACATTAAATCTGTTATAGAACTTGGAAATAAAGCACGTTTTCCAGAAATTGCCTTTTAAATAATATTCTAATAAAACATTCTACGTAGTTCTAGTGTATATAGCAGAATATAAGTATTTTATTCAGAGAGCTATTAGCAAAGAGATATTATTTGTCCTTTAATCCTGTATCTTGTCAAAAATCTTTGCAGTGGAAATGTGTTTCTTTACTTTGACCCGTGAAATGTTTCTACTTTCAGTTTAATGATGCCCTGCTGTATACAACACCAGTGCAGTCCGGGATGTATAAACTGAACAACATGCTCTCACTGGCTGGACTGAAGGTCTGTGTATCTGTTAGATGATTTGTTTTGTATTTTGAGACCAGGTTTCATTCTGCCTCTCAGGGTGGAGTGCAGTGGTATGATCTCAATTCACTGCAGCCTCCGCCTCCTGGGTTCAAGTGATTCTCCTGCCTCAGCCTCCTGAGTAGCTGGGATTACAGGTGCCTGCCACCACGCCCAGCTAATTTTTGTATTTTCAGTAGAGGCAGATTGCACTGTGTTGACCAGGCTGGTCTCAAACTCCTGACCTCAAGTGATCAGCCCCCCTTGGCCTCCTAAAGTGCTGGGATTACAGACGTGAGCCACCACGCCCAGCCAGATGATCTGTTTTTAAAACTCAAATAAAGGCTGGGCATAGTGGCTCACACTTGTAGTCCCAGCACTTTGGGAGACCAAGGCAAGATGAAAACTTAAATTCCAGAGTTAGAGACCAGCCTGGGCAACACAGCGAAACCTCCCCATCTCTATTAAAAACAACAACCATAACAACACCAACAAATACATGATGTATTTAGAGAAAATTCCCTAAGATAAACATTTTTCTTACATCCTTTACTTTTATGTTACTGTTTATGCATTTGGTTGTTTTGTTTTGTTTGTGACAGAGTCTCACTCTGTTGCCCTAGAGTGCAGTAGTGCGATCTCTGCTCACTGCAACCTGTCTCCTGGGTTCAAGAGATTCTCCTGAGTAGCTGGACCACAGGCCCAGCTAATTTTTGTATTTTTCGTAGAGATGGGGTTTCACCATGTTGGCCAGGCTGGGCTCACACTCCTAACCTCAAGTGATCCACCCACCTTGGCCTCCCAAAGTGCTGGAGTTACAGGTATAAGTCACCAAGCCCAACCTGTTTATGCATTTGATTATTCATTCATGTAGTCATTTGTTCACTCATGCATTAATTTATTCATAGTATATTTATTGAGAACTACTATAAACAAAACATAGTAATGGGTTTGGTGGAAAACACAAAGATGAGTTGAAGCATGATTCTTACTGTCTCTCCACCCCAAGGACTTAACAACTAGTTGGACTGATAGCACACTACACATAAATACCCATAAAGTAGACAGTAATAAATATCACTGTAGTGGCACAATTACAGTTTTGGGAGTTCAGAAAATAAAGAACTTGTAGTGTTTGATGGTCATAGTGGGGACTGGCATGCAGCTTTTGGTAGCAGCTAGGAAAGAAGGAGAAAGTAGAGGAAGAGCAGGCCAGGCATGGTGGCTCACGCCTGTAATCCCAGCACTTTGGGAAGCCGAGACAGGTGGATCACGAGGTCAGGAGATTGAGACTCCTGGCCAATATGGTGAAACCCCATCTCTACTAAAAATACAAAAATTAGCTGGGCATCGTGGTGCGTGCCTGTAATCCCAGCTATGTGGGAGGCTGAGGCAGGAGAATTGCCTAAACCAGGGAATCAGAGGTTACAGTGAGCTGTGATTGCACCACTGCACTCCAGCCTGGGCAACAAGAGCAAAACTCTGTCTCAAAAAAAAAAGAGGAAGAGACAGTGGACCTTAAAGTATACATCACATTTGGCCATGCTAAGATGTTGGGGAAAGGCATTCCAGATGGAGGGTGTATTGTGAGCAAAGTCCTGGAGATGGGAAAGGTGGGTCCATGTGTGGGCTTTTCAGTTCATCTGAAGCATAGAGTAGTTGAAGGAGAATAGCAGTAGATAAAGCTGGATAGGAAGGTTGGTTGTGGATGTCAGCAGCCAGGGGCATTGGACAGCTTCAGCTGCAGTTCATTGATGTGCTTTTCAATCAGATGAGTTGGCTCAAATTGTTGTGCTTTCTTTCAGGTCAGAAAACCTACCCAAGAAGCCTATCAGAATGAATTAAAGATTGAAAGTGTGGAACGTTCCTTTATTCTCTCAGCCAGGTACTTTTTTTCTTCTTCTTTTTTTCCCTCCTCATTCTGAGTCTGCTTGCTAGGGAATGCCAGGAAAATTTTGGATTTGGGTTTTTGTTTTTTTAAGACAGCATCTCACTCTGTCACCCAGGCTGGAGTACAGTGGCACAATCATGGCTCGCTGCAGCCTCCACCTCCCTGGCCTAAGTCATTCTCCCACCTAAGCCTTCTGAGTTGCTGGGACCACAGGCATGCACTACCATACCCGGCAAACTTAAAAAAAAAATTTTGTGTGTGCCAGGTGCAGTTGCTCACGCCTGTAATCCTGGCACCTTGTGAGGCCGAGATGAGCGGATCACTTGAGGTCAGGAATTTGAGACCAGCCTAGCCAACATGATGAAGCCCATCTCTACTAAAATTACAAAAATTAGCCAAGCATGGTGGCAGGTACCTGTAGTACCAGCTACTCAGGAAGCCGAGGCAGGAGAATTGCTCGAACCCAGGAGGTTGCAATGAGCCAAGGTCGCACCACTGCGCTCCAGCCTGGGTGACAAAGAGAGATTGTCTCAAAAAAATTTTTTTGTAGAAGTCTCCGTATGTTCCCCAGGCTGATCTTAAACTCTTTAGCTCATGCAATCTTTCCGCCTTGGCCTCCCAAAATGCTGAGATTATGAGTCACTGTGCCCAGCCCATTTCTAAGAATGTATAAAAATAAATTTTTGTGAGTATATCAGGGTCAGATATTGCCAGCACTTTTTGCATTTAGGCTAACTACTGACTTTCTGTTTCCTCTTTTTTCTTCTTTCCCAATATCGTGCAGTTTTACTCTTGATTTACCATGCAAGGAAGTGGCTAAGAACTGAGGCAATAGTGTGCTAGAAGCACAGAGATTAAAATATTCCTCTGAACATAATAACAGTGGTGAAAGTGCTTTGCTGATCTTTTTTTTTTTTTGAGATGGAGTCTGGCTCTGTCATCAGGCTGGAGTGCAGTGGTGCGATCTCTGCTCACTGCAACCTCTGCCCCCCAGGTTAAAGAGATTCCCCTGCCTCAGCTTCCCGAATCTTCAACTACAAGCATGCACCACCATGCCCAGCTAATTTTTTTGTATTTGAGTAGAGACGGGGTTTCACCACATTGGTCAGGATGGTCTCAATCTCCTGGCCTTATGATCCGCCCACCTCGGCATCCCAAAGTGCTGGGATTACAGGTGTGAGCCACTGCGCCTGGCCTTGCTGATCATTTTTTAAGTGACTATTTCAAATTGTTTTTAAGACCAACTAGTGCTTTATAGGTTATTTGGAAGTCTGTATTTGTCACTTAAAGGTTCTAACAAACCTATGAGGTAGGTACAGTCTCCTACTAAAAATTAGGAAACTAAATTACAGAAAAATGGAGTTGCTTTCTTATGGACACATAGTTGACACAGCCAGGATGCAAATTGAAGTCATTTGCCTTTAAATCTATTGTTATGGGCCGGGTGCAGTAGCTCATGTCTGTCATCACAGCACTTTGGGAGGCCAAGGCGGATGGATCACCTGAGATCAGGAGTTTGAGACCAGCCTGGCCAACATGGTGAAACCCTGTCTCTACTAAAAATACAAAAAAATTAGCCGGACATGGTGGCATGTGTCTGTAATCCCAGCTACTCTGGAGGCTGAGGCAAGAGAATCACTTGAACCCAGGAGGTGGAGGTTGCAGTGAGCTAAGATTGCGCCACTGCACTCCAGCCTGGGTGACAGAGTAAGACTCCGTCTCAGAAAGAAGCAGGGAAGGGAGGGAAAAGAAATCCATTGTTATTTAAGATACCACCTTGCCTCAGACTGGAACTTGCAGTGACTTCCATGGTATCATAATGTAATTCAAGTGCTAAGGAAACCTGCAGCTGTATGACTCATACAAATACATTATTGAGTTACTGACTGAGTGGCAGAAGTAGGTATTTGGGAAGGTTTCATGGGTGAAGGGAGACATGCCAGTAATTATAGCATGCTCCACTACACAATCTCAATAATGAGATTCTTCTCAGACTTAACCTTTGATCTAATAAAAATAGAAGCAAATGCTTTTGTAACACTGTATGGCAGGCACTGTCATAAAGACTCTGTGTATTACTTCATTACATCTTCACAGCAAACTATTAAGGCAAGATATTATGATTATACCCATTCTATGCTGAGAAAAGCCACTCAGCTATACTAGCAGAGCCAGGATTTGACCCAGGCAGTCCATTTCCAGTTGTCCATAGCACTAAAATCAACTAGGATCTTGGGAGCAGGTGGAGTAGTGGCCAGAATAATTTATTACTCTGCATCAGTCACAGTACTCAATGTTATGTTTTATATTTATTTTCTCTCTTAAGTTCCATGATAACGTGTGGGGTGGGTATTATCCCGATTTTCCAGATTAGAAAAGTGGAGGCTCAAAGAGGTTCAATAACACATCTAAGGTTACATGAATTGTAAGCAGTGGAGCTGTCGTTTGAACTTAGGCATTTCTGACGACCATTATAATTTTGCCTATGTCCATGGATGTAAAGGACTCAAACCAAATGTCTGACTTCCCAAAAATCAGAGAACCACAAGAGTCATCCTGGGGTGTGCTACTCCTCTGAAATGCAATGGCCACTGCTACATGACATATGGGATGACAGGAGAAGACAAATACCTGTGTCCAGGGTTTGTTAAATACTTCGCAGCTACCAGTCAGAGCAAGCAAAGTTCCTAGGGGCACCTGAAGCATCCACCAGATAGCAATATTTAGAGAGTGCACAATAAAGTCTCGATCACTTGGCATTGTGACTTTTTTCTTTCTTTTCTTTGCTTTTTTTTTTTTTTTTTTTTGAGACAGAGTCTCACTCCATTACTCAGGCTGGAGTGTGGTGGCACGATCTTGGCCAACTGCATCTTCTGCCTCTCGGGTTCAGGCGATTCTTCCACCTCAGCCTCCTGAGTAGCTGGGATTACAGGCACATGCCACCACGCCCGGCTAATTTTTGTATTTTTAGTAGAGACGGGGTTTCACCATGTTGACCAGGACGGTCTCGATCTCTTGACCTCGTGATGCACCCACCTCAGCCTCCCAAAGTGTTGTTGTTTTTTTTTTTTTTTGAAACAGTTTCGCTCTTGTTACCCAGGCTGGAATGCAATGGCGCGGTCTCAGCTCACGACAACCTCTGCCTCCTGGGTTCAGGCAATTCTGCTTCAGCCTCCTGAGTAGCTGGGATTACAGGCATGCGCCACCATGCCCAGCTAATTTTTTTATTTTTAGTAGAGACGGGGTTCACCATGTTGACCAGGATGGTCTCGATCTCTTGACCTCGTGATCCACCCGCCTCGGCCTCCCAAAGTGCTGGGATGACAGGCTTGAGCCACCACGCCCAGCCCTCCTTTTTCCTTTTTTTAGGTACAAAAAGTTTGAACCAAAATTCAAAGAACATTAAGCCCCTGTATATCATGTTTCCGGTGAGTGCTTGAGCTTGGTTCTTAAAATGAAGAAATTTATTTTTAAAATTGCAAGGAGGAAATGCCTATAGAAAAGCCAGGTTTTCAATTGCACTTCTATTTCCCAAGTAAAAATTAGCCTTGGTAAAAAAAAAAAACAGAAAACAAAAAGCAGTATTTTATTTTATTCAGACTAATTCAGGAAATTATAGTAAATGTATCTTTCTTTGATTATCAGGTAAATATCCATATGTTTATGATTTCCAGATCAGTACCAGGCAGGTGTAATGAACAGCTCTGATCAGGTTTATTTTTCTGTAACTTTTTTTTTTTCTTTGTTGAGACCGAGTCTCCCTCTGTTGCCTAGGAGTGCAGTGGCGTGATCTGGGCTCGCTGCAACCTCCACCTCCTGGGTTTAAGTGATTCTCCTGCCTTAGCCTTCCAAGTCGCTGGTACTACAGGTGTGTGCCACCACACCTGGCTAATTTTTTTTGTATTATTAGTAGAAACAGGGTTTCACCATGTTAGCCAGGCTGTTCTCAAATTCCTGACCTCAAGTGATCTGCCCACCTTGGCCTCCTAAAGTGCTGGGATTACAGGCATGAGCCACCATGCCCCACCACATTATGTCCATTCTTCTGATCAATCAGGGTGGCAACGCTCTCTTCTTCTGTCATCTGGAGAGAGATAACTACCCTGAGAATCCCATCCAAGTTCCTGCCAGTGGTACCTGGGTAGACAGTTTCAGTTTCTTGTCAGGACCAAAAATAAACACCACAGCTGCTACATTCGTGCCCTTATCTTCCATCTCGGCAGGATCCAGCGTGTCCAAGAAGATGGTGAGGTCCTGATCTTTATCACAAATGATGGAAAAGGTCATGTTTTTGTGGGCTCATTGCCATTATAAATATTGATATCCATTTTCTAGGCAAGATGGTCTTCAGCACTGTCTGTTGCAAGGGCAGACAGTGCTCTTCACATTGCTCTTGGCAAATTCTGGGGCCAGCTTTGCTGCTCTGCCAAGCTCCATGGTGCACACTGATGTAGAGTCCCGAGGGTGGGAAGAAAGTATGCCACAGAGGTCTCCTAGAAAGTTGTGGGAACAGATACAGCTAACAACGATACTAGCCTCAAAGTTGGGAGCCCTGTCCCTAACAAGCAGCCCTCTGGGGATGGCAGCGGTAGTGACATGGGTGGGTGAGACAGTGCAGTCACGGCATAGCTGGTCCAGGCAATCCTCTGTCTTTTTGTTAGTAGTCTGGCACTCAGTGATGAGCACTGATAACTGAGAGCAATTGTTGCTGAGTGAAACTCACTTTAGTGATGAGAGAAAGTCATTGTTTGGAGACTGGCATATGGAGAGCTGTTAGGAAAGCGAACTGTCTACTTAGCAGCCATTCAACAGATATTTCTGGGCCTCATTTACCCTCTCCAGGAGCTGGGATATGCAGTTCCTGCCCTTAAGGATAAGCTCCTATTCTAAAGTGGGAGATATACAATAATCAGATTTATTTTTATATATGCATATATAAATAATTTGGAGTATTCAGTGTTATAAAGAATAAGAAAGTAGGCTGAGCAAATAGAAAGTGATGAGGATAAGAACTTTAATGGGGTGGGGGAGGGGGGTCAGAAAAGTTCTCTCTGAGGAGCAGCAGAGACCAGAAGCAAGTCCCAGATGGAAGTAACAGCAAGCACAAAACACATACCAGGGAGGCAGGAAAGAATGTAGTATGTTAAAGAAACAATAAGAAGTCCAATATAGGTGGAGCCTAGTACTTCAGGGTAGATGAAATGTGAGTTACAGTTTGGGGCAGGAGCTAGGGGTCAGACGGTAGTAAGGTTATTGAATTTTTTAAGTGCGATGGGCAATCATCAAGGGTTTTCAGCTCCGTGATAATATTTAATTTATATTTGTAAAAGATCACACCAGCCACTTTGTAGAAGACAGACCATCGGGGGACTAGAGTAGAAGATGGGCAACCAGGTAGTGAGTGGGCGGTAGATGATGGTGGGTCTTGGGTTAAAGTGATGAACAGTGGTATGAATCAGGAAAAGCCCAGTAGGATTACTGATGGACTGAATGTGGGCTGTGCAGGGGAAATAATTGAACTGGAAAGTTCTCGATAAAGGAAAAATAAATTTCCAAGGGAGGGTCAAGCTGGCATGAGGGAAAGAGACATATTGAATGTCATCAGTGTGCCATGCTTTCCTTCCAAATTCCTCCAACCAGTTAGGCAGGTACTGCATCACGTGTGTGTGTGTGTGTGTGTGTGTGTGTGTGTGTGTGTGTTTTGAAATGGAGTCTCGCTCTGTTGCCAGGCTTGAGTGCAGTGGCATGATCTCGGCTGCAACCTCCACCTCCCAGGTTCAAGCGATCTTCCTGCCTCAGCCTCCCAAGTAGCTGGGATTATAGACATGTGCCACCACACCCAGCTAGTTTTTTTGTATTTTTAGTAAAGACAGGGTTTCACCATGTTGTCCAGGCAGTTCTCAATCTCTTGACCTCATGATCTGCCTGCCTCAGCCTCCCAGAGTGTTGGGATTACAGGCTTGAGCCACCGCACCCAGCCTGCATCACATGTTAAAGCGGGTAAGGAGGCATCATCCCTATTCTGTCTCTCCATCCCCTTACACCAACACATTGCATGCTCTATCAGCACAGATCTGCATGTGACTCCATGCATGGCAGCCAACTCCACAGCCTCTGCCTTGCACAGGTGTTACCGCTACCTGTGTTCAGTAAGGAATGTGGAGCTCTATCCTGGGCCAGGTATTGTACTGGGTATCGGGACATAGTGAACTAAAAATTAAAAGGGTCAGGCCAGGTGCGGTGGCTCATGCCTGTGATGCCAGCACTTTGGGAGGCCAAGCAAGGCAGGCAGATCACCTGAGATCAGGAGTTCAAGACCAGCCTGGCCAACATGGTGAAACTCTATGTCTACTGAAACTATAAAAATTAGCTGAGTATAGTGGCACACACCTGTAATCCCAGCTACTCCGGAGGCTGAGGCACGAGAATTGCTTGAACTTGGGAGGCAGAAATTAAAGAGACAGTGAGCCGAGATCATGCCACTGCACTCCAGCCTGGGCAACAGAGCAGGACTCCATCGCATAAATAAATAAATGAAAGGGCCCTTCGTTCACTGAGCTGACATTCCATGGAGGAGGACATGCACTTAGCAAATATTAACACAATTAAGTATTGTGGTGATTCAGTGAGGCACAGAAAAAGTACCAGGGGCTGACTAGGAGGCTATAAAGACCTTAAACTCTAATGGCGGGGAGAGAGCAGTCTCTTCCCTATAAACCCTGCTATTTATACTGACTTAGGAAAGGTAAGTATGAGTCAGACAGAGGGGCAAAGAGGAAAAAGGAAGAGACTCCTGGTCATTGGGAGCACTGTGTACAAAGTGCTTTTCACCTAAGGGGCACGACATATTCAGAGAATTAGAAGGCCATTGTGGCACAAGCTTGAAAGTGAGGAGGAGAATGACCAGGATAAGCCTGGAGGGGCAGGTGACTTAGATGGTGCAGAACCATCTTGTGGGATTTGCTCTTTAGCCTCAGTGCCACAGAAAGCCACTGAAAGGCTTATACAAGGGAATGATGTGATCAGATTGGCATTTTTTAAAGAGTATCCGGCTGCTGCATGAAATATGTTTTGGGAAGTGATCTAAAGGAGATGACTGATTGGACACAGGGTATAAGAGGAGTTCTTCAGAGGAGTCTCCAGGATATACTATGAATTGGGAGTTGGTGCCATTCACTGTGACAGGGAGCACCGATAGAGGAACAGCTTTAGGGGAGAAATTGGGAGTTTAGTTTCAGATATGCATATGGAATGCAAGGTGCCTATGCAGTATCCAAATGCAGCCATCAAGGGGCAGTTTCTGTAAGGATCTGGATTTCAGAGGGAAGTCTGGACCAGAGGCATATATTTGGGCACCGTCAGCTTAGAGATAACCACAGCTGGCAGACTGAATGAGGGTACACAGAGACAGAGAGTTTCTTGCCAAACTGTAACTCCTCAAGTCCTAACTCGTTATCACCTTTGCAAAGCTATCCCTGCTACGTACATAAGGTAATTTACTACTTCTGTACTTATCTACATTTGTTATATCGTATTTTAATTACATGTTTTACCTCAATTCACACTTGTAAGTGTGCATCCTTACAAGTGAGGTATATTTTGTGTGCCCAGATCTTGGCTTAGGTCCTGGCTCAGTAGGCTCCCAGTGAATGTTACTCACAAATCAAAGTGATGTGGCCTTTGGACCTCAGAGAAGCATTCTGCAGTTAGTCCAAGTAGTAAATGGTGTGGCATGGTCTAACAACCCCAAATCCTTTCTATTGAAGGATTTTTAACCCTTTATTTATTTATTTATTTAGAGACAGAGTCTTGCTTATCACCCAAGCTGGAGTGCAATGGCACCATCTCGGCTCACTACAACCTCTGTCTCCCAGTTGAAGTGAACCTCCTGCCTCAGCGCCCCCCCACAGTTGTTGGAATTACAGGCGCACACCACCATGCCCAGCTAATTTTTTGTATCTTTAGTAGAAATGGGGTTTCACCATGTTGGCCAGGCTGGTCTCGAACTCCTGATCTTCTGATCCACCCACCTTGGCCTCTCAAAGTGCTGGGATTAGAGGCGTGAGCCACTGTGCCCAGCCAATTTTTTTTTTTGAGATGGACTCTCAGTTTGTTGCCCAAGCTAGAGTGCAGTGGCATGATCTCAGCTCACTGCAACCTCCACCTTCCAGGTTCAGATGATTTTCCTGCTTCTGCCTCCTGAGTATCTGGGACTACAGATGTGCGCCACCATGCCCAGCTAGTTTTTGCATTTTTAGTAGAGACTGGGTTTTGCCATGTTGCTCAGGCTGGTCTCGAACTCTTGAGCTCAGGTGATCTGCCCTCCTCTGCCTCCCAAAGTACTGGGATTACAGGTTTGAGCCACCACTCCCAGTCAGGTTTTTAACCCTTGGCAATTCATCTCAGTAATTGGGAAAGTGGTACTTACTTGATAGAAATTTGCTTTCTTGTGCTATACACATTCTTTAAGGAAAATAATACTTGGATTAACAGTTTTTCAGTTTAAGATGCTGATTCTTCTGCTAATCATGTTATAAAAGGAGACTAGAATATCTCCACTGGATGCTGCGGGCAAATGTGTGTGGTCTGTAAGAAATGTGTTATCAAGAGCTGGTAAACATTGTCTTGGCAGAACCCCACACAGGAGAGAGCCAGGAATGATTAAATGAAAGAACAGCATATGTGACATGATTTGCACAGTTGAATCACATTCCCCATGCTCCCAGGGCTCCAGAAGAATCCAACAGCAACTCTCAAATTTACCATCTGCCTCTCTGCTTTCTGTTACTCTTCTGGTGAGGAGCAGGGGAGGGAGGGAGAGATGGTAATGTTTTATGAATGTTTGCTTGGAAGCCTGAGCATGTATTCTCGTCATGTAGTTCTCTAGAGCACATGAGCAGAGGCTGTCAATGCCCTGGTGGTGAGGGGTTCAGTCCTTAACTATACTTGGGTTTAATACCAGCTTATCACTTAATAGTCTGTTGTCTATAAAGCAAATTATCAAACATTACTAATTCTCAGTTTCCTTGTCTATAAATGGTGAAGGTGGGTGATGATGTTGTAGTTGGGGGCAGGAGTTGTAAGATCCAAAATATTCCATGGGGAAGCTCTGAGAGTGAGACATGGTGACATTTGCTAAGCATTTAGCAGAGTTTGCTGACGTGGTAACTGTTAAATGGCAGCTAGTTTTGGCAGTAATGCAAGAATAGAAGCAGTAAATAAGGCAGGGTTTTGTTTGCTTTAGAGAGAAAGAGGTTATTTCTTTTTTGTTGTTCTTCATATATAATGAGAATTTGAGAAATGAATTTGTTTTAAAATTTTATTTGTAAATTGGATTTCTACCTTTTTTAATCCATGTGAATGGACATTCCAAATGGCACTCAAGCCATGAATTAGGGAGGTGCTTTCTGAGAACAATGACTGTAGGGAAGGTGAGTGGTTTCTATTCCTGACCTGCCCTGGGTTCTCTAAAATACAGCAACATATGTCTATAGGTACCTTTATTAATGGTGGAATTCTTTATTTTAGAAACACTGCTTAAGAGTTCAAATACACTTAAAGTTAAGGTGAATAAAACCAGAAACTACATATTCAGTCACCCAGACTAAAAATAATCATCAAGATTTTGCCACCAGTTTTCCTGTTTCATAATTTTCTATTTTAAAACAAACTGCAGATATCAGGTCATTTTACTTCTGCTTTTCTTTTTTTTTTTGGTGACAGAGTCCTGTTCTGTCACCCAGGCTGGAGTGCAGCAGCGCAATCTCTGCTCACCGCAACCTCTACCTCCTGGGTTCAAGCAGTTCTCCTGCCTCAGCCCCCCAAGTAGCTGGGATTACAGATGCTCACCACCACACCCAGCTAATTTTTGTATTTTTAGTAGAGATGGGATTTCATCATGTTGGCCAGCTGGTCTTGAACTCTTGACTTAAAGTGATTCAGCCACCTCGGCCTCCCAAAGTGCTGGGATTATAGGCGTGAGCCACCACACTCATCCCATTTTACTTCTATATACCTCAAAATGCCTCTGTAAATTAAACTACAGACTTAAAAAAAAAAAAAAAACAGTCACTCAATTCTAAATCTTCTGGGAAGGAAAAAAAAACATAGTCACAATCCCATTCTGATGAATTTTACTTTATTATGTTGGAGTTTTAATTATTTATTAAAGTATTCCTTTCTCTCATTCCCTCTCCCTTCTCTTTTCTGCTCTTTCTCTACTATGTATGTATAGATTTGTATATTTATTTTGATTTATAATATCTAAAATGTGCCTCTCAGTTTTAAATGTACAAAACACAATTTAAACAGTGGTTTCATAAGTATGCTAATGCCAGTATTGACCTGGAGTTAACATGGTTTTGGGAGAGGCATGGTTAGAAAAACATAGAAAAAAAATACCCCCTTCTTACCAGGCTTGCCCCTATTTGGCCCATTCCCATCTAGCACTGAATTAAAGATATCTCCTGATAAGCTTGGAGTAGGCACAGACAACTTGGTGGGTGAAATAGGTAGAGAAGCCCTAAAGACAACTGCAGCCTTTCCCATGTGAACCACTCCTTCAACATCTGCTTTCTAATGCAAAAAATATGTTCTCCTCACTCCAGTGCCGTTCCTAGAAATTTTTAGTAATGTTTATTAATCTAAAGGTATTTAGTATTCTATGCTATAATTTGGAATTTGAAACTTGACTTCTTGGAACCTTTTTAAATTCTAGGACGATATCTTAAAGAAACTTCTTGGCTTTATAAATAATTGTAATTATTCACTGTATAATTATCCTTTAAACAAAGCCAAAAATGTTTCTAAAGTTAGGATAATTCAACAGTTATTTAATACAAAGCAGAACTTTTGGAAAGAAAAAATAACCATTCTATTTGCTAAAATGCCATCTCGGGTTCTCTGTTGTCTGCTCTGATGATCTGTTCACATAAGCCTCAGAGTTGCTGCTTTTTTTGACTAGTATTGTTGGAGGGTGGTGGGATCTGTTGCTATGGGAGAAAGAAAAGAAAGAAAAAGGCAAAGAATGAAAGCTGACATCTGGTTGATGAAACCTTTTACCCCCAACAGTTCTGCCACAGAAAGGGATGAATGGCTAGAAGCGATTTCCAGGGCAATAGAAGAGTATGCCAAGAAAAGAATCACCTTCTGTCCTAGTAGAAGTCTTGATGAGGTATTGTCTTCTTTTTTTTAAATTTTTTTTTCCAGCTCATTTAAAAGTTTTTACCCTAAGCATTTCACAGGGATTGAGGAAAGCAACATATGTTTCAGAGAATGATTGGACTGGACATCAGAGAATTACTCTACAGATTAATGTCTCATTTCAGCACTAAAAAATGTATCCTTCTATTAATGTCTCACTGCACATCTGTGATCAGATATAGCATATTCATGTATTTTCCCAGCTGTAAAACTTCATTGTAGGAAATTTAGAAAATACAAAGTAATTTAAGAAAGAAACTAATCAGTTGCCATTCCACTACCACAGGCATCTTTTTAAGTTAATTTTGCATTAGAAGATTTTTTGATTGTAGCTAATCTTAGTATTCTGAGCACATGAAAAATATAATAGCCTATATTTCTTTTTCTCCACTTTTTTTTTTTTTTTTTGAGACGAATTTCACTCTTGTTGCCAAAGCTGGAGTGCAGTAGCGCTGTCTCAGCTCAGTGCATCCTCTGCCTCCAGGGTTCAAGTGCTTCTCCTGCCTCAACCTCCTGAGCAGCTAGGATTATAGGCACAGACCCCCAGGCCAGCTAATTTTGTATTTTTAGTAGAGACAGGGGTTTCACCATGTTGACCAGGCTGGTCTTTTTCTTTTTTTTTGAGATGGAGTTTTGCTATTGTTACCCAGACTGGAGTGCAATGGCACGATCTTGGCTCACCGCAACTTCCGCCTTCTGGGTTCAAGCAATTCTCCTGCCTCAGCCTCCCAAGTAGCTAGGACTACAGGCACGCGCCACCATGCCCAGCTAACTTTTCTATTTTTAGTAGAGACGGGGTTTCACCTTGTTGACCAGGATGGTCTCGATCTCCTAACCTCAGGTGTTCTGCTCACCTGAGGTTTAGTCTCCCAAAGTGCTGGGATTACAGATGTGAGCCAGCACACCTGCCAATAGCCCATATTTCATCCCCATCTTTTTTTTTTTTTTTTGAGACGGAGTCCCACTCTGTCACCCAGGTTGGAGTATAGTAGCGCAATCTCGGCTCATTATAACCTCCACCTCCTGGGTTCAAATATTTCTCCTGCCTCAACTTCCCGAGTAGCTGGAATTACAGACACCTGCCACCACACCTGGCTAATTTTTGTATTTTTAGTAGAGACAGGGTTTCACCGTGTTGGCCAGGCTGGTCAAGAACTCCTGACCTCAAGTGATCTGCCTGCGTTGGCCTCCCAAAGTGCTGGGATTACAGGCCTGAGCTGCCGCACCTTACCCTCATCCCCATCTTAGTGGTAGTGTGACACTCCACTGCCGAATAAAAAGGTAGGCAGTTTGCATGGGAATAATCAGAAGTTGCTCTTCTTCCGCAGGCAGACTCAGAAAATAAAGAGGAAGTTAGTCCTCTTGGATCGAAGGCTCCCATCTGGATTCCTGATACCAGAGCCACAATGTGTATGATCTGCACAAGTGAATTTACTCTCACCTGGAGACGACACCACTGCCGGGCCTGTGGAAAGGTTGGCGAGGATAACACCTATCTCCATTGTGGTCCTTACTTTCTCCAGGCTCTACATAGTGAGGAAGAATATTTCCCCTCATAAACCATTGTAGTTCAAGAATGACAATAACAATTATTATTACTGTGTTAATGGAAGAAAACATGAATGGTGTTTTCTCTAAATATTTAGGGCAGAGGGAATCGTCTTAGGGAACTTCCACCCTCCTACTTCAGTTACATTAGAACATCAGTAATAAATAACTTTGAATCAAAATCTAACAAATTGACAATTAAATAGGCCCTCACATTTCAGCTATTATTTAAACTGCCTCTCTCTAGTACTCAGTATCTATAGTATTCAGTAGGGGGAGTGTTCAGAGTTGAAGTTATCCCTAGTGATGCTTCTAAGACTTCATGCTCTCATTAGTAAAATGGGTGCAGAAACAGCAACATCAGAGAGTAACCCTGAAGATTAAATGGGATTCTATTTAGAGAGCATTTAGTACAGAGCCCAAGAACTTGGTAGAGAAGCAGAGACATGGTCGTTGCTGCAGCAGTGATTATTATGATGACAATGATGGTGATCAGTATACCTCATAGGCCTTCTTGCATACCAGGTACTGTTCTAAGCATTTTGTATATATTAACTCCTTTACCTTATTATTTTATGTAGTCAGCCCTTTGTAAGTAAAAATCTGTGGCCTCTTCATCTTACAAGTGCGGTGCTATGCATTAGTTTACTGTATGCCCAAACTCCATAGAGTTATAATTGAGACCAAATGAGATTCAGTGACTGTGAAACTGTTTTGAAAAGTGGATGGCATGGTAAATTGTAACATATTTTATGGTTTGGAAACACAAGTTATTCTAATAAAATTAACGAAATAATTCCGATGTATTTTCAGATTGTATGCCAAGCTTGTTCATCCAATAAGTATGGCTTAGATTACCTGAAAAATCAACCAGCAAGAGTATGTGAACATTGTTTCCAAGAACTGCAGAAATTAGGTAATATATAAGTAAAGATTTAACCAAAAATTCCTTTATTCCCCAGATGCTTTCAAACAACCTTCTGACAGAAACACCTTCGGTACATTAGCAATATGATTGTTGATACTTATCTCCAAATTTGTAGTAAGCTTTAATTCACATTTTGTTGTAATTGTAGGAGAGGTTGGCCTGAAATTTGGTTTTGGTCTGTGAAAAAGATTTTCCTAAGAAAACTGTAGGAATGTAATGACACAGTAAAACAGTAAAAGAGAACTTTAACTTTCCAGTAATTTTGAAGTCTATCATTTCAGAGGATAGCGTGCTCATTACAAATCATTTTATCTATATGTAGCTTAATTCTAATCAGTTGAACCAATTTAGTGAGATCTTAATATATATGTGAATGTGCAGCTTTTTGACCAAACACAAAAGGGTGCTTCATATTTCCCTGCTCATTATTTACAGGTATCCTCCATTAAAGTGAATGCAACTTAGCAGGACTGCTCAGGTCTATGTTTTGGGAAGGGATTTTTACTTCAATTCCTGAAACCTATAGGATCTAAATTTTATTTTATTGATTGATTGATTGATTAAGATAGGATCTCACTTCATCACCCAGGCTGGAGTGCAGTGATGCAATCTGCAACCTCTGCCTCTAGGGTTCAAGGGATTCTCCTACCTCAGCTTCCTGAGTAGCTGGGATTACAGGCACACGGGACCATGCCTGGCTAATTTTTGCATTTTAGTAGAGATGGGGTCTCACTATGTTGGCCAAGCTGGTCTCGAACTCCTGACCTCAAATGATCCACCTGCCTCAGCCTCCCAAAGCCCTGGAATTACAGGCATGAGCCACTGTGCCTGGCTAGGATCTAAATTTTTAAAAGTCTGTTCTTCATTTCCCTGAAGGAAAGCTTTTTAGTAGCAAGGAGGAATTTCTAAGTGAATAAAAAGTGGATGACATGCTATTTCAGACCCTGCATATTTCTAGATTAATGATTTATTATTGTCTGTATACATTTTCCAAGAAGACCCATCCATTTCTTCCTTTATATTCCTCCCTTTAGTCTGGGTATATGCTATAAGCTGCAAAAATTTGTCTTTGAGCAGTGGCTCACGCCTATAATCCCAGCACTTTGGGAAGCCGAGTCAAGTGGATCACAAGGTCAAGAGATCGAGACCATCCTGGTCAACATGGTGAAACCCTGTCTCTACTAAAAATACAAAAAAATTAGCTGGGTATAATGGCATGTGCCTGTAGACCCAGCTACTCGGGAAGCTGAGGCAGGAGAATCGCTTGAATCCAGGAGGCGGAGGTTGCGGTGAGCTGAGATCGTGCTATTGCACTCCAGTCTGGGTAACAACAGCGAAACTCCATCTCAAAAAAAAAAAAAAATTTGTCTTTGAATTCGCCTTCCTCATCACCAATACCCATTTGGTCAGTTTTATTATCAAAAATTTTTGTCTGGATTTCTCCATTCCAGCCCTAATAAGGCCTTCATTATCTCTCATCTAGACAACTATAATAATTTCCTAACAGGTTTCCCTGCAGTTAGTCCTTTCTCCTTAGTACTGCCAGATACAATCTTTTTTATTATTATTATTATTTAATCTGGTCATGTCACTCCCCAGCCTAAAACGTATAAACAACAATCCAGGTTCCTTCAAACCAGCCCCTTTTTTAAAAATCTGGCCTCGTTAGTCTCCAAATAGATGATTTAATTTCTTACCTCTCTGCCTTGGCTCACGCTGACCTCATGGTGCATAGTGTTCCTCCTGCTTGTTTTTGTTTTGTTTTTTATTTGTTTGGTTTTTTTGAGATGGAGTCTCATTCTGTCTCCCCCCCTGAAGGGCAGAGGTACAATCTTGGCTCACTGCAACCTCTGCCTCCCAGTTTCAAGCAATTCTCCTGCCTCAGCCTCCCAAGTAGATAGGACTACAGGTACCCGCCACTAGCACCCATCTGATTTTTTGTATTTTTAGTAGAGATGGGGTTTCACCATGTTGGCCAGGCTGGTCTCAAACTCCTGACCTTGTGATTCACCCGCCTCAGCCTCCCAGAGAGCAGGGATAACAGGCATGAGCCACTGTGCCTGGCCCCTCTTGCTTGTTTTAACCTGGCAAATTCCTATTCCTTCATGGCCAACTTAAACATCTTATTATCTTCTCAGCTTTCCCTGAACCTCTGCAATCAGAATTCATTACTTTATCCGTGTCCAGTAGCCCCTTTTTAACTACTTTTGTTCATTATAGTTGGTCTAATATCTAGACACAACAATACCAGGGTTCTTTGGGGTTTAAGTAAGTAGGGAAGGTTTTTTGGGTTTTTTTTTAAGTTGGTAGTATAGTCACATGTTTCGTAATTCTAAAGACATACAAGAGTAATCTTTTCACATAGTTTAAAGTTCAAAAAGTATAAAACCATAGATAGTAGAAAGTCTTTCTTCCACTCACCTCTCAGCCATCCATTGTCCTTTTCCAGGAGCTATCAGTGTTGTTTCTTAGTGTCCTTCCATGGATACTTTATACAACAATGTTTTGAATGAAATTGAATTACAAAATGCTGAGCATTGACTAAGTAAGTGTGCCTGATTTGTTTTAGATCACCAGCACTCCCCTAGGATTGGATCTCCTGGAAATCACAAATCTTCAAGTGCCTTATCATCAGTCTTACATAGCATTCCATCAGGGAGGAAACAGAAAAAAATCCCAGCTGCTCTCAAAGAAGTAAGTGTTTCCATTAAACTTGTAATGTGATAGAGGCTGAATTATTCATATGCATATAATACAGTTTTTCTTTCATAAAGGAAGATGTCATTTCCCACAACTATTAAGTCATGAATTTTAATACTGATGATGGATGTGGCTGATGCCTCACAATGGTGCTTGGTCTCCTGTCTGACCTGAGTCATTTGGAAAATGGCTGTTGAAAGGTTTAGAGAACATTTAACAACAGTGATAAAAAGTAAAGATACGTTGGACACACATGAATTTTTGAAAATGACTTTGAGCAGAACCCTTGCCAGAGGGAAGAAGTCCACAGGATATTTTGGGCATTGATCTGCAGGGTTTATTTGTAGGTCGCGGTTGATTATGCAGAGCTGGTACCACTGGTAGTAGGTTGTCTTTCCTTTAAACTTAAAAGAAAATTTTAAATAGTGATAATAGACTATATGCCTAGACCTGCTAATGGTGTAAACCACAGACATTGTTGATACCCTATCCCAGTCCCTCAAATTTAAGTGTCAAAGATCAAAGAGCATTGCCATTTGGCTACTCCATTATGGTCAGTTTATTAACGAGGTCCACCTGTGCTAGTTTTGTGGCCAGAAGAGTAGTTTTTAATTTGGTTCTCTTGTGGAAGCAAAGAACTCTAAAAATTTGATCAAGATCATGTTTCTTATGTAAAGTTAAGGGTGTATTCCCAGTTGAGGTTGGTCCCAAAGTAGTGAGTTATCTCAATTGATGGTTCACAGTCAGTTACAGATTTGTCCGACCTACCCTCTGCGGGAAGACGGCTCATTGGGAAAGAAACCGGACCGCAGGCTAGGAGAAAGTCCTTAAGTTCAGGCTTTATTGAGAGAAAAGAGCCTCCGGGCGGGCCAGCCGGGACGAAAAGGAAAAATGGCCGCGCCGCTCAGAGGGGCAGGGTTGTTTTATAGGGGGCTGAAGGGCTGGGGGGTGGGGAAGCCGCAAGCCGAGGTGGTGGGCAACTGTTGGTCAGTTTGAACTGCTGGGCGGGAAGCTGGGCGGCGGGAGGGCTAGGGCCGGTATGTAAAGTGAGAGATAAGGGAGCCTCTTTGTGGGGAAGGGAAAGAGAGAGAGAGAGAGCTTTCGCGGTAGGGGCAGAGTTTTCCAAACATTCCCGACTCCTTAAAGAAAAGAAAAAGAGGGGGTCAGGGGCGTCAGTTGTCTCTCTGGCTACTTCCTGCTGACAAGGGTCGACGGGGGGTTCTGAAGAGGTCTCTTTTCCTAAGGAGCCTGGATGTTCGGGGAGAGGTCCGTTTCTAGCATTCGTTCAGGGTAGGGTTGGAGCAGCATCTGGTGGATGGTGACTCGAGTCAGTTCTTGAAAGCGCCGCTGTAGGAACTGTAGAAAGCAAGGAGCAATAAGTAAGATTAGGCAAACGGCTACTAGGGGCCCAAGCAATGGGGACAAGAGGGTATACATAGAGGAAGACCACCACGCTGTGGCTTCAGCCAAGAACTTCTGACTCTGCAGGTTAGTTTTGAGTTTCTGGAGGCTCTCGATTCGGGTTTCTACTAGGCCGGATTCATTGATGTAGTAACAGCACTCTTCCTGTAGGAAGATACAGGTCCCTCCTCGTTCAGCAGTGAGCAGGTCTAGGGCTCTTCGGTTCTGCAAGGCAACTTGGGCAACTGAGGTGATCTGTCGTTGGAGTGATGTTAAAGACTCAGTAGAGTCATCAATAGCCGCTTGGAATTGTGAGGTCAGTCGGGCTATAGCCAGGTGAGAGTGGGCTAGTGCCCCTCCTCCTAATACTGCTGCAAGTGCTGAACCAGCAAGGGAGACTCCAACGGCAATGAGTAGGAAGGCAGCTCGTCGGGTGCGGTGATGGGGAGTTTGCAGCATCCGGAATTCGGCTGGGGAATATATAGTGAGTTGAGGGACTAGGGTTACTGGGAGGCATAAAAGAGATGAGGAAAGACCAATGTAGAGAGTTTTTGTTAAGGTCTTGTTACACCAAAAAAACGTTCCTCGTGGGGCTGTTATATTAGTGGTTACCCGTATAGTTCTGTTACAGCTAGGGAAGTTTCGGCCTAGGGAATAGCACACAGGTAGCTGTTCAAAATCAGGTGGAGTGTAGAGATCAACTTCCTTGATAGGGGAGAAGGAAGAAGTTGAGGCTGAAAGGTTGAGAGGGATGGGGTAGGGGACTGCAACGAAGGGAGTCTGTCCTAAGAAGGCACACATGAGGCATGAGGTTAGCTAACTTGATTCCTTCTTGGAGAAAGGTTAACCAGGAAAATGGAGGTGAATGTGGTTGCAATTGGTCATTCAGAGATTTTTCTTGTAGGCTAATGTCAGAGTGGACTTGGTGGACTGTACGTACATATGCCTGCCAGATGTACAGGTGGGAAGAGGGATATTTGGTATCTATGTGGTCATACACGGAAGCTTTCTGGGGGCTTTTCCACCGGTTGTCCCAGGGGTCAGGTATGAGAAGGGAATACCGTGTAGAACCGATAATGGTGTTTCCTTCTCCATCTACATCTGGGATGATTTTGAGCTGAGATCGGGCAGGTACTGTGGACTTGATAGCTATATGTAGTCGACAGTTCATCCAAGTACATCCCATGCAGGAGCGCCAAGGAGTATTATTGCATGCTCCTGATGGTTGGTCATGGTTGAAGCACATGAGAGGTATAGTAGTATGGACGTTGCGGAATTTGGTGAAGTTCAGCTATATGGCACTTTGGCATCCGGCTGCGGGGCAGTCGGAAGTTGCAAGAAGGTGGTTGTGGCTGTATGGGGGGGTATTACAGATGAAGGTGGTTTTGGTATAGTTTTCAGTTAGGAAGAATCTCCATCTGTAGGGGGTGTGGCTGCTAGGCCCTGGTAAGTTTGACAGATAAAGGGCCAGTAGGAACAGCCTTCCAGCATAAGGAGGGTCCATGAGGGGCCTTTTTTACCCGAGAGAGGTGAACCCAAGATGGGATTTCAGCAATTCTTATAGCTGATGGAGTGGTAAGGAGGACTGTGTATGGTCCTTCCCACTTGGGGGCGAGGGGCTTTGGGGAGAGGGACCTGATAAGAACTGAGTCCCCGGGGGAGACTTTCTGTGTATTTTCAGATGGCTGGGTGGGTTGGGGAAGAGAAGCGTTGGCGTGTTCTCGGAGAAGGCTGCGAAGGAGAGTAAAGTAGGGGAGGTAGCTGTCTAGAGGAGTAGTCTCTAGCGGTGGGGGAGTTGAAAGTAGGAAGGGGCAACCATACAGCAGCTCAAATGGGCTAAGCTGTGATGGGCCCCGGGGGCCTGCTCTTACCCTGGTGAGGGTGATAGGAAGTAAGGTTACCCAGGATTGGCGGAGCTCAAGCATGAGCTTAGTCAGATGCTCCTTTATTAGGCCATTGGCCCGTTCCACCTTACCAGAGGACTGAGGATGGTAGGCGGCGTGTAGCTTCCACTGAATTCCTAGAGAGGTAGAAACGGCATTAGTGACTTTGGAGATAAAGGCTGGGCCGTTGTCTGACTGTATGGTGGCTGGGAGTCCAAAGCGTGGGATGATGTCTTGAATGAGTTGAGTGGCTACTGTCCCGGCAGACTCAGAGGCTGTGGGGTAAGCTTCAATCCAGCCTGAAAAAGTGTCAACAATGGTTAGCAGATACCGGTACTGTTTGTGCTTTGGCATATGGGTGAAATCAATTTGCCAGTCTTGGCCAGGTAGGAACCCGCATAGCTGATGAAGCTGGCACCGGGGATGACAGGAACCCTGGGAATTAGTTTTCGCGCAGACAGTACATGAGGACTGGACTTCCTGTATGGTACTGAGGAGATGGTGAGGGTGAAAAAGTGGGTTGAGGAATCGGTATAAGGCTTTAGGCCCAATGTGGAGTGAATTATGGATGTCTTGGATTATCTGGTACCTTTGCTTTTCAGGGAGGATGAGGAGGTTATGCTTGAAGGCCCAGTCATCCTTGAACCGTACCCCGGGGGTAGACTGGAGGGCCTGGAGTTCTGAGGCAGAGTATTGAGGGCTAGGAGAAAAAGGCTGTGTGGGCTGGCAGTGGGGAAGGTTATGACAGCCTTCAGCTTTGAAAGGATGTCCCGCCCCAGAAGGGGAACTGGGCAGGTGGGGATTACTAAAAAGGAGTGGGTGAATGGAGTGGAGTTATATGAGCACATGAGTGGTGGGGTTTGGTAGGGGATACTCGGGGTCCCATCGATTCCCATGACTAAGACCTGGGAAGGCGTGAGATGGCCAGAATAAGAAGAAGTGCGGAGTAGGTAGCCCCCATGTCTTGTGACCCTAGGCTCGGCGAGGGTAACCGGAGTCGGAAAGCCAGGGCCCCGCTAGTCATCTAGCAGCCCTAGTAGACTGGGGAACGGAGCTCCCTCGGAGGTCGGCTCCTGGCAAGCAGGCTCCTCCCTACTGAGGGTGACTGCCGGCTGCGTAACGCCAGTGTGTCTGTTTTGAGGAACCGGCACCCTGGGGAAGCTGGGGCAGTCTGACTTCCAGTGTCCCGGGAGCCGACAGATAGGGCAAGGCTTAGTTGGTGGCCATGGTTGTGGACAGGCTCAGGACCAGTGTCCTTCCTTTCTATATTTGAAACATGCCTCTGGAGGGGCATGGGTTTCGGCCTTGGGCTTCTGGTTCCCTGCCGGCCTTAGAGCCGCCACTAGGGCTTGGGTCTGGAGGGCAGCCTTCTGCTTCATGCGAGTTTGGCGGGCAGCCTCAGCCGCATCTTCCCTGGCATTGAATACTTTAAAGGCCATTTTTACCAGGTCTTGGATGGGAGTCTCTGGCCCCTCTTCTGCTTTCTTTAGTTTCTTTCTTATGTCGGGTGCTGATTGGGAGATAAAGTGGGAGGCTAATACAGTGGCTCCATTCTCATACCGGACTAGGGCTTCTTATGCTTGAGTGAGGTATTGGAATTCTTTAATATAGGTGGACGGGTCGGCTGAGCAGGATCCTAAACGTTTCTCAATTTGGGACAGGTCTTGGAGTGAGAAAGGAACATGGACCCTGATTAAACCTTCTGCGCCTGCTACTTCTCGGAGTGGGGCCAGGATAGTTGGTTGGTGGGGGCGGGTGTGGGCCGCCACTGGAGAGGCAAGAGGAAGTGCGGCCTCTGAGGGAGGGGGCTCGGAGGGAGTAGAGGGAGAGCGAGGCATGGCCTCTGAGGTAGGAGGTGCAGAGGGAGTGGGGGAAGGGCGTGCCGTTGATGGCGACTGGTTGCTGAGATTGGCAGGAGAGGATAGATGTTCAGGCAGATCCTCTGGTGAGGAGTAGGGAGGGGGAGAGGTAGTGGAGGAAGATTTACGAGGGGTACGAGCTAAGAGGATTTGGTAGGTGGAGCAGGAAGAACATAGGTCGGGGTGGGTACGGAGGTCCCAAAAAGCCTGAACGTAAGGAATTTCATTGTCCTTGCCCGCGCGGCGACAAAAATCGTCAAGATCTCGGAGGGTGTTGAAATTGAAAGTGCCAGTCGGGGGCCAATGTGACTGGTTACTGAGTTTGTATTGGGGCCAAGCCACCTGGGACAGGAAGACAAGCTTTTTCTTTCTGAGGGTTTGGGAATATCCCAATTTGGTAAAATTTCGCAGCAAGCACCCAAGGGGGGTGCTCAGAGGTATTTTGGACTCCGAATTTCCCATGGCAGGCGCAGCTACAGACCCTCCGGCACGGATGGGCAGATGCAACGAAAAGGCGTCCCCGTTTGTTGCAAATTCCCCGGAGTACAATTAAGTACAGAAAGGGAAGCGGTCAGAGGGGCGTCCCCCATCTGGCGGCTGTCCCTCGGAAGGCTCCTGGAGCCGGAACGGAAGACTACCTTGGCTCGGCCGAGACTAGGCAAGGAGTCTGTGCGGAACGCCGGAGAGGGAGCAACTGCACCGTGCCGTAGGAAGAGGAGACGGGAAGCGGGGGAAGGCAAAGCAAGAAAAAACTTGGCTTACCTTAATTGGAGCGTGGAGGTGGCAGGGCCAGTGTTGGATAGGTCGGGGAGGGGGGCCGTGGCTGGGCCAACGGCCTCAGCTCCCGTCCCAGGTTTCGGCACCACTTGTCCGACCTACCCTCTGCGGGAAGACTGGGCTCATTGGGAAAGAAACCGGACCGCAGGCTAGGAGAAAGTCCTTAAGTTCAGGCTTTATTGAGAGAAAAGAGCCTCCGGGCGGGCCAGCCGGGACGAATAGGAAAAATGGCCGCGCCGCTCAGAGGGGCAGGGTTGTTTTATAGGGGACTGAAGGGCTGGGGGAGTGGGGAAGCCGCAAGCCGAGGTGGTGGGCAACTGTTGGTCAGTTTGAACTGCTGGGCGGGAAGCTGGGCGGTGGGAAGCTGGGCGGAGGGAGGGCTAGGGCCGGTATGTAAAGTGAGAGATAAGGGAGCCTCTTTGTGGGGGAGGGAAAGAGAGAGAGAGAGAGAGCTTTCGCGGTAGGGGCAGAGTTTTCCAAACAAGATTGAACTCCCTTTTCTACAATTTCCTCCCTTCTCACTACTGCACTTGACTAGTCTTAAAAAAAAAAAGAGTATATTTCCAGTTGAAATAATATGAAGTGATTTATAGCCAGTCTCAGAAACTAAGAAGAACAGGACTTGGCTGGGATGCAGTGGCTCACACCTGTAACCTAGTACTTTGGGAGGCCAAGGCAGGCAGATTGCTCAAGCTCGGGAATTCGAGGCCAGCCTGTGCAACATGGCGAAGCCCCATCTCTACTAAAAATACAAAAATTAGCCAGGTGCAGTGGACATGCCTGTAGTCCTAATCCCAGCTACTTGGAGGCTAGGGCAGGAGGCTCACTCGAGCCCCGGAGCCAGATGTTGCTGTGAGCTGAGATCGAGCCACAGCACTTCAGCCTGGGTGAAGGAGACAGACTCTGTCTTTCAAAAAAAAAAAATAAATAGAACTTAAGGTTGTAATTGCCATGTTTTATATGAAATTGGTTAAGTTTCATATAAAAATGAATGATCTCTTCCTCAATTCCTGAATCCACATCTGCTTTCAGAACTTTGAGGTTCTTACTCAACTCAAATGGTTCTCAGTTACCTGTAAATTTTCACCTCTCTATACTGATATCAGTTTCTAAATGGAATTCTTTTAAAATGTGCTCCCCTTTACGATCTAAATTCCACAGCATTGATTACGAAACACTTTACAGTCTAGTCTAGACAATCTAACTCCAGTCCTGTTTTATACATCTTC
The DNA here is from genome assembly GCF_049354715.1 of Callithrix jacchus. NCBI lineage: Eukaryota > Metazoa > Chordata > Mammalia > Primates > Cebidae > Callithrix > Callithrix jacchus. The sequence goes on along the minus strand of NC_133510.1, from coordinate 98,191,792 downwards.
CCACCCATTCACACAAACAGGCCTTCCACTTCAAGCCTCTACTTGCAAATTGCAGCCACTCCACTCATTCTCAATATGCCCCAGCCCCGTTGCATCAGCATCACTTGAGAAATTACTAGAAATTTTCGGGACCCACCCAAGGTCTGCGGAGTGAGAAACAAGCACTTCTGGTGATTCACATAGATAAATGCTAAACATTGAGAATGTCTTCTTTGCTCCTTTTGTGGTCAGATGGGAGAAATTAATATATCTAGTTGGTGCTATAAAAGTCAGTGTATAGTATTCCCCTTGGGAAGCTGTGTTTTATTGTTGTTGTTTTGTTGGGACACAGGGCCTCTCACTCTGTTGCCTAGGCTGGAATGGAATGGTGTTATCATAGCTCACTTAAATGTTTGAGCTCCTGGGATCAAGGGATCATCTCACCTCATCTTCCCAAGTAGCTAGGACTGTAGGCACATACCACCATGCCTGGCTTATTTATTTATTTAATTCTTTGAGACAGTTTTGCTCTGTCATCCAGCTGGAATGCAGTGGCGAATCTCTGCTCACTGCAACCTCCACTGTCGAAGTTCAAGCAATTCCCCTGCCTCAGCCTCCCAAGTAGCTGGGACTATCGATGCATGCCACTACACCCAGCTACCCAGCTAATTTTTTGCATTTTTTAGTAGAGACAAGGTTTCACCATGTTAGCCAGGATGGTCTCCATCTCCTGACCTCATCATCTGCCTGCCTCGGCCTCCCCAAGTGCTGGAATTACAAGCTTAAGCCACCACGCCCGGCCATTTATTTTTATTTTTAGAGAGAGAGTCTTGCTGTGTTACCCACTCTGGTCAGGAACTCCTGGAGACCTCAAGCAATCCTTCCACCTTAGCTTCCCGAAGTGGTGGGATTACAGGTGTGAGCCTCTGTGCCTGGAACTTGCTTTTTGGTTAATTGAGGTGAAAATTGTATAACATAGTTAACCATTATTTTTTATTTTATTTCTGCATTGATTTATTTTTTTCGAGACAGAGTTTCGCTCTTGTTGCCCAAGCTGGAGTGCTGCAGTAGCTTGATCTCGGCTCACTGCAACCTCTACCTCCCAGGTTCAAGTGATTCTTCTGCTTCAGCCTCCCAAATAGCTGGGATTATAGGTGCCTGCCATGCCCGGCTAATTTTTTAAATTTTTAGTAGAGACAGGGTTTCACCATGTTGGTTAACTGGTCTCGAACTCCTGACCTCAGGTGATCCACCCTCTTTGGCCTCCCAGAGTGCTGGGATTACGGGCATGATTGCCACTCCTGGCTTTTATTTATTTGTTTGTTTATTTATTTATTTTTGAGAATAACCATTTTAAAGTATACAGTTTGGCAGTATTTAGTGTATTCACAATGTTGTACAACTACCATATCTTTCTAGTTTTTAAACTTTTTGTGGGGGGGGGGCGGGCACGGTGGCTCATGCCTGTAATCCCAGCACTTTGGGAGGCCAAGATAGGTGAATCACCTGAGGTCAGGAGTTTGAGAGCAGCCTGGCCAACATGGTGAAACCCCATCTCTACTAAAAATACAAAAATAGCTGGGTATAGTGGCAGGTGCCTGTAATCCCAGCTGCTCAGGAGGCTGAGGCAGGAGAATCGCTTGAACCAGGGAGACAGAGGTGCAGTGAGCTAAAATTGTGCCATTGCACTCCAGCCTGGGCAACAAGAGCGTAACTCCATCTCAAAAAATTAAAAAAAAAAAACAAAAACTTTTTCATCACCCCATAAAAACACCCTATACTCCTTAAGTAATCAGTCCCAAGCCAGATGTAGTAGCACAGGCCTGTAATCCCAGCCACTAGGGAGGCTGAGGCAGGAAGATCACTTGAGCCCAGGAGTTCAGCCTGCACAGTGTAGTGAGAAAGCATCTCTTTTTTTAAAAAAAGTAATCAGCCCCCCTTGCCCCCATTCTTCACCCTCTGGTAACCTCTAATTTACTTTATGTCCCTTTGGAGTTGCCTCTTCCGAATATATAAATATAAAAGGAATCATACAATGGATGGCCTTTGTGTCTTGCTTCTTTCACTTAGCACAATGTTTTAGAGGTTCATGGAAATTATAGCACATATCCATACTTTGTTTCTTGTTATATATGAATAGTATTTCATTGTTTGTGTATACCACAGTTTATCTACCCATCCATTGTTGAATATTAGGTTGTTTCCACCTTTTGGCTATTATGAATAATGTGATAGAAATATTCATGTACAAATTTCTGTGTGGACATATGTTTTCATTTATCTTGGGTGTATACCCAAAAGTAGAATTGCTTGCTCATATGGCAATTCTATGTTTAACTTTTCAAGGAACTGGGAAGTTGTGTTCTTATTCTAGTCATGTTTAAAATATTTTTAGAAACTCCTCTTTTTAGAATTACATTTAGAGCCTCAGTACTCTCAGGAATGGCAGATTACATCTTTTGAGTTAGATTTTTTTTTTTTCATTTCAATTGCTTTTAGGGTACCTGTGGGTTTGGGTTACATGGATGAGTTGTATAATGGTAAAACCTAAGATTTTAGTGCACCCTCCACCTGAGCAGTATACAGTGTACCCAGTGTGTAGTTTTATAGTCCCTCATACCCACCCTGATTTATTTTGTAAGTAAACAAATCATTGGAAGAAAAGTTTTGTGGATCAATTAGGTGAACACCAGTTTTATTTTTTTAAATATAGGTATAGTCAGCCAGGCATGGTGGCTCACGCCTGTAATCCCAACACTTTGGGAGGCTGAGGCGGGTAGATCATGAGGTCAGGAGTTCAAGACCAGCCTGACTAAGAAGGTGAAACCCCGTCTTTACTAAAAATACAAAAATTAGCTGGGCATGGTGGTATATGCCTGTAATCCCAGCTACTCAGGAGGCTGAACCAGAAGAATCACTTGAACCGGGAGGCATGAGCTGAGATCATGCCACTGCACTCCCGCCTGGGTGACAGAGACTTCATCTCAAAAAAAAAAAATTATGTAGGTCTAGTAATGGCTATTCAGTATTATGTTGATCTTGTGTGGCTGACAAACTGATTGTAAATTAGTATAAAGGAGGAATGTAATATATTTTGAGCAACATTAATAACAACTTAGATAAGAACATAGTAGGATTCCAATATAACTATATTTTAAGAAAAATCTTATTTGAATGTTAAGCATTCTAGTTGGGTTTTTTCTCTTTTTTTCACTGAGATAGGAAACAATTCATGTTTTAAAAAATATTACTTGGTCGTCTTTAAAGGATATATTTATATAAACCTACTGTTGCCTAACAAATATTTCTAATTTAATGTTAGATCTTAAATTTCCCACTAAACAATATATAATTATTTTCATGCAATTTCTTTCTTTCTTTCTTTTTTTTTTTTTTAAAGACGGGGTTTCACCATGTTGGTAGGGCTTGTCTTGAACTTCCGACCTCAGGTGATCCACCCGCCTTGGCCTCCAAAGTGCTTGGATTACAGGCATGAGCCGTCACGCCCGGGCTTCATGCAATTTATAAGAAATTAATATAATTCATCAATTAATATGTGATTAAAGATATACTTTTAAAATTCACAGAGCCCACCTGTGTTAGTTTTCCACTGTTGCATAATAAATTACCACAAACTTAGCAGCTTAAAACAACATACTTTTTTTTTTTTTTGAGACCGAGTTTCACTCTTGTTACCCAGGCTGGAGTGCAATGGCATGATCTCGGCTCACCGCAACCTCCACCTCCTGGGTTCAGGCAATTCTCCTGCCTCAGCCTCCTGAGTAGCTGGGATTATAGGCACGTGCCACCGTGCCTGGCTAATTTTTTGTATTTTTAGTAGAGACGGGGTTTCACCATGTTGACCAGGATGGTCTGGATCTCTTGACCTCGTGATCCACCTGACTTGGCCTCCCAAACTGCTGGGATTACAGGCTTGAGCCACCGCGCCTGGCCAAAACAACATACATTTATTATCTCAGGAGTCCAGGCATGGCTTAGCTGGGACTCTGCAGGGCTGTAAGCAAAATTTTGGCAAGTACTGAGTTCTCATCTAGAGGCTCAACTGGGGAAGGCGTCTGCTTCCAAACTCATCCAGATCGTTGACAGAATTCATTTCCTTGCACTTGCAAGACTGGGGCCCTGGCTTCTTACTAGCTTTTGGCTGGAGGTCCTCAGTTCCTTGCTGTGTGGCCTCTCAACATTGCTGCTTAATTGTTCAAAGCCAGCAAGGGAGAAAGTTTCTAGAGTGTTTCCTAACAAGACAGGGTCATATATAATGTAGCATGATCATAGGAGTAACATCATATCACCTTCATCAAATTCTCAGTTAGAAGTAAGTCATAGGTTCTGTCCACACTCAAGGGGAGGAGATTGTATGACAGTATGACTCTCTTCGACAAGGGTCATGGGAAGCTGCCTTCAGCATGTGCCTGCCATACCATTACTAAGGTAGATTCTAAACTTTTCCTACATTTTTTTTTTTGAGAGGGTGTCTCGCTCGGTCGCCCAGGCTGGAGTGCAGTGGCACAATCTTGGCTCACTGCAACCTCCACCTCCTGGGTTCAAGCAATTTTCTGCTTCTGTAGCTGGGACTACAGGTATGTGACACCACACCCAGCTAGTTCTTAATATTTTTAGTAGAGATGGGGTTTCACTATGTTAGGCAGGATGGTCTCCATCTCCTGACCTTGTGATCTACCCGCCTTGGACTCCCAAAGTGTCTTCCAACATTTTTAAAAACACAACTTTGAATGACCATACTTGAAGCTCACGCTTATAATCCCAGCACTTTGGGAGGCCAAGGCAGGCAAATCAACAGCACCCTGGCCAGCATGGGGAAACCCCATCTCTACCGAAAATACAAAGATTAGCTGGGCATGGTGGTGCACGCCCATAATCCCAGCTACTCAGGAGGCTGGGGCATGAGTCACTTGAACCCAGGAGGCAGACGTTGCAGTGAGCCAAGATCATGCCAGGGCACTCCAGCCTGGGTGACAGAGTGAGACTCTGTCTTTAAGCAAACAATCAATAAAAGTTTACTGTCTTTTTGCATAGTGATGAAATTATTTTCAACATTTTAGGAAGTAAAAATAAGCCTCTCTTCTTCCTGACCATAATTTGGGAAGCGAAGATTGATTCTTAAAATGAGCTCCCTTAATGGTAGAATTTTCTGTTTATTATTGTGTTTGTATGGTTTTTAGAAGTCAAAAAATGTGTTTTAGGAACAGAATTAAAGGGTCAAATAATTTTCCTTAATGCCCCTAAATAAGAGCAATAAAAAATATACAGTCCCCAAATCCAGCTTTTAGAAAAGCATTTTAGTCTTTTAGAAATATTTTTCTTCACCTGCCAACCTAGAAAACACAAATGATCCCACAAAGAAAGACCTCTTCCCGGTTCTTCCCAGAGTCAGGAAAAGCTGGGTTGAGAGGGCGGAAAAAAAAAGAAGAAAAAGGAAACATACCCAAACACATGCAGGCACAGTTAAACCAAGCAAAATTCTATAATTGCCTCTAAAATGATTGGTCTCTCTCTCTCTTTTTTTGCTCATGTTAATAGCAAAGTTCAATTTGGGTAGTAGCACTTTGGAAATATATTTCATTCTGAAACATTCTATCATTACAGTTATTGCTTTCAGCACCTATTGATTGCAAATGGTTTTGCTGTTTTAATTTGTCTGAAAACCATTAAACTTTGTATGGTACTTTCTTATCTAGGTATCAGCAAACACAGAGGATTCTTCTATGAGTGGCTACTTGTACAGATCAAAGGGCAATAAAAAACCCTGGAAACACTTTTGGTTTGTCATAAAAAATAAAGTACTATATACGTATGCTGCAAGTGAGGTAAGTTCTGAAATCTAAAGATGAGTAATTTAGGGTTTTGTAATGTCAACTAAAAGTCGTTACAATATTTTAAAAATCCATTTGTTTCATATATGATTTTTTGATTTGCTTTTGGATGGGGGAGGTGTTGTGGCTGTTATTTTTAATGTGAACAGTGTTCTTGTTTTGTACCTGGAGAGCACTTTCTCAAATGTGCTAGGAATTTTATTAAAATGCAACTTTTAGTGTGTGTTGTGTGAACTACTAATTACTTTATTGAAGGCAGAGCTGTGGCCAGGCACAGTGCCTCACACCTGTAATCCCAGCACTTTGGGAGGCTGAGAGGGGTGGATCACCTAAGGTCAGGAGTTCAAGACCAGTCTGGCCAATATGATGAAACTCCGTCTCTACTAAAAATATAAAAATTTAGCTGGCCATGGTGGTTGGTGCCTGTAATCCCAGCTACGTGGGAGGCTGAAGCAGGAGAATTGCTTGAACACAGGAGGCAGAATCTGCAGTGAGCCGAGATTGCACCATTGCATTCCAGCCTGGATGGCAGAGTGAGATTGTCTCAAAAAAAAAAAAAGGCAGAACTGTGTTTCTGCTAAGCTCTTTTATACTCCCTTTACTGTCATCCTCAGATTGTAGTGATCTGACAGCAGCATAGATAAGACAGGCTTTTGGGACTATAAACAATTTCTAGCAGTTTACTCTAATTTTGTCCTTTTCTCCTATCTGATCACCTTATGTTCCACATGCCTATGAAAACCAGTGCTCTAGGGTCCATACTTTTCTTCAGTGGGATCCAGGTAAATAGCTTACCTTTCTGAGCTGTTTTCTGCATCCATAAATGAAAGTAATTTCTATTGCTTTGCCTTCCTTGGTTTAGTGAGGATATTGTGAAATTCAGTAGATGTGAAGATGCCAAAAATTGTGTGCCACAGGGCATATTAGGGTACCTAGGGAGGGAGTGGCTGGATGAATATGGTTGAATAAATGAAAAATGAATAAGCTGTTAGAATTATCATTGCTTTATATGTGAAAAATCGAAATTAAATTAGAGCTGTCGTAGATCAAGAGTCTTCAAATCGGAATTTTTGTCTTAATCTGAAAACCTTTCTCCATTTATGTGTTTTTAAATTAGGACGTGGCCGCTTTGGAGAGTCAGCCTTTATTAGGATTCACTGTCATTCAAGTTAAAGATGAGAATTCAGAGGCTAAAGTCTTTCAGTTACTGCACAAAAACATGTTATTTTATGTATTCAAAGCAGAGGACGCACATTCAGCTCAGAGGTAAGTAATCTAGCCATATTTTTCTTTTATTCGTGAGATTGCAGTTTTTTAATGGTTGCTTGTAAAATGCCCTACTTTAAGTCATGGGGACAACTCAAAATTTAAATTAGAGATTCTAATTGGAAAGATTTAACATATTATTCAAACTCTTCAGAATTGTTTTGGAGACAAGGCAAGGGTATCCGGAATATTTTCAGGAGGCAGAGGGGAAAAGAAAATAGGTAGTCCTATGCAAAGTATTTTGTCCACACATGACCTCAGAGGAAGCAGCATGATGCTGCTCTGCTCAAAGGAAGGAAGGCTAAAGCATCTGACCTCTCCTTCTGTGAGGGTGAGAATCTTCCCTTGAAACATTCCAGGGCTTTGGCAACGCAGCTATTCAGCCACGGAACAGCAGGAGTTTAAACAGCTGCTCGCTAACTTCTTTGGGGAAAAGGTCAAATGCATTAAGCGACTCCCATGCTGTTCCCAGTATCTGAGTAGAAGGAAATGGGTATCAGTTTAGATGGCAAAGGCTGTTTTGAAACAGTCTCTTCAGAATTTGAGCAAGAATCTTTCCTTAGGTGTTACCAGTTTGCTTAACATAGAGACGCATATCTCTGTGAAATCAGGTATCTTTTGAACAAAATAGTTCAGTTCATCTCCCTTTGATTTGATTTTTACTTGGCCTCACAAAATAACACATTTTTGTTTTCAGGAAGAGGTGTTCATGTGTTCACCACAAGCTTAGAAGTGCATGAAAATAAAAAAGAAAGCTTTGAGTCAGCAAGGCTTTTAGTTTCTTAAGGCTTGTAAGATTAATGTACCAGAATGACACACATCCCTGAATACCAACCGGGTACAATGTTACAAACACTCTACAGGACTCTTTTTTCAGTCTATTTTAGGATATGCAACAGTATATAGCTATTCTTCCAAATATTTTCTTTTGGCTGCTGAAGAAGATTTTTAAATTATGTCACTTAACTATCTTTTCTACAAAAATTAGACAAAATAGTGATTGCTCTAAGATTCTGTCAGATACCACCTTCCTTATAGTTTTCATCTGTATTCATCAAACTGAAAAAAATTACTGCTTTTCTTTTTTTTTTTGTTTTTTTGTTTTTTGGGCGGGGGGGAAGGCAGGAAGGAAGGGAATAAGGACGGTAGGGAGGAAGGAAGGGATGAAGGAAGGATACTGCTTTTCAATATATGTCATCTTTTGCTCATATCATTGAGTTGACAAGATAGAAATGCCACCAAAACAGAATTAAATGTAGTTGGGGAAAGGAAGTCAGCTCACTTGTAATTTAGAATTGACCCATGCTATAAGTTTCACTTTATTAATGTTATATGAGTTGCTTTTTTAAATACATGACAGAATATTAAAATGTATTAATTTTAGTGGAAAATTTGGGGGCTTTTTAAAAGCCTTGCTATGGCAGTATAAACTTATTTGCTATTTATGTTCAATATTAAATTTTTGAAAAGTTCTTAATATTTGAACTGAATCTGTTATAGGTTGCTTTTACTAATTAAACTGAGTGATTTCAAGTGTTCATAGTTCTCTGGATTCTCTTCTGTACATAATTTTTTTTGTAATAGAGACAGGGTCTCGCCATGTTGCTTAGGCTGGTCTCAAACTCCTGGGCTCAAGCAGTCCACCCATCTCGGCCTCCCAAAGTGCTGGGATTACAAGTGCAAGCCACCATGCCCAGCCTACATAAAATATTACTGTAAGAAATGATATTTTCTTAAGAAAGAAAAAAGTTCAGAAGCGATTACATTAATTGGGAGGAAAAAGACTACTCCCAAGTTATCTTCTGAATAATTGCAGCTGTGTATATTCTCAAATAAAAGACTAAAGAATTTTGGAAAGACTTCTGTGAAACTTTGAGAAGCTCTTTTTTAAAATTTTTTTTTTTAGACGGAGTCTCACTTTGTCACCCAGGCTGAGTGCAGTGGCGTGATCTCAGTTCACTGCAACGTCCGCCTCCCAGGTTCAAGTGATTTTCCTACCTCAGCCTCCTGAGTAGCTGGGATTACAGACACACACCACCACACCCAGCTAATTTTTGTATTTTAGTAGAGATAGGGTTTCACTATATTGGCCAGCCTGGTCTCAAACTCCTGTCCTTGGGTGATCCGCCCACCTTGGCCTCCAAAAGTGCTGGGATTACAGGCATGAGCCATCGCACCCAACCGAAAAGCATGCAAACGTTCGATCAACACTAGATGCCCTTTTTTTAAATTGCAAATATTGAAACAGGTCTAGACTAGGGGATACACAAGGAAACTGGTTGTAAAGTTAAGGTAGGAGGAGACAGGGAGCTAGTTTTCCTAAAAGCACTGAGTCAGATTCCAGATGAAAAAGAAGTTGTAATAAAGCCTTCACTGACATGTCAACTTCCAAAATAAATTAATTGGTAGCATCAAGACTTCATAGAATGTTTACACATGAAATGGTCCTTTCCTTATGCCTATCAGAAATGAGGGACACACTTTCCAGGCTAAATTTTGGACCAAATTACCAAATAAGGGTCATCCCATGTATGCAGAAAACCAATTTGCTACAGGGAAGGATCTTATCTATGTTGTTATGGTAATGAAGTCCACAGGCCCAGCTGTCATCTATATGCTATTCACATGTCAGATGATCAGGTTTTATAAATCTAACAGATTTCTCTTATTAATAGGTGGATAGAAGCATTTCAGGAAGGCACAGTATTGTAGCAGTATTGGTTTCATCTCTTCTGTGATTCCAAAGAGGTGGAATTTCATCAGATTGGAGTAAATGCAATTTGAAAATTGTGTAAAAATGAACACTGCCAAGATAAAGCCAACCAAACTCTTCATCAGTTAAAGAAATTGTTTTGTGAGGTATAAGTAATTTTTAAAAAGTGTTTTTTTGTGTGTGTATGTTATTTATTAAAATTTTGATGTTTACTTAATGGTCAGAATTATTTCTGAGACACACTGAATTCTAAAGTACCATTTCTTTAGAGACCAGAAAAACTATCTTAATACTGTATACTGTATTAACTGTTTGTGACATAGTCCACAGTTTTCTTGCCTTACATTTTCACATTTTTACTGGTGGAAAGTCTTTGTAAGGAAAAAACAAATAGCAAGGAGCAAATGTCCACAAAGTGCTTGGTTTAGGAATTGTGTTTATTATAAAACTGCTGATGAAAAAACTGCATGTCTTTGAATCAATAAACTTGGGTGAATTTTTGTACTTTTTAATGGAAAAATATGGCCAGCTTCTACCTCAGTAACTATGAACTGAAATTTCAGCAAATTACCTAAAGTATTTCTATTGTTAGGTACCTCTTTGTCAAGAGTTAATATTACATCATCAAAGAATTATAGCAAGGGGATAGAATCTGAATTTTTTAAAACTGTGAGTCAGAATGAAGATGATTTTATTTGCAGAATAGCACAAATAAACAACTCTTGGCTTTTAAGTCCAGTCTTTTTAAAAAATCTACCATTTCAAAACAAACATAAATGTATCATTTTTTAAAATAGCAAAATATAGCATTATGTTACATAATATCCCTGCTATTATAAGAGTTCTAAGCCCAAGTCATTGGTAGTATTTGCATCTAAAAGTAATGGTACATTTCTAAAAATATTGTGCTTTACAAATGGAACTGGAATTACTATATCAGAAAAGCACCATTCTAAGCCAGTAATAACTGAAATTCTATAGTATTCATTTTCAAAAGGTCTTTTTCTATCACTTTGTGATATCTTCCCTCGTAATTAAAAATCCTTTCTCTTTAAGCAGCTGTCAGCATACCTCCTTAGGAAAGATTTAGATTCATAATTCTGGTGCACTTACTGTTTAACATATGAACTACCTTGTACATAAAACTGTTGATGAGCAGAAGAAAATGAAATAACATTGTGATACAGCCATTCCTGAGGTTCACAATATACAATTTGTTAACTAATTTTAAACTACAAATTATCTTAATGGCCATGAGTGGTGGCTCATGCTCAGCATTTTGGGAGGCTGAGGCCAGTGATCACCTGAGGTCAGGAGTTCGAGACCAGCCTGGCCAACATGGTGAAGCCCCATCTCTACTAAAAATACAAAAATTAGTTGGACATGGTGGCACATGCCTGTAGTCCCAGCTACTCGGGAGGCTGAGGCAGTAGAATTGCTTGAACCCAGGAGGCGAAGGTTGCAGTGAGCTGAGATGGTGCTACTGCACTTCAGCCTGGTTGGTAGAGTGAGACTCCATCTCAGAAAAAAAAAGAAAAGGAAAGGAAAATAATTAAACAGCAAGGCTATTCAAATAATATTCTTTAAAGTGTATAGAGTTTTCCTTTCTGCTTCTAAATAAAGGATTTCCTAATTCAATGTGATCCTTAACAGCAGCCACCAGGATTACTGAGTGCCTTTATGGGGCCTTTTGAATGGTGTTTGGTACAGCACCAGAGTCCCTACTAGATCTAGAGTTGGCTGCTGTAGTTTTTTGTGGCTATTTTTTTTTTTTGCCATGGAGTCATTTTAAATGTGTTGCAACCTCCTACACAATCCTAACATGCCATGTCCTCAGTCTTTCTGTCATAGCAGGTACACTAAAATTTCTTTGTAGCTCACTTAATTTATATAAAGATCACATAAAGGCCGAGCACAGTGGCTCACACCTATAATCCCAGCACTTTGGGGGGTCAAGGTGGGTGGATCATGAGGTCAAGAGATCAAGACCATCCTGGTCAACATGGTGAAACCCCATCTCTACTAAAAATACAAAAATTAGCTGGGCATGGTGGCACATGCCTGTAGTCCCTGCTACTCAGGAGGCTGAGGCAGGAGAATTGTTTGAACCCAGGAGGCGGAGGTTGCGGTGAGCCGAGATTGCACCATTGCACTCCAGCCTGGGCAACAAGAGTGAAACTATCTCAAAAAAAAAAAAAAAAATCAAATAAATAAGGCTTCCATGTTAAAATCCTTGCAGTTTTTAAATATATTCTTTTTGGAGGCCAAAGTTATACCTTATAAAGTATTTCCTTCTGCTGTAGTCTGGCATTTAGCAAGACAAGTTATTTGGGTTTTCTTTCCCTCCTCTTGAGCTCTCAGCCTTCTGACTACAAGGTTTTGGCTCAAGCCTTAGAATCTAAAAAATGTCAGCCAGGCTATTCTGTCTTGCAAGATCTGGCTCAATCATGAACCATTTCTGAGTCTAAAGAGAGTGAGAGAGGGGCTGCACGCAGTGGCTCACACCTGTAATCCCGGCACTTTGGGAGGCTGAGGCAGGCAGATCATGAGGTCGAGAGATCAAGACCATCCTGGCCAACATGGTGAAACCCCGTCTCTACTAAAAATACAAAAATCAGCTGGGTGTGGTGGCTCATGACTGTAGTCCTAGCTACTCAGGAGGCGGAGGCAGGAGAATCACTTGAACCCAGGAGGTGGAGGTTACAGTAAGCTGAGATCACGTCACTGCACTCCAACCTGGTGACAGAGTGAGACTCCATCTCAAATAAAAAAGTTTGAGAGGGACGAAACCTGGCACAAACTAACAGTCCCTTTAATTACATGTAAAATGCATGTGACTGTATTAGCAATTGGCTTATCCCCATGGAGGGTTTAGAAGAATGTTTAGTCTTTGTAGAAGCTATCCAGTTATTCTCCCAAAAAGATGTTTTAAATGTGGATGGGTATTACATTCCCCTGCCCTTTTATCAGTCCTTCATAACTTACTAAAGCTGATCAATTGTTATTTATGTAACGTGGCTCATTCAGTGTCAACTAAGAAGCTAATTATATACAATTTATTGTAAAAAAAAACTATAAAAATATCTTTTGATAGCTATTATTTAGAGGTAAAAATGATACTGGGTGCAATCTCTAAATGGGGAGAAAAGTGTTATTAGTATATGTGTATATATATATATATATATATATATATCCCCCCTAAAATACTGTATTTATTATACACATGTGTGTGCCTGTGCTTCCAGCAAACCCTTTTTCAGGTGTCTCCTTTAAATTCATAAGGAGGAGAGAGGGCATTTATAAAGCTAAGTTTAACACGATGCTAAACATAACGCAGATGAGACGCCAGGCTGACCCAGGGGAAGGCTGGCATTCTTAGTGAGTGTCCCCAACTCGTAGTCCACCTTTATCTGTGGCAGCTATAAATGTACAGGACCCACGAGAGTCCTAAGAAATGAGAGCAGTTATCTCTGCTGTCATCCACGTTCTGAACCTCTTTCCAATCTCTTTTCCCCTTTTCTGTAATGTACCCAGCATCCCCCATTGTCTTTTGGTTTCCCAAGATGCTTGATTCTTTGGTTTAGTAGCATTTCTTAAAATGAGATCATCAGACCAATCCTTGATTTACATGAACGCTGTAATGACACAACAAAGAGAAGGCGACAGTTTTAAAGTATAGTAGTCAGCCAAATGCATATTTTATATTTGGTTCATAGAATATATCTAGATGTGAGGAAAGTCTCCTATTTGGTAATTTAGTTACAATGTAAATGTTTTATCACAGCATATGTTGGTATGTTTTGGAGTGTGCTTCCATTGTGTTCAGCTTTTGAAAAGTTTGAATTCCATTTTAGTCAAATGTAGTTAATGGGATTTCCAGAGATATATATTCTGTTTTCTTATTGTACTGCACATTCCTTGAAGGCAGATACTGTACTTAATATATCACTTTCTTCCATAATACTGCCCTAGGTCTTTTTCGTTTTTAAGAGACCGGGTCTCATTATGTTGCCCAGGCTGGACTCAGATGCTTGGACTCAAGCAATCAGTCCTCCCACCTAAGCCTCTGGAGTAGCTGGGACTACAGGGGCATGCACCACCAGGCCTGGCTTCCTGGGTCTTTCAGGAGAGAATATTTGTGCAATTGAATAGAAGAAAGAGCAGGATTCTTGTCATCAACAACTCCAACACAGTCCCAAAATATCCACGTTGTAACCTAGATCTTAGGCCTACTGTCTCCACTGTCCTGCAAAGCCACATTTGCAATTACCTATTGGCTGTCTATAGGAGTCCTCAAACATCTCAGACTTTACAAGAATAAAACTCAACTTTCTTCCCATTCAAACCTGTTTATATTCTTCTGTAAGAGAAAGATACCATTTGAGGCTCCAGAATCTGCCTCTAACTCTCAACAAGACTGCAATTACTCTTGTATCCTTTCCATCCTCATTGCCCTGCTGTTATTAGGTAGGCCCTGTTTCGGGTTCTTGTTGCTTGTTCCTGTGTTGGCAATAACATCTAATTCCAATGCCTTTGTGTGGTCCCATTTTAAACACTGCCAGAGCAGTCTTCGAACAACATAGCTCTAATCTAGTTTCATCCCCACTTCTGCATGCTTTAGTGGCTTTCCCAGTGGCTTGGCATGAACACTTCCTCAGTTGTCATACACTCCAGCTAACTCTGACCCAGCCTTTCTCTGTTGACACAGTTTCCTTTTTTCTTCATTCACCCCATTCGAATCTGTGTTTATCTAAGACTTCCCTGTGATAACTGCCCCACAGTCTTTCTCTCCCCTGTTCCTCCAGACTAGATCCTGTCTCCTTCCTATAGCTCCCACACAGCCTGTAGTTCATCAGCTTTTGTGTGGGACCTTCTGTCCCTAAAGACAACTTATTCAAGATTTCCCCAGGCATCTGGCAGAGTGCCTTGCAAGCAGTGGACACCCAGTATTTGCTGAATAAAATTCCTTCCTATGAGTCCCTTCTGATTTTTTTTTTAAGTGCTTCTAATATACATATCATTCTGGGGCTTATGCCACTTTCATCTTCTAAAGGAAAATCTTACCTATGACATTTTCCCTTACAAGAGATCATTGTTTTGAGGAGGATTTTTTTTGAAAGATAAAGGTAGAAGGAAATTTTTTTAAAGCCTAAATATCAAATTCCTTTTCGTTTGTGGTTGGGGGAAGGGATGAAGAGCAACTTGGTCTTTCATATGAGTTGGTCATAGCATATAAGAACCAATCTTGAAATACCATTGTTTTTTTCTAAATGACTTATTATGTATTTCTAGAAATACTTTGTACTTAAAGTGATAAGTTTGTATCTTATTGTCCATATATACTTTATAAATAAAAATTAGCATTGTAAATAATGTTCATATGTATTATATTTATACAAAATAAATTTACTATAATATCTTCGGCTGGTGTGACTGTTCCCCTCCCCTCTGCCCCCAAGACAGTCTCACTCTGTTGCCAGGCTGGAATGCAGTGGCGGGTTATCGGCTCACTGTAACCTTTGCCTCCTGGGTTCAAGCAATTCTCCTGCCTCAGCCTCCTGAGAAGCTAGAATAACAGGTGCACACCACCATGCCTGGCTACTTTTCTGTATTTTTAGTAGAGATAGGGTTTCACCATGTTGGCCAGACTGGTCTCAAACTCCTGACCTCAGGTGATCTGCCCTCCTCCCAAGCGCTGGGATCACAGGCATGAGCCGCCATGCCCAGCTGTGATGTGTCTTTTAAACCATACCTTTCTTTAGAGTCACACATACATTTACTTATTTATTTTTATTATTTTCAGATGGAGTCTTGCTCTGTCAACAGGCTAGAGTGCAGTGGTGCAATCTCAGCTCACTGCAATTTCCGCCTCCCTGTTTTTAGCTGGGACTACAGGTGTGCGCCTACACACCCAGCTAATTTTTGTATTTTTAGTAGAGACGAGGTTTCACCATATTGGCCAGGATGGTCTCTATCTTTTGACCTCACGATCTGCCCACCTTGGCTTTCCAAACTGCTGGGATTACAGGCATGAGCCACCGTGCTGCCCAGCTCTTAATACTTTTTGAGATTGAGTCTTGCTCTGTCACCCAGGCTGGAGTGCAGTGGCGTGATCTTGGCTCACTGCAACCTCCACCTCCCAGGTTCAAGTGATTCTCGTGCCTCAGCCTCCCGCGTAGCTGGGATTACAGCCATGTGTCACCATGCCCGACTAATTTTTGTATTTTTAGTAGACACAGAGTTTCACCATGTTGGACAGGCTGCTCTTGAACTCCTGACCTTAAGTGACCCGCCAGCCTTCAAAGTGCTGAGATTACAGGCATGAGCTATGGAGCCTGGTCAGCATCATACGTTTGAAGATGAACTTTGGCCAGGCCTGGTGGCTCACACCTGTAATCCCAGACTTTTGGGAGGCCAAGGCAGGTGGATCACTTGAGGTCAGGAGTTCGAGACCAGCCTGGCTAACATGGTGAAACCCCACCTCCACTAAAAATACAAAAACCTCAGCCAAACATTGTGGTGCAGGCCTGTAATCCCAGCTATGGGAGGCTGAGGCACAAGGATCACTTGAACCCAGGAGGCAGAGGTTGCAGTGAGCCAAGATCACACCACTTCACTCCAGCCTGGGCAACAGAGTGAGACTCCATCTCAGAAATAAAGATGAATTTCATTTACCTCTTTTCCCAAAGCATAATTAATGGAAAAACTTCTTTGCCTACAAATGATTTTCCTCAAATGGCTTTTACTTTCAAGTTTTAACAAATCAACTTATTGTGACTTAAGTGAATTAACTGGGTGACAAGGGGTGACCACAAGCATCACTACAGGCATACCTATTCTGCACCAAGAATAGAGAAGAGGTCTCAGATTGCCTGTTTCCATTGGGCCTATGGTGTAGTCATGCCCTGCACAACAATATTTCAGTCAAGGACAGACGACATATACAACAATGGTTGCATAAGATTATAATCCCGTTTTTACTGTACTTTTTATGTTTATTTTCCTAAAGGATTTACTGTACTTTTTTATGTTGATATATCTGATACACAAATACCTACCATTGTGTTACAACTGTGCCCAGTATTCAGTACAGTAACATGCTGTATACAGGTTTGTCCTCGGGTTGTGACCTAAGAGCAATAGACTACAACATGCAGCCTAGGTGTGTCTAGGCTAGACCATCTAGGCTTGGGTAAGTATGCTCTATGATGAGTGTACTTAATGAAATTGCCTGAGGACTCGTTTCTCAGGACATGTCCCTGACGTGACTACACTTTCATGATTTTCACCTTTGGGACCAGCTTATGGGTATTGGCAGGGGGTCTCCCTTAAAACTAAACCAAACATACAACAAATAATGCTAAAAGGTAGAGGTGATTTAAAAAAAAAAAAAAAAAAAAAAACAGAGTCTCACTCTTGCCCAGGATGGAATGCAATGGTGCGAACACTGGACCAGACTCCTGGGCTCAAGCAATCCTCCCATCTCGGCCTCCTCAGTAACTAGGACTACAGTCCTACAGCACCATGCCTGGCTAGCTTTTTATTTTTATTTGTTTTAAAGAGATGAAGTCTCACTATGTTGCCCAGGTGGGTCTCAAACCTCTGGCATCAAGCAAGCCTCCTGCCTTGGCCTCCCAAAGCTCTGGGGGCAGGAGCCACTATGCTCAGCAGAGGTCAATTTTTAATGAGGGATAAGCATAGTTTTACTTATTAGGGAATTTCATGCCTTGATCCTTGTCCATCTGCCTAGTGCCAGAGAGAAACAGTTACTGGGAATGAGATGTTCTCATTCCCAGCAAACATTTATTTTTCCTTCCTTTGATTTCTGCCCTGAGTCTGTGGTTGCTTTCCTACAGTGCCGAGCTAAGCAAGATAAAACAAATTTCATGGTAAAACAAAGGAAAATAAATATTAAAAAATAATAATAGAAATTTCAGGAATGCTTCAAAATCTAAAGCACAGAATACTCTGCACACAGGGTAGTTACTCCTGTCATACCTTGCTGCTACGGGTAGTCGCCATCAGAAAGTGATGTTCCACTAATGTTTCTTCCTTTCACAATTAAAAAAAATTTGTAGAAGCAGGGTTTTGTTATCTTGCCCAAGCTGGTCTCCAACTGCTGGCCCCGAGTGATCCTGCCTTGGCCTCCCAGCAGCCACCCTGCCCAGCTCTCGTTTCATAAATCCAACTAGCAGGCATTGTCCTATGTGTTTGGTAATACACCCTTTGCAAAACAGACAAAAACCAGCCATTGAGGAACACATACATACACACACATACACACACACACACACACACACATATATATATACCGTGCCCATTGTCTAGTGATTATATATATATATATATATATATAGAGAGAGAGAGAGAGAGAGAGAGATACATAGATATATACATGTATATACAGAAAGAAACTCATTCTGTCACCCAGGCTGGAGTGCAGTGGTGTGAACCTGGCTCACTGCAGTCTTGACCTCTTGGACTCAGGTGATCCTTCCCCCTCAGCCTCCAAGTAATTGGGATAACAGGCACGCGCTATCAGGGCCTGCTAATTGTTTTGTAGAGACGGTGTTTCGCCATATTGGCCAGGCTGGACTCGAACTCCTGGGCTCAAGTGGTCCGTCCACCTCTGCCTCCCAACTTGTTGGGATTACAGGCGTGAGCTACCGTGCCCATTGTCTAGTGATTATATTGTTGCCCCGTTTAGCCATTACATCTCTTTACTCACAATAGTTTGTAAGTGAAACTTTGCCTTACCAGATGCATGAGTCGGCCTCAGCTTGTCATTATAAAGTTTAAATGTGATTGGAATCTACCCAGAGCCCAGTTTTCCAGAAATTAGAAAGAGATATGCCTAAGACCCAGAGGGTTATTTATTACACAAATCTGAAACATTGACTCAAAAATTTCCCTAATGCCCACCTTTGGCATATCAGCTTAAACCTTTGCAGGTGGCTTCAAAAAATATCTCGCGGGTAACGCGCAGCTCTGGCGGGGCACTCTGCCTCCAAGCCAAAAGGGGGCAGTGGACTCACAGAGCCGCGGTGCGGCCCTCTGATCCCTTCACCCCACCCTGGGAACGTCACGACCTCCTCTCGCCGCTTCGCCACGTTGCTAATGCGCAGGCGCAGGCGGGATCGCGCACCGCCGAGCCGAGAGAGGGGTCACGAACTCTGACCTCCCCCAGTACACAAACCCAGAAAGCTCCCTTCCCCCGTGATTCTCGATTCCCCTCTGCTCCCATCAGCTTCCTCCAAATTCTCTTCCTGGACAGAGCGCCCCCCCATCCAGCAGTGGCAGCCGCGCGACTGTCGCGTCGGCGCCCGACGCAGAAGACAGCGCGGCGCAGAGGCGCCGGTAAGAAACCCTAGGTGGGGACACAGGCGACCGCGCCGGGGGTGGGTATGGGGGGGTGCCCTTTACCCCAACTGCCAACGGACGCAGTCCCAGCCCATCCCGCGGCCTCCGCACTCCAGCTGGCGGGGCTGTTCGGTCTAGAAGTGCCGCTTTGGCGTGATCGAGTTGGGCTGGGAGCGCGGAGCTGTGGCGCCGGATGCATCTGGGGCCACGGGAGAGGCGCGGGCGGCGGGACGCGGGACCGGACGGCGAGGGCTCGGAGCACCAGCCTCCTCTGACCTTTAACCTGCGGGGAAAGCTTCCGCGGCGCCGCAGTTTTCCCCGCCCCGGGGAGCCGCGCGCAGCGCCCAGGCCTAGAAGGCGCCTGGCGAACGCGGGCGCTGGTGGGATCAGGGAGAGGCCGACCCTCGGCTGGGGGCCGCAAGCCCCAGCCTGCATCCCGTCCCTAACTCTCGTGCCTACATGGGACCGACAGAATGACGCCCTCCACTTTCACTTTTCTCTCATGACAAATCGGGCCAGGGTCGTCGCTGCCTGCAGACCTGGATCTTATAAAAAACGGAACGGCCCAGTGTCCTCACTGCACTGAGCACGTCCAAGCTTCCGATAGCTCTTTTGTTAAGAAATTCTTCCTCCAACTCGTGCAGATACCATTTTTGTGCAGTATGAATGTTGCCAAGTTGTCTCATAATCTTCAGTAAGTAGGTCAGCCTTTAAACAAGTAACAGGAAAGGAAAAGCAAAAGATCTAAAATTAACGCCTTTAAGGTTTTTATACCTCTAGAAGTTCTAAATAGACCTTAAATTTTGAGGTTTTTTTGAACCATATCTGCTGTGTGGTTGATGATACTCGATGATTGTTTTTAAACTTTGCCAAAGTCCAGTTCGTAAATCGGAAAAAGTGATGTGTATTTCCGTCATTGAAAGTGGGTCACATGAAATGTTGCTAGTCTTTGTTTTTCAAGGGGTATGTTAGTTTCTTCTAGGAAGGGTTTTTTGTTTTATAGAAATGGTGGTGGTCCCATTTTGTTGTCCAGACTAATCTCTGGCCTCAAGCTGTCCTCCTACCTCAGCCTGTTGAGTAGCTGGAATTTACAGGCATTCTAAGGAAGGATTTTCAGGGAGCAAACATTCCTGAATTCTGTGTGTCTGCCACACACTGTATAATCCCTGCTCTTTGGGGAACTAAAACTTTCAATAAATAATAGTATAGATAAAATTCATTCCCTTTTTTCAGTTACAAGACCATTTGCGTCCTCTTAAAGTCTTTACGAACTGTCTCTAGAAAAATGCACCTTTAGATAAAATTTTACATACAATATTAGGGAGATAACAGAATCTGTTTCTGAATCCTAGTTAACAACCTTAGTCTACACAATAAATGCTGAACCCTTCTAGAAAGACTGGGTTAAAAAACTATTTGAACCAATTTTTTTTTTTTGGGGGGGGATGGCGTTTCATTCTTGTTGCCCAGGCTGGAGTACAATGGTGCGATCTCGGCTCACCGCAACCTCTGCCTCCCGGGTTGAAGCGATGCTCCTGCCTCAGCCTCCCGAGCTGGGATTACAGACAACAACCACCACGCCTGGCTAATTCTTTGTATTTTTTGTAGAGATGGGGTTTCACCATGTTGGCCATGCTGGTCTTGAGAACTCCTGACCTCAGGTGATCCATGTGCCTCAGCCTCCCAAAGTGTTGGGATTATAGGCCTGAGCTCCCGGCTTAAACCAAATCTTAAAGGTCAGGTGGCTCATGTCTGTAATTCCAGCACTTTGGGAGGCCAAGGCAGGTGGATCACAAGGTCAGGAGTTCCAGACCAGCCTGGCCAAGATGGTGAAACCCCATCTCTAGTAAAAATACAAAAATTAGCTGGGTGTGATGACTGGCTTCTTTAATCACAGCTACTTGGGAGGCCAAGGGAGGAGAATAACTTGAACCAGGGAGGCAGAGGTTGCAGCTGAGATGTCGCCTCTCTCACTCTAGCCTGGGCAACAGAGCCAGACTGTCTCAAAAAAAAAAAAAAAGTTAGATGAATTTAAACGAGGGAGAAAATAGGAATATGTTGGGGAATAAAGAACATCAGAGTTTGACCTGAACCTAGGCCCCCTCTTGGAAGTGGTGGGATATTAGATGAGAATAGGGGGAAGTAGGATTAGAAAAGAACTCTCCCTTGTGTTCACAATGCCAGACACCTTGTGAATACATAATAAATACTGAATGAATACCAAG
The DNA here is from genome assembly GCF_049354715.1 of Callithrix jacchus. Lineage (NCBI taxonomy): Eukaryota > Metazoa > Chordata > Mammalia > Primates > Cebidae > Callithrix > Callithrix jacchus. The sequence continues at coordinate 98,170,397 of NC_133510.1, read as the reverse complement.
GGAAGGGGTTAAAACTTTGTGCCTTTGCCGTTAAAGTAGCATTGATGGTCTAAAGCTGGAGAATAAGGATGTGATTCAGTTCTGTAAGTTATTTTGTGAATGCCTAGCCCATAGTAAGCACTCAAAAGTAATTGCTGAATGGAAGAAAATTGATTATTGAGCCAATGAGTATGACCATTTTTAAGGCTCTTGGTACACATTGGCAAGTTACTCTTCTAGGAAGGTTAAAACAATCTAACCTTCTACCAGCAGTCTATAATGAATGTGTGTGTTGGCTGGGTGTGGTGGCTCATGCCTGTAATCCTGGCACTTTGGGAGGCCAAGGTGAGTAGATCACTTGAGGTCAAGAGTTCAAGACCAGCCTGGTCAATATGGTAAAACCCTTTCTTTACTAAAAATACAAAAATTAGGTACGCATGATGGTGCATGCCTATAATCCCAGCTATTCTGGAGGCTGAGGCAGGAGAATTGCTTGAACCTGGGAGGTGGAGGTTACAGTGAGCCGAGATCACGCCATTGCATTCCAGCCTGGGCAACGAGCGAAACTCCATCTCAAAAAAAAAAAATCAGAATGTATATGTTGCCTTATCTTTGGAACATGTATAGTCATGTGTGATGGGGATGTGTTCTGAGAAATGAATCCTTAAGTGATTTCATCACATACAAACATAGAGCATGCAAAACTGGATGGTATAGCCTACCATACACCTATGCTATATAGTGTAGCCTGTTGCTCCTAATTTACAAACCCACACAGCATGTTACTGAATTCTGTAGGCAGTTTTAACAGAGTGATATTTGTGTAAGTAAAAAATCTAAACATAGAAGAGGTACAGTAAAAATACAGTATTGTGGGTGTAGTCTTGTGTACCACTACTGTATATGCAGTCTCATTTATTGACTAAAACATCATGCAGTACATGACTATATATTGATCTAGTGATTCCCTGGATTTCATTCAGATATACCAATAGTTTATCTACTCAAGTTTTCTTTTTTTTTTTTTGAGACAGAGTTTCACTGTTGTTACCCAGACTGAAGTGCAATGGCACGATCTTGGCTCACCGCAACCTCCGCCTCCTGGGTTCAGGCAATTCTCCTGCCTCAGCCTCCTGAGTAGCTGGGACTACAGGCGTGCGCCACCACGCCCAGCTAATTTTTGTATTTTTAGTAGAGATGGTGTTTCACCTTGTTGACCAGGATGGTCTCGATCTCTTGACCTTGTGATCCACCCACCTCGGCCTCCCAAAGTGCTGGGATTATAGGCTATAGGCGTGAGCCACCACGCCCGGCCTCTACTCAAGTTTTCATTATGCGGTGGCTTCTTTGAGTCTAGTGTGTCAATACACTGGTGTGGATTTTAGGATTTTTGGAAAAGATTTTTTATTTTTTATTTAATTTTTGTGGTAGTATCTGTATTTAAGTAAAATTTAAAAGGACCAAACACTTACTCAATGAAAAATAAATCTCCCTCCCATTCCTGTTCGTAAACTTGCATTTTCTTTCCTCAGAGGTAGTTATTGGAACCATTTTCTTTCTTATGTGTCCTTTAAAGTGTAGTTTTTCTTTTCTTTTTTCTTTTTTTGAGACAGAGTCTCATTCTGTCACTCAGACTGGAGTGCAGTGGTGTGATCTTGGCTCACTGCAACCACCGCCGTCCAAGTTCAAGGGATTCTTCTACCTCAGCCTCCTGAGTAGCTGGGATTATGAGCATTGGCCACCATGCGCAGCTAGTTTTCTATTTTTAGTAGAGATGAGGTTTCACAATGTTAGCCAGGCTGATTTCGAACTGATCTCAAGTGATCAGCCCACCTTGGCCTCCCATAGTGCTGGGAATACAGATGTGAACCACCGGGGCCAGCCCAAGTGTAGATTTTCTTGTCTTTAGGCGGCATTTTAAAGTTTTCTTTGCTTACCTAGATCTTGCATGTTTCTTACTGGGTTTATGCCTGAGTATTATGGGCTGAATTGTGTTCTCCCACAAAATCATGTGAATCCCAAATTCCTATGTTGATATACTAACCACCAGTACGTTAGAATTGATTATAGTTGGAGATAAGGCCCTAAAAGAGATAATTGAGTTAAAATTAGATCATTAGAGTGTACCCTAATCCAAAATAACTGATGTTCTTCTATGAAGAGAGTATGACACAGGCACTCAGAGTGCCATATAAAGACACATGGGGCTGGGCGCAGTGGCTCACGCCTGTAATCACAGCACTTTGGGAGGCTGAGGTGGGCCGATCACAAGGTCAGGAGATCGAGACCATCCTGGCTAACACGGTGAAACCCCGTCTCTACTAAAATAAAAATACAAGAAAAATTAGCCGGGTGTGGTGGCGTGTGCCTGTAGTCACAGCTACTAGGGAGGCAGAGGCAGGAGAATCGCTTGAACCTGGGAGGCAGAGGTTGTGGTGAGCCGAGATCACGCCACTGCGCTCCAGCCTGTGCGACAGAGTGAGACTCTGTCTGAAAAAAAACAAAAAAAGACACATGGAGGCCTGGGCATGGTGGCTCATGCCTGTAATTGTAGCACTTTGGGAAACTTCAGAAAATGCCAACCCTCCCATCCTAACTAGATTATTTTGAAGCAAATTCTTAAATATCATATCATTTTGTTTGTAAATTATTTAATAAAGGTGTTTTGATGAGTATAATTATAAAAAAGCATCTTTTTTATTTTTGACAGGACATTTTGGCAGTCGATCATGGCAACCATAGAAGAAATTGCACATCAGATAATTGAACAACAGATGGGAGAGGTATGTCTAGTTTGCAGTTTATCCACTGACACACCAAACTTTTATAATTCATACTAGTTGCATATGCCAGTTCCAGAAATAGAAGATACTCCCTAACTTAAGATAGCTTTTCAAGCTACTGAGAGGTAGTTGAATAATCAGACAATTCATAGTAGAATGTAGTAACTGCTGTGACAGGTCATTGTATCTGGTGCTGTGGGAGCACAGAAGCAAAACAACTGGAAGGAAGGAAGGAAGTTACAGGGTTGTGGAGTGAGTAGGAATGCTTTTGGAGGGTACAACCTGAGGCCAGTTTTGGTGGGTTCAGTAGGAGTTCAGTGTCAATACAGACATCTTCATTTTTTTTAAATGGTTATGTCCTATTAATAGAGATACCATGTAATCTGGAAGTTCTCAAAATATCGTCTGGGCACCCTTTCAGAGAATCAGCCAGGTAAAGACCATTTTCATAATAATACTAAAATGTTATTTGCCTTTTCAGTGTTGTTCTCTCCCAAGTATACACTGGAATTTTCTTTCCTCTTTTTTTTTATTTGAGACGAAGTTTCACTCTTGTTTTCCACGCTGGAGTGCAGTGGCGCAATCTCAGCTCACTGCAACCTTCACCTTCCAGGACCAGGTGATTCTCCTGCCTCGGCCTCCCAAGTAGCGGAAATTACAGGCATGTAATTTCCTAATTTTTGTATTTTTAGTAGATATGGGGTTTCTCCATGTTGATCAGGCTGGTCTTGAACTCCCGACCTCAGGTGATCTGCCCACTTCAGCCTCCCAAAGTGCTGGGATTACAGGAGTGAGCCACCATCCCCAGACTACATGGAATTTTCTACAGACTGTATGGCATGTGATGATACTATATGATGAAATTTGTCAACATTTATAAGGTGTATATCATCACTGAATTATTGTTTTCCAGATGACCAATGTATAATGTTAGAAAACCATACATGAGTGAAGGATCCATTTAAATTGCAGGATAGACCAACAGATTTTAATATAGTTTGTGACTCTAACTTGCAGCTAACCTTTGAAAATCTGCCACTTGTTGCGTAGTTTGAGTGAAGGATCCATTTAAATTGCAGGATAGACCAACAGATTTTAATACAGTTTGTGACTCTACCTTGCAGCAAACCTTTGAAAAGCTGCCACTTGTTGAGTAGTTGTAGTATTGAAGAACAACTTCGACAGTTTGAAAAGAGTATTAAAATATCCTTCCCCTTTTCAACCAATAAATATGAAGCTGAATTTTCTTCACCATATATGCATATATGAATGTATGTATATGTATATACAGGGAAGAAATATATTTCCGACTAATTTTTTGTGGTCACGTGCCTGACTAATGTTTATATTTCATAGTGATGGGGTTTTGCCATGTTGCCCAAGCTCGTCTGGAACTCCTGGGCTCAAGCAATCCACCCACCTTGACCTTCCAAAGTGCCTGCATTAAAGATACTGTGCCCAGCCTCATTATAATCAAAACAACGTAGTTCAACAGATTAAATGAAGAAACAGATGTGAGATTCTAAATTCTGTTAAACCAGACAGTCAAGCAATTTGCAGAAATATAAAACAATGCCACTCTTAACATTTTTGTTTGGAAAATAAACTTATTAGTCATTAAGAAATAGGTTATAATGAGTACAAAAAAAATAGGATGAATGAATAAAACCTAGTATTTGATAGCACAACCGAGTGACCATATTCCATATATATATATTTTTTTAATTAAAAATTATTTTAAAACTTTTTTCATTTTTTTACTGGTGCATGCTTGGATTTTTTTTTTTTTTTTTTTTTTAGTTGGAGTCTCGCTCTGTCGCCCAGGCTGGAAGGCAGTGGCACAGTCTCTGCTCGCTGCAATCTCATCCCAGGTTGAAGCGATTCTACTGCCTCAGCCTCCCGAGTAGCTGGTATTACAGGTGCCTGCCACCACACCCGGCTAATTTTTTGTATTTTTTAGTAGAGATGGGGTTTTACCATGTTGGCCAGGCTGGTCTCGAACTCCTGACCTTATGATCCCCCTGCCTTGCCCTTCCAAAGTGCTGGGATTACAGGTATGAGCCACCGAGCCCAGCCAATAATAATTTAATTGTACATTTAAAAATAACCAAGAGAGTATAACTGGATTATTTTAACATACAGGATAAATGCTTGAGGAGACGGATACCATATTTTCCATGTGATTATTACGTATTACCTGCCTGTATCAAAACATCTCATATACCCCAAAGATGATATATACTTACTGCGCGCCTGTGAAAATTAAATAAATAAAAATTATGTTAACATTTAATGGATTGTTAATTTTAAATGAATCAAGTATTTTTTAAAATTCTCTTTGAATTTCTAATATGTTAAATATCAATAGATATAGCTCACATGCAGAAAACTCCATCTACTAAAAATACAAATAATTAGCTGGATGTGGTGGCAGGCGCCTGTAATCCTAGCTACTCAGGAGGCTGAGACAGGAGAATTGCTTGAACCTGGGAGGTAGAGGTTGCAGTGAGCTGAGATCGCACCATTGCACTCCAGCCTCAGCAACAAGTGTGAAACTCTGTCTCAAAAAAAAAAAAAACTCTTCAGAACCCTCAGTAATATTTTAGAATGTAAAGGGGTCCTAAAACCCAAGAACTGTTTTCATAATCTACTGCTCTTCCCTATTGAAAGCTCTTTGGATTGCTTAAATATTCAATTATTATAATTATCATGCTGCAGTAAATGTCTTTTTACTCATTTAAGCAGAGTGTTTCAACCCAGGAACAGTTAGACCATGGATGCGCCAAGTGCTCTTCTCTGAGACAGCATGAACTATTAGTCTTTTATTCAATACAATTTGCTTTAGGAAGAAACTGATTAGTGAATCAGAGCTTCGTTTTAAATTTTGCATAGAAAAGAATATTGAAATAATTTCAGGAAAATAAAAATAGAAAAACTTTGGTACAGAAGAAACAGGTTTGGAATTGTGAAAAATTAGAAACCAACTTTGTCATTTCAAAATTGAATCAAGGAATTTAATTGACCTAATGAAGTTTACTCTGGAATATATTTGCTGAATAACAGAAACTCAATGCTGAAATAGTTCTCTATGTTCTTGAACTTGCTCCTCCCCAGACTGCTCCATCTTGGCAGATGGCAGTTCTGTCTTCCCAATTGCTCAAGCCGAAATTTTATAATCATCCTTGACTCTTCTTTTCTTTCTTTCTTTTTTGAGACCAAGTCTTGCTCTGTTGCCCAGACTAGAGTGTAGTGGCTCAATCTCGGCTCCCTGCAACCTTCACCTCTGTGGTTCAAGCAATTCCCTTGCCTCAGCCTCCGGCAGTAGCTGGGATTACAGGCGTGCGCCACCATACCCAGCAAATTTTTTTTTCTTTCTTTTTGAGACAGAATCTCACTGTGTTGTCCAGGCTGGAGTGCAGTGCCATGATCTCGGATTACTGCAACTTCTACCTTCTGGGTTCAAGTGATTCTTGTGCCTCAGTCTCCCGAGTAGCTGAGACTACAGGTGCCCACCACCATGTCCCACTAACTATTGTATGTTAATCGAGACGGGATGTCACCATGCCCGGCCAAGGCTGATCTCAAACTCCTGACCGCAGGTGAGCCACCCGCCTTGGCTTCCCAAAGTGCTGGGATATAGGCGTGACCAACTGCACCTGGCTTTTTTTGTGTATTTTTAGTAGAGATAGGGTTTTACCATGTTGGCTAGACTGGACTCAAACTCCTGACCTCAGGCAGTCTGCCCATCTGGGCCTCACAAAGTGCTGGGATTACAGTTGTGAGCCACTGCGCCCAGCCCCTTGACTCTTCTTTCCTCACGTTCCACTCCAGTCTGTCAGCATGTTTTGTTACCTTTCTCTTCTTAAAAGTAAAAAAAAAAAATCCCAATATATTTGGCTTTTCACCCCCAGCATGGCCCCTGCTCTGTTCCTGGCCAGTATTTCTGCCCATATATCATAACCAGATACTGGTGGTATCTGCAGTAGTGTCCTTTCTGATCTCCCTTAATTTTACTCCTGAACATTTTTTTTTTTCTTGAGACAGACCTGCTCTGTCCCCCAGGCTAGAGTATAGTGGCATGATGCCAGCTCACTGCAACTTCCGCCTCCCAGGTTCAAGTGATTCTCCTGCCTCAGCCTCCCCAGTTGCTGGGACTACAGGCGCCCACCACCATGCCCAGCTAATTTTTATATTTTAGTAGATACGGAGTTTCATCATGTTGGCCATCTGTTCTCGAACTCCTGACTTCAAGGGATCCACCTGCCTCAGCCTCCCAAAGTGCTGGGATTACAAGCGTGAGCCACGGTGCCCAGCCTACTCTTGAACATTTGCAGTCTGTTCTTCACAATAAATTTATAGTACTTTTTTATTTACACTTTTTTTGTTTTTGAGATGGAGTTTTGCTCTTGTTGCCCAGGCTGGAGTGCAGTGGCACGATCTTGGCTCACTACAACCTCCATCTCCCGGATTCAAGCGATTCTCCTGCCTCAGCCTCCCGAGTAGCTGGGATTACAGGCATGCACCACCATGCCCGGCTAATTTTTTGTGTTTTTAGTAGAGATGGAATATTGCTATGTTGGACATGCTGGTTTCAAACTCCTGACCTCAAGTGATCCACCCACCTCGGCCTCCCCCAAAGTGCTGGGATTACAGGCTTGAGCCACCATACCCGGCCTACAGTTTTTTTTTTTTTAAACAGGATCTCACTGTGTTGCCCAGGCTGGTCTCGAACTCCTGGCCTCAAGTGATCCTCCTGCCTCAGCCTCCCAAGTAGCTGGGATTATAGATACATGCTACTGTGTATGGCTGATTCTTTTTTAAAAAGTAAAATCCTGTCATTCCTCTGCTCCAAACCCTCTGGTGGCTCTCTGTTTCACACAATAGGAAATCTAAACTTTTGTATGGCCTACAAAGCCCTCTAAGTCCTAGCTGTCACTCAGATCCCATCTTCTACAATAATTCCTATCTTCCCTTTCTGTCTTCCTCATACTGCTCTATTGCTGTGCTTTGTGCCTCACGTGTCAAACACCCTCCCTCCTGCCCTGGGAACTACTTTTAAGCTCTTGTTTCCTCTACTTGGAATGTTCTTCCCCTAGGTAGTCCTAAGCCTTGGTCTGTTTCTTCACTCGAGTCTGTGCAAAAACGATACCTCCTTAGAGTGACCTTCCCTCGTTGCCCTCATTCTGATACTGTCTCAGCTTACTTTGTTTTTCTTCATTGCACTTAGTACCGCCTGACAATATTATTGTTTCCTTATTTACTATCTTTCCACTAAAATAAAAACTTCATGAAGGCAAAAATTGTGTTTTATTCACTGCTACATCCCAGGATGCAGAACAGCCAATAGAAATCACCAATATATATTTGGCTAAATGGAACATGGGAGGGAAGGCGAAGGAGGGAATCAAAATAGGTCAAAATGTTCTTACTATTGTACATTTGTTTGTTTGCACATTTGTTTATTTCCATAGGATAGAATTTTATGGCAGCAGAATTGGTAGTTTAAAGGGTATGTGTATATTCTGCTGCAGTCTGTAAAAAAAAAAAAAAAGATAAAGATAAGGCACGTGTCTGTGTTACATTGCCTTGTATGTAATGATGTGCTTTTCTGTCTTTGAAGATAGAAGATAATTGTGTCATTAAAGAAAAACAAATGATTGACTTGAATTCATTATTTCTTTTTTATAATTTTGTTAGATTGTTACAGAGCAGCAAACTGGGCAGAAAATCCAGATTGTGACAGCACTTGATCATAATACCCAAGGCAAGCAGTTCATTCTGACAAATCATGACGGCTCTTCTCCAAGCAAAGTCATTCTGGCCAGGCAAGATGCCACTCCAGGAAAAGTTTTCCTCACAACTCCAGATCCAGCAGGTGTCAACCAGTTATTTTTTACCACTCCTGATCTGTCTGCACAACACCTGCAGGTAACAAGTGTCTTTTTCTCTTACAAGTGTCTTATGCTTAAAACAATTTCTTTAAAAAACTTGTTTTAAGCATATGTCCTGCCATTAATACTTTAGATATATGTATATTCAGTAGGAAAAAAAATGCATAAAATTGTGTGTAACACAGAGTATCTACAGTGACAGCCCTCTCCTATGGGCCACTGTACTTTCCTCACTCATGTATTTTGGGGGATTCTTTGTTGCATATAGTAAAATCCACTCTGGCTGATATAGCCAGGAAGGCCTTTAATAAAAGATACAGAGAGCTTGCAGAATTGTTAGGAAGGCTGAAGAAACAGTTCTAGGCCAGGTTTTCAAGAATACTGGAGCATGCTGCAAAATTGGCTTCTAAGAGACCTCCTGCTGCTTCTGCATAATTAGGAAATTGTCAAGTCAGGAGCAGTTTTTGTAGCTGTATTTTCCAGAAGCAAGCTGCCTGTGCCACAAACAGGAAGCTACCAGATCAAGAAGTTTGGACTATAGCTGCTGGCTTCAGCATTGTGCTTCCGTTGTTGTCATGCATATATCCGTGACATGGCAAGCAGTCTAGTCATGGTGTCCTGCTTTACTCCGGAACGTGGTAGTACAGGTTAACATTACGTCATTTTACTTTTTGCTAGAATAGAAAATTACCCATTATTCTTCAAAGACCCAATACACCACATGCCTGTGGTTATGTAGATGTTTTCACTGCTGGTTGCTATGATTGGATACAAATATGATATACTATGAAGTTTGCTTTTAGAGACATTTTGAAGGGGGTCTACTTAAAATTGGGTTTCATATTTTATGATGAAAAATGAAAGAAAATTCTTCTTTGGATTGAAAAACTCTGAATTCATAAAACATGAAAATTTGCCTACATATCCTGATATCATCTATTCATCCATTGATACTATTTGTATTAGTTTTGGAAATAAAGGTAGAAAGTGGATAGGGCCATAGATTTATAAGAATTTGTTTTATCAACAAGAGAGAACTCACAAAAAAAAATTTATAACATTATATGTACCTTAATTTCTTTTTCTTAAATTAGTAGACTTGATTTTTTAGAATAGTTTTAGATTTGCAGAAAAACTGAGCATATAGTACAGAGTTCCCATATTACTCCCCCTGTAAATACAGTTTCCCTTATTATTAACATTTTATATTGACATGACCTATTTATTACAATTAATGAGGAATATTGATATATTATTAACTGAAGCTGATAGGTGGTTAGATATTCCTTGATTTTTGCCTGATGGCCCTTTTTGTTCCAGGATCCCATTCAGGATACCTTATCGCATTGAGTTGTCCTGTCTCCTTTGGCTTCTCTTGGCTAGACCAGTTCTCACTTTCCTTGTTTTTGATGACCTTGACAGTGTGTGAGGAGTGCTAGCCAGGTATATTGTAGGATGCCCCATGAATGGACTTTATCTGATGTTCTTCCCATGATTAGACAGGCCATATGGGTTTGGGGAAGGAAGATTACAGAAGTTAAGTGCCATTTTGTCACATTATATAAAAGATACTATCAACATGATTTATGACTGATGAGGTTGACTTCTGTCACCTGGCTGAGGTAGTATTTGTCAGGTTTCTCCATTGCAAAGTCACTCCTTCTGTAAAAAAAAATTCCGTATTTTAAAAATGAAGATAATATTGGCCCTTTGCCTACTTATGGATCATCTCTAAAAGCAGTGAAAGAGAAACAGGTATTGGTTGGAATTCCCTTAGGTCAAAAGCTGGTCTAATGACCTAAGATGGAATGTGGGAAAATCTCTTATTCTCTCAATATCTCCTTCTAGCCTTAAGAAAAATAGATAAAAGATTAGCACGATTTGCAACAGGTAGGCTATTAAAGAAAAGTGTAATACTTGTCATAGACGCTTTCCTAGGACATCTAGTACCAAAAGTTTTTGTTTTGTTTAAGTACTTACTGAAGACTGATTTTTGTGGTGATATAAGAAAAAGTGATGCAATATATTACATAGTAAGGGGTAGTCATTTTAAGAACCATTTAAAGTTCGTAAAATCAGAATTACTCCTGAAGGAATTCAAATGCCATACCATTTTTTAAAATTGAATTTATTTGTTCACATTTCAAAATTGAAAGAAAGAAACTATCTTTTTTGTGTGTGTGACGGAGTCTCACTCTGTTGCCCAGGCTGGAGTGCAGTGGCACAATCTTGGCTCACTGCAACCTCTGCCACCCAGGTTCCAATGATTCTTCTGCCTCAGCCTCCTGAGTAGCTGGGACTACAGGCATGTGCCACCATGTCCAGCTCATTTTGACGGGGTTTCACTATATAAGCCAAGATGATCTTGATCTCCTGACCTTGTGATCCACCCACCTCAGCCTTCCAAAGTGCTGGGATTATAGGCGTGAGCCACCAAGCCTGACTTTTTTTTCTGAGATGGAGTCTCACTGTCTCCCAGGCCGGAGTGCAGTAGCGCAATCTCAGCTCACTGCAACCTCCACTTCCTGGGTTCAAGCAATTTTCCTGCCTCAGCCTCCAGAGTAGCTGGGACTACAGGCATGCACCACCACACCCAGCTTTTTTAATTTTTTTTTTTAATTTTGAGACGGTGGCTTGCTCTGTAACCCAGGCTGGAGTGCAGTGGTGCGATCTCGGCTCACTGCAACCTCTGCCTCCTAGGTTCAAGGATTCTCCTGTGTTAGCCTCCCAAGTAACTGGGATTACAGGCACCCACCACCACAGCCAGCTAATTTTTTTGTATTTTTAGTGGAGATGGGGTTTCACCACATTGGCCAGGCTGGTCTCAAACACCTGACCTCAGGTGATCCGCAGCTTCGGCCTTCCAAAGTGCTGGGATTACCGGTGTAAGTCACCGTGCCCAGCTTTTGTTTGTTTTTTAAAGAAATTAGTTTCCTTTCCTAGTATTTTATTAGCTATGCCTAGTGATGAGCTTTTTAAGTCTGTAGCTTTGCATAGCAACTATATCAGCATGATTATGTAATTGCCTCAAGGAAGTTTATTTATAGCTCCATTTCTATTTAAAAAGTTCAGAGTTATCTTTTTATGCTATTATAAGCATGTTTTTGTCGTGTCATTCCATGTGGAAAGGTTCTGAGCTCTTCATAGAGTTCAGAGTTTAAGAATAACTTGTGAAAAAGCAACAAACAAGACCGACTGAATGTTCTTTAATTTTTTAATAGAGTGAGTGCTGTTGAGTAACAACAAGTTTTTTGTTTTTTTAAGCTCCTAACAGATAATTCTTCTCCAGACCAGGGACCAAATAAGATTTTTGATCTTTGCGTAGTATGTGGAGACAAAGCATCAGGTAACATTAAGAATAACCTCTTAAAAATGAAAAAAGAAAAATAACCTCCTGTATGTGTCGTGTTGTTAAAATAACTACCACACTACCATGTTTCTTCTACTAAAAGAAAGAAGAAAAAAAAAGAAAAGGCCGGGCATGGTGGCTCACGCCTGTAATCCAAGCACTTTGGAGGCCAAGGTGGCGGATCACCTGAGGTCGGGAGTTCAAGACCAGCCTGACCAACATGGTGAAACCCCGTCTTTTAAAATAAATAAATAAATACATAAAAGAAGAAAAATAAAGGAGTATGTCATTTTTGTGGTTCACATTTGTAGCCTTTAAAATTTAACTAATTATTTCCCCAAAGTTCTTTTTATTTTGATACAGAGTCTCACTCTGTTGTTCCAGCTGGAGTGCAGTGTCATGATCTCAGCTCACTGCAGCCTCTGTCTCCTGGATTCAAGCAATTCTCCTGCCTCGGCCTCCCAAGTAGCTGGGATTACAGGTGTGTGCCACCATGCCTGGCTGACTTTTGTTTTTTTATTAGCTATGGGGTTTCACCATGTTGGCCAGGGTGGTCTCAAACTCCTGACCTCAGATGATCCACCCACCCTTCCTTGGCCTCCCAAAATTCTGGGATTACAGGTGTGAGCCACCATGCTCGGTCCCAGAGTTCTTTATTCACTTATTTTCTTTATTTCAGTGCAGTTTAATTTGATTTGTAAAGAAATAAAATGCGTATTTCACTTTTGAAAGCAAACATGTAAAAAACAATTTTTTTTTTAGATAGAATCTCACTCTTTTGCCCCAACTGGAGTGCAGTGGTGCAATCTTGGCTCACTGCAACCTCTGCTTCATGGGTTCAAGCAGTTCTCCTGCCTCAGCCTCCCGAGTAGCTGGGACTACAGGTGTGTGCCACCACACCCGGGTAATTTTTATATTTTTAGTAGAGATGGGCTTCTGCCATACTGGCAAGGCTGGTGTCGAACTCCTGACTTCAAGTGATTCACCTGCCTTGTCCTCCCAAAGTGCTGAATTACAGGCTGGATTATGCCCATCTGTAGAAAGATTTTTTTAATGCGAAAACTAGGAGTTTTGGCAAAGGAATCATTTAAAAATGATGAGTTCTGAGCCTTAATAATACATTACATTAGGCCAGGCAAGGTAGCTCATTCCTGTAATCCCAGCACTTTGGGAATGGAGGCAGAAGGATCACTTCAGGCCAGGAGTTTGAAATCTGCCTGGGTAACATAAAGAGATCCTGTCTCTTAAACAAAAAAAATCACCCAGTAGTGATGGTAGTGTTAGCCACTAGGAGGCTGAGGCAAGAGGATCACTTGAGCACAGGAATTCAGGGATTTGGGGAGCTTTGATCATGCCACTGCACTATAGCCTAGGTGACAGAGCAAGGCTCCATCTCTAAAAAAAAAATTAAGAATTCATATATTTGTTTTTTATTAGAGAATATGCTTGTTTCATTCTCTATTTAGTAACCTCTCTTTGGGAGGCCAAGGCAAAAAGGGTCACTTAAGTCCAGGATGGAGACCAGCCTGGGCAAGATGGCAAGACTGTCTTTAAAAAAAATTAAATAAAAAAACTTATCAGGCGTGGTGGCATAAGCCTGTAGACCCAGCTACTTGGGGAAATCCCTTGAGTCCAGTAGTTCAAGGCTGCACTGGACTGTGATCGTAGCATTGCACTTCAGTCTGGGCCGCAGAGCATCTCTAAAATAATGATAATAAATAAAAATAACTTCTAAAAATGTTTTTCATGTCAGAAGCTCAAAAATTAGTTTCATCTTATATGTTGTTTAAAGGGGAGCAATTGGCTTATTTCATTTCTGTTCTGAAATAACGTGACTTTTATATTTTCTTAAACATTTTATCTCTAGGACGTCATTATGGAGCAGTAACTTGCGAAGGCTGCAAAGGATTTTTTAAAAGAAGCATCCGAAAAAATTTAGTATATTCATGTCGAGGATCAAAGGATTGTATTATTAATAAACATCACCGAAACCGCTGCCAATACTGCAGGTTACAGAGATGTATTGCGTTTGGAATGAAACAAGACTGTATGTATTAGCTTTTAAGGAGAAAATACTTTTTAAAGATTCCAGCAAACTGGAGGAGTATTGAAATTAACAAGTTAAAATATGTCAAATATGTATACTTTTTAGTTTAGTTTTCCAACTAAAAATATAAGAATACATAAATATGTATGTATTTTTTATTCAACTAATATTTATTGAATGCCTGTGTAACAAGCATGTATTTGTAGTTTGTGTTTGGCAAAATGCTTAACTAGCTTCAGATACCAGTTTACTTTTTGATTTAACTACTAAAGATTAGTAAGATGGTGACAATAGCTAGTATTGATTGAGCTCTCACTGTGCTAGAAACTGTGCTTGTCATGTGTATTAACTTATTCTCACAGCGATTCTCTGCAGTAAATACTGCATTACCCATTTTACATTTGAGTAAACAGAGGTTGAGAAATCTGCTCAAGGTCATATAACTAATAAGTGTCATAAGCTGGCTTTAAATCCTGGCAGATTAACAACCTTACTATACTATCTCCTAAATATTATGAGATAAAATTCTTACAAATATTACATATTAATTGTATTTTATAAAGGAAGACGAAGTAGTTGAATTACTTCTCAAAAATCTCCTGTCCTTAGTTAATAAAAGATCCACCTTAGGCTTTTTTGTTCCTTTCAGTATTATTTTCAATGGATTAAATTTCACTTCATTTTTTCAAAGCACTCATATAGATAGTTAAGTGATTCCTAACTTTAGTTCTTTCTTTTTGATGGTGAACTTTTAAAAAATAAGAGTTCCGGCCAGGCGCGGTGGCTCAAGCCTGTAATCCCAGCACTTTGGGAGGCCGAGGTGGGTGGATCATGAGGTCAAGATCAAGACCATCCTGGTCAACATAGTGAAACCCCGCCTCTATTAAAAATACAAAAAATTAGCTGGGTATAGTGACGTGTGCCTGTAATCCCAGCTACTCAGGAGGCTGAGGCAGGAGAATTGCCTGAACCCAGGAGGCGGAGGTTGCGGTGAGCCGAGATTGCACCATTGCACTCCTGAGTAACAAGCGAAACTCCATCTCAAAAAAAAAAAATAATAATAATAATAATAAGAGTTCCTTTACAGGAATGCGGAGCAGAGAGAGAAAAGAGAATGAGTGATGCAAGTCAGCTAGTTTTACTAATCTAAAGCAACTTTGTTGAACTTGCACATAATTTCTAGAGATTGATAGTTATCTTTGGAGTTAAGTATGGTAGGCATGTCTCCTATTAGCAGCATTAAGCTTACCTACAGCTTACATTTATAATTGTCTGTAAATCCTCTATTGTGATATAATAGTTTAACACATTTTTGTAGCTGTTCAATGTGAAAGAAAACCCATTGAAGTATCACGAGAAAAATCTTCCAACTGTGCCGCTTCAACAGAAAAAATCTATATCCGAAAAGATCTTCGTAGCCCATTAACTGCAACTCCAACTTTTGTAACAGAGAGTGAAACTACAAGGTAAAGTAAAACAGACACTGAGTAGCTGGTCATTTTGTTTTTCTTCCCAACGAAACTCAGGCTAAAATTTGTGCTTATTTGTCATAGGTCAACAGGACTGTTAGATTCAGGAATGTTTGTGAATATTCATCCGTCTGGAGTAAAAACTGAGTCAACTGTGCTGATGACATCAGATAAGGTGTGTTTAGTATAATTTAAAGCTTCGATATTTTTAAGCTTTTTAAAATGTTTTTCTAATTGCTTCCATTGCTTTGATCAATTGCCTTGTTCTTAAAAAAAAAGAAAGTACCTTGTAATGTGGATTTTTTTTTTTTTTTTTTTTTTTTTTGAGGAAGGCAGGAAGGGAGGGAAGAAGGACGGTAGGGAGGAAGAAAGGGATGAAGGAAGGAAGGAAGGAAGGAAGGAAGGAAGGGAGGAAGCAGGGAGGGAGGGAGGGAGGGAGGGAGGGAGGGAAGGGAAGGAAGGAAATCAAGCAATGAGAGAGACATTGCCGACCTGGATCTAGAGGTTTACAAGTTGATTTCTTTTTTTTTTTGAGAGAAGGAAAGAAAAAAAAATAAAAAATAAAAAAAATAAGTAAAGGAGAGGAAGAAAGAGGGAGAGTAAATAGAAATATTGCTTTATTTTGAAAAAACTTGGGTATTAATAATGGCCAATCAATGTTTCATTTAAACTTATGGGTAGGTGTGATGTGGTATTGACAAGAATGTATATTTTGTGTATTTGAAGTGGAGAGCTCTATAAATATTTATTAAGTTTACTTGTTCTGGATCTGAGCTCGAGTCCTTGATATCCTTATTAATTTTGTCTCATTGAATCTAAGTCTCGTATCTGGGTGTTAGGATCGTTAGCTCTTGTTGTTGTATTGATCCTTTTACCACTATATCTTTGTTGCTTTAAAATCTATTTTATCCGATACGAGAATTGCAGCTCCTGCTTTTTATTTATTTATTATTTATTTTTGCTCTCCATTTGGTTGGTAAATCTTTCTCCAGCCCTTTGAGTCTTTGTGTATCCTTGCATGTGAAACAGGTCTGGATGTAACATGCCATTGGGTTTTGGCTGTGTCTTTTGATTGGGAGATTTAGTCAATTTAAATTTAGGGTTACTGCCATTTGATGTTGACTGGCTGTTTTTTCCATTCGTTGATGAAAATTCTTCTTTATGTTGGTGCTGTTTACTTTTTGATGTATTTTTAGAAAGGCTAATACTGGTTGTTTCTTTCTGTGTGTAATGCTTCTTTCAGAAGCTCTTGTAAAGCAGGCCTGGTGGTAATAAAATCTCTGAGTTCTTGCTTGTTCATAAAAGATTTTATTTTTCCTTCAGTTGTGAAGCTTAGTTTGGCTGGATATGAAATTCTGGGCTGAAGGTTCTGTTCTTTGAGGATGTTGAATATTGGCCCCCACTCTCTTCTGCCTTGTAGAGTTTCTGCTGAGAGATCTGCTGTATGTCTGATAGGCTTGCCTTTGTGGGTAACCTGACCTTTCTCTCTGGCTGCCCTTAGTATTTTCTTCTTCGTTTCAACCCTCGTGAATCTAACGATTATGTGCCTTGGGGTTGCTCTTCTTGAGGAATATCTTTGTGATGTTCTCTGTATTACCTGGGGTTGAATGTTGACCTGCTTTGCTAGTTTAGGAAAATTTTCCTGAATAATATCCTGAAGGGTATTTTCCAGCTTGGATTCATTCTCTCCGTCGCATTCAGGTACACCTATTAAATGTAAATTTGGTCTTTTCACATAGTCCCACATTTCTTGGAGACTTTGCTCATTCCTTTTTATCCTTTTTTCTCTAATCTTTTCTTCACGTTTTATTTCATTAAGTTGGACTTTGACCTCTGATATCCCTTCTTCTGCTTGAACAATTCGAGTGTTTAAACCTGTGCACACTTCTCCGAGTTCCTGTATTGTATTCTTCAGTTCCATTAATTCACTCATACTCCTCTCTAAGTTGTCTATTCTGAATAGGATTTCATCAAACCTTTTTTCAAAGTTCCTAGTTTCTTTACGTTGGGCTACAACATGGTCTTTTAACTCACCAAAGTTTGTTATTATCCATTCCTTGAAGAGTGATTCTGTCATCAGGATGCGCTCGTTCTCCATCAAGCCTTGTTCCATTGTTGATGTGGAACTGTGATCATCTTTAGAGGGAGAGGCGTTCTGATTTTGAGTATTCTCAGCCTTTTTACGCTGGTTTCTTCCCATCGTTGTAAATTTATCCTCCTGTCGTCTTTGAAATTACCAACTTTCAGATTAGGTCTCTTGAGTGGACGTCCAGGTTGTTAGTTCCCAGGGCCAGAGCAGCGGCGTTAAAACTGATGGTGCTTTTCTGCCCAGGATTCTCCTGTCTGGCTTCCTTCTTGTGTCCGTAGTAGGCGACTCTGCCTTCCCGGGGCTCCAAACCTCGGTCAGAAGGGGAACCAGTCCTGTTTACTCTGCGCCGAGCGCTGCTGCGCCGAGGTGCCGTCACAGCCCTGCGCCGGGCTCTGGTGTCCTGCTGGGGACACGCCTGCGGGTCCTCCGACCTTGTTTACTCTGCTCCGAGAGCTGCTGCGCCGAGGTGCCCGTGGAACCGCTGCGCCGGCCACAAGAGTCGCGCTGGCCACCCGTGTGTTTCCTCCACTGGGAGATCTTCTGCTCCGTGAGCAACCAGAATTTGTCTGAAATTGTGGCGTCCTCTAGTTCTCCGTGCCTTCCCTGAGAGCTGCAATCCCGGGATGTTAGCGATCGGCCATCTTGGATCGTTCCCTAATGTGGAATTTTTAACATAAATTAGAAATGCTCAGCCGGGCATGGTGGCTCACGCCTGTAATCCCAGCACTTTGGGAGGCCGAAGCAGGTGGATCAACTGAGGTCAGAGTTTGAGACCAGCCTGACCAACATGGAAAAACCCTGTTTCTACTAAAAACAGAAAAAATCAGCTGGGTGTAGTGGTGCATGTCTGTAATACCAGCTACTCAGGCAGGATAACCTTGAACCCGGGAGGTAGAGGGTGCAGTGAGCCAAGATTGCACCATTGCACTCCAGCCTGGGCAACAAGAGGGAAACTCCGCCTCAAAAAAAAAAGTGAGAAATGTTCATAGTTTCACTAGGACGATTATCGCTTCAACATGAAAACAACAAACATATACTTTTCCCTCATCTTGAAATAGAAGCCCTCAGTAAAAGACATTTATAGGTGTAAAATTCTTAGTATTTATTTTATGTTCCCTTATAGATATGTTAGTGCTAAAATATTTAAAATATTTCAGGTAAAAATAAATTCCTAGCACACCTCCATCTAAGTACTTAACTTGAGTCAAGAGTAGGAATAGGACTTCAGGAGCTCTCCTATTATGTATTCAGGTCATCCAGTTCTCTTAGGGATTGGAGCAGCTTTATGTTAGACCAATGGTCTAAAGGAAAAACTGTTTGTTTGTTTATTTAGATTGAACATGAAGAGTTTCTGTACTTTTCAGAAACCCTTTATGAGAACAAGAAGCAAAAATTTATCCTGAAAACTTATATATGAAAACAGATTTTGGGAAGCCTGCAGTCAGGGTTTATCTCAGCCTGTGATGGGGTTTTTGTTTATTTTTGAAACAGGGTCTCCTCTGTCACCCAAGCTGGGGATGTGGTGGTGGCATAGTCACGGCTAACTACAGCCTCATCCTCTCAGGCTCCAGTGATTCTCTCACCTAAGCCTCCCAAGAAGCTAGGACTGCAGGCACGTGCCACTGTGCCTGGCTAATTTTTTCTATTTTTATAGAGACTCAAGTCTCATTGTATTACCAGCTGGTCTCGAACTCCTGGGCTTAAGTGATCCTCCCACCTCAGCCTCTCAGATTGCTGGGGTTATGGGCATGAGCCACTCTGCCTGGCCAGGATCTGGTTTCATATAACCTATAAGATTATTTGTCCTGTTTATTGCAAGATTTGTTATATATTTGTCACTTGATGCTTTAAGGCACTCTAAATACTTGGGCTCTGAAATCAAATTTCATCTATCACTTACTAGTTATATAACATTAAGTAAGTTATTTGACCTCTCAGTGCCTCACTTTCTCATCTGTAAAATAAGAGTAATAAGAGTATCTATCGGCCGGGTGTGGTGGCTCATGCCTGTAATCTAATCACTTTGGAGGCCAAGTCGGGTGGATCACCTGAGGTCAGGAGTTCAAGACCAGCCTGACCAACATGGTGAAACCCCGTCTTTAAAAAATAAAAAAAAAAATTAAAAAGAGTATCTTATCTTACAGATTGGGCGTTAGCATGTAATTGCTAGGTGAGGCATTTGGCCTCTTGCCATGTATTTTGGAAAACTTAGTCCTTTCTACATGATTAGCCTTATTTACATGATTCAAGGTTAGAATGATAATTGGTTTTATTGACATATTAACTCCTTTAGGGAAGGAAGGGAACTAGGTTTCCTTGACAAACCACTCTGCCCAGACACTGTGCTCTCTTATATATCTTTGTATTAAATTGTTATAACAACCTTATGTAAGCTTCTCTGACAAATGGCCCCAAAACTGTGAAGTCACAAGATGAAATTTTTCCATGTTGGCTAAGAGCCTTTGGGGCAAAAACTTAAGAATCTAGTTAGATATTTTGCTAGATAGAAAAGAATATATAAACTTCTAAGTTTTAGGTGAATAGTAAAAATTGTAACTGGCATACTTTTTATTCAAATATAAGAAAACTGCTTGGAGTGTAGCTTAACATTATGGGCTTTTCTGGGCAGAGTGGCTCAAGTTTATCCCAGCAACTTGCGAGGCTGAAGTTGAAGAGTTACTTGAGGCTAGGAATTTGAGACCAACCTGGGAAATAGCGAGACCCTGCCTCTAGAAATAATGAAATTAGCCAGGCATGTACGTACATGCCTGTAGTCCCAGCTATTTGGGAGGCTGAGACAGAGGATTACTTGAGCGTAGGAGTTCAAGGCTGCAGTGAGCTATGATCCTGCCACTGCACTCCTGTCTAGGCAATAGAAGTGTCTCTAAAAAACACAGTCTCTTAAAAAAAAAAGCATAGACTTTTGCAGTCAGACAGTCCTGCCTTTACTATTTGGATTATTATTCTGGTTGGCGACAGTGGAATGATGATTTCTGTTTCACAGGGGTCTAATGGGGGTTACATAAAATGCATATATAGGTATTAATTCTGTAAGAACTTGGTTACTGGTAGGGTTTCCAGTAAATTATTTTTGGACCTTTGATTAATTTGGGGAGAGCACAAACATTGTTTTATTCTACTGATTCACCAAAATAAATCTCACATAAATTGAAGAATTGTTACAATAAATGAAACATGGGAATGTATGTGTTATTTTAGGATTACGAACACTAAAAAGAAAACCCATGAAGAAACTATTAGTCAAAAAGATTTCACGAAGGGGTTGTGTCAGTAGGCCATAGAAGGCAACTTGAAAGGCTTCTCCTTAGGTTAGGATGGGAAAGGATTTACAAAAGAATTAAATAAATTTAAATCAAATATATAAAACATCAAATAGATGAAAACCTATGAATTAAAAATTATACTCAGAAAAACTCATCTATCACAATTAGAAATGGCTAGGGTATCAACTTCTTGCTCTGAAAGGTAACTAAAAGAAAAATAAAGTACCTGCCTTTCCTATACAAATTACAATTCTGGGTTGTGAAAGAGTTGAGAGAAAATTCTTTTTTATAAAAGAATTGTAGCTAATGCACAAATAATGTATACATTTTCAACAAACATTATAAAATGAAGACAAGCCAGGCACGGTGACTCAGGTCTGTAATCCCAGCACTTTGGGAGGCTGTGGCAGGTGGCTCACTTGAGCCCAGGAGTTTAGACCAGCCTGGGCAACATGATGAAACCCCATCTCTACAAACAATACAAAAATTACTTGGACATGGTGGTATGCACCTGTAGTGAGGAGGCTTAGGTAGGAGGATTACTTGAACCCAGGAGGTGGAGGTTGCAGTGAGCTGAGATCACACCACTGTACTCCAGCCTGGGTAACAGGGTGAGACTGTGTCAAGAAAAAAAAAAGACAAATTGAAAGTATGTCATGTTTAACAAAAGATCAGTGTCTTACCTATGTAAAGAGAATTTTCAACTCCGGTAACAAAAAAAGTGAAGAGAATAATGGATAACTGATCTATTTCTTTTAATTTTTGTGTTTAACACATTGCCTTTTAACACATTTAATTAACACATTGTCTGGCAAAAGTTGGCATCCTATGAAGTCTGTTCAACAATTCATTTGCCCTATTTCCCCTACTTTCACTAGTATTCTTTACATTCCATACAAGTTTATAGTTTATGTAGTAAGTTTTAGAAATTGTACTCAGGAGTCTGAGGCAGGGAGGATCACTTGAGGCCAGGAGTTCAAGACCAGCCTGGGCAACACAGCAAGACCCCATTTCTAAAAATGAAAAAAAATAGCCAGGTATAGCAGAGCACACTTGCAGTCTTAGCTGCTCAGGAGGCTGAGGCAGGAGGATCACGTGAGCCCAGAAATTTGAGGATGCAGTGAGCTGTGTTCATGCCACTGTACTCCAGTCTGGGTGACAGAGTGAGATCTTGTCCCATTAAAAGAAAAAAGTAACATATAAACATTTCTTACGAAATACACCTGATGTTTTTAAACTTGTATTTTCCTCAAGAAATTTCTGAAAGCTCAGAGCCCTTTAACTTTCCAGGATAATTTGTCATACTATTCTTTTCTTTTGGCATATCATAATCTATAATTGGATATTTCAGATTGAAAAAAATACTGATACCAATTCACAGAATTTTAATACCCTTTTTTTTAAAGGCTGAATCATGTCAGGGAGATTTAAGTACATTGGCCAATGTGGTTACATCATTAGCGAATCTTGGAAAAACTAAAGATCTTTCTCAAAATAATAATGAAATGTCTGTGATTGAAAACTTAAGCAATGATGATACCTCTTTGTGTGAATTTCAAGAAATGCAGACCAATGGTGATGTTTCAAGGTAAGGTCTCTTGATTATCAGTACCCTTTTGTTTACATGTCTTTTAGTATTTCTTAAAAATATTTTTGTCTCAAATTCTATTTATAGACGTTTCAGAAAACAAATACAGGTGGACTATCCGTTATCCAAAATGCTTTGTTCAGACCAGAAATGTTTCAGGTTTCAGATTTTGGAACGTTTGCATTACTCTGGGTATCATGCATGCCTTTCTGACCTTTTACAAAATATCTTTACACCACAGAGAAGAGAATAAGCCAAAAAAAAAAAAAAAACCAGTGAGTAATGCACATAGGTTTTAGCTCCTTATGGGGAATTGGGGAACCTGCCATTGGCATGTCTGGCCCAAACATGTACCATTTTATCCTTAGTGTGCGTGCTTGCTTGGGGGAATCTGGGTGTGTTCAGAAAAGATTTTATCTCAGCTGGTCTTTTTTCCCTTGGGGACAGGGAATAAGGACTAAATACACTGTTATACACCTGCATTTTGACTGTATCCATTATGAGAGCTCAGGTATGAAATTTCCACTTGTGGCATCATGTTGGTGCTCAAAAAGTTTCTGAATTTAGATCATTTCGGGTTTTAGTATTACGAATGCTCAACCTACATTTCTGTTTTCACTTAGAAAATTTAAGGCATGGTAAGTTTTAACTGAAAACCTACATTCAGTATGAAAAATTATATTCTAAATAACAAAATCAGTAAGTGAATATTATAAGATGAGAAATGTAGTCTTAAAATTTAGGAATTTTTTTCTTCTAAAGATAGAGATGTGTGTGAACAGTGAAATATTTGTCTTTCTAGGCAATCATGTTGATCCTGCTTTTCAA
Source organism: Callithrix jacchus (assembly GCF_049354715.1). Lineage (NCBI taxonomy): Eukaryota > Metazoa > Chordata > Mammalia > Primates > Cebidae > Callithrix > Callithrix jacchus. Next base: position 98,147,090 of record NC_133510.1, on the reverse strand, counting down.
TTTCTAGTGATGAAAATTTATGTAACAGATTTAGTTTAACCAACTGAGTTGTAGTACTAGTTTAACCATTAAGTCTTTTACATTAATATTCAGTTTTAAGTTACACTTGAAGAAAGTACTATCAGAATTGTTTTTCATTCTGTAAATATTAATGCTTAGGATATAGAAACAATTTCCACACTACATTTATCATATAAAATATTGAATAAGCTGAACACATTATTTGTTCAGGAGGCTGAGGCAGGAAGATCACTTCAGCCTGGAAGTTTGAGTCAACCAGCAACTAGACTCTATCTCTAAGAGAAAAAAAAGATAGCAATAAATATATACTGATTTGGCCAGGCATGATGGGTGAACCCTGTAATCCTACCACTTTGGGAGGCCGAGGTGGGTGAACCACCTAAGGTCAGGAGTTCAAGATCAGCCTGGCCAACATGGTTTACCCCATCTCCACTAAAATTGAAAAAATTAGCTGGGTGTGTTGGTGCATGCCAATATTCCCAGCTACTCGGGATGCTGAGGCAGGAGAATTGCTGCACCTGGGAAGTGGAGGTTGCAGTGGATCAAGATCACGCCATTGCACTCCAGCCTGGGCAACAGAGCGAGATGCCATCTCAGAAAACCACCACCACCGTCAAGATCTTATATATACATATGTATATAATTACTGATAAACTACATTTAAGAGTAACAATAAGTAGTACTTTGTTGAATATGAGATTTTAAGAAAGTCTAGGAGGCCTATTGTTGAAAAATAAGGGGAACTATTTTGAGTAATTATTTGCTAACATTAATTCATTATTATTCTAATATCAAATTGTTACAGTTTAGATTTAGCTATGTGACCACACATTTTAAAATACTCTGCCCAGCTGCAGTAGCTCATGCCTGTAATCCCAACACTTTGGGAGACCAAGGCGGCAGGATTACTCAAGTCCTGGAGTTGGCCAGCCTGGGCAACATAGTGAGGCCCAGTTTCTACAAAGAATTTGAAAATTAGCTGAGCATGATGCTGCACACATGTAATCCCAGCTACGCGGAGGTTGACGTCAGAGGATCGCTTGCTTAAACCCAGGAGTTCAGGATTACAGTGAGCCATGATCATGCCACTGCACTCCAGCCTGAGTGACAGAGTGACAAAATAAACATGAGTAAAATGTTTTCTGAATTTTTAAATAAAATTTAAGACCTATTGTACTGTGTATATTAAAGTCGACATAAGTTCTTACCCTTGTTCTAAGTAACTTTTGTATACAAAATAAATGAGCTAATAGTCATGTGTGTCAAATATATAATGTATTTTTAAAATGATTAATTAAAAATAATTTTGTTTGAGACAAGGTCTTGCTGTGTCACCCAGGCTGGAGTACAGTGGTGTGATCATAGCTCACTGCAGCCCTTCCCTCCTGGGCTCAAGTGACAAAATACAACTTTTAAAAGCCTATTGTCATATGAAAATATAAAGATGTTTCTCTCCCTTAATTATACAAGATTTTAAAAAGAGACTTTAGGCCGGGCATGGTGGTTCATGCCTGTAATTCCCGTACTTTGGGAGGCTAAGGCAGGAATATCACTTGAGGTCAGAAGTTCTAGACCAGCCTGGCCATTTTTTTAGACTTAAATCTTAATTCTAGAATCCTGTATTGAATTGTTATTTTATTGTGGTGTTTGGTCAGGCTCACAGCTTCTGATGTCTTCTTACAGGGCATTTGACACTCTTGCAAAAGCATTGAATCCTGGAGAGAGCACAGCCTGCCAGAGCTCAGTAGCGTGCATGGAAGGAAGTGTACACCTCATCCCTGGAGAATCAAGCATAAATTATACCGAAAAAGAGGGGCCACTTCTCAGCGATTCACATGTAGCTTTCAGGGTATTTCTATATGTTTTATTAATTTGTATGTTGTGTTGCTTGATTTTGATCCACCTTTCAGAAATCAAAGTATGTTTTGTTGTGCTTTTAAAGTCAGAAATATCCCTGATAGAATTTCAAAACAGCAGGCAAAACAGACTCATCTGGGCCGGGTGTAGTGGCTCATGCCAGTAATCCCAGCACTTTGGGAGGCCGAGGCTGGCGGATCACCTGAGGTCAGGAGTTCGAGACTAGCCTGACCAACATGGAGAAATCCCATCTCTACTAAAAATACAAAATTAGCCAGGTGTAGTGGCACATGCCTGCAATCCCAGCTACTCGGGAGGCCCAGGCAGGAGAATGGAGGTACAGGCTGCGGTAAGCCGAGATCATGCCATCGCACTCTAGCCTGGGCAACAAGAGCAAAACTCCATCTCAATAAAAACAAAACAAAAAAACCATACTCATATGGATATAGAAACAAAATTTCTTCAGGCTTTCTGTTTATAAAGATACCAGATAAGCTGGGCATGTCAGTGCACACCTATGCAGGAGGCTAAGGCCTTTTGCATGTGTTGCTTTTGTTCAGTGCCTAGCTAGCTACTATTTTATAGTAAATCAGTTAAGACCCAGATATTGGCCGGGCGCAGTGGCTCACGCCTATAATCCCAGCACTTTGGGAGGCTGAGGCGGGTGGATCACGAGGTCAAGAGATCGAGACCATCCTGGTAAACAAAGTGAAACCCCATCTCTACTAAAAATACAAAAAATTAGCTGAGCATGGTGGTGTGCGCCTGTAGTCCCAGCTACTCAGGAGGCTGAGGCAGGAGAATTGCTTGAACCCAGGAGGCGGAGGTTGCAGTGAGCCGAGATCGTGCCATTGCACTCCAGTGTGGGTAACAACAGTGAAACTCCGTCTCAAAAAAAAAAAAGACCCAGATATTTTGCTCTTACCATAGTAACTACAAAGACTCCATTTGTTATGTATCACTCTAATTAGCTGGCTTTCAGCATTATTGTAAGATACAAATGGGCTAGGTGCAGTGGGTCCCACTGTCATCCCAGTACTTTGGGAGGCTGAGGCCAGAGGATTGCTTGAGCGCAGGAGTTTGAGACCGGTCTCTGCAACATGTCAAGACTTCATCTCTATTATAAATAAAAATTACATAACAAATTAAAATTTTAAAAGATACAAATTGTATAATATATTTTAACTTTCAGTTTTTAACTTACACTTTTTAGCCATTTTGGAGAAGGTACATTTGTAATTTATTTTGTTCCCCTAAAAGTAATGCCAACAATTGCAATTACTTCTGCACCAACCTAATTATGACAGAAATAATACATGCAGAAAACTAGAAATAATACATGTAGAAGACTAGAAAATCACTTTCTACTATTTGATTTGTCATTCAGTAATGCTTGGATAGTTATAGACATGCTCACTGTGGAGACCCCACATTCAGATCCTATTGTTTTGACTCCTCCATTTTAACCACTTAGCTAAGGTTACTGTTAGCAAGATGTATGCAAAGGGATTGAATGCATATAGATTTCACTTAGCAATATATAGCAGTCCTGGAATGCCTGAAGGTGACTGCTCATACTTTTACTATAGATTATAAAAGTCCATGGATTTCTTAGGAGAAGATGTACAGCGATCAAATAAATATGTGAATTTCCTTAGTAGAAATTGTGAGTGCAAAGTAATATTTGTATTTATAAAATTCACCTTGATAGAAATAGCCACAGAGAAAACTCAGTGGCTTAAAATAGTATAATTTGATATAGTCAATAAAATAGATCACTGAAGAAATTTTTATTTAAAATTTTACCAAAGAAAATTTACATGGAAAAAAATACAAAATTTTTTTTGCACTTACAGGAAAACTTAGTATCATTGTAAAAAATTATGGTAAGATATATGGACAAGGCCATGGAACAAGGCAAAACTTGAATTTACTCATTGTTCTTCCTTATTCTAAATAAAAAACATTCTTTTGTTGTCTTAGGTTTATGTTCTGCTTTGGATTTAAATGGGAGGAAGGACGAAATGAGATGTAAGAACAGGACCCATTGGGAGGGAAAACGACAGAGTGCTCTTTAGAAAGTAGGGGTAGTTTACCTGTTTATTGTTGATGTTGGTCCTCAAAGTTTTTGATGTCTTGAAATGTTTTGGACAGAAGAATTTGGCAAATTAGAACTTTTTTTTGTCTTTCTAGGATTGGCTTTTGTCATTCCATTTTGTCTTCCTGAGTATCTGCACAGTCAGCACTTACAAATTTTCTTACTCTCCTGAAAAGGACTACTCCATCTTTCTCGGAGTCTTACAGCCTTGTGAAGTCAAATGTTTTACTTGTTAGTGATTTCCCACTTAGCTGCTAGAGTCTGGTAATTTCATGGTTCTCACATTGAAGTTTTCTTGTGGGTTTCAAGACCTTACATCTGTAATCAAACCACTCAGTCCTCTCTTACTTGCTGAGCTGAATAATTTTGTTCCACTGTTGCATTTCTACGTACACTGTAGTTTGCAGCCGCTTTTCACATACACTCTTTCCTTTGAGCCTCACCACATCTGTTGAGGTTAGAATTTTTAATTTTTTCTTTTTGAGACAGAAGTTTAGTGGCATAATCACAGCTCACTGCAGACTCAACCTCCTGGGCTCAAGGGCTCCTCCTGCTTCAGCCTCTCTTGTAGCTGAGACCACAGGCATGTGCTACTACACCCAGCTAATTAAAAAAAAATTATTTGTAGAGATAGGATCTCACTTTGTTGCCCAAGTTGGTCTCATATTCCTGGCCTCAAGCAATCCTCTCACCTCGGCCTCCCAAAGTACTGGGATTACAAGCATGACCCACCACACTGGCAGGGATAGAATTTTTATTCTCATTTTGTGGCTGAGGAAAGAGATTTAGAGATTTTTAGTGTCTTATTTAAAGCAATCTTGGTAATAAGGAGAAATCATCTAATAATGAAGCTTGAAGTTTGATTTTGAAAAATCAAGGGCAGTAGTAATATTTATGATTTTTATTGGCTGGGCATGGTGGCTCACGCCTGTAATCCTAAAATTTTGGGAGGCCTGTGCGGGCAGATCACCTGAGGTCAGGCGTTTGACAGCCTGGCCAACATGATGAAACCTCGTGTTTACTAAAAATACAAAAATTAGCCGAGCTTAATGGCACATGCCTATAACCCCAGCTACTCAGGAGGCTGAGGCAGGACAATTGCTTGAACCGGGAGGTGGAGGTTGCAAGTGAGCCAGGATCATACTGTTATGCTCCAGCGTAACCAACAGAATGAGACTCCATCTCAAAAAAACAAAATGAAACAAAAAATCCAGGCGAGGTGGCTCACGCCTGTAATCTCAGCACTTTGAGAGGACGAGATGGGCGAATCACGAGGTCAGGAGATCGAGACCATCCTGGCCAACATGGGGAAACCCTGTCTCTACTAAAAATACAAAAAAATTAGCTGGGTGTGGTGGCCTATGTGTGTAGTCCCAGCTACTCAGCCTCTTGGGCTGAGACAGGAGAATTGCTTGAACCCAGACGGCAGAGATTGCAGTGAGCCGAGATTGTGCCACTGCACTACAGCCTGGGTAACAGTATGAGACTCCATCCTCAAAATTAATAAATAGATAAAACTCGATCAAGACAGAAGAAAAAAAAGATTATTAAGCTTCAGAACTTTTGGTATGATTTCATGTACCTTATTTCACTTGATTCTTAAAATCTCCTTAGAATAATTACAGTAGATCATATTTCCATGTTAGAAATTATGTATATGTAACAGAAATGAGGTGGTTTTGGAAATCGCATATACTTATTTCTAAAATGTTTAATATCTTAATGTTAAAATCAGTCTTTTTGGTCACCCATGTTTGCAACTTTGGAGGCAGTCATTCTCCTTAAGCCTTACTCGTTCCATAACAGGATTTTAACCATTCTGTTGCTTACATTTCTGCCTTCCTCTTCATTTCCTTCACCACATTTTAGGCCTTTTAAAATTCCTTTCTTGATTTGTTACCCTAATACCTTTGCTTCCAGTCTTTCTTTTCCATTTTGTCTTGTGTGCTGGTCCAAGTGTTGTATTTGTTAAAAATCAAATTATGTCATTTTGCTACTTATCAGCCTTCAGTAGCTTCCCATTGCCCATATGTTATAAAATTAAGTCCAGTCTCTATAATTTTACCTTTTAGGGCCCTCCATGTTCTGATCCAGCTGCCCATGTTTCTCACGCATGCCATTGCCTTTCTTAGCCCTTTCTATAGCTCATTCAGTTTTTATTCTTCCACTGAGATAATAGCACTTGCTCCCAGTGAACTCTCAGTAAATAGTTACTGAATGAATGTGTAATCTAGAGTCATACTGGTAATTAGGGAAAAGTGATTAATGAAAAGTTGGGAGTAGAATCCAGATCTCCTAACTCAAATGATTTTTTTTGTATGAGTGTGGAGATTGGGGTTTCACTATGCCCAGGCTGGTCTCAAACTCCTGGCCACAAGCAATGATCCTCCCACCTTGACCTCCCAAAGTGCTGGGATTATAGGCCTGAGCCACTGTGCTTGTGCTCAGCCTTCAAGGAAATTTTTTTTTTTTTGAGACAGACTGGCTTTATAGCCCAGGCTGGAGTTCAGTGGCAGGATCTCGGCTCACTGCAACTTCTGCCTTCCATCCTCCTACCTCAGCCTCCTGAGTAGCTGAGACTACAGGCATGTACCACCACTCCCAGCTGGTTTTTGTATTTTTTAATAGGTTTAATGAGGTTTCATCATGTTGCCCAGGGTGGTCTCGAACTCATGAGCTCCTATGATCCACCCACCTTGGCCTCCCAAAGTGCTGAGATTATAGGCGTGAGCCGTCGCACCCAGCCATCCAGTGATTTTTTTTAAAGCCTGTATCGAGCAGGCTGTTACCAGATTTCAATACAGAAACTGCTAGAAAGATAATTGTAGAGGCAAGGAATAACTTCTAAAATAGATTGATCAGGTTTAGTTCTTGTCAACACTCTTAAAAAATTCAGTTCAATATATTGAACTTTTCTAATTTGAAAAATGTGTATAATTCATTTTATAAACCTAAAGATCCACAGGAATTTTGGGGAAGGTCAGTCTCTCTATAAGATAGGAAGAAATCTTTGTCTCTTTAGTCTCAAAGACTTGTTAAATGGACTATTGTTTCTTCAGCCAGCGTTAGCTTTCTAATTCAAAATACTAGAGTTTTATTAAGTATGTGAAACAGATTATAAAACATTTCTCTGTAAACCCAATATGGTGTAGTATTTTAAATAACGAGTCCCTTTAGTGTGTGTTGTAAACTATTTCCATTTTATGATTAAATGCAGCAGAAAGTTTTCAGAGTTACCACTACTGTTGTGTAATCAAAACCTTTATATCCAGTGTTTACACATTTCAAGTATTAATATTTTATTTAAATGCAATTATAAACTATTTTGCAAAGTATATTTTTTTAATTTTTAGACTGAGTCTTGCTTTGTCTCCTAGGCTGGAGTACAGTGGCACATGTGATCTTGACTCACTGCAAGCTCCACCTCCCAGATTCCAGCTGTTCTCGTGCCTCAGCCTCCCGAGTAGCTGGGATTACAGGCGTACACCACCACACCCAGCTAATTTTTGTATTTTTAGTAGAGATAGGGTTTCACCATGTTGGCAGGCTGGTCTTGAACTCTTGACCTCAAGTGATCTGCCTGCCTTGGCCTCCCAAAGTGCTGGAATTACAGGCCTGAGCCACCACACCTGGCCCTGCAAAGGACTTTTTTTGTTGTTTTGTGACTTACTTGCCCCTTCCCCCCAAAATAGTAATTTTTGGTATTTCCCCTAATTTTTAGACTCTCTTTTTATTCACCTTGGGTAATCCTGAAAAGATGTGATACATTTTGTTTTTTAAGATTTGATCTTGCTCTGTTACCCAGGCTGGAATTGAGTGGCACAGTCCTGGCTCACTGCAGCCTCGACCTGGGCTCAAGGGATCCTTCTGCCTCAGTCTGCTAAGTAACTGGGACTATAGGTGCACACCACCATGCCCAGCTAATTTCTTTTTATTTTTAGAGATGGGGTCTTGCTATGTTTCCCAGGTTGGTCTGAAAATCCTAGGCTCAAGCAGCTCTTCCACCTCAGCCTCCTGAGTTGCTGGTATACAGGCCTGAGCCATCACACTTGGCTAAAATTTTTGTTGTTTTTTGTTTTGTTTTGTTTGGTAGAAATGAGTTTCATTATGTTGCCCAGGCTGGTCTCAAACTACTGGCCTCCAGAAATCCTCTTACCTTGGCCTCTTAAAGTGCTGGAATTACAGGTGTGAGCCAAACATTCTTAAATACGTAAAAAATTTTCTTTTCACTTACAGAATTTCCACTATTAATTGCCCTTTTGTTTTATTACTTGGTACCATTTATAAATAGGTAAACCATTTGTGGCTAATAATGAACAAAAGTAGGGTTTTTTTTTTTTACAATTTTTATGGAACTGTGTTTCAAACCTCAAGACTTATAGATAGAAGATACCTTTCAGGGAACAGGTGTGGTGGCTCATGCCTGTAATTCCAGCATTTTAGGAGGCCATGGTGGGCAGATCACCTGAGGTCAGGAGTTTGAGACCACGCTGCCCAACGTGGTAAGACCTTGTATCTACTAAAAATAGAAACAAATTAGCCAGGCATGGTGGCCCACACCTCTAGTCCCAGCTACTCAGGAGCCTGAGGAAGGAGAATTGCTTGAACCCAGGAGGCAGAGGTTGCAGTTAGCTGAGATCGAGCCACTGCACTCCAGCGTGGGTGACAGAGCAAGACTAGTTCTCAAAAAAAAAAAGTTAAGGACGAATGTGCTGAAACCTATGATAGTCATTCCCCAGAAAAATACATATGGGCACGTCCACCTGCCCCACCCCAGAGGTAGCCACTGTTAACTGTGTGGCAGGTTTCCTTCTGTACTTTTTAGGTATACATATATACATATTCATTAATATAAATTGGGTCATTATTTTAATACATACTGTTTTACAGTTTTTTCTACTTGGATGTCTGTGACTTTTTTTTTCCTTTTTGTCTTTTATTTGCTTTGACCATTACCCAGTTTCAGAGCTGCTGCCTGTGAGATTTTTTTTTTGTATGCCATTACATCACAATTTATCTTTCTAATTTTAATGCCCACATATATTCTATAGCATGGGTTATTCTTTTCTCTAGTGATAGAAATTTGGGTTGTTGCCAGCATTTAATTTCATTGTTAGATGTAGAGCTGTAATAGACATCCTTACCCATGCTTTTTTGTGCATTTTGCAAGTATTTTGCTGGAACAGAGATTTAAAAGTGGTATTATTGGTTGTACTTATTTTAAACTTTTGGGTAGATAATAGACTAATTGTTCTCCAGATTACCCCACCCTCGGTAGTGTGTACTTGGTTTTCTGTACCCTCACTATACTTGACACTATTAATCATTTCAGTAATTACAAAATAGAAAAAAGTTTCAACAGTAGTCAAACATTTTAAAGAGCTGGATCAGCAATATAAACTGACCACTTGCTAGTAGTATGTCCACAGACATACCTGAAGAATAGGTTTTAAGTTTTTTTATTCAGTGCCAGGCTTCTTGTTGCCAGGCTGGAGTGCGGTTACATGATCTTGGCTCTGCCTCCCTGGTTCAGTCGATTCCCATGCCTTCCTAAGTAGCTGGGACTATAGGCGTGTACCACCCCCAGCTAATTTTCTTTTTATATTTTAGTAAAGACGGGATTTCACCATGTTGGCGAGGATAGTCTCGATCTCTTGACCTTGTGATCCCCCCACCTCGGCCTCCCAAAGTGCTGGGATTACAGGCATGAGCCACTGCGCTTGGCCTGCCAGGTTTTTTAAATAGGGAGATTTCACACAGAATGTGCTCTTTGAAAAACTGAAAGAGCTGGCAGTGCTGAGCCCACAATTCCATATGTTTTCGTTGTGCTGAATTCAATTCACAGCTGTGCCCTTTATCTGGGAATATGCTCTTCCCAGTTGGTACCAGCAAGCCTGTTGCACTCTGTACTCTTCTGGGCCTGTAAGCATTTGAATTTGTTAACCCCCTAGCCTAAATGAAAGAAACATTTATTGGACAGGATTTCTCTTTAAACTGAATTTGTTATATGCTATTGTTAATGGAGAGAGGGAAGGAAAAGAAACATATTGTTAGACCAAGACAGGAAGTAACATAACCAGGTAATACCATGGTTGATACTTATTGAGATTCTGCTTGTCTGAATACTGCTTTGTTAGAACTATGGGCTACTCATTTATTCTAAGCCCTGTTAGCTGTAAATTCTAGTGACTTGGATTATTTCAAAATGAGTTTTTTTTGTGAATATATTAGCTGTCATTTGATATGTTTACATTCAACTTTTTCAAAGAAATTATAAATTGGAACGTTCAGTCCTAAGATAATTTACCTAAATCCCTGTTCATACTAGCTCACCATGCCTTCTCCTATGCCTGAGTACCTGAATGTGCACTACATTGGGGAGTCTGCCTCCAGATTGCTGTTCTTATCAATGCACTGGGCACTTTCGATTCCTTCTTTCCAGGCTCTAGGGTGAGTTTTTTGAAGTCTTGAATATAAATGTGATTTGATAGTACATATGTACATTAAACAAGAACTTTTATTTGGGAAGATTCACATTAAAGGAAAACAGTATAACATTATAACTTTAGGTTGTGTCATTCATATGACAAATCATGGCAGCTAACTAGTATTTCTCTGTATGTGGAAGAGTATCCATATTTTGTAGTTTGACTAAGAATTTGGATGGAATATAGTCAGTGGAATTGATAGAGTATGGCTCGCATTTGTAACAGGCCTCATCTTTCATTAGCTCAAAGATGACTATAAGACTGCTCTAGGTTCATGTTTCTCTCTCATCACTACTATTTCAGTGTTCATCCTGGGCATATTACTAAAGAGCTAAATTTTTGCCTATAGTGGTTATGTTAAAAGTAAAGATAATTGTTTTCCAATCATGTGGCTCAAAAAAAAAAGAAAAAAAATATAAACCCCCATAGTACCACTACTGTGATTTAGAGGGTTAGTCTTACCACTAAAGAGTACATCTGAGGCTGAGCATAGTAACTAATGCCTGTAATCCCAGTATTTTGGGAGGTCAAGGCAGGAGGATGGCTTGAGGCCAGGAGTTTAAGACCAGCCTGGACAACGGAATGAGACCCTGTCTCTACCAAAAAAAAAAAAGTTTTAATTAGCTGGGCATGGTGATGCACAAGTAGTCCCAGCTACTCTAGAGGCTAAGTGGGGGCCAATCACTTAAGCCCAGGAGTTCGAGGCTGCACTGAGCCATGATCACATGACTGTAGTTCAGCCTGGGGCGGAGGTAGACCCTGTCTCTTAAAAAAAAGAAAGAAAAGTATATCTATATTCTGGTCTGAAGTAATCAGATGAGATAGAAAATGGCCTACTATAAGAAACTAAGGATTTACCTAAAGTTTGCCAAATGTATTTAAATTGTTTTAAAGTAACTAGTATGTGTAAAGGCAAAACAATAGAAAAAGTTAAGCCCATGGTTAGGAAGTTTTTATTCAAAATTAGAAAGTTTTAATTAATCTCCAGGACCCTACTCACCAGTATGATATTATAAACAATTCACTTTCACATCCTATATACCTGTTCTTCCATTTGCCAAATGGGAATAGTAATTACCCACACCTTATCCGTAGAGACTATTTTGAATATAAGAAACATATGAACATGATTATAAAAGGCATACTGAGAACTGAATAAAGGCATATTTAACATTATAATTTGGTTTATTAATCAGTATTAGATATACCATGCATTAAATAATGTACTCAACTATTAGAGTTACATAGACTAAAAGCCTGATTTTCTAGAATGGTTAACCTTTAAAATGATTGTTAGTCCTTTTTTAACATTTGGCTTTCAGAATTTCTCTAGTTGCTTTGTGGGTTTTTTTTTTTTTTTAAAGAGATGAGTTCTCCCTCTGTCATTGAGACTGATCTCGAACTGCCTGGCTCAAGCGATCCTCCTGCTTTAGCCTTCCATACAGGCATGCAACACCTCACCCAACCTCCAATATGTTTGTTTGTTTGTTTGTTTGTTTGTTTGTTTGTAGAAAAAATATAGAATGTAAATTTGCATATTGGCAATTAATTAATTTTATTCATTTATTTAGTTGGACAGAGTCTTGCTCTTTCCTAGGCTGGAGTGCAGTAGTGTGATCTCGGCTCACTGCTACCTCCACCTTCCAGGTTCAAGCAATTCTCGTGCCTCAACCTCCTGAGTAGCTGGAACTACAGTTGTGCACCACCACACCTGTAAAAATACTGTATTTTTAGTAGAGACAGGGTTTCGCCATATTGGTTAGGCAAGTCTCAAACTCCTGGCCTCAAGTGTTCTGCCCACTTTGGCCTCCCAGAGTGCTGGTATTATAGGCGTGAGCCACTGCGCCTGGCCAGCAATTGATTTAATCTTAAAACATTAAGTGTATTTCACTCAACTTGTAACTCACATTCATATGTCTAAAAAGTAACCTGGTGATATTTTTCATAATAAGCTATCAGTTATTATAGTAAAATGACAAAAGGAATTTTGGGGAGTGGTTTGAACTCCTTGAATTACTTACAACACCACTGATCTTGAGTACTTCTATTAAATTGAGTATAATTATCCTATGGAAATAGTGGAGATGTTGAAGAAACCAAAAATAAGGCCTCAGGAGGTTTCCGTTTATAAAATAAGTGATTTTTATAGTATAATATATTCACAGCCACATTTTCCTGTGATCTGTATTGAGAATCAGTTTCAATGTAACAACCACAAGATTCTTTTTAATTAGAATAACTTGATCTAGCAATCAAGGCCATTATGCAGACTCTTATTTTTTATCCCTATCTAGATGATTCATAGATCTTATTTATGTGTTGATTTAATCATATGAATAAGGACTAAGTGGTAATGATGGAAAAATTCTGTTATATGGAAATAAAAGCTATTCTAAAAGTAGAAACTGGCATTAGGTTATATTTTTATCTCAAAATATAAAAGTTGGTAACTAGGAAAAAAAAAAAAGTTGGTGACCAAGTCCTAATATTACAGAGAGAAACAGATAAGCAACATTAATCATTTTCTAAAATCAAGATTATTTTGATCACTAACTTTGATTGAAGGGAACGGCAAATTAAAGAATCTTACTAAACAGTGCATGGTTAGTACCATTTGTATTTTACAAGCCTTCTGTATTTTACAAAGGTGTTGATTTTCAGTACACAGTTAATATTGTTTATATTTTACAAGGCTTCTGTATTTCACAAAGGTATTGATTTTGTGTTTTAAGATTTGTAGTTTCAGTATTTAGAGGAATTCAGTTGTTGGTTTCAAGTTATCACTGTATAATTTAGGTTAAGTAACTAGATGAGTAGTGGTAGATTCCATTGCAGGGTAGTGGAGAGAACTTGGCATTATTTGCCTGGAATAAGTGTGGCAGCAGTCATCTCTACCTAGATTCTTAAAATATAACCAAAAGCTCCAAGCCCACCACCATTTACCACAGGAGATTTTATTTATTAAATAATGTAACCAATAGCTTTCCATTAAATGCTAAGCCAGAAAGCTGAATCTTTTAAATTACCACTGAAACATAATATAATGTTTCCTGGAACTTTGTGATTTTGAAGCCTGTAACTTTGTGGGTTCATTGCCATATCATTGATATTTTTCCCTGAGGCTAGTGCCTTCAGTATTAACAGATATGGGTGGCTCAAAAATTAATATTCCTTTATGAAAATAAATAGTATAAACAATTATATAATCTCTAATTGTGAGTCCTATGTACATATTTTAATGAACGTTAACAATACAGGCTGGGTGTGGTGGCTCATGCTTGTAATCTCAGCACTTTGGGAGACCAAGGCAGGTGGGTCACTTGAGTTCAAGACCAGCCTGGCCAATGTGGTGAAACCCATCTCTACTAAAATTTCCAAAATTAGCTGGGCATGGTGGCATGCATCTGTAATCCCAGCTACTCAGGAGGCTGAGGCAGGAGAATCACTTGATTCCAGGAGACAGAGGTTGTAGTGAGCTAAGATCATGCCTCTGCACTCCAGCTTGAGTGACAGAGTGAGACTCCACCTCCAAAAAAAAAGCAAACTCACAAAATAGTGCAGTAGTTAGAGAAAAATACCTGTACTTATTTGTAAAAGAAATTAACACATTAGTGTTTTGCAAGTTAATGCTTTTTTAAAAAATGGAGATTGAGGTCTCACTATGTTGTCCAGGCTGATCTCGAACTCCTTGCCTCAGGTGATTCTCCCAACTCAACCTCCCACAGTACTGGGATCACAGGCATGAGCCATCATATCTGGCCTTTTTTTTTTTTTTTAACGTCAACACTTGTGTTGCTTTTTGAATGCTTTATTGATAATCTTAACTACAGTCTCCACTGAGCTCTTTTTGCTTCTTAAAGGAAAGATATTTTGAACATAAACTACAATAGTCATTTGTTTTCTTTTCCTTACAGGAAAAACTGGTAGCAAACATGCCCTTACCATCCCAAAATATTAACCTTAAATGGAGGCGTCTATACTAAGAAATTTGACTTTAGCATTTTACTTGCTAAATTGTGTAATGAGGTATAAAGGAGCATAAACGTTCAAATTCTGTTTTGATGCATCTGCTGGCTTTTATGTCTTTGGACCAAGTAACCTAAATTAAATGAGGCTCAGTGTCTGTAAATTAGGAGCAGAAACACTTGATTATGAACTACACCACGTAGGTGAGATAATGAAAGTAAATGTATCTAAGCCATTGCCTGCTGCAAAGTAGATAATAAAAGGTCATTTTTCTTCATTCTCTTGAAGACTACCTTTTTAGAGTGGCCTGCTGTTTTTCTTTCCTAATGTAATTGAACTTTTAAAAAACATAGCTATACCATAAAGATTTTTGGTTTGGGGGTTTGGATAAATGTAAATAGATATCTTTCTGTAGTTGGTTTCTACAGTCCTTTGACTTATCTTTTGGAAACACAATATTTTGGTAGGCTGTTTCTCATCTGCCACTTGTGTCTTTTTTCCTTAGTAATAGTTATGGTATTCTTATCCTTTGCACTTATACTCCTTTTTTCTGGGCTTCTCCAACAATGCCAAGGTATTTTCTTACTGTAAGATGCATAATACAGGCCTGCTCTGATTTTTTTTCCCGTCGCTGTGTTTACTAGTAAACTACTTTGGTTAGCTGTTTCCTCCTTAAAACTTCAGAATCAGGCCAGGCATGGTGGCTCATACCTGTAATCCCAGCACTTTGGGAGACTGAGGCAGGAGAATCACTTGAATCCAGGAGATGGATCACAAGGGTGGATCACAAAGTCAGGAGTTTGAGACCAGCCTGGCCAATATGGTGAAACCCCGTCGCTACTAAAAATACAAAAATTAGCCAGGCATGGTGGCACACACCTGTAGTCCCAGCTACTTGGTAGGCTGAGGCAGAAGAATCGCTTGAATCCGGGAGGTGGAGGTTACAGTGAGCTGAGATCGTGCCACTGCACTCCACCCTGGGTGACAGAGTGAGACCCAGTCTCAAAAAAAAAATTAGAGTCAGGGGTTTAAAGTGAAAACTGAATTGACTCTAACTTCCTTCATGTTAGCTTTTAACTTTTTTTTAAATGTTTAAAGTAATATTGAAGTATAGGACTATAAAGTAAAATCTCACTCATCAGAGGTAACTAACCCTACTGTTAACAGTTTTGTGTTCTACGAGAATTTTTCCTTGAGATATTTATTAGACAAAAAGGTACACATATTTACACATTCTATTCTTTGCCTTGCTTTTTATACTCATAGACTTCTTCCTGTGTTCGTACACGTAAATTTACCCCATTTGTCCTTACGGCTTCTTTTATAGTATTCCATTTTATGCACTTATTCCTTATTAGGAGACATTTGGGTTGTTGCCGGTTTTCTGTTACTATATACAGTGCTACAATGTGCGTTTTGTGGCATTGTATATGTATTTTTGCCCACTTTTGTTAGTATAGTCTTCTTAGTATAAGCATGCATTGCTCTAACGATGGCTATATATTCTGAGAAATGCATCATTAGGCAATTTTGTCATTATGAACATCATAGAGTGTACTTACACAAGTCTACTACACATCTAGGCTATATGCTATAGTCTAGTGCTCCTAGATTACAAACCTGTGTAGCATGTTACTGTACTGAATAACATAGGCAGTGGTAACACAATAGTAAATGTTTGTGTATCTAAACATAGAGAAGTTTACATAAAAATATAGTATTATAATCTTATGGGACCATCATTGTATATGCGGTACATTGCTGATCAAAATGTTGTGCTATGCATGACTGTATTTCTATAAAATAGTTTCTTAGAGGTGAAATTGCTGGGTCTAAGAAAGTGTACAGTTTAATTTTTCATGACTACTACCAAATTGTTCTCTGAAAAGATGTTGATCCAGTTTATGCTCATGTCAGCAATTATGAGAATGAATGCTTATTTCCTCACCTCTTCCTTAATTTTGGATTTTTATCCATATTTAATGAAAATAGTATCCTTTACCTTTATTTCCTTTGATTTTGTTTAACTAAGATTGATATTTTTAACCATTTTCTATATGGAGATTGTAAAATACTGGTTTTCTTTGCCTTTAAATTTTACTTTCCAATGATAGTTTCTTGTGGCAAGTAATCCTTCTCAGATACTGAACAAAAAAGAGATCAGCCTGGAATTAAAATTTCTCATTAATAATTCTCAGAAAAAACTTGCTGTGACTAAGCAGTGTTAGCATTTGTTTCAAGTATGTTCAATTATTTAATAAAATGTAATGTCATAAATAAGGCTGTGATTCTTAACAAATGATTTCTGTTAAACACACTGTTAAAATTAGGATTTTAAAGCTTTATTTATTAAGAAAAAATATGTAAGTACCATTCATCAGGTTGGACATAATTTCCTATAAGGATGTTCTCAACAACTTAAATCTCTCCAGGACGATAGGATAGGATTTAGTAATTCACTCAACAATTTTTTTTGAATACCTATTGTATGTCTGTTCTCACCTTAGCACATTTGCCCTTGTTTTCCCTGGGATACTATTCCCCTAGATCTTTCTGGTTTTTGGTTTGTTTTTTTTTTTGTTGTAATTCTCTACCATCTTTCTCCACTCAAATGTCACCAACCTCAAAAATGCCTTCTCTAACCACCCTTACCTGAACCTTCCCATTTTCTAATATACATACTTTATAATAATGTAGAATTTATATTACCTAAAACTAACTTAATGTATATATATATTCATATATGTGTATGTATTATCTATATAAAATAATATTATATGTTTGTTATTTCCCCTCTTTTTCATGAATGCAAACTTAATCGACTTAATTGCTATTTCTCTAGTACCTAGCATATACCTCTCAATTTTTTTTATTTATTTTTTTTTTTTTTTGAGACTGGGTCTTCTTGTGCCAGGTTAGAGGCTGGAGTGCAGTGTTTCTTCACAGATGCAATCATGGTGTGCTACCCCATCAAACTCCTGGCCTCAAGCAATCCTCCCACCGTAACCCTCCTGAGTAGCTGGGACTACAGGCATGTGCTATAGCACCCAGCTAATTGTTTTTTTTTCTCCTAAAATTGGTTGCTTGCCTATTGTAAAATAATTATAGAGGCTGGGAGCGGTGGCTCATGCCTGTAATCTGAGCACTTTGGGAGGCCAAGGCGGGCAGATCACCTGAGGTTAGGAGTTAAAGACCAGCCTGGTCAACATGTTGAAACTCTGCCTCTATTAAAAATTCAAAAATCAGCTGTGTTTGGTGGTGCATGCCTGTAATCCCAGCTACTTGGGAGGCTGAGGCACAAAAATTGCTTGAACCCAGGAGGCAGAGGTTGCAGTGAGCTGAGATTTGCCATTGTACTCCAGCCTGGGTGACAGAGCAAGACTCTGTCTCAAAAAAAAAAAATTCGAACTGCCCTTTCTTTTTAACAATATTTATCTGTACTCAGAGCAAAAGAAAGCTTGGAAACAGTGGTTGTTGCTGGTCTTTTTTTTTTTTTTTTTAATATATGTGTTTGCTTTTATTTTAAGAACAATTTTTATTCCATTTCTATGAAATGTAAAGTTAAAGCCCCAGCTTGTTTAGTTTGAAATATTACTTGCAGTTGTTCTTATAAACTGGCTGATTGATACTGAGCTAGCTACTATTTAAATGTCTAAGCATTTCTCGTTTCTTATTTTGTTATCAGCTATACAAAACACAGACTCGATCAGATCTTTTCTAGAGTAATTTTAGTTTAGTTATGTTATTTTTAAATATTTGGACTAGAAGTAAGGTTTATAAAGCTTATTTTAATAATATCTGATTTGTGCTTTTATTACTGTTTTTAATAGGCAAGAAAACAGCATATTACTGGTGAAAGCTTACTGGAATGAACTTTTTACTCTTGGTCTTGCCCAGTGCTGGCAAGTGATGAATGTAGCAACTATATTAGCAACATTTGTCAATTGTCTTCACAATAGTCTTCAACAAGGTAAAAAGCACCTTCCTTATTACCTTTTCCAGGATGTAGGAGGCATGAGTTTCATTGAATGTTATGACTAAAGTTAGATATCTAATAATTATATTAGTGTTTTAGGTACCAAAGCTCTTCTTACTTTAGATAGTTTTTACAATTTTATAAATTCACGGGTCATCTAAAAATATTTAAAGAGAGTACAACAAAATTGAAGACAGTATACTTAAGCCAGGCTATTTCAGACTAGGCCTTGTGAATTTTCGTGCAACTGTCAAAGAATCCAGGGTGAGCGCTTCTGTAGAGGTGATCAAATATTTAAAATATATACTGCTCAACAGTTTTTAAACTGCCTTTCTTTATTATAGCCCTCTGAATCCTAAGATAGATTGATTTTTTTATCAATTCATCAGGGTGTATTCTTTCACCTAAACAGTTCTGAAGAGTGAAGGAACAATACTTTTTATTCTATTTTTCCTTTCCTAGATGCCAAGGTAATTGCAGCTCTCATTCATTTCACGAAACGACCACTCACTGACTTAGAAATGTTTAACTATAGAATGGCTTATGATTACCCCAAACAGTGCCCCATTAACAAATGGGGAAAATTGCCTTTGAGCTCAGGAATAATTTATAAATTGGAGACTACCTTTTAGTTCCCTAGTACATTCTATTTCTTATTGTTTTAGATAATTTTTAAGTCATTTGCTTCTTCCTTATATTTAATAGCAGAGGGGTAATCACCTTAAAATGTCATCAAAAATAGATATACCAGAAGGCAGCATCACATTCCCATTTTACTTATGGACTCCTACCCCTGGTTCATGTCTTACATGCCTGTAACGGTTATAAAGCCTACCTTCAGGAAAGCTGTGGTTGACTAATTACTAATGGATGTGTTTTACATCTGTCCCTCAGCTATAAATTAAAATCTCTTTTTCCCCAAAGTCAATAACACACTTTTAAGTATTAAAATCTTTATTGTAAAACTTTATTCTGCTTCAGTTTTCTTTCTTCTTAACAATATTTTTACTACTTATTTGTTTTTATTATAGTAGTCTTGGTAGTAAAACATGTAGATGGTCTTGCTCATTTTTTCCCAACCAATATAAGTTTAAATAAAGTCCTATTAACAAAATTTGAGTCTTATTCTAGTTTTGCAGTGTTTTAGATGGTTATCTTTACATTCTATCTTCTCAAAGGTGTATCTTGAAAGCAAACATTTCAGCCAGGCGGGGTGGCTCACACCTGTAATCCCAGCACTTTGGGAGGCTGAGGTGAGATTGCTTGAGCCTAGGAGTTTGAGACCAGCCTGGACAATATAGTGGTACCCCACCTCTACAAAAAATTTTTAAAAATTAGTTGGCCATGGTGGCACATACCCGTAGTCCCAGCTACTTAGGAATTTGAGGCAGAGGATTACTTGAGCCCAGGAATTTGAGGTTGCAGTGAGCTATGATTGCACCACTGCACCCTAGCCTGGCCAACAGATTGAGATCCATTTCTTTTTTTTTTTTTTTAAAGGAGCCATTACATTTAAAGTTTTCTTCCTTTTTTTAAAAAAAACAATTCAGGTACCATAAACATTCAAATAATCCATTTTTTATATATAACTTTTTTCCAAAAGCAATTACCATGAGAAACTAATTCATTTTTTAAAAGTACCTTTGCAACATCAAAAGAATTAAGATGAAATATAAACCTGGCTAGGTGCGGTGGCTCACAATTTGGGAGGCTGAAGCAGGCAGCCTGGCCAACATAGGGAAATCTTGACTCTACTAAAAATACAAAATTTAGCCATGCATGGTAATGTGCACCTGTAGTCCCTGCTATTCGGGAGGCTGAGGTGGGAGAATTGTTTGAACCTAGGAGGTGGAGGTTGCAGTGAGTCAGGATCGCCCACTGCACTCCAGCCTTGGGCGACAGCGAGACTCTTGTCTCAAAAAAAAAAAAAAAGAAATATAAACTTTTCTACTTAGAATTTTTATACAGATTATATACTAACAGCTTGTTGTTGAATGAACAGTATCTTAAGATGATTAGTTTTAGCTATAATTGCAGAAATACTGAAATTTAAACATTTCTATATTGGTTATACTCAAAGCTTAAAATTCATGAGAGGAAGGCCAGGCACAGTGGCTCATGCTTGTAATCCCAACACTTTGGGAAGTATAGGTGGGCTAATCACTTGAGCCCAGGAGTTCAAGACCAGCCTGGGCAACATGGTGAAAGCCCATCTTTATGAAAAATAAAAAAATTAGCCGGGCATAGTAACATGCACCTCTAATCCCAGCTACTTGGGAAGCTGAGGCAGGAGAATTGCTTGAGTCCAGGAAGCGGAGGTTGCAGTGAGCCAAGATCACCCCACTGCACTCCAGCCTGGACAACAGGAGTAAATCCTGTCTCAAAAAAAGTTTAAGAATTAGAAAATTTTTCAAAATTCCTGAGGGAAATATATTGGATGAAAGTAGTTGTTCATTTTAGACAAAAACTAGAAACATTTGTTTATTTTTAATTAAAGATAAAATGTCAACAGAAAGAAGAAAATTGTTGATGGACCACATCTTCCGACTACAGGAGTTTTGTAACAGCATGGTTAAACTCTGCATTGATGGATATGAATATGCCTACCTGAAGGCAATAGTACTCTTCAGTCCAGGTATATAAACATTTACTATTCATTCAAAATAAAATGTTTCAGGATGTGGAGAAATAGAAACCCTCATAATGTGCAAGTGGGAATGTAAAATGGTGCCGTTGCTTCGGAAAAGAGTTTAGTAGTTCTTCAAAAGGTTAAACATGGAGTTATATGACTCAGCATCTTCACTCTTGTCAGCCCAAGAGAAATGAAAATACGTATCTGTGCAAGAATGTGTATCAATAGTCAGAGCAGCATTATTCATAATAGCCAAAAAGTGGAGACAACCCAAATGTCCTTCAACAGATGAAGAAATAAATAAAATATAATCTATACATACAATGGAATATCATTAAGGCATAAAAAGGAAGGAAATTCTAGTACCTACTACAACACGGATGAACCTTTAAAATGTTCTGCTAAATGAAAGAAGCCAGTCATACTTTTTGATTTCATTTACATAAGATATGCAAAATAGGCAAACCTGTATAGACATAAAGTAGGTAAAGTGGTTGCCACAGGCTAAGGAAAAGGAAGAAATGTGAAGTGACTGCTAATAAGTAAAGTTTTTTTTTTGGAGTGACAAAAATGTTCCAAAATTAGATTGTTCTGATGGTTGTACACTCTGTATATATAGTTTTTGAGTCTAACTCTCACCCAGCCAGGCTGGAGTGCAATGGCACAATCTTGGTTTACTGCAATCTCTGCCTCCCGTGTTCAAGTGATTCTCCTGCCTCAGCCTCCACAGTAGCTGGGATTAGAGGCATATACCACTACGCACGGCTCATTTTTGTATTTTTGGTAGAGGCGGGTTTCACTATGTTGGCCAAGCTGATGTTGAACTCCTGACCTAAGGTGATCTGCCGGCCTTGCTTAGCCTCCCAAAGTTCTGGGATTACAGCCGTCAGCCACTGCACCCAGCCTGAATTGCATACTTTAAATTGGTGAATTTTAACGATGTTAGACATTTATTGGGGTATGAAAAGGGAGGTTGAGAAGTCAGTGAAATAATATGATAGACTTTGGCAGGGTGCAATAGCTCATGCTTGTAATCCCTACACTTTGAGAGGCCACGGTAGGAGCATTGGTCAGAAGTTTGAGAAGTCTGGGCAACATAATGAGACGTCTTCTCTACAAAAATCAAAATGGAAAAAATCAGCTGATGTGCTGGTGTGCACCTGTAGTCTCAGCTACTCAGGAGGCTGAGGTGGCAGGATCACTCGAGCCTGAGAGTTTGAGGCTGCAGTGAGCTCTGGTCACGCCACTGCATTGTAGCCTGGGAGACGGAGAGAGATGCTGTCTCAGCAATAAAATATAAAAAATAATATAGACCTCTATTTCTGTTGCCACATCAAGGTATATAAGACATTATGAAACCATAAATATCATCTCTATCAAAAAAATTATAATAGAAATATGAAACACTAAGCATTTCAGTGGTCACTATAATATTTTGCAAAAACAAATTTTAAAAGAACTTCATAAAAATTATGCCTTGAATTCTTAGGTGTGTATTTTTAGGCGTTACTAAATGGCAGAATGAGAGATGAGTATTACTATGATGCTGGGTTAAATTTCCAAACATCTTATATGAGTTACCAACAAATGGAAAAACTGGTCTCTTGTTTCCTCCAGTTTACAGTTTTCATAGATGATAAAATGATGGTAAACTCTCAATGATCAATTTCTGAATAAGAGAAATTGTTCTCTAAGTTAGGTTCTGTATTTTTCATTCAGATATATGTTTCTGTTCTTGTGCATCATAATAAAATTATCTGAGGAAACCTGCTTCTTTCTGCCAGTGATACATTAAAGCGTGTTGTACTGTTTCTTCTGATGTTTCTTGTGAGTTAGTAACATATGTCTCTATTCTTTTTTTTTTTTTTTTTTTTTTTAATAAAGATGGGGTTTCACCATATTGGTCAGTCTGGTCTCGAACTCCTGACCTCAGGTGATCCACCTCAGCCTCCCAAAGTGCTGGGATTACAGGCATGAGCCACCGCACCCGTCATATGTCTCTATTCTTATCACAATTTGTCACCCTCATTTTCCTTGGGTGAAAATTGAAAGAACATAGATTTGAAGTTTAAATTCTAATGTATTGATTTTAATTTTATTTTACGAAGTATTTTTAGGATTTTCCATTTGTTTTTAAAATTTTCATCCATGAGAACAGGGCTTTCCATATTCAGCATTTCTTAAGCAAGGCATAATTTTTATGAAGTTCTTTTAATATTTCTGTTTTTGTTAAATGTTACAATGATCATTGAAATGCTTATAGATTTCATATTTGTTATAATTTTTCTGATAGAGATGATATTTATGGTTTCATAATTTCTTATATACCTTTTTACCTAAAATTAATGGAATTTTTGTCTTATAAAAATATGGCATAGAATATAATCTGCAAATATTTCGTGGATTTAAAATGTCTTTTTAAGCTGAGTCATTTTAGCCTTTTGCTCTTGTTAAAAGCAAAGTTACCAAATACCTTCCTACTACTTTTGGAATGGTGAGAAAACTATTTATTTTGGTAACACCCACTTGTTTTTTATTAGTTGTTGGCATATGTATATGAGATGAAAAATAATTTTAAATATGTAAAATATAGTGCTTGGTGCATAGTAGGTGGGCTCAGTCAGTATTTGTGGAAAGAATGAGCCACACATTTTTTGATAGGGTTCTTTTTTGACTTAGCTATTCTTTCCATCTCCAGTGTCTTAAATGAACATTCAAAACTAGGGTGCCAATGTATTCTTTAATGTTTCAGATCATCCAGGCCTAGAAAACATGGAACAGATAGAGAAATTTCAGGAAAAAGCTTATGTGGAATTCCAAGATTATATAACCAAAACATATCCAGATGACACCTACAGGTATCTAGAGTTAAATACTATATAATTAAAATAATTTAAAAACCTTTTGTGGATCTGTTATCTCATTATTTCTAGTCTTACAGTAATTATGCGTTTTAGGCAGTCTTAACCTTTGAAATACTAATGCTATAAAAAATAGTATTGCATTGTTGCAAGTACGTTACATAAAACATTTCATCCAGTTCTTACATTTTATGTGAGGAGACTTCAACGCAGGCAGGTTAACTTTACTCAAGGTCACACAGTAAATGATAGCACCTGTCTGTGAACCCAGGTAGTCTGACTCTAAAATCCAAACTCTTTTTCTTCAGATAAAATAATGAATTTTGTTAGTAAAAAGAGGATAAAAAATAATCAGAAACCAGCCTAGACAACATGGCGAAACCCTGTCTCTATAAAACAATGCAAAAATTAGCCGGGGGTGGAGGCGCATGCCTGTAGTCCTAGCTACTCAGGAAGCTGAGGTGAGACTGCAGTGAGTTGTGATCGCTTTGCTACAAAGTGATCTGGGTGACAGAGCGAGACCCTGTCTAAAATAATACTAAAAAATAACAAACAATATTCGACTATTTTATAATTAATTTTGAAACATGGCTTATAAAATTCTGTCCAAGCTATTGCTTGCCAATGTTCTTTGAGAAAACTTTTTTTTAATAAGAGCCACTTTCTTTTTAAAGAGGGACATTATAGCCAAGGGGTTAAGCACATGGTTACAAAGCCAGAGTATCTGGATTTGAATCCTGACTCTGGCACTTACTAATTTCATAACCTTGGGCATATTTCCTTACCTATAAATGGAGATAATAATACTATTCACTTTTTACAATTATTTTAAGGATTAAATCAGTTAATATATGTAAAGTGCTAAGGACTGTGCCTATCATATAGTATAGGCTGTGTAAGTGTGTTTGCTTGTAATAAATAAAACATTTTATTAGTTTAGCATACTTCAAACTAGTAAAATAACATTTATAAATATAATAATTTTTTATATATATTAAAAATGTAGATTTATAAACCAGTCTCATCTCAAATATCAACCTTAGTTTATCTAACTTGTTTTCCTATCCTGCTTTCTACCAGTTCTGTAGATGCTGAGTAATTTGTGGATGCTGAGTAATTTGAGAAGTAGAGCACACAGCTACAGGAAGATCACTTCATCCTGGGGGCTGCTGGTCTCATTTGGTCTGAAGTGTTAAGAGTGCAAGGCCTTAGGACAGAAGGATAAACCCACCACAATCTTTTTGGAAAGGTGGTTTTGTTGTGGTTGTTTTTCAGCATCTTTAAAAGTTATTCTAGGCCAGGCACAGTGGTTCACGCCTATAATCCTAGCACTTTGGGAGGCCAGGGCGGGTGGATCACCTAAGGTCAGGAGTTTGAGACCAGCCTGGCCAATGTGGTGAAACCCCGTCTCCACTGAAAATGCAAAAATTAGCTGGGCATGGTGGCAGGCACCTGTAATCTCAGCTATTCGGGAGGCTGAGGTAGGAGAATCACTTGAACCCGGGATGAGGAGGTTGCAGTGAGCCAAGATTGAGCCATTGCACTCCAGCCTGGGTGACAGAGTAAGACTCGTCCAAAAAAAAAAAAACAAACAAAAAAAGGTCACTCTATACCTCATTTACAAATAAATTTTTTCTCCTTTGTGACTGCAACTCTTTCTCAGTTTTTCATGTTCTTGGTTACTTAAAAACAATACATTATCCTTGGATAGTAGTTTTCAACTTATAAGGCAGTTTCACACAAGATAGGGTCCTGCCCTAAGGAACCTCACCACCTGGCACAGAAACTGGCAGGGATCATTTCATTCATCCTTGCAACAGCACTGTGAGAGACAGTAAGTGGCATGCACACATTTATATAGGTAGTGGGCAGTTCAATCAAGATTTGAACCCAACGGTCTTGATTCCGTGTTCTCTGCTCTTCCAGTTAAACAACTGTTTTGCCATTTCCAGTAGTTTTCTTGCAGAGCAAAACCAGGAAAATGTCTTATGTTCTGACACAAAACATTGTCATTCTTAAAACCCAAAAGGAGTTACTAAGCCTTTTTTTTTTTTTTTTTTTTTGAGGCTGAGTATTGCTGTTACCCAGGCTGGAGTGCAGTGGCATGATCTTGGCTCATTGCAACTGCCGCCTCCCAAGTTCAAGCGATGCTTGTGATTATCTTGCCTCAGCCTCCCTAGTGTCTGGGGTTACAGGCATGTGCTACCATGCCCGGCTAATTTTTCTGTATTTTTAGTAGAGACAAGGTTTTACCACGTCGGTTAGGCTGGTCACGTGTGGCCAATTGTTTTTTGGTTGGT
Source organism: Callithrix jacchus (assembly GCF_049354715.1). Taxonomy (NCBI): domain Eukaryota; kingdom Metazoa; phylum Chordata; class Mammalia; order Primates; family Cebidae; genus Callithrix; species Callithrix jacchus. Next base: position 98,120,891 of record NC_133510.1, on the reverse strand, counting down.
TTTTTTTTTTTGTATTTTTAGTAGAGATGAGGTTTCACCATGTTGGCCAGACTGGTCTCAAACTTCTGATTTCAAGTGATCTGTCTACCTTGGCCTTCCAGAGTGCTGCAATTACAGGCGTGAGCCACTGTCTTCTAGCCACCATTCTTAAATGTATAACTTGGCCTGGCACAGGGGCTTATGCCTATAATCTTAGTACTTTGGGAAGCCAATGCAGGAGGATTGCTTGAGCCCAGCATGGTGAGACCAGCCTGGGTAACATAGTGAGACCCTGTCTCTACAAAAACAATTAGCATGGTGGCATGGGGCCACAGCTACTTGGGAGGCTGAGGCGGAAAGGATCACTCGAGCCCAAGGAATTGAGCCTGCAGCGAGATCACACCACTGCACTCCAGTTTGGTCAGCACAGTGAGGCCCTCTCAAAAAAAAAAAGTTGTATAACTTGATGCATGGTTTCACAACTCAGCTCCGTGGTCCTTACAGCCAAGTGGAGGCAGTACACTAGCACTAAGAGCAGGGCTTTCCCCTGTGGAGTCTGTCAGACTGCATTAATACCCAAGTAATTGCCATTTACTGTAAGGCTTGAGAATACTAAAGTTTTTATTTTAACTTTTGAAAATATCTTTATTAAATTAGGCCACATGCAGAAATTACTCATACTTTTCTACTAAATTTCTTTCTGGTTTACAACCTTTTTCCTCACCCTTTTTACTTTCTTTAGGTTATCCAGACTACTACTCAGATTGCCAGCTTTAAGACTGATGAACGCTACCATCACTGAAGAATTGTTTTTCAAAGGTCTCATTGGCAACATACGAATTGACAGTGTTATCCCACATATTTTGAAAATGGAGCCTGCAGATTATAACTCTCAAATAATTGGTCACAGCATTTGAAAGCTGAAACTCCAAAGCTATAAACTTAACTGTTCTTTGCCAGAACACAAGACACACCAAATTGAACTCATTGCTTTTGGGGCATCTGGAAATTTTTACTTTAAAAATTAACCAAAATCCAAGATATTTTTATTTTAGCGTCCTTAAGAATTTTTGAAGTGACTGGGCAGGCGGCAGAAATTAAATGAATTTTTCTTCCTGATTCCTTTAAATCAATAAGAAACACTACAAATTGATTCTTGGTGAAGATGATATTTGAAGCTGTTACCTCTTGATTATCTAAACTAAGCTCTCATTCTATTATATAAAACAAATAAATTAGCCTGTCTTTTCTGAATTGTATTCTAGTCATATTTAACTTCATTATGAACTAGTAAAAATACTTCATGTCCAGAAATCCCTAACGAGGAGTTGGTTCCTTGCATTTTACTGTCATAATAATTTTTGTTTGTTTTAATTACCATATCAAAATAAGATTTATGCTTATTGGTATAATGACTATATTAGAACTGTAGGAAATAATTGAATATATATTTTTGTTTTCTGTAAATATCATGGTGTCCCTTAGCATATACCACTCTTATTGCTGGAGGTGAGATAGGCCTTTTATGATCTTAAGAGTTGACATTTTTAATGTATATTATTAGTTATAAGCACTTTTTATTTATATGGCAGAAAATTGTTTTTGAGAATAAGCTAGTATTGATATTTTAATATTTTTAGCTTACTGCTGTTTTTTTTGTTTTCATTTATAGAAATGGGATTTCACTGTGTTGCCCAGTCTGGTCTCAGCTCCTGGGCTCAAGTATTCCTGCCTCAGCCTCCCAAAGTACTGGGATTACAGGCGTGTGCCACTGTGCCTGGCCTACTGCTATCTTTTGAAAGTAATAGAGACAGCCGGGCGTGGTGGCTCACCCTGTAATCCAAGCACTTTGGAGGCCAAGGTGGGCGGATCACCTGAGGTCAGGAGTTCAAGACCAGCCTGACCAACATGGTGAAAAACCCGGTCTTAAAAAAAAAAAAAAGGTAAAAAAATAAAATAAAGATAATTAAAAACAAAAAAAGAAAGTAATAGAGACTAGCCAGGCATGGTGTCTCATGCTTATAATTCCAGCACTTTGGGAGGCTGAGGCAGGCAGATTGCTTGAGCTCAGGAGTTCAAGGCCAGCCTGGGCATTATATTGAGACCCTGTCTCTATAAAAAGAAAGAAAGTAACAGAGACTAAGTGAGCCCAAAATGTTTAACTATTTCAAAAAAGATATTAAAATTGTTGTTCTTTCATTCCATAAAAAGGATCTGATCTCTCTCTCACACTTTTCTGACCTGAATTAGAGCTTCCCAACCCTGTCATACATGGGTTTTAGCCAGTTTCTTTTAGGTCACTAAAAAAAATTCACCCAATTTGTCAAATAATGGGTTTTTCATAGCCAATCCATATTTTCAAGACAAGTTTAAACCTTATTTTGAAGGTACTGATAATTTTTAAAAATAAATCTGTGCTGATTTTTTTCACTGTAAAGCATGGAAAGGTTGCTTTAACAACAGTTTAAGAATCAGCCTGAAGCCTTCTGCTACAACAAATGCATTTTAGACTCCTCAAATGTCTTTGACAGTAATTTTTTTTATTTTTTGAGATGGAGTTTTGCTTTTCTTGCCCGGGTTGGAGTGCAATGGTGCCTTCTTGGCTTACAGCAACCTTTGCCTCCTGGATTCAAGCAATTCTCCTGCCTCAGCCTCCCAAGTAGCTGAGATTACAGGCATGTGCCACACGCCTGGCTAATTCTGTATTTTTAGTAGAGATGGGTTTCTCCATGTTGGTCAGGCTGGTCTCAAACTCCCAAACTCAGGTGATCTGCCCACCTTGGCGTCTCAAAGTGCTGGGATTACAGGCATGAGCCACCATGCCCGGCCAGTAATTTATTTTTTTTTTTAGCAAACCTGATACTGTTAACTATTTCTTTGCTCTGATTTCTTGATGAATTATTTTGGTATGTTTTTTTGATTTTTAAAACAAACTTGGATAATACATTGCACTCAGTACACTTTTTATAAAGATTTTTGCAATAGAAAAGCTGAGGTTTTTGTGGGGCTGCGGATTTTATTGCTTACTACTTTATATTAATCAAAAGTTTGAAAATATCAACTTACAGTCTTTACCAGTTTACTGAGGGAAATTTTTCCCCTATTTAACACATGATCTTAGTCAACAATTTTATTTATAATTATCACTAAAGAAACTACATTTAGTATAAAATACTCAAATGGAAAAATCAGTAGTTTATACCTTTATAAATACAACATAGTAAGCCAAGGAATCAGGGAAATAACCTTTTAAAATAATGTACTAATGGTTAATTAAGATGTTTCAGGTATTTTTTTCTGATTAAATTTGTTGTTATATCTGGAAGAATTTTTAAAACTATATTAAAATGTGATTTGCTTTACAAATTTCTGTATCTTACCAATATATTTGTAAATATATTCATTTTCCTATTCAATGATTGCTTATCCTTCGTTTGCTCTATTGTGTTTTTATCTATAGGCAAGTATAGATCTGCTATATTAAGAAAGTTCTAATAAGAATCACTAATGATAAAATAGGTTTTTGGCTTTTAGGTGGGGTGATTTTAATTAAAGTACAGAAAGATAAAAACATGGAAAACATTTCTATGTCCTATATTTTAGGATTATTTACAAATTCAATTTGAAGCCTCCCAGCTAAATACTGCAATTAGCTTTTGTTTTCTTTCCTGAAATCTCAGTAAATTGTCCATAAAGTGTAACTACACTATGACAAATGGAACAGGAGAGAAGAAATCAAAGGATAAAGTAAAATTTTGGGAAACAAAATGCAGATCGAGAAAGAATGACTGACTTAGTAGAACCAGAACCAAAGAAGCTTTAACTGAGTGACTGCAAAAGGCAATGCAATGAGAAAGAAGCCAGGATACCACACGAGGTAGGTGCTCAGAACCTTGAAGGAACCAGTGCTCAGATGCAGAGATGGTGCTTGGGATGTTAAAAAAAAAAAAAGATTGGTTGAAAGTGTGGATACAGAATAATTAAACTATCTTTCCCCAACCCTACTTAAGTCAGATGGAGGCCAGGCATGGTGGCTTATGCCGGTAGTCCTGGCACTTTGGTAGGTCGAGTGAGGCAGATCGCTTGAGTCCAGGAGTTTGAGACCAGCCTGAGCAATGTAGTGAAACTTCATCTCTACCAAGAAAAAAAAAAGCCAGGCGTGGTAGTGTGAACCTGAAGTCCCAACTACTTGGGAGGCTGAGGTGGGAGGACGGCTTGAACCTCCTCAAGAGACTGAGGTTGCAGTGAGCCAAGATCATGCCACTGCACTCCATCCTGGGTGACAGAGTCAGACCCTGTCTCAAAAAACAAAAAAAATCAGGTGGCCACTTTCTGCCCTCCCTTTTCAAGCAGGAGGAGACCAGAGATTAATTCTTTTGAGAAACTGCACTGGAAGAACATGGACTTAGAGGATACCAGGGATAAAAGAAGGTATGAATAAGATACAGGGTTGAAAATATGGAGGAAGTGAAAATCTGCATTTGTATGTGGGCTCCCTACCTTTTCCCAGGATACTGGCAATCATGTCTAGTTTGTCTGCCAGATTTTTTTTCTTTGGAGAAGTAAAATGGCCTCAGAAAAAAAGATCTGCATTTTGGTTGTCCCTTAATGATAAAAACAATAATAAAGCCTGTTTACCACCTTATCACTCTTCAATGAAGCCCTCCATTTACCAAGTCGTGGGTACATATTGGGTTTCCATTTAGCTGTTTTAATACCCTATTATTAAATATGAACTTAGAGCCCAGGATAGCCTGATATTTGAGGAAAATCTCTATACATGAAAGACCAGACATGAGTAGGGAGTAGATACAAAATGCAAAGATCAGAAAAATATTCCCCAAATATAACTAATATTTTGAAAGAAACCAGATGTATCCATAAAAAAAGAACAATGTTAGCAAAAAAAAATTTAGAGCAAGGAATTGCTCCTAGAAATTAAAAATGAGAGTCAAGGTAATTCATTAGAAGGATTGGGAGATAAAGTTGAAGAATTCACCCTGAAAGTACAACCCAAAGACAAAGGAATAGAAAATAGAATAGAATTGATAAATTAGAGAATCAAATAAGGTCTAACTTTTTTTTTTTTTTTTTAGGTGGAGTCTCACTGTCGCCCAGGCTGGAGTGCAGTAGGGCAATCTCGGCTCACTGCAACTTCCAACTCCCCAATTCCAACTCCCCCAGTAGCTGGGATTACAGGTGTACACCACCACACCCGGCTAATTTTATTTTTAGTAGAGACAGGATTTTGCCATGTTGGCCAGGCTGTTCTCAAACTCCTGACCTCAAATGATCTACCTACCTCGGCTTCCCAAAATGGGGATTACAGGCGTGAGCCACCGTGCCCAGCCGAGGTCTAACATATTCAATAGTAATAGTTTAAGAAAGGGAAAATAGAAGAGACTTAAGAATGAAATTATTAAATAATGTAAGAAAAATTCCACAAAAGGAAACCTTCTGTGGGTGGAAATGATCCATCATTATAAATTTTAAAAGAGCTATACTATCCTGAAATCACAACAATAGAGTCAAAGAAGACTGGACTGCTACTTTTAGCAGAGGCATAGAGGCTCTGAAGGCCTTTGATCTATTAGCTAGGTTCAAATTTGAGACGACGTCCTAAAGAAGGCTGAGGTTGTTTCAGGTCAGTAGTATGCCCTGGGTCTTGGCAGAAGCAAGTGTAAATCTTCTCTGAAGAAAATACTCATAATTGAGAACAGAAGTGAGAAAGGAAATATTTTTGTCTTTGTAAGCCATGCAACATCTGTTTACTCAAAAAGCGCTGAAGTAGCTATAGACAACATAAATGAGTGGGCATACCTTTGGTCCAATAAAACATACAAAAACAGGCAGTGAACTGGATTTGGCCCTTGGAGTGTAGTTTACCAACCCCTAATTTAAAAATCTTCATATGGCCGAGCGCGGTGGCTCATGCCTGTAATCCCAGCACTTTGGGTGGCCAAGGCGGGTGGATCACCTGAGGTTGGGAGTTCGAGACCAGTCTGACCAACATAAAGAAACCCATCTCCACTAAAAATACAAAATTAGCCAAGTGTGGTGGTACATCCCTGTAATCCCAGCTACTCAGGAGGCTGAGGCATGAGAATTAGTTGAACCTGGGAGGCGGAGGTTGCAGTGAGCCGAGATCACGCCATTGTACTCCAGCCTGGGCAACAAGAGCAAAACTCCATCTCAAAAAAAAAAAAAAATGAAATAAAATCTTGATATTCTCACAGATTAAGCTCAACCAAATATGAGTACACAAAATTATCAAATACACAAGGAAATAAGCCAGAAATCTGAATGAGTCAGAAATAAGCAGTACATAAAGACCCTCAAAGACAATATTAGATATTAAAATTGTCATATGCAGAATGTAACTATACGATATGCTTTAAGGAGAAAAAAATGGAATCTAAAAGTAAACAAGAAGCAGGAGCAGCAAAAATAACCAAGTAAATTTGAAAAGCCAAAAATCATTTAGAAAAACTCACTGAAATTAAAAAATGCATGTTGAAAGATGCCTTGAATGCACACATACATTTAACCCTCAGTTCCTTCTGAAACTGCATTAAAACAGCTAAAGGTTTGTGGGTTTTTATTTTTTTTAGACACCAAGTCTCACTGTGTTGCTCAGGATGGGACTCCTGGGCTCAAGCAATCCTCCCACCTCAGCCTCCTGATGAGCTGGGACTATAGATGTGAACTGCCACATCTGGTTTGATTTATGGTTTTTGTTTTTTAATGCATCTTACAAAGACTAAAAATGGATGGGACAAAAACAAATGATAACCACAAATTGTTGAAAGCTAAAAATAGATGAGGAGTGTTCATCCTAGAAGTCCTCAGAAGGATTTTTTATTCTGCAGTGTGGAAGGTTGTGAAGCAATCTGATTTGTATGACAGATCCTCCAAAATGCTCTTGTACTATGACATCTCTGGAAGGGAAGATGAAGTATTTGTTGAAAGTCTATTTAGAAGCAAATACACACTCACCAGAATGATAAAAATTTTAGTCTGGTGAAACCATGTGTAGAGTATATGGAGTAAAAATATGTGTGGATGGTGGGAGCGTCAGTTGGTACAATAAATTTGGGAAAGATTTTGCATTAGATAGTAAAATTGCATGAAATGCATGAAATCATTTATCCTAGAAAAACACACATTTACCAGGGGTATACAAAAATATTCATGTCAGCATTGTAAGAGCAAAAAAAAGAAAGCTCTTCAAATATCCATTGACAGGAGAATGGGTAAGTTAATTGTGGATAAGTTAATAATGGATAAGTTAATAATCACCCAATGGAATGTTATGCAACACTACAAAAGGAATCAACTACAAATGGGTGAATCCCCAAAATACAATGTTGTATGAAAAAAGCCTAAAAGTATACAAAATCATAACTTAACTGATTTGTTGAAAACAGGCAAATAGACTGTTGAGATGTATTTATGTGGGGAAAGCTTATTTTGTGCAAGCTAAGGAAATATTAATACTAAATTAGAATACTAGTTACTTCTGAAGGGGTAGGAAGAGGGTGAAAACAGAATACAAGGGGCTTGAAAAATGTTGATAGAGTTCTAATTATTTGCTTTTAAACAAGCCACCCCAAAAACGTAATGGTTTAAAACAACATGTATTGCGTTCATGAATCTACAACATGGGACAAAGCTTAGGAGAGACGGCTTGTCTCTCTCCTTTCAGTCACAGCAAGGTCAGCTCAAATAGTGGGGTTGGGATCTATGTAATCACTCACATGTCCAGAAGTTGATAGTGACTGCTGGGACTTCAGGTGGAGCTAAAGCCAGAACACATACCTACTCCTGTTTCCCTTCCTCACAACCTAGAGGCTAGGTGTTCCAAGGACAAGGATTGAGAAAGCCACGTGGGAGCTGTTGCCATTTGCTGCCTGGCATTAGAATTCATGTGTCAGGCTACACATGGGGGCTCACACCTGTAATCCCATCACTTTGGCCAAGGTGGGCAGATTGCCTGAGCTCAGGAGTTCAAGAACAGAATGGGCAACATGGCAAAACCCCGTCTCTACAAAAAATAAAAAAATATGGTGGCATGCCCCTGTGGTCCCAGCTACTCATGAGGCTGAGGTGGGAGAATCTCCTGAGCCTGGGAACCGGAGGTTGCAGTAAGCCAAGATCGCACCACTGCCCTCCAGCCTGGGTGACAAAGCAAGGCTCTGTCTCAAAAAAAAGGAAAAAATGTCATTCAGTGTCTTCTGCTGCATTCTGCTCATGGAAGAAGTCACAAAGGTCTGTGCTGATTGAAATGGAGGGGAAATGGACTACTTCCTGATGATAAAGTGGCAAGCTTCTGGAAGAGCATGTGGAACCAGAAATACCAAAAATGTTTCCCTCACTTGGGGGAAAGAATATTGTATTTCAGCAGCCTCACTTGGAAACCCAAGGTAGAGAAGCCTTACCTCACAAGATTGGGACCTGGGAGGTCCGGAGTGGCTTTCATCCTATGGAATTATTTACAAATTGATACATAAGAAACCATAAGAAGTTGAAAGGATTGTAATGTCTTAAGCAGGGCTTGGTGGTGCACTGCTGCCCTAGCTATTCTGGGGGTTGAGGTGGGAGGATGGCTTGAGCCCAGGAGTTGGTGACTGCAGTGAGCTATGACAGTGCCACCGCAGTCCAGCCTGGGTGACACAGTGAGACCCTGTCTATAAAATTTTTTAAAAGGGGGGAAGGGGTATCATCCTGGACCTTTAAACTTGTATGGGCCGGAGATGGCTAAGAATACTACTCAACTACAAACTGGACTACATTTTATGGGAAATGAAGGGTAATTTCCATGTGGCTGCTAGAGGAAGTGTTGAAAGAGGAAGTGCCAGGGAGAAGCCAGATGGTCTTTTTTAACCTATCCTCAGAAACCAAGCAGCACTGCTTCCTGTCATTTTATTATTGATGCAAAGACCCACCCACATTCAAAGGGAGATAAACTATGCCCCTTGAAAAGAAAGATGCAAGATTCTGGAAGAGTTAAGGGGACCAAAGCTGTTTTTTCAGCCATTTTTGAAAACTTCAATCTCTGATCCTATTCTACTAATTAAGCTGATTGTAGATTCTTAAGATCAAATAGGCACTTTTGCATATTTTACAACATTTGATAGGAAAATAAATCTGTATGTGGAAAAAATGAGATGCTGTTAGACCTCCAGGTCTCCTCCCATTCCCTGTATCCAAGGAAGGGGAGTAAGCCCTTGAGCAGTTGTAAACACAAAATTGTCCTTACATGAGTATGTAACAGAAAATTTAGTAGACTATATATGAAAACTGGGACAGGAAGTGGGTGGTGCTAGGTATGAGGAGGGGAGTGGGAAAAAGCCCTAAAAGTCCTCATCTATGTTGAAAAGACAACAAATAATGCCTAAAGTTGGAAACATCTAGAAATATTATAAGCACATAATTTACAACTATGGTAGTGAATAACAAAATAAGCTAAAAGGGTTGGAAGTAGTTGTTGCTGGGAGTGGAAATCAGTTCAGAAAATGGAACTATATGATTTCTTCAGTGAGGTACATATGTTCAATGTACTAAATTTAAGAGGGAAAATGGAACAACAAGCTTGTTAGCTTGTTGAGCTAAACAAGCTAAAATCACTGAATGAAGAATTAAGTCTTCTGGCAATGTTTGTTCACATGAACATGTCAATATTATCCAAATAAATTCTGCATGTCTCTTTAACTTTAGTTTCCTCTATAATAACAATGTTGATATCAAGTTAATGACCAAAAAAAAGTCAGAACAGAATACTGTGAAAAAGAAGAGAGATTGGCCAGGTGTGGTGGCTCGGCACTTTGTAATCCCAGCACTTTGCAAGGCCAAGACAGGCGGACCACAAGTTCAGGAGTTTGAGACCAGCCTGACCAACATGGTGAAACCCCATCTCTACTAAAAATACAAAAATTAGCAGGGCATGGCGGCACACGCCTATAATCCCAGCTACTTGGGAGGCCGAGGCAGGAGAATCGCTTGAACCTAGGAGGCAGAGGTTGCAGTGAGCCAAGATCGCGCCATTGCACTCCAGCCTGGGCAACAGATAGAGACTTCATCTCAAAAAAGAAGAGAGATCAGAAAAAGAGTTGTGTTGTTTTTTTTTTTTAAACATCCGAGTCTAGCTCTGTTTTTCAAATGAACTCACACTTCTTAGGCTAGTTAATAGAGCTACTAAAAACTTCATTTAACAATATCACTTAATTGGCCAGGCATGGTGGCTCATGCCTGTAATACCAGCACTTTGGGAGGCCGAGGCAGTAGATCACGAGGTCAGGAGTTCAAGACCAGCCTGGCCAAGATGGTGAAACCCCATCTTGACTAAAAATACAAAAATCAGCTGGGCGTGGTGTCAGGTGCTTGTAATCCCAGCTACTCAGGAGGCTGAGGCAGGAGAATCACTTAAACCTGGAGGGGCAGAGGTAGCAGTGAGCTAAGATTGCACCACTGTACTCAGCCTGAGTGACAAAGTGAGACTCCATCTCAAAAAAAAACGAAAGAAAAGGCACTTGGCAAAAACACTCAACAAACTAGGAATGAAATTATCTCAACCTAATAAAGGCCATGTTTAAAAAGCCCACAGCTAACATCATATTCAATAGTGAAAAACTGCAAGTATGTATACTCTTGCTACTTCTATTCAACATATTGCTAAAAGCTTTTGCCAGAGCAATTAGGCAAAAAATAAATATAAGCTCAACATTGGAAAAGGAGGGCCAGGCATGGTGGCTCATGCCTGTAATCCTAACACTTTGGGAGGCTGAGATGGGAAGATTGCTTGCTTGAGGCCAGAAGTTCAAGATTAGTCTGAGCAACACAGCAAGACCCTGTCTCTACAAAAAACTTTTTAAAAATTAGCCAGGCATGATGTTTCATGCTTATAGTCCCAGCTGTGCAGGAGGCTAATGCAGGAGGATCACTTGAGCCCAATATCCAGGCTCAGTGAGCCATGATTGCTCCACTTCATTGCAGCTTGGATGACAGAGTGAAACCTTGCCCCCCAAAAAAGGAAGCAAAATTATCTCTGTTAACAAATGACATGGTCTTATATGTGGAAAACCCTAGATTCCACCAAAAAATGGTTAGAACTAATAAATGAATTCAGCAAAGTCGCAAGGTACAAAAGCAACACACAAATCAGTTGGCTTCTATACACTAACAATGAACAACTCATAAAGGAAACAAAGAAAACAATCACATTTAAAATAGCATAAAAAAGAATAAAGTATTTAGGAATAACAAGTAAAAGACATATATTGAAAACCACAAAACATTGCTGAAAGAAATTAGACACAAATAAATGGAAAGACACTTGTGTTTGTGGATGGGAAGACTTAATATTGTTAAAATTAAAATGCCATACTACCCGAAGTAAGTTACAGATTCATTGCAATACCTATCAAAATCCCAGTTCCATTTTTCTCTGCAGATTTTTAAAAGTCCTAAAATTCATATGGAATCTCAAAAGACCCTGAATAGACAAAACAATCTTAAGAAAGATAAAGCCTTCCACTTCCTGACTTTAAAACATTGTCCAAAGATGCAGTAATCAAAACAGAGTGGTACTGGCATAAGAACAAATAGACCAATTGAACAGAATAGAGAACCTAGAAATAAACTCTCAAGTATCTGGTTAAGTGATCTTCGAGAAGGGTACCAAGGCTACATAGTGAGGAGAAAATAGTGTTGGGAAAACTGAATATCCGCAAGCAAAAGAATGAAGTTCAACCTTTACCCTACACCATATACTAAAATTAACTCAAAATGGACCAAAGACCTAAATGTAAGACCTGAAACTATAAAACTCCTAGAAGAAAACAGGAAGGAAGCTTCATGATATTGGATTTAGCAGTGATTTCTCACATATGATACCAAAAGCACAGACAAAGCAAAAATAGACAACTGGGGCTACATCAAACTTACAAACTTCTGACAGCAAAGGACACAATCAACAGAATGAAAAGATAACCTAGGGAATGGGAGAAAATATCCACGATACATAAAGAAGGCCTACAACAACAAAAAACCCGATTCACAAGTGGACAAAGGACTTGAATAAACTTTTCTCCAAAGAAGATACACAAATAGTAGTAGTAGTGGTAGAGACGGTGTCTCCTATGTTTTCCAGACTGGCCCTGAACTCCTTGGGCTCAAGCGATGCTCCCACCTCAGCCTCAGCCTCCTGGGTAGCTGGGACTATGGGTACGCGCCACCACATCCAGGTAATTTTTAACTTTTTTGTATAGACAGAGTTCTCACTCTGTTGGCGAGGCTGGTCTCAAACCCCTGGGCAAAAGCGATCCTCCCGCCCCTTCCTCCCAAAGTGCTAGGATTACAGGCGTGAGCCAGCATGCCCACCAGAGCCAATTATTTTTATTTGAGGAAACTGAAGTTCCCAAAGGAGGAATCCCCATCTGGGGAAGCCTTGTTTGGCCGAGCTTTCCAGCATATGCCCGTCTTCTAGATTCAACCTCTGAAAACTCTAATGCCTAAGGTACCTTTGCTTCCAGGGAAAACCAATTCCGCCTGCGGTCTGTCTCTGCGCACGCGCAGAACCACCAAATCGGGCACACGCGTGGGAACCTTCTGGGCGTGGGCTTCGGCTGCTTCCATCCGGTGGGTTTTGCTTGGCGCACCCGGGAGGCGGGGCCTGTGGGGCAACATGGAGTTAGTGGAGGTTCTGAAGCGCGGGCTACAGCAGGTTACCGGCCATGGCGGTCTCCGAGGCTATCTACGGATGTTATTCAGGTAGGCGGCCGGAATCATACTCGGCCTCTGAGGCTGGACTTTGCCTGTTTGATTTCTTGAAAGGGGATACAAACTCGGGTCACCTTGAAGAATACACAGCTTTTGTCAAGGACAACCGCCCCAATCTCTGCCTTACCACCCCCAGGCTGGTCTCTGTCCAGTATCTCCCCGAGACGAGACCGAAGCTATCGGTAGAGTCAGAGCTGTGACACGGAGGCAAGGGCATCTGGGTTGCACTCCTTTCCCACGCCCTGGAGAGTAATGAGCATTAAGAGACATTAACTCGGTGACCTTGGTAAAGTGTTTCCCTGCATTGGCGTACAGTTCCCTTTCTGTACGGCGTTGAAGGTGGTAATAATGGTCCCTGCTCATCTGACATTCATTGATCCCACGAGCAATAACATAGTTTCGTGGAAACCTAAATGGATACCCAGAGCGGAATGAAAGAGCCTGGAGACCTTCGTATCATTTTAAGAAGATGAAATACCTTGGTTTTTTGATTTCCTGAAGGTTTTGCTAACTCCAGTGCCTCCTGGCTGAGGGATAGTAGATACAAGTAGTCCTGTAATCTGAAGAGACTACATTTATATTTTTAGTGTAATTTGGGCACATCAGTTGTCAGTTCATCTTTTCCCATTCTATGCATGATTCTGGGGGACAACATGAACAAGGATTCTAGAGCTTTTAACCTGAAAGCTGATTCTTCAACATTGGGTGGCAGGAGCCTGGAGGTGAAGGCTGGAAGTATGCAATCAGTGTGACTATCCCCAGCACTTACTCATCTTGCTAGTTGATGGAGCAGCCCTTGTGTCTGAAAGTTGTTATTCTTACTTTTTTTCTGTTTGTGTTTTGAGCAAAGGATCATTCTAAAATGTCTGTTTTCTTTTGGGTATTCACAGAGTAAATGATGTGAAAATTGGTACATTAGTGGGGGAAGACAAATATGGAAACAAATACTATGAAGACAACAAGCAATTTTTTGGTGAGTGCAGTATTTTTTAGTATGAATAATTGGATTGGGATTTGATTTGAGTCTATTTTTCATGTTATGCAAGGAGCTTTTACAAAGCACTTGGAAAATGATGAAAAACCTCAATAGAAAATGAAAAAAGGTAGTTTACAGAAAGAAAAATAAATAGCCAGTGAAGGTATGGAAAATGCTTATTCTCACTTGTAATAACAGAAATGCAACTTTAAAAAAAGTGTTACATTTTTTTCACCTATCAAATTTTGAAGCATTTTTCTTTTCTTTTTTTTTGAAACGGAGTCTTGCTTTGTTGCCCGGGCTGGAGTGCAGTGGCATGATCTTGGCTCACTGAAACCTCTCCCTCCCAGATTTCAGCGATTCTCCTGCCTCAGCCTCCCAAGTAGCTGAGACTAGCACCACTACACCCAGCTAATTTTTGTGTTTTTAGTAGAGATGGGGTTTCACCATATTAGCCAGGCTGGTCTCAACCTCCTGACCCCATGATCTGCCTGCCTCAGCCTCGCAAAGTGCTGGGACTACAGGCGTGAGCCACCGCACCCAGCCTTGAAGTATTTTTCAATCTGATAAACCCCAATATGGGCAAAGGCACAGGAATATATAGGTTAATGCAGCCTTTTGGGAGGGATAATTTGGTGATATTTGTCAAAATTTACATTGTACATATCCTTTGTGTCAGCACTTCCACTTTTAAGAATTAATTCTGGCAGGGCGCGGTGGCTCACGCCTATAATCCCAGCACTTTGGGAGGCCGAGGCAGGTGGATCACAAGGTCAAGAGATTGAGACTATCCTGGTCAACATGGTGAAACCCCGTCTCTACTAAAAATACAAAAATTAGCTGGGCATGGTGGTGCGCGCCTGTAGTCCCAGCTACTCGGGAGGCTGAGGCAGGAGAATTGCTTGAACCCAGAAGGCAGAGGTTGCGGTGAGCCGAGATCGTGCCATTGCACTCCAGTCTGGGTAACAACAGTGAAACTCCGTCTCAAAAAAAAAGAATTAATTCTACAAATATTCTTGCAAAACAAGCACCCATCACAGCATTGTTTTATTATATTTTTAAAATTTATTTATTTATTTTTGAGACAGAGTCTCCCTCTGTTACCCAGGCTAGAGTGCACTGGCTCAATCATGGCTCATTACAGCCTTGACTTCCTGGGCTCAAGCTATCCTCCTACCTCAGTTAACCAAGTAGCTGGGATTACAGGCATGTGTCATCATGCCTGGCTAATTGTTTAAAATAAATTGTTTTTGGAGAGTTGGAGTCTTGCTATGTTTCTTAGGCTGGTCTTGAACTCCTGGGCTCAGGTGATCCTTCCACCTCAGCCTCCCAAAGTGCTTGAATTGCAGGTGAGTCACTGTGCCAGGCCACAGCATTTTTGTTTGTTTGTTGTTGTTATTTTGAGACAGGGTCTTACTCTGTGGCCTAGGCTGCAGTACATACAGCAGTGTGATCTTGGCTCCCTGCAGCTGTAGCCTCCTGGGCTCCAGCCATCCTCCTCCCATCCTCTTGCCTCAGCCTCCTGTGTAGCTGGGACTACAGTGATGCACCACCACACCTGGGTAATTTTTAATTTTTTATTTTTGAGACGGAGCCTCACTCTGTCACCCAGCCTGAAGGGCAGTGGTATGATCTTGGCTCACTGCAACTTCCACCTCCTGGGTTCAAGCGATTCTCCTGCCTCAGCCTCCCAACTAGCTGTGACTACAGGCATGTGCCACCACACCCAGCTAATTTTTTCTATTTTTAGTAGAGACAGAGTTTCACCGTATTAGCCAGGGTGATCTCAATCTCCTGACCTTGTGGTCTGCCTACTTTGGCTTCCCAAAGTGTTAGGATTACAGACGTGAGCCACTGCACCGGGCCTTAATTTTTTTTTTTTTAGAGACAGAGTCTCACTTAGTTCCCCAGGCTGGTCTTGAATTCCTGGTCTTAAGCCATCCTCCTGCCTCAGCCTCTCAAAGCGCTGGGATCATGGGTGTGAGCCACCATGCTAATAAATTTTAAAAGCAACATTAGTGTGTGTAAGTTGGATACTGATGAATTAGACATTTTTAGAATACTTTGTTAAGAATGATATGAACCTATAAATTTAATATAGAGAGATGTCAAAGATGTGTGTGATATAAAAACTCTAGTTGCAGAACAACGTTTGGTATCCTCAAAAGGAGAAAATACATGCTTTTTGTGTGCATGTTAAATTTTGGAAGGAAACACAATAAACCTGTAGAATCAGATGGTAGAGATTCAACATTCTGCCCCTCTACTTTATAACTTTGTGACCTGGTTAACTTAATTAACTTCCCTAAGCCTTTGCTTTCTCGTCTGTAAAGTAGAATAATAATAATATGTGCCTCAGAAAGATAGATGAGAAGTGAATTGGAGAAACTTACCCTGATGTAGGGTTTCTCAACCTAAGCAGTATTAACACCATGGGACAGACAATTCTTTCTTTTCATTTTTTGTTTTTTTTATTTCAGTAGTTTTTGGGATACAGGCAGTTTTGGTTACATGGATAAGTTTTGTAGTGGTGAATTCTGAAATTTTGGTATACCTGTAACCCGAGCAGTGTACACTATATCCAGTATGTAGTCGTTTATCCCCTTGAGTCCCCAAAGTCCATTATGTCCTTCTTATACCTTTGCATCCTTATATCTTAGCTCCCACTTATAAGTGAAAACATACAATACGTATTAAGAAGAGAATAGTGTTGGGAAAACTGAATATCCACAAGCATTTCGCCAGGTTACCCAGGATGGTCTCAAACTTCCGAGCTCAAGCAATCCTCCTGCCTCAGCCTCCCAGAGTGTAGGGATTAAGGTGTGAGCCACCACACCCAGCCAATTGTGTTTATTTAAAAAAAAATTCACAGCATTTTAAAAAATAGCAACACAACATTCCTGTGTATGGAAGAACCATTATTTATTTCTTCAATCCTGTTACTGTTGATAGATACATAGGTTGCTTTAGACTTTTTGCTATTAGGAATGGTGCTACTGTGAACTTGCTTGTAACCACATTCGTGCGTTTAAATAAATTCCTGGCCTCATCTCTACTAACAATGCAAAAATTAGCTGGGCATGGTGGCACATGCCTGTGGTCCCAGCTACTCATGAGGCTGAGGCAGGAGAATCACTTGAACTTGGGAGGTGGAGGTTGCAGGCAGTGAGCCTAGGTCACGCCACTGCACTCCAGCCTAGGAGTATATATATATATATATATATATATATACACATATATACACGTTATATATATTTTTAATATATATAATATGTTGCATATAATATAATAATATATAATATATATAATATACAAATTTATATTTGTTGTATATTATATATAAATGTATATATTTATGTGTGTGTGTGTGTGTGTGTGTATTAATTAATCAATTAATACCTGGAATTGGAGTTACCGAGTCTGAGAATAGGCATTTAACATTTCAAGAAATACGAAGAGAGAGAAATTGAGAGACTGATTGTTAAGGCCCAGCTCCACCATTATAGCCTAACTGTATTGTCAGGACCTGACCTATGAAACCTTTCCCAAGGTCTCCTCCATCTGCCTCTACATGCCCCTGCCTCATTGGATTATAGTTTACTTTTGGTTAGCTCTTCTTAAGATTGATTTATCTAAATGAAGCAGCATATCTTGATTGAAATCTGTATTTTAAAAAATAGATGAGGTCATGTTTAAATAGCAGTAATCAATATTTGTTGATGATATGTTTACCTAGGAAAACCCTGTAAATGAAATGCAGATTACCTTTTGCTTATTGGTTTAAAATCCATCATAGGAATGAATTAATTCAGTGTTTCCTATTTGGCAGGTAAGAGCAGTAAGGAAGGGATAGAAGGAATTAATATTTATTATGCGCTTACATGGCTGATGCTAAACTAGGTAAATGTATGTGATATTTAATTTTCATAGCAACTCTAAGATGTAGGTGTAGTCATCTACTTTTAATAGATAAAGAGGCTCATAAAATTTGCCTAATATCCACTGATGGTAAGTGACAAAGACTTGATTAGAACCCAAGGCTTTGCTCAGTTTAAGGACCCAACAGAAACAGTTTTGTAAATAGTGATTAGGCCCGTAACTGGTGCACAGCAATTTCCTAAATAAGGAATGCAGCCATATTATTTTGATGACATGAGCTGTCCTATGTACCTAACCATCATTTCTAATGTTTCCTTATTGTGTATAATTCACAAATTTCCAAAAGAATCTGGGGTGGTTTTTAAAAATATTTATATGGAGACATGGCATTCAAGTATGATTGCTACAAATGTGTTTTTGCCCCAGTCTCAAGAGGAGCACCTTCTTTTCTGAATACCTAGAACATCTGGGAACACATTTCCCTACCCTGTCTGCTACTCCCTCTGTGGGGAGCTGGCAGGGAAGCAAGGATTCTCCTCTGTGGAAAAGGCCTGAGCCTCACCCACAGCAGTGAGTTATCTCAGTCCTTGGTGCCCGTTGCTGATTAAAGCTTGCCACACACGTCCTGGAGCTTGCCTTCACGAATTCAGCCAGGGTGTTATTCCTCCAGTAGCTCCCTTATATAAGATCACAAAAAGTCTTTTCTTAATAAAAAGATTGTCTTCTTTGCTATTATGCACTTATTTTTAAAAAATAAAAAGTTTTTCTTCTTAAATGTTCATCTTTCCACCCAGGCCGTCACCGATGGGTGATATATACTACTGAAATGAACGGCAAAAACACATTCTGGGATGTGGATGGAAGCATGGTGCCTCCTGAATGGTAAGCTAAGGCAACATTTTGTATGATTTTATTTTATTTGTCTTCACCCAGGATGGAATGCAGTGACACAATCACGACTCACTTCAGCTTTGACCTCCCAGGCTCAAGTGATCCTCCCACATCAGCCTCCCTAGTAGCTGGGACTATAACCCTGTGCCGTCTTACCTAGATAATTTTTTTTGTTGTTTGTTTGCTTTTTTTTTGAGATGGAGTGTCACTCTGTCACCCAGGCTGCAGTGCAGTGGCATGATCTTGGCTCACCGCAACTGCTGCCTCCTAGGTTCAGGCAATTCTCCTGCCTCAGCCTCCTGAGTAGCTGGGACTACAGGCGCGAGCCACTGTGCCCAGCTAATTTTGTATTTTTAGTAGAGTTGGGGTTTCACTATGTTTGCCAGACTGGTCTTGAACTCCTGATCTCAGGTGATCCACCCACTTTGACCTCCCAAAGTGCTGGGATTACAGGTATGAGCCACTGTGCATGGCTTGTTTTTTTTTTTTTACACAGAATCTCACTCTGTTGGCCAGGCTGGGGTGCAGTGGCATGATCTCAGCTCACTGCAACCTCTGACTCCCAGGTTCAAGCAGTTCTGCCTCAGCCTCCCGAGGAGCTGGGACTACAGGCATGAGCCACCACATCCAGCTAATTTTTGTATTTTTAGTAGAGAAGGGGGTTTCACCATGTTGGCCAGGCTGGTCTTGAACTCCTGACCTCAGGTGATCCACCCCGCCTTGGCCTCTCAAAGTGCTGGGATTACAGGCATGAACCACTACACCTGGCCTAATTTTTGTAGTTTTTAATAGAGATGGGATTTTACCATGTTGCCTAGGCTGGTCTCAAACTCCTGAGCTCAAGTGATCCACCCACCTAGGCCTCCTAAAGTGCCGGGATTACAGTCATGAGCCACCATGCCTGGCTCTTTTTTTTTTTTTTTTTTTTAATTGAGATGAGATCTCGCTATGTTGCCCAGGCTGGAACTCCTGGGTTCAAGGAATCCTCTCACCTCAGCCTCCCAAGGACCTGGGATTATAAGCCCAAGCCACCATGCCTGGTTCATTTTATTTTATTTAACTTGGCAATATTTATTTCATTACAAAAATATTTATTGAATACCTCTCAATAAGGCAGTCAGTGGCATTCTTCTGAAAGTATATATCCTAATTACACTGAGTGCATAACAAGTTACCCTAAAACTTAGTGGCTTAAAACAACAATTATTTCTCTCTCCGTATTTTTTGGGGGGGGTCAGGAGTTTGGACAAGACAAAATGGGGGTGGCTAATCTCTGTTCCTGGATGTCTAGAGCCTCAGCTGGAAGACTCCAAGGTTGGACACTGGAATCATCTGAAAACGTATTCACTTAGTATCTGGCATTTAATGCTGACTGTCAGCTAGGGGTATAGATGTGGCTGTGGGTTGAAGTACCTTCATGTTGCCTGGGCTGACCCAGGCAAGTGCTCTGAGAGAGTGAGTTAGGCAGAGCCATATTGCCTTATCGGACTTAGTCTTGCAAATTGTCCTGTATCACTTTCATATTCCATTGATGGAGGCAATTAGAAAAGCTCCACCCAAGTTCTGCATGAGAAAACATAGACCTATCTCTTGATGGAGGCATGCCGATAGATAACGGTATATATTAGGATGTATAATGGTGTGTGGCTGTCTTGGGAAAACAATACGCCATAGTATCACCTGTCTGATAAAAGAACTTTGGCTCTCATCTGATCTAGCAGGTAAACTTTGGCTCTAATCTTATAAGCAAGTTCCTTAACCTCTCTGGGACTTAGTTTCATCATCTGTAAAATGATAGCCCTAAAATTCCTTAGGTCTCCAAAAACTGCATGGCTTCATAATATGCATATTGTGAAATGAAATTCTAAATGCTCACTTGAATTACCAAATTTTGCATACAGTATTTCGAAGCAAAGTACCTATATCTGTTTTATAGATTGCTGAAATAATGCCATACAGTTGATATACAATTAAACTCTGAAGATCTTTTCCACTGTTCTAGAAAAATTCACCCAAAAACTAGAAATAAGTATATCTGATTGGCTGTGACATTTTATTTTAATTGATTTTGATTGTCAGAGCTAGCTTTGGGCTCTCTTTAGTAGAAAGTGGGATCATCTCAGCATATCTGCCTCTGTTCTGAGGAGTCACTCTTTAGAAGAGAGCTATGAAACAATAGGACATAGTGGGGACTACAGTGAGCTGAAAAGTACAGACTTGGTCAAAGAGGGCAGCAGCCTTATTCAGCAATCCCCAGTTCCATCAGGTGAGAATTCTGCGAAGGGTTTCTGGATGATTTTTCAAAGGTGGACATCTGTATTTCTTGTGAGAGTTCTTGTTTTTTCTTTCTTTTTTTTTTTAGATGGAGTCTCACTCTGTCTCCTAGGCTGGAATGCACTGGTGCCATCTTGGCTCACTGCAACCTCCACCTCCTGGGTTCAGGCGATTCTCTCGCCTCAGCCTCTTGAGTAGCTGGGATTACAGGTGTGCACCACCATGCCCGGCTAATTTTTATACTTTTACTAAAGACAGGTTTCACCATGTTGGCCAGGATGGTCTCAAACTCCTGGCCCCGAGTGATCCACCCACTTCGGCCTCTCAAAGTGTTGGGATTATAGGCATGAGCCACTACACCTGGCCAGTTTTTGTTTTTTCAACTAATTTTTAAAAATATTCAACAATTTAAATATAGCATTATCTAGCAGAACTTTCCACTTTCGTGTTCTTTATCTGCCCTGTCCAATAGAGTAGCCACTTGCCACATGTGGCCCAGAACACTTTATTATTATTATTATTATTTTGAGACAAGGTCACACTCTGTTGCCCAGGCTGGAGTGCAGTGGCACAATCAGGGCTCACTTCAGTCTCCACCTCCTGGGCTCAAGTGATCCTCCTGCCTCAGCCCCTGAGTAGCTGGGACTACAGACATATGCCACCATGCCCAGCTAATTTTTTTGTATTTTTAGAAGAGATAAGCTTTTGTCATGTTGCCCAGGCTAGTCTCGAACTCCTGGACTCAAATGATTCACCCACCTCTGCCTCCCAAAGTGCTGGGATTACAGGCATGAGCCACCATGCCTGGCCTTTCTAGAGCACTTTAAAATGTGGATAATGCAACTGAGGAAATTTTAAAATTTGAATTTAAGATAAATAGGCTACTCGATTGGACAGAACAGTTTTATTTTTTTCAAATACTGTGTGAGCTAAGCAAAACATATTTGTACCTATGTTTTTACTGAGTTACAATCAGTTTTCAACCCTGTTCTTCTACTTGGACTAACTATGGGCATTGACCATGTCAGTGATGCAATTTAAAGAACATGATAGTGGGTAATGTCTTTAAAATTTCACAGGGGCTGGGTGTGATGGCTCATACCTGTAATCCCAGCAGTTTGGAAGGCTGAGGCATGAAGATCACTTGAGGCCAGAAGTTTGAGACCAGCCCAGGCAACTTAACAAGGCCTCATCTTTTTTTTTTTTTTGAGACAGAGTTTCGCTGTTGTTACCCAGACTGGAGTGCAATGGTGCGATCTCAGCTCACCGCAACCTCTGCCTCCTGGGTTCAAGCAATTCTCCTGCCTCAGCCTCCCGAGTAGCTGGGACTACAGGCGCGCACCACCATGCCCAGCTAATTTTTGTATTTTTAGTAGAGACGGGGTTTCACCTTGTTGACCAGGATGGTCTCGATCTCTTGACCTTGTGATCCACCCACCTCGGCCTCCCAAAGTGCTGGGATTATAGGCATGAGCCACTGCGCCTGGCCAACAAGGCCTCATCTTTATAAATAAAAAAAGTTTTAAAAATTAGCCAGACATGGTGACGCATGCCTTTAGTTGCAGCTACTTGGGAGGCTGAGGTGGGAGGATCCCTTGAGTCTAGGGGTTCAAGGTTGCACTGAGGTATGACTACACCACTGTACTCCAGCTTGAGCCACAGAGTGAAACCCTGTCTCTCCCTTTTTTGTTTTTTTTTTTTTTGAGACGGAGTCATACTCCTGTGGCCCAGGCTGGAGTCCAGTGACGCGATCTTGGCCCACTGCAATGTCTGCTTCCCAGGTTCAAGCGATTCTCCTGCCTCAGCCTCCCGAGTAGCTGGGACTACAGGCACCTAACCCCATGCCCAGCTAATTTTTGCCATTTTAGTAGAGATGAGGTTTCACCATATTGGCCAGGCTGGTCTCGAACTCGTGACCTTGTGATCCGCCCATCTTGGCCTCCCAAAGTGCTGGATTACAGGCATGAGCCACTGTGCCTGGCTGAAACTCTGTCTCTGGAAAAAAGAAAAAAAAGCTCATTGATCTTTAACATGAGAAAGAAGCACTGATGAGAAACTTTCTCATGCCACATCATTTGGGGAATGTTATTGTACTCTTTTTTTTTTTTTTTTTTTAACTGTACTCATGGTAGTTTATAAGCTCTGATATTGTACTCTTTTTAGTGGGAAATAATAACCCGTGGTTAAGGTCTGAGGAGCTGTGGGTTGCTTTTTGTTTGTTTGTTTGTTTGTTTACATTCTATGTCTCTATTTTTTTCCTTCAACTTTTATTCTAAGTTCTGGGGTACATGTGCAGGGTGTGCAGGTTTTTTACATAGGTAAACGTGTGCCATGGTTGTTTGATCAATCCCTCACCACGTATTAAGCCCAGCATGCACTGAGCTGTGGTTTTAGGTTTAGAACCATCAGCCTTCACGAAGGGGCATTCTATATGTTAGGAGATCTCATTCTATCTGAGACCAAAGTGTCAGTGTGGAATGCAGGCGTTAAGAGCCAAGGTGTCCTGGTTTATGCTTCATTGAGAGATTGTTTCTTGGGTGGAGTTGGTCTGGGGAGGCTGTGGAAGGCATGTGAGCTGTCTTATTCAGATTGACATCTGTCTGCTTCAAAATGCTCATCTAACATTTGTGCTCAGGGGCCACATTTTGGGAGATGAGGGGTAGGGGTGTGATTTCAATTACATGAGATGAATTATGTTTAAAATTATAAAATAGTAAAAACCTGAAAAGATAAAAGTTCTGTTCAGTGGTGCAAGTCCTTTTATTTGATCTGAGATCAAATGAAAAAGAAGTAAGAGTTGTAGAACATCACTCCAGCGGGTGCCTGAGGGCAAGTGAGGATTCAAAGCTGCATTTCTTTGTGGAGAGGCACCTCCTAAGGGCTGAGTATCTTTGATGACCCTTGTTTGTATGGGAAGCTTAATGGCTTGTGATGCATCTTTTAAAGGAGAAATGGTGTTGGACAAGCTTAGCTGTTAGTTTCTCAAACCCCTTTGTTGACTGTGGCACACTGTGGAATTCTAAATCTGTGGATTCTTACCTTTGATCATGAATAAATTTGGTGTTGGATTGATTTATCTCTAATTACAGAGCTAGGTATTATCACATATACCGTGTAAGGAATAACAGATACAATTTATCATCCTTATTCAAATAACTATTTATTTAGTACCCACCAAGTGCCAAGAACCTGGGGATAGAGAGGTGAATAAAACAGCGTCCTCGTTTTCATGGGGGAAGACAGAGAAACATTTCATATATTTACAGTAATGATAAATGCAAGGAAGATAATATGAAGCTGTTCTCACAGGGGAATCAAGAGCAATGGAAGGATCAGGTGGCTGTTTTATACAGGAGTTAGGGAAGGCTTCTTTGAGTGAGTGACATTCGAGGAAAGACATAGAAGAGGAGAAAGCATTCCAGGCAGAGGGAACCACAAGTGCAAAAGCCTGTCTGTTTGGAATGTATTGCTTAGTCTGTTCCAAGAACAGCAGTATGGCCACTTTGGCTGGAATGGAATGACTAAAGGGAAGATATTAAGAAATGAGGTAGGAGAAATAGCCAGAGCCCAGATCATGTAGATCTTGTAAGCCCTGGTACACCACACTTCAGCTTTTTGTCTGAATTTATTTGGAAGTCACTGGAAGGTAAGGTAAGGTGTGATCTGATTTAGTTTTTTAACATTTGGAATAATCCCGAACTTTCAGAATGATTACAAACATTTGAGTAACTTCACAGTAAGTTGCCAAATTGATACTTCCTCACTCCTGAATAGTGTGTACTTCCTGCAAACAAGAACATTGTCCTACATAACCACAATATAACCATAAATTTCAGGAAAGTAACAATGATACACTATGTGAGGGAGGCAAAATTTCACCCTTGATGATTTAGGGCTTTTTGGCTGGGCCTGATAATTAAACACATGTTAACAGGAGAAAAGCATACATATGACATGGAGCCCTCATAAGGGAATGAAGACCCAAGATGCAGTTAATGTTGAACACTTAGGTACTGAGTTGGACAAAGAGTAGAATGTTGGGAAAATGTGAGAAGGCAAAGGGACTTGGGCTTGGGTAGGTAATTGGGTATAGAAGTGACTAAGAAGATAAAGAGTTAATTTAACAAAGTTTGTGCATTTTCCTTGACCTCAATTTCCTGTCCTTGATGTAGAATGACAATTTCCTTCTGGTGTAGGGAGGACATCTTTTATGTGGGAGTTTTTCTCCTGCTTTCAGGAAGAAAAAGGTTAGATTATTTTTTTGAGACAGGGTCCTGCTTTGTTGCCCAGGCTGGAGTGCAGTGGTGCAATCTCAGCTCCCTGCAGCCTCGACCTCTTGGGCTCTACTGATCCTCCTACCTCAGCCTCCCAAGTAGCTGGGTTACAGGCATGAGCCACCACGCCTGGCTGTGCTGCTGTTTTCAAGTGCCTTTAATTCAGCATAATCAATATGCCAGAGCTGCATATGTTGGAGCAGCATGTTATGAACTTCAGCCACTCAGGTTTCATCAGTTGTCCCAGCAACGCCCTTTATAGAGAGATCTAATTACACATTTCATATGGATTTCAAATTCTTCAGTCTCCTTCACACTGGATTGCTTCCTCAGCTTTTCCTTGATTTTCATGACGTTGACGCTTTTGGAAAGTACTTGACAGTTATGTTGTTGAAGGTCCCTCAGTGGGTTTGTTGAATGTTTCCTTATGACTAGGTTCAGGCTATGCTTCTGTGACATTCCTGTCACTGAAGCCATGTTTTTCTTGTTGCACTCTATTACATACCAGCTGATTTGTGTTTGTCCTATTATTAATGAAAACCTCTATCACCTGATTAAGGCGTCTGCCAGTTTTCTCCATTCTAAAGTTACTGATTTTCCCTTTGTAATTAATTAGCATTTTGTGGGGCAACACTTTGAGGTTATATAAGTATCCCCTGACTCATCAAAGTTTTAATTCATCATATCTGTATCAACTCCTAATTTAATCAATTGGTTAGAATACATTGCTGTAAACGATTCTTTTATTGTTCAAATTGGGCTCAATTTGACCAGTTGGAACTGGTCAATTCAAGCTGCATTTGGAGGTCTTTGGAGGTTTTTAGTGGGGAGGGGTTCTCAGTTTCTAAAAAATATTTTATTTGATACAGGTCTCAGTGGTGCTTTCACAGCTCACTGCAGCCTCAACCTCCTGAGCTTAAGCCATCCTCCCACCTCAGCCTCCCGAGTAGCTGGGGCTGCAGGTCTGCATCGCCATACCCTGTTGGGTTTTTGTTTTAGGTGATGGGGTCTCACTACATTCCCTGGGTCAAAATTTTATTTTTAATTGATGAATAATAATTGTATATATTTATGGGATACAATATGATGTTTTGATATATGTTTACATTGTGGAATGATTAAATCAATTCAATTAATAAATCCATTACCTCACATACTTCATTTTTTGTGGTAAAAACATTTAAAATTATTTTAGCAATTTACAAATATACAATGGATTTATTTTTTATTATTTATTACAGTCACCATTCTGTGCAATAGAGCACTAAAGCTTATTCCTCCTAATTGGAACTTTGTACTCTGATCAGTATCTCCTCTTTCTTACACTCTTTACTCCTCCTGCCCCTGGTAACTACGATTCTACTCTACTTCTTTTGTTTTTTTTTTTTATTTTTTATTTTTAAAGACAGAGTCTTGTTCTGTCTCCCAGGCCGGAGTGTAATGGCACATTAATAGCTCATTACAACTTCAGTACTCTGTGCTCAAGCGATCTTCCCGCCTCAGCCTCCTGAGTAGCTGGAACTAGCTAATTATTTTTATTTATTTTTATTATTTTTAAAGATTTTTATTTGTTTTTATGTTTTATTTTTTTTGAGACGGAGTATTGCTCGTCACCCAGGCTGGACTGCAGTGTCGTGATCCCAGCTCACTGCAACTTCTGCCTCACAGGTTCAAGCGATTCTCCCGCCTCAGCCTCCCAAGTAGCTAGGACTACAAGTGCACGCCACCATGCCTAGCTAATTTTTAGTAGAGATGGGGTTTCACCATGTTGGCCAGGCTGGTCTCAAACTCCTGATCTCAGGTGATCCACCCGCCTTGGTCTCCCAAAGGCGGGATTACAGGCGTGAACCACCGTGCCCGCCCTGTTTTTATTTTTCATAGAAGTGAGGTCTCACTAAGTTGCCCAGTCTAGTCTCAAATTCCTGAACCCAAGCAATCCTCCTGCCTTGACCTCCCAAAGTGTTGGGATTACAGGTGTGAGCCACTGCACCCAGCCTGATATTTTCTTTTGGAGATTTTTTTTAAATGATCAGTTTCAAATGTACAGTGCAAGGAAGATGGAATGAATTAGAAAAAAACTCATATTTTATTTCCCTATTAACACTAAGCCATATTTTTCAAAATGTGTTTCAAAATGTTTAGCTAGATCACCAATCCCAGTCATTACCTCTGTTTGATTATTCACTAAGAAATTAGTCAGGTGGTAGAAAGCCATTGAGAGACACCATCTAGAGAGAACAGCTACATGGCTACATATAATTTATTAACTTAATAGTTTAGTCCTAATATTTAACAACCTTGTTTAAAAATTACTATTCCCATTGGTTTATAGTGACATTAATATAAATATATAATTTGAAAGTCAACATTCCTTTCACTGTGAACATAAAACTTCTTATAAGATAGTAATGATGGGGGCTGCTGGCCATGTTCAAAGCCTAAAAGACTGGCAGGCTTGGGAAGGTATAAATCATATATATACACTCTCAGTATACTGTTATGTTCCCCATTTTTGCATAGATTCTTGTCTAATAATACAGTCTAAATTATTCCCTTAAATTTGAAAAAACAATGAAGATGAATACATTTTCATCTTCATTTCAAAATAACCCTTTTAAATGAAAAACCATTTCCTCATGTCAGTTAAATTTGTTCAAAAGATGGATTTAAATACTTTCTTCACAACATGTACAGTTTTTTCACTTTTAGTGCCTCATTACAATCAGTCTCACAGTAAGACCTCCAGTGTTTATGAGAAGTGGCATTCAATGGATTATAAGATTGTTAAACCTGTACTTGAATCCTTCTTAAGACACTGAATAGGGCCGGGCGCGGTGGCTCAAGCCTGTAATCCCAGCACTTTGGGAGGCCGAGGCGGGTGGATCACGAGGTCGGCAGATCGAGACCAACCTGGTCAACATGGTGAAACCCCGTCTCTACTTAAAATTACAAAAAAATTAGCTGGGCACAGTGGCGTGTGCCTGTAATCCCAGCTACTCAGGAGGCTGAGGCAGGAGAATTGCCTGAACCCAGGGGGCGGAGGTTGCGGTGAGCCGAGATCGCGCCATTGCACTCCAGCCTGGGTAACAAGAGCGAAACTCCGTCTCAAAAAAAAAAAAAAAAGACACTGAATAATACCAAAGTCCAAAGCAATATATGACCACTTAACACCCTCAGAACCTGTGAATTATTGCAGATAATCTCACATGTGCATATAATTCAAACAGAAACTTTGTAGACAAGGTGTATAAAATAAATACTATAGTATTCCTTCAACTCTATTTAATGCTGCCTAGATGGTTAGATGAAAAGACTAATATTACTGACAGGAAGAGAAACTATTTTAAGAACTGTTTTCTGAGTAGTTAGAATAGTTTTGCCAAACAAAGATAAGCAAGAGCCTATGCCATGCATTGTTCCTGTAGCGTAATATAATTGCTAACATGGGATATAATCAGGAAGCACTTAATACCAATATAAATAGGTATAATCCATCACTAACTCACAGGCTGGTGAAAAGCTTCTCAGCTAAAGTAGTTTGAGAAGAAGGTTAAGGGAAGGAGAAGTGGCAGGCAGGGCAGGTTTCCAGTGCGAACATCATTTATGTGCCTGTAACGGTCCACTGCTACAGAATGGTAAATCCTTTCCAAGTATGCTAGCCTAGAATGTATTTTATGTAGCATAGCAAGATTATGTAATTATTACTAATGCTTCATTTGCATTTATATTTAGATATACACATAAAAATATGCATATTAAAAACTATAAACAGAATTTCACAACACTTTAATCTCATTTTGGGAAAGTTAACAGGTAAAATGGAACAGTATACTACAAAAGTTTCTGGAATATCTAAACTCAGAGGTAAAACCAAAGGAAAACATCACCACCTGTTTAGTATATGGCTTGTGCAAAACCTCAGCCTCACTCGTTTTATTATAGGTGGATTTGTTTGACAAAGATTGTGATCCAGTGATTATTTAGCAGCAGTTTTACAAACTGTAAATTCTTTTTTTAATAGCATTATAAACAGATATAATCTGATTTATTTTTTATTTTTATTTGTTTTTTGAGACAGTCTTCCTCTGTTACCTAGAATGGAGTGCAGTGGTATGATCTCAGTTCACTGCACTCTCTGCTTCCCGGGTTCAAGTGGTTCTCCTGCCTCAGCCTCCCAAGTAGCTGGGACTACAGGCCTGTGCAACTATGCTTGGCTAATTTTTGGTGGTATTCACAGAGACACGGTTTCACCATGTTTCTCAGGCTGGTCTCAAGCTCCTGAGCTCAAATGATCCACCCACCTTGGCCTTCCAAAGGGCTGGAATTACAGATGTGAGCCACTACACCCAGCCATAATCTTATTGAAAATCCATGAATGTCAAACTACAAATATACAGTTTATGAATAACTTAAAAAGAAATTCTCATTTTATTAATAAAAGACAAACGGCTGGGCGCAGTGGCTCATGCCTTTAATCCCAGCACTTTGGGAGGCCAAGGCGGGCAGATCACGAGGTCAAGAGATCGAGCCCATCCTGGCAACATGGTGAAACCCTGTCTCTACTAAAAATATGAAAATTAGCTGGGCGTAGTGGCAGGCACCTGTAGTCCCAGCTGCTCGGGAGGCTGAGGCAGGAGAATTGCTTGAACCCGGGAGGCGGAGGTTGCAGTGAGCTTGAGATCGCACCACTGCACTCCATCCAGCCTGGGGACAGAGCGAGACTGTCTCAAAATAAAATAAAATAAAAGACAAACACAGCTTACCAAAATCTATGCTGAACGAAGAAACTATAATATAGACACATGACTGATATGTCTAAAATGATATATACAGCTCATAATTAATGTCAATCCTGTGATCAGTACATTTTTCTATATAATTCCCTTCATGTTTCACTTGCCCTAGAAACTGAATTCTGAACTTCCTCTTCTAAAATTAGTACACTAAGGTTAACCTTGGACATCAAATTGTACTTAAGCACAAAGTTAGTAAACTGATGACACAAAAATGTTTTGTTTTCTTATTCATCAAAAATTTGCCAGTGATGAAAATAAGCATGTGAAAATATTCTGTAAATCTGTAAAACCTATGGCATGCTGATCCTAGTTTTGCTACCGATGATTCCTTTGTACTAACGCTGATGGGAAAATATTTATTGCTATTCAGAAGACGCAACACCATCAAGTATGTGTCTAGTGTAGTCTATAGCAGGACACTCTTGTTTTATGAGTTGCACAAAGACAAATCCATTGTTCAGTTGCTGTCATTTGAGTACAAGTATCTGGATGGCATTCACTCTGAAGTTTGACATCAGGTCCATTTAGCTCAAGGCAGAATTGCTTTAAATATTCATACTTCATACACTTTCATCTTGGCCTTCACATGGTTCAAGAATTTTGTCAATATTGGAGCAATCTGCTCTTAAGTTCTGTTGAATGTACTGCTGAACCAGGAGTGTACTGTCCATTTTCTCAAGGGATTCATCAGGCCAATTATAGAAATCTTGTACCTTGGTGCCCAGTCTGTTCCACCTCAGCACTGCTGTCCCCTCTACCATGACCATAGGCCAGTGTCAGGGCAGCTGGAGTTGGTACCTCGATATCTCTTCTTCTGTGAATTCAATTTTTTAAGATTCCACATATAAATGGGATTATGCAGTATTTATCTTGCTGTGCCCGGCTAATTTTACTTAGCTTAATGTCTTCCAGGTTCATCCACGATGTCCAAATGACAGAATTTCCCCCTTTTTTAAGGCTGAACAGTATTCCATTGTGTATATATACCACATTTTGTTTATTCATTCATCTGATGATAGACACCTAGATTGCTTCTTCATCTTAGCTTTGTGAATAATGCTTCAGTGAACGTGGGAGTGCACATATCTCTTCAGCATAATTCAGCAATCTTACTTCTGGGTATAATTCCTTTGGATATACACCCAGAAGTGGGATTGCTGAATCATATGGTAATTCTATTTTTAGTTTTCTGAGGAACCTCCATGCTGTTTTCCATAGTGCTACATTAATTTACATTCCCACCAACAATGCACAGGTTCCTTTTTTACCTTTTCTTCTTTCTTTCTTTTTTCTTCCTTCCTACCTTCCTTCCTTCCTTTCTTCTTTCCTTCTTTCCCTCCTTCCCTCCCTTTCTTTCTTTCTCTTTTTTTTTTTTGTTTGTTTTTTGACACAGTCTCCCTCTGTCACCCCAGCCGGAGTGCAATGGCACAATCTCAGCTCACTGCAACCACCACTTCCCGGGTTCAAGTGATTCTCCTGCCTCAGCCTCCCAAGTGGCTGGGATTACAGGCATGAACCACTACACTTAGCTAATTTTTGTATTTTTAGTAGAAACGGGGTTTTACCATGTTGCAGGTTGGTATGGAACTCCAGACCTCAGATGATCTACCCACCTTGGCCTCCCAAAGTGCTAAGATTACAGGTATGAGCAACTGCACCCAGCCACAGATTCCCTTTCCTTCACACCTTTGCCAACACTTGTTATCTTCTCTCTTTTTGATAAGTCATTTTAGCAGATGTGAAGTGATATCTCATTGTGGTGTTAATTTGCATTTCCCTGATGATTAGTGACAATGAGCACTTTTTTCATCTAGCTGTTGGCCATTTATATATCTTCCAAGAAATGTCCAGGTTCTTTGTCTCCACCAACTGCTTTTATTAAAGGTAGAGTCTTGGTATGTTGCCCAGGCTGAAATGCAGTGGTGTGACCATGGGTCACTGCAGCCCTGACCTTCTAGGCTCAAGCAACCCTCCCACCTCAGCCTCCTAAGTTGCTGGAACTACAGCCTGATTAATTAATCACGCCTGATTAATTTTTAAAAATTTTTTGTATAAAAACAGGGCCTCCCTATGTTGCCCAGGCAGGTCTGTAACTCCTGGCTCAAGTGATCCTCCCACCTTGGCCTATCAGAGTGCTAGGATTACAGGCATGAGCCCATGAGCCACCATGCCCAGCCACTTTGCCATTTTTTTAATTGTGTTTTTTTGCTCTTGAGTTTTTTGAATTCCATATTATATATGGATATATGTATTATATGTATTTTGGCTATTAGCATTAGGGGGTCCTTTTGAAAGGTCTTCATCATTCTTGGAGCACCTTTTACTTCCTGACATGAGGTGTTTCAGGTTCATCTTGTCATTTCTCTGTTCCAGGCTTGGAGACAGCCATTTCTCTGAGGAGCCCTGTGTTTGTTTACTTCCTTGTGTTTTAGTGGAGGGTGGTATTAGAAACTAAGATCTGAATGTAAGACTTGCTTGCTCATCGTTATTGGAATGTCAGTGCTCCCAGGCCTTCTCAGTGGACAAGCTAGGGAACATATGTAATGATCGTGTGTCCACACCAGTACCACTGATGGTAGTCCACCAGTACAGGTTACACTGTAGTTTTTTCCCTTTCCACATTTATAGCTGTTTTTTTTCTTAATATAGATATTTGACCAATTCTACTGTGTGTAACTAAGTTTCCATTGCTGCCCTCTCATCCTCTTCCCCCACTGGATTTCCTCCTTACCCCAGTTTGCCTCCAGCACCCCAAACTAACTTGCCACTTCTCCTCTCCCTGTGTGGACAGGCTCTTTTCCCCATGCAGGCTCTGACACATCTTGCCGGATCCCCCCTCACATACCAAGTGCAGATGTCTACTTTCCTTGGCCCCACTAATGGCTTTTGCACTCTGATTTACATTTTTAAAGCATCTCTATGGTTGTTGTGAAGAATAAAGGAAGGGGGGCAAGGCAAGTGTGGAAGCAGACTGATCACTGAAGAAGCTGTTCTATGTCATTGCCTAGGCTGTTGATGGGGCTGGACCAGGGAGCTAGTGATGCAGTTTGTGAGACTTGGGATCATATTAGTTGTCTATTACTGTGGAACAAGTTATCCCAAACTTAGCTTAAGACAGTAAACGTTATCTCACAGCAATTTGAGTGTAGCTTAGCTGGATACCTTGGGCTCAGGGTCTCTCACAAGATTACAATCGAGATCTCATCTGAGGCTGCCATGCTCCCAAGGTTTGACTTGGGAAGGACTCATTGCCACACTTACTCATGTGGCGGTAGACAGACCTCAGAAGATTTGCTTCCAAGCTTACTCAGCAGACCTCTGCACAGGCTACCTCATGACGTGGCATCTGGCTTCCCCACACCAAGTTGGAAAACACAGTCTTTTTAAACCTCATCTAGGAAGTAACATCCCATACTTCAGCATTAGAAGCAAGTCAATCAGTCCATCCACACTTAAGAAGAGAGTATTATACCAGGGTGTGAATACCAGGAGGAGGTGATCACTGGAGGCTCTTTTAGAGGGTGCCAAGTAAGATGGGGTCAGCAGGATTTGCCAATTGACTGGCTTTTGAGAGAAAAAGCAGTCAGGATGACTTCAGGATTTTTTGCCTTAACTACTGGAGGTATAGTCACTGAGCTAGGGAGGAGTGGAGTAGGGGAGCAGGTTTGGAAGAGGTGGTCAAGAGTTCTACC
Source organism: Callithrix jacchus (assembly GCF_049354715.1). Lineage (NCBI taxonomy): Eukaryota > Metazoa > Chordata > Mammalia > Primates > Cebidae > Callithrix > Callithrix jacchus. The sequence goes on along the minus strand of NC_133510.1, from coordinate 98,087,353 downwards.
TGGTCTATGTTAAGTATGAGAAGCTTGATAGATGATCACGTGAGAAGGTGAGTAGACAGTTGAAATGTAGCCTGTTGGGTAGGGTGGAGATTGGTGCTGGAAATAGGATTTTGGTTAGACTTAATCTAGTGTAGTATTCAACTTAATTTTATAAATTAAGGGTTGGGAGAATATGACCTTCAGTTAAATGCCTAGCTCTGTTATCCTGGAAACCAGATAAACTTGTATTAACTGTACTGCAACATAAAATCAACCTCTGATTGGGAAATTGCATTTGGATTGAGACGAATTATGAATGCCTGGTGAGTGCTACTGCTCTTAGAACTGGCGTGACCCTGGTGGGAAAGGGAATCCTGAAGCTATGCCTTTGGAGTTATTAGAGACATTGGCTTTGGTGGAGCACAAGGGAGCTCCTGCACCTGCCTGATGTTGCTCTCATCTCCCTCGAGCCTGTGCTGTGTCATCTAGGGAGTTAAAGAAACTAGCTTCTGGATGGCTGGGTGAGCTGTCACTTGCATGAACAACTGCACAGACTCCCAGGGAGAGGAACATCTGACGCTGCCCAGCTGGCAGGCTGTGGTTCCTGTCCTCTGTCCTGAGTTCTCAGGTGTCAAGTATGGCCTATGATAGTCTTATGAGTCTGTTCAGTAGCTGCATAATCTCACCTAGGGGAAGATTTCCCTTAGAGACATTAGTGGTTTTGATAGAATTTTAGTCAGCTTCTCTGTTTCACTTAATGTTCTCTAATTTATGGGAAACATTAGAAATCTTATTTTAAAAATGAGTTCATTTTATCTATGTGGTCTATAGACCTTCACTTTTTTGAATCTGCCAGCTGCCAGTAAAGGCCGCTAGGTCCACCAGTATAAACCAAAGATGGTGGTGCAAACTTCTTGGATGGGCAGTTGAGCTACATACACATGCCTTGAAAATAAGAAATGGGGATTGCCTAGAACCTAACACAAGTCTGCATACAAACTTGATTCATTCAACAAATATTTATTGAGCACCCCTCTATACGTCAGGCCTTGGTAGGTTTATATATTCACAGCAGTGAAGAAACTAGTATGGTCTTCGTTCTCTTGTAGTTTATAGGCACTCAATGAATACTAGTACTAATACTGTGTTAGGATTTAGTGTCTGTTATTTTTGTTACAGTACCTTCATTTTCCTGTATGTTTTATTCTCTTATGAGATCAGCAACAAGATATTAATTTCTTCTTCAGGAATTCATATTAGTTTAATTTGATTGCGTAGAATACTCCAAAAGTATTTAAGTAGATAACAAATAACATTTTATTTTATTTTGAGGCAGGGTCTCACTCTGTCACCCAGGCTGGAGTACGATCTTGGCTTACCACAGCCTCGACCTCCCAGGCTTAAGCCATCCTGCTGCCTCAGCCTCCGGAGTAGCTGGGACTACAGGCATGGGCCACCACACCTGGCTACCTTTGTATTTTTTTTCTAGAGACAGGGTTTTGCCATGTTGCCTAGGCTGGTCTTAAACTCCTGGGGTCAAGCTATCTACCTGCCTTGGCTTCCCAAAGTGCAGACATTACAGGTATGAGCCACTGCGTGCAGCCCAAATACCATTCTATACTTTTCTTTCTTTCTTTCTTTCTTTCTTTCCTTCTTTCTTTCTTTCTTTCTTTCTTTCTTTCTTTCTTTCTTTCTTTCTTTCTTTCTTCTTTCTTTCTTTCTTTCTTTCTTTCTTTCTTTCTTTCTTTCTTTCTTTCTTTCTTTCTTTCTTTTTGTTTTTATTTTATTCGATACCACTTTATTGCCTGCAGTTTTATTCTGAAGTTATCTAATTGCCACCATGTATACAGTAACACACAAAAGTCTTCATTTTCGTTGTTATGGTAGTTAGGTTTTATATAGAATCAGTGTAGAAAAGTAGAAAGTTTGGGCTATTTCATGCATGGCTGTATAAAATCATTGTTTTCATTTGTATCAAAAGAAATAAATATGTGCTGTTTGTGGTTTGAAGTATTAGAACCTTGAAGTCCTTTGAAGCAAGTTGATAAGAAACAAGACATGGGCTGGATAGATTTTCCTCTATTGCATGTATACCATTTTCCCACTTGGTGGCACTTTCTGTTCATTTCTTACTAACATGTCTTTCTCCTTCAGTGTAGTTACACTAGTGTTTCCTTGTACCTTGATTTTTCTTATTAAAATTAATGTACCGAAGTAATACATAAATACATCATTTAAAAAATAATATTGCATGTTAAAGGGTTATTTTTTTAACAGAAAATAATTTTGTCCCTGAAATTTTTTCTGTGGCCAGGGCAAAATTGATAAATGGTTTTGCTCTTGAAAGGTTAGTTTGTTTAAGATGCTGAACGTCGTGGTGGTCAGCTGTTTTTCATTTGGCATGATATGTTCTAGAAGTCTTTATAGATAAATAGGGTGGCAGGTGGGGGCCATTACATGAAGGTGATAGACAAGAATCAAGGATGATTTATAGGTTTGGGGCTTGAGTGGTTGGTACCATAATGTGGGGACCATTCACTGAGATGGGAAGACTTGTAGAAGGGCAGATTGGTGGGGGTGGAGAATTAAAATCAGAAGCTTCTTTTTGGACATAGTAAGTTTATGATACCTGTTGTGAAATCCACATGATTAGATATATCAAGTAAACAGCTGGATATACGAATTGAGCTTAGGCCAACGGTCAAACATGCCAAACCAGCAAAGAACAATGATAAGTAGCTAGCAAGGTAGAAGGAAAGGGAGGAAAGATTTATATTTTAGGAAGGGAAGTCTTGTTGTTTTGATTGTTGCCAAGAGGTTGAGTAAGAGGATGACAGAAAAATGTGTGATTTGGCAATAAGAAGTTCATTGAATCTACATGGAATCTGTTCTTGAAAGAAATGCAGAGAGATCAGAAAAGTACAGATTCTAGCAAAGGAGAATGACTCACATAGCCTGTGGTAGACATGCACTGTCAATATTGTACATATTTCCATTAATCCTTTTTAATCCTTTTTTTTTTTTGAGACAGGGTCTCGCTCTATCACCCAGGCTGGAGTGCAGCAGCATGATTTCAGTTTACTACAACCTCTGCCTCCCAGGTTCAAGTGATTCTTGTGCCCCAGCTACCTGGGTATCTGTGATTATAGTTGTCCACCACCACACCCAGCTAATTTTGGGGTGGGGGGGTTTGTTGTTGTTGTTGTTGTTTTTTTATAGGGATGGGGTTCCGCCATGTTAGCCAATCTGATCTCAAACTCCCGGCCTCATGTGATCCACCTGCCTCAGCCTTCCAAAGTTCTGAGATTACATGTGTGAGCCACTACACCCGGCCAATTTTTAATACCTTTTGTGTAGTTGTGTTTGTAACCATATTCCGTTTTACTTGCTTTTTTCCATTAATATTATAAGCAGTTTTTCATGTTATTAAAACAGTCCTTATAATTAGCATTAAAATATTTTTTCCCAATTATAAGAATATACAATAATTATAGAAACTTTGGAAGTCCAGAGAAATATTAATAGAGGTAGAAACAAAAATAAGCTCCTATCCTTTGGCCTGGAAGCAATACGGTTAATATTTTATTCACTGATTCAACAACTTTTTGAGAGTCTGCTTTTGGGTAGAGAACGAATGTTTTGGGGGTATTTGTTTTAGAGATGGGGTCTTGCTGTGTTGCACAGGCTGGAGTGCAGGAGCTACTTACAAGTGCAGTCATAGACACTACAGCCTTGAACTCCTGGGCTCAAGCACTCCCCCACCTTAGCCTCCCATGTAACTGGGACTATAGAAGAATGTTTTTCTTTTTTTTTTTTTGTGATGGAGCCTTGCTCTGTCGAGTGCAGTGGTGTGATCTTGGCTCACTGTAACCTCTGCCTCCTGGGTTCAAGTGATTCTCCTGCCTCAGTTTCCCATGTAGCTAGGATTACAGGCATGCATCACCACACCCAGCTAATTTTTGTATTTTTAGTAGAGAAAGGGTTTCACCATGTTGACCAGGCTGGTCTTGAACTCTTGACCTCAAGTGATCTGCCCACCTTGACTTCCCAAAGTGCTGGGATTACAGGTGTGAGCAACAGTGCCTGGCCCAGAGGAATGTTTTTAAAAGATCACAGTGTACACTGGGCACAGTGGTTCATGCTTATGATCCCAGCACTTTGGGAGACCGAGGCAAGTGGATCACAAGGTCAGGAGTTTGAGATCAGCCTGTCCAATATGGTGAAACCCCATCTCTACTAAAAAATACAAAAGTTAGCTGGGCGTGGTGGTGCATGCCTGTAGTCTCAGGCACTTGGGAGGCTGAGGCAGGAGAATTGCTCGAGCCCAGGAGGCAGAAGTTGCAGTGAGCCAAGATTGTGCCACTGCACTCCAGCCTGGGCAACAGAGTGAGACTCCATCTCAACAAAAGAAAAAAAAAAAATCACAGTGTAAAACTGTAAAAAAATTTTGTAAAAATCAGAAAAACTGAGTGTAGCTAATTGGTCATACCTTCTTTAGAAGAAAGTTTATGATTATAAACAATATACATACACATTTCTCATGTAATATATACAGTATTTTGTGACTTGCTTTTACCTCCCCTCACTTAATATGTCACAGACATGTTTCCTATCTCATTAAATACTCTGTCAAGTATTTTTGTTTCTGTGGGTCTTTTGTATTTAGAAAGGATTGTTGGGCAATTTGGATTTAAAATTAATATACTATTTATTATAGTTGCAAATTTTAAAACCTAATTGTTTTTCTTTCTTGGGGTTCAATTTATAAATAGGATAAAAAGATTAGTAAATTGAATTATTTTTGCATAAAAATAGAGGACAATTATTTTTTCTTGTGCTTTGATGAATGTTTGATAAACTCTAGTGGAAAGGATTACATTGTCCTAAACAGTAATACCCATTTGCAAATTTAATTCATACATCCCATTAAGCATTTCAGGTCACATTTATAAATTGAACATATTTGACATCTGTTTTTTTCAATTCTTCAAATCCCCAGTGCATTAGGCAGATTAACTTATCAAGCAAAATGTTCCTAAGCACTTAAATGACATTTGTTTACTCAAGCCCAAAACAGTGTCGTCCTCCAGTCTAATTTCTCTAATGTTCAGTCTATTAGCTAGTTCATCCTGCTTTTGTTTCTGAGTATATCCCACATCTCATCACTACCTCTGTGACTGTTACCCTAGTCCAAGGCACAATGATCTCTTGCCTGGTCATCTACAATCACCTGCCAACTGGTTTGATAACATTCCTGCTGTGCACTAGTGTTCTCAATATTGTAACTGATTAGAGTGCCTCTTTTAAAATGTAAATCAGATCACGTCAAGTCTCTGCTCAGAATGATTCCGTGGCTTCCCATCACAGTGAGAGTAAAAACCCCAACTCCGTCCATGGTCTGCAAGGCCTTATGTGATCACAGTCTGCATGCACTGTCCTAGTCACTGACCCGTTGACTCTGACTTGGCCACATTGGCCTTCTTGCTTTTCCTTGAACAGTGAGCCTACTCCCAGCCCAGTCTGCGCTAGCTATTTCCCCAGATTTTGCATGGCTCACACACCTTCACTGTATTCAAGTGCCCATCCAGTGGCTCTTCAGGTGATCTAGTCCGTAGAGCCCTGTTCCCTCTCATACTCCATACTCTTCCCCTGCTTTCGCTTTTTCCTTAGCGGCCTACCTCTGCTTAACATCGTATTATATATTATTTAATTTATTGTATGTTTTCCCAAATGCCATATTAGAACAGTGCCTAGCACATAGTATTTCTGCAATAGATATTTGTTGAATGAATGAATGTACATATACTATTTTACTTGCAACAAACATTATTTTTTGGGTATGATAATCTGTTTTCTTCACTTTTTTTTTTTTTGAGACGGAGTCTCACTCTTGTCGCCAGGCTGGAGCACAGTGGTGCAATTTCATCTCACTACAACCTCTGCCTCCCGGGTTCGAACGATTCTGCCTCAGCCTCCTGAATAGCTTGAACTGCAAGCATACACTACCACGCCTGGCTAATTTTTATATTTTTAGTAGAGACGGGGTTTCACGATGTTGGCCAGGATGGTCTCCATCTCCTGACGTTATGCTCTGCCCTCCTCGGCCTCCTGAAGTGCTGGGATTACAGGCATGAGCCACGGCACCCAGCCAGTTTTCTTCACTTTAACTAGCTGATCCCAAAATGACATCTTCTGCTACTCCTTTATAGCTTTTTAATAAATTGGAAGCTAGATTTACCTCTGAATTACATTGCAATTTCAACCTGTCCTTTTTAGTACTTTGATCCTCTGAATCATTTGTTATAGTTTTTTGGTTTTTTTTTTTTTTGCCGGGGGTGGGTTTTGTTTGTTTGTTTGTTTGTTTGTTTGTTTGTTTGTTTTTTGAGACAAGGTCTTAGTCTGTCACCCAGGCCAAGTGTAGTGCTATGATCATAACTCACTGCAACCTCAAAATCCTGGGCTCAAGCCATCCTTCTGCCTCAGCCTCCTAAGTAGCTGGGAGTATAGGTGCTTGCCACTACACCCAGCTAATGTTTTTGTTTTTAAGAGAGAAGATGTCAAACTCCCAAGTGAACCTCCCACCTTGGCCTCCCAAAGCACTAGGATTATATGTGATAACCACTGTGCCTAGCTTGTTAGAGTCTTTTATAAAATACTATTTCTCTAAGTAATTTATATTCTCAGCATAAATATATTCAGTAGTATATGAGTGTTGATTTCTCTTTAAGTTCATGGATTCTGGGTTTTCTTTTTAAAAATTTTTGCCAGTTTATCAAGTAAAAAATTGTACCTTGTTTTAATGTGCATTGCCTTGATTAAACTTCATTGTTTTCCACTGTAGCTTTTTCTTTGTTGACATCTTTTAATATTTTTTATTCATTTTTCTATTGGACATTTGACTTTCTCTGACTGTAATGGTAGATGAACCATTTTTTCCATATATTACAAATATTTTCCCCTGTTTCTTTTAGCCTTTAATCCTGTTTATAGTTGCAGATGAGGAGGAGGTGAAGATGGTTAATGGGTATTAAAAAATAGAAAGAATAAGATTTAGTATTTGATAGCACAACATGGTGACTATAGTCTGTAATAATTTAATTGAACATTTTTTAAAAACTGAGTATAATTGGATTGTTTGTAACACAAAGGACAAATGCTTGAAGGGATGGTTACCCCATTTTCCATGATGTGATGATCATACATTGCATGCCTGTATTAAAACATCTCACCCCATAAATATATACACCTACTATGTACCCAAAAAAACTAAAAAAGTATTTTTTTAATTGAAATGTCTGTTTGCCATTTGTCTTCTTTTGAGAAATGTCTGTTCAAATCTTTTGCCCATTTTTAAATCACATTATTAGATTTTTTTCCTGTAGAGTGGTTTGAGCTCCTTATGTAATCTGGTTATTAATCCCTTGTTAGATGGATAGTTTGTAAATATTTTCCCTTATTCTGTGAGTTGTCTCTTCACTTTGATGATTGCTTCCTTTGCTGTGCAGAAGCTTTTAAGTTGATGTGATCTCATTTGCCCTTTTTTTTTTTGGTTGTCTGTGCTTCTAGGTTATTACTCAAGAAATTTTTGCCCAGACCAATGTCCTGGAGAGTTTTCCCAATGTTTTCTTAGTTTCATAGTTTCTGAAACTTTCATAGTTTACGGTCTTAGATATCAGTCTTTAATCCATTTTGATTTGATTTTGTAAAATACAGCAAAAGATAGGAATCTAATTTTGTTCTTCTGCATATGGATACCCAGGTTTCTCAGAAGAGACTGTCTTTTCCCCAGCGTATGTTCTTGGCACCTTTAGCGAAAATGAATTCCCTGCTGTTTTGGTTACCATAGCTCTGTAGTGTAATTTTTTTAAGACCTTTTTTTCTTTCTTGAGATGGAGTCTCAATCCATCGTCCAGGCTGGAGTGCCGTATCACAATCTCAGTTCACTGCAGCCTCCACCTCCTGGGTTCAAGCAATTCTCCTCCGCTCCCTAATAGCTGGGATTATAGGCATGCGCTACCACACCTGCTGATTTTTGTATTTTTTAGTAGAGGCAGAGTTTCACCATATTGTCTAGTCTGTTCTCAAACTCCTGACCTCAAGTGATCCACCCACCTAAGCCTCCCAAAGTGCTGGGATTATGGGTGTGAGCTAACACACCCGGCTGCTCTGTAGTATAATTTGAAGTCGGGTAATGTGATTCCTCCAGTTTTATTCTTTCTGCTTAGGATAGCTTTGGCTATTCTGGGTCTTTTGTGGTTCCATATATATTTTAGGATTTTTTTTTCTATTTTTGTGAAGAAAGCAATTGGTATTTGATAGGGATTGCATTTAATCTGTAGATTGCTTTGGGTAGTATGGACATTTTAACAATATTGATTCTTCTAATCCATGAACATGGAATATATTTCCATTTTTTGATATCCTCTTCAATTTCTCTCACCAATGTTTTATAGTTTTTACATGGTAAGATCTATCAGCTTTTTTTCTTTTTATGGCTTTTTACCTTTGACATTAATTTTACTAGTGATCCTTCATATTCTATGAATATCAATATATCCTATGATTATAAATATTCATTTTGTATCTGAGTATTATTATTTATTTTTATTTATTTATTTAGAGACAGAGTCTTGTTCTGTGTTGTCTCAGCTCCATTGGCTGGAGCCAGACCTCACAATTTAAACTAAAACCTGATTGGCTAATAACTTAAAACTTTTCTAAACAGGAAAAGCAATGAAGAGCTGGGACAGGCCTGTGAGCACATCCAGCCACAGATATTTTGGTTAAAGTACAATAACATAGAATGTACTACATGCCTGTAGGCATAGCATGTTTAACAGCTACCTAGAATAGGGCTTAACAAAGAGCTACTAGCACACTTATTCTTTAACAAGAAAGGAAACTTTAAAAAGGAACTTTTCTACTTCCCACAATTCCCTCTTCTTTTACTTTAAAATTTTCCTTTTTAAACTTTTTTTTTTAACATGTTTTGGCTTAGTTGTTCTGTCTGAGTCTTAAAAAGAAAAAGGTTTTACACTATTTCTTTCTTTAGTTTTGCTTTCTGTCTCTCTCTCTTTCACACAAATTTTCTCTTACCATCTTTTTACATACTTTTTCTTTCTTATTTCTAACATTTCGCTGGCCCAAGCGAGACTTGCCTTGGGCTTTTGTAGTTGCTGCCCGTGCTGCTGGTCTTCTTCCCTGCTGGCGCAGGTGCGGCGCCTGTCTGCCCTGCAAGGTTCCCAGCCTCCAACCTCAGACTCTCTTGCTGCTGCTGCTGCTGCTGCTTTCCAGCCTCTCCCACTCCCGCCTCTGCAGAGCCCCTCGCTGCAGCACCCCTTGCCACAGCCAGTGTCCTTGCAGGTAACCTCTGCCACTGCCATCCCCGCACAGGCCACTTGCCACTTCCGATGCCACCTGCACTGCTTCCTTACTCCTGGCCCTGCCGTTGGCAGGTGCACTGACACTTAGAGCAGCCTGGCCCCTGTGCGCCTGTGACCTTCGCCTCCCTGGGCCCCACCCCAACGGGCGGCTGACCCCAGCCACAGGCACCCTTGCGGCCCTCTCAGCAGCAGATGGTCCGAGGTTGGACGCCCAGAACCTTGCGGGGCAGACAGGCGTGGCACCTGTGCCAGCAGGGGAAAAGACCGGCAGCACGAGCAGTAAAGGCTCTAAGGGGCCTTTACTGGGGCTCCTCCGGAGCCTTCTTGGCTACCTTTTGCCTTTTTCCAGGGGAGGATTCTAACTATCCCCCTCGCCCTTTCAGAGGTCTCACTCCTCTCTTTACTTTTGTTTTGCTCAGAGGCCGTATGAAATGATTACAGATGTTGCAGAGAAAAACCACTCATACTGCTCTCTCACATGCACACTTACACATACTTAACCTTTAGAATTTTGACCAAAGCTTGAAGCCTTTTTTCCCCCAGCATTGCTGAAAGACCAGGTTGATTTATTCCTCGTACCAGGTAGGTCTTGGCTGGAGACCACTCTGGAGGGGAATGTGTCCCATCTGTGTCACCAATTTGTGGACATTGATGTTCAGTGTCGCAAAGAAAAAATAGTACTGGGACAAAGGATCTTTCAGCAATGCAATTTTTACTTCCTGGGCTGCAGGAAGGGTACTCTAAGAGTACCCTTAATTAATCTGTTGGCATTATTAATCTATATGGAATCATTGATGACTCTGGAAAGCTAACTTGTTTTGTTTATCTTTTTGTACACTCCTCTCAACTTATATCTAATGGTGTATTTTTTTCCCCAACAAAATTATCCCGGCATAACTTGTTGAGAGAAATGTTTACTTTTCTCAATGATTTGAAATGCCAGTTTCACCTTATATACATTTTAGTCTGTTTTGTGGACTTTTTTCTAATTTCTTCTTGTTCTTCTGGGCCAGTTGTCATAGAATTCTGATGTTTGAGACATTCATTTAATGTCTGATGATGCCAATGCCAGCCTTTCTGATGGTTCTGAGTTTTCAAAATTTTCTTAAACTTCCAGCTGGAGCTTAAAATCATATTGTCAAACTCTGAGAAGAACCCCATTGGGATTTTGATTCAGATTGCACTTAATTAAATAACAGTTAGTGTGCTAACAAGGTTTGAATTGCTGTCTTATAATGAACCATAGTTGGTTTTTAAATTTGTTAAATATATCAATCCCAACCTGGGGTTAAATGGATCTAAGAGATTTTGTGGATACCATAATCCCAATCCAGCTTCATCTACTGATTGAAAGTTAAATTTCTAATCAAAAGATTCTTGAGTCAACCATTAGGAAGCTGTGTTCAAGCCTCAGCTCTGTAACTTACATCATGTGGGACCATGGTAAAGTCATTGTAATCTTGTTTTGTAGACTTTAGAATACCTAATGAGTACTAAATAAGTGAAAGAGCAGTATGTGTGCGAATATCTCATACATTAAAGTGAGTTGGAGTAATAGCTTTAGTGTGCTTAATATTTTTACTTCAAAAAACATTGTGGAGTTTTTCCTTAGTGTTTCATATTTATTTTTTGAAAAATTCAAAAATCTTCGGCATTTCTAGGCGAGGTGTAGTGGTTCACATTCTGTAATCCCAGTATTTTGGGAAGCTGAGGCAAACAAATCACCTCAAGTCTGGGAGCTCAAGACCATCCTGGGCAACATGGTAAAACCTTGTCTCTACTAAAAATACAAAAATTAGCCAGATGTGGTGGTTTGTGTCTGTAATCCCAGCTCTTCGGGAGGCTGAATCACTTGAACCTGGGGGGCAGAGGTTGCAGTGAGCCAGGATTGTACCATTACATTCCCACCTTGGCAAACAGAGCAAGACTCTGCCTTAAATAAATAAATAAAAATAATAAATCTTCGGCATTTCTAGTCTCAGTGATACTAAGTGAAAATATCTGAAACAGTATGGTCTGAAGCCAGCCTGTAATCCCAGCACTTTGGGAAATTGAGAGAGGAAGATTGCTTAAGACCAGGAGTTTGAGACCAGCCTGCCTGGGGAGCATAAAGACCACATCTCTACAAAAAAAATTTCAAATTAGCCCAAGCGTGGTGATATGTACCTGTAGTCCTAGCTACTTAGGAGGCTGAGGCAGGGGGATCACTTGAGCCCAGGAGTTTGAGGCTGCAATGAGCTGTGATGACACCACTGCAGGCTTTGATTCCTTAACTTCACCAGGAAGAAAGAGGCAAAGTAGTATTGTGTATTTCATAGTAGCTAAAAGAGAGGACTTGAATTGTTTCCAATACAAAAATATCAAATACTCAAAGTGATGGAGATACCTTAGAGACTTGATCAGCACACATTCTGTGCATGTAACAAAGTATCAAATGTACCCCCACAAATATGTAAAATGTTATGTATCAATTAAGGGAAAAAAACCTAACTATATTGTTGTTGGCTCTTATTTGGTGATGTTTTGTTTCTGGCAATTTTCTGAAAGAGAACATTAAACTTTCTTATATTTGTTATTAATACAAAACACTCTTTAGGAATGTTTTCATTTGCAATGATTTTTTTTAATGTATTTTATATTGTATGTGTGTTTTTATTTGTTAAATTTTCTTTTCTGCTGTTTTAGTTTTTCTTCACAAATAAATCCCTGTTTTCCACTTTGAGTGGCACGCGTCCTCAAACTGAGGGGCTGTGTAAGTGAAGCAGCATGTTTTCAAAGAAGGAGAAAATCTCCCTCCGCTGTTCTCAGACACGCTTTTTCTTCTTATACAACTGAAAATAAGATTAACCATTTATGGAATTTATTGCTGTTAGAGTTGTGTTACAAGTTTAAGCTTCATTCCCAAAAGTTAAAATAATTCGGTGGAGGAGATTATAGTAATTATGATTTAATATCTTCATTTTCCAGTTATTTTGATACAACTTCAGTATGTTTGAGTACTGAGTTTTTTCCCAATGTAATTTTTTTTTTACAGCTTTGAGCAGTGGCAGTATCGTAGCTAATGAGGTTTATCTGAAGCGTGATTATTGCTAATTGAAAACTTTTCCCAATACCCTGCCATGACGACTTGAAATACAGTCAGCATTGGCAATTTTTGGCAGTCTCTATGAGGACTGAATATATATATAAATATATATTTTTTTCTACAAATAGTCTTCTCTTTTGTATTTGTAATCTTTTTCCTCTCAGTCTCTTTATTTACAGTTTTGCTGACTGTATCAAGTATATATAATTTTACACTTTGTCCTTTAAGATAATAACTGGGATATAAAACTGAAGTGAGTCTAATGCCAACTGCAGCACAATTTTCTAAACAATGCAGTTAGTACGTTGGCTTATTTACTTATTTATTTATTTTGAGACAGAATCTCACTGTGTCACTCAGCCTGGAGTGCAGTGGCGAGAGAGCTCACTGCAACCTGCCCCTCTCAGGTTCAAGTGATTTTCATGCCTCAGCCTCCCAAGTAGCTGGGATTACAGGTGCGTGCCACCATGCCTGGCTAAGTTTTGTATTTTTAATAGAGATGGGGTTTCGCCATGTTAGCCAGGCTGGTCTCAAACTTCTGGGCCCCAGTGATGCACCCACCTCAGCCTCCCAAAGTTCTGGGATTACAGGCATGAGCCGCTGTGCCCAGCCAAATTTTTAAAAATAACTTAAAAGTCAGTATCTCTGGCCAGGTGCAGTGGCTCATGCCTGTAATCTCAGCACTTTGGGAGGCCAAAGCCGGTAGATCACTGGAGGCTAGGAGTTCGAGACCAGCCTGGACAACATGGCAAAACTCCATCTCTATTAAAAATTTAAAAAATTAGCCCAGTATGGTGGCACATGCCTGTAATCCCAGCTACCTGGGAGGCTGAGGGGAGAATCACTTGAGCCCAGGAGGCAGAGGTTGCAGTGAGCCAAGATCACACCATTGCACTCTAGCCTGCACCATAGAGTGAGACTCTGTCTCAAAAAAATAAATAAATAAAACTCTCTTGTGTGGCAGTCTGAAAGATATGATTTGTTTACCCCTTATTTAATAATAATAGCAACAAGGGTTATATTTGCTTAGCAGACTGTAAACATTTCTTATAATTCTTTATAAACTGCCATAATGAGTATAGTTTATTATTTATTCATTCCCTGATTCTTGCATGTAGACTTGCTAGGATAAATATTTCAGATTTGTGTATTGTGATAAAAATTATCTTTTACTTTTTTGGAGCATTTTCCATTTCTCCATGAGCTCTTCAGTTCCTCTCTTAAGTAACTGAATAGGCATAAGCTTAGGACTGTGGTTCCTTAAATATCATTTTAACCTTCAGGAGTCTTGACAGCAATTTTTTGAATAAAATTTTTCTTTAGTTAAGCTGACTCAACAAGGTAAAAGTTAAATATTTCTGCTGTGCTTTAAGCTCACAAAGCCCCCTGATAAGCGACAGCCTTGACTTTAACAGCTAATCCCTCCTCTGAGTGGTTAGTAGAGCATGGCTCACCGCCATCGGCTCACAAGGGCTTCAGCGCTCATATGCTCGTAAGAATGGTTACGGTTTATTGGTCCAGGTCACTTTCACTAATCCCCAGCTTCCTTTAGAGGTTGTAAGACAGACACTGACCTAGCTTGTACAGCCTTCTGCATTCTTCATTGTATAAGCTGATCATGATACAATTATCTTTAGATACAAATATAGCAACTGTAATCATATTTTATCTCTATTCAGACTGGATTTTAGCCAATTACCTAGCAGTATCTATCAATTACTGCTAGCAAATATTCTTAGGCTTACATAGCAACAAAAATTTTTCTCATTAGCTTTAGTTTTAGTTATTCCACTGAAGCATCTTTCTCCTCCTTTTCTCTGGAGCTAGATAATCACCTTTTTTCCCCCTTGGGGCTGCAGTTCTGTGGCTGTCCCCTCATTTCTGCTCCCCCCCATAGGGTCATCTCTGTCTTGTGAGCTCCAGGTCTTAGGGGCTGGTACGAATTCACTCTCCCCTTATTTCCCATGTAAACCCCTCAGCTTAGCTTCCTGCTTGGTCGCGCTCTTTGTTCCACAAACTGATTCCTCCTTTTTCTGTCATTAGCAGCAGTATCACTGGTCTCTTCTCTTTCAACTCCAGGTATCCAGCTTTTAGGTCTGATTTCTGGAACATATCCTCTTAAATTAAATTGTTAAGCACTTACAACTGAAATATTTGTGAATTGGGGGCTGATTTAACCTTTTTTTTTAAGACAGGGTCTCACTATGTTGCCTAGGCTAGTTTCGAACTTCTGACATCAAGTGATCCTCCCGCCTCGTCGTCCCACAGTGCTGGGATTATAGACATGAAACACTATGCCTGGCCCCGATTTAATTTTTTAATATAACAAGTTTAAATTTTTAATATAACAAGTTGCATATTCTCTAGTGTTTATATTCACACGCTTGAATTTACAATGCATCAGAGACGCTTCTCAGCCGGAGCTTCATGGGTTTTAAACTAGACCTTCATGAGCCAGAGTAACCTGAGCGTACTGAAAATCTAGAATCGGCCTTTAGCACCTAATAGTAATACTGCATTTTATCAATTCTAAAATACATTTTTACATCTAAATTTGGAATACATATTATAATCAGTAGTGTGCCATAATTTATTTGGTAGCATCTTTTCTTTTGTAGAGGGAGATAAAATAATGGCATGTCTGAAAATGGATGGTGTTGGAGTTGATAAAATACAGTAATGGGCCAGGCATGGTGGCTTATGCCTATAATCCCAGCACTTTGGGAGGCTGAAGCGGGAAGATCTGTTGAGCTCAGAAGTTCAAGATCGACCTGGGCAGTATAGTGAGACCTCATTTCTACAAAAATGTTCTAAAAGTTAGCCAGGCATGGTGGCATGCTCTTGTAGTCCCACCTATGTAAGAGGCTAAGGTAGGAGGATCACACGAGCCCAGGAGTTCGAGGCTGCAGTGAGCCATGATTGTGCTTCTGCATTCCAGCCTGGGTGACAGAGTGAGACCCTATCTCAAAAAAAAAAAAAAAAAAATGAATGAATGCAAGAAAATGAAGGAAAAATGCAGTAATGAGAACAGTAGCTAACATTTGTTGAGTATCTGCCACACATAAGAATTTTTCTATGTGCTTTATGTATATTATCTCCTTCTATCTTTATACCATCCCTGAGGAACAGGGATATTCAGATGGAAAAAAACTAAGGCATAGAAAACTTCAGCCAGTAAGTGATGGCGCTGAGGCTTGAACCCAAGCAACAGAATAGTTCCCGGGCTACCTTTCTAACCCTCCTTCCCCTGTGCTGTTTTGCCTCTTCATAACTGTTTGGGTTTTTTCCCCCTCTTTAAGGCATCGCTGGCTTCACAGTATGACTGATGATCCTCCAACAGTAAAACCACTTACTCCTCGTAAATTCATTTGGACAACCCATAAATTCAACGTGACTGGCACCCCAGAACAGTATGTACCTTATTCCACCACCAGAAAGAAGATTCAGGAGTGGATCCCACCTTCAACACCTTACAAGTAAAGACAATGAAGAACAGTGTAAACACGCAAAATATGGAGCTTTCCATGTAACTACACTTTTACTGTTTACCATTAACTAGATTAAAATTGTTTGACTAAACAATGTCTTTCGTGCCTTTTTGCCCTTCACTTTGTTGTTTTCCAGTTGCAAAACAGATGCTTACAAACATGGTAATTGAAGTAGACTCCCATTGGGGTAGCTGCCTGGTTCACAGTTCCCTTTTCTGGAAACAGCCTCTGGGGTCATGTTTGTGCTTTGGGACCCTACCTTACTACCATAGTTTACATGGGAAGACCTAAACCAAGCCAAGCAAATCCAGATTTTCTCATGGGAATTTGAAACTTGAATGGAGAGACACAAAGGCTGAGAGTCATCAGAACTGGGTGGCTTTTATTGAAGCTCTCTAAGGAGGTTGTCAGAGATATCTTATTTCCTGAGTCTGTTTCTTTAACGGTTCATTTAAAACTGTAAACTATCCTAGGCTCTGTTCTAATATATTCTTAGTTCTTTAAGCTAACTAGGGTCACAGATTTTTTTTGTTGTTGTTGCTTACAAATGAAAAAAAAAAACAAAACTTTAATATCAGGATTGGTACCAGAGGTAGGCAAAAGACTTTCAAGGAAATGTGGGATCTTTGGAATTGGTTGTTGTGTCTGCGTAGGATGAAAGGTGGTGCCACATCCCTCTGTATTCTGGATGGAAAGCTCACAGCTCCAGTGACCAAAGAGCTTATCAGGCTATCTTTAGTCACCAGGATCCACGAGTCCCCTGAGGATAAGGCCCTCAGAGACTGGTTAGCAGCCACCATGGAGCAGTTTAATAGCAATATGGAGTCCGGTGGTTGTTTCCAAGGGCATTGAATGACTTAAGAAAGAATAAACCTTGATTCTCAAATCTCAACTCAAGGCATCAAGTGTGTGAAAGGAAAATAAATCTTGGGACCCCCAAAATTACTAAGCCAAGGGAAAAGTCAAGCTGGGAACTGTGTCAAGCAAACCTGCCTCCCGCTTTATCCCTAAATAAGCTATTAATAGCTACAAAGATAAAAAGTTACTCTCTCCCTCCTTGAAATTCCTCGTGGACAAAGGATAGACAAAACTCAAAATCATCTCTGAGGCTTACCAGAGAAAAATGCATATCTGATTGCTTCCTCTGCCCTATTGTTAATGTAAAAATCCAGATTCACTGAGCCAGACTAAATGGTGTATGTATTCAGTGGAAGGCTGATCAAGGACTCAAAAGAATGCAACCTTTTGTCTGTTATCTACCTATGACCTGGAAGTCCCCGCCTCAGGTTGTCCGTGTACAGCTTACACATACCGATTGATGTCTCACGCCTCCCTAAAATGTCTAAAAGCAAGCTGGAGCCCTACCACTTTGGGCACATGTTGTCAGGATCTCCTGAGGCTGTGTCACAGGCCCATCCTTAACCTCAGCGAAATAAACTTTCTAAATGGATTGAGACCTGTCTCAGATACCTTTTGGTTTAAAAGTGAAACTGTTTAAGGTATAAAGTGGGACCCTGGCTGTTGGTATAGGGGCATCTAGAAGGAACTAGAACAATAGTCCTCACCCTTGGCTGCATATTAGCTTTTTTGTTTGAGAGGGAGTCTCGCTCCGTCACCAGGCAGGAGTGCAGTGGCGCAATCTTGGCTCACTGCAACTTCTACCTCCCGGGTTCAAGTAATTCCCCTGCCTCAGTCTCCTGAGTAGCTGGGATTACAGGTGCACACCACCATGCCAGCTAGTTTTTTGTATTTTAGTAGAGACAGGGTTTCACCATGTTGGCCAGAATGGTCTCGATCTCCTGACCTCGTGATGCACCTGCCTCAGCCTCTTAAAGTGCTGGGATTACAGGCATGAGCCACCACTCCCAGCCTAGCTTTTTCATAATCCAGAAGCCCAGGCAATTAGACCAGCATCTCTGAGGGTAGGATCCAGGCATCAGTAATTTTTAAAACCTCTCCCTGCACCCACCTTGTGGTTTCCATTTTGCAGCCAATGTTTTGAACTACCATGCTAAAGAAGCACACAAAAACCGTTTCTTTTGAAACTCTTCCTCAGTCATAAGACACTAATCTATCTCAGCCCAGTCCCCTGAGAATCCTTTAGTTAACTGGCTCATGTTGAATTCAGTGCCTTCAAAGACACTGTATTCAGTGTGCTGTTTTGGCTTTTTGAGCCCTGGATTTTCAAGACAGCGTATAATACACAGATGTTTTGCACTTATTTATTTACCTGGTGACCTGAAAAGCTGGCAGAGCAAAAACAATCCCTGTATGTGGCCCAGTCTGCAGTCCAAGCAGCTCTGCTGCTCAGCCTTCTCAAAGTATCTGGCTGATTTGGAGACTTACCAAAGTTAGAGACAAATTTCTCCAGGAGAATCACAGTGGAAGCCCACAGGACTTTGGAGCAATGTCAGACCCCCTTCTGGAAGATTACTATTCTCCTTTTGAGAAACAGTTCTAATTTGCTACTGGGGATGTTGGAGACTATGGGACACCAGGTGCTGTTTAATCCACCTACTCGTAAAGTTGACCATTTCCAGTGGCACGCCATCACCTAGCAGATGGGACCAGACACCATGAGAACACATTTTGTTTGTATGAACAGATTTCTCCCCACTCTGTGTTTGACTACTCTATTCCCACACCTTGCCCCTACCAATCTGTCCCTTTACCCTTGTGGAGAATTACTGTCCAATTAACTGAGAACGAAAAGTGCCAAACCTGGCTTATAGATATCATGAATAATATGCAGTATCAGCTAGAAATGTACTGTGTGTATTTGGGGTGGTCTTAAAGGACAGTAGCGGGCAAATCTCAATTAGTAGGCAGAATTCCAAGCACTGCCTTTTATCATGTACTTCTTTGACTTGAAGGAAACATGCTCTGAGGTGAAGATCTGTAACCATAACCAGTCACTGGCCAGATGGTCAGAGATTGAAAAAAGCAACATTGAAAAGTTTTGGGAAGAGCTTGGCTAATGAACCTTGAGGCTTGGATCTATAATCCAAGATTTAGAACAAAGTAGTCAGATGATTACTGACATGGACTTCTTCCATATTGTAGGAAGAGATGATTGGTTTTTGTGGGAATAGGCACTTGTTCTGAATTCAGGTCTCGTGTCCTTGCCTATGCCTTGGCCAATATCAATATTCATGTGCTTAGAATGCCTTCTGTCTTGTCATATGTAGAACTTCCCAGGAAAGAAAAGCGGCAATGGCGACTGTGGGAGTCCCTGCTCGTGTTGGTGATGTGCCTGTTGGCCTACCTCTCAGTTACCTCCTCTCATTTCTCATTCTATCACCCACTATATGTCAGCCACACAAGCCTCTTTCTAATCTTCAAAGACTGGATTTATTCCTGTCCTGGGTCTTTGCACTTGCTCTTCCTTCTGCCTGGATATTAACATCTTTGTGTTGCTCCTTTTTGTGCCATTCATATCTTGCAAGTATCACCTCCTCTGCAGAATGTTCTGTGTCCAGTTGATCTAAAGTAGCTTCCTCAGGAACTTCCTCTTATTTTTTATTTATATGAACTTCCTTCTTTTGTTTTCTTCATAGTACTTGTTGTTCCTTTTAGGAAAGGGCCTGAACAAAATTATTCCAGTAAAGAATCTGTGTATTGAGCATTTACTGACCACCCACAGTCCACCTACAAAGGCCCTCTACATGTAGACACAATGAAGCAAAACTGTATTGATTAGATTTGGGGCTGGGCCCAGTGGCTCACGCCTATAGTCCCAGCACTTTGGGAGGCCGAAGCAGGCAGCTCACCTGAGGTCGAGAGTTCCAGACCAGCCTGACCAACATGGCAAAAACCTCATTTTACTAAAAATACAAAAATTAGCCAGGTGTGGCAGCATGACTCTGTAGTCCCAGCTACTCAGGAAGCTAAGGTAAAACTGTTTGAATCCAGGAAGCAGAGGTTGCCGTGAGCTGAGATCGTGCCACTGCACTCAAAAAAAAAAAAAAGATTTAGTAATTTTTGCTGGAGGTGAGATACTGACTGAAATTAAACAGCAGCAGCCCAGAACAGCAAATTCTGAAGTTTCAAAAAGAGTCTTTGTGGGGAATAACATTTAAACATGCAAATAGTTATACATAGGAAATTTCTAAAGTTTCATCGAGCAATTATTATAGCACAAAAAAAGTACACTAATTACTGTGATGTCATGCTATGTTTCCAAAAAATTGGTGATCATTTCAAGGGTCTGCGATCACTTGGGTGATGAGCTTGCAAAGACCCCCTAGATCCACATCCCTGCTTTAAGTCATCCTTCTTTGAATGGAAAAGTCCTGTTCTTAACATTCTTCTCAAATACAAGTTAATTGATACACTGGTGCCAAGTGCCTAGAGTATGAAATGCAGTCACATCATAAGAGCGTAGTAATGGAGCCCTATTTATCAGCTCTGGCTCCAGGAAGGTCATGTCTGTGTATGTGGTTTTTGTTTGTTTGTTTTAGACAGAGTCTCACTCTGTCGCCCAGGCTGGAGTGCAGTGGAGTGATCTTGGCTCACTACAACCTCCACCTCCTGGGTTCAAGCGATTCTCCTGCCTCAGCCTCCCAAGGAGCTGGGATTACAGGTGCATGGCACCATGCCTGGCTAATTTTTGTATTTCTAGTAGAGATGGGGTTTCACCATGTTGGCCAGGCTGGTCACCAACTCCTGACCTCAAGTGATCCACCTGCCTCAGACTCTCAAAGTGTTGGGATTATAGGTGTGAGCCACGGTGCCCAGCCAGAAAGTTGTTTTCCAGGCTGATGTCTGGTGTCTTAAGAACCCGTTTCCACATGTGGCTGAAGTACATTTCATTCACACTCTTCAGTGATATGAACGAGTAAATTTCCCCAACTATTTTCTTATAGCTGGACTTAGAATCTGTATTGACTTATGCTTCTTCCAGTTGCAGCTGAATGTCCTCGCTGATACAGCATCCTTATGACTTTATTACTTCTCTTCTAGTAATAAAATTTGTTACTGCTGTGTACCATCTTCCTTCCTTCTTACCTTCCTTCCTTCCTTTCCCTGTCTTTTCCCTTTTCCCCTTCTCCTTCCCCTTTCCGCTTTCCTTTCCTTTCTTTTTTTCCAACCCCTCCTCTCCCTTCTCCTCCCCTCCCTTTCCCTCCCCTCCCCTCTCTTTTTTTTTTTTCCAGAAACAGATTCTTGCTCTGTTGCCCAGACCATAGTGCAGTGGTGCAATCATCACTCACTGTAGCCTTGACCTCCTGGGCTGAAGCAATCCTCCCACCTCAGCATTCCAGGTAGCTTGGACTATAGGCACACACCACCATGTCCAGCTGTTTTTTTTTACTTTTTGTAGAGACAAGGTCTTGCTATGTTGCCCAAGTTGGCTGGCTTCCTTCCTTCCTTCCTTCCTTCCTTCTTTCCTTCCTTTCTTCCTTCTTTCCTTTCTTCCTTCCTTCCTTCCTTCCTTTCTTCCCTCCTTCCTTCTTTCTTTTCTTCCTTTCTTCTTTCTTTTCTTTCTTTCTCTCTTTTTCTTTTCTTTCTTTCTTTCTCTCTCTCTCTCTTTCTTTCTTTCGTTTTTTTGACAGAGTCTTGCTCTGTCACCCACGCTGTAGTGCAGTGGCACAATCCCAGCTCACTGCAACCTCAGCCTTTCAGGTTCAACCGATTCTCCTGCCTCAGCCCTCAGCCTCCCGAGTAGCTGGGATTACAAGCACTCGCCACCATGCTCAGCTAATTTGATATTTTTAGTAGAGATGGGTTTTCACCATGTTGGCCAGGTTGCTCTCGAACTCCCGACTTCAGGTTATCCACGCGCCTTGGCCTCCCAAAGTACTGGGATTACAGGCTTGAGCCACCACATCCAGCAGGTCACCTTTCCTATTAGATGTAGCCCTGATTATGAATCTTCTGATCCATAACTCTGGGCATATTACAAACCAGTAGTGTTTGCCAGGATTTATTATTATTATAAGCCAATAAATAGCTTTATTTAAAAACTTTGTGTTAAAGTGGATGCATGTATTCCACAAACCTCCTCATGTGCATTTGAGGCTATATCCAGGCCTTTCACATTTCTGTGTGTAATGGCTCTACCTGATTCCAGTTACAGAGAAGTCACGTTTACAGATTTGCCTGCATGTAGCCTGGACTTGGAACTCTGAGCCACAATAAAGTTGCTAAAAAAAAAATTGGCAGATTTTTTATGTCCCCAAATAAGGGTAAGCATCAGCCTCACAATTTTAGGTGATTAATGATAATCTTTTCAAAGCAATAGAAAGGGAGTGGAAAAATTACATGCAGGAAAACCTGAATTCTAATTTGAAATTTAACTATTAACTTACATGCAAAACCATTTTCTCATTTTTGAAAAGCTATCTCTTTGAAGGTAGGATTAATAAATTTGTAATGTTAAGAATTTCATCTAAGGCAACGCAAATCACTAGAACCATTAATTCCAACTTGAACTAAGTGAAAAAACAAAAAAATTACTCACAGAGGAAGTAGTTAGCCATATAAGACATTGTTGCATTTGGAGGCAGCTTGCCGTACAGGCTGACCTGAATTTCTCGGTTTGAGAATTGCGACAGCCGTTAATACTTGTCCCATAGCTGTGCTTGTCCCAGCTCCCTTATGGTCTCCACACGCCCAGCCCCCACAATCCTAAATTAAAACCCTTCATTTTCCACCGGTGAAGAACCAAGATTTCACTCTCACATTTTCTCCTGTGGTCACTTAAAGCACAGTTTCTCCCCTACCTTTTTTTTTTTTTTTTTTGAGACGGAGACTCTCTCTGTCTCCAGACTGGAATGCAGTGACGCAATCTCGGCTCACTGCAACCTCTCACTTTCTGGTTCAAGCTATCCTCCTGCCTCAGTCTCCTGAGTAGCTGGGATTACAGGCAAGTGCCACCAGGCCCGGCTAACGTTTGTATTTTCAGTAGAGACAGGGTTTCACCATTTTGGCCAGGATGGTCTTGATCTCCTGACCTATGATCTGCCCGCCTTGGCCTCCTAAAATGCTGGGATTACAGGAGTGAGCCACTGCGCCCAGCTTCTGCCCTACTTTTGACTGAGTAATGACTGCCTTGCCCTCGGTTCTTGTCTGTATTTGCTCATTGAGTTTGATGTTGAGATTTCTTTTAGGATCCTAGAATTGGCACTTAATCTCATTTCACACGTCGCAAGTGTGTTTACTATTTTTGGAGTACATTTAAAAATCTAATAAGTTAACTTGTTTGTCCAACTATATGGCACATTTATATAATTATGATTCAATAATTATTTTAGACGAGATTGGGCACATTCAGGGTGGTATGGCTGTAGACAGAACAATTATTTTAGAACACTCAGTTGTAAGAGTTCTGTTTAATCAAGGAACATCCGATATGTTTTTCTCTCCAGCACTGAGTCAGGGAAGCAGTATGACAGACTGGAAAGAGATTTGGCTCTAGAGTTGGACTGACCTAGGACCATCCCAGAGTTTAGCCATGTAGCGTTGGGCAACTGTCACCTCCTAAGAGGAACTCAGTTTCCTCATCTGTAACACGGGGATGATTACATCTTCCTTAGACGTGTTAGGTAAAGCATCTGACATATGGTAGACATTAGATTATTATCATCATATCTTAATGATGTTGGTTAAATCATAAGCAAAGATTGAAAATTTTAACAATTTTATTTATTTATTTTTCTAAGATGGGGTCTCACTCTGTATCCCGAGCTGGAGTGCAGTGGTGCGATCTCGGCTCACTGCAACCTCCGCCTCCCAAGCTCCAGTAATCCTCCCACCTCAGCCTTCCAAGTAGCTGGGGCCACAGGCACACGCCACCATGCCTGGCTAATTTTTGTATTTTTAGTAGAGATGGGGTTTCACCATGTTGCCCAGGCTAATCTCAAACTCCTGAGCTCAAGTGATCCACCTGCCTCGGCCTTCCAAAGTGCTGGGATTACAGGCGTGAGCCACTGCACCCAGCCTTAACAACAATTTTAAATAATGATAATTTAGGTTATTTATTTATAGTTCCTGAAAGTGTGATTAATTTTAGGCATTTTAATTCTTTATTTTTAAGTAAATAGAATCATATAAATGCTAACTCATTCAACTAACTTTTGCATTATACATTAACATAGATCACTATACAAGAATGATTTAGAAATTTTTAAATTTTATGCAATATTCCTTTGACTTTTACTAGGAATTCAATTTTTAATTATTAAAGCATTTGATGGTTATATTTGGAGATAAAATTAAATATATAGCTATGATATTAGCTTTTATCTTTACAGTACCCTTTTATTTACAGGAAAATGAAATTTGATATTTTCAGAGATGTACAGCTAACGTCCCACCTCCTATGATAGATAATTACAAATGATTTAGGAAGATCAAATCACGTCCACAGTACATTCCAGACAGCCCTGGATTCTGTGATGTTTTACCTTTGCGAAGACAACTTAGACAAGCTAATGATAGTGGCAGGTTATAAAAGTCAGTCCCCTCACAGATTCAATAAATGTGCCGGGCATTTGGTATTTGTCTGCTCAGCATCGGGTTTTTTTTCCCTTTTGAAAATAGCATCCCCCCTTCTTTGGAAAACATCTCCTTCCCATTCTAGGCCTGCTAACTACAGCACACTGCCTCCTGTCCTTATGCCAGGGGTGGGTCTGGACCCCGGGCTTAGCCAGTTCTGACACCATCCTCCTGGCCCCAGTAAGTGGCCCTGGAATAAACATATGTGTGGCCCACACCAGGTTCATCAAATTCTTCCCTAGGCTTTCTTTTTTTTTTTTTTTTTTTTTTGAGATGGAGTCTCACTCTGTCACCCAGGCTGGAGTGCAGTGATGCAATGTCAGCTTACTGCAACCTCTGCTTCCTGAGTTCAAGTGATTCTCCTGCTTCAGCCTCCCAAGTAGCTGGGATTACAGGTGTGCACCACCACACCTGGCTAATTTTTGTTTTTTTGTTTTTTGTGTTTTTTTTTAGGCAGAGTTTCACTCTTGTTACCCAGGCTGGAGTGCAATGGCATGATCTCGGCTCACCGCAACCTCCACCTCCTGGGTTCAGGCAATTCTCCTGCCTCAGCCTCCTGAGTAGCTGGGATTACAGGCACACGCCACCATGCCCAGCTAATTTTTTTTTTGTATTTTTAGTAGAGACAGGGTCTCACCATGTTGACCAGGATGGTCTCGATCTCTTGACCTCGTGATCCACCCACCTCGGCCTCCCAAAATTCTGGGATTACAGGCTTGAGCCACCTTGCCCAGCCTAATTTTTGTATTTTTTAGTAGAGACAGGGTTTCACCATGTTGGCCAGGCTGGTCTTGAACTCCTGACCTTAGGTGACCTGCCCTTCTTGGCCTCCCAAAGTGCTGGGGCTATAGGTGTGAGCCACCGCACCTGGCCTCCCTAGGCTTTTTTCTAAGTGAAGCTAGTAGGTAAAGCGCTCTTTCCTCTCAGGGCCACAGAACTATATGCAGCTCCAGGGTTGTTGGTGGCCATGTTTTTGGTCTCAGAAAAATTCCTGAGGAAATGGGGGTAACACCCGTAGAAAAGGAGACAGACAGAGAGAGAGAGAGACAGAGAGAGAGAGACCCTGGTTTCTAGTTCCGGAAGTCCTCAGAGCTGCCCTGACTCCTACATGTCTTCCTTTGATTCTATGACTTGCTCTCTCCCCTTGAATTTGCTCAATTCAAGCTGAATTTCTCTCATTGGCAGCAAAAACAACCCTGACTAACGCAGTAGGATATTAGTATTCTTCAGTTGGTACTTGGCTACAAATCAATGCTTTCTAAATTTATGAGGAGGGTAATAGACGAGAGTCATTTTAATTCTTGTGAGATATGATTATTAATGTCTTATTTAATACTGTGTGGCTTTATTGAGGTAAATGTCATTCATAATTAGATTAAAGGGATATATTTGACAACCTTTTATGACCTTTGGTTATCTAGAAATTAAGTAATTTTCTCTGGCTAAGGTTATTGCTCCAAAGCTGGGCTTTTATTGAGCATTTTGATTTGGGGTCATTTTTGTGAGGCTTCTATCAACCCAGCTCACCCTTTTGCTCTTCCCTTATCTGTACAGCATCCTAACAGCAAGATTAGCATACAGTGGCCAGTTTGGGCCTGACAGAGTACCTAGGTCATGTGACTTCTCACCATGTTTCTGTGGATGTTTTGCTTCTTCGGCTCATGGAGCTTGTATCACTTGACGTTGATTTCTTTTCAGCTGTTGCTAGGATACACCATCAGCATCCATTCACTCTTTAGAATTACAGCCAACTCAAGCTTTTCCTGACTTCTCAGTGTTGTAAAGGCAGAGGCAATGTCAGAAGATTCCCATTCACTTTTGCCAAGAGTTTTTAGAAGTGGCTGGGGACAGAAGGAGGGCAGGCATTAACTATATAAATCCAATGTCACCTGGGGTCTTCCTGCTCCTCAGATGGAGATAAAATTGACTCAGAAAGCCCCTCTCCCCTTCACAGTTGAAGAAAGTCCAACAGTCTCTCTGGGAGGGGCAGAGCTTATGTTCCAAAGCTTCAGGGAGGGGCAGAGCTTATGTTCTTACAGATTAACTTTTGGCTCCAGATTCCCATTTCTTTTTTCTTTTTCTTTTTTAAACGGAGTCTCACTCTGTCACCCAGGCTGGAGTGCAGTGGTGCAATCTCGGTTCACTGCAACCTCCACCTCCCATGTTCAAGTAATTCTCCTGCTTTAGCCTCCCAAGTAGCTGGGATTACAGGCGCACACCACCGCGTCCAGCTAATTTTTGTATTTTTGGTAGAGACAGGGGTTTCACCATGTTGGCCAGGCTAATCTCAAACTCCTGACCTCAAGTGATCCTCCAACTTTAGCCTCCCAAGGTGCTGGGATTACAAGTGTGAACCACTGCACCTGGCCCAGATTCCTATTTTTGTTAAATCAGTGCATTTAACAGAATATATGGTCCTATCAATGCTGTCCACTTCCACTCTGCATCCATCTACATGAAGAAATGACTCACATGGATATTTGTGTGACTACCGGACTTTATTTATTTATTTATTTATTTATTTTTGAGACAGAGCTTTGCTCTTGTCACCCAGGCTGGAATGCAATGGCACGATATTGGCTCACTGCAACCTCCGCCTCCCAGGTTCAAGTGATTGTCCTTCCTCAGTCTCCTGAGTAGCTGGGACTACAGGTATATGTCACCACACCTGGCTTATTTTTGTATGTTTAGTGGAGGCAGCATTTCACCATGTTGGTCAGGCTTGTCTCAAATTCCTAACCTCAAGTGATCTGCCTGCCTCGGCCTCCCAAAGTGCTGGGATTACAGGCATGAGCCACTGTGCCTGGCCCCTAGTGGACTTTAAGCTGAAGATTTAGGGTGACAGAGAGTCTTATATTTCAAAAAGATTATCAACCTCAAAATTAATATCAAATATAGATCTTCTTTTTTCTTTTTTGAGACAGGGTCTCACTCTGTCACTCAGGCTGGAGTGCAGTGGCATGATCAGCTCACTGCAGCAACCTCAGAATGCTGGGCTCAAGGGGTCCTCCTGCCTCAACCTCCTGAGTAGCTGGAACTTCAGGCATGAGCTACCATGCTCAGTCCCAAATATATTTATTCTTTTTAAAAATCATTAATTTTTAAAAATTTATTTTTTACTTAAGAAAATAGAGATGGGGTCTGCTATGTTGCCCAGGTTGGTCTTGAACTCCTGGGTTCAAGCTATCCTCCCATCCTGACCTCCCAAAGTGCTGGGAGTACAAGCGTGAGCCACTAAACCCTACTTATCTTTTAATTTTAATTTTAACTTATTTATCTTAAAACAGTCTTACTCTATCACCCAGTCTGGAATGGGATGGCGCCATCTCAGCTCACTGCAACTTCTGCCTCTCAGAGTCAAGTGATTCTTATGCCTCAACCTCCTAACAGCTAGGATTACAGGTGCATGCCACCACACCTGGCTAATTGGCCTTTTTTTAATAATTTTTTTTTTTTGAGATGGAGTCTTGCTCTATCACCAGACTGGAGTGCAGTGGCATGATCTCAGCTCACTGTAACCTCTTCCTCCCAGGTTTAAGTCATTCCCCTGTCTCAGCCTCCTGAATAGCTGGGACTACAGGCACATGCCACCATGCCTGGCTAATTTTTCATATTTTAGTAGAGGCGAGGTTTCACCATGTTGGCCAGAATAGTCTCAATCTTCTGACCTCATGATCCACCTACCTCAGCCTCCCAAAGTGCTGAGATTACAGGCGTGAGCCACCGCACCTGGCCCCTGTTAATTTTTTAATTTTTATTTTTTGAATGAGACAGGGTTTTGTGCTGTTACCCAGGCTGGAATGCAGTGATATGATCACAGCTCATTGCAGCCTCAACCTCCCAAGTTCGAGCAATCCTCCCACCTCAGCCTCCCAAGTAGCTGGGACCACAGGTGTGGGCCACCACACCTAGCTAAATTTTGTGTTTTTATAGAGACGTGGTTTTGCCATGTTGCCCAGGCTGGTCTTGAACTCCTGGGCTCAAGTGAGCCACCCACCTCCACCTCCCAAAGTGCTGGGATTACAGATGTGGCCACCACACCCAGCCCCTAATATATTTAAAGTCATTCTCCACTTTGTTTTATTGTTTGTTTCTTCTCTCTGTTCTTTTGTTTCCTGCTCTGAGAAGGGAAAAAATGTAGGAAAATAATTTCTCGCTTTTCATTTCTTTTCTTCTTTTTGAATTTTTTTTTTCATTTTTTAGAGATGAGGTCTTACTATGTACCGCAGGCTGGAGTGCGGTGGTGCGATCTTGGAGTGAAGTGGCTATTCACAGGTGTGATCATGGCACACTGTATCCTCAAATTCCTGGAGTCAAGCCATCCTCCTGCCTCTGCCTCCCTTGGAGCTGGGACTACAGGTGCCCACCAGCATACCTGGCTACTTTTACTTCTGTCCTATGCCTGGCTGTGTTTGCATATCTAAGGATTTTGCTTTGCCATTACAGTTTGTGAAGAGTGGGGATGGGATCACTTTGTCTTACACTTTCGGGGTTCATTGTGTTCCAGGCTCTGTGCTGACAACTTTTTGTGTATTGTGTCATTTAATTCTCAACAGCCACCCTGTGAGGAAGGTGCTGTTATTCTTCATTTTACAAATGAACAAACAGAAGCATAGAAAGATAAATGGCTGTTCCCAGAGACATTTATTCGGTTGATCTGTAATTGAAGCTTCAGTGCACTCTAGCAACTGCTAGAAAGAAACTCGAGTCACGTGATTCAGACTTAGGGATCTTGTGAGCCACCTTAGGGATCTCAGAGCCCTGCACTGCCCACCTCTGGACTTCCTTCAGGTGGGAGAGAAATAAGTCTCTCTCTTTAGCCATATTATTTCTCTGAAATAGAAACAGCTAGGCTGAGCACGGTGGCTCATGCCTGTAATCCCAGCACTTTGGAAGGCTGAGGTGGGTGGATCACTTGAGGTAAGAGTTTGAGACCAGTCTGGCCAACACGGCAAAACCCCATCTCTACTAAAAATACAAAAATTAGCCAGGCGTGGTGGTGAACGCTTGTAATCCTGCTACTTTGGAGGCTGAGGCAGAAGAATTGCTTGAACCCTGGAGGCAGAGATTGCAGCAAACTGAGATTGGGCCACTGTACTCCAGCCTGACTATGAGAGTGTCTCAAAAAAAAAAAAAAAAAAAAAAGCAGCTGGATAGAATTTCTAAGTGGTACAGATTTATATTGGTATTAAAAAATAGAATGAGGCCAGGTGCAGTGGCTCAAGCCTGTAATCCCACCACTTTGGGAGGCCAAGGCAGGTGGCTCACTTGAGTTCAAGAGTTCAAGACCAGTCTGGCCAACATGATGAAACCCCATCTCTGCTACAAATACAAACATTAGCTGGGTGTGGTGGCTGGCACCTGCAATCCCAGCTACTCAGGAGTTTGCACCACGGCACTCCAACCTGGGCAACAGAGTGAGACTCTGTCTCAAAACAAAAGAAAAAGAAGAAGAAAAAAAAAATGAGTCACCAGTGTTTAAAATCTGGGAGATTATACGTAAGAATCTAGATTTCTGCTTGTTCTTGAAAAATTTTTTAAAAAAAAACCTGTCAACATGGGGCCCTTCACATTCACTACAGCTCAGCAACTAGTGGATAGCTCATTTGAACTACTTGCAGGCTTTGAGTTTGTTTCACCTCCTTTTTTTTTTTTTTGTCACTTTCTGTCCCCCAAGCTAGCAGGGTGGTGAACGAGAAGAGGGAGGGGTGGTGCCGAGATGGAAGTTGATATGTCCACGCCTTCCTCCCTACCTGGGAAAAGCCCTGTGAATGGGACCTCTGTGATTCTAGACTCACGAGGCTGTGGAGAAGGTGGTTCTTTGTCTCTTTGCTCAGGACTGAAGAGGAGGAGCGTGTTCTCTAACAGGGCTGGAGCGTGGTGGCAGTGGTGATGGTGGTCACTAAGGAGGGTCGTGTGGGGGTGGCAGCGCTGGAGAAAGTGGCTGAGACAGGGTGAAGGCCAAGGAGCCTCTGAGGTTCAGCAGGGATGGCATTCCTTCCGAGACAAGCTGGGGCCCCACCTGGGGAGGCTGGAGGGATCTAGAGAGAAACGGAAAGACAAATTCCTCAAGGGGTAGAGCGGGGAGGTACTTTACCCCTTACAAGGGTCTGAGAGTCTAGACTCTTGAGATGCCCCTCCTGAGAGCAAGAAAACGCCATCTCCAGATCTGGAAGCACTAAAATGCCTCCTGCGGATGGGACTGTCCCTTCTAGTGACTGGAAACAGGATAGCCTGGAACAGGATCTCATTTAGATGTGAACTAGATGTAACAAAGGGGAAACGGGGTTGGCCTCTGGATTGCTGAGTTTCCGTCACTGCTCTACTTGGTGCTGTGTTTATTCATTCACTCATTTATCTGTGCACATATGCATTTATTCTCCTACCTCAATCCACAGACAACTGTGGCTGCTGACAGAAAGAATGCCAATTTTTTTTTAGACACTCTAATTCTGTCACCAGGCTGGAGTGCAGTGGCACGATCGTGGCCCACTGTATCCTTGACTTCCTGGGCTCAAGTGATCCTCCCACCTAAGCCTTCTGAGTAGCTGAGACTGCAGGTGCACACCACCACACCCAGTGAATTTTTAAAGTTTTCAGTAGAGACGGAGGTCTCACTATGCTACCTAGGCTGGTCTTGAGCTCCTGGCCTCAAATGATCCTCCCACCTCAGCCTACCAAAGTGCTGGTATTACAGGCCTAAGCTGGCACCCAAAATTTTTGAAGAGGAAAGTATAAACACAATTAAAGACTTACAGATGCAGCAAGTATAAATTTTTTTTTGAGATGGAGTTTTGCTCTTGTTGCCCAGGCTGGAGTGCAATGACGTGATCTTGGCTCACTGCAACCTCCACCTCCTAGATTCAAGCGATTCTCCTGCCTCAGCCTCCTGAGTAGCTGGGATTATAGGCATGTGCCACCATGCCCAGCTAATTTTGTGTTTTTAGTAGAGATGGAGTTTCTCCATGTTGGTCAAGCTGGTCTTGAACTCCCGATCTCAGGTGATCCACCTGCCTCGGCCGCCCAAAGTGCTGGGATTACAGGCATCAGCCACTGCACCCGGCCAGCAAGTATAATTTTTAAATAAAATCTCTCTGCTGTGTTTTTCTTATTACAAAAGCAATACATG
This sequence comes from Callithrix jacchus, assembly GCF_049354715.1. Lineage (NCBI taxonomy): Eukaryota > Metazoa > Chordata > Mammalia > Primates > Cebidae > Callithrix > Callithrix jacchus. Next base: position 98,055,793 of record NC_133510.1, on the reverse strand, counting down.
TACGTCAGAGAAAATTTAGAAAATATAAACAAGAAAAAAAGATTCAAGAAGAATATTCATGATTACAGCATCAAAAAAACCACTGTTAACACCTCAAAGTATCTTTTCATTTTTTCCATGTAAAAGGTAAATATTTTAATATTTTAGTTAAGTATGATTATAACCTCACCATGTTGTTTTCTAATATGCCTTTATCACTCAATAATAAATTGTGAACATCAGGCAAAGTTAATGCATTTTCAGCTACGGCATTATTATTATTATTATTATTATTATTTGAGATGAAATCTTGCTCTGTTGCCCAGGCTGGAGTGCAGTGGCATGATCTTGGCTCACTGCAACCTCTGACTCCAGGTTCAAGCGATTCTCTTGCTTCAACCTCCTGAGTAGCTGAGACTACAGGCACCTGCCACACCCAACTAATTTTTTTTTTTTTTTTTTTTTTTTTTTTTGTATTTTTAGTAGAGACAAGGTTTCACCATGTTGGCCAGGCTGATTTCAAACTCCTGACCTCAAGTGATCTGCCTGCTTCGGCCTCTCAAAGTGCTGGGATTACAGGTGTGAACCACCACGCCCAGCCCACAGCATCATTTCAAATGAATGCATAAAATTTCATTGTAGGAGTATAACATAACTCATCTAAACAATCACCTCATATCAGGCAAGACTTTGAAATATACTGTTATACTCTGACATAGTGGTTGGACAATTCGATTTCAAATAGATATGTTGGCTCTTTCAGTCCCATAGACCCCTGGCATGAATTAATGCCCATTCGGCCAGGAGTGGGGAAAAAAACCTATCAAAAAATGTTCATGCTATTGAGTCTATTTTACTATTCTCTTCGAAGCACAAAGGAATAACTGTCCTCATTATTCTCTGTCTTCTATGTTATATAACTTGTTAGGGTTTCTAGCTGGGCTACTGTAACATTATTAATTGTATCTCTTCTTTAACTTGGGAAATTCTTCAGTGAATGAATAGTGATCCATCTTCCTGGGACTTGCTTGAACCAAAGTGACATGCAGAATGTTAATACAGTGCTGGGTTTCAGAAGGAAACCATCCTTGTGAATAAATAAAGCACACAACATTAACTCACTCCTTGGGGTGTATCCTATCAGTCCTTCCAAGTGTTAGGTAAAGTACATGTATCAGGATCCATCTTCAGAGATTACTCATGTGCATCGGCTATCCCTGTGTCTCATCTGGCAGAGCAGCTGTTGCCGGCTGAGCATGGTCACAATCGCATCATGGGAGCCTTCTCTTCCTGCTGCTTTTTCTTTTTCTTTTTTTTTTTAAAGCAAAAGTTACTTCCAGGGAGAAACTTCAGCTATTAACTTTACCTTTGATTTGGAATGTAGAGTATATACATTCCACTTTCCCTGTTACATTTGATGCTAGGAGACCTGTTGTTGGCTGTCCAGCCTCTATTTCCCTTCATCCTTCATAACAATATCCTATTTACTTGGGGAAACCAGCACTCATTCCCACCATTCTCAGCTCTGCAGGTTTTACGTGGCCAACTCCACAGCTATCTCCTAGTTAGAACCTGATTTCTCTCCCTGTAGACACTGATTCGCTCAAAGGCAGGCACAAGACTGAAGCCAGTCCAATCTGAGGTCCACAAGAATTCTGAGACACAGACCCTTTCTCTTCTCTTTGATATTAACGAGGACACATTCCTCCTTCTGCCAGCCCCGGGGGCTATTGGTCAGCATCTTGCAATAATGAGAGGCAACCTTAGGATGAAGAGAGTAGAGATGGGAAGACACGGATGCCGTTGAGTTTCTGGATCAAACCCTGCCTAAAGTTCATTCTTCATTTTTCTCTTTCATAAGCCAATAAGTTCTTTCTTCTGTCAAAGCCAGTTTGGGGAATATTTGTTAATGCTTAAAGCTAAAAGATACATGACCCAATTGATGCTAGTTGTGAAGAAACACATCATTCCTCTATGTAACCTCTTTCTTTTCTGTAGGTCCCAAGCATCCTATATCCGTTTCCCCGCTCGACCTTTCTTTTTTTTTTTTTTTGAAAGGAGTCTCCATTCCCCAGGCTGGAGTGCAGTGGTGCTATCTCAGCTCACTGCAGCCTCTGCCTCCCAGGTTCAAGAGATTCTCCTGCCTCAGGCTCCCGAGTAGCTGAGATTACAGGCGCCGGCCACCATACCTGGCTAATTTTTGTATTTTTCAGTAGAGATGGGGTTTCACCATTTTGGCCAGGCTGGTCTCAAACTCCTGACCTCAAGTGATCAACCCACCTCTGTCTCTCAACATGCTGGGGATTACAGACATTGACCACTGCGCCCAGCCCTGCATCCCTTTCTTCTTCTTTTTCTTTTTATTTATTTATATATTTTTTGAGGCGGAGTCTCGCTCTGTAGCCAGGCTGGAGTGCAGTGGCGTGATCTCAGCTCACTGCAACCTCTGCCTCCAGGACTCAGCCTCCCAAGTAGCTGGGACCACAGGCACGCGCCACCATGCCCAGCTAATTTTTGTATTTTTAGTAGAAATGGGGTTTCACCATGTTGACTAGGCTGGTCTCTAACTCCGCACCTGGTAATCTGCCCATCTTGGCCTCTCAAAGTGCTGGATTACTGGCGTGAGCCACCACGCCCGGCCCCTGCAACCCTTTCTTTTCAACATTGCATTCTCCCTCTTCATCCTTGGGAGCTTTCTTGTTTCTAGGAATGACAAAAAAATGGGGCACAACCCCCGCCCGTTTTCTTATTTTCTTTCCTAGAAGGCGAGCACTTAGGAGCTTTCTGACTTCAGCAATTTGTTGCTTACCACTGTGAGGAAACACCCAGGGAAAATAACAAACACAGGTGTTTGCATGCGTTGCATAAATCATTTGCTCTTAGGGTCTTTGTGGTCTGTTATGAATCTAGGTGCATAAGAAAGAACTAGATCCTGGGTGGCTCTAGGGTATCTTTCTCATATGATATTGGAAAGACTTACTCCAGGAAAATTCACGCCGGCACATTTGCTAGTCCTGGGAGCATTCTGAGTTAAAACCTAAATTTTCTTCCACTTTTTTTTTTTTTTTTTTTTTTTTTTGAGATGGAGTCTCATTGTGTTGCCCAAGCTGGAGTACAGTGGCTCGATCTCAGCTCACCGCAACCTCTGCCTCCCAGGTTCAAGAGATTCTCCTGCCTCAGCCTCCCGAGTAGCTGAAACTATAGGCATGCGCCACCATGCCCAGCTAATTTTTGTATTTTTAGTAGAGATGGGGTTTCACTATGTTGGCCAGGCTGGTCTCGAACTTCTGACCTAGTAATCCATCCACCTCGGCCTCCCAAAATGCTGGGATTACAGGCATAAGCCACTGTGTCCAGCCAGCTTTCTCATTTTTATGGCAGGTTTGGATCCCTAGGTCTTCTTAGAGAAGAAAAATGTTTCCCAGTTGGTCTCCAGAACTTATTTCCTTGGGCTTCAGGCCACTCTGCACCTGCTTGGTAGATACCTGTCCTTCCAGGAGAGCTCTCTCAGTCCACTCCTAGGAAATCTTGCCCTAGTATGAAAGCCGCCTAGTATTCACTCCTTGGCATTAAATCTCCTTTCTTCTTCATGGTAAGAGTACCCCAATTTCATTTGGGGCGCCACCTCACCCCCACTGTGAGTCATGTGGTTTAGGTGGGAGTGTCCTTAGTTCCACATTAGCCCACTTGATGCCACTTGTAAAGACACCGCAGCAGATTTCCAGCTTTCTTTCTTTTGATGGCTTCCTTCTTACTTACTTACAAATTCTTCTTCCTCTGTAATGCATGGGTTTTCTGAACACTGAGCTCACACAGCTGCTTCTCATTGCTCCTTTACATGCCTTCCTTCTTTTCCACGGGTGGGCTCTGATTAACTGAAGCTGATCAACAAAGCCCTTGCATCTGACGACAGTGATTGCTTCAGGATGGGCGCATGATTCCGTTTAGGCCAAAGAGACGTGAGGGAGTATTTGCTAAAGCTCATCTAGATTTCAGCATGGCTAGTGTAATCTTCTAAAACTCCCTGGATGCCTCCTTGGCTTCAGCCCCTGGAAGTCCTCTCTTCTTTTCTTGTCCAGAGCTCTCTGTTCAATGCCGTGTGCCTCCATGCGTTCTCAAGACAGGTATTAATGCAGATTTTATTCTAATTGAAGTTTGCTTCCTTTTCTTTTGGTTCTGATCCAGGAATAGCACATAGGTTTTATTTTGTGGGTCAACTCTGATCGATAGGTAGTAGATTTGGGAGGCTGAGGCTAGAGGATTGCTTGAGCCCAGAGAGTCAAAGCTGCAGTGAGCATGATCATGCCACTGCATTCTATCCTGAGAGACAGAGTGAGATCCTGTCTCACAACAACAACAGCAACAAAAACCAAATACGTTGTAGGAGATAGGTAGTGGGGATCTGTGCTAAGAGATTCTGAGGTTGCCTCTGGTCTCAGCGAGGAAGTATGCAGTGATCACTTAGTAATGTCTGCCATGGCATGGGATGAAGAATGTGGCTCATGTTTTTGATGTCACTGTTCTAAGTCAAAGTCTGAGCCTAGTGCCTTTGACAATCATATGGCCTCCCAATGTCTGCGTGTACCCAATAAGCTTCTGCTCCTTGTCTAAGGAATACACAGTCTTGTTGCAGACCTGAAATGACTGATATACCCTAAGACAAATGACTATCTTGGTGCCCTTCCTGGCTTATGTTACTTGCTCCTCCCATCTGCTTAAGTCTCTGGTGGCTCATTCCAAAACAATAGGGTTCCTCTCAATCCTCCAGCTAAAAATCCATTTTAGAATTATAGAATCACAATATAAAAGTAGCCCTAAAATGAGAAGACATGATTTCTAGCAAGAGAACAGGTGGGCTGTTGATCACACACCAGCTCTCATCTGTGACTCATAAAGTTTCATCCTTTTTATAGACATGGCTGAGCCAGACTTTATTCATGATTCTTTCCTTGAAACCACAGCGAAGTCTTAACACTCTAGACATTCTGTTTCCTGAATGAAATCAAGTTGGATTGGTGTTTGAATTCTACAAGCATCTTGGTGTATTTACCCTGATTTTGATGGGCGAGTTTTCTGTTCTATGATTATAAACCATTAGTTATATGGGTATCCAATGCGAGTTGTAATCAGTGCCAATTTCAGATATATCTCAACTTGGAGAGAGATCTGTGTGAGATCCCACTCACCTTTGACTCCAGATTCTTACCAGTGATTGCAATGTGATATGGGCTCAGGTTAGTATTTGCAGAGGACTTTCTAGTTTGTGAGCCCCTCCCCTCATGGTCTGGAAGTGAAAAGGAAGTGAGACTCTGAGGATATGATTAAACTAAGGATCTCGAGATGGGGAGATTAACCTGGATGGGTCTTCCAGTCCTCACAGGAGACTCCACAGGACTGGAAGACCCATCCAGATTAATCTCCCCATCTCAATAGCCTTAGTTTAATCATATCCTCAGAGTCTCTTTGACCATGTAAAGCAACAGGTTCCAGGGACTGAAGACACAGACATCTTTCGGGGGTCATTACTCAGATTATCACAGACCCATATTTATAGGGGGACCTGCTGCTACAGAAAAGAATCTGCTCAAAGGAACAAGCTTAACCTCATGGCATTTCCTTTTCCCATTTTGTAGTTGTGGGAAGCCGGATAAAACTGTACTATCCACAAAATTAACTATGGCAGACCTTTTGTGTTTTTGTCACCCAGGAACCATTTTCCCCAGATTGTCTGGGTTCATCCCCTGGTTTTGCTACTTACAAGGCGGTGTAATCTTGGGATTACTTTTTCCGTGTCTCAATCTCATGAAATGTAAAATTAAGTGATATTTGTACCTCCAGCACACAGTTATATAAGGATTAACTGAGTTAGTTTATATAGAGTGTTTTGAACACTGTTTGGTACATGGTTTATATATATACTGTTGTTGAAATGGAAGAGTTCCCTGATCCCCTCTCTCCACCTACTTCCAGGATATACAACAAGGGTGTGGCTCGAATGTTCAGCCACCGCATGCTCAAACCCCTTACAGGGAGCACACAGATGGGGCAGATGCAGAGCTGGGGTGAACACTTTTGGGCTCTGGCCCCATGGTGGCGTCTAGGGATGTGTTACAGTTAATGCTCTTTTAGCAGCTGCCATCTGTGGACAGCTAAGTGTCTCCACTAGCTCAGTGGAGAGTCAGGGTGACAGTCTTTTACACCCTGCTCCTCTGGTATCCAGGTCCTTGTCTGGCATCCAGGAAAAATCAGGTCACACACAGACTTGAAGGATGGCAAACCTGGGGGTTTTATTGAGTGGTGGAGGTGGCTGTCAGCAGAATGGATGGGGAGCTGTAAAGGGGATGGGGTGAGAAGATGTTCTTCCCCTGGATTTGCTATTGTGTGGCTGATCTCCTCTCCAGCTATCCCCAGCCAAACTCCTCTTGATGTTCAGATGCTCCTTCTCTTCTCTCCTTCTCTGCCGCACCACTCTGCTGCTGCTCTTTTGTTCATCTTGTCTGCTCATCTTCTGTGGAACCTGGGGTTTGGGGTTTGCATGGGTACAAAATAGGGAGTGTAGCAGGCCAAAAGGTGACATTTGGACAAGAAAACAGGAGTGCCTATTCCTGTGAGTTTCCAGGCATGAGAATGAGGCCCTTGCCAGGGAACCGCCCTTCTCTACCCAGTATTTCCTTGCTTCCTCTCCATATGATTATTATTGTTACCCCATGTTTCCTCTGGGGAAACCACTCTTCTCTTATTCAGTCTGTGTTTCAGATAGAGCTGACTCTACCTTTACCTCTGTTTGCAGTGTGACATCTCACCCAGGTCCTCTTGGTCAGAGATTTGCAGGCTCACCCTCTAAAGAAAGAGAATTTCTTGGCCAGAGATTGGAGAACAGACATAGAATAGCAATGAACTTGCTCCTGATTAGCTCTTCCTACTTAGTAAAGGAAAGCTCTTCATTTTATAATCATAAGTGATCCTTCTTATAAAAGGCAATAATCTCATAACATACACATTGAAAATTACTTTGTGAATGTTGTTCTGTTCTGGCCTAATGTGGCAGGGCCAGGATGAGTAGTTCTGATCCAGTTTTCTCTGCCCTACAAGTCCCACTTCTCAGGACTCCAGCTTCCAGAATTCTGGTGACTCTCTAGTCTGCTGTTATCTTCCTCTCATTCTTTTTTTCTGTGTGGATTTATACCTACTTTATACCAATTTTGTTATTTTACAGTCATGTTATTGAGATTTCAGAAGACAGAAGAAATAAAGCCTTTGTTCAACTCACTTTATTTAATGTTAAAGTCTTTCAGAAATCAAAGAAGTTGTGCTGGGAAGTGGACAGGCAGCACTGCCCCAGGCAGCCTATCTTGGACATATCTCTGAACCACACCAACTAAGGTTGAAATTAAATCCACAAATTTCAGTGACTATTTTTGAGCAAATATGAGCACTCAGAAACCTAATGAGATTCAGGATGAAATGTTTTATTCTAAAAGACATAATATATTTCATCCTGTAAAATAATCCCTGTGCTTTGTTCCATGAGAAGAATGGCCCTGGCTCTGCAGCCTTTAGCCTCATAGATTAAATCAGGTTGATTTGGCTTCTACCTGCCCTGGGCCCCACACACCAAGAAGCCTGGTCTGCTTCTGGGATCTGTCCCAGTTGGAAACCAGCTCTTTGTCAGGATCGGTGGCGTGTTCCTGGGGGCTGCTGGGTGGGTTTTTTTTTGTTGTTTTGTTTTGTTTTTTTACCATTGTCTTTCCTTGCTCTCTGTGGTGTAGGAGACTGTATGTAGAGTGACAGCTGAAGTCATCTGTCCCTGGCTGCATTATCTCTCCTCTTATCAGCTACCACCATGACTACATAACAATAACAAGGAGAAATGAGGATAGAATTCAGTCATCTGAAAAGGCATCCGAGAAGTGCCAGTTGCTGACATGTTTACCTTGAAATAATACGTCTTGACATCTTAGGGATCAGGACAAGCTACCCTTTCAGATAATTTTCTATAAATTTCCCCAGACATAGTCCCCAAGCATCTCTTACTTCACCTCTCCACACCCAAACAACTCACATAATAAACGATGATGTCAGGGAAGATCCAGTTTTTGTGGAAACTGAGGCTTAGACAATTAGTGGTGAGGTGAGCTCCTTCCCTAGGAAAAAGAATGCAAAGTTACAAATACGAAATTAAGTATGAAATTGAATATTTTACCTAAAATGAGAAAAGAAATGATAGCATGTTACAAAGTTTTAAAAGCTGACAAATAGTACAAAAATTCAGAAAAATAATATCTTTATTATTTGACTACTCGACACATATCTTTATACTTTTTGGTTCTTGTAATTGCATACCTCCATGTACTTCTTTACATGACAATGACTTTGTAATATCATGTTCTATAGGAAGAGAATTCAGTCTTCCCTATAGCATGGTTGAATATTTTCCTTAAAAGTATTTAGATATTAGAAATGGTTTTCAGCCTAAGAACGGGTTATTGGCAAGTCATGTAAATTTTTAAAATTGTTGCCAAATTTGGGAAACTCTATAGAAATTTCTTTCACATGTGAACTGTAAGATGTCATGTACATTTCAAGTTTCCTTACACAGGGACTGATCTTAAGTATTCTGAATTGATGACCCTCATTAATCAGTTGGTCATTGGTAACCCCACTGAACTGGTAGATTATGATGTTAGTATTTCATGTTAGATAAAAAATAAATAGATAATCTAATAATGTAAAAGCCTATTCTTTGTTTGAAAGTCTTTTCTCCTCTAAATAAGTTAGTTACTATAGTTTGGGTATAATTTGAAAAAAAATATTTTGGCTTACAAAATCAGTGGTTCTCATCTGGGGGCATGTCTGTCTACTACCCATCCCCCACCACTGCACACAAATTTACTCAAGGGACATTTAGCAATGTCTGGAGCTATTTTAGGTTGTTACAACTTGGGGAGGGGCATGCTACCAGCATTTAGTGGATAATGGCCAGAGATGAAGGGTAAACATGATGAAACACAGGACAACTGCTGACAGCAAACAGTTCCCCACTGGAAATGTCAGGAGTACCTAGGTTGAGAAGGTGCTCTAGCCTTCAGCTGGGAATCTCAGGCTTGCCTCCTGACCCCTTAGGATGTATAGCTTTTCCATTGTGTATAATCAGTTCCCCGATTAATTTCCCTTTGTAAAGATACTTAAAGTGGCTTTTGTTTTCTGGTTAGAGTGACAAATGCCTCCCCAACATATCAACTTCTTTTCTTTTTTCACTCTGCCAAAACGATTTAGTGACACTTTCTTTGTCACCTCCCTGTGGATTCTGGAAATTTTCACCACTTACCTCTATCCTGTTGCTTTCCGTTCAGAATTTTACAGTTTTCATAGAGTACATTTTAATTGACTATTTTATTTTATAATGAGGCTCATCCAGAGTTATGAAATGAGCAGAAGAAGATGCATAACTTTCTTTTACTAAATAAAAATAGAGCACTCTAACTTAACATAATCCAATTTCCAACCTTCAGAATGCATTATTATTGTAAAAATGCATTTGGTTAATATCATTATAAATGTAAAATGTAGATTAATTTAAACCCAATTAAAATGAGATCTTTTGGGGTTCTTAATTCTCTGTTAGGCAAAATTGCACAGAGTGCTATTTGGGTTTTTTTGGATTTTTTTCAGCATAAAAATAATTCTTCAGCAAAGAAAAAGGGAGTTCCAAAGGGATAAAGGAAAGAAAATATATTTTGGCTTCTATCATGTTGTGAGGCCTGTTAGCTTCCTAGGGCTGCCAAAACAAAACCTGAGTGGCTTAAAAAACAGAATTCATTGTCTCAGTTCTGGAGGCCACAAGTCCAAAATTAAGGCAGAGACAGGGCCGTGTTCCCGCTGAAAGAGTGGAAGGAGGAACTATGCCATGCCTCTCTCCTCGCGTCTGGCAGCTTCAGGCACTCTGTAGCTTCTAGATGCATCGCTTCAATTCCCATCTTCACAACCCAGGTCTTCACATCATCTTCCCTTTGGCCATATCTGTCTCCATGTCTAAATTTTCCCTTTTTATAAGAACACGAGCCCACTCTACTGACGTCATTTTAATTTGATTACATCTGTAGACACCCTATTTCCATATAAGATCATATTTTGAGGTACTGAGCTTAGGACTTCAGTATTTTGGGGGGTGGGAGAGACACAGTTCAACCCACAATAGGGGTATTAATATGTTTTTAGCCATTAAGATGCCTTTTTGGCTGATGGGAACTTGTGTGTGTATACACAAGTTCAAAAGATATATTTTAACTTTGCTTTTCCTTTATAATGGTTTACAATGTCTATTTCTTTTCTTTTGAGACAGAGTCTCGCTTTGTCACCCGGACTGGAGTGTAGTGGTGCGATCTCGGCTCATTGCAGTCTCCGCCTCCTGGGTTCAAGTGATTCTCCTGCCTCAGCCTCCTGAGTAGCTGGGCTCCCGACTAATTTTTGTATTTTTAGTAGAGACAGTGTTTCACCATGTTGGTCAGGCTGGTCTCAAACTTCTGACCTCGTGATCCACCTGCCTCAGCCTCCCAAAGTGCTGGGATCACAGGTGTGAGCCACCGCGCCCAGCCTAGAATGTCTATTTCAAAGAGTGGTCTTTTGGGAATTTATGCAACAAATACCTATTTAGCATCTACTTTGGGTTAGGTGTTGTACTGGGCACTAAAGACAAACAAAACACAGTCTCCACGGTAAAGGTGCTCACAGTCTGATGGGTGACATGAATACGAAAATGATTAGAATGCAGCCTGAGAAGTACTATACCATGTCAGAGATCCATGGAGGAGGTTTGTGAGTCCCTAGAGAATGCCTCAAACAACACTGCCTGGAGGTAGAATCAGGAAAGTTTTCACCTGAGGAGTTGCAGCTCAGCTGGGTCAGAGGTGCACATCCACCAGGGCAAGAAAAGGGCTAAGCAGGCTGAGATGCAGTGTGAGCACAGACACAGACAGCTCGGTGCCAAGTGAGGCAGGAGGAATCTGGTCACTGCTCATGGGAAGTGCAGCTGGCAGAGTAGGGCGTGGAATGAGAGCAGATGGTGGCCAAAAATTGTTGATGACCTCCTAGATCACAGCTTCTTTTCTTTTTCTGTCTTTTCTATGGGCCTTAAGACTTAGGAGAACCTCAAGGGGGGCACGACCTCCCTTCTCATCTAGTCTCTGAGATCTCATCCATGCCCATGCCTTCAAATTTGTACCCCAGCCCCGGCCTCTCCCTTGAGACCCAAACTTGCCCATCTAATATCTTAATCCCTACTATTGCCTAAGACCCTATAGACATCTCAGACTCAGCATCTTAAATCTGTTTCATCCCAAATCTTCCCCATCTCAATAAATGGCCCCATATGCTACCAGGTAGTTGTTTATACCCCAGCGCCAAGATTAATCTTTAATTCCTCCCTTTCACTCCTTTCCCATGTACAAATCCATCTCTGAGTCTTCCTGGCCCTACGACCAATATACTTTTTTGTTTTTTTGGTTTTTTTTTTTTTTTGAGACAAAGTCTCATTCTGTTGCCCGGGCTGGAGTGCAATGGTGAGATCTCAGCTCACTACAACCTCCACCTCCTGGGTTCAAGCAATTCTCCTGCCTCAGCCTCCTGAGTAGTTGGGATTACAAGTGCCCACCACCACATCTAATTAATTTAAATATTTTTGGTAGAGATGGGATTTTACCATGTTGGCCAGGCTGGTCTTGAACTCCTGACCTCAAGTGATCAGCCTGCTTCAGCCTCCCAAAGTGCCGGGATTACACGTGTGAGCCACCACGCCTGGCCCACCAAATACATCTTTAATCCATTCATTTCTCCCCATCTCCAATACCATCACCTGAGGCTGGACCCCAATTGTCTATTCTCTAGACAATTGCAATGCTCTCCTAACTGGTTCCCCACGTATGCCCTTATCTATCTATTTTTCTATCCAATAACCTTAATTATTTTATTAGAATTTTAACCAGATGTATAATTCAATGTAAAACCCAAACTGCTTCTTTTTTTTTCTTTACTTTTTTTTGAGATAGGGTCTCACTCTGTCACCCAGACTGGAGTGCAGTGATGCAATCACAGCGGTGTCTAAGCTCACAGCATAATAATAATATTTCAGAGAAATCATTTCTATCTCTAGCTTTTGGAATGAGCTGCCTGGGTACATGGGGCTTGATTGAAATTGGAGGAGACATAGTTAATCTTACAGTCTTATTCAATTCATGACATAAGCCGAGTCCTTTCACAAAAATTAGGTTTCAGTGGTTCTGGATTGAAACTGGGCAGGGCTAATGCATTCTGGCTCTGTTCTTTAAAGGTGTGTGTGATGTCTGAGGCCCTGTCATTTAATTTGATTCTATTATGTCTTTAACATCCTGTCAGATCATAACCTGATTTATCACTCACTCAAGAGGCTAAAAATAGGAGGTGATACAAGAGGTTAACATCACTGAGCAATGAGCGTTTTCCAAAGGAACAGACATAGATCAGAGGAAGTGCATCACTCATTCCTACCCATGGCTGGGCATGCCTGGTGCTTGGCAATTGTTTCAGAATGAAATGACTCTTGAGCTGAAAGTGTCGTCATTTGGGAGAGGCAGTTTGAGAGGGTTTCAGAAGATGCGATGACTGGAAATCTTCCTCCAGCCAGCCCCTGCTCAGCAGTCCCCGTGAGCCCGAAGTGGTCCCTGATTGCTGGCTGCTCTTGGCTGGTTTCCAGGGTCGCCGTTTACACAGTGGAATTAACTGTGGGAAAGGGAGAAATTAGAAATTTCTATTTTTTTGGGAAAAACAACTGATCTTGTGTCATGTTCCACCTTCCCTCTTGGTAAAATAGAAATTGTTTATGTTTCTTCCTTGGAGGCTGCTAAGCCCTTAGAGAGCCTCAGCAGAGGGGCAGTGTGAAAATAAAGGCTACAGGCCGGGCATGGTGGCTCACACCTGTAATCCTAGCACTTTGGGAGGCTGGGGCAGGCAGATTGCCTGAGCTCAGGAGTTCAAGATCAGCCCGGGCAACACAGTAAAACCCTGTCTCTACTAAAATACAAAAAATTAGCTTGGTGTGACAGTGTGCCCCTGTAGTCCCAGCCTCTGGGAGGCTGAAGCAGGAGAATCACTTGAACCTGGGAGGCAGAGGTTGCCGTGAGCTGAGATGGCTCACTGCACTCCAGCCTGGGGGACTGAGCAAGACTCCGTCTCCAAAAGAAAAGAAAAGAAAGGCTACAAGTTCTTACAGTACTAGCTAAAAAGAAGGCACTGACCTCTGACATCTCAAATTCAGGGAGCAGAACGAATGAAACAGCATCATGCTCACTCCGGGGTAGGCAGAGCACAGGACTGGAATTAGAGGTGGGAGAAGGACATGAACATCTATGGAACATGTGACTGTGTACTGGACATGGCATTAAGCATATGCTGTTGTAGGCAGTGAGCTGCTCTAACAGAGTATCATAGGCTGGGAGGCTTATAAATAGCAGAAATTAATTTTTCAAAGTTCTGACCATTGGAAGTCCAAAATCAGGGTGCCAGCATGGTTGGCTTCTGATGCAGGCTTTCCTCTTCTTGTTCTTGTTCTGGTTCCTCCTCCTCCTCCTCCTCCTCCTCCTCCTCCTCCTCCTCCTCCTCCTCCTCCTCCTCCTCCTCCTCCTCCTTCTCCACCACTACTCTTCTTCTTCTTCTCCTTTCTTCTTTCTTCTTACTTCTTCTTCCTCTCCCCCGCCCTCCTCTTCTTTTGGTGTTTTGAGATGGAGTCTCACTGTGTTGCCCAGGCTGGAGTGCGGTACTGCGATCTCGGCTCACTGCAACCTCTGCCTCCTGGGTTCAAGCGATTCTCCTGCCTCACTATCCCGTGTAGCTGGGATTAAGGCACACGCCACCAGCTAATTTTGTATTTTTCACAGAGATAGTGTTTCGCCATGTTGGCCAGGCTGGTCTCAAACTCCTGACCTTAATTGATCCACCTGCCCTGGCCTCCCAAAATGCTGGGATTACAGGCGTGAGCCACTGTGCCCAGCCTGATGCAGGCTCTCTTCTGAGTTGCAGACTGCCAACTTCTTGCATCCTTACATGGTAGAATGGTGGCTAGAGCTTCCTGAGGCCTCTTTTATATGGCACCAACCCCATTCATAAGGGCTCAGTTCTCATGACCTAATTACCTCCCAAAGGATCCTACCTCCTAATATCATCACATTGGGGTTTGAATTTCAACATATGAATTCTGGGTGGGGCGGGGTGGGGGGGGTCACAAATATTCAATCCATAGCACCTACTTACCTAATAGGAATTGCCATAGTATGTGGTGTTACCTTAAGTTGATAAAATAACCCATTCTATGAATGAATAAGTCAACTCTCAGGGAAGTGAAGTAATTCCTAAGCGAGTAAGCGGAGGAAGCAGGATTCATCCCGAAGACTGGCTCTGAAGTCCCCACATCTTTCCTCTCATCATCATGTCGTGCTACCTGTACACATCGATGAGGCCTGAGAATGAGAGCGAGCTTGCCTGAATGTGACCGTGGCTCCAGGGCCCCTGCTTCAGATAGGGAAGGCACCTGCTGTGAGGCTCTGCTGCTCTCTGGAGGTTGGACGGCTCAATTTCACGGATAGAGTTTGGAAAGAAGCCAGATCTCCTCTTTTGTGCCCTCTGAGCTTCCTTTGGATATTTTAGGGCCTCCCCTCCTGCAGCCTCCAGCCCTTTCGGGCTTCACTCTGGCTGTCTGCTTAGGCTCTATCCCTTGCTATCCCTGTCTCCTACAAAACTTACTCACCTGGGGCTGGGCACAGTGGCTCACATCTGTAATCCCAGCACTTTGGGAGGATGAGGCGGTAGATCACCTGAGGCTAGGAGTTCGAGACCAGCCTGGCCAATGCAGTGAAAACCCATCTCTACTAAAAATACCAAAATTAGCTGGGCATGGTGGCAGGTACCTGTAATCCCAGTTACTCGGGAGGCTGAGGCAGGAGAATTGCTTAAACCCAGGAGATGGAGATTGCAGTGAGCTGAAATAGTACCACTGACTCCAGCCTGGGTGACAGAGCGAGACTCCATCTCAAAACAACAACAACAACACAAAACAACTTATTCACCTGGATCTTCTTTCTTCGGGCCTTAGGAAGTCATTAGCTTCCGTATCTCCTTAATTCATGCAAAAGTATTAGTGATCAAAATATGTAACACTTTTCTTGGAGCTACGGGCAGTGTTCGCTAGTCCCAGGTACTTGTTTGGACAACATTCTGTTGCATTCATTGGGCCCTGGCATGAGGCTTCAGTCCTTTCTTACCAGAGGATTGGCAGACACCACAGGGAGTTAAAAGAACGTTTCTGTCCCCATCCTGTGGAATTGTTCTCGCCAGGATTCTGTCTTGTGAATCTTCTGTTCACCACGGTGTGTGAGGTTCCCCGCTTGTTCTGCAGTGGAGCAGAACTTCCTTGTGCCCAGGACTTTATCATAATGACCAGCATGAGCTGGGCTCTGCCTACCGTGGCTCAGAGTTTAACTCTATGAAGAATCAGTATCGTCTGTATTGCCAGAGCCTCACTGCCATCATTCAGCCCCCTTGGGCTCTGCAGACACCAGCACCCTTGTCCTGGGGACAGCTGTTCTTTCAGACCCATGCTCCCAAGGGGGCCTGCTGCTTGCTGGCTCTCTCCAACCTGAGTGATGTTGGTGGAAACAGTTTTACATTTCCTGTTTCAAAAAAATTTTGGTAAAATAGGCAACAATATTTATTTACCATTTTAACTTTTTTGTTTTCTGTCACCCCGGCTGGAGTGCAGTGAGGTGTGACCTCAGCTCACTGCAACCTCTGCCTCCAGGCTTCAAGTAATCGTCCCACTTCAGCCTCCTGAGTAGCTGGGACTGCAGGCACACACACCTGGCTAAGTTTTGTATTTTTTTATAGAGACAGGGTTTCGCCATGTTGCCTGGGCTGGTCTCAAACTCCTGGGCTCAAGCAATCCACCCATCTCTGCCTCCTAAAGTGCTAAGATTACAGGTGTGAACCATCACACCTGGCCCGTTTTATCCATTTTTTTTTTAGACAGAGTCTTGCTCTGTCACCCAGGCTGGAGTGCAATGGCGTGATCTTGGCTCACTATAACCTCTGCCTCCTGGATTCAATTGATTCCCCTGTCTCAGCCTCCCAAGTACCTGGAATAACAGGTGACCACCACCACTCCTGGTTAATTTTCATATTTTTAGTGGAGATGGGGTTTTACCATGTTGGCTGGGCTTGTCTCAAACTCTTGACTTCAGGTGATCTACCCACCTTGGCCTCCCAAAGTGCTGGGACTACAGACATAAGCCATCACACCTGGCCCATTTTGACCGTTTTTAAGTGTACAGTTCAGTAGCCTAAGTGTACTTACAATGTTATAATGTGCAGCCATCACGACTGTTCATTTCCAGAACTTTTCATCATCCCAAACTGAAACATGGTGCCCATGAAATAACTCCTCATCCCCACCTGCTCCTAACCCCTAGTAACCGCCGCTGTATGTTCCGTCTCTATGAATTTGCCTATTCTAAGAACCTCATGTAAGTGGAATCATGTAAGATTTGACCTGTGCCTGGCTTATGTCACTTAGCACAATGTTTTCAAGGTTTACCCATGTGGAAGCATGTATCAGAATTTCCTTTCTATTTAAGGTAGAATAATATTCGAACACATGATGTAACAGATTCTGCTTATTCATTTGCTGGTAGACAGTTGGGTGTTTTTTCTTTTGGCTATTGCAAATAATGCCACCATGAAGTTTGGTGTACAAGTATTTGTTTCAGTCTCGGCTTTCAATTTTTGGGGTATATACGTAGAGGTAGAATATGTTACTAATACCTAGGCCAGTAATTTACTACATATGTACTAAATACTAGTAGTTACTACTAATATCTTATACTAGTATTAGCTGAATTACATAGTGATTCTTTATTTAACTTTGAGAAACCACCTAACTGTTTTCCATGCCATCTGTACCATTACATAATCCTAGTAGCCATACGCAAAGGTTCCGACTCTGATTTGTCGGTTTATTTGTTTTGCTTTTTACCAGGAAAAGAACCGCTTTCCGTTGCATAGACGTCATCCTACCCTGACTTCCCTGTTGGCCCATGAATTCATTCAACAAATATTTATCAAATACTTGCAAGGTGCCAGGCATTGTATGAGGAATGAGACACTGGTGGATGAAATAGACATGGTTTCTGCCCTCATGGAACTTCTAGTTAAAGAGACAAGAAAGAGAACAAAATACACATCATTGCAAGTTGTGGTAAGTTATTTAAAGAAATGAACAGGGATAGCAATAGGCATAATTATCACTAGGTGGAATTTTCCCATTTGCTGTTTCAGGAAGCACTATGGCATAGGACGTGAAGATGTGGTCGTTGAAGTCTGATAGGATCAAGCCTAGCTTTTTCATTTTCTTTTCCTTTTTTTGGCGGGGGTGTGGTTGGAGTTTTGCTGTTGTTGCCCACGCTGGAGTGCAATGGCGTGATCTCGGCTCACTGCAACCTCCATCTCCCAGGTTCAAGTGGTTCTCCTGCCTCAGCCTCCCAAGTAGCTGGGATTCCAGTTGCCCGCCGCCTCACCTGGCTAATTTTTTGTATTTTTAGTAGAGATAGGGTTTTACCATGTTGGCCAGGCTGGTCTCAAAAGCCTAAGCTCAGGTGATCCACCCGCCTTGGCCTCCCAAAGTGTTGGGATTACAGGCCTGAGCCATCGTGCCTGGCCAGATTTTCCATTTTCTGTTTGACCTTGGACAAGTTACTTTAATCTCCTTGTGCTTCTGTCTCCTTATCTATAAAAATGGAGATGATAATAGTACTTACCTTAGTGTGAAGATTACATGATAGAATCCATGTAAAGTATACAGAACACTGCCTGACATAAAGTAAGTACTGAGTAAATTATTAATCTCATATATCCTCTTTGTAGGCTACCCATAAGTAATAATTCCCACTTGGAATACACGCCAGTTATTCACTGCATGGCCATTGACAAATGCACAGTGGCTAAGCTCTGCTCCTGATGCTTTTGGCCACAGAAACCTATGCCTTGAGATGCAGAACTCATGTGGCCTCTTCTTCTAGCCGGCCTCTAGTTTTCCATCAAAATTTCAGCCCATGCTCTTCTTTTTCCCTGGCAGGATGCTGTGGTGTGAGAATAGAGGCTTTGAAACTAAACATCTGGCTGTTATTTATCAACTAATTGGGTTATCTTGAACAAATTACTTAACCCCTCTAAGTATCAATTTCCCCCTCTGTGAGGCACCTTAGGAGTTTTTGTGATGAGCTGCTAGCTCAGCATCTGGACGATGGCAGCAGATCAGTCAATCACAACTTTCTCTAGAAATATCTTAAATAAAATTGATATGAGTCCAGGCACAGAGGCTTACACCTATAGTCCCAGCACTTTGGGAGGCCAAGGTGGGCGGATCACTTGAGGTCAGGAGTTTGAGACCAGCCTGGCCAACATGATGAAACGCTGTCTCTACTAAAAATACAAAAATTAGCTGGGCATGGTGGTGTGTGCCTGTGGTCCCAGCTGCTCCAGAGGCTGAGGCAGGAGAATCACTTGAACCCGGGAGGTGGAGGCTGCAGTGAGCTGAGATCACACCACTGCACTCCAGCCTGGGACACAGAGTGAGACTCTGTCTCAAAAAAAGAAATGGCTGTGAGTGTTCACAATGTTGTCCTGTTACAGTATGCTTATCTATTTTCGAAAGCATTAAATTGGACAGGTATAAAGGTAATTGATTAAAATGGTGGCTACAATTTTTATAAAAGTTTAACCTTAGACCCTTGATCAGGAGTGTCAACCTATTATAATGTAGCTTTCTCAAGAAAATCAGGTGCAACAAAAGGCTGTTATTAGAACACAAAACGTGCAACCTTTTTCAGTTTGGTTTACAGCCTACGTTTATATTTTAATGGGACCCTCCTATGTATAGGCCAAACAAATGATTATCTAACAGTGGAAATTCCAGGGGTCCTTATAGGCCAGGGGTCAGCAAAATATGGCCTGCAGGCCTAAGATGGCCTACACTCTGTTCCTGTAAATCATGACTTATTGGAACAGATTCACACCCACTCATTTCAGCATCGTCTATGGTGGCTTTTGTGCTAACAAAGTGGCAGAGTTGAGTAGTTTAATTTTTAATTTTTTTAATTTTAGAGAATGGGATTTTCCCATGTTGGCCAGGTTGGTTTTCAAACCCTTCTTTCCCTCCCTTTCTTCCTTCCTTCCCTTCCCTCCCTCCCTCCCTTCCTTCCTTCCTTCATTCCTTCCTTCCTTCCTTCCTTCCTTCATTCCTTCCTTCCTGTCTCACTGTGTTGCCCAGGCTGGAGTGCAGTGGCACAATCTTGGCTCACTGCAACCTCCACTTCCTGGTTCAAGCGATTCTCCTGCCTCAGCCTCCTGAGTAGCTGGGATTACAGGTGCATGCCACCATACCCGGCTAAATTCTGTATTTTTAGTAGAGACGGGGTTTCACCATGTTGGTCAGGCTAGTCTCAAACTCCTAACCTTGTGATCCACCTGCCTCAGCCTCCCAGGGTGCTGGGATTACAGGCATGAGCTGCTGCACCCGGCCAACAGTAGCCTTTAAACTGTATGTGTAGCCTTCACCACAAATGTGTTGTCTCCTGCTGTTTGTTAGTAGGGTAACTTCTGGAATGCCCTTGGATGTTTCTGTAGGAAAGGATCTTAGTGCCATTTATCAATGGGCTTAGCTCAACATTACTGTATTAGGGCAGACCAAGTTCTTGTAACAAGACCTGTTAATTTAGTGCTGTAAAGAATAATGAAGTTTATTTCTTGCTCACAAAACTGCCAATGTGGGTGCTCTAGGTTGGTTGGTGGCTCTGCTCCACAGAGTAATTCTGGAACCCAGGCTCTTTCCGTCTAGTGGCTCTGCCCTGTCTTCAGGCCTCTTGCCATCTGCATGGTCCAGGTTGTTATTAAATCCAATTTCCAGCTGTTGGAAAGGAAGGAACACAAAACATGTCAGCCCAGCAATGGCAGCCACCACTTCCACTCACATGCCACAGACTAGAACTTGGTCTTATGACCACACCCAACTACAACAAGCCCAGGAAGACAAAGAAGAAACTAATTTTGTTTCTATCATAGTAGTGAAGGGGGAATGCCTGAGTATTCAGGGTCTCCTGACAACTCCCTGACCTACGTTCTAAGTCTTTACTTCTGCCAAGGATAACTTCATGCCAGAGCATGGTAGAACCTGGCTGGCTATGCTTCCTTGAACTCAGTCCACCCTATCTCTGTGGATTCCTCCCTAGTACTTGACCTGTGTCACCCGCCATAGCGCCCTTTTCCCTTTCTTACTCTTGATTTCCTTGTTCTGTAAGTATAGACAATGAAGCTGAGCATGGTGGCTCATGCCTGTAATCCCAGCACTTAGAAAGGCCAACTTGGGAGGCTCGCCTGAACACAGGAGATCTAGACCAGCTTAGGCAATATAGTGAGGCCCTGCCTCCACAAAATAAAAGGAAAAAAAATTAGGCAAGCATGATGGGGTGTGCCTGTAGTCCCAGCTACTCAGGAGGCGGAGGTGAGAGGAGCACTTGAGCCCAGGAGTTCAAAGCTGCATGAGCCATGATCATGCCACTGCACTCTAGTCCAGGTGACAGAGCGAGACCCTGTTTCTAAAATAAATAAATAAATAAGAACAATTAATCCTAGTAGGACCCCTGGCTTTTACAGCCCTAATGATAAAAAAAGAGGTAGGTACTATTATTGTCCCCATATTATAAAGCAACTGAGGTATAGAGCAATTAAGTAACCCCCTCAAGGTCACAGCTAGTCATGGATAGCACTCAAAAGGAATATCTCTTTTTTTGGGTGGGGGTTTTACTCTGGAATCTGGCCAAGGAGCATGCTGTGAAAACCCTACTTTGACCACACTAGGAACTTGGATTTGACAAGGAGTTCTTTTTTTTCAAATTTGCAGAAATATTCTTTGCTAACCGCTGTTTACCTTTTGTCTATGTACTGTTGTTTTCTCTTTCCCCCTGGTGGATAGAAGTTTTACTTTTTTTTTTTCTTTTTTTCAGACAGAGTCTCTCTCTGTCACCCAGGCTGAAGTGCAGTGGTGCAATCTGAGCTCACTGCAACCTCCTCCTCCCTGGTTCAAAGGATTCTCCTGCCTCAGCCTCCCGAGTAGTTGGAACTACAGGCGCCCACCACCACACCTGGCTAATTTTTGTATTTTTAGTAGAGACAGGGTTTCACCGTGTTGGCCAGGCTGGTCTCGAATTCCTGACCTCAAGTGATCTGCCCGCTTCAGCCTCCCAAATTGCTGGGATAACTGGCATGAGCCAGTGCACCTGGCCAGAAGTTTTACATTTTTATATGATAAAACCTGATTATCTTTTCCTTCATGATTTTTTTTCCTTCTTACTTCCAGGCTTGAAAAATCATCTACCTTTGAGAATGACAATAAATATTCAATTCTACTTCCTTCCAGTCTTCTAATGTTTGTTTTTTAAACGTTATTTACTTTAAACCATCTTTAATTGGTTTTGCCTGTGGCTGTGGAAAAATAACAATTCTCACTGCATTTAGATTTGAATCTGCCAGAGAAATTATTTATTTCAAATAGGCTTCAATGGGGGAAGTGCACACTAGTGACAGACCACCAACAACCTCTCTTCCGTACTTAGGGTGGTGAGATTTCTTGACACAGGCTGGCGAGGTTGGTGATAGCGGCTTAGTTGTCACAGGCAGCTGAGCTTCTGTCGCAGCTGTAGTGAGTGCACTGGATGCTGCTGGTGTGCTGCCCCGGTGGCTTTTTCTTTTCTTTTCTTTTCTTTTTTTTTTTTTAAAGATAGAGTTTCACTTTTGTCGCCCAGGCTGGAGTGCAATGGCACGATTTCGGCTCACTGCAACCTCCATCTCTCGGGTTCAAGTGATTCTCCTGCCTCAGCCTCCCGAGTAGCTGGGATTACAGGCACCCACCACCACGCCCAGCTAATTTTTGTATTTTTAGGAAAGACAGGTTTCACCATGTTGGGTGGTCTTGAACTCCTGACCTCAGGTGATCCATCCGCATCTGCCTCCCAAAGTGCTGGGATTACAGGCGTGAGCCATTGTGCCTGACCTTTTTTATTTTTGAGATAGAGTCTTGCTCTGTCACTCAGGCTGGAGTGCAGTGGTACAATCTCGGCTCACTGCAACCTCTGCCTGCTGGGTTCAAGTGATTATCGTGCTTCAGCCTCTGAAGTAGCTGGCATTACAGGCACGCACCAACATGCCTGGCTAATTTTTGTATTTTTAGTAGAGATGGGGTTTCACCATGTTGACCAGTCTGGTCTCGAACTCCTGACTTCAAGTGGTCCACCTGCCTCAGCCTCCTAAAGTGCTGGGATTACAGGTGTGAGCCACTATACCAGGCCCCCAGGTGCCTTCTACCTGGCTGGTGCACCCATCCCCAAGTGCTGTGAGTTTTGGCTGCTAAGCGTTCACAGCTTTCCCTTTCTTTTAAGAATTGCTTCTCCCCAGTCATAACCAGTAGCCAATGACTCGGGCTCTGACGCTGGCTCCCTTGCCTCAATGTGGGTCAATTCTTCAATTTCTTTTTATTTTGAGACAGGGTCTCTTTCACCCATCCTGGAGTGCAGTGCTGCAATCATGAATCAGTGCTGCCTCAACCTTCAGGACTAAAGCCATCCTCCCACCTCAGCCTCCTAAGTAGTTAGTACAACAGGCACGCACCACCATGTCCAGCTAATTCCATTAGAGACAGGGTTTCACCATGTTGCCCAGGCTGGTCTCAAACTCCTGAGCCCAAGCGATCCTCCTGCCTCGGCCTCCTAAAGTGTTGGGATCACAGGCGTCAGCCATGCCCGGCCTCAATGTGGGATCTATTCTGAGTTGTAACTTATGCTCCAGAGCTGGCCACAGGATCAGCTGAAGCTCCTCTCCAGGCTTGAGACCCCACCCTTGCTCAGCCCCTTCTCCTCTGCCTTCTCCTTTCCTCACTCCTTTTCTCCTGAATGCATTCCTTCAAATCATTCACCTCCTAATCCCTGTCTCAGCCTCTGCCTCTAGGCAATGTGATCCAAGACAGTGAGGAAATTTAATTTCCTACAAATAACATTTGAATACTTATAACAGAAATGCGTTACAAGCTTTGTAGCTATCATAGACTCAAGGTTAAAGGTTATATATTAGAACATTTAAACACATATGTAATAAACTGTTATACTAGAGGGTTTTTTACCCTTAAATATTGAAATGGTAGCGATCAAAGTTGTGAGTGATAATAAGAATATTTTTAAACTTAAGATCTTTGACCCATCTAGGTAATATTTATTGTGCCTTGTTTTTCTGGGGTTTCTGGAAGTGCAAATATTCTCTAATCCCCTTTTCTCATCTTACTGAGAAGAGAAATTCCACCCCATGATTTTGAATTCTCCATGTGCTTTTATCAAGGAGATTATCCTCCCTCAAGACTTACGATTAAATACCGTGTGTTATGTTACCTATAGTCTCTTTTCATTTCCATCAAAGTGGAATCAAAATTTCTACAGTGACATAAATTTATTATATTCTTCAGATTTTTTCCAGCATCAACTATGGAATAATGCTTCCTTTCTCCCTTAGTTTTTACTTTCCAAAGGCAATACTACTTGGATACCACTGTTTATTTTCTTTTCCCCAAGCTTGGCCTCTAAGGATTTTGTTATTGTCTACATCTGCAGAGGCAGAGATGCATTCCCAATTGCTTGAATTGGGAACACGAGGTTTCATGCTCAGAATCCGAAGTTTCAAAAGCCTTTCTTGCCCCAAGCAGCAGTTCACTCCCCCGTGCTTGCCCCACTGTGAACTCCACCGCTATGTCTGTGTCACTGATCTGTCATGCAGTAACCCTTTCCTTGGTCCCTCTGAGTTCTGTCCTGCTCCTTTGGCTTATTAAGAATCAGTGCTGTTTGCTCTGCATTTTGAAAATGAACTTTAACACTCCTGAGCCTTGCTTTGGGCTTTCCTGTCTTTGTTCAAACAAAACAGCTGGAAGGTGGTTCAATATTTATATATTTGCTTTTTTGGTTTAGATTGTTTCTCTTTTCCTGAGAGCTGAAGGGCACTGTTCACAGATCTCAAGCAGCACCCTGGAGGAACGTAAGAGGTGGGTTTGGGAGCAGGGGAGAGCTAAGGAATGAAAGGTTTAGTTGAAGAAGAGGAAAGAGAGGGAAAGAGTATCATTTGGTTTCTGTTTTAGGTAGATTCACGTTGGGCACAACTTTGTCCAAAACCAGTTAGACTCAGATAAGGAAGTTATCCAGAACTTGCAGATACCCACTGAGCTTCCTTAATTTCTTGGCCACCCTGGTTTATGATGCTAAGGCTTAACATTTTAGAGACAAAAATGGCACATCTGGTCATCTTATTCCAATCACATGTCACTCTGTCAGAGGCATCTGCCATAACACTGACCTCACACACTTGTTGCTATAGTCTAATGGTGTAGCTAGTGCTATAGATACAATTATTACTATTTTTGAGACAGAGTCTTACTTTGTTACCCAGGCTGGAGTGCAGTAGGGTGATCTTGGCTCACTGCAACCTCCGCCTCTTGGGTTCAAGCAATTCTCCTGCCCTAGCCTCATGAGTAACTGGGACTACAGGCTCCTGCTACCACGCCCAGCTAATTTTTGTATTTTTAGTAGAGACGGGGCTTCACCATATTGGTCAGGCTGGTCTTGAACTCCTGACCTGGTGATCTGCCCACTTTGACCTCCCAAAGTGCTGAGATTACAGGCGTGAGCCACCACACCCAGCCTAGATACTATTATTATTGGTATTCCAATGTTATATATGTGTTAAATGGGACACAGGAAAGTTAATGTGCCCAGATCGTAACTGACATAGCTAGGGTTTGAATCAAAGCATCACTCACAAGAGACCAAAATTTATAGTAAACAGCAAAATTATGAGATTATGTTATTTTTTAAATTACATTTAAGTTTCAATTATTTAGGTTGTTTTGCATCTAGGTAATTTTCTTAGAATGAAAAAACTATATATTTTGCTGAAATTTTTTCATATTCTCCCAAACATGACACGATAGCAGGATACATAATCCTCCACACCCAAATTTCCCAACATGATTCAAGCAAAAATCATTTGTGCAAAATTATTTGAGCATTTCATCAGTTTTCTCAAAAGCCTCTCCTAAGACTCTGATATTCAAATAATTTTCTTTTGAAGTACCTGAGCAATTGGTTTGATTGAGTTTACATTTAGACTCATATATTAGCATGCGGCGGCTCTGGAAAAATGGGATGTACAAGGACATAACTAGCTTTAAGAGGAGAACTGTCTGCTAGAGTGGGAGTTAATTTGATAATATTAGTGATATTTTCATCTCAAGATGGCCTCTGCTTCCCTATGCAACCTGGCAACAACAAGGACTTCGATAATGAGGGCTGAGCTAATGAGGACCTGCTGCCATTTCACAGGCATGAACTATCCTGCCTTCCTTAGGGAACAGCTTAGCTGATCTGATGACAGCATTCAGTGAATTTTGAGGCAGACCCTAGGACGACCTCCAGTGATCCCTGCCACCTGGCACTCATGCTTCTGTGTAATTCTTTCCCCTTGGGTGTGGGTGGGACCTGTCAGTTGCTTTTAATAGATAGATCACGAGATGTATGTGATTACATGTACATTAGTATGTTACAGAAGGTTGTAATGTCCTTCTTGCTAACACATTCTTCCTTCCTGGTTTTGATGAATTGAGGAGTCCTGCTGTGGGCTGCTCTATGAGTGGCCTATGTGTCCGGAACTGAAGATAATTTCCAACTCCCAGCCAGCAAAACACAGAGGTCCTCAGTCCAACATCCCATGAAGAACTGAATTCTGCCAACGACCATATGAGATGAGATTGCAATCCTGGTCAGAAATGCGACTGCAGCTTTCAGACGAAACTCTGGAATAGAGAACCCAACAAACAGATGCCTGGACTCCCGACCTGAACCCACAGCAATGGTGAGATAATAAATGCGTGCTGTTCTGAGCTGCTAAACTTGTAGTCATCTGTTATCCAGCAATAGGTAACTAATGCAATCTTCATACCAAAATAAATGGGTCATTTATCCTAATATTTATTGAGAGATCCTGGGCACAGCACACTGCAGTAGCTCTGGGTAAACGACGGTAAACAAGAGAGAAAAGACCCTGACCTTCATGGAACTTACAGTTTAATGTAATAGATTACATGAAGTAATTATTCTACGAACTCTACAGTCTGATACTATTATCAGCATTAGCATCAGTAACCCGTGTTATAACTAATTGAATAACTACAGGTGAATATTATTGAACATTCACCCTAGTCGTAATTTTTAAAGGCAAATTATCCACAGCAAATCTACCTTTAAGGCCAGGCATGGTAGCTCATGCCAGTAATCACAGCACTTTGGAAGGGTGAGGCAGGTGGAATATTTGAGGTCAAGAGTTTGAGACCAGCCTGGCCAACATGGTGAAACCCCATCTCTACTAAAAACACACACAAAAAATTAGCTAGTCACAGTGGTGCAGGCCTGTAGCCCCAGTTCCTCTGGAGGCAGAGGCAGAAGAATCACTTGAACCCAGGAGGCAGAGCAACCTCAGTGACCCAAGATTGCGGCACTACACTCCAGCCTGGGTGACAAAGCGAGACTCCATATCAAAAAAAAAAAAAAAAAAAAAAAAGAAATGCCAAATGTGGGTGAAGGGGAGAAGGAAAGAAAAGCACACTGCCATGTGTGTTCCTACGCAACTGTCTTGTATGCTCTGCTCATGTACCCCAAAACCTAAAATCCAATAAAAAATTTTAAAAAAAATCTACTTTTAAGCTATACAACTTTCTGTAACTTGAGATAATGTTACTATCCCTTGTAAAAATGAGAACGTGTTCACACTCTTCCCTAAGGAAAGACCTCAAGTCAGCAGCTCCTGAATTTGTCTCCAAGTCCAGGACTTCTGAGTGATGGTTGTTCCTCCTCAAGTTTAATAATAAGCCCTCTTCCTGGTGATGTGCACCTGTAGTCCCAGCTATTCAGGAGGCTGAGGCAGGAGGATTGCTTGAGCCCAGGAGTTGGAGACTGCAGTGAGCTATGATCACCCTGCACTCCAGCCTGGGTGACAGAGCAAGACTCTGTCTCAATGATAATAATAATAATAATAAGCCCATCTTGTTATTCTATAACCTCTGAACTAAGTTGTAAAGTTGGCCATCATTAACATAGACTATACCAAATAGTGGGAGAAAAGCTATAAGAAATGAAAAAGACCAGGTGCAGCAGCTCACGCATGTAATCCTAGCACTTTGGGAAGCCGAGGTGGGTGAATCATTTGAGGTCAGGGGTTCGAGAGCAGCCTGGCCAACATAGTGAAACCCCATCTCTACAAAAATATAAAAATTAGCCGGGCATGATGGCAGGTGCCTGTAGTCCCAGTTACTCGGGAAGCTGAGGTGGGATAATCACTTGAACCCAGGAGGCGGAAGTTGCAGTGAGCCGAGATAACGCCATTGCACTACAGCCTGGGCAACAGTGAGACTAAAAAAAAAAAAAAAAGAGAAATAAATAAAAAGAAATAAAAGAGAAAATCAGTTAACTGCATAAAAATGTACTCGATACAGTAAGGAAGATAATAATAGCAAAATTGCCTTCCAGGCACTTTACATGAATGTTAATTAATTTAATTCTTAAGCCTCCTAAATAAGAACTATCAGTATTCCCTTCTCCCCACTTCTTTTAACCTATGGGGAAATTGAACCAAAGAGAAGTTAAGAAAGTTGTTTGGCCAGGTGCAGTGGCTGATACCTGTAATGCCAGCACTTTGGGAGACCAAGGCAGGTGGATCATGAAGTCAGGAGTTCAAGACCAGCCTGGCCAAGATAGTGAAACCCTATTTCTGCTAAAAAATACAAAAAAAAAAAAAAATAGCTGAGCATGGTGGTGGGTGTCTGTAATCCCAGCTACTTGGGAGACTGAGGCAGAGAATTGCTTGAACCCAGGAGGTGGAGGTTGCATTAGTGAGCCTAGATCGAGCCACTGCACTCCAGCCTGGGCAACAGAGCAAGACTCCGTCTCAAAAAAAAAAAAAAAAAAAAAGATATAGTGGGAGATTTCAACATCAGTATTAGATAGATCAATGAGACAGAAAATTAATAAAGATATCCAGGACTTGAACTCAGATCCAGAACAAGTAAACTTAATAAACATTTATAGAGCTCTGCACTTTAAATACACAAAATATACATTTTTGTCAGTACCACATTGCACCTACTCATAAGTTTAAATGAAATATTGATCGGCCATTATTAAGCACGATTATTGGCATAAAAGAGGTTTTCAATACCCATTTTTAGAATAAAGCAACATTTCCGTTCTCTCTCCCTCTTTTTCTTCCTCTTTCTTCTTCTTCTTCACTCCTTTTTTTTCTCTTTCTTTCATTCTCTCCAAAAAAAAAAAAAAAAAAGAAAGAAAGAAACAGAAAAGGATAGTTGCACAGTTTCAGGAACCTGGCTTTAGGGTAGTTCCCTTTACTGGGAACTTCTAGGAAACAAGGATGCTGTTCAGCTCACCTAAAGCAAAAGCCCCATCACACAAGCATCGCCGTTCTTGCACTTCAACATTGCACTTTTCCTGTGGGAAGATACACACACACACACACACACAAGTGGTTTGACAAGCTGGGCATGGGGGCTCACACCTGTAATCCCAGCACTTTGGGAGGCTGAGGCGGGCAGATCACAAGGTCAGGAGTTCATGACCAGCCTGACCAACATGGTAAAACCCCGTCTCTGCTGAAAATACAAAAATTAGCTGGGCGTGGTGGCACATGCCTGTAATCCCAGCTACTCAGGAGGCTGAGGCAGGAGAATCGATTGAACCTGGGAGGCAGAGGTTGCAGTGAGCTGAGATTGCGACACTGCATTCCAGCCTGGGTGACAGAGCGAGATGCCATCTCTAAAAAAAAAAAAAAAGAACGAAAGTGGTTCAGCATCTTCAGCAGTGAATCTGGGATCTGAACCCATCCAGTCTGACTTCAAATTCTCTGCACTTAGCCTCTTAACTATACTCCTTCTCAACATGAAAAGCTCCTTCGTTCCTTGTTTGAACAGTATTCACAAGGGCACAATTGGTGCTTATAACATCCTTCCCCCACCACTCCTTTGATGTCTCTTTTGCCTGTAGCAAGCATTTCAGCTGCCT
The DNA here is from genome assembly GCF_049354715.1 of Callithrix jacchus. Classification (NCBI taxonomy): domain Eukaryota; kingdom Metazoa; phylum Chordata; class Mammalia; order Primates; family Cebidae; genus Callithrix; species Callithrix jacchus. Next base: position 98,026,586 of record NC_133510.1, on the reverse strand, counting down.
GAGGACTTATTTTTTATTTTTAGTTTTTTGAGACAATGTCTCCCTCTGTCACCCAGGCTGGAGTGCCATAGCACGATCGTAGCTCACTGCAGCCTCAACCTCCTGGATTCAGGTGATCCTCCTGCCTCAGCCTCCAGAGTAGCTGGGACTGCAAGGGTACACCACCAGGCCCAGCTAATTTTTTTTTTTTAATTTCTTAGACAGGGTCTCACAGTGTTGCCCTTAGAGGTCTTAAAGTCCTGGGCTCAAGTGGTCCTCCTGCCTTGGCCTCCCAAAGTGCTGGGATTACAGGCATGAGCCACTGTGCCCGGCCTGACTGAGGATTTTTACTTGGTGTGTGGACTCTAGAATTTGAATGGGTTTGAATTCACTTTTACTCGCTATGTAAATGTGGGCAAATTGCTAAATTCTCTGTACCTCAGAGAATTATTTATAAATGGGGAGACCATACTGCCTACATCATAGGGTTGTTGTGAAAATGCAGTGAGTTAATAAACACAAGGCATTCGGTTTATTATTTCGGGAGGGACTATTCCAGAGCCTCCCTCTTAATAGCTCCAACTGTAGTAACATTCCCGTCACAGGGCAGGGAGCCAGTGTGACTCTTCTGCCAGTACTTCGATTACAACTAAGCACTCCAGAGCTAAGGAAGTAACTATAAGATGAGTTCAAGGACCCACCGAGGTCACTGGGAACAGTTCCCCCGTGAGTAAGCCCCATTACCAGCCATTATCCATAAAATTCTGTACGCTTACCAGAGAATCGCAGATGGCATTTGGGGCCTCCAGGATTAGCATTAGTTAGGAGATAATCATCCTGAAAGGGCTATGAGTTCCTTTTCCCAGGGTCCAATTGCCCTGGTCAATTGTTCCAAGTGCCTTCCCTAAAGGAAAGAGGAAGACTTCAGTACACTCTGTGCTGGCATTGCTGGGTTGTTCCTCAGGAGCATCTGGTCTCCATACTATTTCAAAGGGCTCTGCGTTTGGAAAGTGACTCAGGCCTGGGATTCGGTGAAAGACTGGACTCACCATCATCACGACTAATCAGTCCTCTGTTCCCCAGACTTAGATTTTGTTGTCATTCAAATTAGGTCAGACTTTAGCGTCCATGTATTCCAGCCCCAAAGGCTCTAGGATCTATTAAGCACTCTCGAATATCCTTAAGAGTCAAATCCTTCTGATAATCACATCTAAGTCTTCTGCTTTTCTTCAGGAAGCTCACTTGCTGAAGCTCATGTGCTTGCCCCTGAAGGTTAAAGCTGGTGTCTGCCCCTCCAGGAAACCTCTTTCCATCAAAGCATGTTCCACTCTCATCCCTGGTCTACAGAGGGCATCCACTTTTCAAGAATGCCAACACTTCTCTCACCAAAGTACATTTTTCTGGAGTTGGGTGAGTAGATCAGCGATTATAAATCCACTCAAACTGGTTGTTTGGCTCTGCGTCCCCATTCAAATCTCATCTCAAATTGTAATCCCCACACGTGGAAGAAGGGACCTGGTGGGAGGTGATTGGATCACAGGGGCAGTTTTCCCCACCATGCTGTTCTCGTGATACTAAGTGAGCTCTCACGAGATCTGATGGTTTAGAAGTGGCATTTTTCCTGAGCTCCCTCACTCTTTTGCCACCTTGTGAAGAAAGTGCCTGTTTCCCCTCTGCTTTCTCCGCCATGATTGTATGTTTCCTGAGGCCTCCCTAGCCACGTGGAACTGTGAGTCAAGTAAACCTCTTGTTTATAAATTATCCAGTTTCCAGTAACATCTTTATAGTAGCATTAAAATGGAATAATACACCACATTCATATCTCCTAAGGCTTTGGGTTCCTTTTTCCACAGCACATCAAGGAATGTGTGGCATATGACCACCCTGCTCAGGCCACCAGTGAGACTCATTTTTAGACAGCCAAGCAAACCTCTTTCACTTGTTTAATCTAGCATGTTGACTCCAGGATTCTCGGGGAGGGTATCTATGAGATGAATTTGACCAATCTAAAATGATGTTCTTCTCATCCTAACATTCTCAGAATACTTTCCCGCGTAATCTTGCTATTCTTTTGGTATGCAAGTCTTCTCTTCCCAGGTTTGGTTTTGATTTCAGGACATTCTAGAATCTGACTCTAAGTGTGGATCTGGAGATAATGAGCAGAGTAAGGGTGGGCCATGAGGACATCCCCTTGCAAGGTGACCATTCAGTGCACTCCTTACAGGGTCTCTTAATAAAACAGGACCAGCCTCATCAGAATGGGAGGAAGGGCTGCTCTCATTTTATTGGCCTGTGAGGCTCTGTGAGTTCTGGGCTTTCAGATTCTTGGGGTTATCTGACACCTTCAGAATATTTCCACTCCAATACTCAGGGGAAGAACCACCTTTTCCCAATCAATGCCCTGAAAGACATAGCGGGACTGTGAATTCAGTCGATTTTGTGATTCATCCATCTTCAGGCTCTGTCTCTGCCTCAGATTTTCAGCTTCATTAGCCTTGTACCTCATGACATAAAAGAGTATTTGAGGGAAGTCACAGAAACTTTCTCATTCACTGACCATGCTTCAAAGTGAGAATTTAAATCCCTGAAAATGTAATTTTTTTCTTGAAACTTCATCGTGCAGTCAGATGGAACTGTTCACCTCGTGGCCTTTATAATCCCCCCTCTGCAGTCCCCCAGAACCTTGCTTTCAATAGGCACTTCATTCTATGTCACTGGAGGTGATAATTTTGGTTCTCCCACTGGGTGACATGGACATCTATGAACACAACTCATGATATAATCAAAACACAATTTTATATTTGTTTCCCACCAACTCTTTACACTTTATTCAGGGGTTAGAGAAAGAGAACATGACCTTCCTTTAGCCCTGGAGGAAACTTTTGGCAGCTTCTATGGCTTCTCTTTCCTGCTCGCCCTCACTTCTACCCACCCGCCAGCTGTCATTTTCTTTCTCTTCCAGGGTTTATGGTAGGGTAGAAATTAGAGGAAAGAGGGGTAAGTGAGTCACTACTTGATCTGGTAGCTTCATCTCTCTGGGCCTGCAGATGATTAGAGCTGGTAACCCCCGGGGGCCTGGACCAGCTCAAGCTGGTTCTTTTTCTTCCGGCCCTTGAATAGGAATGTTGGAGTGGCTTCCTGCAGGCCCCTGCTCCTGCAATTCGGGAGACTCAGGTGGATGTATCTCTATTCAACTCCTTCCTGAGCCTCTGGGTATCCCGCTGAGCATGCTCAGCTGCTTTCTGTGGAGGTCCTTCTAAGAGGACCTGTTAGACAGGACCCAAGGCTTTGTCTTGTGTTACCTTCATATGGACTTATGAAGTCTCCTTCATCCTTTGCCTCAGTAAACTCCAGGAGTGCCTGCTGATCCCAAAATGGAAGCCCTGCTTGTTCTTCCATCTCCAAAGCAGGTAGCCAGCTTTGTTACGGAGAAACACATTCTGAATTTTCTTGGTGAAGTCAGACTTCAGTTTGCAGCGTGCTCTAAGTTTCTTGCTCGTTAGGCTGCCCCAGTCTTCTGTGTCTTCCAACTGCAAGGCACCCGTTTCAAAGTTTTCCCAGTGGACAACTAAAAACCTCACTAGGCTTAGGGTTGGGAGACAGCGCCTCTGCCCCTCATCCTAAGGGGAGAGGGCTCACAGCAGAGCAAAAGTCTCTTCGAAACAATCTTCTCAACCATAGTCTCCTAAATCCTCCCACTGACCCCTTTTATATCTTTGATTTCATCGAGAGCCCTAGGAGATGTGGAATCAGGTCTTCTTCCCTCCTGTTCTAAATCATGCATGGCAGGGTGAGGTAGGTGGCAGGGAGGGGGTGTGGTGGTTGGTCTCAATCTAATTTTCGCATCTTGAGATTTAGTCTGTTGATGCCTCTATCTAAACTGAGGCAGCAGCCAGGTGTGGTGGCTCACACCTGTAATCCCAGCACTTTAGGAGGCCGAGGAGGGCAGATCACCTGAAGTTGGGAGTTTGAGACCAGCCTGGCCAACATGGTGAAACCCGTCTCTAAAAATATTCAAAAATTAGCCAGCTGTGGTGGCGCACGCCTGTAATCCCAGCTACTCGGAGGCTGAGGAACAAGAATTGCTTGGACCCAGGAGGCAGAGGTTGCAGTGAGCCTAGATCGTACCACTGCACTCCAGCCTGGGCAACAGAACAAGACTCAGTCTTAAAAGAAATAAAAAGAAAAAGCAGACACAGGCAGGAATAGTGTCATACTAACTTCTCTAACAATAGTTTTAGTGACTTTCTGGCCACCAGATGTCATGTTTTTCCCATATCCTGTCCTTACTACTTTCAAACCCAACCAAGTCACCTAGTCAATTCCTGATTCCCAATACCTTGGGATCTCTTTCAGGAGAAAAATCCAGTCTGGCTAGTTTCAGCGGAACTTTATTACATGGCATTTCTTAGAATTTCTAGAAGGGCCAAGAAACAAAGCCTGGATATTATACCACCAGAAGTGAAGCAGCCAGGAGGAATGTCCAAGCATCCCACATGTCCCAGATATCCTAAGACTCTTCTAGAAGAAATCCTGCTGTTGCTGCTAGATGATGCTTAACATCTATAAAACCAGAACTGACCACCAGGACCCCATTGCAGTTCATGCAGAAGGCCAGGCACTGTTGTGTCCAGACTTACTAGAATTCTGTGTCTGCAGCCTGTCACCTATATTCCAAGTCTTGTTTAGGTTTGGATTTGTTGGAAGATAGTCAAATGTCTATATCCTAGCAGCAAAGGGTCTTAGGAAATGTGTTCTGTTTGTTTGTTTGTTTTCTTTCTTTTTTTTTGGAGACAGAGTCTCTGTCACCCAGGCTGGAGTACAGCAGCATGATCTTGGCTTACTACAACCTCCGCCTCCCAGATTCAAGGGATTCTCCTGATTCTGCCTCCCAAGTAGCTGGGACTACAGGTGCCCAACACCATGCCCGACTAATTTTTGTATTTTTAGTAGAGACAGGGTTTTGCCATGTTGGCCAGGCTGCTCTCGAACTCCTGACATCGTGATTCACTCACCTCAGTCTCTCAAAGTGCTGGAATTGCAGGCACAAATGACAAATGTCCATTAGAAAACTCTTATGAAAAGAAAAGTTGGCCGGGCATGGTGGCTCATGCCTGCAATCCCAGCACTTTGGGAGGCTGAGGCAGGTGAATCACAAAGTCAGGAGTTCGAGAGCAGCCTGGCCAACATGGTGAAACCCCATCTCTACTAAAAATACCAAAAATTAGCTGGGTGTAGTGGTTGGTGCCTGTAATTCCAGCTACTCGGGAGGCTGAGGCAGGAGAATTGCTTGAACCCGGGAGACGGAGGTTGCAGTGAGCCAAGATCGTGCCACTGCACTCCAGCGCTGGTGACATGTGAGACTCTGTCTCAAAAAACAAAAGAAAAGAAAAGTTTGTTCTAATCAATAAACTATTTTGACTGTATAAAACAAGAAAATAACAAAAATAACCCTCTTCTATGTCTTTTGAATTTTGTATTATTGTTGTAATATTTATTCAAAGTACAGATTAAGAAAAAATGAAGTCCACCTTTTCAAGCCTCTTCCTTAGTGCCATTTTTCTTGTCTTCCTTTCTCTTATGGTGTTGGGGTCTTCTAATGTCTTTGTTCTTTAACCCTAGAAGTGGTTTTAATTGACCTTTTGTTAGTCTTTGGTCTCATTTACCCCTTGTGTTGTTATAAAGTTAAACGAGGTAATGCATTTAAAACACTTCGCATAGTGTTTGGCACCTACTAGGTAATCAACACTCGTTAGTGTTCCTGCCACTCTCCTCCTGCTATATTACTGCTTGTGGTGGTTGTTCCAGTCTTGATTGTAGAGAATTCAACAAGACGTAGTGGGTGCATTTGAGGGACCCTCCAGCCCACGTCCTCACAATTTAAATGTGGACACAATCCGAGCTATACCAGTTAGATTTCCTTTTTAAAAATAAAAGAGACGGGGTCTTGCTCTGTTGCCTAGGCTTGTTTTGAATGCCTAGGCTCAAGCAATCCTCCTGCCTTGGCCTCCCAAGGTGCCGACATTACAGGCATGAGCCACCATGCTAGGCTGCCAGTTAGACTTTCTTAGGGACTAGGTAAGGTAAGAACATGTATAGATGGAGTCAGAATTGGCAGCAAAACAGCCCAAAGACATACCCGTTAGCTAAAGAAAGGAGGTAGGAGAAACTGGGAGATGGCAGAGTATCCTGATCATTACATGTGGGCTCTGTAGTCTGGTTGCCTTAAATCCCTGCCCAAACACTCACAAGCTGTGGGATCTTTGGCAAGTCAATTACATAAGCTCTCCAAGCTTGCATTTCTTCATCGATGACACAGGGATAACAGCAGTATCTTTCTCATACGGTTTTGTGAATTGCTGTGGACAATTCCTATCATATAGCAAGTTTGATTCCAGGATTTCATTTACCTGAAAGTTTCTGTTTGAAAAACGTCATTCCCCAAGTTTTTATCTTCCAGTGAACTAATGGTCCTGCATTTCATGTCTCCAGGCTTTTATAAGAATAAACATAGTTAACGTGTTTTAAAAAATTTTTATAACACATCAGTTTGAATTAAAAACTCATTATCGGCTGGGAGCAGCGGCTCACACCTGTAATCACAGCCCTTTGGGAGGCTGAGTTGGTCATTCATGAGGTCAAGAGATGGAGATCATCCTGGCCAACATGGTGTAATCCTGTCTTTACTAAAAATACAAAAATTAGCTGGGCATGGTGCTGCACACCTGTAGTCCCTGCTACTTGGGAGGCTGAGGCAGGAGAATCACTTGAATCCAGGAGGCGGAGGTTGTAGTGAGCTGAGATCGAGCCACTGCACTCCAGCCTGGTGACAGAGCAAGACTCTGTCTCAAACCAAACAAACAAAAAACTCATTATCTCATTACTAATAAGAATAAAAAAGCACTTGAAAAGCATAAAGGATATCTAAGTGTCAAGTTGAATTTAGTTCAAAGTTTTCTGTAGATATAAAGTTTCTCTTTAAGGATCTGTTGACATCCATTCCATGGGCAAACTGATTTACTATATGTTTAGTTGGGTTAATCCCAAGCAGGCTGTGCAAAATGTGTCATTTCACAATTAGGTCAAGCAATGCAATGTAAAATGTGGGACTAAAAGTAAGCTTACAAAAATGCCTGTCTACTTTCCCAGGTGAGCTCAAGGAAAATCTGCAGGGGCTCTTTGATGAACCAGAGACCCTATGGTTGTTTGTTTGTTTGTTTGTTTTTTGAGTTAGGTTCTTGCTCTGTTGCCTAGGCTGGAATGCAGTGATGCGATCATTGCTTACTGTAACCTTGAACTCCTGGGCTCAAGCGATTTTCCTACCTCAGCCTCCTGAGTAGCTGGGACTTAGGAGCACAGGCCCATGACACCTCGTCTGGCTGGTTTTTAAAAAATTTTTTGTAGAGATGAGATCTCGCTATGTTGCCTTGGCTGGCCTGGAACTCTTAGCCTCGAGTGATCCTCCTGCCTCAGTGTCTCAATGCGTTGGGATTACAGTCATGAGCCACTGCACCTGGCTGACTTTATAATTTCATAATTTTATGGCTTTAAGACCTGTGACCCTGGAATATAAGTGTGCCCCATTCTACTTTGCTGAATTAAAAGAAAAATCTCAGCAAGCTAAATTATAAACTACTTCTTTTAGCAGATGACATTTCATAAATATCTTGAGAGCCATGGAAAAGACTTTGAGGGAAGAATGAAAGCCCCACATGTAATTCCATTTGCAGTTTAGTAGGTTATTCCATTCTTTATCTTTTTCATTTATTAAAGTGAGCCTAATGCCATGAACCTGATTTCCTCAGGTTTCCCTGGCCTGTGGGTTAAAAGGGGGCAGATTAGTGGTGATAGCCCATGTTTTGCTGAATCTGTCTAACATCTTCAGGTTTCAGAGCCTCAAGTACCCCATTCAAGCCTCCCTCAGTTATTTAGTTAGAACTACACTCGGAAGTTCTCAGAGTGTATATTGCAAACAAATCTATCCCTTACAGTTACTGGGTAATGGGATGTCTTCTTCCTGTACTCTGACCCACAGATATCCTTTGCCCAGCTAGCCATTTGAGGATGTGCATTTCCACCACCCAAACTGCTGGTGCCCCTAGGATAACCCCAAGACTGTCCCAAGAATGCCAACTTCCACTGATCTCTAGGCAGCCAGCCCTGGAGATGCCAGAGCAGTTTCATGTTACTGGGAACCCTAAATGTGCCAAAGTGCACTGCATCAAGAAGGCCCTACTCTATGTGGCACTTTATCCCTTGGGCACACAAACTGTGCGCTTCAAGAGGGAGCCTTTGTAAAACAGAGACTTTGTCTTCCACTTATGGCTTCTCTTGCCACAATGCTCAGATGTGAATCCTTGGGGCCTAGGCTGTCTTCCCCAGTCTTATCTCCCTCTTCCTGGAAAGTGGCTCTTCCTTCCTCTCATGCAAATTACTTCGTGTAAATAGACGCCTTTTCTTTTGGTTCATCAGTGCATTTGTTGGAACTCTTTTGGTTGCAAATAACAGACTTCAACTGGAGCCTGCAGAGGCAAATAGAGAGTCTGAATTAGAAAGCTCTTGGAGTGTCTGGTGAAATAAAATGGCAGAACTGCAGCTGGGCCTCAAGGAGAAACTAAAACAGGGGGCTGAAAAGCTCTAATGATGTCTGTCCCTCTCCTCTCAAGTTGACTGGCTTTCCCTGATCACTGCTTCCTAAGGAGGAAAACAGGACTCTATATGGGTTTTGCTGGGGAAATACAGTGAACTGGCTATTTCTGAAGCCTAGGGTGATGGTAAAGGTTGGGGGAGGGAGGCTTGATGCCAGATTTGGACACAGAGGAAAGCACTGCCTCAAAGTTGATTTTTAACAGGCTAGAACTTTGCCCTGAAGTCAATGAATGGCAGAGCCACTAAGGAGGTGAGAGTAGAGCAAGAACATTTTTACTGTAGTTAGGTCATGCTGGGATATTTGGGAAACAGATATAAGGGAGCAAGACCAGAGACAGCTAGAGGAGTTAGGATGCTACTGTCAGAGCATCTGAACCAGAGCAACTCCATTTTGAGTGAAGCCTAGGAACATAAGGCTGAGACTTTCTAGGCTGTATTCTCACAAAGTTAGGCATTCCTAGCCTCTAGATGTTTACAGTTAGGGCAAAAAATTAATGACATTTACTAAACAGACCCAGACTTGGGAGCGTGCAGATATCCGATATCTGGAGAACAAAGGCATTCCTAATTTTGCTTTAAAGATAATAATATCAATTATTGCAAAATATAGTAATAAAGAAAATTAATTCTTTATTACAAACCCTTGTAGCCAAGCACATCTGCCCATATATACAAGCATTGTACCCACGGTGGATGCGTTCCTCCTCTTACTTTCGGGAACATCCTACTCTGTCTATGGAGTAGTGATCCCTTCACCACTTTTCTTTCTTAATAAACTTTCTTTTGCTTTGCACTGCAGACTTGCCCTAAATTCTTTCTTGCATGAGATCCAAGAACCCTCTCATGGGGTCTGGATCAGAACCCCTTTCCTGTAACACTACTGTAACATGTGATCTTAAAAACTATCCAATAGGCCCTGGGAGCAGGAATAGAGAGGAAGAAATGGATTGGAGAACTACTTAAGACATAGAATCCATAGGACTTAGTCATAGGTGGGCAATGAGGAGAGGGAGGAAAGGGTTGGCCTTGGAGGCTGGATAAATGGTGGTGTTGGAAATAAGAGCTTGGAGTTGCAAGGAGAATGAGCACTCACACAGCAAGGCAAATTTACTTCTGCTGAAGGATGCTGCTCACATTTCTGGCCACTGCAAGAGCACATCGAACAAAGGAGGGAAGGGGTTTTTATCCCTAACACAGTCAGTCCTTGCTTCTATGCCTTGTCTCCATTTGTTGGAGTCAGACCACACAATCTAAGCTGATCCCAATTGGCTATTTCAAATAGAGCATGGGTGTGGGTTACAGCAGTGGGAAGGGGAGTTTTGGCAGGAAGGGCCGTTTATAACACAAGTACAAGTACAAGGCATGTCTGGGCATGTCTAGTTGAGGCAAAGGTGGGAAGAATGGTTACAGAAGTTTCAAAGTGGGTAGCCAAGGATGACGGGAAGTCTTTCCACATAAGAAATAGATGTGGGCTACAGATCAAAACTGGCAGGAGAGATTGTTTATGGTGTGGGTAACTAGGAATAGGGTGGGGTACAAGGAAGTTGACCCCCAGAACAAAGAATAAGGAAGTTAAACAAGCTGAACCTTTGAAGAGGAACTTATTGTATCTAACAGTGATGGTATTGGGTGAGGTGGGGGATAGGGAGAAGGAGCAGATTTTGTTTGGGGGAAGATGAAATGGCATGCTTTTCATGGCCTGGCTGGAATTAAACCTGACTGTATGTACAGCAAATTAAGTTAACTTGTGTTTGTTGAGGTTGGGTGCCCAAAGGATCCTCAAAAGTTGATATTAGGCTAATCCCAGCCGTTTGGGAGGCCAAGGTGGGTAGATCGTTTGAGGCCAGGAGTTGGAGACCAGCCTGACCAACATGGCGAAACCCTGTCTCTACTAAAAATATAAAAATCAGCTGGGCATGGTGGCTCATGCCTGTCATTTCAGCTACTCAGTTAGCTGAGGCGGGGAAGTTGCTTAAACCCAGGAGGTGGGGGCTGCAGTGAGCCAAGATTGTACCACTCCAGCCTGGGCGACAGAGCGAGACCCTATCTCAAGGAAAAAAAAAATGGTAGGAAGCCATGAACATTTAATTCTTTCACTCTGGGAGAGTCAATGCTAGATATTTATGGTTGAGCTGGGACTTCTCATATAATGTGGTTCAATCATGATTCTGAATAATATCACCCAAGAGAGCATGTGGTAAGAAGAGCAGCTGACACATGATGGAGGCTTGGAGAATGCTAGGGTTTAAGGAAGGGGGAAAGGGGTTTAAGAAAGAGAAGCCCATGAGAGATGGAAAAATTGATAATTCAGCAGTGTTAAATGCAACAGAGAGTATCTGTGAGATCACTACAAGGTGTCCATTCACTTAGCCACAAAATATCTATTTATTTATTTATTAGAGATAGGGTCTCACTATGTTGCCCAGGCTGCTTTTGAACTCCTAGCCTTAAGTGATCTTCCCGCCTTGGGCTTCCAAGGTGCTGGGATTACAGGTGTGAGCCATCACATGCAGCCTCACAAAATATTGATTGAGCAGCTACTGTGTTCAGCATGCTATAGCAGTTAAGAGTTTAGGCTTTGGTGCCAGACTACCTAGGTTTGAATCCATGATTTACTTGCTGTCTGGCCTGGGACAAGTTATTACTCTGCCTTAGCTTCTATTTTCTCTTCTGCAAAATGGCAAAGATAACAGTAATGATTTCATAAAGAGTTGCATGAGGATTAAACAATATGCGGCAGATGGTAATCATATACTCAATGCTATTATCGTCATGCATCAGATACTTCTCTGGGCTCCAGGGATACAGCTATGAACAAGACAGACCAAGTCCCTGCTCTTGTGGAATTTATAATCTATTTGGGATGAGGAGAGCATGGATCATAAACAACAAAAAGCAAGAAAATGGCAGTGAAGTACTAAAAAGAAAATAAAAAGGGTGAGATGATGGGAGGTGGGGGTGAGATGGAATGGTGTGGATGGGCTGGCCAGGGAAGGCAGCCTCTCTGAGGAGGTAACGTTTGCACTGGAACTTGAAGACCCGTGAGAAGATACTGGGGCAGAGTGTTTCAGGCAAACGGTGAACAAATGCAGTGACCCTAAGATGGGAACAAATTTGGTGTGTTCAAGGGAAAGAAAGCACAACCTCTGTCTGACTTCATGGCCCATATTCTTTTCACTGTACCTCCTGGTCTTTCTAGCACAAATCATATTAATAAAGCCACAGGAAAAGAGTCCTAAAATTCTTGTGGCTGAGACCATAAGTTGACTCATTCAATATGTATTCAAATCACTTTTGATCAGGAAAGCAAAAAGCTACATTCTTAGACTCCCTTGCAGCTAGATTGATATTCACAACACAGTTTCTGCCAACGTGTGAGGCATAGCAGCAAGGTGGTGGCTGAGCCCAGAGAGAGAGAGCAGATCTCTCTGCTGGGGTATGCACGGAAACCGTTGCATGTCATAGGAGGACATTTGTTTTTTGGCATAGTTTCTGGCTGAATAGTGTTCAAGCCTGGTTCTCTGTTCCTCCCAAAAATTCTATAAGCTCTTTAGATTTTCCATGTATTTCTCTTTTTAAAGTTTTTAGGATTTGTTTTGTTTTGAGACAGAGTCTCTCTCTACCACCCAGGCTGGAGTGCAGTGGTACAATCTCGGCTTACTGTAAACTTCACCTCCTGGGTTTAAGCAATTCTCTGCCTTAGCCTCCTGAGTATCTAGAATTACAGACACATGCCACCAGGCCTGGATAATTTTTTGTATTTTTAGTAGAGATGGGGTTTCACCATCTTGGCCAGGCTGGTCTTGAACTCCTGACCTCATAATCCACCCACCTCAGCTTCCCAAAGTGCTGGGATTACAAGTGTGAGCCACTGCACCCAGCCCAGATTTTAGTTTTTATGGGTACATAGTAGGTGTATGTACTCATGGGGTACATAAGATGTTTTGATACAGGCATACAATGTGTTATAAACGCACCTGAGTAAATGAGATTTTTCATGTTTTTTTTCTGCCTAAACTAGCCAGAGTGAATTCTATTGTCTGCAGCTAAGAACCTCGATCTATATAACACCCTACTAATTCCATATGTACTTCCACCAGCTTTCCAACTACTTCCTGTCCCTCCCTCCTCCAGGTCTAACCTGAGGAGAGGGAAGCTTGGGTGATTCAGCCCTAGAGATCAATCGTTTGGGGACCCCCAGGCAGGTAGAGGAGGGCAATGGATGGTGGTAGATGCTGGGGGAAAATGGAGACTAGTACAGTCTCCTCTGCAAGTGCCATCAAGCCCTGTGTCTTTCCACGTGCCAGGTAAAGTGTCTGGCCCTTATGTGACAAGATTTGCAGTAGCTTAAGGAAAATGGAGAGATCAAAACTTTCAGCAGGGGTACAGGATGGAAGAGCAGTCCAGATGTGGTTTGGGATGATTGAGGAACACTCTGTCATCTCAAGATGATGCAGAAACAAGACCACAGCATGTCTCCTCTTTGCCAAAAGAAGGCAGGGAAAATCACCTGCTTTTTCTTTTTCTTTTTTTTTTTTTTGAGATGGAGTTTCGCTCTTGTTACCCAGGCTGGAGTGCAATGGCGCGATCTCGGCTCACCGCAACCTCCGCCTCTTGGGTTCAGGCAATTCTCCTGCCTCAGCCTCCTGAGTAGCTGGGATTACAGGCACGCGCCACCGTGCCCAGCTAATTTTTTTTTGTATTTTTAGTAGAGATGGGGTTTCACCATGTTGACCAGGATGGTCTCGATCTCTTGACCTCGTGATTCACCCGCCTCGGTCTCCCAAAGTGCTGGGATTACAGGCGTGAGCCACTGCGCCCAGCCTGCTTTTTCGTCTTCACTCTGTTTTCCAGTTTCTGAATGAGTTACAGAGTGCAAGAAACCAAGTGGGTGGGTGACGGTTTGAAACACCAGTGCCTCTGTGCACCTTCTAAATACCTATATGTAGGCAGGAAAGAGTGGGCAAAGCCTGGGCAGAACTGGGGAGCAGGGGAGATTCAAGCGTTTTACACTTTTGCTTCCTCTTCCTGATTATTTCTCTTCCTGATTCAATATAAAATTTGAATTTTGTATTGTCTGCTGTTGCTTCAAGACTAAGCAGGGCTTAGGCTCATGATGGTTACTTTTATATATCGACTTGACTGGGCTAAAGCACATCCAGAGAGCGGGTAAAACATTGTGGAGTGTGCCTAGCAGGGTGCTTCCAGAAGAGATCAGCATTTGAATGGGTAGACTGAGTAGAGAAGAGTGCCCTCACCAGTACAGGTGGGCATCATCCAATCCATTCAAGGGCTGAATACATCAATGATGAAGGAAGGGTGAGTTTGCTCTCTGCTTGGGTTAAGTCATCCATCTTCTCCTGCTTTCAGACATTGGCTCCCCAGTTCTCCAGGCTTTCAGACACAGCCTGGGACTTATACCCACGGGCCTCCCCAGTTCTCAGGGCTTTGGTTTGAACTGGAGTGATACCACCAGCTTTCCTGATTTTTCAGCTTGTAGATGGCAGATTTTGGGGCTTTTCAGCCTCCACAATTGCATGAGCCAATCCCTCAGAATACATCTCTTTCAATATATCTGTATATACATTCTACTGGTTCTTTTTTCTGGAGAACCCTGACTAATACAAGTCTCCAGTACATAAATATTAGTAGCTTTTGCTAGCAGAATGGATGCAGGTGCTTTCAGCTTTTCCGTCTATGAAGTTTGTTGTTGTTTGAAATAGAGTCGCACTCTGTCACCCAGATAGAGTGCAGTGGCATGATCTCAGCTTACTGCAACCTCCGCCTCCCAGGTTCAAGCAACTCTCCTACCTCAGCCTCCTAAGTAGCTGAGATTACAGGTGTGCACCACCACAGCCAGTTAATTTTTGTATTTTTTCTTTTTTTAGTAGAGACAGGGTTTTACCATGTTGGCCAGACTCGTCTCAAATCCCTGACCTCAAGTGACCCACCTGCCTCGGCCTCCCAAAGTGCCAGGATTACAGGTATGACCCACTGCGCCTGGCCCCTATGAAGTTTTTGAAATAGAAAAGAACACTTCCTTCTGTTTGGCTTAGATTGGGCATGTTCAGGGTCACAGGTTGGAAATAAAAGTTTTGAGTTTGGGCCTACGCTAACCAGACAGCATGCTCAAATATGGGAGTGTTTCCCCAGAGTGTGTCTCTTTCGTAGTTTTGTATTTTCTCTTGTCTCTCCTGGTAAGAGGTCTATCCCCTCTACTGAATTATGCCATTCTAATTCCATCCTGCAAACGGTCTGAGCCTCTTGTATTTACTCTTTAGCAATTGACTGCAATTTGGAGCCTTCAAATGCTTGTTATCAGTGCATCAATTTGGAAAACTATTAATGCTCTTCCTGCTGAGTTTGATGTGCCAGGTTCTGTTTGGTAACATTCAGTGTTCCCTCTAGTTCTGTCAATTACCAGCGTGAGATGAAAGATGGGGGTAAGCGAATAAAAAACAGACGTCATGAGCGCGATTCCATTTGATCATGCTGAAAATGGCTGACCCTTAACAATTGCTTTACAGTTTAAGAATAATTTTTTCCCTGACCAGATTTATTCAGAGAAGTCTGTGAATTGAAATTTTACTAGAAAATATATAAAATGATTCCTTAAAAAAATACAAGTCTCCTACTTTATGTCCTTCAAAGCACCTAGCACTGGAGGATATAGTGAACAATACTATTGTCAGAAAGACCTGGGTCTTTCCAAAGACTTGGAAAGACCACACATGGTTTTGATTCCATTTATAAGACATTTCCAGAATAGGCAACTCTATGTAGACAGAAAGCAGACTGGTGGTTTCCAGGGGCTGGGAGAATAGGGAATGGGGTGTGACTGCTAAAGGGTTTCCTTTTGGGGGGATGAAAAGGTTCTAAAATTGATTATGGTGCTGGTTGTACAACTCCTCAAATACACTAAAAACCACTGAATTGTAATTTTTTTTTTTTGAGACAGAGTCTCATTCTGTCGTCCAGTCTGGAATGCAGTGGCATGATCTTGGCTCGCTGCAACCTCTGCCTCCTGGGTTCAAGCAATTCTCTGCCTCAGCCTCCCGAGTAGCTGGGATTACAGGTGCCAGCCACCGTGCCAGGCTAATTTTTGTATTTTTAATAGCGATGGGGTTTCACCATCTAGGCCAGACTGGTCTTGAACTCTTGATTTTGTGATCTACCCGCCTTGGCCTCCCAAAGTGCTGGGATTACAGGCATGAGCTACCATGCCTGGCCCTGAATCATATTCTTTAAAGGATGAGCTGTAGAGTATGTGAAGTATATCTCAATAAATTTGTCACGTAGAAGAAAATGCTTCTTGGCATTCATTGGCAGCTTCTGCATCTATAAAATGGGCATAGCAACATCTACCTCACAGAGCCACTCCAAGGATTAAATGAAATACTATATGGAGAGCAATTACCTTAGTGCCTTGCACATAGTAAATGCTGTAAACAATTCACTCGTTTTATAATATTCTCATTACATATTTGCCTGCTGCTGCTGCTACCAACACTTGTAAAGTCAAAGAGGAATTAGTACAAAGGTGAATATTAAAGCAGAGCATTAGTATAGAGGTGAATATTGAGGCAGAAAGGTCCTTAGAAGTCAGTCAAGGCCAGGCACGGTGGCACATGCCTGTAATCCTAGCACCTGGGGAGGTTGAAGCGGGAGGATCGCTGCAGCCCAGGAGACTGAGACCAGCCTGGGCAACATAACATAGAGACCTTTCCTCTACAAAGAATAAGAAAGAAAGAAATTTAACTTGAAAAAGAAATCAATCTAATTCTACTCTCTGATTTTGCAAACAAGAAATTAGTGATAAACCTAGAAAATGACCACCGGCAAAAGAGGTTTAGGGAGGCTATGAGAGAGGGAACGAACTCTGGAGTGAATGTGAGATGTTAGAACGAAAGCCATTTCGCCACGTTACTGAATCATGTGTGCTCTGCTGAGGCAGCAGCACTGAACCTGGCTTAGCCCTTTGCAATAAGAGCAAGGAGGAAGAGCAATTAGGTAATTCATTTCCACATTACAGAAATCTGTGCATGTTCACTAGAGTCTGAAATAGAAACAGCCTCATGCGGTTGATAATTTTAAAAATTCTATTAAACTCCTCCAAGGTAGGTTTTTAGAAACAATATAATAGTTACCTTCCTTAATCTTAGAAAGGGTAAGAATATTAAATATTAAACTTGCTCCAAACTACCTACATTAGTTTTTAAAAATTCTGTCTTTCTTTCTCCCTACACCACACACACACACACACACGCACACACACATATGCACACACATGCACACACATGCATGCAAACACATGTACGCACACACACACAATTCTAAGATACACAATTTTTTACAACCTAAGTCTCTGATCAGGACACGTCTTACAATCAATGACTCATTCTAATTTAATTGACAAAATCATTTTATTTCTTAGTTTTACACAAAGTAGTGGTCTGTCTGAAAATAGAGGACAGATCAAATCAAATATGCTATACAGACATAGATATACTTAAAAGAGGAGCTAGAAATTGGTGCTGGCTGAATGCTGAGGAATACTCAGGTGTCACTGCTGACCTGAGTATCAAACACCACAGAGTTAAGCAGCTCCACTGGGGCAGTCATTATGTGGCCGGAACGTGCATCCTTGAACCTGGGACCCATTAATAGGCACTCTGGATTAGTGACAGTTTTGCTAATAATAATTCTGGAGAAAAGTATTCATTTATACTTTTATGCCTGCATTTTTTTTTCTTTGAGATGGAGTTTGCTCTTGTCACCCAAGCTGGAGTGCAGTGATGTGACCTCAGCTCACTGCAACCTCTGCCTCCTAGGTTCAAGTAATTCTCCTGCTTTAGCCTCCAAAGTAGCTGGAATTATAGGCGCTAGCCACCATGCGCAGATAATTTTTGTTGTTGTTGTTGTTTTTTTTAAGTAGAGACAGGTTTTTACCATGTTGGCCAGGCTGGTCTCAAACTCCTGACCTCAGGTTATCCACCCACCTTGGCCTCCCAAAGTGCTGGGATTACAGGTGTGAGCCACCGTGCTTAGTCTCCCTGGGTCTTTTGATTGGATACACCTGGGTCCTTTCAGGAAAAGATCTAGAGCTATCACAGGTCCTCATATTGCAATGGATATTGAATGTTCATTCTACGGTTCCAGAAGCAACACTTTGTCAGGAGGTGCTGTGGAAGCTGGAGGATTGGCTGATGCCTCCCGCTTGAATCAACAAGGTTTTCCTCTAATGGCCTCGCTTGATTTAGGGGTGAGTGAATTTCTGCAGAGTGGCTGAGCACTTGGTGTGGTTTGAGGGTCCCTAATAGATGTATCAAAGTGTTTGGCTACAAACTCCTCACTAATGGTAATTATTCTGATGCTGCTGCAGATGATTAGCCTGGACTTTGGAAAGCTTCCTCCTTGGTGCATTCCATTCAAAAGGCCTCCTCTTCTCATCTTGTGCCTGTAAATACAATCCCCTGAAATGACAAGAGAGGATAAGAAAAGCTGCAAGCATTGCCTGTACTGGCCTTTTGAACTCATTCCGGGTTTCCATGGAAGTGGGAGTCAGGATAGATGGATTTGTTTTCTTCTCTCCTTGAGCAATGCGGTTTTCATCATTTGCTGGTTGATTTGAAGCCTTTAGAATAACGTTCCCAGACACATTTCCATCAGGAGCACAGGAACAGCCAAGACATGTGGGGAGACTTTCACGTGGCTTTGTGCAGGAGCCTTTTCTGCCAAATCAAACAGAGCAGAGATACAGAACACAAAAGCAAGCCATCAGAAAACATTTGTGTGACTGGGTATCCATGTCTGTAATCCCAGTGCTCTGGGAGGCAGAGGTGGGAACATCACTTGAAGCCAGGAGTTCAAAGTTATAGTGAGCTATGATCATACCACTGTATTCCAGCTTGGGCAACAGAGCTAGATGAGAGAGAGAGAGAGAGAGAAAAGAAAGAAAGAAAGAAAGAAAAGATCTGTATGTAGTATCATCCTAGAATTCTGACTCCTTAGATGGAAGGGAGCACAGGATGGAGTCTTCTGAAAGCCTGATTTCGTGCTAGGGAAGCTGAAGCAGTCTGTTCAGCCAGCATGAGACAATCTAGAAGGCTCTTTCTATTCACTCATTACTTATTGAGCACCTACTGTATGTACACATCCTTCCGGTCACTGAGGATACAGCAGTCAATAAAACAGGCAAAATCTCTGTCCACATAGATCTTCCCTTCCAGAGGATGGAGGCAATAAGCTAATAAATGAATGGAACTCATCAGGCGCTGATAAAAGACAAATGCCGTGAAAAAATATATAAGACAGGTTAGGAGAGAGGGAATGCCCAGATAAGGGCAGCATGTGGCTGTTTCATGCAGGTGGATGGGATCATCATCTCTGTTAGGGTGAAATTTGAGCAGAGTTTGAAGGATGCTGGGGTGTGAGTCATGAGGAGTTTGTGGTGAATGGAGTATGTCTGGTGGGAAGAAGAGCAAGTGCAAAGGCCCATCACAGGAGCGCACTTGGTTTATCCAAGGACTGGCATGGAGGCCTAGCAGGTGGAGCTGGTGATAGTGACAGGAAGTGAGATTTGAGAGAGCTGGGGCTGGCTAAGATCATGGAGGGCTTTTCAGGTCACGGAAGACCTTGACTGTCCTCTGAGATGGGAGGCTTTGGAGAAGTTTGAGCAAAAGAATGATGTGACCTGAGTTGTGCTTTAACA
This sequence comes from Callithrix jacchus, assembly GCF_049354715.1. Lineage (NCBI taxonomy): Eukaryota > Metazoa > Chordata > Mammalia > Primates > Cebidae > Callithrix > Callithrix jacchus. The sequence continues at coordinate 98,007,247 of NC_133510.1, read as the reverse complement.
AGAGTACTTTGCAATACGAAGAACAGACCATGGCAGGAGGCAAGGTTGGAAGCAGGGAGAATAGGAGTCTACTGCAATGGTCCAGGTGAGACAGAATGGTAGATGTGGAGATGATGGCAGGTGGTCTGACTCAGGATGCATTTTGATGGTGGAACCAGTGGGATGAGCTGACAGATTAGATAGCCAAGGCATGCGAAGAGAGAAGTGAGGAGTGACCTCAAGTCTTTAGGGCTGCACGATTGGAAGAATGGAATATATTGGGCCAGGGACATGGGAAGTGAAGCAGATTTTTGCTTTTTAAAATCAAATCCAGTTTTGGATTTGTAAAGTCTCAGATGTTTATTATATATCCAAGTGGAGATGCTGAGTAGGCAGTTGTGAGTCTGAGTTCAGGGAAGAGGACTAGGCTAGAGACAGGAATTTGGGAATCATGAGCCTATAAATGGTACCAAAGGGACTGAATGAGATGATCTATGATAAGTGTGAAAATAGAGAAGAGAGTTGGCTGGCCCTGGTGGCTCATGCCTGTAATCCCAGCACTTTGGGAGGCCAAGGCAGGCAAATCACCTGAGATCAGGAGTTCGAGACCAGCCTGACCAATATGGAGAAACCCCATCTCTACTAAAAATACAGAATTAGCCGGGCATGGTGGCACATGCCTGGAATCCCAGCTACTAGGGAGGCTGAGGCAGGAGAATCGCTTGAACCTAGGAAGCGGAGATTGCGGTGAGCCAAGATTGTGCCATTGCACTCCAGCCTGGGCAACAAGAACAAAACCCTGTCTAAAAACAAAACAAGAGTTGAGAATAGAGTCCTGAAGCTTCTGCTGGCAGCACTGCCCCCTGTGCTGATGGACCTTGCCTTATACTGCCTTAATGATGGTAAGCCAGGCAGAGTCCACGATCAGGGCTTCCTGTTTCCTACGGATTTGCTTGGAGAGGTCACAAGAAAGTAATGTCCTCATCTGGTTGGCAGATGCTTGGGTGAGGTCTGTAACCAAAGCAAAGGGTCCTTTCTTCTCCCCCAAAAGCATCACTGCAAACCTCTCCTGATGCACCACTATCCCACAAAAGCAACAATTAAAGATGGAATGCTGTCACCTCTCTAAAGAACCATCAACCTCCCACCTTTTGTCATCTTAATGCTGGGTAACTGAGAGAATGGTTGCTGTGTCCTGAGACTGATGCTCGAAACTTGGCTTTGCTGCATGCCACCTGCATGGCCTTGGGCAAGTCAACCTCTTGGGGCCTCAGTTTCCTTAAGTCCACACATCTCAAGGCATATTTCGACCATTAAATAGGAGGATACACATGAAGAGACTACTGCTGTGCCTGGCCAATCAAAGATCGTTATGAGAGCAAACACTATGTGTCAGATGCAATTTTATACATTTTCCCCCCGAGATGGAGTCTCATTCTAACACTAGGCTGGAGTGCAGTGGCATGATCTCAGCTCCCTGCAACCTCTGCTTCCCGGGTTCAAGAGATTCCCCTGCCTCATGCTCTCGAGTAGCTGGGACTACAGGCGTGTACCACCACGCCCAGCTAATGTTTTTATTTTTAGTAGAGACGGGGTTTCACCATGTTGGCCAGGATGGTCTCCATCTCTTGACCTCATGATCTGCCCATCTTGGCCTCCTGCAGTGCTGGGATTACAGGTGTGAACCACCGCACCTGGCCTCATACATCTTTTATATATTTACTTAATTACCACAAGAACTTTAAGAGGCAGGTGTTATTTCCACTTTACGGATAAGGGTAAAGAACTTGTCCAGCTAGTAACTCAAGGAGCTTGGCTATAGAGTGACAATTTAACCACTATGCAGTACTGCTTCCTGTGAATACAGAAACATATTTTCTTGTCTCTCATTTTCAAATGTTTTTTATTATATGGCTCAAGTTTTCAATTCTCAGTTCTGTACTTTTTCTTGTTATTACGTTGCATTCATTATCTGACTGTAAGACAACTTTCATCCCTTTATACTAATATAGGCAATTTTATGCAATGGCAAGAAAAGAGAAATTCAAATTTTCTGAAATACAAGAGATAAAGTCTCAGTGCCACCCTTCTCTGTAGGAAGCCGAGTCAGCGTAGCTGAGCACACAAAGCTGGGATGTGACTTTCTCCTTGAACCGACAGGCACTGACCAAAAAGAAAAGTGATGTGTTTGGAAAGCCATGACAATCTGAACAGAGTGAGGGATTTTTATTTTAGAATATGAGGAGAAACAGAATCCATTTGTATCTGCATGTATGAGTCTGAGAGCGTTTATGTGAGAGTGTGTGCCTGTGTGTTTGAAGGTGTGTGGGTGAGTGTGCGTGCATGTGTGCGTTTGCAATCTGCAACCCTCACTGACTACCAAAGGAGCTGACCCTGTGGGTGTTTGGCACGAAAGCATGGGCTGGGATTAATTTTCTGGTTTATGCTTCTTCAAATCATTGAGCTGGTGACACTGAGGAAGGAAAGCAATCTCCAAGGAGAATATAAATCATGTTTCCCATGAGATAGGGCTGCCATATTAAGCAAATAAAAATACAGGACTCCCAGATGAATTTGAATTTCAGATAAACAATGAATACTTTTAAAATATAAATATGTTTTATGTGAGATTTGGGACATACTTTACAAAAAATTCTTTGTTATTCAAAATTTAAATTTAACAGGACATGTTGTGTTTTCTCTGTCAACCTTACCGCGAAAGAGAATGAATTAGAATACCTGCTGATTTTGTAAAAACTTTAAAAGCCACAGACTACTTTTACTAGCAAGACCTTTGGTTTTCGCAAGGGCGTCAGCTCATCCTTTTCTCTTTTAGGATATTCCTTAATGGCTTGGCTCCACCATCTGTGAAATGGGGAAATCATCTCAGTGAATGCTCTGTCCTCTCTCCAGTCAAAACCCCTGCAGATTTCATATCTGTATCCTCATGTCCGATGACATGGGGTACTTCATAGAAGTTCATTCTCCACTTCAATTAAAAAACCAATTAAGAATTTTTTTCAAAGGATTGCTGATGGCATGCCTTAATAGCCAGCCAGTGTCCTGTGGTGTTCAATTTCTTCTTTCTTTCTCCCTCTGTCTAGCTTGCCTGGTGATAGAATTCTTCCTGTCAGACAAGTAGCAAACACTGGGAAGTCTCTGGAAGGAACAGGACACTGATGGGAAGGCAGGGAGAAACTCTGCATGACTTCCCAGAGAAGCTCAAAGCAGGCACCTTGAGGCCCAGGAGCCAGAGCACATGGGCTGATATGATCACAGGGGAGCCCTCGGTCTCTAGGTAGGTGCCTGGACCACAGACTTCTTCCTGTCCGAAGCATCTTGTTCACTGGGATGAAGTAGAATGTGGCAGTGAAGCCTTGGGCTCCCAGTGACACTCCCTCTGCTCATACTGTGTCCCTTTCTTTCTTTGTGAGACAGTCTTGCTCTGTCGCCAGGCTGGAGAGCAGTGGTGTTATCTCAGCACACTGCAACCTCCGCCTCCCGTAGTCAAGTGATTCCCCTGCCTCAGCCTCCCAAGTAGCTTGGACTACAGGCATGCATCACCATGCCCAGCTAATTTTTTGTATTTTAGTAGAGACAGGGTTTCACCATGTTGGTCAGGATGGTCTTGATTTCCTGACCTCGTGATCCGCCCGCCTTGGCCTCCCAAAGTGCTGGGATAACAGGTGTGAGCCACCGCGCCCAGCCTGTGCCCCTTTCTAGTTGTCTGAGCTAGAATCTCGGGCCTCTGATTTTCTCATCTCTAAAGTGGCTGCAATCCTGGTGCCTACATCAGAGTTATTTTCAAGACCAAACAACAACATTAATAAAACTGTGCCTGGCATTCAGGGAACACTTTGTAAGCATTAATCATTATTATTATTGTTGCCAGGGCTTACTTCTCCTAAGAAGTTCAGTTAGAATTTTTAATAATAACCTTTTCTGAAAGTAGACACAATGCATATTCACAGAGCAATATATAAATATAGAAAATCCACAGGGAAAGCATTTAAATCAGAAATGCCCATGAAGCTGGTGCAGTGGCTCACGCCTGTTATCCCAGCACTCTGGGAGGCCAACATAGGTGGATTACCTGAGGTCAGGAGTTCAAGACCAGCCTGGCCAACCTGGTGAAACCCCATTTCTACTACTAAAAAAAAAAAAATTAAAAAAAAATTAGCTGGGAGTGGTGGTGCATGCCTGTGATTCCAGCTACTTGGGAGGCTGAGACAGGAGAATCGCTTGAACTCGGGAGGTAGAGGTTGGGGTGAGCCAAGATTGCACCACTGCACTCCAGCCTGGCGACAGAGCAAGACTCCATTGCAAAAAAAAGAAAGGAAAGAAAAGAAAAAGAAAAAAGAAATGCCCCATGAAGCTATCGCTGATCTTATTTTCCCCTCCCACCACCTCTCTCTTTCTCTACATATATCGGAGATAACCACCTAAAAAGCTTTTAAAAACCTGTATACCTGAGACCCAAACCAGATCTAATAAATCAGAACCTCTAGCGGTGGGGCCAAGGCATCTGTATTTTTTTAGGAAAACATTTTAGAACATTCTATGGCAAAACCAGGCTTCTGGCACTCACTTGTATGTGCTCCCTCTTCTCATATTACTTTTTAAAAATTGGAGAATATTGTACATTTGGTTTGTAGCCCTGCTTTTGTCACATTGCTATATCTTCCACTGTCATTTTTATACAATATCCTATTTTTCTCTTAAGGCTCAGCTGTGGTTTTGACAAAACCCTAATCCACTGCTTTTCACCCAGCAGTCGCCTCACAGAATGAATCCATTTAAAAACATCATCACTCTTGCCTTTTCTTGCCCCTCTCGTCTGCCAAATTTGATGAATAGAGACCTACTTCCTGTAATTCTCTCTTCTGTTCTTGGATTTCAGCTCTTGAACTGATGGCCACTTGTGGCTCTGGCCCTCCAGTTGTCACTCTGCGGTTTTGTAGCTGATGTTTGCTATCACGCCGGCCAACATGCTAGGGAGGGTTTGTACATTTTCGGTCCTAAAACATTCATTTGACATCTAACGCTATTTTTCATTTAGTGCTCAGCCAACTGTGATGGTGGCTATTTTGGCTCAAAACAATCTCCAAGGACTTTTGGGGGAGAAATTTTCTTGGCTGCCCAGCTGACATTTTAGGAAAATAAAATAAAACACCCTTTAAAAAGAAAGTTTTTCATAGATGGCTGTCTCTAGTACTGATTAATGAGAGTAGATATGAGGTGAGGAAGGGCCTTTAATTTAGAAGTAGACACCCTCCCCACCCAATTTATGCCCATCCTGCTGCCATATTGACATTACTGAAATAAATGCAGTAGTCGCAGGACAACAAATATCACCCTGACTTTCTATCCTGGGTTGATTCTCCAACTGCTGAATGAAGCTCAAGTGATGGTTATTTGAAAACCTTTCAAAACCTTGTAAACGAGGTGTTTCTCAAATAGTGATATGCTGGGGAAATGATACCCTTGATGAAATGTGCCTTTGGGTATTGTTTGTACAGAGTAGCAAGCAGCTCCGGGCATATCCAGTTCCTTTTTTTTTTGAGATGGAATCTTGTTCTGTTGCCCAGGCTGGAGTACAGTGGTGCAATCTCAGCTCCCTGCAACCTCCACCTCCCAGATTTAAGTGATTTTCCTGCCTCAGCCTCCTGAGTAGCTGGGATTATAGGCACATGCCTGGCTAATTATGTTTGTATTTTTAGTAGAGACAGGGTTTCATCATGTTAGCAGGACTGGTCTCAAACTCCTGACTGCAGGTGATTTGTCCATTTCAGTCTCCAAAAATGCTGAGATTACAGGCGTGAGCCATCGTGCCCGCCCCCCCAACCCCGCCTTTTTTTGAGACAGGTTCTCACTTTGTCACCCAGGCTGGGGTGCAGTGGCGCAACCACGGCTCATTCACTGCAGTCTCGACCTTCCTGGGCTCAGGTGATCCTCCCACCTCGGCTTCCCAGGTACCTGGGGTCTGTTCATCCACTGAACAGCTTGGGCTGCTTTGGCAGTGCTCTGCTGTCCTCAGAGTGCAGTCAGTGCCGTGGCGTCAGCAGCCTTTACATTCTCAGTGGGCCTGGCCAGAGACTCTGAAGCAAATGGTCAGGTGCTAGGGCTGGAGACCCACTTCTCTGGTTCCCTTAAAGACCCGTTAGTAACGGGACATGCTGGTGAGCGGGGTGGATGCCACCGTACCCAGCTATTTTTTATAGAGACGGGGTTTTGCCATGTTGCCCAGCCTGATCTCAAACTCCTAAGCTCGAGCGATCCACCCACCTCAGCCTCCCAAAGTTCTGGTTTTGCAGGCTTGAGCCACCACACTGGCCTAAATACGTAGAAATTTTTTATGGCAGTGGGGAAGAATGTGGGTGTGGCAGTCACACAGACTTGCAAATTCTTCCACTTACCAACTGGTTATTTAGTATCTCTAAGCCTCAGTTTCTTCCCATATATCATGGGTGGGAACTAAATGAGACAATTGGATGCCCTGGGTGGTGTATACTGTGCTGGTGTGCCAGAAGGGAAGGAAGTGAGTCTCAGCCCAAGCTGAGATGGGGTGATTTGCTGTCAGGGATGGTAGAAGGCTTTGTCTGAGGGGCCAAATTGCTTAGATCTCTGTCTGTGCCGGTTAAGGTCCTATGGCCTTGGCTGAGGCTGGCCCACCAAGTGCCATGTTCAGTGTTTCCAAGCCAGAGCAAGTATTGCCCTGCTCTGGTTGGTTGTTCAGCGAGGCTTGAATGATCACAGAAGTAGTTCTGGGGTCTGCCAAAATTAAGACAGCTTCTCTTCTCTGAGGCAGTTTATACTGTGATTCTTTTTGATGTCACATAATAGAAATTGCAGGCTCCCAGGAGACAGGGACCAGCCAGAAGAGTTTTGCACTTCCTTAATCTCCTGTCATATCAGATGCACCATCTAAGTAGTCCTCCCGCCACTGCGTCTGTCTGCAGCCAAATAATGGCTTCTTTAGTTGTGCAACCCATCCTCACCCCTGGGGTGGTATCTCCCACTTGGTGGTGATGGCAGACACCAGAGCTGTTGCTCAGAACTCAACCAAATCTTTGCAATCCAGCCAAGTGACTGTGCCAAGCAAGGAAGGCTTGCTAACTCCTTTTATTCATTTCTAAGAGCAGAAATTGAGAGCTCATAGGACATCTAATTTCAACTCTCCTACCTGGATGCAGTTTCTTCCCATTCTTTATCAGAAACCAGAAAAATAGGCAAGAGTGATTTCTATTTTATTTTTGCTCTTGTCACCCAGGCTGGAGTGCAATGGCGTGAGTTTGGCTCACCTCAACCTCCACCTCCTGGGTTCCAGCGATTCTCCTGCCTCAGCCTCCCAAATAGCTGGGATTACAGGTGTGTACCACTATGCCTGGCTAATTTTTGTATTTATAGAAGAAACGAAGTTTCACCAGGTAGGCCAGTTGGTCTTTAACTCCTGACCTCAGGTGATCCACCTACCTCGGCCTCCCAAAGTGCTAGGATTACAGGTGTGAGCCACCATGCCTGGCCAAGAGTGATTTCTAAACAAATAGTGATTTTAAGCAGAGTTTATGTACCTATGTTATTTCTCTTTGTTGCTGATAGGTACCCTTCTCTAGGAAGTGGAGCTTAGATCTTTGTATGTCACTTACAAGCAATAGATTTTGGTCTCAATCTGTTCGTTCCTCCTGTTTTTCATGAGCTGTGCTTTCTGGGTAATATTTTTCTCCCTGGCTACTTTCAAGATCTTGTTTTTAGTGTATACCATTCTCAATACGATGTGTGCAAACGTGGATTTTGTTTTCTATATGTTTTGCGTAGGATTTGCTGTGATTTCAAAATCTAAGGATTCGTATCTTTCACGAATCCTGGAAGATTCTCAGCCAGACCGTTTATCCGATACTGTTTCCTGCAGTCTGGATTTTGTTGATTGCATCACCTACGGTGTGGTTTAATATGTTCCTCTGTCCCTTATAGTTCCTATAATTTGGTAGTTAAATTTAGAGGCTCAATCTGACTAAGTTTGATTTTTTTGCAAGACTATAGTACTGGGGATATTGTGAACTTCACTGGGAAGCATATGATGTCTCTCTTTATGTGTTAGTAACAGCCATTGGTGATCATTGTTTAGATCCTTCATTTTGTTAGGGTTTGTCTAGTGGTGATATTCCATTCCTTTCATATTCCTTTCTTTTGGGATAGAGTCTTCACTGTGGTTTGCTGGGTCAAAGGGTAAATGCATGTATAATTTTGCCTATTATTGCCAAATTACCCTTTATAGAAGTTATGCCATTTTGCATTCCTGCCAATAATATATAAGAATGCCTGTTAGCCCTTGGAATGGACAACAGAGAGAGTATGTTTTCCAATATTGTATTTCTGCTTATCTAATCATTGAGAAATTGTGTCTTGGTGTGGTTTTCATCTACATTTATCTTATTATAACTGGAGTTCCTATGTCTCCTTCATAGTTCTGATACCTGTCCTTTAGAAGCTGGCAGCATATTCTTAAAAAGATTGGACATAGAGCATAAGGCTACAGGAGAATCCAACGGAATAGGGGATGACAGCTTAGGTGGCTAAGCCTATTAGGCTCCTATTAGGAGCAGAAAGCAGGTCTCCAACTACCAAGACAGCAGATCTACTCATTCCCAATTGTCATTTAGACTCAGCATTGCATTACCCATCTTTTCCCTTGATCTTTACATGTAATGTTAAATAATCCGACATGTTATTGTGTGTTATGCAGAGCTCTCAGAAAGGTATAAAAAGGCTCCTTCCCAGGATGGAGCAGTTATCTCGGGCTCCAGTTGCACAGGTAGTCATGGAGCGGGTTTGCCTGCAGGGAGCAGCAAACCCTTCCAGCCACATGCTCAGGGTCCAGAGCAACTCGTCCGCTTAGCAGGAGTGTGATTGTTTTGTTTCCAACTGAACTAGAGATGTCACAGGAAGAGAAGATTCTTTTTAATAATCCTTAGCACAAAAGTTCTTTTTAAAATAGTCACAAAATTCTGGAGGTGTGTTCTCCAAGATTGATAGAATTTGGCACCGAGAGGTCATATCACAAAGATCCCAAAACTTCCAGGAAATCTTCTGTTGATGGAGACACCCAGGGTTGATCCCATGAGATTTTATTTCTGAATTTCAAACTGAAAGATGCTCTTGCTGGCATTGGTCAAGGGCGACTGTGTGAGTAAAATTATTATATTATTATTATCAATAAATATTTATTGAGAACTTACTATGCACAGAGTGCATGGGTATCTGTGTAGCCCATTGATTATCTTATTATTTATTTATTTGTTGGTTTTTTTGAGATGGAGTTTAGCTCTCGTTACCCAGGATGGAGTGCAATGGTGCAACCTCTGCCTCCCAGGTTTAAGCTATTTTCCTGCCTCAGCCTCCCAAGTAGCTGGGATTACAGGCATGCGCCACCACACTCACCTAATTTTGTATTTTTAGAGACGGGGTTTCTCCATCTTGGTCAGGCTGGTCTCAAACTCCTGACCTCAGGAGATCCGCCCACTTTGGCCTCCCAAAGTGCTGGGATTATAGGCATGAGCCAATAACCGTGCCCGACCAATGATCTTATTTTTTATTTTTGAGACAGAGTTTCAATCTTGTTGCCTGGGCTGGAGTGCAATGGCTCGATCTGATCTTGGCTTATTGCAACCTCTGCTTCCCAGGTTCAAGTGATTCCCCTGCCTCAGCCTTCCAAATATCTGGGATTACAAGCATGCGCCACCATGCCCAGCTCATTTTGTAGTTTTAGTAGAGACAGGGTTTTATCATGTTGGTCAGGCTGGTTTTGAACTCTTGACCTCAGTTGATCCACTTCCCTTGGCCTCCCTAAATGCTGGGACTACAGGTGTGAGCCACCATACCTGGCTGATGCTCTTATTGACAATAGAAAGATGATGAGAGATGATGGGGAGAGAGATTTTTAAGGAACACTGGGTTTCCTTTAGCAGGAAGGTATTAGGTATTAGGTACTTTATATAATATATATATAATGTATAATAAAACATATTGTATTAGGTATTATAAATAATCTGGGGATGATTTAAGGTATATAGGAGGATCTGCATAGGTCATATGCAAATACTAGATCATTTTATATCATGACTTGAGCATTTGAGGATTTTAGTATATGTAGGAGGCTCTGGAACCAATACCTCACAGATACAGAACTTCACATGCAGAATGGTTACACATATGCCTTCCTGTTTTCCTCTTCATAGATTCTGTAACTAGGGAAGACCACCTGGTTAGTTTATTGGTCACTAATCATCTTAGAATTCCTCATAGAGGGTTTCTCCTGCTTAGCTGTGATTAGGACCCAAGTTTTGATGCATATTGAAAAAGTGTACTATATTGACTTTTTCTTCTAGGTTTTGCTCCCCGTGGAATGGCCTTACTGTTCAAATTCAGATGCATTTGGCAAGTTCAGAAGACAAGAGTGAAGATGAGAAGCCATTGGCCTCATGTGGAGTGTGAGTCTTTCTCTAGCTCCCCACTGCACACGCAAGCTTGCTTTCCATCCATATGACATGGTCCAGAAGTTCTCCTGTATATTCATCAGCTTGGGCTACCACAGGACAAAAGACTTAGCAGCTGAGTAACAGAAATGTACTTTCTCATAGTTCTAGGGTCTGGATCAGGTGCAGCGTGGTCAGGTTCTGGTGAGGACTCTCTTCCTGTATTGCAGACAGCTGCCTTCCTACTGTGCGCTTGCATGGCCTTTCCTCAGGATGCACATGCAGAGAGAGAGAGAGCTCCAGTATCTCTTCTTCTTTTTTTGGATGGGCACCACTTCTGTTGGATTAGGGCTCCACTTTTACAACCTCATTTAACTTTAGTCCTTAAAGCCCCCGTCTCCAGTATAGTTGCATGTGGGATTAGGGCGTCAACATATGAATTTAGGAAGAAGGAAGACAATGCAGTCCCTATTTGACAGAAATCTCAGGGTTCTAGAAAACATTTCATGCTTGAAAATTGTTGCCAGAAATATTTGAAATTGAGCAAGTGGAATTTAAAGGGAAAGACTTTGCCTTTAGATTCTAAGCTCCAGGAGGGCAGGGACTGTGCTTCAGTATTTCAGCACAGAGCACAGCAGCAGGCCCTGATAAACGTGAATTCAGGAAAGGCAGCCCTTCCTGAAGATAGAAGCTCACTAGTTTGTGGAACTCTTACTGTGTCACCTTCATTTGGCTCCTGTTAGGAATCCAGAGAGAGGGTAAAAGGGTTCCTGTCACCCCTGAAGATTGACTAGCCTAGAATTTTTCAGGTTTCCAGAATTTTCCATTTTCTGCTGTCCCTTCCCTGTTCTGGTTCTGTTTCTGAGGACACAGCTGCCAGCTTTCAGCTCGATGCTCTATTTGAACCATCCTGAGAGACATAAAATTTTCCACTCAGGATCTAGTAAAATAAAAACTTTTAAACAAAATACACACCACACACACACACACACACACACACACACACACATACATGCACACAAGAACAGTTAGTTTAAAAAGCAGCCTACAAAAATCTCTTGTTCTCATGAGGATTTCTGCCATCATGGGTAATTTTTTTTAGCAGTTTTGTTCTGGGGCTTCTCTGCTTTTCTCTTTTCTGGGTTTTATATTTCAGATCCAGTTGTAGTTTGCTGCTGAGTTAAAGCCTCTGTAATTATTTCTTTAATTGTTTTTTATTGCATTTTAGGTTTTGGGGTACATGTGAAGAACATGCAAGATAGTTGCATAGGTACACACATGGCTGTGTGACTTGCTGCCTTCCTCCTCTTCACCCATATCTGGCATTTCTCCCCATGCTCTCTCTCCCCAACTACCCCCCCCCCACTGTCCTTCCCCTATTCCTCCCAATAGACCCCAGTGTGTAGTGCTTCCCTCCCTGTGTCCATGTGTTCTCATTGTTCATCACCCACCTATGAGTGAGAACATGCGATATTTCATTTTCTGTTCTTGTGTCAGTTTGCTGAGAATGATGTTCTCCAGGTTCATCCATGTCCCTACAAAGGACACGAACTCATCATTTTTGATGGCTGCATAATATTCCATGGTGTATATGTGCCACATTTTCCCAGTCCATTCTATTGTCGATGGGCATTTGGGTTGGTTCCAGGTCTTTGCTATTGTAAACAGTGCTGCAATGAACATTCATGTGCATGTGTCCTTATAGTAGAACGATTTATAGTCCTTTGGATATATACCCAGTAATGGGATTGCTGGGTCAAATGGAATTTCTATTTCTTTTTTTGAGATGAAGTTTTGCTCTTGTTACCCAGGCTGGAGTACAATGGCACTATCTCAGCTCACCGCAACCTCCGCCTCCTGGGTTCAGGCATTTCTCCTGCCTCAGCCTCCTGAGTAGCTGGGATTACAGGCAAGCGCCACCGTGCCCAGCTAATTTTTTGTATTTTTAGTAGAGACGGGGTTTCACCATGTTGACCAGGATGGTCTCGATCTCTTGACCTCGTGATCCACCCGCCTCGGCCTCCCAAAGTGCTGGGATTACAGGTGTGAGCCACCGCACCCGGCCTGGAATTTCTATTTCTAGGTCTTTGAGGAATTGCCACACTGTCTTCCACAATGATTGAACTAATTTACACTCCCACCAGCAGTGTAAAAGTGTTCCTCTTTCTCCATATCCTTTCCAGCATCTGCTGTCTCCAGATTTTTTAATGATCACCATTCTAACTGGCATAAGATGGTATCTCAATGTAGTTTTGATTTGCATTTCTCTGATGACCAGTCAGTGACATGAGCATTTTTTTCATGTTTGTTGGCCTCATGTATGTCTTCTTTTGTAAAGTGTCTGTTCATATCCTTCACCCATTTTTGAATGGGCTTGTTTGTTTTTTTCTTGTAAATCTGTTTGAGTTCTTTGTAAATTCTGGATATCAGCCCTTTGTCAGATGGGTAAACTGCAAAAATTTTTCCCCATTCTGTTGGTTGCCGATTCACTCTAATGACTGTTTCTTTTGCCATGCAGAAGCCATGGAGTTTGATTAGGTCCCATTTGTCTATTTTGGCTTTTGTTGCCAATGCTTTTGGTGTTTTGGTATGAAGTCCTTGCCTACGCCTATGTCCTGAATGGTTTTGCCTAGATTATCTTCTAGGGTTTTCATGGTGTTAGGTCTTATGTTTAAGTCTTTAATCCATCTGGAGTTAATTTTAGTGTAAGGTGTCAGGAAGTGGTCCAGTTTCTGCTTTCTGCACATGGCTAGCCAGTTTTCCCAATACCATTTATTAAACAGAGAATCCTTTCCCCATTGTTTGTTTTTGTCAGGTTTATCCAAGATTGTATGGTTGCAGATATGTTGTGTTGCCTCCAATGCCTCTGTTCTGTTCCATTGGTCAATATCTCTGTTTTGGTACCAGTACCACGCTGTTTTCATTACTGTAGCCTTGTAGTATAGTTTGAAGTTTGGTAGTGTGATACCCCCCACTGTGTTCTTTTTACTTAGAATTGACTTGGCTATGTGGGCTCTCTTTTGGTTCCATATGAAGTTTAAGGTGGTTTTTTTCCAGTTCTGTGAAGAAGGTCATTGGTAGCTTGTTGGAGATAGCATTGAATCTGTAAATTACTTTGGGCAGTATGACCATTTTCATGATATTGATTCTTCCTAACCATGAACATGGAATGTTTCTACATCTGTTTGTGTCCTCTCTTATTTTGTTGAGCAGTGGTTTGTAGTTCTCCTTGAAGAGGTCCTTTACGTTCCTTGTTTGTTGTATCCCTAGGTATTTTATACTTTTTGTAACAATTGTGAATGACAGTTCATTCTTGATTTGGCTCTCTTTAAGTCTGTTATTGGTGTATAGGAATGCTTGTGATTTTTGCACATTGATTTTGTATCCTGAGACTTTGCTGAAGTTGCTTATCAGTTTCAGGAGTTTTTGGGCTGAGATGATGGGGTCTTCTAGATATACTATCATGTCATCTGCAAATAGAGACAATTTGGCTTCCTCCTTTCCTATTTATATACCCTTTATTTCTTTTTCTTGCCTGATTGCTCTGGCTAGAACTTCCAGTACTATATTGAATAGAAGTGGTGAGAGAGGGCATCCTTGTCTAGTGCCAAATTTCAAAGGGAATGCTTCCAGTTTTTGCCCATTCAGTATGATATTGGCTGTTGGTTTGTGGTAAATAGCTTTTATTATTTTGAGTTACATTTCATCAATCCCAAGTTTATTGAGGGTTTTTAGCATAAGGGCTATTGAATTTTGTCAAAGGCCTTCTCTGCGTCAATTAAGATAATTATGTGGTTTTTGTTTTTGGTTTTTGGTTCTGTTTATGTGGTGAATTATGTTTATAGACTTGTGTATGTTGAACCAGCCTTGCATCCCTGGGATGAAACCTACTTGATCATGGTGGATAAGCTTTTTGATGTGCTGTTGCACTCGGCTTGCCAGTATTTTATTGAAGATTTTTGCATCTATGTTCATCATGGATATTGGCCTGAAGTGTTATTTTCTTGTTGAGTCTCTGCCGGGTTTTGGTATCAGGATGATGTTGGTCTCATAAAATGATTTGCGAAGGATTCCCTCTTTTTGGATTATTTGGAATAGTTTCAGAAGGAATGGTACCAGCTTCTCTTTGTGTGTCTGGTAGAATTTGGCTGTGAACCCATCTGGACCTGGGCTTTTGTTTGTGTGGTAGGCTCTTAATTGCTGCCTCAACTTCAGATTTTGTTATTGGTCTATTCATTGTTTTGACTTCTTCCTGGTTTAGGCTTGGGAGGACACAAGTGTCCAGAAATTTATCCATTTCTTCCAGGTTTACTAGTTTATGTGCATAGAGTTGTTTGTAATATTCTCTGATGATGGTTTAAATTTCTGTGGAATCTGTGGTAATTTCCCCTTTATCGTTTTTTATTGCACCTATTTGGTTATTCTCTATTTTCTTTTTTATTAATCTGGCTAGTGGTCTGTCTATTTTGTTGATCTTTTCAAAAAAATCAGCTCTTGGATTTATTGATTTTTTGGAGGGTTTTTCGTGTCTCAATCTCCTTCAGTTCAGCTCTGATCTTAGTTATTTCTTGTCTTCTGCTGGGTTTTGAGTTTTTTTGATCTTGCTCCTCTAGCTCTTTCAATTTTGACGATAGGGTGTCAATTTTGGATCTCTCCACTCTTCTCATGTGGGTACTTATTGCTATACATTTTCCTCTAGAGACTGCTTTAAATGTGTCCCAGAGATTCTGGTATGTTGTGTCTTCGTTCTCGTTGGTTTCGAAGAACTTCTTTGTTTCTGCCTTCATTTCATTGTTTATGCAGTCAACATTCAAGAGCCAGTTGTTCAGTTCCCATGAAGCTGTGTGGTTCTGAGTTAATTTCTGAATTCTGAGTTCTAACTTGATTGCACTGTGGTCTGAGAGACTTATGATTTCAATTGTTTTGCATTTGCTGAAGAGTGATTTACTTCCAATTATGTGGTCAATTTTAGAGTAGTTGTGATGTGGTGCTGAAAAGAATGTATATTCTGTGGATTTGGGGTGGAGAGTTCTGTAAATGTCTATCAGGTTTGCTTGTTACAGGTCTGAGTTCAAGTCCTGGATAGCCTTGTTAATTTTCTGTCTGGTTAATCGGTCTAATATTGACAGTGGAGTTTTAAAGTTTCCCACTATTATTGTGTGGGAGTCTGAGTCTCTTTGTAAGTCATTAAGAACTTGCCTTATATATCGGGGTGCTCCTATATTGGGTCCATATATATTTAGGATTGTTAGCTCTTCTTGTTGTATTGATCATTTTACCATTATGTAATGTCCTTCTTTGTCTCTTTTGATCTTTGTTGCTTTAAAGTCTATTTTATCACAGACAAGAATTGCAACTCTTGCTTTTTTTTTGCTCTCCATTTGCTTGGTAAATCTTCCTCCATCCCTTTATTTTGAGCCTTTGTGTATCCTTGCATGTGAGATGGGTTTCCTGGATATAGCACACCGATGGGTTTTGGCTTTTTATCCAATTTGCCAGTCTGTGTCTTTTGATTGGTGCATTTAGGCCATTTACATTTAGGGTTAATATTGTTATGTGTGAATTTGATACTGCCATTTTGATGCTAGCTGGCTGTTTTGCCCATTAGTTGATGCAGATTCTTCATTTTGTTGATGCTCTTTAGCATTCGGTATGTTTTTGGAGTGGCTGGTACTGGTTGTTCCTTTCTATGTGTAGTGCCTCTTTCAGGAGCTCTTGTAAAGCAGGCCTGGTGGTGACAAAATCTCTGAGTACTTGCTTGTTTGCAAAAGATTTTATTTTTCCTTCACTTATGAAGCTCAGTTTGGCTGGATATGAAATTCTGGGTTGAAAGTTCTTTTCTTTAAGGATGTTGAATATTGGCCCCCACTCTCTTCTGGCTTGTAGAGTTTCTGCTGAGAGATCTGCTGTGAGTCTGATGGGCTTCCCTTTGCGGGTGACCTGACCTTTCTCTCTGGCTGCCCTTAGCATTTTCTCCTTCATTTCAACCCTGGTGAATCTGAAGATTATGTGCCTTGGGGTTGCTCTTCTTGAGGAATATGTTTGTGGTGTTGTCTGTATTTCCTGGACTTGAATATTGGCCTGCCTTGCTAGGTTGAGGAAGTTTACCTGGATAATATCCTGAAGAATATTTTCCAGCTTGGATTCATTCTCTTTATCACATTCAGGTACATCTATCAAACGTAGATTAGGTCTCTTCACATGGTCCCACCTTTCTTGGAGACTTTGTTCATTTCTTTTTGCGCTTTTTTCTCTTATCTTGCCTTCTCATTTTATTTCATTGAGTTGATCTTCGACCTCTGATATCCTTTCTTCTGCTTGGTCAATTCGGCTGTTGAAACTTGTGCATGCTTCGCGAAGTTCTCGTGTTGTGTTTTTCAGCTCCATCAATTCACTCATATTCCTAAGTTGTCCATTCTTGTTATCATTTCCTCAAATCTTTTTTCAAGGTTCTTAGTTTCTTTGCATTGATTTAGAACATGTTCTTTTAGCTCACAGAAGTTTCTCATTACCCACCTTCTGAAGTCTGATTCTGTCATTTCATCACACTCATTCTCCATCCAGCTTTGTTCCCTTGCTGGTGAGGAGTTGTGATCCCTTGTAGGAGGCGAGGTGTTCTAGTTTCAGGTGTTTTCTTCCTTTTTGGGCTGATTTATTCCCATCTTTGTGGATTTATCCACCTGTCGTCTTTGTAGTTGCTGATTTTCCAATTGGGTCTCTGAGTGGATGTCCAGGTTGTTGATGATGAAGTTATTTCTGTTTCTTAGTTTTCCTAACAGTCTGGCCCCTCTGCTGTAGGACTACTGAGGTCCACTCCAGGCCCTGCTTGCCTGGGGAACACC
The DNA here is from genome assembly GCF_049354715.1 of Callithrix jacchus. NCBI lineage: Eukaryota > Metazoa > Chordata > Mammalia > Primates > Cebidae > Callithrix > Callithrix jacchus. The sequence goes on along the minus strand of NC_133510.1, from coordinate 97,989,954 downwards.
TGAAGCAGCTGCAGAACAGTAAGGGTTGCTAGGTTGCTACCAGTTTCTTCTTCTGCTATCTTTGTTCCAGAATGATGCCCGCCAAATGTCAGTCTGATCAGTCCTTTGTGAGGTGACTCTTTGGATATACGGGGGTCAGGGAGCTGCTTGAGGAGACAGTACGTTATAGGAGCTCAAGTGCTGAGCTGTGAGCTCCATTGTTCATTCAGCCCTGCTAGGCAGGTATGTTTAAGTGTGCTGCAGCAGAACTCATTAAACCCCTTTTATTCCCTAAGTGCTCTGTCCCAGGGAGTTAGGGCTTTATTTATGAATATCTGTTGCACTGTCCTGCCCAGCAAGGAGGCAGCCTAGTCACTGCCTGCCTACAGAGGCTTTGCTGAGCTGCTCTGGGGTCCGCCCTGCTGCTGTGGGCTCTGCCCTACTGCCTTGTGTATTTCCCTGCAGTCCTGTTTATATGGGTGTGGTTAGAGCTGCCGTGGCGATGGTGGCCCACCTCTGTAATGGCGGACTCTCTCTGTTATGGTGGGTTGCCTCGGCAATGGCAGGCTGCATCAGCAATGGCAGACTACCTCTGTAGGGGTGGAGTGCCTCAGTAATGGCGGACGACCCTCCCCCACCGAGCTGCACTGTCCTGGGTTCAGCTGTGTTTGCCGTGAAACTCTCAGCCCCGAGCATTTCCAATTGCAGTTTTTTTTGTTTGTTTGTTTTTGTGGGAGTGGGACCCGCCAAGCCTGATCACCTGGCTCCCTGCCTCAGAGCCCTTTTTTTAAATGAGTTGAACGGTTGACTTTCTCCCAGGTGTTCCAATCACCTGCTGAAAGGGCACCGGGATCTGTGTGATTTCCCATGCAGCGACCCACTGCGCTGGCTGAAACAACATTACTGCCTGGGAACCTCCTGGCCTGGAGATTATGTTTCAGTCCCATTTAATCAGATGAATGTGCTAATCTGCCTTCCTGGATCTCCAGTTGCCAGTTTAACAGGGCAACCAGACCAGTATATTTTGTATGGAGAGCCGCTGTGCTGCAGTGCTGGCCAAAACAGCTGCACCAGCCAAAACAGCCATGCTGGTGACCCGTGGGGCTCCTCCACCTGGTAATCTCCTTGTCTGTGGGCAATAAAGATCTGGAAATGCAGCGTCCACTCACCCTCTGCACTTTCACTGCGAGCTGCAATCCTGAGCTGCTCCTACAGTGCCATCTTCTCAATCCTATTTCTTTAAATTTTTAAGAAGGGGACCAGGTGCAGTTGTTTCAGAACAGCACACAGTCATGTGTTGTAGTGTGGCTTACTCTAGAGAGTTTCTGTTGATCAGTCCTGCCTCTGCTCCTTACCAGCTCTGTGACTCTGGACTAGTTCATCTTTCTTAGCCTCCTAAAGTTGTAGGATATGTGAAATAATATGTGGAAAATACCTCTCGTGCATGGCCTGCCATAGTAAATCCTCTGAAATAATAACTATTATAAATATCCCTCGCTTTTACAAATTGCTCAGTGTTGTGAATACAGAGGTCTATAACTTGAATGTCTTCAGGGGCCAGGAAAACAGTTCAAATATGTAAAGGGGTATAGGACAGGCAACATGGAATGGAAGAAACTATGATGAATGGGGGAGTGCATGCTCTGCTAAAAGAAAATCTAGGCCAGGTGCAGTGACTCACACTTGTAATCCCAGAACTTTGGGAGGCCTAGCCAGGCAGACAACAAGGTCAGGAGTTCGAGACCAGCCTGCCCAGCATGGTGAAACCCTGTCTCTACTAATAACACAAAAAATTAGTTGGGCATGGTGGTAGGTGCTTGTAACCCCAGATACTCAGGAGGCTGAGGCAGGAGAAACACTTGAACCTGGGAGGTGGAGGTTGAAGTGAGTCGAGATCACGCCACTGCACTCCAGCCTGGGTGACAAGAGCGAAACTCAGTCTCAAAAAAAAAAAGAAACTCTAGCTCAAATTTTATAACAGAAAAAAAAGGAAGGAAGGGAGGGAAGGAGGGAGAGAGGTAGGAAAGAAGACATCACTGTACATAGCTCCTACCTTGACTTGGCCCTGGAGCCACTGGTTTGCACCCCTTTCTCTGATTTAAAGTAGAATATATTTTGGGCCAGGTGTGGTGGCTTATGTCTGTAATCCCAGCACTTTGGGAGGCCAAGGCGAGAGGATCACTTGAGCCCAGGAGTTTGAGACCAGCTTGGGCAATATAGTGAGACCTTTTCTCTAGTTAAAAGAAAAAAAAAACTAGAATATATTTCAAGGAGCTGAGTGAGCTGTATTCAGGAAATAAATCCCAGGTCTTAACCCTCAGTTTTCAACTGCTAGTGACAAAGTACACTCCTTATTGAATTTCTAACCAAATAGGGTTAGGTCACTCCAAGAACCTCAGGCTACAGGATTCATCTACCCCAATTCCAGTGTGACTGGGACCCTCAATAATTTTCAGTAATTTATTAACAATGACAATAATATAATACCAACTTTATTTTTATTTATTCTTAAGATGAGCTGAATTTTGAGACAGGCATTTCCTGGCAATTGAACAGCATGATATTGGTTTTAAAGGTGAGGCTATGAGTTGTTTTGTTAGAAACTCTCTGGGGACAAGTCTAGAAGACTCTTTGGGGTACAGATGGTGTTTATTAATATTATTTATAACTCACAAATATTTATACATATTCTTCAAGGAATCCGTGTTCAGGTTTTCTTATGCAAAGGCCTAATAAGGAGAATATGATGCTGTATGATTAGAAGGGGATGATAAAGTATTCACCTTCCTTTTCCAAAATCTCTTTCCTATAGCACCTAAAATTGCCATGTTATTTAGACTTTTGAGATAAGGACATTGGATACCCTTCTAAAATAAAACCTCCCAGGCAATCTGGGAAGAGATAGAGATGATACATTGAGCTGTTATCTTGCACTTATACCATTTTCCAGTTAGTTTATCAAATTCCAGTAATCTAGCTGCTGATCAAAGGAAGGCAACAAGAAAGAATTATTATTTTCCTTTTTGGACATAGGGTCTCACACTGTTGTCCAGGCAGAAGTGCAGTAGTGCAGTAGCTCATGATAACCTCAAACTCCTGGGATCAAGAGAGCCTCCTGTCTTAGCCTCCCGAGGAGCTAAGACTACAAGCGCTTGCCACCATGTCTAGCTATTTTACAAAAATTTTTGTAGAGATGGGGTCTTCCTATGTTGCCCAGGTTGGTCTCAAACTCATGGTGTCAAGTGATTCTCCCTCTCAGCCTCCAAATGTGCTGGAATAACAGGCATGAATCACTGCATCTGGCCCCCCAAAAGTAATTTTTGATGAATTTTGATGAAAGAAGATAAGGAGGACCCACAGGAAGCCACATATTCATTCATTGATTCATTCATTAATTCTTTCATTCATTAATTTTTTCATTCATTAATTCTAGCAGCATTTGTTGAGCATCTACTCTGTGCCATGATCTGGAACAGAGTATGGAAAGAGGGATAATTCCAGGGCAGTGGTAGTGCTAGGGTAGAGGAGTGCAGAAGGTGGAATGGACTACATTCAAAGGGCACCCTCCTCAGACTGGACACGGTGGCTTGGGAAGGGAGGGTAGTTGTAAGGACAGCTTCCTGGAAGAAGTGGCACTAGGCTGAGTCCTGAACAATACACAGAATTTACAAGGAAGGAGTTTGCTTGTTGTACACTTTAAGGCTCTGTGCTCAGATCTTTCCAGTTCAAAATTTTAATCAATTACTTGGATAAATATATAAAAAGACACATTATGACTGGAGATGATGACACAAGGTTATGAGAGATGGGTTACTTTGGACAGCGTCACATTTAGGGCTCAGGAAAATCTCGGCAGGGTAGAGGAATGGGCAAACCACCAAAATAAAGCTGAATAGAGGTAAATGAAAGAACTTGCACTGTGTTAAAACAGACCCACCACCACCAACTGCAAACACTAGGCAGAAGGTGAGCAGCGGAAAAATAACACATTTATGTCATGTTTTAGTTCAGAGGTTGACAAACTATGGCTCATACCCAAATTCAGGAAGTTGCCTACTTCTGTAAGTGAAGTTTTGCATTTTGTCTGTGGCTGCCTTTGTGCTACAACAGCAGAGTTGAGCAGTTGCTGCAGAGACCATAAGAACAGCAAAACCTAGAATATTTACTGTCTGCCCCTTTACAGAAGAGTTTACTTACCCATCTCTTAGTCCACTACAAGTTCAGTTTGAGTCAAGAGTATGGTAAGGGCACTAAAAAAAGCCAGTTCTCTCTTAGGGTGGCTTAATAGAAATACAGACTCTTGGCTGGGCATGGTGGCTCATACCTATAATCCCAGCACTTTGGGAGGCTGATGTGGGTGGTTCATCACATCTCGGCTAATGTGAGCCGAGATCGTGCTACTGCACTCCATCCTGGGAAACAGAGCAAGACTCTGTCCCCTCCAAAAAAAAAATCATTCATGAATGAATCTCTGAATGAATAAACAACCAAGTAGGGGAGAGGATGGCACATCTTGGTCTTTGTGGGCCACAGCCCACCAAAGTCCTGAGCTCAGTTCTCGGGATAAACGGCCATGTATTGCTTAATAACTGGGATATGTTCTGAGAAATGTGTCATTAGGTAATTTCATCATTGCACCAACATCATAGAGGGCACTTACATAAACATAGATGGTATCACCTATTACCCACCTAGGCTCTGTGGTAGAGCCTATTGCTCTTGGTTGCAAACCTGTACAGCCTGTTACTGTACTGAATACGCAGGCAATTGTACACAATGGTATTTGTGTATCTAAACATAGAAAAGGTACACAAAAACTCAGTATTATGATCTTGTGAGGCCACTGTGTACAAGTAATCTGTTGTTGACCAAAATGTCACCATGTAGCACAGAACTGTAATTAAAGAGGAATACTGGCAGTGCCTGTAATCCCAGCACCTTGTGAGGCGGAGTCAGGCAGATTATTCAGATTACTTGAGCCCAGGATTTTGAGACCAGATTGGGCAACATGGCAAAACCCCCTCTCTACAAAAAATACAAAAATTAGCCAGGCATGGTGGCATGCACCTGTAGTCCCAGCTCCTCAGGAGGCTGAGGGGGGAGGATGGCTTGAGCCCAGGAAGGTTGAGTCTGCAGTGAGTTGTGATTGTGCCATTGCACAATCCACCCACCTCAGCCTCCCAAAGTGCTGGGTTTACAGGTGTGAGTTATCATGCCCAGCTGGGAGGCACTTTTCTATGTACTACTTTACATGCGTTAACCCATTTCATCTTCAAAACAGCTGAGTGATACCACAAATGTCATCATTTCCGTTCTGCAGATGCAAAAACTGAGGCATGCAATAGCTGTCTAATTTAACCAGAGTCACACAGCTAGTAAGGATTAGAGCCAGGATTTGAATTTAGGCAGTCTGACTTCGGAACCTGTGCTCTTAAACACTACCAGACAAAAATCCATTAAGAGGGGATGTATAATTTGAAAAAGTGCCTTTTATTTTTCCCTTGTCTTTGCACCAAGCTTTTTGATACATTCTCTTCCTGCTTTGAAAAGTGCTATATTACTAGAAGTTAATGGTAGCAGTTGCCAATATAATATTCTCATTTTGTCAGATGATAATTTATAGGACCTGTTTTTCCTGCTTCTGAAACAGGCTCTGAGGTAGGGGGTTCCCAAATGCCCCATAAACTCTGACAGACTAATCAAGTTGTTCAATCTCTCAGAAGTCACAGCTGAAGGTATAAACAACAATCTCCTACTTGTAATGTACGTCTGATTCCTATTCAAGCATTACTTCTGCTGTGGGAACCATTGGGTTTCCATATCTCTTTACAGAGGCAGGGCTGAGCTGTTGCCCAGGCTGAGTGCAGTGGCATGATCACAGCTCACTGCAGCCTTGACCTCCTGGGCGCAAGCCATCCTCCCATCTCAGCCTTCTGAGTAGCTGGGCCTATAGGCGCGTTCCACCACAGCTGGCTAATTTTTAACTGTTTTGCAAAGAATGGGGTCTCAATTTGTTGTCCAGACTAGTCTCAAATTCCTGGACTCAAGCACTCCTCCTGCCTTGGCCTCCCAAAGTGCTGGAATTACAGGCACAAGCTGCCCCACCCAGCCGGTTTCTGCATGTCAGTTTTCCTGATGGTTAAGGTGGAATTTGGTTATAGCAGGGACTACAGTTGACACGCAGTAGGTGCTTAATATATATTTGCTTAATAAATGTGGTAAATTGGAACTTACTGACTTTGGGATAATAAGGGTGTCAAGGTAACTTTTTTCCTTTATGACACTGGGCTCTGACAGTAAATAGCCAGTCCTGTTTGATCCATGCCCCTCCCCTTACTGAGGGATTTGTGCTTCCAGTAACTGGGCAAACAAAAATCATAGCATCTCCTCAAATGCATTGTACACTTGAGCAAAAAAAGTCTGTTTTTTTTTTTTTAAAGAGACAGGGTTTCACCGTGGTAGCCAGGATGGTCTCGATCTCCTGACTTCATGATCCACCCGCCTTGGCCTCCCAAAGTGCTGGGATTGCAGGTGTGAGCCACTGTGCCTGGCTTGGTAAAAATCTTTTACAAGAAAAACTGTAGTTATTATTTAGCCAAAGACTATGATTCCAAGCAGATTTCCTTCCAGGTCTCTTATTCCTCATTCAAAGCATTGCCAGTCCAATGAGGATACAGAACATGAATTGCCCACTAGTTGATTTGCTCTGTAGATAAGGATATAGGCTTTTGTGTCTAAGGAGACTGCTCAAATTATTGTGTAACAAGGACAGAGAGTTCCTTGCTTGGCTTATTTACCACATGTTTTAATTAGCTGCCAGGCCTCTTACGGCAGTCACTGTTACAAAGATAGAGAGATTTGATCTTGTTTAGGTGATGGCTTAAGTAAGAGCTTTGTCATCAGGTCTGCACTTTTCTCCTTTTGTTTCTGCTCAGAGACTGAGCTCTGTAATGCAACTCAGTGAAACTGGCATCCTTCCAGCAGAGAAGTAGCCCTAGATACAGAGTGCTAGACCGTGGGTGCCCCAAGGCCAAGAACTTTGTCTTATTGTTTGTACCTTCTATGCCTGGAATAGTGCCTGGCATACAGGAGGCGCTTAATAAATGTTGGTTGAAATATTCTGCTGAGGCCCATTCAGAAGGCCTGTAAACCCTCACTTCTACCTCTCACATATTGTCTCCAAATCCTATGGTGTCTATCCAGAGGTGATACTCAAAGTATTAAACCAACATTACAGCATGGGCTTTGACCAATCAGCCACTGAGCTGGAGCAGGAGCCCACAGGACTCCTCTTGTGATAGACATTGACTCTTTAGCTTCTACTTCACTCGGGGGGACCTAGGGAAAGGACACTTGAGAAAGGGGCATTGGGAGTTGGAGCACTGGCTACTTTCTAGTTGGAATGAAAGTACTTAAATATTTTGACAGTGGTACAGCTAAGCTAGTTTATATCAGCTGACTGAATCTGTTTTAAATCCCTCAAAGCCATCCAAAACAATGTGGCCAGATGCTTCTTTTTTTCCCCAAAATGGAAATATTATTGCTTTTACCCCCACCTCCAGAGAAACATGATTACCGTAAAAATATTTAAAAATTAAAGTGAGCTGGGAAGATAGTCACTGAAGCATTGTTTTTGAAATTTCTTTGAATTGCCAAATAAAAACAGATAGAACAACTAGATGGCCAAATAAAAAAACCCATGAACACATTTACAGCAAAACTTGGTGAGAAGATATCCCTGCACACTCCCAAATCCACAAAGACCTGCACAGTACTAGCCTCTGTGACGAGAAAGCAGAGGGGCTTTCTCTGGGACTTCTGATGAGTCTAAGAACAAGAGAATCCCCAAATAGTCAAGTCATTCACTGGAAAGCACGGCAGGCATGGCAGGCCAAGCTGAGGACACCATTTGTAACTGGGAAGATGTTTGCCAACTTCAGTAGCAGGTGAGTGGAAGGGGTTTGCTGTAAAAAATTGAAGGCGCTGGAGCAGTCTAGCTCTTAGAACTCTCAAAACTGACCAGCCAGGGATCCCTTTCGGGATAGAATTCTACCCTGAAGAGAAACTATGCAAGTAGGCAGTAGAGAATGTGGGGCGGGGATTGGGGGGAGTGGGGTGGGGTGTGGGGGCGGAAAACAGATGTAAGTGGTAAAAAGAAAGAGGACCAGAAAATCTCAGAAAACAAGCTGTAATGTATTTTTAAGCTTCTTATAAAAATCTCAGAAAAGAGAGTTCCATGAAATTAGAAATATTACCTTGGGTCACACTTCTTAAGTTTCAGGAAATGAGGTTTACATAAAAAAATAAGCAATAAAAACTCAAGACTAAATCCCACACAAAGTTATTTTAAAAATAAAAGAGGTGGGGTGTAGTGGCTCATGCCTGTAATCCCAGCACTTTGGGAGACCAAGGTGGAAGGATCACTTGAGGCCAGAAGTTCCAGACCAGCCTGGGCAATATAGCAAGGCCTTGGCTCTGAAAAATAAACAAAAGTATGTGGAATAAAACAACATCCATTCAGACAAAACCACACAGCAAGATATGTCTACAGAATAGATCGAAAGGATGACCTTTTATTTAAAAGCCATGGAAAGATATTAAGAGAATGACAGAAGATATGAAAAAATAACATAAATCAAATTAGAAAAAACAATTTTAAATGAGGCTATAGACTTCAAGAAAGAATTAGAAATAAAAGAAATGAAGACTAAACTTTGTGAAAGAAGACTAAACTGAAAACTAAAGACAAAGAAATCCAACAGAAAAACAGAATGTGGGCTGTGTGTGGTGGTTCACATCTGTAATCCCAGCACTTTGGCAGGCCAAGGTGGATGGATCACTTGAACTCGGGAATTCAAGACCAGCTTGGCCAACATGGTGAAACTCCCAACTCTTCTAAAAATACAAAAATTAGCTGGGTATGGTGGTGCACACCTGTAGTCTCAGCTACAGCTACTCAGGTGGCTGAGGCAGGAGAATTACTTGAACCTGGGAGGCAGAGGTTGTGGTGAGCTGAGATCATCCCACTGAACTCCAGCCTGGGCAACAGAGTGCAAAATGAAAAAAAGAAAGTGAAAAGATGAGTTTTTTTAAGTCAAAAAGAAATTAAGAAAGAAATCTTCTTAATATCAAGAGAAAGTGATAGATACTGAAGATAGGAGAAGATGATCCAACATACAGATAACAGGAATCCCTGAAGACAAAAACTAAAGGAAGAAAACAGTGCATACTAAAATTGTAAATTAAAAAACGGTTTTTTCCCTCAAGTTGAAAAAAAGATTTGAAGCTACATATGAATGAACATGCTGCACACTGGAGAAGATCATGCTGAAACTAACAGCACTTAGACACATTTCAATAAAATTACTGTGCTTTAAAGAAGAAAAAACATCTAAGCAAAAACAGTTAGGGAAAGAAAATTCTATCAATACCAGAATTTTTTTTACAGCAATTATTTACCCCATGAGAAAATTAAATAACATATTTAATATATTTAAGATACTCAAGAAATATATCTTAACATGTTTGAGATACTTAAGAAAAAAGAGGCCAGGCGCAGTGGCTTACACCTGTAATCCCAGCACTTTGGGAGGCCGAAGCGGGAGGATCACAAGGTCCAGAGATCCTGGCCAACCTGCTGAAACTCTGTCTCTACTAAATATACAGAAATTAGCTGGGCATGGAGGGTGGTAAGTGCCTTTAGCCCCAGCTACTCAGGAGGCTGAGGCAGAAGCATTGCTTGAACCTGGGAGCAGAGGTTGCAGTGAACCAATATTGTGCCATTGCACTCCAGCCTGGTGACAGAGCAAGACTTCATCTCAAATTAAAAAAAAGAAAAAAGGGGATCCAAGATTGCTGACCACTAACAGCTCAGGATTGTAGCTCCCAGTGAAAGCCCAGAGAATGAGACGACGCCACACTTTTAGACGAATTTTCGTCACTCACCGATCAGCCAATTCCCAGTGGAGGAGCCCCACGGGTCGCCAGCACGACTCTTGTGGCCGCCTCAGCGGTTTTGCCGGCGTCTCGACGCAGCAGCTCTTCATGCAGAGCCAACGGGACTGCTTCCCCTACTGACCGGAGTTTGGAGCTCCGGGAAGTCAGAGCCGCTTGTTGCGGACTCAAGAAGGAAGCCAGACCAGAGATTCCCGGGCAGAAGAGCACCATCAGTCTTATCGCTGCTATTTAGGCTGCCACAGTGGGTTGCTCGGATCCCAGCACTGGGAATCAATAAGTTGGTCGTCGACTCAGAAACCTAATTAGAAAGGCGGTTCATCTACAATGAAGGGAAAAAACCAGCCTAAGAAGGCCGAGTATACTCAAAATCAGAGCCCATCAGCAATGGAACAAGCCCTGATGGAAAAGGACTCATCAGCAACCGAACAAGCCCTGATGGAAAAGGACTCATCAGTAACGGAACAAGCCCTGATGGAAAAGGACCGTGTTCCATTATCTGAAGTAGGCTTTAAAAGGTGGATGATAAGAAACTTCTGGGAGTTAAAGGAACTTGTTCTAACCCAATGTAAAGAAACTAAGAACTTGGAAAAAAGATTAGATGAAATGTTGAAAAGAATAGACAATATAGAGAGGAATACAAATGAACTTATGGAGTTGAAAAATACAACACGAGAACTTAGTGAAATATGTACAAGCTTAAACAGCCGAATGGATCAAGCAGAAGAAAGGGTATCAGAGGTCGAAGATCAACTTAATGAAACAAAACAACAAGACAAGAATAGAGAAAAAAGGATAGAAAGGAATGAGCAAAGTCTCCAAGCAATATGGGACTATGTGAAAAGACCTAATATACGCTTGATTGGTGTACCTGAATGTGACAGAGAGAATGAATTCAAGCTGGAAAATACTCTCCAGGACATTATCCAGGAAAATTTTCCTAATTTAGCAAAGCAGGACACTATTCAACCCCAGGCAATACAGAGAACACCACAAAGATATTCCTCAAGAAGACCAACCCCAAGGCACATAATCGTTAGCTTCACCAAGATCGAAACGAAGGAGAAAATATTAAGGGCAGCCAGAGAGAAAGATCAAGTTACCCATAAAGGTAAGCCTATTAGGCTTACAGCAGATCTCTCAACGGAAACCCTACAAGCCAGAAGAGAGTGGGGGCCAATATTCAATATACTTAATCAACAGAACTTTCAGCCCAGAATTTCATATCCTGCCAATTTAAACTTTACATTTGAAGGAAAAATAAAATCTTTTAGGAACAAGCAAGTACTCAGAGATTTTATTACCACCAGGCCTGCTTTACAAGAACTTCTAAAAGAAGCACTATACACAGAAAGGAACAACCAGTATGACCCTTTCTAAAAATACACCAAAAAGTAAAGAGCATTAACATAAAGAAGAATTTTTATCAACGAAAGGACAAAATAGCCAGTTAATATCAAATGGCAGCAACCCTAAATTTAAATTGACCAAATCTCCCAATCAAAAGATACAGACAAAATCTAACGGTATATCCAAAGATATAAATAGACTCAAAATAAAGGGTTGGAAAAAAAAAACGTACCAACCAAATGGAGAGTAAAAATAAATAAATAAAAAGCAGGAGTTGCAATTTTCACATTTGACAAAATAGATTTCAAAGCTACAAGGCTACAAGGGTAAAAGGATTAATGTAATAATAAGAGATCTTAACACCCAGATACATAAGACCCATAATGAGATTTAGATTCAACGAGACAGAAAATTGATAATGATATCCGGGACTGGAACTAAGATCCAGAACAAATAAACTCAATAGAGCTCTCCATTTTAAACACACAAAATATACATTATCCACAAAATCTAACGATATATCTAAAGATATACAAAGACTCAAAACAAGGGGATGGAAAAAAACTCACCAACCAAATGGAGAGTAAAAATAAATAAATAAAAAGCAGGAGTTGCAATTCTCATACTTAATAAAATAGATTTCAAAGCTACAAGGATGCAAGGGTAAAAGGATTAATGCAACAATAAGAGATCTTAACACCCAGATACATAAGACACATAATGAGATTTAGATTCAACGAGACAACAAATTGATAACGATATCCAGGACTTGAACTCAGAGCCAGAACAAATAAACACAATAGAGGTCTCCATTTTAAACACATAAAATATGCATTAACCACTTTAAACACTCAAAATATTGATCGGCCATTATTGAAACCCATTTTAGGAATGAAGTAATATTCCTTTTCCCCTCTTTTTCTTTTTTTCCCCTTCTTAAAAAAAAAAAAAGAAAAGAAAAGAAAACATAGGCTTTATTACTGAGGCATAAAAAAAAAAAAAGTTGGGAGTGGCTTGAGAAGAAGTAGGAAAGAGAAGCAAGGGCTAAACACCTAAAAAAAAAAAAAAAAGAAAGAAAAAAGAAAATGTGAGCCAAGAACTTTATATTCAGTAATTTTTTTTCATATCTTCTGTCATTCACTTAATATCTTTTAGTGGCTTTTGTTTTTTATTTATTTATTTTTTTGAGACAGAGTTTCACTCTTGTTTCCCAGGCTGGAGTGCAATAATGGGATCTCGGCTCACTGCAGTCTCCGTCTCCTGGGTTCATGCAATTCTCCTGCCTCAGCCTCCCAAGTAGCTGGGATTACAGTCATGCACCACCACGCCCGGCTAATTTTGTATTTTTAGTAGACACGGGGCTTCTCCATGTTGGTCAAGCTGGTCTCAAACTCCTGACCTCAGATGATCCGCCTGCCTGGGTCTCCCAAAGTGATGGGATTACAGGTGTGAACCACTGTGCCCAGCCTAGTGGCTTTTAAATAAAAGGTAATCGTTTCATTCTATTCTGTAGACTTTTAAGCACTTGGTGACTGTTATCATTAGACAAACTGTTATCAACATGTAAGAACTTAAGAAATATTGTTCTCATTAACAGTTCCAGAGGATTCTGCTTGAGAATAAGATTCACCAAAGAGAAACTTGTGGTGAGAATTAGAAATACAATTGTTTTTAAATGAAGACTATATGACTGTTAAAATAGGATATCGTGTAATGGGTAAATCATCAGATAATGTAATATAGTGGAACTATTAAGGCCAGGTACAGTGGCTCATGTCAGTAATCCCAGCATTTTGGGAGCTGAGGTGGGAGGATCACTTGAGGCCAGGTGCTTGAGACTGCAGTGAGTTATGATCATGCCACTGCGCTCCAGCTTGGGTGACAGAGTAAGACTCTGTTGCTAAAAAAAAAAAAAAAAATTGAATTAAAATTAAAAAATGAGGCAGCAGACTAGAGAGACTAAATACAAAAATGTTCTTAAATGTTCTCAGTAGTAATATTTAGTGTATTAGTATTGCCATTCTGAAAGAGTTGTGTGATAAGTAGATAAGTAATTATAGGATATTCTACTTCTATCATCCCTTGTGTTCTTAAGAGCCGGGAGTCTCATTTGGAAGAAGATATAATACAGAAGAGGCCAAATAAAAACAAGCATGACTTGGAATTGGAGCTATTAGTATGATATATATCATATAATACTAGCTAGAGGGAGTATATAGTTTATATTCTCTATCTATATAGATAGTCTTGTAGTTTAGCTCTGTCCCCTGAAGAGGCCTAAAATTTCTGACCAAGTCAGCAGCCAGGAGCATTCCTAGTACCAAGATTGTGGTCTTGAAACACTATTTATCACTAAATGAAAGGAAGACTTCCTGGAAAAGTTGATAATTTTCAGAGAAATTGTTGATGTCTATCTGGGACAGATAATGTACAAGATGTGACTAGAGCATTTTGTCATACTCAGTAGCAAGAAAAATATCAAACACATCTGGATACGTGGAGAAAAAAAAAAAAACTCTGAGAAGCCAAATTGAAGGGGCTCTTCTTATTGGCCAAAAACAGAACAATTTGAGTTTTCAGGAACGTTAATAATTGTAATTGATTAAAATTGATCAAAAATGTTTAAATTTGTGAATTTATATGAATATTTTAAAAGATTGGTCACCTTCAGAGGATGATAGGGAACCAATTCATTATCTTGAAAATTGGGAAATAAATGCATAGAATTAAACATTTATCTTGCCTTTTCTGTATAAACTATAATACTAGTTAGGCAATAGGGGAAATTACCTCTTTATAAAAGCATTTTGATTAATGAATAAAAAAGATATGCAGAATTAGAAATCTTTATTTTGCAATCCTTAAAAAGTGAATGGATTTGCATAGAGGTGTGTATGGTATTCTCTGATAGTAGTTTGTATTTCTGTGGGATCAGTGTTGATATCCCCTTTATAATTTTTTATTATGTCTATCTGATTTTTCTCTCTTTTCTTCTTTATTAGTCTGGCTAGCAGTCTATCTATTTTGTTAATCTTTTCAAAACATTGGCTCCTGGATTCATTAATTTTTTGAAGGGCTTTTCATGTGTCTATCTCCTTTAGTTCTGCTCTGATCTTAGTTATTTCTTATCTTCCGCTAGCTTTTGAATTTGTTTGCTCTTGTTTCTCTAGTTCTTTTAATTGTGATGTTAGGATATCGATTTTAGATCTTTCCTGCTTTCTTCTGTGGGCATTTAGTGCTATAAATTTCCCTCTAAACACTGCTTCAGCTGTGCCCCAGAGATTCTGATACATTGTGTCTTTGTTCTCATTGGTTTCAAATAACTTATTTATTTCTGCCTTAATTTCATTATTTACCCAGTAGTCATTCAGGAGCAGGTTGTTCAGTTTCCATGTAGTTGTGAAGTTTTGAGTGAGTTTCTTAATCCTGAGTTCTAATTTGATTGCACTGTGGTATGAGAGACTGTTTGTTATGATTTCTGTTCTTTTGCATTTGCTGAGGAGTGTCTTACTTCCAATTATGTGGTCAAGTTTAGAGTAAGTGTGATGTGGTGCTGAGAAGAATGTATATTCTGTGGATGTGGGGTGGAGAGTTCTGTAGATGTCTATTAGGTCCACTTGGTCCAGAGCTGAGTTTAAGTCCTGGATATCCTTGTTACTTTTCTGTCTTGTTGATCTGTCCAATATTGACAGTGAGGTGTTAAAGTCGCCCATTATTATTGTGTGGGAGTCTAAGTCTCTTCGTAGGCCTTTGAGAACTTGCTGTATGAATCTGGGTGTTCCTGTATGGGGTGCATATATATTGAGGATAGTTACCTCTTCTTGTTGCTTTGATCACTTTTCCATATGTAATGTCCTTCTTTTGCTTTTTTGATCTTTGTTGGTTTAAAGTCTGTTTTATCAGCAACTAGGATTGCAACCCCTGCTTTTTTTTTTTTTTTTTTTTTTTTTTGCTTTCCATTTGCTTGGTAAATATTCCTTCATCCCTTTAATTTGAGCCTATGTATGTCTTTGCACATGAGATGGGTCTCCTGAATACAGCACACTGATGGGTCTTAACTCTTTACCCAATTTGCCAGTCTATGTCTTTTAATTGGGGTATTCAGCCCATTTACATTCAAGGCTGATATTGTTTTGTGTGAATGTTATCCTGCCATTATGATGCTAGCTGGTTATTTTGCCCATTAGTTGATGCAGTTTCTTCATAGTGTCCATGGTCTTTACAATTTGGTATGGTTTTGCAGTGGCTGGTACGGGCTTTTCCTTTCCATATTTAGTGCTTCCTTTAGGAGCTCTTGTAAGGCAGGCCTGGTGGTTACAAAATCTCTCAGCATTTGCTTGTAGCTGGGACCACAGGCACATACCACCACACCTGGTTAATTAAAACAATTTTTTTTGTAGAGACAGAATCTTGCTCTGTTACCCAGTCTGGTCTAAAACTATTGATTCTCTCACCTCAGTCCTCCAAAGTGTGTCATTATAGGCATGAGCCACTGTTCCTGGCCATATCTTTTTTTTTTTTTTGGAGATGGAGTCTTGCTCTGTCACCTAGGCTGGAGTGCAGTGACGCAATCTTGGCTCACTGCAACCTCTGCCTCCCACATTCAAGCAGTTCTCCTGCCTCAGCCTCCCAAGTATCTGGGACTACAGGCACATGCTGCCACAGCCGGTTAATTTGTTTTTGTGTTTTAGTAGAGACAGGGTTTCACCATGTTGCCCAGGGTGGTCTTGACTCCTGAATTCAGGCAATCCTCCCACCTCAGCCTCCCAAAGTGCTAGGATTATAGATGTGAGCCATTGTGCCTGGCCTGTTTTGTTTTTTTTTTAATATGTATAATATGTAGGTTTCACCTAAATGAGATTATACTACAGATGCAATTTTAACCTTTTCACTCAGCAGTATGTTGTGAGTATGTTGTGGATATCTTTCCATGCTGAATTACACAGAGCAGCCATATTCATTTACGATTAAAAAATAATTACTCTTAAATAAAAATGCTATCTGTTCCTTAAAAAGAGTTTTAAGCAATACAGAAAAGGACAAAAAAGAAAAGCAGCACATTTCTCAAAATCTTACCACCCAGTAATGAATGTTAACGCAATTCAAAAAGCCTCTCTAAAGGTAGAAGATGAGAGAGTTTTATGACTACAAGGATTATTTTAATTATTAAAGTTTGTTTTATTTTAACACAATAAAAAAGTCTGTAATTAAACTAAAGTAATTCAGTTTCAGATAACTTTTCTTTCCCCATCATGGGAGAAGTTACTAAGATGTGCCTGAAGTTAAGAAAGAACTGCAGAAATGATTAAGAGGTTTAAGTATTTCTTTTCTGTTTCAATTTTGGTTGATCTCAATTGGTTCCCTGCAGATAGAAGATGAAGTAATTAGCACTCATACTTCCTTTCACACTCCTGTTCCTCCTGATTTTAAAATCTTTCTATTATTTTTACTTTGTCAAGATTGGTAACATTTTCAATTTGTTCCATGGCTTGAATTCCATTAGTTGTTTAATCGTGGTTCTCTATTTAAATTCTTAACTGCCTGCCATCAGCAGTTTTACCTTTTACCTTGGTGTCTTCTGTTTCTGATTTTTTTTTCATACATCTCCTGCTCCTGATTGGCTGGATTTTTTGCCCCAAGAAGGATTTGTGTGTTTTACTCCCTGAGTTCTTTTATGCTTGAGAATATCTGCAGATGGTTATGTGTAACTTTCTTATTCTCTCTCCAAGCTAGGTAGACTGTGTGTGTGTGTGTGGTTTTGTTTTTAGAGACAGGGTCTCACTCTGTCACCTAGGCTGGAGTGCCCTGGTGTGATCATGACTCACTGCAGCCTCAACCTCCTGGGCTCAAGCAATCCTCCCACCTCAGCCTCCCAAGTAGCAAGAACTACAGGTGTGTGCCACCATGCCTAGCTAATTAAAAAAAAATTTTTTTTGTAGAGACCAGAGTCTAGCTGTGTTATCCAGGCTGATGACTTTGACTTTTGGCTTGAGATGTTTTGGACATGTTTGCATCCATTTCAATTCCACCCCCACCCACCCCCATCTTCATGGATGATTTGCCTTTTCTGCCTAGATATCCAAATAAATATTTTCTCTTGAAAATTACTAACTTAACCAGACTATGTTTTGATGTCTGTTCAAAGTAGTTTTTCTCTGGCATACAGTATAAATTTTCCTCTGCAGATTCAGTTCTTTCTTTATTTAGAAAAACTGTTCCTGAATTGAGTGTCTAAATGCATATTTTGTTACATTTATTGGATTATCTGCATCAATTAGGGGCATCAAGTATCTTATGTTTGATTTTCTCTTGGTTCTCTTATTATCTTATTATCCTCTCCCTAATTGCTTTACTCCCTCTGTGGCAAATTATATTATTTGCCATAATTATCACAAGCCTTTGACTATCCATTAACTTAATTTTCAATCATGTCTTTCCTGTTCGTGGGCATTTCTAATTTATATATTAGATCTATAATGGTGTTGTTTCAGTTTTTGATTCATTTTTTTAGCTCTGACACACTTTTCATCTCTCTTGGTCATTTTTTATCTCAATTTTAAGGTCTTTTTACCCAGGTTCATATTCTGAAGGCATTTGTAATGCAAAGCACTACCTGGGGGATATGTTTCATAGGCTTATGTTTTCTTCCATACTGGTTTCTTCCCAGCATATACATTATCTTCCTTCCTCCCCACTCCACCCTTTTTTGACTGTACCACATTTACATGGTCTTCTTTTCATCTCAATCTTGTTTCAAAGGGGCAGCTCCAACCAGATCTTTTTGTAACTGTTATATAGTGTGAATGAAGTCTGCTCGGCCCCTGTCTAACTTTATCTCAGATAAGTTTTTTGTCCTCTCTCTGAGCTACAGTTTTTCTTCATCATATCAAGTATTAGGAAGAGGAGAATCTGTGATCATGATTTAGTCTGTTATCTTTACCCTAAAATTATTAGGATGATATTTTAAAATGAAAATCTCATCCTAATGCCATATCTTGCTTAAAACTCTTCAGTAGGTTTTAAAAACTTTTAGGAAAAAGGTTTAAAGTTCCTTCCTCACATCCAAGATCCTTTATTATTTGGCTTACCTACCTTTCTAACCTAAGGTCTCCCATCACTCTCTACCACATTTGCTAACTGCTCACAGGAGGCTTTTTCTGGGCCTAGATTAGAACTCAGAACCCTTCTCAACATAGGGCTTCAGGTAGCCTATTGGCCATCTGGAATCTAGTTAAATTCCATTTGTCTTTCAAAACTTAGTTTCAATGTAACCAAAATGGAACTAATGAGGAACCAAGGTTAAGACTAGGATGGCGATGGTGGAAATGGAAAGGGAGAAACAGTGCCTATATCCACTGCCAGAGCTGGAAAGATATAACCTTTATAACTATATAGCTAGATGATCATTCTTAGTCATAATTGTCTTTTCCAGTATGGTGTAATGGGTTTTAAACCCAGACTACCTGGACTCATGACTTAGCTCTGCCACTTGCTATCTGTATGACTTTGGAGTGACATTATGTAATCTTTACGTGCCTATTTCCCTATGAAAACTAATTAAAGTGTGTAAAGCTTTCACTAAATACATGCTCAAAAATGTTACTGTTTTTTATTAAAAGGCACCACCGCGGACATCAATAATGGTCCCATACCACCCACAATGAATACCTGATAACCTGGGAGCTGTCCATGGTGCTAAAATAGTGCTCCCCCTCACATGACAATGTCCCCACAGTTTGTCATATTTTTAGCCCCATATAGGGTAAATCCCTAGTTACATCTTTCCGGCTTTAGCAGTAGATGTAGAAACTGTTTCTCCTTTTCCATTTTCACAACCACCATCCTAATCTTGACCTTGGTTCCCTCATCAGCTCCATTGTGTGTGACTGAGGTTAGCCTTCTAACTTGTCTTTGTACCTCTGGACCATTTAATCTACCATGATCATATTCTCATCCTCCAAATCCTTCTTAATATGAAGTTATATTCCCTACTTACTAACTCAAGGGAATTTCAAAGGAGTACTTTATTTTATTTTTGAGATGGAGTCTTGCTCTGTCACTCAGGTTTAAGTGCAGTGGCTCAATCTCGGCTCACTGCAGTCTCAACCTCCCTGGGCTCAGGTGATCCTCCTATTTCAGCCCCCTAAGTAGCTGGAATTACAGGTGTGTGCCACCATGCCTGGCTGATTTTTGTATTTTTTTATAGAGATGGCGTTGCACTATGTTTCCCAGGCTGGTTTTGAACTCCTGGGTTCAATCAAAGGAGTAGAAACAATGTAAATAGCAACATGAGGGGATGGTTAAATGATAATATATCACTGAGAATGTGTATATTGAGCAGCGAATAAAGTTAATTATTAATGCTGTGTTAAAATATAGAAAGCATTAATCAAGGGAAAACAGTAGATTATAATATGGTTTGAACATCATTCATTCATTTATTAAACATGTACCAAGCACTCCTGTTTTGGGGTAGGCCATGGAGATATAAGAATTAAGATAGTCCCTTTCCTTTGGGAGGCTGAGGCGGGTGGATCACGAGA
The DNA here is from genome assembly GCF_049354715.1 of Callithrix jacchus. Lineage (NCBI taxonomy): Eukaryota > Metazoa > Chordata > Mammalia > Primates > Cebidae > Callithrix > Callithrix jacchus. Next base: position 97,970,128 of record NC_133510.1, on the reverse strand, counting down.
TCAAGAGATCGAGACCATCCTGGTCAACATGGTGAAACCCCATCTCTACTAAAAATAAAAATAAAAAAATTAGCTGGGCATGGTGGTGCGTGCCTGTAATCCCAGCTACTCAGGAGGCTGAGTCAGGAGAATTGCCTGAACCCAGGAGGCGGAGGTTGCGGTGAGCCAAGATTGCGCCATTGCACTCCAGCCTGGGTAACAAGAGTGAAACTCCATCTCAAAAAAAAAAAAAAAAAAAAAGATAGTCCCTTCCTTAAAGCAGTTAGGGGCTAGCAGGAGAGATAGCTATGTTAACAGATTGCAGGTGGACATGCATTTGGACGAAGACTACAAAAGAGCATGGAATTAAATATGCAAGTAGTACTAGGGGTGCACGTCTGGGTGAATTTTGTCTTTTTAAATACCCACTAGGGGGTGAAATATGGCACAGAGCCTTAGAGGAAAGAAGAGAACTAAATTCCAATGGAAAGGCAACACACAGCTCTAGGTAAGTTCTTTCCCACTCTACCCTGCATCTTCAGGCCACAAGAAGAAGAAGAAGAAAAAAAGATCAATAGAATCACAAAAAGAAGAAAAAAAGATCAATAGAAGGTCCAGCCCTAAATTGTGGCTCAGAGAAGTTGAGCAGGTCTTGGCAAGAGCAAGAAAAGAAATAGCATAGCAACCATTCAGACCTTTTACAGCAAAATAAAGGACCCAGAATATCCTTAAGTGATTGTGATATTGCAATAAAAAATCAAAATTAAAAAGTCACATATCCCAGGGTTCCCTAAGAATGGTTTATTGGCTGCCACCACCTCTACATTGTGGCTTATTCCACTGTACCCTTTGAAGAATATTCTTGCTGGGCATGGCAGGTCATGCCTGTAATCTCAGCACTTTGGGAGGGCTAGGTGGGAGGATTACTTGAGGCTTGGAGTTTGAGACCAGCCTGGGCAACATAGCAAGACCCCATCTCTACAAAACAAACAAACAAAAAATTGTAGAGATGGGTATGGCAGCATGTACCTGTAGTCCTAGCTACTTGAGAGGCTGAAAAAAGAATATTCTTCACTCTTCACATTCAAGTCTTGTATTTTTTTAAGCTAGTGACTCATCTCCTTTAAGAATTCTTTCTTAACTAATGTGATTTTATTTCTAGTATAAATACTTGAAAGTCAGTTGTAATGGATATAAATTCTTGGCTCACATTTTCACCACTTTGAAGAAATTCCAGAGAGAGGAGAGTCTGTGTGGTACATTAACATCCACCTATCACAGGTTAACCTCTTGGGTTCTGGAGTCAAACTGGGGTAGATGTATGTCACTAATTAAACATGCAGGCTTTGTCAAATTGTTTCATTGAAATAAATGTTAGTTTCATAGTCTATCACATGGGGAAGATACGACAATTTTGCAGAGTTTTGTGAGGACGAAACAGACTGATACCTGGTTTTTCATGATGCCTGGAACATATAAAGTAACTCAATGCATGTAGCTGTGATACATGTTTCCTTGAAATTATTCTTGATCTTTCTCAGGGAACTATGGATTTATTTAATCAATAATGTATATCCCACCCCCCCATAGTAGGTATTTAATAGATGCCTTATAAAAGATTCAAATTTAGGAACATCGTAAAGAAAAATGACATTTAATTACTAATGCTTTTCTAAATGGAGGAGATGGTAGAAATTATGCTAATTGGTAAGATTTCTTATCTACAAAAAGCAGAAGAAATTATCATTTTTCTTTTACTATTTATGTAAAATTGTGAACTAGTTTCTTTTTGTTCAATTTTATATCAAATGCCTATCTACCTTCATTGGTAATGAAAGAAGTAAGCTATACCTCCTGATGCTAGTATACTTCCTACTGTACTGAGACAAAGACCTATGAATCCAGCCCGCAGATCAAGAAGGTTAAGAAGGCCTGGTGTGGTGGCTCACAGTTATAATCCCAGCACTTTGGGAGGCCAAGTCGGGTGGATCACCTGAAGTCAGAGGTTCAAGACCAGCCTAGCCAACATGGTGTAACCCCATCTCTATTAAAAATTCAAAAATTAGCTAGGTGTGGTGATAGGTGCCTGTAATCCCAGCTACTAGGGAGGCTAAGGCAGGAGAATCACTTGAACCCGGGAGGCGGAGGTTTCAGTGAGCTGAGATCACACCACTGAACTCCAGCCTGGGCGACAAGAGTAAAACTGCCTCAAAAAAAAAAAAAAAAAAGGCTGAATAACACTTGTTTGTGACTGGTGGAGATGTTGTTACACAATTAAGAAAAAAGGGAAATATAGTGTTCTCAAACATTAGATGATTTTCAAGGAAACGAATAATACAGCTGAGTTTAGAAGGCTAATGGAGATATGATAATATGAAACAGATAGACAACCTTATCATTAAAATACTTTGAAGATTCTTTAAACACACACACACACAAAGATCTTTCCCCACTCACCCTGGAATAAAAAAGGGAGAAATCTGATTCAACCTAGTTTTACTTTTAAATCAGTTCTTCAAGGTAGTTAACAATAGCATTGGAAACACGAGGATTTCCGTAGATGGCCAGTGCGACTGTGTTCCATTAGCAATTGATGTGTTGTCATTTATTTGGTAAGTTGAATAGAAGTCTTAGTTTCTGAAGGAAATTTAAAAATTATCCAGGCCAATTACTTAACTGAAACTGACCCCTCCTCCCCACACCAGGAATCTTATTCAAGTTTACTAAGATATGAACATTGGGCTGGGCTCGGTGGCTCATGCTTGTAATCCCAGCACTTTGGGAGGCCAAGGTGGGCAGATCACCTGAGGTTGGGAGTTCAAGACCAGCCTGGCCAATATGGTGAAATCCTGTCTCTACTAAACATACAAAAAATTAGCTGGGCGTGGTGGCGGACACCTGTAATCCCAGCTACCTGGGAGACGAAGGAGGGAGAATCGATTGAACCCAGGAGGTAGAGGTTGCAGTGAGCTGAGATTGAGCCACTGGACTTCAGACTGGGCACAACAGAGCAAGACTCCATTTCAAAAACAAAAGCAAAAAAAAAAAAAAAACCCATTATTTCAATTAGATATCACATTTGCAGAGAAAAGAGTATTAGAAGGAGCAGAAAGAGGTGATGTTGTGGAAGGCAGCACAAGCAGTGTTAAACAAGGGGTTGTGGGGAGATTACACAGACCAATGAAGTGGCTAACACTGTACCTCCAGGTTAAGATTTCTTACCATGCTGAGCAAGAATACTGAGACGCTAATACTCACATAGTAATACTCTAAATTTTGAGCTTTACTTCTGGCTAGGCCTTTAATGCATCTATTTAGTCCAAGTTGTCATTTTACAGATGAGGAAGCTAAGGGTCAGAGATGTCAAGTGACTAATCTGACTTATGTTTTTACTTCCAGGAACAATTTTACATAGCTGGACCTTTTCTATGAAGCAGAGGAGGGCAATATTGCATGGGCATTCAGTGAGTGGGCTATCGTCTCAGACTGCCTGAGTTGAAATCCAGGCTGTGCCACTAACAAGCTGTGTGATTTTGGGTAAATTTCCTACCTTCTCTGAGCTGGAGTATGGAAAAACCATAATATCACAGTATATACTTCAGAGAATTGTGTGGATTGAAATGATAACACAGTTATGGCTCATAAGTACACTTACTAACATTGTTATTTTCTCAAAGGCAAAAACATAAAAGCTCAATCAGAAGAGATTCATATCCAGGGAGGAAAATACCCACTGTATACAGATCATAAGATAAAGTAAAAAAGGGACGAAGCAAGTGTCACTGTCATTTCTTACACTTCTCCCTAACACATCAGTCACTCCTCCCCTTATGTGTGCTGATAGATACCAAAGAGATATCCAGATGAAATGTTTTTATTCATTAGATCATTAAGGTACTTTGTGTAATACTATGGTCTCTATAGTGCTGCTGACAATCAACCTTAGAAAATTGTAAAAGTATTTCTTTGACAGTGGTGATCTGCCAGAATAATTGGCATAAAGGCAATGCCAAAGCTGAAACACTCAGGAGAAGTGTTTACCGGGCTCCAGCCTTTGCATTCCCACTGCTGTCTGCCTGCATACCTGTCACAGCCGCTTTGAAAATACAAGCGTCCTTGGATGCTTTTCAAAGGATTCTTTGACAAACAAGAGATATTTTTTTCCACACAAAATTCAGGCTGCCTTGAGTTAGTTCCGTGATATTCGATTTACTTTATTCAGCAGTCGAAGCAGAATGAAATCAGATTTCTTCCTGGAAGAGTTTTCCACATCATTCCATCCTGTTCTTGTGGGTTTAGATCCTGCCTTCTGGGCTCAAGGATGTGCCGTGTTTTCATGATCGGGGGAATATCTTTTTCCCCTTCTCATCCCCCCCCCCACCCACCCCCTCCCGCCAGAAGCATTAGGATTTGGGGATGGGCTTCCCGCGTTGTTTGGAAAAGTTGGGGTGGAGGTATGGAGGTAGATTCTGAAAAGAAAGTTGTGCACGCAGGGGACTGCTAGGAAAACCCACAGGTTTCGCTGGAAAGAGGTTGCAGACCCCTTCCCCGCCGAGCTTCTTCACCTGAATGAGACCAGGCCCTATCTGTTCCACGGTGTTTCCTCCAGCCCGGGGTAGACCTGCTGTTTACCACTCTTAACTCTCTTCCCACCCCTCCCTGCAAAGCTTTACGAATGCTCAGGACTTTCAAAAAACAATCGCAGATTCCAAGGAATAGAAAAGGGACGGAGCGGTGGCTCACGCCTCATCCCAGCACTTTGAGAGACCGTGGCGGGAGGATCGCTTGAGGTCAGGAGTTCGAGACCAACCTAGGCAAAATGGCAAGTCACCCGTCTCTACAAAAGAATAAAAATACAAAAATTAGTCAGGTGTAGTTGAGCGTGTGCCTGTGGTCCCAGCTACTGGGGAGGCTGAGGCGGGAGGATCGCTTGAGCCTGGGAGTTCAAGGCTGCAGTGAGCCGAGATCGCCCCCCTGCGCTCAGCCATCGGGGACAGAGACCCTGTCTGAAAAACTAAAAAGAAAACGAAAAGAGTGGGAACGGACATTAGCGGGCCACATTTCCTTCCCATGGAGAGAACTGTAAGGCGATACTTTTAAGACGGTGAGAATTGCCATCTGCACTCTCCGCCAATCCCCTCTTGCTCTTCAAACTTGGGGTCCCCGCAGAGTGGGCCCAGCGTTCAGCCCCAAGCTTCTCCGGCTCAGCTCTGGGGGCCGCGGGTCCGGCATCGGAGACCCGCTCCGCTCCAGGTCGGGCGGGAATTCGAGGAAGAGGAAAGGCGCGCAGCGGCCCGAGGAGGCGGGGACGCCGCGACGCGGAAAGAAGGGCTCCGGGGCCGGGGGCCTCCGCGAGCTCGGCGCGCCCTGGCCGGCTCCGTGCCGCCGCCGCAGCCTGGGATAGCCCAGGGGACCCCGCGGCCAGCTCGCCCCCGCGGCCAGCTCGCCCGCGCCCCTCCCCCTGCCAGCTCGGCTGCCGCGGCGCAGGCGTGTGCAGGCGGGGACACCGCGGAGCTTCGGGCCGGCAGAGCGCCGCCGCCGGCCCAGCCAGCCCAGCCCGCCTCGTGCTCGCGTCTCGGAGCCCGTCCCGGACGGCCCCGGCACCATGCGGAGGGTGAGTGCACGGGGGTGGGGGAGGTGCGGCGAGGCCCTCCGGGCGGGAAGGGTGAGGGCACTGCGGGGCGGGACGTCGGCGGGGAACCGGGGCGCCCCCGGCGGACTAGGGAGGTGAAGGGGCGCCATGGGTACTGCGAATCCGCACTCTTCGCGGCAGCGCCGGCACGTCGGAGCCCTGGGCTGGGGCCTGCAAGGTGGGCTGCGCCCGGCGCTCCGCCCCCTGCCTGCGGGCGAGCCCCTTCCCGGGCGCCCCGCACGCCAGCCTGGCTGCCTTCTGCTGCCCAGCGCCCCGCTCCTTCCTCGAGAGCCCGGGCAACTCTGCCGGGCGTCGGTGGGGCTCTCGCACACACCCTAAGGAAGGAGTCAGCCCTTGGTCCGGGCCAGGTGGGCGACCAGTCAAGGCCGGGGCCGGGGTTGGGGGGCAGTGGGGCTCGCCTGAATGGATGCTGCGCTCCGGCGTTTGGAAGGCGCGAGTCTCCTCCCAGGCACCGCCCGCCGACGGCGCGCAGCTCCTATCCGGGGGCGCCCTCGGGAGCTGCGGCTGCTGCTTTACCGGCAGGTGTTGGGGGCTCCGCGCTCAGCCCCACCCTCCAGCCAGGGCTGCCTGTGGAAAAAAGAAAAACAGGCTCAGCTAGAGGGGCTCTTCCATCTCCAGGGACAGCTTGGGGCACTGGTGCTGCTTGCTGTCAGCCTCCGAGAGCGCGCAGGCCCTAGTGCAGCTGGATGTTGCTTGTCGGGGGAAGTTAATTGACGCGAAGGTGTTGGTGACTTTCAGACCCGGAGTGCCGTTTGTGTTTTAACTTTGGAAATGGAAGGTACTTTAATCAAATACAGGATCTCGGCATTTAACAGTGTGGAAAACAGTACAGGAAACTTAAGGAAATCCTATTAGGTACCCTCCTCGTTGTCCCAGACCTCCTAAGGCCACCCTGAAGACAGTTTAGGCGCCCAGGAAGGGGTGGAGGGGTGTTTTCTGGAGAGACAAGACTGAGAAGAAATGCTGGGGGAAATGCCCCAAAAACAAACCAAAAAAAAACAAAGTAAGATTCTCCTTCCAGAGCCCATGCCTTTCTCTAGGTTAAAGCTTGGGTTTGGCTTGTTGTAAGGAACGTATGTGCCAATTGCTTTGGTCACCTGAGTGACCCTTTCATAGATTTCTGCCTCTCAGCGGCTGGGTTGTTTCCAATGGAACTTGGGCCTCTTTTTTCTGGTGGTACCAGAATTAAGTGATCTCTGTGTGTGTCTTGAGGGGGGTGTGTTTGCAGGGAGTATAGAGCAAATGCTAATTGGCCCCAGCTGACCCTGGAAAGTCTCTAGGTGAGCTGACACCGAAATTTACCTGGCTTATACCTTTGGAGCTAGTCAAGATCTGCTCAGGTGTTTCTGGGAAGAATAGGATTCCAGCCAGGCTGGCCAGCTAGTTTGTCATGCAGCAGAAATGGAAACTGGCCATGGTGAGGTTACTTGTTTGAATTCAAAATTCAGAGGTCAGCAGCCTCCTTTTTAACCCTCAGTGGCCCAGAGTAATTAAAGAAAGGAGCCTGAATGGGATCCGTAGGCCTAAGTAGTGCGTGTTAGAGAGAGAATCATGATTTGGAGATGGAGGGCGTTGACCAGAGTGTCTTAACATGTGATCTGCCTCCTACTTGCCTTAGGATGAAGGAGATGGATGCTTGCTGAAAATGCAGATTCCTAGGCCCTGTTTCAAACTTAATGAGTCAGAATCTCTGAAACTGGGGCTCAGTAATGTGCATTTTAAATCCCCAGCTCCCACCTCCATGTGTATTAAGCACCTGATATGTGCAGGTGCTGTTCTGAGCTCTAGGGATACTGTGAAGAACATGACAGACAAAGGCCTTGTTCTCTTGGAGGCCACATTCAAATTGAGAAATCAGATAAGAAAGTAGTAAACAAATGTACAAATAATGTAATTTCAGATAGTGATTAGTGCTATGAAGAAAATAGGGGGCAGGACGAAGAGTCGGGGAATGAGGAATGAGTCGGGGAAGGGAAGCATTTTAGTTTGGGTGATTAGAAATGAAGACATTTCTGAGGGGTCGACATTTGAGCTGTGAACTACGTGATGAAAAGAAGCTGTGTGGAGGTTCAGGGAAAGATTGGTCCAGACTGAAGAGCTTTGAGGCACAGACTCTGGGTCAGGAACAGATGACACCGGGGCGGGAGCAGGGTGGAGTGTGTAGGGGGTGAGTGTGCAATGAGATGAGGCTGAGACAGGCAGGGGACAAGTCCTCTAGGGCCTTGTTGGTCATAGTTAGAAATTTGGATTTTAGGCGGGGCACGGTGGGTCACACCTGTAATCCCATCACTTTGAGAGGCTGAGGTGGGCAAATCACAAGATCAGATCAGGACCATCCTGGCCAACATGGTGAAACCACGTCTCTACTGAAAATACAAAAATTAGCTGGGCATGGTGGTGCACACCTGTAGTCCCAGCTACTTGGGAGGCTGGGGCAGGAGAATCACTTAAACCTGGGAGGTGGAGGTTGCAGTGAGCTGAGATTGTACCACTGCACTTCAGCCTGGCGACAGAGCGAGACTTTGTCTGAAAAAAAAAATTAGATTGTAGATCACTTGTATGTGGAGGAGTTCTGGAGAGAGGTAGAGAGATGGGGGATTTTTTTGAGGTAGAGTCAACTGAGCTTACTGATGTGAGCAGAAGGGAGAGACAGGAATCCTTTTATGTACACCTAAGGCTGCTAATTGTTGGGGGTGGTGTATGTGAGAAAGAAAAAGAAAGAGAGATGGAAGAAAGAAGGTGGTTAGCCTCGATTAGAATACCCCGAAGACAATGAAAATGGCCACCATGAAGTGAACATTCACTGTGTACCTGGTACCGTGGTACATGCATTAGCAAGAGTCCTGTGAGAGGTAAATGCTGTCACCATTTAACAGATGGCAGTAACAAGCTCAGAAAGTAACTTCACCTAGCTGAATGTTGGAGCTGGGGTTTGTGCCCAGGTTTGCTGGTCTCCAAATCCCTGGCTCTTGACATTACACTCTGTTGCCTATAAATTTCTTGTTCCAGTTCCAGACCCTGTCTGGTTCTAGAGAAGCAGAGAATTTGGCAGTTTGGCAGATGCATGTGGCAACCCATCAACTGTGGCAGATCAGTAATTGCAGAGTGTGAGAGTGTGCAGACACACTGTTGGAATCCGACGTAATTACTTTCATTTGGTGACCTTGAATAAAAGAGAAGGTCCGTAGGGAATGTACAGAGTAGGAGCACAGAAGATGCCCGGTATTTGGGTTGCGCTGAAGAGCGAAGCTGTGGTCTGAATGTTTGTGTCCCCTGCAGTTCATATGTTGCAATCCTAACCCTCATGGTGATGGTATTAAGAGGTGGGCCTTGGGAGGTGATCAGGTCACAAGGGCAGAACCCTCATGAATGGGAATAGTGCCTTATGAAGAAGGCCCCAGAGAGCTACCTTGCCCCTTCCATGATGTGAGAAGACATCCTCTCTGAACCAGAAAGTGGGCCTTCACCAGATACGGAATCTGCTGGAGCCTTGATCTTGGACTTTCCAGCCTCCAGAACTGTGAGACATGCATTTTTTGTTTGTTTGTTTATAAGCCGCCCAGTCATTGGGATTTGATTGTGGCAGCCCAAATAGACTCCAACCAAAGGCTGATGTGGTGCATGCTGTGCTGTCCAGTGCTTTGAACACCAGGGAATCCCATGGTTGGGTCTTCTTTTGCCTCTTCACATAGCTAGCTCGTATGTCCTTCTTTATTTTTGAATCCAAAATGAACTCTTTCCATGCAAGCCAGGAGTTACAGAGGATTGGCTGCCTTAAAAAATTATTTATGTTAGAAAAAGTTAGAAAGCAATTGTGGGAGAATAATTATAATGGTAGCTACTTTTTTTTTTGAGGCAGGGTTTCACTCTGTCACCCAGGTGGCAGTGCGGTGGCACCATCACGGCTCACTGCAGCCTCTCCTTCCTTGGCCCAAGAGATCCTCCCACCTTATTTTTTAATTTTCTGTAGAGATGAGGTCTCACTATGTTGCCCAGGCTGGTAGCTACTATATATTGATTATTTGTGGCAGCTGTCTTCATTTTTGTAACAACCTTTTAAGTTAAAAATTAATAGCTGATACATTTATGCAGTGTAAAATTCAAAAGATATGCAAAGCTTACAACGAAATGAGCCTTCCTATTCTGTTGCCCAACCAGCTAGTTCCCTTTCCTAGAAGCAATTGATGTTAAACCCATTTCTTGTGTCCCTCTAGAAATAACCTATGCATATATAAGCAGTTATATATTTATACTTTTCATTTTAAAAGCACAAATGGTAGTAGCATAGAGGTACACTCTTCTTCATCATGCTTTTTTCTCTGATACATCAAGATCAGTATTTATAGATTTATGAAGTTCTCTCTCTCTACATGTGTGTGTGTGTATGTATATATATATGTATATATATATATATATTTTTTTTTTTTTTTTTTTTTTGAGACAGAGTCTTGAGACGGTTTCCCAGACAGAGGTGCAGTGGTGCAATTCTACCTCACTGCAGCCCCAACCTTCTGTGGTTAAGTGACCCTCTCGCCTCTGCCTCTGGAGTAGCTGGTACTACAGGCGCATGCCATCACACCCGGCTAATTTTTTTTTTTTATTTGTAGAGATAGGGGTCTCACTATGTTGCCCAGGTTGGTCTCGAACTCTCTTTGGCTCAAGGAATCCTCCCATATTGGCCTCCCAAAGTGCTAGGATTATAGGTGTGGTGCCACTGCACCCAGCCCAAGTTCTCTTTACAGCTGTAAATGGGAAACCTTTATGTAAATATACGGGCATAACTCAGAGATATTGTAGGTTTGATTCCAGACTGTCCCAATAAGGTGAATATCTAAAAGGCGAATCAAACAATTTTTTGTTTCATAGTGCATATAAAAGTTATGTTCACACTACACTGTAGTCTATTAAGTATGCAATTGCATTATATCTAAAAAAGCATACTATATATATCTTAAATAAAAATACTTTATTGCTAAAATTGCCAGCAATTGTCTGAGCTTTCAGCGAGTCATAATCTTTTTGCTGGTGGAGGTCTTGCCTCAGTGTTGAAGGCTACTGACTGACTAGAGTGGTGGTTGCTGAAGGTTGGGGTGGCTGTGACAATTTCTTATGAAGTTTGCTGCATTGATTGATGCTTCCTTTCATGAAAGACTTCTACGTAGCATGTGATGTTGTTTGATAGCATTTCCCCTGTAGTAGAATTTCTTTCAAAATTAGAGTCAATCCTCTCAAATCCTCCCTGCGTTATCAACTAAAGTTATGTAAAATTCTAATTATTTGTTGTTATTTCAACAATGTCACAGCATCTTCACCAGGAGTAGTTTCATCTCAAGAAACCACTTCTTTGCTCAACCATAAGAAGCCTCACCCATTCAAGTTTTATTATGAGATTGCAGCAATTCAGTCGCATCTTCAGGCTCCGCTTCTAATTCTGGTTCTCTTGCTGTTTCCAGTACAGTTCCTTTCTCCACTGATGTCTTGAACCTCCCAAAGTCATTCATAAGAGTTGGAATCATATTCTAAACTCCTATTAATGTTGATATTTTAAATGTTTCTCTTAAGAATATTGTTAATGGCATGTAAAAATGGTAAATCCTTTTTATAAGGTTTTCGATTTATTTTGCTACCAGGGAATCACTATGGCAGCTCTAACACTACAAAATGTATTCTTAAGTCAAAAGACTTGAAAGTTGAAATTGCTTCTTTTTCATGGCCTGAAGAATGGATGTTGTATTAGCAGGCACAAAACAACATTAATCTCCTTGGATATTTCTATCAGAGATATTGGATGACTAAGTGCATTGTCAATGTGCATTAATATTTGAAAGGAATCTTTTTTTTTCTGAGTAGTAGGTCTCAACGATGGGCTTAAAATATTCAGTAAGCCATGATGTAAACAGATGTGCCATCATCCAGGCTTTGTGATGCCATTTGTAGAACACAGGCAAAGTAGATTTAGCATAATTCTTAAGAGTCCAAGGATTTTCAGAACAGTAAATGAGCACTGGCTTCAACTTAATGTCACCAGCTACATTAGTCCCTAACAGGAGAGTCAGCCTGTCTTTTGAAGCTATGAAGCCAGGCACTGACTTCTCATCTCTAGCTATGTAAGTCGACTGACATCTTCCAATATAAGGCTGTTTGGTCTACACTGAAAATCTGTTATTTAGTGTAGTCACCTTCATCATTGATCTTAGCTACCTCTTCCAGATAACCTGCTACAGCTATTCCATCAGCACTTGCCACTTCACCCTGCACTTTTGTGTTATATAGATGCCTTTGTTCCTTAAACCTCATGAACTAACCTGTGCCAGCTTCAAACTTTTCTTCTGCAGCTTCTTCACCTCTTTCAGCCTTTGTGGGATTAAAGAGAGTTAGCACCTTGTCCTGAATTGCATTTTGGCTTAAGGGAATTATGACTGGTTTGATCTTCTATCCAGACTGCTAAAATTTTCTCCCCTTCAGCAATAAGGCTGTTTTGCTTTTATATTATTCATGTGTTCACTGAAGTAGCACTTTCAATTTCCTTCAAGAACTTTTCCTTTGCGTTTACAACTTGGCTGACCATTCAGGGCAACAGGCCTGGCTTTTTGCAAGAGTTGGTGGGTGGAGCTGTCAGGATATGCACCACATTTATACAGTAAGTTATCCATTTTGTATGTGTATGGTTCGTGGTGCCCTGAAACAATTAGGATAGTATCATTAAAGACCGGTGGTCACAAATCACCATAACAGATATAGTAATAATGCATAAGTTTGAAATATTGAGAGAATTACCAAAATGTGCCCCAAAGACATGAAATGAGCATATACTGTTGGAAAATGGTGCAGATAGACTTGCTAGACACAGGGTTGCCACAAGCCTTCAATTAGTAAAAGAGACAATATCTATGAAATTCAATAAAGGGAAGTAAAATAAAACGAGGTATGCCTGCACTGGAACTTTTTTCTGGTACTTTGCCATTATCAACAATGCTGCAGTGAATAATCTTATATATACATGATTTTGTATGTGTGCAAGCATATTCATATGATAAATTGCAGTGGAATTTCTGGGTCAAGTGTTATGAATACTTGTATTTTTAGTAGGTAAAGCAACATAGTGTAGGAGTTAGGAGCATAGACCTGTAGACAGATTGCTTTGAGTTGAGTCTTGGCTCTGCCATTTACATGTGGTGCAAGTCACTTAACCCCTCTTTGCCTCAGTTGCTTTATTTGCAAAATGGGGATGATAATATTAGCTACTTAATAGGATTGTTATGTGGATTCTATCAGTTTGTGTTGTACAACAAATCACCCCAAATCATAATGGCTTACAAAATAACTATTTTACTTGGCTCACAAATCTATGGGTTGGTTGGGTGGCTCTTCTGGTTCTGCTTCTGTGGTCAGCTTGTGGGTCCGCTGGAGGCCAGACAGTCTAGGATGGCCTCACTCACATGTCTGGTGCTTGACAGGTGTGTTGGTCATCGGGGACTCATTTGGGACAGGATGCAACCTCTCATGCTCCAGTAGCCTAGCTCAGGCTTCTTTGCATGGTGGTCTCAGGGTTCCATAGTGTAGCATAGGAGGGCAGAGCTCAAGCACTTTTCAAGCCTCTGCTTCTGTTACATTTGCTGCTGTTCCATTGACCAAAGCAAATCACATGGCCAAGCTCAGAGTCTGTGTGGGAGGGGACTCTCAAAGGTCAGGGATGCGGGGATACAGTGAAGGGATTCACTGCTACCATTTTTACAATGTGCCACAAGAATCGAATATTTGTAAAGTGCCTAGTGTAGTACCTGACACATTTTAAGTGCTATGTAAGTTTGAAAAAGAGCAGTATTACCAGATTGCATCGATAGAGATTGGGCCAGTTTACATATCTACCAGTGTGAATGCCTGTCTCCCAGTTTCTTCTTAGAAACTGTTTCAAAGTGGTTTATCCATGGAGAGGCAGATGTTCTTATCCCCATTTTACAGATGAAAAAATGATTCTTGGAGAAGTTAAGTCATTTTTCTGATATTACAGAGCCAAACTAGGATTTGAATCCTTTTGTCTTTCTGACTCTAGAGCACCTCTGCTAGTCTTGCCACTCTAGACAGAGGTGAGATTCCTGTGTCCCTAATGACCCCATCCACTGTTCCTGCCTACTCTTTGCATTTAATATCCATCATTTCTATTTTACTTTTGGATCTTGCTGGGTTGAGAAGGATCTGTCAGTCTTTTGAATTCTTTAACAGTGATTTTGATTTCAGCTTGGCCTACTGAAATCAAAGCTAAGTGTCTTCAGAGACAGCGGGCTCTTTTATGACTGTGAAGGGATGATAAAGGGAAACCTGTCATTTTACCTCTTATAAATGGAGAAAACAGATGAGTCTGACCTTCTTTTGTTTTACATTCTTTCTTTTCATTCCTCACATCCTTTCACTTCCCTTTGCAACCCAGGAATTCCTTTCCCTAAAGGGGAAGGGATGAAGAAGGGAGACAGTGTTTCTTGGTGGTTCAGGACTGGATCTCTGGAGACAAACGGGGTTTAAGTCTAGCACAACTATTCACTGGCCATGTGGCTTGGATGGATTCACCTGCACTGAAGGGTTTTCCTGAGGTCTGTGGAAAGTGCTCCATTCTCACCATTACACAGCAGATTACTTTTGCTTCTGTTTTCTCTTGTCTGTTTCACATCCCTTCTCCTCCACACCTATTTCTATGCCTCTAGCTATGTTTAATGATAAGGATAGCTAATATTTACTCAGCCTGTACTCTAAGCTCCTTTCGTGTAATTAACTCATCTAAGCCTCACAACAAACCTATTAAATAGATGCTGTTTTATTCCCATTTTCAAGTGAGGAAGCTAGATGCTGAATGCTAAGTAATTTTCCCAACATACCATGGCTAATAAATGATGTAGCAGGGATTTTAAATGAGGCATTTTGGCGCCAGAGTCTGTGCTCTTATATTTATGCTTAAAAAAAAGAAGGATGGGTTGGAAGTTTGGGAATTTAAAATTGAGAGCTTCTGCCCTAGATAAACTGCTAGTAAACTTTCATGCATCCTCTGTCCCTGGCAGTGGTGAGTACACCCAGCTGTGATTTAGGCTGAAAATCCCAGCATCCACACAAAATAGGAACTTTCTGTTCTCTTGCCAAAAGGCTTTCTAGTTTAATCATTCTAATTCTGACAAGATTTTGGGTATTGTGCCTCCCTTGTAACTGAGGTGAAACAGTGTTGAAAAATACATGGGGCTTAAAAAAAAAGATTAGAAAATCCAGCTGACTAGTTTCGAGTCTTGCCACCTCTTGCTTCTTTTGATCAGCTGCTCTGCTGGTAGAGACACATTCACCAAAGCATCAAGAAAATCAAATATGAATACTGCAGATAATATGTAACTTTTTGAGTTTAGAATTGTGCATATCCTCAAGCTGAAGGAAAGAACTGAGGCTGTTTCATAGGTGTTTGCATGCAGACTAAATGTAATGTGGTAACACTCATCAAATACATATTTTAACATTGACTTCCTTCTGTGTGCTAGAAATCCACTGTGTGTAAACAAGCTCTGTATGGCTCTGATCTTGCAGACTTTGCAGGCTCTGAGAAGAGAGTTAAGCAATACTATGAATTGTAGCATATATTGTTGCAAAGGAAGGATCAGTTACTGGGGGACTGTAGTGGGTGTTCCTAACCTAGTCTGAGGGATTCATAAAAGCCTTCCAGTATGATTGTAGCCAATGACTTGTCATCTATGGCTTTTATTATGTTGAGGGCATGTGCCGTCTGTCCCTAATTTGTTGAGAGTTTTTGTCATAAAGAGATGTTGAAGTTTATGAAATGCTTTTTCTGTATCTGTTGAGATATTCATGGTTTTTGTCCTTTATTCTGTTGATGTAATGCATTTATTGATTTGCGTGTGTTGAACCATCCTTGCATCCCTGAGATACAAATCCCATTTGATTATGATGTATTATCTTTTTGATGTGTTGTTGGATTCAGCTTGCTTGTATTTTGTTGAGAAATTTTTGCATTTATATTCATCAGCGATACTGGTCTGTAGTTTTATTTATTTTATTTTTGAGAAAGAGTTTTGCTCTCGTTATCCAGGCTGGAGTGCAGTGGCACTATCTCAGCTCACTGCAACCTCTGCCTCCTGGGTTCAGGCAATTCTCCTGCCTCAGCCTCCTGAGTAGCTGGGATTACAGGCACCTGCCACCATGCCCAGCTAATTTTTTGTGTTTTTAGTAGAGACAGAGTTTCACCATGTTGGCCAGGCTAGGCTCAACCTCCTGACATCAGGTGATTCACCTACCTCAGCTTCCCAAAGTGCTGGGATTATAGGCATGAGCCACCACGTCTAGCCTGTAGTTTTATTTTTTGTGTGTGTCCTTGTCTGCTTGTGGCATCAGGGTAATTCATTCCTCATAGAATTACTCAGGAAGAATTTTCTCATCTTTAATTTTTTGGAATACTTTGAGAAGAATAAGTGTTGTTCTTGTTCATAAGTCTTGTAGAATTCCACGAGACAGTCATCTGGTCCTAGGCTTCTCTTTTCGGGAGATATTTTTTAATACTGATTCAGTTTCATTGCTCATCATTGGTCTGTTCAGGTTTTCTGTCTATTTTTGGTTCATTCTTGGTAGGTTGTATGTTCAGGAATTTATCCATTTCCTCTCTTCTCATTCAGACCAAAATCTTGAAGAATGAATCCTCAGAAAGCCCATCAACTGCTACTCAAATGGCAACAAGCCTGCAAGCACAAGGTTTAGTGAGAGTGGAATTGATGCTAACAGTGAGTGTGGAGGATTTTGATCACAAATTGTAGATGGCTCTGTGAGGCTTTTTGAAATATGGCCCATATCCAGGCCTTTAAACCTTAGCAATAGGGCAGGGGATCATCTAAAATTAGATTTACTTATTTTCCATGCATTTGAACATTTTGTTATTGTTAGACTAGATTTGCTTCAAAATGGACTTGAACTGTAGTAATAATAAAAAGAATCACCACTTAATGATTGCTATCTGCAATGCATTGTGCTAATACATACACACATTTTGCATATACATATGTATATTTCATTGACTCTTCAAAACCATCTTTTTCCTTTTTGCAGTAAGCAACATTTATTCATTCATTTAGCTAACATTCTTGGGCTGAGTTAGGGACTAGGACTGCCAAAATACATGGCCCCTGAGCTCTGAGAACTCGGTTTACTGATGATCAGACTTTAAAACAAATAGTTACCATGCAGTGTGATGACTACATTAGCAAAAGCATATCTAAAATATAGCCTAGAATAAAAAGTGATTAACTTTTCCAGACAGAAGAGAGGAGTTGTGGTGTCAGGGGAATTTAATTTTAAACAGGACATGACTTTAGACAGGAGAGAGAAATTGTGGTGTCAGGGGAATTTAATTTTAAACAGGACATGACTTCTGAACACATTCTTTGAAGTTCCATTTTTTTCCCTCAAGCATGATCTAGCTACTCTGACCTTCTCCTGGTCTCTTCTGCTCAAATAGCATGTTTTCCTGTATTTTACAGTTGCATTCTTTATTCTGCAGACATTCCTATCTTGCTTTATTCACTGATAGTTTATGGGTCATGGCTGCCTCTTTTAATTTTTGCTTTTAATTACATTATTTATTTTTATTTTTTGTAGAGATAAAGTCTTGTTTAGTTGCTCAGGCTGGTCTGGAACTCCTGCCTCTAGTGATCTTCCTGCCTTAGCTTCTCAAAGTGCTGAGATTACAGGTATGAGCCACCACACCCAGCCTTCTTTTAACTACAATCAAAAAAAGTTTTTTGGCTGGGTACAGTGGATCATGCCTGTAATTCCAGCACTTTGGGAGGCTGAGGCGGGCAGATCACCAGGTCAGGAGGTCAAGACCATCCTGGCCAACATGGTGAAACCCTGTCTCTATTAAAATACAAAAAGTTAGCTGTGTGTGGTGGCACGTGCCTGTAATCCCAGCTACTCAGGTGGCTGAGGCAGGGGAATCGCTTGAACCTGGGAGGTGGAGGTTGCAGTGAGCCGAGATTGCGCCTCTGTACTCTAGCCTAGAGACAAAGCAAGACTCCATCTCCAAAAAAAGAAAAAAAAATTTTTTTCTTTGGAGACGGGGTCTTTCTATGTTATCCAGGCTGGTCTTTAGCAGTTTTTTTAAATTAAAATTTTAACAGCTTTCTTGAGGAATGATTTATATATTGTAAAATTGACTTGTTTTAAATGTATAATTCAATGATTTTTTTTTTTTTCAATTCTGTGTTCCCCCATTCGCAGTACAGACCAGGCATGGGGCCTGAACTTGAGCTGAGGTTTATATGGATAGGTTTACTCCATCTCCTCTTTCTATACAGTCAGTGTAAGAACACAGCCTATGGTAAGCACCAAGAGGCCAATTCAGTGATCTTTAAAGTCCATTTACTGAGTCAAAGACCACCACTAGAAGTAATAGCATCACTTCCATTTTCTCTGATGGAGACTGGGGCTCAGGGAAATGAGGTTTTGGATCCACACACATCCAGCTAGTCACTGACAGAACTGGAATTCAAATGAGTGTAATGGCTCATTAAAGCATATTTAAGTTTGCCAGAGGGAAATAAGCCTATGGAGCTTTTAAGTAGAAGGGCACCTTTATTACCTTGGAATCTAAGGACTAGTTATATTATGAAACTGGAAAGTGTCATTCACAGAGGGTTTAGGTAAAAACACTGGGAAAGAGGACTGAATTACATGTAGTTTGAAAAGTGAGTAAAATACTATAACAGTTAAACCAACAATCAATGTGTGTAGTAAAGCCACCAATTAAAATATTTTCTTGCAATTTTAATAATGAAACATGATGGTTACTTGGATTCTAAACCATTATGCTTATTATTTAGCTTTCCAGGGTATTTACAAATGTTAATTTCCTGATAGTGAATGCTTTCTTATTCTCACCCCCAAGCAAGCTGTGACATGGAATAGTCCAACAGGCAGTTCATAAGAGCAAGGCTCCCTCTCTCTTTCCCATCCAAATTACAGGGTTTGAAATGGTCTGACAATTGAATTAGCTGACTGGTGCAACAGTAGCAAATGCTTTATAATTTGTGTTGCCTTCAGAAATGGCAAAAATCAGGCTGCCGCTAATAGACCAGAACTGTCTGGACTCTGATAGGCTCCCCTCCTGCCTTCAGTGGAAGGGAGTACAGTGACTCCTGCTATTCAACTCTGAATTATGCTTTACCTGCTGCAGTTCTGATTTTTGAATATCAATGCTGGGAAAACGACAACAGTGCTCCAGGTGGTTGTTGACAGAGTAAAGCTACCTATTCCCTTTGCTAAAAGGAAGACTCAGATGCAGCCTGTGCAGAGGGTTCTGCTGGGTTAGTATCCTGGGCTCCTCTCTTTATGCATTCATCATCCCAGTAATGAGATTGAATGTGCCGAAGCCCTTCCCCGCCTCTGTTTTTGGGCCAAAAAGCCACAGGAATAGTCTCAATCCAACATTGGGACATTCAGGTGGGGATAACTAGATCGTAGTATACTTTACAGGTCAATATCAAAGGAAATGTATTTGAGATGATTCTAAGTTCAGTATGTTATTTCATATTCAGCAAACTAAGGCTAGACAGAGTCAGTTTTCATGAAGCAACCTAACACCCCTACTTTGCCCTAAAATGGGGGTTGACGAACTTTTTCTGTGAAGAGGCAGATAGGAAATAGCTTAGTCTTTGTGGGCCATAGGGTCTATTATTGCAATGACTGAACTCTGCCTTAAAATGTAAACGCAAGGGTGGACAACACATGAAATGAATGAGTGTGGTTGTGTTCCAATAAAACTTTACTTGTGGACATTGAAGTCTGGATTTCATCTCATTTTCACATGTCATAAAATACTATTATTCTGATTTTTTTCTTCAATTATTTAAACATGCAAAAAACACTCTTAGCTTGTGGATCATACTAAAACAGGTCATGGGCTAGATTTGGCTGGTGGACTGTAATTTGCCACCATCTGCCCTAAAGCATTAGAGATTCCTCTAATGTGTTCCAGGTGTGCCTGTACTTTGTTTTCCAGTACATGAGCCATCCTTTTCTGCCAAAGCCCGTCTCCATATTCAGTAGGTCATGCAGAGCGACATGGCTAGAAAACGAGAAACTCAACTGAAACCAGGATATTTCAGTCTTCTGCCTTCATCACTTGCTGCCTTGTCTCTCTCCCTCACACACCTCTGCTCGATGCTTATGGCATCCTTTCTTGATGACATGGGATCTCATTTCTATTCTTTGGGATCCTGGTAAGTTACATTAATCAGAAATGTAGAATTATACATTAAAATAAAAATAAAGCAATTAGCATTCAATAGAATGTTACAAAAGTTGGTAGTGAGGGCAAGGATGCTGTTTCCTTTACAGAAATGGGTTTGGAAAGATCCGTTTGTTTTCTTTATTCATCTTCAGATAATTTCTCATTACAGGTTATAAAATAAAATTAGTTGAGAGTATAACAAGCTGTGCGCTCTACTACAAATTTATTGAAGTTCTATTTGAATGGATTTTTTTAATATGGTGAAGAGTGGTTACTTGGGATGTAGAGGGCTCTCTGAACTATGGACAGATGCAGGAACTGTTCAGGCACACCATGGTTATTAATTGGTTGGTTGCATGGATACTCTGTGAGGTGAGACCCAAGATCAGGTTAGAGTTCACCTGTGCTCAGAAATTTGGTGCTTAAATAATGGTGTAATGGATGTCATTGCACTATGGCGTCTAAACTGGCACATACAGGCTTGTGACTTATTTTTCTCATCTGTGAAATAGAGATGATTGACATGCACTCGGCTTGTCAGAATCAAGGGAGACAGTTTACGTTGGCCAAGTCTGAGTGTAGTCTCTCAGACTTGGCAAAGGTAAACTGTCTCCCTTGATTCTGACAAGTGAGAATTCATGGTTCACAAACTGGGCTGGTTATTTGGGAGTGAGTGCGGCTTTCAGAAAATACAAATTCCCAGGCTCACCCCAGACTCAGAATTTCTATGATAGGACCTAGAAGTCTAATTTTTTTAGACTTCGGGAAACTCTTATATGTTCCATAAACCTCAGCAATGGAGTTAAGTAAACTAAATACTTCCTTCAATCCTAGCTTGCAGTATTCCACTGACATTTCATACCATTTGTCTTCATGAACAATAAAGGTATAGGAAGAGGGAGGGCCAGGAAGGGCACAAAATATCTTCCCTTTATCTTCTTGGGGACGTCTGCTTCAGCAAGTAGAAGTAGAGCAAGAGCTGGTCTTTCATTGTCCCACCCAGTGAATGAACCCAAATTATGTTTTTCCTCCTTTAGCTCTCCCTCTGCAGCCCCAAGATTTATGGTGGTGTTTTCACCTTCTTCTGTGCATTGAAGCATATCTGTGAAAGAAAGCCTAGATTGTGCACATCGAAAACGTACAACAGATTGACAAAATTCTTTCCAGTTTTGCTACTCAAAACTCATCACTGAAAATGTCTTTTTGAGTTATTTCTGGAAATAACACAATTATGGTGTTGGCACATATAGATCACAAACACAAAAAGAATCTCAGTAGTACTAAAAAGATAAATGTGAATTTCTCACATTTTATGCATTGCTGCTAATTTACATGTGAGTAATTGTAGATTTCACATGAATGAAAGCATCCACCTCCACACTGGAAGCCCAGATTGTTTACCACAGTAGAATTCAGTAGTATGCTCATATACACAAATGCTCTCATATAGTACTCTGCAAATTCCTGATGTTTGAGAGCCACAACAAAATATTCTTCTGTTTGCAAAATTCCTACCACAAATGTTAAGTATTTACTATTTTCCAGGTACCTTGTTAGCAGTTTAAATAAGGCATAGTTCTATATTCCTTATCTCAGAAGTTCACAGGCTAGAAGGAAGATGATCACGAAATAAATCACTGTAGAAAAAATGAGCTTTATATTAAAATCAAATCATCGGGCCGGGCGCGGTGGCTTATGCCTGTAATTCCAGCACTTTGGGAGGCCGAGGCGGGTGAATCACGAGGTCAAGATATCGAGACCATCCTGGTCAACATGGTGAAACCCCGTCTCTACTAAAAATACAAAGAATTAGCTGGGCACAGTGGCGCATGCCTGTAATCCCAGCTACTCAGGAGGCTGAGGCAGGAGAATTGCCTGAACCCAGGAGGCGGAGGTTGTGGTGAGCTGAGATCGCGCCATTGCACTCCAGCCTGGGTAACAAGAGCGAAACCCCGTCTCAAAAAATAAAAGATAAAATAAAATAAAATCATCTTTTCAAATGGTATTCATTATAAAAGTAGAGAATTTGGCCGGGTGCAGTGGCTCATGCCTGTATTTCCAGCACGTTTGGAGGCTGAGGCAGGCAGATCAAGAGGTCAAGAGCCAACATGGTGAAAACCCATCTCTACTAAAAATACAAACATTACCCGGGCATGGTAGCATGCACATGTAGTCCCAGCCACTTGGGAGGGTGAGGCAGGAGAATCACTTGAAGCTGGGAGGCAGAGGTTGCAGTGAGCTGAGATTGTGCCACTGCACTCCAGCCTGGTGACAGAGCAAGACTCCATCTCAAAAGAAAAAAAAAAAAAAAGTAGAGAATTTTTCCGATGGAAAAATATGAGATCAGTGTATTCACTCTGATCCTTTATACCATGTCCCTGTTTTTATTAACTTTACGGAGAAAATCCTTTGAAAGTAAGTAGATACCTATAAATATGTGAGGGGCTAGCAGGAGTATCTTGTACATATAGTAATGCAGTTGGATGTGTTCATACCTGTTGTGTAGCATCCATTTCAAGCTTCAGCTATCTCTGGAAGATGACTTTGATTTTTTTGAAATGAAGTCTTGCTCTGTAACCCAGGCTGTAGTACAGTGGCGTGATCTTGGCTCACTGCAGCCTCTTGGGTTCAAGCAGTTCTCTAACCTCAACCTCCCAAGTAGCTGGGACTACAGGTGCACACCACCAAGCCTAATTTTTTTGTATTTTTAATAGAGATGGGGTCTCACCATGTTGGCCAGGCTGGTCTTGAACTCTTGACCTCAAGTGATCCTGCTGCCTTGTACTCCTGAAGTGCTGGGATTACAGACATGAGCTACCATGCCCAGCCTGGAAGATGTCTTTGGATGCTGGGTCTCCACCCTGTGCCTCCACGTCTCCAGAGATAATTTTCAGTGAAGTCCTGAATACCACCACTTTCCTACTCTTAAATGTTTCTCAAACTCAATATATGAAAAATAGAACGTATTCTTACTCTCAAACCTGATCTTTCCTTTTAGGTTTCTTATTTCAGGGACCCTGTTGCCATTTTTCCAGACGCAGAGGCTTCAGACTTCGAGATCATCTCTGACTCTTCCTTCCTCTTGACCCTAATCAGGAGCCAGATGCTATTGGGCCTTTGTCTTCATTCCTGTCCACTGGAGGTGATTTGGTTTGGCTCTGTGTCCCCACATAAATCTCATCTTGAATTGTAATCCCCAGTGGTTTTCCCATGATATTGTTGTGATAGTTCTCACAAAATCTGCTGGTTTAAAAGTGTTTGGCAGTTTCCCCTCTCTCTCCTGCTGCCATGTAAGACGTGCCTTGTTTTTCCTTCACCTTCTACCACGATTGTAAGCTTCCTGAGGCCTCCCCAGCCATGCAGAACAGAGTCAATTCAACCCATTTTATAAACAATTGCAAAAAAGTAATTTTGTTTATAAATTACCCAGTCTCAGGTAGTATCTTTAGAGGAATGTGAAAATGGATTAATACAGGCACCGTCCTGCTATTAGCTCTTTGTTTCTCAAAGTAGTGTCCAAGGACTCTTAAAAGGCTCCATGTAATATTCTTGGTGATTTGAGTGTTCCCCATCTTAAGTTTTACATGTCCAGGATAATTTAATAATTTTTTTTTTGAGACAGAGTTTTGCTCTATCACCCAGGCTGGAATGCAGTGGTGTGATCTCAGCTCACCCCAACTTCCATCTCCTGGATTCAAGTGATTCTCCTGCCTCAGCTTCCTGAGTAGCTGGGACTATAGTGGGACTACAGGCATGTGCCACCATGCCTGGCTGATTTTTTTTTTTTTTGTATTTTTAGTAGAGATGTGGTTTCAACATGTTGGCCAGGCTGGTCTTTAATTCCTGACCTCAGGTGATCTGCCTGCCTCAGCCTCCAAAAGTGCTGGAATTACAGGCATGAGCCACTGCACTCAGCCAACAAAATTAATAAGTATGTGTTTGGGGTCATCAAGATTTGTAACTGATGAGTGATTCTGCTCTAGACTTGAACATTCACATTTGTGTTGTGTTTGTGTGCTGGCTCTAAGTTGGGCAAGTCCTCCTCTGGGCTCTCATTGTGCCTTGCTTTATTCTTGTTGCAATTGTGTGAGTCTAGCTTTCCTAGTGGACAGTGAGTTTGGAAGACAGGGACCTTGTCTGGTGTATATCTGTGTCCCCAGAGCCTAGCGTTGGGCCTGGCACCTGGTGGTACTTAAGCTTGTAGCTGTTGTGCATCTCATGTCTTGGAGTCTGCTTTAGCTCCCATACACATTCCCATGCATGGCTATAGTTAACTTTAATGTTTGTGTAATATTTAGTCATGTTGATAGATGACATTTGGCTTAACCATCCTTTATTTTTAGATGTTTGAATTATTTTCATTTGTTGGCTATTTTAAGTAGTAGTTAAAAACATCTTTGAGCAAAATTATTTTCTCTCATCTAAATTGTTTTCTTGGGAATTTTTAAATGAAATTACTAGATCAGCCGGGGGCTGTGGCTCACACTTGTAATCCTGCACTTTGGGAGGCTGAGGTGGGCAGATTGCTTGCATACAGGAGTTCAAAACCAGCTTGGGCAAAATAGCAAGACCTTGTCTCTACAAAAAAAAAAAAATTACAAAGTTAGCTAGGTATGGTGGCTTGTGTGCCTGCAGTCCCAGCTACGCAGGAGGCTGAGGTGGGAGGATGGCTTGAGCCCAGGAGGTTGAGGCTTCAGTGAGCCATGAACATGCCACTGCACTCCAGCCTGGGCAACAGAATGAGACCCTGTCTGAAAACAAGGAATTACTAGGTCAGGCAGTATTATTCCTCTTGTAATATGATTGTAGGATTTGGTGTTTATGAAGAGATCAAACTGAGTTATAACAGATGAACTCTTTCAGATGTGTTTCTTTCATTGGAATCAAAGTTGAAAGAGAAAGTGAAGATGCTTATTCTTCTGCCACTGCACCATCATTGGTCACCTGGGCTATTTCCCTTCCTGTGGTTTTTCCATCTGCAGCCACAACTTCAGTGATGGAGGAAGTACATGTTACGTCAGCCAGAACCACGTTTCCAACATGCGGGTCTATCATGTTGCCGGTCAAGACATAGAGGTGGCTTTCCATCACCCACAAGATCAAGTCCAGACACATTGTCAGGGCCCATGGAGTCCTTCAGGGTGTGGCTTCTGCCTCCCTTTCTAGGCTTCTCTTTGGCTGCTGCCCAGAGGCACTCCCTGCTTACCCAGCAGGCACTATTTTCAGTTAGGAATGTACATGCTGTTCCCTCCATCTGAAAGGAACTCCTCAACTCCTTCCTGCCTGGCATCACCTCACTCACCCTTCAGGGCTCAGCTCCAAGTCCCAAGTACTGCCCTCCTCTCACCCCTAATAAGGTAATAACCTGCTCCACCCCATTCTTTCAGAATTTTTCCATCCTTCGTTAAAGATTTTGTCACCTATATTAAAGCTGTTTGTTTTTTTCATCTTCTCATTTAGATTATGAGTTCATTAAGGATGGAATTTTTTTTTTTTTTTTTGAGACAGTCTTGCTCTGTCATCTGGGTTGGAGTGCAGTGGTGTGATCTCGGCTCACTGCAACCTCCACCTCCTGGGTTCATGCCATTCTCCTGCCTCAGCCTCCCAAGTAGCTGGGACTACAGGCATGTGCTACCATGCCCAGCTAATTTTTTTTGTATTTTTTAGTAGAGATGGGTTTCACCATGTTGGCCAGGCTGGTCTCACACTCCTGACTTCAAGTGATCCACCTGCCTCTGCCTCCCAAAGTGCTGGGATTACAGACGTGAGCCATCACGCCTGGCCTGGGACCTGAATTTTGTTGGTCATTTTATGACTAGCATATAGCTGGTCCTCAATAAACATTTTCTGAATGAATAGCATTTTGGTTTGCTTATATATAAGTAAAGTACTTAAGGTAAGTCTACATATTGATAAATTGAAAATCTTTTTATGGTATTTATAGTAATTATCAGTTGTTCAGATTATCAGTAAATGTATTAAACTCTACCTTCTCCATCTATTTGACATGGATTTAAAAAAATATATATTTTATTGCGTTTTAGGTTTTGGGGTACATGTGAAGAACATGCAAGATTGCTGCATAGGTACATACATGGCAGTGTTTGCTGCCTTTCTCCCCATCACCTGTATCTGGCATTTGTCCCCATGTTATCTCTCCCCAACTCCCCACCCCCTGCTGTCCCTCCCCTAGTTCTGCCCCACAGACCCCAGTGTGTAGCAGTTGTAATTTTGATTATTAACTGTAAACTCTAGACAATTAAAGAAATGTCAGCTGGGTATGGTGGCTCATGCCTGTAATCCCAGCACTCTGGGAGGTTGAGGTGGGAGGATCACTTGAGTCCAGGAGTTTGAATTCACATGGGCAACATGCAAAACCCTGTCTCTACAAAAAACACAAAAATTAGCTGGGTGTGGTGGCATGTGCCTATAGTACCAGCTACCTGGGGGGGCTGAAGTGGGAAGAACACTAGAACCTGGGAAGTCAAGGCTGCAGTGAGCCATGATCACACCACTGCACTGCAATCTGGGCAACAGCCCGAGACCCTGTCTCAAAAGAAAAAAAAAAAAAAAAAACAGAAATGTTGGATAGGCATGGTGGCTCATGCATATGATTCCAGTGCTTTGGGAGGCCAAGGCAGGAGAATCACTTGGGTTCAGAAGTTTGAGACCAGCTACAGCAATATAGAGATACCGTGTCTCTACAAGAAAATTTTAAATTAGCCAGACGTGGTGGCACACACCTGTAGTTCCAGCTACTCGGGAGGTTGAGGTGGGAGGACCACTTGTGCTTGAGTGGTTGAGACTACCATGAGCATGATTGCACCACTGCACTCCAGCCTCAGTGACAGAGACAGACCCTGTCTCAAAAAAAAGAAGGTCTAGTTCACCACTATTCCCCTGGTGCTTAGTACTGTTGGGTACCTGGTACCCATTTAGCACACAGTAACTATTTGTTGAATGAGTGGAAAGATTGAAAAAAGGCACTAGCACGTGGCATATCACAAACCTTGACATTGGGAATTTACTGCATTTGTGCATACATATCTGTTGTATTTTATTCACCATTCTTCTATTCATGTGTCTGTTTAACTTGCTGTTTTTTTTTTAATAACCCCTGTGGTCTCTTCTATCTTCATTTCATGACTCTGAAGGCCTATTTGAGTCCCACCATCTCCTGCTCACCTCTTTAACGGGATACATCTTGGAATACGAACTTCAAGCCTGAAAGCGATACCTTGGTGTAGTAAGCAAGATAGTGCCTCTGTCCCACAACAAGGAGACCAGAGTGTCTAAGGCTGGCCCCTTCATTTACCCGCTATGTGAAATCCAAATCAATCAACCTTCTGTTGTTCTGGGGAATAAATAACTCAATCACATCTGCATGACGGAGCTGATTTACAGGGAAGTGAGGTTATCTGGAGCCTGCTGCCAAAACCTGCAGAAGTCATCTTGAGGGAAACGTGAAGTATTGGCAGAGAGATCCCATCTCCCCTGTCCTGTGTCGAGGCTTCTTAGGATATGTGCTTCATTCTTGGTATCCTGGTGAGAATTTGCATGTTTTTGACCACAGCATGTTACAAGGAGGAATTCCATCTACTAATTAGTTTCTCCCTTGGATTACTATCCTGTTAAATAACTTTGTAAGGGAATAAAAAACTGAGGTGGTACATACTAGAGGGAAAGGAGTAACATAGTTTCATGAGGGGAAAGTAATTGTCCTCAACTATATTTTGGAGCAATGGGAGACAGAAGAAGACTTAAAAAACAAATACCAAAGCAACCTGGAATGGTGGCAAAAGTCCTGCTATTTGGTTTATTAAAAAAGGTGTTATAAATTCTCAATGACCTACTCCCAGGCTTAGGACTCCTATTAAAACCCTGCTGTGTGAGAGCTGAAATCTTAATTGAAAATAGATTGAAAATAGAACAGATTGAGCCAACACTGTATTTATTAAAGCTATTATCAGTGCTCACTGCTCTCAAATAGATTCTTCTTATGATGCTGGAAGTATTACAGGAAGCTTTGCAGTCCAGAGCATCATTTAGCTTTAGCTGCAGGGCTAGCTGGAAACCACAGTACCTGGCAGCACAGAGCAGGGGTTGGGGTGTCTGAGTGGCAGGGGCTGACATAGCTGTGCCAGAAGGAGGGTTGCACCTTTGTGGTAGATGGCACAAAATGAGGCTGACTCCTATGTTAGGACATATACATGAGCAGCCACAGCAGCAAATGAATGGTGCCTTGCACGCAGAAGAAAGCCAAATGTTGGATGAAAGGGCACCAGGGAGGGCAGAGGAAGGCCGGGGCTTGGATCTGTTAAAGATGCTATGTTTCCGTAGGTCTGTATCCAAGGCTGTTGAAGTATCCTTGGCTCTTAATTTCCGGAGAAGCTGATTCTTATTTGTTTATTTTTTTATTGTGGGTTTAAAAAATTGATACATAATATTTTACATACTTAGGGGGTACATGTCATATTTTGTTACATGCATAGAATATATAATGATCAATAGATATGCCTTCTATCTAATTCTAGGTTTGTACCCATTAACCAGCCTCTCTTCATCCACCTCTCCCTTCCCAGCCTCTAGTGTCTATCATTCTACTTTCTACTTCCATGACATCAGGTATTTTTTAGCTTTCACGTATGACTGAGGACATATTTGTCTTTCTGTGCCTGGCTTATTTCACATAACATAATGAACTCTAGTTCCATCCATGTTGCTGCAAATGGCAGGATTTCATTTCTTATGGTCAAACAGTATTTCATTATGTACATATACTATATTTTCTTTCTTTTTTCCAAGGAAGTTTTTAATGTTTTTTTAAATTAAGGCTAACCAAGTGCATCCATTGGTCAGTGGCACAATTGATTTCAGCAACTATTTGGAATGTCCTAATTATAGGAAATGCCCATCTAATTGATATATTTAAATAATACAATCAGTTTTTAAGGTGAATAAACTGTGATGGTTTCTGAATAGTTTACATGTTACCTGAAAAATCAGAAAACACAAACTAAGAATGATTACTTTGAAAGTTCTTGCCAAAAGGCATCACTGACTTAAAAAACATTCAGAATCAAATACCAGAAGACATAAAGCCTCTTCATGTATATATTCATATATGCAATAAATACATGAAATATACTAACTTTATTAAACATAGTACACTGTACTTGACTTATGGTTAAATATTTTACACACAGCTTGACCAAGTCATTCAAAAAGTATCTCTAATTTTAGCATGACCACAGCTCTTTGTGATGTAAAACACAGATGTGCATAGAGAAGATGCACCACCATTTACAAAGAATATCAGTTGACATTTTCTGCTTCTGAAATATAAACTCTTTTAAACAGAAATTACTTTAAAAATCCATTTACTCAAATAGTTTTTGGTATGATTGCAGTTGTCTTGCAGGGATCTATTTTGAAAATTTGTAATATTACATGACCTTTCTTTCTCTGGTTGATGGCCAATGCTCCTCACATTATATTGAAAATGCTTTTCACATGTACACACGAGGCTCTTACATGAGTTATTCTGCATACTCCTAGATTTATTCATGTGAAGAATGTACTTGAAATGGGCAGGGGCGTATATAAAAATCATTGCCTTATGGCCATGCTGCTGCTTCCTGCAGACATGTTTCACACATCTTAACTTTTAAAGCCTGGGGCTTAGGGAGGGGCCAAGGCAGGGAAACACCCTGAGAAGAAGAAATATTATTTCTTCCACCGGAGCCACTTTCTCACTTGCAAGTTGCAATGAAAGGGATTTCATTTTATGTAATTCTGAAGACATGCAACATACGCTGAATATACACATATGGTAAGTATGCACAATTGCATTATTAATAAATCTGATTATTATAAAGTTTTAAAGGAAAGCTTTATTCTGGTAATAGACCTCACTTTGTACATAGGATCTAAGTGAAAATGAGACAGTAATATCTTGTTCCAATCTTAAAGCTCCCAAATAACTGGGATACCAGTACTCTGTCCCTTTATCTTAAACACCCAGACTTTCTTTTAATACCGGGATCTTGGCTCAGTGGTCTGATAAGTAGCTTCTTATATAGCCTGAAGAACCATGAGCCAAATAAACCTCTTTTCTTTATAGATTACTTTATAGACACACAAATGGATTAAGACGACCTCCTTTAAAAATTTATTCCTAGATATTCTATTTTTTGTAGCTATTGTAAATGGGATTGTCTTTTTGATTTCTTTCTCAGCAAGTTCATTATTGGTGTATAGAAATGCTACTGATTTTTGTACGTTGATTTTGTATGTGAAGCTTTATTGAATTTATCAGATCTAAGAATTTTTTGGTGGAGTCTTTAGGTTTTTCTAGTTACAAGATCATATTATCAGCAAAGAGAGACACTTTGATGTCTTCTTTTCTGATGTGGATGCCTTTTGTTTATTTCTCTTGCCTGATTGCTCTGGCCGGGACTTCCAGTACTTTGTTGAATAGGAGTGCTGAAGGTAGTAGGCATCCTTGTCTTATTCTAGTTCTTAGAAGAAAGATGTTCAGCTTTTCCCCATTCAGTATGATGTTACCTGTGGGTTTGTCATATATGGCCTTTGTTATGTTGAAGTATATTCCTTCTAGGCCTAGTTTGTTGATAATTTTTTTGTTTGAGACAGAGTTTCGCTCTTTTCACCCAGGCTGGAGTGCAATGGCATCATCTCTGCTCAATGCAACCTCTGCTTCTTGGGTTTAAGTGATTCTCCTGTCTCAGCCTCCCAAGAAGCTGGGATTACAGGCATGTGCCACCACACCCAGCTAATTTTTGTATTTTTAGTAGAGATGGGGTTTTACCATGTTGGCCAGGCTAGTCTCAAACTCCTGACCTCAGGCGATCTGCCTGCCTTGGCCTCCTGAAGTGCTGGGATTACACGTGTGAGCCATTGTGCCTGGCTGAAAATTTTTTTTTATCATGGAGGGATATTGAATTTTATCAAATGCTTTTTCTGTGTGTTGAAATGATCATGTGGTTTTTGTCCTTTATTCTGTTTATGTGACATATCATGTTTACTGAGTTGCATATGTTGAACCATAGTTGCATCCCTGGGATAAATCGCAGTCATGCTGTCCTTGGCCCCCACCCCCAGTGGCATGTGTAGGAACTGGCTTTGGTAGGGAGGGGTAGGGTGAACCTTATAGGCTACTAGGGAAATGCCCAGGTGCAGGCAGCAGCCCATGTGCTGTGGCTCTGCTACTGGGGAAGGCAGGGTTGTTTTCAGTGGGAGAAGCCATAGGCAGGGGTCTGAGGGATGTGTACTTCACTAGCTTTGGCCCATAGCTAGCTGCTTGACTAGCTGGGGTTCATACAATTGTCCTGGGGCATGTGAAAATGTGCAGCTACCCCTCTGCTGAGAGTGAAGACTGGGAGAAGTTGTTTCCAATGGCTGCCTTCTTGGCCCCTGCAATGGTGGCTGAGGGGAGAAATGTCAGTGGGACTCCAGGGATGTGGAGATGCAGGGGCTGTTGGGGTCGGGGGCAGGATGCAGTCTGGTGGGGGCTGGGCTTTCAAAGTGGCACTGTGCTGAAGGTGCTTAGTACTTGCGGTTTGTGGGATGCAGCGTGAATTCCTCATCTGGAGCAATGTCTCTGGTTGCACAGTCTCCAGGCAGCACCTTAGGTTAGTCTCCAGGGCCTCCAGAGTGGAGGGGCTCTTCTGTGGCTAAGATTGCAGGACTCTGTGGTGGGAACATGGCCCTTACCCTTTCTCTGCACTGGGGAGCCTGCCCTGGATCCCAGCCCACCCTGGCAGAGTAGGCTGCCTCGCTTCCCTTCCTTCCCTGCTTTAGGTGTTTCCTGTCATTTCTCTGTTGAATTCCAGTGTTCTGTCTCACATGATCTATTTGAAGTGTGACTGTCTACTCACTGTTTTGGTTCTTCTTGTGGAAGAAGTCATAGGAGATGCCTCTCATCAACCATTTGGAAGCCCCTTGGGTTGATACTTAAGTGCCCGTAGAAGCTCATGTATGTGTCCCTTGCCGTCTTATGCAGCAAAGGAGAGTGAGGTGGAGGCTATTTATAAGGATTGATGGGGGAAAAACACATTTAGAATGAATGGGTGATTGTTGTTTGGGTCTGCATGAATTTAGGATTCTCCAGCTACTCAGAAGACAGAAAATGTTCAGTTTTGTTGTTTTGCTCCCCGCCTCCCAGTAAAGAGGACTGAAAACATATTTTGGCTGAGAGATAAGCAGATTACACTTAAGAGGGAAGAGCAGTGATGTGGAAAGAAAGAGAGTGGCTGGGGTGTTGTGGGATCAGTCATGCTGGTCGTTTGTTTAGTGATTTCACGGAGAATGTGGTTAAGGGGAAAGACCAGGGGATTGGCAGGCATAGGTCCTGGGCTCTAGTTCTAGGTTTGCCATAAATTCATTGTCATCAGAATTTAATCTTTTTTTTTTTTTTTTTGAGACAGGATCTTGCTCTGTCGCCCAGGCTGGATGGAGTGCAGTGGTGTGTTCTCGGCTCACTGTGACCTCCACCTTCTGGGTTCAAGCAATTCTCCTGCTTCAGCTTCCTGAGTGACTAGGAATTACAGGCATGCACCAGCATTCCCAACTAATTTTTGTATTTTTAGTACAGACGAGGTTTCACCATGTTGGCCAGGGTGGTCTTGGATTCCTGGCCTCGTGTGATCCTCACGTTTGGCCTCTGAGAGTGCTAAGATTATAGGCATGAGCCACCATGCCCAGCCCAGAATTGAATCTTGACCATTCACTTGGCTATAGGGTCTTTCTATGATTTAGGACACAGTGAAGTTGGTTTCCACACATGGGTTTGACATGGAGTTTTCCTCAATCTGCATTAAGGCAGAAGGAAAAGGGTGATGGTTTGGTGTTTCATGAACCTAAGTGTATTCAACTTAATGGACTCTCCTTTATTCTAATATTTGGTATGCTTTACTTATAATGTTAAATTCCTTTGTGAAGTGATGGTGAAAGTAGATGGTGGTTGGATTGTTTTTATTTTTTTAATGACTTTATTGGCAACATAAAAAGTTGACAGCATTGTTTTAATTCTTCAAATTTGTCATGAAATTTTAATGGTACACAAAATCCATAACTCTCACACCAGATAACCTTTAAAGTTCCTTCCAATTCTAACAGTTGGGGAACCTTTTCTCACCACCTGTGAATGTGAGGTGAGAAGTACAAGTGTCAGTTTATGTTTGCATCCTAGAACAAGCTGTGTTTTTGCCTGGAAAGATCACAGTACCAGTATGTGAGTATTTCATGAGTGCCTTATTCTCTTCAACTGAAACAAAACTCGAAGCATTACCTTAAATCTTAATTTGACCAAAGATTATAATGGAAATCGTGGAAAAAATTCTCTGTTATACATTGCTGATGGGAGTGTAAATTGATACAGGGCTCAGCAAAGTTATTCCATAAAGGGCCAGATTGTAAATATTTTTAGCTTTGTGTGCCTCATAAGGTCTCTGTCACGTGTTCTTCCTTCTCCCTCTCCTATTTCTTCTTTTCTGTTTTAAAAACAACTCAGCCAGGTGTGGTGGCTCATGCCCGTAATCCCAGCACTTTGGGAGGCCGAGGCAGGTGGATTTCCTGAGCTCAGGAGTTCAAGACCGGGCTGGGCAACACGGTGAAACCCCCTCTCTACTAAAAAATACAAAAAATTAGCTGGACATTGCAGTGTGTGCCTGTAGTCCCAGCTACTTGGTGGGCTGAGGCAGGAAAATGGCAAGAACCCGGGAGGCGGAGGTTGCAGTGAGCCGAGATCGTGCCACTGCATTCCAGCCTGGGTGACAGAGCAAACTCCGTCTCAAAAAAAAAAAAAAAACAACTCTTGGCTGGGTGCAGTGGCCCATACCTGTAATCCCAGCACTTTGAGACGAACGCAGGCAGATCACGAGTTCAAGAGATCGAGACCATCCTGGCTAACATGGTGAAACCCCGTCTCTACTAAAAATATAAAAATTAGCTGGGCATGGTGGCATGTACCTGCAGTCCCAGCTACTCAGAAGGCTGAGGTGGGAGAATTGCTTGAACCTGGGAGGTGGAGGTTGCAGTGAGATGAGATTGCGCCACTGCATTCCAAACTGACAACAGAGTGGGACTCCATCTCAAAACAACAACAACAACAACAACAAAACCCCAACTCTTTAAAAACATAAAAATATCCTTAGCTCGTGGGCTGGATTTGACCTGAGGGATATAGTTTGCAACTCCTATTCTAGTGTCTCTGGAAGTTGGTTTGGCTGTATCTAAGTTAGAAGTACATGGTTGTGCAGAGAGTGAGTATGCAGCACTTTATCCTACAGATATTCTTGCATCTGTGCAAAATGCCCTATGTACAAAGGTACTCATGGTAGCATTGTTTAAAAAAGCAAAATACTATACCCAAAGAATTATAAATCGTTCTCTTATAAAGACACATGCACAGTATGTTCATTGCGACACAGTTTACAATAGCAAAGACCTGGAACCAACCCAAATGCCCATCAATGATAGACTGGACAAGGAAAATGTGGCACATATACACCATGGAATACCATGCAGCCATGAAAAACGGTGAGTGTGTGTCCTTTGTAGAGACATGGATGAATCTGGAAACCATCATTCTCAGCAAACTGACGTAAGAACAGAAACTCAAACACTGCATGTTCTCACTCATAGGTGGGTGTTGAACAATGAGAACACAAGGACACAGGGAGAGGAGCATCACACACTGGAGTCTGTTGTGGGGAACTAGGTGAGGGACAGTGGGGGGTGGGGAAGTTGGGGAGAGATAACATGGGGAGAAATGCCAGGTATATCTGAGGGGGGATGGAGGAAGTAAACCACATTGCCATGTGTGTACCTATGCAACAATCCTGCATGATCCGCACATGTACCCCAGAACCTAAAGTACAATTAAAAAAATAAAATTAAATTTAAAAAAGAGCAAAATACCAAAAGCATCATAAATTCATTAGTTTTTAGGCACTGGTTAAGTAATAGGATATCTATACAACAGAATGTGATAGAGTCTTTGAAAAGTCTGAGGCTACTCTTTATGGAATAATATCTGTGATATAATATTAGGAGGGGAGAAAAGCAAGGTACAAAATAATGTTTTTAGGATAATACCATTTATAGTCTAAAAATAATAGGACAAGTGTGGTGGCTCATGCCTGTAATCCCAGCACTTTGGGAGGCCAGGGCAGTTGGATTACTTGAGGTCAGGTGTTAGAGACCAGTCTGGCCAACATGGCGAAACCCCATCTCTACTGAAAATACAAAAATTAGCCAGGCATGGTGGCGCATGCCTGTAATCCTAGCTACTCAGGAGACTGAGGCAGGAGAATTGCTTGAACCCGGGAGACGGAGGTTGAGTGAGCGGAGATCGCACCATTGCACTCCAGCCCGCACATGCACCTGCACTTATTGTAGGTACTGAGCATGTGGTAACTGTGGTTGTCACTGAGGAGAGCAAGTGAGTGAGTGGCTTAGAGGTAGGAATGACAGGAAAACTTACTTTAGCCCTCGTATTATTTTGTAGCTTGTGAATTTAGGGCATGTACATGTATCAACTATTCAAAAAATAAGTTGAATTTTTTAAAAACCTGAAAATTGGGGGCTGGGTGTGGTGGCTGTGTAATCCCAGCACTTTGGAAGGTCGAGGTGGGCAGATCACAAGGCCAAGAGATTGAGACTATCCTGGTCAACATGGTGAAACTCCATCTCTACTAAAAATACAAAAATTAGCTGTGCTTGGTGGTGTGTGCTTGTAATCCCAGCTACTCAGGAGACTGAGGCAGGAGAATCACTTGAATCTGGGAGGCGGATGGTAATCAAGCTACTCAGGAGGCTGAGGCAGGAGAATCGCTTGAACCTGGGAGGTGGAGGTTGCAGTGAGCTGAGATTGTGCCACTGTACCAGCGTGGGCAACAGAGTGAGACTCAGTCTCAAAAAAAAAAAAAAAAAAGAAAGAAAAGAAAAAGAAATGTCGGTAATAATATTAGCATTTCAAAGGACTGCCTTCCCTTCTTCGATAAATCATTTGACTTCATCTATTGGGATTTTTGTCCTTTTAACATGGGGTCATGGGTTGCTATTCCAATTTTACTAATGAGCTCATTCAATTTCCAAATATGAGATAATTCTCCTGTTC
The DNA here is from genome assembly GCF_049354715.1 of Callithrix jacchus. NCBI lineage: Eukaryota > Metazoa > Chordata > Mammalia > Primates > Cebidae > Callithrix > Callithrix jacchus. Next base: position 97,934,089 of record NC_133510.1, on the reverse strand, counting down.
TATGACTGCTATCACACTGACGTAGAAGAACTATCCAAATCATATGAATAAAACACCGGATAAAGCACATGAAAAAATTCAAAAAGAAATGCTCATAAAGGAGTAATTCAGGATGTATATGTAACATTTTACCCTAGGAATCTGAATTTTTTTTAAAGGAAATCTGTAACAAGATTCTTTGGTCAGTTTCAGTTAAGATAACTTTATAGTGATCACAGTAGATTTGTAAATTACATTTGACAAGTCAGTACCTGTTCTTAATTTAAAAAATATAATTCTTATAAAAATAAGATTTTTTACATGATTTATATATATTATAAACCAAAAAATAAATTTTGTATGTCTGTGCACCCACACGTACGTATCTCTTAAACCAATATTTAATGTCATACTTAATAATAAAACACTAGAGATTCCCTTTAAAATAAAATAAAAACCCAAGATAATATTTATTACTGTTCTGGAATTTCTTGTCAATGCAACGATGTATGAAATATATAAAATATAGCTGATAGTAGAAAGTAAAAGTTTTTTTTAAAAAATAAACAACATAAGGCCGGGCGCGGTGGCTCATGCCTGTAATCCCAGCACTTTGGGAGGCCGAGGCAGGTGGATCATGAGGTCAAGAGATCAAGACCATCCTGGTCAACATGGTGAAACCCCATCTCTACTAAAAATACAAAAAATTAGCTGGACACGGTGGTGCATGCCTGTAATCCTAGCTACTCAGGAGGCTGAGGCAGGAGAATTGTTTGAACCCAGGAGGCGGAGGTTGTGATGAGCCAAGATCTCGCCATTGCACTCCAGCCTGGGTAACAAGAGCGAAACTCCGTCTCAAAACAAAACAAAACAAAACAAAAAGCAAAAAACAAAAAAATAAACAACATAATTACATACCAATAAAAAAGAAACAAATGTATGGTAACACTCCTAAACTTATTGACAACTCAGTAAAGTTGTGGGTTTATACATGAAGAATAATAGCTTTATTATATACCAGCAACAATCTGTTAGATATAACAGAGAAAATGCTTCTATTTATAATAACAGCAGAAAGCATAAAACCTTTAGAAAAATTCTCACCGCACATTGCTGGACTAAGTAAACAATGGAATTTACTAGGTTATGTTTTTAAAAATTTTGAACAAATGAGGTGTCAGGTTTGTGGATATTAGAATGTTGAATATTTTATGTGTATTATTTTTCTCCATATTATTTATAAATTTTATGTTAAGCCCATGTAGTTCTGCAGAAAAAGTTCATTGCTACAGTCTCACTGGGAACTCAGTTTGGTAATATGTGAGGAAAGCCTTGAAAGAGTCTCTGTCCTTTAGGCTGCGAGGGACAGAAAACCGGGCTAAAAATGGTTTACACAGACAGAGGTTTAGCTTTATCATCTCACTGTCCAGGGGTGGAGTGTTTAGCAGCTCAAAAACATTACAAAGGACACGAGTCCTTCTCCGCTATCCTGAGTATATCAGCCTGTTCCTGTGACTTACGTCCTTGTAGTCAGGATGGCTGCATCAGTTCTGTGCATCACATCTTTATACACTCATGTCTGCAGTTGAGAAAAGGAACCATTTCTTCTTGCATGGGTATTTGTAAAGAAAACCTTTTCCAAAAGTTCCCAAAAGACCTCTTCTCATGTCTCACTGGCCAGAATTACATTAAATGGCCTATATTAAAACAGGCGGTGGGCTAGATTTAGCTGGCAGCTTAGACTATCAGGGTTCTCCTTTTTCTCCTTCGCTGGGGACAGGCTCCTCACTCTGATGACATGGTAGAACCTAGCGTGAACAATGGAACAAAATGTGTCTCTGCCAGCAAAGAAGACGTGTGTGTCTGTGTAGGGGGATTGGCTTTGACTAGCAGTCTATACTCTTTGAATCAAGAATTTCGGTTCAGTTCTAGAAGTTTATTTTAAAGAAATAATCACAGAGTTGAACGTAGCTTTCTGTGCTCAATGAACAATAATATAGTAACGAACAAATAACTTCATTATTACAGAAACTACAGAAATATATGGCACAAATTATTGTACATCCATGATAAATAGAATATTTAAACCATTAAAATTACATTTAGACACTAATGGCGTAAGAACAGTTCTATTGGTTGTTTTTGGTGGGGGGAGAAAGATATGGAATTAAAACTAAGTGAATTTCATTTTCATTAAGTTACACTAATATACTGAAGATTGCGGGGGGAACCCACCAGGATATTGGTTTTATTCTAATGATAAATTATGGGTGATTTTCATCTTTTCTGTATTTTTTGACTTTCTCTGCTTAGTAATACTTTTAAGATCAGAATAATTAATAGCACTAAAGTCACACACCTTACTTGTATCAGTTAGATTTTGCTGTATAACAAACTATCCTAAATGTGGTGATGTAACAACTATTTAGCCCATGGTTCCGCAGGCAAGCAGTGTGGGCTGGGCCTGTGTGGGCAGTTGTCCTCTTGGCTGAGCTGGCTCATCTCTTTGCCACATGTGTTGTTGTTCTCCAGCAGCTAGCCTTGACTTGTTCTCATGCCTGTGAGGCAGGGCTCTGAGAGTGAGCAGAAGAGAGTAGAGCCTCATGGGCCTGGTTCAGAACTGGCACATTACCAACTCTCCACATTCTGTTGGCTAAAGCAATCCACGTGGCCAACTCAGCTGCAAGGTTTAGTAAACAAACTCTCTCCCTTGATGAAAGAAGCCACATAATCACACTGAATAAAGGGTGTGGATACAAGGAAGTGGGTTGGAGGATTTGGGGCCATTTTTTTGCAAGCAATCTATCACTTCATCTTAAAAAGAAAAAAAAACAACAAGAGCCTTACCCAAATAAGGTTAAACAAATAAAATATGAATTGAAAGGTATATGTTTAGGTGATAAGAACTTTTTTATTTTTTAGGACAGAATTTCACTTTGTCTCAAAATCATATAGTTCACCATAGCCCAAAACTCCTGGGCTCAAGTGGATTCTCCCACTTCAGCTTCTCTTCTTGCCTCAGCTTCCCCTCCTGCCTCAGCTTTCCCTCCTGCCTCAGCCTCCTGAGTAGCTGGGACCACAGGCATATGCCACCACATTTAGCTCATTTTTAATTTTAGTTTTGTAGAGATGGGGTCTTGCTCTGTTGCCCAGGCTGGTCTAGAACTCCTGGCCTCCCAAAGCATTGGGATAAAAGCATGAACTGCATCTGGACGATGAGAACTTTTAAATAAATGCTTTCCTTTAAGGGATGGGGAAGATTATATTTTTTCTTTTCATTTCTCAACCATGACTGGTTGAGAATTTAGTGACAGCTAATCTCTGGAGGTAGCACTAAGCATTTAATCAAGCTGTTTTAGAAAGAGAGGAGAAAGCAAAACCTCCCTGTAAATGAATTAATATTGATGCACACTCAGAATTTGTCCTTTGGGTGTGTTAGTAACTCATTCTGTGCAGGTCTTCAAAGTGCTGAGTGATGGGACCATAGCCAGAAGCAACAGGATGGAGCCTTGCTGTGCCTGGAGGCTTATCGCTGTTTTCATCCAGGTCCTCGCAGCAGTGGGAGTTAGGAAAGACCCTTAGGGTACAGCCTCCAGTGAATAAGTAGAGGCTACATGCTGTTCCTCCTGGATGCGTTGTCATCATGGCTAAGGTATTCATTAGTGAGAGAGGCTCTTATGCATCCCAAACTGGGGGTATCTGGGCAACCTCAGGGGTTTTCCGGGAACCTGAAGCCTTAGGATTAGCATGCTGCATCTTCTTGGAGCATGGTTTTGTTTAGTTTCGTTTTCAGACTTTTTTTTGAGACTGAGTCTCACTTTATCGCCCAGGCTAAAATGTGGTGGCGTGATCTCGGCTCATTGCAACCTCTGCCTCCTGGGTTTAAGTGATTCTCCTACCTCAGCTGCCTGAGTAGCTGGGATTACAGGCATGCACCACCACACCCAGCTTTTTTTTTTTGTATTATTATTAGAGATGGGGTTTTGCCATGTTGACCAGACTGGTCTCAAATTCCTGACCTCAGGTGATGCACCTGCCTTGGCCTCCTAAAGTGCTGGGATTACAAGCATGAGCCACCATGCCCAACCTAATATAATATCTTAAACAACATGGTATGTTTATCAAAGTGAAAACATTTACCTTGGTACAGCACTGTTAACTGTAGTTATTAACTACATACTTTATTCACATTTTCCTAGTTTTCCCTCTAATGTCACTTTTTGTTCCAGGATCCAGTCCATATTGTATTTAGCTGTCATGTATCCTTAGTCTCCTCCAGTGTATGATACTTTCCTCTTCCCTTGTCTTATATGACTGCTATAGTTTGGATGTTTGGCCCTTGCTAATCTCATGTTGAAATTCCAGTGTAGGAAGTGGGTACCTCATGGGAGGTGTTTGGGTCATGAGAGTGGATCCCTGTCAGACTTGCAGACTTGCTCGACTGGCAGTCTTGACCGAGCGACGGGTGGAAAACGTACACTGACACAGGCTTGCCAGTCAGTATGGCTAAGGGACCTCTGCCAAAGTCAGTAGCAGCCCCCATAAGTCTGTGGCCTTCACATTTATTTAGTATAGATTAAATGACAAAGGTCTCAAGTAAACACCAGTAGAGGGTAATTAACATTGCCAACCCCCCAATAGAGAGCAGTTCTGCCCATAAATGTTCTAAAGTCAGTCTTAGTACCACATAAGTAAACAAGCAAACTCCTCTACATTTCCTTGTTATTTGCTCTATGCTATTAGCTCAAGATAAGAGGATTAGGCTGCCTTCAGCCATAACCTTCTTCCGAGGCTTTTGCAGAACCTTCTGGCCTTCCAAGAAGGTTTGTGCTTTCTAAAATTTCTCCCACAATTCTGACTGATCTCCAACAGATCCCCAGTGAATAGCTTGGTACAGTCCTTTTGATAATGAGTGAGTTATCTCTCTGTTAGTTCCCATGATAACTGGTTGCTAAAAAGAGCCTAGTACATGTACTCTCTTTCTCTCTTTTTTCTTTTTGAGATAGGGTCTTGCTCTTTTGCCCAGGTTGAAGTGGACTGGCCTGATCACAGCTCACTGCAGCCTCAACCTCCTGGGCTCAAGAGATCCTCCCACCTCAACCCCCCAAATAGCTGTGACTAAGGCACACATCACCTTGTCCAGCTAATTTTTCTATTGTTTGTAGAGATGGGTTTCACCATGTTGCCCAGGCTGGTCTCAAATGCCTGGACCCAAGGGATTCTCCCCTTTTGCTTCCCAAACTGTTGGGATTACAAACCTGAGCCACTGTGCCCAGCCCCTCTCCTTTCTCTTGCTTCTCCTCTCACCATGTGATCTCTGCACACACAGTTCCCTTTCACCTTCTACCATGAGTGGAAGCAGCCTGAGGCTCTCAACAGAAGCAAGTGCTGGCACCATGCTTTTTGAATAGCCTGCAGAACCATGAACCAAACAAGCCTCTTTCTTTATAAATTACCCAGCCTGATATGTTGCTTTATAACAACACTAAATGGACTGAGACATATGACCTTGACACTTCTGAAGAGTAGTATTCAGGTATTTTATAGAATGTCCTTCCATTTGGGTTTGTATAGTATCTTCTCAGGATTAGACTGTGGTTATGGATTTTGGGGACAAATACAATGCAGGTGACATGCTCTTCTCACTGTGTCTTGTGAGGGAGTACATGATGTCAAGATGGCTTATTACTGGTGATGTTAACCTCACTTAGTTATAGGTCATGTCTGCTATGTTTCACTACTGTAAGGTTACTTTTCCCTTTCTATCATTCATTCATTCATTCAAAGACAGAGTCTTGCTCTGTTGCCTAGACTGTAGTGCAGTGACACAATCTTGGCTCACTGCAACCTCCGCCTCCTGGGTTCAAGCAATTCTTCTGCCTCAGCCTCCCAAGTAGCTGGGATTACAGGCGCCTGCCACCATGCCTGGCTTATTTTTTTTTTTTTAGTAGGGACGGGGGTTTCACTATGTTGGCCAGGCTGGCCTTGAACTCCTGACCTCATGATCCACTCACCTTGGCCTCCTAATGTGCAGGGATTACATGCATGAGCCACTGTGCCTAGTCTCCATCATTTATTAATTAGAGATGAATCACAAAGTCCAGCTCATACTCAGAGTATGGGGGGATTAAGTTCCATCTCTTGGAGGCATATCAAAGAGTCTGTGGACATATTTTAAAACCACTACAGTAATTAATATTTGTATTAATATTAGTATTCGGGAAGGAGATATTTCAAGGCTGTGCAGATAATGTTTCTCCATAAAGTTTCACACACTAATTTTAGCTTCATCAGTTGGTCTTCTTGAAGCAGTTACTGCTATGGTGTTCTAATCATGATTTTCTATTTTCTTTCTTAAAAAAAAGTTTTGTAAGCTATCGAGTTTTATATTAATGTCCATAAGCCTGCTCTCATTGGAAGTACAATAGCTGATCATTTGTGAAAAGATTGAAGGCCATAATGTTTTTTTAGGGCAAACATTTCTGCTCCAGTGAAATACGGGTGATTTTATATTTTCCTAACTGCTTCCACATTTATTAATTGGAATTCATTTGTAAGGAAGATCTGTCCCTTTTGCTATATTTATTTACTTAGTCACTTATTTATTTTGGTATGGGCTCACAGATATTTGTTTTATTCTTTGGGTTATGATCTAATACTACTGTTCCTTTCTTTTTTTTTTTTTTATTTTTCTTCCAATTTGTTCCAGCTTTGGCTTTTGGGAACTCCTTCAGTTTGGCTTATACGTCCATTTGATGTGCCCCATCTTTCTTCTATTTTCATTTCTTTCCCTTACCTTTTAAAAAAAGCACCTCCCTTGCTTTCTGGCATTCTAAGATGTCCAGGTTCATCTTGTATTTTCCTTGCTCCAGTTCTTGAGTCAGCCATTTCTTCAAGGAACACTGGTGTCTTTCACTGGAGGATGGTACTTAGAAACCAAGATCCAGATACTAGGTGTGCTTGTTGCTACAGGGACATCACAACTTCAAGGCTGCCTGAGTGGACAAAGCTAGGAAATATATGTGACATGTACACCCTAACTCTTCTTTTGCTTGTGGCCAAATGCTATCCTAATAGATCAATTGTACGAGTTTATTCTCATTAAAAAACATTTAAAATCGTGTTCTTCAAAAAGTTATGAAGTGATGTCACAATATCAGTATGACAGCATTGTTTTATATACACACAGATATAGAAATATAGGAATGTGTGTGTATATACATTATATATATATATATACACACACATGGGTACACCCATATATAGTGTGTATATACATTATATATATAATATATATAAGTAATATATAATGTGTATAATATATAATGTATTTACACACTATATATGGGTATATAATAATTAAGATATAACAATATATATGGGTATATAATATATAATGTATATAATTATATATATCATGTATATAATGTATATACACACACATTCCTATATTTCTATATCTGTGTGTATATAAAACAATGCTGTCATACTGATATTGCGACATCACTTCGTAACTTTTTGAAGAACACAATTTTAAATGGTTTTTAATGAGAATAAACTCATACAGTTGATCTATTAGGATAGCATTTGGCCACAAGCAAGAGAAGAGTTAGGCAACAATACTGTAAACAAGCAGGGGTCACATTACTCACAGTATCCTTGGAATAGGTGGAGGCTGGGCTGGGCACAGAGACCAGGACAAGTGTCAGGGCTGAGATCCCCTTGGCCTTCCTGGCTCTTTCCCCATGGCTACAGATGGAGCACTAAAGGCAGTGGAAGGGTCAAAAGGCTTCCTTTGTGTGATATGGTTTGGATATTTGTCCCTGCCCAAATCTCATGTTGAAATGTAATCCCCAATGTTAGAGGTGGGGCCTGGTGGGAGGTGTTTGGGTCATGGGGGCAGATCCCTCATGTCTGGGCACTGTCCTGTGATAGTGAGTGAGTTCTCATGAGATCTGGTTGTTTAAGTTTGTGGCACCTCTCCCCCAGCTCTCTTGCTCCTGCACTTGGCATGTGACATGCCTGTTCCTGTTTTGCCTTCTTACATAAGTGGAAGCTCCCCAAGCCCTCCCTGGAAGCTGTGTCAGGATTCTGGTGCCATGCATGTACAGCCTGCAGAACTGTCAGCCAGTTAAACCTCTTCCCTTTATAAATTACCCAATCTCAGATATTCTTTTAGAGCAGTGTAAGAGTGGCCTAATATACTTTGCATAAACTTATGTCTTTTTTTTTTTTTGCTTTTTGGATATGGAGTTTTGCTGTTATTGCCCAGGCTGGGTGCAATGGCATGATCTCAGCTTACTGAAACCTCTGCCTCCCGGGTTCAAGCGATTCTCCTGCCTGAGCCTCGCGAGTAGCTGGGATTGCAAGCATGTGCCATCACACCTGGCTAATTTTTGTATTTTTAGTAGAGATGGGTTTCACCACATTAGCCAGGCTGGTCTTGAACTCCTGACCTCAGGTGATCCGCCTGCCTCAGCCTTCCAAAGTGCTAGGATTACAGGCGTGAACCACCTTACCTGGCCAAACTTATGTCTTTTTATTGGGAGAGGCAGCCTTTCGCTGCTGACCTCCCTATTTAGTGAGACCTGAGTCATACCCGCCTTTGACTTGTCACTGGCCAAAGAGAAGAAGATAACCAAAGAAAACGTTGAATCCCATCATGATTCACTTTCTAAGGCTGAGAGAGGGACCTGTCCCCCATCTCAGGTTGGGTTCAAAAGGGACAGAAAGGGCAGGTGGGTGGGCACATTAAATATAGGGTGGCCTAGGATACAGACTTCTTAGGAACTTTTAAATACAGGAGACACTTAGTGCTTAACTTCCAGGAGAAGAAATGGAGACACAGAAGGGTTAAAACGCTGGACAAAAGTCACAGAGTAAGTAGTGGACCCAGGGTGTGAAGCCAAAGAGTGTGGTTCCAGAGTCTGTAGACACAGGCTAGCCACAGGCACTTTGGATACAGCACACTCTGGGATCTGGACCTGCAGGAGTGCAGGCTCGTGTTGAAAAGGTGCCACCCCCTCCGGCTTGTTGTGGGTCCTGGCAGTCCATGTTGCAGGGTCACTTTTTTGACTGAGATGTTTTCTGTTATAATTGTCCCCTAGATAAAGGGAAGAGGCACCCCTGCCCGTTATACCTTAATTTGACTTAGCCTTCTGGATCATTTTATATGTTGACATTTGTCCAAGGGGAGCCTGGGAATTGGACTGGAACTTTTCTTTTTTCTTTTTTTTTCTTCTCCTGGGCCACAAAATTTTACTGGCAGGTCAGGGGAAGAGCCAGGGGTGTCAGGGTCTCTTCCTTCCCATCCCCTACCCAGGAGACACCCTCTGATGAGAACAGAAGCCCCAGAGCCTGCCGCCTGAGAGGACCTTGGAGGTAGACAGGTGGTTATAGTGATCTTCTGGCCCTGGAGCAGCTGCAGTAGGTGGCAATCTCCTGCTGTAGGAGCCGTGGGTACTCCTGATTCTGCCACTCACCATCAGCCCACACATTGCTCAGCTGGGCTTCACTACCTCAGATCAGCGCCTGGATCTGTGCCAGCTGGACTCCAAAGCACGCCTGTTTTTGCCAGTGTGCCTTCCAAGGCAGTGTTCATGCTGAGCTGCTACTGCAGCTCAATCTCAAGACTCTGGAGGGTGCACCACAGGTCAGTGACCTCAGACCTGCTCACCTGGAGCTGCTGTGTGTGGACAGCAACCTTCCAATTCAGTTCCTCTGTCCTGCTGGTGAACCTGGCTTCAGCATCCTTCTGGTTCTGCTCAACTACGACCTCATGTTGGCTTCACCTGTCATTCAGGATCTTGGAGAGATCGGTGGCTGGAGCTGAATCCACCTCCACATTGACCTGGCCTCCCACTTGACCCCGAAGGGCACTAATTTTCTTCTCATGGTTCTTCAGGTAGTCCAGCTCCTCCTTCAGCCCTTTGATTTGCACTTCCCGATCAGTCCCGGCCAGGGTTACCTCTCCAACACCCTGTGCAGGCCGTTGATGTCAGCCTCCACGCTCATGCGCAGAGCCTCCTGGATCTCAGACTTGGTTTGGAAGTCATCTGTAGCCAGATGGGCATTGCCAATCTGCAGGACAGTCCTGGAGTTCTCAAGAGTGGCACCAAGAATCTTGTCCCGCAGGTCCTCAATGGTCTTGTAGTGGTGGCTGTAGTCACGGGAGGGCCCGGGCCCCTGCTTCTGGTGCAAGTCTCAGAGCTTCACCTCCAGCTCGCTGTTGGCTTGCCTTCAGGGTATGCACCTTATCCAGGGTATACAGCGAGCTGGAGGTAGGAGGCCAGGTGGTCATTGAGGTTCTGCATGGTGAGCTTCTTGTTGCCCACAGGCAGCCCGTCAGACTTAGCCAGGATGCCACTGTAGCCCCCCGAAGGAGTACTAGGACACAAAGAGGGCAGAGGACACAGACATGCCATGGCTGCCGGAGCCCCTGTGCATGTTGGGGGACTGGAACTTTTCTAGTGAGCAGTAGAGAGTGCAGTTCAGCTCGCAGGCAGCCACGAGTGCTGGAGGAAGGAGCAGCCATTAGGATAGTTACATGCTTGTCCTGGCTCTGTCACTACGAAGCTTTGTGACTCAGGCAAGGTCCTGAATCAGATGGTCTTAAGACAGTGTATCATCTCATCTGACTTTGATGGGCACAGACATAAAGTCCCCCTTTTTCTGTCTCGTTTCCCTCATCTGTGAAATAGGGGAACTGGAGAGGTGATCTGGATAAACCTTAACATGCTTGTTAGTGGAGAGAGGGGCCCTGAGCAAGAGCTGGGAGCCCCCAGTCCTTCTCTCTCCTGTCTGTTCTGTCTTCTGTCCACTCCTTCATGAGCTACAAGGAATCTCTGCCAAAGAGGTAGGGTGGGAACTTAAACTGGGAGGAATAGAGACTGAAGACAAGCCAGGAAGATATGTGCCGGGAAAGATGCCAGGTGAACTCAATCTTCTTAGACTCCTCGGAGCGTTCTCTCTGGGCCCTGGCTCATGTCTGTCAGTCGGTGATCTCAGAGTCAGCAGATCTGTTTCTAGTATCTGAACGCCAAAAAGTAGGAAATCCCTGGTCCTGACCGAGATCAGGGGATGATCTCAGATGTGGAGGACTGGGCAACAAGCCCTCAGATGGGCTTCCAAGCAAGTCTTATCCCCAGTAGGAGCCCATAATTCCTCTTTTCAGCTATTTGGATCTTTAGCTTTTTAGTTTTGGTGACTGATCTTCTATTCTAGCCAGGGGGAAGAAGTTTTGTGTGCAGAGGCTTGCTCCAGCATTCTCTTTCTTCTTATTTTTTTTTAACCAGGGACTGCTGACATCATCTTTTCTGTTTTCTTTTCTTTTGGAATTTATTTCTATTTTACTGAGTCCTTCCCTGGCCAGGTGCTCTCAGGCAACATCTTTCACATTAGCTTGGTGGTTAAGCTTCCCCTCTTCCCTCTAAGTCTCCTCCCAGACACAGGCACTCCCGGCTTGGCTGGCTAAGTAAACACAGGCCCTCCCTCTTGGGATTCTACCTAATAGCCCTTTTGCCATTTGAGGCATGGCCTGGTATCTAGTTTCTTCTTTTAAAAAACAGCCTTGGGCTGGGCTGGGCGCCACAGCTCCTGCCAGTGAGCACTCCGGGAGATGGAGGCAGGCAGATGGCTCTGAGTCCAGGAGTTTAAAGCCAGCCTGGGCAACATGATGAAACCTCATCTCTTCAAAATTACAAAAATTAGCTGGGTTTGGTGGCATGCACCTGTGGTCCCAGCTATGGGTGGTGGGGGCTCTGGAGTAGGAGGATTGCTTGAGCCTGGGAGGTAGACATTGCAGTGAGCTAAGATCACACACACAAGTGTACTCCAGCCTGGGTAACAGAGCGAAACCCTGTCTCAAAAAAATAAATAAATTAAAAATTTAAACAGCCTTGAAAACCCACATTTATTTTGATTTCTAAAGCAATACATGTGTGCTGTGTAAAATTTGGGAAATAAAAGTAATAAGACAATAAAGGTCAACCTTAATCCCAGTGCCCAGAGAATTAATGTTTCATGCATTTTAATTCACCTTCTTCTGGAAGTATGTGTATACATGTGGGTATGAATATTTAACATAGATGGAGCCATACCGTACCTAATGGTTTGTACCATATTTTGCTTTTATGTTCTCACTCACCCCTGTTAATATGACCCTAGCCATGTCTTTGAATTTTTTGAAGTTAAATTATGCTCTACTTATTTAATGACTTTCTACCTTTTTTTCCATATCATCCCTTCTTCACTTTTATTCCCGTCTGTTTTAGGATGATGATGATGATCAATCATGTAGAAACTTTTGGTATTCATACATTTCATGCTCTGTAAGGCAGATACTGTTATTATCCTCTTATTAATGGATAAGAAAACAGAGGTTAAGGAAATTGCCCAGGCTACATGCCCAATAAGGTACAGAACTGGATTTGAACTTTGACACTAGCTCAGAATCTGGACTAGCCTCCCTTGATATTTTTTCTTGCGAGCGCTTCTTTTCTGGGTCAAAGATAGCATGATAGCATTTTCTAGATTTTGTGGATAAAGCTGGGTGTTAAGTCTTGCCCTGGCCACTTCCATCCTCTGGGACCTCCCCGGATCCCCATAGGCCCTTTCAGCTCTCAGGGTTTATGCCTTTGTAGTGGAAAAAAATCAGGACAGAGACAACATTCAAGGACAGACACAGAATGACAGGAACATCATTGTCTACTTGATTTCAGGGACACTTACATTTGGCCCTCAAAGACATTTCTGTGAGGAAGTTGGTGTTCTCCACTCTCTACTGAGGCAGGAGCTAGGTGGGGCCCAGAAGTCCCCACAGGGGCTGTGAGGTTTTCTTGGGTAAAGAAGGGTAAATCCCATGACATATTTCCCTTGAGTGTGCTGAGGTCACAGGGCTTCTGTGGCTGACCGGCAAGTGTGGTGAGTGAAGGGCATGTGTCCCTCCCTGGCACAGGCACCCGGCCCCCTACCATGTTGTGGTATCTCTTCCCAGATGATTTTTGAGGTATGTGGTTGGAAGGATGCTCCAGCCAGCTGAAGTGGGTTCTTAATCGCAGTGCGTGCTGTTGGGCGAGTGAGGCGGGCTGGGCAAGCCAGAGGTTACTGCTCTGCTTTTCCTGACATCAGTGATGGGGTTGTCTTGCTTGGTGGCACAGATATTTTTCCAGGGTTCTGTCCCTCCACCCACTGACCAGAAAAAGAAAAAGAGAACCAGAAGACGCTTGTCTTACAGAATAGAAAGTTTACCCGGTGCAGTTTCCCTTCCCTTTTCAGATAGATGTTACAAAGCAAGAACACCCACAGCAAGGGGTTTTTGAACTTCGCCGGGTTTCAGCTGTCACTCAGGAAGCAGCCAGCACTATACGTGGCCCTTTGCTTTACTCTGCAGGTGTTGGTGATTTTTGGGTTCAAGGTCTGGCAAGTGTGTTTCTGTGCCAGCTCCCTGTACATGGCTTTCTTTGTTTAGTGTTATTTCCCTGTTTACTAGGCTTCTCTGAGGAGATGCTGACATTTTTTTTTTGTCCAGTTCTCCTAGAAACAAAAACTGCACCTTTTAAAACTATTTTTTTCCTATGGTTGATTTGGAAAGTACCTTGCTCTAGCCAGGGGATAATACAGGTTTGGTTCTGTTAGTGAAACGTTCTGGGGATTTTATTTCAAAGTATAAGGTCCCCAGGACAATGAATGAGATTTATAAGGGAACATGGTTATGTTTGGAGGTAAATTAAATTGAATATAGCAGTAATGAAGCACTAAATGTACGTTAAGAACGTAACATATCAGTCAAATGTTCAAGTCTCCCAAGGAAACTACAGTCATAGTGATGGTGGTGATGACGGGTTGATAATGAAAATAACATCAGCATGTTGAGTATTGGTAAATGCTGTGCTGTTAATAGATAGTGTGCTAGTTTAAACAACTCTGTGGTATGTATTAATTTTGTTGTATAGGAAAAAGAAGTGAAACTCAGTCCAAGTAACATGCTCAAGTCAGCTAGTAAGTAGGAGCGCTGGGTTTTAGACACAGGTTGGACTCCTTGTCTTATTATTGAGGTTAACAGTTCCAACCCTTAACCTCCAGGCAAACTGCCTCCAAAATCATATTTTAAGAGATCTGGGGCCAGGCATGGTGGCTCACTCCTGTAATTGCAGCACTTTGGGAGGCCGAGGCAGGTGGATCACTTCAGGTCAGGAGTTGGAGACCAACCTGGCCAACATGATGAAACCCTGTCTCTACTAAAAATACAAAAATTAGCCCCAGGCATGGTGGCGGGAGCCTGTAATCCCAGCTACTTTGGAGGCTGAGGCAGGAGAATTGCTTAAACCTGAGAGGCAGAGGCAGAGATTGTGCCACTGTACTCCAGCCTGGGTAACAGAGCAACACTGTCTCAAAAATTAATAATAATTGGGCCGGGCGCGGTAGCTCACGCCTGTCATCCCAGCACTTTGGGAGGTCGAGGTGGGTGGATCACGAGGTCAAGAGATTGAGACCATCCTGGTCAACATGGTGAAACCCCATCTCTACTAAAAATACAAAAAATTAGCTGGGCATGGTGGCGTGTGCCTGTAATCCCAGCTACTCAGGAGGCTGAGGCAGGAGAATTGCTTGAACCCAGGAGGCGGAGGTTGCGGTGAGCCGAAATTGCGCCATTGCACTCCAGCCTGGGCAACAAGAGCAAAACTCTGTCTCAAAAAAAAAAAATTAATAATAATTTAAAAAAGATCTGGGTATTTTAGCTTTAATTTTAAAAAGAGAGAGAGAGAGAGAGTGCGTATGTGTTGTTATATTGCCAAGCTGATCTCAAGCTCCTGGGCTCAAACACTTTTCCTGCCTTGGCCTCCAGAGTAGCTGAGACTACAGATATGTACCACCATGCCTGGTGTATAGTATTAAATTTTGAGATACCTGAAAAAAGTGCTTTTGATAAATAAAATTGAAGAAAAAGGAAATGCATTCTTTCTCTCCATTATGTTTCTATCTTTGGATTGCCTATGACTCATAATGAATATGACTAGAAGATCTGCCCTCTGACCTGAGCCACAGCTTTATTGAGGTATAATTTACATATATAAAGTCCATCCATTGTAAATACATTGATTTTTAGTGAATTTGTAGAGTTGTGCAACCATCCCCATAATCCATGCTTAGAAAATGTCCATTACTGCACAAAATGGCCTTTGCCCATTTGCAGTTAGTCTCTGCTCCCACCCCCAGCCCCAGGCAACCACTAACCTGCTTTCTGTCTTTAAACATTTGCTTTTGCTAGAAATTTCACATAAATGGGATCATTTAATATAGGCTTATGTGACTGGTGTTTTCTCCCTTAGCATAATGTTTTTGACACTTACCACTGTTGTAAAGTACATTGGTAGTTCCCTTTTATTGCTGAGTATCTCATATATGGATATGCCACATCTTGTTAACTCATTCACCAGCTGATGAACATTTGAGTTTCTACATTTTGGCTATTATGAATAATGCTGCTATAATCATTTGTATGCAAGTTTTTGTGTAAACAAATGTTTTCATTTCTCTTGGGTAGACACTTAGAATTGAAATTCCTGGGACATATGGTAGATGTATGTTTAATCTCTTGAAAAGCTATTATAGTGTTTTCCATGGTGGCTGCACCATTTAACCTTCCTCCCTCTAGGGTACGAGGGCGTTCCAGTTGCTCCACATCCCATTCTACACTTGATATTGTCTGTCATCTTGATTATAGCCATTCTGGTGGGTGTGTAGTGGTAGCTTATTGTGGTTTTAATTTGCATTTCTGTAATGACTAATGCTATTGAGCATTTTTGCATGTGTTTATTAGCTGCTCATACATTTTCTTTGGTGAAATGCCCACTTGATTTTTGGCCTATTTGTATTTTTATTTATGTATTATTTTTATTTTTTGAGATGAAGTCTTGCTCTGTCATCTAGCCTGGTGTTCAGTGGTGCAGTCTCAGCTCATTGCAACCTCCACTTCCCAGGTTCAAGTGATTCTTCTGCCTCTGCCTCCTGAGTAGCTGGGATTGCAGGCATGTGCTACCACTCTCAGCTAATTTGTGTATTTTTAGTAGGAATGAAGTTTTGCTATGTTGGTCGGGCTGGCTGCGATCTCCTGACCTCGGGGGATCTGCCTTAGCCTCTCAAAGTGCCGGGATTACAGGCGTGAGCCACTACCATGCCTGGCCTGGCCTATTTTTAAATTGTGTTCCTTATCTTATTATTAAGTTGTAAGAGTGCTTTATATATTCTGGATATAAGTGCCTTAGCAGGTATTATTTGTAAATATCTTCTCCCTTCTTTTCTTTCACTGGCAAATATGTAATTAATTAATTTTCTTAATGGTGACTTTTGAAGAGAGCAAAAGGCTTTGAATTTTGAAGTCCGGTTCATCAAGTTTTCTTTTATATATTGTGTTTGGTCTTTGCCTTTTAGCACCCAAATATTCTTGTCTCTTTGGTTTATTCTTAGTTTAGGTGTCCCAATTTTTACTCTTTCATTCTCCCTGGATCCTACATTGATTCCTGTTTGAGAACAGAAGGCAAAGCCCAGCCTCCAAGTTCTCTTGCCGATCCTCTGTGGTGGCACCTTACTGGAATTGTGTGTTCAGGCCTCTGGGAACTTTGCAGGCCTCTGGTAACTTTGGCTACCAAATCTTGAGATAGAAGGTGAAATTAGACCTTCCTCAGCAATTTACAATTGAAGTCGGATAAGAAAAATAACTACTTTGTATGGAAGTGTTTTCTTTTTTTAAAAAAAAATTAGTTAAGTGCTTCTCTACTTATTGATAAATATCAATAATTATAAATATCTCTTACATTGCTTTAAAGGTTTTCAGAGTTAATTTACCTTTATCTAGGTCCTTTTGCAGATAAGAAATAGAAGAGTTCAAGTAGAATAGAAGGGTGCTTAACAAAGATAAGTAGTTAATACTGGAGAGACAAGTATTATTTGATCATTTGTTCCAGAGTCTACCAAGAATTTTTTTTTTTTGAGACAGAGTCTCACTCCGTCACCAGGCACCAGGCTAGAGTGCAGTGGTGCAACCTTGGCTCACTGCAACCTCCGCTTCCTGAGTTCAAGCAATTCTCCTGCCTTAGCCTCACGAGTAGCTGGGACTACAGGCGCGTGCCATCACGCTCAGCTAATTTTTTGCTTTTTTAGTAGAGATGGGCTTTCACCATGTTGGCTAGGATGGTCTCGATCTCTTGACCTTGTGATCCGCCCGCCTCAGCCTCCCTAAGTGCTGGGATTACAGACGTGAGCCACAGCGCCTGGCCTACCAAGAATATTTTTAAGTGTTTACCGTTCACCATGGAAAGATGAGTTAGAGGAGAGGGTAGCACTGGGTGGGCTCTTCATCTGAGTCTGATGAAGCTCAGCCATAGTCAGAATCATAGAATTGCAGATTCTTCATGTTGAAAGTGGCCTTGAAACTTCAGAGTGCATCCTTTCACCCACCAGAGGAGTCCTTAGATTGCTCTTGTTGGTTGATAATCCGCTGGCTCCCAGGCACTTTCAAAAAGAAAGCTTATAACTTTTCAAGCCATGGGATCAATTCTTGGATAACTGTAAGTATTGGAAAAATCATTTTGTGTATAGAGACTATTCCGTGATTCTGACTATGGCTGAGCTTCAGCCTCCCCTGTAACTTTCACCAGTTGGCAACACCAAACAACTAGTGCCATTCTTTATTGGCAGCTCTTCAAATATCAAAGAGTACCTTAAACCTTCACTTCTATCGATACCACCCGTTTTATCACTATTTTGTGTTGAATTTGGAATCCAGACCTACAGCCATCATAGTCACCTCTTGCTAGACACAGTTCTGATGTCTGTATCTTTTGTGCCTGAATCAAACCTACACATCAGATATGGCCTGGCTGGGAGAGTTTTGTGAGCCTGTCGGTTCGTTTGCTGTGGGTGAGGTCTGTCCAGTGGTGTTACTTACTTAGCAGCTAACACTGTACCGCTGACACTTGTTGGGCTGTGATCAGCCGAAACCCAAATTGTATTTTCTCCTGTGGATTTTGACCAAGCCAGTTCTCTATTATCTCTTCTTAGGTAATTGTTATTTTTAACATAAATACAGGGATTTACAGTTAATGTTATTATTTAATATTAATGATAACACTAATAACTAGCATCTTTTGAGAACTTACTGTGTTTATGTTGTTTAGTTTTCCCCAGAATTTGCCTTTTGGGATCATTTTGAATCTTATTTCTTCCCTTTTCTTGGTTTTTCTCTCTACTGAGAGAAATGTTTGCATATTTAGTTCCTACCCATCTGGGTCTCCTGTCTGCCCAGGTATATCTTCATTTTGGCTAGTTCATAGTGATGGTAGGACTGTAGGAGGTAGACCTCATGAAAGGAATTAAAGCTGCCCAGATGTCTGCATGTATATCCATGTATTCCTCCAGTGATCTGGTTTGGCTGTGTCCCCACCCAAATATCATCTCAAATTGTAGTTCCCATAACCCCCATGTGTTGGCCGTTTGGAGTAGTTATTGTTGGGTGAATATCATAGTGGCCTGATGAGGGGGGCAAGATGCTTTCTCAAATGCCTAATTTTATGTAAGCTTCTGGTGCTAGCAAAAGGAGCCTTACATTACAAATAGATATGGAAGATTCTGGAAAAAATTTCCAGTTGTAGAACGAAGATAATGCTCTAGAGATTGCAGTCTTTAGAGATAGTCTTTTGAGGACCCTGCTGCCCTCTAGCTTCCTCTCTGCTTGGGACCCCTTTGAACTAGTGGTCATGGATTTCTCTTATCACTTTGGACATATTCCAATCAGATTGTAATGTACCAGCATTCTTCTCCTTGACTTAAAAAAAAATAGGAGGAGAATTAAATTCCTTTTGTTGATAGAATTGCTCTTATAGTGTCATCTTCTTCTTTTTCTTATGCTCCTGATCTTCTGAAATCATACTTCCCTGTGAGCCATTCCTGAATTTTTTGGTGTGTTCCCTGGGTGTAGGACACAGATGGAACCAGAGGATGGTTTCTTTTTGACTTGATCCAAGATACATCTCTTCATGAAAGTGTGTGTTGATCAGGGACTGTGGGTATGTGTAGGGTCAGCATTCTTTACTATCTGCTGTTAAGTAAGTGCTGACTCTGCCAGCCCAGGTGAATGAGTCCACAGTCATTTTAAGGTGGAAAGAATTGGTTAATTTAGACTGTTTCAGCATTTCCAAAACCTAGATTCTAGTAGATGTTCCTTGTAAAAGGGTATTAGCAGTGGTGAGCCCATATAGGTCTGCAGCAACCTCAGTTCTTGTCTGTTCAGAAGAGAAAATTTGACCGAGGGGCATAAGACAGAGTAAGAGACCAAGGCAACTTTTAGAGCAGGAGCGAAGGTTTATTCAAAAGCTTTAGAGTGGGAACGAAGGGAAGTAAATTTGGAAGAGGGCCAATAGGATCGCTTGCGAGATCAAGTGCATGGTTTGACCTTTGACTTGGGGTTTTATATGTTGTCATATTTCCAGGGTCTTGTGTCCCTTCTCCCCTGATGCTTCCCTTGGGTGGGCTGTCCACATCTGCAGTGGCTGCCAGCACTTAGGAGTGATGCATGCACAGTATGTTTACTGGAGTCGTACGTATGCTCACTTGAGGCATTCTTCCCTGACCAGATGAATGTTCCTAGAAGGTCATACACCAGTTAAACTTTGCCATTTGCCTCTTTTTTTTGCTGGAGCCCAGTGGCCCAACTCCTGAGATCTTATCAGGAAACTGCTGATCCCGTTTCAGGTGTTTCTGTCTAGTGGGAGACTGCCTTTCCCTGGCACTGGCTGTGGCCAATTATTATTTCATTTTTTTAAAAAATCAGAGTCTTCCTCTATCACCCAGGCTGGAGTGCAGATCTCAGCTCACTGCAACCTCCGCCTCCTGAGTTCAAGCGATTGTCTTGCCACAGTCTCCCAAGTAGCTGGGATTACAGGTGCCCACAACCACACCCTGCTAAATTTTGTATTTTTAGTAGAGATGGGGTTTCACCATGTTAGCAAAGCTGGTCTCAAACTCCAGACCTCAGGTGATCCACCCACCTTGGCCTCCCAAAGTGCTGGGATTACAGGCATGAGCCACCGTACCCTGCCCAATTATTATTTTAGAGAAACAGTTAACAACCGCCTGGCCCTGATGGTTGCCTCACACTCCTGGTGTGGGGTAGGAAGAGCCCTCTTCTGCCCTGCTCGCTCTGACTAGCTGCCTACTCACAAAGGGAGTCTGTGGTTAAGTAAGTTTTCAAACAATGGGTTAAGCACAACTAAACAGGTTTCATTCCTGGAAGGGGCTGAGGCGTTTAATATGCTAATGGTATTGTGGCTTTGCAAGAGGAGAGTGTAATATGGTTCCCTGGCCACAACACCTGTGTGGCTGAGCATCGTGGGACCAGCAGCCTGCAGGATGCAGTTTGGAAATTGCTGGACTGAAGGACAGTGATCTGAGGGACAGGAAAGTACCCTCAGTGGGAGAGTGTGAAGGGAGCAGTTTTAGAAATACTTCTGCTTTTGTTTCTCAGTGCTTATTTTTAAGCTAAGGAGTAGTCATTTGAAGCCCTCATAAGCTCATGGGCTCTTTTCAGATAAAAGTACCCCAGACCTTGCAGGACTAGGAACATCATCTGGCCTGAAAAGAAGGTAAAACTGCTGTCTGGTTTTCTTTTTAAAGAAACTTGTTAGTGAAGCTGGCAATTCACTTCTTTCTGGTATACATTTAGGACCTGTTAAATATGTATTCTACCTCAAGGGGAAGTCATATTCTAAAAAGTAAATAATTCATAGGCAATTCTTGTACATTGAGAATCCATTAATGACTTTTAGAAGGCAGATTTTGTCAAGGGGACAGGTTATATGTTCAGCTTGCTTCTATTAATACTTTTCTGGGCAGATTAGCTAAATGAAGTAATATTTAACTTGGTCTAATAGCGTGTTAGCCAGAACAGTGCCTGATAACAACAACAATAATACTAGCTAATATTTCTTAAGTGGTCACTATGTGCCATAAATATTATATATGTGTTTACTAATTTAATCCTCACAAAAATGCAATGAGGTAGCTGTTATTTTTACTCCCATTTTATAAATGAGAAAATACGGTAAGCATAATAGTGAGGGCTAGAACCAGTGATTGGTTTTATATTCCTAAGAGTAAGCAACAAGGGAAAGCAGATTTTATAGTAAGTTCTTTTTTTTAAAATTTTTTTGACACATAGTCTCGCTCTGTTACCCAGCCTGGAGTGCAGTGGTGCGATCTCAGCTTATGGCCCACCTCCCTGGGTTCAAGCAATTCTTGTGCCTCAGCCTTTTAAGTAGCTGAGGTTATAGGCTCCAGCCACTACACCCAGCTAATCTTTGCATTTTTAGTAGAGATGGGGTTTCACTATATTAGCCAGGCTAGTCTTGAACTCCTGGCCTGAAGTGATCCACCCGCCTTGGCCTCCCAAAGTGTTGCGGTTACAAGTGTGAGCCACTGCACCCAGCCTACAGTACAGTTCTTTGAGATTGAGCTTAGTTTTGTAAAATCCCAGGTAGTATGTAATACATAATTGATTTTGCATTAATTTGTTCTCCTTTAGATATCTGTCATGGGGTTTTTAACTTCTAATTTGGAATTTTTAGACATCAGTAGATGCTATAAAAATTGAATTTACTTATGCATTTATTCAACAGCCTTTTTGGAGCCACTTTGTGAGTTTGATTTTAGGGATGCAAAGATGACTGACCCCGTAGTTCCCTGTCCTCATAGAGATGTCGTCAAATGGCAAAGAGGTATAATTCTTCAAGCAGTTGTCGTTTCTTATGCTATGATAGGAAAAGTGGTTTCACGCATCTTGTTTTAAAAAGTCAAGAGAAAAAGTCTGTAGGCTGCCTGCTCTGGGTCTGGAAGCCAGGAATGTGTCACACCTCTCCAATGACTTTTGAGTTGTTCCCCAGCCCTGACTGAATTTCACCCAGAGCCCTCAGCTGCAGCTGGTAGCATAATGTTGCTCCTGAATGTGGATTTCTTAAGACCTGTGAAAGGGCTTGTTAGGGAGAGAGATCATGTGCTGTAAAAGGAGCACACAGGCCCCTTTGACAATCTCCTTCAATGCCCTCTTCACAGGGTCAGGTGTCTGTCTGTCCTGCAAATGAAGAGAGGAAAGCAGAGGGCAGGAGAGTTCCCTGGTGAGGGGAAGGAAAAGGCTGGGGGTGTGCTTGGCTGTGATGGAACTCATTTGACACTGAGGACTGGCTTATTCTTTTTTGTTTGTTTGTTTTTTGAGACAGAGTCTCACTCTGTCGCCCAAGCTGCTGTGCAGGGACACAATCTTGGCTCACTGCAATCTTTGCCTTTTGGGTTCAAGTGATTCTTATGCCTCAGCCTCCCGAGTAGTTGGGATTACTGGTGTGTGCTACCTCACCTAGCTAATTTTTGTATTTTTAGTAGAGACAGCGTTTCACCATGTTGGCCAGGCTGGTCTCAAACTTCTGACCTCAAGTGATCAGCCTGCCTCAGCCTCTCAAAGTGCTGTAATTAGGCATAAGCCACCATGCCCAGCCAGCACTAGGTTATTCTTGATGTATGTGAGCACTGGGCCAGGGCCCCGAGGGCTGTGCTTACTCATGTTAGCCCTGGTTATGAAGCCCATGCTTCCTTAGTTGAATCAGCTTTAAAGGAAAACAAGGGGAGGGAGGAGACAGGAGCCAGTGTCTCTGGGAAATTCCACACCAACACTCATTTTAAGTCAGTAGGCAGGGTTCTGAGCTCTTAGAGAAGTTGACTCTAGCAACCAACCTAGGGCCTTACTGTAACCTGGAAGTGCCATGCCCCTGAAATCCAAGTTGCTGTTTGGTGTGCTGTAATGATTAAATATTCATTTGTCTGATGGATTGTGTGATTTCACAGCTAGTGATACTCTCTAGATGAAGTAATTGGCTGAAAGCAACGTTGGGAGGTTTTTGTGTTTGAAAAATGTTTATTGAATGTTTTATATGTGCCAGATGTTATTCTAAGTACTTTTCATCTCCTTAAGTCAGATTTCACCATAGCCCTGTGAAGCCTGCACTACTGTCTCCTGGATTTTTATCTGTTTTGTATATTCCCATATCCCAGTGCTTGGCACAAAAAAGGTACTCAGAATTTGTTGGACAAATGAATAAATCTCATATGGCTAGACATTTTGGCTTTCCGGGTAACATCATGGGAGTTGGGCCTGTGGTATATCCTATGTCAACAGCAAGGACAGAAAGACACAGATGCTCCAATTT
Source organism: Callithrix jacchus (assembly GCF_049354715.1). NCBI lineage: Eukaryota > Metazoa > Chordata > Mammalia > Primates > Cebidae > Callithrix > Callithrix jacchus. The sequence continues at coordinate 97,910,861 of NC_133510.1, read as the reverse complement.
GGTTTAGAAGAAAGCTTTCAGAGCTAACTACATAATTACTTTGATGGAAGACTTCCTTTTTAAAGTGCTAAAATATTTCAGACTTTATACTTGGCCTAGATGTTAAGTAAAAATTGTCTACATCTGACAGGATGGGGTCAATTGATTAGATTCTGAAATTTAGCAAATAGTTTTTAATTTTATATATTGCTACAGCCATAGACTTTGGTAGAACCTCATTTGTGCCACTCAGGTTATCTTTAGATGATTGTATGATTATAGTAAAAGCCAGTATTAGGTTTTACCCATATACCAGGAGCCATTTTCAATGTTTTACATGCATTAACATTTTAATAACTAGTGAAGTAGATACAATTATTATTTCACTTTTACAAATAAAATAAATAAGTATTGAGAGGTGGCCCAACATCACACAGCTAGTAAGTGATAGAAGCAAGTTCAAACCTGGTTAGGCTAGCCCAGAGTCTGTTTCTTAACTATTATACTCTAGTGCCTTTGATATACAAAGTAGTTGGAGAAATCTTATACAGAAAAGAGCCTATCTCTTTGAGGGAAAAGAAAGAAAAATCTTTTCTGCCATTCTTCTCTTCTCATACTGTTCCTGCTGTCTGACATGCTCCCCTCTGTATTCTGGCTCTTTTAAAAAAATCTAGTCACTAAAAAAATTTTCAACTCAACCAAGATAAAGCTGGTATGATTTGAGGTGATTCCAATTTTTTGCCTTGTTTTTCTGTTTTTTCCATCATGACACCATATTTCTTGTACACTTTATGTTAAAATTAGCATTTCAAATTGAAAGAAAACTTAGCACAACCTAGTTTGATTAATATTGCCTTCATTTCAGTAGTATACACTCTTCTCATATAGATCTCCATCTTTCCTCCTTTATGTCATTGTTGCCACGGATTATATTCTTATATAGTTTATGCCCAGTAACATAGATTTATTGTTTTATGCATTTTCCTTTTAAATCATTTTGGAAAAAAAGGGTAGTTACAAAGCAACAGTACCATAATATTGGCTTTTATATTTATCTATTTAGTTAACTTTGCCAATTTATTTCTTCTTATGGCTTTGAGTTATTGTCTAGTGTTCTTTCATTTTAGCCCAAAGGACTCCCTTTATCATTTCTTGTATGGCAGGTCTACTGGTAATGATTTCCTTTACCTTTTATTTATATAGAAATGTCGTAATTTCTCCTTTATTCTTGAATGATAGTTGTGTGGGATATAGACTTGCTAGATATAAATTGTCAGATGTAAAATTCTTGGTTTGCAGTTTTTTTCTTTGAGGTCTTTGAATGTCATCCCACTGTCTTCTGGCCTCCATTGTTTCTCACAATAAATCAGCTGTTAATATTATTGAGTTTACACTGGGCATGAACAATCACTTGCCTCTTACTGCTTTCAAAATTTTCTCATTGCTTTGGGTTTTGATACTTTAATTATATGCATTTCTATATGGATCTCTTTGAGTTTATCCTGCTTGGAGTTCATCTAGCTTTTTGCATGTGTATATTTATATCTTTAATCAGATTTGGGATTTTTTGGCATTTATTTCCTCGAGTATCTTACTGCTTCTTTCTTTCCTTCTCCTTCTGAGTCACCATAATGCATATGTTGGTCTGCCTGATGGTGTCTCACTGGTCCCTTAGACTCTGTTTACTTTTTTTCATATCTTTTCTTTCTGTTCGTCAAATTGGATAATTTCAGTTGTCCTATCTTCAAGGTTGCTAATCCTGTTTTCTGCTTTTTCACATCTCCTCTTGAACCTTTCTAGTAAGTTTTTCATGGTAGTTATCGTACTTTAAAGTTCTAGAATTTCTGTGGCTTTAAAATTATTTCTGTCTCTTTACTGATATTCTTATTTTGTTTATACATTGTTTTCCTGACTTCCTTTTAGTTCTTTGTCTATGGTTTCCTTTAGCTCATTGGCTATATTTAATGGAACTGATTTAACACCCTCAATAGTGATTCCATTGTCTGGGTTCACTTGTTAATATTTCTGACAAATTTCTTTTCTTCCTGTGAATGACTATATTTTTCCATTTCTTTGTATGTTTTGTAAATTTTTATTGAAAATTAGAAAGTTTGAGTACTATAATATTATAATTCTACAAATGTCATTTTCCCACTTCTCAGGGATTGCTGACTTTTTTCCATTAAGGGCTAGTGCTGTTAATTTGTGACTTTTCCAAACTCTTTTTGCAAATATGTGTTTCTTATTTTGTGTGGTCACTGAAGTTTCTGTTCTGTTATCTCTGTGGTCAGCCAGTGACCTGAAAAACATTTCCTTAAATTTCTGGTTCCAAAAGGGGAAAAGTGGGTGGGAGTTATTTCTTAAAAGTTTCCAGTGGATGCTGCCAGGGGAAGTTGCTGTCACCAAGAGGGCCAAACCAAAGTGGGTGTCTGCATCAAACCCTCAGGCACTGCTAGACCAACAAAAATGCACAACACCAATTTTTGGAGGGAAAAAGTCCCCACTACCTACTCTGGTGTCAGCCAGCCACTCCTAGAACATGAGCTGCTATCCTCAAAGCTGTGGTGGGAATGGTAGCTAGTTCACTTATGTTGCTGTCTTAGAAAAGAACAGCAGTCCCTCCTTTCACCAAGCCCTCCCCTGGTTATTTTAAGTGGCTAGTTAGGTTCTACAGTTCCTAAATAGTTGGTTCCAGTTACTCCTTCCAGCTCACTGGTTGCTTTAGTAGAAGGATAGCTCCTAGAGCTTCCTGCTCTGTTAGTTTGCATGACATCACTCCTGAAAGCCTAATTTCTATTTTTTATTTTTTCTCCAGCTTTACTGAAGTGAAATTGACAAATAAATATTGTGTATATTAAAGGTATACAACTTGATGTTTTGAGGTATACACACACATGCACACATTGTAAAACAGTTACCATAAACTAGCTAATTAACATATTAATCACCTCACATCATTCCATTTTTTCATATGCATGTGGTAAGAAATGCTTAAGATCTATCTACTCTCTTAACAAATTTCAAGTATAAACCATTGTTATAAACTACCATCACTATGTTGTTATTAGGTCTCTAGAACTTATTCATCTTATAACTGAAAGTTTATATCCTTGACCAATGTCTCCCCATTTCCCCCCACTGTCTAGCCACTGGCAACCATTATTCTATTTTCTGTTACTGAGTTCAGCTTTCTTAGATTCTACATGTAGTTGAGATCACACAATATTTGTCTATCTGTGTCTGGTGTATTTCACTTAGCAGAATGTCCTCCAAGTTCATCCATGTTGTCACTTATGACAAAATTTCATTTTCTTTTTTAAAGCTGAATAATTTTCCACAGTGTATATATAGCACATTTTCTCTATCCATATACCTGTTGCTAGACACTTAGGTTGTTTCCATATCTTAACTATTGTCAGTGATGCTGTGCTGAACGTGGAATCCAGGTACTTTTTTGAGAACATGATTTTATTTTCTTCGGATATATACCCAGAAGGAGGATTTCTGGATCATATGGTAATTCTATTTTAATTTTTTTCAGGAAACTCCATAGTGTTTTCCATAATGGTTGTACCAATTTATATTCCATTATCAATGCATAAGAGTTGTTTTTTTTCCTCCTTGCCATATACTTGTTAACTTTTGACTTTTGGATCATAGTCATCCTAACAGATGTGAGATTATCTTATTGTTTTGATTTGCATTTTCCTGATGATTAATGATATTGAGTACCTTTTCATATACTTGTTGGCCATTTGTATGTCATCTTTGGAAAAATACCAGAGTTTTTTGCCCAGGCTTTTTTTTCTTGGAGACAGGGTCTTGCTCTGTTGCCCAGACTGGAGGGCAGTGGCATGATCATAACTCACTGCAGCCTTGACTTCTGGGGCTCAAGCAATCTTCTTGCCACCTGAGCAGCTGGGACTGTAGGTGCATATCATCATTCCTGGATAATTTTTAATTTTTTTCTAGAGAGAAGGTCTTACTGTATTGCCCAGGCTGATCTCAAACTCCTGAGCTCAAGGGATCCTATTGCCTCAGCCTCTCAAAGTGCTAGGATTATAGGCATGAGCTAGTGTGCTTAGCCCCTTTGCCCATCTTTAAGTTGTGATATTATTATTATTTTTTGCTGTTGAGCTGTATGAGTTCCTTATGTATTTTAGATTTGAGCTGTATGAGTTCCTTATGTATTTTAGATATCATCATGGTTTTCAAATATTTTATCCCATTCCTTTGGTTGCCTTTTCATTTTGTTGATTGTTTTTGCTGTGCAGAAACTTTTCAGTTTGGTACAGTCCCCCTTGTTTGTTTTTGCTTTTGTTGCCTGTGCTTTTGGTATCACATAAAAAAAAATCACTACCAAGACAAATGTAATGGAGCTTCAAGTTTTCCAGTTTTAAGTCTTAGGTTTAAGTATTTCATCCATTTTGAATTGATTTTTGTGTATGGCATAAGATAAAGTTTTGATTTCACTTTTTTGACACATGGATATGCAGTTTTCTCAATACCGCTTATTGAAGAGACTATTATTTCCTCATTGTGTGTTCTTGGCACCTTTTCCATATGGTCATTATTTGACTGTACATGTGTGGGTTTATTTCTGGCCTCTCTATTCTGCTCCATTGGTCTGTTTGTCTGTTTTTATGCCAGTACTATACTGGTTCATGACTATAGCTTTGTAGTATAATTTGGAATCAGTGGCTGTGATGCCACCAGCTTCATTCATCTTGCTCAAGACTGTGTTAGCTATTTGGGGTCTTTTATGGCTCCAAACAAATTTGGAGGTTGTGTTTTCTATTTCTGTGAAAAATGCCACTGTAATTTTGATAGGGATTGCATTGAATCTGTATATCGCTCTGGGAATATGGAAATTTTGACAATATTGATTCTTCTGATCCATGAACACAGGATATCTTTCTGTTTGTATCATCTTCAATTTCTTTTATCAATGTTTTATAATTTTCACCACACAGATCTCAACGTCTTGTTTGTAAAGGGATAAAACTTTTTTTCTTTTTATAGTAGAAAGGGGCACTCACAGGGAGAAGCACCAGCCAGAAGTTACCTTCCTTCCATATCTATTAGGTACCTCTTGGGGTCTCTGCCCTCAAAGAGTTCCTTGGAAGAGGAAAGAGGCAGGTAAATTGGAAAGCTTGCAGTTCCACAGAGATACTAGAAGTACAGTAGCAAGAACAAAATGTTGAGGGGACAGAGGAGGGAGGGCTTCGGGGCTATTGTAAAAACTTCAGGAATAAGGGAAAACTCTGTTTCCCCAGGCATGGCAAAGTCTTTGTCAGCTGTCAAGGTCCGGGTGCTGGACGCCCCCACTCAAGCTTCCCTTTATGGCACTGCTCCTTACTGTCTCTGCTTCCTTGCCTCCAGTTCACACCTCAGTCCTACCCCAGTTAGACCCTCAACCTCACTCTCACTGAAACAGCTCTTGCTGCTTCCATATCCACTCCTCAGAAGCCCATCCCGATCACCATACTCAAAACAGGCACACTTCTCTGTCCTCTTACACTGCTCGACTTTTATTCATAGTTGTGGCAGTCCTTGGTGTTATGTCTATGAATGGCCAAGTGATTTTCATTTAACTTATGTATGTATTTATTCAACTGACATTGATTGAGCACCACCATGAAGCACTGCCCTCAGCTCTGGAGACAAGTGGACAAGACAGTCCTTGCTTTCATGGGGTTTCTGTTCTTGCGTAGAGGGGCAGACCAAAGGCAAATAATTAACAAGCGAGACCATTCTGATAGTGGTAAGTGCCGGAGAAAGTCAAGTAGGGCAATGAGGTAGAGTGATTGGAGGCTGGGAAAGAGCTTCTTTCTACTGGGTGGTCAGGGAAGGCCTTTCTGTGGTGGTAGTACTTGGACTGAGACTTGAACAGTGAGAAAAAGCTAGCTGTTATGGATTGAACTATGTCCCCTAAAAATTAATATGTTAAAGCTCTAGCCCTAGTACCTTAGAATGTGACCCGATTTAGGATTAGGGTCCTTGCACATATAATTAGTTATGATGATGTCATACTGGAATAGAGTGGGTCTCTAATCCAGTATGACTGGTGTCCTCAGAAAAAGGAGAAATTTGGATACGGATAACACATGATGAGGAGAATGGCATGTGAAGGTAAAGGTAGAGATCTGCAAGCCAAGATATCTATGAGAAGCTAGGAGAGGGCTGGGTGCGGTGGCTCTTGCCTGTAATCCCAGCACTTTGGGAGACCGAGGTGGGCAGATCACCTGAGGTTGGGAGTTCAAGACCAGCCTGACCAACGTGGAGAAACCCCTTGGCTACTAAAAATACAAAAATACATGGTGGCACATGCCTGTAATCCCAGCTACTTGGGAGGCTGAGGCAGGAGAATTGTTTGAACTGGGGAGCCGGGGGTTATGGTGAGCTGAGATTGAGCCATTGCATTCCAGCCTGGGCAACAAGAGCGAGACTCTGTCTCAAAAAAAAAAAAAGCTAGGAAAGAAGAATGGGACATGTTCGCTCTTACAGCCCTCAGAAGGAGTCAACCTTGCCAACACCTTGATTTTGGATTTCTAGCCTTAATAACTGTGAAACAGTAAATTTCTGATGCTTAAGGCACCTGATTTGTAGTACGTTGTTATAACAGCCCTAGCAAACTGATACACCAGCCTTGGAAAGTTTTGGGTCTGGGAGAATAGTGTTTCCAGCAAGGAAACAAAGTGCAAAGGCTCTGAGGCAGGAACTCTCTTAAGCTCACTGTGATTATTTGTTTCCATGTGTGTCCTCTTATCTTGACTGTGAGCTCCTCCAAAATGAGGACAGTGTCTTATTTCTCATGATTCCCCTGTGTCTAGCATGGTGCTGGACGAGGATGGGTGCTCAGAAGGTGCATGTTGAGTCTGGGACATATGTTCCTTTAGCTATAAACCTACTCTATTGTCCAGGATGCAGCTTGTTTTCTCCAGCTTATCCTGGAGGTATTAAATAGCTAGTTAAATGTATTCCTTGGGATTCTTCTGCTGTAAGCAAGAGAAACTATCTTAAATAACAAGGTAGAAAGTAGTTGACTCAGGTAAATGGAACTAAGAAAGGAGGAGGTAGAACAGACCTCAGGGAGACCTGGATCCAGGGGCTTATACAGCTTACCCCTTCCTTCTTTCTGTCTGTCCATCTCTCATATTGGCCCCTGTTCACGAAAGAGCCCATGCTGTAAGCACTTCCTTGTACCTCCACGCAGTGGGACAAAAGGGTCCTGGCCATTTTGGGATCATAGCCTTACAGCTCTCAGTCCAAGGGAAGATAAGAACAGTTTCTTACCAGCTTCAGTAGAAAAAAAATATCAGAAAATGGACCCTGCCTGGTCATATTGGGTCATCTATGTCCCCTCTCTCACCCCCAAGTTGTGGCTTACGTAGGGTAAGGGGAAGATTCAAGGCTTCTGGGGTCACACAGGGTCAGGGAAAGGAGCAATTTCATGAAGAATAACAGCACACACCTCCCTCTCTGAAATCAGGGAATATACATGAGGGCGCATGTCCCGTGGTGGTTATGAGCTTGCCTGGTTCATCCTGACCTTGTCACTCGGCAGCTGCTGGACCTTGGACTTGTTACACTCTGTGCCCGGTAACAGGGAAAATAATGGTACCCACTGAGAGGATGTTGTGAGGACAAAATGGGCTAATACACATAAAGCCCTTGGAATGGTGCCGGGCACTCTTATCTATGCTGCCTACGTAGGTGTTATTTATTATTTTTGTCACTGTTTTAAAAGAATGCATTGGTATAAGCAAGGAACCTATGTCTTCTGATTTATTTTTCATTGTACCCCTTTTCTAGGTAGTATTTTTCTTTTCTCTTTTCTTCATGGCCTTTACCTCCTTCTATGTTATTTCAGATGTGAACATTTGGTTCATTTACTTAGCAACCAGTTCTACTTTTTTTTTTTTTTTTGAGATAGAGTCTCACTCTGTCACCAGGCTAGAGTGCAGTAGTTTTGTTGTATTTTAGTAGAGATAGAGTTTCACCATGTTGGCCAGGATGGTCTCAGTCTCCTGACCTCGTGATCCACCTGCCTCAGCAGTGGATCCCAAAGTGCTGGGATTATAGACGTGAGCCACCGTGCCCGGTCCAGCCATTTCTTAACCCTCAGTAATTTTGTCTTTAAAACCCACATTCACATGTATTATTAGGACATTTAAGGTGATTTGATTTGTTTGTGTTTACTGAAAATGAGTACATTTTCATTAGGTATGAACTAAAGAAGGAAATACAGTCATTCACCACATAATGACAGCTTGGTCAATGTTGGTCAATAACAGATGGTCCTCCCATAAGATGATGGAACTGAAAATTCCTATCGTCTAGTGATGTCATAACCATCATAATGTAGTGCAATGCATTACCTGTTCTATGTTTAAACGTGTTTAGATGCACACATACTTCCCATTGTGTTACAGCTGCCTACAGCATTCAGTACAGAAACATGCTGCACAGGTTTGTAGCCTAGGAGCAATAGGCTACACCATGTAGCCTAGGTATGCAGTAGACTTTACCATCTAGGTTGGTGTAAGTGCACTTTAGGATGTTCAGACAGTGACGAAATAGCCTAATGGCAAATTTCTTAGAATGTAGCCCTGCCATTAAGCCCCATTGTTAAGCAACACATGACTGTATTTCATTGCACCTGCAGGAGTTGTGTTTGAGATCTATAAGACCTTTGAATATTGAGAGCCAAAGCAGTCAGATAAGGTCTGAAGATTAATAATAGTTGATGTGTACTGAATACTTCCGGTGTGCCAAGCACTGTGCTAAGGGTTTTATGTGGATGATCTTATTGATCCTTACAGAAATGCTGCTAGATGGTGAACCTGTGAGTAAATCAAGGGTCAGGAACGTTGGCAGAGTTCTCCTAGATGGGATCTGTGAGTTAGGCCAGTCTCTTTGATGGTAATGTCTGAACTTTGACTACTAACTTGGTGACCATCATTTGCCATGAGAGGGTCATGGTAGGTGAAATACAAGATTTCAAATTTGAAAAAAAAAAAATCAGACATACAACTAGCTATGAATAAACAAAATAACATTATTGGGTATTGATACATAAAGACAGTTTCAAGATTACCATAGAAATCCTGGCACAGTTGGTTCCCAATTTTATACCAAAAATATTTATGTCTCTCTCTCATATATTATATATGTTAAAAATTAATCTATATATGAAAACAACACATCTCTCAATGGAAACCCTACAAGCTAGAAGAGAGTGGGGGCCAATATTCAATATACTTAATCAACAGAACTTTCAGCCCAGAATTTCATATCCTGCCAATTTAAGCTTTACATTTGAAGGAAAAATAAAATCTTTTAGGAACAAGCAAGTACTCAGAGATTTTATTACCACCAGGCCTGCTTTACAAGAACTTCTAAAAGAAGCATTATACACAGAAAGGAACAACCAGTATGACCCTTTCTAAAAATACACCAAAAAGTAAAGAGCATTAACATAAAGAAGAATTTTTATCAACGAAAGGACAAAATAGCCAGTTAATATCAAATGGCAGCAACCCTAAATTTAAATCGACCAAATCTCCCAATCAAAAGATACAGACAAAATCTAATGGTATATCCAAAGATATAAATAGACTCAAAATAAAGGGTTGGAAAAAAAACGTACCAACCAAATGGAGAGTAAAAATAAATAAATAAAAAGCAGGAGTTGCCATTTTCACATTTGACAAAATAGATTTCAAAGCTACAAGGATACAAGGGTAAAAGGATTAATGTAATAATAAGAGATCTTAACACCCAGATACATAAGACCCATAATGAGATTTAGATTCAACGAGACAGAAAATTGATAATGATATCCGGGACTGGAACTAAGATCCAGAACAAATAAACTCAATAGAGCTCTCCATTTTAAACACACAAAATATACATTATCCACAAAATCTAACGATATATCTAAAGATATACAAAGACTCAAAACAAGGGGATGGAAAAAAACTCACCAACCAAATGGAGAGCAAAAATAAATAAATAAAAAGCAGGAGTTGCAATTCTCACACTTAATAAAATAGATTTCAAAGCTACAAGGATGCAAGGGTAAAAGGATTAATGTAACAATAAGAGATCTTAACACCCAGATACATAAGACACATAATGAGATTTAGATTCAATGAGACAACAAATTGATAACGATATCCAGGACTTGAACTCAGAGCCAGAACAAATAAACACAATAGAGGTCTCCATTTTAAACACATAAAATATGCATTAACCACTTTAAACACTCAAAATATTGATCGGCCATTATTGAAACCCATTTTAGGAATGAAGTAATATTCCTTTTTCCCTCTTTTTCTTTTTTTCCCCTTCTTTAAAAAAAAAAAAAAAAGAAAACAACACACTGATCCTAATTTATTTTTTAAAAGTTATTCTGATGATATCATCATATTTTATCTTTGTTCTTTGGGACTGTGAAGTTTAAATGGGGCATCACAATTATACTTCTTGCATCCAAAAATGACCCCAGTTGTTAGACAAGAGGAAAAGAAACTAGTGTCTGAGACAGATATTTCGTCATTTTCCCATTCATGGAGAAACAGCTACTGTGCATGCTCTGGTGTACCCAGGCTATGCATGGATGCTTGCAGATTACATATTTTCCACCAAAGACTGCCTGCTGTGTTCCAGCAGGTCTAAGTATTGGAGATACATCAGTAAACAAGACAGACAAACTCCTCTTACTGGAGCGTGCATTCTAGTTGGGGAATATAGGCAATAAAGAAGTACATGAATCTAGTATAAAATATATCAAGTGATGAAATTTTTTGGAGAAAAAGCAAGGGAGAGGGAAGGAAGGTGCTTTGAGGGATGAGTTACAATTTAAAATGGAATGATCAGGGAAGGCCTCACTGAAAAGGTGATGTTTGAATGGAGAAAGGTAGAGAGGGAGCCTTGTGGGTACCTGGTGAAGTCTCCAAGTCATGGGAATAGTGCATAAGCTGGAGCTGGCTGGGGTGGCTGCAGAAAAGTCGGGACTGGGAAGAGTACTGTGAAGGGCTCAGGGCCCATTTGTGGAAATGACTCTGAGGGCGGAGTTGGGGAGATAGAGGAGAGGGGCATGAGATGCCCATTAGCCATCTGAGCAGAGGTATTGAGTAGATAACTGGATGTAAAAGTCTGGTTCTGGGGTAGAGATTACACATTTGGGAGCCATCAGTGTGTGGATTGCATTTAAATCCGTGAAATTGGATGAGAGCACCAAGAGAGTTACTGTAGGTGAGAAAGTCTGGAACTACATTCTTGAGCACTCGAAGAGTTGGGAAGATGAGGACAAAGTTGTGAAGGCAACTTGGAAGGAGCATCTAGGAAGGAAGAGGAAAATACAGTAGAGAGGAGTGTCTTGCAAGTCAATTAAAGAGATTTCAAGATGAGAGTGTGTTAATTCTGTGGGTTTCTGCTGATCAGTCCATTGAAATGATCACAAATTAACCACTGGATTTAGCAGTGGCCACTGGAGGCGTTCGTGCAATTTCTTTGGGAACCGACTACTGATTAATGTCATCCGTCAGGGTTTTTCTCTGCAAAGTGGACATTATGGGCTTAATTGTACACCTTGCGGGGCTAACATTCAATTTTTTCCTGCTTTACTATCCCAGCAAAATGTTTCTGCATACCTTCATAGATGCAGGTGTTTTTTTTGTTGTTATTTTTGTTGTTTTGAAATGGGGTCTCACTCTGTCACCCAGGCTGGAGCATAGTGGCACGATCTTGCCTCACTGCAACTGCCGCCTCCTGGGTTCAAGCGTTTCTCCTGCCTCAACCTCCCAAGTAGCTGGGACTACAGGTGCACACCACCACACCTGGCTAATTTTTGTATTTTGAGTAGAGACGGGGTTTCACCATGTTGGCCAGGCTGGTCTTGAACTCGTGACCTCAAGTGATCCACTCTCCTCAGCCTCCCAAAGTGTTGAAATTACAAGTGTGAGCCACCATGCCCGGCTTCATAGATGCAGTTTTTAAGCTGAGAGAAATTGTAATCCAGCTGCCTCATCTCACAGCTGTGGAGAACAAGGCTTGCACAGGTTGAGACAAGCAGGTTTGTTCATGGTAGAATCAGGACAGCAATTCTGAGATTCAGACCTATTGTTTTGTCAGCCACACCTGGCCTGTGTGCTGAAAGTCACAGAAGATCGATTATGGGGTAGAGAGAGAGAATGGCTCCTTCCTTGTTCCTCTAATTCTTCCTGTTTTGTTTTTTTTTTTTGTCTGATAAACTCATTGAGCATAGATGGAACACAGAGCTCCAGAATGCTTGGAGTTCTTAAAAACATGATTTGAATCCCAGTTCTTCCACTCACTGGTTGTGTGACTTTGTGCTGGCCAATTCATCTCAATGAACGTCAGTTTCTTCATCGGCAAAATGGGGATAATATGGCACCCCATAGAATTGTGAGAATTAAACTGCCACTTGCCTGTAAAGTGCTCTCACTAGCTGTATGACTTTGTGCTGGCCAATTCATTTCAAGGAACCTTAGTTTCTTCATCTGCAAAATGGGGATAATGGCAACCCACAAAATTATGGGAATTAAACTGCTGCTTGCCTATAGAATGCTCCCCACAGTGCCAATACATGGGAGTGTTCCATACATGGGGGCTCTTGTGATTATTAGGATATTGGGACTGTAGTTTCCAGGATATTGCCCTTGTTAAAACTGTCTTTTAAAAGATTTTTAATTGATGTCATCGCCTGGGTTTTATTTATGAAACAGATTGAGTAGAGTCACAACCACAAATCTGTGACGATATACCCTAAAGAAGTTGCCAGATGTCTTTTTCTTTTTCTCCTGGTTGCTGCTACTAGGGGAAAAACTGCGACAAAACAACAACAACAACACCACCACCACCACACTGCACACTCAGGGAAAATACATAATTTGTTCCCCTTTGTCAGCACTGAGAAAACAAAACTATCAGTTTCCAATTCCCCAGCTTGCTGTCACTCACGCCAGGAGATAACAGCGGGAGGGAGCAGCTGCATGTGTCACGTATATCTAAGAACTTGATACCTGGAGGTAAGTGTTCACAGACTCCACAATGCTTGAGGGTTGCTCTGACTATCTAGAACATCTTTGTGGTTACTATTAGGAATAATACAGATTGTTTCCAATGAATCTGCACCAACTCTTTCCAAAATATACTTGGAAAATTAATTGGTAGTGCCAATTAAGTGGTAATGTGTGGTTATAGACTTTCCTTTCTCAAATCAGAGTGCAGTTAAAAAAATTATTGATCATACTAAACCTCTAGTAACAGCGGTAAAACATTTCTTAATTCCAGTCCCTTTTTTGGGGGGTCGGTAAACTGTTTCCCTGACTCTGTGCGTGCCTATGTGGAGAGCAGAGCTTGAGAAAGGAGAGTGTGAGGAACATAAAGAAGTGTGAGTTATAGAATATCTTCCAGAATTGTTGCAAGGGTATTTCTCTAAGCACATACAGGAACTTGAATGTACTCCAAAGTATTTTAGCATTTAATATTAGGGCAGGACCTGATGCATGAATAGAAAAGATAAATGTGTTTAGATGGTAATTAGTGGCATCATTTCTTTACATTCATGCAATTAACAATGGAATTTCAATTATATGCCAGACATTGCACTAGACATGGGCCAATAAATAATAATTATTGCTAACCTCTTTTCATTAGGTTTCATATGATGTAAACATTAACATGAAAATGGTAAAGAACTGTTAGGCTGGGTGAGGTGGCTCACGTCTGTAATCCAGCACTTTGGGAGGCTGGAGTGGATGGATCATGAGGTCAGGAGTTCAAGACCAGCCAACATGGTGAAACTCCATCTCTACTAAAAAGCAAAAATTAGCTAGGCATGGTGGCACATGCCTGTAATCCCAGGTACCCAGGAGACTGAGGCAGGAGAATTGCTTGAACTGCAGTTCTCCTGAGGTGAAGGTTGCAATGAGCCAAGATCTCGTGCCACTGCACTCCAGCCTGGGCTACAGAGTGAGACTCCATCTCAAAAAGGAAAATAAATAAGTAAATAAATAAAAGAACTCTGTGTTACACAGTGCAGTGAGAAATGAGTTTCTTTTCCATCCCAGACCAGTCATTTTTCTTGACTGCCCCTCCTGAGAATTTCACTGTGTATCCACTTATGTATGTATACATCATTATAATCTATTCTTGTTGTTTTTTAATACAAATGAGATACTTTAAAGAGGGTTCCACCTCTTTTTTTTCATTCAGCATTTGTTCTTGTTAATATGTTCACACCCACTGATATACTCCATTGGTTTTATTCTAGTCACATGGCATTGCATTGTATGGATGTACTGTAATTTAATTTTCCAGACTTCTAGATTGTTGTAAAATGGGTACATTACCTTCTGCACTACAGGATTCTCTTGTAATGAGAATTACACAAAATAGCATCTATGACTACCACCGTGTGCTACCACCGTGGTGCTGGCACGTGGTTGATTTACAATAAATATTGGTAGAAGAGATGAATTGGTCTTGTTTATTCATTTATTTTACATATTGTTTTCTTTATGGATAATGAAAGATAAAATTTATTACTAAGAATGATCACATATTCCAAATTAAGGAAGTCTGTGCTAATGAGGTTTGTGTCCTATCAGCTGCATCTCTAGCATAGTAACACACTCAGTTTGCATAGTGACATACTCCATTAGTGTTCTTGATGACAACAACATAAATCTATTTTAGAAAGCTGTTTCCATCAGCATCCAGGAGGAAATGAAACTATAGACTGGCAAACTCTTGACACATTGCATTCTGTCGGGCAGGCATTTTAATTTGAATGAATGACAGAGGCCTTAAACTCAGTTCAGACTCTGGAAGCATGTAAACATTAGTCAGAATTGTTCCCAGAGGCCTTGAAGCCTTCAGAGAATCTGATTCTGAAGACCCAAGAAATGCTTTTTGGATGGAAGAATATTCCACTCCCTGTGAAAGGGCTTCTCTGTGTTTCACTTCAGGCATGTCTGGGTTCATTAGACAAATGGTCTTCTTCAAGTTCATCTGTGATACGGGTGTTTTAGAAAGTGGCTCAGTTATTACTTATGTGCCATTCAGTTGTCTCTGGTGCTTGGAGGCCTGTGGTGGGTAAGATTCCCCAGAGAGGACACTGAGGCATATATGATGCAGACTCTGCCCTGAGGAAGCTAGCATGTTGTTTGGGGAGACATGACCCTACCCCCAGAGAGCAAGCAGTATAGTGTTTGCTGGAGATAAGGAGCAGGGGCTCTGGCATCAGACTGCCTGGCTCCCCTCTTTTGCTGTGTGACTTGTCAAGGCAGTTAACATCTTGCATCTCTGTTTCCTCATCTGTAGAATGGGAATAATACAACTACTTACCTCATTGTGGTGAGAACTGAATGCCTTAATACGAGGAAAGTGCTTGAACAGTGCCTGACACACAATGAGTACTCAGCGATTGTTAGCTGTTGTTACCATTACATATAACACTGCAAAATAAAAATGGATGACTGTAACTACTATTTTGTAGTGAGATATTGAACTTGCAAATGAAAGTCTTTATGCTAAGCGTTTTGCATTTGATATCTCATCCAATCCTTAGGATAATCTGTGAAGTAAGATATTTTAAAGATGAGAAAATTGAAGTTCAGAGAGGTTAAGTATCTTGCCCCAAATCATACAGCCATTAAGTAATTTGAATTCATATCTAACTCATGCTCTTTCCTCTAAACAATAGTTCTGGGGAAATAAAGGAAAGGAAGTAACCTTCATTTTGTGGATGAACAACAAGGCTTAGAGCACTTAAGCTCCTTGCCCGAGATCCCACCCACGGAAACTCAGGTTTTCTCAGACACATCCCAGTGTTTCTAGACATCCATGGGGCTGGCACACAAAGGACAGAATGGAACGTCTTGCTCCTGAGGAGGCGGGCAGGACCAGTGCGCCCCAATAGGCCAACTGGGCCCAAATATAAAGGGAAACCTTACTGCGAAGCCTTCCAATATGAAATGAGATACGCAGTGTATTTCTAATACAAAGAAATTTGGAATAGATTGTCCAGAGTTGGTTATGGTGTTTTCATTAGGTTGTCTGGGTCCCAGTTTCTTCCAGCTTTCTTCTTGGCCTTTTGGGTGCTGCCCTTGTTTTTATAGTTTAAAAGGTCTCAGCCATCAATCACATCTCTGTGCCAGGAAGTGGGGAGAAGAATGGCCCATCTCTTTTCTTAGAACTTTCCGGTAGACCCGCCCAACAGGTCTACTTACATCTCATTGGCTTCCTAGTTGTAGAGGTTGGCTGAGAAATGTTATGTTTTAATGGACAGTACTGTGCCCAGCAAAAAATCGGGTTCCATTACCAAGAAAGGAGAAGAGAATGAGAATGTGTAGAGAATGAGCAGATTTCTACCACATTAATTTATGTAACCCCCTTAGGTAAGAAACTGAAATTCAAAGAAGACTTGTAACTTGTCCAAAGTCTCCCAGCTGACAAAGGTAGAGCAGGGATGGAGATGCAGGGCTCTGTCTCTTGGCTTCTGTTTGTTGTATTTCTACCCCAAATCCACACCAAGGTCCAGATTAGGGTTCTGGTTTTAGGATTCTGAAGGTTTTGATAAAACATGAAGCAGTTGTATCAAATTAACAAGAGCTGCTGATGCCTTTGGGGGAAACTGACTGTTGTGATTTATTTTTTGCTTATTAGTCTTATGTCCTCCAGTGTTTTTCTAATTTACTTTTCTTTTATCCTGCCATTTCATGAATTCAATATTATATATCTTTCTAGTCTCTAGTACTTATCGATCCTTTTGTGTGCCTACTGAAGATTGCCCCTGGGCATTCAAATGCTGGTAAAGAATAATTACTATGCCAGCTAGTGAAATAAAAATGACAATACATGAACCTTCCCCTAGGACACGGGAAATTGAGTCAAAAGTGTAGATTTGCTTCATTATTCCAGGAAGAAATACCACTTATTAGACTACTTCCTGTTGAGATCTATTGTTTTTCTGGGTTCTTTTTGACTTTAATATGCTTATTCATGGGGGGAAAGTTATAGTGAAAAAATAAAGCCATTTACTCAACAGTTCTGAGCCAAATAGATATGACCCCTGCCTTCACGTAGTTTACCAAATAGCAGGAGATACAGTTACGATTGAATATTTAAAAAATGCTATGATGGAACAATTAGAGTTGCTGTAAGCACACACCAGAGACACCCACCCAGTATCTGGTGGTAAGGTAAGACCTCCTAAGGAAGTGACATTGCATGCTGAGCTCTCAAGGTGATCAGGAATTAGCCCCAAGATTTTTCCGGGCATAAGAAGCAGGGTGCATAAAGACTGAGGAATGAGGGGATGTTGGTACATGCCTCTGATTGCCTCGAATGCACCAGCATCCCTCTCATTCCTCAGTGAGGCTCATTCACACTGAGCCTACTCAAGCGACTTTAGACAGTAGGTGGGGACTAGTCAGTTGTAGCTAGTCACACAAAATCTGACGAGCCACCCAAAGGCTCCTTCCTGCATTGGGATCCCATTAAAGGCTTAAAACTAGGAAATGACACCTGAGATATGGGGGCAGAAGGTGATGGAGAGTGTTTCAGCATGTGCAAATGTCCCGAAGTGGAAAGGCTGAGCATGAATGTGGAACCTAAAAGTTGGCCACCTTCACTGGAGTACACCAGGCAAGGGAGTGGCATCCAGTGGAGGCTGGAGATGAAATCTCCACCTTGAGTCTTATAGTCTGTTAATGATTTTTTCCTTTATCCTAGGAAAACCATCACTTTAGCTTCTGGGTAGTGAATAGATTGGGGGTGCAGCTAGCAAGAGTAGAAGAGAGCAACCAGTTAGGAAGACATTGTAGTTGTACAGGGAAGAGAGGTGATTATGACTTAGACTGAGATGGTCAAATGGAAATAGAGAAAACCGGAGCAATTTATGTAAATTTTGAAGAGCTTGCTGAAGGACAAGGGTTAGGGATTAACTTGCTTATTCCCAGGCTGGTGTTTGCTTATGAATAAGGAGATCCTGACTCATCGGGCTGTCTGCAGAGGAGGCTGTGATCTGGGAGGCTGGCAGAGCACAGTCTCAGGATGGAGCCATGTGGTTGCCCAAATGCTAGCAAGGAAATTCACTGGATGCCTCCAGGGGAGCTGCTTACTGTGGGACAGGAAGGGAAACTGGAGTTTATATTATGATCATGCAGCTTGGATGCTTCTTGAGCTACACTCTTCACCCTCCCCTTGTTTTCTCCTTAACTTTCATTCATTGTCAGGGTTCTGACCTCTGGAGCCTGGTAGAGCAAGTGTAATCCCTCTTCCACATGACAGGTGTTCCAAGGCAGCTGTTGTTAACAAGTCTTCCTCAAAGTACACATCCCTGCTCCTTCAGCCATTCCTCATGGGGTTTATCTTTGAAGCACTTTGCCAACCTGTCAGTCACTTTCTTTCAGACACATTTTGTTGTATAGTGTCCTTCCTAAATGTGATGGATTGCAGCCGGCTGTCACCTTGACAACAGAGACAAAGGTCTTAGGGGAAGAGGACAGAAATTCTTTAACATTTACATCTCTCATTATTAAAGGTAATATATACTCATAGAAGAATATTGAAAAATTCAGAAAAGTGTAAGAAAGAAAATTTAAATTCCTATAATACTACCACCCAGAGATAATTAGCTGAAATTTTGGTTTAGTTTCTTCATATGTTTTTTATATGTATTTATTATTTTAAGAATTGGTATAGACAGATCTCTTTTGTATTCAACTTTTCATGTCACTGAAAGTGCTCATCATCATTATTTTTTTAACCATTTCCTGATATAATGAATGTTTCTAGTTTTTAACTTTTATAAATAACATACAATGGTACATAAGTAACATAAGTAACAGCATTGCAGCACATAAATCTTTTTGCTTGTCTTATCTCCTTAGGGTAGATTCCTAAATGGAATTACTGGGTACAGACATTTTCTGGGCTCTTAGTATATATGGCCAGATTGTTCTCCAGAAGGCATTTACCCATTCCACTTCCTACCCCAAAACACAGATAGGCAAACTTGTTCGTTTCAATATGCCTTCTCCCAGTGCAGAAGGATATAAGTGTAGATACGTCCCAAATACAAGGAGGGGAGGTGTGGATGGAATACCACTAATTCAAATAGCTGACATTTTTGGGTGCTTATTTGTGTGCCAAGTGCTTGCTAAGCATGTTTCATATTTATATCAAGTAAATCTCACATCAACACTATACATCATCTGCCATTACAGATAAAAGGCTGGGCGCGGTGGCTCACACCTGAAATCCCAGCACTTTGGGAGGCTGAGGCAGGTGGATTGCCTGACCTCAGGAGTTCAAGACCAGCCTGGGACCAACATGGCGAAACCCTGCCTCTACTAAAACTATAAAAATTAGCTGGGCATGGTGGTGCACAACTGTAATTCCAGCTACTTGGTAGGCTGAGGCACGAGAATTGCTTGAACCCAGGAGGCAGAAGTTGCCATGAGCCAAGATTGTGCCTCTGCACTCCAGCCTGGGTGACAGAGGGATAATTCATCTCAAAAAAAAAAAAAAAAAAAAAAAAAGAAAGAAAATAGACACAGATAGCTGAGTGATTTGCCAAAGGTCACACAGATAGTTTGACAGTAAAGATAAATTTTTGGGTATAAACAACATAATATTGACTAAAAGAGGCTTTCATTCTGGATTTATTTTAAGGTAAACTTTAAGTGTAACATACATACAGAAAAGTGTGCACATCTTTAAGCATATTTCTTTATGAATTAACACAGTTGTTACCTCTGTGCCTACCATCCAGATCAAAAAATGGAATATTATCAACATCCTAGAAGCAAATCTCTCTGGGCTTCTCCTAATCAATATCCTTTACCTCATCAACAAAGGGAACAGTCCTCATTCCTAACATTATTGGTCATTTTTGTCTATTTTTGAACCTTATATGTATGAAATTGTAGTGTACATATTCTTTATTGTTTTTGGTTTTTGCCTTTAATATATTGATCATGAGATTACCTTATGGTGTGTAGCAGCAATTTCTGCATTTTTCTTACTGGACAGCATTCCTTTTGCATGATATTTTATGTGTGTGATTGTATCACAGTTTATCAGTTTGCTGTTTGTTGATGGACATTTGTTTCTTTTTTGGGGCCACTGTAAATGCTGTGGTTGGAAACAGAACTTTTTTCTTCCTTCCTTCCATCAGTCCTTCCGTCCCTTCATCCCTTCTTCTGTCCTTCCTTCCGTCCTCCCTCCCTCCCTCCCTCCTTCCCTTCTTTCCTTCCTCTGTCACCCAGGTTGGAGTGGTGCACAATCATAGCTCACTGCAGTCTCAACCTCCTGGGCTCCAGTGATACTCCAGCCTCAGCCTCCCAAAGTGCTGGGATTATAGGTGTGAGCTATAACCTGGCTGGAACGTTTTTGCTCAGGCCCAGAGGATGCTGTTATATAATTCTCTATTTTTCCATATCTGAAATATTTCTTCCCTCCACCTCAGGCCCCCGAGTAGCTGGGATTACAGGTGCATGCCACCATGCCTGGCTAATTAAAAAACATTTTTTTTTTTTGTAGAGACACTATGTTGCCCAGGCTGGTCTCAAACTCTTGGGCTCAAGCAGTCTTCCTGGCTTGGCCTCCTAAAAGGCTGGGATTACAAATGTGGGCCACGGTGGTTGGCTGAAATATTTCTTTTAAAAAACTATTGTGTGTGTTTGTGTGTGTGAGACAGAGACCACACGCACATGCAGAAAGGAGCGAGGCTGGGGGTGTCAGGGGCCCTGCCAAAGGACAGGGTTACAGATCCCCCACATCGGAAAATGTGGGCGCAGCCTCGTGGAAGAGGATTGCTCCAGCGAGTGTGACAGAACACTGCTGCTGGCAGCCACCAGCAGGAGCTGCTTTGGGAGGAAGAGTTCTTCTCCAGTTTAATTATGAATTTCAGGGAAGCGAGTCATGATCCTTTCCAGGCTGCTGTGCTGGATGGAAGGATGCCACTGGGAAGCCGCCGGGCATGGGAAGTATGCTGAGGGGAAGGGGTGAGGGACTGTGCACAGCCTGTGACCTCTGCGAGGGCTGCGTATCACCATACAATGCGAGTGTCAACACTAGAGATTTGGGTTACACGTCTCGTCGGTCCCCCAAATCATTTATATCTGCACTTGGAAAACAAGTGCTTATGGTGAAGTTAGACAGAACTAGGGTGTCCCACATCCTGGTGTTCCTGGGGCAAATTAGTTTATACCTGTTTTCCTGGCACTTGTTAAAGCACCCCCTTTTACTCCCAGAAATGTCTTCCTTTGTATCACAAATTATACGACCACCTACTTAGACACAGTGACTGAGGCTCTGTCACTTACATGCACTGTGACCTGGGACACGTCGCTGCAGCTCTGAGCTTCATTTCCCACATCTGCCGCACAGGGTTGTGGTAAAGATGAAAGGAGGCAGTGGGTGCAGGGCCCTGAGCCCCGTCTTGACTCAGGAGAAGGACTCAGACTGTAAGGCCTTTACACTTTCTCTTTCCTCCATTATCATTGGAGATAGACTTTTCTTCAGACTGTGACGATAAACTGTGAGAGTCAGAGACAGCAGAATCTGGGAAGTTGTGCATTTTTCTATCTTACGTCTTTAAGAATTTGTTTTACTTTCCTGGGATAGAAAGAGTAATTCGTTGTTCGGGCTTCCCTTACAGTTCTACTGTCAGTGCAGAAGCTAACAACAGCATTTGAGATGTGAAGTCACCATCAGTTAAGGAGAGTTGGGCTTCAGTGTCCCAGTCCGTACTTTAGGGGTGTCATTAAGAAATCCTGAGACATGTTAAGTGTGTATAAGGTGACCACACAGTCTACTTGTTTATGTCTGTTGTCCTCGTGTAATTATGAATAGCATTCTTTTTCCTTCTCATGAGTGTCTCAGTTAGGACAGTAAGTTATATGATTACCCTAAATAGGATCCTTGGAAGCCCATCCTCAGGTGAGAAGTCTTAGACTAGAAACAAGGCAAATATCCGTTAACAGGGGAATGAGTAAATAAACAGTGGCATATTCCTAAAGTAGAATACTATTACATAACAATGAAAATGATTGAAGGATAATTATGTGTGTAAACATGGATAAAACTAAACAAATCCTTGATGAAAAAGCAAGTTATGGAAGAATACCTGCTATTTTCATTGACATAAATTTAGTAAAGGAAAATTAGATGATTCATTGCTTAGATATGCATATGTATGTGAGGAGAGTATGAAGAAAAACAAAGGAGACCGGGCACAGTGGCTCACGCCTGTAATCCTGGCACTTTGAGAGGCCTAGGTGAGCAGATCACTTGAGGTCAGGAGTTTGAGACCTAGGCAACATGGCAAAACCCTGTCTCTATAAAAAAAAAATACGAAACTTAGCCAGGTGTGGTAGCGCATGCCTGTAGTTCCAGCTACTTGGTGGGCTGAGGCAGGAGAATCGCTTGAACCAGGGAGGTGGAGGTTGCATTGAGCCGAGATCGTGCCACTGCATTCCAGCCTGTGCAGTAGAGCCAGACCCTGTCTCAAAAATAAAAAATTTTAAAAAATAAAGAAGAAAAGGAAGAATTAATTCAAGATTCAGATTGCTGGTTACCTGTGTATTAAGGTTGGGCACCTGGAATCATAGAAGGATGCACAGCTTCAAAGACTGGTTTTATTCTATTTCTTAAACTGTGGAATCGGAATGTAGGTATTTTGTTATTCTTTTATTTAAAATGTGGATACATGTTATTTACATTCTCTTGATTTCTTGGAATATTTCACAAAAAATATGCCCAGAATAAAATGGAACTAAAATAAGATATTGGATGGTATCAGATGTTCTACTTTTTATGCATGTTTGTTGTTTGGGGTGATTGTTCATTGTTGAGTGAGTTTAGGGAGAAGGTAACTAGACTTTCAAGCTCTGGACTGAGGTGACAAGGAGACTCATTTGCTAGTACCTTTAAATCATTAAATCAATCTTGGCCATTACAGGGAGAACATTTGGTTTTGTTTCTACTACTGGTATCATTGCAACTAGTATTGCTAAGGCATTGATGTTCACTGAGCAAAGATTTTTCTACTTCCTTAACATGTATTATGTCTTTTAATTCTCAAAAAAATATGCTGTGAGCTAGATTCTACTGTTACATCCATTTTACAGTTAAGGACGATGAAGCACAGAGGGATTAGGAAATCGACACCGGCAGGGTCTGCCTTGGGAATGCAGCCTTCACTGCCTGCTCCGCCGCCACGGTGCCTCCAGGGCCCAACCACAGTGAAATGTGAAATCCAATCTAACCCTGACCGAGGTGCAAGCAGACACGTGACATTTTCAGAGTTCTGCAAATGGGTTTCGCCCCTTCCTGTTTTTGAGGAGGGCATTTCTGTCAGGTTCCACCTGCACCATGTCTCAGTTGCCAGCGAGTTCCTGGAGCTCAGTTAACAGGATGGCTCCCCTGGTGACCCTGCTGAGATCAGTTTCCAGCCCCTGTACAGGCTGGTGAGGGAAAGGCTGTCTTCTGCACAGCACGTTTCTGTCTGCACCTCGGAGTGCTCTTGACCTGACCGATTTGGACTTAGTTTTTATACATGAGTGGGAGGGGGCAGACCTGAACAGTCCTGGGTGAAATTTCAGTACTTCTTCAGTTCAGTCCACAGACTTAGTATGGTTAGCTTAAGAAAAAATATGCGTTAACAAAAGAAAAAAGGAGGAAGCCTTGTAGATGGAGGGAACTAGATTTCAGCTGAGGGCGGTGGCAGGCAGGCAGGCAGGCAGGGGGCCCCTCAGTGGAATAAAGCGTTGGCTTGTTGCATCACCTCACTGTAGATTACAGAGGACACTACTGTGGCAGCTGTCATTTGCCACAAAGCCGCGACTCTTTCTTTCCTTGTTAGCAAAACCAGGCAGAGGTCACTTAAACTCAGGAAAGGTGGGCTTTGCTCCAGGTTCTAAGGGCAGACAGGTGAGTGTCTTCTGGTTCATGAGATGTAAGGGGAAGTTGGTTGGGGGGGGGCTTCTGGGAGAAATTTTTTTTCCTGCATAAGAGGGAAGTAGAGGAGGAGAACCTCTGCTTCCTGCGCTCTGCTTTGAATGCAGCCGTGCTAAGATGTGATGCTTGGTACTGCTGCAGCCATTTCATGACTATGAGGAAGACCAAGAGAGTCACAGAGATGCCAACCCTGTGTGCCGCCATCATCGAGTCCCCCCAAAGCTTCCCTGGAACTGTCTTCATTCAGATCCCTTGTTATGTGAGAAAATGGACCCCTTTTCATGGAAGCTGCTGTTAGCCATATTTTATGTTATTTACAACAACAAAAATGTTTTTAAAAGTATTTATCCCTTATTGACTTCTTGTGAAAATAAGGGAGAATTATATAAAATGTGTATATTATATATGACATTAAATATATATAATATTATTTTATGTTTTTACATATTTTATATATTTATATATGTATACTTATACACAAATTATATACATTAAAATATATAAAATAAAAGGATATAAATGATATATAATTATATATAATATACATTATATATATAATTTTATTTTTTAAATCTTATTTTAAGTTCTGGGATACATGTGCAGAATGTGCAGGTTTGTTACATAGGTATACACATGCCATGGTGGTTTGCTGCACCCATCAACCTGTCATCTAGGTTTTAAGTCCTGCATATATTAGGTATTTGTCCTAATGTTCTCCCTCCCCTGCCCCCCACCCCCTGACAGGCCCTAGTGTGTGCTGTTTCCTTCCCTGTGTCCATGTGTTCTCATTGTTCAACAGGGAGAATATATTTTTAAACATGTTTGGAACAAAGTAGATTCATAATAGTAGTTGCTGTCATGATTACCGCCATCATCACCATCATCCCCAGGTATCACCATGGGCTGGTCAGACGTGTGAAAGTGGCAGAAGAGAAGAAATGTTGAAGGCTTTTGTTTCTTTCTTCAATACACCTTGCCTCTTATAAGAGGCTCTGCAAGGTATGGTGGGGGTACCTGAGATAGGGGAAGGGGCATTGGAGATGGAAAGGAAGTGGAAGGAGTAGAAAAATGCTATCAGAGGGGAATCAGGTGAGCAGAATAGACTCAGGTCTTGAACTTACTGCTCTCACATCTTATTTGCCTGAAATACGTTCAGTTATCCAAGGTCCCTCATGTCTATTTTTTATGAGCATTTATGACTTAAAAACACTATTAATGCGTACACTCTTAAAATCTTAATGGCTGTTCCTTTAAACTGGTGCCCAGGGAAAAGTGCTTTTTGACACAACAAACATTTCTGGTAGAGAATTATGATAATGAGGCAGTCTTTATTTTCAGCTCCCAATTACCTTTCAATCCAGTTGCCATCATTAAGCCACACTTGCATTTAGTGTGCTGGAAGTTGGAGAAATGAGTGCATTACCATCAAAGCATGAAGGGCCAGTGCTTTGCATAATCATTGCAGAAACCATGGGTTGGATTTGGCATCTGTCACTCTCACCCTGCAGTTCCCTGTTTGGAATTCTGCCCAGGCAGCATTCAAGTGACTGGTTTTAGTCATTTTCAAACCCTGGTGTGGACTGCCTAGTCACTCACAGTTGCTCTTTCTTCATTGCACATTTTTGTTTTAAACAGATTCCCTGTGATGATTCTACATTTGCCAAAATAATAAGAGGAAGGACACTCTTCACTTGCTTGATACTGCAGACAAAGTGGACACTGTGAACATCACCATGGGTGGGAGGAAGGCAGAACCTCCAACTGGTCCTGATTGGTGATAGTAAAATGGAGACACTGAGACCCTGACCCTCTTGAGAGGTAAAGGGCGAGTTCTCCTTTCTCCTGCAGAGCTTGTCGTGTCTCAGCCAGGGGAGGAGTTGGTATGAGAACATGGGAAGAAATGGGTGAGGTTGTGAATGGGAGTTCACTGTTAGGTCTGTAGGCCAGTCCTGAAATGAGGAGGATCTGTTAAAAATGCCTATCAACTGCCGGGCGCGGTGGCTCACGCCTGTAATCCCAGCACTTTGGGAGGCCGAGGCGGGTGGATCATGAGGTCAAGAGATCGAGACCATCCTGGTCAACATGGTGAAACCCCGTCTCTAGTAAAAATACAAGAATTAGCTGGGCATGGTGGCGCGTGCCTGTAATCCCTGCTACTTGGGAGGCTGAGGCAGGAGAATTGCCTGAACCCAGGAGGCGGAGGTTGCGGTGAGCCGAGATCATGCCATTGCACTCCAGCCTGGGTAACGAGCGAAACTCCGTCTCAAAAATAAATAAATAAATAAATGAAAATGCCTATCAACTGGTACACAGTAGCACTATCCCACAGAAGGGCTGAGGGCCACAGTGCTGGGCCATGCCCTGGGGTCCCAGCTGGGTCAGACGTAAATCCATGCAGAAGATCTAGGGTGCTGGAGAAGCCATCAGTCAGCAGGGGGACGTGGAGGAGACTTGAGGTACAAGAATATTTAACCATTTGAAGAACTAGCACAGCCATACTGCAGCATGCTAGCAGGAAAGCAGCTCTGAACAAAACCCTTTGTGCTCCCCAAAACAACATTGTAGGAAAGGGGCAGGCAGAGTCTATGCCTTGTCTAGTTCCTGGCACATAGTAGATGCTTGATAAATATTTACTGAAAGAAATTAATAAATGAATGTGTCACCAAACCATGTGTCAGAAAAATCCTCCCTATGTGCTAAAATAAGAATTGATTTTCTTGAGAACCTTCTAGTGTTTTGCAGGGTTTGGGATTGTTTGTATCTTATCTGATTTTCACAACATGAAAGGCAGGGGCAGGAAAGGAAAAGCAATGTGTTCTTATTAGAGGGAAGAGAATATTTCTTCCTTTAAATAAAACCAGAGAGAATTGTTGAATCTCCTGGTTCTTCCCCTTTTGTTGTCTATCTTATAAAATAATTTATGCAGGATAAAAATCAATAGTCTTCACAAAAGCAGCTGGTTCCGTGATTTAAAGGGACATACATTAGATGATTTGAAGTTGTTCGTGATAGAGAATTATAAGGGAATATACTTTGTTTTCTGTTGAGAACACATGAATAGAAAATGATAACAATCATTTTCCAGCCACAGGCCCTATATCAGGATGAAACATAGTGTTTGTGCTTTAAGGTAAAACGTCTCCCAGAGGAGATGGTAGTGCTGTGTCAGCTGGCATGGCCACCCAGCAGTGTCTGTTCTGTAATGGATATAATTTTTGCTGTGGCCTTTGAATACCAAATAAAAAAGTACATGTCCTAAGAGCTTTCAGCAGTGGGTAGTTCTGACGAGCTTGCTTAGGAAGCGCTAGACAGTGTGCTGTGTTGATGGAATATAAATAAGTTTCCAGGGAGTTTGTTTATTTGGCTTACCTTGCTCCTTCCTAAAACAAATTCGGAATGACTTCTCAAGCAATGAATAATAATATTAGTAAAGTGGACCTAGAAATTGAAAATCAGGGCTGGGCATGGTGGCTCATACCTATAATCTCAGAACTTTGGAAGGCTGAGGTGGGCGAATCACTTGAGGTAAGGAGTTCTAGACCGACCTGGCCAACATGGTGAAACCCTGTGTCTACTGAAAATACAAAAATTAGCTGGGCATGGTGGCACATGCCTGTAACCCCAGTTACCCAGGAGGTTGAGGCAGGAGAATCGCTTGAACCTGGGAGATGAAGGTTGCAGGGAGCTAAGATTGTGCCATTGCACTCCAGCCTGGGCAACGGAGTGCGACTTTGTCTCAAAAAAAAAAAAAAAAGAAAAGAAAAGAAAAGGAAAGAAAAGAAATTAGGACCATGGGAAAGAAGAGAATGCCAAACTACTATCCATAAGTGTTAAATTAGATCTTTTGACTGATTTTACATGGAACTTCCTGGTAGCTGCATCAGAAAGGAAAACATGGTAAGGTACATAACTCATACATGATAAGGTACATCTGTCTTTGGAAAAGAGAGAGCACGCCAGTTTCTCAAAGGAGGCAAAGCTTTTCTGAAAGATTGCAGTTTTACTTCTTTGTTGTTCTGGAGCTGGTGACTCAATTTTGATCATTCAGTTTGCGTACTTCTTTTCCTTGTTCTTTACCTGTTAAAGCTACTTTTTTGCTTCATAGTCTCTGCACTGCTTACTAGTGCATCAGGTGATACAGAGAAGGGAAAGCAGGTAAGTGCAAAAGTCTGTTTTTTAGCCAGTTACAGGTCTGGTTAAGGTCATACATGATACATCATTTAACTAACTTCGTGTCATCTATTGACTGAATAAATATTTTCCAAGACAACAGAAGAGAGAATTATTTATATTTTTAAAAATCCTTGTGACTTCATGTAAAGCTCATCTAGCTTTGCACTGGGCTGGGGATTGGAGCCCCTATGTAGTAGGTCAGTGTTAAAAAGTGAAAGTTCTATGCTTGGTCTGAAAGTGAGCATATATTAACCCATACATTGGACAAAGGCTGAGTTTCTTTTATTCCTCTGGTTTCCAAGCCTGGAGGAGCTTTAGAATCACCCAGGAAGCTTTTTAAAAATACAGACCACCAGGCCCCATCCTACACTGACTGGATTAGATTCTCAGGTGGTGAGGCCCTGGGATATGGGTTTTATTTGTTGTTTTGGCATTAAGCTCCCTTGGTTTTTCTGATAATCAGCCTGGCTTTGGAATTAGTATCTATCTATCTGCAAAGGGAAAAAACAAGTCCCTCCTCTGCACTGTCCTGGCACTGTCAGCTGCCCTAGAGTCATCCCTCTGCCGGAGAGAAGCTTCCTGAATAGTGATTGGGATGGGGGGTTGGGGGCGGGGGAGGTGCAGGGTCACCAGATGGATTCTACATTGTCCAGTCTACAACAGGTAAACAAATAAGCCAGGTGCCACTTTGGAAGATAAATAATTGTCCTCCAAGAAATAGACAGCAACAGCCCAGTGAAATTTCTAAGGAAAGCGAGAAAGGAGAAATTAAATATAACCTCATTTGGTCACAGGAAATACTAAACACACAAAACTCAAAGGGAAGATCCCCGCCCACTCTCTCTCTCTATATTTGCCTGTAGCTATTCCCAGGTATAATAATAACAGCATCGCTGACACTGAGAAGGTGTCATGTATTAGGTTCTATGCTAAACCCTTCCATTGTATATACATACCACATTTGTTTCCATGTGTAGGTAACCTATACACAGTCATGTAAAGTAGATATTGTAATTTTCATTGCCAATAAATTAACAGGCCTAGAGAACTTATGTGACTTATACAGAGACACAGTCTAGCAAAGAGTGGGGCTAGGTCTGAGACCCAGATCTAAGTAACCCTTGAGAAAAATAAATTTTTGCTTTTGAATATGTGTTTCCATTAACTACTACGTTTTTCCTTAAAAGCATCAACCCACACATCTGTTTGATCCAATTCTGCTCCGTACCTGGGTTGAAAGAAGGGCATCCATCTATTCATCTATTTATGGACATCAGACATTCATGTAAAGCTTGTTCTGTGGTAGGCCCTGGAAAGACAAAGATAAACAAGGACCCAGCACTCAGGAGGCTCGTGGCGTGGAGCAAGCAGAGCATGGAATGGGCTGATTGGTCAGGCTTGGGATGTGGTCCATCACTGGAGCCAAAATATCAAGGTTCTGTTATTGAAGAAGGAGGATGCTGGTCAGGGAAAAGACACAGGTGCCCTTTGCAGGTCCCTGCCCTCAAGGAGCTTAAAGTCCAAAGGGAGAAGTTTAGATAAAAACTAGTTACAGACGGTCTTGCATGGCCCCAAGGAAGGTAACAGTGCTATTGGCACTTACAGCACCTGAACTATTCCAAGGCCTGAGAAGGTAGCTCTGTGAAAGTGATGTGTGCATTGAGGTCTGATGAGTGCATATGACTTACCTTCATGTCCTCGTTTGTATACATGTAATGTATATCTAATAATAATCAGTAAGAACTTTCATTCCACAGGGAAAAGTTTTTGCTTGCATATGGTTTTCTTTTTTAATAGCTGTATAATATACTACAGTGTTTTGTATAGTAATTCTATCCTGTTGTCCAGTTAAATCTTTACTTTCTCTTCTCATTAAATGTTCATCAGCAAACATATTTGTGCATAAGTTGTTTTCCTGTTGAAGAAAATGCAAGAAATGAGCTGGGTGCGGTGGCTCACGCCTATAATCCCAGCACTTTGGGAGGCCGAGGTGGGTAGATCACGAGGTCAAGAGATCGAGACCATCCTGGTCAACAAGGTGAAACCCTGTCTCTACTAAAAATACAAAAATTAACTGGGCATGGTGGTGCACGCCTGTAATCCCAGCTACTTGGGAGGCTGAGGCCGGAGAATTGCTTGAACCCAGGAGGCGGAGGTTGTGGTGAGCCGAGATCATGCCATTGTACTCCAGTCTGGGTAACAACAGCGAAACTCTGTCTCAAAGAAAAAGAAAAAAAGAAAATGCAAGAAATCAAAGAATATGCCTACTTGGTCATTGTATTGCTTTCTAAAAGCAGGAATTACTTTTCCTTCACATCCTCTTCCTACATCCCCTTCTTGGTTATCTTCATGCATTTTATCAACAGCCCTTTTTACTTCCTTGTGGCTTACCTCTGTGTACCAGGTTTCCTGATATTTGTGTTAATCTTTGTATCTAGATGTCTTCAGATTTCTCATAATGAGCACTTAGAAATGCCTTCTTTTAAAATACCTACTTAGTTTACTTTGAGTTTCTAGCACATCGATGTTGTGGCAGTGACTGTTATCATAACATCTGTTCTCTTTTTTATTCAAACTCAAGTTTTATTTGGGCACATGGCCATTCAGAAGAAAGATTATATTTCCTCTTTTGGAGGTGATGGATATGTTCATTATTTTAGTTATGTGATGGTTCCATGTGTGCTTAGAAAATGGTACACTTTGAAAAAAAAAGAAAGACTATATTTCCCAGCTTCCCTTGCAACCAGAGGAGGCCAGGTGACTAGTTCTGGCCAATGGAATACATTGTTCTACTTAAAGGAGAATTGTTTGGTAGCTTTCAGAATCCTTTGTTTAAAAAGCTTGTGTGCCTTTTGCCCTCTCTTTTTTTTTTTTTTTTTTTTTGAGACGGAGTTTCGCTCTTGTTACCCAGGCTGGAGTGCAATGGTGCGATCTCGGCTCACCGCAATCTCTGCCTCCTGGGTTCAGGCAATTCTCCTGCCTCAGCCTCCCGAGCAGCTGGGATTACAGGCACACACCACCATGCCCAGCTAATTTTTTGTAATTTTAGTAGAGACGGGGTTTCACCATGTTGACCAAGATGGTCTCGATCTGTTGACCTCGTGATCCACCCGCCTCGGCCTCCCAAAGTGCTGGGATTACAGGCTTGAGCCACCGCCCCCGTCCCTGCCCTCTCTTATTTACACCATCTTCCACCCTGTTGCCTGGAACATGGTTGTGATGACGAGAGCTGTAGCCGCCATATTGGATCATGACAACAAGGGCTAAACTCTAAAGATGTTGGAATGGTGAGCTGGAAGGCTTTTGGTTCTGTGAAGACCTCAGGGACCAGAGCTTACATACTTGTCACTGTGCTGCCTACCTCTGGACTTTCACATATGAGAAAAATGCATTTTTATTTTGTTTAAATCATTATGTTGGATCTCTGTTACTCACAACTGAAGCTTATCCTAACTGATATATATGTGCCCATATAAAAGAGACTATATCAACGATTGAAGTGGTTCAGACATTGTCATTTATTGGACATAAATATTTCATGGTTAGACTGAAACTTGAGACCAAAGTCAAAGGAAGATGCAAGGATTAAATGCATTTCTTTTTGTAACTCTCTCAATTATTTTCTTGCTATACTCCCCCATTTAAAAAATATTATCATCATGATAATTTCTGTGTTTATGGAACTCTACTTATGTGCTTATTTCATTTAATCCACGATGAGGAGGTAAAATTGCTATCTTCCATTTTATGGATTAGAAAATTGAGGCTGGAAAAAATTAACCTGTGAGGATTATTTATTTAACACGTGGTGGAGTGGGACTCTATCCTGGATCTTCCCAACTTCAGAATCCAATGTGTTACTTTTGCAGGGGAACCATCTTCTTGCATATACTATTCTTTCTCTGCAGAGCACTGACCCTCTCTGCCTGTTGTGCCCAGCTACTTTATTTTTTATTTCATTTCACTTTTTAAGAGATAAGGTCTTGCCCTGTTGCCCAAGCTGGAGTGCAGTGGTGCAATCATAGCTCATTGTAATCTTGAACTTCTGGGCACAAGCAATGCTCCTGCCTCACCCCCCAAGTAGCTAGGAGTACAGATGAGTGCCACCACACCTGACTGATTTTATTAATTTTTGGTAGAGATGAGCTCTCACTATGTTGCTCAGGCTGGTCTGGAACTCCTGGCCTCACGTGCTCCTCTCATCTCAGCCTCCCAAAGTGCTGTGATTATACGTGTGAGTCACTGTGCCCAGCCTGTTCATCTACTTCTACACAACCTAAGTCTCCTCTCCTTCAGCAAACGTTCCTTGATCCCTCCATGCTATCCCATTATGGTATTGCCTTCTTAGCATCTTGTACATTGTCGATTACAGCGTTTATCACATCTTATTGAATTTTTGCTTATTTGCCCCCCATGGTACACACTGAGGTTCTGGGGAGGGTTGGGAAGACTAAGTCTTATTCTTTATTTTTTCCCCTAGATCTTAGCAGGGTACCTGGCACATAATAGGTGCTTAATAAATATTTTTTGAGTTATTGAATAAACTCCTATTTGTCCAAAAGATGTTTCTGCTTTTTAAAGCACTTTTTGGCATGGATTATTCTAACTAATCTCTCTGCTAGAACTTTTTCCTATTCTTGTTTATTCTTGTGCCATAGTAAATGTGTCTGTGCTTTTCAAAGGCTTGATTTGGTAGGTAATTTAGTCTTTGGTCATATGTGGCATTTCCTCTTAGTTCTCAGCGGGCTGGTGCTGCTGTTATGATTTCACAGTATGAATAGATTTGCATACTGTTAAGCTGCAGTGATCTTTTACATACATTCAGGAAAAAATGAAATAGTTGTAAATAAGCATATGCATGAACTCATTCAGAAAAATGACTATCTGGATCCCAAATTGCATAATCATCCCCCTTTTATATTTAACAGATGAGTAAGAGCTTTAAATTTTCATAGAGTTGAAAGATATGCTGCTTTGTCAGAGGAGGGAAGAAGAAACAAGAGCTTCCCTAAATGTAGTCAAACTCTGATTGCGGTGTTGTTCAATCCAGTCGTTACAAGATTCCCATTCAAAAAGCATGCAGGTTGAATTAGGTTGAGTGCCATTCATAGAATTGAAAATATATTCCTGGTCTGAAAATTCCTTTAGGGGACAGGGTCCTTATCTTAGGTGTTTCTGAATCCCCAGTGCTCAGCATTGTTCTTCACATAGTATAGACCTTCTACAAATATGGGAGTCAGCAGAAGGAATTTATTTTCACATTTTGCTGCTTCATTGAGCTCTGTATGCTGCTTATTTTTGGATTAGTTGAACCTTTTATTTTTTGTGCTTTTGGCTTATTTTACTTATTGGCATAGAAGTTAGCAGGAAACAGCAAAATGATAAGCTAAAACCCAAGGACTGGGAACTAGCTGCTGCCCTCATCTGTCTATTGTTATTTATTTACTTTTTTTTTTTGAGATGGAGTCTTACCGTGTCACCCAGGCTGGAGTGCAGTGGCGTGATCTTGGCTCACTGCAACCTCTACCTCTGGGGTTCAAGTAATTCTCCTGTCTCAGCCTCCTGAGCAATTGGGATTATAGGCACCTGCCACCACGCCTGGCTAATTTTTTTGTATTTTTAGTACAGACAGGGTTTCACCATGTTGGTCAGGTTGCTCTCAAACTCCTGACCTCAGGTGATCCACCTGCCTCAGCCTCTCAAAGTGCTGGGATTATAGGCATCAGCCACCATGCCTGGCCCCTCATCTGTTTATTACTTATTTATTATTTTAACAGTTTTCATTGCACAGTTCAGTGGCATTTATTACAATCACATTGTTGTGCAACCATCACTGCCGTCAATCTCCTTTCATCTTTTTTCTTCCCAAACAGAAACTCTGTACCCATTAAACAGTAACTTGCCACTCACCCCCTTCTAATTTCCTCGCAACCACCATTCTACTTTTGTCTGTATGACTTTGACTACTCTAGGGATCTCACGTAAGTGGAATTGTATGATATATGTCTTTTTTGTGATGGGCTTATTTCCCTTAGCGTAATGTCCTCAGGGTTCATCCACAGTGTAGGATGTATCAGAATCTCCTTCCTTTTTAAGGCTGAATAATATCTACATACCACATTTGTTCATCCTTTCATCTGCTGATGAACACTTGGGTTGCTTTCTCTTTTGGCAATTGTGAATAATGCTGCTATGAACATGGGTGTACAAATATGCTCCATCTTAATTTCACCTCCCCTGTAAGATATGTACTAAAAAGTACTTTCAAAACCTTTCACATTATCAAATAAAAAATGTGTGCTTCAAAAGACATCGTAAGGAAAGTGAAGACAACTCATATATTGGGAGGAAATATTTGTAAATCATCTATCTGATAAGTGACTTGTATCTAGAATATATAAAGAGCTCTTATGACTCAACAATAAAGACAGCTCAATTAAAAAATGGGCAAAGGATCTGAGTAGACATTTCTCCAAAGAAGATATACAAAGGCTGGTAAGCTCATAAGAAGATGCTCAGCATCATTAGTCCTATGGACATTCAAATCAAAACCACACCGAGATACCACTTGATAGCCACTAGGATGGCTGTAATAAAAAAATGGAAAATAACAAGTGTTGGTGAGGATGTGGAGATACTGAATACACTGTTTGTGGGGAGGTAAAATGGTGCCACCTCTTTGGAAAACAATTTAGCACTTCCTCAAAATGCTAGACATAGCTGGACACTGTGGTATGCACCTGTCATCCCAGCTACTTGGGAGGCTGAGACAGGAGGAACTCTTGACCCTAGGAGTTCAAGGCCAGCCTGGGCAACATAGCAAGACCCTGTCTCTAAAAAAAATCAGCTAAACATAAAGTTAATATATGACTCAGCAGTTCCACTCCTGGGTGTATTATACCCAAAAGAAATGAAAACATATCCACACAAAAACTTGCATACAAACGTTTATAGTAACACTATTAGCAAAAAAAGTGGAAACAACCCCAATTTTTTCAACCGATAAATGGATAAACAGAATATGGTATATCCTTATAATGGAATATTATTCAGCAACAGATAGAATGAAATACTGATACATTCTATCACAGAGATGACCCTCAAAAACATGCAAAGTGGAAGAAGCCAGTCACAAAGGACCAGATCTTCTATGGTTCTGTTTATAGAAAATGTTCAGCAGAGGCAGATCCGTAGAGACAGAAAGTAGATTAATATTTCCCTAGGGTAAAAGAAGGGGACCAGTGGTAAGGGAAAATGGGAGTGACTGCTAATAAATGTAAAGTTTTGTTAAAGGACGATGAAACCGTTGCAAAATTAAATTATAGTAATGGTTGCAATATACTAAATGTATACCAACTGCTGAATTGTATACTTAAATGGTTGCACTTGATGGTCTATAAATGACATCTTAATACATCTGTTTAAAAAGGAAAACCTTTAGTAGCATTATTGCACATTCTGCAAGCTCACCTTGTGGATGTCGTTTCTACCCTCCATGAAATAGGACACCATAGTTTTTTTGGAGAAGAAATTAGGGAATTTGTCATTGAAAATACAGGGAAAAAGCTTGGGGAAAAAAGTTTCCCAACTTTCTAAGAAATTAAACAAATTTTGGCAATATTTATTTATTTCCTAAAAATGTGGCATTCCTTCTTTCGAAAATGAGGACAGAATTAATTAATGCAATTGAACTCTGCATCAGAGGACTTTAACAAACCTTAAAGCTATTTTGGGTCTGTCTTTCCCTTGGCATAGGAATCTTTCTCTCTTTTACTCTGTAGACAAGGCAATATGCATCCATGTCACTGTATGTCTAGAATTTCCACCTCAAGTTATCTTTTTTTTGCACATGGCTCTTTTTTCTCAGTTGGTGTTTGGTTTCTGCTGCTCAGCTGACCTTGGATAAACCAATAGTCCCTCTTCCTTCTGCCTCGTAAGTCAGTCTTAGGCTTGTTAGAAGGTGTGGTTAAAGGGTAATCAAGAGAGATGTACCTGTTCATATTCTGAAAAGGGGTTGCCTTATATTAATTTAAATCTGTGGTTTCTGTGGATTTTATGTATGCCCGCTATTCCTGGCTTTGGTTACCACACAGCCAAACATTGATTGGATATATAAGAAATTTTTTTCTTTGAGATGGAGTCTGGCCCTTTCAAGGTAATAATGGCGGCATTATAAATATTAATTACAAAAAGGTTGTCAGCCAGGCTGACGTACAGTGGTGTGATCCTGGCTCACTGCAACCTCTGCTTCTTAGGTTTAAGAGGTTCTCCTGCCTCAGCCTCCTGAGTAGCTGGGATTATAGGCACCCACCACTGTGCCCAGCTAATTTTTGTATTTCTTTTTTTTAAGTAGAGATGGGGTTTCACCATATTGGCCAGGCTGGTCTCGAACTCCTGACCACAAGTGCTCTGACTGCCTTGGTTTCCCTAAGTGCTGGGATTACAGGCATGAGCCACCACGTCCAGCATGATTGAATTTATTTTTGACTTTTGCTCTCACTGCCTTTTGTACTGCTCACTCCAGGGCCTTGTGCCTGCGTGCCTGGGACATTTTCTTCACCAGGTTGTAGAGTCCTGGGAGGGAGGACTAGGGACATTGTTAAACTAGCGCCTGGCACTGTGTAGGTGCTTTGCATTCATTCTTTGAATACATAATTGCACTGAGGTGGAGCTTTAGGACGTGAGCCAGCAGTTTCTTCATGGTAGCTTCGTCTTACTTTCTAATGTTTGGTAAAAGAATGCGGCACAACCGACTGACAGAAGTGCGTCCTGCCTCCTGCTTGACTGATCATGACATAGGTTTACAAGCGTGCGAACATGGCGTTAAACCACATAAATTAAACCTCAAGAATGAAAATGATGTTTGCCTTTTCTTCCTGAGAATTTGCACATACAGTTTGTCAGCCCTGAATCTCCCAAAGGCGCCCCTGGAATGTGGGCTGAGATGTCTTTTTGGTTTTTGTTGGCAGGTTGGTCAAAGCCATCAGTCTTGTCAAGTGGTTAGACCAAGAGGAAAACAAATCGAATCCAGCTCCTTGCACAGACTTCTAAAACAAAAGTCTTGTTTCCTGATGTTTTGTTTTGTGCTATGAGTTCATTTGAGTTGGCTGTGAAGAGCGAGTCCCTGCGTTGTTTTTTTCTTTCATCGGAACTGTCGTATGGAATATGTACAGTGACAGCGTAGAAGACAGTGCTTAATTTCCATTTCAGGAAGATGAGTTTCAGAGATTACAGAGCTGAGGCTGTGAGAGGTTGTGATATAAATGCCATCATTTTCTCAGTACTGGGGGCCAGCGTTAGAGGGAAAGAGGCTGGAGGCCTGACCTCACTGATATCCAGGCTTCTCTGTCATGGCTCTGCTGGTCTATGATCCCCACTCTCTGGCCACATCCTACCTTTTCAAGGAGAAATAGCCCTTCTTTGAAAGTCAGGAGACCCAAGGTCGAGGACTGGTCCTACCTTTGACTTCGAATAGCTTTTAGCCTGAAGCATCCTATCCCCTAGCGGGTGCTTGGATGTTTGGGGAGGTGGGCAGTTTTGGTTGTCACAGTTGTGGTTATGATTTTTGAGTTTTGTTTTATTTATAAATGGTATCATTATAAATATTAATCATAAAAAGAGGGTGTTGGCTGGGTGTGGTGGCTCACACATACAATACCAGCACTTTGGGAGGCTGAGGCAGGTGGATCACTTGAGGTTAGGAGTTCGAGACCAGCCTGGCCAACATGGTAAAACCCTGTCTCTACTAAAAATATAAAAAAATAGCTGGGTGTGGTGGAAGGTACCTGTAATCTCAGCTACTTAAGAGGCTGAGGCAGGAGAATTGCTTAAACCCAGGAGGTGCAGGTTGCAGTGAGCTGAGATCGTGCCCCTGTAGTCCAGCCTGGCCAACAGAGCAAGACAGTGCCTTGAAAAAAGAAAAAAAAAAGGGCATTGGATCTTTAGCATCAAGAAGGCCTCAGATGGATCATTGGATTCTCTGAGCCTTAACTGACCTTTTTTTTTCTTTGAAATGGAAATATACTTCCCCTACTCATCTCTCAGAATTATTCTGAGAATCAGTTGCGGAAATAATGTGAATCTGAATCTCTCTGAGTGTCTCCTCAACTGAAAAATGGGGATAGTATAGGCTTAGCATGGCCTTTATGAGGATTAAGCAGGATTACACATGTAAAGCACTTGGTAAGTGGTAAAGCAAAATGCAACAATGTGTACACCATCAATTGATGATGTAATCCTGACTCCCTGCCCAGTCAGCTGTCTTCCTGTTGACTGGATACATCTTGTGATCTTCTGTCTTTACATTCCAGACCTTAGTGCCTGCGTGTGTGCGGGTGCTGCTCCCTCTTTCTTTTTTCTCTTCCTTTCTATTCTCCCCCCCTTCTCTCTCTCTCTCTCCTCTCTCTCTCTCTCTCTCTCTCTCTCTCTCTCTCTCTCTCTCTCTCTCTCTCTCTCTCTCGCTTCTTCCCTCCTTTCTACTCTGCCCTTACTGGATTTCCCCCGCCTCGTCTTCTCTGTCTGCCCCAATCTGCTCTTTCCTGAACATTTCTCTTATCTAACCTCACACAGGGCCCGGGGGGAAGGATCTTCTGTTAGTTTCCTGCTCACTGCTGGTTTCCTGCTCGATCATTTGCTTGTGGAATAGTTTGTTATCTTCCCCTGCACATGCATTTTATTGCTCCCTGGAATGTAAGTCCTTTAGATTTAGCATGAGACTGAAGAGCTGGTAGATATCAAGAACTTGATTTTCTATACCCCAGAGACATGCTTTAGATGGAAACAAGCCAGTAAACCCGAACCTTTCCTTCCTCGAGGATATGTAATCACCCAAGCAGTAAAGCTAGTTACAGACTTTTAGAACAGGAAAGGACCTCAGGGAGTTACTCTTTATTGCATATAACAGGTGGTTTATATACATTATATACTTTATGTCTTTTCTTTCTCATAATAATATTAAAAGGTAAATATGGCCACTCATAACTCAGAGATGTTAACTCTCTCGCCCAAGGTCACTCTTGAAGTAGTAGAGGGCTTCTCTTTGCTTCAAAATCCATGTTCTACTGTTTTTATTCTGCTTCTTAAGGGAAATGAAGCTTTGATCATCACTAGAATCAACATTAAGTAAAAAAAAAAACAACGAAAAACAAAAACCAAGGGATTTTGTTATTAAAAGTAAAAACAACATACTTTATTCTTCCTCCAAGAATCCAGAATAAATTGATTTCCAGTGTAGAATCAGCTAAGATATGGCCACTGAGCAAGTATCAGATGGCTACCATATAATGCCCAACTAGCTTCTTGCTAACATGCCAAAGGAGAGAGGGGGCTTCATCCTGAAATGGCAGGAAGAAACCCTGAAACTGTACAGCAGGCAGGTTTGAGTAATGCAGCAGCAAGTGTACAGCCTCTGGGGCTGGACTGTGGGTGTGGATCCCAGCTCTCCTGCTTTTTTAGGTGTGGGACCTCGGGCAGCTCCCTTACCCATGCCCTTGTGTCTCAGTTTCTGCATTTGTAAGACATGGGAGTGATAATAGAACCGGCCCCTCAGGCAGTGGTGAAAACAGAGATGATACCCATAAAGACTTAGAGCAGTGCCTGGCACATCGTTAGACTCACTGAGTGGTGGTGAGGGCGTTGGTTATTGAGGCTGAGGAAAGTATTCTACGACGAGAAGTTTTTAAAAATTCCAACTGGGCCAGTTGCGGTGGCTCATGCCTGTAATCCAAGCACTTTGGGAGGCCAAGATGGGTGGATCATGGGGTCAGGAGTTTGAGACCAGCCTGGCCAACGTGGTGAAACCCCGTCTCTACTAAAAATACAAAAATTAGCCAGGCATGGTGGCGGGCGCCTGTAATGCTGGTACACGGGAAGCTAAGGTAGGAGAATCACTTGAAACCAGAAGGCAGAGGTTGCACTCAGCCAAGATTGTGCCACTGCACTCCAGCCTGGGCAAAAGAGCAAAACCCTGTCTCGGGGGGAAAAAAAAAATCAAGCTGCTTGGCAAGGGCTAGAAGCTGATGGCCTTGAATCAGTCATAGAAGCCTGATGGGTGTGTGCTGGTGTCTCTCCTGACTCCACAGAGGGTCCATCTGCAGTTCCCCCACAGGTCTGTATCTAAGAATGCGGCCAGTGGAGGCAGGCTTTAAGACCAGACCTTACCCTGTAATGACGAATAGCAATTGTCCTTGACTAAGAGATGAGCTTAAGATGCCAAGAGGTTTTATTATTAAAAATAAATAGCACATGCTTTATTCTTCCTCCAAGAATCCAGAATAAATTGATTTCCGAGGCAGGGTTTGTAACTACGTACTAAGTCTCTCACACTGTTCTCTGAAAGGTCTCAGTTAAGCCCCTGAGAGGCATAAATAGTTGATGAAGGTTTTATATTTGGACCCTTAATAAAACTGGGCTTGGCAACTTTTAGAAAAGTGCTTCAGTTATTAAATGGGTAAGGTTGTGTGGCCTGCCAGGGTATTCAGGAGCATCAAAGGGTATTTCCCTGATGGGATGCTATAGGACTAGATCTGGAAAGGGGATTTTAGCCTGTTTCTCACTGCAGGGTTCTGACCAAGCTTGGGCAGTATCTCCCTGCTGGAAAATGAGTATGAGGGACCACAGTGGTCATCTAGCCTACTGACATTTGGCCATGTAATATGGGAACTGACGATTATTCTTTCATCAGAGTTTTTCAGGTACCTTCTTATGTACCTTCTAAAGCATATTGGGCTTCCTCTTCTTAAAGGCCAGAGAACTGTGCTTCTGGAGACAACCACAGCCTTGCTGGTGATGAGCTTACATTGCTCTGTGGTTTGAGATGTGAGGCTTCATTAGGAGATAAAAGCTATGTGGGGATGATTTTCCCACCCTTTGCTCCAGAGAGGGTCCTTACCAACCTTTACACCTCTCCTGGGATCCTCCCTAGAATTCCTAGGAGTCCCCCAGTGGCATCCCTGTACCTAATTTCTGGGATTAGGAAAAGCTGCTGTTGAATAGGGTAAAACTGCTGTGCACAAAAAACATGGTTCAGAAAGATGGAATTCAGGAGCCATGGGAAGCCGCTGCCATGGCTCCTTCCCCAGTTTAAAGCCTCTGAAACACAGCTGGTATTCGGGGAAGCACTCTGTGCTTCTTGGTGCCTGATCTGAGTGATGGGGGCGCTCCGCTTTCCCCGGAGAGTGAAGGGATGGGAAGTTAGGGAAGTTGAGGGAGGGAGAAGAGGCGCAGTGATTTACCATTTGCTTTCTGCACGGTGCTCAAGATAAAACCATACATTGAGAGGCAGAAAATGAACATATGTTCTCTAATTTTACTCCTAATGCAGTCTAACTTCATGTCTTAGTCCCTGTCGTGCATTAATGATAGTTGATATTCATTGAGCTCTATGTTTCTCATTAAACTCTCACAGCTTTGTAAGAAAGTACTAGTACCTCTAGCCTTGCCAAAAGGAACCCACACCTGAGAAAGGTGGATTTTCCCAAGGTGCGCAGCTGGTTATAGATGGTGCTACGGTTTCAGCCAGACCCCACTGCTGCGCTCTCCACTCAGCGGCGATGCTGGGCCGGCTCTGGGCTTTGCTGCCTATCTTTTTCTCCACAGTGCAAATGCTGGCTTCAGTATGTTAAGACCATTTCATGGTTTGTATTTTGCATTGGTAAGGTCATGTAAATTGATTTTTTTTGACATTCAGCTTTCTATGCTAGGAAGTTCATTTTATCTAGTTTCTCTATGCTCTGAAAAGGAAAAGACTTCCTCTTTTGAGCAGAGCACACAATGTTCAGAAGTCTGGGACATGCTAAGGAGAGCCCTGAAGGAGAATTTCTAGGAGACCTGCTCTTCCTTTTCTCCCCTCTGCTCTCCCTCCCACTGATCCCTGCAACCACCCTCCTCCTCTGGTCCCCCAGAGATTCTAATTCCCACCTACTTTTGCAGCCCCAAACCCTTTCTTAAGGCGTATCCAACAAGTAAATTGACATTTTCAAAAGAACTTTTGCTCAAAGTTAGGGGAAGCAACAAAAAGAATTAATAACCAAAACGTATCTTTAAACTTCATGTTTCTTTTCCTACAACTATAAATTTTACTCAGCCACCAGCCTCTTCTCCTACCAGGGCTGGGTGGGTAGCTCACACCTGGAATGCCAGAACTTTGGGAAGCTGAGGCAGGAGGAGCACTTGAGGCCAGAAGTTTGACACCATTCTGGGCAACATAGTGAGACCTCATCTTTAAAAACAACTTAGCTGGGTGTGGTGGCACATACCTGTAGTTTTAGCTACTTGGAAGGCTTGGGCAGGAAGATCACTGGAGTTCAGGAGCCCAAAGCCACAGTGAGCTGGGAATGCACTACTGTACTCCAGCCTGGGTAATAGAGTCGGACCCTGTCTAAAAATAAAACAATTGACTTATGCACTTGATGGATGAGCAACCTCCTGTGCCTGGCTTATAGATACTGTCTTGTTTTTTCAGCACTCAAGAGCTAGTTTATTTGCTACCCACTTCTTTTTGAAACACAAACATTTTTCTCTAGATAGGATCCCCCAAGTCAATTCTAGTTTCCTGTCTGAGCTATAGTGATGGTTTTACCACATGACGATAAATTCTCCACCATTTAAAAGGTGGAGCCTAATTCTTCTCCCCTTGACATGGGCTGTACTTGAAGACTCATTTCTAATTAATAGAAAGTTAAAGAAGTGATATTGTTTGACTTTGGAGACTAGATTGTAAACAGCATTGTGGCTTCTATTTTGCCCTTTCTTAGATTACTGATTCTTGGGGAAGCCAAATGCCCCATGGCTTCACACTCAACCCTATAGAGAGGCCCACATGGCAAGGAAACTGAGGCTTTCTGCCAACAGCTATATGAGTGGGGTATCTTGGAAGTAGACTGTGCAGCCCCAGTCAAGCCTTCAGATGAACACAGCCCTGGTTGGCATCTGAACTGCAAATCTGAGCGATCCTGAGCCAGACTAGCCCACCTAAACTGTCCCTGAATTCTTGACCCACAGAAACTTTGAGATAAAGGATGTTTGTTATTTTAGACCACTAATTTTTGAAGGTAATTTGTTACATAGCAACAGATACTTAATGGAAGATGTGCACCTATTTTTCAAGTGACGTTTGGGACATTGACTATTATATGCTAGTTTTCAACTCTACCTCCAGATTGTCCTTCTCTTTTGTAGGATCTTATGAGCTGGGCAAACTAAATTCTCAAAGTCTCGGTGTCTTCCTCTGTAAAATGAAGATAATAGATTCCACCTCAATTAGTTTGTTGTTGTTTTTGAGACAGGGTCTCACCCTGTCTCTCAGGCTGGAGTGCAGTGACACAATCTCTGCTCACTGCACTCTCTGCCTCCCAGGTTTAAGCAATCCTCCCACCTCAGCCTCCTAAGTAGCTGGGACTACAGGTGTGCACCACCATGCCTGTCTAATTTTTGTATTTTGGGTAGAGATGGAGTTTCACCAGGTTGGCCAGGCTGGTCTCAAACTCCTGACCTCAGGTGATCTGCCTGCCTGGACCTCCCACAGTGCTGTGATCAATGAGTTGTTATTAGTACTGGGTTCATAGTAGGGCACTCAGTAAATATAACTGTTCATATTATTAATATATTTTTGACTAGCATAATTCTTGTTGCATCCCACTTTTTCCAAATTCCTTTTTTTCTCACTTCCTTGAGAAGCCTGGTAAAGAGCTTCTGTAAGCCAGTGGGCATAGGCCTCTGTTAGCGGTTGCGATAGAGTGCTGTGGATCTCCCCAGTTGACAGTAAGCTTGATGAGACTGGGGAAGAACATAGTGTTTTTGTTTCCATAGTGCCTAACATCAAATAAATGAATGAATGAGTTAATAGCTGCTTCTGCTGTACTTGCACATAAGCTCTTACTGGCATTCAGTGTCATTAAAATGGTTACCTTATCTACAGCCAAAGAAGGTATGCATTAAAAAACGAAAATGCATTGGAGAGTCTGTGTTTCATTTTGTTCTCTGTCTTTCCAGCCCAGAAAATCTATGATTTTACTGTAAATTTGTGTAGGCAGATAATAGTTCTCACTTCCATATATATATTAATCGGCCCACTTTTATACTGTATAGGGCCCACTTTAGCATCTAAGGGCCATTTCAGGGGAAATGTTGCTGTGGGAACCTCTTCACAATAGCTGGAATCTAAGTTGATTATTCAAGGCATTTTAATTTTAAAATTAGAATAAACATTATTTATTGAACACAGATTCTCAGATGGAGGGTATTAAACATTTTTCTCTAGTGCTGGAAGGCAGCATAGAACAGGCAAAGGGAATGGAGTTGTTTCTGACTTAAGACCAAATCCAGATCCCAGAATTTACAAGCTGTATAGCTGCCCAGCTGTGGTCCCAGCTGTTTCTTCCCTGAGTGTCCATTTGCTCTACTCCATGTGGATGACAATGAAGAACATCAGAGAATACTCCTCACGCTGCCATCTCCCCACCCAGGCTTCCATGAATCTTTTCATCCTCTATTCTCTCTCTTTGGTGTCTGTGTATTCACCAGAT
This sequence comes from Callithrix jacchus, assembly GCF_049354715.1. Lineage (NCBI taxonomy): Eukaryota > Metazoa > Chordata > Mammalia > Primates > Cebidae > Callithrix > Callithrix jacchus. The sequence continues at coordinate 97,866,183 of NC_133510.1, read as the reverse complement.
GTTTAATAGGCATTTACCATATGTCAAGCAGTGCTGGGCACGGGGCTGTACCAACAAACAAGACCTGGTCCTATTCCCGGGGGGCTCCCTGAGACCCAGCAAGCTGGGATCTGCACATGGGATGAGTGGGTAGCAGGCAGCTCTCTAGCATGACGTTATTGGGTTAAATTTCTTCTAGCACAAATTCTGGGTCAGATTCAGCCCCTGGTGATTGTCTCTTTGCAGTTGGTAGGCTTGGATGATCTGGAGCAGACCAGTGTGGGGTTTACTCTCGGTTTTGCTTTGCTAAGGGAAATCTGGAATTTATTATTCTGCAGTTAAATCATTAATTAGTGTTACTTGCAGCAGTAAACATCATGTCAGCTGGAATTAGTAATTCTGCTACCTCTTCTGCTGAAGCTAAATGGGAGGGAGAGCTGGATGTGGTGGGATGTGCACCCGATGCTCCCAAACCAAAGGCAAACGGGTACTCAGCAGGGCTTCGCAGGGAGGGAGGACTGTGCTCAGGTGCACACGCAAACTGGGCAGGAGAGCTCTTGAAACAGGAAAATGACAACTTGTTCATGTAGTTCAGTGTTTTTCCTGGTAATCCTTGACAAAATTCATCCAGTTCATCTCTCCATCCACTCCTGATATGAGTGCCTGCTACATATCAGGAGTAATTACAGAAGTAAAAGAAAGTACTCCTAAGAAATCTGTGATCTAATTAAAAAGATAGATGATTAACAGTCACAACATGGTATTATAGATGTTTTTAAAATATTAGCATCCATTTGGTAAAAAGGAGATGAACATTTTTAAACACTGATGTGAGAGTATTAATCTATGTAGTTGTTCTAGAGAGCAATTTAGCAATACTTACAAATGCTCTAATTTGTATTTCAATTTGTCAGGCAGTTTCACTTACGGAATCGGTCTGGAGAAAATAATGGAAATGAAAATAATAATGGAAATGTACATAAACGTGCAAGGATGTTTATTGTTATTTTTTTATGGTAGCCAAGAAGAAAAGGAAACAAATATCATGTCCCACAATGTGGCATTAGTGACAGCCTTGTGTAGTTGTGCAATGGAATGCAATGCAGCCTTGAAACAATACATTTTAGAGGAGTTAAGTGACCTCTGAAATGTTAATGCCACATTGTTAAATGAAGAGTAGATCACAAATCAAGAAGAATAGCATAACTCCAATTTTGTATGATTTATGCATAAAAACACTGTCAACAGTGGCTATTTCTAGGCTATTTGAATCTTCAAGTTTGTGTTTGTTGTGGATTCCCAAATTTTCTACAGTGAACACATATTGCCTTTGTTGTTATAAAAGACCATTGACAATAGAACATCATAAAAGTGCAGTTTGGTTAAAGGCCTCGGCCAAGTGCCTGAGAGTCGAAGAGTGGAGCTCAGCTGAAACGAGGCTGTTCTTTCTCTCATGTTGGCATGTGTGCATTATTTCATTCAACAAATACCTGTTGTGTTTGCAGGTATGTGTTAATCCATGCATCACACAACCATGGAGCACTTACCATTGCCAGAATCTGTGTGAGGGCTGTAGGTACAGAAGCTGCAGCTCCACAGAAAAGGAGCTGATTGTCATGGAGTGTCTATTCTTTTTTTTTTTTTTTTTTTGAGACAAAGTTTCACTTTTGCACCCAGGCTGTAATACAATGGCGTGATCTCTGCTCACCGCAATCTCCACCTCCCAGGTTCAAGCGATTCTCCTGCCTCAGCCTCCTGAGTAGCTGGGACTACAGGCGCCCACCAACACCATGCCTGGCTAATTTTGTATTTTTAGTAGAGACGAGGTTTTCTCCATGTTGGTCAGGCTGGTCTTGAACTCCCAACCTCAGGTGATCTGCCCACCTTAGCCTTCCAAAGTGCTGGGATTAGAGGCGTGAACCACCGCGCCTGGCCGGTGGAGTGTCTGTTCTGTTGGAAAGAAAGACAAGCAGAAAACAAGAGAATTATAGATAGTATCAAATGTTATGAGGAACATAAGCCAGGGTATTTTAATACCAAGTGACAGGGCAGTCAGGGATGATCTGTGAGGAGTTCACAGCCATGGAAAAACCAGGCAGAAAAAAAGCATAAGAAAATGCTCTGAGGTAGGAACAAGTTTGGGTTTTGAAGGAGAAAGAAGAGCAGCCCACGTGTCTAGAGCCTGGGGTGGGTGAGGCTCCCACCCGTGTCTCTAACCTGATCGTATGTCTTGCTCCCCTAGGCCACCTACAGCCCCCATATAGTGTCACTGTCAGGATTAACTGAGATGATACACAATGCCTGACAAATTACACCAGCCTTAAATATTTTTGTGAGGTAAGCAGGAAAAGTGGAGCACAAACGGGTTATTTGATAGTATCAGGGATTTATTATCAATTTTTTAAGCATTATGACATTTGAATATTTATGTTAAAGGTTCCTGTCTTTTAGAGATACATATTAAAGTACTCATGGATGAAATGGTATAATGTTTAATGTTCGGGATTGACTTCAAAATTACCCATGGGGAGGGAGGCAGTGGCTGGGGGGTAACCCTGAGTTAATGATTAATAAAGCTGCATCCTGGTTATATGGAATCCATTTTAATATTCTCTCTTTTGTATGTTTGAAATCTTTATGATAAGAAGTTTGAAATTCGCACACCGATGAAAGTTTGGTGGAAGATGAGCCCACAGTAAATATCTTAAGTCTTCTCACTTCTGGAGACGCAAACCCACGCACAGACTCCCCCTTTTCTGTGATGTTCACTATTCTGCCTTCCTCGGATGTTAAGCTTGCTTGCAGAGGCTGTTTTGAGGTGTGTGCCAATGCACGGGGCCATCTGTCATTAAGGAGTGGCTGAGTGTTTTACTGTAACAGCAGCAGAGGATGTTATATTTAATGCCCCCTTTTTTTTTTGAGATGGAGTCTTGCCCTGTTGCCAGGCTGGAGTGCAATGGCGCGATCTCAGCTCACTGTGACCTCTGCCTCTCAGGTTCAAGCGATTCCCCTGCCTCAGCCTCCTGAGTAGCTGGGATTACAGGTGTGTGCCTCCACTCCCAGCTAATTTTTTGGATTTTAGTAGAGAGGAAGTTTCACCATGTTGGCCAGGATCTTCTTGATCTCCTGACCTTGTGATCCACCCACCTAGCCTCCCAAAGTGCTGAGATTACAGGCGTGAGCCACCGCACCCTGCCCACTTAATGACTTTTAAACTATTCTTTGTACTTTCTAAGATAATGTCTTCTCTGGAGAATAAGCTCACTGGATAGCACAGTTTGCTTTTAAATTGGATCCAAGGCTTTTCAAAACATTAGATTAGACTCTTAGCTAAACTGTCTTTCAGGAAAGGCAAAGGGCATGTATAGGGGAACAAAGGCAGAAAAACGTGAATGGCCTGTTTTCTCTCAGCGTTCTCGTTAACAAGCTCCATGGCTTTGGATGTGTCATTTGGCTTCTCTGAGCTTCAGTTTCCACATGTAAGGAAAAAGAGAATTGGACTAATTTCTCTGGTCCCTTCCAATTCTAAAAATCTCCTGTTTAATAACTTTCTCCTGTTTAATAACTTTATATAAAATCCTGACTAAGTCATTCATTTCTTCTTTCCTCTTATCTCAGAATCCCTGAAGTCTTAAGATGGCACCACAAAAATATCTTTTCAGGCAGTGAGAAATTCTTTCAAGGGTAATTTAAAAAAAAAAACTTTCTCACTAAATATATTCATATTCACTGGAGAAAATCAGGAACCTGTGGAAAAGGCAAATAAAAATCACCTTCGCTTTACCACCCAGAAGATCACTATTTTTCAGTGCCTGTATATGTTATTCTTTTTAGGAATCAAATGCATGCAGCATATTTTGTTGAACAACTAATCTGTAGGTTGCATCAACCACTGAAAGAACATAAAGATGAGCAGATGTGGTCTCTGCCCTCAGGAGTTGGTAATTTCATGGCCAGCCCCGTTTCCTGCTGCTTTACATAAGGGGCACTCCCCATGATAGAGAAGCCTTGCGTCTGGCACCACACTCTGCTGAGTTTTAATCCTGTTTGCAAGGTTATTTCACTCATATTTGAAAACTTTTTCTGAATATTATTTCTTCCGATTATGTGCAGAGGTAGAGCTCTTACGGCAGGCTAATGAGAAAGGATAGAATTTTCCAAGAAAAGCCACAGACTCTCTTAAACCACACTTTATTATATGCAGTTTTTTTGGCTGCCTGCCTCCAACATATTAGCACCGATGTGGAAAAGCAACATATCTGCTTTGAATTTCACCTGCTGCCCTTGGGCCACACATGGCCTCCTAATGGGCAATGCTGCAGTCACAGAGCTGGAAGGCCGGCAGAGGAGGAGAAGGCTTTAGGTATAACGGGGAATCCGGAAGCCAGCCCTCCTTCCCTGGGACAATCCACTTTGCAATAGGAGGCAGCAAGAAAACCTAGAAATCTGGCGAATATGGTGAAAGAGCACTGAAGGGAGGGAGGAGGGAGGGAAGGGTGAGGATGTGGAGAGACTGACTTATTTGGCTGAACTGTGCATACATTTGGATGAAATATATACGTGCATTCAGCATGTGAGGGCTGCTATATTATTCATGAAGCTCTTATTTGTCTTTTTCCATGCCAGTTTCAAAGAGGAGGTGGGTGATCTGAGCCTGGCAGAGTGCCCTGCTTACACAGAACCACTCCAGCACCCTACCCTTGTTTCAAGGGAATCTGGGTCCGTAGCCACAGCAGTCAAGAGCGGGGATTTTGTATTATTCTCACCTTCCCTGAATGTAGCATTCCTGTGCCCCCTTCAAGCAAATGGAAAATCCATTCAAATAGCAAATATTGTATTTAATTTTTCTATCACAAACTTTGGGCATGTCTTTGAGTTTAGCTTAGACGAGTGTTCGCCACCATTCCATTATTTGGAAAAAGTTCCTTAGTGCCCCTCCCTTCCCCCTACGAATGGAATTTGCCTTCCAAGGTGCAGGAAAGAGACATGAAAGAAGAAATAAATATTTCTCATGGCATGCATTTGAGAATTTCCTACTTCTTAAGGAATTCAGGCCTGACCATAACTTTTTGGGTGTTTTCCAAAAAGGCAGTTAGAAACAAAGAATAAAAGAAAACCAACAACAAACAACCAAGGCTGAAAATAAATTTGGGATTATATGTGGAGAAGGAAATTCAAGTCCCATAACAGAAATGGACATTGGAAAATCTGCCTTCCTGTTTTGTTTTGTTTGAGACAGACTTTCGCTCTTGTTGCCCAGCCTGGAATGCAATAGCATGATTTCGGCTCACTGCAACCTCTGCTTCCCAGGTTGAAGCAATTCTCCAGCCTCAGCCTCCCAAGTATCTAAGATTCTAGGCGCCCACCACCACACACAGCTAATTCTATGTTTTTAGTAGAGATGGGGTTTCAGCATGTTGGCCAGGCTGGTCATGAACTCCTGACCTCAGGTGATCTACCCGCCTCAGCCTCCCAAACTGCTAGGATTACAGGCATGAGCCACCGTGCCCAGCCACCCTTCCTCTTAAGAGGTACACAGACAATAGGGAGCATGGGAACTTTGGTGGTGGTCATCCTGGAAGGGAAGGTTCTGCAATAACACTTGGCCATCTCCAGATACCTGTAGGCTGTCCCGTGGAAGAGGAATTCAACTTTCTCTGCACATAATGCAAAGATGTTGAACTGATTTGTTAGTGTGTGAAAACAACAGAGAGATAGATTTTTCTTGAGTATAGGAAACATTTCTAGGGAGATATACAAAGATGGAAGACCATCTTTGCAGAGAGAGCTAGAAAGTTTCTGGTCACTTTAGGCAAAGGTTAGGAGGCTGCTTTCCCCCATACTTATTCCACTCTGTCTTGCATGCTGCCCGCTCACCACATAGCTTTCAGTTCCCCAGAGGAACCAGACCTCTTCTATATCATTACCTCTGTGTGGAGGTTACCTTCACCCACCCTTTCAACATGCTAAAGCTTGTTTTCCTTTAAGCCTCAGTTTGTTACAATCTCCTATCTATACGTCTTTCCTGGCCCCTTACCTAAAGATGGCCCTACTGTGAAACCATGCCATAACATCTTGTATTTTCTTCCTTTACAAAACTTACCAAATTGGGCCGGGTGTCACCCTTCCTCTTAAGAGGTACACAGACAATAGGGAGCATGGGCTCATGCCTGTAATCCCAGCATTTTGGGAGGCCAACGCAGGCAGATGGCTTGAGGTCAGGTGTTCAAAACCAGCCTGGCCAATATGATGAAACCCTGTCTCTACTAAAAATACAAAGAATTAGCTGGGTGTGATGGCACACAACTACAGTACCAGCTACTCAGGCGGTTGAGGCAGGAGAATCCCTTGGACCTGGGAGGTGGAGGTTAGAGCGAGCCAAGATTGTGCCACCGCTCTCCAGACTGGGCAACACAGTGAGACTCCATCTCAAAACAAACAAACCAACCAACCATTTACCAAATTGATGCATATAGACACACATATCACATGTATATCATATATGTGCACACAGTATGTATACATATATGTAAAACAACACAAATATACACAAATATAATTTATGCAACCACTTGTTTAATGTTTGTTTCACCACTGGAAGGTTTGCAAGAAGTATCATGGCTGTTTTATTCCTTCCTCTGTTGTGTACAGTGCTTGGAATGTAGTAGGTACTCAATAAATGTGTCAAATGGCTGGATGAATTAGCAATATTCATGCACCAAAGTATCATGATTTGTGTTACTCTAAGAGTGGGAAACGAACCACTGGAGGTGACTTTAGATGGGCCCTGAGTCTAGCACTGGATACTATTGTGTTACCTGGGGTGATACAGGTTTGATGACAATCTTTAATCACTGCTGCCCACTTGCCAGCCTCCCTGTCTACACAGAGAGATCAGACCTCAGCCAGCAATGCGCTCTAACTGGACTTTAATAACACGTTTTGTTTCTATTGCATTTATTCTTAGGTTACCTTTTATTTGTGACACATGATATTCATTTTTCTTTTATGGAAGTGATGCAAAGAGTCTCCTTTTAAAATAAAACTAAGTAAAAATGTGAGTATATTTAATGAGAAATATTCAGGAAATAATAGTACAGTTATGATATAATGGTGGTTCTTGAATTACTGAAATTTTGGGTTTTGAAGTGTTTGAAGTTTTCGGACTACCTAAAGGGTCCCTGGAGTCCAAGATGCACTCCCAAGTCCATCCCCAAACTAGTGCAGGACCATGAAAAGTAAAGGCAATGAGCTGAGTTTCTCCCAACACTAAATCGATTCATTGTTGTTCTGATAGTGTGTTCTTTTTTGAGATTAAAGTATCCATTCCCCAAATAGATGATGATTTTTAAAAATTGCCTCCAAATCTGGCGGGGCGCAGTGACTCACGCCTGTAATCCCGGCACTTTGGGAGGCTGAGGTGGGTGGATCGCTTGAGGTCAGGAGTTCCAGACCATCCTGGCTAACATGGTGAAACCCCAACTCTACTACAAATACAAAAATTACCCGGGTGTGGTGGTGTGTACCTATAATCCCAGCTATTTGGGAGGCTGAGGCATGAGAATCTCTTGAACCTGAGAGGCGGAGGTTGCAGTGAGCCGAAATCATACCACTGCATTCCAGCCTCGGCAACAGAACAAGCCTCTATTTCAAAGAAGGAACAAAAGCCCCTAAATATAGTGTTGGCGGCTCCATGCTGTTCCCTCTGTTTTCATTATTTAGCCATATAGTGTGGGTGGGGTAATTTTACCTGCCTTAGAATCCAAAAGTCTGGGGCCCGCTGCTGTTAGAGGACCTTTATGGTCCCTTCCAGCACAGAGAGTAGATTAATAGTTGCCAGTAAAATCTTGTTTGCCTCCTGTGTGAATAATACGAGAGCAGATGGTCCCACTCTTGTGCGTGCACACGTGTATGTGTGCGATGGTCCCCAGTCCAAATGCAGATGTGTCATGCATACTACCCTAAAGTCAAAAGCATTTGTGTGTTGTTTTCCTTTATTTCAAATAGGGATTACAAGTACCATATTTATAAAAAGAGATTGAAAACAATGTCTAGATATGGTGAGCACTGTATAAGGAGTGTCATAGGAGAGAGACAGGGGAGTAGAGGGAAGTGGTGGGGGGTGTTTCCTCCACTGGAACAGCTTCTTCCATTGGAGGCAGGACAGGGATGGGAGGGGTCTGAGGATGGTGGCTCCTAGATGGCAGGATGAGCATTCGGAGGGCAGCAGCCTCCCTATTTTCTGAGATAGGTGGTGTCAGGGGTTGGGCAAGGAGGAGAACAGGGGTTGGCAGAGGAGAGATAGGTCATTGGTGGACGGATCCACCAGTCAGGTACTGCTGAGCATAGGGAGGCCCCTGACCCCCAGGCATCAGTCTGGAAAGCAATTAGCCTGTTGCAGCGCAGCTGCTGCCTTTTCTCAATGGTGGTGTCTTTGTTGAGTTTGCTTTGCTTATAGAACCCACACCTGCGGCTAGGGCTCTTCGGTCCCCTTTAGAAATTTAGCAGAAATCATAAGACCAGAGAGATTATGGCCTTACCGATTGTTATGAGTTTTGGCAACTGCCTAATTAGAAACATCCAAAGAACCAGACCTTTAAAATGACTAATACTTGTAGTAACCCATGATCAGCCTTTGGCTTCTCATTTGAAGCTGCTGACTGGTGACATCGTAGTTAGATACTTACTGTGGTTAGTATCATTCATCACCATCCAAGCAGCTGGTTGTCCACAGTGCGCATGTGTGTTTACGCATATCTAAGTCAGTGGCTCCTGTTAATGTTCAATCCTGGGCCGTCTAATCAAAGATCAATACCTTTGACCATCAAATACTCAGTGTATGTTTATGGAGCAACTGTCATTTGTCAGGCATCATGGGAGGCTGCTATATGAATGGTTTGGCTCCATGTCTACTCATGTATACAACTCACAATTATCACAGCATCATGTAAGTTAAAGTGAAAGACATACAGTAAGAAAGAGATCCATAGCCAGCCATGGTGGCGACACCTATAATGCCAGCTACTGAGAAGGCTGGAGCAGGAGAGTCACTTGAACCCAGGAGGTGGAAATTGCAGTGAGCAGAGATCATATCACTGCACTCTAGCCTGGGAGACAGGGTGAAACTTTGTCTCAAAAAAAAAAAAAGAGAGAGAAAGCAAAAGATCAATAAAATACTTGAGAACCACAGAGGAAGAAATATTTAATTCTAGGTGGAGAAATTAAGGAAAGCCTTGTTGAAGATGCCTTTGATTTGTGCTCCAAGAGATGGCATGCATTGTGGGGGAGAGGGTAAGGATACATCAGCTTGAAGTAAAAGAGGATGAACAGAATCAGGAAAATGTTTTGTTTGGGGCGTGGTGTCCTATGAAGCGAATCCCTAGATTATCACACGGTACCTGGAAAATAGCATTGGTAAGGAATACCTTTACACTTCCTGCGCAGGGAATGCTGCACAATGGTGGCAAAAGATGATACTGATGGAAGTTTGTGAATGCCACAGGGCAGTGAGAGAAAGCCAGGAGGCACTGCAAACAGAAAGCTAAGAGTTCAGATCTAATCTGTGTTCATCACTTAATAAATGTCTTTGCCAAAGAGATTGTGGTAGGCTGGGCTTGGTGGCTCATGCCTGTAATCCCAGCACTTTTGGAGGCTGAGGCGAGTGGATCACCTGAGGTCAGGAGTTCATGACCAGCCTGGCCAACATGGTGAAACCTCATCTCTACTAAAAATATAAAATTAGCTGGGTGTGGTGGGGGGGTGCCTATAATCTTAGATACTTGGGAGGCTGAGGCAGGAGAATTGCTTGAACCTGGGAGGCAGAGGTTACAGTGAGCCGAGATCATGCCATTGCACTCCAGCCTGGCGACAGAGCAAGACTCCATCTCAAAAAAAAAAAAAAAAAAAAAAAAAAAAAAAAGATTACAGTAGATGTCTACTTTTCTTTATATATTGATATCTGGGAGAAATCTTTAAGAACATACAAACTATTTGACAGATGACCAAATGACTAATATTACATGCAGCAGGGACTATGATTTTTCTCTCAGACTGAAACCATGGTCAGCAGAACCATATTTTGCTTTGAAAATCAGAACTCTTTCAAGGTAACATGCTTCAAGAGGAGTGATCTTCTCCCCTCCCTAAAATCCAGACATTATACTTAGAAGTGAAAAACAACTGGAAACTGAAAAACCTAACTGCAAGCTGCCTTCTCTGCTGCGAAGCGGTCAGCGCTCACCTACGGTGCTCTTTCTCTGTTTTTGCCAGCAGGTGGTGACAGTGCTGTCTGTGCAGTTTACTTAAGTCTAAATCTCTTATTAATTTATTATTTAAGTAATACAAGTACATTTATTTATTTATTTATCTCTCTATCGCCCAAGCTGGAGTGCAGTGCAGGACCTCAGCTCACTGAAACGTCCGCTTCCCAGGTTCAAGCGATTCTCCTGCCTCAGCCTTCCAATCTGGTGGGATTACAGGCACCTGCCACCAAACCTTGCTAATTTTTTGTATTTTTAGTAAAGTCAGGGTTTCACCATGTTGGCCAGGCTGTTTTGAACTCCTGACCTCAAGTGATCCACCCACCTTGTACAAATACATATTTATTATAGGAAGAATTAGAAAACATGTAAGCACAAAGGGAGTTGGGGGCCGGGCATTGGAATAGTATAATCCCACCATCTATAGATAATCACTGCTGAAGTTCAGGCATACTGCAGCCTTTGTGGTAAACTGACCTAAGCTAGTTTAGTGATTCACAGCTAATAGGTAATTTACGGTTGATACCAGGAGCCTCCGGTGATTACAGATCTCTACCCCACAACTTCTTTAAGCGTGAAAGAAGAAAGCAAGAGCAGTTCTCAAACCAATTTTGCTACAGGGACAAACAAGCATGAGCAAGCAGGCACACAGCCTGTCCTGTAAACTGTGCTGGGGAGGCCCAAGCTCCCGCCTTTCAGCCACGTGGACAAGCACCTTGTGTGAAAGGCTGTTCTGTGCCACATGCAGCAGCTGTGTTGCAGCCGTAGCATCGAGCTAACCTCATATAGTAGCTCAGGCCACAGACTTCTCCGTAGCGTAGGGCTAGAGAGATACAGGCTGCTGAAGTTGCTGAATTCTCACACCCCGGTCATAAGAAGGCAGAGTGGCCTGTACAGCACTTCCAGCTGACCCATATACAGGAAGTCCTCCAATGATGCCATTTCACTCAGTGTCATTTCACTGTCACCTTGGTGAGAAAGTCTGTTGCTTGCTGGGGCCACTGTGTGGAGCTTCTGCATCCTCCGGTGTCTGCCTGGGTTTCCTGCAGGTTCCCCAGTCTCCTCCCACATCCCAGAGATGTGCGTCTTTGGTGAACTGGCGTGTGGTCCCAGCCTGAGTGAGCGTGTGTGTGTGAGGGAGGGTGGGGTGTGGGTCTGAGTGCACTCTGCTAGGGGCTGCATCCTGCCCAGCCTGGGTCCCAACCTTGCACTCTGAGCTGCCAGGACAGGCTGCAGCCACCCTTGACCCTGAACAGAAATAACTGGGCAAATAATTATCTTCCTGTGTTGATTAACCTTACTTAAATGTATGTATAGCTCACATTAATATTATAAATGTTTTAGTTTTTATTTAGAAGTTTTATGATCTTTTTGTGATCAGAAATAGGCTGTAAGAACTTAACCCTTGTTGATATCAATTAGCTGTGGTAAAATCAGTTTCACTGAAAGTTGCAGTTTCCGAGAACCTGACAGTGACATTAAATGAGCCCTGACTATACCGTCACACATTGCTTAACAACAGGGATATGTTCTGACAAATGCATCATTAGTCAGTTTTGTCACTGTAAACATCATAGTGTTCTTACATAAACCTAGGTGGCATAGCCTGCTACACACCTACACCATGGGCTGTAGCCTCTGTTCCTAGACTACAAACCGATACAACGTGTTACCATACTGAATACTGTAGGCAGTTGTAACATGGTGGTATTTGTATATTTACACATATCTAAACATAGAAAGGTACAGTAAAAACACAACATGTTATAAAAGATTGAAAATGGCATACCTGTATAGGGCATGTACCATGAAGGGAGTTTATAGGCCTGGAAGTTGCCCCTGGTGAGGCAATGAGTGGGAAATGAATGTGGCTACTCACACAAGTGTAAACTTTAAACACTCCATACTGAGGCTACACTATATTCATTTCACGTTTTTTCTTTAATAATAAGTTAATCTTAACATACTGTAACTTTTAAAATAAATTTCAAGAGACTTTTGACAGTTTCATGGTAACACTGAGCTTAAAACACAAATATATTTTACTATACAAAAATGGTTTCTTTATGTCCTATTCTATAAGCTTTTTTTATTTTTATTTATATTTTTTACTGTTTCAATTTTTTGTTAAAAACTAAGACACAAACACACACATTAGCCTTGGCCGGCACAGGGTCAGAATCATTAATTTCACTGTCTTCCACCTCCATGTCTTGTCCCACTGAGAGGTCTTCAGGGGCCCTAACACGTTTGAAGCTGTCATTTTCTGTAATAATAATTCCTTCTTCTGGAATACCTCCTGAAGGACCTGCCTGAAGCTGTTTTACAGTTAACTTTTTTTTTTCATAAGTAGAAGGAGTACATTCTAAAATAATAAAAAGTATAGCATAATAAATACATACACTGGTAACATAGTCTTTTTATTACCAGGTATTATGTATTGTACATAGCTGTATATGCTACACTTTTTCTTTCTTTTTTTTTTTTTGAGATGGAGTTTTGCTCTGTTGCCCAGGCTAGAGTGGAGTGGTGTGATCTCAGCGCACTGCAACCTCTGCTTCCCGGATTCAAGCGATTCTCCTGCCTCAGCCTCACAAGTAGCTGGGACTACACGTGCATGTCACCATGCTGGGTAATTTTTTTGTATTTTTAGTAGAGACGGACTTTCATCGTGTTAGTCAGGATGGTCTCGATCTCCTGACCTTGTGATCCGCCCACCTCAACCTCCCAAAGTGCTGGGATTATAGGCTTGAGCCTCTGCACCTGGCCATGTGCTACACTTTCACACAGATGGCAGAGTAGTAGGTTTGTTTACACCAGCAACACCACAAACACATGAGTAATGTATTACGCTGCAACATGATGATGGCTGTGAAGTCACTAGGGGAGGAGAAGTTTTCAGTTCCATTATAATCTCATGGGGTCACCGTGGACTATGCAGTCCATTGACTAAAACATAGTTAAGCAGTGCATAACTGTATTTCGAATGCCTATTTTCATCAAAAATCATTTCTTATATCCACTGTGCTTGTTAACAAATCCTCTGTTTGTTAAAGGCAGTTGAAGCCTTGTAATAACCAGCTCTGGAATACCAGTGTTTTGTTGAAGTCTAAGCAACTGCCCCTAGAGTATAAATTAAGACTCACCACGCCGATATACCGTACTGTTTGTGGTGGAGTATTTTAAAGAGAATTAGAGACACTTTTTCAATTTCTGTGTGTGTGGGTGTGCACAAATTGCTTCCCACATTTTCATTTATGCTCATTGTGTGTGTATGTATTGCTTAACAAAAGTGACATCACATGCCATTTAGTATTTAGTTTCATAACCTACCTTTTCTTTAATAACATAAATATATTTCCAAATCAAAATAACTGTTATCAGTTTTAATGACTGCCTACTATTCCATTTTATAACATAAGTTACTCACAGCTCACTATGAATGGACATTTGTAGTTCTAGCAGCTTTTATTATTAGAGGCATCACTAGGAAGATTATCTTGTACGTGTTTCTTTGCATCCTTGTTCATTTTATTAGGACACATTCCTAGAAACAGAATTGCTGAATCATAAGGCCTGCTCATTAAACAAATGTTTAAAACGAGATTTCACATTCCTTTGAAAGAATGTTGCAATCTGTACTCCTACCAGCATCTGCTTTCTTAAATACTCTCCTACACTGGGAAGAATTTAAAACTTTTTTGCCCATTATAGGTAAAAAATGATAACTCATGTTATCTTACTAGTGAGGTTAGACTTTAAAAAAAGTTTGCAGTCTATTTGTGTTTGTATTGTTATTTCAAATATTTATAGTGCAGGAAAGTTAACCCTCTATACATCTCTCTCCCCATCAGTTGCCAGATGCCTTAAAATTACTTATTTTTTAGATTGGGAAATGTAAAGTCAACTTAAAGCAGTTTCAATTATAACATTTCCTACTAGAAGCTGCAGCTCAAAAGCGGGGCAGTGTTTTAACTGTGCCATTTCTGGTCTCCCCCCTCAACGATCAGAAGGGCATTGGTTTTAGACCCTCCTTTCAGAAGGGATAAATGGTGAGATGCTCAGGTCCTCTGCGTTCAAACCTGCCGAAATAATATTAACACAACACAATAGGAAATCGAGTTTAGAGTTCTGAAGTTAATTTGGTGGATGTAGACAGCCGAAGAAAGAATTTCATCACCTGAGGGATATTTGTGCAGCAGAATTACCTAGTTTTTTGTCTAGAATAGATTAGATGAATGAGGCCAACATGGTGAAAACCCGTCTCTACTAAAAATAAAAAAATTAGCTGGGTGTGGTGGTGCATGCCTATAGTCCCAGCTACTCTGGAGGCTGAGGCAGGAGAATCACTTGAACTTGGGAGGCAGAAGTGGCAGTGAGCTGGGATCATGCCACTGCATTCCAGTCTGGTGACAGAGAGAGACTCCGTCTCAAAAAAAAAAAAAAAGATGGGCTCTCTAAATGAATGATTTTTAAAATTTAGAGCTAGGGCCTAGAATTGAAATATATTGAAAGGGAAGAATGAAAATAAACTCACACGGAAGTCCACGTGTTTTACTAATGTAAAACATTACATCTTTTGGGATCTTTCTGAGAGGAGGATTGGGCTCCAGAAAGGGAATGAAGTGAGATCCACCAAAAGGAAAGAAAACCCAGAAAGGGGGAGCCGGGGTATAGAGGAACAACAATTTAGTCTAAGACTTGCCTTGGATGAAAGGGGCCTTTCCGAAGTCATTATACAAAAAAGATATTGCACACGCATGTTTATAGCAGCACAATTCAAAACTGCAAAAATGTGAAATCAACCCAAATGCCCACCAATCAATGAGTGGATGAAGGAACTGTGAGATAGATATATGATGGAATGCTACTCAGCCATAAGGAATGAATTAATGGCATTCACAGCAACCTGGATGGGATTGGAGATGACTATTCTAAGTGAAGTAACTCAGGACTGGAAAACCAAACAGTGTATGTTCTCACTCAGAAGTGGGTGCTAAGCTATGAAGATACAAAGGCATAAGAATGACACTGGACTTTGGGGACTCAGGGGAAAGGAAAGGGTGGGAAGCGGGTGAAGGATAAAAGACTTCAAAATGGATCCAGTATATACTGTTCTGGTGGTGGGTGCACCAAAATCTCACGAATCACCACTAAAAAACTTACTCATGTAACTAAATACCACCTGTACCCCAAAAACCTGTAGAAATAAAATTTTTTTTTTAAAAAAGGGCCCTTTTCCATTGTGCTACTGGTATTTGGAATTGACACTTTAATCATTTCAGCTAGCTTGTTTGTGGATAAAATATTCTCTGTGTTCCCTGGTGTTCTGCTCAGGAAAAAAAAAAAGTTCTCTCTCCCTCTGACTTTCTCTTTGGCCAAAATAAGCAAGTTAGAGCAGATATTTAGTGAAAATTCGGTTTTTCACAGATGCTCTCCTTTAAAAGAATGCGCCTCTCTTCAGATGTGTTCTGTAGAATGCGACAACTGCTTCCCACTCTTGAGGATCCCTGGAATCCCCTTCTCTGCTGTGTCCTGTGTCTTTGAACACTATCTGTCAGCTATTGTACTTTTACTGTTTGCTCACATGCCCCACAACTCGTACTCCCGTCCCTCCAAGTCGGAACACCTTGGCTCCTATTTGAAACACCCCACATTGGTTCCTTCTTCAAAGTCTTCCTTCAATCCTGTCTCTTGAGCTCATGTGACTCCTGTATTACAGCAGTACTGAGCTGTTTTGAACAGATGCCTTCTCTAAAATCTCTGTCCTTTTGTACCCATAACTTTCCAGTTAGTAAACTCTTTTAAAAATTATTATTATTGTTACTATTATTTGAGTCAGAATCTTGCTCTGTCACACAGACGTGATCTCAGCTCCCTGTAACCTCTGCCTTCCAGGTTCAAGCGATTCTCTTGCCTCAGCCTCCTGAGTAGCTGAGATTACAGGCATGTGCCACCATGCCTGGCTAATTTTGATATTTTTAGTAGAGATGGGGTTTCACCATGTTGGTCAGGCTAGTCTCGAACTCCTGACCTCATGATCTGCCTGCCTAGGCCTCTCAAAATGTTGGGCTGACAGGCGTGAGCCACTGCACTGGCCCATTATTATTTTTTGAGATGGAATCTTGCCCTGATGCCCAGGCTGGAGTGCAATGGCGTGATCTCGGCTCACTGCAACCTCCGTCTCCTGGGTTCAAATGAATCTCCTGCCTCAGCCTCCCAAGTAGTTGGGATTACAGGCACCCACCATCATGCCTGGATAAGTTTTTGTATTTTTAAGTAGAGATGGAGTTTCACCATGTTGGCCAGGCTGGTCTCGAACTCCTGACATCAGATGATCCACCTGCCTCGGCCTCCCAAAGTGCTGGGATTACAGGCTTAAGCCACCTCATCCAGCTAATTTTAGTAGAGACAGGGTTTCACCATGTTGGCCAGGCTGGTCTCAGACTCCTGACCTCATGATCCCAAAGTGCTGGGATTACAGGCATGAGCCACCGTGCCTGGCCAAAAAAGATTATTTTTAAAATACAAAAGGAATATATTCTCATTGTAAAAAATGTGACTATAGAGTAAATAAGAAAATGAAATTGCTTTTCCCCACCCCCACCCCACCAGCTCTAATATCCCTTAAGTGTTCATGGTTTGTTGTTTATCTTCTCAGGCTTTTTCTATTTATATGCAAACACTTTTATGTGTAAAAAATATGTAAAAATTTTTCTATAAAAACAAGGAAACACTATTCTATAACTTACCTTTTAAAGCAATATGCTATATATAAATGATATATTTTTTGTGACTCTATTGTTCTAGCATATGGCTATATCATAAATTATTTAAACAATGTCCTATTGCTGCACATTTATTTCCAGTGTTTTCTTATTACATACAGTGACGTGATAAACTTATTTTTTACGAGGATCTTTTGGTGTGTTTTCTAGCATTCTTCTCAGCTGAAATACCAGAAGAGGAACAGCTGGTTCAAGGAGTGTGCACATGTGAAATTCTGAGAAATATTGCCGGTTTGCCCTCTAGAGAAACTGCACTTACACTCCTGCTGGCAAACCCTTCAGTCTCCAGGTCTCAGCTAAGTGTCACCTTCTCAGGGAAACCTGCCTTGTCACCTTTACCCCCAGGCAGTATGGAAGCCCTTCCTTTCTTCTAAAGGAAGAATACTCCCTTCAAAACACTCCGATCTTCCTGAATGTTGGTACTCCTCCCACTATTTGAATATTTGTTATATAATGTTTCCACCACTAGACTTTGAGTTCTTTGTTTCTCCTTTTACATTTTTTGTTCCTGATTTCAAAAGTAACACATGTTTACTGTGTATAATTCCAACATGGTGGAACTACCTTACATTCGGGAAGCGTCTATTTTGGGTAGTCACTCTCTGTGTCACCCTGTGTACCCCTCTCTCATAAGCACTTCCAGCATGGACCATAAAAAACACATACATACATCTGTCTCACCCACAGGCCTGAGTTCCTGGAGGGAAGGGCTCATGTCTTTTGTTTTTCTACTTTTTTTTTTTTTTTTTAAGAGACGGGGTCTCACTGTAACCCAGGTTGGCATGCAGTGGTGCAATCACGGTTCACTGCAGCCTCCAACTTTGGGGCTCCAGAGATCCTCCCATCTCAGCCTCCTGGGCAGCTGGGACTATAGGCATGCACCACTATGCCCAGCTAAATTAAAAAAACTTTTTTTATAGAGACAGGGTCTTGCTCTGTTGCCCAGGCTGGTCTCGAACTCCTGGGCTCAATCCATCCTTACACCTTGGCCTCCCAAAGTGCTGGGTTTGCAGGTGTGAGCCACTGGGCCCAGCCTATGTCTTTTATTATTTTTGTAACCCAGCACTTAATATGGTAGCTGGTACATTGCACATGCTCAGTAAATGTCACTTCAATGAATGGGAAATAAGTCTCTCCTTAAAAAATGTGCTAAGTTTCATAAGCACCCGTAATAGGCACTCACATGATTTATGGATTATTTTTGCTTAGCTTTCTTTAAAAAGAGGTGGCTTTGCACAGCCTCCCACATTGCCCTCAACAGAAACTCTAATGCTGATGAAATTCACCCCCGTCTGAATGATTTGGTTCCATAGCCATTAGGAACTATTTAGTTCCTCTAATAAAGCAAATGCAGGAGCCTGGAAAGCAGTTATTAGCCGAGGTAGACTGGTTTACCAATGTGATTTGTTGCTATGTGTGTTTATTATCCATGTTTATTATCCGCTGGCTCTGGGCTCATGAAGTCAATATCCCCTGCATTTGCTGAGCCAGGCAATCTGGTGAAATCAGAAGTGAAGCCATACACTGTTCAACTCCCGAATCTAGCAAGAGCCACAACAATAGCTACCGTAGATTGAGTACCGACCATGTATTAGATGTTTTCCATGTCATTTAATCCTCATAAAAACCCTATGAAGAAAATATTGTTTTTCTCTAGGTTGGAGATGATATTCAGCCACAGTGAAGTAAACTTTCCAAGGTTACACATCTATTAAATGGTATTGTCTGGCTTTGAATCCAGGTCTTTATGGTTAAAAACCATCTGTACTTCCTTTTATTTTTATTTTTAAAAATTTTGTATTTCCATAGGTTATTGGGGAACTGGTGGTTTTGGTTACATGAGTAAGTTCTTTAGTGGTGATTAATCCATCACCCAAGCAGTATATACTGCACCCAATTTGTAGTCTTTTACCCTCACCCCCTTCCCGCCCTTTCCTCCTGAGTCCTCAAAATCTATTGTGTCTTTCTTATGCCTTTGCATCCTCATAGCTTAGCTCCCACTTCTCAGTGAGAACATCCAATATTTGGTTTTCCATTCCTGAGTTACATCACTTAGAATAATAGTCTCCAATCCCATCCAGGTTGCTGCAACTGCCATTAATTCATTCCTTATTATGGCTGAGTATTATTCCATTGTGTACTCCTTTTTAAATCTTCCTTTCTTATCCTTTAACCTGCTGAATGGGCCCTCTATTATGGAACAGGAAAAGTAGATCATTTGATGAGAAATCTTAGAGTCCTTTCTCTTGTTCATTGAAAACACTATTCAAATCTCCAAGAAACCATATCATCTTCATTTAACTTTGTTTTATTCTCCCCCTCTAAAATTGTACATCTGTAGAGATGAAAGAGATCAAGTTTACCAGTTCGCATTCTCCTGGAGGGGGAGCAGGAGAGCCAATGACTGTATTACCAATGAAATTCATTGACCATCACAGTAGAAAGGCTTCCGGATTTCACTCCCCGAATGAAAAGCCTGGAGTTGCTTTGGATTTATCTGGGTACAGAGGCAGCATCTAATAGAACTAAACACAATAGGTAAATTATAATTTAGAATTAGAAACATAAGGGTTTAGGTAAATTATAATTTAGAATTAGAAACATAAGGGTTTAGGTAAATTGTAATTTAGAATTAGAAACATAAGGGTTTAGGTAAATTATAATTTAGAATTAGAAACATAGTCTAGTTCATGGACCCCATGAGAACATGTATATCATAGATTTCCCCAAAGCCATCTTCCCACCTGGAGGCTAAAGAGATCTGATAGGTTCCTTTTCTATTTTTATTTATTTTATTTTTTCCAAGACAGAGTCTTGCTCTGTCCAAGACTGAAGTGCAGTGGTGCCATCTCGGCTGACTGCAACCTCCGCCTCCCTGGTTCAAGCAATTCTCCTGTCTCATACTCCCTAGTAGCTGGGACTACAGGAGTGTGCCACTATGCCTGGCTAATTTTTATATTTTTGGTACAGACAGGGTTTCACCTTGTGGGCCAGACTGGTCTCAAACTCCTGACCTGTGATCTGCCCGCCTTGGCCTTCCAAAGTGTTGGAAATACAAGCGTGAGCCACCACTCCTGGCCTTCCTTTTTAAAAAAATATTCATTCTGTTCCAGGTGGTCAAACATTTCTTTTGTTTTTACTGACCTATAGAAAAGGAGATGTGTGTCCACAATTGTGCCTACCCCAAGTTTTCGAGGAAACTCTTTGCTTATTATATTTTATATTATATAATGCCTCCAGTGGGACTTGGAGTTAGCACTTTGCAATGAGACACGTTAATGTGTCTTCAGTAAGACATGATTATTCATATGAGATGGGGATAAGTAAAGATTTTAATAACTTCATGTCATTTCAGGTCAGATTTTTGCTTCCAAATGATTTGCACACACTTAGGAAAAAAAAATTTCTGTTTTTAGAACGTTTTGGATTTCAGAATTGCAGATAAAGGATTGTGGACCCATCATTTTCTCCTGTTTTGCACTGGCAGTAGTTTAACTTGTGGACCATCCAAAATACGTTTGAGAGAGGACCCTGATGGCCTCTTTTGTTTAAAAAACAAAATAAACTTTGTTTCCACCAAAATGCCTGCCTCCCTGGCATTTAGGGGCTGCTGTGGCACCGTTCGTGTGTGTCCCCTTGAGAGCTTAGTTCTAAGCTTGACAGTTCTTAGGAGTGGGGAGTTCTCTCTGTACGCTCTTACCCTCACTCCAACCAGTCCCTTCAGCTGCATCCCATTTCTCCTCTTCTGCGGGATCTGGAGAGTTGCTGGCTCCCATCATCGTCTGTGTGGGGAGCGTCACAGCTTGCACTGCTCAACAGGCAGCTTTTCTGGACACCACACACTCCCCAAGCCTTTGTTTCTTGATTTTGGGAGCATTCTCCATGGAAACCACTTTGGCTCATGTCATCCATTCCCAGGTGGTCTCCGAGGCTTTGCCCACACAGTGCCACAATGAAAAATGCAGCCTGGCTCACCCATTAGTGTTTCACGTTTTCATCGCCTATTTGGCTCGTGGTACAATCCCACGGAATCTTCTGCAGAGGGTGGTGTTGCGCCATTCCTTCTGACCCGAGTATTGGCTCTTACTCTGCTCAGTGTGAAACACACTTTTCACACCCACAGTGATGCCCCACTGCATCCAAAGCCACTCTGCGATTAGGAGAGTCTCGGGCCAGATGGTTTGACCAATTTCAATTCCTCCCCCCGCTTTGACTCCTTTAGGCCTCTTATGTTCCATTTAGCTGTTGTTTCTCCGGTTTATGAAGTCCATCAGCAGTGTGTATCTTCAACCATTTATGAGTGTCACTGTTGGTGGTGGTGGCTGTAGTTTGGCAGTGCTACCAGCTTCTCCCAGCACCTGGCTTATCAGAGTGCAGGATTCATGCCATGTGGCTCTTACTTGGGCCAAGAGTCTTCAGTCAGCCTAGTGACTTAAGTTGCCAGGGAAACTGTGTCTAGTGAGACCTCAAGATTTACAACTCGTTCCTAGGCTACAAGGTTTTCTCCAGAATTTTTGCTGACACAGTTTGCTCCCACAATCTCCCAGCCCTGTGGGGTGTATAAATCTTTCAGCTTCTCTGCAGAATTCACTTTACTGCATGCAAAGCCTAGAACAGGGGTCAAGAGAAGTTTGGCTTCAGGGAGTTTATGACCTTGGACATTTGTACGTACTACTTTGTGTGGATGTATGGATGGGCCTTTTTTTGTGTGGGAAGAGCCTCGCACAGGGTGCTCAGCAGCATTTTCTAAAACAATGTAGCCTTGGGAAATCTATTTAGTCATCTGAGCCTCTGGCAAGCGAGGATCACACTAGATTCCATCCCATTCATTTGTAATGAGGATAAAATGAGAAGTGCATGTAAACTGTCTAGCACAGTGTCCGTGAAGATTCACAAATGTTAGCTATCATTTGTTCTACCCTGTGAGCCTCAAAGGGCTAAGATGATGTGACTGCCCTTTGGTCCTTAGGATTAGGTGGCAGATATATAATTTGTACTAATTATCTTTATGCTTTACAGGGAATCTTCACAGTACCGCCTGGTGTGATCTCCTTAACATCCTTGTTGGTGGGTGGGCAAGAGTGCATGACTATCCTCTTTTACAGGTGAGGAAACTGAGGCTCCCCATGATCACCTAGCTAATAAGGCTCACAAAAATAGGTCCCACTCATAGTCTGGTGGAACAAACAGATCCTAAGAAGAGCAATTACTGACTGTGATGGGCTCCATCACCCTTGAAGGATAGGATGGTAAGGCATCTACGAGGGTCAGGGCAGGCTTCCTGGGGTAATGACACATAATCTGATCCCTGAAACGTAGGTAGAAATAGGCCAGGCAAATGAGTGGTCTTTGAGAGTGGTGCATGTAGAAGGAACAGCATGTACTGATGCCTCAAGGGAGGAGCACCCAGAGCTCAGGTGGCCTGCAGCAGGAGGGAGTGTGAGATGAGGCCAAGGGGAAGTTTCTTTTAACCCCTAAAAATAGGAGATGAGTGAGAAAAGATAAAGGAAAGTAAGGCTGGGCAGTGTGGCTCATGCCTGGAATCCCAGCACTTTGGGAGGCCAAGGCGGGTGGATCACCTCAGGTCAGGAATTCGAGACCAGCCTGGGCAACATGGTGAAACCCTGTCTCTACTAAAAATACAAAAATTAGCCGGGCATGGTGGTACACACCTGTAGTCCCAGCTACTCGGGAGGCTGAGGCAGGAGAATTGCTAACCTGGGAGGTGGAGGTTGTGGTGAGCTGGGATTCATGCTCCTGCACTCCAGCCTGAGTGACAGAGCAAGATTCCATCTCAAAGAAAAAAAAAGGAAAGGAATAGAGAAGACGAGTGACTTAAGTTTGGCTATGTTGGCACACCTGCAATCGTGCAGCCATTTAAAATAATTCTGAGGAAGACTAACAACACAGGCCTGTGTTTGCTGAGTTAAGTGAGGAAGAATGTTTATAAAACTACCTGCATATCAGTTGCAGCTGCGTAAAAACAGCGTCCAATGACAGACTTATGCAGAAGCAGCAAAGTAACTCTTGTGGTAAGGTGATAGATTCTAACATGTATTTTAGGGTCTTATTTGGTGAGTTTTATTTGAGTTGCTTGTTGTTTACAGTGCATTGCCTGGGAGGTCAGGATCCAGTGTTCTGCAGAGCCCCCAGCCTCTTCAGTTCCGATGAACACATTTGATTCATTAATTCCTCAGTTCATTTCAAGCTTGCCCTGTCCCAGGCACTGTGCTTGACCCAGCAAGGATCAGTTGTGTCTGTGTGTCCATTGCTGACTGGGTCATCTTTCAGAGAGCCCAGCCACCCTGACTCTCCTGAGACCCATCCCTCCATGGCTCCATAAAAACACTTGCAACCTCACTTGTTCTTAGAGACACCTCTAATTAATACTTTCCTTTCATTCATGGGAGGAGAAAGAAAAGACAGTACCAGTTGGTGAATGTGGCACCTTCCAGGATCTAGAAGGCAGTACGCAGGGAAATTAAGTAACCGTAGAAGTGACAAGCAAAACAACTGGGTGTCAGGCAGACATGTCCGTTTGACCTGGCTTATTACTGTTTAGAGTCTGGTGCTTTTGCAAAATTGCCTGGCGTCTTCTAAGCTTTGCACAGGGATCAAAGGCTTTGTTTGCTCTGAATGTGTTTTTAAGCAGTTAGTTGGAAATCTTCCTTTTTGTTCAGGTCAATGAGAAGAAAGGGGCAAGCTGCCATTAGATTGGGCCTCAGCAAGCAACCTTAACCTGTTAGTGTTCTCAGCATGTGTACTGTGCAATTCCAGGGTTCTGAAGGCAGTCTCAGCACGCAGGAACAGTTAAACATTTTGTCAGCATGTCTGATTTTTGCTTTAAAATGCTCCAATACACATACACAGTGTAAGAGAAGAGATGAAATAAGAAGGGTGATGGAGGCCGGGCACGGTGGCTCAAGCCTGTAATCCCAGCACTTTGGGAGGCTGAGGCGGGTGGATCACGAGGTCAAGAGATCGAGACCATCCTGGTCAACATGGTGAAACCCCGTCTCTACTAAAAATACAAAAAGTTAGCTGGGCATGGTGGCGTGTGCCTGTAATCCCAGCTACTCATGAGGCTGAGGCAGGAGAATTGCCTGAACCCAGGAGGCGGAGGTTGCGGTGAGCCGAGATCACACCATTGCACTCCAGCCTGGGTAACAAGAGCGAAACTCCATCTCAAAAAAAAAAAAAAGAAGGGTAATGGATACATTCGTTCATTGTATCATTCCCTTTACCTTGTTTGCTGAAAACCATCATAAGAAAAAACATTAAAGTATCATTTAAAAAACTGATAAGAACAAAATACCAGAAATAAGTGTGAAGAGCCCCGTGTGACAGTAACCCCTCTCATCCCTTTGGAGACAGCCAGCCTCAGATGCTGGGCCCTCCCTCTCCTGGACCCTTGACCTCAGTGGAGTGGGAGTTGATGAGCCAGGGAAGGAGAGGTGGCAGCTGCCCAGGCACACTGGACTCTCTACCACTCTCTGAAGTGTGATTTCAGGAGCTGCAGACTTCCCAAGACCCCGGGACAGTTAGGTCATCCTTTGTTTTCCATGATCATCTCTGAGTGTGTGTGTGGTTAGAGATTAGGAAATTGTCAGTCTGTGCATTCAGTGTGGACCAAGCACTAGGTGCTGAGGATACAGCAGTGAGGTTTCTGCTCAGGTTAAGGGTACGTTCCACTGGGTGAGCCTGACGGTCCACATGGACCCTTGTCAGTGAGCAAGACCATTTCAGTGCCGTGAAGAAAATCACACAGGATGATATGAAGGTCAGGGAAGACATGAAAGCTACTTTAGTTCAGGTGATTGGAGGAACCCCCTCTGAACAGGTGCTATTTGGGCTGATTCATAAAGGATGAGAAAGATGTAGCTGCTGTGCCTAGGGGGACACCTCCAATCACAACCGCAGAGCCAGCAAGCAACCTTGGCAAGGTGGAAAACCAGAATGCGAATGCATGAAAGTTGAGCATGTGGACCTTGATTCTGGTGGCTTTCTTCCTTTTCTTTTTTTCCTTTTTGAAACGGAGTTTCGCTCTTATTACCCAGGCTGTAATGCAGTGGCGTGAACTCAGCTCACTGCAACCTCCGTCTCCCAGTTTCAAGCAATTCTTCTGCCTCAGCCTCCCAAGTAGCTGGGATTACAGGCGTGCGCCACCACTCCTGGCTAATTTTCTATTTTTAGTAGAGACGGGATTTCTCCATGTTGGTCAAGCTGATCTTGAACTCCCAACCACAAGTGATCTGTCTGCCTCGGCCTCCCAAACTGCTGGGATTACAGGCGTGACCCACTGTGCCCGGCCCTTTCTTCCTTTTCTTTACTCCCTTCTCTCCTTATTCATTTTAAAATCTGTTTCTTCCCAGAAATCTCCTGTCTCTCTGGGTTCCATTTTCCAGTCATTTGTAGCTCCCCTCCCAACCCACACAGATGTTCTGTATTGACTTTTGGTTGAGAAGCCTTGTGCTGCTGAAATGAGACCAGGCTGACAATAATGGGAAGATTTGTATGAATTAGAGTTGTAACACACTGCCAAGAAATGCTTTCTTTACTTTGGAAAAGAATCTGAAGTCAGCCGAAAGCCCGTTAAAACCCACATCCAAATCTTCTACTATTTTTCACAAGTTGGATCAGAGATGTTTAGTTATAAAAGGAACCTTAGAAATTAGGTAGTAATGAGGTATTGTTTTTGGCTCATCTGCTTGTTAATTTTTTAAAAAACAGCATTTCTTGTATGAGGGAGAGAATGAGAAGAGTACAAGTTGGTATTGGCCTTAAAAAATATTTATGCCCTTTGATCAAGAAATTCCATCTCTAGGAGTTTATTCTAAGAGAACCATCATGGAAAATAATTGCAAAGATTTGTCTACAAGAATCGTTGACCAGTGTATATAACAGTTAAATGGAAAGTGATCTAAAAGTTGAACAGTAGAAGACTGGTTAAATGAATTGTGGTACATCGCTTTGACAGAGTACTCTGTAGCCATTTAAAATGGTATTGTAAACTTAATGGCCTGGAAAGCTGTTTACATTTTATGTCAGGAATACATTTGCCTACAGCTAGTAAAAAAAAAATTCCATTGGCTGATATAAATAGGGATTTGTTTTTCTCATATAACAGGAAGACCAACGTAGGCAGCTTCTGGGGTTGGTTCAGTTGGTTCAGCAACATCAGGACCAGCATCTCTGCTATTCCCATGAAATTTCTAATGCTTGACACCTCATGGTCACGGGAGGCCTGCTGCAGCTACCAGCATCCAGTTCACTGCCCAAGTAGAGAGGGAGTTGGGGGGTGGCAACTTTGGCTTCTCTCCCTTTTCTCAGGAAAGCAAAAAACTGTTTCGAGAGCTCCCTAGCTGACATGTCTTCGTATCTTATCAGCTAAAACCATGTCACATGGCCACAGCTGGTTGCAAGGGATGTTAATAAAGTTAGTATATAGCTTTTCACAACTGTAGAGCATAGGCAGGCAAGGGAGATGAGGGTTGGACATAAAGGTTGAGTCAGCTGACCCTCAGGGTCTGCCATCCAGTGTTAAGTGAAGAATGTAGTTTGTGGTCCCACTAAAGTGTATAAAGTACAAATGGGTAATTATGTGAATTTTTTAAAACTAGAAGGAAATGCTCTAAAATTTTATTCCTGATTATTCATTTTCTTGTTTTATATTTTCAGTGTTTTATTTAATGCAGACTTAAAATGCATTAAACTCCCTATTGACCACCTTAAAATCCCTGAAGCTCTGAGTGATGGAATTATGAGTGAGATTATAGGATTATTTCTTTTTTACTTAAAAAAAAATTCTATAGAGTGAGCTATTTTTGTTTTTTGTTGCTATAACACAGACTGGGTAATTTATAAAGAAATAATGAAGTATATTTAGCTCACCATTTTACAGTCTGGGAAGTCCAACAACGTGGCACTGGCATCTGGTGAGGGCCTTCCTGCTGTGTCATAACCTGGGCACGAGCAAGAGAGCCAGAGAGAGCCCATGTTGATAGCACATTCACTCTCACAGTAACAAACACGCTCTCTTGATAGCAGCATTAACTCATTCTTGAAGTCAGAGCTGCCATTAATCCATTCACCAGGGCAGAGGCATTAAGTTGCCAATACATGGCAAAAGGAATTTTTGAGGCACACATTCAACACATAGCATGAGCACATGTCACTTTTATTTTAAAAAACGATGAAAGATGGTTTTATTAAATGTTACCTCAAGACATACAAAAAGGTATTTAAAATTTTTATTTTGCTCACCTCTCTATTTCATACATAATTGAGAATCAAGTGAGGAGGAACTTGTCCCAAGTCCAATATCCAGTGAGAGGCAGAGCTTGGCAAGGGCCCAGGTGTCCCAGTTCCCAGTAAAAAAAATTCTGCTATACTTTTTCTTTTTTAAAAAAAACACCATTTCTTTACTTTGGGACCCATTCCAAATTGAGCATGGCCTTTTAAATACTCCTAACCAACCACATCCTAACTTCCTCCTTTTCCTTCTGTGTTGTGCTTGGCATTCCCTGACAGATGATAAATGTCTTCTGCCACTTAGACTACTGACACCTAAGGTATATTTGCTGTGAAACTGTCAGAATCAAAATGGAGTCATTTATGTCAAAACTCTGAAAAATGGAGCCAGGGAAGGCCATGAATGAAGGCTTCTCATGCACGAGAACTGTCACAGAAGACTCTGCAAAAACACAACCTTGCACCAAGGCCCCTGCAACTTGACACATACAAAAAGTGCTTCTGGGAGGACATCTGCCCAGCAACTGCCCATCCAACCTTGGACTGATGCCACCTTTGTTAATGATTCTTGTAGCCAATTGTCTCAAAAAAAAATTATGGAATCTTCCTCATTTTTCCTTTAAAAACCCTTGTCTTTCTTTGACTTCCCTGAATATATCCATGCATATTCCCATTGCAGTGCAACTCCCAAATAAGTATTATTTTCTTTGAAAGAGCCTCCCTTTTTGTGTTATTTAGGTTGACAGTTCATTGGATGCTCAGTCAGTCAGTCACTTGTTAATTGGTTATTGAACATTTATTGTCAGACACTGTTTTAGGTACTAGAATATAACGGTGAACAAGGCATCGTCCCTGACTTGAAAAAGTTCAGGAGGCTGATGAGTAAACAAGCAGTTACAACACCGAGGGGTCCCTGCTGTGATGAGTAGGCTTGGAAATGGAGAAGGGGTACTAATCTGGCCTTTGCGGGTGGGGTCTCGGGAGGGGTGTGTTTC
The DNA here is from genome assembly GCF_049354715.1 of Callithrix jacchus. NCBI lineage: Eukaryota > Metazoa > Chordata > Mammalia > Primates > Cebidae > Callithrix > Callithrix jacchus. Next base: position 97,837,911 of record NC_133510.1, on the reverse strand, counting down.
TAGGAGGTCTTTATAAGGAAGTCATTCCAAGCAGAGACTGTAAAAGAAATAGGCCTGGCACGGTGGCTCACGTCTGTAATCTCAGCATTCTGGGAGGCTGAGGCGGGCGGATTCCAAGGTCAGGAATTGAGACCATCCTCGGTAATACGGTGAAACCCTTTCTCTACTAAAAATATAAAAAATTAGCTGGGCGTGGTGGCGCATGCCTGTAGTCCCAGCTACTTGGGAGGTTGAGGCAGGAGAATCGCTTGAACCCAGGAGGCGGAGGTTGCAGTGAACTGAGATCATGCCACTGCATGACAGAGCAAGACTCTGTCTCAAAAAAAAAGAAAGAAAGAAAGAAGAAAGGAAGGAAGGAAGGAAGGAAGGAAGGAAGGAAGGAAGGAAGGAAGGAAGGAAGGAAGGAAGGAAGGAAGGAAGGAAAAGAAATAGGTGCTAACTAGGAAGAGGAGTGCAGAAAGACAAGACAGGGAAGCTTTCCAGGCACAAGAAAACAATTGCAACCTCTCCCAAAGCATGTCTGAAGGCATAGAATGCTAGTATTTGTCCTGGAAAATGGGTATTGTGGTTAAATAAGGTTAGGAAAGCTCAAAGGTTTTTGCATGTCCCAGACTTTCTTCAGCTCTGTTTTTCACATGTTTTATTACCAGCCTGCTTTGCTCTTGAGCTCTTGGGCCTCGTGATGTTTCGCTCATCTCCAGAATGTCACTAAATTGTGTGACACAGGCCGAGCCCATTCTTTTTTCAAGTTTTTAATCCAAAAATGTGATTCGCCCTCCTTTTCCTCACTGTTACTTTTTATCACATTTTGGAGCAGTTTTTAAGTTTGGAGTAAGAGAAAGTGTAATTCTAAGGACATTTTCTAGAAACGGACTCTCAGTGTTACGTTTGGTTCATTGTAGAAGAACTGCCATGAATACAGTGGGAAGGATAAAAAGGTAAAGCAGATTTTTTTTTGTTTTTTGTTTGGTTTTGTTTTTGAGATGGAGTCTTGCTCTGGCTGGAGTTCAGTGGTGTGATCTCAGCTCACTGCAACTTCCACCTCCTAGATTCAAGCTATTCTCCTGCCTCAGCCTCCCGAGTAGCTGGGACTACAGGCGCCCACAATCATGCCTGGCTAATTTTTGTATTTTTAGTAGAGATGGGGTTTCACCAGGTTGGCCAGGATGCTCTCGATCTCTTGACCTTGTGATCTGTCCCTCTCAGCCTTCCAAAGTGTTGGAATTACAGGCGTTAGCCACCGGCTCCCAGCCAGATAAATCAGTTTAAAAATCTTTAGTGAATATGAGTTCAATATAGTTTTTAGTAATCCTGGAGATTCTTTTTAACTTACCTGCAAGGTTGTAGAGTATACTTGGTCAGTGGAGAGTTGGCTAAATGCAACGTAAGGGTGGCATACAAATGGCTTTGAAGTTGCTTGCTAAGAGAATCCAGGAAAATAAGACAGGGCTGCATCTCTTTAAGTTTGTTCCACCTGAGCAAGCCAACCCTGTCACGCTCTTGTTCAGGGGAGTCATTAGCAACGCCTTAAAGAAGAGAAGCTGCAGCGCTAGGAACTGCCTGGCTCCTGTTCACCCTGGATTTGCCAGGATTCTTGCCTTCTGCCTTCCCTGCGGTCAGCCCTGTTCGGTTCCATTGCCATATGCAGAGTCAGTTCATCCTCTGCAGCCTCGTCGTTGTCTTTCACAGGCAGCTCTTTGTAGCTTATGCTGGCTTTTCTCTCCTTAGTTTCAAAGCTTTCTCTGGGTGGAAAAAGCAGGATGTTTGGAGTCAGTCTGGGTTTGAATCCTGATTTGCTAGTTAGGAAGTTTTACTTAAAAATGGGGATCATTAACAAGTCTATCAATTATTGTGTGATGAAGTCTTGTTTCCTGTGAAGCTGTTTATTTTCCACCATTAACAAAGAATGTCGTGTAGTCTTGGAGCATCTAGGAGGGCCAAATTTGGAGTCCTGGGGATAAAGTTCAAATGAATTTAAATCTATAGTTCAATTGGGGCTCTGTTTGTTTGTTTTTTTACATCATGGCTGGAAATTAGCCTCTTTGAGGTTTTTTTCCAGATTAATTTTCATGAACAAGTTAAATATTTCAAATTGTCAATATTCAAGAAAACACAATAATGTTGTTGTTTAATAATAATAAAAATAAAATGACTCCCCTAAATGGGGATCACTAATAACCTTGTTCTAAAACCATTGAATTTGAAACGTAAAGTGCAAAGTGTTGCATCTGTAGCTGCTTTAAGCCTTGATTAGCTCCCCTTTGCCCATGGAATAAAATCCAAGCCCTCTTAAATTAAAACCCAGGGTCCTCAGTTCCTCCCCATGTCTTCCTTCCCACCCCATTACCTCCCACTCAGTACCCGGCTCCAGGCCGCCTCTCACCTCCCTTCATCTATCTGCTCTATGCTGCTCCTTTGCCCAGCTAAAGGGTTATTCCTTGTTTAAGGCTTAACTCAGTGAAAGAAGCCAGGACAAAAGTACACATCAGAAGATTCTGTTTTTATGAAGTCCAAGAATACACAAAACTAACCTGTTATGAAAGAATTCAGAAATTGGAGAAGGGGGAGGAATTGACAGGAAAGGGACATGCTGGAACTTTCTGGGGGTGATGGAAGTGTTCAAACCTTGTTTTTGATGGTGGCTACACAAACATCTGCAGTTGTTGAAACAGGAAGCTGAGTACTTAACATCTGTGCATTTTGTTGTATATTAATAATACCTTTTAAAAAATAAGTCATGCACATAATCTCCAGAAAGCTTTCCCAGAGGCTGAATTTGGCCTCTGTTTAGGTCCCCAACTCCCTGCACACATTTCTGTTGTTGTACTTAGCATGCTGTATCGTTAAGTTCTCCTTTTTATGAATCTGTGCTCTTTTAGTCTGCAAGTTCCTGTAAGGATCCTTTGGAACCTTGGGAAGGCTGCTCAACCTTAACCTGTCTGTGCCTGAGTTTGCTAATGTATAAATGGGAAAAGAATAGTGTTTCCTACATAAGGCTGTTGTGGTGATGAAATGAGGGAACCCAGCATGTAGTCGGCACTCAGTAATTATTAATTCTGAAAATGTATTCACGTTACACTTGCGTGCAAAGAAAGGATAGCTTACATTTCTATAGCTAACCCAATCCTCAACTGAGCCCCTCTTTTCTCCTAAGCAGGATAGCAGAGGAAAACCAAATTCCAGTCAGGTAACTTTGTCTCATCCAACAACTTAAACACCGAATACATTATTTTAGTAAGTATCGATGAGAACAAAACGCATACCTCTCATTTTCTCAGGTTCACTAAGACCTTTCTGCAGCACATTGATTTAGAGGGCAATGCACAGTTCGAACCATTTCTGATTCCAGAAAATAAACAAACATGAAGAAACTCTACAGTCTCTTGGCAGTTTGCAAATAGGTTATTAGTGTCAACCATTATTATGCAGGGGAAAAAATAGTGAGCAAACCTTTTGACCTGAGTATGGCAAACAAGATCTTTCCCATGATGCTCAGTATGAAGAATGCCCACCCAAGAGCTGGGCCTCAGGCAGTAAGAGGATTAATCATTCAGCACTTTCCACTGGGACTCAACTATGCTGCCTAGTTCAGTGGACTCCAAACAAGTATGGAGATTAATCATTCATGCTGACAATGACTTTGACCTTCCTGAGCTGTCTCCCTGATTAGCCAAACATTCACTCATGATCACAGATAAACAGTAATTAAAAACTAAGGTCTTGGTCGGGCATGGTAGTTCACACCTGTGATCCCAGCACTTTGGGAGGCTGAGATGGGTGGATCACCTGAGGTTGGGAGTTCAAGACCGGCCTGACCAACATGGAGAAACCCCGTCTCTACTAAAAATACAAAATTAGCCGGGTGTGGTGGCACATGCCTGTAGTCCCAGCTACTCGGGAGGCTGAGGCAGGAGAATCACTTGAACCCAGGAGGCAGAGGTTGCAGTGAGCTGAGATTGTGCTGTTGCACTCCAGCCTGGGCAACAAGAGCAAAACTCCATCACAAACAAACAAACAAAACCTAAGGTCTACTTTCCAGCCATATCTGCTCCCAGCCATAGAGAGACACATCCTGGCCTCTGGCTGAGTGTCCCTAGGTTGAATCCATCTCCTTTTGCTTCACCCTACTCCATTGATTATTCCTGTTCTGATTGCCAATCTCTGCAGTGAAGTGTTTAAACCATGCCTTTGGGCACAGGAAGGCTGCCTGGTGTGGGTTGAGTGTTGCGGTCATGGACCTCCACCTATCCAGATTCATTCAGATTCTCACCCCGCCTTCGAGGAGTGTGTGAGTGTCAGATAGGCCTGGGACCTCATGTGCCATAGGCTTGGACAGATCTCTGAACCTTCCTGAACCTCAGCTCCCCGGGCCTCCAAACCCAGTCTAATAGCTTCTACCCTGCCTGCCTCACAAGGGAGGAAGTGACAATACTTGGTAAGTGTTTACAGTTGAAAACACATTTAAATGCAAATTGTTTTTGAAAGGGCAGATACTGTGTGATCTCACTTATATAAGATACCTCAGAGGAATAAAATTCACAGAGACGAAAAGTAGAGTGGTGGTTGCCAGGGCCTGAGGAGATGGGCTAGAGAGTTGTTGTTTAATGGGTCCAGAGTTTCTCTTTGGGATGATGGTTGTACATCAGCGTAATGCCACTGAACGGGACACTTCAAAATGGTGCACCTGGCCGGGTGCGGTGGCTTATGCCTGTAATCCCAGCACTTTGGGAGGCTGAGGGAGGTAGATCATGAGGTCAGGAGTTCAAGAGCAGCCTGGCCAAGTTGATAAAACCCATCTCTACTAAAAATACAAAAATTAGCTTGGCACAGTGGCAGGTGTCTGTAATCCCAGTTACTTGGGAGGCTGAGGCAGGAGAATCACTTGGACCTAGGTGGTAGAGGTTGCAGTGAGCCGAGATTGTGCCACTGCACTCTAGCCTGGGCAATAAAGTGAGACTCCGTGTCAAAAAAAAAAAAAGGTCATTCTGAAACTATTCCAAACAATACAAAAAGAGGGAATCCTTCCTAACTCATTTTATGAGACCAACATCATATTGATAGCAAAACCTGGCAGAGACACAACTAAAAATGAAAATTTCAGGCCAATATCCATGATGAACATCAATGCAGAAATCTTCAATAAAATACTGGCAAACCGAATGCAACAGCACATCAAAAAGCTTATCCATTACAATCAAGTAGGCTCATCCCAGGGATGCAAGACTGGTTTAACATACACAAGTCGATAAATGTAATCCATCACATAAATAGAACCAAAGACGAAAACCACATGATTCTCTCAATAGATGCAGAAAAGGCCTTTAACAAAATTCAACAGCCCTTTATGCTAAAAACTCTCAATAAACTAGGTATCGATACTAGGAACGTATCTCAAAATAAAAAAAGCTATTTACAACAAACTCACAGCCAGTATCATACTGAATGGACAAAAACTGGAAGCATTCCCTTTGAAAAGTCGCACTAGACAAGGGTGCTTTCTCTCACCATTTCTATTCAACATATGGAAATTTTAGCCAGGGCAATCAGGCAAGAAAAAGAAATAAAGGGTATTTAATTAGGAAAAAAGGAAGTCAAATTGTCTCTATTTGCAGATGACATGATTGTATATTTAGAAGACCCCATCATCTCAGCCCAAAATCTCCTTAAGATGATAGGCAACTTCAGCAAAGTCTCAGGATACAAAATCAATGTGCAAAAATCACAAGCATTCCTATACACCAAGAACAGACAAACAGCCAAATCGTGAGCGAACTCCCATTCACAACTGCCACAAAGAGAATAAAATGCCTAGGAATAACAAAGGATGTGAAGGACCTCTTCAAGAATAACTACAAACCACTGCTCAAGGAATTAAGAGAGGACACAAACAGATCGAAAAACATTCCATGCTCATGGTTAGGAAGAATCAATATCGTGAAAATGGTCATACTGCCCAAAGTAATTTATAGATTCAATGCTATCACCATCAAGCTACCATTGACCTTCTTCATAGAATGGGAAGAAACCACCTTAAATTTCATATGGAACCAAAAAAGAGATTGCATGGCCAAGACAATCCTAAGCAAAAAGTACAAAGCTGGTGGCATCACACTACCTGACTTCAAACTATACTACAAAGCTACAGTAATCAAAACAGCAGAGTACTGGGACCAAAAGAGATATAGATCAATGGAACAGAACAGAGGCCTTGGAAGTAATGACACACATCTACAACCAAAACAAGCAATTGGGAAAGGATTCTCTGTTTAATAAATGGTGTTGGGAAAACTGGCTAGCCACATGTAGAAAGCTGAAACTGGACCCCCTCCTTACACCTTATATAAAAATTAACTCCAGGTGGATTAAAGATTTAGACATAAGACCTAACACCATAAAAACCCTGGAAGAAAACCTAGACAATACCATTCAGGACATAGGCATGGGCAAGGACTTCATGACTAAAACACCAAAAGCAATGGCAACAAAAGCCAAAATAGACAAATGAGATCTAATTAAACTTATGAGCTTCTGCACAGCAAAAGAAACAAGCATTAGAGTGGGAACAAATTTTTGGCAACCAACAGAATGGGAACAAATTTTTGCAATCTACCCATCTGACAAAGCACTAATAACCAGAATCTACAAAGAACTTAAACAAATTTACAAGAAAAAAACAACCCATCAAAAAGTGGGTGAAGGATATGAACAGACACTTTTCAAAAGAAGACATTTATGAGGCTAATAAACATAAAAAAATGCTCATCTTCACTGGTCATTATAGAAATGTAAATCAAAACCACACTGAGATACCATCTCACACCACTTAGAATGGCAATCATTAAAAAATCTGGAGACAACAGATGTTGGAGAGGATGCAGAGATATAGAAACTCTTTTACACTGTTGGTGGGAGTATAAATGTCTTCAACCATTGTGGAAGACAGAGTAATAATTCCTCAAGGATGTAGTAATAGAAGTACCATTTGGCCCAGCAATCCCATTACTGGGTATATACCCAAAGGATTATAAATCATTCTATTATAAAGACACATGTACACATATGTTCATTGTGGCACTGTTTGCAATAGCAAACACCTGGAACCAACTCAAATACCCATCAGTGATAAGCTGGATAAAGAAAATGTGGCACATATACACCATGGAATACTATGCAGTCATAAAAAGGATGAGTTCATGTCCTTTGCAGGGACATGGAGGAATCTGGAAACCATTATTCTCAGCAAACTAACACAAGAACAGAAAACTAAACACCGCATGTTCTCACTCATAAGTGGGTGTTGAACAGGGAGAACACATGAACTCAGGGAGGGGAACATCACACACTGGGGTCTGTTGGGAGGTCAGGGGCTAGGGGAGGGATAGTGGGGGGTGGGGAGTTTGAGGAGAGATAACATTGGGAGAAATACCTCATGTAGGTGATGGTGGGGGGATGGAGACAGCAAACCACCATGGCATGTGTTTATCTATGTAACAATTCTGCAAGATCCGCACATGTACCCCAGAACTTAAAGTATAATAATTTTTAAAAAAGTTCACATAAGTTGGGTGCAGTGATATGCACCTGTTAAGTCCCAGCTACTCTGGGATCGCTTAAGCCCAGGAGTTCAAAGCAACATAGGGAGACCCATCTCTTTTCAAAAATGGTTTAAATGGTAGTGTATATTTTTTTTATAATTTTTTTTAAAAGTTAAGTCATCTTAATGTTCCCATATCTGCAAATCATCACAAGCTAACCTTGAAGAACAGCCTTCCTCCCACTCCTGGTCCTTAGAATAGGACCCCAACCCTCCTTCTGAGTCTCCCATGCCCCCCTTCCTCTGAATGCACTGGTCGAATGGAGAGGGGTTGAGATGATCAAGTCTGTATTGAGCCCCACCGTGGGTCAGTCACAGGACATACAAAGATCAATAGATGCAGTACATCAGGTCTAGTGTGGGCTGCAGACCACTCAACGGGGCATTTTGGTACAGTGTGGGAGAGGTGATGGGGTGGCGGGGTTCCGTGGGAGGACAGGAAGTCTTCCTAGGGTCCTGAAAGGCATGTCAGAGTTGACCAGACCAGGAAACAGTCAGAGGCATGGCCGCTGCCTACACATCACTATGCTCCATTTACTCTCATACTTCTCTGCATTTGCTGGTGCATTTCCTCCAGTTAGAGTGCACTCTTTCCTTTCTTTCCCCATACAACCTTCCTTATCCTTAAAGTGCCAGCTCAGGTGCCACCTCCCTTCTGGAGGCATTCCCTCCACCCAGCTGGAATGAATCTCCCCTGCTCCTGAGCTGCCACAGCCCCCTCTTATGTCTCCATTCAGCACATGTTTCATTCTGTCAGGTAATACAGCTCTTTATATTTCTGTTTCTCTTGTCGGATATATTTTGGGATTTTTATAGTTCCAAGTAAGAAAAACTGACCAGAACCAACTGCAACATAAGAGTCATTTATCAGAATACAGGATGTCTTCCCCGGACCAAGATTGTTCCTGGCTGTCCCTGCTCATCTTTCCCCTTTCTGTCTGCTTCCAATCCATGTGGCAGGAGCAGGTGACATTCCACAAATTCCAGATCTGGCCCACCTCTGCCTTATAAGAGCTTAGCCCAGGGAAGGTTTCTATCCTACTTAGGTCAATGATCATCCCTTGGCCAATTAACTGTGGCCAGGGAGGCAGGATCACATGTACACACAGTGGAAAGCAAAGCCCACGTGCCTTGGGGAAGAGAATCCCTTAGGGTAGCATTGAGCACTGCAGGCTACTCAGCCCTTACAGCCCTATTCTCCCTGGACTTCCCATCCTGCTCCACACTCCAACCCCCTATGGTGGTTTTCTTCCTGCCTCTCTGACCATTTCTTCTTTCTTTCTCCCTCCCCTCCCCTCCCCTCCCTTCCCTTCCACTCCCTTCCTTCCCCTCCCCTCCCCTCCCTCCCCTCCCTCCCCTCCCTCCCCTCCCCTCCCCTCCCCTCCTTCTCTCTTTCTTTTCCTTCTTTCCCTTCTTTTTCCTTCTCCTTCTCTCTTTTCTTTCTCTTTCTTTCTTTTTTCTTCATCCGTCCCTGACATTAGTATTCTCTATGGTTTCACTTACTCATCTTCCCATTTAAAAATTTTCTTTAGATGATCTTATTAAGTCCCATGACTTCAATTACTATTTTCATTCAAGGCACAGTTCCTACTCGTATCAGAGTGCCTGCTCCCTATATTCTGCTGTCTAGTCATCATCTCCATGAGATGTCCCAGGTGCAAAAACTGCATGTGCCTTGTGTCTCTCACCCCTTCCTGACACTCCCATTCATCTGAGCCTCCTGCATTCCCTGCCTCTGTGGATGGCATCACCAACCACCCTTTGTCACATCTGGGGGTCACTTTCACTCCTTCTCATTCTTTACCTAAGAAATCCAATCTATCATCAGACCCTTTCTCCGTTACCTCCTGTACGCTTCTGAAATCCGTCCACTGCCATAGCCTTAATTCAGGCGTGCATCTTCCCTTACTGTCTTGTACTAGACTCCTGTGCCACCTTGCTATTTGCTTCCCCATAGTGCAGCCATTTAATCCTCCTATATAAAGAATCTGGTTATGTCAGTCCCTTGTTTAAAATCCTTCAGTGGCTCCTCATTGCTACTGGGATAAAAGTCACGCTTTGACGTGTGATATACAAAACTCTCCATTGCCCACCTGCCTGTCTGCATCTCTTGCTATCTCTGCAGCCTTTGTGGACCATGAACGGTTTCTGAATGTGCCCTGCTCTCTAAGAGTCCCTTTCATGCTTTCTTTTCTTTTTTAAAAGATTAGGCTTTATTACTTACAAATGAAGCCTTAATGTAGGAGTAAAACAGTATGGACTACTTCTCAAATTATAAAGGGGAAAAAGAGATCATTATATTCAGGGGAAATATACCTATCTCTATGGTCTCTGTTTAAAAAGCTGCAGTAAGTAGCAAAGATGTGGAATCAGCCTAAATGCCCAGCAATGGCAGACTGGATAAAGAAAGTGTGGCACATATACACCATGGAATACTACACAGCCATAACAAATCACGTCCTTTGCAGCAACATGATGGAGTTGGAGGCCATTATTCGAAGCGAACTAACAGAAAACCAAACACTGCATGTTCTCACTTACAAGTAGGAGCTAAACATTGAGTACATGTGGACACAAAGAAGGGAACAGAAGATGCCAGGGTCTACTTGAGGGTGGAAGTTGGGAAGACAATGAGGGTTGAAAAACTACCTATCAGGTACTATATGCTTATTATAGTACCTGACACTGATGAAATAATTGATACACCAAACCCCATGACACAAAACATACGGATACAGCTATAGCAAACCTGCACATGTACCTCTCAACCTAAAGTAAAAGTTAAAAAAAGAAGAAACACCTTATTTATATTCATAAATTTATAGATGTTTGTCAACTCAAATTTAGATTCGATATTAATAATTTAAATTAAAATGTGCTATGTAAATATACTTGGAAAGATCTAGTTTTCAAGTTGAGATGATTTTGCTAAGGTAAAGAATTGTCAAAGTAAATGCAGATATAAGAGAAAAATGACTTATTGGTAGCTCAGCTACTGAAACTTTTAAATATGTTTCACACAATTTAGGTATGTGAAACTACTCGTATAAGTGTAAGTTTTATGAAATCAAAATCATCTCAAGTATGCCTAATACAAATTTAACTCTTGAAATGAGATGTTTTATGAATATAAAACACACACTGAATTTTGAAGGCTACATAAGTCTTCAAAGAAATGGAACATATCTAATTAGTAATTTTTCTAATACATGTTGAAATGGTAATTTGGATATAATGGATTGCTATTTATTAAATTCACAAGATATCATAGAAGTAACCAATGCGATTAAATTAAAATATTACTTTGTCCTGTAAACCTTGTACCTAATGCAGCAGGTGATCATTATTACTCCAACGTAAGTTACTCACCGTAATTTTTCATGCATGCTTGCTGACTGAGGTGAGATACTCTTCTATGGACTAATCACGGGTACTTTGCTCTGTTAAGCAGCAAACTTTCATAAGGCAATCAAGAATGAAAGTGAGCAAAAAGTGTAGTTTTGTACCAGAGCACTCAAATTTGAGGCTGCCAAAATTTTAAATAATTATTTTTTAAAAGTAATCATCCAGTTAGCAAAAGTACTTAAACAGGCTGGGTGTGGTCACTCACACCTGTAATCCCAGCACTTTGGGAGGCCAAGGCAGGTGGATCGCTTGAGCCCAGGATTTGGAGACCAGTCCGGGCGATATAGCAAGATCTCATCTCTACAAAAAATATAAAAATGAGCCAGGTGTGCTGGCATGCACCTATAGTTCAGCTATTCGAGGTTGAGGAGTGAGGATGGTGTGAGCCTGGGAGGCAGAGGTTGCAGTGAGCTGAAATTGTACTTCTGAACTATTATTGCTAATAATAATTATTACTGTTATTTAAAATATACTTAAAATATGAAGATATCAGATATCTGTAATATTACAATATGATTTCCTAAAAGGTGACTTGAGGATCATTTTGCTTTAGCTTCTGCAGTTTAGATGATTAGTTTGACTCAAGGTACAACACATAAAAAATGAAAAAGATTATGCCATACCTCTCTGCTCTTGTTAATTCTAGGTGTCCAGTGTGTATGTCTTCAAAGTACTCAATCATATACTGTGTTGCTTTTAGCAAAACTTGCTAAGTAAAGTCATAGGAAAGCTAAGAAAAAGAAGCTTATGCTGCAAAACAAAATAAAATGAGAACACAACTCAAAAAGTTTTTAAAAAAGCTGCACTTGAGTTCAAGAATAATAATAACCCTGTATCAGATGATCCAGATACCTGTGACCTACCTCTATGCCAAACCAAAAAGGCTTGAAGGGGCTGACAATGTCACTGAACATGTCCTAGAGTTAGTCACACGTTAGATCTGTATTCCATATCCAAATCTCCTGAATGTAAGGTGAGAGCCGGAGGGAGCGTCACTGTCTATACGGCTGGCACAGCCCAGCCCTCAATGGACTGCCCTTCCTGTCTTCTAGGCTTTGCCAAGATGCCTGAAATGGGACCTGCCCTGAGGCTGGGAAAGGACATGTGGGCACCCACCGTGGGGATAATGCAGGATTCTGTTGATGAGGAAGAACATGGAGAGTGTATGTTGAATAAACGAACACCGGCTTCCACCACAGCCCTGATTTGGTGTCCCGCAATGATCAGTGTTTTACACTGCTTCACCATGGATGGGCTACTTCCTGGTATCTGTGCCAAGTCTGCCATTGCACAGAATTCTCAGTCTCTATAGCTATGGTTGCCCAAGGGTCAAACGTTTTAAGTACAGCCTTCTGTCTTGCACTTCTTTATTAGGAATGTTTGGTTGCAAATAACAGAAAAATCAAATAGTGGTTTAGACAAACGGGGGCTTTTTTTCCTCATATGACACATAATCTAGAGGTCGGCGGGGTCAAGGGCTTCATCAGAGCTACGTGGTGTGTTGGCTTTTGTTGTCATGGTGACAGCATGGTGGTGCTCATGTCTACTTGGAAGAGAAGAAGGGTAGGGAAAGGACTCCTCTCACCAACTCTGCTTCCTTTTGTTAAGAAACTCAAAACAAACTTTTGTTTAGGTTTTATTCACCAGAACTATGATACAGGCCATCTGTGACTTCAAGAGAGGCCAGGAAAGAGTATATTTAGCAGGGCATCTTAATAGCATGAACAGAATTGGGGTTACGCTAATGAGGAAGAAAGGAGGGAAGGTTAATGCACTCACAGTTAATAGCGCCTTTCATATATTACATCAAATGTGTTTCTGTCACCATAGCTACTCATCCTGTTTACTATTGGCGAAATCCTTTTAGTACTGCCCTTTTAGCTTGCGAACTTCAAATATGTTCTAATATTTTTGCAAAGTGCTTTCTGCAGAATGTAGTTTTAATTAGAATGGCCCTGGCATTAAACCGGCAAAAGGTATTGGTTGGATTGAATGTTTTCTGAAAACCACACTTATGATGTTAGTTTTTCACTATCAAGTGATTTAATCAGACATTTATAATATAAATGCAAATTAATATTAATATTCTATTCTTATTAATCTTAGTGATATTCTATTAATCATGTCGAGATTAATAATAAGAGATTAATATATGAGATTAATTATTAATATTAATTCTTATTAATATTCTATTAATCATGTTGAGACTGGATGCTCCATCCTTGATATATAATTGTTAGAATGACTCAATATCCATATGAGGACTTTACTTATATTTTTAGTGCTAATATCAGTAATTCTTCATAATCGTTCAGTTTTATGATAAGAATTTGTTGGGATTGAACAACTCATAAACAGTGTAATTTTTGTTCTGCTTCGGTTCCAATGACTGATTCAAACCCACTGCTCTGAATTCTCCCTCTTCCTCTTATTTCCCATGGATCACGATACTCGAACTGTTGTTTTACTTTCCACTACAACTGTATGATCTGAAAGGACATGAACCACATCTGTCTTGTTTACCATCTGCTTCCCAGAGTTCCTGGCTCATAGTAGGTACACAGTAAACATGGGTTGAATGATTTAATTACCAAATGACTCCTAATGATCAGTTACATTTCAGCAGCAGAAGCAGTCCTAATTGGCCTACTAGTTCCTGTGTGCTAGCCAATGTTTTATTTAAGGGGAAAAATTAGACAACCTAAGCTACTTGTTAGAATATGTCAGGCTGTATTTGGATATTTAGGTTTTTACCTAAATATAGGTACAAACATACAGATGCTATATGTTTGTTCCTTGTTTTTCCCTGAAACATGTTTATGTTTTAGAGTCCAGGCACCAAGAGAGAAAATGACTGTGGTTCCAGTTCCCAAGTCACAGGGAATTGCTATGATTACCCAAACATGGGTCAGGAGCTGGCCCCTGCTGCAGTCATCTGTGTCCAGGAGAGTGGGCCATATGGTCATGTGGTGTTTGTAAACATCCAGCTGGGCTTGAAGGCAGACAGTTCCATAGAAACTGGCAAGGTCGTCTCAGCAGTCTTCCTGTGTAACTGCTTCGAGCCTACCTCGCTATACATAACGTGCACACTCGCAGTGTCCTTTCATTCATTCAGAAATCACTGAACACCTGGGTCAATGATATGTATTACATATCACTTACAACCCATCCTCTGCTCACTTTCTCCTCCAGCCACACTGACTTCTCTCTGCTTTTTGAAAGGGGCTAGCTTTCTTCAGCCTCCGGGACCTTGGCATGTATCATTGAGCGCCTGCTGTGGGTCATGTGTACAGTGTTGTGCTCTGCCGCTTACTCTCTGAGTGTTCATTATACTCTCTATGCCTTGATTTCTTTACCCCAAAAATAAGTAAAGGCATAATACTTACTCTGTAGGACCTGTTTTGAGGATTAAATGAGATATAACATGTATGTAAACCTCAGGCAGTGCCTGGCACGTAATTGTGTTAATTACATGTTAATGAAACGTCAACTCTTAGAAGTCCACAGTTCTTTTCCAGAATTCGAAAAATACATAAATATATATTTTGAGTCAGAGTTTCTGTCTGTTGCCCAGGCTGGAATGCAGTAGCATGATCTTGGCTCATTGCATCCTCAACCTCCTCGGCTCAAGTTATCCTCTCGCTTCAGCCTCCTGAGTAGCTGGGACTACATGCATATGCCACCATACCTGGCTGATTTTTGTATTTTTTTGTAGAGGTGGGGTTTCACCATGTTAGCCAAGCTTGTCTCGAACTCCTGACCTCAAATTATCTGTCCACCTTAGCCAAAGTGCTGGGATGACAGGTGTGAGCCACCATGCCTCACCCACAATTCTAAAATTTAAAAGCTATTGAAAACCAAAGTTTCTTCATACTTGGACAGAAATTCTCACCTGATCTGAACTAAAAATGACTTGCAGAGCCTGACCTGAAAGGATGTGAGGTGATTTTGAGGCTTTATTTAGCTGTTTAGTGTGAATATTCACACATTTTGCTGCAGAAATATCTGTGTGGCAGATTACAGGGTGCTGCCCAGCCTCATGGGCAGTATTACATATTATTGTCTTTTTTTTTTTTTGGGACAGAGTCTCACTCTGTTGCCCAGCCTGGAGTACAGTTGTGTGATCTTGGCTCACTGCAACTTCCGCCTCCCAGGTTCAACCAATTCTTCTGCCTCAACTTCCTGTTGAGGTGCACACCACCACACCCAGCTAATTTTTGTATTTTTAGTAGAGACAGTTTTACCATGTTGGTCATGCTGGTCTTGAACTCCTGACTTCATGATCTACCCACCTCTGTCTTCCAAAGTGCTGGGATTATAGGCATGAGCCATTGCGCCTGGCCATTATTATTATTTTCAAGTGAAAATTTTTACATTCTAAAACACATCTGAGCCCTAGGTTTCCGATGAGGGGTGATGGCCTTGTGTTTCATTCACCAGTATCCTCATCATCACGTGTCTTGGTGAATGAATTACAGTCTCTGCCTTGAAGGAATGCACGGCACTGAGTGGATTGATGTCAGTCCAGTGTGACGGACTAGGTTAAAGGCACGGTCCAAGGGAACACTTAGGGCAGCCCTACTCACAGCAGTGTGGGAAAGGGCAGTGGTGTTAAAGCACTGGAGTGGGGATGCCCATGGTGGGACTTGAAGAACCCAGCACCTCCTTGGGTCAGCCCTGCACTGGGGACCAGGGATTCCGCCTTGAGGAAACCTGGCTCAGTGACTTATTCATTGTGGTGGAACACCAAGTGTCCGCCAGAGGCAGCAGCAAGCACTAAATGAATCATTGCAGATGTGATGAGGGGTGTTCTGGATGCTATGAAAGCCCTTAAGAGGGAGCTAGCCTTGTCCTGGGGGGTCAGGGGACACCTCCCTGCCCAAGAGACATCTAGATACCCGAAGAAGGGACGAGCAGGAGTGAGGCAGGTGAGGGCTGTGAACCTGTGAAACAGGGAAAGGAAAGTACATGCTAAAAAGTCCTGGAGGCTGGAGAAAGCTAGCCCCTTTCAAAAAGCGGAGAGAAAGCCAGGCTCGGTGGCTCACACCTGTAATCCCAGCACTTGGGAGGCTGAGGCAGGTGGATCACCAGGTCAAGAGATCAAGACTAGCCTGGCCAACGTGGTGAAACCCTGTCTATACTAAAATACAAAAAATTTAGCCAGACACAGTGGCACGTGCCTGTAGTCCCAGCTACTCGGGAGGCTGAGGCAGGGGAATCTCTTGAACCTGAGAGGCAGAGGTTGCAGTGAGCTGAGATCATGCCACTGCACTCCAGCCTGGGCGACAGAGCAAGAGTCCATCTCAAAAAAAAAAAAGTGGAGAGAAGTCCGTGTGACTAGAGGAGAGAGGGAGCAGAGGATGGTGAGAAAAGTGGGTTGATGACAAGCCAGAGCCAGATACCTCAGGATAGGGTGCCCATTGTCTGGTCTGTCAGTGAAGGCAGCTCTTATGTATGGCAGTTGTCTAGCACTATTATTACTATTCTATTATTATTTTCTGAGACTCTGTTGTTCAGGCTGCAGTGCAGTGGCATGATCACTGCTCACTGCAGCGTCCGCCTCTCAGGCTCAAGTGATCTTCCCTGTCAACCTCCTGAGTAGTTGGGATTACAGGCATGCGCCACCACCCTTGGCTAATTTTTGTGTTTTTAGTAGAGGCAGGGTTGTGCCATGTTGGCCAGGCTAGTCTCAAACTCCTGGGCTCAAGCGGTCTGCCCGCCTCAGGCTACCAAAGTGCTGGGATTACAGGTGTGAGCCACCGCACACGGCCCCAGCACTGTTATTAATAGCAGTGTCTTTCACTCTCAAAAATGTCCCTGTTTGGACCATTACAGTATGTGGCCCACCCTTCTTACAGGCCAAGTTAGGGAACTGAGAATTTATCCTTAGGGAAGTGGAAAGCCATTGAAAATTTTAAACAAATGCACATTGTTAAAAGTTATTTGGCTTCATTTGGGCCACTTGACCTTGCACAATAAAAAGAGCTTTTGTTCTACTCTGGCCATTATTCTCTTGGTCTCCAGGGTGATTGGAAGAGATAAACTCGGTTGCTGGTCAGCAGAGTGACATTTGCTGCCACAGTATAGCAGAAGTATCCATGAACCTCTGTGTACACATAGACCTAGACACAGAGCCAGTGTCTGATGATCCTGAGAAGTGAAAACGTTCTCTTTCCTTAGCTGACTTCCAGGAGTTCCTGTGTTGTCTGGAACTACCCTCAGAAACAATTATAGGTCTCTCTCAGAAAATTCAGGAAGGGTGGTGGCCTTTCCTTTCCTTTATCCCTGCGCGTGTGAATGTGATATGTGTGATATGTATGTGTGTGCCTGTGCGTGTATGTACGTGTGTGTGTGTGCATGCTTCCCCATATACAAGCCCATGCTTGCCTTCCTTTCCTGATTTGATTTTCTTTTCCCAGTTGATTTCTTTGCTGGTCAGAGTGAGCAGTTGGCAGACACTTATTTATCGGTCTCATGCTTTCAGCCAAGAAAAGACGGGAGAATTTAGGAAAACCCAAGACTCATGTTTTACATTTTGTGTAGGATGCTTTCATTGCCTCAGAGACACAGATTCACCCCTTTGGGAATTCCTTTACTCTTAGTTCTTATTTCTGTCACATTTTGAGCTCCCCTGTCTGCTGTTGGGTAGGTGGAAAGATAAAAGCATCATGACAGCTGGTAATCTCCTTTAGGCCGCACAGTGGGATGTAGTTAAGGAGGCTTAGCGATAAGAAGCAGATTAGTCCTTTGCGATAAGAAGGGATTGGACCTCTTCAAAGCTTCTGCAAAAGCTTCAGTGTGGACAGGTGTCCCCAACATGATGGCGTCCCTGAATATGGGGAGGTTGTGGGTTGGAGGAGGTGAACTGAGCTCCCAGGTGATAAGCTGCCTGGGGACCCACAGGTTGGCTCTCACCTGAGCAGATTCATCTGTCTGGTAAACCAGGAAATGGCACACCCAGGGAGGATGGATGATTCGTCTCTTTAGGGAAGACTCACATAAACTCATACATGCAACATACACAGTGGTCACAGACACTCACACATGCACAAACACATACACATGCACACATTGTTTCAATGCCAGCTTATTAATGTGTTCTCAAATATTTGTAATCTTTCTCCAAAGACAAGCTAGGTTATAATTTAAAAACCTGTTTATAGCTGGAAGTGGTAGTGGCTCACACCTATAATCCTAGCTCTTTGGGAGGCTGGAAGGAGGCTCACTTGAGCCCATGAGTTCGAGATCAGCCTGGGCAACACGGCAAAACCCCATCTCTACAAAAAATACAAAGATCAGCCTGGCATGGTGGTATGCATCTGTAGTTCCCGCTATGTGGGAGGCTGAGGTGGGAGGATGATTTGAGCTTGGGAAGTCAAGGCTGAACTAAGCCGAAGCCACGCCAGCCTGTGTGGCAGAGGGAGACCTGTCTAAAAATACAAAGCAAAAACAAAATCTGTTTATAAATTTTATATTGAAAAAAAAAACCAATCATCTGCAGGCCAGTGCATGCTCTATCTAGGGTGGACTCCACAGGTAGTCACATGTACCTGTGGTAGGTCTGAACAATGGCAAACCTAGAAGCTGGAAAACTAAGCCTCTTGGGTGCTCCTAAGGCATTTTAGAGTGTTTTTACAATAGTCTCTCTAGGCATACTTACCCACTGTAGTAAGATACTATAAGTTTGCCAGTTTGTCTCCTGGAAGTCTCGTGTTGAAATGTGATACCCAATGTTGGAGGAGGGGCCTAATGGGAGGCATTTGGGTCATGGGAGTGGATCCTATGGGAATAGATTAACGCTCTTCCTGGGGGTAGGGGGGAAACTTTATTGATTCTCTTGAGAGCTGGTTATTAAAAAGATTCTAGCCCCTCCTTGCTTTCTCTTTTTTTTTTTTTTTTTTGAGACAGAGTCTTGCTCTGTTGCCCAGGCTGGAGTGCAGTGGTGCCATTTGGTCTCACTGCAACCTCCATCTCCCAGGTTCAAGCAATTCTCCAGCCTCAGCCTTCCAAGCAGCTAGGACTATGCGCCACCATGCTCAGCTAATTTTTGTATTTTTAGTAGAGATGGGGTTTCACCATATTGGCCAGGCTGGTATCGAACTCCTGACCTCATGATCCACCCACCTCAGCCTCCCAAAGTGCTGGGATTATAGGCATGAGCCACTGCACCTGTCCTTTCTTGCATCCTTTCTCATCGTGTGATCTCTGTGCACACCGGCCTCCCTTTGCCTTCCACTGTGGGTAGAAGCAGCATGAAGCCCTCACCAGGAGCAGACACTGGTGCCGTGTTTCTCATACAGGCTGCAGAACCGTGAGGCAAATAAACCTCTTTTCCTTATAAATTACCCAGCCAGGTGTATTCCTTTATAGCAGCATGATGTGGTTTGGCTGTGTTCCCACCCACATCTCATCTTGAATTTTAGTTCCTGTAATCCCCACATGTCATGGAAGGGAAATGGTAGGCGATAATTGAATCATGGAGGGCAGTTTTTCCCAGGCTGTTCTCCTGATAGTAAGTCTCACAAGAGCTGATGGTTTTATAAAGGGCATTTCCCCTGCACACACCCTGTTGCCTGCTGCCTTGTAAGATGTGACTCTGCTCCTCCTTCACCCTCTGCTGTTATTGTGAGGCCTCCCTAGCCATGTGGAATTGTGAGTCCATTAAACATTTTTTTCTTTGTAAATTACCCAGTCTCAGGTATGTCTTTATTAGCAGTGTGAGAACAGACTAATACACAATACAAAATGGAGTAAGACATAAAGTTTCTTAACTTAGGATATCTGGCCATGTACCAGGAGTCCAAGAGCACCATTAATTTGTAGGGATGTGTACACATGTCTATTTTTCTGCAGAAATGATTTATAGCTTTCTTGAGATCCTTACCAAACCCCCCCACCAAAAAAAAAAAAAAAAAAAACTGAGACCATGAACATCTAGCTCAGCTGGCTCATAACTTGACACCTTTGAAATGATATTTTAAAATAGTTTTTAAGCTGGTGATTCCTCAAGGACCTAGAAATAGAAATTCCATTTGAAAAAAAAAAAAAATAGTTTTTCAGCATATCCTGAAAGAGGGATTACATGGGGAGGAAGAGGAGATGGCACTCAGGTTTTCACTATTGTCCTAAGAGATGAACCACATGTGTTTGCCATTTATCATCATAAAAGCCCTGAAGATACACAGATCTGTCATATGCGTCTTTCTATAGTTTGAAGTGGTTCTTAATCAGAGGAGAAATCATTCTGGAAAAAGAGAAGTAATTCCATTAAAGGAGGCTGAGGTGGTTGGGCAAAGCTTGAAAAAATCTGCTTTTAGAGTTGGATTTATTGACCAAAAACCATATCCTTCAGATGTCCCCAGATTGCATTATTCCTAAAAGCATGTTAGGAATGCTGTCAGTGGTACCAGCAGAGGAACAGCATTGTACTTATTCAGTCAAGAGGGAACATACTTTGCATTCTAGGATAAGACCCAAGTCCTTTGCCGAGTCTGTCCCACAGACTCTGGCTGAGCAGTGGATGAACACAGCACGGACTATGCAGACACAGGTATTTTGACTTTGAGTGTGGCTAGGGGACCACGGGGCTAAGCACTGTAGAGGAGAAAGTGTGGTCCCAGGAGCATTTATTTAGTACAGATTAAATGACAAAGGCCTAGAGCAAACACCATTTGCAGGTAATTAACATTGTCGGACCCCCTCCCCCCCAGTAGGGGGAAGTCCTACACGCAGATGATCAAAGATTGGTTTCTGAGAACTAGGTAAACAAGCTTATCTAGATAAATTCCTTTGCACTCCTGTGTTATCCGCCCTCTGCCATTAGCTCAAGGTAAGGCTGCCTTCAGCCATAACCCTTTCCTGAAGGTTTTGCAAAACCTCTCGGCCTTCCAAAAAAGTTCGTGTCTTTCCTATAATTTTTCCCACCACCCTGGCTGATCTCCTACAGTCGTTCATAAGGTGGAGCCCTTCATTACAGTGGTGCAATATAGTGGTGCTTCCCATTCCTACCCCTCACCCCGTGGGACCTCTGCTTTATTTCGTGGATGCCTCTGGACCTTAGAGTCTATCTTGGCTTGAATTGAGCATTTAATGCCATTGTTAATCTGGGGATCTGAGTATTTCTGCTTGCCCTTTGTGGGTGAGATGTTGGCATGCTCCCTACCCTTTCCTCAGCATCCAATTTTGTCCTGTTCCTTTTTACAGTGTCACTACTCCTGTTTCAATAATGACAGATCTTAGTGATGATGGCCTTCATAAAGAAAATGACACAGGACCGTAACACAGATTTGTTGAAACTTAGTTTTAATTTTAAAGAAACTTAGTGTGTCCAAGACTGTTTTCCTCTTTTTGCTTAAGAATCTCCAGTTCACAGAAGGTCACATTTTTGGTAGCCATACTATGTTGAAAAGTCACACAGAGTTTTGAGTTAACTATAATGAATTCTTCTAAGTCTTCTTTATACAGTAATTGTCATTCATATTTTTCTCAGCCCCATCTCCTCACTCCACTTACACCTCTCCAATATTCTGTCGGCTTTATAGTTTTTTGTTTTTTTTTTAAAGACGGGTCTCACTGTTGCCCAGGCTGGAGTGCAGTGGCATGCTCATCACTCCCTGCAACCTCAAATTCCTGGGCTCAAGCAATTCTCCCACCTCAGCCTCCCACATAGCTAGGACTACAGACACAAGCCATCACACCTGGCTGTTATTATAACTGTTGTGGGGATATGGTCTTGCCATCTTGCCCAGGCTGGTCTCAAACTCCTGGTCCCAAGTAACACTCCAAAGTCATTTTTATTACATTTCATCTTGTTTAGTCTTGTCCTGAGAGCTGATCTAAGGTCAAGATGTCGATGTGTTTAAAAAGTACTTATATAAATATATGGATTAGAAAACCAGAATGGGTTATAACTTTTCTTCCTTTCTTGCTTTTTTTTTTCCCAGAGAAAGTCTCTCTCTCTCTCTGTTACCCAGGCTGGAGTGCAGTGGTATGATCTCAGCTCACTGCAACCTCCACCTCCCAGGTTCCAGCAATTCTCCTGCCTCAGCCTCCTGAGTAGCTGGGATTACAGGTGCCTGCCACCACACCTGGATAATTTTTGTATTTTTATTAAAGGCAGGGTTTTACCATATTGGCCAGGCTGATCTTGAACTCCTGACCTCAGGTGATCCGCCCGTCTTGGCCTTCCAAAGTGCTGGGATTACAGGCATGAGCCACTGCACTCAGCCAGAGATCACTCACATATTGAAGTTAGGTAGTTCATTCTTTCAACAACTGTTAAGTTGGTAAGTGTGTAAGGAACTATGGTGGGTGGAGCATGAGCAAATGAGCAAGACAGATGTGGACTTTTCTCTCAGAGTTTGCTTATGGGAAAGGAGAATAGACAGATGATCTTGAAGGACAAGAAGTGAGGAAAGGACATTTGAGCTCTTATGAATGAACCACAACATGGTCTTCTGGAGGGAGAACACTTCAACTGGAGAGAACAACAAAGGTAAAGACCCTAAGGTGAGAACGAGCTTGGACATCAAAGGAACAGACAGAAGAAGTCTGGTGGAGCAGTGAAGAGAGGGTGGTAGGAGACAAGCTGAGAGAGACGTACAAGCCTGGGCAGGGAGGGCTGGGTGGGTCATAGGAAGGAAGTGGTTTTTGTGTTTTGTGGTAGGCTGAATGAGGTCCCCCTAAATGTCTGTGTCCCATTCCCAGAGCCTGTGTGACTATGTTAGCTTATATAGTAAAAGGGATACTGCAGCTGTGAGTAAGTGGAGGATCTTGATGTGAGGAGAGGATCTTCTGAGTGGACCAAATGTGTTGACAAAGGTTCTTATAAGAGCCGGGGAGGAGGGTGAGGATCAGAGTCAGAGAAGGTGAGGAAAAGGCCATGAGCCAAGGAATGCAGGCAGCCTGTAGCATGTGAGGGTTTGGATTATCCTCTGAAGCCTCCAGAAGGAAAACAGCCCTGTCAACACCCTGATTTTCAACTTCTGAGCTTCAGAACTGTCAGAGAATAAATGTGTGTTGGTCTTAGCTGCTAAATTAAGATAATTTGTTACAGCAATAGGAAAGAAAACAGGTTTCTAATTCTAAAATGCAGTGGAGAGACATTTGGAGGGGAGCAATGGGTTTGTATTTAGTTTTTAGCATAGTGGGTTGTTGAGAGGCAGGACGGGGAGAGGGAGGCCAGTGGGGAAGCAGAGACAGTCACCACAGGGGACACATAACAGAGGTCTGGATTAAGGAGTTGGCAGTGGAATGAAGAGGGAAGAACAGATTTTGGATACAGAGCTGATAGGAATTGCTGCTGGCTTGGTCATGGGGATACAGGCAATAGTAAATCAAGGGTGATGCTGAATTTGGGCTTATGCACTTGGGTGCTGTTTATTGAAATGGAAGAAGATGGAAAAGGAATAGATTTAGGGGGAAAGTTATGCATTCTGTTTGGGTCATGTTGAAACTTGAGATGCCCATTAGATGTCAACGTCTGTGAATAAGCAGATGCATGTATCTGTGGAGGTCTCATTAGAGAGATCACCCACTTCCCCTCACTGTGTTTGTCCTCACACAGGATTTCTCTAGTGCCACCGTCACTGACAAACTACCTGGCTGACTACACTTGATACGGTGTGGCATCTCATTCTTTAGTTCTTATCTTTTATCTTGGCTCGTTTTTCATTCCATACTCAGTGTGGGCTGAATGAACAATTAACAGAATCTAAAATGCGACCTAGGATGTTTGATAACTAAAGAGTGATGAGGGAAACAATGTAGATTAATTTGTGTCTCAAATATGTACCGTTGTTTAGTGCTTTTTGAGAAAGCTAAACGGATTCTGTGAATTTTAATTGATGTTTAACTTTTAATTGTGTTCATGTGGGGTGGCCAGTTGGAACTATGCCTAATAAGACTGATGAGTGTACACACATTTGCATATGACAGGCCTTCCAAGGGCCAGCCAGGAGAGAGAGGCTTAAAGTAAAAGGAGGAAAACTGCAGGAAATGGATAATAAGCGAAAGCACATTTATTTTCAGAAAAAAAATGAAAAATTATCAAATACTTTTTTATTCATCTTAAATAATATAGGTTTACTAAAATAGTATTCCTCTCATTGGTGTTTTTCTATATTTGATCTCTTTTTTTTGAGAAAAGATTATAAGAGGAGCTAGTTTATTTACAATGAAAGGAATTCTGATTTGCATAAATTCATGGTTCAGATTGTTAGCCAGATCTGCAAACTGTTGTTTACTGAACATCTATGCTCTGTGAAGTACTTTGCTAAACGCCAGAGGGGGTGCTACAGTAATTAGGATGCTTTTGGGCCAACTCATTGGCTTAAGCAATAAGGAAATGTATTGTCTTCCCTAAGAAGTCGGGATGTCTCCAGGCCCAGAATGCCAAGCTGCTGCTCTCCTCTATGATTCTCATGGCCCTGCCCCCTTACAATGATGGCTTCATCTTTAGATCAGGAGCAAGATGGCTGTAGCAATCCTAGCTATCACATTCAGATCTGGTAACATCCAAAGGGAAAAAGTGCGTTGTCTCTTCTTTGTGTGTCTTACATGTGAAATAATCTCTCCCAGAAGCCCCCACTCAGACTTTTCTCACATCCCTTTCACCAGATTGGATCATAAGTCCATTTGTAAACCAGTCACTGGCTGAGGAAGTTGCTTAGATCAGGGTAGGCTAGTTGCCTGTTTTTATAAATAAAGTTTTATTGGCACATCCCATGCACACTCCTTCATATATTATCTTTTGCATTGCAGTGGCAGAGTTGAGTAGTGTGACAGAGACTGGCCCACAAAGCCTAAAAGATTTACTGTGTGCCACCTTATAAAACAAGGGCCAGTCTTTGGCTTTAATCATTTGGGATGTGTTGAAAAGGCAAGCACAGTGGCCACTGTAGACACAAAAGAGGTATAACATGTGATCTTATTCCTCAAAGAGATTACGGAGGGAAATTTTATGTATAGTAGAGGTGGGGCCTCGCCCTGTTGCCCAGGCTGGAGTGCAGTGGTGCAATAGTACCCCCACTGTAACCTTGAACTCCTAGCCTCAGGTGATCCTCCCCCCTTGGACTCCCAAAGTGCTGGGATTACAGGTGTGAGCCACCATGCCTGGCCCAGAAATGGTATTTTACTGCATTAAATAGCTACAAATGCTCGTTATAGTTTAATATAAAAAAAAGGTATTCCACACATATTTATAATTGGAAACTATGGAGGAAATGGTGTAGATTAATTTGTGTCCCAAATGTATGCTGTTATTTATTCCATTTTACTACAAAGTAGAAAAAAAAGCAAACCACTCTACCCACTTACCAAGCTACATTTCAAAGAAATTATGAAAATGAACATCAGATAAAGACAACCTAAGGACATGAAAGCATTTTTAAAATTCTAGGAAAAATAGCAATAATATTTAAAAAGAAATTTGTATGCAGATTAAGAAACTGTGCTGAAAAGGAATAGAAAGTGGTAATGTTACAAGTAGCCCAGTAAAGGCACAGCCTTTCAACTCTTATTTTGCATCTCTTTTTTCCTTCATGGAAATTGATCCAAAAACCAATAGGAGTAAAGTAAGCAGTGTTTACAAGAGTAATGAATAGGCAACATGGGGAATCTTTGTAGAGTTAGAACTGTTGAGTATCTTGATTAGATTCACAATTATAAATGAGTGATAAAATTATATAGAGGTTCACATGCACAGATACAGATAAAACAGGAAATCTGAGTAAGATGGGGGAATTATATCAAATGTCAGTTTTGTGGTTGTATCATTATGCTATAGTTTTGCAAAAATAATTAAGGGAAATAGGGTAAAATCTACAAGGGATCACTATATTATGTTTTAATATACATTAAAACATGTGAATCTTTAGTTATCTCAGTAAAATTTTCAGTTAAAAACAAATGAATTAAAAGCACATTGAAACACTGGATAGGTGGAAAGATGTAAAGAAAACCCAGTCTGATTATATCCCATGTGTAAAGGAACTGACCTTAGAGCAACTGTCAGCACTTTTTTATTTTTTAAAGATGAGGTCTCATCATGTTGCTCAGGCTGGTCTCAAACTCCTGGCCTCAAGCCGTCCTCCCATCTCTGTCTTACAGAGTGCTGGAATTACAGGCATGAACCACCACACGTGGTCCTATTGGTAAATTTGGAAACGTTATAGAGAATAGGAGCGATGCCAAAAAATGAGAAAATGTAGAGTGTTGTTTGACTTTTTCACAAATGGTCTCTGACATTTCATTTAAACCCTGACAAGTTAATAATAGATTCTCAAATAGATGTCAGCAGTTGGAGAAGAATAAAGAGATTACCAGGAACCCATAAGAGTTCACTAAGAACACTCATTCTGGTAACCAGGCTCAGGCAACAATATCTAGACAGTGAATCTCAATTTCAGCAAAGCAGTCACAAAACCCCTTATTAAAATATTGCAAATAAGATTGTATAGTTATTTGGAGATAGCCAAGTGGATGATTTTTGCCAGAAAATGTTGATTCTGTTGGTTTTAGACCAAACTAAAGTAATGCCTATAATAAAGAGCCATCTTATTAGTAACTTGGATAAAAGCAAAGAAGACTTTATCAAAAAATTTGCAACTGCGCTGGGCATGATGATACACTGGGGAATGTGTATCAGAGTCAAGGTGCATGCCACCATGCCTGACTAATTTTTTTAAAAAATGTTTTTTTATAGAGAATGGATCTTGCTATGTTGCCCAGGCTGGTCTCAAATTCCTGGCCTCAAGTAATCCTCCCATCTAAGCCTCCCAAAGTGCTGAAATTTCGGCTGTGAACCATTGTGCATGGCCCAAAACTTTGTACCTTTTGTTCAGCATCTTCCCTTTCCCCATCCCACTTCCTGTCCCCACCCCCAGCCTCTGGTAACCACCATTGTACTTTCTACTTTTATGAATTTGACTTTTTAAAAGGTATGATTCTTTGACTTCTATTACAAGGAAGAGTTGGGCAGAGTACTCTATATTCACCACTTCTTTCTTCTGTGTGCCTTGCACAGGTTACTGGACATTTCTGAGGCTGGGTTTTTGCACTGATTTAACGGGGAATTGTTGGGAAAGCTAAATGTGGTTTATTAGATGGTTAGCACAGCTATTTGAATTGTGGAATAGAAGTTCTACTAGGCACTTTGGGCTCTATTTTACAGATACAGATGAATTCTAGAACCTATTTACCTATTAGGACGGATTTCCTGTTGCAGTGACTCTGAATCCTGGCTATTAGAATCACTTTGGGAGCATTTTTTTAAATTCTGATTTTTTTTAAAGGATACTCAAATCCACTGAATCTGAATCTCTGTTTGGACTCAGGCACTCAAAGTTTTTAAAGCTTTCCAGATGATTCTACTGTGCAGCTAGCGTTGATAGCCATTGTCTTACTCTGTCCTCAGTCCTGGTTGTCATTGGTTCAGGGTGTGATGAAATCTGTAGAGGGCCACCTCATTGGAGACAGCTGGGAGTGACAGCCAGCTGTGAGCTGGAGATGAGCCAACAGGAAGGGGCAGCTGCTAAAAACCCACAGACACATCCACTAATATAACCCATCTGCTTGAAGAGAAGCAGTCTGTGGAGAGAGGAAAGAACAGTCCCATTGAACTCTGAGCTAACCAAGACACATCTGGGTGTTGTATTGTTTTAGGAAGAATACAGACAAGAGGAGACCCTTTTTCTGGGCCTTTGATTGAGCTGGGAAAAGAAAGGCATCACACTGTCTGCTGGAGCGCAGGGTGTTTGCCATGAATGATGAGTCTGTGGCGGCTACAGTATACGAAGGGGAGAAGATAATACGAGTTCGGGAAGTAGAACAAGAAGTCAAGAGATGAGTCTTGATGGGCATTCTCTCAGGCTTAGGGCTGAAAAGTAGAAACAGGATTCACTGACAGAGATAGAAAAGGTGTGCGTTGATAAAATCCAGTTGAGAAATAAATTCAACAGACACGGGGTAGTTAGCATACTTCCCTGGGTCAGGGCATATTTAAAACCCCCAAACATACCCAGTGAAATGGGAGCAGGAGGATAAGGAGCAGGGACCATGTCTGGTGAGCAACAGTTGAAGAGCTGTGGGTGTTGAGCTGCAGGCTGGAGAGCTGAGCAGGAAGGGAACTGTCTTAAGATATTTGAAATATTCACTTGTAGAAGAGGGTTTTGGTCCACTGAGTAGACATTACAAGAAATCAGATGTTTGATCAATAGTAGGAAATTGCTTTAGCATCAGGAGCTGAAACTAGAATAAGATTATGTCCTGTGAGGTAGTAAACTCCCTGTCACGATACTCAATCTGGTATTGTGAAAGGCTTCACTAGTATAGGGGGCTAGGCACAGGGACTCATGCCTGTAATTCCGGCACTTTGGGAGGCCGAGGTGGGCAGATCACGAGGTCAAGAGATTGAGACTATTCTGGCTAACATGGTGAAACTCTGTCTCTACTAAAAATACAAAAATTAGCTGGGTCGCAGCTACTCAGGAGGCTGAGGCAGGAGAATCACTTGAACCCGGGAGGCGGAGGTTGCAGTGAGCCTAGATTGCACCACTGCATTCCAGCCTGGTAACAAAGCGAGACTCCGTCTCAAAAAAAAAAAAAAAACTTACTAGTATTAAGTGGTAAGTAGGACTAGATTAGTGCGAGGGTTTCAAGTTCTCCAGTCTTATTCCAACAGGCCCAGCTCAACTCTTATTTGATTAAGTGTGTAGTATGTTGTAGATTTTATTTTTTAAAGAGATATGCCAAAAAAGTAAGAAAATAGAATTATTTAAATTATTTAAGAAAAATTTTCATTGATAATAATTGTATATATGTAAAGGGTATGATGAAATGTTTTGATATGTGTTTACATTGTGAAAAAATTAGATCAAGCTAATTAACATAGCCCTCACCTGACATACTTGTCTTCTTTTTGTAGTGAGAATATTTAAAATCTACTTTAAAAATAAAGGAATAAAAGAGGGACAATGTCTTGCTCTGTCATCCAAGCTGGAGTGTAGTGGCATGATCATAGCTCACTGCAGCCTTGAATTCCCGGTCTCAAGAGATCCTCACATTAAGCCTCCTAGGTAGCTGTGACTACAGGCACACACCACCATACCCAGCTTCTTTTTGTATTATTTTGTAGAGATGGAGCTCTCACCATCTTGCCCAGGTTGGTCTCCAACTCCAGGCCTCAAATTACCCTCCCACTTCAGCTGCCCAAAGTCCTGGGATTGCGAGTGTGAGCCACAAAGCCTGGCCCTAAATCTACTATTTTAGTAAGTCTGAAATACATATTATGTTATTATTAATTATAGTCAAAATTCCATGCAATAGATCACTAAAGCTTATTTCTGCAGTCTGGCTAAAAAAAAAAAAAATTTGTTGAGACAAGGTCTTGCGCTGTTGCCTAGGCTGGAATACAGTGGTACAATCATGGCTCACTGTAGCCCTCCGGGGCTTAAGCCATCTTCCCACTTCCTACAGGTGCATGCCACCTTGCCTGGCTAATTTTAAAAAAATGTTTATTATAGAGACTGAATCTCGCCATGTTGCTGAGGCTGGTCTTGAACTCCTGGCCTCAAGTAATCCTCCCATCTGAGCCTCCCAAAGTGCTAGGATTTCAGGTGTGAGCCATTGTGCATGGCCTGAAACTTTGTACCTTTTGTTCAACATCCTCCCTTTCCACATCCCACTCCCTGTTCCCACCCCAGCCTCTGGTGACTACCATTCTACTTTCCACTTCTATGAATTTGATTTTTTAGATTATATGATTCTTTGATTCTATTACAGGGAAAGACACAATGACAAATATTTGATCAATGAATGCTGCTTGTTTGCATAACCAACCAAGAGATTCAAACATGTATGTAAATACAGACTCTTTTTTAATCCTGGTGGAGTGACATGGAGAGTCTATAAATTTGCTTTTCTTGGTCTTGTAGTTTGGGAAGCATCACTGGCTATCTGCTTTACAATTTTAAGCTTTTTTATGTTCATCTCAACAAGGGTGTGTAGTGCCTACCAGGTGTGAGGCATTATCCTGTACTCTGACAATTGGAAACCTTCTCTCCCCAACTTCTACCAATTGAAAATTAATCTTAGCACTGAAACCACCTTCCGTATTTAACAAGAGCATCACAGCACAACAAATGTAAACAGTGATGACGGCGGACATTCATCTGTTGCTCCCAACATGAGTTCTCCCTTCTGTCTTCCTAACAGCCCCATTTCCATTCTTAGCTAGGGCGGAACCAAGACACAGTTGCTGATATGTCTGTTGCCTCAGATGGATTTGTGATGACATTTCTGATGACATTTTACACGCCATCGGTCTTACTGTACTAGTGATAGTTCACTAGCTTCATAAAGTTACCTCTTAAGCAAGTTTTATATATTGATGGACTCTTGTTCAGTTCCTTTTTGGGAGACAGACGAATGTCCTCTAATGACTGTTGTATCTCCTACCATTGGTTGTTTTTTTATTTTTTCATCAGTGAAGGAACTCAGTGCTGTGCTCTCAGCCATTTAATTTTTCTTTCCTTCCTTATTAAAAAAAAGCTATTCATGATCAATTTCAAATTAATAGATATACAAAATTCTAAATGTAACAAATTATTTTTTTTTAAAAACCCAGTAAGATAGAAGGAGAACCTGTAGATTGAGAGACTTAAAGGACATATTAGCCAATCACTATATGTGGTCCTTATTTGAATTCTGGACATATTAGCCAATCACTGTATATGGTCCTTATTTGAATCCTGATTCAAACAACTGTAAAACAAAACAAATGTTAAACTAAATTTGGCCTGAGACTGCCTCCATACCATGAGTCCCTACTTAACAAGCTAACCTAACTTAGTAGGTAAACAAACTTGAAAGCCTAGTTTAGGAATATATTTTGTAACAAGGAGCTGTGTGTCAGCCAGTTACAGGCTGTTAACCGATCAGACCATGTCCAAATAAGGCAACTGCGGAGCTGCCACCTCTCCAGCTGTTTCTGTGCCTCACTTCTCTTTTTTGTCTATAAATACTTGCCCAGTAATGAAGCAGAGCTCCCTGAACCTCTTCTGGTTCAAAGTGCTGCCAGATTCATGAATTGTTCTTTGCTCAATTAAATTCCTTTAAATTTAATTTGTATAAAGTTTTTCTTTTTACATAAAAAACATTTTTGAGACAATGGAAATTTAAGCACTGGCATTTGAAGTATTGTTATTTATATATTTTAGGTATAATGATGCAATTATTTTTATGGTTTTTTTTTTTTAGTTTCCTTGTTTTTTAACAATACATACTGACATATTTAAGGGTGAAGTAATGTCTAGGATTTGCTCCAAAACAATACAGAAGGAAGGAAGTGAGTAGGGATATAGATGAAACAGGGCTAGTCATGAATTGATCAGTGCTGAAACGGAGTGAATAAGTACATCAGGGTTCATTAAACTAATGTTTACTTTTCCTGTGATAAAAAATTATATAAAATTTAAAGACTCCCCATCACTTTCCAGTGGTAATCAGTTTTAACACTTTGATACCTGTTTTCAGGAAACTTTCAATGTATAAATTACAGAAAGGGGATAGTGGAGACGGTTGGTTTTGATTTTACTTAATTAAATGGACTCACTAATACCTATTCTCTACAAGTTTTCTTTCTTTTGGGGAAGGGAGCTTGCAATATCATGGATATTTTGCCATTTAATTTTATATTGGTGCAGTTCATGATTGTATTTCTCTAAAGAAGACAAAAAAAAAAAAAATCCTCTGCTTCTATAACAGTATAACCTCTGCACTCCAGGGGATAATTTTGGCTTTTTGTGCTGAATACCTGTACTTGAAGCCTGAGTCTCTGTGGGTTTTGGCCAGGAAGAGCTTTAATTGCCAGCCTTGGGCAGCTCCCCCTGGTCTGATTAAGAATCTTTCACAGCACAGGATCCCCTCCCCATACAAAGCATCCAAGCATCAGCCCCAGCCTCCTTCACAGGGTCTTGCTGTCAGACAGCAGTGGTAAATCTGTTGGAAATTCAGCACTCTTGTTGCCTACTGTTTGGGGTCCAAACTTTTGTGAGAGTTAGAAAATGCCTTGTTGAATTCCTATTGCTTTTCTGTGATTTCATATAATGTGAATTCTTAGTGAGTCATGCATATTGGTAAGAGAGAGAATTTGTGCGAGAGAATGGGCTTTCTGTTTTTATTATGCTGGAAAACTGACACAATTTAATTCCAGCACACCTTTCAGTATCTGCTGCTGTTCATTTCCCTTTCGTCCCTATGGGAAAAGAAAAGCAATCTGAGCTTAGAATTCCTCTCTTTCTCCCTTAACCCTTAAGGAACACAGTGAATATCATACCTTTTGTGATGTATTTTCAAAGTGCCTTAAAATATTGCTATCATCGTTTCAATATCTTACCCAATATGTTTGGAGCAACTCTAGTGGGTCCTTGAATAATGGTCATTGTGTTCAAAGTTAGTTATTGCATTGATAAGGAAACAAATCGATTCCTGGCCAGGGCCACCATCTGGGTGGAGGTTGTACGTTCTCCCTATGTCTGTGCAGGTTTTCTCTGGGTGATTGGGTTTCCCACATCCAGCACATCGGGTGAACTGGCGTGTCTACATAGGCCCAGTCTGAGTGAGTGTGAGTGTGGATGTGGGTGTGAGTGTGAGTGGACCCTTCTATGGGATGTGTCCTGTCCAGGGTATGTTCTTACACCCTGAGCTGCTGGGACAGGCTCCAGCCGCCCAAGACCCTGAACTGGAATAATTGGGTAACTAATTATCTTACTTGTTTTCATTCATCTTTCTTAAGTGTATATTTAGCTCCCATTGATTTCAGTGTTTAATATAGAAGTGTTTGGGGTCTTGATTTAGAAGTTTGGTGATGTTTCTTTCCCTGATGAGAAATATGTGGGAACTTAACTCTTAAAATTGGTTTCATCATAGCAATTCAGCTGTTCCACTGAAGGTCGAAGTTTCCTAGACCCTCCGGCTGATATTAAGTGAGGACGTACTGAACTCTGGGCCTGGCACAGTGTCAGGCACTTGGGAACAGGAATGCAAGACAAACCGGTTTCCACATTGTTACTGTGCTGGTGAAGACACTGAGGGTGAGCATTGAGGAAGGATGGATTTTTGATTAGGAAGGTGAGCATTTGTTAAATAGGCACATTTTGTGGGTAGATATAATAATGATAAAAACCATTTACTGATTGATTGCCACGTACTAACTTCCTTCATAAAAGTTTTTATGTCAGTTATCTTATTTGATACTTACCATGTCCTTATGAAGCTTTTATTATCCCCCTTTTACAGTTGGAAAACACAGAGAGACTAAATAGGTTGCTCAAAATCACACAGCTAAAAAGTGATGTCATCTGCTTTTCGTTTTGTTAAGTGTATGTGCTGCAGAAGAGAGCACAGTGTAATCTGGATTTAAACTCAGACAGGCCAACTCCACAATGTGTGCTTATTATGGAGTTACTGCTAAGGAATCTATTGGCTCATTGATTTTTTGTTTTTGTTTTTGAGACAGAGTCTTGCTGTCACCCAGGTTGAAATGCAATGGCATGATCTCGGCTCACTGCGACTGCCACTTCCCAGGTTCAAGCGAGTCTCCTGCCTCAGCCTCCCAAGTAGCTGGAGTTACAGGTGCACACCACCATGCCCGGCTAATTTTTGTATTTTTAGTAGAGACAGAGTTTCTACTAAACTTCCATCTTGGCCAGACTGGTCTTGAACTCCTGACCTCAAGTGATCCACCCACCTTGGCCTCCCAAAGTGCTGGGATTACAGGTGTGAGCCATGGTGCTAGGCCTCATTGATATATTTTATTAGTAGCTTCCAGGTTTTTTTTAAAGGTATTTAATTATTGTGAACCATCAATGATCAGTGTCCCTGGAATCGGTTGATATTTCAAGCTGTGAAACATGTCGAAGGGCTTTCAATACATACAGTGTCATATTGCAGCATGAGATCTGAACTAATTTCTAGACTTAGAACTGATTGGATTTTTGCTGTGTGTTGGTATCTGGGGGGATGAAATTTCACTTGTAGTGAGTCTAGAGTCATTTCAGAATAAATCTTGTTCTGTTACTTGCAATGTTCAGTTGTGATGAAAAGAAATCCACTGAGCTATTTTTGTTAAATCAATTTTACATCTTTTAGTTATTTATGATGACATTTGCTTTAGTGAGTGAAAGTGTATGTTTCCCAATGTGCATATATGCATATTTATGTATACTTGCTCTACTTAAAGCTATGCAAATCTCAATATGTTGCTAGCTTCTTGTTGTGTATGACTGTACTTAGTGCAAACTCTTTCAATTGGGAATGACATCTGGAACTAAAAGCTACGTGATGCTACAAGCTAGGTTGTGTAACTCTCAATTCAAACTCATAGTCGTAGATCATCTTTTTTCCCAGGCATGTCATAACACTGATGACAGCTGTCATACTTCATTCATTCAGCTAACCTTGATTGAGTGAGTACCTACTATATATGAAGCATTGACATTGTTGCTGGAAGTATAACAGTGACTCAGACCTGGTCACAGACTGTTCAGGATGGTTTTTGTTGGGGCTGTTGTCCATGATGTAGTCTAACCCAAACACATGCTAACTGACTATATATAAAGTGAATGAGGTCAGATTCTGTTCGTGGCTGCCCAGACTGATGTGCTTAAAGCAATCTCTGGACAGATGGGGCATCTGGCACCTGTTGTGGCTGCATCATGTTCTGTGGAATAGGGGAGGTAACAGGAAGGCTTGCAGTGAAGCAAAGGCAAAGCTATTTCCCCAGACAGCATGGCACGATTCGTACCCCTCTTCGGCTGGCTTCACAACCTGCCCAAACTTGAGAGGCTCCTAGCAAGTTTAAGCTAGTTCTAGTTTAAACTAAGACTATGTAATTCTTTTTTTTTTTTTTTTTTTTGAGTTGGAGTCTCACTCTGTCACCAGGCTGGAGTGCAGCGGCCCAAACTCAGCTCACTGGAACCTCCACCTCCTGGGTTCAAGTGATTCTTCTGCCTCAGCCTCCCAAGTAGCTGGGACTACAGGTATGCACCACCACTCCCAGCTAATTTTTGTAGTTTCAGTAGAGGCAGAGTTTCACCATGTTGGCCAGGATGGTCTCGATCTCTTGACCTTGTGATCCACCTGCCTCAGCCTCCCAAAGTGCTGGGATCACAGGCGTGAGCCACTGTACCCAGCCTTGTCTGTGTGATTTTTAAAATCTCCCCAACTTAAAAGAACTGTACATTTCTATCAGCTTACTATAAAGAATAATAGACACTAGTCCATGCCAAATACATTTATATTGGTTGGTCTGCAAATTTTCCTACTTAAACTGTCCTTCAATGTTTAACTGAACACACACAGTCTTATAGGCAGCTGGAATAGAGACAAAGGTTGCTCAGCTCCACACATATTTACTAAGCATTTTCCTAAGAAAAGCACTGTGAATTATCAAAACACTCATACAGTCAAATCCACAGTCATATTCAAAACAACCAAACTGTGGGATTTTGTAGATGCCACCTCACCTCTCTGGGTGCTTTTGGTCCAAGTGTTGATGGTGCAGTCCAGGAGCTCTGAGATCATCTATCTCTTTCCCCAGGAAAGGTGGCCAGATGAGAAGGCTGAGGCCTGGGAAGGTAAATATTGCAAACTTTGAGTACTAATTAAAGAAAGCATTAAAATCAATTCTGGGTCCTCTGGTAGCAACATGTGCCACCTTCTCCACTCACTTCCCACTCTCCCACCCATTTTGCACACATAATTCCATAAGGCTACCAAGTAATACTCTTACAACTGGTAAAATTTATAATTTGGAGAGGGGCAGGAGCTTTGCTGGGAAAATAGAAGCAGAGAATGAGTTTCTAATCCCAAAAGTTGGGATCAAACTATTTCTAAGATAGCCTTGAATTGAATCAATGTAGCAGTGCTTAATTTGTAGGTGAATTATAGCTTGATGGAAACAATAACATCAGCATGCTTCGGCTGCACATTTTAAACCCATAAAATGATTCCCAACTTGAATGACCATCATGAGCTTCCCAAACAGCAGCTGTCACTGTGTGGCGGACTTGGCTCTGAGTGTCTCAGGTCACCCTGATGTGTTCCCGTGTTTGCTGTTTCAGTGTCAGTGAGTACACAGACTGACCAGTCACACCAACTCAAGGCAGAGACCATCTAACCCTCATAATCAGGAGAGTCGGAGCTTAAGAATCAATGCATAGCCTTACTTACACTTCTGATTTAAACTGTGCTTGAAGCTTTGAATGTTTCCAGCTGCACATGTCTTAGAAGGGATAAAAGAATAAGGGAAGGTCTTCAGAAAACAGTGTTGTTCCAGCAGAGGGCTTGGTAATTCTAAACGGCCAGTAGGGCTGGCCAGAGGCCGCTGAAGATTCACACCACAGGAGATAAAGTGGTTACCAGTAGGGTGGCTTTGATTGACGGGTCCTGGGAACTTCTGCAGCGTACCCTGCAGTACCTAACAGCAGGACAGATGTTTCCAAGGCTGAATCTTTCTGCCCCTCTGCTCCTGGGGAAAATAATTTCCATTCCCACTGCAGCTCTACCCTAGCCAATTATGATGTTCTTTCAGTGATTTTTTTTCATTTGTGAGAATAATATGCTTAGCTCTTGGCCTAAATTAGAGAAGAGAGGGCCGCTAGTTGCTCAGTTTCCAGACTTCTTGCTTGGGAGATGCATTCTCTTTCTCTCCAGACCAGTAGTTGTATTAATAAAAGAAAAAGGAGGGAAATATTTCAAAACTGCCAAGGCATCAAATATGTAATGGATGCATATAGTACTTTCAAAATTTAAAAGATACAAAGTAGGTCTCTCAACCCTGTCCCCTTCCCAGAAACAACCCCTATTATCTTCCTGTCTATTCCTAGAGATATATCCATGTACATACATTTAATGTATGCATATATACACATATAGATCTATTTACACAAATGGTAGCATATTATATACATAATTTCATACCTTCCTTTTTTTTTTTTGAGATGGAGTTTTGCTCTTGTTGCCCAGGCTGGAGTGCAGTGGCACAGTCTTGGCTCACTGCGACCTCCGCCTCCTGGGTTCAAGCAGTTCTCCTGCCTCAGCCTCCTGAGTAGCTGGGATAACAGGTGCCTACCACCTCACCCGGCTAATTTTTTGTATTTTTAGTAGAGATGGTGTTTCATCTTGTTGGCTAGGCTGGTTTTAAACTCATGGCCTCAGGTAATCCACCTGCCTTGACCTCTCAAAGTGCAGAGATTACAGGCATGAGCCACGGTACCCAACCACCCTACTTGATTTTACTTATCTTAGGAATTATTCCGGGTTAGCACATGTAGACCTCCCATATTTGTTTTTAATAACTACAGGAATGTTTGTTAAACATTGTTTAGGTGGCCCATCATTTACTAGCTTTTTATTGCTGGAAGTTTTGGTTGTACAATCTTTTGCTGTCCCAGCAATAATTAAATGTTATCCTTGAACATAAATCTTTTGGTACATGTGCTAATTTATCTCTATTATCAGTTTGCAGAAATAGAATCACTAGGCCAAATGGTATATACTTTTGAAGATGAAAAATATTTAAATATAGACATTGGCATATTGCCCTCCTATAGAGGATTTATTCATTGACTTCTTCCCGGCAGTGCGTAAGAATGCATCATCCAAACCCTTTCCTCTCTCCCCATCTCCAGCTTGGCCATATCAGAGTCTGTCTTTTGTAGGAGAAAAAGTTTTGGTCTGGGATGAGCATGAATATTTTTAAAACTCACCCTATGGGTGTTAGCAGTGTTTCAGTTGCAAGTCACAGAAAATCTGCCTCAAACCAACTTAAACCAAAATTTAAAAGAAAAAAAAAAAGAAGATGGAGAAGTTGATGGGCACATACAACAAAAGTCCAGAAACAAAATGTGCTTCAGGCATAGCTGGATCTAGAGAGGGCTAGCATGTCATGGCACAGCTTCAGGGCCCATTCACACTGCATTAGAAAACAGTGTGAAGAGTGGCCCCTAGAGTTAGTAGCCATGCATTCAGGTACACAACTGAGCTTATAGGGACTTGGTCTCTCTCCATTTCCTAGCCCTGTTTCCTTGGGATTTTGCTTTGTTCTCAGGCAGGCTTTCTCCATGTGGGAGCTCTAGGTTTACGTTCTATGAACTTTATAACCTCAATCTAAGAGCCTCCCCTTCTCCATAGATATAGCCAGTTGCAACCTCTCGGGCTGCCCATGCGCTCAGGGACTGTTCTCCATTTCCGCACAGGGACTTGGAAAAAAAAAGATCACAGCAGAGGGACCACAATTTTTCTTCATTGGTCTGACTTTGGTGCGATGATCATCCCAAATAATTGATCACTTCTTGGAATGCCTTTTGGTTTGCTTGCCTTTCATCCATTTCCTGTTCTTCTGATAGTAGCTCTTGATTTTCTTCCTCAACTCTCAGTCCCTATGGTTCTAAGGCCCTTCCTTCATCCAGAGTTGATGATGTGACCCTAGGCATGGCCAGTCAGTACCCATCCTACCAATGGCCAAAGTGACTCCGATTCTCAGACACCATCTCCTTGACCACTAACCCATCTGTAGGCTAGATGAGTGTGTCAGAGACTCAGCAGAGTTATAGCTGAAGAAAATGGGAGGTGGATGTGCATACAAATCACCTGGTGATCTGATTATTAGATATGAAATGGGGCTGATTCTGCATTTTTAACAGGCTCTTGGAAGATGTCGATGCTGCTAGTCCATAGGCCATACTTTGAAGCCGAGAGACATAAGGTGGGTCCAATGGCCTCTCCACATTCCTCCTAGTCTAATGATTTTGGGATTTCATAGCATATACAAAAGGATATGAAACAAACAGAATCTCTACATGCGATCAATTCTAATTTGTCTCCACTTTACATGGCAAATAGAAGTCACATTTTAATGATCACACACATCCAAACACATAAATATTATTATTAGACATTCATTCATTTTAGAAATACAATTCCATTTCCTGCCTTGATGGGGTTCAGGGAGGAAACCGTCATTGAATTTTTCTAAAAGAATCATTCTTTTGACAAATGTTGGCAAGAAAGTGCTTTTTCTTTTGGGGACTATGAGCTCTCTGTTGTCTTAATGGAAAACAAACAAAAACAAAAGCAAAAACTGCTGCTGATTCTACTGTCAAGCTAGTGACTTATTTGTGCTTTGACTGAGGAACCAATTTGCCCTTGGCAGATACTAGGCTTTATATATCTAGTTATGGCATCATAGCTGGGTGGCCTAGTGGCAAAAACTGGGGACAATCTACTGTTTTCTTTTCTTTTCTTTTTTCTTTGATACAGAGTCTTGCTTTGTCGCCCAGTCTGGAGTACAATGCCATGATCTTGGCTCACTGCAACCTCCGCCTCCTGGATTCAAGCCATTCTCCTGCCTCAGTCTCCTGAGTAGCTGGGATTACAGGTGCATGCTACCACGCCCAGCTAATTTTTGTATTTTTAGTAGAGACAGGATTTCACCATTTTGGCCAGGATGGTCTCGATCTCTTGACCTCGTGATCTACCCGCCTTGGCCTCCCAAAGTTCTGGAATTACAGGCGTAAGCCACCACACCTGGCCTACTGTTTTCTTGAGAATAACACAATCACTCTCTTTCTCTCTCATGACCAAGTGCTCTTCACTTTTTCTTTTTAAATAAATTATTTTCTCGTCATCTCTCAGAACTGATATCTCAATCCAGGAATAACTTGAGCAGCATCTAAAGAGTTTCTTTGCTCTCCCTTATTCAAATCAGCCACTGAATGGACTCCCCCAATACCCAGCACCATTTATTGAAACAGAAAAGTGATTTCTTTTGCAAAGCAATTTCATGCTTTGTTATCCCCAACATGTCTCTGAAATACAAGGTTAAATGGCAGTACCAGAAAGTCCCTATTCATTCCTGAGGCTGAAAAGCAAAAATAAAAACTGAAAGGGGGCTCCAGAAGCCCATGGCATAGTCTGCTAGACATTCTCATGCTTTGAGGATCATTGTGTAGCATTGTGAAGATATTAAAATCATGCCTCCTGCAAGGAATATTGTAGCCTCAAACACTGTGTCATTATGTAAATAGGTGTTAATTAATCTATTGTACAAAGTATACTGTGATTGAGAGTTGAGCTGTTTTTATGAGATCACAGCTGGATTTTTTTCTGCTTTTTTTGGAATCCTTATATTCATTCTGCTTCATAGATTTCACGGATACGACTTTTACCAGAAGGCGAGTTGTGCAGAATTCTCATCTTTTTTGTGCTTTATTTTCTTATTGCTAAACTGTTAAGTAAAGCCAGTCCCATCTGTAAGTTTGAAAAGCTGCTTTAGGATTTAATTATTAACAGGTAACAGCTCCTGTAGAAATACTGATCCTCTAGAAATACTGCGGTGTCCACATTTGCCTTTTAAGATTAATATAACCCATCCTCTCCTATAAGAAATGGGATTTTGAGGCCCTGTCCTGGCTCTCTGTATCTGCAGTTGACTCATTGAGTGTCAGAGCTGCCCTTAGAGGATGCCTAGGCTGGGAAGTCATTGATCAACAAATTGCACCTTGGCAGTGGAATAGAAAGGAGAGGGGCATTTATTGTAGCAGGGGTTGTCTTTACCCATTAGTGATGTAAATAGCAGGAGATAGAAGATTCCAGGATTTGTCAATCAGTCTAATGACATTTTCCCAGAAAGTCTTTATTGAGCACCTGCTGTGTTCCAAGGCATATTGTTGGCTCTGGGTATACAGTGATGATCCAACATACTGAGCCCTGATCTCATGGAGGTAACGTAAATGAGCCATTTAATGCCTCTGGACTGGACTTGAAAAATGAAGCTAATTCCTAACCTCACTGGGTTGCTGTGATGGTGAAACACATGTTTGCAAATATAAAGTATTAAATGCAGAGTTCCTGAGGTCAGTGTGATGACAGCTTCGGCAATGTCCTTAACCTTGAACTTTCTAACATCAGCTCTTTTTCCTATTACCTGCTTTTATGAAGTTATTCTCACATGGCCGTCACTTCGCCCTTTGTCTTTTTGTGATGGTTGCATTTTCCTCTCCAAGGATTATCCCATTGTTCTGATTCTTGAACAATGCCAGCTTCTGATTTGCCTTGCAAAATATTTTTCAAACGGAGGGGCCTCTTAAGAAATTTCTTGGGTATTTTATAGGAACTTAGAAAGAGAAAAGTGACTATTCACCAAAGATAGTGAGACAAAAATGAAAAGTAACTTTCTGTATTTTACATACAATAAAAATCAGAACTTAACACCCCAGAATACAGTTCTCATGAGACATCTCTGTCATTTCCTAGAGTTAGAAATAAACAGAGAACAGTTTTGGAGTTGGGTAAGTAGCCAGCCTTGTCGTCTGTGGATAGGAATGATGAGGGTCATATTTGAGTGAGGGAGAGAGTGGAGAGGCAGTCTCTTGAGCATGATGTTGGAACAGCTGAGACTTGGAAACATGCAGGGAATGTTTCTGAGAATGCCTTTGCTATACACGTTGGAGGAAGATCTCAGGCTTGCATTTAAAAGACCCCTGACCTGTTCCAGCCTCCCGGGGTATGTTTTTGTTTTTTTTTTTTTTGCCTCATTGCACAAACTTTATCTATGATCTGTTAATTGGGGGAGTTCCTCTTCTTCTCTCCAATTCTAATGTCCAGAGTAATGTGTGTGTCCTGTCTCTCCCTGCTCTGTGTCCCTGTCTCCGCCCCTCTTTTTCTCTCCCACACCCAAGCCCTCCACTGCACTTATATGATTTCACCACTAAGAGTGGGAAAGCTGAGCAAACCTCAAATCTGAGCCCCTAAAGAAATGTTTTAGAGGATTTTGTTTTACACTTTGTATATTGCACAATTAACTCATCTTAAAAGATGAGGAGCTGCTGCTTTTCTTCATCCCCGACCTAAATAAATAAAGAGGCAACTTAACAGCACAGTACACTGCAGTTTTGGCAAATACTTTCTGTAAAGGGCCAGATAGTTTAAATTTTTAAACTTTTGTGGACATGAGGAAAACATCAGAAACATGAGAAAATGACCAGGTAGACCTAGGGACAGCCTACAGTATACAGTCTCTGGTGTAACTATTCAAGTTGGCCAATGTATCGTGAGAGCAGCTATAGGTAATATGTAAATTGCCTTTTGCAATTTAGCAACTTCTGGTGGGCCCCTAGATAGCTTCAGGATGGGACTGGTTGCCAAAGGAACCAACCGTGTAATTAGAGAGCAAAGCTGTGTTCTAGTAAACTTATGGACACTGAAATTTGAATTTAATGTAATTTTACCTGTCATGAAATATTATTCTTTTGATTTTTTCCGCAAACATTTAAAACTAAAGCCCTTATAAAAACAGGTGCTGGGATAGATTTGGCCCCCGGACCATTGTTTGTCGACTCCTGGTAGTGTGGAAGAAACTTAGAAAAAGGAGTGAGAAGTTGTGCCTTCCAATTTTGGTTTTACTACTTTTTAGTTTTGACATAATCATTTCACATCTAACCTCCATTTCCCCATCTGAAAAATGAGTATGGAAAGATGGGAAACAGTAACTTGGGAGTGGAGAAAGCCGGCAGACACTACCCCAGTCAGGTGGTCATGGTCAGTATCATCAGGGCTAAGTCAGGTGGTCATGGTCAGCATCATCAGGGCTCAGTCAGGGGGTCATGGTTGACATCATCAGGGCTAAGTCAGGGGGTCATGGTCAACATCATCAGGGCTAAGTCAGGGGGTCACGGTCAACATCATCAGAGCGAAGTCAGGTGGTCACGGTCAACATCCTCAGAGCTAAGTTGTCATGATAGAGTAAGAAATATTTGGTCTTTGTGCCTGGCTCCTGACACAGAACTTGTATAACCCTTGGAATTTCCTGAGTGACAGGCATGATAGGATTATTTTTTATTAT
Source organism: Callithrix jacchus (assembly GCF_049354715.1). Lineage (NCBI taxonomy): Eukaryota > Metazoa > Chordata > Mammalia > Primates > Cebidae > Callithrix > Callithrix jacchus. Next base: position 97,795,009 of record NC_133510.1, on the reverse strand, counting down.
TTATAACAAGCCCCTTCAGCCCTACCTGAGCTTCTGCTAATGAGGTGACTTTTGGTAGGCCCATAGATAGCTTCAGGATGGGGCTGGTTGCCAAAGGAACCAACCATGTAATTAAAGAGTGGAACTTTCAGGGCCACTGCTGTGGTTTGGCTGTGTCCCCACCCAAATCTTAGTTCATCTTGAATTGTAGCTCCCACAATTCCCACGTGTTATGGGAAGAACCCAGTGTGAGGTAATTGAATCATGGGGTGGGTCTTTCTCATGCTGTTCTCATGATAGTGAATAACTCTAATGAGATCTGATGGTTTTCTAAAGAGGAGTTCCCTGTACCAGCTCTTTCTTGCCTGCCACCATGTAAGACGTCCCTTGTTCTTCTGCCGTGATTGGGAGGCCTCTCCAGCCATGTGGAACCATGAATCAATTATACCTCTTTCCTTCATAAATTATGCAGCATCAGGTATGTCTTTATTAGCAGCATAAGAACAGACTAATAGAGCCACCCTTCCTTCAGGTAGGGGTGAAGGGGTCGAGATTGAATTAATCACCAGTGGCCAATGATGTAATCAATCATACCTCTGTTATGGAAGTTCCATTAAAAAGCCCTAGAGGACAGTGTTCTGAGGGTTCTAGACTGATGAATGCATCCATGTACCAGGAGTGGGGCACATCCCAACCCCGCAGGGATGGAAGCTTATTCACTCTACCCCTTCTGGACCTCACCCCGTGTGCTTCTTCCTTGAGTGTTCACGTGTATCCTTTATAATAAACAAGTAAGAATAGTAAAGTCTTCTCCTTAGTTCTGTGAGCCCTGAGGAGGGAGTTTTAGGACTCCCCTGACCCCCGATTTATAGCCAGTCAGAACTATGGAGGGCCCAGAACTTGCGACTGGTGTCTGAAATGGGACAGTCTTGTGGGGCTCTTTGTTCACTCTGGGTAATTAGTGTCAGAACTGAATTGAATTGAATTACAGGATACCTGGCTCCTGTCTGGAAAACTGCAGAATTAGTTGGCGTGAGGAAAAATCCCCACATTTGGTGTTAGAAGTATTGTGAGCAAAACAGTTGAGAGCCACATTGATAGCATGCACCCTTGATAGGCTTTGCTGAAAATGGCACCCCAGCCCTGTGATCATCCTCCAGAAAAGCCATTTACGCCAGGTCAAACATGAGGAAAAGACCAGGTAGACCTAGGGACAGTGTACAAAATACCTGATTGCTGTTCCTCAAAACTGTCAAGGCCATCAAAAACAAGGCAAGTGTGAACCCCAGTCACAGACCAGAGGAGACTAAGGAGACAGGATTAAACATGACATGGGATCCTGGACATGGGATCTTGGGAGAGAAAAAGGACCTTAGGGAAAAGCTGGTAACATCTGAATAAAGTGTGGCATTTAGTTAATCGTCACGTGTCACCATTGCTTCCTTCGTTGTGACAAAACTCCTGTGGTAATGTAAGATGTTCACATTGCAGGGACTTAGGTCAGCAGAAGAGGTGAACTTTGCAGCCTTGCTATCAATCTAAAACTGTTCTACAATAAAAGCTTTACAGTAAAAAACCACTAAGAAAAATCTCTAGGATTTGGCAGTTGATTAGGTAAGGAGGGCAAGGGAGAAGGAGAAATAAAGATTTTGTCAAAGTCTGGCCTGATCACCTTGCAAGTTAGCGATGCTAGTGGACAGAAGTAACTGACTAGAGGAGGCAGTCTAGCTTGCAACAGGAAGTATGGAGTTGTGGTGCTAGGAATATATCCATGAATGCGATGTACTGTTTATCAGTTTAAAGTAATACAAATGCCCAGAAAGGGCTTTTGGGTTTTAGATGTTTTGTTTAAAATGACCTCTAGCCTCACAGCACTTGGCATTTAAATTCTAATTTAAGAAAGAAAGATGAACTGGATTAAAAATAAAATAGTGATTGAACTTTGTATAAATAGCTGGACTCCTCCTCATGTATCTATGTTTCTATGGGGGTAAATTTACCTTTATGTCGTTAATGCATTGCTGGAGCTTGGAGTAGCTAGCAGCCCCTCTTTATTTGCAGAAGGACTTAGAGTCACGTTGCCAAGTGAAACATGATGTAAGTGACTCAGCAGCAAGAGCCAGCCTTTTTTCTTTAGCTAGAAGTGCTAGTTGTGTTGACCCAAATATACTGAAGAGCATGTTTTGTTTACTTCAGACAAGAAGTAAAAGCTTTGTTTGAGTCATTCCTTTCTCTATATTCCCTATTTATATTTTATAACCAGAACTGCCTCAAAAATGCACACAGCCATTCATCAGAGGCCTGCAATGTCTGCTGTGCCTTAACAATATATGACATGTGTGAAACTTATCAATGTAGATAAAACCACAGGCAAGACCTCACGCCTGCATAGGTCATGAACAGGTCTTCACCAAAGAAGAAATTCTGGTAGCAGTCCATGTGTAAACAAAATTAAACTTTATGAGTAACAAAAGATATATAATTAAACTTGTGAAGATAGCAAAGAAATACAGAAGCCAGTGCTGGCAAGGGTATGAGGAAGAGTGCACTGGCAGGAATCTAGGTCACCATAATTTAGGGGGAGGGCAGCTTGAAATATATAGTCCAGATTTTTAAATGTATTTAACCTTTGTTTCAGTCACTAAGGGAACAGGCATATAAAGAGATATGAAAAGAATGATGATCTGAGCATTGTTTAAAACAGTAAAGCACTGTGATGACATCCAACAGTAAGACAGACACTAGTCAGCTTCAGTGTTGTAGATGTAGCTATTATAATAGAAAGACTTGCATTCAGTTTTTGAAAAAACTTATTTCAAAATGCATTTGTATAGTCCAGTTTATACAAAAGGTGTGTGTGCATGTATACTTCTAAAAGAACATATGTTACATTTTAAATGCTTTTAAACTGTAAATGAAAATGTTTTCATTCTAAACCAAAATGTGGACTCTCAGTGCTAAATTCTGAGTGACGTAAACTGTCCTTCTCTCATAAATTACCATTATTTTGTAGAGCCTAAAACATGTATCCATGTACTCCCTCTCCAAAATAATCCTGACTTTCTTAAATAAAAATTATAGCTCATCCTAAATTATTGAGAATTTTCATTCAGTGTGAAGAACCTAGAGCTGTGTTATAGAGAAGCCAGCAAATAGTTATTGTTCCTTAGTTTTATTTTATGCTCCCGTAGTTAACATACCCAAAACAGTGCTTCATAAAAAACACTATCCTTACAAATACAGGGTGAAAAATCGGATTTCAGTGAGAAAACGGGATTTTCTTCACTTTGATTTTGTAAATTTACATCTTGCCTCTTTCCAAATGTATTTAAAGTACCTAGAGCATGTGCTAAGCATAAAGAAGTGTTCACACACATGAACTAACCTGCTGCACCATCACACTGCCCCAGGGTAGTATGATAAAAGGCAGGGATGATAAAAGGCAGAACGTATTTCCAAAGACACTCAAGATCTCTGAACTAGAGACTTCACCTTTAACACATGAATGAAATGACTCAAAAATCATCTTTCTTCCAAAGTCAATTGAAAATCAGTGTGGCCATGTAGTTCAGATCAGCCCAGGGGCAGAGCTTGAGAAGAAGAGCTGACTGTAGCCAGCAGGGGCCCTAAGTAAATAAGGCTTCATGTAACCGTATACAGCCTGACAGAGTAGGAGAAGAAAGGAAAAGGGGTGAGTAAGGGGAAAGGGTTTAGAGGGCATCTGCTCTTTGCCAAGCACTAAACTGAAATGCTTATTGTGTGCTGTCTCATGTATTAAGCTGCAGGCATATTCTAATATTCAGATAGGAGTTTGGTCTAAATATTTCCAAATAAATCAGTCTTCTTCCTGATGATACCCTTGCCAGCTGCTTGCCGAGGGCCGCCATCTCCAGATCTGCCAGTCACCCAGCTAGTTATTAATTATCCCAGATTTCCCCTCCTCCCACCACTCTTGAGTATCTCATTAGCCACTTGTTAAACTGCCTGCCGTAGCCACGGTGAGGAGGGCTTGGGATTATTTGAAGAGGTCTACCAGATACCTTGGATTTCAGAGCCAGACTTGTGAACAGGACTTCACTTTTGTCTTCCTCATTTGTATCTGCCTTTTTCCAAAAAGGATTTGAAGTACCAAAATCTTCCAACAGAATGTGCGCCGTGAAATGTTTTAGAAGAGAGAGAAATTTTACTAACTCTACGTAGAGGGGGCAGTATATACAAAAGCAAAACAAAGTGAGCAAAACAAAACAAAACAAAACAACAAAACATCCCACTATGGTGGGAATGAGCAAAAGGAGATGGGGAGAAAGACCGAGCGCAGTTGCTCCTGAAGTGGGGCTCCTTATGATGTGTTAGTGATTCAATAGGTGACACCTATGAAGGGTGATCACAGCTTTGTGGAAAGAGGTTTGTCTCTGAGCTTTTCCAAGTGCCTGGTAGACTTCTGAATTAGTACAGCTTCACACCAGGATTTCTTCCAGAAACTTGAGCCTACTTAATTCCATCCCTGTTACTTCTGCCATGCTCAGCTATACACACGATGTCAACCTCTCTTATGCCAACATCCCCTTCTTGTTCACGCACCTCCGTCTTTCCATCCCTTAGTACTATTCCAAATCCTCCCCACTTCTTCAAGTCATCGCTCTGCTAACATCACCTATTCACAAGATTCCAAACAGGGGTCTGAGGACTGAGTCTGGCTCTCTGCCACATTTTGCTTAATCTACACATCCTGCCTTTATTACTGGCAAGAGCCAGGAATCTGCAGTCTCCTGTTTGCTGAAGTCTCCAGCACTCTGTGCTGTTTCCTGCTCCCATTCCCTGTTGTTTCCCGGTCTTTCCTGTGTTCCATGTCTTGGTCTGGGTGGTAGTCAGCGAAGTCTGTTCAGTTAGCAAAAATTCACAGAGCACTTATTTTGCAATTTTCTGTGAGCACGTTATATATCAGGTTAAAAAACTTTAGAAGTTAATGGGCTGGGTGTGGTGGCTCACACCTGTAATCCCAGTGCTTTGGGAGGTCAAGGCGGGTGGATCACCTGAGGTCAGGAGTTCAAGACCAGCCTGGCCAACATGGTGAAACCCCATCTGTTTAAAAAAAAAAAAAATCCTGATTTCTCTAGATAAACCCTGCAGTGGACATCATTATTTTCCCCATTTTGTAAATGAAGATATGGGAACATGGAAAGGACACACAGTTTGTCTATGTTCATTCAGTTGGTACATGACAGAACTGGGAGTCACACTCGGGTGGCCTGTGCTTTTTATTTTTGGAGATGGAGTCTCACTCTGTTGCCCAGGCTGGAGTGCAATAGGATGATCTCAGCTCACTGCAACCTCTGCCTCCAAGGTGTAAGTGATTCTCCTGCCTCAGCCTCCCAAATAGCTGGGATTACAGGTATGCACCACCTTGCCCAGCCAATTTTTTATATTTTTAGAAGAGACAGGGTTTTACCATGTTAGTCAGGCTGGTCTTAAACTCCTAACCTCAAGTGATCCACCTGTCTCGGCCTCCCAAAGTGCTGGGATTACAGGCATGAGCCCCTGCGCCTAGCCTTGGCCTGTGCTCTTGATCACTGTGTCTTTCTTGTCAAGAGAGTTGGTCCAACCATGAGAGACTCTAATTCTACTCTTGGCTTCTCTTAGCCACTTCAATATCCAAACCATGAGTTTCAGAGATTCATTTACATTTTTTTAAAGTGCTATGGTAGATTAAAGGTGGCCATGAATCATTTGCAACTCCTTTTATTGATATGTAGGATCTTATTACCCTCCTCTTGACTTTGGGCTGGTCTTAACAATTCGCTTCGCTGGTAGAATGCAGTAGAGATGACACTGCTTGACTTATGAGGTAGAAGCTTTGTAGCATCTGCCTTGGTTTCTTTGAACACTGACTCTTAGAATCCAGTTGCCAATCTGTGAGAAGCCATAGAGAGGCCCACATGGAAAGGAAATATGGACACTGGCTGACAGCCCAGCTTAGCTCCCCGCCTACAGCCAGCACCAACTTGCCAACCATGTAAAGGAGTCATCTTGGAATCGGATCCTCCAGCCTCAATTGAATGACCCCAGTTAATGTCCCATAGAGCAGAGATGAGCTATTCCCGCTGAGCACTGCCCAAATTGAAGATTTCATGAGAAAAATAAATGACTAGTATCATCTTAGGCCACTACATTTTGGGATGGCATGTTATATAGCAGTGACTGGAACACCAGCTAATTTTGTTTAACCAATATATATTAGAATCATATGTGAGATCAGAAAAAGTTTTGCTTTCTTTAATATTAATGTTTTCATAGAAAGTTTCTTCTAGGAAAAACAACTTAATTCAAGCCATTCCTGAGAATCATTCCAGGAATTATCTTCGCTGCTAAAAAAGGCTTTTTTCTCTATCCTCACTAAAGGAAATACCAAAGACCACCTACGGTAGTTCACATTTACTGACTCAATTGAAACTTTCTAGGAAAAAACACATTTGCTGGTAGAATATCAACAAAGTCCCATCAAAATAATTGTAGGAAGTAAATCAATGTAAAATCAGTTTCTTTATAAATCTGTGAGTTGCTGGAAATTAGATATGAAAACTGTACAGTCTAAAGTGAGTTCTTCACAGTAGCTAAATGAGCAGAACACTAACATCTCACATTTTTGGCTGGGACTCCTCACTTACTCAAGATATTTGCTTGGCAAATATTTTTCCAACCAAACTGCAGTTACACAGGGTGTGTTCTACCACACTGGACCAGCCAAGCTGGAGAGTGACTGATTACCAGGGTGATGTGTTTTCTGCAAAGGGAAGTCACAGGGTTATAGCCCCCATTTCTTCTGAGCCCTTTGCAGGATGTACTCTCTGTGCTGTTTCCCCAGCAAGATAAGTGAGGTAGGGAAGAGATGCTTTTGAATGCATTGCTGGTGGTTAAATGCCTGTAAGAAACTTGATAGGGATATGGGCGATATTGACATATGTGTTCGAAAATTGATAGTTCTGGCTGGGCATGGTGGGGCGCACGCCTGTAATCCCAGCACTTTGGGAGGCTGAGGTGGGCGGATCATAAGGTCAAGAGATCAAGACCATCCTGGCCAACACGGTGAAACCCTGTCTCTACTAAAAATACAAAAATTACCTGGGCATAGTGACGTGTACTTTTAGTCCCAGCTACTCAGGAGGCTGAGGCAGGAGAATCGCTTGAACCTGGGAGGCAGAGGTTGCGGTGAGCTGAGATCATGCCACTGCACTACAGCCTGGTGACAGAGCAAGACTCCGTCTCAAAAAAAGAAAAAGAAAGTTGATGGTTCTATGAAAATTTAAAGAGTGATGGCCACTGCTCTAGTCTGAACGTTTGTGTGCCTCTACCCCCAGCCAATTCATACGTTGAAACATAATCCCCAATGCAATGGTATTAGGAGGTGGGACTTTTAGAGCCCTCATGAGCAGGATTGGGCTAAGTGGAGCTTGTTTGCCCCTTCCACCACTGAGGATGCAACAAGAAGGCTCCATCTATGAGGAAGCAGGTCCTACCAGACACTGAACCTGCCAGTACCTTGATCTTGAACTTCCTGGCCTCTAGAATTGTGAGCAATAAATTTCTGTCATGTAGAAGCCACTGAATCCATGGCATTTTTATAGCAACCTGATTGGAGTATGACAGCCACAGTATATACTTAAGTGAAAAAAAAAAAAAAAGCAGGTTGACAAATGGGAGGTGTTATATCACACAATTTGTTTGATGTATAGATGGATGGATAAAGAGATGGTGAGTTAGGGCCAGGCACCAGTGGCTCATGTCTGTAATCTCAGCACTTTGCAAGGCCTAGACGGGTGCATCACCTGAGGTCAGAAGTTCGAGACCAGCCTGGAAAACATGATGGAACCCTATTTCCACTAAAAATATAAAAAAGTGGCCGGGTGCAGTGGCTCACGCCTGTAATTCTAGTACTTTGGGAGGCCGAGGTGGGTAGATCACGAGGTCAGGAGTTCAAGACCAGACTGACCAACATAGTGAAACCCTGTCTGTACTAAAAATATAAAAATTAGCTGGGCGTGGTGGCACATGCCTGTAATCCCAGCTACTTGGGAGGCTGAGGCAGGAGAATTGCTTGAAACCAGGAGGTGGAGTTTGCAGTGAGCTGAAATCGCACCACTGCACTCCAGCCTGGGTGACAGAGCGAGGCTCAATCTCAAAAAAAAAAAAAAAAAGCTGGATACAGTGGTGCACTCCTGTAATCCCCGGTACTCGGGAGGCTGAGGCAGGAGAATTGCTTGAACCTGGGAGGCGGAGGTTGCAGTGAGCTGAGATTGAACCACTGTACTCTAGCCTAAGCAACAGAGTGAGACTTACCTCAAGTAAAAAAGAGAGCGAGTTAGAAAGAAGTGTTTTTAAGCATGGCCAAAGAATATATTCTCTTAGATTGGGGGTACTACTCAACTCTGCAGCTCTGGCTTGAAAGTAGCCACAGATTATATATAAAAAAATGGGGAGTTTTGCCGCCGCCATCTGCAACACCATGCCGCCCTACACCGTGGTCTACTTCCCAGTTCGAGGCCGCTGCGAGGCCATGCGCATGCTGCTGGCGGACCAGGGCCAGAGCTGGAAGGAGGAGGTGGTGAGCATGGAGACCTGGCAGCAGGGCTCACTCAAAGCCTCCTGCCTGTATGGCCAGCTCCCCAAGTTCCAGGATGGAGACCTCACCCTGTACCAGTCCAATGCCATCTTGCGTCACCTGGGCCGCACCCTGGGGCTCTATGGGAAGGACCAGCGGGAGGCAGCCATGGTGGACGTGGTGAATGACGGCGTGGAGGACCTCCGCTGCAAATACGCCTCCCTCATTTACACCAACTACGAGGCAGGCAAGGCTGACTATGTGAAGGCATTGCCCAGGCATCTGAAGCCTTTTGAGACGCTGCTGTCCCAGAACCAGGGAGGCAAGACCTTCATTGTGGGCGACCAGGTCTCCTTCGCCGACTACAACCTGCTGGACTTGCTGCTGATCCATCAGGTTCTGGCCCCCAGCTGCCTGGATGCGTTCCCCCTGCTCTCGGCGTACGTGGAGCGCCTCTGCGCCCGGCCCAAGCTCAAGGCCTTCCTGGCCTCCCCTGAGCACGTGAACCTCCCGATCAATGGCAATGGGAAACAGTGAGGGCTGGGGGGACTCTGAGTGGGAGGCAGGAACTGCTTGCCTCCCTTTTTTCAGGAGCAATAAAATTTCTAAGAGAGAGAAAAAAAAAAAAAAAAAAAAAAAAAAAAAAAAAAAATGGACATGGCCATGTGTCACTAAAACTTCATGGACGTTGAATGTTGAGTTTCTTTTTTTTCTGAGACAGAGTCTTGCTCTGTTGCCAGGTGCCAGGCTGGAGTGCAGTGGTGTGATCTTGGCTCACTGCAACCTCCGCCTCCCGGGTTCAAGAAATTCTCCTGCCTCAGCCTCCCAGGTAGCTGGGACTATAGGCGCATGCCACCATGTCCAGCTAATTTTTTTTTGTATTTTCAGTAGAGATGGGGTTTCACCATGTTGGCCAGGATGGTCTCGATCTCTTGACCTCGTGATCCGCCGGCCTCGGCCTCCCAAAGTGCTGGGATTACAGCTTGAGCCACCATGCCTGGCCCAACATTGAGTTTCATATAATTTTCACATTTCACAAAATATTATTCCTATTTTCAGTCATTTAAAAGTATAAAAACAATCAGTTTATACAATTCATAAGCTGTATAAAAATAGGTGCAGACTGGCTTTGGCCACAGGCCGTAGTCTCTTGACACCTGTTGTCATTTGGGTTGTGGAGATTTTGGGGAGAGGAAGCGGCTTGCTTTCACCCTCTACTGTCTAAACTTTTGTACTTTTGGAACTTTTTAGAACAAGTTTTTGGTTTTTTTTGAGATGGAGTTTCGCTCTTATTAGCCAGGCTGGAGTGCAATGGCGCAATCTCGGCTCACTGCAACCTCCGCCTCCTGGGTTCAGGCAATTCTCCTGCCTCAGCCTCCCGAGCAGCTGGGATTACAGGCACGCGCCACCATGCCCAGCCAATTTTCTGCATTTTTAGTAGAGACAGGGTTTCACCATGTTGACCAGGATGGTCTCAATCTCCTGACCTCGTGATCCACCTGCCTCAGCCTCCCAAAGTGCTGGGATTACAGGTTTGAGCCACCGCGCCCGGCTAAGTATTATTTTTTGAGATAAGGTGTTGCTCTGTTGCCCAGGCTAGAGTACAGTGGCATGATTGTAGCTTACCTCAGCCTCAAATTCCTAGGTTCAAGTGATCATCCCACTTTAGCCTCCCAAGTAGCTGGGATTACAGGCATGCACCACCACACCTGGCTAATTGTTTTAAATTTTCTTTTATAGAAATGACATTTCCCTATGTTGCCCAGGCTGGTCTTGAACTCCTGGGCTCAAGTGATCCTCCTGCCTCCTCCTCACAAAGTCTTAGGATTATAGATGTGAGTCATAGCATGTGACCTATGACCCTTAAAATTAAAAAAAAAAAGATATTTCCATGTTAGAGCAAAGGAAGAGGAGAAGGTCTCTGTGTGGGCGCCTGTTAGGTTTCAGTAAGAAAAGGACACGTGGTAGAAATTTGTTTGAATAATTCAAGATCTCATTTATTCAGACTGACCCACCCAGAATTTGGTTGAAAGTCCCATTTGTTCTCGCTAAAGAGATTTATGAAGAGTTTAAGGTAAATAGTGTTACTAATTATACATTATTTTGTTTTGTTATTGTACTTTAGGTTCTGGGGTACATTTGCATATCATGCAGGATTGTCGCATAGGTACACACGCGGCAATGTGGTTCGCTGCCTCCATCCCCCCATACATTATTTTCATCTGCTTGTTAAAGCAGGCCTATTAGAATATCTGTAGGAGAAGAGAGTGGGATTAGATTAAGATAACTTGAAAGCAACACTATATTCTGTTTTAAATGCTGTTACCCAGACTAATTCAGATTTCCCTCTCTTCTTCTTTTACCCTCAATTGACGATGCTTTTATGGTAACTGTCTTAGGCTGTTTGCATTAGGTCTGTTTATGTTCTTCTTTTTGTCCATCTGTATTCTCTGTAAATTCTCTGAAGGCATGGGTCTTATATATAATACCTTTCATTCATTCACTTCTTAAACAAGTATTTACTGAGTGCTTTCTTTGTATCAGGCATTTTGATGTATGGAGCACACAGTCTTTGTCGAATCTGACTTTGTACTGTCCATCTGGATTCATGGTATTCCTCCCGGATAACAAATGAGCTTTAGCTCATAGGTCAACTGTGACTGTTAGTGGGTGCTGTGGTTTGAAAAGTTTATGTGTTGGGAACTTAATTGCCACTGTAACAGTATTAAGAGGCGAGGCCTTTAAGAGCTTACTAGGCCATGAGGGATCGCCCCTCGTGCGTGGATGAATGCTGCTGTTGGAGGAATGGGTTCCTGATAAAAGGATACATTTGGCCTCCTTTTTCTGTGTCCTGTGTGCGTGCTTCCTTGCCACGTGATAGCATCCGCTAGGCGATGACCCCAGCCAGTTGCTGGTACCATAATCTTGGACTTTCCAACCTCCAGAACTATGAGCCAAATAAACTTCCGATCTTTATAAATTACCCAGTCTGTGATATTCTGTTATTGCAGCAGAAAAAGGGACTAAGGTAGTATGTTAGGAGGCATTCTGAGAGTCAACCAAAAAGAGACCCTTGTCTGTCACCCATCTGGGAGACAAGTATGACAGCACATGGGTCACATATATGTCACCCCTTATATAGATTGTGGATTGTGGCACATGAGAGGCACCTGGGGCAGGGTGATGTGATGGTGGAATAGATACAGATTTAGTGTTAGATGAGATTCAGATTAATTTCTCTTCTGCCTCTGCTTTGTGACATCACCAGTGGAGCCTTAGTTTCCTCTTTAAAATGTGCAAAATAATATCTGCTGTAAAAGATTATTATAGGGCTTTTAAAATCATTACTATTATGATCATTATTAATAGCTAATATTTATTGAACATGCATTATGTCTTGTGTTAGCTGCTTTACAGGTATTATCTCATTTAATTATCAACACTCCTACTATTCTAATTGTACAGATGAAAAACTGGGACAAAGAGGGTACAGTTAACACAAGGTTACACAGCACATGATCACATAATGTGTGTGAAAGTCCTGTGCTGTGCCTGGCACATGATAAGTGCTATGTGGCCCTTTGCCTCCTCCGTCGTCTTCCCACCCTCCCCATGCTGTATAGCAACAGTGTTGAGGAGACCACCAACTCTTCTTGGGTGGTTTGTTTATGAGTCAGTAGAGAAAAGCTCATTCATTCCTTTTTCCTCCTCCAGGCATCCTCAGACTAGATGTGTCACTTAGGAGATTTCCAATGGAGCCCTTATTTTCATTTATTATGAAGCTTTCAGCCCCGGGCTTTGACAAGACTACGGTATCACCTAGAGCCCAAACGAGAAACAGATGATACCCAAATCAGATCATCTGAAGAGCATTAGTGAAGCAACTTCTTACAAAGGAAGAGAGAAAATGTAGATCATTACAGAGCTCCTTCAGGTTAGTCACAGAAGGGCTAACACCAGCCCTAGGCCTGAAGAGGAAAGGGAGAACTTACCCAAACTTGGGGGCAAAGAGGCTGTGTGGAGGGGGCTCTCTGACCCAAGCTGTGACCTTCAGTTAGGGGATGCAGCCAGCCCACAGTGAGCCATAGAGAAGGGAACAGGGGAAATGAAAACCCCAGCCTCACTCTTCTCTCTTCTTCCCCCTGCTGCTGCTCCTCAGGGTGAGCCCAGCTGGAAGCCATGTCCATGGATGCAGCCATGTACACTGGACTTCCAGAGAAGGTAGGGTGGATCTTGAGGGGCAGGTGGAAGGTATCAGCACCGCTGCCACCCTGGGCACACTCAGGAAACGGCGAGGCAGATCACAAGTTCAGTTTCGCACACTTCTTGGCGTTCGTGCAGATTCAGACATTCTTGGCTCCAGCTGTTTAACAGATGGTTAGATTTCCAGGTAGACGGTTACAAATTACTTTTTGTAGATGTGCATTTGGAAAAAGTCTGGCAATGGATTGGTTATTGAAGTTGGTTCTTCTACATAGCCTTTGAGATGGATTCACTATCTCATTAGTCATATCTCTTAAAAAACCTCAGTTCACTTATTTATAAAATGAACACAGTAAGCCATTCTTCTCAGGGATATGTGAGGCCTCAATTAGGTAAAGTCTATTGCTTTTGTAGACCTTATTATAATTTTTAATAGACTTTTTAATAATTTTTGAGACTTCTCATGGAGATGAGAAGTCTTCATGTGCAGAGTGGTACAGAACCTCTTAAATTAGATTTGAGATACAAGTGTCTGTATCTTTCTTTAGGTTGTTGACTCTGGCATATTATCAGCGGTCACATCTTAGAGGTTCATCTTGGAGGTGAATAATTTGACTTGAAAGGTCATATGTATTTTTCTTTGACATTTTTTCATGTTAAACCAACAGTCTCCCACCTTTTTGGCACCAGGGACCGGTTCTATGGAAGATAATTTTCCCACAGACAGTGGGCAGGTTGGGGGGAAGGGGTGGTTTGGGGGTCATTAAAGTGTATTATATTTATTGTGCATTTTATTTATATTATTGTTACATTGTAATGTGTAATGAAATAATTATACAACTCACCATAATGTAGAGTCAGAAGTGGAAAGTAGGGTGGATCTCCAGGAGCAGGTGGAAGGTATCAGCTTCCAGCCCCTCGAGGTCCACCCTACCTTCTCTGGGAGTCCAGCTCCCAGTGGGAGCCCTGAGTTTGTTTTCCTGCAACTAGACAGTCTCATCTCGGGGAGATGGGAGACAGTGACAGTTCCTCAGGCATTAGATTCCTGTAAGGAGCACCCAACCTCGATCCGTCACATATGCAGTTCATAATAGATTTCCAGCTCCTATGAGAATCTCATGCCGCTGCTGATCTGATGGGAGGCAGGGCTCAGGTGCTGATGCAGCTGGAAATACAAACGAAGCTTCACTCTCTTGCTTGTTCAGTCACCCACTGCTCACCTCCTGCTGTGCAGCCCAGTTCCTAACGGGCCACAGACTGGTATCAGTTCATGGCCCTTGGGAACCCCTGATTTAGATAGTCTCAGACTTGCTGACCAGGATAATTGGGACCCTGTCTATTTAGGATCAGCCACTTAAATCAACTGACTAAACTCCTTCATTATTGTAGTCTGGGTACTACAGGTAACATCTAGAATAAATTATGTAAAATGCAATACGTAAAGACTGTTATGTCATATATCCACCAAGTACCTTAAGGTTTAGGCAGATATTGGTAACTATGTGGAATAACTGACACTCTCAAACGTTATTTGTGGTGGGAATTTAAGTTGGATCAGCCATTTTGAAAAACCAGCAAGTTCCACTAAAGCTAAGCATATACCCACCCCATGAATAGCAGTTCCATTACTAGGTTTACATCCAAGATAAATGTGTGCATGTGTCTTTTAAAAGACATGTACATCTATATCCACCTTATTCCTAACAGCCCAAACGAATTAATAATCCAAGTGGATATCAACAGGGGAATGGATACAGTAAAATGTGGGGCTTCCTATACAGTGAAACACTTCATAGCAATACAAATAACAATATAATAAACTAATGAAACATACAGGAATATGGAAGAATTTCAAATATATTGTGTTGGGAGAAATAAGCCAGACATAAAAAGAGTATTTTTATGAAGTTCAGGAAGAGGTAAAACTTGTTAATGGCTATGGAAGAAAATTAAAAAAAAAAAGATGGGCTGGGCTCGATGGCTGATGCCTGTATTCCCAGCACTTTGGGAGGCCGAGGCGGGTGGATTATGAGATCAAGAGATCGAGACCATCCTGGCCAACATGGTGAAACCCCATCTCTACTAAAAATACAAAAAATTAGCCGGGCATGGTGGCACATGCCGGTAATCCCAGCTACTTGGGTGAGGGAGGCAGGAGAATCGCTTGAGCCCAGGAGGTGGAGGTTGCGGTGAGCCGAGATTGCACCATTGCACTCCAGCCTGGGCAACAAGAGCAAAACTCCATCTCAAAAAAAAAAAAAGAAAAATTACCCCTTACACCAGGGTGGGGCTGAGAAGTATTGATTTGGATGAGTCATAATGAAACATTCTGGATGTTGGAAATATTCTGTATTTTGATATAAGTGGTGTTACAGAGGGACACCTATGTAAAAACTCATCAGACTGTACACTTCAGCTTGTATACTTTACCCACTTTTCTTCTTATATATGATAATAAAAACGGTTTTGAAAAAAATTTATTGAGCATTACAGCCAAATCCTGGCAAATGTGGCAATGATGATTTCAGGAAACATAGGGAAACATTTAACTTAACTATAACATCATCATTCTGGAGAGTCTGGCGATGTGTATTAAAAATCTTAGGAATATGCACAACTTTGACATAACTGTATTCTGTGTGTGTGTGTGCGCGCGCGCGCACGTTCCAAAGATTTCTTCATTTCTTGCATTTGAAGTACTCTTCAATAACATCTTTGACCTGAGACTCCTTGGATGTTCATTTCAATGTTCTTTGTAATATTAAGCATTTGGAAATGACCCAACGTTCAATTTAGAGAATTGGTAATGAATTCTGGAATAATATGCAGCTAGTTAAGAAAATGTCTGTATTTGCTTTCCTGTGTGTTTCTCTGGAGAAACCTCATCTCTATTAAAAATACAAAAATTAGCCAGGCATGGTGGTGGGTGCCTGGAGTCCCAGCTACTTGGGAGGCTGAGGCAAGGGAATCACTTGAACTCAGGAGGTGGAGGTTGCAGTGAGCCGACATCACCCCACTGCACTCCAGCCTGGGCAACAGAACAAGACTCAGTATCAACAAAAATATATATTTGTATGTGTGTGTATAATTATATATACGTATATACACACATACATGTGTATATATATATACACATGCATATATATGTGTATATCTATACATATATACACGCATTTATTGTAACTGTATGTATACATATATATATGTATGTGTGTATATATATAGAGAGAGAGACACTGAGTGGTAAATAGTAAAGGCATTTGGAGGAAAGCTGCTGGATAAAGTGGAAGCCTGATTTTACTGTTTTCCCACAGTAAAACCCTATCCTGTGTTTAGTTACCATTAACTACCCTTTCAGAGTTATTTCTAAGAAGCCCACTTGGAGACATCTAGACTTTGTAAAATTTAATAATGTCTCCGATGGAAATAATATTACATGCTAATTAATTGTCGTGGGGTAACATTATTCAAATTTGTAACTATAACTCCCAAAGATTATATTAAGTTTGATCCATGGGCACAGCTATTCTCTGAGAAATAAATTCAAAAATTTATTTCTGTCTCTTCTTCTTTTGACCAAAGGAAAAATTAAGTCAGTGACCTTGGTAGGTTTCTTATTTTGAAAAATGTATGTGAGATTTTGTACTGTCACTTCTAAAACTTTTTAATTCAGATTAGCCAGAAATCTTTGGAAGAGGGTAATTTTTTCATTGGAAAGTGTAAGAGTCATATTATTTTCAAGGTTACCTTGTCCTGAGCTGTTTTTTTTTTTTTTGAGACAGAGTTTCGCTCTTGTTACCCAGGCTGGAGTGCAATGGCGCGATCTTGGCTCACTGCAACCTCCGCCTCCTGGGTTCAGGCAATTCTCCTGCCTCAGGCTCCTGAGTAGCTGGGATTACAGGCACATGCCACCATGCCTAGCTAATTTTTTTTTTTTTTTTTTGTATTTTTAGTAGAGACAGGGTTTTACTATGTTGACCAGGATGGTCTTGATCTCTTGACCTCGTGATTCACCCGCCTCGGCCTCCCAAAGTGCTGGGATTACAGGCATGAGCCACCACGCCCGGCCTGTTTTTTTTTTTTTTTTAAATGTCTCAGAGCTTCAGTTTCTAAATCTGTAACATGGAAATAATAATGCGACAACATCTTAATGGTAGTAGAATGACATCGCGTCTGGCATGCGGCAAGCGCTCAGTTGTTGTTAACTCTGTATGTGTGCATACATACTAACTCCAGGCGCATAGCATTGTCTATACAGGTCATTATCTTGGTTTCTCACCTCCTACTTACCACCATATTTGGCACACACTAGGTATTACTGGTTTTTTGCCTGAAGTCCCCTATTTTGTAGGATCTGAAAATCAAATCAATTGAACTCATAAACATAGAAAGTACCAGAGGCTGGGGAAGGGTAGTGGCGGTTGGCAGGGAGGTTGGGATTGTTAATGTATACAAAAAAATAGAATGAAAAAAACCTACTATTTGATAGCATAATAGGATGATTATAGTCATTAATAACTTCATTTTATATTTTAAAAATAACTTAAAGAATGTCATTGGATCGTTTGTAACTTAAAGGATACATGGGTAAAGTTTGGGTGCAGTGGCTCATGCCTGTAATCCCAGCACTTTGGGAGGCCAAGGCAGGCGTATCACCTAAGGTCAGGAGTTCGAGACCAGTCTGGCCAACATGGTGAAACTCCATTTCTACTAAAAAAAAAAAAAAACAAAAGAGTTAGCTGGGCATGGTGGTGTCGGCCTATAATCCAAGCTACTCGGGAGGCTGAGGTAGGAGAATTGCTTGAACCCAGGAGGCAGAGGTTGCAGTGAGCCGAGATCACGCCATTGCACTCTAGCTTGGGCAACAAGAGTGAAACTTCATCTCAAAAAAAAAAAAAGGATAAATGCTTAAGGGGATGGGTGCCCCATTCTCCATGATGTATGATGTGTTTATTTCATATTGCATACCCGTATTAAAACATCTCATGTACCCCATAAATATATATACCTACCATGTACCCAGAGAAGATTAAAATAAAATTTTTTTTAGATGAGGTCCCCTGCTTTGGTTTGTCTTATATCGGAAAAAAAAAAAAAAAAAATGGCGACCAGTATTTTTTTCTCTAGGTCACACCAACCTGTTGTTTCAGTGGAATTACAAATATTTTCTAGTAAAATTAAACATGACAGTAGCCCTTTAATCCCTTTCAAAACTCTCCATTTATTCAAGAGGATTCTTGTGGTGTCCTATCCTTTTACCTCATTCGTTCATTTGTTCATTCCACAGATATTTACAGAACACCAATCCTGAGCTGTGTACACAGGTAGGTGCTGGGGACATTGTGAATAAAACAAGAAGAGTCTCCTGCCCTCACTTATGCTGGGGGTGCCTCAAAGGCATCATTTTTCTTTTCTTTCTTTCTTTTTTTTTTTTTTGAGATTTAGTCTTACTCTGTCACTCAAGCTGGAAGTACATTGGTGTGATCTCAGTTCAGTGCAACCTCCATCTCCCAGGTTCAAGCAGTTCTCCTGCCTCAGCCTCCCAAGTAGCTAGAACTACAGGCACCTGCCACTACGCCCGGCTAATTTTTTGTATTTTTAGTAGAGACAGAGTTTCACCATGTTAGCCAGGATGGTCTCTATCTTCTGACCTCGTGATTCACCCACCTCAGCCTCCCAAAGTGCTGGGATTACAGGTGTGAGCTACCACGCCCGGCCTGATGGAATCACTTTGTTTGCTCCTCCACCGAACAGTTTCCAATCCTAGTTTCCCCATTACTTAGGAGCTAGTCCTGGAGGCCAGCCGCTTGCTTCCATGAGCACAGCTGTTCCCCAAGCAGTGGGCCTCCTGGCCTTCCAAGCAAAGAAGCCCTCCACCTCCAGACCCTTGCTGGACTTACAGACAGGTCAGTGGTTGTGCAGCCCATGCAAAACTGAAACCCTCTCTCTAGGAACTGCATTAAAACAAACTGATTGTTGCACAAAATCTTGGCAGAAAGATTTGAAAAACGTCCCGTGAACAAATACCGAGTCATCGGAGGCTTGTCCACATGATTTACCAGCATTTTTTTCACATGACAAAGATGTGAAGGAAAACTAGGGAAATGTGTCAGCCGCTATTGGCATGAACCAGAGATATTTACAGGGGAGGGTGAGGGACTCTGGTCCCAAGTCTCCCTAGATTTTTAAAACAGCAAGGATTATGCAAAGATAAAAAGCAAAAGTAAACAGTAAAACTGTGAATGAAGCATGAACACAAAGAGGGGAAATCCTTCTGTGGAAACAAGCTTTCCTTCAGAGGAGAAAAACAAGACTGCTAAAAAAAAAAATACGTCAGCCTGGAGTAATAAATGGAGACTGGTGCCTGCACCGTGCCTCCCTAGTCCACGTTTGTCTGCTAAAACACTATGTTTTTAAATGGAAATGAACATTTGGCAGCTCCAGGACTGAGGTAGCTAACACTGGCTCCACTGTGGAGTGGGAACGCCAGCAACACACGTGAAGATGGTTTCGGGAGTGGCTGAGGCAGAGGGGAAGGGGATGCGGGAAAGTGATAAAAAGCAAGTGGATTCTCTGAGTTCTGGTGTGAGCGCAGAGGCAGCTTGATTTTGGAACTGATTCTTCTAGTGGTACTCATCCATTCATCAAATTAGTATTTCTGGAGCATCTGCTATGTATCTTACATGGTGCGGGGCTGTGGGGATGCAGGGGAAGCTGTAGTGGGGGAAGGAGCCAACATCCCTTGAGCCCCCGCCATTTGCAGACAGCGCTCTAGGTTTGCGTGGAAATCCTCCGCAATCCTGAGAACGGCGTCCCAGGGTTCTGAGGTGGTGGAAACTGGCCTTAGAGCGAAGTCTTTCTGACTCCAGAGCTCACTGCCTCCCGTTGTTTTGGAATCTTTATCCTGTGGTGGTTTGCTTTTATGTTTACTTTTAACCAAGGCTAAAAGCTTTATTCCTGGTGTGGAATGCCGCTTCTCCTTTGATCTTTGGAATCTGCTTTGGATCAGTGTCTTTCTGATCCAGAGAACCATATTCTCAGGCGATATGACTGATTCTCCCTTTTCTTTCTAGCTCCTATTTTTTCTCCTTAGCCTCCGTATGGGTTTCACGTTCAAGCTCTGAATCATCCTTTTTGTTGCCAGATACTCATGCTGAACCCCCACCCCCAAGATTTTCTCTGCTCTGTCCCCAAGATAGACAGAAATGCTTCCTCTCTCCAAACCAAACTTAGTAGAAACCAAAATGAAAGTGAGGAAAGAGACTCAGGGCATTGCTGAAGGCACTCCAGGTCCTTCGCTCTTCTCATTCTAGACTCAGATTTTTTTATTTGAAAGACAAAAAGACACGTCCGTAGTAGACCATGGTAAAATGAGGTCCATGGGTTTGATTCAGATAACACTTAGCAGAGGCTGTGCAAGAATCATAAACAAGCATGGCTGCGCAAACTTTAAGATGATCTACATTATGTCTGTGTCTTTTATTGAGCATCTACTATGCATCAGGCATTGTAGTGCTAGGGAATATGTTTGGTAACAAACACAACAGACAAAACATTTTTTGCTGTCATGAGGCTTATATTCAAATGGAGGGAACAGTGAATAAACGTAACAAGTACGGTTTGTGTGGTAGGTTAGAAATCGTTAAGTGCTAAGAAGAAAAATAAAGGAGAAAGAGAGGGAATATGAGGGAGTGTGGTTGTAATTTCGCATAGGGAGGCCAAAGAAAGTGTCTCTGAAAAGATGGCATTTGAGTAAACATAGGAAGTGAGGGAATGAACAGATACCCGGAGAGCCTTTCAGGAAATAGCAGATACAAAGGCCTGAGCAAGGAGAAGGGCTGGTGTGTGTTCTAGGAAGAGTGAACACACCAACGAGGCCAGAACACAGACGGTGTAGTAGTAAGTAGATGGGCTCTGACTATAGAGGGCCTTGCAGGAGTTTTGCTTTTTGGTAAGTGAGATGAGAGCCATTAGGAATGAGCAGATTTGACTTTGTTTTAACAGAGGCTAACAGGCTCAAAGGTGGGGTATTTAAGGGTGGGGGAAATAGCAGCATGTTTCTCTGCTGTTGGAAGTGATCCATAGAGAGAGAAAATATGACAGTGCAGGAAAGAGGGTAGGATTGCTGGTGCAAGGCCCGTAAGTAGGGAAGTGGGCTTGGACTGCAGAAGATCAGAGGGGTTGGCCTCAGGCTCACAGACAGTTCATCCATGGCAGCAGGAGGGAGGCAGAGTATATATGGGCACAGGGGCAGGTGGGAATAGATATGGTAGAGGGGATGTGTGGAAATTCTCTCCTGATTGCTTCAATTACTTTTCAGAGAAGTGGAAAACAAGATCATGAGCCAAGAGGGAAGATGGAAGAGGGGGAGGTGTCAGAAGTTTGAGAGAGGAGTCTGAACTAACCATCTAGCCACGTGGCAGAGTAAATCGACCAGGGAATGTGGTAGGATTGCCAAGTGGCAATCCTAGTTTCTGGTAGTGAATTTGAAATGCCTGTAACCTCGGCCATTGGGAGGCTAAAGGAGAAGGATCATTTGAGCTCGGGAGTTTGAAACCAGCCTGGGCAACATAGCAAGACTCTAAAAACAAATCATAATGGGATTGGTCTTAATGGTTTTGAAGGCTGAGAATATATAGGTGTTGGAGGGGAGTGGGGACGGGAAAGATAGTGTTATGGTGATGAGTTGGGGGTGGCAGTTCTTGCCAGAAGCTTTTAGAACATTGTCGTTTCAGGCCGGGCATGGTGGCTCATGCCTGTAGTCCCAGCGCTTTGGGAGGCTGAGGTGGGCGGATCACAAGGTCAGGAGATCGAGACTGTCCTTGCTAACATGGTGAAACCCCGTCTCTACTAAAAATACAAAAAATTAGCCAGGTGTGGTGGCAGTGCCTGTAATCTCAGCTACTCAGGAGGCTAAGGCAGGAGAATTGCTTGAACTGGGAGGTGAAGGTTGCAGTGAGCTGAGATGGCGCCACGGCACTCCAGCCTGGGCAACAGAATAAGACTCTGTCTCAAAAAACAAAAACAAAACTTATACAAGTATATACAATGAATACTTAGAAGAAAAGTAAAACAAAAAAGGCATCAAAGTTCTCGGAGTAGTTCTGTCAATACGGTGGAATTATGGACAGCGTTTCATCTCCTTTTCACTGTTTTCCCTTGAACTCCATCCAATGTCCTCACCAATGAACTCAGTTTAAAAATTCTACCACCTCTTGCTTGTAATGTGTTTGTTTTGTATTTAGAGACGTGGTCTTGCTATGTTTCCCAGGTTGGAATGCAGTACTTTTTTACAAGGTTCAAATTACTTTGTCTAGAATTTGCTAAGGAAAAAACACACATTAAAAACAATGATGGCCACAGATAATATCCCTGCTGATGATGTTTCCCTGGTGTTCTTAATGTGTTTTCACAGGATATCCCAGATGAAGCAAATGCCTTTCTGTCCTTGAATACGGTGAAGTACAAAGCATCCTGCCACAGACCATATTATATTTTTTTGGCCAGATCCAGCCTCTCAGGTTCTTTCAGGAAGTGTGTTTCTAAAAATTTCCAAAGCTGTTAGAGAGAGTCCTTATGTTCCCAGATACACAGATTTGTAATCAGTAACAGCTAAAGGGTGGTTTTTCATGTTTTTGAGATGTCATCTGAAGCCTCAAGGGCTATTAGAAGTCAAATTATTCTCTATTTCCAGTTTGGTTATCAAATCTCTCTGTTTTTGTTAGATGAAGAGTGCAGTTCCTCTCCTAACCATCATCCTTTCTTATCCCCAGCAGCGCTACTTGGTAATTAAGCCTCCGGTCCTGCAAACTAAGACTATTTCATAAATGTTTGTAGAAACTTGCTAATTTATTATTTACCTAATCCACTAAATACCATAGAATATTTTGAAATTTCCTGTCATATCCCGGGGTAGGGCAAGTATGTTGATTTTTCTCCAGGTTTTAAGCAGAACGCTATTTTCTCTACAATGACAGAAGCACTGAATTTAACATAAATATAGGGAATGTCATAATAACAGTGTGTTTCTTGAATGAATGAAAAAAGAAATGAATGAATGCTTGAGTAGTACTACAAAGACCCTCTTAACCTCCAGGCATTTCAAGAGACCAACCTGGGTTTTGAGTATGAAATCCTGCAGAAAAAGGAAAAACTGCTTGAAACTAACAACCAAGAAAACTGAACTGAAATCTTGAATGTGTCTGAAAGCAAGTACCTCTGTGGCTTGGGCAGTTTAGTTAACCTCACTGGCCCTCAGTTTTATCATTTAAAATATCAGAGAATTTGACAAAAACTATAGAGTTGTGCTTTGTTTTATTTTAGATAGAGTTTTTCTCTTGTTGCGCAGGCTGGAGTGCAGTGGCGCGATCTCAGCTCACTGCGTCCTCTGCCCCGCTTGCCTCACCACGGCCAGCTAATTTTTGTATTTTTAGTAGAGACAAGGATTCACTATGTTGGCTAGGATGATCTTGAACTCCTGACCTCAGGTGATCTGCCCTCCTCAGCCTCCCAAAATGCTGGGATTACAGGTGTGAGCCACCGCCCCTGGCTGAGTTATTGAAGAGTACACAGGAATTGCAGGGATTTTCTAATGTCTCTTTAAAGAAAGCAGGAGTGCTAACTCTTAGTTTGTTTTCTTTTCCATTATACTCTGCTGAACTTCATTACTTCCAAATCAAAAAGTTGATGATTTCAACTTTAAAAGTAGTTGTTTTGGCTCATGTCTGTAATCCCAGCACTTTGGGAGGCTGAGGCAAGTGGATCATGAGGTAAGGAGTTCGAGATCAGCCTGGCCAATATGGTGAAACCTCATTTCTACTAAAATTACAAAAAATAGCCGAGTGTGATGGTGTGTGCTTGTAATCCCAGCTCTCAGGAGGCTGAAACAGGAGAATGGCTTGAACTGGGAGGTGGAGGTGGCAGTAAGCCGAGATTGTGCCACTGCACTCCAGCCTGGGCAAAAGAGTGAGACTCTGTCTCAAAAAAAATAAGGTAGTTACAAAGTTGTGAGACCGGGCACAGTGCCTCATGCCTGTAATCCCAGTACTTTGGGAGGCCAAGATGGGAGGATTGCCTGAGCTCAGGAGTTCAAGACCAGTCAGGGGAATATGGTGAAACCCCATCTCTACAAAAAAATAAAAAATAAAAAAAGTATGGTGGTGTGTGCTTGTAGTCCCAGTTACTCAGGTGGCTGAGGTGGGAGGATCACCTGAGCCCAGGAGATTGAGGCTGCAGTGAGCCACTGCACTCTAGCTTGGAAAACAGAGTGAAACTCTGTCTCAAAAACAAAACAGAACAAAACTGTGGTGACTTTGGAAGCAGATCACACATACCTGTCCATATTCCACATCCTGGGCCTACTGAGCCTTCTGAGGATTTTCAGATCAACAATTGTGGTGATGGTTGCACAACTCTGTGGATGTGCTAAAAACCGCTGCATTGTACCTTTTAAATAGGTGCACGGTGTGGCATGTGAATTATATCACAGTAAAGCTAGGGCAGAATTCTTTTGTTGGAAAGTGATAATGTTACCGGAATGGGGTCCCAATCTAGACCCCAAAAGGGTTCTTGGACCTTATGCCTGAAAGAATTTGGGGTAAAATAGAGTAAAGTGAAAGCAAGTTTATTAGAAAGAAAATGAATGAAAGAATGGCTACTGTCTAGGCAGAGCAGCGGCTTGGGCTGCTCAACTGAGTATAGGTGTAGTTATTTCTTGATTATACGCTAAACAAGGGGTGGATACTCATGAATTTTCCAGGAAAGGGGTGAGCAATTTCAGGAACCGAGGGTTCCTCCTCTTTTTAGACCATATGCGGTAACTTCCTGACATTGCCATGGCATTTGTAAACTGTCATGGCACTGGTGGGAGCGTCTTTTAGCATGCGGATGCATTCTAGTTATTGTATAATCAACAGTGAGGACAACCAGACGTCACTTTCATTGCCATCTTGGTTTTGCTGGGTTTTGGCCGACTTCTTTACCATAACCTCTTATCAGCAGAGTCTTTGTGACCTGTATCTTGTGCTGACCTCCTCTCTCGTCCTGTGACTAAGAATGCCTAACCTCCGGGGAATGCAGCCCAGCAGGTCTCAGCCTCATTTTACCCAGCCCCTATTCAAAATGGAGTCACTCTGGTACAACCCTCTGACAATAGAAACTAATCCAAGCCAACTCAGGTGAGAAAAGAAAGTTCACAGCTCCTGTCACTGGGAAGTCCACACTAGCTATCCAGGCGCGACTGGACACAGGTCTTGAGCATTAGCATTAACCCCACGCTGCGTCTCCAGCTCTCAGCCTCGCTCCTCTGCGGGAGCTTCACGCTCAGAAAGGCTGTCTCCACAGGCGTCCCCGGCAGTTCTCAGCTGAAATTTGTACCGATTTATCAACTCCAGCAGAAGCATCTCATTCAGCAAAAGTCCCGGAATGGAGTGTCATGGATAGCTTGGGCCACATGGCCATCCAGTACTAATAAATCCTCACATAGCACTATGGGCCCGTTCTGTTCTTGTGACATCTCATTGATGGCATTCAGGACACACTACCCAAATGTATGGCACTTTGGCATACTGAATATTTTAATCTGAAGGAATATGAGAAAACACAGGCACAGGAAAGTGTCTCTGACCTTTCCTCTACCCTTCCCTCCTGTAGCACATCATAAAATCTAGCACAGGTTTTCTGAGCTTCCCTTGAAGAGGGTCATGAAATGCTCATGGGAGAGGTGCCTTTCCTATGTTCAAAGGAAAGGAGCATCCTTATCTTTGAAGAGATGGGACACAGAGAGGACTCCAAACAGGCCTTGCTAAGTTCCTCCAGGTCACTGCACTTGCAACCTTTGCTCTATCATATTTCTCTACCAATATCTGCTCTTCAGTCTTCTATGAAAAACGCTCAGGTTTAATTGCTTGTCCGGGGTTTCCTTCCCTTCTTTCTGAGACAGCGCCTCACCCTGTCGCCCAGCTTGGATTGCAGTGGTGCAATCTTGGCTCACAGCCTACTGGGTTCAAACGATTCTCCTGCCTCAGCCTCCTGAGTAGCTGGGACTATAGGCATGCCACCACGCCCAGCTAATTTTTTGTATTTTTAGTAGAGACGGGGTTTCATCATACTGGTCAGGCTGGAGTCAAGCTCCTGACCTCATAATTCACCCACCTCGGCCTTCTAAAGTGCTGAGATTACAGACGTGAGCCACTGCACCCGCTGGTTTCTTTTATGAAGGATGCTGTGTCATGTAAAACATATTAAATACATTTGTGTGCTTCTCTCTTATTAATTTGGCTTTTATTATAGGAGCCCTAGCCAAAGCACCTAAGATAAATAGAAGAAAATATATTTTCCCCTACACCACTTTATAGATGAAAAATTTGAGGCACACAGAGGTGAAGTAACTTGCCCAGGTTCACATAGTAGTAAGTATTGGAGTTGGGATTTGAAACTCAGGAAATCTCTGCCTTTAGAGTCTGTGGTTTTATTGGTCTTTAATGCTATCCTGGAGCCAAGGGAAAGAGATGTTCAGACTGACCAGCGCTGGAGCAGATCATATATTTACGAGCGCATTCTCTCCTGACATCCTGTATTCTAGACCCATGAGGAACAGATGTATTATATCAGATGTTAGTGAATTTTAGAAAGCAGGTTTGTGAGCACCTTCTGCTTCAGGGACTGAAGCTGTTTCTGCATCATGTTCATCATTGCCAATATCAGCCTGACTCTAGCCATTTGAAAAGGAGCCTCAGAGTCTGTAATAAAACAAGACTCAGGCCCTCCTGGCCCCAGAATCAGGAGCACCATGTCATGATCCTGGCCTCTCTTGAAAATTATTACCAGTATGCAGCCTTGGGAAGAAACAATAAAGTTACTATTGGGTGCTTCATCAGCAGTAAGAAGTAAAGCAAGACTTTAGAAATTCCTCACAATAAGTGGTAATAAATAGACACACTCATTATTGTAGAATCCAAGAATTAGGCTTCATAGGAACATTATTTTTAAAAAATGCAGACCCAGATTTGGAGAATTAAAAGTTTTTCCATCTTTTTCTGATACAGGAAATACATTTACATGGATAAATACTTCTTTTTCTTGTTTTTTTTTTTTTTTGATATGGAGTCACTCTGTCACTCAGGCTGGAGTGCAGTGGCATGACCTTAGCTCACTGTGACCTCTGCCTCTTGGGTTCAAGTGATTCTTAAGCCTTAGTCTCCTGAGTAGCTAGGACTACAGGCACGTGCTACCATGGCCAGCTAATTTTTATATTTTTAGTAGAGAGGAGGCCAGGCTGGTCTTGAACTCCTACCCTCAAGCGTTCTGCCCATTTTGGCCTCCCAAAGTGCTGGGATTACAGGTGTGAGCCATTGTGCCCAGCCTCCATAGATAAATATTTCTAAGGTGTCAGTTACTGACCCTGTTTTTGAGAATTGGTTCACAAGATCACTGGTATCAGAAATCACCTGGGATGTTCTTTAGTAAGTCATAATCCCAGTTGGTCCCAGCTATTCAAGAGGCAGAGGCCAAAGGGTCGCTTGAGCCCAGGAGTTCAAGGCTGCAGTTAGCTATGATCAGAACATGGCACACCAATCTGGGCAGCAGAGCAAGACCCTGTCTCTAAAAAATAAATAAAATTAAATCATAATCCCATGTGTTAGGCATAAGAATCTGTCTTTGTTAAACACCCTAAGTGACTCTTATGTCCACCAAAGTTTGAAAATCATCACTGTAAGTGGCTGGGGCAAAATAGGATATTAGAAGAAGACTACTGGGGTCTGTATTAGTTCGTTCTTGCACTGTTATAAAGAAACACCTGAAACTGGGTAATCTATTAAAAAAAGAGGTTGAAGTGGCTCGCAGTTCTGCAGGCTATACAGGAAGCATAGTGACATCTATCTCTAGGGAGGCCTCAGGGAGCTTTCATTCCTGCTGAAAGGCAAAGCAGGAGCAGGTGCCCTATGTGTCAGTAGCAGGAGTGAGAGAGGGGGCAGTGCTCTGCATTGTTAAACAATCAGCTCTCGAAATAACTCACTATTAGGAGAACAGCACTGGGGGATGGTGCTAAACCATTCACAAGACACTGCCCCCACGATCCCATCGCCTCTCATCAGGCCCCTCCTTCAACAACGAAGATAACAATTCCGCATGAGATTTGGGCAGCCACACAAATCCACACCATATCAGAGTCTTAAACTGAACCCAGGCAACAGCCATAGGAGGCAATCTCTACTGGGTAGGGAAAGGGGGCAGCTGAAAGTCACAGAGGCCAACATATTTTGAACAGTTTTAATTGTTTGGTGGTGCCCCTAATGTTTATATTATTTTTATTTGAGACAGGGTCTCACTCTTTCACCCAGGTTGGAGTGCAGTGGTGCAGACATGGCTCACCACAGCCTTGACATCCAGAGCTCAAGCGATCCTGCTGCCTCAGTCTCTCAAGTAGCTGGGACTACAGGCGTGCACCACAACACTCTGCTAATTATTTAGTTTTTGTGGAGACAGAGTCTCACCATGTTGCCCAGGCTATATGTATTAGTCTGTTTTCACACTGCTGATAAAGACATACCTGAGACTGGGCAATTTACAAAAGAAAGTGGTTTCATTGGACTTACAGTTCCACATGGCTGGGGAGGCTTCACACTCATGGCGGAAAGCAAGGAGGAGCAAGTCACATCTTACGTGGATGGCAGCAGGCAAAGAAAGGGCTTGTGCAGGAAAACTCCTCCTTATAATAACCGTCAGATTTTGTGAGACTCACTATCACAAGCACAGCATGGGAAAGACCTGCCCCCATGATTCAGTTACCTCCTACCAGGTCCCTCCCACAGCACATGGTAATTCAATATGAGATTTGGGTGGGGACACAGCAAACCATATCTTCTCATTGTTTATGTTCAGAATTGTTGGTCTCTATATTCACTGCTAGCTTTTTAGAGCAGAAAAGAGTAGCACTAATCAATGAATTTTAGTAAAGAATTTTTCAGGGCCAGGCGTGGTGGCTCACACATGTAATCTCAGCACTTTGGGAGGCTGAGGCAGGTGGATCATGAGGTCAAGAATTTGAGACCAGCCTGGCCAAGATGGTGAAATCCCATCTCTACTAAAAATACAAAAATTAGCCAGGTGCAGTGGCAGGCACCTGTAATCCCAGCTACTCGGGAGGCTAAGGTAGGAGAATCACTTGAACCCAGGAGGCAGAGGTTGCAGTGAGCTGAGATCAAGCGGCTGCCCTCTAGCCTGGGCGACAGAGCAAGACTCTGTCTCAAAAAAAAAAAAAAAAAAAGTTTTCAGATGGACCATGTACTCTCATGAGCTGTAAACTGTGACTAATCAACAGCAATAATTAATATTAGTGAAAAGAACAGTCATTAATAATAAGAACTAACCGTTTTTGAGTGGACTACAGTAAGCACTTTGTATGCATTATCTCAGTCTGTCCTCCTAGTCACCTTATGAATGAATGGGTGGTGATATTTATTATCTCCTTATCAGACGAGGAGACTGAAGTGCAGACATTAAGCATCTTGTTCTAGATCACAAATATTGGGGCAAAGCTGGGACTCATTCAAACTCAGTCTGTTTAACATTCGAGCCCATTTGCTTTTAACCTTTGAGCCATATTGTCTTATCCTCTCAACAAGAATTTATTATTCTCCAGCAGATTGAAAACAGAGTCTGAAGAAACACTGACTGCAACAAATGTGCCTTTATTATAAACTGGAAAAGAAAGCTACCTGCCCCTGGCTCGGGACTCACGTTCTAAGAGATCTAGCTGATGTGCACAGAGGCAGGCTGTTATGTCAGGTACCTGTTACCCAGATTAGGACACAATGGTGCCCAGATCCTGTGGGGCCCTCAGTGCTTCCAGAGAGTTCCAAGGGTCAGATTTCTCCTGCTTCCTGAGTTTTGGATCCTTGACTTTGTGAGGCCATTTTAATTGCTGCTCTTGACCCATCCTAAAGTTCAGAGCTGGATTAAAGATCGAATAGTTAGCATGCCTGGAAGAATCAGCCATAGCAACCTGTCTGCAAATGCACTTTCGCTCCAATTCCAGCAACACTTTTAGGCCAAGCCAGGAGTTAATATAATGGGATATTCAAAGATAGATGACCTCAGAAGTTCACAGAACAGATGGGACCCTTGCACAAATTATTACAGTGTAAGGCAACGTGTAGTAGGAGCTCTGGTGTCACTGCCTGACCCAAGTCCAGCGTTGCCACTGCTGTTTTAGAGTTAATGCTTAATCTTTGCCAATCACGGCTTTCTCAGCTGTAACAAGGAATACTAGTAATAGCACAAGCACAGGGAGCATATCATGAGGATTAAAAGAAATAAAAGGTATCAGGTGCTTCATAGGATTCCCATCCCATAGTATGTGCTCAGTAAGTCACTCTCATTTTTGGCTCTTCTTATTGCTGTAACCAAAACATGATTTGTGACAAGAAGAAGGAGACACTACTCCTAGCAATCAGGGAAGACTTCTTTGAGGAGGAGCATTTGATCTGGGCACAGGTGGGAGGAATTTCTGTGGGAGAAGAGGAATTATTCTATGCAGCAGGGGACCGGTAACCTGCAAAAGCACTAAGAAGGGAGAGGCGGGGCACGTGCAGGGCGCGGTGAGTGAGGCTCAATGGCTGCGGTGCAGAGGGTGCTGGAGTGCAGGAGGGAAGGAGGAAAGACTGGTCAGAGGCTGTTTGTGGAAGGTCTCAGAGGATGGTGGTCATTATGTTAATCTCCTAGTCCCTGCCTCAGTTTTGAGAGCTGAATACCCACTAGATAAGAATTGCACGGTGTTTGTTTGTTTGTTTTGCATGTGTAGTACTTATAATCCTAGCCAGGGCTGACTTGGAGGCAAGAAGAATTCCCTGGCAGTTTTAGGAAGCTGCATGAATTACTCATTCCTGGTTACGTGGACTCAACTTTTTGTAAACCATGAGAGCATTACCAAAGGTGAATGGTCCCCTGTGTGGCCACCCCCTCAGCCCCGGTCCTGCTGGCCATTCCTAGCTGCAACCACAGGAGCCAAAGCTGCCCAGAAGACAGTGCTGATTTGGGTATTCCTGTCGTTGGGCAGCCCTAGACTTCCAGCCTGGGGCAGGGCAGGGCGGGGTGGCGGCAGGAGGCAGGGCAAGAGGAGGAAGGAAAGCCAGTCTCTTTCTGCAGATAGAGAAGAGGGTGCCCAGGAGAACTGTGCTGAGCTGGTGATTTTAGCTGTTATCTGCTTGGATATAGGATTGATTCACTCCTACCCCGAGGTTCTCAGAGCCCAGAATGTTACATAAGTGAAATGCTTGATGCATTTGGTCTCTGTAACACTCAATCCACCACCTCCACCCCCATCTTAATATCCGTAATAGTGATCCCTGAAGGGAAGGACTTGAATGTTTTAAAACTAAAAGGGGATTAAAAAGTAAAGTCCTAATAGTGATTCTCTTCTGTCTTTGTCCCTCTAAGTAGAAAAGACCATATCCATAGGAAAAGGACAGTTAGGGAATTGGTATTGGGCTGGAGTCATGTGTAATCTTGCCCTGCCTGAGGGAGGCCTGGTGCTGGAAGTCTATAAGGAAGTCTGAAAGCTTGGCTGCTCTAATGATGAGACTGGTTGTACTGGTTTTCCTTTGCTTGTTAAATCACGGGCCAGAAGCGCCTCTGTGGCAGGACTTGCATACAGAATTGGTACACTGTCAGATCCAGAGCAAACTGAAAGTATGTCACACTTTGAGCATTTTCACAGACCTGTCATGGCCACAAGTTTAGGCCTGGCTTAACCTGATTCACTGAAAATCAGCTTCAACAGCACTGGCTGTAGTGAAAAGTAAATATGCAGGTGTTTGTTGTTATGTATTTGGGATTGTTACGCTATCGCTGAATTTTGTTTTTAAATCTTGAATCAGTTGGTGAATGTACATGTGTCCAAACAGTTTGCTTCCAGGCTGTGTATAATATCTTCCTTTTTTTTTTTTTTTTTTTTTTTTTTGAGACAGAGTCTCCCCTATAGCCCAGGCTGGAGTGCAGTGATGCCATCATAGCTCACTGCAGCCTCAGCCTCTCAGGCTCAGGTGATCCTCCCACCTCAGCCTCCTGAGCAGCTGGGACTACAGGTGCACACCACCAGGCCTGGCTAGTTTTTGTATATTTTGTAGAAATGGGTTTCACCATGTTGTCCAGGCTGGTATTGAACTCCTGGGCTCAGGTGATCCGCTTCGGCCTCCCAAAGTGCTGGGATTACAGGTGTGAGCCACTGCACCTAGCCCATAACTGTCTTTTAATGCTTACCTTCAATTACAGTACATACTGGGACTACCTTGCATTTGCAGAAAACATTTTTACTGACTGATTTCAATTATTTGAATCAGCCCCTTGATCCACGCATCCTCTGTCAGATTCAATTGTGTGAGTCTGCCAAGAGCCAGGGGCAGTATAATAAATATTGGCTCCTTGATCCACAGAGGATGCTCACAGTGAGTTGAGTGACTTACACAAGGTGACAGAGCTAGACAGTGGCTGGCCGGAAGGAGCAGCTCACAGGGTCATCTGCTTATGGGTTCAGTGTTGGTGTTTCTCCACCACATTGTGACAGAAGAGTCTGGCTTGACTGGCCTTTCTAAAGCACTGATTTTTCAGCTTCCCAAGAAAACCAGAGTAGATCCTCATTTTGTTTGTTTTGTTGACCCAGTTATACACCTTCTCTTCTATAGATTTCCCCATCTTCTAGGATGTGGGAAGCAAATTTTATGCATAGCCAACGATTTTTTAAACCAAACTTATAAGCAAAATCTGAATTTCTTTGGAGCAGGAAGCAGAGAAAACAAACTTATCTGTGCTGATTGCTCACATAGACATGCTAACCAACACTCTGAAAAGGGGCTGAGTTTTAGAAATTCAAATTACTTTGTTGTCACCTAATATAAAGCCCTCCCTAGGCACTCCCCCAGCACTCTCTTCTTTAATTTTTATTTTTATTTATAAGACAGGGTTTTACCACGTGGGCCAGGCTGATCTGGAACTCCTGGCCTCAAGTGATCCCCCATCCCCACCCCGCCTCAGCTTCCCAGAGTGCTGGGACTACATACAGGCATGAGCCACCACACTCAGCCCCCCTTCACTCCCTTCAGCTCTAGCCCTGTCTTCCTCCTCGTCTGCTTTGAAGGACAACCCTGGAGAGAGTTGGCTAACTTTCTGTTCTCATTTTCTCATCTCCCTCTTCTTTCTCAGTCTTATTCTGGCTGGACACTGGCCAGGTTGTTGTTAAGGTCACTAGTGGTCTCCACATGACTCAGTTCAGTGAACTTGTGTTGTAAGTAGAATTTCGATGCCACAAAAGAAATAGCACTCAAAGATAAGTCCTCTCAGCAAGGCAGTTTACTTTTACAGGAGGGTGTGGTGTACAGATAGGACAATGGCGGCTGCACGCTTGGACAAGGAGAGAAGGCATACCTATGCTTGATGGGGTCATCCCTGCTGCTGTGTCGTCCTCTATTGGCTATGGTTAGAACGCACAAGCTAGACTAATCCTGATTGGCTATTTTAAAAAGAGCAGGGGTCGGAGCTGCAGTGGCAAGGTGGGTGTTTTGGTGGGAAGGATGGTTATGTTGTGTCAGAGCAGGTAGCCAGGGGTGATCAGGTGACTAGGATGAGTCAGGATGGAGCTGGAGGGAGGAGGGAGCAGATGTGAACTACTGATTAGCCCCGGTGGAGAAGGTTGTTTACTGGAATTAGAAGGAAGTTAAACTCTAAAATAGTGAATTAAAGAATAAGGGAGCTGAACTTACTGACATACTGATTCTTTGAAGAGAAACGGGGTTCCCTATAACGCTTGAGTTTTTTAGACTCAATTTATTTCCTCTCTTAGGGGATTTAGTACACACTGTGACCTTGGGCAAGTTACTTCTCTAAATTATTTGCAAAATGGGCATAGCACCTTCCTCCTCAGATTGTAGCGATTGTACAGTTCTTCTCACTGTAGCGGACACTCTGCTCACCACTTGCCACAAAAATGACATAGTTTATGGGAAGTGGTGAGCAGTGACCGCTACAGTGGGAAGAACCAACAAATGCTAACCACTGCTTGTATCAGCGCACTTCCCCTGGTTCCCGTGACACTGTATTTTCTTGTTTTCCTCCTGTACCTTCGGCCCCTTCTACTCCTGTGCTATCATGTAAGGAAATGAAATGTGTCTGTGGCAACAGGACTCTGGATTTGCGTTCTTGGCCTGATGTGAGGTGTTGAAGGAGAGACACTCCCATTTGCTGAAAGGTGGGATCCTAGAGGAGCCAGAGGGGTGTAGAGGAAGACGGGCACATTTGGACATGCTGAGCCACCCATGTGTAGATGAACTGGATGGATGGGTGAGTAAGGCTGGAGGTCAGAAGAGACATAGGAGCAAGGGGTTCCACGGCCAGGTGCGGTGGCTCACGCCTGTAATCCCAGCATTTTGGGAGGCTGAGGTGGGCAGATCACCTGAGGTCAGGAGTTCAAGACTAGTCTGGCCAACACAGTGAAACCCTGTCACTACTAAAAATACAGAAAGTAGTCAGTGTGTGCCTGTGGTCCCAGCTACTTAGGAGGCTGAGGCGGGAGAATGAATTGCTTGAACCTGAGGGGTGGAGATTACAGTGAGCCGAGATTGTGCCACTGCACTCCAGCCTGGGCAACAGAGTGAGACTCCATCTCAAAGAAAGATGGACTGTTTCAGTAGCCTCCTGATCAGCCTCCTGCTTCCACCCTGGTTCCCCCTAAAAAGTCCTTACTCTGCCAGAAAATGCCACAGGATCTGCCCTGCTGTTCTCCTAACCCCAGGCTGCTTCTCTGTCATCATCTGCACCCTCCCTGCTCTCCTGCTGGGCTCTCTGCTCCAGCCATGCTGGCTTTCTTACAGTTCCTTGAATGGATCAAGTACCCCCCTTTCTCAGAGCTTTTGCACTTCCTGGTCCTTTTGCCTAGAAGGGTCTTTTTCTAGATATTCTACATGTATCACCCCCTCACTTCCTTCCATTCTCTGGTTAGATATCCCAGCCTATCCATGAGAACTTCCCTGAACATATTATTAAAAAATGCAATGCTCATCTGTTCCCTTTCCTCTGCTTTCTAAGACATATTAGCATCTGATATGATCTATAGCCACCTGTTGTATTTTGTTACATTGTATAATATAGTATTATATACAATATATTTCTGTATGTGACACATAGTTACCATGATATATATTATACCATCTCTAGATATTATAATCTCCTGTATTATATAGTAATATTTTTAATTTCCCACCTACAAGTATAACTCCATGAAGCCAGCAACCTAATTGTGTTCACTGCTATATCCTTAGAGCCAAGAAAATTCCTGGCATGAAATAGGCACTTGCTAATATTTGTGGAATTAAGAAATTGCAACATTTCGTGATAGAAAAACAACCATCACAGCTTTTGTTCCCCCCCCCCAACAGGGTTGCCATCTGAAGCTGCAAGTACATTATGCAGAGTTGGTTGCTGTGGTACCAGTATGTTTTACATTTTGTGTAGTAACGTCCACGAAATGAAGGATGGGTTTCCAATTTCCATTAGTGTAGGATGTACTGAGTCCTGCCAAAAGTTTCTTCCCTTTTGAAATGCCTTATCTCAAGCTTAAAGACTTCAACTTCCTTTTTTAAGACTCAGCTCCCTTTCTCAGGAAATGTGTGTTTCTACTATGATACAAATGGGATTTATGATGCTGAGAGCAGATTTGATTTACTGAATACACCCTTGGCAACTGAGAGAAGGTTATCGAAATTAAAAAAGAATAATAACCCAGTCTGCCAGGATACCACTCTGGATTATAGAACGGCACCAAGGTTATTGTACTTGAAACGTTTTTGTTTTTCTCTTTCGAAAACATTGTCTAATTATGGACAGGAGGACATAAAAACAAAAGAAGCTCATTCTCTTCCTGGTTTCTAGGCTACTGAGGATGACCCCATGGCAAACTTAGATTTTCTCAGTGATTCAAAAGAAAATTGAGTATTGTTAAGGAAAAACAGTCTTCACCTGAGACTCTAAAATGGCGCTTTAAGTGTAAGCAGAAGGACACAAAAAGTCTGTTGATGAATGTCACCTGCTGTCTTTTGAAAACCAGTATGTGCCACGGGACTCCTATGAATAGTAAATAGCACATGGCCTTTGAGGTGTTTTTATGTCAGTGGTAATAGGTCACACTCTTACCTAATTGCTTGTGCAGTTCAGAATTACCATATGGGGGTTAAGGATGCCCTTTGTGTCCACAGCATTTTGGGTCAATAGGTGTGAAGCATTAGGCCTCATCTGCCCTGCTGTCTACCTGTGTTTGGCAGCGAGTTTAGCTGTGGATGAATAATTAATTACCAAACTATATCACATAAATATAATTTTTTCTCTCTGCTAAGTAAAACTATTTGTAATTAACAGCTTCACAGAAATTGAACACCAATGTACAAGGTTCTAAGAAGTCTTACATCTGCATGTGCTCAATACGTTTTAAACATGCATTCTATACATCCTTGTATGTATTTCTTCCTTCAGGGAAATGTTAGATAATAAAAAGGCTTGGTTTCGGGTGTGGCGGTCTTGAATTTGAATCGCTTACTAGCTGACTGATTTTTGTACCTTTCATGTCTCTCACCACGAACACTGGGGATGGTCATGTGAGATACACTCCGTGAATTTCCTGTTTAGGTAAGACATGCTAAAGAGGACTGTACCACGTTTTTATTTAAATAATTGAAAATAGGCTCAAAGGATGAGGGAATTTTTTTCCTTAATGATTAATTAAGGTCAAACAGCCAGGCTTTCACTTGATTTATACCTTAATATGTATTAGTTCATACTTTCATAAGTAAATGTCAATTATGCTGCTAAAACAGAAACCAATAACAATTCAAAGATTGAATAGTAGGAAATAAACCTTGTGTTTGGAAAAGCTGTTGAATCTAACTTTGTACAATGCCATTATAAATATCAGTTTTAAAGTTAACAATGTGACTTGGTTGTGTTTAGGGAACAGTACAGGGAAATGGCAAAGGGTTGGTCTGGGGTATCAGACAGACTTGGGTTTAAATCACTTACTCCAAATGACTGTGTGCCAGTGTCCTACCCTCTCTCCGTCTCAGCCTTGCCATCCTAACCTTGTGACAAGGATGCTTGCTGCAAGGAGTGTGTTTGTGAAGCCACAAAGATGAGGACCTGGCCACCCAGCAGGTGCTCACACTAATTGCAGAATCTCTTCTCCCGCTTCTCCTGCCTCTTCCCTCAGCTCTGCTAGCAAGTAGCAAGCCATTTTACATACCTGTGCCTCAAGTTTCCTCATCTAAAAAAGAAGGCTGGACCACACTTTGAAAAGTTCTACAATCTGGGCTTTAAAAATATAAATGCTGGGCCGGGCGCGCTGGCTCACACCTGAAATCCCATCACTTTGGGAGGCCAAGGAGGGTGGATCACTTGAGGTCAGGAGTTTGAGACCAGCCTGACCAACATGGTAAAACCCTCCACTACTAAAAATACAAAAATTAGCCAGGTGTGCTGGCTTGTGCCTGTAATCCCAGCTACTTGGAGGCTGAGACAGAATTGCTTGAACCAGGAAGCAGAGGTTGCAGTGAGGCAAGATTGTACCACTGCATTCTAGCCTGGGTGACAGAGCAAGGCTCTGTCTCAAAAAATAAAATAAAATAAAAAAATAAAAAATAAAATAAAAATGAAATCTTTTAAAAAAGATTCCTACTTAGAAAAAAAATTGATACCATACTTAAATGTGTAAATGAAAATATCTACAGACCATGAACCATGTCTGTTATTTATACTAAATTCTTCTGAGGGCAAGTTAATTGGAAAATCCAGAAAGCATTAACAATTTCTTGCACTCACCTTAAAAGAGCAATGAAATTCTATATCCTAGAGTCCTGAAGTGAGTAAATGGAAGGATGTAAATATTTATTGGAATGAGAGTGGAGCAGAGAGAAGCTCGGCTTTGTCTACTGGTGGGTGGTAACACATCTCTGGATCATTGTTTGCACTAAGCATTTAATAATCCCATCTGTTGAAAATGTATAATTGGAGGTACTTTGAAATTGCTGTAAGCTACCTAGAAATTGGCAAGGAAGTAATGCTGGAAAGATTCCAAACTCTGCAGCCAACCAAGAAATCCAATATAAATCAATATGTAATTATAAAACCACATCTTTGGCCACAGCTCTTTAAATATATTTATTTAGGCATGATACGGACTTTTAACACCAGAATCTGGAACTGTGGAATCCTTTGCAAGCCTCAGGTTTGAATCTTTGGGGGATACTGTTTATTTTACCTGAAAAACCCTCAGACAACGGCAGAACTTTCTCCTGCCCCCAGCTGCTGTAGTACTGTCTCCACTGATAACTCCACGTTCTCACTTGTCTCCCAAGTCCTTTAAAGCAGATTATATCTCATTTCAAAACTGAATGCCTGAGTCTTATTAAAAACTTTATATTTCTTTTTCCTTCCTGGTACCTCTTTTTCATATCAGAAATTCACTTGGTCAGGCCTCCCTGGGGTCTCATTCAGAGAAGCATCTTTGCAGTACATTCCTACCTCTCAGGAGTGTGTGTCTTTTTCACACTGAATTTCTTTCTTCCACTTCTTCATTCACTGGCTTCCTTTGTCCCCCATCTCCTCCGTTCCTCTCCCCATACTCCCCCTTTCTGTTCGTATATCACAGGCTATGCACATATGCTTTATGCAGAGAAATTGCATATTGAGAATTGTAGCTGTTCTTAAGGAAAGAAGGCTGCAAACTTAGGAAGCACTGTTAAAGACATTTTATGGGTCATTACCTCTTTAGTTATCTCTTTGGATGAAAATTTTTATGTAACTCTATCTCTATGTAGAATTAAAGTAGGAGTTTAAGAAAGTACCTAATCAAAATGGGCAGATTTCAACAAAGGAAATCAGGGCTTTATTTTTTCAGAAATGTGGAGTTTCTTTGTAGGTTTCGAGATCCCTCCTCTCATTCCCCAGCCGCTATTCCCCCTTATCTCCAGGCACAGCTGCTTCCATATATTTGCCAAGTTCCTCATCACATGAGTAGTGTCAGAGACTGAACTGTGTCCCTGTAACACTGGTATGTTGTAGCCCTAATCCCCAGTCCCTCAGAATGTGACTGTATTTGGAGATTGGGCCCTAAAAGAGGTAATGAGGTTAGGACGCCGCCATTAGGCTGGGCTCTGATCCATCTGGTGTCCCTATAAGAGGAGGAAACCAGTCAGGTGCAGTGGCTCACACTTGTAATCCCAGC
Source organism: Callithrix jacchus (assembly GCF_049354715.1). NCBI lineage: Eukaryota > Metazoa > Chordata > Mammalia > Primates > Cebidae > Callithrix > Callithrix jacchus. The sequence continues at coordinate 97,755,971 of NC_133510.1, read as the reverse complement.
ACTTTGGGAGACCAAGGCAGGTGGATCACCTGAGGTCAGGAGTTCAAGACCAGCCTGGTCAACATGGTGAAACCCCATCTCTACTATAAATATAAAAATTAGCCTGGCGTGGTCCCGCAAGCCTGTAATCCCAGCTACTTGGGAGGCTGAGGCAAGAGAATCACTTGAACCCGGGAGGAGGAGGTTGCCATGAGCCGAGATTGTGCCACTACACTCCAGCCTGGGTGACAGGGTAAGACTCTGTCTCAAAAAAAAAAAAAAAGGAAGTGGAAACACTGAGAGATACCAGAGATGACCTTGCATGAAGGGATGACCATGTGAGGACACAGCAAGAAGGCAGCTGTCTGCAAACCAAAGAGAGAGGCCTCAGAGAAACCAACCCTGCTGTGACCTTGGTCTTGGACTTCCAGCCTCTAGAACTGTGAGGAATTAAACTTTTGTGGTTTAAGCTGCCAAGTCTGTGGCATTTTGTTACACAGCCTGAGCAAACTAATACAAATGCTTATAGCAATATCACATTTCTGTTATGAGATCACTGCAGGATCAAACAGGAGGATTTAAGAAGGAGATCTAGAAAAACGGGTGAAACCACTTTCAAGCAGGAAATGAACTCACTGGAGAGACGATCTAGCAGCACATGTGTGATACATGTTCTAGGTGTGTAACATCTTTGGAATGTTTTTTCCCCCATCAAAGCCCCATTTTGGGGTTTTAACCTCCTTTGAAGTCAGGGAAAAATTTTGACCACAGGCTCAGGCATACAGAAGTGTAAACAATCCATGTGGCATTCAGAGAGCTGTGTCCATGCTGATGCTGAATGCTAGGAATCTCTGATGCATGGGGTACGCAGAGAATTAACCTGCTTCGATCTGGGTGGATTAAGATAAAACTGAGCTGTGTTCAGTTACCAGCCCAGATGCAGGTGAGTGGAGAGGTGCTGGTAATAGCATCGGAACAGTCATTGTTCAGCTGGATTTTGGTTTCAGCTTTATAGAGTTAGCTTCAAAGAAGTCTTTAGAAGTACTTTGCACAGTCACGGAGTCTCTCTGTATTTGATGGCCTCCAGCTCCATTCTAAGAGTGTGACCTTTGTAAGGCCATAAGTGACTTCTGCTTGATTCAGTACATTAAAGAAGGAAAAAAAATGTGTTTTCGTACCCTGTGATGTAGGCCTCTTCAAGACAGGTTCTTAAAAATCATTTGTTCCTTTTATTTCTATTAATTCTGATTTATTTCTATTGATTGGGTAGGAACAATGAATATCAGTATATGATTTATGTATTATACAGTCCATTTAGAATTTCCCATGAATTATCAATAATAGAAAATGTGTGCTGGGCACGGTGGCTCATGCCTGTAATCCCAGCACTTTGGGAGGCCACGGTGGGTAAATCAGTTGAGCTCAGGAGTTTGAGACCAGTTTGGGCAACATGGTGAAACGCTGTTTCTACAAAAAACACAAGAATTAGCTGGGGGTGCCAGTGTGTACCTGTAATACAACAATTAGCTGGGCACAGTGGCAGGCACCTGTAATCCCAACTACTTAGGAGGCTGAGGCAGGAGAATCGCTTGAACCCTGGACAGGGAGGTTGCAGTGAGCAAAGACTACCACTGCACTCAAGTCTGGGCGATGACAGAACGAGACTCCATCTCAAAAAGAAAGCAAAACAAACAAAAACAACAACAACAAAATAAAAACCAATCAAGAATGTTCCGAGATGAAACAATTGTACCTGCATTTTAAATTTTGGGTTGGTATTCCGGGATCTACTGCAGTTTCACTCTTTTCCATGTGAACTACCAATTATTTCCTTTCCCCATTGATTTATGACGCCACCTCCATCCTAGATTGTGCTTTCATATATGCATGAGTCTGTTTCTAAGCTCTCTCTTCCTGGGTCTCTATGCTAATTCCCAATCACCTGAACTATTGGCAATAACATCTCTGGCTACCTGGTAGGGAGAACTCACTCAGTCAGCCCCTACTCACCATATTTTTCCCCAGGTTGTCTTTTTTTCATGTACTGAATTTTATTTTTCACTTTGTTTGTTTAATATTTTTGAGACATGGTCTCGCTCTGTCACCCAGTTTGGAGTACAGTGGCCCAGTCTTGGCTCACTGCAAGCTCCACCTCCTACGCTCAAGTGATCTTCCTACCTCAACCTCCCCAGTAGCTTTTTTTTTTTTTCATAGAGACAGGTTTTGCCATGTTGCCAAGGATGGACTTTTAACTCCTGGTCTCAAGCAGTCTACCCATCTTGGCCTCCCAAAGGGCTGAGATTACAGGCATGAGCCACCATGTCTGGCCTCTCTTCCATTGAATTTCTTTCTTCCTTTTTTTTTTTTTTTTTTTTTTTAATGAGCCAGGGTCTCATTCTGTCGCCCAGGCTAGAGAGCAGTGGTATGATCTCAGCTCACTGAAAAGCAGCTGGGACTACAGGTATGTGACACCACACCCAGTTAATTTTTATATTTTTGATAGAGACGGGGTTTCACAATGTTGGCCAGGCTGGTCTCGAACTTCCGACCTCAAGTGATCCAATTGCCTGGGCCTCCCAAAGTGCTGTGATTATAGGTGCGAGCCACTGCACCTGGCCTCTTCCATCAAATTTTAAAACAAGCTTGTCAAGTTTTAGGAAAAATCCCTTTTGACAGGGTTCTGTTTCATGTATTGATTGACTTAGGGAAAACTGACATTTGTTTGATAGTGTATCTTTTCCTCCATGAGTATGACCTTAATATTAGTTTGAGCTTTCTCTTATAGAAAAGCGAATGTTTAAAAAATATTAGTACACACTATATTCAAATCCTCAAACATTTATGGAAGGATTTCCAACATAACAACCATGCTGGGGAATGATAGATTTTTAGAATGAGCAAGTGAGTCCTCTTTTTCAAAAAGATTGTGGTCTACTAGAGAGAGGTGTGGTAGACGTATGTGCAATCTACTTCCATAAATTAGACTATGATAAGTATGATGCTAAAGCTGTACATAAGATGCTACCAGGGAAGGAGGATGAATTTAGGCCTGAGAGACCCCTTGGGAGCTGTCAGAGCCTTGTATAGTCCTAGTATTAGTATGTTTAGCTCATGTTTGGCTCTTTTGATATAATGAGATGTAAAGAATACTTGCCAGTCTCTGTGTTTTCACATTTTGATAACTAAAAGTGGGCTTTGTGATTCATGTTGACATGTAGTCAGTACAAAATATTTATGAGATAGTTTACATTCTTTTTTTTTGTACTGTCTTTAAGGTGTAAATTAATTAAAATTAAGTAAGACTTAAAACTCAGTTCTTCAGTCACAGTAGGAACATTTCAAGTGCTTGGTGCCCACCTGTGACCAGCGTCTACTGTATTCAGTGTGCAGATTCAGTCAGTCATTTATTATACACTTAATCTTCTACAAAAAGCACAAGAATTGGCAGCTGGGGGTGGTAGTGTGCACCTGTAAAACAAAAATTACAGTGGGCACCTGTAATCCCAGCTACTTGGGAGGCTGAAGCAGGAGAATTGCTTAAACCCTGGAGGGAGAAGTTCCCCTCTAAAGGAGGGGAAATATTTAAAGCATAGTAGTTTAAATAGGTCCTGGATTGGGGTTTTATGAATAATCTATATTCTAATAATCTGTCTTCTAATTGGTTATATGTAAAACATTCTGATATTTTTGGATTGTGGAAAGTATGATTTCATTAGTAAAAGCATTAGATGGAAACAATGCACAATGGGAAAGGCCCCATCTCGGTAGAGCCTTATCTAGATAATGGATTTGTAATTGTGACTGTCAGGAAGCACCAGTGAAATTTATGGATTTTTTGTCTCTTTCATTGAAGCAGAAATTCAAAATAGAGGTCTATAAATTAGTCAGCATTATCTTGGATCTTTTTTTTTTGAGACAGAGTCTCGTACTGTCTCCCCAGCTGGAGTGCAATGGCACAATCTCGGCTCTGGGGTTCAAGTGATTCTCCTGCCTCAGCCTCCCTAGTAACTGGGACTACAGGTGCCCTCCACCATGCCCAGCTAATTTTTTATATTTTTAGTAGAGATGGGGGTTTCACTATGTTGGCCAAGCTGGTCTTGAACTCCTGACCTTGTGATCTACCCACTTTGGCCTCCCAAAGTGCTGGGACTACAGGTATGAGCCACTGGCCCCCCCATCTTGGATCTTTTACTTGTTTTTTTCCATTATCTCAGATCCTTTTAGCAGTTGAAAAGAAATCTTGTTGTTGTTGTAAACTACAAATGACCAAATCCTGCTAATGTTCTGAAAAACCTACATGTTGTATTCTTGATTTCCTGATAACTTCTTCTTTTGTTTGTTTGTTGTTTGTTTTTGAGACAGGGTCTTGCTTTCTTGCCCAGGCTGGAGTGTAGTGGCACCATCTTGGTTCACTGCAGCTTTGACCTCCAAGGCTCAAGCCATCCTCCCACCCCAGCCTCCTGAGTTGCTGGGACTACAGGTGTGTGCCACCATGTCCAGCTAATTTTTTAAATTTTGTTGTAGAGATAAGGTTTTGCCATGTTGCCCAGGCTGGTCTCAAACTCCTGGGCTGAAGCAATCCACCTTCCTTGGCCTCCCAGAGAGCTGAGATTACAGGTGTAGCCAGCGTACCTGGCCCCTGATAACTTCCGCTAATCCCTTTATATGTGTGTGATACATGTGTGTACATGCATGTTAGTGGGTGTACTTGCCTGCTGGGTACCCTCCACTCCATGATATTATATTAGATACTTTAAACCTTGTGCCTTGTATAGCATTCTTCTCCTTTTGTGAAAGACATTCCTTTGAATGAAAGGAAAATCAATGGAATGTCAGAAATATTAACTGGGAGTGCATCAGCCACAGCTGATCTAGGAAGAAGCAGTGAGAAATAATAGAACTATAGAATACTTTTCGAAACTGTCAGCTAGGACAGTGAGGACTTCTAAATACTTGCAGGAAATTGAACCTTCACTTCCAAAGTGATAGGAGAATTGACTTCTAATTTTGTGAAACTTGAAATGTAAAACTGAAAATCTAGAAGTGCTTAGAAATAATGGAAAAGTCTTATAAGGAGCCTTCAGACAAACAATAAAGTCATAATGATATAATTTTGAATTTCTGAAGCTTTGTTTTCTTTCTTCGTGGAAAGAACAGGAAACAAGAGGCTTAGAATGTACAAATCATCTTCGTGGGAATGTTAGCAATAGTGGGCGTGTGTTAAACTGTTTGGGAGAAGCAGGGAAAGCCTGGGCAGGGAGTGGGGACAAGTCAGGTTCATATGAGTTAAATGATTTGAGAGGGAACCTGCATCTGTGGATTTCGCAGATGCACCGAGATTCTTCCCTGTTCATATTCTCAGCAGTGCCAGGCTTGATTTGTAATCAAGAGATAGTTACTGTTTAATGAGTGTAATTTTCTCCATTCCACAATTGAGGAAACTGAGGCTTATAAAGATTAAATAAACCATCCAAGGATATACGCCTAGTAAATAAGCTTAGACCTGGAATTTGGACAATAATTTTGCCACTTATTAGCTGACTACCTTTGGTCAAATCACTTGATCTACTCACATGCCCTGGTTCCTACTCCAGAAACTGGGAAAATCATAGCATCTACCATCATATCGGAGGGCAGGAATCTGGCAGTAACTCAGCTGATGTGTTCAAAGTGCCTGGTGCAGGAGGTGCAGGCAAAATAAATAACTATTGCCATGTACTGGCTCTGTGCAAAGTCCTTAGAAATGCTATAGGAAGACACAGAAGAAATGGAGAAAGATGTTACTCTTCAGTAGCAAAATATTTTGGACTTCTGTTGACCATTTTGCCCTGAATACTTCCGGGGGTAGAGTGGGATGGAAGACATCAACGTTTGTGATACTTTGCATCTGACATTTTGCTAGGTCTTGTAGCAGTCAGTATTAGGTTTGAAACATATAACAGAAAAACGCTACTTTGTCAAATGAGTTAAGATAACAGATTCTCATGGAACATTTGATTTTGGCAAAATGACCAACCTTAATTGGAAATAACTGCACAACAATTTCTTCATCCATTCTGTTGTAGATGACAAGTGGGTTGTTTCTAGATAGGGACTGCTGCCACTGTGAACGTTCTTGTATACATGTCCTGGTTGATGTGTGGTCTCCGGTGTATACTGAGGAGGGGAGTGGCTGGATGTGAGGGTGCTGCCCAGATCCTTACCAGCACTAAGTATCATAATACTTTTCAATTTTTGTCAATCTGGTAGAGTTATACTTATTTTTTGTTATAATTTTTATAATATCATTACAGAAACATTTCATATGATTATATATTCTTCTTAAGTATAGTTTTCAATAGCTGCACTGCATTTTTTATATGCATATATAATTTATATAATTAGTTCATGAATTTTCATAAACAATCATCCTTTGAATTGTTTTAATCTTTTCAGAATGATAAAATGTGTGATGTTTGCGAGCAATACTTTTTCTGTATTGTATTTTCCTGTATCTCTTTAGGATAGATTCCTAGAAGTAGAGTATTTTGGTCAAAGTGTACCAGCAAAAAGACCCTCTGTATTCTACGTGGGAGCCAGGGCCTTGGGAATGAAAGGAATTGAGGGTTAGTATAAAAGGAGGAAGTATCCCTTGTCACTTCTGCAAGTTTGCAGACTCTGCGGTAGCAGGAACAGCACAGGCAGAAGCTGAGGGGGAAGGATGGCCAGGGTCCAGAGCTTGTCCACAGGCTCCTACTTTCATCCTAATTCCACTAACAAAATTTGTGGCTGGGCGCAGTGGCTCACACCTATAATCCCAGCACATTGGGAGGCCAAGGTGAGCAGATCATGAAGTCAAGAGAAGACCATCCTGGCCAACATGGTGAAACCCTGTCTCTACTAAAAATACAAAAATATTAGCCAGGCATGGTGGTGGGCACCTGTAGTCCCAGCTACTTTGGAGGCTGAGGCAGGAAAATCACTTGAATCCAGGAGGCAGAGGTTGCAGTGAGCCGAGATCATGCCATTGCACTCCAACCTGGTGACAGAGTGAGACTCTGTCTCAAAAAAAAAATTGTAATTATGACATACAGCATGGAAATGTATCCTCTACCTTACTAGAACACTTTCCAGGATAACTGCATACATCCTTTCTGAAGTCTTACTGGTAAGGAGAAGGAGATACCGCATGAAGATGGATTTTAGGTTTTGTTTTGTTTTGTGTAGACATTTACTGAGCTCTTACTTTGTAAGGGCTTTACATATATAACCTCATTTAATCCTCAACAACAGTATGAGGTGGATACTGTTATTATCCTTTGCTTATGAATGTGAGAACCAAGGCTTTATAGCTCGTAAGGAGCAATGCCAAGATGTGAATCCAAGCAGTCTGTCTCCAGTACACCATACCGCCTCCCTGTAACAGCACAAGATCATTTATAATTGAATGTTTATGTGAGTGACTTAAGCAACAGATACTGTCAGAATTCAGAGACGAGAGAGAGATAACAGTGTGGACTGGAGAGGACAAGGCAGGCTTCAGCCAGCAGCATCCTCTTTTGAAAGGACTGTGACTTAGACTGTTTAAAAACAACATCACATCAGATTTTTCTGGCAGTTTCATTTCCCACCTTCCTTATCTTGCAAAGTGAGTTGATAAAATGCAAAGTTGATAAAATGCAAAATTCACGGACGATATGTTCCTGGAGTATAGCTAGCTCATGCTTCAGATTCAGTATGTGCTTAATGAAAGAGAATTCTCCTGGGCTGGGCATGCATAGAATGGAGTCAGCTAGAGATCCCCAGAGAACTGCTTTCTCTGTGGCTGTGCAAAGTAGGAACTACAGCATCACAACTCCAGTTACAGGTTCAACTGAATGGAACGTTCCATGCCTAGCACAAAGTAAGGCATTTTTATCTACATTTGTTTTCTAACGCTATTGTAGACTTCTGGGAAACTGCAGTAGCAGATAGCCAATAGTCATACACAGTAATCAGAGAGTGAAACTCTTTCCAAGTGATAGGGTCAAGAGGTTAGAAATAGCAAACCACTTATAATCTGTGTGTGCATGATATAAAATAAAGACTCAAAGTAATATGGGAATCATAAAACAGAGCAAAGCAAAGCACATGCATTTGCAAAATTCTTTTTTTTTTTTTTTTGATGTTGCCTAGGCTGGAGTGCAGTGGTGTGATTTTGGCTTACTGTAATCTCTGCCTCCCAGGTTCAAGAATTCTCATGCCTCAGCTACCCAAGTAGCTGGGATTACAGGCATGCATCACCCACTCAGCTAATTTTTATATTTTTTTGTAGAGACAGGGTTTTGCCATGTTGGCTAGGCTGATCTCGAACTCCTGGCCTCCTGTAATCCACATGCCTCAGCCTCCCGCAGTGCTGGCGTTACAGGTGTGTGCCACTATGCCTGGCTGATTTTTGTGTTTTAGACAGGGTTTCATCATGTCAGCTGGGCTGATCCCAAACTCCTGGCCTCAAGTGACCCACCTGCTTCCACCTCCCAAAGGAATTTGCAAAACTCTTTACTCAACCTTGCTATGTAACTTTTTACTACTCATTATATAATGAGTCATTTTGAATCTGAACCAAGTCTATGAACGTTAGTATGTTCTTCCAATCAAATCAGGACTTAAGTATCCATTATTTATTCCACAAAAGCCTTGTAGAATCAGTGCTTTGTGCCAGGTGCTCTGCTCAGCACTGATGGGCCAAGAATAATGGACACTTCCCTTGGTCCTGAACTTGTGAGGTTGAGACACAGACACATACCTGTGGCCGGGTACTGACGTTTACGGTCATATTAATGAGCACCACCCCCAATCTTTCTTTGCCCTCAGTTTCCACAGCTGGTCAACTCCTCTGGCACAGCAAAGTGCCATAACCTGGTAGAATATTTTGTGAACAGCTTCTCCAGAAAAAAAGTCCCTGTATCAATCACTCCTGCCTGTGTTGTGGCCTTCCTACCAAAACCCAGTTTTTTTTACTGTGAAAATGACTACAATTGCACCTAAAAATTTTTTTTTCTTTTTGAGATAGAGTCTTACTCTCTTGGCCAGGCCGGAGTGCAGTGGCATGATCTCAGCTTACTGTAACCTCTGCCTACTGGGTTCAAGTAAGTCTCCTGTCTCAGACTCCTGAGTAGCTGGGATTATGGGCACCTACCACCACATCTGGCTAGTTTTTGTATTTTAGTAGAGATCGGGTTTTGCCATGTTGGCCAGGCTGGTCTCGAACTTTTGGCTTCAACATTTTGATCCACCTGCCTTGGCTTCCCAAAGTGTTGGGATTACAGGCATGAGCCACTGTGCCTGGCCTTAAAACACATTTTAAATTAAACTTAATTTTGGGATTGTAGTAGATTCATATGCACTTGTAAGGGATACTACGGAGGAACTGTGTACACTTTACCTGTCCCCCAGTGGTAGTATCTGTGTCCCCCAATGGTAGTGTCTTGTAAATCTTTAGTACAGATATCACATTAACATTGGTCAGTCTATCAATCTCATTCAGATTTCCTCAGTTGTACTTGTTCGTATGTGTGTGTACATGTGTGTATTTAGTCCTCTGCAATTCTATCCACCACCACTCTCAAGATACAGAACAGTTCCAGCACCACGGGATCCCTGGTGCTGCCCTTTTATAACCCCTCCCACCTCCCTCCTGCAACTACCCCCTCCCATTCCTAGTGCTTGGCACCCACTCATCTCATCTCCTTTTCTATACTTTTATCATTTCAAGAATGCTATGTAAGTTGGGGCAGGGGCAGGGGCAGTGGTTCACCTCTGTAATCCCAGTACTTTGGGCGGCCGAGGCAGGCAGATCGCTTGAGGTCAGGAGTTTGAGACCAGCCTGGTCAACATGGTGAAACTTTGTCTCTCCTAAAAATACAAAAATTAGCTGGGCATGGTGGCAGGTCCCTGCAGTTCCAGCTACTTGGGAGGCTGAAGCAGGAGAATCGGGATGCGGAGGTTGCAGTGAGCTGAGATTGTGCCACTGCACCCCAACCTGGGAGACAGAGCGAGACTTCATCTAAAAAAAAAAAAAAAAAAGAAAGAAAGAAAGAATGCTACATAAGTGGAATCATACTGTATATGACCTTTTGGGATTGGGTTTTTAGAAGCAGTATAACTCCCTAGAGACTTATCCAATTGTTGCATATCAAATAGTTTGTTCCTTTTTATTGCTGAGTCATATTCCATGGTATGGATGTACCACAGGTGTTTAGCCATTCACATATTGAAGGACACGGTGTTGCTACCAGGTTTTGGCAATTATGAATAAAGCTGCTGTGAACATGTGTATAGGTTTCTGTTTGAACATGTTTTCTTTCTGGGATAAATGCCAGAGAGTGCAATTGCTGGGTCAGATGCTTTTACGTGTTTTAGTTTTATAAAAAACTGTCAGACTGCTTTCCAGAGAGGCTGAACCATTTTACATTCCTAGCAGCAATGTATGATTTCTCTATTTTCTCCCCATCCTTTCCAGCAATATGTGTTATAACTCGATTTTATTGTAGCCATTTTGATAAGTGTGCAGCAACATCTCATTGTGGTTTTAATTTGCATTTCCCTAATGGCTAATAACACTGAACTTTTCTTCATGTATTTATTTCCCATTAGTATATTCTCTTCAGTGAAATGTCTGTTCCTGTGTCTTACTCATTTTTTAACTGGATTGTTTATTTATTATTTATTTTTTTATTTGAGATGGAGTCTCACTCTGTCTCCCAGGCTGGAGTGCAGTGCCACGATCTTGGCTCACTACAACCTCCGCCTCCCAAATTCAAGTGATTCTCCTGCCTCGGTCTCCTGAGCAGCTGAGATTACAGGCACCTGCCACCACACCCAGCTAATTTTTTTGTATTTTTAGTAGGGACGGGATTTCATCCTGTAGGCCAGGCTGGTTTTGAACTCCTGACCTCAAGTGATTTGCTCACCTTGGCCTCCCAAAGTGCTGGGATTACAAACATGAGTCACTGTGCCTGGCCCTGGCCAAGGATTGTTTATTTTTTACTGTAGAGTTTTGAGAATTCTGTATACATTCTAGGTACTCATCACTTGTTATATGTTTGGTTTTCTAAATATTTTCATCCCATCTGTATCTTGTCTTTTTATCCTCTTATCAGAGTTTTTTGAGAAGCAAAAGCATTTCCTTTTGATGAGGTAAAATACATTTTTATACATCTTAATGTGGCCTCAAGCCTGCAGGTAAGGCTTATGTTGAAGACTATCTCCCAGAACTCTTGAAGGCAGCCTGGAGAATCTTCTCGTTGCTCTTGAGAAATCAGTGGCATGGAATTGTTGCATTTGCTAAAAAAAGTAATATTCAAAGGCAAGCTCCCTCGCCTGCAGAGTTTCAATTGAGTCTGTCTACTTTCCTGTTTTTAATCAAAATCTTGCCAAATGGAAGTTTCGGGCTTCTGTGCCAGATAATTGCTAATACTAAACAAAAAGCAGCGATCGTTTCTTTGCAGTCACATAGAACATACTATGTTAGAAATTAAATGTAAATGTTAAGAGTGTGGTCATTTTTAATTGGCTATAAACCAGGTAGTTAGAACTAGAGAGTCGTATTTGTATCAGGCCGGAAAGCTGCTGATCCACAACATCAGCATCTCCGTCTGTTTGTAGGCATACAGATAAGTAGAGCTCTACTTATCACCATGTGTTCGCCTCAAGCTAGTAGAAAACTTGCTTGCATTTTAAATACCTGATTTATTCTTCATTTTGCTCTGTTCTTATATCCTCGGGGGGGAAGCTTATTGTACTTTTAGTCTTATGAATCTTTCCCCCAAAGGGAACACTTCTCTGCACTATTAAATCAAACTGGAATATTAAAATAAACTATTTTCTTTTCCTTCACAAGAGACTTGCACTTTTGTCTTCAACATCGGGCTTTCCTTGTGTCTTCTTCCCGCTGCGATGACTGTAGGACTGAAACATCTAAGGAAGTGAGCTGCGTGAGGAGACCACCTCCTTCTCGTGTCCTAGCACCATGTCAGGACATAACTATCTTGGCATCTACAGCAAGGCTTTGGTGGCAGGTGGCGAGGGGGGGTGTCTGCCTCACTGTGTAGATGGGCTGGCCCTTCTGGATGACTTACTTATTTCTATATTCTTAGTACCAAGAGCAGAGGCTGACACACCAAATGTGCTCAGTAAATGACCAGAGAATTTACAAATGTCATTAACTACTTACTAGCTGAAAATTGGTAATGTTCATCATTCAGCAAATTTTCATTATTTTCTATTACCCATTCCAACCCCTTAGGAACAGACACTAGTTTTTGTTTGTCAGAGTCATTTTTTAAAACCCTAATGCCTAGAAAATAAGTCAACATTTAATAATGTTGATCTCATTCATTCACTCATTCATTCAGCGAGCATTTATTGAATACTGTGTTAAGAACTGTTGGGAATATCTATACATACCTAGAAGGTACATTCCTTTCAGGTAACCTACACTCTAATATGTACAGGGGGAAAGCATAGAAATTATCACATGAAATATTTAAAGAAATGTAACAGATTGTAACCTTTGTATCGAAATAATTAGTCCAGACTGTAATTAGTTGAGCAGTTCACAGGTCATCTGGTATGGACCAACCACAGAAAGCTCTAGCTAGTGTCTGAGAAAACTCTCGAGTCCTTGGTGCCTCCACTATAATCCTCTGCTAACTCTCCCTCTATTTGTGCTGTCCAAAGTCTTTGCCTTCTCTTGAAATGCTGCCCTTTTCCTTGTCTTCTTTCTGCCCATACCCAGCATTGAATGTTGCATTAGACAGGATTCTTTGGGTTGCAGGAGTCAGAAACCTATCTCTAACATGCTTAAGCAAAAAGAGGAATCCATTGCTTCATATCAATGAAAAGGGGTCTAGGCAAGGCTGGTGTGGTGGATCGGCTGCCCAGAGGGCAGTCAGCAACTTCTTTCTATGCGCATCACTCCTTCCATCAACAAGTGGACCCTGTTTCTCCTCCTCTGTAGTTTAAGCTGGACTTTTGACTTGCCTTGACGAATAGAATATGATGGAACTGATACTCTGCCAGTTCTAGGCTAGGCCTTAGGAAATTTGGCAGCTTTTTTTTTTTTTTGCTACGTTAGAAGCCAGCCACCATGTAAAAAAGTCCAACTACCCTGATGGAGAGAGGGGATCCCTGCAAGATGAGAGAGTATAAAATAAAAAATTTATTTAAAAAGGTATAAACAGGCCAGCTACAGTGGCTGATGCCTATAATCTCAGCTTTGGGAGGCTGAGGTGGGAAAGGCCAGGAGTTAAGATCAGCCTAGGCACAAAGCAGGACCCTGTTGCTACAAAAAAGAAATTAGGCCGGGCGCGGTGGCTCAAGCCTGTAATCCCAGTACTTTGGGAGGCCGAGGCGGGTGGATCACGAGGTCAACAGATCGAGACCATCCTGGTCAACATGGTGAAACCCCCGTCTCTACTAAAAATTACAAAAAATTAGCTGGGCATGGTGGCGCGTGCCTGTAATCCCAGCTACTCAGGAGGCTGAGGCAGGAGAATTGCCTGAACCCAGGGGGCGGAGGTTGCGTGAGCCGAGACCGCGCCATTGCACTCCAGCCTGGGTAACAAGAGCGAAACTCCGTCTCAAAAAAAACAAAAAACAAAAAACTAAAAAGAAATTAACCGGGCGTGATGACGCACCTGTAGTCACAGCTACTCAGGAGAATGAGGTGGGAAGATCACTTAATCTGGGAGTTTGAGGCTGCTATGCGCTGTCATCATGCTATCACACTCCAGCCCAGGTGACAGAGTAAGATCCTGTCTCTAAAAAGAAAAAGTTAAAAAATATATATATATAAATAAGGACAGAGGCCTGGTCAGCCTCCACCATTCCAGCCACCCTAAGACTCATAGGTGCTGACATGTTGTTTGTAGAAAAATCAACTCAAACTATGTCTCTCCTCTGTTCTCACACCACAAAAACAATCAACACAGAAGACTTCTGTGACCAAATATGGGAGGGGGCGGTTTCCACACACCAAGGAAGCAATCAGTTCTGGACACCAGCTGGGTGTCCTCCAAGTCTACCTGGAGATAGCATCAGATCCCACAGATATTGGCTGAGTCCCCGAGGCTGCCCTTCCTTCAGATGGCAGTCACAGCCCAGGCCTTCAGAACTTCTGACTGACTGGCTTCAAGTTGGGGTTCCCATGACCCCCTCTTCGGGTTCAATTAATTTGCTAGAGCAATTCACAGAACTCAGGGAAACTTACATTTTACATTTTCTGGTTTAGTATACAGGATATCCGAAAGGATACAGATGAAGAGATGCATGTGGTGAGGTAGGGGAAGGAGTGCAGGGCTTCTGTGTCCTCCCTGTGTACCCCACCCTCCGCAGATGTCCAGCTATCCAGAAGCCCCCTGACCCTGTCTTCTTGGGCCTTTTATGGAAACTTCACTGGATAGGCATGATTGACAACCATGTAGAAATGTGATTGGGCAAAGGGGTATATGATCTAATATTAAGAGACTGAGTGGCGAGACCCAGCAAGGCCTGTCTGTTCAGATTCTTCTTGGCTTCTCCGTGTAGCCTTTCTTCCTCCAGGGTATGGGGCACGACCCTTTCTGAAATGAGCCTTATGTCCTACAGTCAGACAAGGTAGGTCAGAGAATTTCTTCATGGCCTGCTGCAAGGCAGAAAGGTGGGGGAAGATTCTTACCTTTGGGAGAGAAAAGAGCAGGTGGAATGAGGGCAGAAGAAGGTATCTGAGGCCAGCTTCTGGGGTCTAAAGTGCCCCAACATCATGACAAGAGACTATTACAGGGGCATTGGTAATTATGAGCCAGGGACCATGGATGAAAACAAATATATATATATATATTCATTCATATCACACATGTGATGAAGCCATCTTGGACACTTAAGTCCCACCCAGTACCACATGGAGCACAGAAAAGCCACCTCGCTTCCCTTGGAGCCCTTCCCAGATTGCAGAGTCATGAACTAATGAGAGGTAGTCATTGTATAAGCAAAAGCTTTTTGTTTTGAGATGGACACTGTCACCCAGACTGGAGTGTGGTGATGTGATCTCGGCTCACTGCAACCTCCACCTCTCAGGTTCAAGCAATTCTGCCTCAGCCTCCCGAGTAGCTAGGATTATAGGCACCCGCCACCATGTCTTGCTAATTTTTGTATTTTTAGTAGAGACAGGGTTTCACCATGTTGGCCAGGCTGGTCTTAAACTCCTGACCTCAGGTGATCCGCCCTCCTCAGCCTCCCAAAGTGCTGAAATTACGGGCGTGAACCACCGCACCCGGCCAAGCCAAAGCATTTTAAGGTGGCTTGTCATAAAGCAATAGAGAATGGAAAATGCTGGAACTAGTGCTCTAAGGATTTAGTAAGAAGTCTTTCTCCGTTTCATAGCTCTGCTTTCCCAGGGAGGCTGTCTTTGTATGGTGGAAGGATGTCCACTACAGCATCAGGCTTGCATTGTACCAACTTGGCAATGCCCACTGGAAAGGCATAGGCTTTCCCAGCAGTTCCAGCAAAACTCTGGGGGTGATTCTGATTGGCTCTGATTAACTCACGTGCCTATCCCTGCGCAAGCCACAGTGACTCTGATTGGCCAAGGCTCGATGACCCGCCTCTTTCTGGATCCAAGGATGGGAATGGTCCGCCTTACGTAAACCATCTGGATTAAAAGTAGGAATAGGGTAGATCCCAAAAGAAAACCGAGGTACCGTTTTCGGAATTAAAAGGTGGAATGCTGGGCAGGCTGAAACAACAAACACGCACCACAACATTCAAGCGTAATCCTACCTCTTTTCGTAAGCCTTTCCCCACCACTTTAGACTTTAAACCATTACAGCTCAACTGATCTGGGCTCTTCCTTGGTGCTTTTAGCATCGGCTGTCTTGTTGTGCTCTTTCCTCAATACTTTGCAAGTTAATTCTTATTTCATACCTTAGGTGTGAACCTTTGTATTCCTTATTGTTCTGACTGCATTTGTTACTTTAACAGTGTTATATTTTCCATTACTTGCTGCAAGGAGAAGCTCTTGGAGGTATCAGACCTTAGAATTCTTACATTGATAGGAGGAATTTGCACCTGTGCTTTCCCTCCCTCTCTCTCTCTCCAGGGCTGACAAAATCCTAGGTATTGGCATTGCATCCAAAGGAGGGGATGTGGTCTATTTTCCCCTTGGGTTCTACCACCCAAAAGGAGAGCCAGATGGTGATCAGCACTGCTTGTTTTCTTTCTGTTCTGGGGAGCTTGCTCTTGTGCTATTTAATTTGTATATTTTTAAAAAATAGTTTTGTATGAGTGCCCAGCAGAGCAGCTTTTGAACAACTAGCTTATGAAATAAATTTAAATGATCTAAAAAAGAACATCCTTTGTTAATTGAAATGTAAATGAGCCTAATAAAGTTTTAATTTATCCTTCTCATTGAGGGTCAGCATTCCAGGTCAGAATTCTAAGAAACATCAAGACAGTAATAGAAATGGAAAGTAGATGCCTGTTCGCGTTCCCACCCAAAGCCCAACCCTGGTTTGTCAGGGCTGAGTTTACTCACACATAAAGTGCCATTATGTTTATTTACTTGAGAAAGTACCCCCAACTGGTGATATGAATTCCAGAATTAAGGATGTCACCATATCTGTTCCTTTGAGTCCTTGTTACCTTTACATTTTTAAATTATCCTGAAATATTGTGTGTATGTATGAATGAATGTATATCCAGTGTAGCAATAGTCATTTGTTAAAGAGCATTATATATCGGCTGGGTGCGGTGGCTCACACCTGTAATCCCAGCACTTTAGTAGGCTGAGGTGGGCAGATCACGAGGTCAAGAGATCAGGACCATCCTGGTCAACATGGTGAAACCCCATCTCTCCTAAAAATACAAAAAAAATCAGCTGGGCATGGTGGCATGTGCCTGAAGTCCCAGCTTCTTGGGAGGCTAAGGCAGGAGAATCACTTGAACCTGAGAAGAGGAGGTTGTAGTGAGATGAGATCTCACCACTGCACTCCAGCTTAGCAACAGAGCAAGACTCCATCTTAGAAAAAAAGCATTATGTATTTATAATTGTGTAAGAAGGCTTCTACTGAAGCCTTCTTCATCTTCCCACCAGAGATATTGTCCTGAAGTTTGTGTTTATTATGCTCTTGCTTTTCTTAAACTTTACAGGAAGGCCAGGCATGGTGGCTCACACTTGCAATCCCAGCACTTTGGGAGGCCGAGGTGGGTGGATCACTTGAGACCAGGAGTTCAAGAACAGCCTGGCCAACATGGTGAAAACCCATCTCTGCCAAAAAGACAAAAATTAGCCCCGCATGGTAGTACATGTCTGTAATCCAGATACTCGGGAGGCTGAGGCATGAAAATCACTTTAACTCGGGAGCCAGAGGTTGCAGTGAGCTGTGATCATGCCACTGTACTGCAGCCTGGGCGACAGAGTAAGACTCTAAAAAACAAACAAAAAAAACCCAAACAAACAAAAACTTTAAATTTTTTTTTTTTTTGAGACAAGTTCTCACCATATTGCCCAGGCTGGTCCCGAACTCCTGGGCTCAATTGATACTCCCTCCTGGGCTTCCTAAAGTGCTGGGATTATAGGTGTGAGCTACCACACAGCCCCTACATAAATCTTACTACAAGTAATATTTTGTGGCTTGCTTTTTTTGTTTCTCAGTATTGTTTATGAAATTTGTCCATATTGATTTTTTTAAGCTGGAGTTCAGTCTGTGGCTTATGTTTTCACTTTATTATTTTCATAAGCAGAAGTTTAAATTTTTTAATGTCAAACCTTTGTGGTTTATGCTTTTTGTGAACTTTTTTTTCTTGAGATGATAATAATATTCTTTCATTTCTTCTGACAATTTTAAGTTGGGTTTTTTCTCCTTTAAGTCTTCAATCCGTTGGGTTTCTTTTTTTTAACTCTTGATTTTTTTAGAGACAGGTCTCACTCTGTTGCCCAGGCTGAATTCCTGGGCTCAGGTGATCCTCTAGCTTCAGCCTCCTCAACATCTGCAAGCCACCATTTCCAGCTAATTTTTTTCTTTCTTTTTCCTCTGTTAGTGGTTTTTGTTTATGCTGTGAGGTAGTGATCAGTTTTTTTTTAATCCGAGTGAAAAGGTAGATCATGCCACTCCTTTGCTCAAAAATTTCCAGATCTTACCATATTCTTCAAAATTAAAGTTCTTACAATTGACTAAAAGTCCCTACATGATCTGGCCCTCTGAAATCTCTCTGACCTCATCTCCTTCCAGTGAACACTGGTCTCCTTGCTCTTCCTTGAAAACTCCCAAAATGTTCAGGGCCCTTGACTTTCTGTTTGTCTACTGGAACTTTTCAGATGTCTATACTTCTCATTTCCCAAGTCTCTGCTCAAAGGTCACCTTATCAAAAATCTCCAACACACACATAGACACACACACACACACACACACACCCTCAACATTTGGTATTTCTCTTCTCTTCTTTCAAATAACTTACCTGGAAAATCTCTCTGGGCCTATTATAGTTGTGTGTTGGGGTAGCAGCAGGGGGTTATTTTTTAAAGTATTGATTTAATTTTTTGAATGGCTTACAGACTACATGGGACTTTCAATTTCTTCTTAAGTTAGTTTTAATCATGTCTCTACAAAATGTTTCTTTAAATTAGCCCAGCATAGTGGTGCACACCTGTAGTTCCAGTTATTTGGGAAACTGAAATGGGAGAATCCCTTGAGCCCAAGAATTTGAGGCTGCAGTGAGCTATGATTGTGCCCCTGCACCCCAGCCTGGGCAACAGATACCCTATCTCTAAAAAACATTTTTTTTAAAAAAATTTACTTTTTGAATAGTTAATATATGTCCACAATATAAACATTCAAGTTTCCAAAGTATATACAATGAAAAAATAGATCTGTCTCCTACCTCTGCCTTCCAGCTACCTGGTTCCCCTCTCTTGGTATCAATTTCTTGTCTATTTCCCTAGTTTCTTGTTTATCCTTCCAGAAATATGTCATGTATATAGAAGCATATAACATGTATTGTTTTTACATAAATGGTGGAATGCCATATATATTCTCCTGCACATTGCTTTTCCATTTAACCCTGTGTCTTAGATATGTTTCCAAAGCTATTCGTAAAAGGCTGCCTCATTTCTATTAGTTAACGAATATTCTATTGGATAATGTGCCATCATCTGTTAGTCTCCTTCTGAAGGATGATTAGGCTGTTCTGTCTTTACAGCGGCCTTCTAACCAGTGTGTTTTGCCCATCTTTCATCGCTGCTTCACCCTGCTGTCAGATACACCTTCTCCCTAAACTTCCATTCTCATGCTATCATTTTCCTATTCAGGAATCTCCAGCAGCTGCCCAGTTCCCACAGAATAAGGCTGAACTTCTTACCCTTGAACGAATATCCTGCATGGTCTCCGCCTTCATTTCCGTCATGTCTTCCTGTTCCTGAAGACTCTTCCCAAAACTGATAACTTGAGGTTTTCCCAAATGTTCCTCTGATTTTGGGGGCAAATCCTTCCCTCCCTCTGGGCTGGTCACATTGGGCTCTAGGTCCTCTCTGGAACAGCTGCACTTTAAATATTTCAGCCCAGTCTCCCATTGTACACTCTACAGAGCCAGACCAGGTGTTCTGAATTTTGTTTGGGGTTACTAATATTCAAATTGTTCACCAATCGGTCCTTCCTCTTCTAGACTCCAAATTCCTTGTGGGCAGGGACTGATCACTGAGAATGGGAAATACTAAAATTAAAAGATATCCTGACTTTCAAGTAGCTTAAAACCTAACGGCGAGCCAGACATGCAAAATTAAAATACACAACACAATAGGATCTTAGTTTAAGTAGGCTCTAAGCTCAGGGGAATCATGGTGGTGGTGGGGGGAGTCTTTTTTCTTTTTTTTTTTAAATCTCTGGTCTGTAGTCCAGGGTCTGGTACATGGCAGCTGCCCAATAATTGCCTGTTGAATGAAGAATAACATAAAAAGATGCATTTAAGGCAAGTGTCAACTTCTTGCAATAAAAGCCGTCTTTTATATACAAAGTAAGTCAACAGATAGTGTAGAGTGTGGATGTCGCTCATTTTGGGGGGAGAAAGAGGGCTGTTGTGGGAGGGGACGGACCGAGTTTCAGCCAAGGAGGCAGGCGAAGACACTGCTCTCCGAGTTGGGGGGGGTGTGTGGGGGTCCCGTCCCGGCGGCTGCGGGGCGCGGGGGAGGCGGGGAGAAGACGGGAAGGGGGAGGAGACTCTTGCCTCCTGCCCCACCTCCCCCACCCCGCGGCGGCGGCGGCGCAGGGCGGCCGCGCGGGTGTCGGCACCAGTGGCAACAGCTGCAGCAGCCGCGCCGCCCCCTCGCCCGTGGCTCCCGGGGTGAGCCCGAGCACGTCCGGCGGCTCGCGGCGCTGCAGCCCCGGAAGACAGGAAAGTTCCCGGCCAAGGCGCGGAGATGCCGGGCAGCGACACGGCGCTCACAGTGGACCGGACTTACTCCGACCCCGGCCGGCACCACCGCTGCAAGAGCCGGGTGAGAGTCGCGGGCTGGGGGCGGCGGGAGCGCGCGGGCCCGGGGGCGAGGCGGGCCGGGGCGGCGGCTCCGCGCTAACCCACGCGCCCTCCGCGTTTTGCAGCCGGCCTCCGCTGCCGCCGGAGGTCAGTGCCTCTCCGATCCTCCAAGCTGAAAGGGCTGGGCGGGGGGCGGGCGTCCGAGCCCGGGCTGCGATTCCGGGACCCAGGGTCCGCCTGCTCCCCCGCGGCGCCCAGATCCCTGCGCGCGATGCTGGACGCTAGGTTCCCCGACGGCCCGCGCTCCACCGCCCTCCCAGCCTGGGAGCGCGCGCGGCACGGCGCCCGGAGGCGAGGGAATCCCGCCACCCGCGGCCGCGCGCCTCCAGGTCTCGGGGGTCTCGCCCGCCCCGCCGCATGTCCCTGCGCCCGCCGCGTCTCCCGGCCCTCGGAACGTGTGGCCGGAGACCGAGCGCAGTGCGCAGCCGGAGCGCGGGGAGGCGGCGGACGGGCTCTGCCCAAGTGAAAAGTCAGTCTTTGCGCTGCCTCTCCTGAGTTTCGAGCCGAGCCGAGCAGGCGCCCTCGCCATTGTTTGCAGTGTAATTTGCTGTTGCTGATTTTGGCTGTGAGCGAAAATAGCTCATTCTGAGCCTACTGCAGAGACGAGCCCTGTAGGGCTTCAAAATAAGACGGAGGCCGCAGCCCGAGCGCGGGTCTCTCCTGGGAGAGGAAGCCTCCGCCCTCCCAAGCGAATACCTTTGCCCTCCCGGGCTGCGGGATCGTCGATGCTGGCAGTGAGGCTCTGTAACCCGTTCTCCTCACGACTGATTGAAGTGCCATTTTACACAGCACCTCCTCCACGCTGGCATCTGTTCTGGCAGGAGGCACCTGGAGTTGTTCTTTGCTCCGCCAACTACTTACTCGCTTGTCCGAGAAGTGGGGATTTGGGTGTCAGCCTCTGTGTAAAGTTCATGGAGGTAGAACCGGGCTCAGGTTCTGGCCTGCCACCTCCGAGATCGAGTAACCAACTGGATGGAAATAGTAGCGGTAGTGACAGGGGTTGTATCGTGGCCCTTTGTGCAAGATTTGAGTCTTCACTTGTGTTTTGAAGTAGCAATCCATAGCCCCAGAAGTGAAGCAATGAGTCCCTGGTTTATTTGCCCGCTTTCGCTCCTTCCTTTAGCATCTGTTAATCGTTTTGGAAGAATGATTTGAGTTTTTACAGATTGAATATATCTCGTGGGATGATACCTCCTGCATCCATCTCAACCTCCCAATTCTCTTGTTTGCACTTTCTTTAAAAGTTTCGTAACAGTTTGCTATGCAAATAACCAGAAACTACATTTGGAATAAACATTGAAGATCTGTGCTTACCCACAGGTAGATGTTTCTTCTTGGAGAAACTGTAATACTAGTTTACATAACTGTGAAGAAAAGGAGATCATTTTCGAATGCATTTGTAATTGGGAGGATTCTGTGAAGTTACTGTTGCAGACTTGAAAACGTGTGGAAGCTTGGTTTTTCTTGTCACAACTGTGATCATCTTTGTGTAAACAACAAGATTAGTAATCTTGGCGGGATGGGTGGCTCATTGTCAATTCATTTAAGTGGTTTGGCAAAATTCATGCAACTTTACAGAATTCACTCTTCATAACCTGTAAAATGGTGGTGATGAAGTTTGTGCCTCAGTTGCTTAGGTGGAATGTGGTAAAGCAAATGTGTAATGCAACTGCAGGCTGTGTTTTTGCCCCACCTGCCACTGTTCCCTTTGCACCAGTCTTTTCTGTTAAAAAGTCACAACCTTCTGTGAAGGAGATTTCTTGATTTTATTTAAAATTACACTGATGGGCCGGGCGCGGTGGCTCACGCCTGTAATTCCAGCACTTTGGGAGGCCGAGGCGGGTGGATCACAAGGTCAAGAGATCCAGACCATCCTGGTCAACATGGTGAAACCCCGTCTCTACTAAAAATACAAAAATTAGCTGGGCATGGTGGCGCATGCCTGTAATCCCAGCTACTCAGAAGGCTGAGGCAGGAGAATTGCCTGAACCCAGGAGGTGGAGGTTGCGGTGAGCCGAGATCGCGCCATTGCACTCCAGCCTGGGTAACAAGAGCGAAACTCCGTCTCAAAAACAAACAAACAAAAAAAAACAAAAGCAAACAAACAAACAAACAAAAAAACACAAAAAACAAAAATTAACCGGCCATGGTAGTATGGGCCTATAATCCCAGCTACTCGGGAGCTTGAGGCAGAGAATTGCTTGAACCCGGGAGGCAGAGGTTGCGGTGAGCGGAGATCGCACCACTGTACTCCAGCCTGGGCAAAAGAGCGAGATTTCTGTCTCAAAAAAAAAAAAAAAAAAAAAAAAATTATAAATAAATTAAAATTATGCTGACGATGTTATACCTGCTGCCTTGTTTTGTTAGCATGGAGATTTTTAAATAAGTTGTGTATTAAAACTGAGTTAGACATTAGATGTGCTGATTATCCTAAATTAGCACATTGGGCCGATCAGATCTAGTGAAGAGAAGAAATTCAGAGAAGGGCTAGAACTTTAGCAGACCATAGTCACAGATTCCACTGCAGCGATGCTGGACTTTTTGAGGTCTCAGTTAAAACTTTTCAAATACCTGCTTTTAGGTTTTTTATTGTTGACACAGCGAGGGATAGGCAGAACTAGTGAAATTTTTGTAAACTCCTAAGAACTTTTCTCAAGCAAGGTTCATGTAATTTCAAGTCTATCCTGAGGCTACTAATGAAGGGAAAGCAACAATCATCCCCTTAAATGATTGTAGCTCCTGGATTGTGGAACTCAGATACAGCTGTAAAGATATGTTTTCCTGACACCCAGAAAGTATGTGATGCAAGCAGAATTAGGTGGTAATTTCTTGACGTCACCGTTTCCTTGGGATGAAACTAGTATAGGATTTTAAAATAACCTTTTTATGAACTCATTTGGTAAATTAGCTTTCCTAAAAATGCTAATGAGAACTGGGGGTATGGGAAGAGTTGATTAATCTTTCTTGGAGTTTCTGCCCAGGAATGGGCTAAGACTCCCTGAGATCAAGTTCTTACTTACTGAATAGTCATTTTTTTTAAATTCAAAATCGATACCTGTTGAGATAACAGGGAAAATACATGATCTCTCTTGCTGGGCTTATTTCAGCCTTTGAGACTGGAATAATAACGAGGCAATATACTCTTGTAAACACTGCAGAAACTTATTTTTACAGCCAGGTGGACTAACCCAGATTCCCCCCACCCCACCTTAGTGAAAAGGTAGTTAATGAGCTAAGCTGACAAGACAGGATCATTCACATTTTAAAACATCATCTTTGTAAAACTCAGAAATGGTGCTTGTTAACTTAATGCACATCTCTCTCTACTTTAAAAGAAAGAGAATCCATAATTAGACTCCTACTTTTTTTTTCATGCCCTAGATAGTTAAAGCCTATCATCTTTTTAAGAATGCAGGCTGTCTGCTTTCTATACAGTAACTGGCTTTTATTAATTATGTGTGAATTCGTTTTTCTTTTCGTTGGTTTTCATTTTAAATGTTCTAAAATGCCCTCTCCAGCCCTTGGGTATAGTGGTGAACAGCTGGGGCTCTGGACCTATGTGGGTTGTATTCTGGCTCTTTGAGCTTCTGAACTGGGTGACTACTGGGGCAGGGTCCTAAATAGCCTTTCTGAGTCTGCAGTTTCCTATCCATAAAAGGGGAATACTCCACTCTTTTCGGAGTGATTGTGTGTCTTAAATAAGAAAGTATTTGTAAAACAAAATAAAACACACACAAAAGAATGGTGTGTACACTCAGATATTAGCTATTTAAAAATTTTTTTTAAAAGGATTTGTCTTCTCATTGGGTGAAAAAGCTATGTTTGTCCATATGTCATGTTAATATTCTGTTTTGTTGGTGCCACCACTAATCAGAACTGCTAGTTATCTTGAGTGCCTGCCCTTCTCCATCTCTCTAACCTGTTAGCAATACCGTTGAACCTTTCTCTGACATTTCTCTGGAATTGGTTTCTTCCATTTCTGTCAGTCATCCCCCACCCCCTTAGTCACTTGTGACCTTCACCAACTTCTGTTCTATCCTGCATGCAAGGACCATATTATTTTCCCTACAGAACCACTTGCATCAGGCTAGTCCCCAGAATACAGATCTTGTACCAGTGCTATTTGCTACCGGTGCAGTCTTGGAGTCTGTAAGCCTTAGTTTCCACTTCTACATAATAGGGGTGTTTTGAGGAATAAATTCAGTAATATCTATAAAATGATTAATTTCTTGCCAGGTGCACAATAAGAAATTAATAGATGGTAGCCACTTTCAATACAGGCTGAACATCTCAATCCAAAAATCCAAAATCCAAAATGCTCCAGAATCCGAAACTTTTTGAGTGGCCACATGATGCTCAAAGGAAATGCTTACAGGAGCATTTCTGATTTCAGATATTTCTATTTGGAATGCTCAGCCAGTAAGTATAATACAAATATTCC
The DNA here is from genome assembly GCF_049354715.1 of Callithrix jacchus. Taxonomy (NCBI): domain Eukaryota; kingdom Metazoa; phylum Chordata; class Mammalia; order Primates; family Cebidae; genus Callithrix; species Callithrix jacchus. Next base: position 97,731,028 of record NC_133510.1, on the reverse strand, counting down.
TAGGTGGGGCACGGTGGCTCACTCCTGTAATCCCAGCACTTTGGGAGGCCATGGTGGGTAGATTACTTGAGATCAGGAGTTCCAGACCAGCCTGGTCAACATGGTGAAAAATATAAAATAATTAGCTGGGCATGGTAGCAGGGCCTGTGATCCCAACTACTAGAGAGGCTGAGGCAGGAGAATCACTTGAACCTGGGAGGCATAGGTTGCAGTGAGTTGAGATCGTGCCATTGCACTCCAGCCTGGGCAACAGAGTGAGACTCTATCTCTGAAACAAAACAAAATTCCAGAATCTAAAATCTGAAACACTTCTGGTTGAATGGGGGATACTCAACCTGTACTATATGAAAGAAAGGTTTGTGAGCTTGGAAATGGACAGTATGCTAATTTTTTGAGAAGTATAGACTGTTCCAGCATTGCTAGCATTTTGTACCTCCTTGCATCATGTTTCTCATCACATTGACTGTTTATATGTTTATTGCTTACATGTATTTATAAGCTATCAACTGACACTTTGAGAGCAAGATGCTTCATTTATTCAAAAAATACTTACTGAGCACCTTCTGTGTGCCGGCTGCTAATTCAGGCATTAGGAATACAATGATAAACGAAACAGTCTGGTCTCTCTGGAAGCTTAGTATCTGGTAGGTGAATCTCATGTATACTTGTGACTTCAGACAATACCCCTCTCTTGCACAGGAGGAAATGATGATAATACATGCAGAAATCTCTAACATCTGAAGTAAAACTTGTGTCGAGCATGAGTGCCACCTCTAGTATATCTTCAAGTGTTTCGTGGCTTGGAAATCCATCTACAATTATGTGATGAGTAATGACCAAAGTCAGTGAAGAAGAGGTTGCTGTAGCCCTTCTCACGGTGGAACTGGTTGGACAGTGATGTCATAAGCTGATGATTACATGCTTACTCTCTGGGCAGGAAGTAGGGGGAGTAGAAACACACCTCTGTCCTAGAGGTCTGACCCAGGGAAGTGGTAAGCTGAGTAGTATATGGATATCATTTTAAATCAGTGATTTTTATTCTGATTTAAAAAGATTTAGAGAGACTGAGTAAAGGTGAGTGTCTCAAGCCACATTTTTCTTACATTTCGGATGAGCAAAGTGATGCGGTGTGTGTTTTTCAAGCTGTGCTTTGCTGCAGGCTCACCAGTTCTCCCTTTAGGAAAGAATGATTTGCCAGCCACCACCAGCACACCCTCCTGTCACATCCGCTATAGAGAGCACCAAGACAGCTGCTACCAAGTTGGATCGCAGGATGTGTTTGTGCTTCAGACCCTCTGCCTGAATTTCCAGGGCTGCTGCTAAGGTCAGAAATCAACCGAGTCCTACTTGGAAAATGCCCACAGCTTGACTTAGAAGAGTCTGCAGCTTTCAGCCCTGCTGTTTCTTGATTGTGTTTTCATGTTTTCAGTGGAGGGGAGAGGGGTGGCAAGAGAAAAGGAAGAGAACCATGAATCACTGTACTGTGAATCAGAATGAGGACTCTTCATTCCTTCGAAAGGAAACATCAGGATATATGGTTTGTACATAAGCCAACTGCTTCCATTGACTTGGGAGGAGTGCTGCCTGAAAGAAACCATAGTATATTTGTGGATTTTTCCTCTTTAAGGAGGCAAAAAGAACATAAGTGAAAAGATGAATGCAGTCACAATAATAATGTGTACTGAGTGCCTCCTCCACACCAGGCAATATCACGCACTTCAGATACACTGTCTCCCTGATCTTATCCCGCTTTTTCATTTTATAGATGAGGAAGCTGAGGCCCAGGCAGATTAATCATTTGTCTAAAATCTTGTGGCTCGTAGGAAACTATGGTAGAGCTAGGGTTTGAACCTGTATCTGTCTCAACTCCAGAGCTTGATTCTTAACCACTTCCCTGTCTGCTTCCATGGTGAACACTGGAGAACAGTCCAGTCTTTTTTTTTTTTTTTTTTGAGATGGAGTTTTGCTCTTATTGCCTAGGCTGGAGTGCAATGGCATGATCTCAGCTCACCACAACCTCCACCTCCCAGGTTCAAGTGATTCTCCTGCCTCAGCCTCCCAAGTAGCTGGGATTACAGGCATGTGCCACCACATCTGGCTAATTTTTTGTATTTTCAGTAGACACGGGGTTTCTCCATGTTGGTCAGGCTGGTCTTGAACTCCCGACCTCAGGTAATCTGCCCTCCCAAAGTGCCGGGATTACAGGCATGAGCCACCGTGCCCGGCCCAGTCTTTCTAAACTAGTTAGGTGCCTAGGGATGGATGTGTGCAGCCTCTGCTGTGCACCTGCCCTAATTGTGTGCTCTAATTCTTATGACACACACATTGCCAGTCTTTGGCATGTAGTCATATATTCCCAGTAAACATGCAAATAAGTGATACAGAATGATAGTTCATGAACTTTTACTAATGCCTAGGATTTGAGAATTTTGCTAGTAGTTTGAAGTCTTAAAGGCTGTCGAATAAGCTCATGATGTAGGATCACTAAAGAACTGTGTTTTCATCTGGTATTTGGTCTCCGGAGAATGAACTGTGGAAGACCATGATGAAGGTGGCTCTTCTTTGTGACTATTGAGTTCAGAACATGCCTGCAAACATGTGTCTCCTCAGTAGATCCTCATGACTGGCCTGTGGGTTCACACCTTCTACTGAGCTGTGTAATCAGTCAGTCACCTACCTGGTGATCTTTCTGTGCAGTCCCTTGTAATATTAAACCATGCCTTCTCATGTCCCCTGCAGAACGTCACACTTTGGAGGAGTGCACTGGACTGGTTAAGGGTGCCAGTCCTGGAGTCACCTGCCTTCGTTGACTTTGTAAAGTGTACCCTGTGGCGTGCTACCAAAGTTAGGTTTTTACAAAGGTTAGCACAATACTTCCCTTGGAGGACTGTTGTGAGAATTCAGTGATGCAGTATGTGTGTAGAAAGCACTGTGGAGTGTCAACACCTGCTAAGTGCTCAGCGAATGTTCAGATGGGAGAGGAATAACAAGAGTATGTAACAGTGATGCACAGCTGTCTGACCATTGCAGGAGCTGCAGTTGAGCAGAGACTGTGGTGTGATTTCCACCACTTTGTGTTTTCTCCAGAGGCCAGATCATTTCAAGGATTGCTTCCTAAATGCATTCCATTTAGTGCTGGTCCCCTGAGGAAGCCACATTTTTAAATGGCTGATTGTAAACCTGTATCTCCCTCAGGTCTTAAAGGCACTGGAGGAGACTGTGCCGACTAAAAACATTGCAAAGGGCAGTTTAAAGCAACTAGAACACATAACCCGGTGTCCACACCAGAACTCCCTGGCTTGACTGTATTAAAGGTATGAAGGCAGAGGGTTGGAAAGTTAGACTCAGGGTTTTACCATGGTACACTTGGAAGGGAGTTTAGACATTAACTCCAGACCATTCCATTTGCAGAAGGAGAAAAGTGAAACCAGCCAGACTGTAACCAGTAAAATTATGTAATTAATACAGACTGATTGGGACTAACCATTATACCATCTTCTGTATTAAAAAAGGGATTGCTTTAAATAATTTTTAAATACCAAATGCATTGCTAAATTATATGGGTAGAATGAGAATTTAAAATTATTTTCCGTAGGTAATGAACAAATTTAATTTTTTGTGAATTTTCTAGGTTACAGACAGTGTATTTGAATGACTTAGTGTTAGACCATTATTCTTCTGAATTTATTTACAGGTTTTTGGGAGGCAGGCACTGGGGCAAAGAGAGGTGACAGTTTATTACCTCTCTTATCAGACTAGCTGCTCTAGATTGTTTTTACTTAAAAAAAATTTTTTTCCTGTGATCCCTCTTAGTGTCTTCATTTTTCATTGTAAAGTTTTACAAAATGAAGAGTTCATCCATGTCCTGACCTTCCACTTGTTGGGGTAGGATTTTGGGGGGAAAAGTATGTTAGATGCATAGGCTGTGGAGCTCATCATATGTGCATTTGACTTAGAATTCAACCCGAGTCTGTCCTGGCCTCTGAAGCTCTCTGTTCTGTGAGTCTCTCCTTAAGAGTCTCTTCTAGCACCAAGTGTTTTCAGAATACACAGTTTTCATACAGTACAACACAACCCTTAAACCCAAGCCTGAAACTTCACCTAGTCCTTGATCAAAGAAACAATTATCTGCTTGAGCATTAGAGGGACTCCACATGAGACCGGAGTCCGAGGCCCATGGAGAGACAGCATGTCTGGTGCAATCCTCGTTGAAGCATTCCCCTAAAAAACGGCCGTGTGACTACTGCACATTGACTTGAGAGGCCAGCCGGGGAGTAAAATGTGGCTTTTATTATCTCCTATGAGACATTTCCACCTACATGTTGTTCCACAGGCACCTCAAAGTCTGTATGTCGAATTCATTCAGCCCCCCTTCTATTCCTGGTTAATATACTTTTCCCATATGGCCAGTCAGCAAACCAGAGGCCTGAGTTGCTCCCTCAATCCCCAGCCCTACTCAGGTACCCAGTAGTTTACTTCTTTTTTTTTTTTTTTTTCTTTTTTTGAGACAGGGTCAGGCTCTGTTGCCCAGGCTGGAGTGCGATCTTGGCTCACTGTAACCTCCACCTTCCGGGTTCAAGCAATTCTCCTGCCTCAGCCTCCTGAGTAGCTCAGACTACAAGTGTACACCACCATGCCCAGCTAATTTTTGTATTTTTAGTATTTCACCATGTTGGCCAGGCTGGTCTCAAACTCTTGACCACAGGTGATCCACCTGCCTCAGCCTCCCAAAGTGCTGGGATTACAGGCATGAGCCACTGCGCCCTTCCCCAGTGGTTTACTACTACTACTTTTTTTTGTGTGTGTGTGTGTGAGATGGAGTCTCACTTTGTCACCCAGCCTGGAGTGCAGTAGCACAATCTCAGCTCACTGCAGCCTCTGCCTCCCGGGTTTAAGCGATTCTCTACCTCAGCCTTCCGAGTAGCTGGGATTACAGGGGCCTGCCTAATTTTTTGTATTTTTAGTAGAGACAGGGTTTCTCCATCTTGGCCAGGCTGGTCTTGAACTCCTGACCTCGTGATCTACCTGCCTCAGACTCTCAAGTGCTAGTGGCTTACAGGAGGAAGCCACTGCGCCCGGCCCTGGTTTACTTCTTAAATGTCGATCACCTTTTCCTTGTAGCCTCCAACAGCACTCTCTTAGCTTACTTCTGGATCTGAGCAACAGAGTGAAGCATCAGGAAATGGACTCTGGGGTGAAACCTGAATGTCAGCTCTTTCACTTAGCGGCTGTGTGAGCGGACATTAGGAGCAGTGGTGGGAAACCCATTACAGCATGTGTTGTTCTAACTTTGAGTCATTCCTGGCCTACCACAGTTTCCCAAACTCCAGTCATGCCCACATCTATGACACACAGCCTTGTACCACCTGCATTGCTACTTGCTTGATATTTCTAAGTCAGTTCACTCCTTAAAACTTAAGTTTATTTTCAGAGTATCAGTGTCACTATTCCTGCTACATATTTTCTAAGTTTGAGGCCTCCCAGCACCAAATTAAGAAGTAGATTAGCACTGGGTGTGGTGGCTCACACCTGCATTCCCAGCACTGTGGGAGACCAAGTAGGTGGATTGCTTAAGCCCAGGAGCCTGCGCAACATGGCCAAACCCCATCTCTACAAAAAATACACACATTAGCTGGACATGGTGCTGCATACTTGTGGTCTCAGCTACTCAGGAGGCTGAGGTGGGAGGATCACTTGAGCCCTGGGAGGTCGAGGCTGCAGTGAGCCTTGATTGCACCAGTGCACTCCAATCTGGTTGACAGTGAGACCCTGTCTCAACAAAGGTAGATTGGCAAGTGTTGGAGCAACGTTAGAAAGTTTTTAGCACCAGAGACTTTTCCTGGACTGAATCAACTGAATTAAATTGAAGACTGAAAAGGAAATAACTCACTCACTGTGATTCTGTGTTATTTAATGCTTGTCTTATGCCACCTAAAATAATTCCGAATCATCTAGGAAAATGCTGGTCTTAATGTATCATCTCCCTTCGTTCCTTCATGAAATATTTATCTTTAGACCCATGGCCTAGAAGATACTTAGAAACGTTTTTCCCACTCGTGAGTTGTGAAAATTTGATTTAGTGAGTGTTTTCCTTTTTTATTTTGACCAACAGGAATCCAGATCCAAATTTCAGCTGAACCGAGTGAGATTTTTATAGCCTGCTTCTTTTTCTTGCCTTTTCTCACCTCTTGATTTTGGCTTCCTTTTCTAATTAATGTTTTTTCTAGCCTGGTTTCAAAGTGTGTGTGTGTACGCGTACCTATATGTGTTTTGTGTGTGTGTGTGTGTGTGTGTGTTTACCTATATGTGTTTCCTGTAATCTATCTTAAATCCTTTGTGTAGAAAATGAGGTATTCTTCAGTTTATTTACTTATTTATTTATGAGATGGACTCTCTGTCACCCAGACCAGAGTGCAGTGGTATGATTTTGGCTCACTGCAGCCTCCACCTCCCAGGTTCAAGCGATTCTCCTGCCTCAGCCTCCCCAGCTGGGATTACAAGTGCCTACCACCATGCCTGGCTAATTTTTTTGTATTTTTAGTAGAGATGGGATTTTGTCATGTTGGCCAAGCTGGTCTTGAACTCCTGGCCTCAAGTGATCTGCCCACCTTAGCCTCCCAAAATGCTGGGATTATAGTGGTGAGCCATTGCATCTGGTCTTATCAATTGATTTAGTTCAATACAAACAATTGTTACTGGGATGTACAGAAGCCCACTTTGGTAAGTTGAAGGCAGTCTCATCTAGGTGGAAATACTCGAAGGAGCTTGGAAATGAGCTGAGTTTGCTTCTCTCTGTATTATTTCCTCTTTAGTCTTCTGACTGCCTGGGAGAAACTGAGGTAATGGACGACCATAGGCCGAAGAGTGGAACGTCCAGAAAGTATGACTTATTTGGGAGTTTCAGGCAAAAACAGATCGTGGGTGGAGAAGAAAGTTGAGCTCTGCGGTTTTCTGAAGTAAAGTTGAACCTAATTAAGATGTGTATGTAGGCTTGTTGTAATGGAAGGAAATTGAATGGTGCCTTGAGCTGCAGCTTTGCACAGAAATTTTAATATACGCACTTGTCTAAAAATAAAGAATGCCTTTAGTGAAAGCTGTGCTTCAGCACCTAAATATATTTACTCCAGTGTGTCCAACTCTGCGTTGGGGCCAAAAGTCCCTTTTCTCTGTCTTTGTCAAGATGTTGTGATCATCCAGAAAGCCTGAACTTGGCTTCAGATAGTCAGCAGTGTACTATTTTAATCTCACTAATTGGAACAGGTGGCCTCTATTTGCAGCTGAATCACTGGTTGGCATAGATTTAATTAATCTGACAATATGAAGCCCATTCAGTAAGAGCTGTTCAGGCTCTATGTATTGGCATCAAGCAATATGCCTGAAAGCCCCGTTAGGAAGCGTGGAAGACAAGAAGGAAGATGGAAGAAATGTGAAGAGTGTGCTGCTTCCATCCATCCTAAATGCGGAGTGCAGAATGGGTGAAGGGATATGGTCGAGGGATGCATGTGAAGATGCTTGAGAGGGGTGCTTATAAATATTTCTCCAGAGGAGGAAGAGGTGGCAAGTATCTTCTTTGAGTCCACCCCATAAGATGGCATGGTACAAGAGGACCTCATGCTATCCTCACGTTTTTAATACAAGCACATCTTCAGGCATGGGGGAAAGAGTATGTCCCATGTGACTCAGTTCAAGTGCTTAAGTTGAGATGCCTTAAGACACCACTAGTGACATCAGAGATGGTCCCCAGACTATGACCTTCTCTAGTTGGATCACTCTTTTATTTTTACATTGAATATGTATTTTGCATAGTGTCTTGTCAATGTTTTGCTTTAAATTCTTCAATAGGACTGAAGCCCAGCTCCTAGCTCATTTCAATGTACATCTTTCCTAGTATGAATGATGTTTGTCATATTTGAAAAATATTGATTGATTGATTGATTCATTGTCTGACAGAGTTTTGCTCTATCACCAGGCTGGAGTGCAGTGTCACTGCAACCTCTGCCTCCCAGGCTCAAGAGATCCTCCTGCCTCAGCCTCTCGAGTAGCTGAAACTACAGGCATGTGTCACCACGCCCAGATAATTTTTAAAAAAAATTTTTAGTAGAAATGGGGTTTCAGCATGTTGGCCAGGATGGTCTCAATCTCTTGACCTCATGGTCCAACCCCTTCGGCCTCCCAAAGTGCTGGGGTTAGAGGTGTCAGCCACCGTGCCTGGCCTAAAATACTTTCAAATAATTCCAGACCTACAGAAATTTGCAGAAAATAGTACAGAGATGTCCCATGTACCCCTCACCCAGCTTCTCCCAATGATTGCACCGTATGTAGCTGTAGTACAACAGATCATGTTTTCATAGACGTAAAGACATTTGTCTGTGTTGATGAGCTGTTTATATAATGTTCTTGCTATTTATTTATTGGCTGTTTGTCTTTTACATAGATTTGTATTGGTTTTTTACTAATTAAATAAATTGCTTTGCATGTACATTTTTCCCAGTTTATCATGCCTGACTCCATGTTTTTTTTTTTTACTGTTGTGTAACAAAGTACCATAAACTGAGCAACTTCCAAACACAACACCCATTTAACTATCTCAGTTTCCATAGGCCTAGTGTCCAGGTGCAGCTTAACTGCATCCTCTGCCAGGAGTGTCATCAGGCTGAAATCAAGGTGTCAACCAGGACTGCAGTCTCATCTTAAGCTTGGGATCCTTTCCCAAGCTCACCAGATACTTACAGGATTACGTTTCTTGCAGTTGTAGACCTGAGTCCCTCAGCCCCCGAGGCTGTTCACTGCTTTCTGGTGCATGACTTGTTCCACAGCGTGACAGTTTTGTCTCTTCAGGGCCAGTGGGACAGCATCTTTATTGCATTTTGTCTTTTACCTCTAGAGCCTCTTCTAAGTTCACCTGATTAGTTTAGGCTCACCTACGTACTCTCCCTTTTGATTAATTAAAGTCAACTGATTAGGGGCCTTAATTATGTCTATAAAATTCCTTTATTTTTTCATATAACATAATATAGCCATAGGAGTGAAATTCCATCGTGTTCACAAGTCTTGCTTGTGGGAGGTACCATCTTGGGAGTCATGTTGGAATTCTGCCTGTCACACTGAATTAAATGTTGTGTGTGTGCTGAGCATAGAGCTAGTGTATAGCAAGCACTGAATAAATACTAACCATAGTTTTCCATGAAGAGATTTAAATTTTTTCTGGTTTATAAGTTTGTATCATTCTTAGGCCTTTGTACTCTGAGATTTTCAAGAAGCCCACATGCCCATGTTCTCCCACTGTACTTTATGGTTTTATTTTTGTATATTTGACTCTTTGAATGAGTTAGAATTATTCAGTTCCTTTTCGGATGTCTATACAGTTATCCCAGGGCAATTTTTTGCATTGTTACCTGTCTTTAAAAATATACTGTTGTCCATAAGTACCAAGTTTTGTTTTTATAAATGTCTACTTCTTTTGTGGGTTTAAAATCTGTCGAACTCAGAAGGTTGTAATTTTGCCACATTTATCTGGATTGGTAGCCATCTTCCTCTTCCCTTCCCACTCTTTCCTCCAGGGATTTGAAAAGAACATTTTGAGGCCAGGTGCAGTGGCTCTTGCATGTAATTCCAACACTTTGGAAGGCCGAGGCGGGTGGATCTCTTGAGGTCAGGAGTTCGAGACCAGCCTGACCAACATGATGAAACCCTGTCTCTACTAAAAATACAAAACATTAGCCAGGCATGGTGGTGTGCACCTATAATCCCAGCTACCGGGGAGGCTGAGGCAGGAGAATTGCTTGAACCTGGGAGGTGGAGGTTGCAGTGAGCTGAGATTGTCCAACTGCACTCCTGTCTTGGCAGCAGAGCCAGACTCCATCTCAAAGAAAAAAGGACAGAACTCCAGTATTATTTACAGTAAGGAAAGACCAAAAGACAGGGAGGAAAAGATAGTGAAGATTTTGTGTGCGTGTGTGTTTTAGAATTTTACTTCCAGTTCCCTTTTGAACTGTTACCTCTCATCAAGTTCAACTTAATCTTATAAAATCCTGCCCTCCTACAGTTTCCAAAAAACTGTTACAGTACAAAGAGTGTGTATTGTTGCTTCCCAAACCACTGTTGACCCTTAAGTAATTTGTGATTCACCATCCCAGCTAGGGAGATGGAAGAGCAGAAACCCTGCTCTTTGTGTTCTGCAGGGCACAGGACTACTGCTTCGTTAGCCCCAGACCGCTTTCAAGCCTGCACATGCACCCTATTTAATAAACATATTTAACAGCCTTGTGCTGGGATTTGTAGTGGGAAATTTAAGTTGATTTGTCACTTACATTAGGATAGTGAATATAAACATTTCAGATTTGTAGGTGATGATCTCTTTCCTTATTTGGCTTAATTTTTCTTATGTGTGTGTTACCCCTGTGCCTTCCTAAATACCACTAGATGCTTAGGGGATGTTACATGCACTTGTGGTAATTATTGAACAGTCCACCTGCCTTATATCGTGCGTCTGACACAGAAGCAGGTTAAAACTTGACTGTGCCCAGAAACTAACACTTAATATTTTATAACCTAATTCAAGAGCCTATTAAGGGTGGCATGAATATGCTTATTACATATGCTTCAATTTGGGAAAGGCACCATGCTTGTAAAAGCCTCTTGACTTGAGCAAATTATCAAGCAATGTTTGTTGCATAAAGCCAGCCAAAGCTTACCTGATGTGCTAGGCAATTTAGAGGTATTCACAGAATTGGTGTCTGTTAAGTGTGTGGGCACCAAAATTAAAGTGAGTCTCTTTCATTTAGGTGGCTTGTTTATGCCCTACCCGGGGAGCAGTGGGGACACTTATTTATGCAAAATTAGCATCTGTTTCTACCACCTAGGAATGCTTTATTGTTTGGGTGGGTGGGAGCATATTAAGTTTAACTGTTGAGGCCAGGCACGATGGCTCATGCCTGTAATCTTGGGAGGCCAAGGCGGGAGGATCACCTTAGGTCAGGAGTTTGAGACCAGCCTTATCAACATGATGAAACCCCGTCTCTACTAAAAATACAAAAATTAGCCGGGCAGGGTGGTGCATGTCTGTAATCCCACCTACTCAGAGGCTGAGGCAGGAGAATTGCTTGAACCCGGGGGTGAGAGGTTGTAGTGAGCCGAGAGCACACCACTGCACTCCAGCCTGGGTGGCAGAGCGAGACGCCATCTCAAAAAAAAAAAGGAAAATTTAATGAGAAATTTGACTGGCACTCTGGCTGTGTAAAATGATTAATAGCAAGTAGGTTTTTGAAGTACTTAGGGCTCAAATGATGCTCTTATTTTTAAAGAAAGACTTGAAATAAGAGGTCTTGAGACGTTGCTGTTTAAAGACAGTTTTGCAAAGTGAGCTTACCATTCCAGCAGACTTTTTTTTTTTTTTTTTTTTTTTGCCAAATGGGAAATGGATGACATAGTGTTGCATTCTTGTGGCTTTCTTTAAATTAAATGTTGATCCATCCCAACCTTCATTTTAAAAATAATTTGTTGCCTGTTTGGGGTAATTAGAATGGTAACAGGTAGATAAATAAGAATAATACATACACTGTTGAAAAAGGATACCAAATCTGACTGTAAAGATTATGTTAATGTTTCCTGAGACTTTGGATATTTTAGAAATCACAATTACTTTGTTAGTAAATCTTTAAAATAATTGCTTCTTAGTTTATTTACACGACAGCCTAAAATAAGCCTGGGTATTTTTCTAGGGCAGCAAGCTTATTAACTTCTCAGTGGATTTTAATTTTCCTAAGTTCATCATTGCTGTGGTTGTGAATTTAATTTAAGGTTGAAGTTAATGTGGAAGTAAATGCAGTGACATCACATTCCAAAATTATAAGGTAATGAAATGGCCCATCAGAAACAGCAACTGTTTCACAAAGAGGGGCAAATGTTTGGTGCCTCGGGGAAAATCATAATCATTAACCACATGGTGCTGGGATTAAATAGTGAGCAGACAAATTCAATTAGTAAGTGCGTCAAACATGGAAAAAAATTTAAAAATATGATACACATGTATCTACCTCCTAGATTTAATAGATATTGGCATTTTGCCATGTTTTCATCAAATTTCTGTCACTTGTTTTTAGGAATAAATGGTCCTGGCTGGGTGCCGTGGCTCACGCCTGTAATCTCAGCACTTTGGGAGGCCAAGGCGGGTAGATCACCTGAGATCAGGAGTTCAAGACCAACCTGACCAACATAGAGAAACCCGGTTTCTACTAAAAATACTAAAAAAATTAGCTGGGCATGGTGGTGGGCGCCTGTAATCCCAGCTACTCGGGAGGCTGAGGCAGAAGAATTACTTGAACCGGGGAGATGGAGGTTGCAGTGAGGCAAGATTGCACCATTGCACTCCAGCCTGGGCAACAAGAGCAAAACTCCGTCTCAAAAAATTAAATTAAATTAAATAAATGGTCCCATAAACAGCTGTCTGGATGCCTTCTCTCTTCCCACTTCCTCAGAGGCCTCCATAACCTGAAGTTATTCCTTCATATGTTTTCACGCATTGGATTAATCCATAAACAATTTATTGTATTAGATGTATTTAATTAAATATATATATTCTTGGGTTACAATTCTACATAAATGGCATCTCTTATAATGTTTCCCTCCCTTCTATCCTTTCCTTGCCTTTCTTTCATTTTTTTGAGACAGAGTCTCATTCTATCAGCCAGGCTTCAGTGCATGGCACGATCTTGGCTCACTGCATCCTCTACCTTTCAGGTTCAAGTGATTCTTCTGCCTCAGCCTCCCAAGTAACTGGGATTACAGGTGTGTGCCACCACACCCAGTGAATTTTGTATTTTTAGTAGAGATGGGGTTTTACCATGTTAGCCAGGCTGGTCTTGAACACCTGACCTCAAGTGATCCACCTGCCTGGGCTTCCCAAAGTGCTGGGATTACAGGTATGAGCCACCGCTCATGGCCTTGTTATTACAGTTTTTTAAATGTGGTATTTGTATAGTTTATCCTACTTCATTTTCATGTTTTACTACTGTGTGTTATTTTGGTCTCTGAATTAAACTAGAGTGTGTTCACAGCCATTCTTCTAATGGTGAACAGGTAGGTTGATTCTGGGACAGTCTCCATACTTGTGAGAGAATTTCTTAAGGGGAGATTCCAGGAAGTGACATTTCTGGGGCAAAGGAAACAGAATGTCTTCAACTTTGCCATCCATTCTTAAATAACTTTCTTGAGTACTATAATCACTACTGTAATAACTTACAGTAGTGATTTTTTTAAGGCCACATTTTAATATCTATAATAGAAAATTTTTATAATGCTGGTGGATTGCTTGTGTGGGTGTTGAATAGTGTTTGTGTATGGTTTGTGTATTTTAATTTTGCCTGAAAGCAAATATAAAGTTATTCTGAATTTGCTATTAGGCAGTTTTTGTCCCTAGTCAAGAATTTTACATCTCTATTCTTGTTAATGCTTAATAAAGCAAATATATCAATATTTATTGAGATACAATTTACATACAGTAAAATTTCCTGCTTTAAGTGCATGGCCCTATGAATTATGAAGAACACCTACAGTCTTATAAACCCTATCCAATTAAGATAGAGAATATTTCTGTCACGCCTGAAAGTTCTCTTTTGCCTCTTTATAGTCAGCCCTTTCTCTGCCTAGCACCTGGCAGTCACTGATCTCATTTCTGTCCTTACAATTTTGCTTTTTCATAATGCAGCATAAATGGAATCATACAATATGCAGCTTTTTTAAGTGTGGCTTCTTTCATTTAGCATAATGCTTTTGCAATTTTATGTTGTTGCATGTAACAGGAGTTCATTCCTTTTTATTGATGAGTACTGTCAATATACTTTTAAGAGTAATGCATCTATGAACAGAGATGAAGAAGGCTGAAATCTCACATCTCATCTGTTTTTCTGAACTTACCTGTTTTTCTCACGTTACTACTGCCGCGGCATTACAAGAAGAATGGGATGTCAATTTCCATAGTTAGAAAGTAGGTTAGTTTGTAATCCTGTTACTTTTTAAATGTTATTTTGTTACTTCAGAATATAAAAGGTTATACATTAAACATTACTGTGTATACTACATGAGATTAGGACCAGTGTTGCCTTAGCTCGGTGTGCTCATCTGCTAGGGCCACTTTAACAAGGTATCCCAGACTGGGTGGCTTAAACAAGACATTTATTTTCATGCCGTCTGGAGACTGGAAGTCTGAGATCAAGGTGTTGGCAGAGTTGGTTTCTTCTGAGAACCAGGAGGGAAAGAGCTGTTCCAGGCCTCCCCCCTGGGTTTATGGGTGGCTGTCTGTCTCCTATCTTCACATCATTTTCCCTCTACGTGTCTGTGTCCACATTTTCTCTTCTCATAAGGAACCAGACAAATGGTATTAGGGGCCACTCTAATGATGTCATTTGAGCCTGATTACTTCTTTAAAGTCCCTATCTTTAAATACAGTTACATTGTAAGGTACTGGGGGTTAGGATTTCAATATGAATTTTTAGGAGTACACAAGCCAGCCCCTATCCCCTAGGCTTTGTGGATTTGATGTGCATTTATGTACACGTTGATATTTCTAGGGAGAGGTTCCATAGCTTTCTTTGGAATGATTCTCAGTTATGGCAGACAACTCTTTAAAAAGATGAGGAAGAACTGGTCTGAAGTGAGCTCTTGTTTCAGAAGTAAAACCATCAATGTTATAAAAATATATCTATTGATATGTCAAGTGGTTATGCTTTTATGTTGATTGAAAACATCTACGCTGGGCACGGTGGCTCACCCATGTAATCCCAGCACTTTGGGAGGCCAAGGCAGGCAGATCACTTGAGGTCAGGAGTTCGAGACCAGCTTGGCCAATATGGTGAAACCCTGCCTCTACAAATACAAAAATTAGCTGGGCATGGTGGCAGGCACCTGTGATCTCAGCTACTCAGGAGGCTGAGGCACGAGAATCACTTGAACCTGGGAGACAGAGGTTGCAGTGAGCCAGTGTGGTGCACTCCAGCCTGCATGACAGAGCAAGACTCTGCATCAAAAACAAAACAAAAGAACAACAAAATGTTTACAAGATATACACAAAAAATACAGTTTTTGTTTAAAAAGTGCCATTGCCAGCACTGTGACGAAGGCTTCACCTGGGTTAAAACTGCCCTCATGCAATACCAAGAAAGAGATACAGCTATCCTCCTATTAGGGAAGAAGAACTGAGGCTCAAATAGGGGTTAAGGGACTCGTCTAGGATCATTCCACTAAGTGAAAAGGCTAGAACCTGAACCCAGGTAGCTCTGCATTCTAGAGCCTGTGCCCCAAACCAGTAGACAGAACTATCCAGACATCTGCAAGAATGACCACATAAAAACCTAAATGTAGCCATGAGCTACCTCCAGGTGGTAGAATAGTGGGGGGTTTACTTTCCTCTTCTGGCTTTTCTGTATCTTCATATCTTTTTTTTTTTTTTTTTTTTAAAGACAGTCTTACAGTCTTGCTCTGTCACCCAGGCTGGAGTGCAGTGACGTGATCTTGCCTCACTGCAACCTCCACCACTTGGGTTCCAGCAATTCTCATGCCTCAGCCTCCCGAGTAGCTGAGACTACAGGTGCGCACCACCATGCCCGGCTAATTTTTGTATTTTTTGTAGAGATGGGGTTTTGCCATGTTCGCCAGGCTGGTCTCGGACTCCTGACCTCAAGTCATCTGCCCGCCTCAGCCTCCCAAAGTGTTGGCATTACAGGTATGAGCCACCGTGCCTGGCCTGTATCTTCATATCTTTGGTAAAACAAGCATGTTTTGCAATTAAATGTTAAATGGGTATATGTAATTTTATTTAAAATAACTTTAAACGGAGTGCTAATGACAGTCAAATAGCATGGTCTCCCTTTGAACTTTATTCTAAATTCAAATGATCAGTTTTTGTCCTGAGAAAAAGATAAATCCCATCCATGCTATCATTTTCTTTTTTTCTTCTTCTTTTTTTTTTAAGACAGAGTTTCCCTCTTGTTACCCAGGCTAGAGTGCAATGGCGCGATCTCGGCTCACCGCAACCTCCACCTCCTGGGTTCAGGCAATTCTCCTGCCTCAGCCGCCTGAGTAGCTGGGATTACAGGCATGCGCCACCACGCCCAGCTAATTTTTTGTAGTTTTTAATAGAGACGGGGTTTCACTTTGTTGACCAGGATGGTCTCGATCTCTTGACCTCGTGATCCACCCGCCTCGGCCTCACAAAGTGCTGGGATTACAGGCATGAGCCACCGCGCCCGGCCCATGATTTCTAAGTTACACTTCATTTTGCTCCAGGTCTGGGGAAGGGTTGGTGGCCAGGACTTGTGACTGCAGGGACGGAAGCTAATGGCAGAACTGTGCTGTCGGTGTCCCAAGCTCGCACCTCAGAGCTTTGATCTAGAATTCTCCCTGGCTTTCTTCTCAGGCAGGGCTGATGAGAAGCAGGCTAGGCCCAATCTTGAGGTCTCAGTAGAAAATATAAGGGGAGGCTGCTTTACCCCAGAGCACCCTCTGTCGACCTTGGGTGCTTCACGGTGTGCTCAGTACTGTGTGGGACCCTGAGATCAGTCAGCTGTGGGCACTGCCCTCGAGGAGCTCAGGCTGGGGAGGACAGACCTGCAGACAGGTAATGACAGTACAGAGTGGCAAGGACCATTCTTCACAGGGCCCTGGCTTCTCACAGGCCCCTCCAGGAAGAACTCCCCAAGAGTCCACCCTGAGGGACTGTAGACATGAGGACTGGATGTTGGTTCTTAAGCCTTCCTGGCCCACCCTCCACTCCTCCTTGCACCCTCCTGCAGGGATATCCTTGTGGTTTGTAGGACATTATTGGGAGAGGACAGATGGTCTCAATTTTTAAGGCTTTGGGTCACCTCTGATTAGCCTTTGATATGTATGTTGTATATGTGTGTATACATTTATATCCTTATGCCAAGGAAATACTAAATCATGGGCGTCGTAGCTAGGTTCTTTGATTTGACTCAGATGGAAGAAGGATGCTGCAGAAGAGGGAGGAACAGGGATGTTCATTGTCATGGCAACCAGCAGGTTTTTATAGTGGAACACTGCCTTTGTAACCCAAATCCATCACCTTTTTTCTAACTACAGAAAACAGAATGACGCAAACTCAAGAAATTATAGTACCGTCTCTCAGTGAGATTTTATTTGCTTTTTGGAAGCAATCTTGCAGTGATTTTAGTCCCTTCCTAGAATTTCAGAACAGAAAGTTACCCTTTAAGGACCCGAGAATTTTACAGAAGTCAGGCGCTTATGGCTTTCTCGTTATGATTATTTGTCATCTCCATTCGCCCACTGCAAGTCTAACCCATAAGGGACTTGGCATGAGGATGCGTTTAGAGCTGGCGGACATTGCACTTTCCGCAGCACGGGCTCCCCTTTGGAAAGTGTCCGGCTCGCTGCTGCACTGTTTCTGGTCTTTGACCTCATGCAGCCTTGGTGCACTTGTTTTCTCATCATCCAGCAAACACTGAGATGCTTAGAGTAGCTCACTTCTGCCAGTCGTTCTGTAGGCAAGGTCAGAGTTCAGCCTTTGCTGCCTGAGGCCTCTTGGAGAATTAAACCTGTGTGGCTTTCATTGGATAGCTCTGGTGAGGTTTCATAGATAGGGAGTACCAGAAGGTCAGTGTAAGAAAAGAGCCCTTTCGTGGATAAGTGGAGCTTCACCAGGGAAAACAGAGATGCCCGCAAGCACCCAGGAAGGTTTTTGTTGATGAGTACTTTGGTCAGAGAAGACAAAAAGGTAGGCTGCTCTTTGCCTCCCCTAATGTCCTGGCCAAGAAGTCCCCTTCACCCAGGACCACACCTTAACTAGCATTGAGGTTGGTGGTACCTATGTCTCCACAACATGTGGCATGGAAAAGGAGTCACTCAGGCAGCTTTCATGGCACTGAATTTAAGAATGAGCTTCTTTTCACTCCTTGGGTTGGATAATTGTTCATTGCCCACCCTTCCACCAAGTCAGGAGCAGGCTATGTGGCACGTCAGGCCAGCGTCCATTCATGAGCGGCACAGATGTGGATTGTAGCTAAAATGATTGGGCTTCAGCCCAATTCAATACATTCATTCAGTTAATGTATATTGAGCACCTGCTATGTGCTAGGCATTCCAGGGAACAAAATGAAAATCCCTGTCCTTGTGGAACATGTATTCTGGTAAGGCAAGGCAGACAAGCCAGACCTATACATAAAATACGTAGTATGTTCAATGTGGATAAGTGCAATGCTGAGAAATAGACAAGAGGGCTGGGGAGGCCCAAGGTGGAGGTAGAAGGAAGCAGTTGGTTTTAGTTTTTTTGTTTGTTTTTGTTTTTGGTTTGTTTGTTTGTTTGAGATGAAGTTTTGCTCTTGTTGCCCAGGCTGGAGTGCAGTGGCGCGGTCTCGGCTCACTGTAGCCTCCGCCTCCCAGGTTCAAGCGATTCTCCTGCCTCGGCCTCCCAAGTAGCTGGGATTACAGGTGCACACCACCACACCCAGGTAATTTTTGTATTTTTGGTAGAGACAGGATTTCACCATGTTGTCCAGACTAGTCTCGAATTCCTGACCTCAGGTGATCCCCCCACCTCAGCCTCCCAAAGTGCTGGAATTACAGGTGTCAGCCACCGCACCCAGCAAGAGAAGCAGTTTTAAATAGGACAGTCAAAGAAAGCTCTTGTCAGGGGAAATGTTGAGGAAATACCTGAGGATGTAAGCTGTGCAGCCATCTAAGGGAAGAGCATTCCAGGGCAGGAAACAGCATGCGTGACTCCCTGATACAGCAGTGTTCGAGGCACAGCAAGGAGACTGTGTGACTGGGGCAGTATGAGCAGGGAGTTGAGTCCTGGGACATGGGGTCTGAGAGGCGGTGAGGGGGCCAGTTCCTGAACCAGCAGAGGTCTTGCAAGGATCTCCTGGGCTGTTGGATTGAAAAGAGATTGTAGGTGGGCATGGGCTCGCGCAGGGAGACCTGTGGGAGCTATGAGAGTGGCTTGGACTAGAATGTTAGCCGTGGAGGTGATGAGAAGCGGTCAGGTCTTCTAAATGCAGGCTGTAGTAAAGCCCCTCTCCTAGTGTGCTGACAGACATGCATGATGAAGTGAGGAAACAGCGTGGTGCCAGGGCTGTGGGGGCAACGGGCCTGGTTTTAAAATCCTGGCTCATACAAGCTATACGAAATAGCCAATTTTCTGAACCCATTTGAGCTTCAGTTTTCATAAGTGTGGCTGGGCATGGTGGTTCACATCTGTAATACCAGCACCTTGGAAGGCCAGGTGGGCACATCACCTGAGGTCAGGAATTCAAGACCAGCCTGGCCAACATGGTGAAACCCCGTCTTTTTTAAAAACACAAATATTAGCCGGGCATGATGGTACATACCTTTAGTCTCAGCTACTTGGGAGGATCACCTGATCCCAGGAGGTAGAGGTTATAGTGAGCTGAGATCACACCACGGCACTCCAGCTCAGGTGACAGAACAAGAAGACTAAAAAAAAAAAAAAAAGTAAAATATAAGTGTAATTGTTTCCCTGTAAGGATGTGGAGGCCTTATGTAAGATAATGTAAATATAAGGTCATCCCTGAGTCTCCAGGTCTTACCTGGCTTGGGTGCTCTTCTACCCAACCTGTGCCCAAATCTGTTGTGGGCCTGGCATCCTTGTAACTCATGACTCACTTGTCCCTTTCTACCCAGAGGTGGGCAGAGATTGCAGAATAAATGGGTAGATAGAGAAATGGAAGGAAGCATGAAAGGAAAGAAATAATGTATTAAGAATTCCATGTTTTGATATTGGTATAATAGTTGAGTTCACTATTTCAACAGAAAGCAGGACTCCCCCCCGCCCCCCGAGTTCAGTGTTTAAGTACATCAAAGGGTTCATTAAGGCCTTGGCTACATCATTTATTTAAATAAGTCTAATCAGGGAAGACATTCATTCTTATTTCTATATGTGAAAATTTATCTTCTCTCTACTTTTGGCTTGTGAAAAGTGTTTGTTCAAAGACAATAATTGATATTTTTACTTAGTAGTTGTTTAAGGATAAAGATTTTGTTAGCAGATGATATGGTTTGGCTCTGTGTCCCCACCCAAATCTCATCTCAAATTTTAATCCCCATGTGTTGAGGGAGGGAAGTGATTGGATTATGGGAAGTGCTGTTCTCATGCTAGTGAGTGAATTGTCATGAGATCTGATGGTTTTATAAATGGTAGTTTTTTCTGCATTCACACATGTGCTGTCTCGCCTGCCTCCATGTAAGGCATGCCTGCTTCCGCTTCTGCCATAATTGTGTTTCCTGAGGCCTCCTCAGCCATGAAGAACTGTGAGTCAATTAAACCCCTTTCCTTTATGAATTACCCAGTCTCAGGTAGTATCTTTATAGCAGTGTGAGAACAGATAAATACAGCAGAATTTATCAACATTCTGAGGAAATTTTTATCTCAACATTTTATTATGAAAATCTCATATGCATACAAAATACAAAGGTAATAATTTACATGAATGTTAACTGAAGTTCTGGTGCTCTAGGTCACTCCCCACATGTCAGTACAGTAGTGACCACTGCAGGGCAGGTTTTCTGTGCAGTTCTGAATGCTTCTGTTACCTCCTGGGTGAAGAAAAGGCTGAAGCCTTGCATAACTTTTCTCTGTTAGAAAAAATGTGTGACAACCCCTCCTTTCACTGTGAGACTCTTTGCCCTTCCTCTGGAACTGCCATATTATTTATTTATTTATTTTTCCGAGATGGAGTCTTGCTCTGTTGCCCAGACTAGAGTGCAGTGGCATGATTTCCACTCGCAACCTCTGTCTCCCAGGTTCGAGTGATTCTCCTGCCTCAGCTTCCTGAGTAGCTGGGACTGCAGGCACTACACACCAAGCCCGGCTAACTTTTGTATTTTTAGTAGGGATGGGATTTTACCATGTTGGTCAGGCTGCTCTAGAACTCCTGACCTCAGGTTCAGGTCATCTGTCTGCCTTGGCCTCCCAAATTTCTGGAATTACAGGCATGAGCCACAGCCCATTTATTATTAAGGTCAGTGTTACTGGTTGACCTTATCCCCCACCAAAAGGTATGTTGATGTCCTAACCCCCAGTAGTTCACGATGTGACCTTATTTCAAAATACAGTCTTTACGGAGGTCGTCAAACCTCTGGAAAATTTAACCTCAAGTGAAAATGAGGCTAGTGAGGTGGACCCTAATCCAAGAATATTGTGTCCAAATTTCCCCCTTCTATAAGGACACCAGAGACAGACATTCGCAGAGGGAAGATGATGTGAAGATAGGGTTGTCAGGATGATTGGCACCAGGCCTGACAAGCCAAGGAGTGCCTGAGGCTACCCGAGGTTGAGATAGGCATGGAACAGTTACTTCTCCAGTGTCCTCAGAGGGGGCTTGCTTGGCTTTGCCAACACCTTGATCTCAGCCTTCTGGCTACCAGCATTGTCAGACAATAAACTTCTATTGTTTTACACCATGCAGGTTGTGGTATTTTGTTACAGCAACACTAGGAAACTGACATAGTCCACAGAGGTGTTTCCTTACCCAAAACTAAAGCAGCACTAATCCCTGGCCCCAGCAAGAGTAGAAATAAAAGAGGTCCTGAAGCCCCAGGATGGTACTATTTGCAGATGATTATCTCTGTGGTCCAATGAATGCAGTTATATTAATATTCTTTACCATCTCAATAAAAGGAGCATTTTAAATTATTTGTAGCAAACTTATGAAGCCCTAGGAATATGTCTGTGGACTCAGTTCGAAAAACACCTGTATAGGAATAGGAGAGCAGCACAGACTTCAAATCTGAGTTCAAATCCTGTCTCTGCCACTTTGCAGTCGCGGTCACCTTGCTTAACTTTTCTGAGCCTGTTTCTGCATGTGTAGAGTGGGGAATGATGCCTGCCTCCCCTGTGGATTGTTCTGAGAATTAAAGATAATGAAACTGGTCTAGCTTTGTTCCATGTACACATGGCAGATGTTCAGAAATTGGTTGGGGCACAGAGGCTGGGCTGAGAGGGAGGAAGCAGACTGGGGAACTAACAGTGACCCGGTTGGAGGGCAGGGGATGGTTCCTGGCCTGGCAGGCAGTTTATACTTTACCCGAGAGATTTTCACCCAAATGGTTTTTCCCTCAGATATAAAGTCACAGATTCCTTTGCACAAGAGGGAAAACAGCATTTGGTTCATGCCTGAGCCTGGTTTTCTAACCAGGGCTTGAAGACCCTGAGAGACAAAGTGCCTGGCTGAAGGTTAGGTGGTCCTGTCAGTTAGGCTGTCTGTTGTTTAGCAGGACAACAAAACACCAAAAAATCATGTTGAGGTTTTTTTTTTTTTTTTTAAAATGCCTTGTTGAGATAATTTACATATCATACAATTACCATTTAGCATGTACAATTTAATGATTTTTTTAGTGTAGTCACAAAGTTGTGCAGTCATCACCACAATTTTCGAACATTTTCATCAGCCCAGAAAGATGCCCAGTAGCAGTCACTCTTCATTTCCCCCTCTCTTAAAAGGTTCATGCATGTCGTAGTGTGAATCAGTACTTTACTTCTTTTTATGGCTGAACAGTATTCTCTCTCTCTCTTTTTCTTTCTTTCCTTCCTTCCTTCCTTCCTTCCTTCCTTCCTTCCTTCCTTCCTTCCTTCCTTCCTTCCTTCTTTCTTTCTTTCTTTCTTTCTTTCTCTCTCTCTCTCTCTCTCTCTTTCTTTCTTTCTTTCTTTCTTTTTTCTTTTTTGAGACAGAATCTCACTCTGTAGCCCAAGCTGGAGTGCAGTGGCGTGATCTCAGCCCACTGCAACCTCTGCCTCCCAGACTCAAGCAATTCTCATGCCTCAGCCTCCTGAGTAGCTGGGGCTACAGACATGTGCCACCACACCTGGCTAATTTTTTTGTGTGTATTTTAGTGGAGGTGGGTTTTCACCATATTGCCCAGGGTGGTCTCAAATTCCTGAGCTCAGGCAGTCCGCCTGCCTCAGTCTCCAAAAGTGCTGGGATTATAGGCATGAGCCACAGTGCCCAGCCATGGCTGAATAATATTTCATTGTATGGATATATATATGACATTTGGTGGGCCTTTAGGTTGGTTTCACTTTTTGGCTGTGAAGAATAATGTTGCTACGAACACTTCTGAACACTTCTGTATAAGTTTTTGTGTGGGTGTATGTTTTTATTTCTCTTGGGTACGTACCTGGAAGTAGCATTGCCAGGTCATGTGGTAATTCTGTGTTTAATCTTTGGAGGAACTGCCAGAGTGTTTTCCAAAGTGGTTGCACCAGTTTATATTCCCACTACCAGTGTATGAGGGTTTGATTTCTCCACATCCTCACCAGCACTTGTTATTAACTGTCTTTTAATTATAGTCATCCTAGTGAGTATGAAGTGGTATTGTACTACAGTTTTAGATGACTTTTACAATTTCTTTTAATGAAAGCATTTGTTGTAATCTTTGTATATGAAATAGGTAAATTTTCTTTCACTGAGAGGCTGGTATAATTAATAATATAACTTCTAAATTATAGTAACTTTCATGCCTTGCCACATTCCTTTTTACTA